>NC_073261.2:54920000-57376250 GCF_029289425.2 Pan paniscus | reverse complement strand
GGAAATGGTACCAGTGAAACAGAAGTCAAACTTGGGAAATAAAGAAGCCCCTTTCCAAATCTAAAATCCCATGATTCCGTATGTCCTAGGGAAACAGTTTCCTTCTTTTGTCACTAAGAGGATTCCTTTTTCGTATAACAAAAAGCTGTGTCGTTTTTCTTCTTTTGTTTATTAATACGACTAAATTAGATTTCCTTAAATGTTCAGCTATCACTACCTTCCTGAAATAAACTTCACCAATTAATTAATTATTATTCTTTTGGATTCCTGCTGTGTTCATTTCATTAATATGATTTAGAGATTTTGCATCTATATTTACAAATGAAGTTGGACTCTTTGGGGAGGGGATGTGTTTATCGTGTGTGCTAATTTCATTTAAATGGATTAGAATAGTTTTTCTTCCCTAATCAGAGAAATAATTTAATAGCACAAAAATAGCTGTTCTCGAAGATGCAAAACTCACTTGTGAATCTCTTTGGGCCCAGCGTTTGTTGTTGCTGCTGTTGTTTTTCAGGGTTTGGGTGTGTGGATTTGGGGTGGGGGCAGTGCGAGATTGGGGGAGTTCTTTTACAACATCTTAAAGAACCCTAACAGAAAGTTGAAACAGCCTTTCAAATAATTTCCAAAGTTACAGAAGTTTCAAGTAATGAGTCCGGTTATTGGAGAGGTCAAATGTAAAATGACAGAATGTGAAGATAAATAATACAAGGTAAAGACAAATAAACACCTGAGTCACGCAACACCTGCTTTTGTTTTCCTAGATCAGGAAGTGTGCTGCACCACTGGAATGAAATCTATTACTTTGTGGAACAGTTGGCTCACAAATTCATCAGGTGAGAAACACTATGCATTTTGTTCACTTGTAGTTCTCTGTCATGAGTCAAACTAGTCCACGTTTGCTATTCTATTAATTACTACATACTTTGGGGATGTTTTTTGACTAAGTTGGGCTCTCAGATCTCGGACCAGAGACTGTTTGCTTTGTTTTCATCTTTGCCACATTTTAGAGTAACATTTGGCTTTATGTTTTTGGGAGGAGCCAAATCTGGTTACGAGACCAAAAATATTTAGCATTCTCCCTTCTCTGTTGAATAGCCTATTCTTATTACCTTTAACATTTTTCTTGCACACTGCATCATGCAGCAGCAATTGGCACATTTTAGCTGGACTCACGTGTAGGGTGTACAGTGTGTAGGATGAACAATTCATCCCAGTTTGCCCAGATCTTTCCCAGTTTTAGCACTGAAAGTCTCACATCCTAAGGGGAACCCTCCTTAGTCCTGAGCAAAATGTGACAATTGGTCACTCTCTAGCTGTGTGTACTATCAGGTAGAATCCTCTGAGCATTTTCAACACCACTTTCCCAGGCAAGGCAATGCAGTTTTGAACATAGTCACTGCAAATATCATGGGAGTCTTGGACTTAGTAGTAAGGAAATGAGGTCACTTCACCCCGCTGTGTACAGCCTCCAAGGGATAACACAACAGTAATAGCTTTCATAGAGTGCTTGAAGCAAGCTGTCAAAGTCTTTGGTAAAATTGGTCTGATCATCGTAAATTCTAACACAGCTCCACCTCATGCTGATGGCCTCCATAGAGTCTTCCAGTTGATAGGAGTGACCATAAAGTTCTTCTTTGAGTAAGGTTCTCTGTCTCAGAATACAGGTTATCCTCTAAGCCCTGGGTAGTGACAGACATGTTACCCTCAAATTTGGTTATTGACCTCAGCACATACCTACCTGCCTAATTGGAGGGAAAGGGTTAGGAGGTAGCTTGTCTGTTATGCCAAAAATTGGAAGCTGCAGCAGGAAGCATCTAAACCCAGATGATTAGGAAAAACAGATGCTGAGAGGACAGAAGGGAGAAAAAGTACAGGAAAAGGAGAGAAACAAATACATGGGTGGTGTTAGAAAATGTTTGAAAGGATCATAGAAACTAGGAATTAAAAGGAATGAGATTTCCCAGCCTATCCTAGGAGGCATTGTGTAACTCTCTACTTGAATAGCTCTGGTGAAAACTCACTGCCTTTGAGGCAAAAGTCCAATAGTTGGACAATTCCAGTTTTCATAAGTCTTTTTGTCATTAAGCCAAGACGTCCTTTCTTCACTCGCAGCCATTGGTCCTTTGGAGTGATATAAAACAAGTCTGCCTCCACACCCTTCACAGTAACTGCTCTGTGTCTCATTGGCTCTTCTGGGCTTCTGTTCTCTCTGAAGTGGAGGAGTCTAGTGGGATAGGCTTTGAAGTCAGGCAGATGTGAGTTTGGATCTAAGTTCCGTTGTGCAACCGTAGCAATTCACCAACCTTGGCTGAACCCTAGTTTATATATGAGGCTTATAAGAGAAAACATGTGCAAGCCCACCAGTCCAGCACCTGGCTTAGAGTGGGCACACAACATCTTTCTCAGTTCCCTCAGCAATCCCAGACTCTTCACTATCTTAGAACCTTAGAAAATTGTGGGCAGGGGCAAGGGAGGGGATTAAGAGAACCCTTAATCCAATTCCCTTGCTTTATAGATGAAGAAACCGAGGACCAGGGAGGTTGACATGGCTTAATCCAGACAAGGCACCCTTCTCTGGTTGTCTCCGCTAACCCTACTTGGCCATGGAGCCCCTCAAAGTGTGGAGCCAAGATCTTACCATCACCCAAACTCCACCAGGCAGAGGCTGGGCTGTCGTCTGTTGACAGTCACAGCCCAAGTGCCCATAACAGTGCCAGACACATAGTACATGCTCAGTCAGTATTTTTAAATAAGTGAATGAATGGGCAATTTTCATTTATTTATTCATTTTAATAAAAAGTCTAAGGCAGCTGGGACTACAGGGGGGAAATTCATTCAATAACAGTGGCTGATGCCAGTACAAGTACATCATTTCTAATCTCAGTGGGATTTTTGACATTTTGAGTCCTTTTATTTATCTTTATTCTGACCTTCTATCATTTTTCTAATAATGATTCTTATGCTTTGCTGTTTTCCTCAAGCCTTCAACCTACACCTCACACCCATTGCTGTCAGCAAATAACCTCACCTCCTACTTCACCAAGAATCCAGAGAGTAGTAGACACGAGTTCAAGTTCCAATCTACTCCTAAAAGATGCATATATGTCCTTCCCACTAGTCTCTGAGATCCAAGTATCCCTCCCATGTAAGGCCAACCTCTCCATTTTAGTCTGACTTTATCCCATTGTCTCCAGTTTCCTCCAGGTCTTTGTTTCTGTCTTGTATTTTTCTCTACCTTTCCCCTGGCTCCTTCCCCACAGTCTACAAACACAAACTAATCTCTCCTGCCCCTTGTCCCAAAAAAAGCAATGACAGTGAAACTCTTCATCTTGTCTTCCTATAGATGGGACCCTATTTCTCTACTAGTTTCTCACTCATTTGTCTTTAAAGACTGGCCATCTCCATATCCTTACTTCTCATTCATTCCTTAACCCACTGCTATCTGGCCCTCCTCCCCACCCTTCACCTGCTTGCCTGCCAAGGTCTCACCCAGGGATGACCCAGAGGAAAAATCCAGGAGCACTCTGCAGCCTTTAGTCCACTGGATGCAGAGGTTTCATTGGATCCAGACTTATCCTTCCTTGAAACTCTTTCCTCCACTGGCTCTCATTCTGCTTCCGTCTCACTGGCCTCAGCCAGCCCTTCCCACACTAGTGTTGGTTTTGTATTTGGCTCACTTCCCTCCTCACTGCTGACACTCTCTCTGAACAACTTTGCCCACATCAGTACACTGAGGACTTCCAAATTATGCCTCTAGCCTAGACTTATATGCCAGTTGCCTCTTGGAGACCTTTATTTTCCACATTTCAAATTTATTATTTCCAGAGCTGAACTTGACAGAAGGGGAGCAGTATATAATGTGGCAGTTAGGAGCCCAAGTTCTAGAATTAAAACACTTGACTTCAAGCCCCAGGTCTGCCACTCCCCCACTGTGTAACCTCAAGGAAATTGTTTCATCTTTCAGGGCCTCAATTTCCTTTTGTGGAAAATAGGAACTGTTAGTTTGATATGAACTATCAGGATTGGTACTATAGGTACCAGTCTCATACAGTTGTTCAAGTATAATGAGATCATACGTGCAAATCACTATGATCTCACACATGGTAAGAACTCAGTAAGGTTGGCCATTATTATATTATTATAATCATTATGATTGTTGTTATTATCATTTAGGACATGGTGTCCTGCTGCCCCAGTGCCGGGGAAGTAGTCCCAGGCAGCACGGGGTCATGGACAGAAAACTGAGATCTGTTTTAGGGACCAATATTCAATTCACCAGGTATTGCCTGAGCTCCTATCAAATATTAAACACCATGCCAAGGGCTTCCAAAGATGCATCAGGCACATGGTAATAAATGCAGACTTTATCCTGGAGACAGTAGGAGTCATTGGAAATTTTATAGCAGATAAGTGACAGGTTCTAATTTTTGTTTTAGGAAAATAATTCTGGGAGCAGTGTGAAGAGTGAATTGGAGCAAAGAATCTTCCTAGGCAAGACAGCAGCTAGGAAATTGTAGTGGTCAGACGATTGAGGCCAGGATCCTAAGCTAAGATACGGGAAGTGAGGCAGGTTTGAGAAACACTTGGGGAACTGGAACTGCAAGGTTCAGAGCCCGATCAGGTGTGGGAGGTTATTGCATTGTGAAGAAATAGATTGATGCTATGACGGAAGAACAAGTTGAACACACAGAACGGCATTGCATTGCTGAATCCACTGCAGTCTGATGGTCCATCTTGCAGACTGAGAAACAAGTTCGTCCTCAGGTGAGAGTGCTTCTGTCTCCAGAGTGTGACTCTTACATTGAGAATGCTCCTGAGCACTGCCATATAAAAACCATGCCAATTTATTCATTAATAATGAGAAGTATGACTACCAAATGGAATAGATATTCTTATGACCAGTCAGCACATTCTCTCCTTATAGGATAATCTCCTTGGGAAGCCAAGGAGAAATTAAAAGTTGATGGTGATCCTACTTTCAGATCAAAGGGAGTTTGTTATATAATGTTAATAGCTGATGGCATCAAGCTGCAACTCATCATTAGAGAATACACCAGGCTACCGTGGAAACATTATCAAATTTTACCTATCGGGATCCCCTTTTATAGACACCATACAGATTGGTCCCCTTGTTGGGACACACTTCAAACAGAACACAGGGCAACAATGAAGTTTATCATTCTTACTCGTAATCCACACTCACTAAGCAATGATATCAGGTCAGAAGCAGCCTCAGGAAGATCCAGTGTGTCTTCTCTTTGACCCACACTTCAAGTCCACTGCTGGCTAATCAACACCCGCAGCACCAGCCTAGGAGGCCCCCTGTGGGTTACGGGTCTTCAGCTATGGCAGCCGTGATAGAAAGGGAAGGACAGGGAGGGAGCCTGAAGGGAGTGGCATGCGCAGTCTTATTGTCTGTCCTAATAGAGCTTCTTTTCCTTTCCAGCCCACAGTTGAGAATGTCCTTTATTGTTTTCTCCACCCGAGGAACAACCTTAATGAAACTGACAGAAGACAGGTAAGGATACTTCTTATCTCTGTTGTTAAAAAGTCCATCACTTCCTGAGTAGCCCTGAGATTTGTGCTCTGGTGCCAGCCTTGACCTGTTGATCACTTTAATCTAATAGTTCCTTCTTTTACCCTAAGTTTTTAACCTTACGTATGGGCACGTGGGTCCTGCTGCTAGTTTACTCTTCAGTTACTTTTGATAGAATTTCCTGATATTGGTGAAATTTTATAAATGATGAAATTACATTAAGATAAATCTCACATTTGATTGTTGATTCCATCTGCTAACTTGGAGCGAAATGTTGGCAAACCATATTATTGGGGGTCTATATTTTCTTTTACTTAAATTAGACTTATTTTGGATTAAGGTTTCAGATACAAGTGCACTGTGAGACAGGTAAGAGCTTGAAATATTTACTGTTCATAATTACCCAGGAAGGGAGTAGAAAGGGAGGGCTTATGGTACCACAAAATAAAAGGAAATTTAAATAGTGTAAAAGAATGTTGTTGACACAAAGAAGTTAAACTAGGTAGATCTAGCTTAACAAAAGTATTTTAGGTTTTGCCACATTTTACTTGCAGATGAAAACTAGCAATAACAGAGTCATGTCATTTATTCATAGTTAGGATGGTATACTAGAGAGTGGAGAGGATAGTCTTCCCCCATTTATGAAATTGTACACTTTTTAAATAGTGAGATGGCCCACATGAGAGAAGCACCATGGGGAACACATGTGGGATTATTGGGAGACTCATATATGGATGTGTTGGAAAAAGAAAAGGAGGAAGGGCCAGTACAGGGGGGGCAGGGAGACTTTATTCTCTAACGTTCTTATAGAAATGAATATAGGACTAACAGGACAGAGTAAAATTTTCTAGCTGAAGTCAGCAAACTTGAGCTAGTCCCTATTTTTTTTCCCATGACTTTGTTAGGATTTGTAACAGAAAGAGTGCTCTGTACCATGTAGGAGTTTTCAAATCCTGTTACTCCTTCAACCTGATCTACTATATGCATGCATTTCATTAAAAAAAACAGGAGTTTCTGATCCCTTATTAACAGAAGGAGAAACTGAGGCCATGTCACCTTCCCAAGAATAGCAAACAGAACCCAGACCAGACCCAGGCTCCACATTCTTTTCAGTTTACCTTGCTGCCTTCTGTTCAACAGAGAATCATAAAATCCAAGACACTTGTGTGACTTGCCTTCAATACTGGCCAAGGATTTTAAGAAGCTCTGAGACGGTGTCTCTAGCCATCTCAAGACTCCTCATCTTGCTCAGTCTTTAGATGATGCCATCCCTTATGCAGAGATGTTTTTTGTTCCGCGATGGGGAGCTAAACACCCCTCTCACCTGTTCTTCACATCCTCCAACCCGAGGCTTCCTAGTGCAGCTTCATGCTGTCCATGCCCCATGCATAAGAGTTTGGCCAAGAGACCAGGTTCACACATCACTTGCAGGTGCTTTGTGTGCTAATGCTCACAGCTTCTGGGAAGTTGACAGGGTCAGAGGGGTCAGGGATTTATAAACACTATCAGAATGCCAAGTCTTCCAGACCCATTGTGGTTTGTTATGCTTGTTGGAATTAGTCATCCTCTGAATCTACTGGGAATCTAATTTTTGTGTACCTTAACGTCACTACTGCTAGTTTCCTGTTCTGAAGAGAAAACAGAGGGTAGAGTCCCTGGTTTGCTGGAAGCAGCATTTTGTATGGGTCAAATGTGCATCAAACAACAGCCAAAAATGCCTTGGTGAAGGCTGTGTGGATTTCGTGTGGTGACTGCTTGGCCTAGGTCAGCTGGGAAAGCACAGCATGGTTTATGGACACACCCCCAACCTCATCAGCCTATGGAAGAAATGTGGGCAAGATCTCTCTGAAACTCTTTCTCAGGAGACTGGCTAAAAGAATCAGGCTTTCAGATCTTCCAAGCTAGTACTGCTTCTGAAATATATGACTTGCAGTGTTTTAGTTGGGCACAGGAATTTGTATTTTTCTATCTCACTTGATTGTCACAATATCGCTATAAAACAGTAAAGGGTCCATTAAGATACCTGTATAATACTTGAGAGACCTTATAAAATTAAGAAAAACTTGTTCAAAAGCAAGACATGAATTGGCAAAAACTTTCATTTCAGCAAAAGTTTTGGGTAAATCAAAAGAAATGATATCAAAGATATACGGCTGATCCTTGAACAACATTTTGAACTGAATGGGTCCAATTATACACAGGTATTTTTCAACCAAATGCAGATCAAAAATACAGTATTCACAGGATGCAAAATCCACATATATGGAGGGCTGACTTCTAGTATATGCAGGTTCTGCAGGGCTGTCTGCAGGACTTGAGTGCATGGATTTGGTATACTCAGGGATCATGAACCAATCCTCTGCCTATACTGAGGAATGACTGTATTCGCATTCAGTTCTTGGGATCAAATACACGTAGGGTAAAGCTATGAGAAGATGAAAAAATAGAATGGAAAATAAATATAATGTGTTAAGATATAGTAAAGAAACTCCAATTAGAATAATAATGCCTACGATTTGTGTCTTTTATCTGCAAGCATTTTATATATCCTTTTTTATTTATCCTCATATAACCATTGTTACTCTATTTTCTAATGGGAAGGAACTATGCGGTCATTTGAATCATTGTTATATATGGAATGTGTCGTTTTTCTCTGTTTTCACAGTTTCTTCTTTTTTAGTTCTTAGCAGTTTGATTATTTGTGTGGGCATGGTTTTCTTTCAGGGTACCCTATTTTGACTTTGCAGAGCTTCTTGAATCTATAAACTTGTCTGTCACCATATTTGGGGAGTTTGCAGCTACTTGAGTTGGGGGGTAAATTCTGGACCTCATGGTAGTGTGGGTCATTTCTCTAGGTTTAAATTTTCCTCCCCAGTCCACCAGTTCTGTTTACCTTCCAGTCTACTTGGTTGCTTTTTCTGTTGTAATCAGCAGGTGATATAGGCAGTAGCAAGTATACTCTATCTTGGCTGCTGTTACTTCAATTTTACAGATAAGGACACTGAGGTTCAAAAAGTTTAGGTAACCCGCCGAGGTCAGATAGCTAGTAATCTGCCAAATTAGTATTCTGATTCTGGATTCTAAATTTGGTCCAACTCCTGTACTTTGTACTGTATCATGTTGCTCTTCCAAGATTTCCTGGCTTCATCAGTTTAAATAGTTGATAGATTGTAACAAAGTTTGCAGGTCACTTCCTTAGTATAATAGAGTATACAATGTCAATTTAAGTACTGTTAGAATAAAATGATGTTAACTACTGCATATGAGTCCCTGGATACTCCAAGGAGAGTCTTGTTCTTACATTAATTGAAATACTTCAAATGTGTCATCATTTAGAAATAAGACCATGTGAAGGAAGTTCAACTATTCATTTAAAAAAAAATAGATGCTCAATTTAATCAAATGCAATTTTGCCTTTTGTTAAGATGGTGATATTTTTCTTTTACCTACTAGTACAGTGAATGTCATAAAAAACATTTTTAAATATTGGATCATTCTAGTATTTCTGTATACATTTGGTTATGATGTATTGTTTTAATGTATATCTGAATTCTGTATTTTTAATATTATTCAGAAATTTAGCACCCCTATTTATAATTGTAATTGGGCTGCCATTGTCCTTTTTATTACTACCTTTCTTTATAGTACTTTTGATTCTTTTTTATTTAAATTAGTACTCCTTCTAGAATTTATTATGATGTAAGGTACAAGGTCAACATCCAGTGTTTCTTTCCCCGATTGATTAGCCAGTTCTTCCCACACCACTGTGTAATAATCTTTTACCAACAACTTGAACAGTTAAACTCTTTGGTAGGCTTGGGTTCATTACTGGATTTTCTATTCTGTTCTGTTTTTCTGTCTGTTTCTATACTTGGATCACATTGTTTTAATTAGTTTTAACATCTGGAGGACCAATCTATCCTCATTTCTAATCTTGGGTGAAAATCTCCTTGGTCTTTACTGGATTTTTCCAACCACATACAATTTAAATAATTTTTTATGTTCCCAGATATCCCTGGGATTTTCACTCGAACTGTGTGAAAAATACAGATTAACTCAGCAGCAATGGCGCTGCATTTTTTCTATACTTATTTTCTTATTTAGGGATATACCATGTCTCGTTTACGTCCCTCAGTACGGTTTTGTTTTTTCTTCAAATTAGTCTAATTGTCAACATTTTTTTCCCAGGCATTTTAAGTTGCCTCCATTGTGAAAGAAATGCTTTGCTGTTGTATTCTCCAAACTGTCATTCTTCACTCTCGACTGGTGAACCTATAGTTTGTGATCCATGGGCTTCTATTGAACTCCATAAAATGATTTACAAAAATGTGCATGTCAGTGGGTTTTCTGTAGAAAAGACCATGCATGCAGCCCCCATCCCCATCCCCTGCCAAAAAAAGAGCTTCAGAAATATTAGTTTTGGGGAAAACAATAGGTTTCTAACAGGTTTTTTGTTGATTTCTTTTACTTTTATTATTTTTATTTTTTTAAGAGGGAGTCTTGCTCTGTCACCCAGGTTGGAGTGCAGTGGTGCGAATTCAGCTCACTGCAACCTCCATCTCCCAAGTTCAAGCGATTCTCCTGCCTCAGCCTCCCTAGTAGCTGGGATTACAGGTGCACACCACCATGCCAGGCTAATTTTTGCATTTTAGTAGAGACGGGGTTTCACCATGTTGGTCAGGCTGGTCTCTAACTCCTGACCTCAAATAATCCACCCACCTCGGCCTTCCAAAGTGCTGGGATTACAGGTGTGAGCCACCACATCTGCCTTCTTATCCCACCACTTTAATGAAACATTTTATTAGTTCTAATAGTTTTCCAGTTAATTTTTAAGTAGTTTTCCAATAAGGTGATTGTAGTATCTGTGATTAATTCTGTCTTCTTTTCTAATATTTATAGCTAGTATATCTTCCTGTGTATCTTCTTACATTCTAAAATTTTCAGACTTTAATTCCCAATTGGGTTTTACAATTATGCATTTTATTGGATGCTAACTTCATACATTTTATCTACTTTGTTAAGGAAGGATTCTTCAAATGCGAGATTATTAAAACTTTTTATCTGAAATAGTTGTTATATTAAATACCCTTTTGCCATATCAAAATAGTTATATCTTTCTTCTATTGCCTTTGACCTGTCTGTAAAAATTTTAAATCAAAAGCTCTCCTAATGGGCCTGGCACAATGGCTCACACCTGTAATCTCAGCACTTTGGGAAGCTGAGGTGAGAGGATCGCTTGAGCCCAGGAGTTCAAGGCCAGCCTGAGCAACATAGGGAGACCCCATCTCTACAAAAAATAAAATTAAAAATTAGCCAAGCATGTTGTCACACCCCTGTGGTCCCAGCTACTCAGGAGAATGAGGTGACAGGATCGATTGAGGCATGGGAGGTAAAGGCTGCAGTGAGCCGTAATCATGCCAATACACTCCAGCCTGGGCAACAGAGTGTGCTGTATCAAAAATAAATAAATAAATAAATAAAAGATTTTCTAATGAAAAACTAACCTTACATTCCTACAATAAACTTTATCATGGTTTGCTATGTTTTTATTGTGTTTCTGGATTTGATTTAAGCTGAAAGATATTACTTATCAATATTTAATATTGAGAGTATTCTGGGGCTTTATTTCATACAATCTCTGTCAGTTTGGGAGTAAACGGATTACATGAGCTTGGAAAAATGAGTAGGCAATCTTGCTGTAAGCTGCAGAATTGCTTAATTAATATAGAGAGCAAACGTTTGTTCGAAGTTTGATATAACTCAGAGGAAAACCATCAAAGCCTAAATTATTATTGAAGAAGCTCTTTGACAGTTACCTCAGCTTTTTGTGTTATTGCTTTTATCGTGTTTTCTAACTTGAGAAACAGTAGAAATTACCAATATGTTGACATTTTAAATTTATCACGTATCTTTTTAATTTTCAAAAGCTCTTCTGTATCTTTGGTTATATCCCTTTCCTCCAATTGTATAAAGCTATTTTCTTTTCTCTTATTTGCCCCATTCAGATTACCTAATGGTTTGTTTCTTAAATGTATTCATCAGTTCTGTTTTATATATTGTTAGATTTTATGATTCGTTATTTTATTACTATTATTAGTTCCTTCCTTCTGCTTCTTATATTGCAAGTTTTTCTGGTTTCTCGAAATAAAAGATAATTGCCCGGTGTGGTGACTCACACCTATAATCCCAGGGCTTTGGGAGGCTGAGGCAGGCTGATCACTTGAGGCCAGGATTTTGAGACCAGCCTGGCCAACATGGTGAAACCCCATCTCCAGTAAAAATATAAAAGTTAGCTGGGCATGTTGGTGTGCACCTGTAATCCCACCTACTTGGGAGTCGAGAATTTCTTGAACCTGGGAGGCGGAGGTTGCAGTGAGCCGAGATCGCACCACTGCACTCCAGCCTGGGCAACAGAGCAAGACTCTGTCTCAAAAAAAAAAAGAAGATTATTCACTATACTTTCTTTCTTTCTAAATAATAAAAGCTTTAACAGTATAAATTGTACTTTAAATCTGATATGGTTGTTGAATTTTATACATTTTGACATGTCCTGTTCTTATTATTGTTAATTTTTTAATAGTTATATTTACTATTTTTGATTTAAGATGATTTAGGAAAAGTGTTTCATAATTTTCACATTTTTGTTTACCCTTTCCTCAATTTCTAGAGTCATTGAAGTTTTTAAAAATTCAATTTATATAATTTCTATTTTTTAGTTTATTAATTTTTGTTGGTGGACTACTACATGATCAAATTTTATTTAGTATCCATGGATGTTAGAAAATATGTATACTTTGATGATTAAAATTTTGTTATAAGAAACATTAATTCAATTTTTAAATATTTTATATTTTTGTTTACTTGATCTATGAAGATAGACATTTTGCATTTTCCACCATGACTGTTTTATTTGAATTTCCAACACATTGCTTTTTAATTTACATCATCTTACTTGGCTTATGTGTATTTTCATTATGGAGTGTGCATCTAATCAATATAAAATAATCTTTTTGTCACCTTTAGTGCTTTTGGCTTTATATCCTTTGTCCAAGATTAGTATTATTAAACTTGAATTTTGTTTGCACTTCCTGATATATCTTTTTCATTCATTTATTTTTTACTTTCGTTGATATTTTGTGTAATTTTTCAATGATTTGAAAAGAATAATTTCATTTGCATCCTAGTAACAGTTGCAAATTAATTTTGCTTGCCTCGATAGTGACAAGAATTGAATAAATATCTACTGATTCTTCTTGCTGAATTTCTTTTTAAGAAATATTTGCATTGTATTTTAGAAACATATCAACAATAATTATCTAAACTTACTGTAAGATTTACAGATTTCATTGAATATATATGAATACACGCACACATTCACACACATACTTCCTTTCCAGTACTTAAGTTTTAATTATATATTTTTAATTCCTCAGTTTGCTAAGTCTTTTTTTTAGGTAAGATTTTCCTGAAGAATATGTGACTATTAAGACTTATAAGTCACCATTTATATGAGAATTTTTTTGTATTCACCTCCAGGTAAATATTTCCATTGAATATAAAGCTCTTCTATCTTAACTATCTTTCCCCTTACATTTCTAAAGACATAGTCAACTTGCATTATTAGAAAGGAGAGATGCCAATTTAATATATCTCTCCTATGTGGGTAGCCTGTTTTCTCTTCCTGGCTGCTTATAGAACTTTTCTCTTTATCATACATATTTTTTTAAATATCAACAGAATATTTCCAGGTGTAGTCCTTTCATTAATTTTGTAAAGTACTTTGTGTAGTACTTGAGCCATTCTATCTGAAGACTTAATAAACTTTTTCAGCTTAAAACATTTCTCTTCTATGCCTTTTGTGATTAACATTTCTTCTGTCCATTCGATTCTTGAATCTATCCAATATCTCTTTATATTCTAAGTATAATTTTTTAATCTTTCTATTATTTTTTTGACATCTGAGAGAATGTTTCATTCAGATCCTGTAAATACCAGTCTAAGTTGTTTATTTTGTTTTTGCTTCTGTTTTCACAGTCACCCAGCTTACTTTTCACTGCTTCCACTGCATTTTTCAGTTGACAATATCTTTCATCCCTATGAATACTTTCCTGTTCCTAAATTTTTCCACATGTGTATGACCTTGCTGTTGAAGGTATGTCTTCAACATAAATATACATTAGAATGTCTTCAACATAAATATAAATTAGAATTGGTTATATGTGCTCCCTTGTTTTTTATATGACTTTATTTCAAAGGGGGATATTTTCTCAAATTCCTAAAATTGGTCCTCTTCTTCCCAACTGCTGAGACTTTTTCTGAGTATAGTGACTTAAAAATGGAACCACATGGGCTTTTCAGTACTGGGATTTGGGAAAAGTTCTGCAGCAGATCATGCAAGATCCTTGTTGAAAATGTTAAGAGCTCAGGCTAAGGAAAATGAGAACATGTGTATGTAGCATAATTTTATCTTAGGCAGAGTAGAGACCCAGCAGTCTTTCCAAGGCAAAGAGGAAGATGAAGCTAAAGGAAGATGGTCAGGTGTAGATGCTGGATTATTGTGTTAAGAACTAGTTTCCTTGACTTCCCCGCCATCCCTCATGCTTTTCTTCTTGTGCTCTAGGATCCCGGGGTGGTGGGTCCTTCCCTTACTCTGACCTCAGCAGCTCCACATCATGCAGAAATTCGAAGTTTCTGGCATCCTTGCCTATTTTTCAGCAGTGAAGAAACATTTTCTCTATTATATCAGTTAGCTATTTCTACAGTAATTTGGAAAAAGAAGCAAAAGTTAAAATATGCAGACCAAGATCATTATCTTTGACTGGAAATTTCACCTTTCTTCCAAACTTTGCAAGATTGAAAAACAAAGCATAACAGAACAACTATGAGTCAAAGAATTATTATATCTTATCCAACCCACTGACCTCATTTTACTGCTGAGGAAAATGATTCCCAGAGAGACAGAATTCTTTGCTCAAATTCATTCATATACTCACTGGCAACACCATCTTTTTAACTCACAAAATTAAAAAGTTTTAACTCAGTGATTTTTCTATTACATTACAAAGCTACCCAGTACATACTGCCTCTGCATGTATTATTTTGTTTCTTATCTATGTAATAGTCAAATGGAAGCCACCAATATGTGTATGTACATATTTATGCGTATGTACATATATATGCATATGTGTTTATATCTAAATATAATCTTTTATTAAGGGCTTATTATATACCTGTAGCCTAGTATACTTTCCTCATCTATAATCAGAGGAAATAGTAGTATCCCCCTAATTTGGTAGTTTTGAGAATTACATTTATTATATGTATTATCAAAGATGGGGATATCGAGGTGGAGAAAGCTCATGGCCACTGTAATGTGAAAGTGTAGGAACCTGAATTTGAACTCAAGAAGCGCTATCCCAGTGTTCATATTCTTAATTACTATACTGTAGGATTTCCCATGATTTTACTATTATGTACAGTTTTAAATTTAAAACAAATCTAAGCATACACAATTCACCACCCAAACCCTCTGACATCTTTAAGAAAACAGTTCCCCGAGGCAGCCTATGCGCGCTATACATTTCATCTTCATGGGCTTTTGGAAACCGGAACTTGGAAATACTCCTCACAAAGAGGTAAAGAGGTAGCATCAGCATTTCACAGATGGGGGTACGAGGTTAAGTATCTTGCTTATTGCTTAAGGAGGTAGAATGGAAGCCAAGAACACTTGGCTGCAACTGCTGAGTGAAAACCAAGAGACCACACGTCTCTCTCCTTCTCAGTCATCCTTTGGTTTGGTTGAAAGTGTGGTTTTGCTATTAGTGTCACAGGGGAAAATGACATACTCTGAAGACATCACTTGATTCCTGGAGCAGAATGATTACAGGCTGCCATTACCAAGAGACATAGTTCTAAAGGCCTTTTCTAAATTTAAAAGCAACAAGGAGAGAGAGTCTTAAGATATTTAGTGCTTGAAAGAACTTGGATTCATTTCATTTTGAGGTACTGTTCTTTTAGTTGTGTGAGGGCTTGATGGTGAAATTAAGACAAATGGTGAGGGAGTGGGGCATTTGTTTATTCTCTTGTCCTGTTGATTGGGAGATATTATGTGGTCTGAGTCCATAGGCAAGTGTCTTACCTCTCTGTGCCTCAGTTTTTTTTATCTATAAAGTGAATGCAATGATGACCCCACTTCACAGAACTGTTGGAAGGGTTAACAATGCAGGCACATAGTAAGTGCTCAATTAACATTAGTTGTTGTTACTACTGTGGTTGTTGTTAGGGGTTTTTATAAACAGCTAAGGAATGGCCCCAAATCCTCCTGGACAAATCCCACCTCAAATCATCACAGTAGGCCCAACAGTGATTCAAAGGGTGAGTCCCCAGCTCCCCTTGGCCCACATCCTTCTTGAAGTTTTAACATTTGGCCAGTCTATCCCTATATAGAGGGATGCAGGTAGAAAATATTGCCTCAACATGAGGCCAGATGAAAATTATTGTTTCTTTTGTGTAATAGTTGTAGGGAGACTTCTTCCAGATAAGGGCACACAGGGAATATCTCTACAGAAGGTTTGTTTAAGGGGTCTCCATGTTGGTCACAATGATGGTAAAAAGAAATCACCATGGAGCAATTTAGCAGGTCTGGGAACAGATTGATTTGTGAGAGTAGTGTAGTCCACTCAATCCCTTCCTCTGGAGTACCCTTGTTAGTAGAAGGAAGTAAAAGTGTACCCCCTGAGGCCTCACGGTATAGTATGAAGTGCCTTGTTAAAAGCAAGAACTTCTTTAAAGTTCTTTTATCTTAAAAATGTGCATGCATGTGTATTCTATCCATAATATAATTCCATAATTCCATTATATGTGATGTTACATAAAAATTCTGTTGAGTTCTTTCTCAAATTTTGGAGTACAATTTATGCTCCAGAAAAAAAAAATTATGTGTCTCCTGTGTCTTTGTATATAGTACACTGTTACATACCAAGTTTGGGCACCACAGATGTAACAGAGAAAACACAGACTTTGGACCAGGACCCATTATGGTTTCCAATTTGGGCTCCGCCACCATGTGCATGTAATTGCACTTCTCTGAGTCTGTTTTCTCATATGTGAAATGAAGATAGTAATGCCCACCATATGGAGTTGTTATGAGACTTTCATGAATTAACGTATGGAAAGCACCTAACAGAGACCCTAGCACATCACAGATACCACCCTTCACCTGCTACTACTCATGTGGCAAATACAAATTAAGAATAAAAACTGACAAAGCAGTGCCCAGAAACATTTCTGTTGTCTGGATGGAGACAGCAAGGTAAACTTTAGAAGTCGTCAACAGAACCAAAGAACAGTAGCGTTCTCATATCCAAAGCTAGCTAGCCAAAACCAACATATTTTTTATTGCCCAACAAAAGCAATCCCAGTACTGGTCCACATCCACATTTCTACCTCTGAAGCCACATGGCTGTCACCTGACTCAGCTCCTTTACCACCAATGTGGGTGACCTGTTGAGTCTTGTATTTAATGCTGATTCTGATAGCCTCTGAATGCCTCCTCATGAACTCCAGGTTCAGTCTTTGCTACTCACTTCAGTTTTTTAAGTGATTAAATATTTGAGGTATAACAAAAGTATAGAAAAAAAAAGGTTAATGAACACTCATTACCCACCAACCACGCTTGTGGAATAAGAGGTTACAGGCAGCATCTCCTATGTAGACTTACCATTTCTCTTTCCTCACCAGAGATAATTATTATCATGAATTAGGGATTTATCATTTCAATGGATATTGCATACTTTTATATGTGCATAAGCTATAATATATATTCATATTAAACTTTTTTTAAATTTTTATTTATTTTTGAGAGGGTTTTGCTCTGTTGCCCAGGCTGGAGTGCAGTGTGCGATCTTGGCTCACTACAACTTCCGCCTCCTGGGTTCAAGCAATTCTCATGCCTCAGCCTCCTGAGTAGCTGGGACTACAGGCAAGCAACACCATGCCCAGCTAAATTTTTTTATTTTATTTTAGTAGAGACGGGGTTTCACCATGTTGGCCAGGCTGGTCTCAAACTCCTGACCTCAAGTGATCTGGCCACCTAGGCCTCCCAAAGTGCTGGGATTATAGGCATGAGCCACCACAGCCAGCCTAAACTTTATTTTTTAAATGGTCATATTGTGTGTATTTTTCTTGAACTTGCTTTTTATACTTAATGTCATGTTTTTGAGATTTTTTGTGTGTAGATACATATAGCTGGTTGGCTCATTTTAACTACTGCATACTTTTCTATTTTGTCATATTTTATTGTAATAACATACCACCTGTACTTACCTGCTGTCTTATTCATAGACAATTTGTTTCTAACTTTTTGCTATTATAAACAAAGAGGAGATGAACGTACTTATACTTGCCTCCTGTTGAGGGTAGGGTGGGCAAAAGCAAGAATTTCTTTATGCACTTTGCTTTATTGCACTTTGCAGATACTGTGTTTTTTACAAATTGAAGGTTCATGGCAACCATGATTTGAGCAAGTCTGTTGGCACGATTTTTCCAAAAGCATATGCTCATTATATGTCTGTATGTCACATTTTGGTCATTCTCTCAATATTTCAACCTTCATTATTATTATTATATCTGTTATGGTGATCTGTGATCAGTCATCTTTGATGTTACTATATTGTCCTTGTTTTGGGGTGCCACAAACCACACACATGTAAGACAGCAAACTTAATTGACAAATGTGTGTATTCTTACTGCTCCATCAACCAGCTCTTCCTCCATCTGTTTCCCTCTCCCTCTACTTGGTCTTCCCTATTCCCTGAGACACAACAATATTGAAATTAGGTCAGTTAACAACACATCAATGGCCTCCAAGTGCTCTAGTGAAAGGAGTAGTTGCAAGTTCCTCACTTTAAATTCAAAGCTAGAAATGATTAAGCTTAGTGAGGAATGCAGGTTAAAAGCCAAGACAGGACAAGAGCAAGGCCTCTGGTGCCTGTTAGCTAAGTTGTGAATGCAAAGGAAACGTTTTTAAAGGAAATAAAAACTGCTACTCCAGTGAACACACAAATGATTAAAAAGCAAAACAGCCTTATTGCCGATTTTAGTGGTTTGGATGGAAGATCAAAACAGCCACAACATTCCCTAAGCCAAAGCCTAATGCAGAGTAAAGCTCTAACTCTATTTCTAGAAGGCTGAGAGAGGGGAGGAAGCTGCAGAAAAAAAGTTTGGAGTTAGCAGATGTGGGCTCATGAGGTTTAAGGAAAGACGCCATCTCCATGACATAAAAGGCAAAGTAGCAAGTGCTGATTGAGAAGCTGCAGCAAGTTACCCAGAAGATTTATTTAAGATCGTTGGTGAAGGTGGCTACACTAAACAACAGATTTTGAGTGGAGATGAAACAGCCTTCTATTGGAAGAAGATGCCATCTAGGACTTTGATAGATAGAAAGAAGTCAAAGCCTGGCTTCAAATCTTCAAAGGACAGGCTAGCTCTCTTATAAGGAGTGAAGGTAACTGGTGACTCTAAGTTGAAGCTAATGATCATTTACCATTCTGAAAATCCTAGGGCCCTTAAGAATGATGCTAAATCTACTCTGTCTGTCCTATCTAAAGGAAACAACAAAGCCCGGATGACAGCACATCTGTTTACTGCATGGTTTACTGAATATTTTAAGCCCACTCTTGAGACCTACTTCTTGAAAAAAAAATCATTCTTTTCAAAATATTACTACTCATTAGCAATGCACCTGGTCACCTAAGAGATCTGATAAAGATGTACAAGGAGATTAATGTTGTTTTCATGCCTGCTAACACAACATCCATTCTGTAGCCCATGGATCAAGGAGTAATTTAGATTTTCAAGTCTTATTATTTAAGAAATGCATATCTATAGCTGCCATACGTAGTGATTCCTCTGATGGATCTTGGCAAAGTAGATTGAAAACCTTTGGGAAAGGATTCACCATTGTAGATGCCAATAAGAACATTTGTGATTCATGCAGGAGTGGCCAAAATATCAACATTAACAGCAACTTAATGTTAGAATCAACTTAAAGTTAGAATCAAGAAGTTGATTCTAACTTTCACAACTGACTTTGAGGGGTTCAAGACTTTAGTGGAGGAAGTAACCACAGATGTGGTGGAAACAGCAACAGAACCAGAATTTGAAGTGGAGCCTGAAGATGTGGCTGAATTGTTGCAATCTCATGATAAAACTTGAACTCATGAGGACTTGATTCTTAAGGATGAGCAAAGAAAGTGGTTTCTTGAGATGGAACCTACTGCTGGTGAAGATGCTATGAACATTGTTGAAATTACAAGGAACTTAGAATATTCCATAAACTTAGTTGATAGAGCAGCAACAAGGTTTGAGAGGATTCGCTCCAATTTTGAAAGAAGTTCTATGGTGGGTAAAATGCTATCAAAGAGCATCACATACTACAGAGAAATCTTGTGTGAAAGGAAGAGTGAATTGATGGGTCAAACTTCATTGTTGTCTTATTTTTAAAAATTGCCACAGCCACCCCACCTTCAGCAACCATCACTCTGATCAGTCAGCAGCCGTCAGTATCGAGACAGAACCCTCCACCAGCAAAAGATTATGATTCACTGAAGGCTCAGATGATCATTAGCAATCTTTAGCAATCAAGTATTTTTCATCGAAGTGTGTACTTTTTTTTTTTTTTTTTTTTTTTGAGACCGAGTTTTGCTCTTGTTGCCCAGGCTGGAGTGCAATGGCACGATCTTGGCTCACTGCAACCTCCGTCTCCCTGTTTCAAGTGATTCTCCTGTCTCAGCGTCCTGAGTAGCTGGGATTACAGGCACCTGCCACTATGCCCGGCTAATTTGAAGTATGTACTTTTTAAAGACATACTACTATTACATGCTTAATAGACTACAATATAGTATAGCATAACTTTTATATGCACTGGGAGGCCAAAAATGTTGTGAGAGTCACTTTACTTCAATGTTTCAATATTCACTTTATTTTGGTGGTCTGGGACAGAACCCACAATATATCCAAAGTATGCCTGTGGATAACCAGGAGTTAAATTGCTAAGTCTTAAGGTATGTGAAGGTCTAACAGCATTTATTTCAAAAGCCAGATGGTGCCATAGAAAACCACATGGTGAAATTACTGCACAAATGTGTGACCAATGAAAATAGAGTTGTATAAAGAAGAGTTTGGACAAATTCATCTTGTCCTGTGATTAAACCATCCCTCTTGTCTTTTATGCCAGCTTATGCTGCAACCTTTAAAAATTCTTTGATGGGCTCCTCTTTGTCAGCTTCACTTCTGGCTCTGCACTGGATCCTGTGTTACATCATGGACTATTCCTGTCTGCCAAGTGTGGCCTCTCCAGTTCCCAGAAGATACCCAGGTTCTATTTCTGCTTGCTCTTTTGTTCCCAGTTCAAATCAGATGCAATATTCTAAGCTGGAAGAAATCTGGTAGGTCTTAGCATTCCACACCTTTGTTTTACTTTGAGAAAGCTAAAGTTCAGGGAGGTTAGCTGACATACCTAGCACATGGTAGAATCAGATTTCCATCCCGAGTCTGTCTTCCTCCAAAGCTCATGCTTCTTTGATGGAGTTTGGCTCTGAAGTCATGAAAGAATGAGGTGACCTTGTAAAACAGTGCTGATGTGAGGATGGGTGATCTTACTGAGTTCTGGAGCTGGAACTCCAATCTTTAGAGTTCTAGATGAGATGGAACAACTTACATAGAAATGTGAGAAAGAACAGGTGGTAAGGTAGAAGGAGAGAGTATGGTGTAATGGAAATCATGCCATAAAACACAAATCTACTCTCAAATCTTTCAGAGAAGAGAGCATTGCTTAAATGAAGGACATCAACTGTGTCTTATGCTGAAAGAGGTTGAGGAACATGAAGCCAGAGAGGTGACCATTGGATTGGTAACGTAGCGGGCCTTGCTAGAAGCAGTTTCAGCAGAGGCAGAGTTGTGGAGACAAAAGTCAGAGCAGAGTGGGTTAAAAAATGAGGACTTCCGACTTTAAAATGAGATTTTTAAATTAAAATAAATAAAAATATTTTAATAAGTTAAAATGTTTTCCCCTTTCTTTCAAAAAACCAACCCCAAACCAGGAAAACTTGAAACAAAAGCACAAAGACCATCTTTGAGGAAACTGAGAAATATTTAAACCATAAAAACACCACATATAAGAATAGAAGGGAAGAAAGAGTGGCAAATGATATGGCACTGTGGAGAAAAGTCAAATATAATCCTGTGGAAGGAAATACTGAAGATGAACAAACTATGTAGCCTTGTAGAATCCTAGAAAGCTCAAAACCTGGATATTGCAAAAGGCAAGGAAGGGTTAGAGAGTGAAAACTGGAATATTGATTGTTTAAAAGCTCTTCAACCTTCAGAACCATCCCTCCTTCCCACTAGAGTTTGAAAATTACCCCTTCTTTACCTCCACCAGAGAGGAGAAGCATATTTTCTGACAAAATTGCACAAGAATGGTTTCATAGTCAGGGACACCAGGCACAGAGAAATTATAGAGACATCTGCAAAACAAATGTTGCTACTTCCAGCCTTCTTCCTTGTCCAATTTCAGACTTAAAATCTAAGAAAAGAGTTTGAAAACTACTTCTCTGTAGAAATAAATGTCTTAGAGGGAAAAATACATACACATAAAATGATATTTGAGAGTCTTCAACAACAACAAAAAAACTGCTAAAAAAAAAAAAAGCTGGTCATTCATCAATTGGCATGCCCACCATGCATGCAGAGCTTCCAGCAAGGCTTTTAGTCTCATTCATTTGATATGGACAGACAGCCAAAGACCACTAAACATTTGAAGAAGGACTCCACCAGAAAAGACAAGGAGTGAGGAGACAAGTTTCAAGAAGCTGTGTCATATAGAGAGATGTGAATAAATAGGTCAGTAGCTAGAGGGAGATGTGGGATCAAAGAGGACTTTAAAAAAATTTTTTAAGATAAGAGATACTAGAGTGTATTTGTATGCTGGTAATCAGCATCTAGTATTTTTCTTTCTGATTTGAGACAAATGTGTAGTCACAAACATTTAGAAAAGAACTGTAAAGTATGTCTGCTTCTGTTTATGATATTCAGAGATGTGAAAAGCCTTCATTTCCATGGTCAACCAGAAAAGCCCAGACAAAATAAAATTCATATGTTTCCATGAGGCTAGTAGAGATTCAGGAAGCACTGATTAACTGAATTAGAGAGAAACAAACCCTTTATATAATAGCTAAGCAGAGAATCTTCTGCAGAAGCTTCCATACTTAAAGGTGGATGCGTGGTCTAGGTTTGGGTAATTGGAGGAGTGGGTCTGCCATAGACAGACACTCTGCAGGGATAAGGAAAAGTCAGCTGAGTCTTACATAAACATGTGTGCCAGAAGGAGGCTTTAGAATCTGAAATGAAAAAGAAATGTCTCAGCCTAAGTTATCCCCCCTCACCCACATTTCTGCATTTTTCAAAGAAAGCAGCAGTGGAGGAATTGCCTGCAGAGTAGAGATAAATCACATAATTAGGTGGATTCTCATTGTGCTTGGATTCTGGAGTCCTACCAGAGTGAAATACAAAGGTCAAGCAAAAATATCTGAAGCTGCACCTAGCCATCTACCAATTCAAATACTGAGAAGATCACAAAGGCAGGGCAGGGCAAAAGTCCAGGAGTTGGCCTAATAACAGGGAACATGAATCTAACAAAAGGTGCAGCCCAGCCCAAGCTCACCCTGACTCAAGGAGGAATCTAATGATCAGCCCCTCACCCTAGCTCACAAAGAATAAAAGCCTTATGCTCTGCAGTGAGTAAACAACACAAATCAATATTATACCGAAGTCTCCACTGCTTTTTTTATACTCAGTGACTGAAATGTAAACTGTTATGAAAAATGGGAAGAAGCAGAGGAATATTACTCACAATAAAGAAAAACATAGTTAATAGAAACAAACCACAGATGACTCAGTTATTTGAATTAATGGACAGGGACTTTTAAGCAACTATTATAAATAGGTTAAATAATTTACAGGAAAAGGTGAATATAATGGGGGGGAAGATATGGGTGATCAGAAATTAAAAAAAGAAAACTCAAAGAAAGAACCAAGTGAAAACTGTGGAACTGAAAGATACATTATTTGAAATAAAAAAATTATCAGATAGGTTTAAAACCAGATTGAACACCACAGAAAAGGGATTAATAAGTTTAAAAACAAGTGAATAGAAATTATCCAAACTGAAAGACAGAAAGGGAAAAGTTTGAGGGCTAGAGGGAGAAAATGAACCAGTCCTGTGACTTATGGGAGAATATCAAGTGATGTATACTACTTGATAACATGTATTTGTGTAATTGGAATACCAAACGTGATCCACACACAGATCCAAGAAGCTCAAAGAACCTCAAGCAGGACAAATGCAAAGAAAGCATCACCTAAGTGCATCATAGTCAAATTTCTGAAAAATCTAAAAAGCGGCCAGAGGGAAGGCAGGAAAGATATATTAAAGAGAAGCAACATTAAAAAAAAACTTACTTTTTATTAGGAAAAAAAAATGCAATCCAGAGAATGAAGGTCCAATATCTTTAAAGAGATAAAAGAAAAAAATCAACTTAGAATTCTATATCCAGTTAAAATATTTAAGGCAGAATTAGACATTTTCAGAAGGGGGAAAATGCCTAAGAGAATCATCAGCAGCAAATCTGCACTATGAAAAAAAAATGCTAAAGGAATTCTTTAGGGTGAAGGAAAATGATACCAGGTATAAACTAGATCCACAAAAACAAATTAAAAATAAAGAAGAAGAAGGAAGAGTACCAGAAATGATAAATATTTAGGTAAATATAAAAGGTTATTTTTTATCTTTTCATAATTTTGTAAAAAGACAATTGACTAAGAAATAACACTATTTTGGGATTTGTTACAAACAGAGAAATAAAATGTATGACAATAATAACACAAAGGATAAGAGGGAACTATATGGAAATATAATATTAAAAGGTTTTTCTATTATGTGAGAAGTAGCATAATATTGACTTATAGTAGCTTGTGATGAAATAAGGATGCATATTATAATTCGTAGAGCAACTGCTCTAAAAAAGACAAGACATACAGCTTTATGTTTTTAAAAGCTAATAGATGATACTAGATGAAATACCAAAAAGTACATGATCAATGCAAAAGAATATAGGAAAGGAGAAAGAAACAAAGAACAGAAGTGACCATTAGAAAGCAAATAGCAAGATAGCAAGATGGTAGACTCAAACCCAACCACTCAAAGACTTACATTAAATATAAAATGAACTAATGATTCCAGATAAAAGGCAGAGAATGTCACACTGGCTAAAGAAGCAAGATCCAGCATATCATTGATTTATTACTGCATAAAATATACCCCAAATATTATAGCTTGACACAATAATTTCTTATGCTGATTTCACCTGGACTTATTTATGCAGCTTATATATAGGATTCAGCTGGGGATTAGGCTCAGCTGGGAAATACAATGCTTCTGGAACAGCTGAAGATCTCTCTCTCAATATGGTCCTTCCTTCTCAAGTAGTTGAAAAGACCAGGTTTTCCCTCACAGTGGCTGCAACAGTCCAACAAAACAAACTCCAATATTCTTGTGCTAATGGAGCCTTAGTTTTTGTCATATTTACAGATGTCCTGTGGGCTAAAGCAAGTTACGTGGCCACATGCACAGCCAGTATGGGAGGGGACCATACAGGGACCATACAGTGGGAGGAGTGATCTTTGGGGACATTAGTATAACAGTCCACCACATACAATTATATATGGTTTACAAGAGACACTTTAAATATAAATATGGTGATAGATTAAAAGTGAAAGAATGGAAAAAGATATACTGTGCAAGCATCAATCATAAAAAGTTAGAACGGATATTAGACAAA
This sequence comes from Pan paniscus, assembly GCF_029289425.2. Lineage (NCBI taxonomy): Eukaryota > Metazoa > Chordata > Mammalia > Primates > Hominidae > Pan > Pan paniscus. The sequence continues at coordinate 57,350,816 of NC_073261.2, read as the reverse complement.
GCTGACTTCAACATAAAAAGTATTTACTAGAGATAAAAAGTTATTGAAGAAAGTCTGTGTGTCAAAGACAATCCATGGGTTAAAGAAAAATCACAAGGGAAATTAGAAAATGTATCCAACAAAGAACGAAAACCCAGCATATCAACATTTGTGGGATGCAGCTAAAGTCACGTGCCTAGGGTAAATGTATAGCTTTAAGTGTTTTTCTTAGAAAAGAAGAAAAGTTTAAATGATTTAAAAGCAATGAAAAAGTAAAAAGAACTTATTAAGCTCAAAATAAGTAGGGAAAGGAAAATAATAACAAGTGAATCAATAAAATTGAAAATAGACATATAATAGAAGAAGACAAATAATACAGAAAATCACAAAGCTCAAAGTTGAGTATTTTAAAAGAATAAATTGATAAACCACTGGTAAGAGTGGTTTTTCTGGGCTGGGAGCAGTGGCTCACGCCTGTAATCCCAGCACTTTGGGAGGCCGAGGCGGGCGGATCACGAGGTCAGGAGATCGAGACCATCCTGGCTAACATGGTGAAAGCCCATCTCTACTAAAAATACAAAAAATTAGCCAGGTGTGGTGGCACGCACCTGTAGTCCCAGCTACTCAGGAGGCTGAGGCAGGAGAACTACGTGAACCTGGGAGGCAGAGGTTGCAGTGAGCTGAGATTGTGCCACTGCACTCCAGCCTGGGTGACAGAGCAAGACTCCATCTCAAAAAAAAAAAAAAAAAAAAAAGTGATTTTTCTAAAAGGAGAGAAAATATGACTTACAGATAATATCAGGAAAGGGAATATTACTATAGATCCTACAAATGTTAAAATATAATAAAGGAATATTATAAACAATTTTATAGAAATATATTCAACAATTATAAGGGAAATGAACAAATATCTGGGCGTGTTACTGTGTATAAATTGTATTTCACTAAAAAGTACACAAGAGGAGCTTTGGTTCAGCATGCATCTTGATATTATATTAATCATTTTGGCCTATGCTTAGGTAAAAGTCCCAAAGAGACTATGTTTTATATACATTGTAAACAAATTATTACAATTGGTTGTAGAACTTCATAACTCCTAAAATAACAGCAAAATGTCTTTAATTAATCTGTGTTCTTCTGTTCACTACACTGTTTTCTTATAGTCAACAATTGGAGCCATAAGGCCATCTGGGAATGTTCCAGGAGTGGCATTAGTGGTAATAAATAGTGATAGGTGTTTACTGTATAAGTTGAGAACCAAAGGCAACAACTGCAAAGCATTTGAGAAGAGTCCAATTCCACAGAAGGAAAATGATACCAGGTGTAAACTAGATCCACAAAAACAAATTCAGAATAAAGAAGAAGAAGGAAGAGTACCAGAGATGATAAAGCTCTTTTACAAGAAGACTAGGAAGTTGACAATGCAGAGCTGATATTGGGTTATTTTTGGATGGTGATGGAGGCTGTTTTTATAGAACCAAAATATGATAGCCATTGCAGAATCCTAAGGGAGATTTTGCAGTGGAAACCTCAGTAGAATACTTGGGATAAAGGCTTGTTGAAGCACTTCTTGACATTCTATGTGTGTCCATCTTTTTTTTTTTTTCTTTCTTTTATTTATTTTTTTAGAGACGGAGTTTTGCTCTTGTTGCCCAAGCTGGGGTGCAATGGCATGATCTTGGCTCACTCAACCTCTGCCTCCTGGGTTTAAGCGATTCTCCTGCCTCATCCTCCCTAGTAGATGGGATTACAGGCATACACCACCATGCCCAGCTATTTTTTTTAATTTAATTTTTTTCTTACGTGTTCATCTTTTAATGTTTTCATCAGCAATGTTATCAAACTGTCATAACACAACCAGAATCCCAGAAAGTAATCATGAAGAGTAGAGCAATTCCTAGAACAACAGAAAGCCCAGAAGACATTGTGACTGATTCTCCCCACCTTCTACCCCTACAAACCAGCAGAGTGCTGGGTGCATGGTGTATGCTCAACAAATAGCAGTGGCCATTAATGAATGATGGGTGAATGCACCCAAACTGGAATCATTCATTTGACAATCACCTGCTTGAGGCCAATCATTAAGTGTAGTGGGAGTTGCAAAAGGAACACAAAACAAGTGGCCTAAAACCCTTAGCTTCTAAGTAGGAACACTGGCAGACATGTGAAACCACCAAGGAAAACAGGGGCTCTGTAATAGCAGCCTCTCTTCATAGGATTCCCTGCCTCTTTCATTTCCCAGGAAGACAACATTTCACTTGAAATAACCAAGTCCTCAGAGAGGTTCTTATCATCCCCTAAAAGATCTTTCTCCCAATCTCCTTCAGTTTCCAAGAGAAAATAAGAATAGACCCTTATTAATAGTGCTGTTGTCCCAGAACTAAAACACACCCACAATTCCTATGAAACCATCCATTTTGTTTGCTTAGATGTTGTGGGTCCTTCAAGAAGGGCAGAGAGTAGGGAGATGGGGCCATGTGTTATTTGATCTTTTGAGCAGCAAGGGTGGTATAATGGGGAGGTTGTGATCACCACTCGCAACTAGTGAGTTCATATCTTGCCAGATACAAAGCATCAAGGATAAGGACATTTTCCAAAACAGCCTTTGATTGTTCTGGTACAAAAAAAAAAAAAAGTCAAGAAATAACTTGTAAAGAAAGGGCTTAGAGAAAATACCCCAGTTCCCAGACTTTATTTGGCAGGGAAAAAATACAGTGAAGCCAAGCAAATATTTCCACACCCCCAAGATGCCTTTTTTTTTTTTTTGCTCTCTTTTTAAATCTCAAGTCTTAACACAATATTCCACTTTTAATGTTACCCAAATGTCCCAGACTTCACTAGTCTGTGACCAAAGAATTAGATCATATTTACTTTTAATGCTCAAGCTTCTCCCACCTGTCAGAAATTATCCCTCTGCCCCATAGTGCCCCCCAGCTATTATGAGGGGTTCCATGGTGCCACCTCTGTGTGCTCACAAACAGACCCCAATTTTCCTATCCCAGCCTCCCCGTCATGTCCCCTTGCCACTAGCTCTGCTGCTCGGACCCTCATGAAACTGGCAACTCACAGGGCAGAGCTGCCCCCTGCCTGGGGATTGCTGGTGCCATGCACTGCCCCCAGCATGGCCTTGGTGGGGAACACTGCCCTCATCTTTATCCTCCAGGATATATGCCCTTTCTCATTACCAAACAACAGAGTTTGAAATTAAAGTATGCCTTTTGATGGGATTTATTGGAATATTAGAGGTAATATAAGAAATACAACCTAGAGAATGATTTTTAACCACCACATGGGCCCAGACTTGTCAATGACCAGATCTGGCTAATGTCCAGATCAGGTCCTGCTTGGCCTCCTTCCATATGGCCAAGGGAAGCTCATCCCTGCCCCAAAATGGTTTCTTCCCAGAATGAGTAACAGTGGAGACATCCATTCCCTCCACTCACCCCTTCAGTAAGTATTTGTTGAAAGTCTATTATGTTCCAGGCACTGTAGTAGGCACAGAAGATATAATGGGGACCAAAACAGCCATGGCCCAGTCCTCAAGGAATTTAAAGTCTAGAACTGAAACAAACAAAACCTAAACAAATAATTGCATAATGAAATGTTATTAGTTATAAAATATCTTAAGTGCTATAAAGCAAAATTGTGGGGTACCAGGAAAAAGTCTAATAGAGGAAGACAATTCAGATTAGGAAGGTCAAGTAAGACTACTCTGAGTAAGTGGCATTTAACTTGGGACTGAAGGCTGGATAAGAATTAGCCCCATGAAGAGCTGGTCAAATAGTGTTCCCAGGCGGCAGTGATTGCCGACGTGAAGTGCCTATTGGAGAAAGGGGCTTGGGAAGACCAGTATGGCTGAAGGCAAGAGAGTGGGGGCAGAATGATGTGAGATGAGGCTGGACAGGGAGGCAAGAGCCATCTACATAGGCACTGGAAGGTCATGAAAAGGATTTGGGATGTAATCCCAGAGTGTAATGGGTTGGTGTTGAAGGGCTTTGAGCCAGAGTGAATGCCATGATTTCATCTGTACTTTAAGGACATTCTTGCAGCCTTATGGAGAAAGAATGGAAAAGGGGGCAAGAGGCCATTCAAAAGATAGCAGGTGACTACCCCAGTGGCTAAGCAAGAGATGATGGTGGCTGGGACAGTGGTGTTGGCTGAAGAGATAGAGAAGTAGTCCATTTCAAGATATGTTTGAAGTAGAACTAACAGAATGTGATGATGGTGAGAGGAAGGAAAGTCAAGTTAGTGGATCAAGGAGGGCTTCCAGTTTCTGACTTGGGCGGCTGGGCATGTGATCTGATACACGGGTATTGAAAAGAGAATAGTCAGTTTCCAAAGTCTGAGTTACTTGGTATTAAATATTCCACCTATGAAGCACCAGCAGCCCAGGGACAGGTACAGGCAAACCCCTTTTCAGTTTGTCTTTTAAAATCTCCAGCAGTCTGGCAAGCCACCCTCACCCACGGTCTCCCAATCATATCAGTTTTAACAAAAGATTACTATTTTCTTTAGAATTCCCCCTCCAAGCAATGCCAGGATAAATATGAGAGAAAAAGAGAGTATTTATCATACTGATTAAGAACAGGGCCTCTGGGATTAAATCCCACCTCTGTCTTAGGTAAGAGTGGCCTTGGGTAAGTCCTGTAACCTCTCTGTGACTCAGTTTTCTTATCTGTGAAATGGCGGTAACAATAGTACTACTGCAAAGAGCTGTCATAAGGCTTAAGTGGATCGATTGTATTTCATGTATTTAGACAGAGCCTGGCACCATAAGTTATCAGAGCCATAGGTTCCCAGACAGTGTTAGGAACTGCCATTGCCTTTCACTGATGCAAGGTTCCCACTTCTCTAGCATTATTCCATGCTAGAGGCTGCTTTGCAGAGGAGAACGCCTTTTTTGAGTCAGGTAGATTTGACTTCAAGTCTCCACTCTCCTACTTAACCTCTCTGAGCCCAAGTTTTCTTACCTGTAATGTAAGAACAGTAATACTCACTTTCAGTGGTTATTATGAGGATGAAATCAGAAATCTTTGGTCACTACCTTGTATATAGCGGATGCTCAATAAATGTTAGATTTTTTGCTATTCAAAAGAGTTTCTCTTCCCAATTTAAATAGAGCATCTCCACCCTGTACCACTAAAAAGACCCCAGCAGGAGGAAGGCAAAATTTCAAACCCTTCATAGGGTTACAGTTTATGAATAAGGTATGTGAGTCAGAAATTTTACTTTACTGCCCTTTTTGGCACAATATGGAGCTATTTAAAAGACAGAAACATGAATGTAGACTTCTTACGTCCCAGAGAGAATGGTCCACAAAGATTCCATTTGGCCCCCAAGTCATTTATATTTCCCACTGCCATTTGGACTCTTCCTGCCCACACTGTCACCTTGAACAATCAGAGTAAGAAAACACAGGCACCGGCCCACAGAAAACACTCTTGGCTGTCCTGGAAAGCGGAGATTCCTTGGGTTTTTATTTTCCGTTTCCTTTGGCACACCCGTGCGGTGGCAGTTTGCTGTGGATGCCACCCTCTTCCACCTGCGTCCTTGTGGTGGCCTTTCCCTGGGTTCTTGGTTCTCACCTCTTATCTGGCTCACATGAGCCATTTGTATTGTTGCCTAAGTTGCTGTGTGTCCCATCAGGAGCAGCATTTAGAGACTCATTTCCAATGTAGAAGGAAAACATTGTCTATGTTAAGGGAAAGGAAAGTGTTTACAAGCAGATGGAGATTCCTGCAGAAGAGTCTTTCCCCTTAATCCTTGAAATCTCACTCATCCTGTGCTATGGTTGACCCTGAATGGATAATATAAAGGCCTTCCCTTTGATAGGCTTTTAGGGAATTACTGGGACTAGACAGCAGTATCCACAGAGGTAAGAAGAAGACTAGTACATATGACTACAACAGCAAAGTAAAAAATACTCAAATAAGACTAACAGAGTGTCTTTGGATTTCAGAGAACAAATCCGTCAAGGCCTAGAAGAACTCCAGAAAGTTCTGCCAGGAGGAGACACTTACATGCATGAAGGATTTGAAAGGGTAATTTTAAAACAGTTTGAAATCCAAATATAAAGCGTGATATTGAAATATCAACATGGGGTGACTGATGAGATAAGGCACTTATATTAAGAAGGCTGTGTAGCACCCAATAGCAAGAGAGTATATTTTCTTCCCATAAGCTTGTACACTGATAACTCTAGCCAAAAGAACTAAAGAAATGGATTCCCTTCCTCCTTCCCTGACCCTGATGAATGGTTTGTTAGCTAATGGTTGGCTGGCAGTCACAAATTCACGCCACACACAAGTCCTGCCACTCCAAAAATGTCCTTTGTTGGATGTCAGCTTCAGTGATTGAGGCAGAATTTCAGGGACTTCAGCTTTAAGGGAAACAAGACCATAAGGAATAAGACATCAATCCATGTTGACAACTACAGTCATCTGTCACTTAACAAGTACTAGGCCATAAGGAATAAGACATCAATCCATGTTGACAACTACAGTCATCTATCACTTAACAACAAGGATTTCAACGAAATGCCTTTTTAGCCAATTTTGTCATTGTGACATCATAGTGTGTACTTACACAAACCTAGGTGGTATAGCCTATTACACACCTAGGCTATATGGTATAGCCTATTGCTCCTAGGCTACAAACCTATACAGCATGTTACTGTACTATACATTGTAGGCAATTGTAACACTAATGATATTTGTTTCTAAACATAGAAATGGTAATGCATTGAACTACAGTGTTACCACAGCTACCATGTCACCAGGTGATTGGAATTTTTCAGCTCCATTATAACCTTAGGGGACCACTGTCATATTTGTAGTCTGTCCTTGACCAAAACATTGCTATGCAGCACATAACTGTATACTACTTAAATGAGAGGTAACTTTACATGGATATCAGCCACTGATAATTGAGCAAAGCCTGGGTGAATTACATAAGGAATCAAGACTGAATTGGCTGCATATTCAACAACAGAGCCCATTATCCACTATGGTTTTTGGAGTGACAAACAGTGGTTATAAGTCTAAGGGCTCTTTCATATGTTTTTCAGGCCAGTGAGCAGATTTATTATGAAAACAGACAAGGTAAGACTATAGTATGAACTACCATTATGAATTATTTAACTTTTTCCGTGTTTGTTGCTGAAAAAGTGCTTCAGTCATTTCATGTTTCAAAAGACATGTATGATATTATCTGTAATTCTTAGACACACATTTCATCACAAACAAGGAATGCATAGAAAGGTGGCATGTATTGGGTCAAATTCCACTGTCCTGTTGATGCCAAGAAAAGTTATATAAAAGTAATTAAGATCCCATTTTGGCCACAGTCTAATTCCCATGAAGAGTTTTGCATGTTGAATTCATTAAATTAGTAAATACTTGCATAGGTTAGTAAAGTCTTGGATTTTTATGTAAAATTTAATTTTCTTGTTCTTCTCTGAGCTCCAAGCCTCTTCATTACTGTGACTGAACATAACATTAAGATCAAAATACCAGTTTGATTTAAACTTTCCTATATTTAAATGAAAAAACTGCATAAAATATACTCAGTAGAGTGCCTAGCACATAGAAATTTTTTATTATTTTAGCTATTATTACTACAGTGTCTTTTGTGAGTAGCATTTCTGTATCTCAGTCAAATCTCTTAAAAAAGAGATTCAATATTACAGTAGAGATTTTCCTCCCAGGCCTATAGAGGTGTCCATTTCTTGTTTCATCCTAAACTGCAACAAACAGAACAGACTCAATATCAACACCAAATCTTGCTAATGTAAATCAACCATGAATGTTGATATGAGAAGCCTAAAAATCACTGAAATAATTCTAGTAGGTTTTGCCAACTGCTATAATTCTTCCAGTCAACTTGTAAATCATGATGACTATTACTTTCACCAAACTATCTTCAAGGGGTGGTGTATGTGGTCCATTACAGCAGGTGACAAGGACGTCTGAACAGTCCAGGTGGGAGTTTGCTCACAGCTTGGGCAACAGTTACGTGTCTGCTAATAGAAAATAATCACACTTGATTCACCGGTGCTACTCCCAAATGTTGGTTTAGTGACCATTTCATCAGGTTTGGCCATTTTTCGAGATGAGGCTGAAAAATGAGAAAGCAAAACCTATTCCCCCTAAAGTCTGTCCCCATGGGGGGTCCTTCTTCATGCTGGAGTTGCTTCCAGGCCCAAAAGAAAAGTTGGTGATTCTCACAATATTGACTTTGGGTGGTTGAACTCGTAAGAGGTTGAATCCTGGGACTGAGAGGGTGTTTCCTTGGGTGGAGCAGGTGGACTGAGCCAGTCTGTATTGTGTTAAACAGGGTACAGGACAGCCAGCGTCATCATTGCTTTGACTGATGGAGAACTCCATGAAGATCTCTTTTTCTATTCAGAGAGGGAGGTAAGCGACGGCCTGGCTGTGTCTAAACATATACGTGGAACGGGGCTTCTCCTTTCTAAAATGGGCCACACTCTCTCTATTCATGTGATAGGTGTTCTTTGCAAATCCCCTGAATGAAATAGAGTTTCATAAGTAGAAATAATAATAATAATTCGTGTTCTACAAGTGAATTTTCATGTCTTACACATGGTAAATGTTTTCCCCTTTCAAAATTTTTACATATTACTTGGTTTTGAAGGATTAAAAATTCTACCCTGCCTTTATTGATGGCATTATATTGCTCTAACAGTTTTTAAATACTGTATATCACTTGTAAACAAATAAACATTGATATAATTTTTCCTTATATTTTCTACTAAAACAGGAGGAAGGGAAAGAATTACTTGAAATATGTAAGAGCCAATCTTGTCAGAATGTATCAATCATTGAGATTTTCACTCTAAGAACCAAAGTTAAACAGCAGTTGGTAGCAAAGTTAAATTGTTATCTCTCTTTCAATAGTTCCTTTTTTTCCTTTTCTTTGTGTTCTCAAAAATTATTCCTCAAGGCAAGTGGAAAAATTCTCTCAATGAAGATTTTACCTTGTATAAATAGACTTAGAAAAAGAAGTTTGCTGATGAATTGAAAACTAATGTTTATGCTTACGAAATTCTTTTCTTTCAAGTTTCACATTTGAGCTATATATGCATAATTAGTATAAAAGGAAACAAGTTAACCATAGAAATGTACTGAAACCATAGCCTTATTAGTGACAAAGGGTCATTCAGGCCCAGGGTAGAAAGAAACAACATCCTAGAGATGCAAGCTGTAGAAGAGGAGTTAATGGTAGCATCACACTTTCCTCAAGCTCTTAACAACTATTTACTTTAAATTCAGCTCTTTCCACAAACACAAAATATATATTCATTCATTTATTCATTCAGTGTTAACTGAGAGCTTGGCATATACTTGACCATTTGCTAGAAACTGGAGGCACAGAGGTGAGTGAAACACAGCTGCTGCCCTCATGAGTCTTACCATGAAATAATGGTCAGCCTTTTGAAGCCTACACTGGTAGAGGACTTAGAGAAATTATGTAGGTAAACTCTCCTCCCACTAGTACAAAAAGTAACTCTAATGAAGAAATACACAGGGTAATATGACAGACACTCCCTGAGCATTTGGAAAATAATACATCTCTGTATTTGAAAATAGAAACTCACTGTGTGATGGGAATGCAAGATGGCTTGATTGGGTGCCAAATAACAGTCAAATAAAGTAAAAACCCTAATAAGGAAAGAATTGAAACTAAAATAAATGATGGGGTGTCAGAGGCTTAAGATAGGGATTAGTGGGAAGGAATTTTAGGTATGGCACATACAAACTTGGGAAAATATTCAGAGTGCCAGTAGAAGGAGACCTTCTGAAAAAGAAAGATAAAGCTCAAGATACAAAGAAATTGAACTTTTCCCTTCTTGACAATTCTATATAAAGTACAACTGGAGGAGAAGAATCACAGAGTTGTTGCAAATAAAGCTGGGGCTACACTGAGTCTAAAAGTTTATTTTATCCTAAAAGCAGCAGGGAAATTTCTAACATGAAGGAAAAAAAGACATATGTTTTTGTCCTTTCTAGAATTCAGTGTTAAACAGAAATGGATTTGAGTACTAAGAAAGGGAAAAAATAACACAATCAAAATCAATATGCATATATTGAGCACTCACTCTATGTTTGCTATCAGTTATTAAGCACCCACTGTAAGTGCCAAGGATTTCCAATTTTTTTTTCCATTCTGAAACACAGGAGAATCTGGAAATCAGATTATCAGAAACTTTAATAAATCAAATATTGAAATCAAGCCAAAATCTGGGTATTATTCATTATGTTGCCATCCCAATGCTTGATTGTAGAGATCATGGATTTACCTATTCAAATATGGACCACAATTTCCATACCATTAAACCACTTTATTCTGTAGGAATGAAAAGGGCTTTATTCACAAAACGTGCTGACGTTTATGAGTATCTACATGGTTCTAGCCTTGTGTGAGGAGCTCTGTAAATGTTCTCATTTAATCCCCAAAACACGATACAGAGTAAAGCCAGAGGTCAAACTCAACTATATCAAGTTCCAAAGGCCCCATTCTTTTGTGATATCACGCCCCCATTAAAAAGAAACGTATGTCAGTAAAAATCCATCAAAGGAATAGAAAAGGTAATCATTTCCCCAGAATATTTAACTTAGCCTGCAGTTTTCCCTTCCTCCCCTCATCTTTCAAAGCCCTTCATCAAGACTCTACTTCAGTGTGTCTTTTCAAGTCCACCATGTGTTATGTTAGAATGTGATGTCCACTGAAGTCTGAGCTTCCTAGGGACAGGGATTGCCTTCTCCAGTATGGCACCAGGCACGTGGTAGGTGCTCATTAAATACCTCATCATTGAAGTTAGTCAGGTAGCTCCAAGAGGAGTTCATTTGTCACTGCTTCTCTTTCTAATGTCCTTTCTTCCCTTTTCCCAGGCTAATAGGTCTCGAGATCTTGGTGCAATTGTTTACTGTGTTGGTGTGAAAGATTTCAATGAGACACAGGTATGGTCATGGATTTCCTCAGGTTTGGAGCATACTGAGCTTGTGAATGATGAAGAACATGTTCAGTCAGTACAGAGGGCAGATCAACAGAATAAATGCCCCTGAAATAGGTTATTTTTCTAGAAATGCTAAACAGGAAGGAATTACTGGTTGTGTAAGGAATATGAAGTCATTTGCTGATGCTCTTGAGGTCTTCAACACAGACAATCAAGGCAGCATCTTTCTTGGCAAACATTAAATTGCCAGGATGTCAAAAGATATCTGAATTAACTTGGAAAATGGGTTCTTTCTGTTTGTTTGTGTTTTGAGACAGAGTCTCACTCTGTCACCCAGGCTGGGGTACAGTGAGCTGTCTCAGCCCACTGCAGCCTCTGCCTCCCAGGCTTAAGTGATCCTCCCGCCTCAGCCTCCTGATTAGCTCGGTATACAGGTGCACATCCTGAGTAGCTGGGACTACAGACGCACACCACCACACTTGGCTATTTTTTTTTTTTAATTTTTTGTAAAGATAAAGCCTCACTGTATTGCCCAGGCTGGTCTCTAACTCCTGGGCTCAAGTGATCCTCCCAACGTGGCCTCCTAAAGTGTTGAGATTATAGGCATGAGCCACCACACCCAGGCCAAATTTAATTTGACAAGTATGATTTTCTTATTCAAATAACAAATGTTCCTTTTCACTCATGAAAAACGCAATGCATTTTCAACACAAAAATATGGAAATAATTGGACAAGTGGGCAAAAAAGTGTGTATAGGTGCATATACTAAGCAAGTTGTAAAAGCTTACTGGCAATCTAAATACATGTTCCTCAATGTAGTTCGTTTCTTTTTGTTTTAATGGCATAGGAAAATGCTCATGATATATCATTAAGTGAATAAAACAAAATTACAAAGCAGTGAGAATAGTATGTGCTCACTTCTAAAATAGACATTTGCATGTTCACATAGAAAAAGTATGAACAGTATCTATCAAATGGCTAATAAAGATAGATAGATGATAGATGAACAGAGAGAAGGATTATGAGTAACGTTTGTTTTCTTTTTGTTTTAACTCTCCTGGATTTTCCTAAGTTTTTACAATGAGTAAGTATTACTTTTGCAATCAGTAAAAACAATAAAACATTTTTTTTTAGAAGCCATACACAACAACTGACACTGACTCTGTGGCAATCACAGAACCACACAGAGATCTGGGGGCAGACAAGCCCTACATCGGCTTCTTCTGGCCCTCAGTTTCCTGCTACATAAAGCAGGAGCAGCCAAACCAACTGCAAGGGCCCTTTCCTTAATGGGCAGTTTGGGTGAAAGGTGAAGGTGGCCTCACCCAACACCAAAGCTTGAATTTAAATTTGCTCTGAAAGGGAACTTGAATCTGCTTGATTCAGATAAAGTTGCCAACAGGAATTTGGGTGAATGGGAGAAAAATGAGCCCATGGCCTGTGCCCAAATTTATAAACATATCAACCCAGGCCAAGCGTTCATCAAGCTGGGCACTCTTACCTCTGCTCCCAAGGAGAAAAGTATTAAAACAAATGTAAAAGCTGGAGCCAACCCTTGGCCTGCTCCAGAGAGGCCACTGGTGAGCTTGTTATTACTGATGGCTTTTCAGGGCAGCCCCTGAGCCCAGTGAAGGCCTCATATTCCCCTGGGTTCTGAATATAACTAGAGCCCCTTAGCCCCAACAGCTTTCCTAAATTTTCCACATCCAAGCCTAACAGTCTCCCCATGGGTTTGTGTATTTGCTGTGTTCTCAGCTGGCCCGGATTGCGGACAGTAAGGATCATGTGTTTCCTGTGAATGACGGCTTTCAGGCTCTGCAAGGCATCATCCACTCAGTAAGTAGAGCTCTTCCTCTGAGACTGGACATTCAGGCACCTTCCGTCTCTGATCTGCTATTAATACCCCAATTCCATCTCTCCAAGCCTGGTGTTTTTCTGCTTAAGAGAACATCATTTCTTCCTATATCTTTGTGTCTGCCACGTCCCATCTCTCCCTTCTGCCTTTTACACGTCTTTTCTCAATTGTACCCTGCAGTGGAAAATTAACAATTGAAAGGGGTGCTGCTCTGGCAGTGAGCCAAGCTTCAGGAGGCCCTTTCCGTTCTCCTAACTGGGCAGACTGTGGCTGGTGGTTTACACTTGACCACCTCAGCTTTCCCACTGTGACTGAATGCAAGCTGCCTTCAGAGCACTTGTAGGCTTGAACTTATATCACTTGGCCATTGGATGCACTTTAGACCAGGCTGTCCATTGAAGTCATCTGCAGAGATTTAAAAAGCACTGCTGCCTAGGCATCTGGTCTGGGGTGCAGCCTGGACCTCAAGAGTTTCTTTAAATCTCCCCAGGTGATTTTAATGTTGAGACCCACTGCTTTCGACCTATAATCCCCAAATACATGGGCTCCAGCGTTGTCCAGGGTTTGCACAGTCACCAGTCCTCCTTCACACATAGGTGATTTTCTTCACATCTTTTCCTGAATGGTAAACAGGACACTGGCTTCCAGGACCTCTATTCTCCACCTCCCACACACAGGCAAGGCCCTTGGTCCAGATAGAATATTGGATGCTGCTGTCTTAAAGCCTCAGCCAGCAGGTCAGTATGTGTGCTGCACCTGCAATGATGTTCAGATGCTCTGCAGCCTCCACCGTTAGGTTTTGTGATCAGGCAGGCATCTGTGATCTTCATTGGAAGCTTACCAGGCTACAGACTTGGGGTCCAGGATGCAAACTCAGAGCTCAGGGGATCACTTTCCTCTTAAGACGTCAAGGGGGTCTTGATCCAGGGGTTACCGGCCAAGGGCTCAGCATCTGCCAGCCCTCCCAGACCAACCCAGGAAAATTCCAGCTTGGCTGTGCCTCCATGCTGCTCTCCCTTCAGGGTTTGCTAGGAGCTCCAGCAGAGTGGAATGCAGAGTGGGAAGTAAGAAGCTCAGAGCCCGGCAACCCAGAGTTTCACTGGCCCATGTACTTAACACTTAGAGATCCTTGGACATTTCTTGTTTGGCAACAGAGACTGATGATGACTTATATCATAGGCTTGTTTGAGGATTACAAGGATTACTGGTGAAAATTCCTAATATTTTTCCAGACATACAATAGGCACTCAAGGCATATGAATTATTGCCTCTTCCACTTCCCTTCCCTATCATATGAGGGATATTAATGTCAGCTTCCCTTGATCCCCTAAATATGCATAAAAATCACTTGAGAATTACGTTTGCCATACCTATTCCCAAGAGATTCTATTGCATTGAGTTTCAGATGGATCCAAGGGATCCATATATTTCAAATCTGCTTTTTTTTTTTTTTTTAAAGTGCCACAGGTATGCTTTTAGAACATTGACATATCTGACCTTAAGAATACAGAATTGCAAAAATTCATCCCACCTCAGGTTGGGAATTTCTATCTTAATTATGTTCCAATGACAGTTGTTTTATTCAAGAAGTGCTTGTTTGCAAAGAATATATGCCTCCTCAAGCTACCTTAACCAGAAAGTGGAAATTATTGATAGCATAGAGAATTATCAGACCCAGTTGTCAGTCCACAGGTGAAGGACTCCTACTCTAAATTATTTCTGGGGTCACTGTGGCATACTTGACAGTGTAAGCAATAAGAACTACAATAACCATGTAAAACAACAACCCAAGGGATGCAAAACATGATTAATAGCAGGACTGGGGGCCGATCATGGATCCTTAAGAAGCTCAGAGGTGGATTATTCTGGGCAGGAGTCCTCATGAGAAGGCAGGGCAGACCTGAATCATTGAAAGACCAGGGAAAGGTGATGGGTACCACCAAAGGAGAGATATTATGACCTCAACCTAGAGGCTGGAAGACAGAAAAGCATACTCAGGGGTCAATAATAATAATAATACCTATCTATCTAGTGGGACAGTTTGGGTAAAGGAGTCAGGAGTAATGGAAAATAAGCCTAGACATTGGGTTGACACCAGATTAACATGAGCCTTGAAGGGGTTTTGCCTCTAACCTATAGGCAGTGGGTGTAGTTACTGAAACAAGTTAAGAAAATAATCTGATGGCAGTGCTTGCATACATAGGAGGGAGACTGGGGATACCCAGAGACTGTAGGCCAATTAGGAGGCAATAGTCCTGCCTTAAGATGGCTAGATTCTGAAAAGGGACAACTCTTATCTGTTCAGACGTTCTTATGAGCCGTGTGCCTAACTCTAAGTGTTGTTTCCCACATAGATGACTGGACTCTTTTTGTATGCATAAATCAGTGTTGTCCTTGAATACATCAGCCTTAGCAACTCACCCAAGCTCAACATGAGCCCAGATGTTTGTAAAACTTCCTCCATCCCCAAATGGAAAGAACTGCAAAGATCTTTAAGAGATTTTAGCAAAACCATCATTCAAAATAGAAAGAAAACTAATTTGAGACTTTAGTCTCCAAACTTTTAGCTGAATGATAACATTCCTGTGAGCTTTTATCTGTGAGTTATGCTAGTGGTTTTGATCCTTCCAGTACTCGAAACCCATGTTTATGGCAGTTGTTCATTCGTTTGCTTGGACAGAGAAACAGGGACAAGTAGAGCGAGCTCATCTTTCTCAAATCAGACAGAAATAATTATGGCCCAAAAGTTGGCTAACTATTTTTAAGAAGTAGATTCATTTCCCCTTTTGGATACTGAAAAGAAAACTCTCAATTTCCCCCCTCCCCATCTGAAGCCTCTATCCCAGCTTGTTCCCATGAATGTTGTTTTGTGGCTGGTTGTTTTCTCATAATAAAATAGGACTGGGCTTAATTATCCAAAATAAGATGCAGAGCAGCTTCTGATAAGCTCAAATTCTTCACAAAGTTTTCTGCCCATAATGCCCATATTTTTAAACCTTAAATTAATATGCAGGAGCTAGTATTTATTCATACATAAAATACTTATTGAAAATCTTTTATGGCAGGCTCTGACCATTCAGTAATAACTAAAGCAGGTAGAGGCTCTGTCCTGGTAGAGCTTACAATCCAGTGGGAGAGACACATTAAAAACAAGTAAATAAATAATCATGTGGAATTAAAATTGTGATAACAGGAATAAAAGAAATAACATGGCCATGAGATCAAGAATAAAAGGGTTGACAAAGAACCCAGGTTCCTTTGAAGAGATGAACTGAAGGACATAATGGAGCCATCCATTGGAAAGGCATGGATAGAATGTTCTTGGCAGAGCACGGCCCAGGACAGTGCATAGGAGAATGAAAAACCAATGCTTAAAGTGAAGAATGGCAGAAGATGAAATGAAGAAGCAGGCAGAAGCTAAATCCAAGGACAACAGGAAACTATAGCTAGATACAGAGTCTGACAATAGAGCAATCAGGCTTGAAATCAAGACTCAGGAAATCTAGACATCATGGCACTCAGAATCAACAGCATTTCGGCCTTTGAAGAAGAAAACCCACTATGACTTGAACATGTTCTATTAGCTCCTCTGCCAGGCACTTGACCACCACTCTCTGAAGAAGGATTTATTATCCCCATTTTATAGATGAGGAAACTGAGGTGCAAGAAGGTTGGAGAAACTGCCCTCAGGTCTGCCCTCTTATAATGGTGGAGTGGGGAATTTGAACTCAGCTCTGGTTCCAAAGATTCTGCTCTTTCCATGACATTTGGCTATGAATGTCTGAGGAAATGGAAAATCACCACTGGATTACCAGAAGCCAGTTGCCCAGGGCTTGGATTCATCAAATCCCCAGATGCTCTGCTTCCTCAATCTGATGCTCATGTTTTGATCTTTCCACTGTTCTTCAATCCTCTCTCCTTCAAGAGGAAGTACTTATGTGTCAGATTTTTTCAAAACGTTCCCACTTGTTTTCCATTTTAGTTTCTTAACTGAGAGGGATAGGAAAAGGGCAGAAGGAAATTAACAGCTGTAGAGAACTTACTTTGGAACCAGACATTATCCCTTTTTCCCATATAATATTATCTCATTTAAAAATCATAACAATGCTGCAAAATAAATATTCCTATTCCAATGTTACAGATGAAGAAACTGAAGCTCAGATAACCTGCCCAAGACCACACAGCCCTAAAGGGGAAAGCAGGGTTAGAACCTGCTTTTTCCTTGACTCTAGAGCCCATGATTTTTCCTACCTCTATTTTCTTAGGAAGCTAAAAATAATCAAAACCACCATTCAGTGAGTTCTTACTATGTGCCAGGTACTGTGCAAATCATTTCACATAATCATCTCCTTGAATCCTCACAGGTGCCATTTGATGTAGAAATCATTACCCCTTTTATTGAAGTAGATACTAAAAGTTCAGAGAGATTCACCAACTTGTCCAAGGCCACACAGCACAGTGAGTAGTGATCCCGAATAGACTCAAGTCTTTCTAATGCCCACGATGTGAATGCCCACTGTGTTCTACTAAACAATGCAGGCAGGCCAGGAAGTAGCTCCATTTCAGAGAGGAAGACACTGAGGACTGAAAACGTGAACTGGCTTGACAGAGGCAAGACCAGAATCCATGTGGCCTGATCTGAATACACCGTGGATGGGCAGGGGAGCACTTTGCCTCTTACTACCGGGTGGAGACCACCTCCAGAAATCATTACTGCCCAACAGATGAAGTACCATTGTCCTGAGAAGCTGGAGAATTGACACAGGCTGAAAGGAACATCTCCCCTTCCACACTTGCACAGGACTCTACCTCTGAGCACCATGACAGTTTTCCCACTCGCTTCTGCAGAATATGGTGATAAAATTACAAGAAGAAGTCTGGATGGTTGGAAGATTGTAGCCCTTGAAGCCAGTAACACTGTAAAGGAAGAAACTATTCCTGTGCCTTCTCATATTGTGGCTTCTTCAGGGAATTTCCACTGACCACAACTGGTGAATTTAGCACCAGCCCTCGAGCAATAATATGAAGCAAAGGTCCAGCAAGGCTCCTGGGTCTTTGCTTGCCTTTTCAAAAGTGTTTCAGGCAGTGAAACAGGAACCTGCATAAAAGCTGGGTTCAGATAACACCGAAATGGGTCAGCAGCTTTGAATCCCAACACTTGGCCTGGTTACCGCGATGCCAGCTCCTCCTCCCAGCTATCCCCACTTGGTGTGCAATTGAGGGTGGTGCCTGAAACCAAGGACACGGTCGGAAAAGGAGAGCCCATAGTTGCTGGCACCAAGCCATCTCCATCTAGGAGAATTTCCCTAGAATAAATATTTAAGCCAACATCAGGCTTCCTATTAAGGAGAGTGAGTCAGCACATAGAGCTTTCTGCATGTTTGATCAACAATAAACAACAAGCATTGAGCAAACACAACTATGTTTGCAAGCATTTCTCGCAAGCTGTGGCATGACCATCCTTGTTATCAGGGAAACTGTGAGATCAACGGAACCGAGGAATCAATCTATTCCATGGTATATATATAAATTTATTTTATTTATGAAAACCAGATCCTGTGCTGATTTGTCCCTTCCACTCATGGGAAGCAATGTAACCCCCTAATCTGGCCCAGGCCCTAACAAAGCTGTGATAAAAGGTGAAATCTGTCTTCCAGGCTTGCCTCCCAGCTACTCTTCCAAGACCCCAACAGGAACTGCAAAGGGTTTTCCTGTGATCAGAATTCATGTCACATTCCCAAAGTCCTGGAAAGTGTCTGCCTTATTGAACTAATCCCTTTTCCAGGGCTAGCAGATGGGGAGGCACATTTCAGCAGCAGCAGCTCTTCTCATAAATCAGGCTTGTTGGTCACTGGAGGCAACCTCCTTCCCTTCCTTCGCCCCATCTGAATCCTGTCCAAAGGCACCCTTCAGTCTTCCCATCTCTACAAAGCCTGCCCTGCTCTCTCCTCCTCCATGAGCTCTCCCTGCCTTGGACTCCAGTGGCACCAATTTTTTGAAGCTCTTGCTTGGCATGTGGATCTGTTCCATGCCTCTGCCATTCCTCCTGGTCACATGCTAAGTTGTGCAATCCCAAAGACTGCCCTATGTGTCATATTTCCCATGATATGCAGCCCTATGCTTTGCATATTTATTAATTATAAAGCAACCCAGAGTACCATAGAGCTTTTGTGACCCAGGGAAGACCTACACTGCACAACAAGAGGGCAGTCTGTGGCTCCGTTTCTTGTAAAATCCCCTCAGCCTCTCCCCTCCCCTCTCTTCCAAGATTGCATCTGTAAAACATGGCATTCTGGGCACCATTCACATTAGCAGGCTTGGATACGAAACATAAATAGAATCAATTGTAATTTCTGTAGTGGGCAGAAAATCTTTTTTCAAAAAAATCTTTTGCCTCAGCAGTCATTAATTAGACTCAGATTTTGCAGACACTCAGACCAGGCATTTCTCCTACACTATTATTTCTATTCAGCTTATTAAAAAGTCCAAATTGAACAAGAATTCCCAGAGCTTGAACAGGCTACAAAGATTGCAGAGGGGCATGTTCAGTTGATCCTCAGATCATTCCCATTCTTCCTGCAGCCCCTCCTCCTATATTGAGGAATCTGCTGAGACCCACTATAAAAGCAACAGCAGAATTTTAGAACGAAATCAGCTCCCAAGAAAGGCCACTCACTTTTCCAGTCTGCTCATCTTACTAAATAAACCACATTTTGAAGTTCCCAGCTCTCTGAGCTTTTCTCCTGCAGACATGAGAAGAAAGTGGTTTAGTGGGGAAACAAATGAATTTCCTACTTTTAGAACCTTGTTTATCCTACACTCCTTTGGATCGGATTCTCATCGAGTGTGAAACTAACAGAGTAGCATCTATTTAAGTGAGTGGGATGCCCTCCCTCAGACAAAAACTTTGGCATGTTTTAAGAATAAGCTTTATTGTTTAAGATACACAAACTGCTTCAAAATGTGTTTTGTTGCATGTAAGAGTGGTATAATGTATTTGGTATAGTGTATTAGTGTACATAAAATCATATATGAATCCCAGAAATACGTGTGTATAATATTCCATATTTGTATTTGTAAAGTTTTTTTTTTTTTTTTTAGAGATGGGGTCTTGCTATGCTGCCCAGGCTGGTCTCAAACTCCTGGCCCCAAGCAATTCTCTCACCTTCACCTCCCAAAATGCTGGACTTACAGGCGTGAGCCACTGCACGTGGCCATATTCCATTTTTATTTAAAGTCAGATTCTATAGAACTGACATGGATTTGGGGTAATGTCCATGGTTAACAATATGTGTGCCTATTAAAGTGTGGAGAATTTAGTTAGAAAAGGCAACTTTTTTTTTTTTTTTTTTTTTTTTTGAGGCAGAGTCTCGCTCTGTTGCCCAGGCTGGAGTGCAGTGGCGCTATCTCGGCTCACTGCAAGCTCTGCCTCCCAGGTTCACACCATTCTCCTGCCCCAGCCTCCTGAGTAGCTGGGACTACAGGCGCCTGCCACCACACCTGGCTAATTTTTTGTATTTTTAGTAGAGACGGGGCAACTTTTTAAACATTTTATTAATTAGAGATTAAATCATTTCAAAATTCATGGGGACAACATTGACAGTCCTGAAGATGTGTTTGAGCCAGTTGTGTGTCCCAAGCTGCCTGGCTATCCCCAGGCTTATCCAATGTGCTTTCTGCCATCAGCTGTAATAACGTTTGTGGCGCTTCTGTGGGAGGCTGAGCCCCACCTGCCAACTACAGTTTTCTATGTTTTTCCCAAGGAAAGGGGTTGAGGCCTTTACAAAGCGGCCGACCTAATACAGGGGATTATGATATGCCTACAACATTTTTTTTTAAGGTAAGCAATTTTTAAAAAATGAGGTGTTGAAATTGGCCTCTTGGGAAGGCAGCAAGTCCCCAAAGATGGTGGTACTTAATCAGATGAGGGGAGTATTACAAGATGCAGCATATGGACTTGTATTCAGAAGACCCTAAGGTTACACTTATAGGGGGAAAGGGAGATTAATACATAATATGCTACAATGCCAGTTTATTAAGACGTGCAGGAAGTGTGTCATTTATTCATTTATTTATCCAATATTTATTTAATGCCTACTATGTGCCAGGCTAATCATTGTGAATATAATAAGTAAAAACAAACCCAGTCCTTCTCCTTGTAGAGTTTATAATCTAAGAAGACAGTGACCAAACAATAAAAAAAAACACTGTAAATTATAAACTAGGATAAGTTATCTAAAGGATGGCAGTTTACATTAAAATGTGCATGGATATAGAGATATTTCATTGGTCAAATCACCAGCACTTAGGTGGCAGAACTCATATTGGATTTGGAGAGTGACAGAGAGAGCAAGGCTAACTTAAACGTTCAGGTTTTTGTCTTAGACAACTGAACAGCTGTAAATGGTCAGTAGATACTTAACCATCCTTGACACCAGCATACTTCAAACCCCATACATCTTTAAACCAGAATTTGCCCTTTACAACAAATAAGACACCAAGGAACATGCTCTGAAAGACTTTCTGAAATATGTGTGAAAGCAAAAGACACCTATACCATCAATGGATAAAAGAGATTGGTCCATTATAAACACACAAAAAAGTTCTCCAACAGGAAATGGCCAAGTAAATAAAGATTGGTTGTTTATTAAAGCAAGAAGCAGAGCAAGTAGAAAAAAAAAATGCTGTGCCTATGATAAGGGAGGGATTCCTTGTAACTCTGTGCAGATATTCACAATTCTATAAAGATTCTTGAGAAATCTCTGCATAAACTGAGAACTTCATGACAAAGGACATTAGATTTTTAGAATTTGAAAAAATAAACTCTTCTATACAACCCGGACTGGTCCACAATGGATTTCACTTTAAATATATCAGACAGCTCCTGTAACTTGGCAAAGTTCTTGTACATCTGCTGCCTCTCTTACTCGTCCTCCCACCAATAATCCAATGAGATGTACAAAAGTCAACTTACCAGAAACAACACATTACAATTATTTAGCTCTTTATGGATTTCAAACATACTTTTCCATCTATTTTCTCTTTGAAATCTGTCCAAAAGTTGGCAGGAAAATAGCATTAACCTTGGTTCAGTTTTTGTCAGCAAATATGATTAAGCAGAAGGCCAGTGGTGGGCGATGGGGCTTAAGCACATGTGAACCACGGTCCATGCCCAAAAGTAGCAGCAGTAGCAATAGTAATGACAAAGGAATAGTTAACAGCCACTGTTGTTTGAATACATGCCAGACATTCTCTTAAGTGCTTTACTGCCAAGGTCATTTTGACCACTCTTCTTGGTGCCTTATTTTCATAAGGTGCTCATGCTGGCTGGTGACCCAAGGGTTATTAACTTTCTGTGGATCAATCACATCTGTCTAGTTCTGTCTATAAGACAAAAACCTTGTCAGTTTTCCTTGATCTCATGCTCTCCCTCACTGTCCAATCCAATATGAATTTTATTACCTAAATCTGATTGATTTTACAAACAAAATATCTCTGCGTTCATGACTGTTATTTTATTTAACCATCATACAGCCCTTTGAAGTTGGTGTTTTTCTTATCCCATTTTACAGCAGAGGAAACTGAGATTTGGAGGTTTGATAACTTGTCCGAGTCCACATGGCCAGTAAGTGATGGGACTCGGATTTGAATATAAACCCATTCAGAGTCCAAGTCTATCTTCTCAGTCTCCAGAGCTTAAGTTCTTGATAGTAATAGCTACCATTAGTTGATTACTTATCAGGTTTTAGGCACTGTGCTATGGGCTCTGCCTGTATGATCTCCTTTAATCTTCCCACACAACAACTTTATGCTAGTACTTCAGGTAGATACTATTGTTATCCCACTTTTATAGAGAGGAAACAGGGACTCAGAGAGGTTATGGAACCTGCCCAAGGTCACACTGCTCATGAGTGAGTTGACCTCAGCTATTTGATTCCAGATTCCAAGCAATTACTCAGGATACTGAACTGCTTTCCAAAATTGGGGTTCAGAAAAGTTAAGGGATTTGTAAAGGAGCATAGGTCAGGTAAATACGGACCAGGGCCAAGACCCAACTCTTCACGTGGGATTATACTTGAGGCGTGCAGTTATCTTATCCCTCTCTCCTCTGCAGATCAATCATACCCTCACCTCAAAGCCTCTTCCCTCTAACATCAGCCTTACCCTGTGTAAGTCTCTTCCACTGCATCTAGTGATTTCCCATCAGCGATTCCCCAGTGCTGTGTCTACACCTCTGCCATGGCTACCACTGGCCAGGCCTCCCTACCCCTACACAGTCTCCAGTCCCTGAGCTGATCTGCTGTCTGCTACAGTTCAGACAGGCTGATTACCATACAGTCTTGGCTGCTAAGAACCACGAGAACCCTTCAAATCCACCAACTGCCATTGTGACTTCCTACCTTTTGAAACCAGACATTTCAAATGAGTAGGAGCCCCAGTCCCAGACAAATCCTGCCCATCCCCCTCACTGATAAATTTTACTCTATTGGCTGTATTGCATCCTTCCAGATGTTTTAAGTTAAGATTGGGAAAGCTGTGTTTTTACTGGATTGAATCACAGTGCTTGGCTGACATTTTTTGGCCCTCCATACACCCCTTAGATTTATCAGCTAATTGCAGACACTTTGAGAGAATAATACAGCATGTGTTTATTATGACAACCCCTGTTAGTGTGCCTTTGTGGTTAAAGATCCACGGATGGTTCCTTTACCAATCCCTGGTTAAGGATCAGAGTTGGTTCAAAAAGGTTGGTTGAAACTCAGGTTGGGTAAAAATTTCATGTGTGTGTTTGGGGAATGGGAACAGGACTAGTCCAAAAGCTCTTTTTAAATTCTTGGACTGTTTTGAAGTCTTTAGTTTTGGATGATAAAATGATTTATTAGGAGATGTCAAATGCCTGAGGAATTTTATTTAAAACATCAAAAAAACAGCTTTGTGTTGTTCTAATATCACTGTTTAATAAGTTTCTCCCTGTGGGCTACCTCTATTTCTCAAATGTGGGCTGTCTGGAGACTTGTGCCTGAGGACAAGTCAAAGGGGGTGGCTTCCTCCCTTGGTCATGGCAACCACTGGCTGAAGTACCCCATCAAACAGGAAGAGCCCAAGAGCAGCAAGTTCAGGGATTGGCAAATGGACAATCTTCACAATTCAGGCAGGGCTGTCTGGGATGAATCACTGTGCACCAGGATGCTAGCAAGTCCCAGTCCTAGTACGGTGCTATATGCACAAGAGACCAAAAAGACTAGATCAACCATAAGACACTGGGGAAGCCAGCAGGGAAACACAGGTGCCCAGGATATATCCTTGGGGTCCTTGTTCCCAAGTTAGACTGACAATGAGTGGAAAACAGGAGCTCAGTGTTTTCCCCAGGTGCCCAGAGCAGGTGTGTGAGGACCGCTGACTCTAACAGAGATGGGCAAGGGACATGGGAGTCCGGAGCATTCCCTTCATGCTACAGTCAGGATAGACTTAGGGACCAGGGAGGAACTGAGGCTGCACCTGTGTCTGGGGTGGGTGGAGGTGGCTAGGTAAGCCAGAGGCTGAGGAAATGAGGCAGAAGCTGGAGGAACTAATTACTTCCAACTGCGGAGTCAGAAGGATGCTGCAAACAAATAGGGGAATCGAAGTACAAAAATGCCATGAAGCTCTACAGAGTGAAGGAAAAGTAGTCAGAAAATCTGAATTTTACAATTGTCAAGAAGAAATGTTGCTTTTGGTGACATTCAGGTACATAGAGTTACCTAAAATACATGGTTGGGAGATAACCTATTTCAATGAATGCATCTTAATATTTTCTTAAGCATGTTTGTTCATTTTCTTTCACAATGCTTCTCTATAAGGATGCCCAGATTTCTCTCTGGAATGGGTAAATATTACCCCTTCTGAGAAACTGATTTGTTTTCATTCCACAGATTGAGAAAGCTCATAAATATTGGCTGTCCTTTTCGTTTGCTACTAGAAAGCTTGGAACTAAATCCACTCTAGCAAGGAAATAAGCTCCTCACAGCATATTTTTTCTATGCTATTCTCACTTCTTGCGTCATCTTCCCTTTATTTTCCCTTTAGTCAGCCCCACATTTTCATTTATTCTCTTTCATTTGTGTCTTGTGATATATCATTTAAGCTGGAACAAAGAAGCATATGTAAATAAATACAACGATGCAAATAAATGGGCGTTTCCCAATGCTAAAAGATGCTTTCTTCTTTCACAGACTTTAAATTTTATAATCATATCGTCAGTTGTTTTAACAAATGCCCTTTTCAAGGATAGAGAAAGGGTTTCCTTCAGCCCTCTAAACCATCTCAAATTCCAAATTAAGTAAAGATACTGCATTTGGTTGGTAAATTAACTCAATGTCTTATACTTGTTTAAAATACTTGATTCAAATTCTAGAATCAATATTCTCAAGGTAGGATTTATAAATGGTGGAGAGAAACTTAGGTGCTACCAGTGAGAAACCCCACTCTAGCCAGCAAAAGTCTTCATTATTAACTCCTGTGAAGTCACAGTGCTCTGCTGACTCTCCACTCAACCCTATAAGACTCATTTGTGGACAAGTGTACATTTCCATTTAACTAAGTCTCAGGAGGTCTTCCTGAAGAGTGAGGCACAAATGCCCCCTTTGAAGCTCACATTTTCCAGACTTTTCAAGCAAAAAAGGAACTCTTGGTCATCTGACTATGCAGCTTCTGTGGAGAGTTGACCATTTCCATCCTATCTCTCCAGCTCTATCTAGTATCACTCTCTTA
Source organism: Pan paniscus (assembly GCF_029289425.2). Taxonomy (NCBI): domain Eukaryota; kingdom Metazoa; phylum Chordata; class Mammalia; order Primates; family Hominidae; genus Pan; species Pan paniscus. Next base: position 57,325,256 of record NC_073261.2, on the reverse strand, counting down.
TTTCTGCTTTTCAAGCTGCCTTTGCTCCAGTTCAAGAAGTCTATGTACTTTTTCCTTCTCACCTTTGCTCATACCATTCCCTGCCTGGACCCTAACCCTCCCCTAACCCACTCCCTTTCATTTGAGTCCCACCCTCAGCTCCCAGCTCTTCCATGAAGCCTTTCCTAGCATACCTGCCCCAGCATCTCCTCCATGAATTCTGCAGCTCCTACTGTCTACTCTTTCACCCTTGCACCTACCAATAGGAGTGGCCATTGGCATTTATCATTTCCAGAGTTAAGTCCCATTTCCGCAACCCTATGTTAAACCTCTGCAAAAACTAGGACTGGCATAGCATAGGCTCAGTAAATACCTGCCAAAAGAGCAAATGAATGAATAATTCTTAGGGCTTTTAGGATACCCAACAGCATCTAGCACAATCTGGCTTAATAAATGTTTGGTATTGGTACTAGTCAAGATGTTAGACTCCTCCCGCCACCACCGCAACCAAATGTCCTTGAACCTTCCTATCTCTATCTCAGTAGCTAAAAGCAAAACCCTGATTCTGTCTTTGAACAAAATAAGCTGTGCATTGACTCTTTTATTTCCTCTCCTCCTAGATTTTGAAGAAGTCCTGCATCGAAATTCTAGCAGCTGAACCATCCACCATATGTGCAGGAGGTAAATTGAAATGAAATGCTAATTGCTTTCATACAATTGATGATATTTTGAGTTCAAGTCACATATGTACTTCATTGGTGGTGGGGTGGGAAAGAGGAACAGGAAGGGGGAGGGTGAAAAGAGGAGTTGAAATTGCTAACCAGATTTGCTCCAAGGAGAAAAGGAAAGAAAGAAGCCACATGTCAGTTGTTTGAAAGTTAAAAAAAAAAAAAAAATCTGTCCAAATTCTCTTCTTTCACTGGGCGCGGCGCCTCATGCCTGTAATCCAAGCACTTTGGGAGGCCAAGGCAGGCAGAGCCCTTGAGGTCAGGAGTTTGAGACCAGCCTGGCCAACATGGTTAAACCCCATCCCTACTAAAAATACAAAAAATTAGCCAGGTGTGATGGCGCTTGCCTGTAATCCCAGCTACTCGGGAGGCTGAGGAAGGAGAATCTCTTGAACCCGGGAGGCAGAGGTTGGGTTGCAGTGAGCCGAGATCGCACCACTGCACTCCAGCCTGGGTGACACAGCAAGACACCATTTCAAAAAAAAAAAAATTATCTTCTTTCATGGGACATAATTAGAAGGGAATTGTAGAAATACTGGATTCTTACACTGAATACTCAGTGACTACCAACACCCTACCTCTGGATAGAAATGGAATCACCCCTCTTTTTCATGAGGCCCTGCAGATACCAGACAATCATAGTGGTCATAGGCCATACTGGAAATACTGCTAGACTAAAGTTTTTAGTTGGATGCTGGCCTTCTCACACAGTTAATATATTTATCTTAATTGTTTAATCTGCCAGTCCTCACACAATGGTAGTGGACGGCTCTGGTTGTCCCTGTAGAGGGCCATATAGTTTTGTCATTAATAAGGAAGTCTCTATGTAAAGAATTAGCCTTCTTCGAGTCACAAGATTTTCTCTAACTGATCAAAATCAGGGTCATGCTCTTGTTTCATATTTAATGGACCGCTTAAAACTTCAACCACATTGGCGCTTCTCGTATAATTCTTGACAGGTTCCCCATCACTCTTCTTTCATTCATTTGAAAAGTATTCTTAAGTGCCTGCTGCATGCCAGGCACTATGCTAGGTGCTGGAGATAAGGAAGGAAAAACTCTCTGTGTGAGTTCCTGTCCCCCAGAAACTTGCATCTTTCACCATTGAGAGTTTATTGTTGATATCACCTTTTCAGCCTCCCAGAATACAGTGCCAGTTATTAATTTACCAACGGAAAATATGTCATACAACCTGATAAGGTAGGAAGCATTAAAGGAAGAACTTTCAGGCCTCTTCAAACACTACACACATCAATGTTTATGGCATATTTTACTGGTATAAATGAGGGAACTCCTTAAGGATTTTATTCCAGTTTCTGGGCTATAGTTTAGAACAACTGAAAGACTTTAAGGGAGTTAGATGCACTAAAAAATTGGTGCCAGAAGCAAAACATCAAGTATATATGTAAAGATATAAAGTTGTTATCAATACTTGGTAACTAGTTATGTACATACATAAATATACAGCATGCATACATAAATACATATGTACATACATAAATGCATACCTACATAAAGTTGTTAGCAAAATACTTGGTAACTGACTATTCAGAAATATGTGCTAATTTCCCAAAGAAAGGCAATCCCAAAAGATTACCTACTGACCTTTAAATAAATTGCTACCTGACCACACAGATGGCAGGGGTAAATGTGATTGCCACAGAGGTAGATCGGTGAGAATCTCTTTAAGAATTCAGAAATCTTACCTAGGCAAATTTGACAAAAACATATGACCACATGAATGCAGTGCCAGGGCTTCATAAGGGGCCTGTGCAGTGAGGAGCCTCAGTTAGGCTTCATGAATTTACCTTGAAGATAAATTCACCTCTGGGCTTTGTGTGCTTCAGGTAGAGGAATTGAGTAGGATATTTGATTAATTAAATCTCATGTAGTGTGTGTGAATTGTTTTATAAACACACATTTTATAGTTCTGTAATTTTAAAACAATTAGAAAATAAGGGAGTTCCTTGACTGCAATTATTGCTTTCATAAAGAAAACCCAGACTTTGAGTTTAGCAGTCTAATTGGCTGTGTTGTGCAACCTTGGAATGAATCAGAAAGTCTAAAGACAATGAACACAATTTCTGTTAATTCACTAGTATAATGAATTCCCTTCCTGTAGGCTCCTTGAAGACAGAGAAGGAAACTTATTTCTCTCTACTTCCCACTGCCTAGCAGGGTACCCAGCACTCACTAGGTGGCCAATAAATGTTGACTAAATGTCTTGATTCATGTATTCATTAAAAAAAAATGCCACTGATATTTGCCTATTTGACCGTTATTAATTCCTTTCACCAACCATAAGAAGTTAATATACCTTTGAACTGCAACTAAAATGAAGCAAAATCTAAAATTAATAGACAAAGATAGAGTAAGACCAAAGTAAAAGGAAAAATCTCCACCACTTAGACAATGGAAAATTGCCTTTGTAAGTAATTTTAACCTCAAAAAGTAAACAATATCCCTTACCAATACCAGGGTCCACAGGATCTGATCATATCAAATTCATAGATTTCAATGTTTCTCATCAAGTGAAAAAGAAAAATAAATGAATTAAGAATTAAAAGATAATTTTGGAAAAGGTAAGGAAAATACAAGAAACAAATACACAATCCACTAATAAATTTAAACAAATTAAAGCAATTCAACAGATAAATTATTCTAAGGTTATTTGGTAGAACCAATAAAATAGACAAATCTGGTAAATCCAATCTAAGGAATCTTTCTTTAGATTTTCTTAAAATCTCTGGCTTATGTGCAATATTACATATTTTATAAGCAAACAACAGTTATCTGTATCAGAGTAAACTATCCAATCGTATTATCTTTATTTCTTATAGAGAAAAAATTAAAACAAGACACAATGATGAAAGCTAGAACTAGGTTTTGTAAAAGGCAAGCTCCCGCCTCTCAAATTCAAGTCGTAAGGGTTTAAACATGCTGATTACAGAATAACATTTCTAAGAAGAGAATGAAACTCCCAAAAGATATCCTTACATCAAAATTTCTTCCATAGATTTCCTTGAAGATTTCTTGTTGACCATTCTCTGGAGTAAACATAGTTTTCAGGAAGCCTGGGAGCCCATTTCATTGTCCGGATGCCTGTCAGATACAGCGAGGCGTAGCCCCTCTGTGACTTTCATTAAGCTAGTTCAAAGATATAAATATTTACGTGAAAGTGCTTTGAAAAGTATAAATTGTTATGCAGAACAAGATGGCTTGTTATCAGCATCATCTTAATAAGGATTAAAGGCCAGTGTTAGAATCATGATGTTGATAATGTCATACCTAGATGAGAAAAGCATTCCTGTATGTTTCTCCGCTGAAAGAAAATTGGGGAAGAGTATCTGCAAAATGATTAATTAACTCAACATGTATTGGGGGAGAGAGTAAAAAGGAAATAACTGATTGTTCACATTTCTAACATATAATGGTGGGACCAATCCCTAGACAGATATATAAAGAAGGTAAACTTTGCCTTCATCGAAAACCTTTCCTCTTAGCCTTCTCCCTTCACTCTGTGAATTCCTTCTTTTCCTTAGCCCCTAGAACAGCCCCTGCTGTGGAGTCCTACCCAGGTCTGTCCTGCTCAAGACACTCTATGCTGATGATTGCATTCCCCTAAGACAGTGATCTCAGCTGGCTTTCAACCCCAGCTCAACACCAGCAATGGTTCTGACAGCAAACTGAGCTCTGGGCGAGGCAGCGAGATAATGACAACAAAGCCAAAATCTAGCACAGGCCTTTATATGTTGGGCTGCACATAACAAGGTGTAATTTAATGGGACAAATATAAAGCGTTGAACTTGGGTTCAAATATCCAGTTTCACATACAGGCAGGTTTAGGGAATCCTGACTTAGTAACAATTAACGGTAAGATAGGAGAAAAGACAAGAATGATCATAGTTGTCTTGCTCCCCAACAAGAATGCCTCTGACTGAGAAAAGCTGACACAACCTTAGGGTGCATCAATAACCATCCAGTGTCCAGGTCAGGAGAACTAACAGTCCTATTCCATGTTCAGACCATGGTTTCAAGTCCCACATTTTAAGAATGGTATTGACAAAGGCATGTCCATAGGCGAAGAGGTAATGGATCTGGAAATCACATTATAATTAATTCATGGATTCATTCTTTCTTTCATTTCCTTCTTTCCTTGCTTTTTTCTTTCCTTTTCTTTCTTCTTTCCCTCTTTTTCTTCCTGTTTTCCTTTCTTCCTCCTTTCATCGATTCTTAGTGTCTTTTATGCACCAACCCACATGAAAATGTATCAATACAAAAATGCATAAGACTTAGTCCCAAATCCACCCACACCCCTATGAAACTCACAGTTCACTCTGGGAGATAGTCATATGTTCAAATAAATTACAAAACCACGCAGTAAGCACTGTAGCAGAAGTCTGCTTACAGAGTAGTGAGAGCACTACTGAGATGCCTGTGCGATGAGGAAAAACTGAAGTCATCACAGAGACTGAGGCCAGGAATTGAGATACTCACAAGAGCATCTTTAGATATTTGGAGGATTCCCATGCAGAAAGAAATTATTAGGCTTATAATGTATAGCTCCAGGAGACCACCATGGAGGGGTTGGGGAGGAATTCAGTGAGGCAGATTTTGGCTTACCACATGCAACTTGTACAACTAAAGCTTTCCAACAACGGAGTGGATGGTCTGAGCTCTCCCCCCATAGAATCATGTGAGCAGTGGCAGAATGGCCATCTGTAAGCAGATGCTATCTGGAGAAAACCTCCTCCGGGTCTCCTTTACAGCTTCAGATTTCTAAAGATTTAATTCAGTTTCCACTAAGATATTAATGGATGATTATTTCTCAATAACTGAGGAAACCAGTATTCCTGGAACTGTTTCACATTTTTAACTGGAACTCTTATTGGGGAGAGGGAATGGAGAGAATATGTAATCTGCTGCCATCAAAAAGAATTCCAGCCGGGCACGGTGGTTCACGCCTGTAATCCCAGCACTTTGGGAGGCCAAGGCAGGCAGATCACGAGATCAGGAGATCGAGACCATCCTGGCTAACACGGTGAAACCCCGTCTCTACTAAAAATACAAAAAATGAGCCAGGCATGGTGGCGGGCGCCTGTAGTCCCAGCTACTCGGGAGGCTGAGGCAGGAGAATGGCATGAACCCGGGAGGCAGAGCTTGCAGTGAGCCGAGATCATGCCACTGCACTCCAGCCTGGGCAACAGAGCGAGACTCCGTCAAAAGGAAGGAAGGAAGGAAGAAAGGAAGGAAGGAAGGAAGGAAGGAAGGAAGGAAGGAAGGAAGGAAGGAAGGAAGGAAGGAAATCAAAAAGAATTCCAATCACTGCATTGGTAAACAGAGTGACACTCCATCAGGAAAGAAAGAAAGAGAGAGAGAAAGAGGGAGGGAGGGAGGGAGGGAGGGAGGAAGGGAGAGAGGAAGGAAGGAATCCAATCACTGCATTGGTGAACATATATAGGGAGAGAGAACCTTCCCAGAACTCCTCCACTCTCAGAGGTTATAAACTGGCAGCCTACAAGTCCTATCTGATCTGCATATATATTCTTCTTGATTCATACTGCATTTTTTAACTTAAATTTATTGCTAACATTTAGAAAATCGGATTTCACCTAAAAATACAGATTTTCATCTTGACTTGAAAAATCAGAACTGACAACACTGAACCTGTATTTATTACAAGTTAATGATTATTGAGGACTGAATAACTTCCTTTAAAAGAAGCGTATACACTTTCCAGTTCACCATACTCCTCACCACTCTCCATTGTCACCCCAGTACCCAGGCCAAGCATGTGGCTGCCATTTAGCATGGTGCTTATGTCACTGTATTTACGGTCCCTGTTCCAAAACATGCAGGAAGTCTACCTGCTATGTGGAAACCCTTTGTAGCAACTTTGACATTACTTGTATTTCAGTAATTCTGCTCCCAATATAGACTCTTTTTTAAAGTTTCTAATTAAATATTTTTGCAGATTAGCCTCTGTTTAATTAAGAATATGGACCCATTTGGCCCTGTCTAATTTAGCTCCTCTCTGGAAAATGCACCCTGTGCCTGAGCACAGTCTTTCTGTGGTCCCACTCAGTTGGCCTCCAACTTCCACAGTTCACAATGTGCTATGTAAGCAAGGATGCCAGGAAGGAACCAATTGGAATCAAGTGTGCAACTTGCCAACTGCTCTACACTTGAAGTTCTTGTACTCCAGAACTGGAAGCAAGTTATAATTAGCTCCTCACACTGTCATTTCAGCGGCAGTTGTATTCCTACTGTGTTTCCCACTGTTTCTGATAAAACTGGGTGAGTTGGCACAAAAGGAAGGTCAGTTAAGGTGTCATGTTTACCATTTGGAAATTTCGATGTTTAAAACAGACACATTCAAGCAACATCAGATAGTGGTGTATTCCTCTCACTTTTCATTGTTTTTCGAAGCATTCATTTCTGACCTTTGGCCACCTCTTCTAAATGGATTGCTTCATTCTCTGCTCAATCTTTCCTTTCATTTAAAGACATTTCTATGTGGAGGAAGGACTCTCATTTACAAATACAAAACAGCACAACACTTTGGAAGAGTTTTGGTAGTTTCTTACAAAATTAAATATACACCTACCATATGGCCCAGCCATTCCACTCCGAGGTTTTACCTAAGAGAAAAGGAAATCTATGTCCAAACAAAGAAAGGCTTGTGTACAAATGTTCATAGCAGCTCCATTTTTAATAGCCAAAAACAACTAAAATGTTCATCCACAGGTAGGTGGATAAACAAATTACAGTTTACCTGTAGAATGCACTAATTAATACTCAGCAATAAAAAGCAATAAACTATGTATAAATCTCAACATAATTATGACTGTGTCCTAAAATAATTATGTTGAGTAAAAGAAGCCAGACAAGAAAATTACTTACTGCATGATCCTATTTACATAAAATTCCAGAAAATGCAAACTAATATACAGTTCCAGAGAGCAGACCAGTGGTTGTGTGGGAGTGGAGGTATGGAGGGCTGGGAGGAGAGATTACAAAGCAACACTAGGAAAGTTCTGGGGGTGACAGCTACGTTCACTGTCTTGACTGTGGTATTATGATTGTGTACATATGTCAAAATTTATCAAATCATACACTTTATGTGCAAGTTATTGTATATCAATTATGCCTCACTCAAGTTGTTATAAATTAAAAGCTATAACTGAAAAAAGTTCTAGAACAATTCAGGCCTCAGAAAGCACCCATTATATGTCAGTCCCTACATTTTATTTTTGATGTTCCATACCACATTAAGCATCTAAGAGGAGAGCAAATTCAAACTGACTCACAAGATGAAATATCACTGACAATAATTTGGCACAAAAATCTTGGGTGACCAGAACAAGTGGAGAATATACAGATGTCTCATTTTCAGACACAGTGAATGACATGCAATCTTTATTGAGGTCATCTCAAAGCTATGTGTTCCACATTTCCAAAAAGAGAAAAGGAAACCAAAGAAATAAAAGGAGAGAACAGAATGGAATAAATCTATCGAACTACTTACTGACCTTATTTTTTCTTTTTTTAAATTGAGCTATATTTTACATGCTATAAAAATCACCCTTTTAAAAGGTACAATTCAGGCCAGGCGTGGTGGCTCACACCTGTAATCCCAGCATTTTGGGAGTCTGAGGCAGGTGGATCACTTGAGGTCAGGAGTTTGAAACCAGCCTGGCCAACAGGGTGAAACCCCGTGTCTACTAAAAATACAAAAATTAGCCCGGTGTACTGGCACATGCCTATAATCCCAGCTACTCCAGAGGCTGAGGCAGGAGAATAGCTTTAACTTAGGAGGCGGAGGTTGCAGTGAGCCAAGATCACGTCACTGCACTCCAGCCTAGGTGATAGACTGAGACTGCGTCTAAATAAATAAATAAATAAATAAATAAATAAAGTACAATTCAGTGGTTTTTAATGTATCACAAAGTTGTACAACTATAATAACTATCTAATTCCAGAATATTTTCATCACTCCAAGAAGAAACCCTATACCCATTAAGCAGTTATTCCCCCATTTCTCCCTCCCTCCAGTCCTGGCAGCCACCGATCTACTTTCTGTCTCTGTAGATTTGCGAATCTGGACATACTTTATAAAGGGAGTCATGCAATATGTGGCTTTTGTGTCTTGCTTCTTTTATTTAGCATAATGTTTTCAAGGTTCATCCATGTCATAGCATGTATGAGAATTTGATTTCTTTTGATGGCTCAATAATATTCCATTGTATAGAAATACCATACTTATCAGTTGATGAACATTTAGGTTATTTCCATTTTTTGGCTGCTTTTAATAATGCCACTGTGACCATTAATATATAAGTTTTTGTGTGGCTATAACTTTCAATTCTCTTGGGTATATGTCTAGGAATGGAATTTGGGGGTCATAAGGTAACTGTGTTTAACTTTGTAGAACTGCTAAACTATTTTTCAAAGAGGCCACAGCATTTTACATTTCCACCAGAAATGTATGTGGGTTATAATTTCTTCACCAGCAGATGCCATTGTCCATCTCTTTCTTTTCAGCAATCATAGTGAGTATGAAGTGATATCTCCATATGGTTGTGGTTTGTACTTCCATGTGACTAATGATGTTGAACATCTTTTCATTCATGGACCTTATTAAGCCTCAGAAAATAAACAGGATTAGACCTGGTTGGGACCTGAATAAATGATCACCTTATCCTTCCCCTTTATTCTCTTTCTATGCCAAGATATGTTATTTATTCAATCACTCAATGAGCTCATCCTGAGACTGACTCAGTCCCGGGTTAAGGCACAACCCAGCATTCAGAAGAAATAGAAATCTTGGCCTCTGCCGTCAGGAAGCTTTCAATGTAATTGGGAATAACAGTGACAAAAGAATATAGATCTTAAGGAAACCTTAAAGGATAGATAACTTAAAAGATTAAATCAAAGACCATTTTCAGGTGGAAAATTCCTCCCTAAAGCCCTGCAATCTTGAGGTACTTCTTATAGGAGCCGTAAGCCAACATACAAGTTGCCTGAAAACACAGCTGTACATATTTTGAAAGGTGGGTTCAGGGCTTTGTAGATTAGTGGAGTTAAATCACTATGTCCTGGTTCTAGTGTGTCCTGGTTTTCACTTACTGGCAGATTCATTTGAAAGGGTTTTGTTACATAACGTCTATGTGTGAAGAGCTGACATTCTAGTCAGGCTGCTGGGCCAGATGTTTGAGCTCTTCTGGTAACCAAATGTGTGCACTAACACAGAAACCCTATCAGGCAGGATGGGAGCTCACCTCTGCCCTGGTGCACTCCCCAGAGCATCATTTCCTCCATCGTCTCCCCTGGCCTAGGGGGTTAAATTGTTTGGTTTCCACCATTGCCACATCATGGATTCCTGCTGTCTTTCTTCCTAAACTCCCTGAGGTTGGGCCAAGCAGACATGCAGGCAGCCTCTTTTATAGAGGATTTAGCAACTCAACTGGTAATGTTAGAACATGGTGTTAGAGAATAGAGTTTGGCATGTGGCCTGCATTTCCACAGTCTTCTCTTCCTGTGCTGATCTTTGAGGAAACAAGAGAAGTAGGCACAGCAGTGAGGCAGAAAACATTTGGAATCAGCAAAAACATCAAACAACAGATGTCTGTATGTCTGGCATTCAAAATGGACACAGAAATAGGTTTCTATAGGCTTAACTGAGCAAATAAGAGAAGATAAGATTCTTCTACAAATGCTTGACACGTACTAAATTGCTTATTGAGCCAACCAAGGAATCTGTCAGATGCCTGACAGACATCTAGAGAAAACTACTAAGCCCATCTTTCTAAACGTAGCAATTGTGCATTTGCATCAACGTGTATGTATAAATCCTTCATAGTCATAGGACTTATGCTCCTGAAAAAACCATAGGCCCATCACCTTAGCTTTTGGATATGAGTCCCAGTTTTTCTACTTTACTAATGACATGACTCTGAGCAAGTCATTCAAAATGTCACAGTCTCCATTTCCTTATTGTGAAGGCCTCTTATACTTCTAAAAAGCATTCTTTTCTAACTTATACTCCTTGTGGCACATGTAGTGTCTCTGTATTCTTTTACTTAAATTTCAGTTTCTTGCTTCACATCCAGGCCTGTTCCACTTTTCTGCAAAATGAGCAAACCTGCCTAAAATTAAAATAAAATAAGCTTTAAAAAAATCACAACTTCAACTCCTAAATGACTCATCTGTCAGAAGGCAGTGAGTCCCCCTTTTCGCATGGTGGTTCAGAAGCTAATGGCTGAGTTCTAAGGGCATGGCATTTGGTGCCTAACAGACCTCGATTCCAGTTCTGATTCTGACAAGTTACCAGCTGTGTGATCTTGGACACATTACTTAACTTCACTAAGATCAGTTTTCTCATCTGTACCTCCCCAGGCTGTGGTGAGGTTTAAATGACATCAGACATGTACAATATTTCACAGAGGGCCTGGCTCACATTGAGGGAGCAATTAGCATTAGTTATTATTGTCTTGGCAAACATGACCTCTAAATTAGTTTCCTGGGACTGAAGGTGGCATATACTCATGACATTTATTAAACTTCGAGAGTCCCATATACTAATTCTCTAATTTCATTATTCCTCCAACAAAAAGTCTACATTTAGATGGCAATGTACTGTATAAGATCCATATTCACAAACATTGCATTTTTTCCTCTGACCTTCAGTCTATTTCTCTTGTGATATGCCACATAGCATTATCCCGAGCCCCAGTTTTTAGATACAAAAGGATGATAAAAGTGAAATAAAGTGAACACTGACCATTAGATACCAACAAACTTAAGCAAATATTCCCAAACATTTAGCCAACTAATTATTGGGTTTTTTCCATGGTAGGAGTATGGTAAAGGAGAGTTGTTTTTACTTAATAATGATTTTATTCATGTGCATTAATTAAACATACATTATGCCAATGAGAAATTAATATGCAGGCCAGCAAGATATATGATCTCTTCTATGCAGAGACAAATGAGTACTACACTGAGGGGCTGATATCAATTCAAGTAGGTAGTGCTTGGCAACTGACCACTGCTAGGAAAGACTTTGATCCATTCCTAAGTACAATTATTCCTACCTAGCCTATGTACTGCTACTGTGTGCCCAGTAGAGATAGGAGTGCCATAGTGGTATCAAACAACTCCTGACCTAAAGGAATGTTTCTCCAGCTGGGGGAGAAAAGACAAGAAAACAACACCAGACCATACATAATGACAGTCCTACATTGTTCAGGACTAGCTGTGAATGCCCTAAGGCAGTGACTTTCTAAAATGTAGGCACCTTGGGCTCTTAAGAAATCCTTTCAGGGGAGTACAATGTGCAAAACAGACACAGAGGAGGTGAGTTGATTAAAGAGGAAGTGGAGGACCCCTCCCCTGTGGCTCCCTCTGGCTACTGAGATCACAGATTTTCAAACTGCCTGGATTTGAAAACTGGCTAAGATTTGAATGGACAGAGAGGAGGGAGGAAGGTGTTCTGCGTTAGGACCAGTAAGCCCAAAGGTAAAAGGGTGGGAATTCAAATAAGAAGTGATAGGCCCTTCTTGGGACACCTGGTGAGGATGCACTGGTAAGTAGTGAAAGGAACCCACTCGGTTGCTTTTGGTGTTCAACCTAAATTAATTTTTGAATATTTTAAGCCTGGTGAAATAGTGAACAAATGCTCTAAATCAGGGCAGATGTGAAGCTTAAGGTTATTGGCCAAGTAACGAGTCTTGTCATTATTCTTTATTTCAGAGTCATTTCAAGTTGTCGTGAGAGGAAACGGCTTCCGACATGCCCGCAACGTGGACAGGGTCCTCTGCAGCTTCAAGATCAATGACTCGGTCACACTCAGTAAGTCCTTGCAGAGTCCATGGGTTTCTTCGACAACTGACTTCAGGGAAGGGAATTCCCACCCTTGTCTTCCAGCAAGGCCACACACATGAAACCAGCAGAAAAGAGTCTTATTTGCTGGAAAGACCCCCAGCAAGGGCATAGTGAGCCCTTACAGTGGTTCCAGTCAGAAAAGGCACCACTTGGGTGGGCACAGCCCCATGGGTGTCCAGCTTGGTAAGCAGAGCAAGGCTGGACTTGAGTCCCCGTCCTCCACAAAACACAGAGCCACAAGCCCCAGCCCTGCAGCAGCCCTCTGGAAGCAGCGGGGCACTGGTTTCCTTGTCCCCTGCCATCTACCGAGTGGCTCACTCTCAGGTGGGAGTGCTGGTGATGGTTAATTAGGGCTGCGGAAACATGAGCCTCCTTAACAAAGTATTGGGACTCTTAAGGGTAAGTGTGAAAAAGGAATGGTCTAAATGCATTAATCTTGAATAAACCGAAAACCAAACCATTAGGCTTGCACATGTAGATTCTGCAGCTTTTTTCAATCTGGATGATTCTTGCGTGGAGTAGCCAAGAAACTCTCATCGTGGTGAATATCTTACATGAAATACAGGAATATGGAGTAAAACTAAGTGCATTTCATGAGAAAAAATGAATTATCATAACATTGGCTTCTTCACAAGACATTTGTAGCAGTCAAGTTCCTAATTTAAAGATGTACGTGATTCATGTGGTTGACCAGGAGAGATGGGGAAGATGATTATATGAGGAACAGATGCCAGAAGCACTGGTTATGATTTGCATCTGGCATCCGTCACACAGATAATTATTTATTCCACGTCTGCAGTGTTAACTGTCATAATATACTGCATTTTCTGTAATGCTATGTACCTTCTAAATGCTTCACATCTTTTTGCTACAACAGCCCTGAGAGGTAAAGAGAGCAAGGAGGACAGGAGGACACACATTTGTTGACTAATCACTCACACTAGTTTTCTCCTCCTGATAGCCTATTTTTTTTTTTTTTTTTTGAGACTGAGTTTTGCTTCTGTTGTCCAGGCTGGAGTGCAATGGCACGATCTAGGCTCACTGCAACCTCCACCTCCCAAGTTGAAGCGATTCTCCTGCCTCAGCCTCCTGAGTAACTAGGATTACAAGTGTGCATCACTACGCCCAGCTAATTTTTTGTATTTTTAGTAGAGATGGGTTTCATCATGTTGGCCAGGCTGGTCTCGAACTCCTGACCTCAGGTGATCCACCCGCCTCGGCCTCCCAGAGTGCTGGGATTACAGGTGTGAGCCACCACACCCAGCTCCTGATAGCCTTTTGAAGGAGGTTATCTTGTTTTTAAAGAAGAAGAATTGAAGGGCTATGGATATTTCCTTCTTGACATCATAAAACCCACTTTAGTAGTTAAACAGACACATGCTGTGGCTTCCTCACAAACATCTGGAATTCCTGGCCTTGGAGTAATTCCAAACATTAGAAACATTCAGTTAGTTTTCTTAATATTTGGAAATGCTCTCACAGATCCAAAAAGTACGTGCTATTTGAAAACATTCTGAAATATCCCTGAGTAGTCACAGTGTGAAAGTTGGACGTGTTCCCCCAGCAGAGTTCTTTCTTTTTTCTCCCCTTCAATTGTGATGTCGCTTAAGTCCCCCTTTTCTCTTTAACCAAAATCCCAAGTCTAACATCAGAAACTCCTGAAGGTTTAACTCAAAGACATCAATACCTTCCAAAGAAGACTTCCCAGACAAGCAGGCTTTCAGGCCCAAGCTCTCTGAAGATACATGGAAGTGGGCTGGGGAGAGAGAGAATCTACCCTATGTGCCGTTGCTCAAAGGTTACACAAGATGCTGTATTAAATAAGACGAGGCCAGGCACGGTGGCTCACGCCTGTAATCCCAGCACTTTGGGAGGCTGAGGTGGGTGTATGGCCTGAGCTCAGGAGTTCGAGACCAGCCTGGGCAACATGGTGAAACCTTGTCTCTACCAAAAATACAAAAAATTAACTGGGTGTGGTTGTGCACACCTGTGGTCCCCAGCTACTCTGGAGCCTGAGGCTGGAGGATCACTTGAGGCCAGGAGGCAGGGGTTGCAGTGAACTGAGATCATGCCACTTCACTCCAGCCTGGGTGACAGAGTGAGACCCCATCCAAATAATAATAGGAAGAAGATGAAATGCAAACTCACTATGGATTTGTAAAGTGAGTACTCGAAGGCCTATTTTCCAACTTCTTTTGGAAATTTTATTTCTTTCTTGGGAAACCAGTCCATCCCTCTCTCTCCTTTCTTCCTTTCCTAATATATAGTTGCAAACATATGCACAGGCTTGTCACCTCATTCATATTCAAAAAGAAATGGAGGTTGTTGGGGTAGGGATTTGGCTTAAATCACAAACCCGTGCCTTTAGCACAATACTAACAGTTTGGAGAAGATGAAGGCAGTGATTTGATCATATTCTATGCTGCAAGCAACACCCCAAAACTCAAGCATACAGCTATTAAAAATATTCTAAGGGGAAAAATAGCGTTTGAGGAAAACACTTGGCCTTTAGTTAGTAATTCACCTGTTCATTTCCATGCAGAAAATAATATGAACAAGAACCTGTGGAGGTAGAAAAGATGAACAAATTCTAAAATGCAGCACGTTTAGATCTACATTTTTCTGTCAACTTTATAAATGTCATAATTTCTACTGATTCCTCCCTGTAAAATAAAATACACTTAGATTCCTTTACCTTTCCCATTTTCCTTCCCCACCTCGATACCCCAAGTTTTAAAATGTTATCTGTTTTTATTTTTATATCACATATTTCTTTTTTCAAGATTTTTTTTCCTAAGTGCTGCATTGGATTTTGTGACAAAAAGAGAACATAAGTGCCATTATTAATGAGAAAGACTTAATTGAAGGCCCAATAATGAAGCTAAGGCTGTGTGGCTCTAGCCCCTTCAAACATGAGGCAGACCTCAGGACCTTCAGCAAATAATGCAATAGCAAGCTATATGAAGCAAAATCTGTCAAAAGAACAAATTAAAAATGATATGGATAGTGGGAGATATTAATATGATTTTTCAAGTCTTAAAACTTAATTTAAAAATTAGAGATATAGAGCATATATCTTTATGCTCTAAAGATATAGGTAGGGCATATAATACGTTTTTAAATGACTGTGAACAACTTTGCAAGTTGATCATGCTAAGACATGGATAAAATGCCAATATATTAATGCCAAAAGTAGAAATTGTTTAGACACATTCTTAGATGATAAGCATAACCAGAGGATAGGTTAATACATGCTTCTCTCCCAATTTCCTTGCATTTGCTTAAAAAATCAACCACTTAGAAATCCAAGACAGTTTCTAGATTTGTGGTCAACAAAATAGATCCAAAAATCTGGATAAAATATGATTTTTTAAATTACATTGTGTGGCCTCACTCAAAGGAAAGAAGTGGGAATCTCCAAGTATAGGAAACAAAATGGGAATAAAAACCTAAGTAAGAAACAAAGTCACAGGGGCTCCAGGCCAGGCTGCAGGCTGTGACCCCGATGCTGATGCAGATACAGGACACCAGATCTCAGGTCTGTGCCAAGGCATCACACAAAAGCAGAGCCCCCTGCAGAAATCAGGCTCCAGCAGGCTACACCAAGCATTTAATTGGGCAAGGAAGCAGGCAGGGGATGAAAATCCACAGGTGTAATGATGTTACACCACCCATGTGATACAGAAGCACCAAGTCAAGAAACTAGCCCCAAAATGTGTCCGTGATCTTCCTGATCTCTGTGGCCCTACAGAGGCCATGCACCTTCACCCTGTGGGAGTCTTCCACATAGCCCAGCCCCACAGCATGCCTGCAGCAAACAACCCCCTAAAGGTGGGCTGATGGCACAAAATGACAAACCATGTCAAGATGAATGAAACAAACAGAACAAGCAAGAAGAGAGGATCAGAGAGCCAATCTGAAAGAGAATGGAAAATAAACGTGTTTAAAATGTGTGAAGAGATCAAACAGATCATAGGGGAAAGAATACTCATCAAAAGCAGATTTGCAGAAGAACTGAGTATAAATTCTAGATTTGAAAAAGTTTATTCACTGAAATAAAACTTCATGGATGGATTAAACAGTGTGATTAGACACAGATGAACAGGAAATATATGAACGAGAAGGGAATTTGAGGAAATTTCATCCCCCCTGCCGAACGAAAGCACCACATCCAGATTTTTTTCACCCAAGTTTTACCAAGTTTTAAGGGACAAATGACCCATATCAGATATGTACTGTTCCAGAGGAAAGATGTAAAGAAAATGTTTTGTTTTGTTTTGTGTGTTTTTTTTTGAGACAGGGTCTGGTTCTGTTGCCCAGGCTGGAGTGCAGTGGCACAATCTCTGCTCACTGTAACCTCTGCCTCCCAGGCTCAAGCGATCCTCCCACCTTAGCTTCCTGAGTAGCTAGGACCACAGATGTGAGCCACCACACCTGGCTAATTTTTGTATTTTTTGTAGAGACAAGGTTTCACCACGTTGCCCAAGCTGGTCTCAAACTCCTGGGCTCAAGCTATCTACCCACCTCAGCCTCCCAAAATGCTGGAATTACAGGTGTGGGCCGCCACACCCAGCCAAGAAAAAGCATATAAATTCATTCTATGATAATAACATAATCTTGGTTTAAAAAAAAAAACTGGACAAAGGCACTAAAAGTAGACAATATTTGAGATCAAGCTCACTGATGACAAACATCTAAATCAAATATTGGCAA
The DNA here is from genome assembly GCF_029289425.2 of Pan paniscus. NCBI lineage: Eukaryota > Metazoa > Chordata > Mammalia > Primates > Hominidae > Pan > Pan paniscus. The sequence continues at coordinate 57,307,951 of NC_073261.2, read as the reverse complement.
ACAAAATCCAGCAATGTATTTAAAAAGGACCAAGATAGCTAAGACAATTTTGAAGACAGAGGGGGAATTTGTTCCTCATATAGCAAAAGTTACTGATGCCAAGAAGATATTAAAATTCATTATCTGTTCCTAATTTTAAAAATATATTTCTAGTAAACTAGGAATAGGATAAGACTTCTTTAACATAAAAATGTATCTACATATTTGAATTCAAAACTCAACATCATTCTAATAATAAATCACTATGTAGAGGAATTCACTTTAAAGTTCAGAAGAAAAAAAGCAGGACAATCCATTTCACCACTATTATCTAATATTGATCTGAAAGTTCTAGCAGCACTGTCCAATAGAACTTTCTGTAATGATGGAAGTGTTCTAAGATGGTAGCTGCAAGCCACATGTGGCTGCTGGGCATTTGAAATGTGGCTAGTGCAATTGAGGAACTGAATTAGTAATTTCATTTAATTTTTATTAACTTAAATGTAAATAGCCACATATGGCTAGTGACTACCATATTAGACAATGCCATGAACATTATAATAACACCAGAAATCTGATAATAGATATAAATACAGGAAAAGCAGCCAAACGTCATTGCTCTAAAATAATGCTTGTGTCTTCCTGGAAAACTAGAGAGTGAATAGAACTACTAGGCTACCAAGAGGGTAATTAAGTTGGAAGACTTCAAAATAAATCCCTTGCTTATAATAATTGGTAGCTTTGCCAGTGTTCAGCAATGACCATTAGAAAATATCACAAGAAAAATATAGCAACAACAAATAAAGTTTTTTATTTAACTTCCATTTTAAGTTCAGCGGGACAAGTGCAGGTTTCTTACATAAGTAAACTTGTGTCATGGGGATTTGTTGTACAGGTTGTTTCATCACCCAGGTATTAAGCCTAGTACCCATTAGTTATTTTTCCTGATCTTCTCTCTCCTCTCACCCTCCACCCTCTAGTAGGCCCCAGTGTGTGTTATTCCCTTCTGTGTCCATGTGTTCTCATCATTTAGCTCCCACTTACAAGTGAGAGCATGCAGTATTTGGTTTTCTCTTCCTGCATTAGTTTGCTAAGGATAATGGCCCCTAGCTCCAACCATGTTCCTGCAAAGGACATGATCTCGTTCTTTTCTATAGCTGCACAGTATTCCATGGTGTATATATACATTTTCTTTATCCAGTCTATCACTGATGGGCAGACAAATAAAATGTAACAAGAACTAATTTAATCAAATTTGTAAAGACATATATGATGAAAGTCACAAAACTTTCTGAGGGATATAAAGCAAGTGTGAAGAGTTAGAAAGCCATAGACTCATGGCATAGTTACAAGCTCTGGAGCCAGACCACCAGGGAAAAAGAGTTCTGGCTCTGTCGTATCTAGCTGTGCGACTGTGACGTCTTATTTAACATCTCCATGCCTCAGTTTCTCTCTCTGTAAAATGAGTATGGCAATAATAGCCATACTAGGTCTTGGATTATTATGAGGTTTAAATGTGGCAGGCAGGGCTTAAAATGGGGCCTGATGCACAGTTAAGAGTCAGTCAGTGTTGGCTGCTGGTACTACCATATTATCGTCACTGTTATTAAATGGAGCAGTAACTGAGTATTGTAAAGATATCAATTGTCTTCATATTAATATCTACTTTTATTACAATCCAAATGAAAATTCCAAGGGGACTTTTTAAGTTAACAAAATAATCTGAAGTTTGTATGGAAGAATAAACACACAAGAATAGCCAAGAAAAATGTGGAAACTCACCCTGGCCGATTTTAAGATGTATAAAAAAGCTGCAGTAATTGGAACAATGTATGATCACACCACAATAGGCGAACTGAGCTTTGGAACAAAGCCCATAAACAGAACCAAACACTTAGGTGAATTTAGTATAAAATAAGGCAGCCTTTTGAATCTATAAGGAAAGAGTGGGTTATTCAAAAAATGATGTAGAGACAACTGGCTAACCACTTGGAAAAACAGTTAAGTTCATTTTTAATCTCACACCTTTCATCCAAACAAATTCCAGATGAAGGAAAACTTTTAATGGGACATGAAGCTGTAAAAATTCTAGAGGGAAACAAAAAAATTTATATAATCTTCCAGGTGGGAAGGATGTTTTAAACATGAAGGAGCATACCATGAAAGAAAAATTTGAATGTTTGAGCGCATATTTTTAAATTCTCATGTTAAACCCTACTACAATAAAACAAACAAGAAATAAAACTGGAAAAATAGGATATATAACAAACATAGGGTCAATAAACTTAGTATAAAGACAATTCCTAAAATCAGTTAAAAAAAGATGAATATATCGGTGAGTAAAAGATATGCAAAGGAAATTTTTAAGAAAATAATGATTAATAAGCATATAGAAAATGTTTCATATAACCAAGAAAATGCAAATTGAAATAATCAATTGCCATTTTTACTTTGTCAGACTGACAAAGATTAACAAAACTACAACATGCAGTCTTGGAAAACCTGTAGGAAAACAGGTGTTTTCATTCATCATCAGTGAGAGACCATTAAATCGTTAGGAAGGAAATTTTTTAAATGAGTCAACTGCTTTTATACATTTTGACCCAGAATTTCAATTTCAGCTTCATCAAAAGAAGGTGACTGGGAATGTTTACAAAGACTTGGCCACAAGGATATTCATCACAGTGTTGTTTATAATAGCAAAAGAAAAAATGGAAAGAACAAAGGGAATGAGGGAGAGAGGGAAAAGAAAAACATCTAAATGGTAACAACCTAAATGTCTGACAATAGGTAATCTGTTAGATAAGTTATACTTCACCCCTAAATAATTAAACAATGTTGTAGAAGAATAATTACTGATGTGGGGAGTGGGGAATGTTAATAATATGGCAAAAATAAATAAATAAATAAGTTACAAAACAGGCCGGGCGCAGTGGCTCACGCCTGTAAATCCCAGCACTTTGGGAGGCCAATACGGGCGGATCACAAGGTCTCCGGAGATGGAGACCATCCTGGCTAACACGGTGAAACCCCGTCTCCACTAAAAATAGAAAAAAATTAGCCAGGCACGGTGGTGCGCACCTGTAGTCCCAGCTACTCGGGAGGCTGAGGCAGGAGAATGGCGTGAACCTGGGAGGCAGAGCTTGCAGTGAGCCAAGATAGCACCACTGCATTCCAGCCCGAGCGACAGAGCGAGACTCCGTCTCAAAAAAAAAGTTACAAAACAATACACTGATACTATTTTTGTTTTTTAAACACACATATTTATATGCAGACAGAGACTGGAAAGATATTCATCAAAATGTTAACAGCCATCACCTCTGAATGAAACCACTATTAATTTTTACATTCTTCTTTCCATCTATCTGTGTTTTCTAAGTTCTCTGGGATCATATGTCCCTGACGTAATCAGAAAAGAACCCACAAAATTGATTTAAAACTTAATTTTTAAATTCTTGCTAACTATTGAGGTCTAGAATACATCTTAAGTTTAACATTTGGTTAGCTCCTCAGTCACCAGGCTGAACTCTGCTGGCCAAGAAAATATCTTGGAAATCTTCACAGAAACTGTATTTACTCTGGCCGCACTTTTTCCTCCTTTAGTATTCAGTGTACTGTGCCAAGAAAAGATCCACTTTCAACTGGAGATCCACCTTCAGAGAGATTCAAATGCTAAAAAGGAGACACTGGAGTATGAGCTGAGAAGTGATCCATTTTATGCACTGTAAATTAAAAATGGACGTTTTACTAATGCAATAATGAAAAACATGCTAGACTATCCTAGTGTTGCATGGAGATGCATGAGGTATGACTACAAACAAAAGAAACTGATTTTTAACAAACTCACTAAAATTGAGTTTATAGGCCATGTGAGAAATCAGATTCATTATATTATAGGCACACTATTTTTTGATGCAAAATTTTATTTCTCAACTTGATTTTCAATCCAATTCACCAGGCATGGCTCTGGTTTACTTTTGCACACGCTCAAAGGATAAAGCTTTGTCCCATTTGAACATATTTCCCCAAACTGAACATCGGTCAGGAAGGCAGTTCTAGGAGTTCTGAGGAGGGGGCTCAACTTCCTAGGGGGAAGAGAGACAACACTCATTCGAATGTAGATGTTCCAGAGGGTGTTGTTTTCAAAAACATGCCCAATTTTCTAGAAACTAAACTTCATCTTAGAAAACACCTGGGCTCCAGGGCTGCTGTGGGCACCCTAAGGAGATCATTAAAGTGCAGATGGGGAGGGAGGATTGAGGGCAGGAGAACATAAACTTCCCAAAAAAAAGCCTATTGTTTCCTTTGTTATGGGTTAGAGTCTTGCCATATGTTGGTCAAAGGTACTTAACACAATCTCGATACATCCCTAGGGATTTTATATCATGTGAAGGTGATGAAATGCCATTTCGTGTAACTCAGAATGAAGAGACATAAAGGAGCATATAGTCTCATGTTCTTCATGGGGATGCCCATCAGAATCACCAGGGAGCTTCCGCCAAGTGATAGCAGCTACTGATTGTTGAGTACCTACTCTGCACCTGGTGCTGGGCCAAGCACCCTCCTGTATTATCTCATTTCATCATCACCGCAGCCCAAAGAGGGAGGAGTTATTTGAATCCCCATTTTGCTGATGAACTCAGAGAGATGAAGTGCCCAAGTTCGCGCAGTTGGCAGGGGTGGAAAGGACTTGAACCTGGGCAGTCGGACTCCTTCAAAGGCTTTAGACTGCTTCCCTACATTGCCTCCAAGACACAGATCCCCAAAGATCCCTGGGACCACTGACTCCAAATGCCCAGGTGACAGATGTGTGCCTGATTCAGAGATGCTGATTTCAATAGATCCCCCTCATTTTGCAGAAAGATAATCGCAGCTCAGAGAGATTTAACTCCTTGACTAAGGTCACAGGACACATTAGTAGAGAAGTCAAGACTTGAGCCTAAGATCAAGAGAAAAAGCCCCCGACCAGGGTAGGAAGAACCCCAGGCATTAGGGTGTCAGTGTCTGCAGCTGGCTGTGTGACCACAGTTAAGGCACCTCTCCTCATTCCCCGAGTGGCCCTTTTTCTTGAACTTCAGGAGCATTTTATGTATCTGGTGGTGTTTCCCCTTTGGCCCTCTTTCAGACAGAACTCTGGTCTTTGCCCACTGATTTTTGAAGTGGCTCCTGCAGAGACTGTGTTAGTGGATGTTCCCATCTTTCAGTTCTAGAAAAATACAGATACGTTGAAATTTACTGCCATAATCTAGAATGGTTGGGGGACAAAAGGGAAGTCACCACCAGAGGTAACTAGGTGGCAAGGTTTTCAGTTGGGAGTAAAAGAGTTTATTCTGGGGGTGAGTTGACACAGTCCAAAGTTAGCTGCACCAGTCCCTGGTGGACAGTCATCCTTGATGTTTCCCCTGCTCTACCAAGTTTGAAATTGACTCCACGTGAAACTCGTGAGCTCCACGAGGACTCCAGGCATGTGCTGCATTTGTTTTATGCACGGCTGGGAGAGATTTGCTTGTGAACTTCTCTGAAACCCACCTTCCCCCTAGTCCTGCTGTCCTGCGGGGGTAAGTTGGCATCCCCCTCTATTTCTGCACCCCATGGCTCAGCTTTCATGTAAGGTGACCAGCGGGTGGATGCTGCCCTTCCCCATGCAATACTGCTCCTCTGCCATTTCAGTAGGATGATGGAAGAGAAGGTGATTAACTCAGAGACAGGCCATACTCCTGGAACCCCAGGCAGGCTAATAGTCTGTGTCCCTTCAAACTGACATTCTTTAAATATTTGTTCAACATCCATTGAGAGAAGTTGGGTACTACTGAGGGAAAGGAAGAAAGTGCTCCTGGTGGCTCTGTCCCCCATGCCATTCAGCTCTGGCAGCCAGCAAGCATCCCACAGCACTTTAGTGGCCCAAGTGTGTGCCCAAGGTCTCCTTCCCACCTCTCCTCTGAGTTTCTCTGTCAATTTGTGTCCTTTAAGAGCAGTCAGCATTTGCCATAACCCGTGGCCTTGAGTGTGTGGAAGGCTTTAGCCATTTTGGTAGACTTGCCACTCAGTTCCAATTCCAAAGGTAAAATTATTCCAAATTTGTATACTGCCACAAGGGTTTGTGTGTCAGGAGACACGTACCTTGTGCATGAATCCTGAATTATCCTCTACCAAGTGAAAACAAAGCTTTGCAAATATTTGTATTCTTAGCAAGTTATAGCTGTTTTAAGTGCTGCAGTTATTCTGACCTCAGGATTACAAAATCTTAAAAAGCTGATGCTTTACTTAGAAGATAATTTGTAAGTTCTATAAATGTCAACAGTCAAGAATTGTTTTGGGTGTGGATTTATTGAGAGGAGAAAATACTTTGCAAGAACGCTGAACCCCATTAGCTTCATTTCATTTCCTTGTACTGCCTAAAACTACCCTATTAACTTCAGATAAATGCCAAATGCCACAGAATTATATGTAATCTCAATTATGTTAAAAGTAATATGCATGGAAAAATTCTGAAATAGTATTTCCCAAGACATTAATTTTACCACTGGAAGTTGAGATTATCAAGGATTTTAATTTCTTTTTTATATACTTCTCTGTATTTCCCAGGCTTTTATACTAATATGTATTACTTTGTGATTAATACAAATAACAACACATATGGGTAGATAATAATTTACATCCTGAGAAGGCAGACCAGCTGTGCTGACAAACAGTTCTCAATGCTGGTGTGCCCAGAGCTGTGAGGTCACAACCTTGTGCAGAACTTGGGGTGTGTAGCCCAACAGACAATCCAGATATCTGCAGGGCTGCTAGACCCTGGGCCTGCACTCCTCTGGGAATGGACTCATGGTCCCTCACCTTTTACTTCCTCTCCATCTGGGGCCATAATGTAATCTTGATCCTCATGAACACAGTAACAATAATAACCCACTTCATTTCCTTCCAAGACTGCCCACAGCTCTGAGTCCTGTATTGGTATTTGTATGTAAGGTGTCCTGACTCTACAGCCTTCCCATCCATGTCATGTCAGAGCCTTGGCGGCAATATAAGGCCCATTGCTGGAGTGCCCCATTTACATTATAAAGCTCCACCAGGCAGAGTGGCTCTGATGCATTTCCATCTACCCCTAAGAAAACCTGGACCCATTCAAGCCTGCAAGGAGGGCTTTATCAGGAGACATTCTCTTACTCCAACCAGGACTGGTCTTTCAATGCCTCTCTAGCTGTTACCTCCTCCCTTTTCTACCCATCACCTCTAAACTTTTCTGGGCATTACACCAGTACCCTGCAGGCATGAACTACAGAGTTATATCTGTAGGCCCCTCTACACTGGGCTAAAGAAGCATATAAAGCCATGGTAGACATTACGCCAGGTTTTCTAACCTCAACGCTACTGACATTTTGGGCTGGATAATTTATAGCTGGGGAGTGGGGAGGGGCCTGTCCTGTGCATTGGAGGATGTTCAGCACCATCCCTGGTCTCTACCCACTAGATGCCAATAGCATTCCTCCCCCAGTTGCAGTAACCAAAACTGCTCAGGCATTGCTAGTTGCCCCTTGAGGGGCAAAATCAACCCCCATTTGAGAACACTGCACTATATTCATGTCCAAAGATCCTATTTAGATAAGTAACTTGCTTCTTATCACACCAATATTGTAAAGCCCTGATACAACCTAACAGACAGGTTGCAAGACTCACTCAGTTTGTGCACACATCCACAACTTGTGTTTTGCAGGTGCCTCAGTCGATGACTCCAACAGTGCCCCACCTTAGTAATGACAGTTATATGTTGAGTGCTTATTAAGTGCTAAGCATTAAATGATATCTTCTCATTAAAATTTACAACAGCCTATGAAGTATTACTCCCATATTATAGATGACAATTTTGAGTTATGAATAGAGTGAAAAACCTTGCCCATGGTGACAGCCAGTTAGTGGCAAGGCTGTGTTGGGTCTCCAGAGTCCAGGCTCTTAGTGTTCTCCATTCTACTCCAGCCTTCCTCAGAGAACAGAATGGGAAATCAAAAGACATGTCCTGGGTATCTATAGAATATAGGAACTGGTAAAATAGCTACAGACCCAGGAAACTTACCTGGAATGTGTTGGCCAAGCCCATCCCCTGATCTCATGGCAACTAGCCAGGGAGGGCTTCCCAGGAAACCCTGTAACAATACCAGGTCAGGGAAAAGGTGAGTTGTGAGCGAGGGTATGGGCCATGTCTAAGGAAAAGGATGGTGGCCAGCTTGGTTCTGCCACTTTAAAGGCATCCCTCTGGCTTTAGCCCAAGATAAGAGGACATTACAGTGGGTATACTCACTCTGAGGATGTTTCCCAAATTGGCCCAACCAACCTACATTTCACTGCCATCCATTCCCATTCGGTTTTGAATCTTCTCATTTCTCCTTGACTTCTCAACCACTGTTCAGCCTGTCCAAGTAAAAGCCATTCTCTCCACTTTCAAAATCTCTTTTTCTAGAGTTTAATGTCTTCTATCAAAAGCTTGTTATCTCACTCATCTCTGAAAACCTTCTAGCCCAGGGCCTGACACATAATACATCCCTTTCTACTCTCAGCAATGGCTCCCATTTTGCTTTGTAATAAGACCCCCCCAACACACATTTGTGAATTATCAATGAGGCAGCCCCAGTTGGGCAATCAGTCATCTCCATTCTCTTTGGAGCTCCAGAAAGCTCAGCCCGGATTCTTTGAATTTCACCAACTTGGAGTCCTGCTGAATATAATTTTATTTCAGATTTTTCCACAGTATTTTACAAGTCTAACTTTTTTCAGGCTGGTTACTTTTGGAGGCAGTGAGGAGGTAGAAATATTCAGCCTAACTCCGGCCTGTCTGTTGTTCCATCATTTGGAGACACATTCCCAAACCAGCTGATAATTTGGTGCTGAACAGTTATATTTGGCTCTGGAATGCCCTGAAAATGCTCCCTAGACCCAAGGGACACTAGGAGAAACAGCAAGGCGAGCTCATTTCAGTCCCTAACCTCCACTGTTTTTCCCACTACCTAATGTGAATGTCACTATGGGAATGTAAGCTCTGCTTCGGGCTTACATCAGCTTTGGAGGGTTTTAACACACCCTCCCGCTGCCTCCATAAGACTAGGGATTATTTTTCTCTTCCTATTTGCCAGAAATAAATATTTATAACAAGAAAAGATTGCCAAGACTTGAAAAGTATTTGAATTATTTAATCCACCCTTATAAAAAGGATTTTCTCTGATTGGTGTTTGAATTGGCTAATGAATTTCAACCCTGGTTTTATCCCAGATCCATTAGCCACTAAACTGCAGGGAAGAATTCTGGGAACTTTCTTCTTTGCCAGTCTGAAAAGGATTACATTGTCCCAAGGTCTAAACCTGTAAATATACACTTATGAGTGTATGGTTCCAGAGCATGGCTTCATTCTAGTTGGCATGACCAGGGCCTCTCAAAAGACACCTGAACCTTTTTCTTCAAGCTCTTCATCCCTAGCCCCCTCTCCTGGAAGGCAAACTCCTGTTGGTATCCAGCCTTGCCCATTGAAGATCTTGGCCATGTGCCTCCAGAGCTGTCAATATGAAGAGCCTCAGCTCCTGGTGTGCTTCCAGCTACATTATAAGACTAGCTGGGCTTACCTTGGGCAAGCTATTTCAACAAAACTTGGGTTTGAATTCTGGCTCTGACACTCACAAGTGGTGCAGCACTAACTCAATTAACTAACCCTTCTGACTCTCGGTTTCTCAAAATGTAAATAATATCTCTCTCAGAGGGCTGTAGAAGCATCAAATGAGATCATGAGTATATGATGTTAGAAAAAATCAACATGCATGCACGTGTGTGTATAGATATGCATATGTGTATATGTGTGTGTATCTATACACACACACAAATTCACTAAAGCTTTTCATTTCCTTATTAATTCCTGATGTCTACAAAGATGTTAATTTGGTAAAATGATATCATTAAGCAATCAGGCATTTTGAACATTTTAATGTTTAATCCCTCTGATTTTAAACCATACATCCATGTAGTCTATTTTAAAGGTGTGGAGGCCCATGTAATAAAGAAGAATAACATCTACTGAATGCTCAAGTGCTAAGTATCATGCTTTGTGCTTGAATACGATATTATTGACTCCCCACACAATGTCATCACCACTGTTTATAGATGGAGAATGTGTGTCCCTAGTCACACGCTAGTAAGAAAAGGGCTCAGATTTGACTCGGTGTGATCTGAAATATCCTCTGCCCTTCTCTGTCCCCTCGGTGTGCAGCTTGAGGGATGCCTAGCTCCCAAGTCTGGGGCGTTTAGCACTCTGAGATAATGATACTCATTGGTCCCCAAATCCTGATAAATCCCCAAATCCTTATCAAGCTTGTCAGACTCCTATAGACAGATGCCTTGGGTAAACCTATGTCATAGGTACACACAGAATTCTAAAATATCTTTGGTAATGGACAAAAGAAATTTGTATTTCAAGATTATCTAAGAATTACATTTGGCTAGGCCCAGTGGCTCACACCTGTAATACCAGCATTTTGGGAGGCTGAAGCAGGCAGATAGTTTGAGCCCAGGAGTTCCAGAGCTGCCTGGGCAACATAGGGGACCTTGTCTCTACAAAAAAAAAAAAAAAAATTTAATTAGCCAGGTGTGGCACTGCACTCCTGTGATGCAGTGACTAGGGTGGGGTGGGTGAGGGGGACAAGGTGGGAGGATCACTGAAGCACAGAAGATTGAGGCTGCAGTGAGCCATGATTGCACCACTGCACGGCAGCCTGAGCAGCAGAGGGAGACCCTGTCTCAAAAGAAAATCACAAAAATTTAAACATAAAAATAAAATTTTCATTGAATGTCTGATTTCAAACTCCCACCCCTCCCTAATTTTCTCCCCAGTTGCAAACAAAAGCCAAGTGGGCCAGTCCGAGCTCCTGGCCTTCATTTCCCCTGCCCACCCGGTGCTAGTGAGCAGCGAAATGGCCACCTAGAGGGTGGACCAGCAGGGGCCTCGGCTGTCCTAGGAGTGGATCACGGCCCCACATATGTCACGACACCACTGGCTTTGGCACATGCTGCAGCGAGGCTGGCACGGCCCTGGGGCCAAACGTGGCACGGCCGAGGTGCGGCAAGGAAGGCTTTGTGCCCTGCCTCCCAAATGGAGTTCCAGGAAGGAGTCAGATGACCTGAGTTATGGAAACCAAATGGCCCTCCTTTGTTTAGAGAGAGAGAGAAAAAAGTCACTCATTTTTGTGGTATAATGAAAACAGGCTCCAAACCAAACAATCCTCTCGGAGCAGAAAATGCCAGCTCCACAGAGCAGGCCCACAGCCTGGAAGGCTGATACACTCGGATGGAGGAAGGTCTTCCACAGCCTCAGCGAAGCCTTTGCAGGCCTCCCAGTGAGATTTTCCTCTGTTTTGCTCCAGAAATATTTGGTCTCCCAAGCAGAAAAGGAAAAGGAAAGGAGGGGGAAAGTGAGAAATGTCTGCCTGGCCTGGGCCACACTCATCCTCTCACTCCTTTCCAGTTGGGATGGAGGAAGGAGAGAGGAGTTGTCCAGAGGCAGCCGGAAGTGAGGCCAGGCGCTAACCCAGGAGCAGGGCATGCCAGCCTGGAGTCTCCCTGGCTGTGGCGCTGCAGTGCGCTGCCTCGGATGCTCTCCTCGGTGTGACCCAGCTCTTCCCACAGAAGGCAGCCAGAGTCACAAGGCCTCCTGTGGCTGCTCTGTGGCTGCCCCGTGGCTCTGTGGGCTGGCTCTGTGGGCAGGAATCTGTACTCCCAGGTACTGCTGGTGCATGTGCAACAGGATAAGCCATGGCCACGAGGAAATAAATATAGGTTCGAGTCAGCCACGCCTGTCCCCAGTTCAGTTTATTCTCTAATACAAGCCCTTCCTGGAATGGAGAATCTCTTAGTGAGAAAAGAGTAATGCAGAGTTCATTTCTAGTCTTGGCTTTGCCTCTGGCTTGCGGTGCAACCTTAGATCACTGTCATCCCGCTCAGCCTCCATTTTGCATCTGAAATATGAGCCTAATGATCCCTGCCTTGCCTTAACTCACGAGGTTGTCATTACAAGGAAACAAAGCACAGCTTCTATCAAGGCTGGTGCTTATAGCCTATTAGATAATCATGCAGACTCTGCAGCCAGGCTGCCTGGGTGCAGATCCAAGCTCCCATGTGTAACCTTGGGCAAGCTACTTAATCTCTCTATGTCTGTTCCTCACCTTTAAAATGAAAGGAATAATACACCATCCTGATAGCTCTGCTAGAAGTTTAAATTTGACTAAGTGACATACAGGAAGTGCTTAGAGATTGCCTGCATGCAACATGCCCTGGCAAGTCTGGCTGTCATTGTAGATGCTCCTTGACTTAAGATGGGGTTATGTCCTGATAAATCCATCATAAGTTGAAAATACCATAACTCAAAAATGCATTTAATACACCTAACTTCCCAAACATCATCGCTTAGCCTCGCCTACCTTAAACATGTTCGAAACACTGACATTACCCTATGGTTGGGCAAAATCATCTAACGCAAAGCCTATTTTATAATAAAATGTCGAATAGCTCATGTAATTTATCTAATATTGTACTGAAAGTGAAAAACAGAATAGTTGTATGGGTACTCACCATTAATATACACAACTGAAAGCACCTTTATAAAGTCACAGTATTGTTTAAGTCGAACCATTGTTAAGTTGAGGACTGCCTGTATTATCATCACAGATGGAAGGACATCTTGAAAATAATAATGCTTGGGCCGGGTGCGGTGGCTCACGCCTGTAATCCCAGCACTTTGGGAGGCCGAGGCAGGCAGAGCACAAGGTCAGGAGTTTGAGACCAGCTGGCCAATATGGTGAAACCCCGTCTGTACTAAAAAAAAAATACAGAAATTAGGCGGGCATGGTGGCAGGTGCCTATAATCCCAGCTACTTGGGAGGCTAAGGCAGGACAATCGCTTGAACCCGGGAGGCAGAGGTTGCAGTGAGCTGAGATTGTGCCACTGCACTCCAGCCTGGGTGACAGAGTGAGACTCTCAGAAAAAAAAAAAAAAATAATAATAATAATAATGCTCAATTTAGGTACTGCATGATCCTACACTGTCATCATAAGCTTTATAATTTTACTCAATACAGCGTCACCATTCCTGCAACATTCCATCATCTGCCAACAGCTGATTCCAAATATGAGGATAACCTCCAGTAGTTCCCTGTTGCGCTTAGAAAAAATTTCAAAAGCTTCATCATGACCTATGTGGCCGTGGTCATCTGGCCCTGCTGCCTTTTCTAGCCTCATTTGGAGCCATTGTCTGTCTCACTTAGATTCAACAGCCTCACTGGCCCTCTTTTAGCTCTCAAAAGATCTGGGGTCCTTCTTGCCCCGGGATCTTTGCAGTGCCTCCCCCTCTCCCACTCCATCCCATCACCCAACCTCAGGTTTCAGCTTAAATAGCCTTTCCTCGGGGAAGCATTTCCTGACCTCCCAGATGAGGGCCAGCCCCCTCCTCCTTTTGTGTGCTCATCACAATTATAATTACATAACAATTTATGTAATTACTAGCATGTTGGCTCCTTGGACAAGGTACTTTATCTGTTTTGTTCATTGCAAGCCTTAGCACATTGCTTGGCACATGGTACACACTCAAAGAATTTATTTTTTAATAATGTTAAATAACTGTCTCTCCTGCTTCCTATAAAATCCATGAAAGCAGAGACTGTGTTTCTCTTCTCAAAGCCTGCATCTCTAGTATATAGTAGGTCTTCAATAAATATTTGTTGAATGAATGAATAAACAAATGACCTGGAATAACCTCCCTAACTTTTCACCACTTGAAGATTTTCCTGTACATCTTCTTCCTCCTCTTGCCAATGGGGACGTTGTGCTTAGCACTCAGATGTGTCCTCTATCTTCCATCCCAGGCAGCTTCCTAACCTTCACTCAGGCAAGAGTTTAATGTCAGCTATATTCTGCAGTCATGACTTGCAGATATCATAAGCGACATCAGTGTCACAACAAAAGCAGAATATTATCCTTTAATAATATATGTATTCCTTTGTATCTTCTAGTTATAGGAACTTGTAGTCACAGCCTGATTAATGACACAGATCTTATTCATCTTCATTTCACCTATAGGCCCTACCACAGCCTTTTTGTACAGCACATGTACCCAATAAAAGCTGAGGCTTGAAGGGATGACTATTATATACTTAGTATAATAACTTCTCAGCCCTGTCTCTGGCCCCAGAAACTGGGATACAATGAAGTTCTTAGTGAGTTTGAATTGAAGCCACTTTAAGCTTTTTCCTGGTCATCCGTTAGAAGAAGCACAAGAACTTCCCTACTCCAAGAGTCCCCGACTCTGATTCACCTTCTACAGCTACATCTGCTATGACCTCCAAAATCATCACTTCAGTTTTACTCAAAAACCCACCAAAGTTCTTTCTATAACTTACAGAACTTTGTCCAAATCCCTCAGGCTAACTCAAAGAACTTGACCAAACTTTCTATACTGATCTTTTCAAATTCTTCTTATATCCTACCTTGGAACATGCCTTTAGTGTGCCCTGTCTTTGCTCATGCCATTCCTCCAACCAAGAATGTCTCTTCCCCATGTCTGCACAAAAGCATAGCTCATGTTTTGTGCTTTCCTAAGACCTGACTATGGCAGCCATGTAAAGGAAGCTTCCTGTCTTATGAAGCCCGATGATACTTTGGTGAAGTCATTTGTCAGCAAACTTTTTCCACAAATATGGCTTATCTCTCAAACTAGCCTTAGACGTGGAACTCCTTAGGACCAGTCTAATATTTTCTTGTTTCCCCTCAGTGATTCCTGCTCTATCTAGGAGTTCACTCACTATTTTCTCACCAGTTGACTCAACTGCACATACCACAGGAAGCTATGATTCAGGCAGGAGCACTTGAGTTCACTGCTAATGGGTTTTACAGCTCAAGAGTTTTGTTTTTGTTTTTGTTTTTGTTTTTTTATTATTATTATACGTTAAGTTCTAGGGTACATGTGCACAACGTGCAGGTTTGTTACATATGTATACATGTGCCATGTTGGTGAGCTGCACCCATTAACTCGTCATTTACATTAGGCATATCTCCTAATGCTATCCCTCCCCGCTCCTCCCACCCCACAACAGGCCCCAGTGTGTGATGTTCCCCTTCCTGTGTCCAAGTGTTCTCATTGTTCAGTTCCCACCTGTGAGTGAGAACATGCGGTGTTTGGTTTTCTGTCCTTGCGATAGTTTGCTGTACAGCTTAAGTTTTTAAGCTCAAAAAGATTTTTGTTTTTCTGGTATCTCCCTGGACTTGGTTGATGTTCTCTAGAAGTCATTGAATTTGAAATTATAAACTCACCTCCCTCTTCTTAATCCAGTGATTTCCTTTTTGCAGATGAGAAGCCCTTTTCTGTGGAAGATACTTATTTACTGTGTCCAGCGCCTATCTTAAAAGAAGTTGGCATGTAAGTTTTCACCAGCAACTGAACCTCCCAGCCAGGGAAGAGAGAGAGGAGGTGTACGAGGACAGGGGAAAAGAAAGCATCTAGAGAAAGTGGAGCCTTTCTCTAGGTTCCTCCAGCTTATGATGGAGCCAGTGTTTACAGTGACCCAGACGCCAGGATAAGTGTTTTACAAAGTATCTCACTTCATTCTCCCAGGTTCCCCATTAACTAGGTATTCCCACTATCCCAGTTTTACAGACATAGAGACTGTGGCTGCAAGACTTTAAATAGCTTGCCTAAGGTCACACAGCAGTGAGTGGAAGAGTCTGGGCTCAATCCAAGGTCTGTCTGGCTTAATCACACCTACACTTCTAGAAAGTTCTCACACACTTGACCTCGCTCTGTCATCACCATTGCCCTGCTAGATAATTGTTATCTCCTCCTTAGAGAAAGGGAGGCTCAGAAAGGCCAAGTAGGGCCATGGCTGGTTCATGGCGAGCCAAGACCCCAGACTCATGCCTTCTGATGTCCCACACGGTGCTCCTTCCTCGACTCTGCACAGCATCGGATGTTCACCCAGACCAGAAGAAGTTCCCTGAACTAATTTATAGGGGAAAATCTCATGGTGATGCAATTATAATAAGCACTAGTGAGATGAGATCAAAACCATCAACAGAAGAAAGAGAATGGGCACCCTGAGCAAGAAAAGAAATACATGGGAAATGAGGCAATGCTGGTGCAGAGAACAACAACAACAAAAATAACCTCTCCAAAACCATGTCTATAATAGGCTAGACAAAGAATGGAGGCTTTAAGGGAAAAAAGTTGAACTTGTTCATCTGAATTTTGCCTTCAATCGTGTGTTCATTTTGTAAAACCTCCAACTCTGGTTGCCCAGCATCAATCTGTGATGCCACTGATTTCACAAATTAGCTCAGTGTCCATGCTGCGAAATGCAACAAAACAAGAGGTCAGTTTCCAGCGAGTGTCTTAGAGTGGGAAGAGATGGAAGACAAATGCATCTTCTGCTTTACTTCTGTGAGTCTGTTGAATGGTAACAAAGCCACCCCCATCAAATCACTGAGAGTCCAGATAACAGCAGAATATTGCATTTATAGTTAGCCCAGTCTACCCCCATTGACTTGGACTATTTTTGAAGAATACTTTGTCCAACTACAATGTGACAAGCAAGTTAAATGAAAGTAAGCTTTGCCCATTCAATGCCACTCACTGCAATGCCAGAACGTCTGAATGCACTGCCTTAATATACCAGCCAAGCATATCCTGACACTTCTCTAAACTTTAAAGGAGGATGGGCTATACAGACTATCCCCCACATTTTACAAAAGAGGAAACTCAGACCCCTCCTCCCCTGGAGAAGAGACTCCAGTCTCAAGGGTAGTTAAGAGCCGAGCCCAAAGGAGACCTGTGTGTCTGGCTCTCAGCCTGTTGCTCATTGCACACCATGCTGAGAGTCTGCTTCCCTTGTTGTCATTGCAGGAAAGCTGCACTCCAGGTCAGCATGAACGATGGCCTCTCTTTTATCTCCAGTTCTGTCATCATCACCACCACACACTGTGTAAGTCATAACCTTTCCCTTTACTAAAGATCTCATTATCATTGTCACTATCAACGTTTCTTAAGCAGTAATCTTCTCCAAAGGTACCCTGGAAAGTTTTTTGGTTCTTCGTTCTGCTTGCTGAACTTTGATCCCAGCACTGCTCCACCAGCCCCAGGCTGGATTGGGGTGTGCTGTACCCCAGAGTGTATCAGGCATGTCTGTGTTAAGTTCTCCAGCTTCCCCATTTCTGCTGAAGGGGAGATCTAAAGTCACTGGCCTGACCAGATGGTAAGATGGGCTATGTCTGTGCAGTAAGGAGGGTGGAGTCCCAGATAGAGTGGGTTTAGGAGAGAATGGACAGAAGGGAATTGGACAGCATATGCAGAAAGAACGTCTTAGGGAGTTCATCTCTAAAGGGATGCAGGAAAATGGGTATGAGCTGAAGGAAAATGTGGAGTTTGGGGAGGTCATTTTATTTAGGATGGGAGAATTTGCAACTTGCTTATTATTGTGGAAATAATCCAGGAGAAAATGGAAAACTGATGAAGCAGGAGAGAGAGTGGGGAAGGAGCCCTTACAATAGGGATTGTGAGGCAAGAGTGGGGACTGCATTCTCTCCCCCAGCTCCTCAGATAGCCCTTCTCTGGAGCCTTCGCATCAAGTAGTTTTCATTCCTGGCTATATATAAAATCACCTGGAGAGCTTTTTAAAAAGATTGGTGCCCTGACCTCATGCAAGACTGACTGAACCTAAGCCTCTGGCATGAGCCCTAGCTTTGGTGGTTCCACGGCATCCCCAGGAGGTTGTCATGTGCAGCTGTGACTGAGAACCCATCAGCCTCTGGAGTTGGTCCTGCCCACTGTCAATGTCTCAGAGCTCAGCCTGTCAGGGGGCAGTCAGGGCTTAGTTAGCTCATGTCAAGACCTCGAACTTGTCTGGGCACAGTGGCACAGGCCTGTAATCCCAGCACTTAGGGAGGCCGAGGTGCGTGGATCACTTGAGCCCAGGAGTTCAAGACCAGCCTGGGCAACATGGTGAAACCCCATCTCTACAAAAAATACAAAAATTAGCTGGACATGATGGCGCACACCTGTAGTCCTAGCTACTCAGGAGGCTGAGGTGGGAGGATGGCTTAAGCCCGAGAGGTGGAGGTTGCAGTGAGCTGAGATTGCACCACTGCACTCCGGCCTGGGTGACAGTAAGACCCTGTCTCAAAAAAAAATTAAAAAAAGACATCAGCCCCTAACATGAGCATTTCCAAAATAACCTTTGTTGGCGTATTCAGTTTCTTTAACTGAATACATTTCTGCATTAGCTCGTTCTAGAAACTAATGTTTGGCCTGATGGTCAGCTTAGGTAGTTATTATACTATAGTCACTTCCTCGTTGGCCTTTGGAAGCTGTGTTGATAGAACCTCTCAGTAACTGGAGTTGTGTCCTTAATACCATCACAGTTGGACAAGAAAGAGCAGGCATGCACTGAATGTAGATAATATAGAAATGGGTTATCATAAAAGAACAGGAAGCCAGTCCTCATGATGGACAACAGTCTCCCTCCTAATGCCCCCAACACCAATTTTCATCTTGTGTTAGGAGCAAACCAATTTTCTTGAAAGCAGGGTAACCCATTGTAAATGGTACAGATGATGGGAAAGTTTTACTTGACCAAAGCAAGAAACTAGGATTGTGTCAGAGAAGTGTTACCACTGAGAAATGTCCATGTCTCGGACATCTGGTCAACCCTCAGTCTGTAGGCCTCAGCAGGACACCACCAAATTTTAAAAGCTGTATGCAGAAGTGTTGAAATTTCTTCAAGTGTATCCTGCCTGATCCTGTTGAAAATTGACCCTTCTGGGACCTGCCAACCTGCAGGAAATGATTAAAATACTCTAAATCAAATAACTCCATTTCAGATTCCTCCCACCTTTTGAGTGATCCAACAGTTGGATCTGTATTTCTCATTATGTCTGACCATACCACCAAGAAACAGCCACTGCCCTTGAGACCACAGAGCAGAGGAAGTGGGAAGGGAAGACATCTCAGGACTAAACTTGTGGTATGGCAAATACAGGGCTACAACTTTAAATCATGGGCCTCTAATTAAGAAGAAAAGATGTCCTTGCCAATGCATTGCAAAATTAGAAGAATTCCCATTGAGTCCCACTACACCTTCCCAACCCACGCCAGCCTCCAGTTACATCTTACATCTCCCTCATCTGAGCACATGCCACTAAATCTTCTCTTCACTTGACCCTTGATCAAGACCACCTCATAATATATTCTGCATTATTCCATTTTCATGTGAGAATGCTGTATTCATTTACAACAAAATTATAACCACTCTAAGATTTGTGATCCAAGTTCTTTCAATCATGTATTCAACACATATTTATTGATCACAATGTGCTAGGTACCACTCTGGGTGCCTGGGATATATCAGAGAACGCAACAGATAAAAATACCTGTGTGATGGGGGAAGGGAAGACAATGAGTTATAAACATAGTAAACAAACTACATGCTATGGTAAAAGGTAATAGATGCTATAGGATAATTAGAGGAGAGTGAGAGGATTTCCTACTACCTAAGCGAGTAGGTTCCAACTGTAAATAGAGTAATGGATACATTGAAAAGGTGGTATTTGAGTAGCAACCTGGATAGTGAGGAAGTTAACCATGAGACTATGGGAGCATGGGGAAGGGTGGGATATCCCAAACCAAGAGCCCTCATGCTAAGACCCTGTGGCCAGCGATCCTTGGTGTTCACAGAAGAGCAGGCAGGGAGGTGCCATCCCCAGGCATCTCCACGCCTGCTGCTGTCCTCATTCCCTCTCAGGATAGCAGCAGGCAGTGAGGTGCCTGGGGATAGGATGTGCAGGGTTGTGGAAGGACTTTGGCTTTTGAGCAAAGGAGCAACATGGTCTGACTTATATTTAGAAGATTACTCGGCTGAAGGCAGACAGAGACAAAGATGGAAGCAGTGTGACTTGTTAGGAGGGTTATGGCAATATTTCAGGCAAAAGGTGATGATGGGTTGAATCAGGGGAGGGCAATGGAGGTGGAGATAAGTTGTCAGAGTTGGATTTATTTTGAAAGCAGAGCTAATGAATTTTCCAAAGCATTGAATAAAGGGTTTAGAGAGAGAGAGAAGAATCAAGAATGTCCCAAGGGTTTTGGCCTAAGAAACTGAAAGGATGGAGCTGCCATCAGCTGCCAGACAGGAGGAAGACAGAGGGAGAAGAAGACTTAGGGAGGAGGGGGAACAATCAGGGAATCAGTTTTGCTGTGTACTGGTTATGTGACCTTAATAAGTTGTTTAGCCCCTAGCGAGGTGCCATGGCTCATGTCTGTTATCCCAACACTTTAGGAGATATAGGTGGGTGGATCACTTGAGGGCCAGTTTAAGACCAGCCTGCCCAACATGACAAAACTCTGCCTCTACTAAAATACAAAAATTAGCCTGGCATGGTGGCACATGCCTGTAGTCCCAGCTACTTTGGAGGCTGAGGCAGGAGAATCAGCCTGAACATGGGAGGTGGAGGTTGCAGTGAGCTGAGATCATGCCACTGCACTCCAACCTGAGTGACAGAGCGAGACTCCATCTCCGGAAAAAAAAAAAAAAAATTGTTTAGCCTTTTTGTGCTTTAGTTTCCCAATCGATAAAACTAAGATAATAAAAAATTTATATCAGTATTGTGAACATTAAATGAAATAATATTTATAAAGTATTTGGCAGAAGACCTAGCAGGTAGTAAGTGCTCAGTAACTATTAGCTGTTTTATAGTGGAAGCTTAATGAAAAAAGTTTTAACTAATTTGAGATTCTTCCTAGAGAGCTGGCTCTTTAATTCAGAGTCTCGTTATAACCAAAGGGCTCCACTGAGACAACATGTATCCGGGGGTACATGTTTATCACTCGACCAAGCCCAGGTGATTGAAAGGGGGAAGAAGAGATGGCCAAATTCATCCAGAAAAGGGGCCTTATATTCAAACATAAAACTCCAGTCCCCAACCAGGTCCTACACAGCAGCTCAAATTAAAGGCTGAAACTATGATTGGGCAAAATAGAGATGCAGGTGGAACGTGTGGGTATCCAAAATATGAAGTAAGGTCTTGGACTTGCGTTTGTTTCTTGGGAAGCTGGTTTGGAGGACAAGGTTTTTCAATCAAAAGTGATCCTCTGGGTCTGAGTAAACGGATATTGTCAATGCCAGTCACAGCCTGCCCAGTTCATCACCTGGAACCAAAAATATTTTTAAAATATGTAGTTGAGACTTTTCTTTTCTCACTTTATTTGGTGCCCATTTGGACACCTGTGTCACAAGTTTTCAAGGTCTGCAATGAATAACTGTTGCCTGAGCCAGAAGCAGAAATTCCATGGAGTTTTACAGGAAAGAGATTTTTCCGTCCAAGAGCTAAAACATTCCTATACAAATGGTAAACTTTGGTGAGCTCCATGACTATAGAAAATGGTCAAACATCCAGAGTCCTCTCTCACCAGATATTTAAATACACCCATCTCTGTAGTCTTAACTGCCTCACTTTTCTTCACCAAACTCCAGCCAGAAGTTGAGAAAATTACTAATATAGTGCTGCTTTCAGTAAAGTATTGAAAACAGATTTGTCCTTTTGAACAAAGCAAGCAAATTTTAGAAACATAAAGAACTTTTCATGAAGATTGTTTTCTTTTAGATACTTAAAAATTCTATTATTTCCCACCCAAAGTGTCCAAAAATCAAGAAATCAATCAAATATGTCTTGAACTCCTACTGTGTCTCCTAGTCACTGTCCTTAAGGAGCTTAAAATCCAGTTGGAGAAAGAGCCCAACAAGCATATAAAAGAGTGTATAATAGGCCGGGCGTGGTGTCTCACGCCTGTAATCCCAGCACTTTCGGAGATTGAGGCAGGCAGTTCACAAGATCAAGAGATCGAAACCATCCTGGCCAACATGGTGAAACCCTGTCTCTACTAAAAATACAAAAATTAGCTGGTGTGGTGGCGTGCACCTGTAATCCCAGCTACTCAGGAGGCTGAGGCAGGAGAATCGCTTGAACCCGGGAGGCAGAGGTTACAGTGAGCTGAGATTGCACCACTGCACTCCAGCCTGGTAACAGAGCAAGACTCCATCTCAAAAAAAAAAAAAAAAAAAAGAGTGTATAAATGTATAATAAAGAACAAGATTGTATGAGTCAGGTGTAAATGCCATAGGATTTCAGAGCAGGGAAGGATAAGTGAAGGCAAGAAGAGTCAGGAGAGCTTCATGGAGAGATAACACCTGAGTGATTTGAAAAATTACAGGTGAAGAAGTGGGACGACGCCATGCCCTAAAGGGACACCAACCCGAACCAGGGATGGATATATCTCTGAGCATAGTTTGTTCATGGGCTCTCCCAGACCATGACTTTGTTGTTGTTTTTCCTTCTTGTTTTGCATCCATTTCTGGAGCCTTTCGATTTGGGGACATTTCTCAAGTTGGCAACTATCCTTGTAGGATGTACGCTCTACACCCTTGATCTTGAACACCCAGGATGTGACAGTGCGGCCCAGTTGATGCTCATCCCTGTTAACCCTGATCAGGATTTGCTTTGTACTGGCTGCTGGGTTGGAAAGTCACAATCTTTGAAGAAAAGAAAATGACCTAAAGTTAGACACAAGGTTCCAAATTCAACATTAAATAAATGAAGACCCCTGTTTTTTTCTCCTGATTTATATGAAAAACAGCCTGACTGCAGTAGCAACAAGGTTCAATAACTTTGAGCGGATCCATGTCATATCACTGTTTAGAGAAATGCCATTTGAATGAAACCTGAAATTCAACAAACTGAGACCTGAAACATCAAAGCGAAAACAACTGCTCTATAATTGCAGGGTAATGGAGGAATTAAGAATATAAGATATTGAGTCGAATATCTTTATTTCACATCACAGCCCCTTGACTTTCCAGGGTGATCCTGGACAGGTTTACCTGGAGTCTGTTTCAGAACCTGTCTCGCATTTTTATAGTAAAGATTAAGTATATAAGGGGCTTGAGGTACATAATAGTGTGTCAAAAAATGACAGCTGTGTATTAGGTTATTGACCTAACTTTCCTTGCCAAGTAAAAGTCTAATGCCCTGCCCCATTAGATTCACTGTACATGTCCTGTGGCTTATAAACAGGCTATCTCCCCCTGATTAAGAAGCATGCTCCTTTTGAGTCTCTACGATAAGCCTGTATTTTAGGAGCAGGCTGGAAAAAAACTTTGAAGATGTTGCCCACAAGATAACTAGGAAGAAAAACACCAGTAAATCAGATGTGGTGATAAGTCAAACAAGACTGGGTGGCAGGCTGACTCTTTGCTACTTTTGAAGAGTTTTCCTCAATAAATGAATCAAGTAAATAGTAAATATACTATAAGTAAATAGTAAATAGGGAAATATTTAGACAAATTAAACACATGAATTAAAGCAAATAAAGTTGATACATTATTACCACATGCAAAATTTCTGTTGCCACAAAAAAAAATCTATCATGCATTCAGAATCTTGGGATTCTTAAATGTTCTTTTGTTCTATTCTATATGTACTTTCTTTGGGGCCCCTTTTTCTGATATAAAGATAGGAATTTGCCTAAAAAAATAATTTTAGCTCAAGATGACAAGCCTAGGGACCTTCTCACTTATATGTTGCCAGACAAAGACTCCAAAATTTTGTCTCCAAATTCCTCTTTTCCATATTCCAAGTCGTGCCTTCACTTCCTCCTCTCACGCAAAGGCCTGGAGAGCCACAGACTTGTTCATTATTTCAGGAAGAAAGACCCTCTTAACATCCGGGTTATTTTCAACACTTCATGACTACCAATGTTTCACAGGAAGGCGGGCCTCCAGCTGCCATATAGAGGTAGTTTATAGCTTTGGAAACAACTGGAGAGTTGTCATAAAGCAAACGCAGACATTGGAAAGAGCGGTTGTCTCTCAGGCATAGTATTGCCCCTATGTTTCTTGAGGCAAAACAGACCATCTTGTTCACCGTCACAACCCAGCACCTGGCACAATGTCTGCACATACTCATTACTCAGCAAATAATGATGGTTGAGTGAATAAATGAATGAACCCAATCAAGGGTCATACTGGTACCATGATGGCACCTACTGGCAGGAAAGAAAAGGAGCCAGAAGGAGGTAGAATCAGAACAGGGGGCTCTGAGTTGGTTGGGAGGTAGACTTCAGAAAAGGATGGCCAGCAATTCTATCTTCATATCCAAGGAGCTTGAGCATAATTTAACAGGGGAAAAAATCTGCCAGGTAAGAAACTATAACCAGCGTTCCCAGGAAGGGCAATAGTCAAAGATATCATCATAAAAGCACCAGCTCCAGTAGGAGCAGACCCCTGCCTGGGGTGCAGACTTGGTAGAAGGGTGTAGAAATAGCCCACTAACTGGATCAAGATTCTGGGCAGGCCTCTAGTCTGTGAGGGTCTGCAGCACAAGGTTGGAAGCCAAGCAGAACCATAGAGACTGATAGACTCAAGATCACTCCAGAAAAGCTGTGACCCAGGGAACATTGGCATGGCCTGAGCTCACCCTGGAATAACAGAAACGTAGATTACAGCAGTTCAGCTAATCTGGATGCTGCCAGCTGGGGCTGAGGATGCACAGTCTGCTTTGGTGAGGACTGGCTCAGAAGGGGATGTGCTGGAGCCCAGAGATAGCGGCCACAGTGACTGCAGGTAAAAGACAGCAGAGGAGGGCAGTGACCATCCCCTGCACAGTCTTTGGAGGAAATTTCCAGGGGTCTGTTTTCTAAGTCAGTTCATTTCCATTACCAGTTACTCCAGAAAAGCTATGACCCAGGGAACATTGGCATGGCCTGAGCTCACCCTGGAATACCAGAAACGTAGATTACAGCAGTTCAGCTAATCTGGATCCTGCCAGCTGGGGCTGAGGATGCACAGTCTGCTTTAGTGAGTACTGGCTCAGAAGGGGATGTGCTGGAGCCCAGAGATAGCGGCCACAGTGACTGCAGGTAAAAGACAGCAGAGGAGGGCAGTGACCATCCTCCGCACAGTCTTTGGAGGAAATTTCCAGGGGTCTGTTTTCTAAGTCAGTTCATTTCCATTACCAGTTGCTTTAAAGCGATGAGAGAATACAAATCCAGCCTGGTTTTGTAGTCATTATGACTCTTTAGGTAAACAGACAGCTGGCATGGCTGCCCTTGCCAAAATCTCTTGAATTTCACCAGCCTGGTAGGGAGTGAATCCAGTAGCCTGTGCTGAGTGGCAATCTCACCTTCCAACATAATAAAAAATTATTGCGTACTCTTCAGAGAAAGTAGAAATCAGAGACATTTTTGTCTTCTATTTCTTTTCCAAGGTCAGCAAACAGTCCATCAATCAAGTGGGTAGCTGTCTTTGGGACAGACAATTCATTCCAGTGCTTTATGCACGTGGGCCTCTTTACTAAGGAAAGAAGGATGGGGAGGAGGCTGCTGGTAGCAAATGGAGCCAATGATATCATAACAATCAGGACCAACGTGTTTTAAATCTATACTCTGGGCAAAGTGTTAGGGACTCGAAGAATAGCCAGTCCTTGCCCTCCAGAGGCTTACAATACAGTTGCCAAGGCAGGATATATTACTTAAAGAGGTAAATATTATACAATTTGGGGTATAAAAGCAAATATCACACAGGTACCCTAAAATTCCCCACCTGTTCCAAAGACTCGTGAACCTTTAGATAAGTCAATGGACACAAACATGGCACGCTCTGAGGAGTGTCCACTTCATGGGCCTGGTGAGTTACTTCCCAGTTACCTAAGAAGGATTTTCACCCCTTCTGCAAAGCGAAGCTGGACAGATTATTCCAGAAATTCAGGTATAACAAGTAGGCAGCTCATGATTAGCTCAGTCCCAAAACTCTATCCCATGAGTGTATTTTCCCCAACAAGGATCTCCCCAAACTGTTTCTCAATACCAGGAAACAACCTCTGAAGAAAAGAAGACCCTTCCACACAACCAGTTGCAGAGAACAGAATCAGGACTCACTAACTGACTTTCCCCTGTAGGTTCCTCCGCCCCAACAATATTATTCCACTTCCTGTCCAACTTTCCCACACCCACTGCTTCTTACATTCAGTGTCACATAACCTGGAAGAATGAGGCAAAACTGAACTGGAAGGGAGATTGGAGACTCACCTTGAAGAGGGTTTGAATGACAGAATATGGAGTTTGGGCAATGGGAAGCCATTTGAGGGAAGCACAATGCATTATTTTAGGAGGCTTAATTTAGCATGTGTATGCTTTAAGTATATTAGTAACAAAATGGCATTAATTTGGATGCCACTGATTTGTGAATTTGGTCATCTGGAAAAGGAGTAGGCTCTAGTTTACTTTTCCATTATTTGAGCTAAAGGAACTTAGTACCAAGAGTGACCAATCCACAGCATTGGGGCTACAAGTGAATCATTAGAGCCTCATACTCAGCCCTTGAAAAAGCATAGCCACTGACGCACTTTGTTATTGCTGTAATTATAGGTGATAGGTCCTTTGAAATATGTGGCTTAGCAAAACACAGAGGAAAGACTTGAGAGGAAAAGTGGGCTTTGGGATCAGATCAATGTGGCTAAAATCATGGTTCTGCTGCTTACAGGGTGTATGACTTTAGACTGAAATAATGTACTTAGAAGAGCTGACATGGGGCCTGGCACACAGTAGATGCCCAATCTTAGTTTTCTTGTACTGATGTTGTGGTCTCTATATGAATTTGTGCAGTGAGATGGTTTCCAAAGACTCTGACTTCTGGTTGAATTAGCAGAAGTATAGTATCTGAAACTAAGGAGGTGATGGGACCTCTCAACTTGGTGAAGTTAAAATCTCCGTTCGAATATTGTGTTCAGTACCAAGGACACTCCAAGGGAGAACATAGAGAAACTGAGTGTATGAGAAATACTACCAAATACGGTATGTTATGTAGAATATAGAATTGGGGCTCTTTAGCCTGGGGCATACTTAGCATAGAGACAATATTCAAAAGGCTGTGCTGAAACACATGCAGCTATACCTTTAGAGCCCTAATTCTACAGATTATTTGTTGTATAGATCCAAGGGGTAGAATAGGCTCAAAGGAACAGTTTCTGGCTTCGTTTTTAAAAAGGCCTTTTTAATTAGCTGCATTGGGTGGGAATGAGCTCGCTATTATAGTTGCAGTCAAGCACAGGCAGCAGGACAACTTGGCAGAATTATGTAATCACCATTCATGCCTCAGAGTGGGGATTGGAATAGAAAAGCTTTCAGACTCCTTATGCTGCTGAGAGGCTGTGACTGTAGACCTAAAAGTATGTTAGGAAAGGAGTAAACTAAATACTACCAGTCCTATACAGTATCACAAATAAGTTTGGTTCTTACATCTTGAAAATGAATCTAAGAGAGCTCTGTTGGTGATACTGGAGACAACTTCTCTTAGTGCAGTTCAGATTGGCCAACCTCCACCTAATACAAGTGGGATCATATTTCAGACCAGAGTACTTCAAACTCCTGAGAATAATCTGTTTTCAAGTAATCTCAAAACACACCCTGTAATTTACAAACAACACATTAGTCACAAATCAGTCTCCTCTATTTATTAGCCAGTCTCCATAGAGCCATACATAATTCAAGGTATTTTTTTACAATGTCCCAGTATTTTTATTATTATGATTACTATTATTATTATTTTAACAAGATGGCTTGTGGTTTTACATACAATCATTAGAGATGGTAAAAGACCACAGGAATATCAGAGTGCGGAACTCAGATCTCAAATATTGTTTATGAACTGAAATAAAAGTAGTTTGCCAACATCTCTGTTTTGACAACCCTTGTAACCCTTGTATGTATAAAAATATCTTTTAAAAGATGTTTTGGATGATTTGTGCTGATTTGTTTTTCTTGGATGTTTGAGCAATTGACTTTCAATATGTTTATATCTAAGTATTTTAAAGAATGTTTTCCCTAAGTTTGAAATTTCCTTGTTTTGAGAGTAAATTGAGAAAAAAAATATTTTTCTGAATCTATACTTTAGAAAACACTGAGATAAGCAAATAGTAAGATGGTAGAACTAGAAGTTAAATCAAAATAATCCACAAGCAAAATAAATATAATGGACCAAACTCAGCAGTTTAAAAACACAGATTGACAGATTGTGTTTTTAAAATATCCAGCTACGTATGATTTACAATAAAACATATATTCAATAAAACATAAGGACACAGAAAGATTGAAAATAAAAGCATGTGAAAAGTTTTATCAGGCAAATACCAAAAGAAAGTTAGTATAGCTATATTAATATTTGATAACAAACTTATTGGCAAAAAATTATCGGTCTAAAGAGGACCATTACATAATGTTAAAAGGAACAGTTAACCTAGAAGTTATAATAATTCTGATCTGCACTTAATGACATATCCTCAGCATATATAAAGCAAAAATTGATAGAATTGCAAAGAGAAATTGATAAATCCACCATCACAGAGGAGGTTTCTGTACAATTCTCTCAGTAATTAATAGATCAAGCAGCCAAAAGAATTAATAAAATATAAATGAAGAATTTAATTAAATATAATCTAGTGGACACGTGATAAAGCCCCAGCATAACATTCAAAATAGGGTCGAAAGTTTTTTGGTTGCATAAAATGAAGACTTATGCAACTATAAGACTAATGACAAAAATATCATACTTCATCAAATCTAAGACACACTTTTCTTTCCACATTTTAACATCTCTAAAATTGATATGTTTCAGATCATAATAATATATCATGATATAATGGGCAGTGTTTTCCCTAATAGCTCATAAAATAGTGAGACATCCTACCACAGATACATCTGAAATGCAATGAAATATTTTCTATCAGTCTGTACTGTACCAAAAGTAAAGATAATGAAATATATCCTGAATGAAACTGATCAGTCACTTATTTTCCACTGCCCACCCCCATTCACAGTGGAAAATAAGAACTCTAGGCCTTTCCCCTTTGGGGAATGGCTTACTGTATATAGGAAATCTGCATCCAACAGAGAACATCTATTCTTTTTTAAGTACACTTTCACACTTTAAAAAAAGCAGTCATGTACTGTAAGCCAAGTCTCAACAAATTTATAAAAATGACATATAGATCATATTCTGGTACCAAATAAAAAACAATTGAAATCAATAGCCAATCAAGTTACCAATCAATTTTGAAAATCTCATGTTTTGAAATTTCAAACACACACCCAAAGCATTTATGAGTCAAAGTAATATCATAATGTAAATTAGAAAATACTTAGAACTGACCAATTATGAAGATGCCAAAACCAAAACTTGGAATGCAGCTAAGTGGTCCTTACAGGGAAATTTGTCATCCTGAGGGTTTATGTTAGAAAAGAATAAAAGTTTAAGACAATTAGCCAAGCATAGAACACAGGAGATTAGAGAAGAATGACAGAGTAAACCCTTTCAAAAAAGAGAAGGCCAAGACCAAGAAAGAACAGAATAGAAAACAAGATAAATGGAGAGGTAACAAAGAAAACTATTAGTTGGGCATAGAAGAGGTGAAAAGAGAAATAGACATGTATAGAAAGAACTGTGTACTTGCTTGTCAATCTGGATGGGAAGATAAGCTGAAGTCAATGCTGTCATGGGGTCTGGGTAGTACTGGAGAGTAATCATTAATCAAGAGAACCAAGAAAGCACACGCAAACTGAGTTCATCCATCACCTACCCCTTTCCTTCCTAGAAAGCCTTTGTACACAAAATGGTTGCTATAAAATATTGTAAAATGTGTACATTTTATTCTCCCCCATTTTTATCACCAACTAAAATTTGGCGGATTACTATGAAACTCTCAATTTGCAAAGCTGTTTGTCCCTACAGCAGTCTTTGATCACTATGTTCTGTTTTTTTTAAGTTTATGGTTCTACTTTTTCTGGTCTCTCGCTTCTTGATATCATACCTGTGTTTTCTAATCTAGATACTCCCCTCTGCACTTCTAATTTGACAGTCTAAGCTTCTGGGTACCTGAATATCAGAAAACCAAGCTTATATAAATTGCATATGAAATAAGGATTCCTAGTCTCTAAGAACTTGAGAGAAGGTGTATGGCCTAAGAACCCAAGCTTTAGTGAATGACCAATGTGTCCATTTATGCCACCTCCTGGGTTATTGAGGCTATTCCAGATAGTCTTTTGGGTTGAGCACCCTGGTTCAGTGAATCCATTTGAGAGAAGCACAATTATAGGAAGAAGTGCAAAATTGAAAAAGGATCTGAAAAGTCATTGGGAGCCTGGGCAACAGGCTCTACAACAGGGTCTTTTGTAGAGACCCTATCTCTACAAAAAATAGAAAAATTAGCTGGGCATGGTGGCTTGTGTGCACGTAGTCTCAGCTACTCCGGAGGCTGTGGTGGGAGGATCACTTGAATCCAGGAATCCAAGTCTGCAGTGGGTCATGATTGCGCCACCCTATGCTGTGCAAGAGAGCAAGACCCTGTCTCAAAAAAAAAAAAAAAAAAAAACAGTGGGCGCGGTGGCTCTGCCTATAATCCCAGCACTTTGGGAGGCCAAGGCATGTGGATCACCTGAGGTCAGGAGTTCGAGATCAGCCTGGCAAACATGGTGAAACCCCAAATCTACTAAAAATACAAAAATTAGCCAGGTGTGGTAGCGGACACCTGTAATCTCAGCTACTCAAGAGGCTGAGGCAGGAGAATTGCTAGAATCCGGGAGGCGGAGATTGCAATGAGCCAAGATTGCACCATTGCACTCCAGCCGAGGCGACAACAGCAAGACTCCATCTCAAAAAAAAAGAAAAAAAAAAAAAAAGAAAGAAAAAAGAAAAAAAAATTGGTAGAGGGGGGAAGGAGTTGTCAGTGGGAAAGAGAAATGGGAGGAGGAGGAAAAGGAGAGATTTAATAGTTTGGGGAAAAGGACCAAAAAGCAGAGAAAATCTGAGAGGATCTCCTTTCTACCAATGCTAAAATAATTGTCAACTCTTTAAATAGTCCAACATTGGCAAAATCAGTGAGCTAAGTTATCTGAGAATGGGAGATGACCCACCAGGATCATATTGTCCTAGTTGGCAGCTTACAGTCATACTGCACTAAATTACAAGTCACCCCAGAGTCATTACGTGTATTTTCTAATCAGGATAGTATTTGGGACTGACAGGATTTATATTGTTTGCATTCCCAGAAGGCAGTCAAACTCCTCCCTCTGTTCCCTACAGAATGACAAGGTCCCATGAGGGTATATAAACACCTTCCCTTTTTGCAAAGCAGCCATCTTCTCACCTATTCATTAAGGCACCAAGGAAATGCGAAAGGCAGGGAGTTAATTTATTTCTCCTCGAAAGAAGAGTCAGCCACAAACGATACATAACTAGCATTCCTTTGCCATCACTGTGGCTACTGGAACAGACGTTAGTTTAGTCAGTGCCCAAAGCAGTGGGCTTCATGTTTTGTTTCATTTTTTAAAAAAATAAAAAGCACTTGAATAAGTGACAACTGAAATATTACTGAGTTTCTTTTCAACACAACCCAGCATCAGGAAAACTGTTTCATTTGCAGGCTGAGGAAATATGAAAGAGCAATTTTATTTTACCTGCATTGCCCAAATTTATGGACTTAGAATACTTTATAGGTATCTATAAAGCTCAAGATTCTTGAGATTGTATATAAAAGGTGCAAACTCAGCCAAAGTACATACCTACAAAATGCTCCTTATGATGGAGCTTGACCTGGCAGCCCCAGTTAGCTCCTACCTACTGGCCTTAAAATTTGTGAATGTACTGATCCCTAACAGATAAAAATGTTGAATGGCAATTTTGTATTTCATACATCCTCACTCTAAATAAAATTATGTCCATTTCTACTCTGTGCCTTTGATCACATTTCATTTTCCTTCTGGAAAGCCCTCTCTTCTTTCACCTATCCAATTTCACTGTGGCCTTAAGGCCTAGCCCAGGGCTTTCTGGACCTGCCCCAGGATGACTCAGTGGCCTCTGCAAGCCTCCTAACTCCCTCTGCTCTGAGCTCAGGCACTGCACATTGCAGCACCTTTGAGAGTTTAACTGCATTTCACCAGTACGGCTCTCCAGGCAAGCCCTGAGAATCAGTCCTGACTTTGTAATTGGACTCTGACAACCTCTTTCAGGGTTAGAAGTTGATGTCTATCTTTCTATGCCTCCTACTGTTGAGCATGCATTAGAAACTCAATGGGAAATAATTTCTTGGTTTATTGACACCCTATTACACAGTTTAATGACATTGCTTTAAGGAATTGATCATCATGGTTACCTCTGGTTGATCATAGATGATAGATTCATGGTTGATCATAGATGATAGATGCTCGGGTAGAGCATCTATCTTTTTGAGGCACCACCCAAATTCACCTTTCCAAGTTCGTAATCTAAAGCAACAGCCCATGGTATATTGTAGGTGGTGTTTACTTACCAATAATAGGTAACGGTGATGCCAACTAATACATGAGGGATGATCAATCAGACCAATTGAGCATATACATTAAATAAATGGCTACATTAACGGTAAGTAAACGAATCACTATATTTAGTAAAACAAAAAATGAAAATGAAACACCAGCCTTTCTCTTCCAGTGTCATAATATTTGAGCACTACTAAGTACCTTCTCTGTAATCCTATTTCAACACCCCACTTCCAAGAACTAAAGTACTCCAAGTACTAACAAGCTACATCTTGTCTGGATTATTCTCTGAAAACTGGTTTTGATTAACAAGCTCCATGCATTTTATGGAGAGAAAGGGAAGTGCTGAATGAATCCAAAATTTACTTTAATCACCTTCACCATCATAAGTAACATGAAATGTCATGACTGGGTCAGGGTGACAAGAGTACCACAAGAGTACTTATCACCTTCTGTGATAAGAGCCTCAAAGCTTGAGTTTGTGGGAGTATGTCATCAATCTTCCCCTTAACTGCATATTAATGATGGCTTATCTCAGTCCTTCTGGTATTATTCATATAAGGCATAAAGTAATAAGATTTATAGCAAACTAGGATTTATACATCCATATGATTTCTGCTCCTTCAAAGGATTTGCTTTGGAAAACCATATGCTTTCTCCAACAACGCTGTCACTATTCCAAATATATTCTGCACTCTTGCTTTGAAATGGTCATAACTTTAAAGCCACAATATTTGAACATCCTCAGTAGGGGATTAGGGGAATATCGTCATCATTTGATTTCTAAAACCCCAAAAGCTGTAGGAACCAGTTCTGGTGAATGATGGATTATCAAGCTCAGAACTTTCATGAATGCTTTCATGAAAAGCAAAGCATGACTAAGAGATTATAAGATTTTCTTTTGGGGGCCTATAAACTGACTTTAGAAAGAGTCCCAAGGGAGGTGTTTCAGAATTGCTTTGGGCAATGGCTGTATCACTGGAGGTAGTCTCCAATCTCCAAAGCCACTAGTTTGGAGATAATTAGATTCATTTGGATGTGGGAGTTCAGTTATGTTCACTACATGAACAGCCTCATTGCTTTATAGCCATGCTTTTTAGAAAGAGTTCCACAAAGGTTTAGGTACCTAATACTTTTTCTATACTGCCCCACTTTGGGTTAAGGAATCTACTATCTTCAGTGTCTTATCAATTTAATTGCCATCTCTAGCCCAAATTACCTCTCAGGTGGCCAGAATGAATCACAGTGTTTCATTATGTTACCCTCATTTATGGTTGATCAACTTTGATCAAGGATATTAAATTTACCATTGGAAACTCCACTTGGGTTTCCCTTTTCTTGACACATGGATGGCAATCTTAAGGGCCTGAATTTCTCAAATGTGTAATCTGGGACCACCCACTAACACCATAGCTCTAGTCAGAGTTTGTACAGGGTTGTTCAAGAAATCAACTTCATTTACGTTGGCCAAGCATGGGCACATCACCAGGAACTTGGCTTGGACGTAGAAGGAAAGGGAGGATGGAAAGGGAAGTGCCATTTTTTGAAGGCTGGCCATGTGCCAGGATCTCTGCACACCTTGTCTCATGTCATCACAGAACCAATCTGGGAAGCAGGAATTATCTCAATTTCACATACATAAAGAAAAAGAAGTCTTACATTCATCTGTCCATCACTGGAAAGATTTACAATGATTCTGAAGGACAGGCAGTGGAGTTTTAGGTTTCAGGGGCAAGAGCAGTTTTCAAAAGTCTTTGAGTCCAGTGTGCACAAGTCAACAAGCAGTACCTGGTGTGCAGGAGCACTCGTGAGTGAGTCTGTCTCGGGTCTCGACAATTAGCAATTGTGTGACAGTCATTCTGTTTCCTTCTGCCTGACCCTGGGAGACATACCAGTAATGGATGTGCAAAAGCAGGTCTGTTTTATGTCTTAATATAAGATTAACTGTATTGAAAAAATGCTGAAGAATGAATGTGTCAAAATGGGTTAACTGTGTACATTGACTTTCATGTCATCATCCATCTGTCATGAATGAGTGATACTTTGCAATGGGCTGGTGTATGACAGTGAGGACCTTAGGGCATGAAGGCTTTTTGCCTGGTCCCAGCAGCATCTGCCCCATGAAGTTTGTTTTCTCTCACTGCCTCCAGGCCCCACTGATACCCCCAAATAGATGCTGGGTTATGAGAACCAGTGAAGTCCCCCATGTCGTCAGTCTTAAAAATAATTTTACAAGTCCACATATTTGTCCCATTCTTGGAGTAGTTTTAGTGTATGTCTTTAAATTAACTACTAACAGTATAAATAACTTGACATCATAAAAAGAAAAGGAAGGCTTAAAGAGGTTGTGCAACTTACTCAAAGCCCACATATTAGTAAGTAGAAGTTTAGGATTTGGATCATCTTTTCCTGCCTCCAAAGCCCAAGCTCTTTGCCATGAGGTTGATGCAGCCATTAACAGGAATGAGACCATGGAGGGGAATTGAGCAGCCACAGGAAACGTAGGCTCCAACGCCATTCCTGCTACCCACTAGCTATAGGCGGCATCAGCCTGCTAAATCCTTATTCCCCTCATTCTATTAAACACTTGAAGGGCATTTAGTGGCAATTTGTGTTTGAAACACTGTACTATGTCTCACAGGTACAAATATGAGTAAAGCAGATATGTGTCTTCTAGGGGCTTCTAGTTCAGTGGCAGAGACAAAAACATAATAATATAATTTCTATAAAATAAAGTAGATAAGACAGAGCTATGATTGTGATAAAATAAGAGCACAAATGCAGAGTTCAGTGGTGGTATTTACTGGTCTCTGTTTCCCACTCAATGACAAGGGCCATGATTGGCAAAACCGTGTCCATTTTATGCTCTTGTTCTCCAGTACTTGGAGAGGGCCTAGCACATGGGAGGTGTTCAATAAATATGTTAGGTATGAATAAATCAGGTGGTACCTGAGCAAAGACTTGAAAGATGAAAAACAGCTAGCCACGCAACGATAGTTAGAAAGAGTGTCTCAGGGAGAAGAAGACCGTGACAGAAGAGCGAGGTATGTATGGGGAGCTAATGCCATTTAGTTCTGTCAAAGCACAAAGTGTGAGGAGGGAGGGGGAGGTGCTGGAGAGATAAGAGAGGGCTTGTATGGGCTAAAGACTCAAAGCCTTGTACCTAGCAGTCCACAAATAGATTCCAGGGATTTCATGGACCCCCTGAAATGGTAATAAAAAACGTGTGAGCCTCTGCATAAATGTGAATGTGTACTTTCATTAGGAAAGGGATGTGTCACTTCCATAAAATTCTCAAATGTTAAGAACTCTGTGGGCAATGAAGAGCTATTAAAAAGTTCATGGGCAGGCAAATCGATCAGAATATCATTTTAGGGTTTAGAGCCATAAGTGGCTCCAACTGCAGTGTAGAAGATGGAATTCCTGGCAGTAATACTGGTGGTGGAGAAACCAATAAAGAGATCATTGCAATAATCCAGGAAAGAAAGAATGAGATCCTAAGTCTGTTCAATGGTATTAGAGATGAAGTAGACAGGGGCAGATTTGAGAAGTATTTAGATCAGAGGATCAGGATATACTGATGGCAGGTGTCATATTGGGGAAGGAAGAGAGGGAGGAAAAGGCATCTGAGGTTGACTTCCAAGTTTTCAACTTGGGCTGATAAGTAGTGCCATCAAATGAGAGGAGGAAATCACGCAGCTTTGAAAAGGAAAACAGTGAGTTCAGTGTGAAAGGTTGAGTTTGACGTATCAATAGGACCTACTGGACAATTGAATGGTCCTGAATACAACCCTGAAGCATGGGGAGAGATCTAGGCTAGAGATGAAGACTTAACTCATCCATATCTAGATGAGAGTTTAAACTATGGGAGGAAATGAGACAACCCATCGAGAGTTTTAGAAAGAAAACCGGCCATGGACAAGAATGGATCCATCAGTCGCACAATATCATAAATGTACTTAATGCCACTGAATTGTACATTTAAAAATAACAAAATGGTGTATATATCTCCACAATTTTTAAAGAGGAGGAAAAAGATGACCTCCTAGGGCATGCTGACATTTAAAGGTCGGGTACAAGAAGAAGCCCATGAGGAAAGTGGAAGGGAATGGTCAGAGATAAGAGGGAGATTGGGAGAGTCACAGATGCCAGAGGAATAGAATTTCAAAAACATGCAGGGCAGAGTGGGCGGATGAGTTAGATCATCCCTAAGGTGCCTACCAGAAATAACAGAATATATAAACTCTCTGGGAGAGAGAGAATTTAGATCTCTAGGCTTGCCCATCTAGAACTGCTCAGCAGTAATAAAATGGCTTAAATTTCATCTTTCAAAATAAAAATTGCCCATGCTTTGCCAGTTTTGTCTGGGCAGGAAACAGCTCAGACCAGCTGCTTGGGATGGTTCTAAATTCCACTCAGAGCCCTGGAATGTGATGCCTCCAAGGCGCCAGTCCTGTGAACCCCTTCCTGGTGCTCACAGAGGGACAGCGGCAGGTGTGCAGAGGCCTCCAGCCTCCAGCCTCCCTCTGCCCAGTGGCTGATGCACCTCTCCCTCTGCCCTCAGGGTCTCTCCTTGGAGCAGAGTGAAGTGGACATAGTTCCTTGATCTCTGCTGTTTCTCTCTCACCAGGATTGAGTCTTTGTAATTAGAACAAGCAGATTGCTACTGAAGTCACCAGGTTAGTGGAACAGAGCTGCCCCCGCTAAAGGTCTCTTTCCCTTGAAGGCACTCCAAAGTGCTTCATAGGCACCCTCACTCTGTACCAGAGAAAGGGGGAGAGGGAGTGGATGGCGGGCCTCTGGGGAGCCTCACATCATCAGCTGCGTCCCCAGGTGCCCCGTGGAGGGGAGAATCCAGAGAAAGACCTTTGCCAGCTCTCAAGAAGCTCTAATGGATCCTCAGCAATTTTCCTGTCCTATTTCTGGCAGAGATCAGCTAATATCTCTTCATTGTGGCAGAATCAACCTACTAATTCATTCTTTCATGTTAAATGCTTACAAGATAGTCTAACCGTGTCAAAGCATCCAAGTATCTTCAGTGGCCTCAGTGATTCAGTGTTGCTACTCAGAATCTGCACAACCTAGCAAAGACTGTAGAACTACAGCAAACCCACCAGCCACCAGAGAGACTTCTGATAACCTCTTCCTTCAGAAATTGACCATACTGTTGTTGTAGAAATATAATTGTTGTAGTTACTCGGACCTATCCTGGGGTTAGTTAAAATAGAGATATTGGGGTCACTGTCGTGGGGGCAATAAAGCATGCCTCTTTCCTGCCTTGATTGTGAATAAACTGAAAAATGAGGCCAAAAAATGATACATGAAAACCTCAGCATTGCCTTTATTACTGTGAGTTGGAGATTTTGGCTGAGTGTGGCAGCAAACAGGCTGGAAACGGAAGCCCAGAGTTAAATAGATTTACCAGTCTGATGGCAGGCAGGGGGCCTGTCCAGGGAAGATGCACAGCCAGAGGCAGAGTTACGGGGGGCTGATTCACTTAAACTTTAGGGACCCTCACTTGCATGGGTCCCTGCTAGGCCCTTCTAAGGCCAGGGGAGTAGCCCTTATAATTTTGCATTTGTATTTTTATGTTCTCTTTCTTAAAGAGCCTCCACAAAATTGCATCAGGCCCCACAACAGCTGCTTGCATGGAATAGCAGAGAATACCGCCTGCTCCCTCCGGACAGCACACTCCTGAAAACGGGGAGAGAGAAGCCAAACATGCTCAGTTTACACTTTCCTTATTTACTGAATGAGTGGAGGGCAGAGACAGGCCTGGAGTTACGCACACTGAGTGCCCCAACATGGAAAGAAACGTCAGGAGGGACAGGAAACATTCCCTCCTTAACCAACACAGTTTTCAAGACCTTACTGGAGGCACTTTATTGGCTACATAATCACTCCATGCGGTGGGCATCAGGCAGAATCCTGGTGCAGACCCAACTTTGAGGTGGAGGATTTCACAGTTTCTTTATTTTGAACTTCCCCCAGGCTCCCACTAATTCCTCTCCATTCTATCCTCCTCCCTTTCCCACAAAAGAAAACAGAAAGGAGCAGCAGTGTTTGATACTGTATCATCCAGAGGCCTGGTTCTCTCCCATTATAGGGCAAACAAGCCCTGGCAAGATATTTCACTCCCGCCCCATGCCATGCATTAAAAATCCAAAATTGCCTCTATTCCACCTGCCAAGCAAGAGATGCTTTCATTATTGAAGTTCCAAATGTATACCTTTGAGAACAGTGCCTTCTCGTCTTAAAAGAGAGGTCCTCATTTTGTGAGTTGGGAGCAGAGGGAATTAAAGAAAGCCATGATGCAGGGATTTGGCCATTCAAGCCGGGCAGCCTTCAGAGAATGTCATCCCTAATGACACATGCCCGAATGAAGGAGCGGGGCTGAGCTTGTCCTGCCTTCGTATTTAATGTTGCCTGTCTGCCTCCTTAATAGCGGGCCTCTGTGTGAGCATTTGACAAGACTTAAAACTATTCATTGAAGAAAATGGATGATCCCCCAACAGGAAGATGCAACCCCATGGGCTGCCTGCTTGACCACAGAAGTGCTTCCAGCTCCAGTTGCTCATCTGAGAACTCCCCCCACCACTTGCTGTTAAAATTGTTAAAATTAAAGGCCATGTTGATTGATTTTTTAAACTTTATTTCCATTTTTTTTTAATAAAATAAGAATTGGACTTGGGTTGATACTTAGGCTACTGAGAAAATAACATTGGTAAGACTCCATGTGTGGCTGTTTGCTGTTTCTCCCCCTCTGGAATCTTTTTCAAAGGTTTGTGGTGAACTACATGCAGGGGCTACCTGGTAAGGGCAGGTGGCACTGCCAAGGGCAGCAAACACTGAGAGTCTGCTGGGCTGGACAGGTCAGCTTCCGCTGTCATCTGCGTCATAAAGTCAGGTCCATGCAGGTCCCCACTCCAGATTCCCCCTGCCCAATGCGGACTCTCAGATGGATCATGGAGAATGAGTCTGAACTTGTGAGTCAGGGAGCACCCATTCTCAGAAGCTACCTTGCACCCTGCCAGCTCTCATCTGAGATGAGGCCTGGGCAGGCACAACTCCGCGAGGGGGACCTCTGGCCCAGATGGTCCCACTTAGTTCCAGAGTGGTATCTATGTGGCCCTATGGTCTCACCTGTCCTGGCCACCCCTTCCCCTGGTGAAGAGGGAGGACAGAGGCCAAGCTCACACACCAGTCCTGAGTTAGGCTGTGAGCAGCAGTCCCGACCCTCCTGGGGTGCAATCTGGGAAGGAGATCTTGGGAGCAGGTGGCAGTTAGCAGGGAGTATGCCAACAGACAGTGAATCAGGGGCACAGGAGGGCAGCATGGAGGCCAGAGCCCAAGGAGTCGAGGCAGTCTGCCCCAGAGCAAAACAGTGCAGAGCGGAGCCAGGCTCTGTGGGGGTCAGGCTATGCCATGTGAGCTCTGCTGCATTCTACATGCCTCCCAACCACTGGCAAAGCCTGCTCCTTAGCACCTGAGTGTCTTCATCTTGGAACGTGGTAAAGATGGAAAAGGACTGATTTAGCATAACCAAACTATTTTGTGAATGAAGCAAATACTATTTACTAAACAATGCAGATGTGCATCTATTTCTATTCTAATATTGATATATATTCAACAGGTAACTAGAGCCTTTCTCACATTAGCTGTTAATCCCCCTTCACAAGGTAGTTGATTAAGACTCCAAGCCAAGAATCTAAAGGGAAGACAGCCTCTGCCATGGTCCCCCTCCCTCTCTGACTTTCCTCTGAAGTCCACGTTCACCCATGCTATGTGCACATCCACACTGGGCCACGTAAGTGAACTGCTTCTGTCAGAGTGGAAGGAGCAACTGCAAACATGGTCTCAACTTCTGTTGCATCTGCTTAGTCTTTAAAGTATAGATATTTCTTAACTAAATTGTTATAAATCTGAAGTTATAGTGTAATGGTTAAGTGTGTATGTGGGGGGGGGTCAAGGTTCTAAAATTAGACCACACGGATTCAAATCCCAGTTTTGTAACATTAACATTGTGAACATATAAAAATAAATTTGTCTATGGGTGGTGTGTGGAGGTCTTGAGTGAGTTACATATCTTCACTGAGTCTCAGTTTTCCTTACCTGCAAAAGGGGGTAACAGTTCCTACAAGGCTGTTTTACCGAGGCTCACTGAATTAAATGAGAGAATGCATAGATAGCACTGAGCACGGTGGTTAGCTGTTGTTAAGTAAGTTAGCATTGGACACAGCCGTAAAAATGCAGGCGTTTCAAGAGTGACCTCGGGAAATGACACTGCCCAGAAGAATTGGGCAGAATTGCAGCTGTCCTCCACCTGGGTCTTCTATTCTGAATCTTTCCCTCCTCCAGTCCATACTCTCCAGTGTCAACAGCATTTGCTTTCCAAGAAGCAAATCTGATCACGATGCCCCAGTGTCACTGGGTTAAAGTCACTAAGGGTTCCCCTGGGCTCAGGATAGAAGCCACACTCCTCAGCCTGGCTTGTGTGTCCTCCCACAGTGGGGACCCCACCTCCTTTCCACCCGCACTCATGCTGTGCTCCCAGCATGTGGACCTCCACTGCCCCTGCCCTACCCCAGGGATTTGTGCTTGCCTTTTTGTGCGGGAATGCTGACGCCTCCTTGGCCCTGCTCTGCAGAGGGTCACCTCCTCGGTGAAGTGCTAGTTCCCAGACACTCGGCTCTTCAGCACTTGGCTACTTGCTAAGAACAAGTATGCTGGTCTGCTGGGAGCTATGGAACCAAACTGCCCACGTTTCAATTCTGGCTTCTCCACGTGGCTGTCAGCAAGTTTGTCCATCTCTCCTTGCCTTGGTATTTTTAGTGAGATGAGAAAGAGAATATTATTGAATTCACAAGATTGTTAATGAGAATTAAATGAGTTAGCGTAAGGAAAGCATGTTAGTACATAGAACACTGCTTGGCACACAGTAAATGCTCAGTGAATGTCCACTGTGCTAACAACAATGTTATTATCATCATTGTCATTATTCTTATTCCACCAAAATGTAAGCTCTTTAAGAATAAAGACTGCCTATTTTGTTCACTACCTGACACAAAAGGTGCAGGATGTACAGCTGTTGAGTAACACGCAGACCACTGCATGTGGTTAATTGTTTATACGAATGCCCAAGCCCCATCAGCCAGCAGAACACAAGCATCTTGACTAGCCAATCAATCCTGTATTTCCTGGTTCTGCTCAATGGGGAAATAATAGACCCTCAATAAACGTTTGCTGAATGAATAAATGAATGAACCTCTGAGGTTGCACGTACACGTTATCTCCTTCTAAAACGTCAGCTTTAGCTCTAAGTTTATCAAAAACTCATGCCCTTCATTCTTTTAAACTGGATATCCAGTGGCTTCTGGAAGATCTCAAAAAACAGACAGTGCATTCGGGGGCTTTATCCCAGAGCAGTCTTCAGAGGAGGATAAAGTTCCTCAAGAAGTGTCTGCCCCTCTGCATTTCCACCCACCAGGACCCCCTTTCCTGCACCTCTCCCCTTCCTGAGCCCCCCGGCTGTCCTCCTCCACCACAGCCAGAGGGAACTGGGCCTCATTAGGGGGACGGTTTGTTCCTCATTAGGGGCACCAAGCTTGGCTGGAGAAAAGCCAGCTATCACTTTATCCAAAGCCAGGAAATCTCCCAGTGTCGAAGCCCCCTCTCTCCCATTCTGCACCAAGTCCTTCATTCTTGCTACTTCACGGAAAACCTTCCTCTAGAAGGAAGTGAAAAAATTCCCCCAAAATATATCAGCCCTTCTGCTTTAGTTCATCTACCTAAAGTGAAAAAATAAAACCAGGGAGAGGGGAAATTGTGTATAATGTGAATAAACGTAGTCTGTAGACTTTATTGAAGTACTGCTGTTTTGTAAGCCTCTTACTGACCAGAACCACTTATTATTCCAAATGCACATAGATTTATGATCTGAAATGCTCACCATGTTTTTTACCCTGGAGAACTAGAGGGAGAGCGAGTTCCAGCTCAGTGTTTGACAAGATAGCTTACATCATTTTATCCCCACGTCAATGCAGTGAGGCAAGTGAGGTTTATTATCTTCCTGTTATGAATGTGGGCTGTAGAGACTGAGAGATTAAGAGGGTTGTCCTTGGCCAGCCCTAAGTTTGGAGAAAACATGTAATTTCATTCTGTCATTACTGAGCCCATCGCTCTCTGCCATCACCCATGTATAAATGTTGCAGCCCAGAGCATCCCGTCAGCCATGGCATGTCCGTCGTCTGGCCCCTGTGCTCTCTTCCCTCCCCCAACTACCCCTGGGCTGCCCAGCCCTGCACCTGCACTTGTGAGGCTGCAGCTCCCCTGGGGGCAGTCTGGCATTCCCAAGCTCTGGCTAGGGACCAGAGGTGTTTAGCTCCCTGGCTTTTTGGTCAGAGACATTCCAGGGAGTTTCAGCAAGTAAGAGCTGCCTTTAAACAGCTTCCAGAAGCCCCTGCTGAGCACTCAGAGTGGGAGTGAGCCACATCCCAGCTCTGCTATTCACCTGCTGTGTTACCCTCAACAGACCACCCAGCCTCCCTTCCCTGTAAT
The DNA here is from genome assembly GCF_029289425.2 of Pan paniscus. NCBI lineage: Eukaryota > Metazoa > Chordata > Mammalia > Primates > Hominidae > Pan > Pan paniscus. The sequence continues at coordinate 57,265,011 of NC_073261.2, read as the reverse complement.
GGAGGAGAGGGAGCAGCTTTGAGAATCTGATAGTGCTGTGAACAGTCTCCCCTGAAGACACTTGCACTAAACATCACAGGTGTCATTTCAGGAGGGTCACAGTGTCCATCCATTGAGCCCACCTGGGTACCCCATAGATCCCCTGCCCCTGGATAAGAATCCCTGGGCCCAGTGAGCTCTAACACCAAAGTGGGAAGCCCCCAAATACAGATTTTTTTAAAGGAAACTTCAGTAGTTTATTTTCTCACTATGAAAGAAACAAGATAGATTTTAAAAGGAAAATTACCATAAAACCACTACCAGTAAAATTACTATTAATAATTTAGTAAATATAAATTTAAAAATTTAGTAAATGTCAGACAGTCTTTATGTCTCTCTCACTCTTGACATACATATACATAAATCTACTCATTATACCAGGAGTGTTTTGTCATCTTATTTAAATATCACTTAAATATTATTTGACAATATGGCCGGGCACAATGGCTCACACCTATAGTCCCAGCAGAGTGGGAGGCCAAGGCAGAAGAATCACATGAGCCCAGGAGTTCAAGACAAGCCTGGACAACAAAGTGAGACTCCATCTCTACAAAAAACAAAAAAAATAATTAGCCAGGCGTGGTCACATGCACCTGCAGTCTCAGCTACCCAGGAGGCTGAGATGGGTGGATCCCTTGAGCCCAGGAGTTCAAGGCTGCAGTGAGCTATGATCACACCACTACACTCCAACCCAAGTGACAGAGTGAGACCCTGTCACAAAAAATATGAATAAATAAAATTATTTGACAATGTAATGTCTACATAGTAACCGATTGCATAGTAATTCTGTAATGCATTATTTAACTTTCCCTAATCGTTAACCATTTATGTTTTCATTATTATTATCTGTACAAACATATCTGATTATTGTCTTAGACTAAAAGTGGAATAGCCATTTCTATGCAGAAGGAAGCTTTTGATACCTATCACAATTTGCCCCCTCTCTCCTAGAAAGTTTTGCTGATTTGCACTCCCAGTAGCTGTAGGGAGGCAGGGTGGAGGGGACTTAGACCTGTGTTCCTAAGCAGCTTCCTTGAACCAGCAACTCAGAATGTTGATACCAAGTGGGGTCCCTGTTTGCTAAAAGTTAGACATCTCAGTCCACAGAAACTGTATCTAGGACTGGCCTCACCACATTTTTAAGTGGGTAAAACTGGTCTTCAGTGCCTTCCTCCCTCCCTCATTCCCATGTAGCCACTTGATCTGACTGTAGCCCCTTGCCTCCCAGGTTCAGCAGCAGTTGCTCTGCCCCCACCCCTTGGATTCACAGACCCTACAAGGCATCCCATCAGCAGGCTCTAGACTTTCCATCCACAGCTTTATGAATCTGTTACATGCACCTGTGTGAATGGGTTCAGGGGAGCAGGCTGAATTCAGAGTACAATGGTCCTGAGTCAGCCCAGGCAGAGACTGGGACATCGGACCCAGTGAGGAGGCTGTCACCAGGCAGGGGATGGTGTTCCAGGGCCAGATGAGCAGTGGAAGTCCATGTTCATGCCTGCTCTGTCTCTTATACAGTTGGTCCTTCAAAATGTTCCTCAAAGGGAAGAACAGGGCCTCTCTGAAAAGATAAATTCATTTCCCTTGAAAATTGGCTAAACAGAGTGTGTTGCAGGGCCATGAGCCCCAGAATGATGGGCAGAGTTTCAACCATTTGCTTGGCAAACTGTGCTGCTCTCTGAGGCTTAAATCTGCATATCAGTGATGGGAGTTTGGGGAGGGAAGATCACACATGGTCCCGTCCCGCTGCTGACCGCCTCTCTCTTGGCCCTGCAGTCTGACGGCTCCATCCTGGCCATCGCCCTGCTGATCCTGTTCCTGCTCCTAGCCCTGGCTCTCCTCTGGTGGTTCTGGCCCCTCTGCTGCACCGTGGTAAGTGCCCCAAACCTCAGGCCATGCAAGGTGAAGGATGTCATAAAGTTCACAGACCATGAGTAGAGAGAAAGGGATTTTTAAAAAACTAAAGATGGGAGACAAATCTTGCATTTTTTATACAATTTATACAAAATTGATGTGAACTGACATTGATCAATGGAACCATGAGTCATCAGCAGTCAGTATGAGTTAGGGTGTGAGATTGCCAATGGCCATGCCCCTTGGGTGGGGCAACTGGGGTGGCCGCTTTAGTTCTGGTGCTTAGGGAAGATCCACAGGACACCACAAATGATGAGTGTTATTCGACATGTAATGAACATATATGCCTCTGTGTACGGTACACACACATACACACATACACATTTGTTGAGTTGCCCAACCTATACTCTTCTAAGGCCACCCTGGTCTTAGTAACTAGTCTACCTATCTGAGAAAGTGTCTCTGGCCTGACCTCTTTATTTTCAACAATGAAGAATGGCACTTACCTTTATTCATTGATTTTGGCAACTTTTGTAGGACACACCTACTGTGTGACCAGCACTGGGCTAAGCACTTTGGCTACAAGATCAATAAAAACCTGCCTCCTCCCCATCAGTGTCCTATGGAGTCACCACATGACAATGTCTCCCCAGAATAGCTTAGGGCCTGGAATAATCCACCCTGACGATAATCCCAAATGGTAAATGTCTGGCTGTCAATTTCTGTTCCCTGGCCCTTAGACTGGGAGAAGTCCAAACAAAGTAATAGCCAAATAAAGAAAAAAAAAATTCCCTGTGACATGTCTATTTCTAGCCTGTGCCCTGCCTTTCAACAAATCAGTGTGTGCTGTGAAGCCCATGAGTGTGAAGTGGCCACTGCTCCACTGCCACGGCATCTTCATTTCCTGTATTTTAGTTCTTCCATGGAAGGGCCGGCAAGACACAATAGACAGTGAGCCTCTCCAGGACAGGGACTCATCTTCATTTTCCCTCTGAAACTTTAGCATTTAGCACACAGTGTGAGGGAGTTCACATCTGTGTGTACAGCTCAACTGAACCAAGACCACAGAGAGACAGAGCACTGGACTTGAAAAGCAAGGGGAAATGGCTTCGGATGACATGTTAAAGAGGTGGCAAATGAGTGAGATGGGAAGCTCAACCAGGATGTGGACCATATGGCAGGGACTTCTGAAAAGGGTTGACTTGCAGCAGACAAGTATGGAAGGAGAGACCCAGGACAGGCACAAGTCTTGGGTTAATTAGGACCCTGCAGGCTGGGCTGGACTTCACCAAGATTTTAAACAGATTCTTACCAGAGCAGCTCCAAGAGTTAAATGTTGTTTTAAACACTTAAGGCTGCAAAACCATTTTATTTTGAGGGTAAAAAATCCTCATGAGTCAGCACAAGTGCTTTCTATGGAGATTCAAAAACAAGCACATTTTCAAGTCTAGAAAAAGAAAAGAAAAACCTCACAGTGGGTTCTTAAAGAAGAGTCGGCAGGCCTGGTAGCAGCAGGCAGTGAACACTATTATAGTCCCTTTGATTATTTACAGTTACCTCTGGGTGAGGACAGCTAGGAACATTAGAACAGCCAAGCAGTGCTCCACCAAATACTGGCTGTGTGACCTTGGGCAAGTTTCTTCACCTCTCTCTCAGTTTCCTCATTGCTATAATGAGGACAATAAGAGCTCCCACCTCATCGTTAGATGGTGAAGACTATAAAGGAGTGTATATATATGTGCTTAGAAAGCACCTAACACATAGTAACTGCTGTATGTTATTATTATTTAAAAGTATTTTACTGTAATAGGAATCTATTATGATACTGGATGGCATTCAGTTTATATTCTTTGGAAATGTTTCTCAAAATAAACCTTTTGTTATTGGAAGCAATGTCACCCAAGGCCAAATTGAGTTTTGCAATATTCAAAATATTTTTCAATGAATTTATCTGGTTAAGTCCCTGTTGCTTTGGAAGGCAGCCAAAATGTCTTAATGTGGTCTGACTTTGTAAGTCGTGAAGGATTTCTTTATGAGGGTTGATCTTCGGGATTCATTTTCCTGTTTATGATGTCTATTTAAGCCGCCTCCTCTCACTCTTTCTGAAAGCTGGCTTGGGCTCCAGTGCTTGGTCTGCCCCCTAAAACTACTTGCTGATCACTTGCTTCCTTGACGAGGGGTGATGCTCCGGAGCAGGGCAGATTAAGGTCATATGTTTCCTAAACAGTATACTCAGGAATGAAGGCAAACATGGGCCTCCCATCAGAGTTTCATTCAGAGGACACAGGGAAGTTTCTCTCCCGAGATACAGCACCCCTCACCACAGTCCCCAGATTAATAGAGGGCATTCTTGTAAACAATGGTCCTCAAACCTTCCTCTGTCACTCTTCCTGCATCTACCCCAAGGGTGGGGAATGCCCCTCAACCTACTAGCAGAGCCGCATCTCCGTGCTGGAGGAAAAGCCAGAAAGCAGAAAAGACCTAAAAAACGTGGGGTACGTGTCTGCCGTGTGCCTTCTCCTTCCTGCTGCAATCTTTTCTTTAGGAGTGATACTCAAAATATTTAACAACCTGCAAGGCCCCCACCCCCGCTGAGCCACACATTAACCCACAGTGGCTGGGTATGTGAAGGGGTGGGGGATGAAGTCCTGCAGGGTGGCTGGGTAGGAGAGCAGGCCCAGTTACTAGCTACAAAGGCCAGTTTTAGATGTACTGGCCAGGATGAGCAGACCAGGCACAGGGGCTGCTATCAGGCCTGCCTCTGCTCAGCATCCTCCTGCTTCCTGCTGGTCCTGTCTGGAAGAAGAAACCTGATGGGTGAGGGTGACAGATGATGCCTACCCACTGCACTTGGCCTTTCCCTAAGGACCCCACTCCCCTATTTGGGCTCTTAACTTCCAGCCAAATGGAACCTGAATTAACTTGTTGCCAGCCTGCCAGATGTAATCTACCAGTAATGACTGATGGGGAGAGAGAAAACTGACCATATCCTGAATCAAACCTTTAGTGTTTCCCAGCTTGTTCCTCAGTATCGCCAGGCGGACCTCTGGCTTTTAAGATTCCTATACCTATTCATTGGCACAAAACACCCACCTTGAAGGGGAGAGAGGTATTGGACTATGCACACTGGGCTTATTCGCATTTTCAAATAGGTAATTCAAGGGGTTAATATTTTCCCAAATAATAATAATAATAAAGTCCTGCCTCAGTTCCACAAGGGACATTTCCAGAACCCTTCAAGTCACACCATGCCCACTCCAGCTACTCATAAGTTTGGTCCGATATTATTGAAATCTCAAAATTGAACTTTAAAAAGAGGAAGACTAGGAAATCTAAAACAGAAAAGGATCATTTTTTAAAAAAAAGTTGCAATGTATTAGACGAGTAAATGTTATGAATGGCTTGAATGTGTAGGGGGGAAAAGTCATCAATGAATCAGTGACATTAGGGCACTAAAAAGTTGTAGAAAATGCAGGTATCCCTGAGAGTCTCCCCTCACCCCAGCCAAAAGCCAATGCCCTGATGGGAGCCTGCAGCCCAGGTAGGGGGTAGCTTTATGTATACAGAGAAAGGCCATCGTATCCTGCCTAAATTTCAGCAGGTAGCAAGACACTGGAGGATTCCGATTAGCAATGGGGACTGGCTGCCCCAAATGAGAAATCTGGAGTATCGAAGAAATCCCTGTTGGGGCTCTCAGTTTCATGACTCCATGTTGACACTCTGATAAACACCCCAATTCCCGATCTCCCCTCTGTCCCTATACCTACACCTTCCCTGTGGTGTGTGTTCTCCTCTCCCGCTCCCAAGATATCAGTCACCTCAGAAGATAGCAGCCCAGCTTGCTGATGGGGCCACTGCACATTTATGAGGGCTTCAGCACTCATACTTTAGCAAACCGCCAACTTACCTCTATGGATAAGAACTCCTCCCAAACTGCAACCGTTTCCCTGAAGTTCCCTGTACTACCTCTGGCTGTCTCATATTCAGTAGACAACCTGCTGTTCTATCTCCGTGAGAAAACAGAAGCTGTGCTGTGAGAAATCCTTGCACTCCAGCACCCTCATATGTGCATCCTCCTCCAGCATCCCTCTCCCTCCCTTTCCACAGATGTTCTTCATTTCTTCCTTTCTCACTCAGCATCTTCCTCCTTTCCTTTCCACTGGCTTCCTCCCTCTGCCTACAAACATACGCCAGCCACCTTCATCCTTTAAAAAATGGGTCTATGTTAATCTGTCCTCACACTACTACAAAGACATATACCTGAGACTAGGTAATTTATAAAGAAAAGAGGTTCAGTTGGCTCACAGTTCTGCAGGCTGTACAGGAAGCATAGTAGCTTCTGCCTCTGGGGAGGCCTCAGGAAGGTTCCAGTCATGGCTGATGGCAAAGGGGGAGCAAGGCATCTCACATGGTGGAAGCAGGAGGAAGAGAAGAACGAGGTGGGAGGTGCTACACACTTTTCAACAACCAGATCTCAGGAAAACTCACTATCACAAGAACAGCACCAAAGGGATGATGCTAAGCCATTCATGAGAAACCCCACCGCCATGATCCAATCACTTGATGGATCAGGTGATGACTGATGGCTGCAATCAGCCAATCACCTCCCACTAGGCCCCTCCTCCAACATTGGGGATTACAACTCGACGTGAGATTTGCGTGGGAACACAGATCCAACCCATGTTAATCTCATGCCTTATTTCTCCTTCATGCTACTCTCTTCTCCTTCCCTTCCTTTCACCCACACACTCCTTTGCAGAGCATCCACTGTCCACAATTCCTCTCCTTCCCTCTTCCTCCCACTGCACCCTGAGCACCATTGCCATTATTTCTCCAATCCTTCGCTTGCAAAACTGAATTTCCCAGCCACTGGTCTCCATTCACTTCTCATTCTTCTTTACCTCTTTCAGCAATAGGCACTGTCGACCTCTCTCTCCTTTAAACTGTCTCCTCCACTGGTGTCTGCTGGCTCTTCTCCTACGTCTCTGTGCAGTTTCTCCCTGTCTCCCTCATGGGCTCTCTTTCCTCTGCTTGCCAATTGTTCTCCAGGGTTGCCTTCCACCCTCTTATCTAACACATTGTTCCTGGTCAGTGTCACCAGCTCCCACAACTTCAACTACTTAATGTGTTTACCCATCACTGGCCTTGGCTCCAGAGGACCAGCCCACATTAAAGGGACCAATGGACATCTCAAATGCAGGCATCTCACCCTCAACATACCCCCCACTGAACTCTTCACGTTACCCCCTAAACCTGCTCTTCATCAGTGGATGTGCCATTGTCCTCCAGGCTGCCCCAACTAGGGACTGCAGAGCAACCGCTGATGTCTTCTTCTGTCCCTCCTTGTCTTATCTCACTTTGGAGCTGCCTACAGCACATCCTTTCCCACACCTCATCTTATCTCACATCTGTCCACACCTTCTACTCCAGCACAGTCACAGTGCCTGTCACTCAGTAGTTGCTTAAGAAATATTTGTGGAATGAATGAATGAATACCATTGTCTTACTCTAGGATTCCGCATCTCCCACCTGAATTATTTCAGCAATTTCCTAACTGCTCTTTTAGTCTTTCTCACCTTCATTAAAGAGACTTTTCATTTTTAAAAAAGGCAGCCAGGTGATGAGCCTACTCACTACCCTGCCTAGAATTCTCTTGAGTGTTCAGAGGCTGTAAAACAGAGTTCCCGTCCCTTGAGATGGCATGAGTAGGGCTTTTCCATCCTGGCCCCACTTCTCCAGCCTCACCTCTTACCTTCCCCTCCTGTACAGGGTCTCCCTTAGCACCTGTACCTGCTTCTTTCATAGCACTGATCATGCTGTGAAAATTGCCTGTTTGCTTGTCTGTCTTCCTCTGTTAAGCTGAAGCTGTTGGAAGCCAAGGCTGTAGGTCCCCAGAGCATAATACAGTGCCTGGCTCAAAGCTGCTGCTCAGTGTATCTCAAAGTTCATTAGCAGCCAAGTGGATGGAGGACCAACTGTGGGCACACTCTACTCTTTGGGGCTCCTTAAACATATCAGGTACTTCCTTATCATGATCTTTTTGCTCATATTATTTCCTCTTGCTGAAATAGTTTCACCTTCTTTATGTTCTCTATACAATTCTTCCTTCAAAGTCCAGCTTGCTGTTCAGTCCATTTCAGTAGCATCCTGCGCACCTTTTCCTCACCTGGGAAGGATCAGCTGCTATCTCACTTGGTTTCCATGGCATTTTTCTCACACCTCTTTTAGAGCATTTGCTCATTCTATCACATGTATTTATGTATATATCTCTCACTGTACAGACAGTCCCCAACTTATGGTGGTTCAACTCAGAATTTTTCGACTTTGTAATGGTATGAAAGCTGTGTGCATTCAATAGAAAGCATACTTCAAGTACCCATACAACCATTCTGTTTTTCACTTTCAGTATAGTATTCAATAAATTACATGAGATAATCAATACTTGATTATAAAATAGGCTTTGTGTTATCTATTTTGCCCAAGTTTAGACTGATGTCAGTGTTCTGTGAGCACATTTAAGGTTGGCTAGGCTAAGCCATGACGTTCACTAGGTTAGCTATATTAAATGCATGTTCAACTTATGACATGTTCAACTTACAATGGGTTTAGTCTGGACATAGTCCCATCATACATTGAGGAGAATCTGTACCATGAACTCCTCCATGGCAAGGAGAAACTAGTCACAGAAACTAATCCCAAAATATGGTACAGTGCCTAGTACATATTATAATTTGTGTATTTTCCAAATCAAACTAAAAAGCTAAGTCTTCCTAGGGGAAGAGTGTTCGATGCAGAAGGAGCCCACAGACCTATGGAACTGTAATGAGTGGTTGTGTCATGGGGGTTTGTATTATCCTATTTCATGACTTACATGTATGTTATATGCAATATTTTATATGTATCTAATATTATATAACAAGGACATTCAAATCAGTTTCTTAAATAAAATCCTAGAAATATGCCCATTTTATTGAGAGGTTAATGGTATATGAGAAACCCCAAGTGAAAAGATCTTAGCATATTTTGCAGAATGAAAAAGTTCTGGGCAGGGCACAGTGACTCACACCTATAATCCCAACACTGTGGAAGAGCCGAGGCAGGAGGATCACTTGAGCCCTAGAGTCTGAGACTAGCCTAGGCAACATGGTGAGACAGCATCACTATTTAAAAAAAAAAATTAAAGTTCTGGAAATTAGTTGCATAATTATGTGAATATATGTAACACTACTAAACTGTACACTTAAAAATAATTAAGATAATAAGTTTTTTATTAAGTGCTTTTAACCATAATTAAAAAGAAAAAAAATCCTGCTTTTAAAGCTGCAATTTTTCTGCAATCCACCTAGTTAAAACATCACACTATTTAGGTCAAATCAAATCACTGTATTTCTGTTCAAATAACAGCAATTTTTTTTCAGTATTTTGGGAGAGGCTCATGTCCATGCATTCAGAATTTTTTCCTATATAAACAAAATTGTTCTCCCTGTCTTGTTTTCAGTGGCCTTATAGGTATCTTATGAACAGCTTTTAAAGAATTACGTAACAGATCACGTTTAATTCATTTAATTGAATTTCAAGGATAGTTCAACAAATATGCCCACCGGACATCTCCAATGATAAATTGCAAAGGGCAAAAATTAATCAAAAACTTGATATACCTTAAATGGAAATAAAAATAAAGCATTAAAATAATGTTCTTCACACCGTTAAGAATAACATTTAATTTGTAGGGCCAGACAACCCAAGCTTAACATCACCAAAAGGATTTACTGACAGTTTAATAAAAACACGACTGGGACAGGCAACTTCTGATGCAGGCATCTTGGGCCTAATACCGATTGTGCCTTCTTGATCCTGTTCCAGCCTCCACCCATTCCCATCTGGACACGCCTCACGCTACAGCTGACAAGATTATTTCTCGTTAGCACACAGAGCTCTGCCATGACCTGCCCTCACCTCTGGAGGGCAGGTACACCACACACCTCACACACCCATTTTTTCCTCATCTCTGGCTTCCCTCATCCTTTGTGGGCTGCCTGATAACCCCCAACCCCCATGGCTTATGCCTGCCGGTGAAATGGAAAGAGGCGAGTTATTGTCAAAGTCGACTGGGTTTCAATGCCGCATCTTCCTCTTCTGGTTAAAGGATTAGTCCAATCCTTTAACCTTAATTTCCCCTGTGTGAAAAACTAGAAAATTGGAACCATATTGTCTCTAAGGCTGCTTCCTCATATTCGTACCTTCTTTGAGTGAATCTGCTTCTCCCTTTCAAGATTCCCTGGTCTGTGGTTTTCAAACCTGGTTACATACTGAAACCATCTGAAGACTTTTTATATGATACAAGTACTCAGGGGCAGCATTTCCAAACTATGTCAGGACAATCATACCCTGCAAGTATGAATAGGGGCACTTCAGAACAAGAGGTATTTAGACAGTGAGTTTTAAAGACATCCTTAAACTAAGTTGAATCACTGTCTTTACTGCAGGACTTCTCAGAGTCATTAATAGGATAATTTGCATGTGACTCTTCAAATTTATTTTGACCCTAGAACTCTTCCTTGGCCTGTCACTACCTGTACTCTCCCAAACACCTATTAACATACTGACATCTGGAAGGACACCAGTATTCTGCCAAATACTATTTGGGAAACACAGTCCTAGAGAACGCTGAAGCAGCTAAAAGAGCAGGTTCCTGGATCCTCAGATGCAGCCTCTTTTGTACCCTCCCTGAAGGCTGTATCAATATCAACAAGCTTGAACATCTTGTGAACATCATCAACTCACCCTTGTTCCTTCTGTGCCCTGCTCAGATCCCACTGACACTACTAGTGTCTAAAATCAGCTTTCCCGTAACCCAGGCAGAGGCCAGAGGCTGCTCCTTCAAGCCTCAGGGAATCTGAAATCATGGATTTATTTTGCTCTTTCACTTCACAGACTTTTGCAGTGACACTGGCATACCATCTGATGGAGAACATGCACAGCCATTCTCTCACATTACCATGTGAGTCCCTTAGGCCCTGTGGACTAATGGTAAAGTTCCTGCTGCAACTCTCACTTTAGACAGTGATGAATTGGGCCTTTTAAATAGTCTCAGTCTTAAGGGAGATGAGATGAGAGACCAAAAATCATTTGAATTCTGAGTTCCAAATTGGAGGGAAAAAAAGTTGACCTCATTTCTTTGAAAATTTCTGGTACCACATTCCAAATTAACACCCTTGGTACCATCCTTTGCTAAACTTCTACAGTGTAAAATTACTGGATTCAGGCAGTCCTTGGCCAGCATTAACCCACCCCAATCAGTCATGAGGTCTCTATTCAATTGATGCTGTCTATACAGTGGAAAGATTCCTTTATCCTCCATCAACTAGCATCTCATCTCTCCTGGATGTTTTCCATATCAAGTTGCCTACTTTCCCTTGATTTCTTGACTTCAATTAAAAGAATACTTACAAGGTTTGGGAGCCAGAATGGAAGGCTAGAATGTAAAAAGGGTCAGAGCAAGCATCTCCTTCTAGCTGTGATATTAAAGCCCTTATTAGATGGCTTTTCAGATCTGGATTGGCATTTCTTCTATACATAACTCTGTTCTGGTGGCTTCTCATGCAGAATTTAAAAGGCCAGGGGGGCAGCAGTTGAGCTGGCTTTAAGAGATCAACCCAGAAGTCCCCCAGGACATACAGTGCTTTAAATCAAAGGCTTCAAAAAAGACCTTTGTCATCTAAATACAGGCACATTTATTTGAGCTAACCTCTGAGCATGCAGGAAGTCATCATTTGTGGGGAAAAAAAAAATCCATTACTATTGACTGACAATGCAGCAGACTCCACAGCAAAAGAAAAACAAAAATTCCTGGAAAAAATAGAATAGAAGTTGCCTTAAATGCATAGCCAGGCTCATGAGAAAATAGGAGATGTTTCCAGGGCCCAAATAAAGCAGGATCTGGAAATCAGATGGTCAGCTGACCCTAAAGCAGTGGCTTCCTGCCTGAGATTTTCTTATCTCAGTAACCTAGATGTTTGGCTTAATAGCCTTTCATGGGCCCATAAAAGTTTGGGAGTTGAAATTGAGTCTTCTGCCTAAAGCTGCCTAAAGCCTTGAGTGAAAGATGGGCTATGGGTTTGATGTGGGTGTGTATGTTTGTGTCCCTAAGAATTCATAACCTCTGAGAGGTCTAGAGTTCAAACTTACACTACTTGAGGTTTTGTAAATTGGAAGCTGAGAAAAAGTTTGGAAATGCTTAGGGATCTGCAAGAGGAAACCTGAAACCTCTGGCAGGTTCGTCCCTCAACCCAGGCCTCATAGAATTTCCATAGGTAAATGCCTACTACACATGAGCTCACAATCCCAAATTACCAAAAACCCAAGGAATATTATTTATTACTTGGGCCCTTGGGATTTTATGATACACATGGAAAGCACAAAAGACCAGAAAAAGGATGAGGAAGTCAGTCCCTGTCAGCACTATTCCCTTTGCTCTGTCCAAAGTTAACAATAATTGTTAAATAGCAGATACACTGAAAATTCTCTGTGTATCACCATTTCTCCTGTAACATGAAATGTGTTCCTGAAGATATGACTGCATTATGGAATTTTGGCCCATGAAAATAATAGGACTAATGGGGGAAATGGGTTCAGAGCAGAACATTCAAAACTGTGCGATCTTACAAAATAATATATTAGGTTGGCGCAAAAGTAATTGCGGTTTTTGCCATTGAAAGGAATGACAAAACTGCAATTACTTTTGTGCCAACCTAACGCTAAAAAATAATAAACTCAATAAAAATGCCACCGTTTTAAACACCTTAAATTCTTAATAAAACATACTTCAGTAAATATGGCTCTTTACCTTGATTTTTTTTAAATAAACAGGTGAAGTTTCTTAGTTGACGTGAGTCTGATGCAGCACTGTGGCTTTGAGCTACAGAAACAAGACGGAAGGAAGGACATTCTTAGGGCAAAGTGTCACAACACAAGGGGAGATGGCTATGACTCAGTGTCTTGTTATTCCTTCTGCACTGGCTTAAAATAGAATTTCAGCTTTTGTTGTGTTGCCAGGTTCCTCTTTTCATGTAAAAAAAAAAAAGCAATTTGCGTGGTTCCAAATAAGACTGAAAACCATGAAAGTACTATTCTGCTGCTCTCGGCATTACCTCCTTTTCTTCGCTCCATCACACATGCCTCTAATCCCCCTAAAGCAACTGGTGGCTCCTGTGAGTTCCATTCTCCTTTCTTTGGTTTTTCAGCATGGTCTCTGAGGAAGCTCATTTGGGTTTCTTTATGCCCATTGCTCTCACAGTATCTCATCTTCTCTTATATCTTTACAAACATCTCCTGCACAGGCTGAAGGCTTTCCTCCCTCATTCAACCCCTGCATTTGTTGAACCAGGACACACGCTCCTATTGACAGTGCTATGTAAAAGGTTTTTAATGAGGAAAAGAACACGCATTCAGGAGCGCCATACATGCTGGACTTGCACAAGGACACACCTAAGTGAGAAAGCAAATGAGGTATGCCTGGTTTCTGCATATTCCTCCCCAGGTCACTACTGGTGGCTGGGCAGCATTTTCACATTCACCTGATGTTACTCAGTGGCGCCAAATACTGTCACCTCACACTTTTAAATGTGTAATGGTTAATGTTATATGAAGTTGACTATGAAGAACAAAAGACGAAAAATGTACATTACCTTCTCCTTTACCTTGCGAAAATCATATTTTGAGCTGGCACAGTTTTGCAGTTTAGTGATTTTAATGCCCTGTTTAACTACCACATATGAACAGTCACAAGTTACATATCTGTGTTGGAACAAAACAGACTGTGCACGTAGTTTTCAAATTTTCAGAAAGCCTTCTTAGAAATGAATTTCGGATACAAAACTGGAAAATGGAGTCTATAATCACAGGGCAAGTGAATTTACATGGAAGCCTGGGTTAGGGGATGAAAGGGGGTATAGGTGGTATCTAATAAGATGGCATAATTAACCGTAAGGCCAACCCGTGACTCTGATTAGATTCCCATGATGCAATGCATCCAAGCATCACAACCCGCTCTTGGCAGTTGGGACTTTCAGCATCTTAACTACTGAAGAAACATTTATATGGAGGGTTAGGAGACCAGAATTGAATCTTGTAACATGTATTAAGTGCTTATTTGCGAGGCAAGGAAGTTTATTATAATCAGAAATGCTTCCTTTATCCCTCCCTTTTCAGGAACACACACTCATTTATTCCAGAAATAGTGGCCGAGTAACACACACTGAGCTGTGTGTCAGGAGATAAGTATGCCCATGTCTTCAAGAGCTTACAGTCCAGTGCAGAAGACAGAGGAACAAACACAGTTCAGTGAGTTTATTGCTAACAGTGCAGACAGAGAGAGATAAGATCCATGTCCCTAATTCCCAGGGAGCCATCTGGCTGGGACCGTTTCAGGGCTGGATCTAGAAATCCAGGCCATGCCAGCCTTGTATGCAGATGACCACAAATTCACATCAGTGGAAGCCAAGGAGTACCTGCATGCAGAGCTGAAAATTTACTCCAGAAATAGTTCTATGTCTTCCCCCACACAGGACGGGAGGCATTGGAGAGCCCAGAGTTTCTGACAATGGAGCGCGGACACCAAAATTTTTAGAATGAAACAGCTTCAGAGCTGGTCTTTCTAATCAGCTATAAGCAAGTCTCAACAGAACACTCATGGGAATGTCTGACTTGAAGCTAAACATAGCCCCTGCATATCTAACAGAGGTATGGGGCTCCAAGAAATAAGCTAATTCACAGTTCTCAAAGTGTGGTCCCTAGACCAGCAGGTACTTTGTCAGAAATGCAAGTGCCCCTCCCCAAACCCACTAATGAGGAACTCAGGGGTGTACCCCGGAAAGCTGTGTTTTAAGAAGCCCTCCAGGTGATTCTGATACTCAATAAAGTTTGAAACCACTGAGCTAATTAAAATTAGAGGACAAATGCTTCATTTTGTTAATAAAGGAGTTATCTGAAGCAGCTCTCTTGGACTTTGTCTAAACAGCAGAGATGCCTGTGTGTCAAGGAAGTATCTCCTTTGCAGCAAGAGACCAGCCCTTCGGCAGAGAGGGCTTGCAGGAAGTGCCCTGCATTCAGCTCATGCAAAAAGGACACGGAGACACAAAAATACAACTTAAGAAGAAAGGGGCCAAAAATGAGTCCCCTGTTTTGTTCCATTTCTCATGCCATGAGATGAGCATTTGTCAACAATGAGCCTGTCTATACAGCTTACCCTATTAACCAGTCCCAATCACAGTGTGAGGAGACAAGAAAGATGAGGAGGAGAGATGTGAAGTTGTGGTGGAGGATTTCTCAACAAGGTGACAGAGGCAAAACAGGGGGCCACAAGGAATCACTAGGCCTGGCATTCTTTTGCTGCTAAAGCAGCATGTGGGCCTGACTCACGGCTTCAAACGGAATGTCTAGTGAGCCTGCGCAGCCATCATCTGGTAGGTGGGAAAGGTGCCCATGTTCAGAACTAGAATGATAGCATCCTTTCTTCCGCTGCACAAGACTGTAACGGTAGAGTTAGCAAGTGACAAACACAGCGGCAAGGATCAAAGCCTACACATTAAGAATCAAACTTCAATACTGCTAGAGAAAAAAGAAAAGCAAAATAAACTCATCAGGTGTTTTATCTCACTTTAACAATTTATAAAATCAATTTATAAAGCCATTTATAAAAAATAAAATGAATTATTAGAGAGCGCTTTATAGAGACCCAGATGGTTGAACTTAATTCATAAAACCAAAATAGTTCAACTTCCCAGGCGTGAAACAGGCCCTGAGCACACGTGATCTTTCTACTCTATTCGTACTATGCTGATTGCATCTCCACATCTTCCGTCATTACTATTTCCAACAGCCAAACTCAGGGGTGCACATAAAAACTGGAATTTGTTTGACTCAGTGAGAAGTTGTCAGTAACATTTCAATTTGATCAGATTCTACCTGGTCTTTTCTGACTTTCCTTTATCTATGCAATGATCGTCATCAAATCTGACCCTACCTCATGTCGGCCTGAACAGAGACGGATAAAGTCAGAATTAAAGTCACTGGTAAGAGAGGGGAGGAGATGCATCTCCCAACACACAGCAGTTTCAAGAAATTCTCAGGTATCAGAGAAACACCAATAGAATTCAGGAGTTTCATATTCCATCTCATTTTTCCCGTCCCCTTTACCTCACCAGTCCATCTCTTAGTGCAAAAGGGACTCTAGGGCAGCTATCCCAAGGAGGCAAATGGTCACTTTCTGCTTCTCTAAAATACCCAGTCTAAAGGTGGTAGTAAGTGGGGAAGTGGTACTAGCCTGCAGAGTAGAAATATGAAAAATGTTCTCAGATTTACTCCCATACTACCATCCAGTACTTCCATGTTATGCTTATGTTTATTATTTTCCTTTAAAATATTTTATTAACGACCCTTCAACCCTATCCATCTTCTTTGTTCTTCCTAATGAGGAAGGCGCAAAAGAGCCCACCCATAACCAGGAGGATGCTCACATAACCTGAGAAAAAGGAGAGTGGGCCAAACCAAGCCTGAGCTTGGAAGCTGATTCTAGCTTGCATTCTAGTTGGAAACAGAATATTTCTAGTCATGCTGGTTGGAAACAAATAATTATGCAATTTGCCTTTCAATTACAATTCAAAGTGCTACAGAAAACAAACATGATGGGAGCCCACAAAGAGGACCCTGTCCTTTCTGTGAGATTCCCAGGGGAGGTGCATTTACTGGAGATCTGTTTGATAAGTAGGTGTTCACTGGGGAACGTGCAGGGCTGTGGACTGAGCGTGGAGGAGGTAGCGAGCATTTGGGCAGAAGATACTGCACTTGAGAAGCAGCAGAGCATGTGGAAGGAACAGGAAGGTGCCCAGGAGACTGGAGTGCAGAAAGTGAAGGAGAGAGACACAGTGGGAGGGAAGTGAGGCCACATCATGTGGGACCTGTAGGACATGGGGGCAGTTTGCATTATATCCTATAAGCCATGGGAAGCCATTAGCAGGGGTGCACTTGTTTTAAGTACTGACGCAACCATGGAGATATCTGTTTTTAAGGCTACTCTGTGTGTGGCTGTGTTGCCATGGTGCCGCAGGCTACAGAGCAATGCAGGCTTTTGCCCAAGCTGCTCCTCCAGGCAACACAGACTCTGGCCCTGAGGGGAGTAGGGTGGGCTGAGAGAGCTGACATGTCCCTGTGCTCAGAGCACTCCTTTGGGTGGCCCATGTACTGGTCTTGGCACAAGGATTTGGCCCACTCACAGACAGCTTATCCAACTTTACTGCTTGGAATTCTCATCCCTGACTCCAGGCTTAGCCTGTCTAGATCATACTTTTAAAAGCTGTCCTGCCATCCTGTGGTGAGCTGCACCCTGCTCCCCAGGGGCAAGCTTTCGGTGCATGGGCTTGAAGCAATGAGAAGACTTCCTGCCCATTCCTGCTGAACATAACCAGAAGCCCAACCAGTGAGACCAGGTTGGAGGTGCTTAATTCCTGTTTACCTGAACAGAGTGGCATTTTTTCCAGAAGCTCAGGTGCCCAACTTACAGTGTGTCAATGTGAAATTTGGATCATAAACCAGCCCCTCTTTATCAATATTTAATAAATCATGGATTTTAGCATTGTGTTTTGGGTTCCTTAGGGTCTGGCACATTGCAGGATGTAGAATAGATATTCAATTAATACTTAATACATTAAATTAAATAGCAACCGCATTGATGGGTTGGTCTGAGTGTTGGGCCACCTAGAACTGCATTCCCCAGCCAGTGTCATATGCTGACACACATGTGGCCAGGCATACTGCTACTGACTCCCCCAAAACCCTTGGCCACTGTCAGAACACCAGCCTCCTGTCTCACTCAGTTCATGAAATGCTGGCCCCTTGGCATCTGTCTGGAAGCCACCATGCAAAGGCATTTAGTATATGCAGGGTGGGTATGAAAGATGTAATCAAGGTAAGAGACAAATACAACAAGAAAGGGAAAGGAGAGTACTAATAGCATGCAGCGTCTATTGAGCACCTACTCACTACCAGATGCTTAACACACGTGATCGCTCATGATGACTCAGTTTCTGCAAGGTTCATGTTATTACTTCATTTAACAAATGAGGACAGTGGAGATCAGATAGGTTAAGGGACTCATCAAATCCTGACAGTCAGGTGAAGGCAGGTCTGGAATTCACATATAACATCTATGCTGTGCTTAGCTCATAGCACCGTGGAGACAAAAGCCCTCTGCTCAGCACCAAACCTCTTCACACCCAGGGGCCTTGCCACATATGCTGCCCTCTCAACATCTGTCTCTTCCCAAACATCCTGTTCCCCCTCTCACTCCCTTCCCTACCCCTGCCCCAGGAGAACAGATGCATTCTAGATCTTGGTCCCCAGATCCTCACCCCTCCCTCCAGTTTCCAGACATTTCCTGCTGTAAAGTAATTTACTGCTTCTGGGATGATGGGAAATCAGTCCTGGACAGGAGCGATCCTCCCCAGAGATTTCCTTAAGGAACTCTGAGCCAGGGTTGAGTGGGTGAGCACAATCATGGCTTTGCATTTTCCAGAGACTTTCACCAGGCGTCTCACAGCAGCCAGGAAGTGGAGGCAGATGAAATGAGAGTTTGAAACCCCTGGAGGCCTTCACTTCTGCCTCTTCAATTAATGGAATACCATACTTTCAGAGGACTGGAGTCTTGGGCCATTGGCTAAGGTTAACAGAACCTGCAGTGGGAAGCCTGCCTCCTCATGCAGAGATGACATTATCGATAATGGTAGGGTGGGTAACAGCGTGGGGATTGGAGCCCTAACAAGGTCCCAGAATAATCATCAAACCAGAGGAGACATGTGCTGAGTAGGGAGAGCTGAAGAGGTGCTTGCTGCCAGCTAAGCAGCCTGGCCTGCAGCCAGAGCCCGGCTCCCCAACTGGAAGAAGAAAAAATGGGTCCTGTGGGCTGTGCCCGAGCACCCATCTACAAAGGCAGCACCTGATGTTAAGGCATCAAGAGATAGGGAATGAGCTTTGGATTTGCCAGAAGTGCTCTAAGTAAAAGAACTGAGTAGGGGACCCAAAATTCTGATAATAAGTTTGGGGTGAGAGGAGGAAGCCCTCCAAGGGACAGAGTGGAATTATAGTAGATAATTGCCAAATGCCATGTAAGAGACTCTAAATCCATTTAACGGTGAGGGCTTTCCTTTTATGACAGAGGGGTACAAGTTGGGGTCAAGAGGGAGGAGGGGCTGCTCACTGGCCCCAGCTGTCCCTGCCCTGTCCTTATCCCATGTGTCATCATTCTCTCGTGGGTTAGACTGTCTCCCAATTACTTGCCCATCCAGAGTTTCCACATGGCTCTCTTCAGCCCCAAAGATGGGACAGTCAGAATCTTATAACACTGTTAGTTAAAGCTTTGTGCCCCTAAGTGTCAGTGCCCTGAAAGAAATCCCTGGACACTCCTTTGCTGCCTCTGTTGGGACTCGGTCTGCCTGGGCAGCACATCCACCCTGCAAAGACACCCGTGGGGACCAGTGACAGCTGAAGGACTGCCAGCAGCCTGCGTGGGGTCCACACTTGACGCATCCCTAAAGCACCATGTTAACTTCCATTGTGTGACAATTCTTTGTTAAATGTGTAGACAATTGGATAGATGGATGAATAATCTGATATGTGAATGACTCGGTGAATAAATGAGTGAATACATTTGCATGATAGTTATCTGGGGTAGGAAATGAAACTGTGACCTGTGGAACATTTATTTCTCTATACAAAACCAGAAAAGACGCAATTGAGACTGGAACCCTCAGCCTGAGTCATACGCTAACTAGCAGAGCTACTCTGTCCAGCAAAGACACCTCTCATAGCAGTGATTAAGCCCGACTTGCTGGGGCCATTGCCATGGTAATTATGGCAGCACCACCACGGTACCTCCTGACAGCAGGCCTCTTAGGAGGCAGGTAGCCAGAGATTTTTCACTGACCTGTTCTCTGTTTTCTTTTCAGATTATCAAGGAGGTCCCTCCACCCCCTGCCGAGGAGAGTGAGGTAAGTGACCACAGCAGGATGGCAGTGGGTGGGCAGGGTGGCAGAGTAGGGTGGAGAGCTGGCTGGGCAGCTGGACACTTAGCCCCCCTGCAGAGCAGAGCTAAGTCAAGCTCAAAGGACTTAATGTACCTGCCTGTGAAGCAGAAGGGAGGAAAGTGTCTGGCCTTTCCTAACCAGGGATGAACAAGAAACTGAACTAAACTGCCAGAAAAGACAATGGGTTTTGGAGGTTTTTCTCCCTGCAGAGATAAAATTTGAGATGGAAATAAATGTTTTTATTAGTACAGTTATTTGGAGCTTTGAGATACTGACTTTTCCTCTCAAACAAACCCTAAGATTCTCTTCTCCTGCAGAGACTTAATGCTTTATGTGTGTAGATCAGGCACGGCTTGCTACATTCTCCAATCATTGGTTCTAGGAATAACCTGATGCCAAATTCTTCATTTTTCTTTCATTTAAAAACAATATTACCTAAAGATGTGCCAGGCAGTAATGAAAATAGGCTGGAGAGGGATATGTTAATATCCTGGCCTTCCTCTCAAATTCTCGTCATCTAAAGAAAAAAATTCTTGGACTCTACCACTGAATTGGCCAGTAAACTGTTCTGATGCAAGGGTGGCCTGGAGTAGAATACAGTGGAGGCATTAAAAGCTAATCATGAGAAAGGCAAGAGTGCCTAGCAAGTGGCTTTGCTAATCTGATCACTCTTAGTACAGCTGGAGTCTCTAGAAGTAACATCCACCAATTCAGAAGCCAGGGTTACATATCTAAACACTCGATGAGACCAAAAGATATATTGATAAGGTTTCAAGTTCTTGTCCTCAATCCCTAAGGTCTGTTGTGTGCAAATCAAGTGCCAGTTCCTCACCCTTCCCCTTCCAATGCATTTGTCAAGTTTCCTACATACAGAAAGAGTAATGATTAAATTAAAAATTCCATGTGGCTCTTATATCCTGAACCATATGCATGTAAGCCAAGGGATTTAATAGCTGCAATCAATTAAAGCGCATCTTGTTGGAATGCTAACTTTCTGCCCAGAAATCAAGGGAGGAAATTACATTGCTGTGCAAAGAAGAAGAAAAAAACCTTCTTTACATACATTAAAACCTTTCCTTAATCCTTCAAGAGAAAGTACTGTGGCTAGTTCCACGACTGCAATTGGCTTTGTTTCTGTTACGTGCAGCTATCTCTTAGACTTCCAAAACATAAAAAATAAAATAGAGCAAGGAGCTCCCTTATTAGGACTTTGTTTGCCTGGAGGCAAAGAACATTCCCTCCCTTGTTGTGTTCAATTAGAAGGGTTGTGGCTTTTTCTTTTGGCTCTTGCTCTGTATTTGCCTTTAGAAGGTGACGTGGCAGCCATAGTGGCCAAAGTGCACCTGGGGATATAGGTTAAGACTGGGCTCTGACTTACCCCAGATCCAACATCTAGCCTAGGGTTTCACACACAGTACAAGCTCAGCAGGGACTTTTAGGATGAAGGACCCAGCAACACAATTTTGGAGCCAAGTAAAAAAGCCCAAACTAGAAAACCATCTAGGAAGGATAGCTAAAAGCAAGGAAGAGAAGTAGTTGAGTTTTTTCTGTTTCATAAAAGTTGTAGTTACACCCAAAGAAAGCTGACTTCATTTCCCAAACAGAATGACAACCTCAGAATGCTTGAATCTAAAGGGTTATGTTAGGCTTAAAGGAGTTTTTGGGCTGAAGCTTCCTCACCTGTCCCCTGTCACTCTATCAAAGGGATAACTCACGTGAACACCTGCAGTTGATTATACTTGGTCAGACCTGAGCTGGACAGATGACTACTACATTTCATTGGCTGATGAAAAACAAAACATTCCCTTCCTGGAGTCTAGATCCCCTCCCCTCCATTTCCCTTTGAAACCCTCTGACTTAATCAACTAAATATGACGTCAGAAATAAATCAAGAAACTACCCAAACTGGAGACCTAGGCAATAAAAATTTAAACATCGTACTTTTTAGCATCAGGCACTTTTTGGCATGTGCTGATTGCCTTAGCGTGTGTGTTGGCCCTGTGAGTTAGGCCACCTAATCTCCTTCCTAATGTATTTTGGCAGGAAAATAAAATAAAATAACAAGAAGAAGAAAGAAAGAAATCCCACAGAAACAGATAACCTAACACAGCCCGTGCAACATATTTTATACAATGCTCTGAAAATCATAGTCTCAATCTAGACAGTCTTTTCCTCTGGTTCCCTGTATTCAAATCCCAGTGTCTAACATTCAATAAATAGCTATATGAAATCAAACACTCTCTGCCATATATATAAAGACCTTCAGTATTATTTATCCCAACTTTCATCAGCTCTATAAGCATCATATTCTGAGAGAGGCATGTCTACTATTTAAATAACTAAACTTAGAGAATGAAGATAACTTTATAATAAGCTCTCAGTGACCTTTTTAATAGAAAATATAAAAATTCATAATGGAAAAAGGAACTGTATTCTGAGATTCTATGTAACCAACGGTGACACACTTGTATGAAGAGGGTACAAAGAGAAATTACTTGAAACTTGAAGAGCTCAATAGAAGCAAGGAAGCTCAGTTTTAACAACTAAGAGGGACATTTCCTTGGTTAAGAATCTTCTCAAGTGGCACCAGTGGGGATCCTTCCCTAACTCTCCAGTTACTCCAAATAACTGGCAGTTCGTGGGAGAATGCAGTAATGGAGCACTTCATGTGACGGTTTTGTTCTGCATGTAATCACCTTCCATGGATTTTATGACCATATTTGAGTTTTTATCAGCCTCATTCGCCTGCAAAAAACAGAGACCAGTTCAAGCTACTCCAAGATGAAAGAACTCAGGTAGACTGTGGCTGGGGAAAGAACTGAGGCAGCTCTAGACACCACCCTCATGGGCTTTCGATTTCACTGCTAGCAGCTCTGCTTCTCTCTGGGAATTTATTCCCTTCTACCTTCTCTTACTGGCCGCCTCTCTGCCCTTGTAACTCTGGTTTGTACAGAGCCCTCTCTCCTGACTCTATCTGATATTTCTAGTCTTCATTTCACCATCTGCCCCCAGTGCTTATAGCTGAGTCTCTCAGTTTCCATCTTTCAGTTCCCAATAGGGGAAAATACTTGGTCCAGCTCATCTTTTCACTCCAGACCATAGATCATCAGTCACAGCTCACAGCCAACCAACAGACTGGTGCTCTTGGGTCACATCTGGCCAAAGAGAAGCTTCCTAGTAAGCCCCGTGGCCATGGTGAGAATATCTCCCCTCAGAAGGAGGAATGGACCTGGTGCAGGCCCTGTGGCCTCTCTGAAATAGTATTGTTTCAGAAACTAAACTTCGGTCTCATTAAATACTATCAAAATAAAAGCTACACCCAGGAATCCATACCATATTCTTCCAACATCTGCCACTTTTACAGGCTCTCAAAGATCCTATCGTTCCCAATATCAAGCATATTTGAAAGGCAATAGATAGCAGGAAGCCCCATGACTGAATGGAAAGTGGGTTATGGCTTAGCCCCAAGCAGCTCCATGTGTCAGACACACACAGACCTACATATGAAGTAAATGTGCTGGAAAGAGAAGATGCTTCCTTTTCCATGTCCTGTCTCACTCTATCAAAGGCATAGCTCTGGAAACACCTGCCATTTTCTTCCTTAATCACACTGCCTTGGCCAGACCTGGGCTGGACAGATGACTAGTACATTTTATTTGCAATGAAAAACAAAACATTCCTTTCCTGGAGCCTAGAGCGCCTCCCCTTGTTCATTTCCCTTTGAAACCCTCTGGCTTAATCAACTAAATATTATGTCAGAAATAAATCAAGAAACTACCCAAACTGGAGATGTAGGCAATAATAGTTAAAACATTGTACTTTTTAGCATCAAGCAAATCAAGGTCTTAGAATCTGACTTGAGGGACATTAGAGAAGTCAAATAAGGCAGAGGTAAAAGGTATGTAAGTAGCCCCAATGTTTTTTGATATTTAAAAATCGTATTTATTCAACAACTCTAGAATGAGTGCCTCCTGTGCGCTGATAGCAAGTGTGAGATTCTATGCCAGAGTTGCCTTAGGAGAGTGTATAACTGGGCCAGGTACAGTGGCTCATGCCTGTAATTCCAGCACTTTGGGAGGCCGAGGTGGGCAGAGTACTTGAGACCAGCCTGGCCAACATGGCAAAACACTGTCTCTACTAAAAATACAAAAAATTGCCTGGGCATGGTGGCACATTCCTGTAATCCTAGCTGATCAGGAGGCTAAGGCAGAAGAATTGCTTAAACCTGGGAGGTGGAAGTTGCAGTGAGCCAAGATCACACCACTGCATTCCAGACTGGGCGACAGAGCAAGACTCTATCTCAAAAAAAAAAAGAGAGAGAGAGAGTGTAACTGGACATTTATAAAGTTGGTGACCTAATCAGTCCTAATCAGGAAGAAAGGCAGAGATTCCTGGTGGATATTGCATGTGAATGTATGAAAATTAATAATAATAGTGGTTAATTACTGAAGATGACATTTATTGAGCATTTATAACTATCCAGGCAATTATGTGAAGCACTTTTTGTGGTACATTTCATTTTATCATTCAGCAGCCCTGAAACAAAAGTGTGCTATTATGAACCCCTATCTTATAGATGCAAAACTGAGGTATAATGAGATTAAAATACCAGTGGCCCCAATATTTCAGTTATTAAGTGATGGGACTGGGATTCAAACTTGTACCTGAAAAAGAAGCATAGAGCAGTCTTTCCTCACTCGTCCCTGAAGACAATGTAGCTCCTGCAACCAAGAGCAAGTCCTCCTGATGCTCATTGTTGGGAGCATCAGGTGCTCCTTTCTTGAGTGGCAGTGTCACCTGTCTCTGACCCGTGTCACTCACACAGGGCACACAGCCCCTTTTAAGACTGATGTAAAGATGGCTACTTATTTTCTGTGCTCTGTCCATGGCCCTAGTGTGTAGCTATTCTCGTTAGCTCTCTTATCCCTATGTTTCCCGCCTGTCTTCTCTTTCATGCTCCCATGTCACCATGTCTCATCATGAAGCTTTAGAATGTATCTGGGAGCTTGGTATGGTGACTCACTCCTGTAACCCCAGCACCTTGGGAGGCTGAAGCAGGATTGCTTGGGGCCAGGAGTTCGAGACCAGCCTGGGTAACATAGGGAGACCCCCCCCCCTCCCCGCTCCCGCCGCCGATCTCTACAAAAATAAAAATTAGCTTGGCATGGTGGCTGTCACACATGTGGTCCCAGCTACTGGGGAGGCTGAGGCTGGAGGGTCACTTAAGCCCAGAAGCTGGAAACTGCAGTGAACCATGTTCGTGCCACTGCACTCTAGCCTGGGCAACAGAGCAAGACCCCAACTCTTCCAAAAAAAGAAGAATGTGTCTTCTTGTTTTAATCATGGGTTAGTATATATGCACTGGGGGGCGGGTGAGAGTGGGAAAGGATGTGAATATGTGGACATCTATAGGTTGGTATTTTGTATCTGAAGGGAGAGGGGTGCCTATTGAAAGCATTGATGCCCATCCAGTGAACAATAGGCACCTGGCTTTGAAGGATGAGCTTATTTTCAGATTTATTATTATGCTCACTGATCCTAAAAATTTCTCTGTGGCAAGAAATGTTTAGATAGGAAAACTGAGCTATGGAAAATTATACAGGGCCAGATAAGTTGAACTCCTAATAGCAACAGGTCTGGCATCCTTCCAGCCATGTCTACACAGACACCCAGAGTAGCCTCCACCCTGGAGGGATGAAGGGCCAAGCTACTGTCAGGCATCTTCTTGCCAGTGACCATTAAATACGCATATACAGACACCCCCCACACACACATACACACACACATTCACACACACATACACTCCAAACAGAAGTCCTAGAGAAGGCCCAAAATTCAGTATTCTATGTTTTAATACTTAAAAAAAAAAAAAAGAACATTGCTGCTAGGAAAATAAACACCTTATTCTTTATTGAAGAATACAGGACAATCCTTGTGTTGTCTTTAATCACTTTGTTTACGTAAACAGATATAATGGTGCCATGACATGTGAAATGCGGCTCAGAATGGTGAAATCTTAAATCCTTTGGAGTGTTGTATTTACAAACAGAAGTATTGCTGGATCTTTCTGACTTGCCAATTCACTCCTAGGAGTTTACCTCCAAGACTGACATTGAGGGGATCTCCCTGACTTCTCCCCAAAGACCAAATGAGACAGTCCTGCCAGTTCTACTTTAAGTTCTGCCCTTCGGAGCCTCCCAGACCTGGGAGTTTCTGTAGCCTTAGTCCTTTAATTCATGTCGTCATTCTCACAAAACTCACTCCTCTATAAATGTAAACAATATTGTCGACAGCTGAGTTCTCTTTATTTTCTCAAAATATAACACTGTGCTGGCAGGTGATGGGGACTCAATGATAGTTGCTTGAGTTAGTGAAATAATTGACAAATAAAAGTCTCTTGTTGAGCTTATACATTTAAGATGTGCTCCAGTTCAATGACATTTAAAATTAATTTAAAAGCTGATTTAAAGCTACTGCCTTGGGTTTGATTCTCTTTCAGTTATGTGCTCCTTTTCATTGATAGTTCCTATTGAAACCTGCAGTGAACTGGGAGTTGTAAGCCTTCTTGAGTCAAACCGGCCATGTGGCTCTTCTAGTAAATGGATACCAGAGAAGCAGGAAAGTTAAAGAACTTATCAATTGAGTCTGAGAGGGCCACCCTTTGCACAACTCCAGGGGACGCTATTCACATCAAGTCTGTGGAGTTGTCCCATGCACAGTCTACATGCAGGAGTGAGGCAGTCCCAGAATCTGGAAAATTCATCCATTCTACCCTCTGGTTTGCTTAATAACTAACAGTTAAACGTGTTGAGTGAGTGGAAGGTGGAGTTGTGGAAACTCATGAGGCGAGAGCATTGCATTCTCTGGGGAACCCGGGAGTTCTTGGCAGAATAGGTTACGCTTAAACAACATTAAGGGATGGGTAGAAGCAATGGGAGAAGGGCTTTCCAGGCATGTGGAGCCCTGCATGTTGAAGCGTGGAGCTGCACAAAAGCCTGGCATGATTGGGAAAGATGGGAAAAGTTCAGGGTCTGAGGACAGCACAGGGCTAATCCAATTACAGGCTAACCAAGTGAGTTCACAGACTTCATCCTCTACAGCTGTTTCTTCCTCGAGCAGCACTGTGCCTGCAGGCACACCCAGGTCTGCCTGAGGACACGCAGGTCAGAAGGGGCCTCTACCATCTGAGGAATGTGCTGCCATTTGTGTTACCCAAGCTCCAGCCAGCTGGACGTCTGGAGCCACCACATCCTTTCAGCTTTAAACACAACTTCCCTTGATGGGAAACCGGCCTCCCTCCCCAATCCCTGCGGTTTCTCCCAGGCACCACTGACTCCTACTCCTCGCTTCTTCCGCGTTATCTCATCTTCTCGGTTTGCTAGACACGATCTAGCAGCTCTGGCACAAATCCAACTGCGCAGCAAATTTTACTGAAGGTTTAAAAGTATAGTGCAGCCCACAACCCCTGACGGAATATTAAAGGGCCTCTTATTTACCACCGGCCACCCCCACCACTCGGGGGGATGGGGGGTCGTAGCTGTTCGCTGGTAGCTCGGCCCCACTCTGTTCTGCTCATCTTCTCATTCCCCACAAGCCCCTGATTTCTCATTCAAAGCAATTGGGCTCATCCAGCCCCATCCTCCAATAACCATAGAGGACAGCAAGGTTTTTGTTTTGTTTACTAAAGGAAAGCCAGCTCACACTGAGGATTTCTATACTGGTGTTTTCTCCCTCCCTGCTACCATCCTTGAAGGGCAGTGTAGGAGGAAGATCTCAAGAGCCTTTATGATTTAATGAGATGTAAAAATCCACCCTCCAGTGCTGCCGAGTTTCTTAGTGGCCTTGCTGAGGGGCTGGGATTCTACTCCATCCATTTTTGGCCAAATGGAAAGACACATCAAAGATTCCCTTCTCTTCCTGGGGATTGCAAAACCCTTCTGTCTCCAGAATGTGTAAACAGACCCATGCTAACTGCAGGGGAAACTCTGACTCTCCCGTCCATCAGCCCCTGGGCCTTTGTGCTGCCTGGTGCTGTTGTCTGAGCTTGGCAGGCCAGCTCCGGTCAGGGGATTAAGCGACGGGCTCGGTGGCGCGGCAGCGTGTGGAGATTGCCCAAGCCCTAGGCATTTCCTGTTGCGAGAAGGCCAGGCCCTGCCCTTGAGCACGAGGGCGGCGCCTCCTTCCCCAGGCCAGGGACAAGAGGGAGGAGCCAGGGACTAGAGGGAGGGGCCAGGGGCAAGAGGGAGGGGCCAGGGACTAGAGGGAGGGCTGCCCCCGTGTGCAAGTGGAACCTGGAAAGCGGGGAAACCGGCTTCATGCATCTTAGTATATCCTGAGCACTCAGCGGGGTTGCGAATTAGAGAAAGCCAGTTGTAAATCCTTCTTTAAGTTCTTTTCGTAAAATATAGGGGGAGAAAAATCCCTGGACAAGGCATCAGAAAACCACACCAGAACTTCACCTTTAGGAGTCACTTCATTTCTCTAGATCTGACTCCTCTTCTGTGCAGTGAAAAGACTTAATTAGATGAGCTCCTAAAAAATTAAGAGGCTCATGAACCTAGTTGAGTCCCCTGTGGAATAAAGCGGCTTTATTCTTGGAGTTTCTTAACGTTCGTGGTGCTGCTGTGTTCAGCTTTAGGGGATAGAATTTCTGTTATCTCCTTTGGAAAACTGCCCCAGACTGGGAATGCCCAGGCTTTCAGAGCCATATTTTGTATATCTGTGTTCACAGCCACTTACACAGAAACATACATCCACCTCCAATGTAAAGTTTAACCACATATAGGACATATAAGATTCCTGCTTTCACATCATAAGGTGAAAGAAACCTCGGAAATTCTAAGGTAAAGTAATATGAACTATAATATTTTATTGTGTTGGGGACTTTATTTTGTTATATTTTGCAGTTATAAATTATCAAAATTAAGTCCATGTGCGGTGGCTCACACCTGTAATCCCAGCACATTGGGAGGCTGAGGTGAGAGGATCACTTGAGCCCAGGAGTTTGTGACCGGCCTGGGCAATATGGCAAAACCCCATCTTTACAAAAAATAGAAAAATTAGCTGGGTGCATTGATATGTGTCTGTAGTCCCAGCTACTCAGGCAGGCTGAGGTGAGAGAATTGCTTGAGCTGTGGTAGTTGAGGCTGCACTCCAGCCTGGGTGACAGAGTGAGACCCTGTCTCCAAAAAAAAAAAAAAAAATTATCAAAATTAGTACAAGAAGTCAAAAATGAGCATGTATTTGTTGCCATCAAATGATTGGAAAAGCAAACCACAAAAGAACAAAATCCAGACTGGCCAATGCTGAGAAACAATCAAACGAGAATGAGGTTGCATGAGTTCAAATCCAGCTCTGTCACATACAAGCTGGGTGACCTAAGTCATTTAACGTCTCTATTCTCATTCTCTAAAATAGGAATAATAACACCATGTACCTTCCTGGGTGGTTGCAAGATTAAAGGATTAATAATACATTTAAAGCGCTCAAAAGAGTGACTGGCACATAACATGGGAAAGGCTGCATAAATTCAATGGTGTGTTATCATGAATGCAATATGTGTTTATTGAGCACCTACTTTGCACTTAGAATACAAGGGTCAGCAGAATCTGAGAGCGAGCAACCAAGTAAGAGAGAGAGAGACATCCAAGTGTCAGCTGTCAGAATGTTGTACGTCCTAGTCTGCTGTGACCTCTCTGTCCTTTAAGATGTATTAAATTTTTTAAAAATCATTTTAAAGAAGACTGCCCATCCCAAGCACAACATGTAACTCAGGGAGTCTTAATGTGCCAACATGTTTCTGCTTTGCTTTGTCACCTTTTGTCTTGACCTCTCCTGCCTTTGCTTTTTTGCACCTTGCCTCCTGCATGGGGTGCCCCATCCCACGCAGTGGTGCCCTGCATAGGACTTCACCCAAATGCCACCAAAACAAGGCTGTGAGAAGCAGGCTTCAGCATTGTGAGCAATTTCTCCCTCTTTTGTTCATTCCTCTGCTTTATCAACCCCTTTTCCAGCTTCCTTTCTCTACCCAGGAGAGAAATCATGCCACTTCCTTATAATCCATCCATGACTGTAAATGGTGATATTTTTCTCCCCACAACAAGAGTAATTACAGTGCCAAGATGAAGAGCAGTTGCTACATCTCCTCCCTTTTTCCATCCATAGTTACAAGTTCCTCGTCTTCTTTCTTCATCTTAAAAAATATAAACACTAACTTCTTGTCACTGAACTAAGTTGCAGACACTGAATTAACTGCTTTATTTGAGTCATCTTATTTAACTGATTTGTAAATTCAACAGATAATTCTTGGGCACCCACCACATACAACATAGTGCTATTCTAAAAACTGGGAATACAATTGTAAGCATGACAAACAAAAGCCTCTGTGGAACGTACGTTCTAGTGTGGAGAGACAGATATTAAGTAAATATCAAGCCATGATGAGATCCTTAACTAAAAATAAAACAGATTGATGGGATGAAGAGACCGCGGCTACTTTAGAAGAAATTTCCAGGGGAGGTTTCTCTGAGGAGTAATATGAAAATCCATCCGTCAGAAGATGGGGTGGGGAAAGTGCTTTCCTAGACAAGGGGACAAGGGGACACTGTGCACAGGCCCCAAGATAGGAATTTGCCCAGAGTATTTGAGAGAGGGCAGGCAGGCTGGAGCTCAGGAGGAGGGGGGCACATGATAAGGAAGAAGGCCAGAAAGGTGAGCAAAGGCCAGAACACACAGGGCAGAGCTGGCGTTTGCACTTACTCTGCTGCTTTGTGGAGAACAGATAATAGGTGAGTCTTAGGGCAGCAGGAGGCCAGTTGGGAAGCTACCACAGTGTCCATGAGCAAGTGCATGGGGGCTTGGGCCCAGGATAGTGGTGGTGGGGGTGGAGAAGTCAACAGATTTTAGATCTTTAAGTAGTAGCAACAGAACTAGCTGGCAAGTTGGGACAAGGCAGAGAGGCAGTAAAGAAGAGAGAGGCAGTGGGGAAGACTACAGGAGGGGCATGTTTAGGGTAGGGAAATCAGGACATCTCTGCTGTGGTATTGTTGAGATGTTTTTTAGCCCCCAAATAATGTGAATGTCAAGTGAGCAGTTGGAGTTCAGAGGCATCAGGGCTGAAGATGTAAAGTCACAAGTCATTAGCATGTAGGTGGGGTTAGATGCGATTCCCACAAAGGAGTAGAGCTGTAGAAGAGAACAAGAGAACAGGACTGTACCACAAACTTACCAGGTAGCACTGCTTACATTCCCACTCTACAGATAAGGAAAACAAGCTTAGGTGGTTTCAGTGATTGGCCCAAGGTTCTAGGAAACAGTAGCACTGGGATTGCACCCAGGCAGTCTGACTCTATAAGCTCTACTCCTAATCACTTGGCTGTAGTAGGCAGGTCCACACAGCAGTGCTGTTTTGCTTCCTTCATGTGCCACAATTTCTCTGCAGGAAGAAGATGATGATGGTCTGCCTAAGAAAAAGTGGCCAACGGTAGACGCCTCTTATTATGGTGGGAGAGGCGTTGGAGGCATTAAAAGAATGGAGGTAAGAGGACAGCTTAATATACATTTATCTATGTGCTGACTACTCCCATCCAGGTACTAGCTGGGCCTGACCCTGCTTAGCCTCTAGATATCAGGCATGCCCAGGGCAGTATGGCCGTAGACCACACTGATGACTCAATGTCAGAAACCCAAAGCAAACTGCTGAAAACCTCCTTGAGGTCTGGTGGGGATATGGATTGTAAGGCAGACGGATGGAGAGATAGGAGGGACAGCCTTTCACTGTGCGTTTCCATGTCTTGCCCACCGTGAGTCAGAGCAGGTCACACATCGGCTCAAACGTCCTCGTGATTTCTTTTCTCACTGGAATAAAATCCAAAGTTCGTACCTGAACCTGCAAGATCTTTGCATGTGCTGTCCCCGCTGCCTGGACAATTCCTCCCTAAATATCCACCCATGTGGCTCAGCTCTCTGCTCCTTCGGTCCTCCCCTTTTCTCTTTTTCCACAGTTTCCCTCTTCCCTGGCCCTCAAAACCCAAAGGAATCCAGGGTTGGGTAGCATTCACATTGCAACTCATGCATGTATTTGTCATTCTCATTCTCGAGGGGCAGCATATTTTGTCATTTCATTTCATTGTATTTTGTTTATTTTAGGTTCGTTGGGGAGAAAAGGGCTCCACAGAAGAAGGTGCTAAGTTGGAAAAGGCAAAGAATGCAAGAGTCAAGATGCCGGAGCAGGAATATGAATTCCCTGAGCCGCGAAATCTCAACAACAATATGCGTCGGCCTTCTTCCCCCCGGAAGTGGTATTCTCCAATCAAGGTGTGTCTCTTTACTCAAAAAATCTATCATCAGTCCTGATAAAACACTTACATAGTGAAGAATCAAAATCTTTCCACATGATAAAATCCCAACCTAAAACCCAGCTTATCACAGGGGAACAATTATCTAAAATTATGGACTTGAAAGTACAAGTAATTACTTTGTCAATTTCCACATAATCTGGGTTGAAAACTAGGCTTTTTAAAAATCACCGTGGTGCTCACTTCTGCAGCACATATAGTAAAAGTGGAACAATATAGAGAAGATTAGCATGACCCCTGGGCAAGGATGACATGCAAATTCATGAAGTGTTCCATATTAAAAAAAAAAAAAAAAAAAATCACCATGGCAAGGTACTGGAAAAAGCATGGACTATGAGTCAAGTAACTTGGGTAGTAACCCCAGAGAGTGACTATAAATTTCCATAGCATCTCATAACTTCACTTAGCAGACAATCTACTATCTAAGAAAAATGGCAGCATTTTCCTTAATGCTAATCTCTACTCCTTTTGCCATAATATAAGCCCATTCTCTTTTATTTGAGCCTCCTGCCAGTGTATCAGGGCCCACCAGCAAATCTCATTGGCCATGGATCTAGGACTCACTCTTTCTGGTTGTAAGCAAATCTTTTTTCTCCACCATCTCTCTTTCCCCCACACCTCCAGAGCTTAAAATCCTCTTTGGTTTATTGGGAAGTGTAAGCCATTGGAGGCAGTTAATGTTTCCTAAAGGCCTCTTTTTTATTTTCTATTTATTTATTTTTTGAGACACATTCTCACTCTGTCACCCAGGCTGGAGTGCAGTTGTGTGATCTCTGCTCACTGCAACCTCGACCTCCCAGGCTCAAGCCATCCTCCCACCTCAACCCCCAAGTAGCTGGGACTATGGGCACGCACCACCACACCCAGCTAATTTTTTTTTTTTTTTTTTTTTTTTTTTTGAGGGACGGATTTCACCATGTTGCCCAGGCCTGTCTTGCACTCCTGAGCTAAAGCAGTCTGCCCACCTCGGCCTCCCAAAGTGCTAAGATTACAGGCATGGGCCACCATGCCCAGCCTGAAGGCCTCTTTTCTATTCTTCTTGGTCCGAATGGCTTTGAATTCACATGATTCAGTTAACACCTTCAATCTTTAGCCATGCCCATAAACATCTGCACTATGCCACTTGTCAGAGAGCACTGGAAAATTACAGCCGAAAAGACTCTAGACATAATCTGTCCCCACTCTCTGATTTCATACTGAGATAGGCAAAGTCCTTGTTCTGCTGAGGTCTGGAACCCAAGGCCCCCAACTCAGGGCTACAGACTCCAGTTTCAAGCTGCAAACTGAACCGAACTAACTCCAAAGCCTCAAGTCAAAGACTCAATAGAGCCAGCTCCCATCACCATCCATACACACACACACACACACTCACACACACACACACACAGCCTTACCCCCCTTCCAATAGCAACAAAGATTATTTTCATCATTCGCTGAGTTAATTTGCTAATTTTGGATCAGGCCTTCTCCAACAAATCAAAAGAAGTATCATTTCAGGCAGTGTAGCGAAACATTATTGGTGGTTACCTTTCCTCAGCTGAGGTAGCTCAAGCTCACCTGAATTGCCACGCATTTCTATTTTGGTTTGCCATGTTTGAAGCAGGGAGATTCTTTTTTTAGGATAAGCCTGCCCTCTGGGGTAATGGATTGAACTCTGGAAAGATGTGGGCAAAATGCAGCTTGCTTGACTAACAGCTGTTTGCTTCTAATTATTTTCTAATGAAGAACATGCAGTGGCGTGCATGCATGTGCAGACAGGAAGGAGCCAAGCAGATTCTCAGCCATGAAGAAGAAAGGGGATTTTCTGTTATGCCGTTCTCAGGAATCTGTACCTTGTGACTAACACCACATCTTTGGTTACAGCCAGGTTTTTGTTTCTGTAATCTTGGACACTGAGAGAACATTAATTCTGTTTGAAAACTCCGGTTTCTACTTGAGAGCATATTATTCCTCTATTGACTGGCGGTTTAGGACTGAATTTGATGAGATAAATAAGTATATGGGCCAATACATTTAGAAATCTAAAAACATTCCCAACACCCACTTGGAATTAGTATCAATTCAGTGAGTATTCATTGTGCAGCTACTGTGTGCCAGGCACTGTAGGATGTTGAATATACAGAGGCTTTCAAACCCGGCTGAGTGTCAGAATCACCTGAGAGTGCTTTAAAAAATACAGATTCCCAGGCACAGTGACTCAGAATCTCACAAAAGTCCTCCAAAAGCACACTGGCTCTCAGCACTCGCCCATCTTTTCCTATCAAGTGAAACTCCTTCTGTTCATAGTGCCTCCCTTCTCTAATTTCACTTCCAGACTCCCTGAGTGATAGGCCTCTGTTGCCCCAATTATCACTTCATCAGTCCTGACTCTTGAGCTTCTTTTTAGTCTCTGTAGTAAAGCACTGGCTCTCAAAGGTGGTCCCTGGACCAGCAGCATCAGCATCTCCCAAGAACTTGTTAGAAATGGACATTCTTAGGCCCCACCTAAGATCTACTAAATCAAAAACTCTGGAAGTGGGGCCCAGCCATCTGGGTTTTAACAAGCTGAGTTAAGAAGTTGTCACCAGCTGGGCACAGTGGCTCATGCCTGTAATCCCAGCACTTTGGGAGGCTGAGGAGGGTGGATCACAAGGTCAGGAGTTCGAGACCAGCCCTGGCCAACATGGTGAAACCCTGTCTCTACTAAAAATACAAAAATTAGCTGGGCGTGGTGGTGGGTGCCTGTAATCCCAGCTACTCAGGAGGCTGAGGCAGGAGAATCGTTTGAACCCAGGAGGCAGAGGTTGCAGTGAGCTGAGACTGTGCCATTGCACTCCAGCCTGGGCAACAGGGCAAGACTCTATCTCAAATAAAAAAAGAAAAAAAAAAAAAAAAAAGAAGAAGTTGTCACCAAAGGTCCCAGCCAGCATTCCATAGGAAGTCCTTGGAGGGCAGGAACTGTGGTGCCTGGATTGTTAAAATAGGCAAAGAGGCCATGATTGCACTGCGGTGATTTTTCAGGCATCTCAGCAAGGAGAGCCACGTTAATGTTCACACTGGGTCCATTTTTACCACAAACACAACTGCTGAATTAATGTTAAGTGGTTGGGAATCTGAGTGTCTTAGGAGTCAACTAAAACGCCAGATGGAAATGACCTAGGATGCCGGTGGACTTGAAGAGCTCCTCGGCAGGACTCCCTCGTTAGGACGTGCAGAGCATGAATCCTCCTTTTGCCTGGTGGAACAGCCAATGCCAATGCTTACTCAGCTCCTTCTACTGTAGAAGAAATGCATACATAGCCGTTGGTGTGATTACTCATGTTTATGAGCCTTCTCTCCACTAGATTTGACCCCCTGCAGGCACCAGCTATGCTTTGAATCCCCAGTAAACAGTGTTGTACCTGGCTCATCTCTTATTAAAGAGCTGAGGCATGAACGGCAATTATGAAACCACTCCCCAGAGCATCCTGCCAGTCAAACCACACAGACCATTTTGGCATACTCTATCCAGAAAACTGACATTCTTCATGCCATCTCTCTGAGGAGAGAAGAGAAAAAGAGATTGTTTTAGGTGCAACAAGAAGGATAGAAGCACAGGAAGAAATTCAAAAGTAATCATGTGTGCTCTCTGTCCAGAAGTAAGGCAGGCTTGCTTCCAGAATCTCAGGGTTCATCCTATTTTACATGATGTTCGATCCACAATGAGTCCCGTGCTAGCCACAATGCCTAAGGACATTTGCTCAGCCTTGGACAAAACATTTAGCCTTATGTGGTACCATAAACTCTGCTTCCCTTTCCCGAACTCACTGTGGTCCTAATAGGAAACAGAAAGCACACTGAAAAGAGTTGAACTAACAGAGATGTGGGCAAAGTGAAGGGAATCCCCAGGGATGATCGGGCAACCAGGGGCTGGCAACAGCGAGAGCTGTTACACCTGAAGGGCATGTGGGGAAATGGTGTTACTGGGTTCCAGAAAGAGCTGTAGCCCTGCAAAGAGACTACTCGACAGGAACTGTTTCTTTAGTTGACAATCTAAATCCACCTGTTTTTATATGATCTGCAAACAAAGAATGGTTTTTACATTTTTAAAAGGTTATATAAGTACCTGTATAATGTTGCCTCTTGCCCTGCAAATCCTTGGCTCTTTACAGACCAAGACCAAAGGGCAGCTAGGTGATCCAGAGGCAGGCTTCCAAGGCATGGAGAAGGCAGGCAGAGAATGGATGGGGGCCAGCAGGTCAGGGAGAGTGACCCATCCACTCGCTGCCTGCCTTCTACCTCTGCTATAAGCAAGGAGAACAACAGCTCCACCTCACACAAAACTGTCAGCAGGTATTGGAAAGACTCATGGCTCCCCAGTGAAAGGAGCCAGAATCGTATACTTACTGAATTGCATTGCATTAGACCCATTGCTTTACATGAAATGGGGTTTTTGAGAAGCAGGTGAGCACATTTGCCAAGCAAACCCAGAGAGAACACACGGAGGGAAGAAGTCCACAGTGGGCTCTTCTCCACCCACCATCTCCCCATCTAATTTAAGGCACCAACCACACCAACCACACCTCCCCCCTTCCTCATTCCAGACTCATGATCGGGAAATTTTCCCTGATATTTAGCCTGCATTTTCCTTTGCTTGGTTTTCACCCCCGGATTTACAATACCCCGTGCTTCTCATTAAATTGGAGCTGACCATTTCAGACAAGTGAAGTCATGCCCAGCTATATGGGCAAATTTTCGTAAAAACCAAAAGAAGAAAAAAAAAAGCGCAACAAAAATTACCCTGTGCATGGCATGCACACACTCATGAGTGCATGTGTGTCTGTGTGTAGGGAAAGTTTCTGACGTTATCCGTTAAATCCATTAATTTATTTCCTTTGGGGGAAAGCTGGGTCACACTATTTATCATGTATTTCTTTTTTTGTTTTTTGTTGTTTTTTTTTTTTTTTGAGACAGAGTCTCACTCTGTCACCAGGCTGGAGTGCAGTGGCGCAATCTCGGCTCACTACAACCTCCACCTCCCAGGTTCAAGTGATTCTCCTGCCTCAGCCTCCCAAGTAGCTGGGACTACAGGCGCGTGCCACCACATCCAGCTAATTTTTGTATTTTTTTTGGTACAGACGGGGTTTCACCATGTTGGCCAGGACGGTCTCAATCTCTTAACCTCTTGATCTGACTGCCTCGGCCGCCCATAGTGCTAGGATTACAGGCATAAGCCACTGCACCTGGCCTACCATGTATTTCAAAGTGTAAAAAGTCAGGTGTCAGTTTATAGTGGCCTTATAAGTTGAACTACTCTCAGAATTCTCAATCTCTGACTGTCTTCCAGCTGGCTAAGGCAGACAAACCAGTAGAAAGATACAACTGCTGCCTGGCAAAAAAAAAAAAAAAAAAAAAAAAAAGAGGAAACCCCACCACAAAAGCTGATGACCCAGGGTGCTTTGGGTTTTTTGTTTGTTTGATTTAAAAATAGGGTCTTGTTCTGTCGCCCAGGCTGTAGTGCAGTGGTGCGATCATATAGCTCACTGTAGCATCAAACTAGGTTCAAGGGATTCTCCTACCTCAGTCTCCCAAGTAGCTGGGACTACAGGTATAAGCCATCACAACCAGATAATTTTTTTAATTTTTTGTAAACATGGGGGTCTCACTGTGTTGTCCAAGCTGCTCTCAAGTGATCCTCCTGCCTCAGCCTCTCAGAGTGTTGGGATTATAGGCATGTGCCACCGTGCCCGGCTCCCTACCTCCAGAATGCTATGAATGCTGGCTGCATAATCATTCCCAGCACAGTCTTATTGCTTAGAAAGAAACCAAAGCTAGAGTTTACATAGAACTTCCACTTTGCCTTTGTGAATTGGCAGGTATTTTCTGTGGCTAAGATACAGTTTGGGAGCATGGAATTGGTAAATTTCTCATTTTATAGTCAAAATTTGTCAACTTCAAATGAAAGAAAGCTATTTATAAATGTCAGCTAATACAATCTGCCAGAGGGCTTGAGGCTTGTGGATAAATCTTTGTCCTAGCTTCACAGAAGCAGTTGGGCATTTTGCCAGGGAGGAAGGACCAGTGTCTTAAGTGCATGCTGTGGAGAGGTTTGTGCATGACAGACATCCAAGTCTGAGATAGATAAAGCGGAGGCAACTCAGAAGGATCCTCTAAGACTTTAGGTGAAGCCCAGAGACTGTTTAGAAGACTCTTCTATGGCACATCTAGTAGCCCCAAAGGGTTGTTATTAACGAGCCCACTACTACCGTCTTTAAATGACAGACTTCTGCCTACATTCAGAAAAATCAAGGTTCCAAGAGCCTTTGTCATGCAGTGCTCATTGAATTTTGAGAGTTATTTTTTATTCTCATTTTGGTTGTAAACACTGTTTTTTCTAAAGCTTACTTCTTGGTTGCAAACACTGTTTTTCTAAAGCTCTTGCATAAAAACTACCTGTTGTAGGAGTAGAAAGAGGTTATAGGTTGTATTGATTGCCTGGATTGTTTTCTATGCCACAGACTGGAGAGTTTAGGTTCATTTGTGGGACAATCAGAACTCAGAATGCTAAGGATACACCTGGAACTAGCTAATCTCGCCTTGGCCAGAAGAGCCCAATGACAACAGCTCACCTGGATCAAGCATGCCCAGCAAGTCGGGCAGCGCTTTCTATGCACGAATGCCTTTATTATTGATAACAGCCCTTGAAAGTAGAAAGTACTTATCCATCGGTAAATAGATACCCAGATCAGTAGAAACTACAAATGCAAAACCAGAGCACAGAGGGGTTAGGTAACTTACCCAAATTCACACTGGCCAGTAAGATGTTTCATGGTTCATTTTATTGACTGCAGTGCATCCATTTGGGCTCACAATAAAATTCTTTATTAATCAATAGGAGAGAGGACAGGAACCCTGGAGATGAAAGGCCAATCAGGAAACTATTCCCAGAATGAGTGACAGATGATGAGGGCCTGGGCCCAGGCAGGAGCTGTGGAGGTGGTGGGTCAGGGGTGGATGGGAAGAGGCGGCAGCAGAGCTGCTACAGAGAGAACATTAACGAGACACGGTTGATGTTGGACATGAGCAGGTGGCAGAGAGAAGGGAGGTTAGAATGATTCCTGGTACCCA
Organism: Pan paniscus; assembly: GCF_029289425.2. Taxonomy (NCBI): domain Eukaryota; kingdom Metazoa; phylum Chordata; class Mammalia; order Primates; family Hominidae; genus Pan; species Pan paniscus. The sequence continues at coordinate 57,225,599 of NC_073261.2, read as the reverse complement.
GTATGCCCATCTGGATAGACTGGTGGTGCCATGAATCAAGGCAGGGTGTGCAAAAGGAGGAGCAGGTTTGGGGAGAAGAGTTAGTTCAGTTTATAATGTTTGACTTTTTGATACCTGTGATGTGATGTGATACATCCACATTACAATTAAGATTTAATAGGTAAATAGATACCCAGATCTGGAGCTCAAGAGAGGACTGGGCTGAGTATAGAATTTTTGAGTTGCCGGCAGATAGGTGGAAGTTGGACCCATGAGACTAGATGAGAGCACTCAGCTGAGAGATGAGAATAGAGGTGCCAAATGAAGGCCACCATGTCAGGTGTAGGCAGAGGGGGAGGAGCAGAAGAAGCTGAAAAGGACTTGGCAGAGAGGTCGGAGGGAGCAGGTAGAAGCTCGTGGCACAGAGACTGAGGGAGAGTGTGCAGGGGAGAGGCCCAGCACAGCGGATCTACCCAAAGAACCAAGCGAAATGAGTGTCAAGGCATTTGGCAGTTGGGATGCCGTGGGTGGCCTTAGCAAGAGCAATTTGGGTGGAGTGATTGGGGCAGAAGGAATAAAAACTGTGGCTTGGGGGTAAGAGGAAAATAGGCTTGGAGGAGCACAGAATAGAAGATGGACAGATGCATGCTTACAAAGTTCAAATTGCTGGATTCCTACACTCTGTATTACATTCTTTTCCATCTCTCTACAGAGCCTCCCAAATGATCATTTTAATGACTTTACTATGATCATAGGTAACATTTAATGAATACCTTTTATGAGACAAGTACCTAACTTCAATATTTAATTTTAAGTCTTATAGCAAGTCTGCAGAGTAGACAGTATTATTATCTCCACTTTAAATATGAGAAAAGTAAGGCTTAGGGAGATGAAACTACTCATCTAACCCATAGAGCTGGTGAAAAGGAGACCCACAGTGCAAACTGGGGCAGGCTGGCTTCAGTCACTTTGTGCTTAAACACTACACTGTAGGGTGATCGGTTGCCACAAAGAAACATCATTTTCTACTCATTCTCCTGGTATTATACATCTAGGTGGTTTCTGGTCTTTTGCTATGCATGTAACTTTAAATTTCTGCTGAGTTAATTAATGTGTTCCTTCAACAGCCCAGTGTTCTTCTTTCTGCCCCATCTCATTGCCCATTTGTCACAGAGTTGGGTGATTAGCACACACAGCTCTGTGGGTGGGCTGATTTACAAACCCAAATGCTGGGAGTCCTCTCCTTCTGAAAATGAAGGGGAAAGAAAAAAGAGGCATTCATCCAGGAAACCCACCTGGTTACAACCTGAAATATAAATGCTTATCCAAAAGAACCTTAAAGGAAAACATTTAGCTGGTGATTGAAACGGCTTAATACAGAAAACCATGCAGCACACAGCAGCAGTTCCATCCAGCATTCTAAAATCATTTCAAAATATTTTTCAAGGCGTTTGTAAATTCCTTGCCAAAATAGATGAGAAACACTACACTTGGCAAGACAAAGTTTAACCCACAAGACAAAGTTAAACCTACAAGAACTCAAACAACAGTTTATAAAGATTAAAGAACACAATTTTATATGTGTATATAATCCACCAGAAAATCATTTCAGAACATGAAATATTTGAGATGCTTCTTAACACTGCCTCTATATAAATGCTTTGTGTCCAGGAACTTAAACTCTTTAGACTCCTCCAGCCTTCCCAGCACTGTCATTCAAAGACCCCTGCAAGATCAGGATTTTCAAACGTTCCTAAGGCTTGGGTAGGAAATACATTTTACATTTTGGCCCAGTTTATGCCCACACATGTGTGCACACACAGTCATACACACACCCATACACATTTAACTGAGATAAATTTTTCACAAAATAATGCTTATCCTCACCATGTGCAATTACTATTTTCTCTTCTATTCTATTTCTTAAAAGTTCTGGTCCCATACAAAATTGATTTCATGAGGGCTTAAAGGGTTGCAACCCACAGCTGAGAAACCCTATGTTCTAAAGGATCTAAATTAAAGCGCTCTCACCAGAAGATCTGCATGAGGAAGAATCTGCAATTGGTGTAATAGAAAGCATATGTGATTTGGAATTAGACAGACATGGATTCCAATCTCAACTCTGGTTTATAAACCATCTGCCTTTGGGCAAGTTACTTGATCTCTCTTTGACCCTCCATTTCCTCTCCACAGCCCTCTGGGACTGCTGGGACAATTCAATTAGAGAACACTCATGGAAGCACCTACCACTTAGTTACATTCATTCCTCCAACAAATATATATTGAGCACCAGATGTTGTCCTAAGGGATAGGCAGACAGAAGTGAACAAAACCATCAATACCCCTGCTTTCATGGAGCTGGCATTCCAGGGGGCACAGACAATCAGCAAATTAACATAGAATATATCAGGGAGTGAGAAGGACTGTATTAATTTCCTCTTGTCGCTGTAATGAATTACCACAAACTTAAAGGTTTAATCAACACGAATCTATTATCTTACAGTTCCAGATGTCATAAGCCCCAAACAGGTCTCACAAGACTAAAATCAAGGTGTTGGCAGAGCTGTTTTCCTTTTGGAGACTCTAGAGGAGAATTTATTTCCTTGTCTTTTATAGATGCTAGAGGCTGCCCACACCCACTGGTTTATGGCCGCCCTCCATTTCCAAAGTCGGCAACATTGGGTTGAGTCCGTCTCACACCTAATCACTGTGACTCTGCTTCTATCCGCACATCTCCTTCTCTGGATTTGACCCTCCTGCCAAAACCCACCATGGGTCTTCTAGGAAGGACCCATGCAGTTAGACTGAGCCCACCGGATAGTCCAGGATACTCTCCCCATCTCAACATTCTTACCTTAATCACATTTGCAAAGTCCTTTCTGCCATGTCAGGTAACATATTCACAGGTTCCCGGGAATACAAATAAAAGTCACCTGTAGGGGCGTTCTTGGTCATCAGTTGTGAAAGCCTTTGTGCTGACATAGTCACTCTTCTCCGTTTCAGCCAATTACATACAACCTCAAAGGGGTTGTGGTTTTTGGTCATCTGTAATGCTTGGTAATTTGTCTCTCAAGCCCAGGCTTCAGAGCAAGTTATAGCTACTGAGCGAGCCTAGAAGACAGCCAGGGATGTGCATTCCAGGGGCCTTTAATTGGTCTTGCCCTGTCAACACTTAACGTTTAGTAATTTTCCAGAATTTGTCATTAGTGTCTTTACTAATGAGCTCTGGGCACCAAGTGGGAAGAAAAAACTTTAGTGAAATTTGGAAAGATTGACTTGTGGTCTGAGGATATGCCCAGAAATGTGATAAAGACAAAAGCCCAAAGCTTGAATCAAGTTATGTTTGCAAACTTGGGGGGCACTCAGACCTCAGGGTGCATCCTTCACAAGCATCAGAGTCTCCTGTGTGTCTCTTCTTCTCCTCCATTCATGAAGCTCCAGTTTTGAATTAAGGGACTGCAGAGTCACTAATCCCATCATGACCATATTGACAGTGTTGTGTTGTTCACATGACTGAAGAAGCACGGAAAGTTCTGTGAGCCTACGGCGGCTAGCCACAGGTCTGGTTTCATATGTAATCTTGGTGCATTTGTTTTATTTCAGGGAAAACTCGATGCCTTGTGGGTCCTACTGAGGAAAGGATATGATCGTGTGTCTGTGATGCGTCCACAGCCAGGAGACACGGTAGGACTCGTTAATTCATTAATGGTGTCTCTCTCTCTCTCTCTCACACACACACACACACACACACACACACACACACACACACATTCTTTTTCTCTCTCCATCTTTGTAGAGCTAAAATAATTTTGGATTCTAAAACAGAGCTAGAATAACTCCAGATTTACAAATCCAGCTATTATTTCATGTTGCAACAAATCAGACATCGATTTTCAAAATGTTGGTTATTACAAGATCTTGAGTTTTGATTTGCTTTTCTGAAAAGGATTTTGACAGTAATATGTTGGGTTTAACTTCCTAGAATTTGAGCTTCTCAATGTATAGGCACAGTGAGAGAATAAAGCAGGACTGGCCCCTACTTGGGGCAGTTTCAGGAGGGAGCTCTGCTGGCCACTGGCCATACAAGCCAGTGGTGCACCACAGAGTACCAGCACTGCAAGGATGGGGTGAGGGCAAGGAAGGCGCCACAGAAAACACCTACCATCTTCCCAGCAGGTGTGGGGCCCAGCTAGCCCAGGACCACAGAGGGATCTTTCACCCCAGGTGAGGATTTGTCTTGGCATTGTCAAGGCTAAGCTTGGAATATCTCTAGTCAAGAGCAGTCCTGAAAGATAGAGCCAGGGGAGACCTTAGAAACCATCCAGCCCATGGCTTCATTTTGTAAATGAAGAAAGAAAAACAAACAAAAACAAAAATCACCTAATTGCATTCTCCGAAAAACAATAGAAGTTGAATAGCTTGTTCTGTTTCAAATAGTAAGTAACAAGTAACTTTCACTGGAAACAACCTCAGTTCTGCTGAAACAACACTATCACTATTTCTTCATGTAAGAGCTAGTCTCTCTTCCTCAAGTTTTACAGATCAAAACTCAGGACCAAGTTTTCCCTCAACTACCAGCAACCTGCATCTTCCATCCATTTCTTTGGGAATCAGGCACATTAATCCAAAAACAAAATAAAAGTATCTCATTTAGAACTCCTTTCAAATCAAGCAGACTTGGGTTTGAACCGCCTTTCCTTCCTGGCTGGAAAGCTCCAGGCAAATCACCTGACCTCTCTGAACTTCATCCTTATAAAGTAGATGGCACGGACTTCTTCCTACTGTGGCTGGTTGGAGAAGTAATGTTTGTAAAGCATTTGGCCCACTGTTGAACACATGGAAATGCTCAATCAGGATGGGCACGGTGGCTCATACCTGTAATCCCAGCACTTTGGGAGGCAAAGGCAGGTAGATCACTTGAGGTCAGGAGTTCAAGACCAGCCTGGCCAATATGGTTAAACCCCATCTCTACTAAAAATACAAAAATTAGCTAGGTATGGTGGCACATGCCTGTAATCCCAGCTACTCAGGAGACTGAAGCAGGAGAATTGCTTGAACCCAGGAGGTGGAGGTTGCAGTGAGCCGAGATCGCACCACTGCTCCAGCCTGGGTGACAGAATGAGACTCCGTCTCAAAAAATAAAAATTTTTTGTTAAGAAAGAAATGCTCGGGCCGGGCGTGGTGTCTCACACCGGTAATCCCAGCACTTTGGGAGGCCAAGGCGGGTGGATCACAAGGGCAAGAGATCGAGACCATCCTGGCCAACATAGTGAAATCCTGTCTCTACTAAAAATACAAAAATTAGCTGGGTGTGGTGGTGGGCACCTGTAATCCCAGCTACTTGGGAGGTTGAGGCAGGAGAATCACTTGAACCCAGGAGGCGGAGGTTGCAGTGAGTGGAAATTGCACCACTGCACTCCAGCCTGGCAACAGAGCAAGACTCTGTCTCAAAAAAAAAAAAAAAGAAAAAGAAAAAGAAAAAGAAAAAAAAATGCTCAATCAATGACAGATATCCTTATGGTCATTTACTCTGTGCTGTTCTGCTGTCTGGGGATGGTTGATACAGAACTTCAAGCCATATTGCAGTTGGTGTGTATGGTCTCCTGACTGTCCAGCATGACACAGCTAACACTAGAGAACACTAGAGCAGAGCCCGATAGACAGGCCCTGCTACCCCCTCCCCTTGCACCTGGTGACAGTGGGTGGTTTGTAGCTGAGAAGATTTGGTCTAAAGTTTCATAGTTTATGTGAGCCACTGCCCAATTAGCTGTTCTTGCTGTGACTAGGACGGCAGGCAAGTAAAAACGTGAAACCAGCTCATATAAATGCTGGGTTGACTTGGCCCTCATCACATATGGAATTTGAGCTTTTGTCTGTGACAGTCAACAAGACCAAATTTCTACATGAAATTTTAACTACAAACTCTACAGTTAGGAGAAACAAGCATAGGCCATAAAGTTAGTACTCTGGGAGGTGTTTGGTCTTATAAAGTATACATTTGCTTTCTATGGGAAATGAAGAAATTTTTTTAGCATGCATGAGACTCCTCTGACAGATTGAGAAAAACTAATAATAAGATCCCTAAACTAAGGTTCAGTAGTACTATTTTTTTGTGACAAGATGCTGATACAGTGTATGACCCCTTTTTTTTTTCACAGCAATTGAAAAACATCTCCACTAAAATATGTTAACATTCCATTTTCCACTGACCAGTTTGGCAGAAACCAATTCATAAACTGGGTCAACCTAAGAAGTGGGAGGGTTATAGGAAAGAGGCTGGATAGAAAGAAATATTATCATTTATAAGACAGAAGAATCAATGCTGTTTGGGAGCAAAAGGCTGGTTATATAAATCCAAGAACAATGGAATGAAAATAAATGGAACTTCCTCTAATGAATCACACTTAAATTGAATCTCTTATTTACCAATTCTGAATGAAAGTTTGTATTAACAGCTGAAGATGTTCCATCTGTTTTTGAGAGACATAATACCACCTTGAACTTTTATTCTCCAGCCATGCAAAATAATAGATTTGAGATATAAGAAGCTTAAGAATTTGGATACATTTGAACACACTCTCAACACTGTTACAAATTATGATTATCCAGTTTACTTTTAAGTGCCCTTTCTTTATGGAAGTCTTGCTAAAATAAGATACATGAGAGAAATCGATACAGAAAACTGTGTCCTTGTTGCCGTGGCAACAGCCACACGATGTACACATGGAGTTACACATGAAAGGTCACAGATGAGGTAAGAACCAGAATTCATAGCTGCCTATGGCTACTCAGGAAAGAATTCCAGGGGAGGCAGGGGGGGCAATATTGTAGCTCTGTCTATATGCTGCTTCTGTTTTGTTTTGCATAACCTTAGGAGACTCACTAGAGAGGCCTGCCTTGCTTGCATGGTGGTGAGTCTGTAAGAATTCTTCAGCACTGATTTATGGAGCTGACCACATTTTCCATAAACTCAAAATGACTCCATCCAGGCATGTGCTCATGAACAAGAGTCACAGGTTCTGAATTTTTTCTTTACAACAAAACAAAAACAAAAATCACCTAATTGCATTCTCGGTTACATGCTAAGTTGCTTCAGACACATGTTGACCTCACAGAAACCTGGCACATTTTCCTCCTCAGCTCCTGTCTCCCTCATCCTCCCCCCAGCTACTCCACCCCAGCCCTCCAGATGCAGACACAAGCCCACCAACAGAGCCTCTGAGGCTGCTGAAAGGCCTCCAGCTCAGCACAGAGCAGGGGCTCAGGGAGCCAGAGCCTAGAGCCACCGCCCTTCCCTGGGATTGGCACCCACCTCCTCAGAACCATCCAAGCCCCAGGCCAGGGGTGGCAGCAGGGAACACGAATGTTTTCCATCTGCCATCACCCATCTCCCTCTTTTTGCCTGCGGTGGGCTCATGGTCCCATTGTTCCTTGGAGCCCACCAGGAAATGCTTGGGCCAACTTAAAAGGGAAAGTGCCAAAGGAAACCACCTAAATAGCAAACCAGTAGCACATCTGATTCTAAGATTGTTAAAATTTACTAAGCACATGGTGTCCCCTGCTCCCAGTATGTAGCCACCACAGTGCTCCTTGTAAAACCAAACCTCAACACACCATGCCTCCACTTCAGACTTGCAAAAACTGTGGGAAAACCCAGAATCCTTAGCTTGATTTAGAAAGGCAAGCCTTTCCATTTCATACGCTACTTACCCCAGATTCCTTCATCACCTCCAAATCGGCTCTGAGCACGTGCAATTAATTGCTGGTCATGCCCTGAACATGCCAGGACATTTTGTGTCTCTGTACCTTTGCTAGGTTTCTCTGCTTGGAATGCCTTTCCCATCCTCTCTACCGAGTGAACCTAGCTTGGTAATATTGTTCATTGTTCCCACAGTTTCCTGTAAATACAAAAAGTTGCTGGCCAGACTCATGCTTGAAAGGGGGCATTGCCCAAGCAGAACACATTTGACAGAGCCTAGGTGAGAAGGCTTGGAAGTTAGAACCTCTGTCCCAGGATGGTCCAGGATGGTCCCCAAGGCTTCCTACACAGCTTGGCCACTCTTTGAGTTCAGAAAATTTGCTCATCTTTCAAGGGCAAATGGTTGAAGGAATTTAGAATGTTCTGAGAAAGAACGCTTCAAGGGGTCATGAGAGCTTTTTAACTTACTTGGTCCATGATGATATGGTGTGTCATTCCACTTTGCAAGCTGTTTCTTATCACGTCACCATTGTCAAGGAATAATCTTTCCATGTCACTACATATCCTTGAATAATATCATTTTAATGACCATGTCATATTACATTGCATATCTTCCCTTTTTGGAGATTGATTTTCAAGTATCTATTATTATAAATGAAGCTGCAGTCAGTATCCTTATTGCCAAATCATTGTGCACATTCACAAATGTTTCCTTAGAATAAAAGGTCCAGCTTTCTACTGGATCAAATAGTGTGCAAATTTTTAAAGCTTTGATACAAATGGCCAAATAATTGCCCTTCAAAAGATTATACAAATTAACCCTCACATTAGCCCCCTATGAAACGCCCATCTCCCCAGATGCTCCTCAATATTATTAACGTACCTATTTGATTGATAGGTGCTAATTTGTATTTTTTATTATTACTGAGGTAGAACGATTTTTTTAATGTTTATTTTCTCGTTTGTCAATTGGTTTGACTTGGCTCATTTTTCCACTGGATATTTTAGTGTTGGTTTCCTGTGATCATTTTCTTAACCCATCTTCATTCATATATTAATCAAATGTTTTGAAAGCCTACTATGTATCAGATCCTGTGCTTGCATTAAGTATGTGGTACTTAATCCTTATGACATTTAAAGTCTAACCATGTAATATATGTCCAAAGTTTTTTCTAGTTTGCCATTTACCTTTTAACTTTTTAGAAATATATTCAAGTTTTCTACAATTTTACAGTCAAATCTATAAATATTTATGATTCCTGCCTTTTGTTTCAAATTTAGAGAAGCCTCCCCTACTTCAAGAGAACATACATTTTCACAAAAATTTTCTTCCACACTTCTACCCCCTTCGTCTGCTTTTGATGGTAATGCGAATTGTCACCTTTTCTGCATCTTCCTGAGTATTTTAGTGTAGATTTGGGAAAGGCTCCTTTGGAAGCTATGGGCCATATGTTATATTAAATGAGAAGTCCTAGAAAATTATCTTGAATGCCTTGAAGTGGATGTATTAATAGAAAGTGACTTGGATTTACTCTGGGCCATCCCATTGAACAGAGCTAGCCCCATAGGTAGAAACAATGGTGAAACAAATTTCATCAGAAAGAATTGAAGGATGCAAGTTTCAACAACACAACGGGCTGCCCCAGAGACTAATGTTCCAGGTAACTAATGTTACCAAACACGGATAAGACAAATTAACCACTAGGCCAGGACATAGCGGATTCCTGTAGCAGATCAATGGTTCTCAAACTTGAGCATCAGAATCACCTAGAAGGTTTGTTAAAGCACAGCTTGCTGAACCCATGCTCGGAGTTTCTGATTCAGAAGTTCTGGGGTGGAGCCTGGGAATTAGCATTTCTAACAAACTCCCATGTGATGCTGATGCTGCTGGTCTGGGGATTACACTTTGAAAACCAGTAAGATAAGGAACCAAACAAACTTCAGAGTACCTCTCACCCTGAGAGTCTGGGGTCCTAAGCAATATTTCTATACTGCTTTGGCCACCAAGCCACCCCTTTTCTATATTTCTCCATAGAGCACCTATTGACACAACTGGGGAATAACTAGTCTACCTTAAATCTAAATATTAAGCCTCAGTGAGTTGTGAAGAAATCCTTCCCATCTTCACATATTCTGTTCCTAGATTACTAATTTCAAACACAGAAACATAAGGGAATTCAGAGATCAGAGCGTGGACTCCAGTGGTTTTCAATGTGTTTGCACATTGTTATCACCTAGAGAGCTTTCAAGGTCCCCCCCTAAAGGTTCTGTTTAATTGTTCTGCGATGAGGTCTGGGCACTTATAGGATCACCTGGGAATCACAAAGCCTCCCCGGGTGATTCTAACGGGCATCTAAGGTTGAGAAGCAGTGAGGTGGTCCAATTCCCCCTTTTTCACTCAGGGCAGCATCTTCTCTTTCCTTTTTGAAACAATTTAAAGGCAACTCTCCATGTTCCTTCAGAAACCCCAAGAGTAAGATAGGCTGATCACACTCTTCATGGGCTTTTAACAGTCCCTTTCCTATCAGGAAGATGGTTAATCTAGACTGAGGCTGCCATGTCATTGCTACTGCTTGAGTAAAGAAGATGGAAAAGAGAAAATAGAACTCAGCCTCATATGTCTTTTCTGGATGGAATTCAATCATCTACCAACCAGCCTGAGCCCTCCCCAGTCACTTTTACTCCAGATCGAACTCCATCCCACTTCACGTGCTCCCAGAGAACCCACTGGGTTTGGATGTCATCTGTTTTCAGATCTGGCATCAGGAGGCTGGTACATTCCATTACTATCTGCAAGAACAAAATACTAAAGCTCACTCAGGGCTTGTTTTGCAAGCCTGGATCTCCTTGCAACCAGAAGAGACCCAGGGAAACACACACGTAAATGTACATAAACAATGTTTGAAACTCATCTGAAGCCTCAGAGGTTGTGAAATCCTCCCCAGCTGTTTCCAATAAGGGCGTGAGGCCAGTCACATGGGCACCATGTCTCCCTACTGTCGCAGAGACGAGAATAGCCTGGGCAGGTTATCCTCCAGGAGAGAGGTTATCCTCTGCCCGGTCCTTCTAAAGCAGATAAGCCTCCTGTAGCAGGCCTCAGAGAAAGTGTCTGCACTCTTGCATTCTCTCTCCTCTCTTCTCTCTCCTTCACATTTCCTGCATTCCCTCTTCCTTCAAACCCCTTTCCTTTTTTTTTTCCCCCTGTTCACTGCCAATTTCTAAGGCCTGCCATGGCTGCTTTCCCTCAACAAAAACCAATTGCACTCCCACTAAGAATCCATTTCTGGGCTGAGCACTAGGGATATCCATTAGCAGAGGACTAAACTCTGGCTTCCAGGAGTTCATGTATGTATGTATGTATGGTGTGCAAGAGAAGAGAGTGTCATGCACTGTATGAACTGCAAATGTTTACAGAAGCATAAACCCATTCACAGTAACTTGGGGTAATGATGATCTCCATTTTAAAGAACAGAAATTGAGGCTCAGGAAAAATTACTAACTTTTCCAAGGACACACAGCTGGTAAGGAGGTCTGGGGCTTGAATTTAGGACTTTCAGACTTGAAAGTCAACACTAGGGATTCCTGAACTCCTTCATGCATTCAACCCATAGTTGTTAGACGTCTTCTAAGAGCCAATGAGCACTGTATTAGTGCTTGATATTCAAGATTAATGAATGAGCCCTGTCCCTGCCCTCGAGGAACAGGGACGAACAGGAAGCTCCCAAACACTGCCTGCTGTGAAAGGCTCTGTGATGGAGCTGAGCACATGAGGTGTGGGAGCTATACCCAGGAAAGGCATCTCACCAGCCTCGGAGTCCAAATGCCTTCTTGAATGGACATTTAAGCTAAGACAAGAAGGGGGAATGGAGTTGGGGGGGTAGAATATTCTAGTGACAGGGAAGCTTGTGTACAGATCTGCAGGTGAGACTGTGGCTCCTTCAGGGAAACACAAGGAGCAGGGTACAGAGGAGGACAGAGTGGGAGGCACTGAGAGGAGGGACTGTGGTGAAGAGGAACCTGAGTTGCCGGCCGTGGGAGCCTGCTCTGCCAGCCTGACGAGGCTGGACTCCATCCTGAGGACAGTAGAGACTTACTGCAAGAGTTTTAAGCAGAGGCGCAATCGGATGTGCATTTTAGAAAGGTCGCACTGGCTGCAGTGTGGACATAGCGGCAGTGAGAGAGGCTGGCACCCTGAAGTGCAGAGTGGTGGGCAAGGAAGACAGCTTGCATTCACAAGATATTGAGCAAATAATCACAGATTTGGTAACTGCCTGGGTGTGGAGGATGAGAGGGTAGAAGGTGTGAAGGAGGACCTCCAGGATTTGGCCCAAGCGACATCGCTGACTGTGCTGCCTGCCATTCACCAGGATGAGGACAGCTTTGCGAGGGAAGATGAGGATGTCGCTTTTTAACTTGTGGAGTTCGCAGTGCCTGTGGGACATCCAAACAAAAAGGACCTGCAGCAGGTCAGGACTAGGGGGAAGCATGAAGGCATCTAGGGCAGGAACTCTCTGGGTTGCTCACTGTCAGGGTTGTGTGAAAGTAGGGACCTGCGAGTACCTGCCTCCTTAAATTTTGTGCCCTAGACACCTCGCATGCCTCACCCTAGTCAGGGGGCAGTTTTGCTCCAGTGAGAGTTTTGGGCTGTGGGCAAAGATCTGAGAGTCATTGGCCATGGCAGTTGAGACCAATGTGACTAGAGGGGAAACCAGGGAGAGGGGTAGAGAGAAGAAGTTAAGCACTGAACCCTGAGGGTCACATCCTTTAAGTCAGGGTGGAGAAAAGAAATAGAGCAAGAAGACGACTAAGAAGGACCAGCCAAGAGAAAGAGAAGTTGTAAGAGGAAAGTCTGGGGTCATGGAAGCCAAGGGAAAATAATACATTATGGAGGAGGGTGGAGTGTCAAGTGATGGGAAATTAAGATGCAAACTGAGAGCAATCATCTAATAAGATTAGCAGTAAGGAGGTTATGGTGCCCTTAGTGACCCGAGCTCTGTGGGATGATGGGGTTGGGAGCAAAGCTTAACAAACAATGGGAGGGAGAGCCAAGGCAGTAGCTGGAGGAGATCTAGAATTGGAAAGAGTTCTTTGTCTTAGAAAGACTTGAGCATGATTAAGTGCATGTGGCAGAGATCCAGTAGAGGAAGGGGTTGAAGACAAGAACTCACTGTTAGACTGCAGGAACTCTTAGGAGAAGGGGTTGGAGGGCTTAGGAGGAAGTGCCAGTCCTCCTTAGTGACATGGGTTGTAGATCCCAGGTATGAGTGAGAGGGCAGGAAGTGAGGACATCCCTGTGGGAAGTGATGGGCTCTGTTCTCCCTGTGATGTGGCTGGAGGAGTGGAGGAGCTGGAACTGGAGCTCCTGGAAACAGCCACACCTTGGGAACCCCATTGCTCCTGTGCTGGCAGCACTTCTCCACATTCCAGAGTGAATGTCTCAGGATTAAATAAAATGGTAGGTATAAATAATTTGAAAAGATGGGAGCTTATTTTCTTCCCTTCCTTCCCCCTGAAAACTACCATTGATTTCAGAGAATTTTAATTACCTCTTAACCTGTAGGAAAAACTTTTTCTCAGAATTATTTTATGTTCAAACCAGCAATGACCAAAAGAACCAAGTTATCTACATATTGAAGTCTTACATGAAAGTCGTTTTTCTTGCACAATAAACAATTAAGTTTACATTAGCTCTTTATGTTGCGTAAATGGACATCTTCAGAATTCCTATCTGACACCAGGTATAAGGTCCCAACAGATCTGGAGGGAAAGTCTCCTGACCTTTTATAAATTTTTGTAAGAAATGGATCATTTTAAGAAAAAAGAAGAAAAAAGAGCAAATTATAGGAAATGTTCCTAGAGGGTGTGATTTATTCTGGCACAGCCATCTTCCCTGGATGTTTGAATTCTCTGTAGTATTCATTCAGTTCTCACCCTTGGAAGCCTCTCCTTTGCTGTCTCATTGGAGGGGGACATGAGTACTTAGAATTTTTGGCTGAGTTAGCTGAATTTAAGGAATAAAAAGTTCAAAACACAATCTGTCCACAGCAAAAACCAACTGTACCCAAAACCTGCAAAGTTAACTTTTTTCAGAGATGTTAAACCCAAAGTTGATGCTGCAAAATATACCATCTTGGGATTTTTTTGGCACCAACTTCCTTCTCCCATGGTAGGAACTGTCTCTGAGTAAATACGTATGAAAGCAATTGCTATGGTTGAGCAATCTTCCTCTCCCTCTCTCTTTCCCCCTCCCTCTCCCTCCCTTCCAATCCTCACAATCTGATCCCCCTTTTTCCACAAGCATTACACACTCACATTCACACACATTCCTCCTCCTCCTTATTATCACCATCATCATCATCATCATCATCATTTTGTAGCTTCTTTCAATTTCAACTTGTAGGACTTTCAACTTCAGATTGTCTCATCTCCCAAACAGCTGCAACAACAGAAGGTCAAGTCCTGGAATCAGGTTGCAAATAGCAAACAGAGAAGTAAATGCTAAGGCTAAACCAGACAGGGATGGGAATAAAGCAACCCTGTTCAAATTCTCCGACCTCATTTTTTCCCTTCCAAACAACATCAGGATTGAGGGAGGTAGGGATTAGCTCTAGGGTCAGAATTTTACCCAAGTGTATAATATTTTAGGAGGTTTGCTACTTTGTCTAAGCATGATGATCATGTCTAGCCACTTGGCTTCTGCGGGCCTGCTCCTCCAGCTGATGGCACCAGAAAAGATCATCTCGAGGGACATTCAGCATCTCTGTGATGGGCCTCAATTAAGAATCATCAGAATCCATGCTGGTGGGAAGTTCTGTTCTGGCCAGAAAGTATTGGGTTAGATTATAGATGGCAAAATCTGACCTAGGAAATAGGCTTTTGAACAGTGTGGGGAAGAGCCAGCCTGCTATAAAACATCCACACACACCCATCTTCGTTCAGCATCTCCATGACCACCCCAACTCAACCTGACCCTCAGTCTCGGAGTTGGACTGGCAGTTCCTCAAGATCCCAGACCCTTCATTTTAGAGGCACCAAAGCTGAAGTCTGGAAAGGTGGTCTGGAGAGATTCCCGAGCCCTCCCAGGTCCATTATCTTATCTGTTCCCCATCACCTTCTTACTTTATCCTCTTTTTAATATAGGAAAGATGAGGCTCAGATAAGGTCTCTGCTCTTTTCAAGGTCACAAAGAGTGTTGGTGGAAATGGCAAGACTGGAAACCCACCAGCTCGACACTGCCTGGCTCTCCTTGAGTCCTCACCCCAGGCCATGAGAGGAGGATAAGCATCCAGACTCAGCCTTATCTCTTGAGGAGAAGGCAGAGTTAGTCCTTGCCCTTCCCTTCCTGTCCTCCTACCTCTTCCCACCTCCCAGTACCTTTCCATTTTTATATCCTGCCCAAGATGACATACCCACTGATATCCTCCCACACGGGCCTGCTCTCCTGCATAGGATGCTGTGCTCCCAGATCACCTCATGCTCTCCCTGATTCCACCTCTCGCTGCCTCCCACTTTACCACCAACACTGTGTCTAGGACAGAAATTCCATTCATCCAGTTAATACATCCTGAGCTCCCACTCTCCAGCAGGCACCAAGCTAGGCAGTGGGGATTTAGCATGAACAAGGCGAGATCCCTGCCCTTGTGGAGTGTACACTGGAGTGGTCAGAAAAGATCACTAAATTACAGCTCCACATGGTAGATAGTATGAGGGGGAGTTTGGAGTTCTCTGGGAGCATAGAGCCAGAAGATTTAACCCAGGCTAGGGCATCAGGGCATATTTCCAAAGAGAAGAGACCATTTGGGCTGAGATCCGAAGGACAAACTCTCCCAGTGCAGGGAGAGAAGGGCCTTCTAGTTGGAGGAACAGCATGTGTAAAAGGCCAGAAGGGAGAAGAACTGAGAGAGGACACACAGACCCGCAACCAGGGAGGGTAGGGAGTGCAGCAGCCCCCACCTGCAAGCTCCACCTTCTCCAGTCTTTATCCACCCAAATCCTTCAGGCACTCAGTACTCAGCCAAAGCCCAAGACCTTCTCCCAGTCAAGGCTCATTGTCTGGCCCTTCCTTCCTCCTCCGCTTACAGCCACAAAGTTTAGCACCAAGTTAATTTTAACCAATACTGACTTTTCACTCCCTGAATAAGTTGTAAGCAATTTGAGGGAATGAACCATGGCTTTTTTTTTTTTTTAACTTTCCCTCACAGTACTGAGGACCTAGCTCAATTTGTTTCCTTGTCCCAGGGAGTATGGTTTTTTTCTGCAACCTCCAGGCCACAGCTGTTTGCAAACTTCATAGGAAACTGCATTTGAGTCACAGGCAAAGGGACATCTGAATGAATCCTCCATCTCTTAATAAGGAGAGAGAATTCACAAGGTCTTCTAGGGACATGTCCAGATAAAATGAGGCTGATTAAAACTTTAAAACACTAAACTTTTATTATAATTGCTATTCATACTTTTGTCATTGCCATTTATTAATAACTTTTCTTTAAGTTTGTTTGAAAATAGAAAATTCATTTTTAAAAAACTCTCCAAGGCTTTACCAGTCTCACTTTACAAATTCGTTCCTATAACATTTGTTTAATATTAGTGTTTTTCCATTTTTTTTCTTTTTGGCTAATACCATTGAGAGCAGTGTCACGCTGAGAATCCACAGTGATGACAGAGCTAGTTGTGAGGGTGCTCATTCCATTCCTGTAGCATTCAGCACCTCTGTCCATTTCTGTGTTTGCCCCCAGTGTCTGAATTTGGTTGCTTCACTGAATGGTGTGGCCCCACCAGCTGACACCCAGGCATTGACTGGCCTCAATTACTGCAACACCTATGTTTCAAGGACTCTGTGGCCCTGACCTAAGTACAAGCTTTAAATGGGAATAAATCTTATATAAGCCTTTCCATTTACTTTCCTGCTTATTAAAGGTGAATTGTAATGGAAAACCCTAAATGTCACAGAGTCTGGAAAATTGAAATAATAATGGGCAGCATTCTCCTTAGTGGTATAACTAGTAAAAGTGGGCCTAATGGAAAGTCCACTGTGGAATCATCTGTGTTTCTATGCAACAAAATTATTTTCCTTCTTTCTCTAACAAGGGAAGTAGTTCTGACCAACAAGGTTGGCTGTCTTAGGCATTGTGGTGGAGAGCAATGGAAAGATGAGTGTGTAGTGGGAGCAGGCTTAGCAGAGTTCCTGAAGCCATTGCTTTAGTGTCCCACCACATCTGTAGGCCTAGGGGATGCCATGCAGTCCTCCAGAGATAGCCAAGGAAGCTGCAGAGCTGAGGCCACCCTCTGTGCTTGTAAACAATAAGCACACCCCCCAAAATCAGGAATAAGCCCATGAGAACTGCCCATATCCCATGGTCCCACAGCACCTCATCAGCTGCACTAGTGTGTTCTGCAGTAGATCCACTGCTGGTGGGCCTCAGGTTGCAAATATATTTAGTAATGGATCAAAATAGAATCTCTTAGCAAAAACTGGACCTTACAAGCAATTTGCATCAAGTCAGAAACCCATACATCTGTGTCCCACAGCAGGCCACCCTTAAGCAACATGAAGGCTTCCAAAAAGGTTACCCTGCCCATATGAAAATGCCAATTTTATCCAGCAACATTGCTGTGTTTTCAAATTTCTGTAGACGCCAATGCTGTAATGAATGTTCTGACCCTCAGGGTGTCATCCACAGCCAGGCTTTGTGCCTGTCTTTTGCAAAACTTACCCAATTTCTGTCCAAAAAAAAAGTCCAAGACTAGGTTGATAGTAGATTTATGTGTCAAAGGAGAACACATAGACTTTGGATAACTTTACTCCAAAAGAATTCTCTTGCTCTCTCAAGCCTATTCTGTTAATAACATGTTTAGTTCTATTTCTAAGTTTGATTTTTTTATGGCAACAGTTTGACTATTGAAATTCTTTAGCTTTGTAAACCATGGCACAAACTGTTCCCCGATGAAAAAACGCAGCTTTCCATAAGGCTTCCCCAGAAATACCAACGTTAGAATGGGGGATGTGATTTGACTTTTTGTGAGTAATCTTCCTAGCACTGCCCGAAGAGAGAGAAAAAGAGAGAGATGCAGTTTCACGTACAGTTTTACATGTAGTAAAGCATCTGTGGAGATCAGAGGATAAAAATATTTCCATGACAGGAACTTAAAATTTTAAGAGAATTTTCTTTTAAGCTCTTCACTGGCCAGTGGAAGAGTTGACCATGGCTTTTTCCTTCATGTGTAGAAAAACACTAGGCAACTTGGTAGTGAAGCAGGATTTTTCTCGGCCAATTTGCCAACTGGGACCTCCGCTGGCAACACCCCCCCACACCCCACCCTGTGTTATAGCTTGTACCCACATTCAGCGGTTCCCAAGCTCTTGTCCCACATCCAAGAAGAGTAAAGATATGCTGACAATTTGAAGGTGGAGAAGAATTTTATTGAGCGACGGAACAGATCTTAGTGGAGACATAGTCAGGTGGTTTCTCTCTCCCCCAGTGTGGCTGAGTCTGGGGCTTTTTATGAACTCAGAATGGGAAGTGCATGCTGATTGGTTTGTGAGTATGCAAAAATGGTTAAAGCAAAGACATTCAAAGGTAGGCACAACAGTGTAGAAAACCAATTAGGAAAGGGTAGGTATATGTAAAATAGATAAAGGGTGGGATCCATCAGAGGAAATTGTGTCAAAAAGGAAGAGGGGTTCTCAATCCGGTCTGTGGATTTGACTTGTAGCTTGGCTTTCAGGCTTTAAATTCTTTTCGACTTGGAGGTGGGGTTTTGCTGGGGACCCACCCCTGTTTGCCTAGGCATTTGTCTGCCCCCTGCTGCTGTCAGTGGGATTACAAATTGACTCACATTTTTAAAAATTGTGGCCTCCCTTCTTACCCCCACAAGTAGCAAAAGATGTTTTTAGATCCTGAACATCTCAAAAGTAAAATCTAGAGCTGACTATCCAAAAAGGCAGCCACTAGTCACATGTGGCTATTGAGCACCTGAATGTGGCTAGTGAGAAATGACATGTGCTATAAATGCAAAATATACTCTGGATTTTCAGGGAAGTAATATGAAAAAAAGAATAGGAAATATTTCTTTAGTGATTTTTATATTAAGTTGAAATAACATTCTACATATATTGGGTTAAATAAGATATATTAGTAAAGTTAATTTCACCTGTCTCTTTTTATGTTTTATAAATGTGGTTACTAGAAAACTTAAAAGGCCCATGTGGTTTATGTTATGTGTCTGTTGGACACGCTGGTCCAGAGGACTGGTCTGGAAGACACTTGTGAGAAGGGGGAATGACATGATTTCCATACAGGCCCTGAGTTCTTCAACTATTTTGGTTTTTATTCACAGTAAGAATTTCAGAAATTATGGATCTCTGCCCTTTCTGGTTTTCTATTAGGTCAGCTGTGACTTTGCCTTTCTGGGCCAATTCCTATCCCAAACTTCTTATTTTTAGGCAGAAGTCCTGCATGCTCTAAGCCAGCATGTTAGGTGTTTGGGGTGTTTTCTTTTGAGATGGCATCCCATTCTCTTAACCCAGGCTGGAGTGCAGTGGCACTATCACAGCTCACTGCAGCCCCGACCTCTCAGGCTCCAGTGATCCTCCTGCCTCAGCCTCCCAAGTAGCTGAGATTACAGGTGCCTGCTACCACGTTGAGTGTTTTATTAAAGCAAACAAGCATTCAAGGTCTCTCTACTGCTTCTTCCCTGCAACATCATCACAGAGAAGAACTTGCATCCTTTAAAACCTTGTTCTAAGTATCTGTACATTTATTGGATTATCTGCTCTACTTTATCTTTGAAAAATTCCTGAGAAGCAAATATTATCCTCACTTTACAAAAAGGAACCTGAGTTGACTAGAGCAATAATGATGGTTCATGTTTGACGAGAGCCATATAATTTACAATTATTTTCTAATATATTTATTCTGACCCTGTGACACAGTTGTTCCTATTCCTGTTTTACATACTGGGAAATTATCTTTACAGAGGGCTCGAGTGCCTGTGCCCCACAGCTGATAAACGGAGGAACCAGCATTTATTCTTTCAACACATGTTTATTTGTTGTGCTAAACACTAGTAAACAAGGATATGGTCCTTTCATGGAGTTTGTATCCTAGGATTCACAGCACCCAAGTGTTAAGTGCTCTACTAAGAATCAAAACAGTGTGATGAGTGGAAAGACAATAGATATCTAGGCTGCATGGTGGGAAAAGCCCTCTCTAAAGAGGCGACATTGAAGATGAGATCTGAATGACAAGAGGGAGCTGCTACGTTAAGATCAGGGGACAGCAGCAGGCACAAAGCCTGCAAGGCTGGAAAGAGCTTGGCATGTTGGAGGAACTCAGAGGCCAGCGGTGATGGGTGGGCAGTAAGGTCAGAGACGGCAGGGGAGATGGCCATGCAGGCAGGCTTGTAACCTGAGGAAAGACATTTGGATTTTACTCTGGATGTAACATGGAGGGGAGGGCTTAGCAGGGGGGAGACAAGTGCCCTAGCATCCTCCACACTTGAATACTGCCTGCCTCTAATTAACATTCTACAAAGATGACCAGGGATGAAGTGGGAAGAATCAGTTATACAGAGACCAGAGTGAAGCCGGGAGATCAGTGACAAGGTTGGAGTGCCGGATGAGAGGCAATGGTGGTAGATGAGTGTGGACCCAGTAGAAATGGTGAGAAGTGGATGGAGTCTGAAGTTTTTTTGGAGATAAAGCCAATGAGACTGGCTGATGGATGGCTTATCCCTCTTTACACCTGACTGTCCCTCCAGCTCTCTTTACTCCTGCAGTGTCCATCCAAAAACACTCTGCCCAGGGAAATCTAATTTCTGTTCACCCCGTAATAATGCCCAGAAGGCAAAATGAAACACTGACAGATTGTCATTATTTATCACCCCTTTGTTTTGCTTTGTTAATTCATTGTCCTGCCTAGCTGTTAGCGTCTTGATTGTTCATGTTGACCTTTAGAAATACATTCGAGGTGAATAAGGAGGCCTTGCTATATTCCAAAATCATGTCAGTGGGAATAACCAAAATGATTTTATTCTTTCACTCTCCTTTTGGCTGGCAGGAAGATGAGCTGTTCACATATTCATATGACACACTACCATTTGAAAACCAAAAAACCAGAAGCATGCAATGTCATATATGCAGTCATCGGCAAATGTACAAAGCACCCTGCAGCACAGCATAGTTACACACTCCTTAGTAGGGAATGGGGGAGGAAAATTGTACGTAAGAACCAGATGTTGGCTGGGTATGCTGGCTCGGGCCTGTAATCCCAGCACTTTCAGAGGCCGACAGGGGTGGATCACTTGAGGTCAGGAGTTTGAGACCAGCCTGGCCAACATGGCGAAACCCCGTCTCTAACAAAAATACAAAAATTAGCCGGGTATGGTGGCACAGGCCTATAGTCCCAGCTACTTGGCAGGCTGTGGCACAAGAATCACTTGAACATGGGAGGTGGAGGTTGCAGTGAGCTGAGATCGTGCCACTGCACTCCAGCCTGGGTGACAGAGTGAGACTCCATCTCAAAAAAAAAAAAAAAAAAAGAACCAAATGGTTGTCACAAAGTGATAATTTGTTTGCCACTGGCAGTAAGATAAAGGAGAGAGAGATCTTGGGTGGAAGTGACAAGCCAGAGGCAAGGGCTGGTCTGAAAAGGCTACAGAGAGGAGGTGTTACCTAAGATTTTCCTTAGAGGATACCCTCAGGCTCTGGTTAAACAAGGAGAAACAGGGAGGGTATGAGATCAAAACGGGTTGCCAGTCAGCAAAAGTTTACACATGCATGCATATGTATATGCAACTTCTTCTCCAGCCAGTGAAAACATTTTCTTGGCATATAGGCTGAACTTCATTAATTCCCAAGGGCAATACATGCTGTCAGTGCTAAGGAATGCAAACCCACCCTTCTTCACTTACCAGCACAACTACTCTCTTCCCCAGAACACAGAGCGGGATCAACTGTGGCAGCAGGTGTTGGGCACATCTGTGTAGACTCCACATGCATCTCTCTCTGACATAAGGGAATTTTTACTCCTACACACCAAAGAACTACACTCCCTTAAACACCTTCACTGGTTCCCACTGCCTGCCCACACAAGGTGTGTTTTGTGGAATAATTATTCTGCAGCTGTTCATAGGTGTCAAATACATTTGGAAATTGTTGCACTTAGTGTTAAAGAGGGCTTTTTCTCTCCAGGACTTCAAAGATGCTTTAATAAGCCAACATGCATTGGGAATCTCCAAAGGGGGAACATATACAGCATTTCCCAAACTTGTAAATTACTGATCTGTTTTCATAGAGCATCACTTGGGACTAACGGTCTGTGAAAGGCACTTTGGGAAATGCGGGACTGACTAAGAAGGGCTTCCCTTAGTGCCCTTCACAGTCAGACGCTGCCTGCTTCTCAGGAGTCCTGCACAAGGCAGACTGCCCCCAAGACGCTGTTTCAGCCTACTCACCATATGTATTCCCACCTGTGGACCTCTGCTCACACCATCCCCGGCCCAAATTATGCTGTTCCTTCTCTTCTCATTGTAAGTCAACCCACTCCTCTCGTTGTAAGTCAACCCAAGTCCTTTCTTCTCTGGAAAGCTTTGCTCATCCCTACCAGGACTGGAGATGCCTTGTGCCTCAGACCATCTTAATATTGCTTTATGTCACACTCATTTAGCTTTTGATAGCTGGCTTCTACCTCTATCTCTAATACCTTGCATATGGTAGAATTAGTAAATTCTTTATTAAAGAAGAAGAAAAACAGGAAGGAGATAAAAGAGGAGAATCACAAAGAAAGAAGTAGGGGAGGGGAGGAGGAGGATGGGAGGAGTAGAGAAAGAGAGGAGAAAACCAGGGAGGTGACAGTGGGAAAGAGAATTTCACAGGACCTTGGACGTGGTACTTTGATTGAGTATAGGTAAGAGGCAAAGCCCAGGGAGCGCAGCCTTGAGTACTTAGTGGAAAAGAAGATCCATGAGGTTCTGCATATATGACCATCCAAGGCAGCTCCCAGGAGGTGTTCCTGGCACCATGCCACACTTGGGCAGTGCCCATTCATAAGGTGTCAGCTCTAACCAGTGAGTGCAATACCTAAGAGCAGGCACAGACTGTGACCCCTTAACCTAACCTATGCTTTATGATAAAATAGATACATATTTATATTTGTACTATTCAGAAAACAGCATATGTATCCATTTCTTGGGGGTTTTTTTGTAAACAACATAATACAATATCCAGTTAGTACTGAGGTGTTTTTGAGACAAGGTCTTGCTCCATCACTCAGGCTGGAGTGCAGTAGAGTGATCACAGCTCACTCTAGCCTTGACCTCTGGGACTCAAGTGATCCTCCTACCTCTGCCTCCCAAGTTGCTGGGATCACAGGTGCATGCCACCAAGCCTAGCTAACTTTTTTTAACATGGGGTCTCACTATATTGCCCAGGCCAGAGTGCAGTGGTGAACATAGCTCACTGCAGCCTCAAATTCCTGAGCTCAAGTGACCCTCTCACCTCAGCCTCCTAAGTAGCTAAGACTACATGTGCACATCACCTTTTTTTTTTTTTTTTTGGTAGAGAGAGGGTCTCACTATGGTGTCCAGTCTGGTCTCAAACTCCTGGCCTCAAGCAACCCTCCTGCCTCAGCTTCTCAGAATGCTGGTATGACAGACATGAGCCACCACCACACCTGGCTATTACTGTTAAACAAAATTAATAACATACAAAGTGCAAATTATATAACCCTAAAGCAATCACTGTCAAGAGACCTACCACTAAAGCCAGTGCCTTCGTTTCACAGAGGAGGGGCCTAAAAGCCACAGAGCAGATTGAGCTGTGACTAGAACCTCAAATCTATGGCCTAGTGCACTCACTACATGGACCATCTGAAGCGCTGCTTCTCATGGCTGGGCAGCCTATAATCTCTTTGTCAGCCAGATGGCCAGTTGCCTGAGATGGGAGACACAAGAAACATTCCCACATCTGCTTCCTGCTTTTAACTCACATAAAAATGGCCAGTCAGTTTAACAAAGCTATTTTCCTAAAGGGACCAGAGCTTCTATTTTTTCTGTACATTTAAAACCTGCCAAACAAAATGACACATGTTGTCAACAAGATGCAACAGATATCTTCCCAAAAAGCCTCTTCTTTGTAAGCTGTCACGCCAGTTCTGTTGATGTAGTTACCTTCTGCAAAGACCAGCGGTCTTGCCAGAGCTCCACCCTGGAAAAGCTCATCCTGTGGAAGCACAGCTTGGTGGGGTCGCCAGACTCCTGTCTCTAACACACTGTTAAATGCCTAGATGTATTTCTTTCATGCTTGTGCAGAAATTCCATTTCAGAGTGTCGGGGCAACACCTAAGTCAGTCTCCCACATGTGGGTCATGGAAAGAGCCAGGGCCTGGACGCCAGGAGGCCTGGGTTCCAGTCAACATTCCCTGTGACTTTTACAAGTCGCAAGTGGATGACCATGCCCCCATTGCCAGCAGCCTTGGGACGTATGTGGGGGCACTAAGCATAATGGGCCAGTGTGGGGCATGGGAGGGGGTCAGCCCAGCTGCTGTGGTCCCTCTGCCAGCCCCCAGGGCAACCCACAGCCAGGCAGTCTCAGCCAGGGCAGGACAGGGGCCAGGGCCAGAGCAGCGCCTCCACACTGAGTCACAGCCAGCCCTGTAGGAGAAAAACAGCTGAATGTGGGTGAGAACCTGAACATCCATAACAGCCTGGTCCAGGAGAGCATTTCTGGGTCCTGTGAAGAGGAAGAAGAGAAAATGATGTTGGAATCCCCAGGTTAAGGAAAACCAAGCCATTCCCTGGCCTGCAAGTTGTATCACTTCCTCTGTAACTGTTTCTCTCCTTCTGAGCACTGGTACCTGGTTTGTGGGACAAGAAGACAAGTGACATGATCAAAACAAAGCTTTGGTTTGTATTTCCTTCTACTCCTTGTAAATTTTATTCATTGAGAGAGATTTTTCTCCTGCCACCAGATACAGCCATGGCAGGCCCTGTAACTGTTCAGTGTATTCTTAGGCTATAAGCAGGTCCACCCTCAAAAACAAACTCCAAATTCAGTCATAGAAAGTACAATCCGAGAGATTAATCAAAACCTCCAACTTGAGCCAGGGTAAACCTTCCTTCCTCCCCCAGCTAGGCTAAACTCCAACCCCACCCTGTGAAAAGGCAGGATGAGGTTGTCTCTCCCCTGTTTCTCCATTTTGCTCTTCTCCTCCTAGTCCCCACCCAAGTCTGTTAGCCAATTTCTTACCCCTCCTTGGTAGGGGCAGGTGAGCAGAGGTAGGAGAAAAAGTAGACCTTCCTTGAACTGGTCCCATTATAAGCTGGTCTGTGCTCTGTGGGCCCAGCCTGTGTTTAACACTGACTCTCTTTTTTCCCCTGGGGTGCTCCTTGGAGCTCTTTTGGGATCTTCCTTCCAGTAGTTTCCTTGACACAGGCAGATGTTTCTTTATTCCCAGTGTTCGCTTGTGGTGCTTTCATAGCCTCTGGGTCTAGCAGTCACCTCCAGCTTCTTACTGCCGAAGTCCCTCTGTCCTATTACATAGCCTCTTGGACAGCATCCAAGATGACTCTGCTCTGCACTTCCTCTGCACGACCCACATCTGGTCCACAAGAGAGACTTACAGGACGCATGGATGGGCGAACCCAATTGCAGCCCCTCCATCCTGCTGCACAGGCTGCCTCCACTTTCTCAGACATGAGAACTCTGTATTCGCCATCTTCAGGGAACCCATTCCAAGCTCTCCAAGTAGCCCCATGGGGACAGCCTCACTGCACTGGAGGGGAAGCCCAGGGAAGCCCTGATGAAATCTCTACTGGAAGGGTCTCTGGAGACTCACAGCACAGCAACTTTTCTCTCCAAGAAATCCCTTCATACATCCTTCGCCCTACCCAGGCCCCTTTTATAGCCTTCATCTGGCTGAAGAGTCCAAGCATCATGAAGCCAGTTTACAGATGTTTCCCTATTAGGCAACTTATTAGAATATCTTACAGCTCAGAGCATAGTCAAAACTTCCATTTTAACATTCATTACATGCTTATCTCAGATTTTAATTATCCACCCATTTAAAGATATGCCCCATGGGGCATAGACATCATCTGGTTTATTCACTACTACATCCCAGCTATGATAGGCACTCAGTGAATAATTATTGAATTAACAAATTAACGTTTAAGTAAAGTAGCGTCCCCTCCTCAGCCTGCAAGCCATATGGGAGTGGGAACTGAGATTATTTGTACTCAATATTTGCCCCCAGTAGAGTCTAGTAGAATGCTGGCCCATAGTAGGTACTTTAAAAGTGGCTTTGAAAAAAATTAATGAACCTGGGCAAAAGGCCACATTTCTCTAGGTAAGATTAATGGAGGCTCTACTGACCCAGAGCCTCTCTCCCATTCTTCTTCAAATTCTTCACTTGGCTACACTGCTTAAAACTCTGCTAATCAGATATTCTATCAGTTCAAAGCTTTTTTAACAACAAAGATATCACCACTGAGAAAATGGAAGCCAGTCATTTACACTTAAGAAGACAATTTGATACAAGGAATGTACAGGAACACTGTCAGGGGCCTGAAGAGTGCTAGGAGGCACTTAAGAGATAGGAGATGGCAGGCCCAGAGGTGGGAGCTCTTTTAGAGGCTTGCCAGGGAGACCGTGTGTGCCAGGAGGTGAAAAGGAAGTGGCAGACAAAACCAGTATTTTTTAGAGTTTGCCTTTAGCAAGCTTCCTTCTACACAATTTTTAAGAACCAATTAATTTTTAGAGCTAGAAGGAACCTTTGATATCATCAGATTCCATGGCTTCCAAACATTTTTAAGCCAAAAAACTTCTTCTTTCAATGAAATCTTACCAGAAAGCCAATATGAAAAACAGGTAAGCGGAGATAATCTGGTTCTAGATGGGTGGTTTTAGGTGGGTTCTAGATGTTTGGGCTGGGAAACCAAACATGCACATACACATACATATCTATTAATACATACATACACACATGCATATACATACATATACACACATACATATATGTATATACACACACATATACATGCATGCACATATATACACACATGTACACGCACACACACGATTTTCTCAGAGTAGTCTTCAAACCTCCCCCTCAGAATCACTAAGTGCTCCTGAAACACAGTGTGTCCAGATACAATGAAAGACCCACAGTCATCCTCACCCATCACCATGTCCCAGAGACTGGGCTCCAGAGGTCAAAAGAAAATGAAAGACACTAGACCCTACTGCTTCCTCCTCTTGATCAAGGAGCAAGACCTTGTCCCCTCCACTTCCCAAACTCTTTGTCTATTCTGTAAATGTTTGCAAATCAAAGAAAGAGCCCTTTCACGGGACCACTGAAGACTTCCCCCATGAGTTTAATACTACCAACAAATATTTACTCAGTTCTTCCTACATTCTTGACCCGTGTTTGGCACTCAGAACAAGTGACCATTGTCATTGCTAAGTTAACCAGCACTCTCTGGGTGCTGCCTGTTCAACCTTCTCTGAGCCATCTCAATTGCAGTTAAATATCCCACATCTTTCCCCTAAATGTGCTTTGAGACACTGTGTGAACTGATCTGCTGAAATGCAGATAAACTACATCTGTCAGCCCCCATCTATGAATCTAGTGAGACTTGCAAAAAAAATGAGGTTTGGCACAATTCGCTTTCGGCAAACCTTTGCTCCCAGGGATGACCACTGTTTCCTGTCTTTGGAACTTATAAGCCATCTGTTTAATAATCTGTCCTAGCTTCCTGCCAAGGACTGACATGCATCTCACCAGTCAGCAGTTCCCACCAAAAGTGCTTAGGGCCTCAGGGCCTCCCATCCCTGCTGCTGGCCAGTGTCCAGCTCACACAAGTGGCCCCCTCATCCCTAATGAGGCCTTACTGGAGAGGATGGGCCACTCGCCTATTGCAAGTGCACAATGTGAATCTGAGAGTTCAGTTTTGTGTAATTATTTCTGTATCAACAACATCAACTCAGGGCTCAAGATCACCTAGGTGAGTGTAAGAATAGAGACTTTCCAATTAGCAGAGCTAGGTTTGAAACCTAAGCCCACCACTCACTGTGTGGTTTTGACTAATGACCCACTCTGAACTTGTAAAATGAGCCCATGGGAGCTCATGGTTGTGATTACTAAATGCAATATAGTGCATTTAGTATATGCAATATTGTGCATGAAATGCTCAGCACAGTGGCTGGTGCATATCAGCATTGTTATTATTAAAAGAAAATACCCTTATTAATTAACTACTGCAAGTCAGGGGTGGGAATGGGACAAGGAGCAGGCCTGGGTGGAGGGCCTGTGTGTGAGGGGACTATTCATAGGTATCCAGTTCAATTCTTTTTCTAGGCACTAGGCGGTATATGGAAAAGATCCTCTTCCCTGTAGAGCTCGAATTTC
Source organism: Pan paniscus (assembly GCF_029289425.2). Lineage (NCBI taxonomy): Eukaryota > Metazoa > Chordata > Mammalia > Primates > Hominidae > Pan > Pan paniscus. The sequence continues at coordinate 57,197,516 of NC_073261.2, read as the reverse complement.
ATGGAGAAGAAATTAAGAGAGAATGCCTGTCTCCTTTCAGTCACCTGGCTTGTGGATTTGCTATCCCCAGGTGAAACCAAGGCCCTACTGGACTGGCCCCAGGCTGATTCCTGGAGGAAGCTACTAACCCCCAGAGATCTGAGGACAAGGGATTCCTATCATCTCCTTGAGCAACTGTTAAGGAGGCAGAGAGGAGCCGGGTGGAAGGTCCTCAAATGAACAAGGTCAACCAAGTGGCAAAGGTTCTAACAGTTCATTCTCCTGGCCCTCGTGTGAAAACTGCAGAAAAGTCACCCCATGCCTTTGTAGATTAAAATTAAGCTGGCAAGATTCAGCTGTAGTGGGCTTTAGATGGTCTGGGTCACTTTCTGAAGCCAATTTCTTTTAAAAGCTCTCAAGCTGAAGGCAATAGTACTAAATGACAGCTGAGAATTTTAAGTTTTATTTTCAGTTCTGGAAAAAAGGGGGGGGATGGGTATCCCTTTATATTTTTATACTGAGGACAAGTCAGTAGGGAGATTTCATTGTGTTGTCGGTGTAAAAGTAATCAACTCAGTGTGCCATAGCCAGGAATTCAAACTGCTTGGAAAATGCAGGTGTAGTTAGCCCTTTTCACTGGAAAATACACTGGACAGTGACGTGGGTAGGTTAAGAGCAGAGAGCTGCTGGGAAGATCTGCAGAAAGGGCAAGGTTGTCTGCCACATTCCTTCTTCCTAAAGCACTTATGCCATCTAGGTGAAACTGGGCTGTTCTAGAAGGGGTAGTACTTCCTGCTTTAACACTAACCAACTTGAAAATCACACTGGGAACAAAACCATGACAGCCAGGAACACAGCACCAGAAGGTGAAACCCAGCCCAGAGTATGTAGCCGCTGTAACTTACAGCATTAATAAAAGGCTTACAGAAAACCAAAGGCCTATTAAATATCCCTGCCCCACCTAGACTCACTACTTAATTGGGGTGGGAACCCTCAAGGCAGAAGGAGTATAAATGGTTCCAAAGGCCGGAGCGACTTTGGTCTGAAAGGCCCAGGTCCAATTAAAACAAACCAGGAGCCTTAATAACTGCTCCGTTTTGACATCGGGAAACCCACTCTAAATTCTGTCAATGGCTATGATGTAGAGATTTTATTATGATTATTATTTCATGGACTTAATGAATGCTTAAAAGAATTAAGCCACGATAAGACCCAAGGTCATAACCTCCTCATCCACCACAAAAGGGCAGCTTGCCCCAGAGCCAGCCTCTTCTTGGGAGGCAGTCCCCAGGTCCCTGGGTTCTGGTGGTCCTACTATTTGATTTGGGGTTGATTTAGAGCATGCACAAGCAAAATGGGCTGTAGGCCCTTGCCGTGACTGTAAAGGCTTCTGTGTGCATAGTCATCTCCTCAACCTGCCAGAAATTCCCCCAAAAGGAGAAAGGTTAATCCCTCTAACTTAAGGAATTTTAGCGTAGGTAACATCACAGTGTCCACCAGAAGGAGGACACACACACACACACACACACACACACACACACACACACACACACACACACACCCTACTGATGAAAATTAGGTTATCTATCTCCCTTAACCAACTGGCTATGAGTACATCTTGTTCTTTTATGCATTCACCATTTTTTTGTATTGCTAATAAGCCACAATAAGCAATATTGAGTATTTCTCATCGAGTTGTATTGAGTCCTTCACCATGAGCCAGGCACTATATTATATGCTAAACAAGTTCATTATCTTTGTGTATCACAAACCTTTCTGATTATAAGCAGTACTTATTAAGTGTTATGTTATCAACGTATATTAAAATGACAAATTCTCTTGGTAATCATGATTCAGTAGATACAGGGTGGGGTTTTGTCCTCTGTTTTTAACAAGCGGCCCAAGGGATGCTTATGATCAAGTCATTGTCCTAGAAAGCTTCCCAGCTTGTCCGAAACCTCTTGACTGAAGTGCCCACAGACTCCTCCACCATCAGAAGGGTCCCCTTTCCCACTGTGTTGAGCCCTCCCACAAGCATCTCCATCCTTCCTGATTTTTTTTTTGAACAGGCTTTTAGCTGCTGAAAAGCAAAATAATACCCTCAAAGGAAAGTTTTATTGGAGGGAAACTGTCTCAAACTGCAGACAGTATCTTTTTGCATTTTATTAAACCTGCAGAGCTAGAGCCATGATTTAAAGCAATGGGTGGCCAAGTAACTTGAAGTCTATTTTAGTTACCATTTTTGTTACTGATGATTCCACCTACTCAAAAGAAAAAATAGTGAATAGAAATATTAATATAGGAAGTCAAGGCAGTCTCATGGCTGCAAAGAAACATTGGTTCTGTGCCCTGACCTTCCTCTTTGTGGCTCAGATTTTCCACCTAGGGGAGGGTGATTTTTGCTCTCTCCTCATCATACAGAGCTGCTGAAGGGATCCTTAAGAGAAGGCTCTTCTAGACTTTGAGTTTCCTGACCAAAATTAAACCGTTGCAGTTGTAGTATCTTTCTCTTAAAGTGGGTTTCCTCATTCACCAGACATTACCATTAGAGCCTGGAGTGATGAGAAATGTCTAAATGTAGGTAAATAGACAAAGACTTCCAGAGTTTTCCCATGTATTGTCAATGGGGCAACAAGGCATTGCCCTGAAATCTCTGGGTGTGTGACACTAAGATTACAGCTTGTATGTAGAACATAAAAGGCCTCTTTATACTCTATGATTATGAATTATGATAATCTTTCTTAAAGCAAGTATGTATATATTGTTATTTATTCTTTAAAACAACTTTTCAAAACATATATTCTCTATCTCAGCTTAAGTTGAATGTACTTCTTAGAATGAATTTATGTAGCAAGTCAACTCTGCTCTGTGCAGACAGGGTCAGTTGTCTTCTCTCTGAGCAGATTGTTGGGGGCCAATCCTAGCTAACTATGAAACTAAAGGATGGAACAGTTGACCCCTGGAAGTCCCTATGCTCCAGTGATCTCTCTCCGTGTATCAGATGGTCTTGAAACTCTTAAAAAGATTGTTATTACCTCAAATATAAAGGGTGATTTTATTTGATATATCCTGGGAACACTGCTCATATGCACCATCTTAATAAAATGAAAGCCTATTAAATAAAACATCATTTAAGGAATAGAGGAGATGGATGGAATGCCACAGAAAAATGTAATGAATATTCATTTATAGATTGAGAAGTGGAAACGTATGGGAAGGCTTGTTTGGGGTTTTTATTTTTTGCAACAATATGGGGCTCTTAAATGACACTACACATTTATAACAGCTACCTGTTGACCAAGAGCTGTAAAGGGACTCTCCAATTACAGAGGAGCAGAGCCCAGTGGATGCTGTTCCTCAAAATAGTCATCTCCCATTGAGATCTGTTTAAGAATACCTTTCAAAGAGTATCTTTACAGTTTTATGCACCTAAAATACAGTAAAATCTCACATAAGGAGATATCAGAGTTGGGGGGCTTATTAGCTCATATACTGATACAAAAGTTTATTTCTTTTCAGTTCTCCAGATTAAGCCCCATTTTGTCCCTATATCATAATTCAGCTTTCATTTGAGTGAGAGTAAAAGGGGATCTAAGAATAAAGTAAAAATAAAAGAGACTCAGTAGCATCTTAGTTCTGAGACCCAGAGACCATTTAGGAGGCTACTGTAATGTCAGGCAGAATAACAGAACAGAAGGGGGCTGGGGGTGACCCTGGAGTCACTGGATGGTGAAGAAGGGGTGGAGTTCTGATCACAGAACAACCAAAGAGAGACTCTCAGTGAGTCAATTAAATTTTGCCTAAACTTAGTTTTCCCCACTACAAAAAAAAAAAAAAATTCCTGTTGCATCACCTCAAAATAGGAGATCCATTGAAATGTGAAAATGATGAAATGTGGAAATAAATATGTACTTTGCAAATAATAACAATGGCTGTGTGGAGTTAGTGAGCCCAGGATTTTCTCTTCTCTTTTTTCCATAGAGTTTTTAGTGCCTTTAATTGCTTTTATTTAATAAAAGAAATGGTAATTTAAGAGAAGAGAGAGAGAAGCAGATGTGAGCTTTAAGGGATGACTATAGAACCAGATCTATGATGTCTGAGCTAGACTCCTTAGCGGGTTTCGGAAAAATGTTCCAGCCCATTAATTCAAAGCCTGAGTGAGGAGGTGTGAGTGACTGGTCACACCAGGACACAGTGGTTCTCTGCAGTGGCCACTTCCGCTGACATTACATCCAACACCACCATCACTTCTGTGGCCCAGGTCTCCCAGGACACTCATTTGCAAGTTCACCATTGTTAAAAATCACTCTCCTGTCTTCTTGTCATTCTCCTTGTCTAGTGATCCCCAAGGTTTCTGGACTCAGAGCTTTGGTATGAAATTCAATCTTCACTTAGTTTACAATTTTTTTCTTCACCCAGTGACAGTGTGATGAGGTAATGTTTTCTAGCAGACCGGCTCAAGATTTGAACTTTTAAAAGTGAAAAACATTGAGAGCTTAAAAGGCCAGTGTTCAATATTCCTTCAGTGATTTTAAGTGGACAGTAATGTCTTCCCAGATATTAATTCCAGAGTGACAGAACTATCATTGTCTCCATCTGCCCCCACAGCAAACTTGTAGTTAGTCATTCTCTGTAACAGTAGTAATGAACTCTCTAGTTATAAACAAGCAACCCAAGAAAAATTTCATTTCCCCAGAGACCATTTAGGAGGCTACTGTAATATCAGGCAGAATAACAGCAGACCGGAAGGGGGCTGGGGGTGACCCTGGAGTCACTGGATGGTGAAGAAGGGGTGGAGAGCGAAAAGATGCTGGAGGAGGAGGCATCCTTATCCAGATTGCCTCAGACTCCTGCAGAAGGGACCCAGCCCCAGCCCTTGCATATCAAGAAGAGAAACTCAGAGGACTCTTCTCATTCACAAGGAAATGTTCTGAAGCTGTGAGACTCTGACATTTGTGGTGTATAAACCACTTTTGCATGGCCCAGAACCTTCTGTGAGGTTCCATTCTGCATAAATTACAGTTTTGTAATCACTTTTTCTAACTGATGCTTTTTGTGCTCTTTAATGTGCGTTCAGATATGAGGGGAGGTGGCATCCTTTTATTTATTTAAAGAATGCATGTCTTTATGATTTGCCTTCAGAAAGAGGCTCTTTACTATCAGCATGTCCCACCTTTTGGGGACCCTGAGGTCCAGTGTGGAGAAGCAAGGAGCTGGCTCTCCTCCAGCCTGGAGTAGCTGTGATCAGCCTCAAGTCACCTCTACTCAGAAGGTCCCCAGAGGCCTGTGCAGGCTGGCAGATGGCCCAGGACTTGAGATCACTTCAAGTGTGCATGGATAGGGAGGAAAGCTATACAGACTCATGTGACCTATAACTTGGACATTAACAGACCAAAGGAAATGCCATGCCTTACTCAGAGCCAATTTCTCTTTAGAAGAGAATTCTAAATTCTAAATTCTCTAATTCCTGTGTCACTCTCCAAGTCCCCTGCAGTCTTCCTCCCATTGTCTTTTCTCTTTTGTTTGGTAACTTTTCTTTCCTACGAATTTACCAGCCTGAAGAGATGAAAGTCCTGAGTTTTCCTACTTCCTTATTACACAAATGGAGGAATAAGGAAAGCTATTGTTGGAAGGATAGCACTCAGTAGATGAGCAAAGCAACTCAAGATTGTCTCCTTTAGCTCCAGTAAGTTTGATCCAAACTGGGAGGTCACCGATGAAGCTTAGATCAAACAAGGGCCAACATCATTGTCATCAACACCATCACTGTCATCATCATAATGACAAAAATAACCCAAAAATGTTCTAATTTTTGAGGAGGTTTGCTTAAAGTGAAGAAGGTTTTAATATCTTCATTGTGTGCTAGATTCTTTAAATCAGAATAATCAAACTGAGGTGTTAAGAGAAAGAATATCAGAAAATCAGGCAAGACCTTGCTTGCTTAAGGAAATATGAATTGCCTAAAGGAGGAAACGGCTAAAAATTACAGATGATTTGCTTGATCTCGAATGTAGGTGTATACCCAATTTCAGTTAACCTTTGGGTATGTGATGAGCAAAAACCACACCTCCACCCTTCCCTTAGAGTTTTCAACTCTGGCACATAAACTGTGTTCTCATCTCCTCCTGGTCCTGCCAATGACAAGTTGAATGCTGTCTACTATAACTGCATGGCCAGGGCCCCTGAGTAGCATTTAAGGTAATAGAAAAAGCCAGCTAGTGTGCCAATAGCCTTTGAGAGATGACCTGTACTGATACAGATTCCAGTTTATCTTTGGCATAAGCCAGCCAAAAACACAAATAGGATCTCCTCAGAAGCACTTTCAAGGCTTACAGACTGGGAATTTTCCTTTTGATACCATCCTCATCAATCGTCAGATTGTGTATGATCATTATTTCAGAGACTCAAATCAGAAGTAATGTTCATGTAACTACCAACCTTCTGAAACAGAAGGTTGAGATCACTGTTGGTTTTTGTTGACAGAAGATTGTGGCAACACACTTTGAAAGTAGGCGAAAGGTAATCCAGAAGGTAATCAGCCGTAAAATTGTTCTGTTTATGGGAAGAATGAAGTACCATGTCCTGCTGCTGCTCTTCACTTTAGTTTTATCACCCTTTTTCCTCCCTATTCCCTTTCCCTGCCCTCAAATCTCTACCTCCCTGCAAGTGCCCTACTTCCAAGTTTCGGAACATGGGCTTGCATTCCATTCCATCCCTAGGGAGAGAGCCTGCAGGGCCCCACCGTTGTTCAGGCCCTCTCTTGACCGGAGCATAAAGGATTGGCAGACACTCTGGCAGGATCCTGCACAGCAGTCTTCAGATACAGCTGCTCTTCCATCCCCAAACATGAAAATCTGTGGCTCCTGGCAGCTTGGAAAATGTCATTTTCCCATGAAAATGACGTAAGAGGCAGAAGAGTCTCAACTCCACTCTGTTACAAAAGTATTCCTCCTAAAATATTAATATTTGCACTTAGTCCATATTATACCATGTGACTAACATATGAAAAGAAATCTTCTTGGAGATTAAACAAGTCTCTCTTGGGCTCATTGCACAGTTTGGGGAGGTAAGCTCCAGGTCAGAAGCTGCCTGGAGACATCTAGAGTGTCACCCTCCCTCCGTTTTCTGTGGTGTTCCCAGCCTGTGTGAATGAGCTCATGTGCTAACCTCCTGGCCAGCCCCTCTCTTCCCTTCTCTGTAGTGCTCTGCACACTTTGGTCCTTTTGCCTCCCCCCATTCCCTCAAAATTTGACATTCCTGTGTCCCTTTCTCCCGATCACCACCACTCAAATTTCACAGTCCCGAGCACCCTTTCCCTGGCCTCAAAAGAATAGATCTTTATGCTGGCTAACCCACATGTTACTGGATGCCAGTGTCCAGGGAATTTCTCTCCTGGGTAACACTCTGGCATTTTAAAAGGAGTCTCCATGAGATGCCCACAGGGGATCCCTAATGTTGAAAATATCAGACTGAGCCGGGGACAGTGGCATATGCCTGTAGTCCCAGCTACTCGGGAGGCCAAAGTGGGAGGATCGCTTGAGCCCAGTAGGTTGAGGCTGCAGTGAGCCATGATCATGACACCGCACTCTAGCCTGGGCGACAAAGTGAATTTAAAAATTTATTTTTTATTTTATTAAATAATTTAAAAATACATATATCAGACCAATTGGTAGTCTGGACATGTCCGGGGTGCAGAGAGTAGGAAGAAGACACCTCAAGGCAGGGAAATTTTGGTGTTCTGCTCAGCTCCCTACCAGAGGCACTCATTAACCTCATGGGTAGGGGAGAAGCAAGGGAGATAGGATGCAGGAGAGAGGCGAGCTGAGAAAAAGCAACAAGTTTAGAGAAACTGATGATGCAAACCCCCAAACTCCCTCTCCAGCTTCACAATGTAGTTCTTTAGCCTCTTCAGGGAGCTTATGGATTGAACACTAGCAAATGTTGGGTGCTATTCCAGAGCTTCTTTTAGGCCAAAACCAAATAATATGACAAAGTCCCTGCCTTCAAAGAAAGAAGGCTGAAAGGCAAGAAAGGACCAGGTGGGAATTGTGATGGCCGGAAAGAGGACAAGGAGTATTGCTGTTACTATTGGGCTTTTTGCTTATTCATAATTTCAACCACTGCATAGCTAAGACTCCCAGAAAATCAGAGTGAGCTGTTCAGAACTGCAGTGTGTCCCCACACTGCCTCTCCATTGCATTCCTCTGCCTCAGTCCCAGCCACATCTCTCAGCCTCAAGAATCCTGTTCCTCAATGAGGGGGTTGGTAGCCATAGCTCGGGGGAGTGGGCCAAACCACGAGCACCCCCACTCATTGCAGGGTCTTTGGAGACTGAACAGAGATTGTTCTTACTAAGCATGAGGTCACCTTTCTTTTCCTGGACTGTCTGGATTCACAGAGTTTCTTTGGGTTCTCTGGCTGAATTCACTCCAGGGCTGATCTCTGTGAGCAGGCCCTGGGATCTAGCTCAGAGAGACTCCTCCAGGGCCCAGTCCTCATCCCCTGTGGAATGGGACCTAGTGAAAGACCAGTCAATTGGGGAAGGATGTGGAGCAGGTCATGAGGCCGGAGGAAGGCAAAGGTCAAGCTAGTTCCAAAGGCCTCATCAAGCGGTAGGAAATGGGAGAGCCTAGGAGCCAAAATGGTGGTTGAGAAGTAAGAAATGCTGCAAGCCAGGAGCAGCAACATAAGCAGTGAGAGGAGGCTGGGAAGAATTCGGGAGTCAGAGGCCCATCCAGGTACTTGGGGTGACCTTGTTATCCTGGTAAGGGTTTGTGCAACTAGGAGGAACCATTGAAATAGAAGAAATGAAGTAGAGGTCACACCGTTTGTCATCTCTCCAAGTGGAGCTTTCTGCTGAGTCCACTTTTAATGAACAAATAAAATTCGTTGGTAATTAGCAACATTCTTTATTTATAATCCAGGTGCTGAAATCCCCCCAAAGCTTTACCCTGCCTCTTTCCAAAAGATTTAACATATATATTTTTTTTCCTCTTAAAGATTCCTCTTACAGTCTCAATATGAGTCCAACAACCATTTCTTCCCAGATCATACAGAACACGAGCTCAGCCCAGCCTGGGGAGAAGTATCACAGACATTTAATTAGTGCAGGCTGGATTCGTGAAGCATTTCGTGCACCATGAAAATGGGGCATTTTGATACTGGCTCATGGTCTTATTTCAGATCCAACTTCTACATGGTCTTGCAATTAGGAAGAGTACTGGGGCCCAGTGGAAGCCTGAAAACAGTTTTGAGGTTGGATAACTTCATGCTTTTTTTTACTCCTAAATGAATCCCAGATTTTGAGTGCTGTAAATTTTCTGTTTCTCTGTCTGACATCAGCCGGAATACTTCAGGGTTTTGACTACTGTCTTCCTTTAGTTTTATCTGAGAGGCACTCTGGCAGGATCATGGCAGCCCTTACCTAAAAAGCAGATAAGTCCAGGAAACAGTCCAGAGGCTTCTGGGAGCCAGCTGGGCAGGTCTCACCTCTTCAAAGGTGGGCATCCAACTCCATGGTCAAAAAGTAAGAGGCTGCCCAAAGCCCAGCCTAATCCCAGAAGATCACCACAAGAGCCTACCACAGCACCCCAAATGCCCAGCACTGGGGCCGCTCCTTTAGAATAAAATACTGTCATCAGAAGGTTCCTTTCTTGAATTATATTATTTAGGTTAGAAGTTCAGCTGACCTACCAAAAGCCCAGAATAATACAAGCTTCAACTATCAAACTTTTTTTTCCCCTCTCACATATAACTCTCCGGGAATAAACTGTCCAGGATCAACATGGCAGCTCCATGCTGTCAGGTGCCCAGGCTCCTTCCATCTTGTTTCTCCACCACCCCAAGAGTGTGGTTCTTGTCAGCATAGTCCAAGAATGAAAAGGGTTAGGGTGTGCCCTTTAAGGCACAGCTTAGAATTTGGACATATAATTTCTGCTCACATTCAGCTGGCCAGAGCATAGATTACATGGCCACACCTTGATGCAAAGGAAGCCACACCCACCTGCAATCCTTTCACCACACTAGGTCAAGCTCAGCATCATTTACTGCCTCTTGAAGCAGCTTTTGCAAGGAAGGCTGGGAAATGTAGTCATTGCTGGCTGGTCATGTGGCCAGTGAAACTCAGGGGTTCTACTACTAAAGGAAGAAAGTGAAAATGCATATGAGAGACAGTTATCAATCTCTGTCATAGTATATTTTTGTGTCTATGGAAAGATAGAGCCTATTAAGAAATAAACCACTATAGTGGACCCAGCTTGTGGATCTGATTAGAGGTTTGTCCCTTAGAAAGCACAGAGGATTATAAGGGGAGAGGCACATAGGACAAGTAAATTATGATTGGAAAAAGGGATAGGGATACACAAGGCACTTCTCCAGGAAGGGTTGCTGCAGGGCACTGAAATCCTAAAGAAGGAAGAAATAGAGACATGGAAAGCTGGAACAGAACAACAGAGGCTGGGTAAGTGTTGGGACCCGTGGAAACTTCTCAAATGGGTAATATTACTGGTGGCCAACTCTTTTCATGGCTATGCTTCTTGATTCATTCTGCCCTAGATTCATTCCAATCTAAAAGCACATGTTGCTCAAAAGAAAGAGCATAGAGTCTAAACAGACCTCGATTTATATCTTCACTCGGTCACTTACTTACAGAGATAGCCTGGGAAAATTACGCAGCCCCTGAGCCATTTCTACATTTTTGAATCAGGATAATGGGGATATTAACCAATGGTGCTTTTAGGAGAACAAAATGAGTTGATGAATATAAAGCAGCTAGTACCAAGCCTGGCATAGGGTAAGCACTCAGTGAGTGGCATTTGGGATTAGTATGAAACTTTTCACTCCATAACAAACAACTTGTCCCTCAAATGAATACATATGAGTAGGGGGCTTGGCCAGTGTGACAATGTTGTGGGATAGGAAAAAGGTGCATGTGTGAAGTGCTGAGAACCTAGCAGACACCTACCCATTTAGGATGCTTCTCTTAGTGTGCTCAGGCTGCCATAACAAAATACTGTGGACTGTGGGCCTTAAACAACAGAAATTTATTTTCTCACAGTACTGGAGACTGGAGGTCTGAGATCAGGGTGCCAGTGTGATCAGGTTCTGGTGAGGCCCCTCTTCCAGGCTGTGTGCTCACATAGCCATTTCTTGGTGCATGTGTGAGTAGAATGAAAACAAGCCCTGTGGGAACTCTTCTTCTAAGGGGACCAACCCCATCATGAGGGAGGCACCCTCATGACCTCATCCAACCCTAAGTTCCTCCCAAAGACCCCACCCTCAAATACTATCCCATTGGAGGCTGAGGCTTCAACACATGGATTTGGGGAGACACACACATTCGGTCCATAACAGTGCCACTCACTGGCAACAATACAGGAAGCACAGAAGCAAACTTGTTCTTTTTTAAAAAAATTAATATTCCATTTTGGGGAAAAGGTGTTGACAGCTACTAGCATAGGAAAAGAACTCATCCTGAAGATGGCATTCCTCGATTGGTGCAAAAGAAGAAAACAAACCTTCATCCATGAGCTTGTATATATGGAGCAGGATGATATTCGCGCTGTGCACCAGATGAATCAGTAATTTTTACATTTTCACATCCAAGCTAAATAGTGCTCTTGACCAAAAAATCTTAGTCGGTTTATCTTCTGGCACCAATATTTAAAGCAAATACCTCAACATAAATAAAATAATACATTGAAAGACTATACTAATTGTCATTCTAAGTAGTTAGAGTCATTTAACTGGGGACAGGAAAAATATCCTCAAGATTCTTAACAGGTGAGACAGAAAGGGCAAGAAGGAAGACTCTAAATAATATTAGTTCATCCTGGGTCAGACTTTCACTCACTCAGCATGACCATGCCATGGTGGTTTTTTTTTTTTTTTAATCTTAGAAAAGTGCATTAAATCTAAAGTATTAGTGAGACCCATCCAAAATGCTGATTAAAACCAGGCTCTTTGGAGAAGTAATTGCTACACTGCTTGGCAGGACCCAAGAGTGTACACTGGACTTGATGCCATTGATGAAGAGAAGATGGTCAGTACCAATGGCTGGTTTTAAGAAGAGCAAAGTTAAGAAACAATATTTAGGATGTGCCACACTGGGTCACCACTCAGCATGATTTGCTTCCTCTTAATGTTTTCAACTTTCTCTACCACCTCTAAAGTATACTACCCAGGGTATCTCTGCATAATTCTTTGTCTTGCCCCTTTGAAAGGTTTGAATTCTCAGAGCCAGTCCCTGTTTAGTGACAGCACTTTGGCCACCTGATCACTTTTCCTAAATCTCCTTTCTCCAACCCTATTTTGTCTTTATTTTTTGAAATTTGTCAGAACTAAACAGGTGCAAACATAACATGCCATGATTTTATATAGTGCTATGAGATTTAAAGAAGGGATTTAAGCATCAGACAAGGAGGTTTTATTTCCTTATGTCATCTAGTATATTTTTGCCTTTTTTAGCTACAATGGTTTATCGACCTTCCTCAGGGGCCATCAGAGTGAGTCCTTCACCACTTGGCCTTACAGTTTCATTCATTTGTATGGCAAGTAGTTGTAACTTTACGCATAGGGTAGACATGGAGAGTTAGCATTTCATATAGCCTTAGGACAGAGTTTGTTCATCCCTATTTTGATGGCAAGGCTACTTTATCTTACTGTGTTTCCTCTGTGTCCAAGTATTTATTAATATTTTTTAAGATTTTCAAGTCAAAATGGCAATTTGAGTATATGTATGTAGCCTGACTTCAGAATCGGGAGAGACTTTTCAACCTTGAGCTACCCACTGGCAGCGTGAGAGAAGATGATAGGATGTCATAGGCTCAGCTTACACAAGTAAGCATGCACAAGTGTGTAAATAGGCAAAAACCCCTTTCCAGATTGCAACATTTTTCCCAGTCCTGAGTTCAGCCCTTTCTCACCAACATAACAACCTATATTTCTTTTAACTTTTATTTTAGGTTTGGGGGTACATGTGAAGGTTTGTTACATAGGTAAACATGTGTCATGGGGGCTTGTTGTACAGATTATTTCATCACCCAGGTATTAAGCCCAGTACCCAATAGTTATCTCTTTTGCTCCTCTCTCTCCTCCTACCTTCCCCACTCACGTAGACTCCAGTGTCTGTTGTTTCTGTCTTTGTGTTCATAAGTTCTTATTATTTAGCTCCCACTTATAAGTGAGAACATGCAGTATTTGGTTTTCTGTTCCTGCTTTAGTTTGCTAAGGATAATGGCCTCCAGCTCCATCCATGTTCCTGCAAAAGACATGATCTCATTCTTTTTTATGGCTGCATAGTATTCCATGGTGTATATGTACCACATTTTCTTTATCTAATCTATAACCTACATTTCAAAATGAACACTGCAGGATAATATCCAGAGGACAGAAAAGGAAATGTGTGATGGTTACCTTTGGGGTTATATCTTTCTGTCATCCAGTTATCCCATCTTTCTCCTGGGGACCTTGGGTTCCAGTGGCATAAAGTCCTAGTCCATCAGGCAATGACTAAAGCACAGATCGGGATCCTTCGCAGCAACTTTAGGAAGGGTGCCAAGTTCAGAGTCCAGAAAAAAAAAAGGGAAACCTACAACTCATACTCAGCTTCCACACACCATGAATGACCCCACTAGGCAAAGAGATGAGTTGCTTCTTGTTTCAGTATTGTTCCATAACAAACCATCCAAAAACCTAATGACTTAAACTATAATTTGCTATTTTTCCTCACATTTTTTGGGTCGATTGGGCTCAGTTGGATAGTTCTCATTTAGAGTCTCTCATGAAGCTGCAGTCAGATGGCGGCTGGGGCTGGAATCACTGGAAGGTTGATTGGACATCCCAGAGGGCTTCTTCACTCCTTTGACCACCTTCATTGTACCTCAACAGGCCTCCCTGCAGTAGGCCAGCCAGGATTTCTTACATGGAGGCTCAGGGCACCAAAAACAGGAAGCAGAAACTGTCAGGCCTCAGAGGCAGGCTCAAAGCTAGCACATCACTTTCATTATATTCAAAACAATCACAGCCAACCGAGATTCAAGGGAGTAGAGGCATAGACCCCTCCTCGCCACAGCACATGTGTACTACAGGGGGAAAAGATGGCAGCCACCTTTGCAGATAAGCTACCACCACCACAAACAGGAAGCAAGAATTATTTAGGATGGAAGATTTTCCTTCTGCCCAGAGAGCCCTGAAAGAGCACCCTCCGTGCTACTCTTGGGTGGCCCAGTGATTAAAGAGCAAAGTTTGTGCAAATATAATTGTGTAAAACATTGGAGAAAAGTAACTTAATAAACTCACAACCACCCTTGGACTTCAATAAAGCAAGGAGATGAAAAAGTAAATAAAAGATATAGAGGCTTTAATTAAATCAAATCAAAAAATGATTAATGGATATTTAACAGCACCCTTCAAATAAATAATTCATATTATTTTCTTAACTTGTAAAAATCAACTATAACTTAGGCCACAAAGAAAACCTGAAAAAAGAGAGAACATATAATTTTTAGAGTCCACATATACCACCAAAAATAAAAATAAAAATCTACAATTTAGCAATAAGGGATTAAACTCTTGCTTTAAAAAAGCACTTAGACACCGCTGCACTCCAGCCTAGGCGACAGACCGAGAGCTTGTCTCAAAAAAAAAAAAAAAAAAAAAGCACTTTGAAGTTTTAAAAGCAGTCTTATAAATTACTATTCAGTCCAAGAGGAAATCAAAACTGCAATTAACTGGGATCCTAGAAAATAATGACAATTGGAACATCTCAATAAAAACTTGTGGGATTTGGAAACATCATAGCCTTAAATTCTTTCATTATTAAACAAGAAAAAATGAAAACAAATGAGGTAAGAATTAGTTAAAACTTAGAAAATAATATGAAACAAATCTACAGACAGCAGAAACATGGAATCTATGAATAAAAAACAAATTAATGAAAACAAAGCAAAATCAGTAGAACCAAGAAATAAGTCTTTAAGAATTTCTTTGGAACTATCAGTATCATCGATGAATCTTTGAAAGACAAATCCAAAAAAGAAGGTTAGAACATGAAAATATGTAATTATTAAGAAAGACAAAAGGGCTATCACAACAAAGAAGGAGATTTGTTTACCTGTAAGAATGCCCTGTGAACAAAGTACAAGTCTATGCAAATGCTTCTAAAATCTTGATGAATGATTTTCTAAGAAAGGATAAATTACAGAAATTGACTCAAAAAAAGTACAAAACCTGAATAAATCAATATCTGTGGCAAAAATTTTTAAAGGCATGAAAGAACTATACTTTTAAATAACAGCATGTCTAGAAAATTTTTGAGAGAATTATCTCATGCTTGTATACTTGTTATACGACAAGTAATTCTTATGCTATTTCAGAAATACAGAACATATAAAAAGATGAAAATCCTCCCAAATTGTTTTGTGAAGTTAACATAATCTTGATGAAAAGTAGCTCACAACAAAAGAAACATGGCCAAATTCACCTGTGAATTTGGGTGCAAAAATCCTAAATCAAAGAGAATTAATTTCAGAACTTTTCAAAAGTTTGTTTCAGAAATGTGCAGATAATTTTTATTAGAAAAAAATTTATAAAATATATATCAGTAGGTGAAAATATAGGAACAATATAATGATCTTGATATCAAAAAGATTCTGATAGAATTTAAAATATTACTTTCTGAAACTATCAACTGTGAATAGGAAATTATTTCCTTAACATTAATAAAAATATCTATCAATAGGGTTATCTTACTTTATATCAAAAAGGTATTTGATAGTTGCTTACATTTTTTAAACACTTAAACTGGAATTAAAGTATATTTTTAACAGAAGCAAGGATATCTAAACTATTATGAAATACTGAAGGTATTCCCACTAAAGACAAGAATAAGATAAGGGCACCTGACATCACTTCTAATCAATGCAATAAAACAAGAAAATGTAATAATAGGTAAATATTAGAAATGGAAAATATTAAATTATATCAACAGAAATACTGTAAGAGAATTCAGTAAAATATTTAAATACAAAATAAATATACTAAGAGTAGGATGCTAAAATAGAGAAAAGTTAAACTTTACAATAGCAACAATAAAATAAATCTAGGAATAAATGTTTAAAAGAAGGCTGGAACTTACATTCGAAAATCACAAATTTGGAATGTGCTATTGATGGATGAGAAAACATAAAAATATAAAAGGCCATTTTCTCCAACTTAATTTATGAATTACATTATTCTAAGTTACTGTTTGGAAGAACAATCAGATGAGAATAGTGCAGATAATTTTGAAAAATAATAAAGATAGACTTATAAGATCAATATTACAATATGTTGTGAAACTATAACAGTGGAAACTGCTGCTACAGATATAGAGAGACACATCAGAGAAGTGGAACAGAGATCTGAAAACACAAATGAAAGAACAAGTGAGAATCTGCCATACAAGGTTGGCATTAAATTAGTTGGAAGGTGGTAGATTATTTAACAAATGGTATTTCTAAGTTAGCACAATTGGCTGATTTAGAAAAAGATGAAATAAATTTGAACTTGCACCTCACACCTCATAGCAAAATATATTCCAGATGATAATAGTTAACATTTACTGGGTAATTTTATATGTCAGGCACCATTCAAAGTTATTTATAGTCTGGGCACAGTGACTCATGCCTATAATCCCAGCACTTTGGGAGGCCAAAGCCTCCCAAAGGTCAGGAGTTCCTTTGGGAGGCCAAGGACTCCTGAGGTCAGGAGTTCGAGACCAGCCTGACCAACGTGGTGAAAACCCATCTCTACTAAAAATACAAAATTGGCCAGGTGGTGCACTCCTGTAATCCCAGCTACTTGGGAGGCTGAGGCAGGAGAATCGCTTGAACCTGGGAGACAGAGATTACAGTGAGCTGAGATTGCACCATTGCACTCCAGCCTGGGCAACAAGAGCAAAACTCCGTCTCAAAAATTTAAAAAAGTTATTTAGTATTTTCATTAATCCTTACAATAATCTCATGAGCTAGGATCAATTATTTAACCCATTTTACAGAAAAGAAAACAGAAGTTAATTAATTTGTCTAAGATAACACAGTAAGTTGCAGAACCAGATCTCTTGAATCCTAGTAGTTTGGCTCTTTAGTCCACATTCTATAAACATAGAAAAGTGAAACTATAACATAACTAAAAAAAAAAAAAAAAAAAAAAAGAATGATGAAAGCTTTTTTTTTTTTTTTTTTTGAGACGGAGTTTCACTCTTGTTGCCCAGGCTGGAGTGCAATGGCACAATCTTGGCTCACCGCAACCTCCACCTCCTGGGTTCAAGCGATTCTCCTGCCTCAGCCTCCTAAGTAGTTGGGATTACAGGCATGTGCCACCACGCCCAGCTAATTTTGTATTTTTAGTAGAGACAGGGTTTCTCCATGTGGGTCAGGCTGGTCTCAAACTCCCGACCTCAGGTAATCTGCCCGTCTTGGCCTCCCAAAGTGCTGGGATTACAGGTATGAGCCACCATGCCCAGCCCTGATGAAGGCCTTTCTAAGGGATATGAAAAAATAGACTCTATGGGCCAGGGGCAGTGGCTCACACCTGTAATCCCAGCACTTTGGGAGACCAAGGCTGGTGGACCATCTGAGCTCAGGAGTTTGAGACCAGCCTGGGCAACATGGTGAAACCCTGTCTCTACCAAATATACAAAACAATTAGCCAGGTGTGGTGGTGCATTCCTGTAGTCCCAGCTACTTGGGAGGCTGAAGTGGGAGGATCACTTGAACGCAGGAGGCAGAGGTTGCAGTGAGCTGAGATCACACCACTGCACTCCAACCTGGGTCACAGAGTGAAACCCCGTCTCAAAAAAAAAAAAAAAAAAAGAATAGACTCTATGGATTGATATAATTGGCTACCCACATAGACTTATTTAACTTCTGTACATCAAAAAATACCATCAGTAAAATTTTTAAAATCACAAACCAAAAAAAAAAAATAGCTTACATAACCAGTGTAGTAGTCTGCTCTCATACTGCTATAAAGAACTACCCAAGACCGGGTAATTTATAAAGAAAAGAGGTTTAATTGACCTACAGTTCTGTATGGCTGGGGAGGCCTCAGGAAATTTACAATCATGGCAGAAGGGGAAGCAAATATATCTTACATGGCGACAGGTGAGAAAGCATGTGAGCGAGCACAGGGGAACTGCCCTTTATAAAACCATCAGCTCTCATGAAACATCTTCACTATCATGAGAACAGCATGGGGAAAATTGCACCCATAACCCAATCACTTCTCTTTCTCGACACGTGGGGATTACAATTCAAGATGAGATTTGGGTGGGGACACAAAACCTAACCCTATCAACCAGTTTCATCATTACTCTATAAAGAGCTCTTACAAATCAATAAAAATGATCAATAAAAAAAATCAAAACCTCAGCAAAAATGGGCAAAGTATATGAGCGGACAAATCATATGTAGTGTGTGTGTGTATATATATGTGGGTGTGTGTATATATATATGTGTGTATGTGTGAGTGTATATATGTATATGTATACACACATATCTTTACATATATACACACACATTTTAAAAACTTTCATCTCACAAATAATAAGACAGTGAACAGGGAAACAATAATACAATTCCTTCAGATAGTCAAATTGGCAAAAATTTTTAATTCTAAAACTCTGTAATTGAAAGTGTAGGGAAATAGAAATTCTCATAAAATAGTATTGGAACTATAAATGAATATCACTTTTTCTAGAAGACAGTTTGACAATATATTATCAAAAACTGTTAAAATGTGCATAAACTTTGACCCAGAAATTCTACCTCAAACAATTTGTTCTAAAACAATTGACAGATGTATGAAAATATTTATGGATAAATAGTTTTATCACAGCATTGTTTATAATAGAGACAAATTAGATACACTCTTACTACCCAACAACAAAGAAATTCTTAACTGCATTTGGTGCTTCCATGTAATAGAAGATTATGCAACCATTGAAAATGACGGGAGAAATGGTCACAGTAAACTACTTTAAAACTTTCATACAGGATGATCCCATTTTTGTAAATAAATCCACCACTGGGTGTGTGTCTGTGTTCTGTAAAGATAAGCACAAAATATTAATTCTGAATGCTATAATTTAACATTCCCTTCTCCCTTCCTTTTCTTTTTTCATTGTGTATTTTTCAAATTTTCAACAAAGAACTGTGTAATCAGATGGAAAAAGGGGATTTTATTGTTAAATAAGTCATATCTCAACATTAATTCTTGACAAACCTTGTATTTACACATGTCCCACTAAAGAGCTGCCATGTTTATTTCTACCCTTTCCTTCATTTTTCTAGTTTCCTCGTGTTACCAAATATTTCCTGTGTGCTTTCATCTTACCCTCAGTTCTGGCATCCAAAGACATTATTATGGAGAACGTGCCAGTATGTGTGTCAGCAAAATGAATCAAATAACTAAAAGAGTTGACCTTGTATCCCTTTCCATGAACAGCACATAAAAGGCAGGCTATTATGAGATTTATAGGCAGGGCAAGTTTGAAGTGGAGAAAAGGGAGCCGAGAAGGATCAGAGCATCACCACTCACGACACACCCTTCTCTTTGCCTGTGGCTCCAGCTTTGGGGAAGGGGAAGGAGCAAGACAGGGTCTCACTCTGTTGCCCAGGCTGGAATGCACTGCAGCAGTGCCATGATAGCCCACTGCAGCCTCAAACTCTTGGGCATCCTTCTGCCTCAGCCTCCCAAGTAGCTAGGGCTAAAGGCACACACACATCAGGCTAATTTTTTTTATTTTTTGTAGACACGGGGTCTCACTGTGTTGCCAGGCTGGTCTCTAACTCCTGGGCTAAAGTGATCCACCTGCGTTGGCCTCCTAAAGTGCTGAGATTACAGGCATGAGCCACCTCACCTGGCCAGAAAGATAACTTTGAATGCATCTGTGTATCTACACATTTTTATATATACAGGTATACATACATTTTATACATACCTCTATCTATACATATGTAGACATACATATATATGTATGTATATGCACATTTTTATTTATATATATGTGTGTGTGTGCACATGTGTATGAATTTTACATGGAAAACCAAAATATCAAAGTGAAAGGGAAAGGCTGAAAGCAGGAAGACTGGTTTACTTGGTGGCCAAGTGTTAGAAGATGAGCAACAATGAGGGCAGGACAGAATGAATGAGTATGAAGGATCTTTATGAAACAGAATCAGAGCTTTCTCTGCTTCTCCCTGACTGTGGCAGAAGATGGCTGCTCCCTCATCCCCAGGTTCCCACTTTACATTCCCTCTATTCAAATGATCAGTCCTGACTAACTAACTACCTGTCACTCAGTGGTCATTCCAAATTCACAGGAGAGAGAATCTGATTGGTCTAGCTCAGCATAGTTGTCCAATCAACTGGTCCAATCAACTGTGGCCAAGCTCAGGGTCACAGATCACAAATGTGGTTGCTGGGGTCCATTTAACTACTATCTGTCTTCACCTCTAGACTATATTCTTCATGAGGACAGGGACCTCAACATTTGCTCAATACTGTCTGCAGCACCTTTGAGGACATAGCCGGCACTTAAAAACCATTTGTCAAAAGGATAAATGCATAAATAAATTAACAAATGAAGAGAATCATAGGGTAGAAGGCTAACTATTAAGTCATCCAATCCAGCCATCCATTCATTGTTCATGTGTTTAATTCATCAGTAGAGCACCACCTTCGGCAGGATTATGTCAATTGCCTTCAATATGTCGATGAGGTTTTGTGGTCTAGCCTGAGTTTACAAGAATGATTTAAGTTAGAAACTATGCTCATAATTCCAAACAACTGACTTGGGAAACCTAATTCATTAGTAACTTGAGAAATACCTACAGCCCTCCAAACAAGGTAATCAATGGGAGAACTAGGCCAGAGAGAAAAGGTATTTGTCAGAGGAAACTTGGCATGTATGTTATACTTTTACAATCTAATTATTTTAGTGTTCTTCCTGTGAAATCCAATTTCCTTAGATGACCTCTGTTCATAGGAAACTATTTGGTTTAATCTGTGGAAGCCATAGCATATTTTTAACCATCTCCAAAGTCCAGCTCCCTCTCCACGGAGCGTGCCTGATGCCCAAACAGATGTCTCGTAACACTCAGCACACATGAGCTCACCACTGGCAAGTCTTTTGCACACAATCGGCCCACACCTCTTCTCACGTCTCCCTGTCATCCCACAAGCCCAAATTCAGCAGTTGCAGGCAAGCTCCAACTCTTACCACAATAATAGAAAAGCAGAAGGCAGACCTCCAATTTTGAAGTTTCAATTTATTAATATTTTTAAAAATCTAACGACCAACCAGAAAAATATGCAATACAAAGCATTAGCCAAACTAATTAGTATAAAGAAATGTGCAAACTGGCTGCCCCAAAAGCATTCAGATTAAATTATCCAAGGAAAAGGTTTCAAAGGAATTCAAATTTTGATGGAGGCCAGGTGCGGTGGCTCACACCTATAATCCCAGCACTTTGGGAGGCCAAGGCTGGCGGATCACCTGAGGTCAGGTGTTCGAGACCAGCCTGGCCAACATGACGAAACCCCGTCTCTACTAAAAATACAAAAAAATTAGCCAGGTGTGGTGGCACACGCCTGTAATTCCAGCTACTTCGGAGGCTGAGGCAGAAGAATCGCTTGAACCCGGGAGGCAGAGGTAGTAGTGAGCCGAGATCACTCTCACAGAGTGAAACTTCATCTCAAAAAAAAAAATGTTGATGGAATTATAGACTATTAGGGCTGAAAGGCCCTTGAACGTCATCTAGCCGGTACAACTTTATTGGACAGATGAAGAAACCGAAGCCCATAGAGAGAAAGTGACTTGCCCCAGGTTTCACAGTGAGTATGTTAGTGGCAGAACTAGAGGTAGAACTCTGCCTCCTGACTGCAACCCACAAGGCAGACCACAGCCCCCAGTACCAGTGTCCTGTCTCTAAATGCCTCAGACCATCAATGCCTGGAGTTCAAACCCGAGGAAATCCAGAACCTGATCAACAAGATCTTTCATCCTGACCATTTCATCATAACCATTTCAGAATATGTCACCTCCAATTTAGGCAAAGCTTTTTGTTGAGGAACAATTTCCTTTAATAAAACAATCAAAGGTAACCCAAAAAGTATTTTTAGAGGTAACATTAACCTTTCAAGTGTGGAAGCCAAGGGAAGTACGTAGGATTCTTGCCATCCTTTCTCCAAGAACCTAGGAGATGTCCAAGGAGACCATGGGGAGGTGACTGAGAAGCCCTAAACTCATAGCTGTGTTCCTGGATCCTTGACCTTTGGAGAGCCTAAACCTGCAGGGAAAAATCAGAGCTTTCTAAGACACCTTGCTGCACCTCGGAGCTCCAGTGTGTGAGCAGTACTTGTTGAGTGCCAACTTGAACTTGAACATTGGGCTCTTTAGAGCAACACTAGGCTCCAGAGGAGAAGCCCTTGAGGGTGCCTCAGAGGTGCTCACCAACCAGTTAAGGAGCAGTGTTTCTAATGGGAAACATTTAGAGTAGAGTTCCACATGGCAAATTATATTCCTCATTGAACAAATATTTGTGGAGGGCATAGGGTGGACCAAGCTGGACATCTTGCAAGAAAAGAGTAAGACATCAATTGAAAGACATAAGCACGCACCAGATCCCAAAGGGCTGTGTATGCCAGTGGAGGTGTTTGGCTTTTATTTTAAAGGTGATAGGGAATCACTGAAGAATTTTGAGCTGGAGAGTGAATTGACCGATTTAGGTTCGGGAAGAATCACTTGACTGTCTCAAGAGCTGCTGGATTGTGGTCAAGTGCTACACTGTGTGATGCTATCTACAAGTCTTTCAAGAAATCATTTGCACTTTTAGTCTATATTCAGGAATACAGTATAAAGAGGATGAGTTCCTGAGGCAAACAGAGCTGGGTTTTAATCCCACTCTGCCACTTACTGGCTGTGTAGTCTTGAGCAAGTTATTTAAATAGGTGTGAGACTTTAGTTTTTTTTCTGTGCAATGAAAATACTGATACATAACTGACAGAGTTTTGATGATAAGTAAAGACACTAATGTACCTGGACGTTTCAAATAGTCCTCCCACCACCATTAGATACAGCCAAATCAAAATGGCACTTTCAAGCCTAGAAGGAAAGCCAGCTGGCATCCTAAGCCTTCATTTAGCTGGAGATATTGTTGCATTTTCTTCTTAGAATTTAATCTGAGAAATTTTTGCTAATGTGTGAAAATAATTGGCATTCATTCCTGTAAATGAGGATGCTGAGGTAAACTGAGGTCAAAGCCAAATCTTGGATTGGAATCAAACCACCCAAAACCAATACTGTAGAAAATAAAACTGGGTCACAAAGACCAGTGTTATGAAGCGAGAGTTCCAATCGTCCTAGCAACCTTTTAACCAAACACTGGTGCAGATTTGCTGGCCTACATGACGCTGAGAACATCTGGCCTTTCTATTATCCTCTTGCAAGCAAAAAACGATGTTGTGTAAACTGATCTTTAGGCCAATTATATGGTCTAAATGTTACCGTGTTTATGCTGGCACCTCTGACTCCGGGTTTTAAGAACTTATTGTAACCACACCCCTCTTACAAAGACTGTGGGTCTTACTGTATATTACCCCAGGGATTTATTGATGCCGAGTCTGCACCTTTTTTCAGGAAGATAAATTCAACATCAGTCAAATTGTGTGCAGTGCACTGTGGGAGGTCCTATAAGAAATAAGTTACAGGACTTAGTGGCAACAGGAGGAGAGAACAAACATAAGAGAGCAGGCTCTAGGGGCTGCTTTGTTTTTCCCTACATTTTTGCTGCATTTTTTCCTATTTACCAGTTGTATTATAGAAGCCAGGTGTGGAGGATAGAAGCTCTAGTCTGCAGCTCACTCAGAAGACACTAAACTAGGAGTTGGAACACCTGATACCACCTCCAACTGGCCTTTCCACCACAGACAGGGTCTGATTGTGTCTGCGCATCCCCACCTGCAGAGAGACAGCATTAGACTCCATTTACTAAACACAACGCGCCAGGCACTGTTCCAAGCCCTTCATAACACTGATTAAGGGAGTCCTCCTAGTACCTGTAAGTGACAGGCGGTATGATTACCCCCACCTCACATCACACTGTGGGGTGTCCCACAGTGGGGGCCACGCAGAAGCTCTGAGCTTGCCCCTCCCCTCTGGCTGCTCGATGAGAGCTCTGGGCTTTTGTGCTCAGCTCTAAAGGACCAGGTGGTGGGGAGTGGGGAGAGGGTCTATAATGAACCACAGCACAATGCTCTGGAGTAGGTGACCCATGGGCGTACCCCTAGGGTGTTACTGACCAGAGGAAGGAGGACTCTTTGCCTCCACCATCACCATTTTACCCCACCCCATCTCCATCCCTCTGCTGCTCTGGCCAAGACACCACGGCAGGAGCTGGAAGTGCTGACCTCAGGTCTTCCTCCCCACCTCACTCCCCCACAGCCCCCACTGCCCTCTTTCATCCCATCTTCAGGGGACAGATGTGAGAGACCATCTTTTAGTCTGTGGATGCTTTCAACTTTTTTGAAAACCCCTGGGAATCCTAACATGGATTATGAACAGAGATATTGGCAGAAGAAGGCTGGGAGCTCCCGATTTTGTCTCTGGACAAAACAGCCTCTGGTAAAAACAGTAGAGTGACTTATTTCAATTGAAGAGAATAAGTACATGAGCTTCTGGATTCATTAATTAATTAGCCTCCCCTCTCGGCCAGCCTGGTGGCCAGCTCTAGAAGACATCTGAAGCCAGATGAGCACTCGACCCCAGGCACCAGCAGCTCCTTCCCCAGGATGAGGGTTTCCCTTCATCTTTCAAGGACATGAATCTCTTGAGCCTCTCTGTCTGACTTAGCATGTCTAGGAACGAAGGGCAGAACAGATAGCACAGTAAATCCCAGCTCTAAATTGTCGTCACGGGAATTCATCACAGATGGTAATCATTAGGGCCCTCACATCTTAAAGGAAAGCTTTATCCAGAATCATAAATAAACTGTAACCAAGGCTTAGATTTATAAAGCTATAAAAGAGGGTAGCTTGAACAGCCGGGAATGTACAGTACTGGCTTACAAAATCGGCATCATGCCTGAAAGGCTGGACATAAACCCGGGAGCTCTGGGCAGTGCAGTGAGGAGGGGGTAAATTCCTTCTGCAGTGAGTGGAACCCCAGTCACAGCCTCCCCCGCTTAGCACCTGGTTTAATCACATGAAATGCAAGCTCAGAGAAACAGGGGTGCTGGCATCTAAACATAGCACTGCAACTCCTAAACCAATTGCAGTCCCATCAAGTTTGGCCCTTCCTCACCAAGATGCCCTCTGACTAATGCTATGTCCTAGGAATTAATTTTCACTTTATTGCTAAGGTTTCCCACCCCCTACTTTTCCTGAGTGGCTCAAACAACTCCGTTTTTACCAAAAGTCCCTGTACCATGCAGAACACCCTGTGAGGCTGTGAGTTGTGGAGCGGCAAAGCACAAAACAAGGCTGCAGCCTTCCAGAAGTTTCTTGTCTGGCCAGGGAGGCAAGGCATTTACAGATGAAATAACTGTAGTATGCAGGCTGCAATGTGTGGTGTAGGCTGTAACTAGAGCACTCAAGGAAGCAAAGGGTAAGTGGAGGCTGGAGTCACTGTGGGGGAAATGTTTGGGGGAAAAGGGACATGATTTATGACTTGAAGGATGCACAGGGCTGTGCACAAGGAGGGAAGGTTTGCTCAGCATGTGGCTTGTCCCTTCTGTGGCCCATCCTGAGCCAAGTCTCTAATAGCACACTCTCATTTTCCTCTTGTCCTAGAGCTAATTTAAGCAGCAATTGTTCCCCAAATTCCACACCTCACCCTCTTCATTCTCGTTCAAGCTCATCCCTAAAAGGCCTGGAAAGGGAAACTCTGTGCTCTCTGGACATATCTCGTTCAGGCTGGACACCACAGGATAACTTCCATCCTGGAGCATGTGGCCAGGAACAATTCCACACCCCAGCTCCAGGCCCAGCATAGAGGGCAGCCTCAGAGAGGAGCAACCCCACCCCAGCCGCTGTGGGGAGCAATTCTGTAGGCATCCAGACATGCCAGAGAGAGAACAATAAGATACCCCACAGGCATGGGAAGTGAGGGAGGCCAGGAGCCCTCAGAGGGGTGGGTACCCACCCAGGCAAGTGGCCAAGCGAAGAGAGCTCACGCCAGCATGGAACATGGTGAGCAGGAGAACCCCTGTCTCCCCTCCATTGCAGAGCTGAGTGTTGCACAGAAGTTCCTGAGTACCAGATGAGACTAGTGGGTATCTACTGGGGGACAGAGAAAGCATGCCTGTGACTCTGGAGAGCAGAGCAGATACTATAGGGGAGACAGGGCTACTTAAGGCTGGCTTTGGACGCTGACTTTCAGGAGGCTGCTTTAAGGGGTTCCAGGGTCTTCTCTGCATTGTTCAGTTGAGTACCCAAGAAGGGTAGGAGAAAAGCAGAATTCAGGGCAGATGCCTGCTTGGCAATAGAATGTCCCCAGGTTGTATTTCTTAAGGTACACAGGTTGTCAGTTCCTGTGACAACAACTAAGGCTACCTGCACAGGTGCAGCCGCGTGTAGAAGAGGGATTCCCACAGCCAGAACAAGGGCAGGACAAACTGTTTATTATTTACTAGCACTTTGGAGAAGGCAAGGCGTGGATGAGGAAGCTGTATTGATCACATCAGTAGAGATAGCTGCCTCCTTCATTCATTACCGGAAACAAGTGTTTGAGGGGGCACAGGCGAGGTAAATGCATCAGGGCCTCCATGACAACTCCAATCACAGAATCTAGATACATCCTTGAATTACAATATAGGAGAAGCTCGTGGTGTTAACCTTCTGCCATTTCCAGGCATGTAACCGAACTAATCAAAATAAATTACTTTTGTTTATGAAATATGAGGATCCCTTCCAGAAGGCAAAGTAGCAGCAGGAAGAATAATTCTGGAGTCTATTTTGGGTTAGAATCACCAACCCCATCTCTTCCTAGTTGTGTGGCCTTGAAAAAGTAACTCCGCTTTTCTGAACCTCTGCTTCCTCATCTGTGCAGTGGAACAGCTAATAATACCCGGTTAGCAGGGCTGTTGAGGAGATTCAGTTTAATGACCTCTGTACATAGCACCCAGTTAAGGTCAGTCTCATTCCCTTTCTCCCACTTGAGAGAGTTAGACTCCAGGAAAAGATGAATTTTAACAGTTTTGCAACACAGTCCAGGAAAAGGAAGTGGGGAGCTCACTTGTCCTCAAGTTCTACTATGTGCCACTAGAGAGTTGTCACCAACAGGGGCCAGCTTTCCACATATTGCTTGCAAGCCGCCCACCACAGCACCACAGGCCCTGATGTGAGGCCGTCCGCTCACGTTTCCTTCTCTCCAATTCTTTTCTAGGGGCGCTGCATCAACTTCACCAGGGTCAAGAACAACCAGCCAGCCAAGTACCCGCTCAACAACGCCTACCACACCTCCTCGCCGCCTCCTGCCCCCATCTACACCCCCCCACCTCCTGCGCCCCACTGCCCTCCCCCGCCCCCCAGCGCCCCTACCCCTCCCATCCCGTCCCCACCTTCCACCCTTCCCCCTCCTCCCCAGGCTCCACCTCCCAACAGGGCACCTCCTCCCTCCCGCCCTCCTCCAAGGCCTTCTGTCTAGAGCCCAAAGTTCCTGCTCTGGGCTCTCTCAGAAACTTCAGGAGATGTTAGAACAAGTCTTTCCAGTTAGAGAAGAGGAGTGGTGATAAAGCCCACTGACCTTCACACATTCTAAAAATTGGTTGGCAATGCCAGTATACCAACAATCATGATCAGCGGAAAGAAACAGATATTTTAAATTGCCAGAAAACAAATGATGAGGCAACTACAGTCAGATTTGTAGCCAGCCATCTATCACCTCTAGAAGGTTCCAGAGACAGTGAAACTGCAAGATGCTCTCAACAGGATTATGTCTCATGGAGACCAGTAAGAAAATCATTTATCTGAGGGTGAAATGCAGAGTTGGATAAGAAATACATTGCTGGGTTTCTAAAATGCTGCCTTCCTGCCTCTACTCCACCTCCATCCCTGGACTTTGGACCCTTGGCCTAGGAGCCTAAGGACCTTCACCCCTGTGCACCACCCAAGAAAGAGGAAAACTTTGCCTACAACTTTGGAAATGCTGGGGTCCCTGGTGTGGTAAGAAACTCAACATCAGACGGGTATGCAGAAGGATGTTCTTCTGGGATTTGCAGGTACATAAAAAATGTATGGCATCTTTTCCTTGCAAATTCTTCCAGTTTCCAAGTGAGAAGGGGAGCAGGTGTTTACTGATGGAAAAGGTATGTTGCTATGTTGATGTGTAAGTGAAATCAGTTGTGTGCAATAGACAGGGGCGTATTCATGGGAGCATCAGCCAGTTTCTAAAACCCACAGGCCATCAGCAGCTAGAGGTGGCTGGCTTTGGCCAGACATGGACCCTAAATCAACAGACAATGGCATGTCGAAGAGCAACCTGTTAATGAATCATGTTAAAAATCAAGGTTTGGCTTCAGTTTAAATCACTTGAGGTATGAAGTTTATCCTGTTTTCCAGAGATAAACATAAGTTGATCTTCCCAAAATACCATCATTAGGACCTATCACACAATATCACTAGTTTTTTTTGTTTGTTTGTTTTTTGTTTTTTTTCTTGGTAAAGCCATGCACCACAGACTTCTGGGTAGAGCTGAGAGACAATGGTCCTGACATAATAAGGATCTTTGATTAACCCCCATAAGGCATGTGTGTGTATACAAATATACTTCTCTTTGGCTTTTCGACATAGAACCTCAGCTGTTAACCAAGGGGAAATACATCAGATCTGCAACACAGAAATGATCTGCCTGAAATTTCCACCATGCCTAGGACTCACCCCATTTATCCAGGTCTTTCTGGATCTGTTTAATCAATAAGCCCTATAATCACTTGCTAAACACTGGGCTTCATCACCCAGGGGTAAAAACAGAGATCATTGTCTTGGACCTCCTGCATCAGCCTATTCAAAATTCTCTCTCTCTCTAGCTTTCCACAAATCCTAAAATTCCTGTCCCAAGCCACCCAAATTCTCAGATCTTTTCTGGAACAAAGCAGAATATAAAATAAATATACATTTAGTGGCTTGGGCTATGGTCTCCAAAGATCCTTCAAAAATACATCAAGCCAGCTTCATTCACTCACTTTACTTAGAACAGAGATATAAGGGCCTGGGATGCATTTATTTTATCAATACCAATTTTTGTGGCCATGGCAGACATTGCTAATCAATCACAGCACTATTTCCTATTAAGCCCACTGATTTCTTCACAATCCTTCTCAAATTACAATTCCAAAGAGCCGCCACTCAACAGTCAGATGAACCCAACAGTCAGATGAGAGAAATGAACCCTACTTGCTATCTCTATCTTAGAAAGCAAAAACAAACAGGAGTTTCCAGGGAGAATGGGAAAGCCAGGGGGCATAAAAGGTACAGTCAGGGGAAAATAGATCTAGGCAGAGTGCCTTAGTCAGGGACCACGGGCGCTGAATCTGCAGTGCCAACGCCAAACTGACACATCTCCAGGTGTACCTCCAACCCTAGCCTTCTCCCACAGCTGCCTACAACAGAGTCTCCCAGCCTTCTCAGAGAGCTAAAACCAGAGATTTCCAGACTCATGAAAGCAACCCCCCAGCCTCTCCCTAACCCTGCCGCATTGTCTAATTTTTAGAACACTAGGCTTCTTCTTTCATGTAGTTCCTCATAAGCAGGGGCCAGAATATCTCAGCCACCTGCAGTGACATTGCTGGACCCCTGAAAACCATTCCATAGGAGAATGGGTTCCCCAGGCTCACAGTGTAGAGACATTGAGCCCATCACAACTGTTTTGACTGCTGGCAGTCTAAAACAGTCCACCCACCCCATGGCACTGCCGCGTGATTCCCGCGGCCATTCAGAAGTTCAAGCCGAGATGCTGACGTTGCTGAGCAACGAGATGGTGAGCATCAGTGCAAATGCACCATTCAGCACATCAGTCATACGCCCAGTGCAGTTACAAGATGTTGTTTCGGCAAAGCATTTTGATGGAATAGGGAACTGCAAATGTATGATGATTTTGAAAAGGCTCAGCAGGATTTGTTCTTAAAACCGACTCAGTGTGTCATCCCTGGTTATTTAGAATTACAGTTAAGAAGGAGAAACTTCTATAAGACTGTATGAACAAGGTGATATCTTCATAGTGGGCTATTACAGGCAGGAAAATGTTTTAACTGGTTTACAAAATCCATCAATACTTGTGTCATTCCCTGTAAAAGGCAGGAGACATGTGATTATGATCAGGAAACTGCACAAAATTATTGTTTTCAGCCCCCGTGTTATTGTCCTTTTGAACTGTTTTTTTTTTATTAAAGCCAAATTTGTGTTGTATATATTCGTATTCCATGTGTTAGATGGAAGCATTTCCTATCCAGTGTGAATAAAAAGAACAGTTGTAGTAAATTATTATAAAGCCGATGATATTTCATGGCAGGTTATTCTACCAAGCTGTGCTTGTTGGTTTTTCCCATGACTGTATTGCTTTTATAAATGTACAAATAGTTACTGAAATGACGAGACCCTTGTTTGCACAGCATTAATAAGAACCTTGATAAGAACCATATTCTGTTGACAGCCAGCTCACAGTTTCTTGCCTGAAGCTTGGTGCACCCTCCAGTGAGACACAAGATCTCTCTTTTACCAAAGTTGAGAACAGAGCTGGTGGATTAATTAATAGTCTTCGATATCTGGCCATGGGTAACCTCATTGTAACTATCAACAGAATGGGCAGAGATGATCTTGAAGTGTCACATACACTAAAGTCCAAACACTATGTCAGATGGGGGTAAAATCCATTAAAGAACAGGAAAAAATAATTATAAGATGATAAGCAAATGTTTCAGCCCAATGTCAACCCAGTTAAAAAAAAATTAATGCTGTGTAAAACGGTTGAATTAGTTTGCAAACTATATAAAGATATATGCAGTAAAAAGTCTGTTAATGCACATCCTGTGGGAATGGAGTGTTCTAACCAATTGCCTTTTCTTGTTATCTGAGCTCTCCTATATTATCATACTCAGATAACCAAATTAAAAGAATTAGAATATGATTTTTAATACACTTAACATTAAACTCTTCTAACTTTCTTCTTTCTGTGATAATTCAGAAGATAGTTATGGATCTTCAATGCCTCTGAGTCATTGTTATAAAAAATCAGTTATCACTATACCATGCTATAGGAGACTGGGCAAAACCTGTACAATGACAACCCTGGAAGTTGCTTTTTTAAAAAAAATAATAAATTTCTTAAATCAACTCTTTTTTCTGGTTATTTGTCTGTTTGTTATAAAAGTAAAGTGCAACATATTCAAGTCCTCAATATCCTGATCATAATACCATGCTATAGGAGACTGGGCAAAACCTGTACAATGACAACCCTGGAAGTTGCTTTTTTAAAAAAAGTAATAAATTTCTTAAATCAACTCTTTTTTCTGGTTATTTGTCTGTTTGTTATAAAGTGCAACGTATTCAAGTCCTCAATATCCTGATCATAATACAGTGGTTGCTGTGCTATACATTAAATTACATTTCTCAAATGATTTCATGCCTTCCACTAATTTCTCTACTGTCTGGATTACTGTCATTTCTTCCTTAGCTGTCAGACATTCAAAATATTTTTTATTTCTCATAACAAATTTCAAATTAAAAATGTAATCCATGCTAAGAGAAAATAAGTAAAAAGTGAAAACAGAACACACAGGAAAAATATACTGCATCAGTTAGGATTGTGTTTGGCTAACGTAGCAGAAAGGCAACTAGGATTGATTTTACAAGGAGTCCAGAGATTTGCAGCAACCCAAGAACCAGACAGTGTTGTGGACAGTGCTGCAATAAATACCTTTCTATGTACATCTCAAAATCTTTGTATTGCTTCTGCATTTCTGATACAACTCACTTTATCCCTCCTAGCAGTTTTAATTCAGCTCCTCCATTTAAATATTTTGTAGGTAGAAGAGCATCTCCTTCTAGTTCCTGAATTTCTTTGTAAGATCTCATTGAGCCTTGAATACATCTTAATTGGAATAAAACCATCCACAAACAGAAAGTCATGCCACAAGTCTTTTCTAAGTTTTCATTAGTATTTGCTTTTTAATAGGTATGGGTATGAACACATTTTAAAATTATATCTTTAATAAATGTGTTTTGGGGGTTATTTTGAGACAGGATCTTACTCTGTCACCCAGGCTAGAGTGCAGTGATGCAATCATGGCTTACTGCAGCCTCAAACCCCTGGGCTCAAGCAATTCTCCCGCTTCACCTTCCCAAGTAGCTGGGACTATGGGCATATGCCACCACACCTGGCTAGTGTGTGTCTGTGTGTGTGTGTGTGTGGATTTTTTGTTTGTTTGTTTTTAGAGATAGGGTCTCACTGTGTTGCCCAGGCTGGTCTCAAACTCCTGGCCTCAAGTGATCCTCCTGCCTCAGACTCCCAATAGTAAATGGTTTTGAGATAATGGGTTAGAAATTTGAAAAGAAACAGGAAAAGCTGGAGCCCTACCTCACTCCTTACACCAAAATAAATTCTAACTGAA
The DNA here is from genome assembly GCF_029289425.2 of Pan paniscus. Lineage (NCBI taxonomy): Eukaryota > Metazoa > Chordata > Mammalia > Primates > Hominidae > Pan > Pan paniscus. The sequence continues at coordinate 57,164,892 of NC_073261.2, read as the reverse complement.
TTTAAGTGTAACAAATAAAGCTAGAAAAGTACTAGAATTGTGAAAAAAGTTTTCTGTGTGGTATGAAGAATGTTAAAATCCTACATATTGTTTGCATGATCAATCAACTTTGTCATGAAATTGCTTGAAATAACCCTGAGTAATGATCCAATGCATTAAGTTGAACAAAGGAACCATTAATAACGGGAATAAGATCATTTATCAGGTGCTAACTGTGAACATGAATTTGAGATCCACCGTTTTTCACTAATCTGTCTTCAGATAAATCTGTTTTGTGGAGTATCACTTAGATACAAAACAATCAGAATAATACTTTGTCCATCTAAATACATTATAAACCAGGTGTCACTTAACAGTTACTATATATTTGGTATAAGGTTATAGAGTTGGCGTATGCCAAACATGATTTTTATTCTCTTTACAACTGTATTGTAATTTTTATGCTGACAATTGTATTGTGTTCTTTTGAATCACCACACCCCATCCCAAGTTATCATATCTAAACAAATTAGAAGCCTTATGATTCCACCACTGTAATCTTTTATTCCTTTCTCTTTTTTTCCTCAAAATTCAAGTAGTCACTAAGTTATAAAGATTCTTCCTTCTCTACTTAAGTTGGGACATTTTAGTTTTTGGAGTTTGAAAGTATGCATCTCCTTTACTTGGTTTTAAGTGCCATTTCGCAGTGTACTTATAAAGCAATTGCTGAGCTAACACAATTTTCTCTGAGTCACTTGAGAGCTGAAAGCAAGATTCTGTTAAAAGATATTCAGTTAATTGTGCACATTCAGTACTTTAGCCAGCATCTTTAGTTGGGACTTCTTTGTAAACATTAAAATAGATGCAACTCATAAAATACATTTTCCTTTGGGTAGTTAAGTAGTTTACATTCTTACAAAGGATTTTTAAAGTACAAGAAATGCTGGTTGTGAGGGCTGAGTGCAGAAAACATTTCACTTTTTTCTGAAAAAGAAGTTGTAAGACAAGAGAACTGTCAACCACCTATGATGAGTCCCTTCCAAAAATGTGCACCCCCAAGAGTAGCCAGGAATCCCTATACAGCCCTAACTTCACATTTTTTTAAAATACAAGCACTGTGTGACATTCGCTTCCCTGTGAATCCCACCCCAACTTTGCAGGATACAGAGTCCATGTCTTTTTGCTTAGTTTTACTCTTAACATTATTTACAGGACACCTGTAAATGTAAAAGACTTGTGTGAAATTAATGATAATCTGCGTTTCCAGCCAAGCTCCTGTGGAGATAAATATTCCATGCAAACCCAAAGTGTGGTTCATAAATAAGATGAGGCAGAAGCATCCACATTCATCTGACATTGCAGGAAGGGGCTTCTCCTGGCTGGGGTGGACTCTGTTCAATTCCTCTTCTTCTAAATGGTGGCCAAGATGGTGGGTCTCAAACCTCAGGTGAATAAACCCATCCCTAAGGGGAGTAATGTAGGTCCCCAGTCATCTCTCCAGGAAGAGAAATACTTTTTCCTACTTCAAATGGGCATTGTAAGCATTTGCCACAAATAATCCTTTCTGATGCCATACACTAGATTGCCTTCCCCACTCTGGGCAGAATTGGGTGTTTATGAGCATTTCTGGCCATTGTCAGTGCCTGTGTTATATTTGACCCCAGTGATGTAATCACTCCAAGAAATAAGACTGCAAAGCTCCAGGAGATTTTGATTCCACCTCCAATACTTGTCAGACACTTTCACTTGCCCCATGAAAGCTACCTCAGCAAATGCTCACTCTCAACAGGCCCTGGCCACTCTACATGTTACTTCTGTGACTGTTGGTTTTCAGTGCATTCTAATGTTTAGATCGGCGTTTTTATAGGCTCCTTCAATATTTGCTTTTATGAGATCCTTAAAAGAGAATTATCTCTGTTTAATCTTGGACTATTAGTAAAAACAAAAAGTGATCCTATCACTATGTCTTAGTGTGATTAGTTTTTTAAAAAAATTTAACTTCCTTAGCAATTTAGCAATAGGGAGGAAAAAAGCAACATCATTAACCTGATAAAGTGTATCTACCACGAACCTACAGGAAATATACTTAACATAAAATATTTTTAAATATTACCTTTACAATCAAAAAGAAAAAGATTCCAACCATCAGTGTTATTGTCCACCTTTGGTCCTAGCCAGTGCAATAAAACAAATGAAAGGAAAATGTAATTATAATTATCAGGAAGAAAAAAACTGATTTGAATATAATTTACTACCTAAAAATTCCATGGAATCAACTTAAAAATTATTAGAACTAATAAGAGTTGTCCAGGTACATGGTAAACACTATCAATGATCAGTTAGGAAACAAGAAAAAGTTATTCATTCATTCATAATAGAAAAAATTATATATATATATATGTGTGTGTGCATGTGTGTGTATAAATTAACCAGAAATTAACTATAAATAAACCTAACAAAAAATGTGCAAAACTTATGGAAAGACAACTATAAAACTTTAATGAAATATTCTTAATGGAGAACTATACTACATTCTTGAATGGAAAGAGTTAATATTGAAAAGAAGTCAGTTCTCTCTCAATCTACAAACTCAACTCGTGCCAATTAAAAAAAAAAACTAGTAAGATGTCTACTTCCAAATGCTGATTCTAAGTTTTAATTAGAAAAGAAAATGGACAACTATAGTTAATATATGATGATAGAACAGTTTTCAGAAACAGACCTGTAAATAAATGGAAGTTTAGTTTATCATAATAGCATTTCCAAAACTAATTCTTTAATAAACGACTAAGTAGTTGGGAAAAACAAGATGAAATTCCTATCTCTGCTACATACAAAAATAAATTCCAAATGGATTAAATAAAAGCAAATGCATGCCAAGTTTTCTTGCTTCTAATTAACAGTGACAGTATCCCTTAGTAACACTGCCTTATGAATGGAAGTTTCTTATAATCTTGCCAGTCAGACAGATCTCATCTCCCAGAAAAGAGTGGAGAGAGAAATGGAAGGGCTGAAAGAAGCTGTCTTCTCTCTAATTAAGGCAGGAATAAGGAGAAAAAAAGAAAAAGGGTCCTTCCGCTGCCCATACTCTGATACTACAGTAGAACGTATATTATTGTAACCTCTCCACTAACAATCTCATGCATAGGGTGCCTCTCACATAGTAATCAGTGAAAAAACTATTAATAGTTGTAAGTAGTTAATGAGTAAATAAACTTATAAATGAAGAATCTCAATGTTTCTAAATGCTTAAGCAAATCAACAATAGACATGGAAGCTATGTATGGGACAATGTTTTCTTTCAGGAGCCAAAGGTAATAAACAAATTCCCATTTTCCTATTGCCTTTGTGGAAATATTCAAAGTGCTGACTCTCACTGGGTGGTATTGAATGAATTCCTCTGAAAATTCATTAACTCTGTCAATTTACTGGATTACTTTTCAACGCATGCACATTCTTCCACAATCTATGTCTGTTGAGGTTAAGTCCTTTTTGCATTTGGCTTGAGAGGAAAAATAAGAATCGATGCCAAGAACTTGGGGTAGGTGCCAGAAGAAAAAACAGTGCCAGCCCTGGCAGTCGTCAGAAGACTGAACTCCAGTTTGTCTCATCCGTTTATCAAGTGTCCTGTCACAGGACCGGATCCCCTGCCATTCTTTGAATCCGTAGAGCAAGACTCAATGGTTGGGTCATGGCTCACTGAGGAAACAGTAAGATTCCAGAATCAAGAGTCAGGCTGTTGTGATACCTATTAATGCGTCATAAACAAGGCAGCTGTTGATCTGTAGATTTATGTTCTGATATTTCACAACTGCCAGAAAGGGCTTTGTTCAGTCTATGAGGAGGAGGTCTCCTCTCTTCTGCCCGCTAAGCATGTGATCTGTTAATTCAGTCACAACTACTGCTGGCATTACTAGTAGATTATAGAAACTGATGCTCACTTTCTTTTTTCTTTCTTTTTTAATTAGTGCTTTATTTTTTGGAACAGTTTTAGGTTTACAGAAAAATTGAGGACATAATGCAGAGTTCTTACATCCCCTCTTCCCTGCACACAGTTTTTCCTGTTGCTAACATCTTCCATTGGTGTGGTACATTTGTTACAACTGATGAATCAAAACTGACACATTATTATTTACTTTTTTCTTTTTGAGACAGGGTCTTGCTCTGTCACCCATGCTGGAGTGCAGTGGCACAATCATGGCTCACTGTAACCTCAACCTCCTGGGCTCAAGCATCCTTCCACCTCAGTCTCCCAAGTAGCTAGGACTACAGGCACATACCACCGCACCTGGCTAATTTTTGTATTTTTTTGTAGAGAAGGGGTTTCGTCATGTTACCCAGGCTGATCTTGAACTCCTGGGCTCAAGTAATCTGCCCCCCTCAGCCTCCCAAAGTGTTGGGATTACAGGCATCAGCCACCACACCCAGCCCACATTATTATTTACCAACGTTCATAGTCTAGTACATTAGAGTTCACTCTTTGTGTTGTACAGTTCTGTGGGTTTTGACATACGCACACACATCCACGTATCGTACAGAATACTTCCACTGCCCTAAGTATCCCCTGCACTTCACCTATTCATCCATCCTCCTCCTCTCCCACAAACCCTGTAAACCCCTAATGTTTTTTTTTCAGACAAGGTCTTGCTCTGTCACCCAGGCTGGAGTGCAGTGGCCCAGTCATGGCTCCCTGCAGCCTCAACCTCATGGGCTTAAGCAATCCTCCCACCTCAGCCTCCCAAGGAGCTGGGGCCACAGACACACACTGCCACGCCCAGCTAATTTTTTTATTTTTATTTTTTGTAGAGACAGGATCTCACTATGTTGCCCAGACTGATCTCAAACTCCTGAGCTCAAGAGATCCTTTTGCGTCGGCCTCCATGATTTTTTTTAACTTCTCCATAATTGGCGATTTCTAGAATGCCATATAGCTGGAATCATGCAGTACATAGGATTATTGGGTTGGCTTCTTTCACTTAGCAGTATGCATTTAAATTTCCTCCATGCCTTTTCATTGCTTGATATTCCATTTCTTTTTTTAATTACTGAATAATATTTAATTATCTGGATATATCACAGCTTTTTCACCCAGCCATCTACTAAGGAATACTAAGGCTGACTTTCTAACTGATTTGAACAGCCCATAGAGAGGAATCAGTGGGGAAATTTGTGTTTTCAATCAAGTATTCTAAGGTTTTTTTATGTGTGTATAAGATACAGGTGGTGAGAGGTGAGTAATGAACGTCATTCATTTTCCCAGCTCCAAAACAAAACCTCTTAAGCATTTTAATTCTTCTAGTCATTTTTATGTATATTAATTTTAATAATTAAAATTATACTATAAATACAAGTTTCTACCTTGTATTTTTTACTTAATATTATGAAAATGTATAAGGACAGTTTAGGTATTTTGCTCTGATCCCCTCTTCAAGGTATTTTCCCCTGCTACCCACCCCCAGCTACTGGGAATAGCAGCTGCTGGCAGCTCACAGCTGCATCCCTCACTAGGACTCGCTCTTGGCCTTAGCCAAGTTTATGCCCCTCCCAGGGTGGGCCCATGGCCAGTGACCGGCTAGCGCTTAATACAAAGGCTTGGACCCCTTTCCCCAAATTGGGGAATACTCAGAACAGCCATGCCAGCTCCAGAGGTCAGCTGAGGCTTCCATTGTAACTGTATCGCAAATCAGCTTCTCCTTCCACTCAATCTTTCCTTCTTTAATTCTAATCTCTTGAGAGCATTTCCTATTACAGCTCACCAACTGTGTGTCTGTTCCCAGGGATCAAATACAGTTGATACCAGAAATAGTCCTTAGAAGCAGACTCTTTCATTGAATTCTAGATCACTTACAGCAATTACTTGGGCAATGGGGACCCCATCACCTGTGGTAGGTGGGGGATGGAGAGCCCTTAGAATCCTGTTGTGGTGCAGTTATTAAAATTTTCACAGGTGGTGAGCTGGGATGGGAAACCAGTGGAGGGAGATGCACTCGCTGGTGCAATATATCTGGTATTCAAAAGGTATAAGAGATGGTAAATATAAGGGCTATGGGATTTGAGGGCCATTGCTATGACTTGATTCATTGAAGAAAGATACGACAGACTCAGGGTCATTCATCATCAATTCAAGGAAAAATAAGAAAACTAGAAGGTCTCTTGGGTAGCATTTAAGGAAACCCCAACCTGCTACAGGTAGAGGGCAGCAGAGCAGAGATCCAGCTAAGGACTTCATCATAACAGTAGTGGAGCTTCTGGCCGGGCGTGGTGGCTCATGCCTGTAATTTCAGCACTTTGGGAGGCTGAGGCGGGGGATCATTCGAGGTCAGGAGTTTGAGACCAACCTGGCCAACATAGTGAAACCCCATCTCTAGCCAGGCGTGGTGGTGTGCATCTGTAATCCCAGCTACTCGGGAGGCTGAGGCAGGAGAATCTCTTGAACCCGGGAGGTAGAGTTTGCAGTGAGCCGAGATCACGCCACTGCACTCCAGCCTGGGAAAGAGTGAGACTCCACCTCAAAAAAAAAAAAAAAAAAAAAGTAGTGGAGCTCCAGAGAGAGTTGAATTCCCAACACCAGGAAGTCTCCTGTGTCAAATTCGGGGCCCTACTAAGGAAGCAGTGAGACCCTGATTCCCCTACACTTGTTGGGACTACAAAAGCAGCCCACTCCCATTTGTTAGAGGATACTGCCTCGGAAGTCTTAGCTAGAGCAATCAGACAAGAGGAAAGAAATAAAGGGCATGCAAATTAGAAAGGAAGAAATCAAATTATCCTTGTTGCAGATGATATGACCCAAAGACTCCACCAAAAAACTATTAGAGCTGATAAACAAATTCAGTAAAGTTGTAGGATACAAAATCAACATACAAAAACTCATAGCATTTCTACATGTCAACAGTGAATAATCTGAAAAAGAAATCAAGAAAGTAATCCCATTTACACTAGCTACAAATAAAATATCTAGGAATTAACCAAACAAGTGAAAGATCTCTACAATGAAAACTATAAAACATTAATGAAGGAAATTAATGAAAGAAAGACAGCACCAAAAAATGGAGAGATATTCCATGTTTATGGATTGGAAGAATCAATATTGTTAAAATGTCCATGCTGCCCAACACAATCTACAGATTGAATGCAATCGCCATCAATATACCAATGGCATCTTTCACAATGATAGGAAAAAAACAACCCTAACATTTATATGGAAGCACAAAAGACCCAGAATACCAAATCTCTCCAGAGCAAAAAGAACAAACCTGGAGGAATCACATTATCTGACTTCAAATTATACTATAGAGCTATAGTAACCAAAACACCATGGTACTGGCATAAAAACAGACACATAGACCAAGGAAACAGAACAGAGAGCCCAGAAACAAATCCATACATCTACGGTGAACTCACTTTCAACGACAATACCAAGAACATACATTGGGGAAAGGACAGTCTTCTATAAATAGAGCTGGGGAAACTGGATTTCCGTATGCAGAAGAATGAAACTAGACCTCACCATATACAAAAATCAAATCAAAATGAATTAAAGAATTTAAGTTGGCAAACTATGAAACTATGAAAGAAAACACTGGGGAAACTCTCCAGAATATTGGACTGGGCAAAGATTTCTTGAGCAATACCCTACAAGCACAGGCAACCAAAGCAAAAACAGACAAATGAGAACACATCAAGTTAAAAAGCTTCTGCAAGGCAAAGGAAACAATTAGCAAAGTGAAGAGACAATCCACAGAATGGGAGAAAATATTTGCCAACCATCCAGCTGACAAGGGATTAATAATCAGAATATATAGGCAGCTCAAACAACTCTATAGGAAAAAATCTAATAATCTAATTAAAAATGAGCAACACATCTGAATTGACACTTCCCAAAAGACATACAAATGGCAAACAGGCATATGAAAAAGTGCTCAACATCATTGATCATCAGAGAAATGCAAATCAAAACTACAATGAGATGTCATCTCACCCTAGTTAAAATGGCTTTTATCCAAAAGACAGACAACAAATGCTGCCAAGGATGTGGTGGGAATTGACATTGTTGGTGGGAATGTAAATTAGTACAACCACTATGGAGAACAGTTTGGAGGTTCCTCAAAAAACTGAAAATAGAACTATCATAAGATCCAGCCATCCCACTGCTAGGTATCTACCCAAAAGAAAGGAAATTAGTATATCAAAGAGATATGTTCACTCCCATGTTTTTGCAGCACTATTCACAATAGCCAAGATTTGGAAGCAACCTAAGTGTCCATCAACAAGCAAGTGGATAAGAGAAATGTGGTACATATACACAATGAAGTACTATTCAGCCATAAAAAAGAATGAGATTCTGTCATTTGCAACAACATGGATGGAACTGGAAGTCATTATGTTAAGTGAAATAAGCCAGGCACAAAAAGACAAACTACATGTTCTCACTTATTTTGGGGAGCTAAAAACAAAAACAATTGAACTCATAGAGACAGCAGAAAGATGATTACCAGAGGCTGGGAAGGGTAGTTGGTAGGAGGGGGTAAGTGGGAAGGGTTAATGAGTATAAAAATATAGTTAGACAGAATGAATAAGATCTAATATTTGATAGCACAGCAGGGTGACTATGGTCAATAATTCATTGTACATTTTAAATAAGAGTATAATTGGATTGTATGTAACACAAAGGAATGATAAATGCTTGAGGTGATGGATACCCCATTTACCCTGAGGTAATTATTACACATTATATGCCTGTATCAAAATATCTCGTGTACTCCATAAATATATGTAATTACTACGTACCCACAAAAATTAAAATTTTTTTAAATTTAAATGTTTTTTTTAAAGATACTGCTTCCTTTTCTGCTTGAAAATCATGCAGAAACCTCAGATGAGGCAGTTGCCTTGCAGACAATGCTTGCCCCTCTTGGGATCGACCACCACCTACCATCATGACAACCAGACTGATCACAAGGGTGGAATCCCAACATGGTCCAACTGTCAAAGTGCTGCTAAAGGAAGAAAGAATCAGCACACCAGAGAAGCTTTAGGACATGGCTGGCATGTTCAAAAAGGAGCCAGGAGCATGTGCCTGGATCTGAACCCCAAGAAACCTGGATCAAGGGGGAGTAGGCAGAACATAAGGTTGAAGAAGGAGCTTGTCAATGTGGGAACACTTTCCTGAGACAAATGACTTTACACTCTGGCAAGAACCCTGGGAGAAGGTACTAATACACCAGGATTGTTGCGGAAAGTCAGGGACCCCAAACGGAGGGACCAGCTGGAACTGCAGCAGAAGAACATAATTGTGAAGATTTCATGGACATTTATCAGTTCCCAAAATTAATACTTTTATAATTTCTTATGCCTGTCTTTACTGCAATCTCTGAACATAAATTTTGAAGATTTCATGGACATTTATCACTTCCCTAATAATACTCATAATTTCTTATGCCTGTCTTTAATCTCTTAATCCCATTATCTTTGTAAACTGAGAATGTATGTCACCTCAGGACCGCTATTGTACAAATTGATTGTAAAACATGTGTGTTTGAACAATATGAAATCAGTGCACCTAGAAAAAGAACAGAATAACAGCGATTTTCAGGGAACAAGGGAAGATAACCATAAGGTCTGACTGCCTGCGGGGTCAGGCAGAATACAGCCGTATTTTTCTTCTTGCAGAGAGCCTATAAACGACGTGCAAGAGAGATATCGCTGAATTCTTTTCCCAGCAAGGAATACCCTGCGGAAGGAATGCATTTCTGGGGGGAGGTCTATAAACGGCCGCTCTGGGAGTGTCTGTCTTATGCAGTTGAGATAAGGACTGAAATACACCCTGGTCTCCTGCAGTACCCTCAGGCTTACTAGGATTGGGAAATTCCACCCTGGTAAATTTTGGTCAGATCGGTTCTCTGCTCTCGAACCTGTTTTCTGTTAAGATGTTTATCAAGACAACATGTGCATAGTGGGACATACACCCTCACCAGTAATTCTAATTTTGCCTTTGCCTTGTGATCTTTATTGCGCTTTGAGGCATGTGATCTTTGTGACCTGCTCCCTGTTCATACACCTTCCCCACTTTTAAAATCTCTAATAAAAACTTGCTGGTTTTGCAGCTCAGAGGACATCATGGACCTACCAATATGTGATGTTACCCCCAGAGGCCCAGCTGTAAAATTCCTCTCTTTGTATTCTTTCTCTTTATTTCTCAGACTGGCCAACACTTAGGGAAAATAAAAAGAACCTAAGCTGAAATATTGGGGGCTGGTTCCCCTGATAAAGGATGGATTTTGGAAGCTTGGAAACAGTAATGACCTACCCTAAGTGAATTAGAAAAGCCAGAATTTCTATGGCAGATGGAGGAAGAAGGGATCAAAAGGCTTGGGGAAGTAGGCAAGGCTTAATGTTATACTAGTAAGACAGGAAAACCCACTGACTCACTATGCTCTCTGGTAGGGCTAGAGGTACTCCAATGACCAGAACAGTAAAGAATGCACTGGTAAGGGAACACCAGCATTGCTGAGAAGCTCAGTGGGGCTGTGCTCTGTAGGCCAGGGTTGATGGTAAGAGAAGCTGCTGTAGAAATAGGATCCCTGATAGCAATGAGAGGTATAGAATCCCAACATTAAATTAGAGTCTGAATGGAGATACTTACCCATCAGAAGCAATATGGGTACAATTATCATAAGACCACAGTAACAAGTGGGGGACCCAACCCATAGAAGGTATGAAGATGGTTAACAGGACACAGGGTCCCTAGGAGCAAGATAGATGGGCAGCCAACAAAGGAACAATCAAAGGAACCAAACAATCAAAGGAAACAAAGATGGATGAGGAACTTGACAACAGCCACCCCAATAAACAAAATCACAATCCAGTTTCTGGATCTAGCAAGTTCTCAGACCAGGAATTCACTGATGAAGGAGAGACCATTTCCTATAAGAATAAGTCTTGCCACACCATGACTACTGTATCTAGTAATAATTCCTCAACATTTCCCCAAAGACCATCTATTTGGTACTCACAAAATGGGGAAGGAGGGTTTTCCAGACGTTTTGAGGATTGTTGGAATTGAGGTATAAATTGACATTGATAACCAGAAACCCAAGGCATCACAGGTTATAGACCCTTGTTACAGAAGGGACATATGGGGGCCAGGTTAAGTAAATGGAGTCTTGACCTAGGTTCACACTGGGTCTACTTGGGTCCACAGACTGGATCCCAAATGTATAATGCAATGAACATGCTTAGTAGTTTGTAAAACATTTACATTGATTCTTTGACTTCTGGGGTAAGAGATACTGATGTGGGACAAGCCAAGAAGAAGACTTTGAAACTGCTTCCTCCAAATCCCATCCCAGGCCAAGAGAGTAATATTAAGAATAATATTGCATCCCAAGAGAGATGGGAAAGATTAGTGCTACACTGGAAAATGCATAATTAAGAGACGTTGGGTCCTCTGATATTACCATTTAATTCATTCATCTGCTCTCTACAAAAATTAGATGGATCATGGAAAATGACAGTGAATTACTAAAACTCATCCAATTAGTAGCCCCTATTGTACTGCTATACTAGATGCAGATCTTCACTAAAGCAGATTCACACAGCCATAGACCTGGCAAATGCTTCCTTTTCCAGACCTATTAGAAAGGAGGATCAAAAACAGTTCTCATTCTTGTAAAAGGAATAATCATATACATGCATGGTCTCACCCCAGGGCTATTGTTAATTATTTTGCCCTCTGTGTTAATATGGTCTGAAGAGCCTGAACCATCTGGACAACCTGCAAAACATCTCATTGGTCCACTATTATCCATAATATTATGCCAATTGGGTTCAGTTGAGCAAGAAGTGGCAAATATATCGGAGACCTTGGTAAGGCATGTGGGAGATAAATCCTCTAGAGATTCAGGGGCTACCCCATCACCAATGTGGATCCAGTAGTTTGGGGCATGCCATTATGTCACTCAAAGTAAAAGACAAAGTACTACATCTCTCACTTCCCACCACTAAGAAGAAAGCACAATACTTGGTAGCCCCTGTTGGTTCTGGAGGCAGCATATTCTGCATTTGGGAATTCTGTTCTGACCCACTTACTGGGTGACATAAGATGCCACTATCTTTGACAGGGGTTCGAAGAAGGAAAGGGCTCTGCAGCAAGTCCCAGGCTGTAGTGAAAGCACCATATGGGTTATACGAGTGATCAGAGCCTATTGCACTAGCAGTATCAATGGTGTAAAAAGATTCCATGTGGGGTTTTATGGCAAACCCCAATAGGAGAAACACAATGTAGGGCCTGGGGTTGTGGAGCAAGGCAATGCCATCTGCAGTAGAAAACCATACGCCCCATGAAAAGCAGTTCCTGGTGTTCTACTGGGCTCTGGGAGACACAGCATCTGTTCACAGGACATCAGATGATTATGTGGCCAATCCTGCTCACCATTCACTGGATGCAGTCATAAAGTCAGGCAGGACCAACAACCCATGATAAGATGGAAACGGTGCATCTGGAATCTGGAATCAGGCATAAGCAGGGTGAAGGGATATGTGTAAGCTGTGTTTTTCCCCATGTTGAACCAGGGTCCCTTTCTCACATCCATGACTGATAAGTCTCTTAGGACCAGTTGATGAAGAGAGAAAAGTCCAAGCTTGATTCATGTATTGGTTGGCTTAGCATGTCAGTATGAGCCAAAATGGACTGATGCTATCATATAACCTCATTCAGGAGTGGCCTGATAGATAAGGGCGTGGAAAAATCCTCCCAGTGAACAGAGCTCTGGGCCGTGCCCATGGTCATCTACTTTGTGGAGGGAGAGGAGCGATCATAGGTAAGAATATACATGAATTAAGGAGTATTGGCAAAAAGTCTGGCAGGTTGGTCGGAGGCCCAAAATTAGGAAGATTAGAAAATTGGAGACAGGGAGATCTGGTGAAGAGGGCCACTGATGGAGCTAAGGAATGGACACTGAGTATGAAGATCTTATATCTCATTTTAACACACAACAGAGAACTTCAACTGCAGAAGAGATTAAGCACATAAACAGGACCACTCAGCCAGCTCATGCCAGCTGGCCTCTCTCATCAACCACCCTGGTGCTGGCACAGTTAGCTTTTGAGTGGAGAATCCAATACCAGTGGGGATGGAGGTCATGCACGGACCCAGCCACATGGGCTCCCATTCCCTAAAGCTGATCCAGCTACTGCTGCTGTCAAAAGTTCAACCTGTCAGCAACAGAAGCCAATATTGAGCCTCTAATCCAGACTAGTCAGCCATTTGATGGCAAGTTGACCACACTGGACCCCTTTTACTGTGGAAGCAGCAGCTATTTATTTATCAATGTGGAATTGACACATATTTCAGGTATAGGTTTGCCTTTCCTGTCTCCAGGGCCTCAGCCAGATCCACTATCCAAGGTGATGAGAGTGTTTGATCCACCAACACAGCATCCTGAATAGCGCTGTCTTGAATCAAGGACCCCTTCACAGCAAAAGTGGTGAAACCATGGCACATGGAATCTACTGGTCCTAACAGGTATGGCACTACTCAGAAGCCACCAGCCTGACAGGGCAGAGGAATGGCCTCTTACAGATACAACTGAGGCACCAGCTTGGAAATAATACTTTACAAACAGAGGCACCATCCTCACCCCAAGTAGTTAGAATACATGGATCTAATAAGGGGTGGAATCAGAGGTGACCCCACTTACCTGACGGCCAGTGGCCCACTTGCTTCCTATCCCCGCCACTTAAGCTCTGTGAGCCTTGTGGTCCTGATTCCCAGAGAGCACACACTTCCACTAGGGAAGGCCAAGGGAATCCCACTGAAAATGAAGCTATGACTGCTTACTAGCCACTGTAGAGTCCTCAGGCCAAGAGACCAGCAGGCAAGGAAAGGAGCCACTATCCTGACAGGGTCATTGCTCCTGATCATCAGGAGGTGGGACTCCTTCTCCACGATGCAGTCAAGTGATCCACCAGTGTCCCTTGGTGCTTCTGTATCCCGTTTTAGTAGTAAATGGGAAAGAAAAGCAGTCATGGTCTGAGAAATAGGGCTCACACCACACAGGGATGAGGATCTGGGTCACCCCTTCAGGCAAGCCATGTAGACCAGTAGAGATGCTGCTTGAAAGTGAGGAGATACTGGAATGGGTAGCTGAAGAGGGGCATGATACATAATCATTTCAGCCTTAAGATCAACTACAGCAACAACAGCTGTAGTTTATTCTAGCAACATTTCTCTTGTAAGCTCCTCAGGAAATGAGACAAACCAGAATGCTGGAGAAGGCATGCCCAAACATGGTGGCAAGTGGATCTGAGCAACTCAAAGGGTGGACCGTGGTGAAAACTGTGATGCTCTGCTCAGAGCCCCTCTTCAAGGACAATACACAAATCCTCAAGCTGCTGGGAATATCAGCTGCTGGTGGTTCATAGCTGAATCCCTTCTGAGAATTCCTCTCAGCCACAGGGGATTGCTTTGGCCAAGGTTACATACCCCACCCATGGGACAGCCCAAGACCAAAGACTGGTTGTTGGAGGGCTACAAAGACCTGATCACTTGCCTCAATTTGGGGTTACTCTGAAGGGCTATTCCAGCTCCAGGGCTCCTTGTGGGATCAGCTGAGGCCTCCGCTGCAACTATATTGCAATCTGCCTTCCTTATTTTCTTATGTGTATAGACCACTCCACAATAAAACTTCTATATACAACTCATTGATTCACTCTCTTTCCAAGGAACCCAATCGAAAACAAATGCTCCTAGCATGGGAAAATATTTATGAAAAATCATGTATTCTGATAGCATATAACTGATTCAGGGCAAGCAAGCCCTAAACTGGGGCTTAGCCTGTGAGGGTTCTTGGCTTTGCCCAGGAGAGAAGGGCAGGCTCAAGTAGATGAAAATGGCTTTATTTGAAGAGGCTGTGTTACAGCTCCCTGACTGCTCCTGCTGAGCAGGTGTATCCTGTAGGCAGAAAGTAGGAGCTCAGAGCAGTTTTGCAGTCATATTTATACCCATTTTTAATTGCATGCAGATTAAGGAGCAGTTTATGCAGAACTCTCTAGGGAAGGGGTAGTAATTTGTGGGCCATCAGGTCATTGCCATGGAATGGGGTGGTAACCCCCAGGTGTTGCCATGGCACATTAGTGGGCATGTCTGATTAGAAAGCTGCTTCCACCCATCCCTGTTTTAGCTAGTCCTCAATCTGGTCCTGCATCCGAACCCCACCTCTGGAGTCAAGTCCCACCTCTTACTTCATTACCACTCTCCAACATGTGAACATTTGCTGATCTCCAGCTATGTGCTAGGAACTGTCCCACACTTTTTAACATTTACTCTTTCATTTAATCTTCACAATGAGCCTGCAAGGTAAGTATATCTGTTACAAATGCTTTGGATTGCTAGAACAGCCTCAGCAGGTCAGCTTTTTGTTGTGTGTGTGCCCTAAAAGATGTACTTCGGTAGACAGAACAGTAAATGTACACTTTACCATAAACCATGGTGAGCAAAAAACCACATTTTTAAACAGTATAAATGTATTTAACTGTTGACTGCCAAGAAATAACGGTAAAGCTAACTTCTGTGTTAAAATGTAAGAATAAAACTTTACAACAATAGCAAGATTAGAAAGGGGGATGGTCAGTGCATCATTAAACATGATAAAGTCTTTGCCTTGGTTAGAAAGACAAGATAAAATACCAAGTAACTTTGAAATATTAAAATAATTTAAATTTAGCTTTAAAAATTAAGGTATACACTAAAAGAATAGCAATATAATTATAGCTTTCAAACTGGCAAAGAAAAAAAGAAAGGGAATATAGATAATTTTATGAGTCTAATAGAAGACAGGAAAAGAGGCAGGGAAGTAGTAAAAATAAAGATGGACTATTTCTAGCTGGAGATGCTGGCATTTCCCAATCTCTCCTCTGAGGCTAAGGTTTGCATGCAAGTGAGGTTACACATCGTTTATACCAGTTGAAGAGTTAGAAGATGGAAGTGAGACAGAGGCCATGTTCCTCCAAACTTGTTGGCTGTCTTCACTAATATGCAGAGTTGTGGCAATGACAGGCTTGACTTCAGCAGTTTTTCTGTCTGTTCTCCAGCTTCTTGGGTCCTGAGAGGAAATTGGTACAGCAAGGATGGCTTCTTGATTTTGGCACAGCCAAGATGGTAGCCTTAGAAATATTGGTCTTCTGTTCAGTCAGTTCTATATTCCTCAAGGAATCATTCTGGAAAACGCCTAGAACCAACTCTTTCAGCTAGGCCAACAATCTTACAGCATCTAATTCCCTATGCTTTAGCTGTTTCTAAGACACCTAGAACAGTCTCAGTGTCCTTAACAAAACCCTAACTGATAAACGTGAGAGGAAGTAGCTTCCAAGAAGATATAAAAGCCATGATAAGTTTGTAATGTACCTAAATATCATACACTTGAAATACGTACAGCAAAAACAGAGAATTTCAAGGAGAAATTGTCAAACCCAAAATGATCAGAAATTTTAAACTTATTTCTATTAGAAATAGATAAGCAATGTGAAAATTTTTAGGGCATAGAAATTTCAAATAACACAAATAACTAAGCCTGATCTAATAGAGCTTCATGGAATCACACAATTAACAAATAGAGAATAGGTGGGTTTTTTTGTTTTGTTTTGTTTTTTGAGACAGAGTCTCGCTCTGTCACCCAGGCTGGAGTGGCAGTGGCGCAATCTTGGCTCACTGCAGCCTCCACCTCCCGGGTTCAAGCGATTCTCTTGCCTCAGCCTCCTGAGTAGCTGGGACTACAGGCGCGCACTACCACGCTCAGCTAATTTTTTGTATTTTTAGTAGAGGTGGAGTTTCACCGTGTTGGCCAGGGTGGTCTTGATCTCCTGACCTCGTGATCCGCCTGCCTCTGCCTCCCAAAGTACTGGGATTACAGGCATAGCCACCATACCCGGCCAAGGATATGTAGAATATTTATTAAAATCTACTACATTCTAGGTGTCAAAAAAATTCTCAACCAATTTCATAACAGACACTGCAACCTGGCTATAGTGCAATTAAATCATAAATTAACAATAAAATAATGTTTTTAAAATTTATGCTAGGAAAAATTTAAATAAATTCCTAAATAGTTTAAGGATGAGAGGAGGAAACTACAAAATACTGTATTGAGAAATTATCAAAGAACCACATATCCAAACTTATGAGATGAAGTGAATTTGTAGCATTAAATCCATTTATTACAAAACATAAATGATTGAAAATGAATGAGTTAAACATTCAAGAATCTATGAAAAGAAAAAACAGTAAATTTGTTATGAATAAACTAATAGCATAAAAAGTATTACTAAACAATGAAGGTCATAAATAAATATTTAACTTAAAGTACTGGCCGGGTGTGGTGGTTCATGCCTGTAATCCTAGCACTTTAGGAGGCCAAGGTCGGTGGATTACCTGAAGTCAGGAGTTCAAGACCAGCCTGGCCAACATGGTGAAACCCTGTCTCTACTGAAAATACAAAGAAAAAAAGTAGCCAGGTACAGTGGTGCCCGCCTATAATCCCAGCTACTCAGGAGGCTGAGGCAGGAGAATCACTTGACCGGGAGGTGGAGGTTGCAGTGAGCTGAGATCGCGCCATTGCACTCGAGCCTGGGTGACAGAGGGAGACTTTGTCTCAAAAAATAAAATAAACTGAGTAAATCTAAGGAGAGTTGTAGGAAGAAAACAATAAAGACGGGGACAGAAATTGGTGAATAAGAAAACGATAAAGTCCATGCACAAAAAAACAAAAACTGGTTCTTTAAAAAAAATTATTAAAATGGTCAAACATCTAGCAAGAACAAACAAGAATAAAGAGAAAAATGTATAAATAAAAATATTAGGACCTAAAAAGGAGATATACCTATAGAAACAGCAGAAATTTTAAAAAATTATATAAAAACATTTTAAAACCAATGCAAATAAATTTGAATACTTAAGTAAAAGGGAAATTTTCTTATAAAAATATTAATTAGCAAAAATCACTCTGCATAGGAAACCTTTAAAAAAATGATTAAAGAAATTAAATATAGGCTGGGCGCAGTGGCTCATGCCTGTAATCCCAGCACTTAGGGAGGCCAAGGTGGCGGAACACTTGAGGTCAGGAGTTCAAGACCAGCCTGGCCAACATCATGAAACCCATCTCTATTAAAACTACAAAAATTAGCCGGGCATGGTGGCCGGCGTGGTGGCGGGCGCCTGTAGTCTCAGCTACTCAGGAGGCTGAGGCACAAGAATCACTTGAACCCCAGAGGCAGAGGCTGCAGTGAGCTGAGATCGTGCCACTGCACTTTCTCTAAAAGAAATTAAATCAGTAATCAAAATCTCTTCCCTGCCCCCACAAAAGTCAGTCCCTCAATTCCAGTTATCAGATTTGAAAAAAAAAAAAAACACTGAATAGATTTAAGTTGGAGAACAACAACAAAAAATATGCTTTGTAAACTCCACATTGCTGAAGACAGAATATTCTTGTACCTTGAAAGTAACACCCTTCTTCCTCTCCCCTTCTACCTTCCTACCTTTTCTTCTAGATTTTACCATTTATGGACGTATCCCTAAGTAATACATTTTTCAATATTGCATTTAATTTGAAATTTCAATGAATGGAACCACACTGTCAGTATTCTTTGCAACTTGCTTCATCCCCTTAACATAGCATTCATAAGAAACAGCTATGTTTTATTATCACAGAATGAGTATAATATTCATTATTACTAAATTAATATACATAATTTATTTCTGCATTCTCTTCTCAAGGAGCATTTGGGTTATTTCTAATTCAAACAATGCTATGATTTACAGTCTTGTACCTATCTCCTAGAATGTCTCTAGAGCAGTACTATCTGAAAGAAAAACAAGGTGATCCACATGTGAGAGCCACATATGTAATTTTAAATTTTATTTCAGCTACATTAAAAAGTACGAGACAGAATTGATTTTAATGCTATATTTTATTTAAACCAATATATCCAAAATATTATTATTTTAACTAATAATCAATATTTTTAAATGAATTTAAATATTTTTAATTTTTTCATAGTAATCTTCAAAATTCACTAAGTATTTATACTTTCAGCACATGTCAGTGCAGCCTAGACATATTTCACGGACTCAATAACCACATGTGGCTAGTGGCTACTGCATTACACAACATAATATTTGAGTATATGCCAAAAAGTAGGACTGCTGGGTCATAAGATATGCACGTTTTCAACATCAGTCAATAATGACCTTTTTTTTTTCAGTTATGGTACCAATTTACACTTTGACCAGAAGCCTTTAAGAGTTTCTGTTATTGGCCGGGCACAGTGGCTCACACCTGCAATCCCAGCACTTTGAGAGGCCGAGGCAGGTGGATCACAAGGTCAGGAGATCAAGACCATCCTGGCTAACACGGTGAAACCCCGTCTCTACTAAAAATACAAAAAATTAGCTGGGCGTGGTGGCAGGCACCTGTAGTCCCAGCTACTCGGGAGGCTGAGTCAGGAGAATGGCGTGAACCCGGGAGGCGGAGCTTGCAGTGAGCCGAGATAGCGCCACTGCACTCCAGCCTGGGCGACAGAGCAAGACTCCGTCTCAAAAAAAAAAAAAAAAAAGAGTTCCTGTTATTCCATACCCATGTCAACATGCCAGACGCATTGATTTTTACCAATCTGTGGGTACATATTAACAATTAATTGTAGCTGTAGTTAAAATTTTCATTTCTCTGGTTTCTCATGAGTTGTACAATATCTGAGTGATTATTGGTTATCTGTGTACCCCTTCTATGCCACCATGCCTGTCAACTGTTCCACTCATTTTCCTGTTGGGTTGTTCGTCATTTTCATATCAATTTTTAAGGGAGCTTACATATTCTGGATACTAATCTTTTCACTGTTACAAGTGCTGCAAATATTTTCTCCTATTCTGTAATTTCTCTTTCCACTGTCTTTAAGATACTTCTGATAATGAAATCTCTTTATTTTAATGTAATCAAGTGTATTAATCTTTTCCCAGATGAATTGTGGGTTTTCTTTTTTAAAAATCATTTTCTACCCCAACATTGCAAAGAAATTCTTCTATATTTTCTCCTAAAGTCTTTCTACAATTCTAGATTGACAGTTATTTTCTCTCATAATATTGAGGATTTTATTCCACTGTCTACTGAATACCCTTTCGCTGTGGAAAAGTGAACTGTGGGTACTGTAGTTCCTTTGTATTAATCCATCTTTACTCTCTGGTTATTTTTAGACCTTTCCATGATTTTAGTGTTCTTCGGTTTCACTATGAAGGATGAATATGTTTGTAGTGTTATAAATTCATCGGGCTACCTGAATCTGAAGTATGCATCAATGTTTCACCAATTAAGAAAAATTCTCAGTCATTATCAATTCAAAAATTGCTGATCCTCTCCTCTCTTTTCCTTCTAGAACTCCAATCAGATATATGTTAGACCTTCATACTCCATCATCCATGTCTCTTAACCTTTCATATTTCTACTCTTTGCCTCTCTGCATGCATTCTGGAAAATTTCTTCAGCTCTATATTCCTATTCATTGATTTATCCCCTCTAATTAGCTTTCTCTTTGAGCCATCATGACAGCTCATGTCCCAAAGTGAGACTGTGCTGAGGCAGAGGGAGGAGAAAGACAGCCTGAATTTAAAGGAGGCAGAATCAATGAAGCTGGGGAATGATGTTGTGGACTGAGTGAGTTATGTGAGGGACAATGTCCAATGATGGGGTGCAGGCAGATGCACCCACCAATAGCTGGTGCTCATCAGTGTCATCAAAATCACAAAGATATGTTGACTACAAACAGTAGATTAACAGAAGCTCTTGGAGAAACAATACTCTGTACAGTAGAGTGGCCTGAGCAAGCATAACTGTCCAAGCTGCCCGGTTTCATATATTAACTTCAAGTTGGGAAAAGAAAGAGCAAATAAATCAGCTGCAATTTAATGTGAGCTCATTTGATGTATTAAGGTTTGTTAAAATTCTACCAACATATAGTGGTATAAATCCTCTAGAACTGTGCTGTTCAATGCAATAATCACTAGCCACATGTGACTACTCTAGTGAAATTATATAAAATGTAAAATTCGGTTCCCAGTCACACTAACCACATTTTGAGTTCTCAGTAGCCACATGTGGCTAATAGCTAATGACTACTGTATTACACAGCATGGATATAGAACACTTTGATCTTTGCAGGAAATTCTAGAATTCTGCAGAAAAGATTGAACATCACTGCTATAGAAGCTGAAGAGGTCATGATTGATGAAGACAGTTGAATTTTTTATTTTGTAGTCTTTGACTCATAGGGAAAAAAATCAGGCAAAACACAAGAAATAGCCTCATAACATGAGAAATAGCCTCAATAAAACCCAGACATTCCACTTCCTGCTGGGTTCAATACCCGGAGAGTGCCTTGTGCCAAATTGGGAGAGATTCCTCAAAAAACGGGAGTAGAAAGAGCATAGAGAATGTTGCAAACATTGTGGAGAAGCTCCTGAAATTCCTCTGTCCTCTGACTTTGACTTCGTGGTTGACCTGCATTTTCCACCACCCTCCATCCCATCTCTGCACTGTGGAAAATATTGTTCATATTTCATTCATTAAACAGAATGGTTTGGCAAGAATAAGGCTTGACCAAGACAAACTTTTAATAATAAAGCCTGTAATAGAATCCAAGGAAGTGAGGAAATTGACCTAAACATCCAAATAAGGAACTCAAGGAGTTAGAGCTTTGAGTTATAAACTGGAAGGGAACTGTGAGACACTGAACTTGCAGGGCCTGTAATCCCTTCATGTCGGAGTTGACCAAGGCTGATTGCTCAATGCCAAGGTGAAGTTAACACTGTCTGCAATCTCCAATGGATATCCTAAATAAACTCAAGTAGACTCTGAAAAAGTGCAGAGTTTGATACCGTTTATGCAACATTTAAAAGCATGCAACACAGTCTAGAAAATGTTATTATGCAAAACAATACCAGAGATTGTTTTTTAATACAGTATATTCAATAAAAAGAAAAACACTTGCATGGTAATAAATGCCAACTTCAAATAGTGAGCTTTAAAGGCGGGGGGGAAGGCATCAGGAAGGGAGACACAGAGAGCTTCAACTGTGTATGTTAATATTTCATTTTCTTTTAAAAATCAGATGCAGGGATGTCTACTTGTTACAATCGTCTTACAGAACTATTGGTAGGTACAGAGGTATCAGTTACTTTTTTTTTCTTTTAGAGATAGGGTCTCACTCTGTTGCCCAGGCTGGTCTTGAACTCATGGACTCAAGCAATCCTCCCACCCCACCCTCCTGAGTAGCTGGGACTACAGGCAGACACCACCATGCCCAACTCCAGTTACATTATTCTTTGAATGTTTCTGTTTAAAATTTTTTTCTGACAAAAGAAAAGCTAAATAAAACAAATTCCACTTCTCCCCATTAGTATTTGTATGATATTGAGCTTCCTTTTTTTCTTGTTGCAAACAGGACTAATCTAGTACCTACTAGACAGGCTGTCATGAGAAGTTCAGAAAAGGAACTGTGCCACACACAGAAGACAGCTACAAACCACTCAACACACCCTCAGGGAGTCAGCCTACTGGAGGGCGCTCTCTGGTGCGGCCGGGGCAGAGGGATATGTGGTGGTGCAGAGCAGCCAATGGGACATGAGGTGCGCAGTTGGCACGCTTTGCTCTAAAGTATGAGGCCAGCGGTGGTTCATTTTCCTTGAGACTGGAACAGATTAGAGGAATGAAGCTGGGTCCTGGTGTTCCAGTTAAAACAGAAGGAGGGTTTGGATCTGTAAGCCTGTCTGCTTACTTTGGCTGGCTAGGCTTCCTATTTCCACATCTGTCCACAGGTCAGGGGAAGCAAAATATGTGGATGTAAACGTTTGCAGTGGTTCTAGCACATCAGCACTTCAGGAAGCCAGATTCCGCTCTGCAGATCTATACGGGCTGACCGCCACCTGCAGGGACAGGCAGTCCGCCCAAGCGGACCAGAAATTGCTGAGAGAAGAGAGGCCAGTTGGGAATGTTTCCTGCCTTTTCCTCATCCACCTCCTAGAGCACCTTTGGTCACTCAACTCAATCAAGCATCTTCTCTTCATTCCAGCACTTCTGAATGCTACCCTCCCTGCCACCCCTTTCTTCTGTCATCCCTAAAGTCCTCATATCTGGGAAGATTCCTGTCTCTATCACTGCCTCACCACTGGCCTCCTCCTTCTGCCCTTCAGGGACCTCCCTCCCAATCCTCAGCCTCGCGTTCCACAGCCCCCGAGGCACTACTGGAATCCTCCCACCTCCTCCCCCACCCACACCCCTCCACCCCTCCTCAAGGATACTATCAACCAAGTTCTCAGGCACAGCGCTCATACATTCTGATGCTTTCCAGGACTCTGGGCTTGACTCTCTCCATAACACATATTCTCGTCATATCCATGCCTATGATTTCAATTTTCCTTATAAGCCAGTGACTTCTGAATCTGTACCTCCAACACACACATCCTCCCAGCATCCCAGACACATCCTCCCAACCAGTTCTGGACATGACTACCTGGATATTGTGCAGTCACCTCAATTGCACCATGCTCAACACTGAGTCATTCTCTTTCTCTTCTCCAGGCATGTTCATCTTGCATTCTCAAATTTAGCAAACTACCAGTGGCTCAGCCACCTAATCCTGACCCTAATTTTCTCCTAACTCCTACATCTAGTCAGTGACCATGTTCTGTTGATTTGACCTCTGACATAACTCGATGGCCTCTTCCATTGCAGCCCTTTCCACTTCTAAATTCAAGAACCATCATCTGTTGTTGGTACATAGAATAATCATTCCCTAACTTGCTCTCTGCACTCCCTGGCTCTGGTCTAACACTCTCTCAAATGGTGGCTCCAGAGTCATGGCTCTAAAACGCAGCATTGATCATTTTATTCACCTACCTTAAAGTCTGTGTGCAGGAAAAAACCCAAACTCCTTACTAAAATGCTTATTATCTTTCCCTCATCACCAAAGAAATGCAAATCAAAACCACCATGAGGTAGCATGTCACCCCAATTAAAATCAATTTCATAAAAAAGACAAGGAATAACAGAAGCTGGCAAGAATATGGAGAAAGGGGAACCCTCATACACTCTTGGTGGGAATGTAAATTAGTACAATCTCTATGGAAAACAGTATGGCAGTTCCTCAAAAAGCTAAAAATAGAACTACCACGTGATCCAGCAATCTCACTACTGGGTATATATGCAAAAGAAAGGAAATCAATATATTGAAGAGATACCTGGACTCCCATGTTTATTGCAGCACTACTCACAATAGCCAAAATACTGAATCAACCTAAGTGCTCATCAGCAAATGAATGGATAAAGAAAATGTGTATTATTCATCCATAAAAATGAGCAGGACATGAGATGCTACGTTTGCAGCAACATGGATGGAACTGGAGGTTGTTATGTTAAATGACATAAGCCAGGTACAGAAAGACAAATATCACATGTTTTCACTCATATTTGGAAGCTAAAAAAGTGAATCTCATGAAGATGGAGAGTAGAATGATGGTTACCAGAATCCTAGAAATGTAGAGAAGTGGAGAGGTATGAAGAGAGGTTGATTGATGTGTACAAAAATATAGTTAGATAGAAGAAATAAGACCTGGTGTGAACACTATTTTCAAAACAGCTAGAAGAGAATAATTTAAATGTTCCTTGCATAAATAAAACAAATGTTTAAGATAATGAATATCCCAATTACCCTGATTTGAAAATTAAACATTATATGAATGAATCAAAATATCGCATGTGCCCCCAAATACGTGCACCTATTATGTGTCAATTAAAAAAAAATAAAAATAAGACCATATCACCTAACCCCTGACAAAAAAAATGAACTCTAAGCCAGACTGCCAGGGATTGAATCCCAGCTCTCTGACTTATTAACTAAGGGATCTTAAGGTCATGTAAGTCTGTGCCTTAGTTTCCCCATCTGTAAATATAAATAGTGATTGCACATGTATGATGTGTTGGCTGCCATTATTAACTCTCCAGTCTCACTTCTCACCGTTCCTCCACAAGTACCCTATGCTCTGTCCCTAAAATCACCAAGTTCTGTCATGACTGCACACTTAGGTACTTGCTGGCCCATTTGCCCGGAATGCCTGCCTTCCCCCTTGTAAGCCTGGATAACTCTAATTTAAAGCTTAAATATCACTTTCTCTGTGATACCTTCCCTGATTTCTTCTATTCTGGTATATCTGTATCATACCACTCACAGTAAAATCTTATTCTTTAGTCTCTACCCAACCCCCACCTTCCTGACAGGAAGGAACCATGACTTATTCATCTTTGTTTTTCCAGCATTTTGCACAAAACCATATACATAGTAGAATCATGGTAGCTAACAGCATGAATAACTTAAAAGTAGGTAACCTGGGCCTCAAAAATATGAATTGATTAGCTAACTTTTCTCAATACTTTTCCAGGCTTCCACATAATAGCAGTGCCACAGCTAGAAAGAATGACAGGACATAAAAATGCATTGAACTATATAACTAGAATGCAGAGCTGTCAAGGAACCCAACCAAGATCTTTCCACTATACCTGTTGAAACTAACAGAGTTTCTAATTCAAGATAGCACACTGCCTTGCAAGACCACATTAAAATGACAGTAAAAATATCTAAAAGTCCATCACCATGAAGAAAGTGGGAGTAGTCACCAAGGGACAATAGATTTCAATAAATTTCTGAAAAATAAAAAACAATACTTAAGGAGCTGACAAAAGATGAAACAAGACAGAGGATGCTGCAGCCTATAAGACTGATGAGTGGAGGTAGGGGGCAGCTACAGAGGAAGTCCTCTGTCCTGAACAGCCCCAGAGAGACTCCCAACTCAGAAATGCCAGGTGCTAGGGTGGGAGTGGGATGAAGGGCTGAAATCAAAGAGATCAGTGAAAGTCTATATGTAGAGCAGTCGTCCTCAACTCATCTCCTACCTCCACCATGTACAGAATTCCCAGCAGGCTGGTGTACTGTAATAACCACCTCCCTACTCCAAACAAACAAAGCACAAGGTTCTTCTCTTTGGGAGGGGTAAAACTGGGAGAAGCTACAGCAGCTGGTGTAGGGCATTTGGAGTTTTCTTGCTAAGGTTCAACTTCCTGCCCACTGTCCTTAAAGGAAAGCCTACCTGTTGACAAGCTCCGCTTCCACACACAGATTCACAATCACCTTTTCTTATTGCCTCATTCTCAAATATAACCAAACAACTAAAACCTCATTATACACTTGAGGGAAGCCTATATCGTAAAATAAAAAGACCGATGCAAACAACCAGAAATGGGTAATTCAAAAGGCAGAAGAGAAGGAGATCTCTAACTAATGTACTCAGAGAGATTTGAGACAATGTCACACAAGATATAACAAAAGACTATTCATCTAAGGAGCAATCTAAGAAAAGAGAAAAAATCATCAGAATGATTGGAAAATAATGTTTGGGAAATTTTCCATCAGGGAGAACAAAAGGAAATCTTAATTTTTTAAAAAAATATATAAGACAAGGCTGGGCGCGGTGGCTCATGCCTGTAACCCCAGCACTTTGGGAGGCCAAGGCGGGCAGATCACAAGGTCAGGAGTTCGAGACCAGCCTGGCCAATATGGTGAAACCCCATCTCTACTAAAAATACAAAAATAAATTAGCCGGGCATGGTGGCAGTCACCTGTAATCCCAGCTCCTCAGGAGGCTGAGGCAGGAGAAGCGCTTGAACCTGGGAGGCAGAGGTTGCAGTGAGCCAAGATCATGCCACTGCACTCCAGCCTGGGTAACAGAGCAAGACTCCATCTCAAAAAAAAAAGCATATATATATATATATATATATATATGACAAAAAGAACCAACCGAGAAATGTTCATCATCTGACTGGTAAAAGTCCCAAAGGAAGAAGAGAGAATATAGGAAACAGAAGGAGGAGAATTGTTTTTAAAATAGTACCCCAAAATCCCCAAGTTGAAAGACACAAGTCTTTAGACTGAAGGATCAACAAAGTACACTGCACAAGAGAATAGATAAAGATTGATAGCTAGACAGATAGACAGACAGACATATTATGAAATTTCAAGACCCCCCAAGGATAAAGAGAAAATGCTAAAAGCTTCCCAAAAGGTTTTAAAAAGTTGTCTACAGGAGAACAATAACTAGATCGGTATGAGACCTCTCAACAGAAATCTTAGATTCTAAAAAGCAGTGGAACAAAGGCTTCAAACTCCTGAGAAAAAAAAAATCACTTTCAACTTAGAATTCTATACCTTGCCAAGTATAAAATTAGGACAAAGACATTTTCAGACCTGGCAGGAACGAAAAATTTACTACCTTTTAATGAATATACTTGATGATATAGTCCAGCAAAATAAGACAATTAAAAAAGAAAGGATAAGACACGGGACCCAGAAAGCAATAGATCCAATGCAAGAGGTTAAACTTCCAACCTCCACCTCCAAGGCTCAAGGGATCCTCCCACCTCAGCCTCCTGAGTAGCTAGAACTACAGGTGCACACCACCACACCCAGCAAGTTTATTTTTGTAGTGACTGAGTCTCACTATGTTGCCCAGGCTGGTCTCGAACTCCTGGGCTCAAGTGAATTCAAAGGAAATTCTAAGGAATTCAAAAAATTGAAAGGAATGTTTAAAGGCATAAACTCAGAAAAAGAGATGATAGGATATCAAGGGTGGGAGAAAGAAAAATAAAAAGATTAAAATATTCCAAAATTGATTGTGGTGATGGATGCACAACTCTCTGAATATACTAAAAGCTACTGAGTTGTACACCTTAAATGAATAAATTGTATGGTCTATAAATTATATGTCAACAAATCTGTCTCAAGAAAAGACAAGAATGTGAGATGAGAAAAAGCAACAAAATTTCAGAAATTGAATGGCAGATGGACGAGTGATAAATAATCAGAGACCCCCCCAAAAAAAACTGAATTCCACGCTCACAGTAGAGAAAGCCTCAATGAAGCATCATTTACACGTTGGATGAAACAAAAGATTTGGAATCCAGGGACCTTGGGAAATAGAAGTGAGAGAGAGGGGAAGATAGGAGGTTGACAAATTAAGAATCAGTGAAACCCTCAAATGCCCTCCTCCACGCCACACAACTGGACAGCTACCAGTGGTGTTTTTGTCATCATGTTGATATAAACAGAAACACTGTGTTAACCAAGATATCTGTAACTCTCTGTGAGAAGGATGAGGGGTGGGAAGTGCATATTTGGTATGGTGGGGGCCAAGGCAGTTAGAGGGAAGATAGTTAAAGCCTCATCTTTTTTTAATGGGAAGTCAATAGTAAATGCCTAAAACTAAGTAATGAAGAAATAACATTGCAAACAAATAATTTAGCAATATGGAAGAAAATATCACACTGTTTGAAAGTAATGGCCTTCAGGAAGTGAGACACTGGTGGCAGTTGGAAGGGGGGAGTCAGGAGACTATTGTTTTTTGTTGTTTTTTTTTTTTTTAAGACAGAGTCTCGCTGTCTCCCAGGCTGGAGTGCAGTGGTGCAATCTCGGCTCACTATAACCTCCGTCTCCCAGGTTCAAGCTATTCTCCTGCCTCAGCCTCCCAAGTAGCTGGGATTACAGGCATGTGCCACCACACCTGGCTCATTTTTGTATCTTTAGTAGAAACGGGATTTCACCATGTTGGCCAGGCTGGTCTCAAACCCCTGACCTCAGGTGATCCGCCCGCCTTGGCCTCCCAAAGTCCTGGGATTACAGGCATGAGCCACCGTGCCCAGCCTCCGCCTCCTTTTCTAACAGCTTGAAATATAATTTTTTTTAGTATACTGCAGCATGTATTTAATGAAAATATGATGTCAGCAAAGTAGAAGAAAGAACATCAACATTTTTGAGTGTATGTCAACACAGACAATATCTAAAGAAACAAGAATTTTTCTGCATATGTGACTTTGTAGACCAAAGACAGTAATCTGTGTTATTCTAAGAGCAGTGACTATATGGTTAGTAACTATTGTGATCAATAATTAACGCCACATGTCTATCCATTTAGGGATTATGTGTCTTCTCAAAGCCCTCGCAAATTGCTTTATTTGCCTAATAGGACTGAAATCACATCACATGTTTCACATTGCTGAAAAATGTCCAGCTCTGTATTGAGATATAATTTACATGCTGTAAAGTTCACCCATTTAAAGGGTACAACTCAATGGGTTTTAGTATATTCACAGAGCTGTGCAACCATCACCATAGTCTAGTTTTAGATCATTTCATCATCCCGAAAAGAAACCTGATACTGCTGTTTTAATAACAAGCCTTGTAAGGCATGGTAAAATAAAATAAAATAAAAACTAAATTAAAAGAAAGAAACCATTAAGAGTGGTTTCCTCTAGGAAGGAGAACATGGGGTGGTTGGTGATGACATGAGAAATGGAGGTTTTCATTGTTGGACTTTCTGTAATATTTTCTGCTTCTTTAAAAACCATTTATTTGTTCTGTTTTGATTTTATAATTTTCTTTAAAAGTTATAACAATTCCTTAAACACAAACTTAATGGAAAGTCAGGGATTAAATTAGTGGCAGTGTTCGCCAAAGACCTTTGGAAGTTGAAAGTGCTCTGCAGATTTGAGGAACTGTTGTCATTCCAGCATCACAGCAGAATTGGGTGGGGAAGAGATCACACAAGGTCATCAACTTGGGAACTGGGGCATAGCCACATAACACCTGCTGGAAGGTAGCCACCAGCTGGGATGATGGGGCTGTCCCCACAACAAAGGCCCCTTTTTGGAGATCCCTGGGGCTCAGGAGCCAGTGAGTCTGTCTTTGGGGAAGATAAGGCAGAGGGCCAACCCTCAGGACCCACGAGTGTGGCATGTCCATGACCAGAGACCAAGGCCAGGCTTGCGACATGAAAAGGTGAGTGTCAATGACCTAAGTATTAATAGAGAACTGTGGCATCATCTCACCCAGAACCATCTCTCCCCACATAGCAGGGTTCACTTTTCTTGAGATTAGGTCCATTTTATGTTTTACATTTCCCTTCACTTTTCAGAAAAATGGCCCCAAGTGGGACTGCCTTTTTTTAATTCCAAGGAACAGCACCGGCCACATCAGCACTGTTCTCGCCTCTGCCTCCAAGCTCTGTTTCTCATCTGGCTGCTGAGAGAAGTTGCTGTTGCTCTGCCAGCAAAATGTCTCTAGGAAGAAAGGAATGGAAAATATGAGGAAATTTCCTTCCAAAATCTCAAAGAATCCTCGCTCAGCATAACCAGTGAGAATTAGCTGCACAATGAACCACACCGGAAAAGGCGATCATAATCCCTCAGTGCCTGATGCCCACCCAGATTTACAGCAGGACCGCTCTTTGTGGATCCACAAAAGGTTACCACGTTGAGGGAGAGCTTCCCAAATGGGACCGAAGACATGAATCTCATAGGTGAGGACCCTCACTGGGGAGTCCTGATGGAGAGATGGGACCAGCCTCCCTGGAACCTGAATAAGGAATTTGAAGACTTGGACTTGGGGCTGGAAATGGTAAGACTGTTCTCAACCTTCGGACCCTGACAGGGCCTGCCCAGTCATGACCATCTCACACTTGTCCCTGGTGTAAGCCCCACCACCACCTGTTCCCAGGCTGTCAGAGGCACAGTCTTTAGGAACCCACCAGGGGTATAACAAATACACCCCAGGAAAGCTTGTCTGTTTTTGTTTCTTTGTTGTTTTATTTTTGTTTTTTGAGACAGAGACTCACTCTGTCACCCAGGCTGGAGTGCAGTGGCACAATCATGGCTCACTGCAGCCTCCACCTCCTGGGCTCAATCCTCCCACCTCAGCCTCCTGAGTAGCTGAATACAGGCATGCACCACCATGCCTAACTAATTTTTCTTTTTGGCTAACAATCTTTCATTCTTTTAATTTTTTATTATACTTTCAGTTCTAGGGTACATGTGCACAATGTGCAAGTTTGTTACATATGTATACATGTGCCATGTTGGCGTGCTGCACCCATTAACTCGTCATTTACATTAGGTATATCTCCTAATGCTATCCCTCCCCCAGCCCCCCACCTCCTGACAGGCCCTGGTGTGTGATGATCCCCTTCCTGTGTCCATGTGTTCTCATTGTTCAGTTCCCAACTATGAGTGAGAACATGCGGTGTTCGGTTTTCTGTCCTTGCGATAGTTTGCTCAGAATGATGGTTTCCAGTTTCATCCATGTCCCTGCAAAGGACATGAACTCATCCTTTTTTATGGTTGCATAGTATTCCACGGTATATATGTGCCACATTTTCTTAATCCAGTCTATTATTGATGGACATTTGGGTTGGTTCCAAGTCTTTGCTATTGTGAATAGTGCCACAATAAACATACGTGTGCATGTGTCTTTATAGTAGCATGATTTATAATCCTTAGGGTATATACCCAGTAATGGGATCGCTGGGTCAAATGGTATTCCTAGTTCTAGATCCTTGAGGAACTGCCACACTGTCTTCTACAATGGTTGAACTAGTTTGCACTCCCATCAACAGTGTAAAAGTGTTCCTATTTCTCCATATCCTTTCCAGCACCTGTTGTTTCCTTTTTAATGGTCACCATTCTAACTCATGTGAGATGGTACCTCATTGTGGTTTTGATTTGCATTTCTCTGATGGCCTGTGATGATGAGCATTTCTTCATGTGTCTGTTGGCTGCATAAAAGTCTTCTTTTGAGAAGCGTCTGTTCATATCCTTTGCCTACTTTTTGATGGAGTTGTTTGATTTTTTCTTGTAAATTTGTTTAAGTTCTTTGTAGATTCTAGATATTAGCCCTTTGTGAGATGGGTAGATTGCAAACATTTTCTTCCATTCTGTAGGTTGCCTTTTCACTCTGATGGTAGTTTCTTTTGCTGTGCAGAAGCTCTTTAGTTTAATTAGATCCCATTTGTCTATTTTGGCTTTTGTTGCCATTGCTTTTGGTGTTTTAGTCATGAAGTCTTTGCCCATGCCTCTGTCCTGAATGGTATTGCCTAGGTTTTCTTCTAGGGTTTTTACAGTTTTAGGTCTAACATTTAAGTCATGCCTAACTAATTTTTAAATTTTTTATAGAGATATGGTCTCACTACGTTGCCCAGGCTGGTCTCAAACTCCAGTCTCGAACTCCTGAGCTCAAGCAATCCTCCCAC
This sequence comes from Pan paniscus, assembly GCF_029289425.2. Lineage (NCBI taxonomy): Eukaryota > Metazoa > Chordata > Mammalia > Primates > Hominidae > Pan > Pan paniscus. Next base: position 57,132,749 of record NC_073261.2, on the reverse strand, counting down.
CTCTGCCTCCCAAAGTGCTAGGATTATAGGCATGAGCCACTGCACCTGACCTGCATTATTTTTTTAACCAGGACAACCGAGTAAAAGCTCTGTTATGAGAATGGGACATAGGAGAGGTAGATTTTGACTGGGAGGAAAGGAAAACCCAATAAGAGATCTTACATGGAGGGCAGCCCTGATAAGGAAACGTGGGACCCTGCTTTGGGCAACACTAAGTGGAGGAAATAACTAGAAGGAAATGGAATGTAAGTAATCCAATGCAGTAAATAACCAATAGAAAAAAGAAAATGATGCAATGACTGACAGCTCAGTTTTTCTTTATTTCATTTCATTCATTGACAGCCATTTTACTTGGAAATAAGAAAATTTATATGGAATATAAATATGCAAGTGAAGTACTGAGGATGATTTTCAGAACCTTCTTTGTAGATAATTACACCCAGGTGAGCCTCTTCTGAATGTCACCTTGAATTATAAATGCCTCCCTCTCTTCTATCCTCTTAGGCAATGAAGATACATGGTGCAGAAGTTTTGAAATCAGCCATATCTGGCTGAAAGTCCTGAATCTGCCATTTAGTGGCTGTGTGACCTTAGGAAAGTCACGCCACCTCTCTGAGCTTCAGTTTCTCCATCTGATTCATGGTAGTAGTAATGACAGCTAACACTTTCCTGATCATTTTCTATGTACCAATGTTGTAAATCGTCTACATCGATCAACTCTTTTCAACCTCATGACAAACTCATCATGTATATTGTTATGGGTTGAATGGTATTTCCCAAACATTTACATGTTGAAATCCTAACCCCCAGTATCATAGAATGTGGCCTTATTTGGATATAGGATGGTTGTGGAAGTAATTAGGTAATTTAAGATGACATTTTACTAGAGTAGGATGAGCCCCTAATCCAACATGACAGGTATTCTTACAAAAAGAGGAAATTTAGGCTGGGTGAAGTGGCTCACGCCTGTAATCCCAGCACTTTGGGAGTCTGAGGCAGGCGGATCATGAGGTCAGGAGTTTGAGACCAGCCTGGACCACATGGTGAAACCCTGTCTCTACTAAAAACACAAAAATTAGCTGGGCATAGTGGTGTGCACCTGTGATCTCAGCTACTCAGAAGGCTGAGGCAGGAGCATTTCTTGAACCTGGGAGGCAGAGGTTGCAGTGAGCTGAGATCATGCCACTGCACTCCAGCCTGGGCGACAGAGCAAGACTCTGTCTCAGAAAAAAAAAAAATTAAAAAAAAAAGGAAATTTGGACACAGAGACACACACATAGGGAGAATGCCATGTAAAGATTGAAACTATTTTGCCACAAGCCAAGAACTCCCAGAAGCTAGGAGAAAGGCCAGGAACAGGTCTTTCCCTGGTGCCTTCAGAGGGAGCACAACCCTGCTGACACCTTGATCTTGGACTTCTAGCCTGCAGAGCTGAGACAATAAATTCCTGTTGGTAAAGCCACTTGGTTTGTGGTACTTTATTACAGTAGCCCCAGCAAATACGTACAGTCATGCATGGTATAACAGCATTTCCATCAATGCAAATCACATATTCAATGATGGTCCCATAGATAAACAGTACCATATTTTTACTGTACCTTTTCTATGTTTAGATATGTTTGGATACATAAATACTTACCACTGTGCTATAACTGCCTACAGGATTCAGCACAGGAACATGTTGTATAGGTTTGTAGCCTAGGCATAAGACTATACCGAATAGCCTAGGCGTGTAGTAGGCTATACCACCTAGGTGTGTGTAAGTACACTCCTTGATGTCCATGCAATGGCAAAACCGCCTAATGACACGTTTCTCAAAACATATCCCCTTTATTAAGCAACCTGTGACTATATATATAGTCAGCCCTCCTTTTCCACAGTTCCACATTTGCAGATTTAACTATAAATCAAAAATATTCAGAAAAACAAAACAATAAAAAATACAATTTTGAAAAACTATACGGTATAGCAAGTACTTACGTAGCATGTACATTGTATTAGGTACTATAAGTAATCTGGAAATGATTTAAAGTGAGGATGTGCATAGGTTCTAAGCAAATACTAAGCTTTTGTTTTAAATATGAGACAGAATCTCCTCTGTTGCCCAGGCTGGAGTGTAGTGGCACAATCTCAACTCACTGCAACCTCCACCTGCTGGGCTCAGGCAACCTTCCCTGCCTCAGGCTCCCAAGTACCTGGGATTACAGGTGATCACCACCACACCTGGCTAATGTTTGTACATTTAGTAGAGATGAGGTTTTGCCATGTTACCCAGACTGGTCTTGAATTCTGGGGCTCAATCGATCCAACTGCCTCAGCCTCCCAAAGTGCTGGGATTACAGGCTTGAGCTACTGTGCCTGGCCTAAGCCATTTTATATAAGAGACTTAAGCACTGATAGACTTTGATATCCATGGAACCAATTTCCCCATAAATACTAAGGGACGACTGTATGTATATGTGTGTTATTACATTTCCATTTTACAGATAAGAAAAACAAAATGCAAGAACTTAAGGTCACACAGTAAGTAGGTGAGCTGAGAATTAAACATGATCAAAACCTTTACCTTAACCCTTACATTACATGATAGTGGTACTTCACTTAGTAGGATTGTCATAAAGACCAAGTGAGATAATTCATGCAAATATTTAGCTCTGTGACTAGCACATATTAAGCACTCAACAAATTTAGCTACTATTGTTTGTTGTGGTGGTTCTGTATCCAGAATTATACATTTAATATTCATCACAAATTCTTCAGTTGAGGTCCTATTATTCCTATATTATAGATTTTTAAAAAGTAAGACTCAGAATTAATGACGTGACTGGGATTTCAAAGCAAGTTCTTGCTCCAAAGAACTGTCTTGTTCCAAATCCAAACTAAACGACCCCTATTTTCTATTTATTAATCTCCTTCTAACTCTATTCAAGAAAAGAATTTCAATCTGCCCTTGTTGGAAAAATTCCAGCCAAGCTCAGGAGCTAGATTGTGGTGGTTCTTTTGGAGGATTATGATGAGAGACAGGTGAAGAGGGCCCCACCCCTGAGATGAAATGGGTCTGGCAGGCCTTGAAGCTGCTTGGATCTCTGCAGGCCTAAGTACTAGTTTACATGGATTATAATAGAGCTAGGCCTGGCTAGAGGACCCTAACAAATGATATAAACTAAAACCCATTATGCCACTAAAAATAAACTACCGAATTGAGTCAGAGAAAAATCTCTCCATTAAACAGGGCTTGATGAAATTCTAACAAAAGTTCACACACAAGACCCAAAGACACAAGCAATACGAAAAAGATAAACAAATTTGACTCAAATCGAATTTTTTAAGTATTTTTAAGCAGAGGAAACTGTAACTAAGGCATCCTAGGCAAATGCAGCCTGGAAGTTGGCATTCACAGTGAGTATAACCGACAAGGAAGTGGTATCCAGAAAAACGTCTTTAAAACTCCTACAAGTCAGTAAAAATAAGAAAAACTGCTCACCAGGAAAAACTGGGCCCAGATGTTCAGGCCTCCACCATAAGATCACAGGAAGGTTTGCATTTCACATCCTGTTTCTCAAGAAATATGGCCTACGCTTCTGTATTAGTCCGTTTTCAAACTGCTATAAAGATACTACTCAAGACTGCATAATTTATAAAGGAAAGAGGTTTTTAATTGACTCACAGTTCCACTTGGCTGGGGAGGCCTCGGGAAACTTACAATCATGGCGAAAGGGGAAGCAGGTGTGTCTTACATGGCAGCAGGGTAGAGAGATAGTGTGAGAGCACAGGAAAAGCTACCATTTATAAAACCATCAGATCTCATGAAAATTCACTCACTATCACGAGAACAGCATGGAGGAAACCACCCCCATAATCCAATCACTTCACTCCTTCCACACATGGGGATTACAATCAGAGATGAGACTTGGGTGAGGACACAGAGCCAAACCATATCACCTTCAACTGAGCAATCTGCTCCTAGGTGTACATACCCTAACCCTCCAGGAGACATGAATCAGAATGTTCCCTGCAGCATTATTTGTAATAATGAGCAATAAAAACACCTAGATGGATAAACAATTGGTGGCATATTCACAAAAATGAACTAGAGATAGTGGTATCTGCATGGATACATCTCATAAATAGTTTAAAAAAGCAAATGGCATTTATTGTATCATTTACAGTATATAAAGTTTACAAAGATACAAAACAATGTTACATATTGCTTAGAGCTAATAGGATATGTAATCAATCTACGAATATATACGGAAACATGGTAACACCAACCTCAAACTAGAGAGGAGGGCAGGTAATGGGATGGGGAGGGGATACAGGGAGTTTTAAATACATTTTTTAAATTCCTTAAGCTAGATGGTGGGTGCATCGGTATCCATTAAATTATTCTCTAGGCCGGATGCAGTGGCTTATGCCTGCAATCCCAGCACTTTGGGAGGCCGAGGCGAGCAGATCACTTGGGGTCAGGAGTTTGAAATCAGCCTGGCAAACATCGTGAAACTCCATCTCTACTAAAAATACAAAAATTAGCCAGGCGTGGTGGCATGCGCCTGTAAACCCAGCTGCTCGGGAGGCTGAGGCAGGAGAATCCTTTGAACCCAGGAGGCGGAGCTTGCAGTGAGCCAAGATTATGCCACTGTACTCCAGCCTGGGCGACAGAGCAAGACTCCATCTCAAAAAAAAAAAAAAAAAAAGGGCCAGGGGCAGTGGCTCACGCCTGTAATCCCAGCACTTTGGGAGGCTGAGGCGGGTGGATCACGAGGTCAGGAGATCGAGACCATCCTGGCTAACACAGTGAAGCCCCATCTCTACTAAAAAAAATACAAAAAAATTAGCCGGGCATGGTGGCAAGCATCTGTGGTCCCAGCTACTCGGGAGGCTGAGGCAGGAGAATGGCATGAACCTGGGAGGCAGAGCTTGCAGTGAGCCAAGATCGCACCACCACACTCCAGCCTGGGCGACACAGCAAGACTCCATCTCAAAAAAAAAATTAAAATTAAAAAAAAATAAATTATTCTCCAAACTTTTAGTAAGTCTGACATTTTTCATAATTAACGTAAAATCTTTTCTAATGAGAATTGTAGGGCCAGAGGCACAGAGGGTTCCTGGGGAAAGAATGTTCAATAAACAGCAAGCAGCAACTTTTTCCTGTGTCAAGTCTATTGGTCCTGCCAGGTGCCAGGAGCTGGAGGGTGATGAAAATGTTCAGACTCATTGCTGCCCTCAGATGGCTTGTGATCTAACTGGATAAGAATCAAATCAGTGGCAATGCCAGTCAGGAGTGAAGCAACAAGGCCACAACAATATGTGGCAGTCACTCACCAGCCACCAGCCCACAGGAGCAGAGGCTCCTGGGACATCTGGCCACAGAGAAGTCAACACAACCGGCTCCTAAGCTGCAAGCTTCTTGAAGACATCTGAGTCCCTGTTCCCTCCCTACCCACATCTCCGTACTTTTTATGGTTGGTTACATTTTTTGTTTTGTTTTGTTTTGTTTTAGAGACAGTGTCTCGCTATGTTGCCCAGGCTGGTCTCAAACTCCTGGGCTCAAGTGATCCTCTCTCATCAGCCTCCCGAGTAGCCAGGATTACAGGCAAATGCCATGCTGTTGGTGAAATTTTAATTTTTTATTTTTAATTATGATATATTTCAAGCATATGAAAAGGCACAGATGTAATGAACACCCGAGGACATCCTAGACAACAGATGTTAACATCATTTGCATTTGTTTTGGATATATTTTGTAATATATCAACATAGATGGAGCAAATCCTCACACCCTGACCCCAAGTCTTCCCATTCCCTCCCACGCCGAAGGGAACCACTGTTCTAACACTATTTATCTCTCCCATGCATACTTTTGGACCTATAAACAGAGAATATTGTAAGACAATGTAGTAAAACAATAGATTTCACACTTTTTACCACACTCAATCCATGAAAAGCATTTTATACTTTGACCCTGTAAACATGCATGCAGACACACACACGTGCATGCATATACGTAGACATATATACCTGTGTATGTGAGCGCATATGTAATCTGAAACAAAATTTTCATGAAATAACACTCTTAACTACTTGCGGTACATTCTGATTTTTTTTTTTTTTTTTAAGATGGAGGCAAGAGAATCATTTGAACCCAGGAGGCGGAGGTTGCAGTGAGCGGAGATTGCACCACTGCACTCCAGGTTGTGTTACAGAGTAAGTATCTTCCCATTTTCATGAAGTCAAATTTATCAAGTTTCTTTTTTGCCTATGCTGTCCAGTTTAAAACATTTTTCCATATCCTGAAGTTGTAACAATTAGTCCATGTTTTCTTAACATTTTAAAATTTTACATTCTATACTTAGATTTTAATCCAGCTGGAATTGTGTATATATGCATGTGCACACATGTGTTATGTATAGTGAGGTGGGAATCCTATTTTTTCTTTTTTCATAGTTTATTGTTCAAGACCAATTTATTATTCTTTCTTCATACTGCTTTGAATGCTACTTGTGTCATAAACCAAATTCTTAATATACATAAGTCTTTTTCTACACTCTCCAGGCTGCCCCATTGGTAGCTTTTTCTATTTCTATGCCAATATTACACTGTTTAAGTTTCTATAGCTTGTAAAATTTTTTGAAATCTGAGAGGGCATATTTCTCATTATCAGCATTATTATGATTAAGATTTTTGAAATTTATTACCATTTCCTCTTTTATATGAATTTTTGGACCTATTTTGTCAAGTTCTGTGAAAAACTCTCTTGGACATTTTTGTTAGAATTGAATTAACTTTAATTTGATTTGGACAAAAATTGACATTTTATGTACAAAGACTTTTTATCCATGAATATATTTTGTCTCCCAACTACCTGGTCTTGTTTTATGTCTTTCAAAAAATTGTTTTCATCTTTTCTTTAAAGGTCTTATCCTCATATTTCTTTCTAGAAGTTCATAGTGTTTTTATTTTTTATTGATATATAATAGATGTGCATATTCAGTTTTTGTTGTTGCTATTGTTTTAAATGTATTTTAAGTAAATTTTCTAAATTTTGCTACTGATTATTTTGGTTTTATTGTCGTTGTTGCTTTGAGACAATGTCTCGCTCTGTCAGCCAGGCTGGAGTGCAGCAGTGCAATCACAGCTCACTGCAGCCTTGATCTCCTGGGCTCAAGCCACCCTCCCACCCCAGCCCCCTGAGTAGCTGGGACCACAGGCACATGCTACCATGTCTGGCTAATTTTGTTTTGTGGGGTTTTTTTGTAGAAACGGGGTTTCACCATGTTGTCCAGGCTGGTCTTGAACTCCTGGGTTCAAGCAATCCACTTTCCTCAGCCTCCCAAAGTGATGGGATTACAGACGTGAGCCACCCCTAGCCTTTACTGATTATTTTGTATATTGCTCGTTTCCAGTAACCTTACTAAACAGTCTTGTTATTTCTAATATTTTACCTGTAGGTTCTCATAAATGTTCTATTTTGGCCATCAAATAATCTCAAATAATGATGATTTTTTTTCTTTTCAGCTTTTTCTTTTTTCTACAACCATGACAATCCCAACTCAGCTCATAGGGACTAACAAGAAAGTGGACTCTACAGTCTCTATAGCAACACTGGAGTGGAGGAGGCAAGCTAACTCTAAGTTGTTATGTTGATGGTGGCTGATCATCAGGCATGTTTAGTACCAAAGTTCTCGAACATGTATGCTTGAGTGTACACCCTACATGATTTCCTTGTAATGTTCTTTTTCCATCCCATGACTCCACCCAAATTCTCCACTCACTGTCTCCCACTGTATGGTTTTATGGGGCTGCTCATCCAAGGACCGTACTGGTACAGTATTCTCAATTCCTTCCATTATCATATTGTTATAATAAAAATGTTATTTTTGTATCCTAGGTAACCCAATTTGGTGTCTGCATTGTTTTTCCTTCATGATAATCCTAATGCCAGCTGGCATATTTTATAAGGGTATATAAAATGTACTAAGTTCAGTGGGCTGACATACACAAGAACAAGATGTAAGCATTCTGTTTTCTCTTTCCAAGACCTGTATTTTGGAATTTTTTACTTTGAGTTGCTTTTTTTAGGGACTGGTGGAGGTGTTGTTGAATTGTTGGTGTTGTATGTTTGTGTTTTATTTTGGTGACAACCTGTTATCCTCAGTTTTAGTCTACTTATTTCTGAAATCTGAACATAAACACAAATATGTTTCATTGTCAGTGTTACTCCCATTCCTTTTCATAATGTATTATTCTTTCATTGTGGCTTTTTTGTTTTTTATTTATTTGTTGAAACAGAGTCTTGCTCTCTTGTCCAGGCTGGAGTGCAGTGGCAATCACAGCTTCTTGCAGCCTTGACCTCCTGGGCTCAAGCAACCCTCCCATGTCAGCCTACTGAGTCGCTGGGACTACAGGTGTATACCACACCAGCTAGTTTTTTATTTTTTGTAGAGGCAGGGCCTCCATATGTCACCCAGACTGGTCTCAAACTTCTGGGCTCAATTGATCCTCCTGCCTCCTGCCTCAATCTCCCAAAGTGCCGGGATTATAGGTGTGAGCCACCACACCCAGCCTTTGTATCTCTTTAATCATTTAAACATCCCTATCTTTGATGGTCTCTTTCAAATTGTTTTTCTATGATCTAGGGTTTGAGGTTGCTGACCTCCCTACAAGTGTCTGAAAACTCTTGTTTATGGTGGGTCTATCAGATATATTGTAATTTTTTACTAAACGCTCATCTTCAACTGAGCTTGATTTTTCAATGGAAATCTTTTATGACCAGAGTGATTTTCCATCTATGTCAGCATGTATCCTCAGCAGTAACATACACAGGCCCACTCTTCACGTGCATCTCTTAATTTATGATGTTCATAACTCACAGACAGTATAAATTCAGTCTTCAAACCTCTCAAAGCATACACTTGGGATTTTACTTTCTCACAAAAGGATTTTATTTTTTCACCCAGAACCTAAGCACAAGCAAACTTTCTTGGCATCTTCCCGATTCAATGGGTGGATTTTTTATCCTAGTCCCTCTTTCCCTAAGAGTTCAGTCCTGCAATTGCTCCAGGTTTTGCTTTCTTGTTTAGGCTCGTGCATGGCACTAGCCCAAGCCTCTGATTCTCATCTCTGCATGGACCTTACCCCAGCCTAATAACAGCACAGACACATCCACACCCCAGGTCTGCTGTGGAGCTGCTCACCACTTCCAGCTATGTTTTTCCATTCCCTCTTCAGTCCCAGCAATTGGACTAATTTGGTTTCCCTTCATCCCGCATTTCTGTGTGTTTGGAGTAGGAGGGTTCCACATTAGTCTGCTCCTCTCCAGCCCCATTTTCCTCCTCAGAGGCCCTCAAAACCAACCAGGCCTTAAAACCTCTGATAGAAGCCAGAATCAGATGCCTGTGGGGTCTAGGGTAAACCCTGCCTGCAGAAAGTATCTCCAGAATTTGGCTGAAATCTTTCTGGGAAGAAGAGACTGAGCTTGTTTGATTATTAACTGGACAATTTCTGCTTAACAACTACCTTTCTGTTCTTGTGCTGGAACAGAACCAGAATGCTTCTTCCCTGCCAATTTCAGGGGATGAGATCATCTTTGCAAGGCCCTTGGAGAGACATTAAGTCAGGGATCTTTTGCAAAAGAAATGCATGTGGCATGTGAGATTTGAAAGAACTATGGGTCCTTTCCTTGAAAAACAAACCCAATGGGGTTTTGTTGTTGTTTTTTTGGGTAGGAAGCTTCCCAGTTTTTTGTTTCTGCTTTTAAATAAAAGTAGCAATAAGCCAGGGAGATTGGCCCTTTGTGGAGGGAACACATATCTACATGGGTGCAGGTGAAGAGTCACAGCTGAATACTCTGGCAGTGTTTGAAACTGTTTCTTTCAAACAGGATTGGTGTGCAAAGTCAAGAGGAAAGTCAGCAAGTATCTCAGGAAAGGACAGTCATGGAAAACAGAGCCCAGATTTTAAAGTCCGCGAGGGAGACCCACACCATACAGACTCTCTAAGTAATGGCTTTCTTCCACATAGACGTGAATGTTTAAAGGCCAGTGAACACCACCCCTATGCACTCAGGCCTAAGCTTAATCAGCCCAAGGCTAAGTGTGCAGAAATCTCCTTAATAGAATTCCTGGCTTTAGATTTACTGACATCTTCCCTCCATGGTCTTGTGCCAAGGAAAAGTTTGGGTAGTCTGTCATCCACACCTTGGTGTGAATTTAACCCAATGTATTATTTGTCCAAAGATGTTGTCTTTTGAAGATTATAATCTCAGTGAGATAAAGATTTGCCTAAAATTATATGGTGCAGAGCAAGACCCTTCAACTCCAAATCCCAAGTTCTTTCCTTAGGAAGAACGGGATGGAGCCTCTTCACTGGGCTATGAGGTCCGGCCAAGCCTGCAGTCTCATGCTTTCTCAGACTATGGGTATGACTGCTCTGAGCAAGCAGTGATAATAAACATGCCCAGGGTCGATTTCTGCCACCTCAGCCTCTGAATTCACATCTCCCACAAGTTACTTCTTTCCTCTAAGGGATTTCTACTTCATGATAAAATGTCTTTAGGGAACCATTAGCGAATTCCTTGCTATCCCTTAGGGACCTTTCAGCATCCCAGGGAAACAACCAAAGGAATTTTCCTCAAACAGTTTCATTCACATCAGTCCAAATCCCAAGGTACTAAACTCTCAGGAGTGTGTTAATCTCACAAAGAGCTTCTATAAAGTTTCTGGAACCCCGTCCACAATTTCTGCTGATGGGTGAGTCTATGGGCCCATGTTTGTAACGCATGACCCCACACTCCGGCCAGAGCTGACCGAAACCTGAGTGGAGACCTGGCCCAGGAGAAACAAATTCACTGGTTGGCCTGAGCCACTTAGATTCTCCCTCTCAAAAGAGAGGCCCCGAGGATAAGATGGAGCGAGGCACTGGATCTGGAATTCCGTGTCATGCCAGAGCCAGTCATGTCATACCAGTGCCATGGTGAACTGAGCCAAATGCAAGGTGCAGCCAGATGCCCATACACCTGGGAAGGCGGGCCGCACCTCATCCTGAGGTCAGCCAGAGCCAGCAGGCAAACCACATGAGGATTCACATGCTTCATCCTGCACCAGATACCAGGTAGGAACAGAGGAGGGCAAACAGAGAGATCCTGGAGGACGAGTAATTACCCCACAAAGGCAAAGGCCCTCACAATTACAATGCATTTGGTGTTGACGGCTGCCACAGAAGTGGTTGTGAGGGCAGAGGGAATGAGCAAATGCATGAAGGGTAGCCACATGGTGAGAGCAATTAGGAACCACGTAACATGGTGTCTTAGTCTGTTTGGGCTGCTATAACAAAATACCATAGGCGGGGTAATTATTTATGAACAACAGAAAATGTATTGCTCACAGTTCTGGAGGCTGAGAGGTCCAAGACTGTGGCACCAGCAGACTCAGTTTCTGGTGAGGGCTCTCCACGTCAAAGACGGCATCTTGTTGCTGCGTCCTCACATGGTGGAACAGGTGAGGCAGCTCCCTTCAGCCTCTTTTATAAGGCCTCTAACCCCACTCGTGAGGGCTCTGACCTCATGACCTAATCACTTTCCAAAAGGCCCACCTGTTACACGATCGCATTGGAGAGTGGCTGCCGATACGTGATTTTTAGAGGCACATCAAATTCAGGTCATAGCGTATGCAAAAGGCCACCTGGCTGTCACCTCACTTTCCATTTTTCTCCAGATACTTCTTTTTTATTTTATTTTTGAAATAGGGTCTCTCATTCTGTCACCTAGGCTGGAGTGCAGTGGTGCAATCACAGCTCATTTGCAACACTGACCTCCCAGGCTCAGGTGGTCCTCCTACCTCAGCCTCCCAAGTAGCTGAAACTACAGGCGCACGGCACCATGCCCAGCTAATTTTTTGCATTTTTAGTAGAAATGGGGTTTCACCATGTTGCCCAGGCTGAACTCCTGGGCTCAAGCAATCCACCCGCCTCAACCTCCTAAAGTGCTGGATTACAGGCATGAATCACCGTGCCTGGCCTTCTCCAGATATTCCTGATTTTCCTCCTTATAACAGCTAAACTTACCACACCTGCCCTTTGCCCCTTCACTCTCAGGTGGAGATCTGCCTCCTCTGTCAGTGAAAAGATGATCACCCAAGAGGAGATCAGCTGGTGCCCTTCCCTGTGCCAAGTCCTTGTTTCATCACTCACTATCCTTTCCTTCTCATCTGCTATAAAAACATGCCTCCTCCTTTACAAAGCTGAGTCTTCCATGTCTTGTGTTGATCCTGAGGCCTTGGACCTCTGGGATTCTTCATCCATCGCCCACTCTCCCTCTTTTGCATCTTCAATCTCTCCATCTCTGACAGGGCCTTCCTCTCTGCCTGCAAATGTACTCCAGGGTCTCCAATCCTAAATCCCTTTCCTCAATCCCAGTGTTCACTCTGGCTACTGCCTGGCTTCCCTCATTCTCTTCATAGTCCAACTTTTTGGAGGAGTCATCTAACACTTTCTTAAGCCTCATTCATCTCTCAATTCACTATGCCCATCATATCGGGAATATTTTGAGAATTACTCTTGGAACACAGAGCTCTCAATTGCAAAAGTGGATGTCCTGGTTCCAATTCCTTCTCTTACAACATCTAGCATTGTCGACCATGTCCTCTCTATTGGTCATTGCCAAACAGAACACAGATGGCACACACAAGCTGGTTGCTTTGCCCAAACCAGCCCATACCTCTAAAAACAGTCCCCTCACTAACAAGGAATGGTGCAGTATACCAGGGCCAGTAACAGAGAAAAGCTACCAGCACCAGAGAGAGTGAGCTATGTTGAGAAGAACCCCCACCCCAACAAGCTGGGGCCTGCATTGGAGAGTAAGGGTCAGGGAAACACACACCCCAATCCACTCATCTCCTTCCAGCACCCTCCTGCAGGGCTCCCCATTGGCTTGAACCCAACCACAGTCCAGAAGGTGAGACAGCCATTGCTGACAGTCCTAAAGGTGCTCCTCCTGGCACAGTGAGAAGAGCTGGGGGTGGCGGACCTCGAGGCAAACAGGAGGAAGCAGCACGCCCCACTCTTCCCACTGACTCTTCTCGCTTAGTTTTTGTCATACTGACTCTTCTGGAAAAATCGGAGTGCCTCAAATGCAACACATCCAAAATAAAACTCATCTCCTCCCGTCAGACTCTCGCCCATGTTCCCACTCTCCACTAACGGCAAGCACCTGTGACTTCTTCACATCCTTGACAGCCTTGCAGTAGAGATGTCTCCTGGGAGCTTGTTAGAAATGGGGACTCTCAGGCCCTACCCAGACCTACTGGATCAGAATCTGCATTCTAATACCACACCCAGGGGGCTTCTGCACATGTTAAAATCCGGAAGTGCTAGTTTACAGGACCTTTCACAACCACTCCTCCTTTCCTTTTCACACTGTGTTAGCACATGCCAAAGTTAGAGGCTTAATATTAAAACAGAAAGAAGTGCTGGGTGCAGTGGCTCACGCCTGTAATCCCAACACTTTGGTACGCAGAGGCGGGCGGATCACCTGAGGTCAGGGGTTTGAGACTAGCCTGACCAACATGAAGAAACCCCATCTTTACTAAAAATACAAAATTAGCCGGGCGTGGTGGTGCATACCTGTTAATCCCAGCTACTCGGGAGGCTGAGGCAGGAGAATCGCTTGAACCCAGCAGGCAGAGGTTGCGGTGAGCCGAGATCACACCATTGCACTCCAGCCTGGGCAACAAGAGCAAAACTCCATCTCAAAAAAAAAGAAAGAAAGAAAGAAAGAAAGAAAGAAAGAAAGAATTACATGAATGGGGGCCTTGTGGAATCCTCCATAACCCCAATTTATTGCTTTGGACTTTGTCAGAGGATGCTGCTTTAAGGATGGTGTGCTTGTAGACTTGACTTTGTGCCTTCTTATTGTTATATGAAATCCATACCTATCCCCTCATTCCTTCTTTCCTTTATCCTTGGAGGATCATGAAAGGCACCTAGATTGCCCTTTTTGTGTAAAAAAGTAAAAGACTACGTTGAATATTCAAAATGAGAAGCCCATCATTTGAAAATGTTTCAGATGACATTTGCCATGTAGAAACACATCACCCAGTTCAATCGTGTCAGGATTTGTATCTGTCCAAGTGTCAGTTTCTTCATCTACAAAATGGGGAGATGATAGTAACTCCTTTATAAGTGTAAGGATTAAATGTGGCAAAATATGTAAAATATGCCCTCCAAATGGACAATGCTCAAATATTCATTGAATAAAAAAAAGGAAGGTATTTAACATATCTGATGTCAGGTGCGGTGGCTCACGCCTGTAATCCCAGCACTTTAGCAGGCCAAGGCAAGTGGATCACCTGAGGTCAGGCATTCAAGACCAGCCTGGCCAACATGGTGAAACCCTGTCTCTACTAAAAATACAAAAATTAGCCAGGAGGTGGAGGTTACAATGAGCAGAGACTGCGCCACTGCACTCTAGCCTGAGCAACAGAGTAAGACTCCATCTCAAAAAAATAAAATATCTGAGCTTCAGTTTATGTAATGTAAATGTAAAATGAAGATTACAATACCAAGTTCAGTAAATGTTCATTCTTATACTCTCCCACAACCCACACACACGCTCACACACATGCACACACCTACACTCATGTGTGGACACACACACATGCATGCACACAGGCACACACATGAGCACAAACACACACATACACATGCATGCACACAATCAAAACCACATGCACATGCACTACACACAAAACAGCAGGAACTCTAGCTGCTTTCCCCTGGTGTCTCCTGCCCGGCTGCCTGCCCTCTGGAATTACTCTCCTGGATGGCCGCAGAGCCTCCACCCAGCACAGCCACCACTCTCCTGGTACCCCCCCAACCCTCTTTCCACACCAGCCACAGTGATCTTTCTAAAATACAACCCTGACTGTTTCATGCCTGCTTGAAACTCTCACACTGCAGCCGGGCCAAACCCATTCTACACCCCCATACACATTATATCTCCGGCCTGGTACCCCCTCCTCTGAGCACCCACAGCAGGGGACACAAACCTCTGATGTCACCCTGTCTTTCTCCCTTTAGACTGCAAGGGTTGCTCCAGGGCAAGGACCTGCCACATCTGATTTTGTGGTTTCAGTGTCCACTACCCCAAAGGCCAGAGCGCAGCCAGGGCTCCAGAAACGCTGTTGCTAAATGCTGGTTACAGCGGAGCATGAGAGGTGCTGCCCTCGCACCCACCCAATCAAGGCAGCCCCAGGATCCCCAGCGCGCACAAGACCCACGAGTTCTACCAGAACGACCTCATCGCCTCCTATTCCCAATGGCAAACCGAGCACCCAGACATTTTAGGCCTTGTCCTGGGAGTGTGGAACTGCGGCGCCAAGCACAGAATACATGGTGTCCTCTCCAGATGCCGGCTCCTCTGTCTGCAGCAGCCCTTGAATGCCCCACCCAGAACTCCCTTGTTCAGCGCTCCGGCCGTGCCTGTGTCGGGAGGCTCCTGAGCGATGCCCAACCCCTCCCTGCTGATCCCACACACATTTTCCTTCTCCTTCCTTCAAAGCAAAAAAACAAATGCCCTTTCCAAAAGGCAGTAATGTAGCGTGAGGGCGGGGGTTGCTTGCCTAGAAATAAAGATCTAGACTCCCTTTCCCCAGACTGAGCACGGCCCCACAGGCAACACCTCCTGGGCACCCCACAGAGGGTAGGTCTGACCGAGATGCCCTGTAGATGCCAGCATCACAGTGCCCCGTGTGTGAATGGGCAAAGAGGGTGAAATGAGCAGAGGTGGACGTGAGTCAAAGCAGGCTCTGTCATCACAGCTGCCTGCAGGAAGAGGCCACAGCCTCTCCTCTCCATCTGCCTTCTCTATAACAGGTCCCATCAATGCAAATGCTGTAACACCAACATCAAATTTACATTTACCTAGAGAAAGCCTGTTGCGGCCTAACACTGTGCAAGGGGATTGGGAGAGGGATAGAGGGAGGCTTCAAATACAAGACCTGACCAGGCTTCTGCCCTCAAATATCTGTGAGCTCTACCCAGGACTGGGCAGCAAAGCGGAGCTGAAAGAATTAGACTACAAGGCTTTCCCTGGTGAGGCTTCTGTCTCACTGCAGGCAGAGCGTAAGGCCCACACGAGGGCAATGAAGATCCCTATGAGGCAAGATGGAACCAGGAACCAGATTGCGTGCCACAGACATTGCCTGCTCGCGAACTTCAGAAGAGAAAGGGAAGAGCCAGGAAGGTTCATGAAGGGGCACCTGCAAGGATGGATGGGCTGGTAGGATGGGGTTTTCAGATGGGGAACAGCACATGCAAAGACACAGAAGTGTGATTTGTCATGTGCGTCGGCAGGAAAGACACTGTCCCCACGGACATGGACGCTTGCTCATGGCATTGGTTAGGACTTATTTTGACTAATGATTCACTTTGAAATCAGCCCTGCCAGGGCTCCATGTGGCTTAGGAGCCTGGATAGGGTAAGTCATCTTCCTTGCCCAGCCGTGTAAACAAACCACAGAGCAAGGCCAAACCACCAGGGCGAGTCAGAGCAAGGAGAGGGAAGGCAGCCCTAAGAACCACTGCGCTTTTCTTCTTCAGAGGCCAAGGAGAAACCCTGGCCCTTCACATACATGAGCAACTTCACCATCTGTGTCTGAAAATGCTGAAATCAACACAAGTGGGAAAAACAGCTTCCGGGAAAGGCAGGGGGAACTGCATGGACCTGTGTCTGCTTATTTCTCCACCTCCTAACCTCTGATTGAGCAAAGTTCCCTGCAAGACAAAATATCCAAAGCCAAAAGAGAACTCAGTGGCTATTTAGCAAGTGTGGTGGGACGCTTTTAAAATGACTCCCAATAACCCCCAGCTCCTGGTATTTGTGCCCTGGTTAGTCTCCTCCCCTTGCATGGGGGCTAGACCTACGGAGCTGCTTCTAATTAAGAGAATACAGCAAAATCGTGCTTGGGGTATAAAAGACTGACCACCCTCCTGCTCACACTCTCTCTGGCCCCTCCAGTGTGCTCACTCTGGCTGCTACTGTGAGCTACCCTACAGAGAGGCCCCCACGGCAAGGAACTGAGGTGGCCTCTGGCCAACAGCCAGCGATGAGCTGATTCTCACCAACACTCAGCGAGTGCACTTGGAGGAGGATCCTACCCTGGAGAGCCTTGAGATGACTGCAGCCCCGGCTGAGGCTTCAATCGCAGATTGTGAGACCCTGAGCCAGAGAACCCTGTCAAGCCATTCTGTATTCCTAACCCACAGACACTGTGAGATAATAAATGTTATTTTGAACCACTAAGTTTCAGGGGAATCTGTTATGCAGCAAGAGACAACAAATACCTTTCAATCAGGCTTTCGGGTCTAATAAACAAGATCGTGTGTGTGCCTGAGCTAATGGCTTATGGCTGATAGGATCAGAAATGTCCCCAAATCTCAGTCTCTTCCCCGTCTTCATTGTTAATTAGCATGTCTCCTGGTGAGTTATCTTTTTATTTTTATTTTTATTTGAGACAGGGTCTTGCTCTGTCTCCCAGGCTGAAGTGCAGTAGTGCAATCAGGGCTCACTGCAGCCTTGGCTCCCTGAGCTCAAGTGATCCTCTCGCTTCAGCCTCCCGAGTAGCTGGGACCACAAGCGCACATTACCATGCCTGGCTCATGTTTATATTTTTTGTAGAGACAGGGTCTCACTATATTGCCCAGGATGGTCTTGAATTCCTGGCCTCAAGTGATGCTCCAGCTTTGGCCTCTTGAAATGCTGGAATTACAGGCATGAGCCACCTTGCCTGGCCAAGAATTGCTTTACATTTTGTTTGTAGAAGTGCCAGGTGAAGCAGAAATTTCTACGGGACACCAGACTTTTTCATACGTAGGCAGACACTACAAGTCCCTTTGGAGTATATCTTTCTCCTCACAGGAGCCAGCAGACCAGCTGTTTGCAAACGTGCAGAGGGTAGGCACTCACAGCCCTAGGCTGGGGTCATAGTCAACAACAGCTGACCAGGAAGGATGCTGGCTCATACATCCTCCCCCAGGGAAGCTCCTGGTCCTGAGGAAGGGTGTGACAGAACCCTGCGTGCTTGACAACGCTTTCCCCACCCTGAGACTCCTTGACAGGCATTGTTCTGGAAAAGGGTAGAGCAGTGTGCCCTTGTCCCAAGGGCAGAGCCCAACCTCTTGTCCAAAATCTGGCAACATGGACAGGATGGTCTTCCCCCAAGATCAAAGCAGGAAAAGACACCAAGGGCTCTGAAAAGGAATTTGGGAGGGAAAGAGAAAGGAGGTGTTTTGTTTGTTTTTGGAAGGGCGGGGGATGATGATCTGGACTTGATAAGGAAGCCTGGGCCCCCTGGACCTAGGGCTGAGACCAGAACCTTCCAAGACCCTCCCATTCCAGAGGGAGGTGGAGCTCTGGGCACTCCCGTCTTGGCAAGGTGTGAGGCTTTGCAGGCCAGTGACAAACTTGTGAATGTGACCTCAGAGAGGTAACACATAGAGCCTAGCGTGGGACTTCATGAGTTCAGTTCTGGGCATAGAGTTTAAGGTGACATCCGAGCCAAATGTCCAGTGCTTGAATAAGCAAGCCTTGAAAGTATGAGGGTTCAAAACTGAAGATAGGGAGTTTTTTTTAAATTATGGTAACATACATATAACATAAAATTTACCATTTTAAGTCAGACAGGGTGGCAGGTAGTTCCAACTACTCAGGAGGCTGAGGCGGGAGGATTGCTTAAGCCCAGGAGTTTGAGACCAGCCTGGGCAATATAGTGAGATTCCAGAGACCCTGTCTCAAAAAAAATACCATTTTAACCATTTTAAGCATATAGTTCAGTAGTGTTAAGTACATTCACATTGTTGTGCAACCATCACTACCATCCATCTCCAGAACTCTTCATCTTGCAAAACCGAAACTCTGTCTGTACTCATTAAGCAATAACTCCCCATTCCCCCCTCTCTCCAGCCCCGGTAACCTCTGTTCTACCTTCTACTTTATTCTCTATGAACTTGCCTATTCCAGGTACCTCGTGTAAGTGGAATCATACAATATTTGTCCTTTTGTGTCTGACTTGTTTCAGTTAGTATAATGTCTTCAAGGGTACCACGTGTCAGAACTTCATTGCTTTTTCAGTGGCTCACACCTGTAATCCCAGCACTTTGGGAGGCCGAGGCAGGAGGATCACCTGAGGTCAAGAGTTAGATACCATACTGGCCAATATGGTGAAACCCTGTCTCTACTAAAAATACAAAAATTAGCCAGGCATGGTGGTGGGCACCTGTAGTCCCAGCTGAGGCAGGTGAATTGCTTGAACCCAGAAGGCGGAGGTTGCAGTGAGCCAAGATGGTGCCATTGCACTCCAGCCTGGGCAACAGAGCAAAAACTCCATCTCAAAAAATAAGTAAATAAATCAATAAATCAATAACCTTTATTGCTTTTTAAGGCCAAATAATATTCCATTGCATGCATACACACCTTTTGTTTATCCATTCATCTGTTAATGGACATTTGGGTTGTTTCCACCTTCTGGCTATTATGAATAATGCTTCTATGAACATGGGTGCACAAATGTTTATTCAAGTCCCTGCTGTCAATTACTTGGGATATATACCTAGAAGTGGAACTGCCAGATCCTATGGTAATTCTATGTTTAATTTTGGGTGAATTGCCAGACTGTTTTTCGGACACGCTACACCATTTTACATTCCCACCAGCAATGCACAAGAATTCCAAATTCTCCACATCTGTACACTTGTTTTGAGTTTACTTAAAACAATGGCCATCTTAAGGATTGTGAAGTGGTATCTCATCATGGTTTTTATTTACATTTCCCTAGTGATTAGTGATGTTTTGTATTGTTTCATGTGTTTACTGGCCATTTGTATAAAAGATATGAATTTTTTTGAGTTATCAGCAGATAGATGCCAATTAAAGTCATGGGTGGCACCCATGGCTGCTTTCCCACCCACTTATTATCTTCTCTTTCTTTCTTATTAACACCACGACCCCTGGTTTTGTTTTGGTCTGCACTGTGCCCAGCTAAATAACTCATTTCCTATGACACTGTAGTACCTAGGGCAGGCCACAGGACCTGGTTGTGAAATGGGGGTGGAAGGCACTGGGAGGCCTCCTGAGATAGCCTTTATAAAATGTAACAGACTCAGTCAGCACCCTCCCTTTGCCTCCTGCCCTTTTCCCTTTTCCTTCTTCATGCCTGGAATGTAGACGTGATGCCTGAGGATGTGGCAGCCATCTTGCACCATGGGGAAAATAGCCACACATTAAAGATGGCAAAGCAGAATACAGAAGGGGCCTAATGAGCCCTGGTCTTGGCCAGCCCCCAGACTCCCTGCTTCATTAGAAATTAACCCCCTGCTTGTGCTGGCCACTATTTGCTGGGTTTCTGTTACATGCAGCTAAACACAATCCTAACTGGTTTATCCTAGAAGTGGATCTGCTCAGAATAAGTGTATGGAGTGGAAGGAGAAAATAAGATGAGAGTGCCCTGGGAAATGCTGAGAGATAATAGAATGCAGAAAAGGGCCAGGCGCAGTGGCTCACACCTGTAATCCCAGCACTTTGGGAGGCTGAGGTGGGTGGATCACCTGAGGTCAGGAGTTCAAGGCCAGCCTGGCCAATATGGTGAAACCCTGTCTGTACTAAACATACCAAAAAAAAAAAAAAAAATAGCTGGGCATGGTGGTGGATGCCTGTAATCCCAGCTACTCAGGAGGCTGAGGCAGGAGAATTGCTTGAACCCAGGAGGCAGAGGTTGTGGTGAGCTGAGATCGTGCCATTGCACTCCAGCCTGGATAACAAGAACAAAACTCCATCTCCAAAAAAAAAAGGAAGAAGAAAGCAGAAAAGGAGTCATTCATAGCAGGGGCTGTCTATGAGTGACTACAATTAATGTAGAAAACATGAGGCTATAAAAGCAAATAAATGAAGGACACAGAGTATTCCAGGAGAGAGTATCAACGTGCTGGAAGCTACAGAGACAGCCAGTAAGGGAGGCTCTGAAAAGAATGAATTCAAAAAAAGACCACTGGTCTCAGAGGAGTGTCAGGGAATAGCTGTACTGCCTAGGGTTAAGGAGTGAATGGAAGTGAGGAAAAAGGGAAAAGAGTTTAAGGAAGAGGAAGGGCAGGTGCTAACAAGGAGCGTGCAGCATGTGCAGTCAAAGGAGGTGTTTTTTTAAATGAGAAGCCCATGACATGCTGATGGATAGAATCCAGAAGAGAGGCAGAGGCTGACAATTTAGAAGACAACACAGAACTCTCTCCTTCCATAATAATAGAATCCCCTGGATTTTAAGTGGGCATTTAATTAACCAACTAGAGTCTACATTTCCCAGCCTGCCATACAGCTGGGTTGCTCATGTGACTTATTTTGAGCCAATGATATCTCAGCAAAAGTTAGGTGTGAAATTTCAAAGCTATTTCCTTGAAGACATCTGCTATGGACACATCCTCTCCCTTCCTGTTGGCTGGGAAATTGCAGCAACTACTTTTGACCTTCAGATTTTAAACAGACAAATTGTACTGTATGAAAATAATACCTTTTTCATTGAGATGAGGTTTCACTATGTTGCACAGGCTGGTCTCCAACTCCTAGCCTCAAATGATCCTCCTACTTTGGCCTCCCAAAGTGAAAATAATATCTACATAAAAAATAATTAAAATGAAATGTTGATCCTTCATTTATAACAACAATAAGGAAAGAAAAGAGTGGTTATCATTTTTCAAGACGTATTTTGTAAAATAAAAAGCTGGGAAATTTATATGAATCCCCAATTTTTTCCAAAATTTTCAGGGCTGAGAAATTAACAAGTCTGAGAACCATTGTATTCATTATCTATAGCTGTGTAACAAATTATTCCCAAATTTTGCAGTTGAAAATAAGAAACATTTATTTTCTCACAATTCCTGTGAGTCAAGAATCTGAACTGGTGTAGCTGGGTCCTTGGGCTCAGGGTCTCTGATGAGGCTGCAGTCAGCTGGGATGTGGTCTCATCTGAAGGCTCATCTGAGGGAGGAGGGCTCACTTCCAAGCCCTTCATGTGGTTATTGGCAGAATACAGTTATTTACAGGCTATTGAACCAAAGAACTCAGCTCCTTGCCTCACAAGTTTCTCCGCAGGGCAGCTCACAACACACTACCCAGCTTCCAGCAGAGTGAGCAAGTCAAAGAGCAGGACAGGGCAATCAAGATGGAAGCCAGGGTCTTTTTAGCGGCTGCCTACAGAGCCTCCTGCTGCCTGCCTCCTCCTCCCAGATGCAGGAGGGCCAGGTTTGGCAGGGTGGTGAGCCTTCTCCAGTGTGACAGGAGAAAAGGAGAGGCTAGGAGCCACCATGCCTCTTTGTGCAGGTGAGTCGATGGGAAGCTGAGGGATGGTGGATTGCTGGCTTCTATTTTCACCCCAAATTAGGGCAGCCACCCAGAATTGAGGGCAGGCAGTTGGGGAAGGGGATGGTAGGAGAATTGAGAGGAATGGGGAGCTTTCAAATAGCTAGGGTGGAGAATAGGAGACAGATGAGATGAGAGAAAGCCATGGAAAGTGATGCTGTAGCTTGGACCCAAACCTGGAGAATTTTTAAACTCTGCATAAGCTGTACTTCAAGGATCCAGCAGTTTACGTCCATATGAGTTGATGCCTAAATTCACCCCAGAGTCAGATTTGCCCTTTTCTAGGAAAACCATCTTGAGTGAAGCAAATGCCCACATTATCTCTGAAGGTAACTGCGAAGCCTCCAGGAATCTGAACGCAGATGTTCCAGGCAGACATGAGTGCTGCCTGATCTGAGGGTGGGTGGAGGGAAGGGAATGCACTGAGCTCCCGACATCCCCCCCCCGTGCGCGGCTGATACCCGAGTGCGCTGATAGCAGCTGTGGCTCTGTGGAGCGCAGCCTGCAGGGCCCAGGGTGGGGCTGTCGCTGAGGGTGGGGCTGTCGCTGAGGGTGGGGCTGCTGTCGCTGAGGATGGGGCTACTGTCCCTCTCTCTCTCCGCAACTGGATGAACCCCACTGTCAAGTGTCCTAGGCACAGACAGACCAAGGCACAGAAATGAGAGGATCTGAGTCCCGGGCTGCAGGAAAAAGGAATTTCCTCTTCTCTTTGGGCCCAGGGACAAAGTAAAGGCTGTCCCAAAGGTGAATGGAAGTCCTCATCCTCTCTCCTGAATATAGAGAGGCAGGTAGAGCCCTCTCTCTGGGGGAGAGATGATGGCAGCTACAACTCTGCGGGGGGTCCCCATCTCCCCAAGGATGATCCTATGGCCCTAGTAGCCACCACCCTGGGAGGTGGACTGCACCTCACTGCCCTGTGCTTGTCCAAGCCTCCAGGACGGTCCTGCTAAAAATTTCAGCCTGATCTCAGCTGCGTTACAGGGCCTTGGAGAAAAGCCTCCTCATCCCCTTGCCCAGAATACCAGAAGGGACAGCAGCGTCCCTCTTCCAGCCCAGGGCAGCCACGTGCTGACACGATGCAGAGGCCAGAGCCCAGAGCCCTGGACCACACACGACCAGTTCTTCTAAGACAGCAGGCTGAGCGAAGCCTGGGGAGTTGAGGCATGCTGCAGCGGGGGGGGGGGGGGGGGGGCGTTGGAGGTGAGGGTCCTGCATGGGCAGGTGGCATGTGAAGTGGATTGAAATGGGAGCTTATATTAGCAGGTGGCTGCTGAGGGTCACACGTACTGGTCAAGTAATTGCAAGCTGGTCAGGCACTGGGGTGGGCGATGGGTGGGGCAGTCAAGACTGAGGCATGGTCAACCCATTTCTGCCTGCAGTTTTGTGTGGCTGGGACACCCCACTGGCATCTCCTAGCCCAGCTCCTTTCGGACAGCTCTGCAGTCAGACCTCAGACAAGCTGCCAGTGGGGGTTAGCGGGAGACCTGGCCACCTGAGAGGCTGCGCGACTTCCCTTTCTCTACCAGGGCCGTCGCTCCTGGAGCAAGAAGCCGGCATAAGTGGGACCTCGAGGTCCAAAGCGACCTCAACATCAAAGAATTCAGCACTGTTTTGAATAGCCTGAACCAGCTTCCAAATCAATGCAAAATCCACTCACCTAGGGGCCTCGTCTTAGCTTAGCCCTTGTCACCCCCAGCCCGGGACCCTGAGGCGACAGCAGCTCACCTTAGAGACACCAACATTCTTTTCTGGTCCCTAATGCGCTGTGGACAGGGAAACAACCCTGCCTCGCTGACCTCAGCCATCTTCCTGTGCCAAAAAAGGGAAAGGAGCCAAAAGGAAGAGAGGCGGGAGAGACCACATTTTAAGGAGAAAGATATTTACAGATAGGCTCCCTCTCCTGCCTTCAACCCCTGAGCTATAATGCCTTGAAACGTTGCAATTTGCAATCAAATGTCAGACACAAAACCTTCCGGCTGGAGATGCAGCCGTGCCAGCTTCCTGAATTCTCTCCTCAAAGTCGGCTGCGTGGGGATTTAAACTCATTTAAACTGGTGGGCCTGGGACCGGCTGTATCCACCAAAAACCAGGAAGGGGAGCCGGCGCGGGGCGTGCACAGCTGTAGGAGGGCTCTCTGTGTGCGAATCCAGGCCCTGAGTTCGCACGCCCACCTGGGGCGGTGGTCCAGCCGCCAGGAACCCGCTTCCCAGCCGCTCCCCCTCACGCAGGAAGCCGGGACTCTGGGCCCAGCTCTCCCGGACCACGGCCACGTCCTGGCTCCAGCTACGGAGGCAGAAAGAAGCCACAGAAACCTAAAGGACAGGAGGGGAAACTGAGCTTTCCACGTGGGTGCGGCTGCCCTTGACACCCGCTTGGGGGCTCCGGAGGGGGAGGCAGGGCGGCCCCGCGCTGAGGGTGGAAGCGTGAACATCCGAGCAGAGAGAGCGGGGAGGGGCCGTCCGGAGAGATGCCCCGCTGGCCCGACTGTGGCCCCCGGGAAAGACGCCGGTCCCGTGAGCACCGCCCCTTCTGTTGTCTCCAGACGCCCCGCTGGGATCACTGCGCGCCGCCGCAGCTTCCCCACTACCCGTTCCAGAGCCACACCCTGGGGTGCGGCCGACACAAGATACCGCAAGGCCGGAGCCCCTCTGCGACCCCTACTTCCGAAGGCCGGGTCCCGGGCGCCTGCAGCCTCTTCCGCACCCGGCTCGGCCGGCGGGTCTGGGGCTCCCGGCACAGGTGGAGGTGGTGGCAGGTAGGAGGCGCTGCGGGGACACTACTGTCCCTGCCCTCCAGACGGCGCCCCGGGACGGCTGTGCCCCCAGGGCCTAGAAAAGTGCCTGAAGCTCAAGGGCCGCTCTCTGAGGGAGAGGGGACCGATCTGAGTGAGATCAGGGAGCGGGCAGAGGGGCTTGGAGGGGACCAGCCCAGAGCACCCCCACAGGGTGTCCCTTGGGTCCTGCCCTAGACTGCGCTGGATGGATTCTGCACACCCCACATTCCAGCCTCCCAAGACCATTGACGCCCTGTGTCTGCAGGCATGGCGCGCCCCGCAGAGCGAGAAATGTAAGGAAGGGCACAGGGCCGAGACGCGTGGCCGCCCCTTACTGCGCTTCCTCTCGACTCTCGGGGGCTTCGCCGCGTCTGTGCTCATTCAGGCTGGGAAGGCGCTGCCCCCGTGTGGCCGCTGCCCGTCTCCGCAAGGCTGTCGTGTGGGGCGCTCCTCTGCTGTGACCAGCGCGGTTTGTGTGATTCCGCTCCCCCGCTCACACCCACCTGTTTCAGCACTGTTTTGAATAGCCAGAACCAACTTCCTAATCAATGCACCTGGGGTGGATACGGCGCGGGGGTGGGGGTCACAATAACACCACAAAGTAGCATTTTTCTGGTTCGGCTCCACCTGGAGAACTGTGGGTTCTGCGGACCCCCGAAAATTCCAACCAATTACCAAGTAGTTCAGAAGTTCCAGGAGTCTGGGCCACTGTGGCGGTCGCCATCTTCTCCTGCTGAGGGGCTGAGGTGCCCATTGCTGTCCCTCTCTTCCCGGTGCTCTCAGTGCTGAGCTCCAGCATGCCCCTGTGGAAGGCCCTGCCACAAAGCCTGGCTGCTCCACGCTCCCTGACTCGGCTGTCCTCAAATCCCCCTTCCCCTCTGACAGCCAGTGGTTTATTTACATCAACTGGGTGCCCCCAAGGTTAGACTTTCCAATGAAGACCCCGCTCCATTTACACGGTGGTTTTGTTTTACATTTTTAAGCAACAGTTCTCTCAGATATTATTAACAGAGAAAGCATCGTTTGGGTATAAAAGAAGAAGGCCGAGAATGAGGACATCTAGACCCCAGCTGAGGTGTTCTCCAACCAGCGCTGTGCTCCTGGGGGTCTCTCCGGTGGCTCTGTTTAACAGGGGGTCACCTGCTGAAATAGATGCCTGTGGTGTTCATGGCAGGGGATATGAGGATCTTTTAGTGCAGAAGAAAGTTTAGTGGAAAGGAGATGGTGGAGCAGTGAATGAGAGAGTGACCCTGTGGTATGTGGTCCCAGCCCCACTCAGCGCAAGAACTGAGCCTGGTAATACCTCAGGAGCAGCCTCTGTGGGGTGACCAGCTTGCGGGGCAAGGCATGGGCCCTGAGGAGAGGGCACAACAGGTGCAGACGATTGCTAACCCAGACCCACAGAAGATGTAATGGGCTTCTTCCTAAACACACACGCAAACTCCTGGGGACTTTGAGAAATGCCTGTGGCATTTGGAGTGGTGGAGGAGGACACCAATGTCCTGTCGTTATGAAGGACCCCAAAGCTGGGGGAATTAAGCCAAAATATGGACCCACAGATTGGCTGCTGCTGGCGATATTCACAGGAGGTCATGCAGATTCTGTCTGGGATCATTGGAGTCCCGATGCCATGTCTACCTACATCATGCACGTGTGACACCCTTGGAGTAGAACCAGTTTATTCACAGGGTAACCCTGGCAGTGGCATCTGTAGAGAATTCTGGAGCTTGCAGCTGGGAGGGACCCTCAGTACTCCCTGCTGGCTCTGAAGACCCCAGAGGGCAGTGAGGGGGCAACAACTGAGAGGACCTCCTAGGCTGCTCTGAGCTCCTGGGCAGGTCTAAAGAGGTGGCTGGATGTTCCAGAGGGAGGAAAAGGCAAGTGGCTTTGCCCAAGCTGGCTGGCATTTCTGGTCACTCTGTGTCCCTAGAGAAATGCCTGAGAACACTCAAAGTCCTTAGGTCAGACCCAACATGTCTAAAAAGACGGAGTCTTCCTAGAGACTATGGGGAAACTATGGAGAGGAGGGTCACAGGGATTATGTCAGATGTGCCAGAATTTGGGATACAGGCACACAAGCTGGGTCGGTGATTCCTGAAGCCAGGTTACCCCGGCATTTCCAGTGACACGATCCAGTCGTAAGTCCCCTTTTGTGCTTCAGTTCCATAGAGTAGGGTTTCTGTTACCCATAACCAGAGGAGTCCTCTCACAATACAGGATTTGTTAAGTCTCCACACATAATTAGATATGGGCTAACAGGAAGTGGACATCTCAGGCAGTGGTAATCTGAAGGCTGCGGTGCCACTCAGAGAGGTGTGGTAGGTGCTGTGCAGGTTGTATTGGGAGTGTGAACTGAATTACTGTGGCAGTGTCTACTTCTGAATGCTGGGTGTGGCTGGCCCAGGAGACTCTGGACCCAGGAAAAGCCTGTTTTGCATTTTCTCATGCAGGTTCATCTCTCTTACAATCACAGACTACCTCTCACCCTGCACCTCAAGATACACTTAACACTTAATTCTGAAGTGTATTGGGTGCCTGAAAACAACCACATGCAATAATAAAACTCTCCCCAGTTCCAAATGGCTTGAACTAGCGACACACAAAGAGAGGGTAGAGGCCCCTGTGGATTGAAGATTATTAAATATGAAGTATGTTTGTCAGGAAAAAAACCTTTGTTTATATAAACAGTAGAAGCGCCGCCATGGTAACCCTGCTGGGTTTGCTCTGCAGCCCGTAAAGGCCTCAGAGCCAAATTACCACCTCCTTTTTCATTGCTAGCCTACATTTTTAAAAAAACATCTCCAGCCAAAATTCCATGATCTGCCTGCTTGGTTTCCAGGCTCAGAAAATATCATTTTAAAAGGACTTGGGAACCAGTTAGAACCGCTGCCAATGCTTCTAAATGAAAGCTCATTTCTCTCACACACACTCTCACACACAAAGACGCATTTTGTTTGCCAAACTACAGTATGCTTTTCCTTTTTTATGTAACCCAAGTTTCCTTGGGCCTCCCAAGCCTGCAGGGCCGATGAAATGACACTAACATGTGACCCACAGGAACCCAGATCCCATTGGCTCCAGGTGTTTCTCCCACTTGCTTGCAAGGGCCTTGCCTCCTAGGAGGTCTCTGAGTCCTCTGGGTCGTGTGCCTGGATGTGGCCCTGAACAAATCCACTGCCAGACGTAGGGCGGCTTGTCTCCGCAACAGGGCCCGATAGGACCTGCATCACCTCTGTGCTGTCCCTGGAAGTCAAAGCACTTGGTGGTGGGTGAGGAGGCTGCTCCGAGGAGAGCCCCTCGCCTCCCTTTGTGCTACACTCAAGAAACACGCCCCAAACCAGGCCGCTGTGCCCACTGCCTCACAGGCATTGTCAGCAGATGACCTTAGAGTTTACTCACATGCCCCTGCCAGCCAAAGATCCCGGCCACAGATCCCAGGGCCGGTCCAAGTGGTGGCAGGTGGCCCTTCTCCGCATTAAGCTTCCTCCTGTGGCTGAGGGCAAACTCATCATTTCTGCCCTGCAGGAAGCTCCTCAGGCCCTCCCTCCAAAGAAGTCTTTTGGGTGGCCAGGCCGCCCCATTCCGACATGTCCAAGCACATCTGTATCCACTTAGCCCCAAGTGGGGTCCCTTCTCCAACCTCTCCATCCGAGAGAGCCCATTTGAGAAGGCAGGCGGGAGAGCCACCCTCTCCGTGTGGCCGCCTGAGGCTGCCGAGAAGCCAAGCTGGGCCCGAGCTCTGGGGGAAAGGATTGCTCCACTCCAAGGGAAAAGTAAATTGACATCAGATTATTTTCCTACATCTTTTCCCACTTTTTAATATTTGCCACATTGCATTCCACATTCCAATCTCCAAAAGGATGGGAGCATTAATAATATAAAAGAAAGAAGTGAAATTAACTCGACTCTAGAACTTTTATTATTTTCAAGCATATAAAGCATGAGATTTATGGCTGAGCATAAAGCACGTCTTTGACTTGAAATGTTCTCCTAGAGATACATTAGGGAAACAGCCTGATATGGAACCAGACCTGCAGAGATACTGTGATGTTGCAATAAGCCAAGTTAAAGTTATTTATTGAGTTTGGTCAGTTTTGGTATTTCTCTGCTTCTCTTACTTGGCTGGCCATAGTTTTGCTTACTTTTCAACGTTTTTAAAGTTCTTCATTTAATAGAGAATAAATAATGCTGTCTCTGTCTCTTGATTTTCTGCTTCCCATTCACATTTCTGATGAGTTTTACCTTCCACATATTACAGGTATTACACGTTACCTATATTGCAGCATTAAAAGCCCTTTTATAGACATTCTTTCAATGAATACGTGTGTAAGATCTTCATTTGCTTTTTCACACCTCAACTCAGGATTCAATTCACACATTTCTAACTCAACCCAGGGTAGATGGGAATCAAAATGACTTTCAGATAAGGGCAAACTGGCTTATCCTGGTGTTTCAATCCAAACATAACACTGAGAAAATGATGTCTCTCTCTTTAGCTCTAGCACCAATCCTCAGAGCAGGGAAAGAGAAGCTAAACAAAATATTAGCATAAATCTGGACTTTTACATTATTACTTTCTTCAAAGTGTTATAAATATATAAGCAACTATATGCCAGGTCCTTTTGCCCCTGTTATTTCACTGAGATCCAGGTCTGCGTAAGCACACAGGTTCAAACATACCAAGGTTCAAACAATAGATTTCAGTGGCTCTGTCCACATATATAAAGAGAAAATGGTTCCTGAACAAATTTCAATGAACATTTCCCCCTCCAGGAAGACAGAGAGTCGTGGCTCCCGCACACTCTTGCCTGAGGTTGTACAATGGACACAATAAAACTATGAGATCTAAAGATGATGTTTCGGCCAGGCGTGGTGGCTCACACCTGTAATCCTAGCACTTTGGGAGGCCGAGGCGGGTAGACTGCCTGAGCTCAGGAGTTCAAAACCAGCCTGGCCAACATGGTGAAACCCTGTCTCTACTAAAAATACAAAAAAATTAGCCAGGCGTGGTGGCAGGCACCTGAAATCACAGGTACTTGGGAGGCTGAGGCATGAGAATCGCTTGAACCAGGAAGGTGGAGGTTGCAATGAGCCAAGATCACGCCACTGCACTCCAGCCTGAGTGACAGAGCAAGACCCTGCTCAAAAACAAAAGCAAAAAAGCAACAAACAAAAAACCCCCTACCTCTTAGAAACCAAGAAGAAGAAGAAAAAAGTTCTTAACCTGATAAAGAGTATCTACAAAAGTCTACAGTAAATATAATGATAAAATGTTGAAACCTTTCCTTTGAGATCAGGGACAAAACAAAGATGTTTCCATCACAATTTCAGTTCAAACTGTAATGGATGCCCTAGGCAGCATTGTAGAGCAATTTTTTAAAAATACGTAAAGATTAGAAGAAAAGAAACAAACGTGCTGTTATTCACAGGTAATATGAGTATATACCTAGAAAAATCCATTAGAATTAACAAGTAAGTTTAGCAAAGTTGCAGCAAACAAAAATCAACACAGCAAATTTCACTGGATTTTCCATAACAGCAACAAACAGCTTTTAAAAATATATCATTTTAAGAACAACAGAAAATATCAAATACCTAGGAATAAATATAACGAAAGATGTGCAAAGCCTCTGAATTGTTTCCTGTGGCTGCTGAAACAAGTTACCACTAACTTGGTGACCTAAAAACAACAGAGATTTATCCTTTCACAGTTGTTCTGGAGACCAGAAGTCCGAAGTCAGTATGACTGAGTGGATGCTGGTATGGCAGCTCTATGGGAAAAATCTTTCTTGTCCCTTCCAGCTTCTGGTGGCTGCTGGCATTCCTTGGCTTGTGGCTGCATCCCTCCAGTTTCTACCTCTGTGGTTAAGTGCCTTCTCCTCTTTGTGTCAAATCTCCTTCTGCCTCCCTCTTACAATGATACCTATAGGCCCCACCCAAATAATCCAGGAAAACCTCTGCATCCCAAGATCCTTAACTCAATCACATCTGCAAATACTCTTTTCCATATAAGGTAACATTTACAAGGTCCCAGGGTTAGGATCTGATATCTTTGGAAGTCATTATTCAGTCTACTACAGACTCTATGGATAAAAATTATAGAAATGTAGAGTCATTAATGAGACACAAATAAGCAGAGATGTCCTCAAACCATATGCATAGCCTGGAAGGCTCAACATTGTAAAACTGCCAATTCTCCCCATATTCATCTATAATATTAAGGCAATTCCAATAAAAACCTCAGCAGTTGTATAACTTGACAAGCTGCTTCTAAAATCCTTATATAAATTGAAAAGAAAAAGAATAGCCAAGATATTCTTGAAGAAAAACAATGAGAAAAGGAGGGTTGCCCTACCAGATATCAAGACTTCTTATAAAGCTACATAATGCAGACAGTGTTGAATTGGTACAGAGACAAATAGCCCATGGAAACAAACCCACTTATATGAACACTTGATATGAGAGGTGACGTTGCAGAGAAATTGGGAAAGGATGGGATTTTTGATAAACATGCTGGGAAATAGGATATCTTCATTTAAAAAAAAAAGTGGTTTTTTTTTTTGTTGTTTTTGTTTTTTTTCTTTTTGAGACTGACTGGCTCTATCGCCCAGGTTGGAGTGCAATGGCGTGCAACCTCTGCCTCCCGGGTTCAAGCGATTCTCATGCCTAAGCCTCCCGAGTAGCCAGGATTACAGGCGCCCGCCACTATGCCTGGCTAATTTTTGTATTTTTAATGCAGACGGGGTTTTGTAATGTTGGCCAGGCTGGTCTCGAACTCCTGACGTCAAGAGATCTAGCCACCTCGGCCTCCTAAAGTGCTGGGATTACAGGCATGAGCCACCATGCCCGGCCAAAAAAAAAAAGAAGTTAAAATGAATTCCTACATCAAATCAAACTTAAAATCCATTTCAGGTGAACTAAAAATCCAAGGATGAAAGGAAAAGCTTTAAGGGTTTTAGAAAACAATACAGGAGGATATGTTTAAGACCTAGGAAGGATTCCTTGAACAAGTTACATAAAAGCACAAATCAGGGAAAATAAGTAATCAATTTGACTACATTAAAGTTAAGAATTTCTATACAATACCAAAAAGAGAATGAAAAGACAGGTCACAAAGGGGAGAACATATTTGCAATACACAACAAAGAACTAGAATTCAGAATATGTAAAAAAACCCCTCCAAGTTAAAAAGTAAACAATAAATCATCCAATTTTTAAAAACTGATTTTAAAAAGATTTGATCAGATTCATCACCAAAAAAGCAGTCAATACACATATGAAAAGATGCTCAAATCATTAATAATCAAGGAAATATAGGCCAGGCACAGTGGCTCACGCCTGTAATCCCAGCACTTTGGGAGGCTGAGGTGGGCAGATCATGAGGTCAGGAGATCAAGACCATCCTCGCTAAAATGGTGAAACCCCGTCTCTACTAAAAATACAAACTATCAGCTGGGCGTGGTGGCGCTCACCTGTAGTCTCAGCTACTCGGGAGGGTGAGGCAGGAGAATCACTTGAACCCGGGAGGCGGAGGTTGCAGTGAGCCGAGATGGCGCCACTGCACTCCAGCCTGGGTGACAGAGCAAGACTCCATCTCCAAAAAAAGAAAAAAAGGAAATATAAATTAAAACCATAATGAGAGACAAAGATTTATTCACCATTTGGCAAAAGTTTTAAATGCAATACCTGTTGAATTGAAACTTTTATCATTTGATGGTAACAATTTTTGTCTCTAGTAATGCTTTTTTAAACTTTTTTTGGGGACAGGGTCTTGCTCTGTTACCCAGGCTGGAGTGCAGTGGTACAATCATAGCTCACTGTAGACTCAAGCTCCTGGCACAAGTGATCCTTCTACCTCAGCCTCCTGAGTAGCTGGGACCACAGATGCACCACCACACCCAGTTAAGGGTTTTGGTTTTTTGTTTGTTTTGTAGACACGGGAACTCACTATGTGGCCCAGGCTGGTATAAACTCCTGAGCTCAAGTGATCCTCCAGCCTCAGCATCCCAAAGTGCTTGGATTACAGGCACGAGCCACTACATCCAGTCTTAAACTGTTTTTATTGTGGTAAAATACATATAACATAAAATTTGCCATTTTAACCATTCTTCAGTGTACAATCCAGTGGCACTAATTACATTCACAATGTTGTGCAATGATCACCACTATCCATCTTCAAAAGTTTTCATCACCCAAAATGGAAACTCTGTATCTATTAAGCAATAACTCCCCATTTTTTCCTCTTTCAAGCCTCTGGTAATCTCTAATTTACTTTCTGTCTCTATGAATTTGCCTATTGTAGATATTTTACATAAATGGAATCATATAATATTTGTTCTTTAATGTCTGGCTTATTTTGCTTACGTTTTCAAGGTTCAGCTATGATTTGGAGTGTATCAGGACTTCATTCCTCTTTATGACTCAGTAGTATTCCATTGTGTGTATATATCGCATTTCCTTTATTCATTCGTTGATGGACACTTGGGTTGTTTCCGCCTTTTGGCTGTTATAAGTAATCCTGATATAAACATTGGTGTACAAGTACCTGAGTTTCTGTTTTCAGTTCTATTGGGTATATACCTAGGAGTGGAACTGCTGGTTCGTATGGTAATTCCATGTTTAACTTTTGAGAAGCTACCAAACTTTTCCATGGAAGACGCACTATTTTCAAATAAGTCATTTTCACTTACAGTCTATCTTGTCATATTCATGTAGCTTGCCATCTTTCCTTGGGTTGGGATTTGCCTGGTGTACCTTTTTCCAGCCTTTCACATTCAACTTTTCTGTGTCCCTGTGTTTTAGATGTCTTCTATACTTGTTGTGATTATTACCAATGTACCTGGATTTCCTAAATTCCATTTTTTTCTTCTGTTACTTTGGGAACTATATTCTCTAATCTTAGTTTTCATAGAAGTTTAAATATCCATATTTAACTTCACAAAGTCAGAAGTTATCTTTACCCTCTTGCCACATCATAAAAAGAGCCTTATGTTTTAACCCTGCTCATCTACTCCTAAGTTACAATATTATTGTCTAGCATTTTAGTTCATTATGGTTTTATAGCTCCTAAAATATTACTGTTTTAGACAGTTAGTGCTTTAGATTTACCCTCATTTAAAAGTGTTTTGTTTTGTTTCGCTCACCATTCTTTTTTATTTTTTAAAGAGATGGGATCTTGCTATGTTGCTCAGGCTGGAGTGCAGTGGCTATTCACAGGCATGATCATAGTCCACTACAGCCTTGAACTCCTTGGCTTAAGTGATCCTGCTGCCTCAGCCTCCTGAGTAACTGGGACTACAGGTATGTGCCACCACACCCAGCCACCATTCATTATGTTGTATCTTAAGCCTTTGTGGGATCACTTTCCATCACCTTAGCATTTATCTTTGGAAGATTTTAGGGAGAGTCCCAGTTTTTATTCATCAGATAGCACATTTTTCCCATCAGTCTTCAAATTCAGTTTCATGAATTATTTTTTTCAGCACTTTGAAATAGTTCCATTGTCCTTGTTTCCACTGGTGCAGTTGGGAAATAAGCTGTCAGTCTAATTATTGACTTTTTGTGGGTAGTCTTATCTCTCTGGCTGCTTTTTAGATCTCTTCAACTTTTGTGTTCAGTTTCAAAACAATGTGTTTAAGAATGCAATTTCCTTTTATCAGCTTAAGATGTGTGAAGCACTCTAAATTCTAGGATTTGCCTTTAATCTGGTCTAGAAAATTCTCTAAAAAGTCAAGAAGCTTTGACTTTTCTCATTTTCTATCACTCTCTATAGTAAATGCTGCATTCTGGATTATTTCTTCAGACCTATCTTTTTGTTCACTAATTCTCTCTTCAGCTGGGCCTAATCTGTTTATCCATTCTAATTTCAATTGTTATATTTCATTTTCAGTCCTTCCTGAAATCTGCCTTGTCCTTCTTTATTGTCTTATTCCTTTGTCATACATTTGATTCCTCTTACTGCTTCTGATACAGTCAGCCCGTTGTACCCATGGGTTCTACATCCATGGACTCAACCAACCATGGATCCAAAATATTTGTTTAAAAAGATATATAAAATTACAACAATAAAAATACCAATTTTAAAATACAGTACAACTATTTACACAGCATTTACATTATATTGGGTGGTCTGTTTTGTTTAGAGACAGGGTCTTGTTCTGTCGTCCAGGCTGGAGTGCAATGACACAATCATAGCTCACTGCAACCTTGAACTCCTAGGCTCAAATAATTCTCCTATCCCAGCCTCCTGAGTAGGTAGGACTACAGGCACAAGCCACCATGCCTGGCTAATTTTTTTATTTTTATTTTTCTAGAGATGGTGTCTCATTACATTGCCTAGGCTAGTCTCAAGCTCCTGGACTCCCAACAATTCTCCTGCCTCAACCTCCCAAAGCACTGGGGTTGCAGGTGTGAGCCACTATGCCTGGCTGTATTAGGTATTATAAGTAATCTACAGATTGCAGAGATGGAAGTAAAGCTTTCCTTCTTTCCTCTCTGAAGGTTTGCTGAAATGAGCTATGACAGATTAACAGGAGAAAAGGCATACAAATTTCATATGCACATGGACATGGGAATCCCACAAATATGAGACTCAAAGCAAGGACACATGGCTGAAATTCAAACACCCTCTTTATAAGGAAGAGGAAAATGGGGTGGGGAGCTGTTTTGGAAGGGTAGTAAATAATTTCTAGGGAAAATGAATCAACCTGGGAGGCAGACATTATCTTATAAATGATTATCTTAGAAAACTGAATATGATCAGCAAATTACAGGAAGGTGAGGGGTAGAACTACATTGTGAACAAAGGTTGCCTTATGCAAATAGTCTTTCAAGTAAACTCTCAAAGCTGTTCTCAGAAGAACAGATGAAAAGTCTATCTGGGCATGATGACAACTTTTAATCTCTGTCTTCTCCAGTGGTTTATCTTTCCTGGTTATAAGATTCCTAGAAAAGGGGGTCTTAAGACAATTGCATTTTTTTGGAAAGCAGTTTCCTTAGTCAGATAAAGAGATTCTAGAGAGTCTCTCTTCTTTTGAATGGGGGAGAATTGCATGAGGCCAGGAGTTTGAAACCAGCCTAGGCAAACATAGCAAGACCCCATCTGTACATAAAGGAAAAAAATCAGGTGTGGTGGCATGCACCTGTAGTCCCAGCTATTCAGGAGGCTGAGGCGGGAGGACTGCCTAAAATGTTTGCAGTCTTGGCAAATTTGATTCTATCATTTGTAGTATCTTATCTCCCAGGTGTATCATTTTGGATTTTGAGCTTTTATGTCTTGGAATACTTATGGGAGTGCAATTCTCCTGCCTTGGCCTCCCAAAGTCCTAGGGGATTACAAGCATGGCTTCAATTAATAAGTTTTAAATTGCATGCCATCTGAATAGCATGATGAAACTCTGAACTGTCCCACCCAGGACATGAAACACCCCTATGTCTGGTGTCTTTACCCTTATACACTACCTGTCTATTAATCACTTAGTAGCTATGCCGGTTATCAGATAAAAAAAAAAACAAAAAAAAAACAGTATAAATATAAATAGGGATTGGTACTATCTGTGGTTTCAGGTATCCACTGGGGGTCTTGGAATATATCCCTTGTAGACAAGAGGGGATGACTGTATATAAGACTTTTATATCAAGGGAGGTTGTGATTAAGCAAGAGGAATATTATCACACAGAAATGGACCAAGGAATTTGTGTAACTTCTTATCTCCTCTTCTTGGGAAGAGGGTGAGCGTGTCTTCATTTCAAAAGGGATAGCTGATCCATGGCAGGCAGAATCATGATAGTCTTTTTTTTGAGTCGGAGTCTCACTGTCGCCCAGGCTGGAGTGCAGTGGCGCGATCTCCACTCACTGCAAGCTCCGCCTCCCGGATTCATGCCATTCTCCTGCCTCAGCCTCCCCAGTAGCTGGGGCTACAGGGGCGTGCCACCACGCCCGGCTAATTTTTTGTATTTTTAGTAGAGATGGGGTTTCACCATGTTTTTCTTTGGAACTTTAAACATGAGTTCAAGGGTGAGTCTAGATGTGTGTTGCAAAGGGTGAACTGTGCTGGACAATGTCTGCTGAATATTCTGTACTAATAAAAAATTAGCTCCATGTACTAGAGCATACCTGTGGTCCCAACAACTTGGAAGGCTGAGTTGGGAGGATAGCTTGAGCCTAGGAGGTCAAGGCTGCATTGAGCTATGATCATGCCACTGCCTTCCAGCCTAGGAAACTGGGAGAGACCCTTTCTCAAAATAATAATAATAATAATCAGCCCTATCTTCTAATAGAACTAGGAATGCATAAACTAATTTATACAAATTTGTCCCTGCTGGGAAGACAGAAATCATTTAAATTCCCAGTGTCATGTCAGCAAAGTCAATTCTGTATTCAGAGGCCAGCTTATTTTTACCACTTCAAGCACCAAAAAAAGACTACATATATGAAAAAGTTTCTACATTAGTTTTTTTCAAACAAAGAAACGCTCTAAACTTTAGTAACGCCACATGGGTCCAAGTTAACAACCAAGAACAAAAGATAGAAATCCTACAAAGATTCCCAACACTTCCTAGGTTTCTACATAGCAGCAATGAAAGTAAATTAATAATAAATATTGGATTTACATTTTATTCAAAGGATAAATACAAAATTAAGAAAGAGTTCAAATTCAAAGCAAATATGCTTGATATTTCAAAACAATTCTACATACAAAGTACAATAGGAAAAAACCAAAAGCCCCCATAAATTAGATTGGCTAGACACATTCAAGTCTAGCAGAAAGAAACTTGGAATTTAATGCAACGTTATTTCTCTTGCCTAGAAGCTAAAGCCTTAATTGTCTCAGATATCTTCCATCTCCTTATGGGCATTACTTGAAGACAACAGTGGAGCAAGCTTTTTAATGAACTTGCCATGGTAAAAAACCAATGACAGATGCCACACTGGAAAGAGGACAACAATGTAACCTAAAAGGGAGCTACTGGCAGAAATAAAAGCTAGTGATACTGATACCATCTAGACCTTTGCAGACGTTTAGAGTACTGTGCAATCTTAAATTATTGTTTATCAACCTTTGGGTCTCACAAATTAAGAATGTACTAGTTAAGAACCAAGGAGTTATACCCAGTTCACAATACTGTTTCCTTCACTTGCCCTTTAGATATAATGGATCTGGAATTCTCAATGAGTGTTACATGGTTTGGGAATTCTGGCAATTTTCCTTCCAAGACCTCCCTATACTTATCTCCATTTCAAAATAAACAAAGCTGAGTGACAGAGGCAAAAATTAATTCCTAAAGATCCAAAGGGTATACAATACCTGTCAAATTTGATATGTCTGGGCAGGACACGGTGACTCACGCCTGTAATCCCAGAACTTTGGGAGGCCAAGGCGGGCAGATCACTTAAGGTCAGGAGTTTGAGACTAGCCTAGCCAACATGGTGAAACCCCGTCTCTACTAAAAACACAAAAATTAGCTAGGCATGGTGGCACGCGCCTGTAATCCCAGCTAATCCAGAGGCTGAGGCAAAAGACCCGTGTGAACACGGGAGGCGGAAGTTGCAGCGAGCCGAGATTGCAGCACTGCATGCCAGCCTGGGCAACAGAGCAAAACTCCATCTCAAAAAAAAAAAAAAAAAAAGAAGCCTCTGGAAAAAATGACGCATCTTGGTGGCGCAGCCTTAGGCTCTGGTGCAGAAGAAGAGAGAGGGAGAGGTGGAAGAGGGAGAGAGAGAGAGAGAGAGAGAGACCAAAGACTGGGCTGAATTCTACAAGCAGGCAAAACAGCACATCTATCCATTCAAATCACCCTGGCCTGTCTCCTGAAAAACGCAGCAGCTGCTATAACCACTAGGGATAGACTCTAGCTTGCTGTTCATAAAAGGGTTCTGTAAGGGAAACTTTGCTCTATAATTAACAGAGTGCCAGATATTACAGAAACTTTAGATTGTCTTGCTACTCACTGACCTTAAATATTATCCTTTCTTTTGCAACTATCAATTCACTTAAAAGTTTTAATCATTGCATACCCTGTAAACTTCCTATAAACAATATGTTATTGCAAAATGTTTTAAAAGATGTGAGAAAGTATCTGTGGAGTTTGGTATCAGAAAGGGCAGAGCCTTTGTTTTATCTAACGATTCTTTCCCAAACTGGGAAGTTCGGGTAGAGACAGTGGCTTTTGGTAATATTTAGGCAGTGATTTCTTATTCTTAAAATCAACAGTAATGAATAAAGTTTTGACATCAGAAATGTTTACAACTAAAGTAGACATTGATTACATTCTTAGTACAATACAATTTTTAACATAACTACAAATGTGTATACACTTCAAATATTAGCAAATTGCTTCAAAATGAAATTCTAAGCAAGTTTTTGGTAATTTATTCACAGTTCAGGCTTACTCACTGGACTTAACGACATGAGGAAGAAATGACCAACTGGCTCAGTAAACTAAACATTCATTTCAAAAATCACAAAACTGAAACAAAGCAAAGATGATCCTAAAATTTTCACTTCTCAAGAAGTGTAATTTAAACAAATACCAAAAGCTTTATTTAAGCAAAATCACATTCAACCACAAAACATTCAAAAAGCTAACAGGATCATTTCTACATTCATTCTGAAAACAGTGTAGTAAGAAAGGTAATTTGAGAATTTCCAAAGATGTTCTCGCTAGCCATTATTTATGGTAATTACATAACATTTTGATGTCAAGCTATTACAGACTTAAAAGTTAATATAGCATAATTTTACAATAGTGCTTTCACTATGATTTTTATTTTAACCCTGGATATTATTGGTTTGAAGCTAATATTATCAGTCCTATTGGTTGTCACTGTCACAGATCTGAAGATACGTTTAAATTCATCAAGCTAGGAAGATATCAAAATATTAACAATCTTCAAGTATAGTGAGAAAAAAACTGATTTAAGTGTTAGCATTTCTAAACCTGAGACTCTAACAGTAAAAACAAAGTAATCTGAAACCTGTTTCCATGGGTAAAACACTCTGCCTGGTATTCTTGTACACAAAATTTACTAAATATGTGAATATCATAAAATGAAAATATCACTCCCTTCAATTTCTTTGGCCTTCACAAATTCAATGTGACTATGATCCTTTTCAATAATACTTTCAATGACATTGTGCTTCTTTAGAAAAATCACTTAAGTTGTAGCATACAATAGTTAACATTAGTTCTTTTATTGCTATGGTATATGCTAATTTTTTTAAAAGGGGAAAAAAAACCCAAAGAACTTATTAAAATGTTCGTTAAAGCAAACATTTCAATTGGTTTCCTTTCTTTGAAGAATAATGGAAATAAATGTCAGAGGAGTATTACTAAGGAGCCAAAACAAACAAACAAAAAAACAAAAAACTCCTTTACTCCCATCCTCAGAACTAACTCAAGACATCTGTATTCAAAAAGATAAAACAATCTCATCTCCGTAACTACCTCCTATGAAACCTAAGAGAGAAAACCTGTAATAGCTCTCTTAACCAACAGCCCCATCTGCACATCACCAAGCGCCAGTTCCCTTTGGGTAGCAGTAATGCTTGTTTTTCATCTTTGCATATTAAGGACTGTTGTTAACAGATTTATGGGTCATTTGTAGCTTACTTTGCAAATACCTTTCACTTCTTATGAAACACAATATGCCCCCAAACATGGACCATTATTCAAGTAGACAAAATCACCCACTGACAGCACTTTAACAACCCACCTCCACTCCATCTTCCCATTCTCTCACCCTATGCCTTCCAATGAACCTAGTCTTTGCTAGTGATGAGTCCATCTGGGGACAAATACTGCTTTAAAGATGATGTAATTTTCAATGCCAACCACAGTGACTTTCCCATAATAGGTATTAATAAACACTTGTTGACATAATAAGCTAAAAATAGTTAACATTAATTTTTCTCTTTATCTTTTATTCTTATGGCATAGAATTTATTTTAAAAGACTGAAAAACTGATTCCAATGTGTAATAATCACTTACTGGGCCACATACTAGATGACAGACATGCCTCCCTGCCTAAAAAGGGCTCAAAGGAACTCTCAGTTATACATGAGTGAATTAAAACTTTAAATGTACTACAAGAAAGAACTTTTTATATGAAGGATTCTTTATGTAGAGTATCTTTTTTGAAAAATCAGATTTTCTTATCCTATATTACACTGGTTTTAATTGGGCATGCTCACTTTAGTGGTGTGCCTCATTACAATGTCTCTTTTGTGTTAAGAATTAACTTACAAAAGCATTTAAAAATCACTACATCAAATGGGATAGAGAGTAAGAAGACAGGAGAGAGAGGAGAAACCATGTTTTTTGTTTTGAGTCAGGAGGGTCTCACTCTGTCACTCAAGCTGAAGCACAGTGGCACAATCACAGCTCACTGCAGCCTCAACCTCCCAGGCTCAAGTGATCCTACTACTTAAGCCTCCCAAGTTGCTGAGACTACAGGCACAAGCCATCATGCCCAGCCAATTTAAAAAAAAAAAAAATTTTTTTTTTTTTTTAAGAGAGTCTTGCTCTGTCGCCAGGCTGGAGTGTAGTGGCGTGATCTCGCCTCACTGCAACCTCTGCCTCCTGGGTTCAAGCGATTCTCCTGCCTCCGCCTCCCAAGTAGTTGGGACTACAGGCGCACGCCACCACGCCCAGCTAATTTTTGTATTTTTAGTAAAGATGGGGTTTCACCGTGTTGGCCAGGATGGTCTCGATCTCTTGACCTCGTGATCAACCCGCCTCAGCCTCCCAAAGTGCTGGGATTACAGGTGTGAGCCACTGCGTCTGGCCAAAAAAAATTTTGTAGAGACCAGGTCTCACCATGTTGCCCAGGCTGTTCTCCAACTCTTGAGCTCAAGCAATACTCCCACCTCAGCCTCCCAAAGTGGAGGCTGGTATTATAGGCTGAGCCACTGCACCCGGCAGATAATCCATGTTTGTTTGGAAAATATCACTTCTTTGTTCTTGATTTTGGTTTTTGATATTCAGTTTAGAACTTACCCTAGCTTTCAGTATATTTGTGTGTGTGTGTACACATGTGCTTTATAGAAAGACACACACAGAGGGAGACAGAGATTATGCAGACTAATGACTGACTTCACATATTAGTTTTAACTTAGAATGCTGAATCATACTTTAAACTATAAGAAATGCTACAAACCCACACAAATTGTGTTTGTAAAATGTTAATATACAAAACATAAGAAATGACACTATACACACACCAGCTGACTTACACAAAATAATCTTAGAAACAATTAAAGTAGATCAATATAGCTATAATAGCCATATATTATATATAATGTAAATAGTGACCCTATTTTATTCTTAAAAAGATCAGGTTTCTAGTCACCGTGTATGAAAGTCCTTCCAAATTACCTCAAAATATAACAAATCTTTCTCTAACCCTAAGACACAAGCAGAATTCTATGCTTCTCTGGCAACAACAATAACTATTAGAAAATCTTAACCTCACCCAGAAGTTAAAACAAGAAAAGAAAGAAAAGAAAGGAAAAAACAGCTTACTTAAATAATTGTGCTAAATAGCTTATCTTCACAATTAAAAAGTAAAAACCTTTGAAAAAGAAGGACTTCACCAAAAACAAACACACTCTCCTATAGCCCTGAAGATCTGGCCAGAAAAGCTCCATTAAGAAATTATTACTCACAATTTTGGGGGTATCAAATAATAACATTCTACTTTAAATATTTTAATCCAAATTGTCAACTTCCATTTCTGCCACTTACAAGCTGAACATACCCCAATATCACTTTATTTATATCTTCTTTATTCCTAAATATATTTCAGGGGTAGAGCACAGAAAATACAAAGAGGAAAAATACTTAGGATACAATACTAAATTTGGTGCCTATCAGTGTAAAGCATACATACCTTTTTCTGAGCTTAGCCTACCACATATACTTAGAGTGAAATGATGAGGTCAGCGACCTGCAAATCTTCCAAACAATCGCAAGTAACTTCCAAACTGGCACTAAGGGACTAGTTTTATGCAACAATGTAATGAAGGAAAGTTAAAATTAACTACAGGAAATTCTTCCTCGTGACAAAGTTGAAGAGAATACTGAAT
Source organism: Pan paniscus (assembly GCF_029289425.2). NCBI lineage: Eukaryota > Metazoa > Chordata > Mammalia > Primates > Hominidae > Pan > Pan paniscus. The sequence continues at coordinate 57,089,494 of NC_073261.2, read as the reverse complement.
ATATCAATATTAATTAAATAGCAGCTCTGTGTTGTGATTTTAAAGAACAAGATAAAATATGTCATTCAGCGGTCATTTAAAAAATAAAAGACTACAGATACAAGGAAATAAAAACCACTTTTAGGAGATGAAAACACAAAGTAGTAGGATATCCAACATGTACACATCCCATCTTCAAATTTAAAATCATATTGTCAGTTGTCCAAAGCAGCTTGAATTTAAAGTTTGTGCTATAAAATTGTGCAAATATGTTAAGGATTGAGACCCACCAATGCACTACTGTAATATTTCGCTTCCTAAATTTCTTCCACCTACAGATAATAGACAACAAGTCTGAGAAACTAAGGCTAACCAAACTTAGATATAAATCCTACCAATAAAATTTTTCAGTTTTAAGTTTTACAGTTTGATTTAAAAAGAAAACAGAAACAAATTTCAAAATAAATCACATCTTCTCTTAAAACTTGGCAAACCCTTCCCTAACTGTCCAAGTATGAGCATACACTGCCACTGGCTTTAGATACTCCAATTAAATGCACTACTCTTTCACTGGTCTGAATGAAGTATGGTGAAACAAGTACCAATTTTTAGAAACATATTGTCTTCTCAGATTGAAGTGGAGGGTCCAGAAATGCAACACCCAGCATTCTTTAAAGAAAATAATAGCTAGAATCTTTCTGATACAGATTCCAATATAGATTCCATTATTCAAAGTCCTCCACAAATTACTGGGAAAATGTAAGAGGTAACTTCACAAAAATCACATATTGAGTGGAATAATTATAACTGATATATAAATAAGGATTTACTAAAAAAAGGCTTCAAGGGGTGATATTTTAAATCAAGGTTTTAAATACAAAAGGTGTCTTGTGTTGCTTAATCATACAGTTTCGTACATTTTGTATAGATATTCTTCACTCTACAGTCACAGATTTGGCAAGATTCCGTGGGAAATCAACCTGCAAAAAGAAAAAAAAAAAAAGCAAGATTTGAGAGATTATATAGACTGGGGAAGGGGGTGGTTACTATAAGCAAATTATTTTTGTTTATAAAAACAGAAAACAATACATTCATTAACCATCTTTATTACAGACTACAAAGAATTAGATTAGAAAATATAATCACATAATGTGTCCTGAAAAAAACTGAAATTGGTTAGGAAAAAGCATTCTAAAGGTGCCAGTTCACACAGAAAGAGCTACTGTGGTCCTCTACAGAAGTAGTAGCCCTCATAGGGGACACTAAAAACAAAAGCACTATGTTTTGGTTGCCACAATGGCTGAGAAACCAGGAATGCTACAAAGTCTTCAATGTGTGGGACAGTTCCAAACAAAAAAGAATTGTCCTGCCAAATGCCAATAGCTGCCCTGTTAAGAGATAGAGGTTGTATTAAGAAAACAGGTGGAGACTACCCAAGGTGAGTCACCATCTTGGAGGTGAACCCCAAGGTTCCTTCAAGTTCTATGGGTAAGAAGATGTTGTGATGTAACCTACAAATTGGGCCATGAAAATATAACAGGTGACAGATATATATTTGATAGATTTCTCAAACACTATTGTTAAAAATTTAGGAGAAAAAAATCAGATTGTATCCAGGTAAAAAACCATCCCAAGATTTCTGCAGTGGTAGATGACTTACATCATAGCCTCTCAGCACAGCAAGGTGGAAAGCCAGCAACTGTAAAGGGATCACGCTGAGAATGCCCTGCAAGCAGTCCACTGAGTGGGGCACCTTGATTGTTCTTTTTGTGTTCTTAATGGTCTCAGTATCCTCCTTATCACAAATTACCACAGGCCGCCCCTAGGAAAGAAAATCACACACATACACAACATCACTGGTGGGCAAAGGCAGGGCTATAGCTTATGAATGTGCAAAAATTGAACTGCATAATCCATATGAAGCCTCACGGACAGACCTCTTTAAATTCCTGTGTAGTAAATCTGATTGTTATTACTTATAGTCGAGGAAACAGAAGCGTTATGGGATCCAGTAATTTGTTTAAACTCATGCAACTAAGAAATACCAGGCTTAGTACTTGACTGCAGGTTTGCCTAACTTCAAAGCTCAAGTTCATTACCACCACATTGTGCTTAGGGAATAATACCTTTTGGAATTTATATATAAAGCCAACTGATCTGAAGAAAATTCAATTATATAATATTAAAATAAAACCTAGATGTTAGATTTCCCCTGAAATATATCGCGTGTGTGTATTTTTTTTTTAATTTATTTTATTTACTTTTTTAGAGACAGGGTCTCACTATGCTACCCAGGCTGTATTCAAACTCCTGGACTCAAGTGATCCTCCTGCCTCAGTCCCCAGAGTAGCTGGGACTACAGTCATGTGCCACTGCAACCAGCTGAAATATATATTTAAAAATATTTTAAAATACATTTTTAAATGTTTTAGAAGTATTAAATTAAAAAGGAACAGCATATGTTAACTAAAAGAAGACAGGATGTGGAGACCAAGACCTCAGTTCTGGTCTTGGTTCTGCCCAATATGAGATCTATGACCTTGGTCTTCTTAAAGCTCTAAGTATCTGGGCCAGGCGGGGTGGCTCATGCCTGTAATCCCAGCACTTTGGGGGGTTGAGGCAGGTGGATCACTTCAGGTCAGGAGTTCGACACCAGCCTGACCAACATGAAACCCCATCTCTACCAAAAATACAAAATTAGCCAGGCGTGGTGGAGTGTGCCTGTAATCCCAGCTACTTGGGAGGCTGAGGCAGGAAAATTGCCTGAACCCAGGAGGCAGAGGTTGCAGTGAGCCAAGATTGTGCCACTGCACTCCAGGCTGGGTGACAGAGACTCCATCTCCAAAAAAAAAAAAAAAATTCTTAAGTATCTGATTCCTCACATGTGAACCTCAAAGGCTGTATTCCAAAGTAAATGAGTTAACACGTGTAAACATGTTTTGTAAGTCATTCAAATAAGCTAGCATAACTCCCCTCTTTGATCCCCAAGGTGTTCTCACAGTCCCCCGACTTACCTGCCGAGCAACCACTTGCTGAAGAGCATTCTGACACTTGGCATAAGTGTGATCTCTCATGATGATCATGATCACAGGCATCAATTTATCCACCAAAGCCAGAGGGCCATGTTTCAATTCACCAGCAAGGATGCCTTCAGAGTGCATATAAGTAATTTCTTTGATTTTCTAATAGGAAAGAACCAGATTTGTCTTCAATCCACTTTTCAAAAATCCATGTTTAAGTAAATATTATAAAAAGCATGTGATATGTCAAGCCACTGTCTATCTATCCAAAAGTATTAAAGGACCACTGATCTATAAATATATCTAACAAGTTAATAGATCACTATTTCTATATTATCAACATGTAATTGGAAGTTTTAAAGCTCCATAAGGACTTTTTAAAGATTTTAGATTATCACAAACATATTCATATTTCTAGTTAACCCTTTTTTTTTTTTTTTTTTTTTTTTTAAGACAGAGTCTTCTTCTATCGCCCAGGCTGGAGTACAGTGGTGTGATCTCGGCTCACTGCCACCTCCACCTCCTAGGTTCAAGTGATCTTCCCGCCTTAGCCTCCCAAGTAACTGGGATTATAGTCATGCGTTACCACATCCAGCTAATGTTTTTGTATTATTAGTAGAGATGGGGTTTCACCACGTTGGGCAGGCTGGTCTCGAACTTCTGACTTCAAGTTTGATCTACCTGCCATGTCCTCCCAAAGTGCTGGGATTACAGACGTGAGCCGCTGTGCCCAGCTTGACCTCAATTAAATTTCTTATCTAGAGAACTTAATCTTTATTCATATTTGAACAAATTAACCCAAGTTACTTGCTAAATCCAAGTTTATCATGCTAAAATGTACTCTTTTTGATTTTCACTTCTGAACAGAGTTCTCTGTTGCACTTTCTCAAAGTAAACAAACCACAATGCATAAATACAGAAGGACTTTCAAAAGTTCTACCTATTTCATTCATTTAATGTAAAAGTATGACTACGTGTCAGGTCTGCAGGTCAATGGACTGATACTAATTAGAACTAAGAAAACTTACCAGTGCCCCTTCAAGACAAGTAGCATAATGATAGCCTCGTCCCATTATCAGAACTGACTTCTGATGATAAAGTTCTGTTGCTAGTTTCTGAATTTCGTCATCCATGCTCAGTACTTCCTTAATCAAATCTAAGAAGTAATATTAGCAAAAAAGGACAATAAACCAAACAAATAAAATAACAATATGTTGGCAGCAAATAATAAAAGACCAGTGTTTCTATTCCTCTATGCTATCAATCAGTATGGGTATTTTTTTAATACATCGGAGCAAACGTAGAAAGATCTTATTGACTAAATAGCTACAAGCCACAGCTTCAAGGATAAGAGAATTTTACCTATTACCCACTCCCTTAGACAACAAAAGTGTAATATATGAGTGTCTTTGTACCAGGCAGCCGTTTCAATCCAAGCATGATCTCTTTGCGTCTTTCTTGCATGGAGATCCGATCATCACACATCATAAGGGCGAACATCACAAGGGATACAAACTGGCTGGTATAAGCCTGAAACATCACAAAAAAGCAGGACAATTAGTTGCAGCTGCTCTTAAGAATTTAGAACTTTTAATTTTAAAAAGCTGAAAATAAAATTCCCATTGGTTTTACAGTATATATTCTCTATCTCTTAAAACTACGTTAAGGGCCGGGCGCGGTGGCTCACGCCTGTAATCCCAGCACTTTGGGAGGCCGAGGCGGGCGGATCACGAGGTCAGGAGATCGAGACCATCCTGGCTAACATGGTGAAACCCCGTCTCTACTAAAAATACAAAAAATTAGCCGGGCGTGGTAGCGGGCGCCTGTAGTCCCAGCTACTCGGGAGGCTGAGGCAGGAGAATGGCGTGAACCCGGGAGGCGGAGCTTGCAGTGAGCCGAGATCGCGCCACTGCACTCCAGCCTGGGCGACAGAGCGAGACTCCGTCTCAAAAAAAAAAAAAAAAAAAAACTACGTTAGGGCCAAGCATGGTGGCTCATGCCTGTAATCTCAGCACTTTGGAAGGCCAGGGCGGGGGGATCGCTTGAGCTTAGGAGTTCGAGACCAGCCTGGGCAACATAGCGAAACCCTGTCTCTAAAAAAAAATACAAAAATTAGCTGGGTGTGGTGGTGTGCACCTGTGGTCCCAGCTACTCAGGAGGATCACTTGAGCCCGGGAGGCAGAGGTTGCAGTGAACCAGGATCGCACCACAGCACTGCAGCCTGGGACAGAGTGAGACCCTGTCTCCAAAAAACAAAAATAAACTACCTTAGTAACAGTGAACTGAACCAGTACTTGGGAAATCTATCACTATTCTCCTTTTCTGAATCTTGAACAAATGACTCAACCTTTATTTCTTAGATACAAAAGCCAAACACCCTATAACCCATTGAATGCTTATGAAATTCCTAATATCCCTAAGAAAGGAAGGAAAAGATGAGCAAATCAGCATGTGCCTAACCACATTTAGTTTTTGGTGTAAGTCAAAAGGCAAGTGCTTGATAAACTCTCCTTGGGGTACTTGCACTGGTATTGCTGGATTTTTTTTTTAATTGCTCTTTGATTTCCACCTTTGCCTATTGCCTGTTCCTCAATCCCAGTTTTATGTTTTAAGTTTGCATTAAAAAAAAAAAAAGGAAAGAAACTATAATTGTAGAAAAGTAAATAGAAATAATATTTAATCTCATCTGTTAATAGAAATAATTACATTAATAATATGCTATTAATAACACTTGTGAATATTGCCTTAAAGTTTTTACTGTTTTTCTTTTCTTTACATAGTTAAGAAAATTAATTAGCAGGTACAATTTTATAACTTGCTTTCACTCCTAAATAATAGTACAAGTGTAATCCTAAAACTGAACTCTGTCAAGTTACATTATAACCTTGAGCAGTTTTCATCTCTTTAGGCCTCAGATACCCCATCTCTTAAATGCACATGACACTTACAAGATTATAATGACAATTAAATGAGACAAATGTAACACATTCAGTTCTGTATAATCCCTGACACACAGGCTCAAAACGTACTATAAATTTTATTGATGACAGCTTGAACTAAAAGACAATTAGTTTCTTTGGATACAGAATTGTACGTATTTTAAAACTCACAATCCTACTGCCAAGACTATTTTCATTCTTACTAACTTTATGTGACTGTGAGATGTGCCTGTTTTGTCAAGTTCTGTGAAATACTGAGAATTATCTCTTTAGCAAACTTTTACCATTTTGACTGCGGGACAATGAACCTTCACTACTATTTTAGCATACATATCTTGAATCCTAAAGCTAAGCTTTTTTTTCATGTTTGTTGACCATTTATATTTTCTCTTTTGACAACTGACTTTGTTGTTCCTCACCTGTTTTTCAACTTGAGTTTGTTTATTCAAATTGGTTTTAAGAAGGTAGTTATTGTTCAAAACAAAAAAATTAGACAAATGCTACATTAATGTTTGGGTGGTCAGATTCTACTTTGAAGTCTGAAGTTTGCAGATATGCCTACAGATTTTTAGAGTTTATCACTTCTTATTCTGTACCATTAATGTAATACTTTAAATTACTATATATGTTACCATTTTTCTGGATTTAGTAAGAAATTTGCATTTTTGGTGTGATGTAACAAGGGTTTTAATGTAATTTATGTTCGATTTTGCATTTTTTTCATTATTGTTATATTTTAACCTGACTGAATGACTGATCTAATTGTATTAGTATTGTGAATAATCATGTGAAATGTTTTGAGACAGAGTACTATATTTCTGAATATAATTTTATGGCTTTTTTCACTTAGTAAGAACCTTTCTATGTGGAAAACTAAGAAAACTGTTTTCTGCTGTATAATCTGGCATTCATTGTAGATTAAAGCTTATTTTTCTGTGAATAAAACGTATTCAATACAATACTATTCTCTAAAATTAAAAAAAAAGAAGGTAGTTATTGTTATGTCTCAAATATTTTTTCTCATCGTGGACTGACCTTTTATATTGGTGCTGACTGACATAATTTTTTAACTTTTACGTAGTACTTTTAGACTCAGATAATTCTTCCACATCCTACATAAACTAAGTATTATTAAATTTTCTTACTTCTGTTGTTTTCACTGTTCCTTTTTATTTTTTTAACATTTTCCTTTTTAGTCTGTCTGAAATTAATTTCAGTGCAAGTTGAAGGAACACTAATTCTAACCCAAGATATGTCATTTCTTTACAAAACAATCTTTCCATTTAAAAATATGGCATTTTCATCAATTTGTGCTAGGAATTTAATGCTATTTCCCTCTATTTATCACTTTGGCCACACACTCTAAATTTTTACTCCTATTATTCATTGTTTACTTTTTTCTAGTCTTTCTTTTTTTTTTTTTTTTTTTTTTTTTTTGAGACACAGTTTTGCTCTTGTTGCCCAGGCTGGATTGCAATGGCGTGATCTCGGCTCACTGCAACCTCAGCCTCCTGGGTTCACGTGATTCTCCTGCTTCAGCCACCCCAAGCAGCTGGGATTACAGGCGCCCGCCACCATGCCCGGCTAATTTTCTCGTATTTTTTTAGTGGAGACGGGGTTTCACTATGTTGGCCAGGCTGGTCTTGAACTCCTGTCCTCAAGTGATCTGCCCAAAGTGCTGGGATTACAAGCGTGAGCCACCACGCCCGGCCTCTAGTAAGTCTTTCTTAATGGTAGTTCTGATTTTTTTTAATCCAATAGTTATTTTGAAAAACATTTTTATGTTTCAGATATTTGAGGCTTTTAGTTACATCTCTTTCAGTTGGTTATTGTGCTGTTGTCAGTTACGGTGTTAGATATAATTTTAGCTTTAGGAAATTTATTCTGAGGGGTGTGTGTGTGCGTGCGCGGATTATATGCTGAATTTCTATTACTCTTCTCTTGATAAGGGATTACTCCATTAGTGATTTCCTGGCATGATGTGGATAATGAGACTCCCTCTATAATAAAATCACAGTCTGGTAACTCCTTATCATCCCAATAGTTAAATGAGACTCCCTGTTTCCTCCTGCTGGACTTCCCAGCCTCCAGCTGCTCACATGGTCCTCCACAACTGCCTCCCTGTACACCTATTATATTCCACCAGCAGACTGGAATCTTTTCTCATAACACTAAAGTGAATTTGGAGTCCTCTGCCTCCGAGACTAATGAGCACATCTATATTCTAAATTCCAGACTCTTCCAGTCTACTTCTTCCTACTGTGGTTTACTTTTCAATTAATCAATTAACCACAAAACATACTACCAGGCCAGAGGTATCTTGGACCCCTGGAATACTTAAACTGTTTCCAATCCAAACTGATCAGATAATGAGTATTCCAGTTCCTGTAGCCCATAACTAAAAATGTTATTCTACAAACTAGTGTTTATTTGTTTGAACTGAAACCATCTGAACACTAGTTTTTAAGTACAAATATTAAACGGAGCAACTTTAATCCATATGTTTTTCCACTGCATTGCTATTACAGTTTAATTTCTAATTTGAATTTCATATTTTTAATTTCATCAATACATACCAGGAAACCAATTATGAGGAAAAATAAGCTATACCCTACATTCAGAATCTACTGAGGTTTGAAAGAGTTTACCAGGAAAATGCTGACTCTGAAATTTTAAACTTGGTTTTTCTTTTTGTTCAGCCAAAAACAAAGTTACATTTTTATTTTTTTAAATCAACAAAAGTCAGCACTGTGGTGAAATTCTAAACACCTGCAATAACATATAAAAATTGCTGAACCTACCATTTATACCCATCAATTCCTCCAGCAGTATCAACTTGTCTATGGTCTGATACTATGAGAAACTCAGTAAGATCCCTCTAATCCTGACAGTTTTTCAGGCAAAGTTGAGAATTTACAGGCAAGATCACAGAATTCTTCTATGTGCTCCATCACTGGGCCCAGGGATTAGGATCAATAATCAACTTTTGGCTGGGCGCGGTGGCTTACGCCTGTAATCCCAACACTTTGGGAGGCCAAGACGGGTGGATCACGAGGTCAGGAGTTCGAGACCAGACTGGCCAACATGGTGACACCCAGTCTCTACTAAAAATACAAAAATTGGCCAGGCGTGGTGGCAGTTACCTGTAATCCCAGCTACTTGAGAGGCTGAGGCAGGAGAATAACTTGAAACCGGAGGGCGGAAGTTACAGTGAGCAGAGATCACACCACTGCACTCCAGCCTGGGCAACAAGAGCGAAACTCCATCTCAAAATAATAATAATAATAATAGTAATAATAATCGACTTCTTTCAATACCCATTAACATAAAAACTCTTATTTGCCACCTGGAATGGTCTGTGACTAAATAACCCAAAACTTATTGTAAGTAACTAAGCCCAAAATGTCTAAGACATTTGAATAAAATTACTTTAGAATCCAAGAAAAATGAAATACTAAATTGCCATACTTACTCAATTTTTTTAAGAGTTATTTTTGAAAAAAATTAAAGTCCATACTAAAAAGATGCTAATTTTTCTTATACAGGTGGTAACCACTGGGGTAATGGGTAAAAAGTATGTAAGACTTCTCTGTACTATCTTTGCAACTTCCTATATAGTTATTTCAAAATAAAAATATTTTAAAAAAAGATTTGCAGAAAGAAAGAACTAATGATACAAATAACAACATGAACAAATCTCAAAAACTTCAGGCTAGGGTAGTCCAATAGTGGGTCATTAGAACTCATTAACATTAGTGTTACTAAAGTTGGTATACAATACCTCACTGCTAAATTTAACTGGCTTTATTTAAAAAACAAACTTCAGGCTAAGTGAAAGAAGCTAGACACACAAGACGTGTTATACAATTCCATTTACAAGAATTTTCTGGAAAATGCCATAATACAGCAAGAGAAAACAGTAGTTCCTGAGTATGAGGCTGGAGGGTAGGAGTGAGGATTGACTATAAAGAAACACAAAGGAATATTTCAGGTGATCATCTTCTAAAACTGGATTGTGATAACAGTTGTACAGCCAAATGAATTTACTAAAACTGTACACTTAAAATTGGTGAATATGCTATGGTAGAAGCTAGATGGTGGGTATACCAATGCTAATGTAAAATTTTTACTTTTTTTTTTAAGACAGGGTCTCACTATCATCCAAGCTAGAGTGTAGTGGTGTGATCATGGCTCACTGCAGCCTCAAACTCTCGGGCTCAAGGGATCCTCATGCCTCAGCCTCCTGAGTAGCTGGGACTACACGCACGCACCACCATGCCCCACTAATTTTTGTATTTTTTATAGAGATAAGGTCTCACTCTGATGCCTCGGCTGGTCTTGAACTCTTAGCCTCAAGTGATCCTCCCACTTCAGCCTCCCAAAGTGCCAGGATAACAGTTGTGAGCCACTGCACCCAGCCTGTATGTAAAAATTTTAAAACTCTGCTGTGTATTTGAAAATCATCATCATAAAATGTTGAGGCAAATTAAAGTTCTCATAAACAAAGGAATGAGAAATGTAAAATATATATTTCCCTTGGCAGCTCACAATTCCAGAAACATTTTATGAAAAGATTAAGTCAATGGCATCCATCCAAACAATCCCATATCCCACATACACCACACTGTAGACCTTGTTTCACAATCTGTTATAAATAAAGAGGCTCTGGGATTCCAATCCCCCAATCAAATCCTTAAGTGCTACTAAAGGTGGCTGGTCATTTATTCAGCCACAGGATGGAAACCCAAGCACAAACATGTAACATGTTTTAATTACCATATGGAGAAAATTCAAGTTTCAGCACTCTGTAAATTATAGTGTTAGCAATATTGAAATACCCAAGAAATAAAAATCTCACTCAAGAGTTTTTATGCCTGTAACCCCAGCACTTTGGGAGGCCAAAGCAGGCAGATCGTTTGAGCCCAAGAGTTCGAGACTGGCCTGGGCAACATGGTAAAACTCCGTCTCTACAAAAAAATACAAAAATTAGCCAGGCATGGGTAGTGGCCTGTACCTGTAGTCCCAGCTACTCAGGAGGCTAAGGTGGGAGGATCACCTGAGCCTGGGAAGGTCCAGGCTGCAGTAAGCCATGAGCACCACTGCACTCTATCTACTCTGGATGACAAAGAGGAGAGACCCTGTCTCCAAAAAAAAAAAAAAAAAAAGGTGGGGGCCAGGTACAGTGTGGCTCATGCCTGTAATTCCAGCACTTTTGGAGGTTGAGGCAGGCAGATCACTTGAGGTCAGGGACAAGCCTGGCCAACATGGTGAAACCCCATTGCTATCAAAAATACAAAAATTAGCCAGGCATGGTAGCAGGTGCCTGTAATCCCAGCTACCTGGGAGGCTGAGGCAGGAGAATCGCTTGAATCCAGGAGGCGGGGGTTGCAGTGAGCTGAGATCACGCCACTGCACTCCAGCCTGGCCAACAGAGTGAGAGTCTGTCTCCAAAAAAAAGAAAAAGAAAAAGAAAAGAAGAATTTTTATGTAAGAATCACAAACTTTCTACAAAAAATTCTCTATGAGAATCTTTGAGGGAAAAGAATTCAAATGCAGTTATGTACACATTAACATTGTCTTCCACAATCCTTTAATTAAACTCAAATCCACCAATATCCCAACATCTTATTAGATAATCAGCAAGAAATATCAAACTTAGGCAGAAAAATATTGAGAAAACAAAAATGTGAAATCATAAAAAGTAACACATTGGGCAACATAGTGAGACCCCGTCTTAAAAAAAAAAAAACAAAAAACTAGCCTGGTGCATCTGTAGTCCCAGCCACTCAGGAGGCTGAGGCAGAGATCACTTGAGCCCATGAGTCTGAGGCTGCAGGGAGCTATGATTCCTATCACTGCACTCCAGCCCCAGCCTGGGTGACAAAACAAGACCCTGTCTCTAAATAACAAACAAACAAACCTAAAACCCCAAAAAAACACTTGTGGAGGGATAAAATCTCTTGTATTTATACAACTTTCTAAGATTTCCTATTTTTATTAGCCACCTAAATTTATGCATATTCCAATTCCAAAGAGCAAAGTAGTCTTACCAGGCCTTCAAAACACAAGACAGTACCTTTAAACCTCCCCAGAGCAATATCTAAAGAGAAAGATATTGTCATACAATACTCATTAAAAAAATTATTTTAATTGCCAAATTTTAAATTTTTTTTTTTTTTTTTTTTTTTAGATAGACTCTTGCTCTGTCACCCAGGCTGGAGTGCAGTGGCACAATCTCGGCTCACTGCAACCTCCACCTCCCAGGTTCAAGTGATTCTCTTGCCTCAGCCTCCTGGGTATGCTGGGATTACAGGCACGTGCTACCACACCTGGCTAATTTTTGTATTTTTAGTAGAGACGGGATTCACCATGTTGGCCAGGCTGGTCTTGAATTCCTGAGCTCAAATGATCCGCCCGCTTCAGCCTCCCAAAGTGCTGGGATTACAGGCGTGAGCCACCATGCCTGGCAGTTGCCAAATTTTATACCAAAGGTGTATTCCTCCTTACAAACTTTCAGAGGTAGTATGTATATTTTTACATTATTTATCAGAAACCATAAATAGGTAAATAAAAATTCCAAAAATGGTTAAAGTGGATGTTTCTAATTTGTTAGTTTTCAAATTCCAGACTATACTTCATAAAAGAAGGGGATGTTATATACTTGTTATGTATCCTACTGTGCCTAGCAGGAGGGCAGTAAGCGATAGACAAGGATAGCCAGCAGAGACCTTTTCAAAATGGACTTACATTATATACATAAGTCCCTTTTAAACTCTATTAGGAAGAGGGAGAGAATGACAAGTCTTTTATCTATCTGACCCTAAAGTCCTACAATAATTACAATGATTAGTAAAATGTGTGAGTTCTATAACTGCTAACAAAAATAAAATGTGTGAGTTCTATAACTGCTAACAAAAATAAGATACAGACTAGTCTACAGACTAGTCTGCTTCACTGACACTATGATTAAATAATCATCAGAGAAATGAGTCAAGAATTTACCTTTGTACTGGCCACACCAATCTCAGGACCAGCATTAATATGAACTCCACAATCTGTCTCCCGTGATATGGAACTGCCAACTGTGTTTGTGATCCCCACGGTTAAAGCTCCTCTCTCCTTACAGTACCGAAGACCCATCAAAGTATCTGCTGTCTCACCTGTGTAAAAAGTAGGACAACCATAACACACAGAACAGTTTTAACATATGCTGTTTCTTAGGAGCAAAAACAAATTGACCACACTTTCAACAATATTACTTGTTTTAAATAAAATACAAAACATCCACTTAATAAATTTATAAAACTTTAAGTAATATGGCTTGTCAGGATCTCTCTTCCTTCTCTGTCATTGAAAATCCAGCTCTTTGAACATAAAAGGTGTTCATTTTTACTAATTCATAAAGAATTATGTAACATTAAAATAAATCTGTGTTCGTCAAGTCATCTGCAATGCCAGTTTATCTTTAAGTATCAGCTTTTGCCAAGATATGCTAGAATTATTAGAAAGAATAACTTTCCTTCCTTTTAAGTCTTTAAAATTAACACACCTGATTGACTAAGGAAAAAGCAAACATCATCTCGAAAGACTGGTGTGTTTCTGTCCAGGAAGTCACTTGCTAGTTCCACCATCACGGGCAACTCAGTCAGCTCCTCAAGAACTTGACGTGTCTGCAGAGAAAATATGACTTGGTCACAGAACTTTCCTTCAAATACTCTTTCATCGGACTTCTTTGGATTCAATGTATAGTTTTTGCTTTTTCTGATTACAAAAATGACACGTTAGAAAATAAAAACAACCCAGATTAAAATATTTTTTTAAAAAAAATCAAAATCCTACCACTTGAGATAAGCATGGCTAACATTTTACTATCAGTCTCTTTAGACAACTATCTATGTATACATTCCTTTTTTTTTTTTTTTTTTTTTTTGAGACGGAGTCTCGCTCTGTTGCCAGGCTGGAGTGCAGTGGTGCCATCTCGGCTCACCGTAACCTCCGCCTCCCGGGTTCAAGCGATTCTCCTGCCTCAGCCTCCCGAGTAGCTGGGACTATAGGCATGCGCCACCATGCCCAGCTTAGTAGAGATGGGGTTTCACCATGTTGGCCAGGATGGTCTCGATCTCCTGACCTCATGATCTGCTCGCCTTGGCCTCCCAAAGTGCTGGGATTACAGGCATGAGCCACTGCGCCTGGCCACATGCATTCTTATAAGGAAACATACCCACACATATAAAACGTTTTGAGAAGTGGAAAGAGCATGGTTCTGAGTCAGCTTGTGTGTTATCTCTAACTTCCCAATTCCTAATCTTTAAAATGAAAATTCATGTAATACCCAAGTCAGGGAGGGGTTTCAAATCAGGTAACAGATGTACAAATATATAGAGAAAACTTAAACACTTTAAAAGTACAACGTATTCATAAATATGACCATTTCCCAAAAGAAGTCAATATATTTTAGAAATCTTGTTTAAGAGGGCTCACTATTTTCAACTTTTGTGGCATGGGGCAGGGGGAATGAAGTAGGGAGCAGTATGCCTCTGTGCAAAACGTAGTTTAACCTTCATTTCAGTAAATTTCCATTCTAATTATTTTTACACTAAACATCGGAAAATCAAAAACAGAAAAATTATCTTTTAGGCAGCAAAAACTTTAAGCTCAACCAATGTATACATTTAGTGTTGCTTTAATTCTAACTGTGGAGCTCACCTAACCTGACAGCCTTTCACCAGCCTCTTCAGGCAAGTGGCCCTCCCCATCTCTCATCCATCTCAGCTTTCCTCCTTCTCAGCAATAAAGAACTTAAAGGTGCCCTTATTTCATAGCCCTTAACTTTTGCTTGCCCACAAATTTGAACAGAATCGTTTTACTTGGTTCCCCCAAAAATGTTAAATAACTTTGATTTGGCATTTTTTAACAATATTACAACACCATGTAAAGAAAATCATTGAAGATAAAATGCTCCTATTTTTTATTATTCTTTTCCATTAATATATTTTATTATACATAATTAAGTTACCGACACTAAAATGCTAAATGTTTTCCCACAAATAAATGTAAACCAAACCTTTTCACCCAGTTTATAATATAAATGTTACATTGGAATCATATTCTTCAAAATAAAAAGATGGGGAAAGAAGAGAGAAAGATGGAAATCTGGAGGCTTACCAGATATTTAAAAGTAATAAACCCCAAAAAAGTAATCTCAAGATTTATCTGTGCTAATTAATAGTTTATTATTTTAGTTGGGGCAATTTTTTTTTTTTTTTTTTTTTTGGTTAAAGATGGGGTCTTGGTTTGTTGCCCAGGCTGGAGTGTAGTAGCTATTCAGAGGCATGATTATAGGGCACTGTGGCCTCAAATTCTTGGTCTCAAGTGATCCTCCTGCCCCAGCTTCCAAGGAGCTGGAACTATAGGCACACACCACTGCACCCAGCTGCAAACAACTTTTTATAAATACACAAAATGACATATTTCCATCACAATAGAGTAACTTAATGCTATAAATTCCACTGAATGCCACTACAAAACCTAGAGAAAATTAAAATTTTGAAAAGCATATTAAGTAGGCTATACTTAAATCATTTATGCCTAGTGTTCCATCATTGGAACGCTAAGCATGTGGGAGTTATTTATATCCTACTGCTCAAGGTCATCACCAAGGTCTGATGATTTTTCACAAAAAAATTTTGCAACCTCTGGCATCAATGAGTTAAGAATGATTAGAGTGAAGTCAGTTATTCAGGATATAGATACTAAAAAAAAAACATGCAAATGTGTCATGAAACAACAACAAAAATGTAAAACAGGATAAAATAAATGGTACTATTTTGTCTGATAAACCACAGGGGGATTTCTAATGTTTGTTAACTACAGTAGTCTTGGCATCCACAAAACAACAAAAAATCTTACATTAGAGAATTCTAACAGAGTATATAATTTCTGCCCCAAAATTGTCTTAGCATTAGATGAAGCGTTTAATCAAATTTTCTATTTCTGAATAGAGGGCTCATTCAGTAATAGATCTAAGCCACCACTAACGTGTTTACATCTTTCTTCTTCCCGTGTTCAAAATATATTTTTTTTTTGAGACAGGGCCTGGTTTTGTTGCCCACGTTGGAGTTCAGCGGTGCAATCTAGGCTCACTGCAGCCTCACCTTCTGGACTCAAGCGATCCTCCTGCCTCAGCCTCCCAAGTAGCTAGGACTACAGGGAGTTGCCACCACACCCTGATAATTTTTTTTTGGTAGAGACGGGGTCTCGCTATGTTGCCCAGGCTCAAACTCCTGGCGTCAACTGATCCTCCCACTTTGCCCTCCCAAAGTGCTGGGATTACAGGTGTGAGCCACAACACCCAGACAAAACAATCACTTTTTTAGACCTCTACCCTTCAACATTACATAGACTTTCTGTTTAGGACCATATAATTTTGGGGGAGGAGGGGAGGAGGTATTTGATGTAGTCTTAGAAAAGAGCAAAGCTTGTTGAGGTGACCAGATAGTTTCACTCACTGCTTAAATAAATGGCTCCTAATAAATATTTATGCCTCAGCAAATAAACAAATTATGTCATGAACTTTGGAAGTCAATCCTAAAAGCAGAAATTGAATGTAAAGGTCTTCTGTTCATAACAGCTGACATCAGCAGCACATAAACTGTCTCTTTCTAAGGAAACTACATGGGCAAATATTGGTCTTTTATTGGAATAAAAGACCCTCATACACCTATGCTTCTGCACTGACAATACACATTTTTGATACTGAATTTCAGCTTCTAAAAGAACAATTTAAAGAATAAAATCTGATTTTAAAAAAAAAGCAGACTACCTTTCTTTGCAGTTATGTGCCCACAAAGTAAAATTGCACTGAGGTTCACACATGATGCAGGCCATCTGTCTAGGGCAAGTGAACAATGCTAAGCAAAACCCAATGATGGCTCTTACACATGTAGGCAAGCTCCCTAGGCTACAAGTCTAGGACAGTACAGAAACTCTCCCCCTCTTGGCCTTTCATGAAGTCCGCTGCAGGAGGTCTATCTGTATATCTAGGGACCTTTTCTACAGATCTTCCATGGATAAATAATTCCAAGCAGCTGGTAAATTTCTCCCCTTACCTTCTTTATCACAAAAGGGAAAAGATAACACATTAACAAAACATAGTTTTACACAGTATGTTATTAGACTACTACTTGGTCTACAGATATTATCTAATATTCAACATAATTAAAATTTTGAAAAGCACTTACTGCTACACCAGCATGGTAACTTGTTCCACAAGCAATAAGAATCAAACGCCGGCATCTCTGGATCTCCTTTATGTGATCCTTCAAACCACCCAAATTCACTGAAATAAAAGTTTGTGTACATAATTATTTAGCAAAGAACCATGTGAACTAGGCAATTGCATTTTGTGAGTATCCACTGCCAATATGAGGAAGAATACTGCTGTTTTAAAGAATTAATATTCCTCTTGGAAAGCACAGTTCTCTGTAATTTTGAAAAGTAAATTAAATAAGTCACAACTTAACTGGCCCTCCCAAACTTGTAACTGACCTTACTCACCTCTCTACATCCCCACACAATTACAGTATTTATTACATTCTACCTTAGTTAGTTATTTTTACATTCTTCTCTTTGAAAGTTATCTTAAAGGCAAACGTAGAGGGACACAGAAAACAGATCATTAGATGTAGAGGGCTGGAGCTGGAGGAGGGGTTGACAACAATAGGGTGCAAGGAAATTTTGGGAGGGATGGAACTGTTCTACATCTTGACTTTGTAGAGGTTATGATTACGACTATGTTGTAGAGGTTTGTCAAACTTAGAGTTATACACTAGGAATGGTGAATTTTATTATATCTAATTATGTCTCAATAAACCTGTCTGGGAAAAACATTATCTCAGTTACGTTTATTTCCCCTCTGGTGCCCAGAAAGGTGCTCTGTAGAGTAACATAAACCCACTCTCCTCTCAGTCTTTGCTGTCCCCATTCCCCTAATGCTTCAGTCAAAATGCTTGATTGTTCTGATCCCTCCACATTTATCTTCAAACCCAGCATCTCTGCCTGGACAACAGCAACATTCTCCAGTTCTCTCTTCTGTTCTCCACCTCCTTGAGTCTGCTCTCCATATGCTACCAGAAGGATCTCTTACAGTGATCCTTTAAAAACATAAAGACCCTCCAATGAAGTCTGTCCTCTTTTTCATTTTCAGTTTCTATAGCTATTTACATGTTGTTCTCCATGTGTCTTGTCCAGAAATCCTTCCACACAGGCTAGTTTTCTATCTGTGAGAAATTCTCATTCAACATTCTATCGCTTCTCGGCCTTTTGGCTAAGATCAAGTGTAGTATCTGTTCAACATTCATTCAACTGGTCAACTAAAATTCCCTAATCACCCACCAAGTAAATATAGTGGTCAAGGCACTGAGAGCTTCTGGACTCAAATAATTCCAAATCTGGCTGAGGAGAATGACAGGTACCTCCTCGTGGGCCTCATCCTGCTGCTCTCTCTGAACCATTTTCAGTCTGTCTACTCTGCCCCTGGCTCTCTTCATCTCCTCACCTTTTTTTTTTTTTCTTTTTTTTGAGACAGAGTCTTGCTCTGTAGCCCAGGCTGGAGTGCAGTGGTGCAATCTTGGCTCACTGCAACCTCCACCTCCCAGGTTCAAGCGATTCTCCAGCCTTGGCCTCCTTAGTAGCTGGGATTACAGGCCGTGAGCCACCACGCCCAGCTAATTTTTTTCTATTTTTAGTAGAGAGGGTTTCACCATGTTGGCTAGGCTGGTCTCGGACTCCTGACCTCAAGTAATCCACCCACCTTGGCCTCCCAAAGTGCTGGGATTACAGGTGTCAGCCACCGCGCCCAGCCAGTCCACCTTCTTTTTTATCTTAGTTAGCTATACTATAAAACCAAGGTACGTGTTTTACTTTTTATCTTTTGAATAATTATATGTTCTCCGTTTTGAATTTCAATAATGAAAGAAGGTATGTTTCTCTATTTAAAAAATTAGCAAGTAGAAAACAAAACCAAACAAAATAAAAAGTGTCACTAGCTTCCCAAATAATTTATAATCAAATCCGAACTACTTACTTTGGCCTTCAAGTCCCATAAGACCTGTCTCCTGCTTACTCTGACCTAATATCCTAGCACATCCCCTCTCACTCAGGCCACACCAGCCAGACTGGCCTTCTTGCTGTTACTGCACTAGACCAAGCCTGTTTGTGTACCTCTGCCTACAGTGTTTTCCACAGACCTTGGCATTAATTACAAATGTCTGAGAAGAAAGGAAACAACAGTAAAAGGCTGGATCAGGGTCATGCAAAGGCAAAGACTCAATATAAAAGCAAAGCAAAAAAAAAAAAAAAAAAAAAAAGGGCAGACCAACTACCAGAAAGACCTGTATTGCAGATGATGACAAAGAATGACATGGATGTAAGACAGTGAGATTAGCTGGCCACGGTTGTTTCCTTAAAATTAGTCCTAGAAATTTCTGGTGGCTGAGGATAGTTGGGATAGTTCTGAAAGAAGCTGCCCAAAGCTCTAAATTTGATGCTTTTGAGAGAAGCTTGATCCCTTTTGAGATGAGGTAGGCCATCACTACAGGCAAAAGAAAGAATGCCTGATGGACAGGCGAGGGGATGGAGAGCACTTAGAACAATGAATACATGGGGACTAGTTTGGTTCAATAAATGACTAACAATGTGACCTTTGGCAAACTGAAAGCCTCAATCTCCTCACCCTAACAACAAAAAAGATGACAGCTATCCTGTTTTATTACAGAACTTTTATGTACATAATACAGATATAAGTACTCTTTTTTTTTTTTTTTTCAAGACGGGTCTTTCAACCAGGCTGCAGTGCAGTGGTAGAGTCAGAGCTCACTGCAGCCTCGATCTACAGGGCTCAAGCAATCCTCCCACCTCAGGCTCTTCAGTAGCCAGGGCTGCAGGCAGCCACCACCACACCCAGCTAATTTTTTAAAAATTTTTAGTAAAAAGGAGGTCAGACTGCTTTAGAATTCCTGAGCTCAAGCGATCCTCCCGCTTTGGGTTCCCAAAGCACTGGGACTACAGGCATGAGCCACTGCACCCAGCCAAAAGTACTTCTTAAAACCGTGAACTTCCCAAAGTTTGTCTCATTTTCTTCCCTTATAAAACAAATCTTTTTCCTGACCTCATTTCCATAAATACCATAAAAGAATTTACTGCTACTCTCCCAGTTCTTCCAGCTCAACCATCTTCAACAACCACCTCTGTCTACAGAGGCAGATACAATTCCTCTGGTGGTACATGCCTGTAATCCCAGCTACTTGGGAGGCTGAGGCAGGAGAATCACTTGAACCCGGGAGGCAGCAGTTGCGGTGAGCCGAGATGGCACCACTGCACCCCAGCCTGGGCAACAATAGCAAAACTCCATCCTAAAAAAAAAGAGTAGTGTTGTACTCTCACCTCTACCTTAAAAATGCAGGAGGGTAACAGGTTATCCAAAGGCATCAGGCAAATACCTGAAAGACCTTTGGGGAAGTTCACACTTTTACTTATTTATACACTCAGAAAGGAAACCTAGCCCAGGCAGATACACATAAGCCGCCCAGCAACGGGACCAGGTCTCATTCTTCTTAGAATTCACAGTACCTAGGACAGTCCCTGGTACACAGTGGGTGACCTACACATAAAATTTACCATTTTAACTATTTTTAAATGTACAATTCAGTGGCATTAAGCACATTCACATTATTGTGCAACCATCACTACAATCCATTTCTATAATTTCATCATCCCACAACTGAAACTCTGTACCCTTTAAACAGTGACTCCCCATTTCCCCTCCCCACAGCCCCTGGTAACCATTAATCTACTTTCTGTTTCTGTGAATCTGACTATTCTAGATATCTTATATAGGTAGAATCACACACTAAAGAACTTTTTCCAAGATGGCTGGGCTCCACTGATGGCTGGCAGCTGTAGTTGTTCTACAAGGCTATTAAGGGCAATGAACTTTCAGGTTGTTAATGGCACCTCCTACTGTCAGAGACACTGAAATAATAAAATAATTCATATGTAATTACCAGTATAGTCATCAAAGTTGACTCTTCCTCTCATTGTGTTCACGACAGACTCTGGCTGCTCAAATATTTCCTTCTGCATAAATGAACTGAAGTTGCCTATAGTAATAGAAATCACATAATTAAAACGAAAACAAATCAAATAAAAGAATTTGTACACAACTAAAAGTCTCTCTCCTTTAACATAATCTTGGTAAATAAAATATAACAAAAGGTCATGCAATAGACATGACTGCCTAAAAGATTGGGTGAACATATTTTACTCTATGTGGAAAACAATAACAGTAAAAGTCACTTTTAATTAACTTCATACTTGAAATGTGCAGTTAAAACAAGTGAATGAGACAAGCTTTTTTTTTTGAGACAGAGTCTTGCTCTGTCACCCAGGCTGGAGTGGAGTGGCGTGATCTAGGCTCACTGCAATCTTGGCCTCCTGGATTCAAGGGATTCCCCTGCCTCAGCCTCCTGAGTAGCTGCGACTACAGGCGTGTGCTACCACGCCCGGCTAATTTTTTGTATTTTTAGTAGAGACAAGGTTTCACCATACTGACCAGGCTGGTCTCGAACTCCTGACCTCATGATCCAACCACCTCAGCTTCCCAAAGTGCTGGGATTACAGGCGTGAGCCACCGCACTCGGTCAACTGGGACAAGCTGTAAGTTTTGGAGTGCAACCTACATTCAAACTGTAGTTCTATCCTTTACTATCTAAGCTGGGGAAATTATTAATCTATAAAATAAGAGACCAATTACTTCACAGTATGGATTGTAGTATGGATTAATAAAGCAAAAAATCTGACATATATCTATAGAGAGAGTTATGCAATAAATGTTATTTCTTATTTTTACTTTTTTTTTTGAGACAGGGTCTTTGTCACCCAGACTGAAGTGATCACCGCAAGATCACCGCTCACTGCAGCCTCGATCTCCTGGGCTCAAGCAATTCTCACACCTCAGCCACCTGAGTAGCTGAGACTACAGGCACACACTACCATGCCCGGCTCATAGTTTTGTTTTGTTTTGTTTTGTTTGAGACAGAGTCTCGCTCTGTCACCCAGGCTGGAGTGCAGTGGCACGATCTCACCTCACTGCAACCTCTGCCTCCTGGGTTCAAGCGATTCTCCCACCTCAGCCTCCCCAGTCACTGAGACTACAGGTACGTGCCACCATGCCCATAATTTTCTTTGTATTTTTAGTAGAAACAGGGTTTTGCTATGTTGCTGAGGCTGGTCTTGAACTCCTGAGCTCTGGCAATCTGCCTGCTTCAGCCTCCCAAAGTGCTAGGATTACAGGTGTGAGCCAGTGCACCCAGACTTTTTTTTTTTTTTAGTTTGTAGTAGAGATAAGGTCTCACTATGTTGCCCAGGCTGGTCTCAAACTCCTGAGCTCAAATGATCCTCCTACCTTGGCCTCCCTAAGTGTTGAGATTACAGGCATGAGCCACCGTGCCTGGCCAATGTTAGTTTTTATTCCTACCACAATCCCATCAGAAAGGAATAAAATAATCCAAATCATAATAATTATAATAGTTAACAGAAGCAAATATTACATACGACTAAGTGTGTCAGACACTGTTTTAAGCTTCTTTTTTTTTTTTGAGACAGAGTTTCGCTCTTGTTGCCAAGGCTGGAGTGCAATGGCGCAATCTCGGCTCACTGAAACCTCCGCCTCCCGGGTTCAAGCCATTCTCCTGCCTCAGCCTCCCGAGTAGCTGGGATTTCAGGCATGCGCCACCACACCCAGCTAATTTTGTATTTTTTAGTACAGTCGGGGTTTCTCCATGTTGGCAAGGCCAGACTGGTCTCAAACTCCCCACCTTAGGTGATCTGCCCGCCTCGGCCTCCCAAAGTGCTAAGATTACAGGTGTGAGCCACCGCACCCAGCCATATAGTAGCTTCTTAATCCTCAAAACAACCTTAATGAGGCAGGCTATATTATCCTCATGTTATATATAAGAAAACTAAAGCACAAAGAGAATAAAAAGGAACAGAACATTAACTATTTTTATGTTTATAAAGTATCTTTAAAGTATCAAGTGTTAATAACCTCTTTTTTATGTTAGAAATAACAAATCATTAATTAGTTTGAAGACGATTGTAAAAACAGCAGATAATTTCTCTAAAGAATCATCCCTTTTCCTAGCGTTGTCCCTTCACTAATCATGTGGAAGATTCCACTCATCATTCATTATTAGATTCAATATGCTAGGAAAGGAAGTAGAATATATTCTTTCCAGTAAGGACAGCAAGCTATAACATGACAAAAACTTTCACCCTTCATGATCTGCTGGAGTTCCATCTGGAGTGTTTGCACAGCTCGTCCGGGGTGATCTCCTGCAGTTCGTTTAATTCGATGGATAGAAAGACGTCCATCCACTACTGCTGCAACATCATCATCTTCCAGAAAGATGACGCGATTGGTGTGTTCTATGACAGCACTATAAAGTTTTCAAGGAGATATTACAATCGATAACCAAGGATCATTATTACAAATGAAACTATCATTTGGATACAAGAACCAAATTTCAATATAAACTCTATCACTCTGCAGTATCTCGGAGAATTTTCTGGTTACTAATGCCAACCCCTACAGGAAAGTATGGGGAAGGTGGTCATTGTGGACAAAAAATAAAAGGAACTCTGCATAGCAATCTAAACCAAACAGATTAGATCAGAAAGCATGGTTGTTTCCTCCTCATTCTATCCATTACCAAGTCCTGAAATTTTAACTTCCAAATATTCTTAGTTTCTATGTCCACCATCAGACAAATTCAAGCTCCCATCAGCTCCTCGGCTGGACTACTGCAGCGATCTCCCAATTAGTCCACCCACTTTCTCTCTGATCTCTCTCCGTCCATCCTCCATTTCTGCCAAAATTGATATCAAAAGGCAACAACTCTAATAAAGATTTCTCCTTCACTCAACAAACCATTTGACAGTTTCCCTTTGGCTCTTAGAGAGACAACAAAGTGCCTTACCGTAATCCCTATACCTCCTTCTCCAGCTTCATCTCCCCCCAAGCTTCCTCTCACTCTCTCTATTCTGGCCACACTCATAGCCATCCTAAACTCTCACAGGCTGAGCCATTTGCAAAGAATGAATGTTCCTCCCTCTGCCTCTTAACCTAATTAACTCCTAATCTCTCCTTAACTCTCAGTTCAAACATCATTCCCTTAAAGAAATTTACCCACCAAGGGTAAATCACTCTGTTACTAGCATTCTGCAGCTCTTGTCACAGTTGGAATTCTACACTTGTGTGATCATTGTTTAAAATTTGCCTCCTCACTATGGAAGAGCTCCTAAGGAAAAGTAATATTTTTATTTTTACTCACCATTATCTCCTGACACTAGCATATGACTTCACCCAGTGTTCAATATGAATGTATAAATGAATGAGAAAAGGCTGATATGTTTCTGTAATTCCAGTGTATTTAAGCCATAACTGTCAACTGTGTAATCTTACACATCTTAGCCCTGACTACACACCTTACACACCTGTAAAAACATTGAAGAGTAAAGCTTGTTTTCCCACTGAGATAATATATTCCCTGATGTCCTAAATGGCATTATTTTCTTATTTTTATTATTTTCTCTTATTTTCAGGTACAGTGGATGACTCAAATACTTGTTTGCAATTTCAGTGATTTTATTTTATCCTCATTACTATTTCATTTATAAATGCATGTAAACATCCCCCTGCATTTTCTCTCAAAATATCTTAGTCTACTACTATCCCTTTATAAAAGTGATTATGCTGCAAATTAATTCTAAATGTAAAAGATGAGTATCTACATTAGACTAAAACTACAATAGTTTAGCAACTATCCTATAACTATTGGGATACTAACTAAGCCATTTTACTCTTCAATCTAGAATCTCCTCCCTTCAAAACCTGGATAAGGCTCCTGAAATAAGAAGGAAAAAAATGTAAGAGCTCTAAAATAAATACAATGGAACAAGTCTCAAGCAGTATATGTGTTCTTAGTAAACTGACCCACATACTTTGAAATGACAGAAAAAGTGTCCTTATAGCCCCATCTCCAAAATGGTCACCTGTATTTCTTTAATTAAAAAAGTTCTCTCACAGAGCACAACTAGACTGATACACAATGACTTCTTGGGTTTCCTGCAGAATGAGAAGTTTTACTAAAAATCTCTTTGAATCAACTACGGAAGCTCACCTTGCATCAGAAGCAAAGTAATACTCCACTGCTTTTTCTTCCACCGGGAAAAGGCAGGTTGTGCTGTCCACACGAGAGAGATTGCAGCTTCCTTTCTTGTCTTTGCCTAAAGCATATAGTTAACATGAATTGGCAAACATGTAGAAAATCATGTCCAATGTAGAAATATGCATAATATTCTACAAAATCAAGAAAAAATCATAGCAACACAAAACAATTTTAGCAAATTTAAAAAGCCAAGTAGATCACCTTATTTCCATGCAATAAGCCAATAAGAACAGACAAAAAGTGTACAGTGAAGTAGCAACTATCAAAGAGTGCGTGGCAGGTAAAAGTGCTACATTATATGTTTTTTTAATACAATATTTATTTTCCAGGTAAAAGACAAGTAATTTCTTAATATTAACCGGTTTTTTTAATCAAAAGTATGTATAAATTAATTTTAACTTTATACAAAACAATGATCTTAACACATAAAAGTTTGTGTACCTATAATTATAACAAAATTACATTTAAAATATCAAAATTGTGCAACGAAAACTAAAATGAACACAGTGGCTCACGCCTGTAATCCTAGCACTTTGGAAGGCCGAGGCAGGTGAATCACTTGAGGTCAGGAGTTCAAGACCAGCCTGGCCAACATGGTGAAACCCCATCTCTACTGAAAATACAAAAATTGGCCAGACGTGGTGGCAGACGCCTATAATCCCAGCTACTTGGGAGGCTTAGGCAGGAGAATCACTTGAACCCAGGAAGTGGAGGTTGCAGTGAGCCGAAATCACACGCCATTGTACTCCAGCCTGGGCAACAGAGCAAAAACTCTGTCTCAAAAAAAAAAAAAGAAAAGAAAAAGAAAAAGAAAATGAAGGCTAGTGGCAAATTAATTTTTATTGTATCATAACAAAACCTCACTAGATTTTAGCAGCAAGTCAGCATAACAAATCAAGTTGTAGTCTACACTAATTCTGATTTTAAAACAAAACAGATGCATATCACTCTCTAATCACGGTATATCATATGTGGCACCCACTGTTAGAGACAAAATTTATAAACCAAGAAACTCTCCTTTCTTCAACTTGGGTTTTCTTACACTTCCTTTAAGTCAGGATAAAGTAGGGTCTTTTTGCAAAGCTAATATCCTTTTAATTCTTGTATTTCAGAATTATGACACCTCTACTTAATTTGTCAAGACATTAATATTAACTTTTTCATCAAAACTGGAATGCTAAGGTTTTATAAATTGGCCTAATATAGGAAAAAAATCTATTAGTTGAAGACTACATAAATGTCCTAGAGACAAAAATGCACCTTTCTTCAAGGCCAGGACATAATAGAACTTAGAACTATGGACACAATAGCCAGAGAACATCACAAGTATACTTATAAAAACTGCTATTTTATCTATCCTCTTAAAATGCACATATAAAGACAGACTTGATAATTATTAGAAATGTACATTCAAATGTGCTATTTATCCTGAGCTGATCATTATACATTGTACACATGTATTGAAATATACACCACATAAACATATAATTATATATCTATTAAAAATAAAAGCCAAAAAAAGTATATTCAAAGTTTTCCACCATCTGTGATTATTTGATGTTTTAGTGATGAAAACAAAGTAACTTTTCCCATTCATATTTAACAGCAAAGATGCCAAACTGAAAAATAAATGTAAGATGACATCCAAGAAAAAGTAACATTATAGAAAAATAACATATTAGTGTTTGCCAGGGGCTGGGAATGAGACAAGGGTTGATGACAGAGGGCAGGTTGAGGGACCTTACTGAGTGATGAAATTGTTCTGTATCTTGATTGTGGTGGTAGCTATGCAATTTCGCATCTGACAAAATTGGTGAAACTACATGAAAAAGAGTAAATATTACTGTATGTTAAAAAACAGAGACCAGGCACAGTGGCTCATGCTTGTAATCCCAGCACTTTGGGAGGCCGAGGCGGGCAGATCACTTGAAGTCAGGAGTTCAAGACCAGGCTGGCCAACATGGTGAAACCTCATCTCTACTTAAAAACACAAAAAATTAGCTGAGAGTGGTAGAGTACGCCTGTAGTCTCAGCTATTCCGGAGGCTGAGGTGGGAGAATCGCTTGAACCTGGGAGGTGGAGGTTGCAGTGAGGTGAGATTGTGCCATTGCACTCCAGCCTGGGTGACAGAGCACGACTTTGTCTCAAAAACAAAAACAAAAAAGTGAATTTAAAAACACATAAAAAGAGAGCTCAGCATTTAAAAAAAATAAATGCGACCAGGTGTGGTGGCTCGGGCCTGTAATCCCAGCACTTTGGGAGGCCGAGGCAGGCGGATCATGAGGTCAGGAGTTTGAGACCAGCCTGAGCAACAGCCTGAAACCCCGTCTCTACTAAAAATAGAAAAATTTGCTGGGCGTGGTGGCACGTGCCTGTAATCCCAGCTACTCAGGAGGCTGAGGCAAGAGACTCGCTTGAACCCGGGAGGCCGAGGTTCCAGTGAGCCGAGATCACGCCACTGCACTACAGCCTGAGCAACAGAGCGAGACTTCGTCTCAAAAAAAAAAAAAAAAAAAAAAAAAAACCAACTACCTTTGCTTATAAAATGTCCTAATAGGCTTGAGTTTCACTGTGTTTTTTCTCCAAATATTGATAATTTCATTCTTCAAATAACAAAGTATATTTAGTTAAAATATGTAAAAAAAATTTGAGGCTGGGTGCAGCGGCTCACACCTGTAATCCCAGCACTTTGGGAGGCCGAGGTGGGCGGATCACCTGAGGTCAGGAGTTCGAGACTAGCCCGGCCAAAATGGCGAAACCCCGTCTCTACTAAAAATACAAAAGTTAGCCAGGTGTGGTGGTGTGCACTGGTAGTCCCAGCTACTCTGGAGGCTGAGGCATGAGACTCGCTTGAACCCGGGAGGCAGAGGTTGCAGTGAGCCAAGATCATGTCACTGCACTCCAGCCTGGGCAACAGAACAAGACTGTTTCAAAAAATAAATAAATAAGGTAAAAAAAATTTGAGATATCAAGTCTGTTTAAATGAAAAGAACACTTCTGGGCTGGGCACAGTGGCTCACACCTGTGATCTCAGCACTTTGGGAGGCTGAGGCAGGTGGATCACTTGACTCCAGGAGTTCAAGAACAGCCTGGGCAATATAGCAAGACTCCATTTGTACAAAAAATTTAAAGTAAGCTGGGAGCCAGGCACAGTGGCTCATTCCTGTAATCCCTGTAATTTAGGAGGTTGAGGTGGGAGGATCCCTTGAGCCCAAGAGTTTGAGACCAGCCTGGCCAACACAGCAAGACTTCCTTTTTACAAATAAAAAAATTGGCTGGGGGTGGTGGCACATGCCTGTGGTCCCAGCTACTCAAGAGGCTGAGGTGGGAGAATCACTTGAGCCTAGGCAGCCAAGGCTGAAGTGAGCCATGACGAAGCCACTGCACTCCAGCCTGGCTGAGAGAGCAAAACCCTGGCTAAAAATAAGAATTAGCTGGGCGTGATGGCACACACTTGTAGTACTAGCTATTTGAGAGGCTGCGGCAAGAGGATCCACCTGAGCCCAAGAGTTCGAAATTGCAGTGAGGTATGACCATACCACTGCACTGCACTCCAGCCTGGGCAACAGAGCAAGACCCTGTCTCCCCCTGCCACTCTATAAAAAAAAGTAATATGGAAAGTTACATCAAAGTAAATAAATAAGAAAAACAAAAAATAAACTTTACACATCAACAATATAAAAGAACAATCACTACAAATTCAAATAAAGCCAATCAAGATAGCAAATGTAAATCCAACAGTAATATGTCATGTATAAAAAATAAAGACCACTTAAACATATTTCAGTTAAAAGTTAGCCTAATGATTCAAATAACTACCACTTAGTCAATCTATAATAACCTAGCACACAATGCTCTTTTCCTAATCTAAGCATATATCCTACATGATTTTAAAACAAAGGAAAAAATAATTTACAATTTCAACTATTTTCTCAAATTTCAGAAATTTTAATGAAATTATTAAAAGCACTTTCTAAATGCCAAAAGCAGACACGCAAAATATACTCTGCAAATTAGAAAAATGTCAAAATATGCTTCCCCACAAAATAAGCACATTTTTAGAGGCCCAGCACATTCATTCACTCCAAGAACAAAAGAATTAGTAAAGAATAAACAAAAGAGGATAAGATCCTCCCCATCCATGCAGAGTGCATTTCCCACCTCTTTCTCCCTGTGATCCCCACCGTGTGAATTTTGATCCAATCTGAGTCCTAGCTAAGGATACACAACAGAAAAAAATTCTAATCATCAGAGAACTCACAAAAACAAATCTTTTTCATGTCTAGACAGAACTATATATACATGTGCATCTGACCAAAGAGCCATTTATTCCAACTTAAGGAAAATAATTCTTCATATCTACTGCACTGCATTTGTAGAGGTAATTTTACCTGTTCTGTAGAGTATAGGAATGTGATCAGTAGAAAGTTTATGTTCACTCCGTACACCAATCAACAGAGGGCTACCTCGCCTGTAAATTGCAAAAGCAGTTAGAATTAAACCATTTTTATAAATAATGGACTAATGACATAAAATTTAATGGGCCAATACTCTTCAAATGTTTAAATTATCCTCCCCAAGCTCAACTTCAGATATAAGAACTAGATAAAAAGAATTTTTTAAAAAAATCAGTATTGGGCCAGGTGCAATGGCTCACACCCGTAATCCCAGCACTTCAGGGGGCCTAGGCAGGCAGATCACTTGAGCCCAGGAGTTCAAGACCACTCTGGGAAACATGGCAAAACCCCGTCTCCTAATTAGCCATGTGTGATGGCACATGCCTACAGTCTCAGCTACTCGGAAGGCTGAGTTAGGAGGATTGCCTGAGCCTGGGAGGTGAAGGTTGCAGTGAGCCAAGATCGCGCCACTGCACTCCAGCCTGGATGACAGAACAAGATCCTATATCCAAAAAATTCTCTATCAGGGGTCAGCAAACTGACCTGCAGCCCCAGGGTTTATTTTTATAAATAAACGGTTTTTGTTTATTTGTTTGTTTTTTGACAACGGCCTTGCTCTGTCTCCCAGGCTAGAGTGCAGTGGCGCAATCACAGCTCACTGCATGCAGCCTTGACCTCCTGGCCTCAAGTGATCCCCTTGCCTCAGCCTCCTGAGTAGCTGGGACTACAGGCATGCACCACCACACCCAGCTAAATTTTTTATTTTTTATAGAGATGTGGTTTTGTCATGTTGCCTAGGCTGATCTGGAACTCCTGGGGTCAAGCAATCCACCCACCTCAGCCTCCCAAAGTGCTGGGATTACAGGCATAAGTCACCATGCCCAGACTAATACAGGTATTTGGTTTTTTTTAAATTATTTCTTTTCTTAATTGACAAATAAAAATTGTATTAAATACAGTTATTTTGGAACATACCCATGCCCATTCTTTTACTTATTTTCTGCAGCTGCTTTCACACTACAACTGCAAAGTTGAGTAGTTGCTACAGAGGCTACATGGTCCAGAAAGCCTAAAATAGTTATTATCCGGCCCACTCCAGAAAACTTGCCAACACCTGTTCTGTAACAATGTATTTTAATTTTTTTCCTTTGTAATGTTAAAGGGAAACTTCCATTCAATTGTGCACAGAATGCCAATATATGAAAGTGTAGCACCTTCTCCTTAGTCACCCTGTTTTCAGATTAAAAATATCTCTCTTACCATAATATCTTAGGGCGCCTCACTTAGGACTTCATGATCAGGCCTAAATATCCTAGCAAGAAGTAGTGATGGTACAATTATCTAGGAATCTGTCTAGAATATATGTTTCAAAAAATACAGAAAAAGCTAATATTTTAACTTTATTAGATAATATTCAATATCCAAATTCACAAAGTAACCTTGGTGCGCCCAACAAAGACAAAAGGCCAATTAAATGCCAAAATATATTTGCTTTCTTTTTTTTTTTTCAGACGGAGTCTCACTCTGTAGGCCAGGCTGGAGTGCAGTGGCACGATCTCGGCTCACTGAAACCTCTTGCCTCCTGGGTTCAAGCGATTCTCCTTGCCTCAGCCTCCCGAGTAGCTGGGATTACAGGCATGTGCTACCACACCCGGCTAATTTTTGTATACTTAGTAGAGACGGGGTTTCGCCATGTTGGCCTGGCTGGTCTCAAACTCCTGACCTCAGATGATCCGCCTGCCTCGACCTCCCAAAATGCTAGGATTACAGGTGTGAGCCACAGCGCCCGGCCTGTATTTGCTTTCTTCAGGGATTCTGTTAAATGGAAGAGTGGTAAGCAACAGACAAGAAGGAAGATGTGAAAATATGCTCACATGAATATATCTAATAAAGGGCAGAGCCTTTATAATAAAGGGTCATGTATAGTCTACGAAGAATAAACATGTAACTCAAATATGTTGAAATACATTAGTCATTGTTAGAGTTATATGTACCTTGTGCCAACTGCTTGCCCAGGAAAATGAACACTTTTAAACACAAGTGCAAAAGCACCTTCCTAGGGAGGGAAAAAAATCCATTAGCACTATTTACTATAATCAATTATCAAGTCAGAAATGCCTAGAACATACTGGCTTCAGCGCAGAAATTTTTTGTTCACACAAATGCTCTTTTGTACCAGTTTATAAACAAGTCTAAAGTTTAAGTAAACACTTACTCCTAAGCTTTGGTGTATCCAAGACCCACATTTTTTTTTTTTTTTTGAGATGGAGTCTCACTCTGTGACCAGGCTGGGGTGCAGTGGCACAATCTCAGCTCACCGCAACCCCCAACTCCCTGGTTCAAGTGATTCTCCTGCCTCAGCCTCCCGAGTAGCTGGGATTACAGGCACGCACCCCCACGCCCAGCTAATTTTTGTATTTTTAATAGAGACAGGGTTTCACCATGTTGGCCAGGATGGTCTCCATCTCTTGACCTCGTGATCTGCCCACCTCGGCCTCCCAAAGTGCTGGGATTACAGGCGTGAGCCACCACGCGCAGCCAAGACCCACTTTTTTAACCAAGCCTACACCCAAAATATGCTCAATAGATAACAACTACAAAAATAGATCATTTAAAAAGTCATCCTTTCTACAGGCTATGAACACTTCTGAACCTATATATCCTATCTCCATCATCTACCTATCTATATCATCATAATTCTATGAATTATCAGAGGAACGACAGAATTAGAAAAGATCCTAAGATCAAAATCCAAAACCTATTCTCTGCCCTAGTAATTGTACACCACTATTAACTTCCACTCTTTCTGACCTTGATATTAGAGATATAAATATATACAATTATTAACATGCACACCATACAACTCCATCAACCCAAATCCTCAGGGACAGGGCTTACAGGAATCAAGAACAGATAAAAGAGGAACATGAAGTAGGAGAGGGAAGAACCACCTTGGAACACAAACTGCATTATACAATGAATAAAAGGCAAAGCCTATTAGAAACGAGAAAAGGCTGGGAAGGCACACTACTCCACTCTGCCTTGGGTAAAGGGAAGGAATAGGCCTCTACATTCTCCATCTTCCTGCTTCCTCTTTTTGCTACAGATGTAAGATTTGGGTGCAGGTGGGAGAGAAGTGAGGGCTGGACCGTATTTGGGAAGTAAAGGACTTTTAAGTGGGAAAGCTAGAGTTATGAGTGGGGAAGGGAAATGTAGGTATCACTATGGATTTGGACATTTGTAGATCTTTGATGTCTTTAATCTTTAATTAGGAATGTTGGATGGAATCAAAAAGAATACTGATTTTCTCATGGGCTTGGAAATGCTTTTCTATAGAAGTTCAGAGCCAAGGGAAAGTCCCCAAAAGGAAAAATAAGTAGTTGACTTTGTTGGCTCAGAGACAAGCAGGCATTATCCCAGAAAATAAACTGTGGTAGCTGTGAAGCTACTATTGTGCTAAGTTATTGGTTGAGAAGAACACTCGGATGAGCAAGAAGCAAGGGAATAACTAATCCTCCATTGTGTGTACTGTGTACATGTCCACGTGTGGTGCGTATGGATGTGTGCATATACGCATAGTTTTTAGACACACTTTGATTTTGGATTAATTTTCATTTTCATGACATTAAACCAGAATGAAGTAAGTAGAATTTTAAGTGGAGGGTGGGGGGGAATCAATAAATCAATTAGTTTCTCAAAATTATTCAACTTGAATAGTTGTATGAGAAATAAAAGCCAAAAATAAAAAAATAGCACAGTTCCTGCTTATCAAACTTAATTTCCAGAAAGTTTCTCGGGATTAATGTTGGCATAATTATCTTTAAAAGCATGGCTTAATACCAATTGTTGGATAACTCTCTCCACCAAGGTAGTAAAGCTGGTATCTTGACTCTCCCGATTGTCATACATATACTTAACGAGCTTGGCAATTGTCTCTGTGTCTGTTTCAGATTCGAAGTCATAGCCTTTGCTTTCCTGTAAGTAGAAAGAAAAAAAAGATACAATTAAAGAAATATTAATGATAAAAAAAAACCTTTTCTACAGAATTGTTCCGTCAAAATGCCACTAATTTCTAATATTCTTTGAACACCATATCCCATTATTCAAAATTAAAGTCACCAGCTGATCAGTGACTCCAAAATAGTGTGGTACTCTGTTTAACTGAACACACACTTAACTTACTGTCTAATAAATAGCCATTAGCTATATGTGGCTATTTCAATTTAATTAAAATTAAATAAAATTTAAAATTCAGTTCCTCAGTCATACTAGCTCAACAACCACATGTGGACAGTGGCTACTATACTGAATAGCCCAGATACACTGTCTTCCAACACTGGAGAAAGTTCAATTGAACAGCCCTAAGAAAGCACTCATGCAGGTCAGCACTATGACCACTACTATACAGTATATAGCTATTTACGACATAAAACTTTCATTTAATTTGTCCTGATTCTTCTCGTATTAATATATCCTAGGAACTTTAAAGCATGACAATCTCGCAGAATGCAAAAAATGTCTCCACAAAATTCCAATTTTATTTGAGCCTTTTGTCATGTATATTACAGTCAAATGCTAATCATTTCCTTTTCATATTAAAAAACAGAATTGTTCCACTGTTAGCAAAGAAAAGTCCAATAAACCACCATGCCCTTGGAATTATCCAAGAAATTACTTGATGACACACATATGGTGTTTGTTGCACATCCCAACAACCGACCCCAATGCTCTCGTTAGAAGTATTCTCAAAGACTGGGGTCTTTTGAGGTCACCTTACTTACCAAAAACTTTTTCAAGTCTTTGTAGTTGGTGATGATTCCATTGTGAATAACGATAAATTCTAAAAGAGGTAAAAGTGTTGAAGACAAAAAAGTTAGAAGTCTGATAAATCTAAAATAGCTATGACTCTAACTGGATTTTTCTCAAGTCAAAAATTTTTAACATGCTATATACTATTTATGTTATTTATAACATAATTACATCTACTTCTCATTACCAGATTATCATCAGGTAGATCAGCAGCATTGTTTATGTGGCATAGCTGAAGCAAACAGTGCAGGGGAGGTGGGTACAGTGGGGAAATAAACAAGAAGTCTAGAGATAACAATTTCAGTTGTGGCTAAACTAGTAATCATATGTCACCATGTGAAAGGAGCAAGTTTATTGGGTCTGTTGCCTCATTTGCAAAATGAGAGAGCTGAACTAAATATTCTTCTTATTTCTCTGTTCATTCATTCTTGAGTAAAAGTTTAAAGAGAAGTCCTTTCAAACTAAAACAATAATCTGATTTACACTAAATGAATTTAAGAACTAGAACTAAGGAATTTGCTAAGAAAAACCAATCAGTTCTATAGTTAAATTTACTTGTTTGAGGTCCAAATAAGTCATAGAATGTCAGAAAAATAAATGTTAAAATATCATTCCAAGAGAAGATAGACATGATCTCGGGATAATTTTCATCTTTTTTAACTAACTTTGAAAACTGTAAGAACAGATAATCAAGAGTTGACAATATCATTATTTGTAGCGACTGCTGGTACATAAAAACTACCAATCCGGCTGAGCATGGTGGCTCATGCCTGTAATCCCAGCACTTTAAGAGGTCGAGATGGGCGGACCACCTGAGGTCAGGAGTTTGAGACCATCCTGTTCAACATGGCGAAACCCTGTCTCTACTAAAAATACAAAACATTAGCCAGGCGTGGTGGCACGTGCCTGTAAACCCAGCTACTCGGGAGGCTGAGGCAGGAGAATCGCTTGAATCTGGGAGGCAGAGGTTGCAGTGAGCCGAGATCCCACCACTGCATTCCAGCCTGGGCAACAGAGTGAGATTCCGTCTCCAAAAAAAAAAAAAAAAAAAAAATCCTACCAACCCTGGTTTTATTATTCAGAGTTCATTTCAGTTAGGAGAAAAATTACTGCTAAATTAAATTTTATATGATTTGGAGACACGATGTTGCTCTGTCACCAAGCTGGAGTACAGTGGCTCAATCATGACTCACTGCAGCCTTAAACTCCTGGGCTCAGGTGATTCTTCCACATCAGCCTTCCAAGCAGCTGGGATTACAGCTGCTTACACCACACTCAACTAATTTTTTTATTTTTCTGTAGAGAGAGTCTCGCTATGTTGCCCAGGCTAGTCTCCTGAGCTGAAGCAATCCTCCCACTTCATCCTTCCAGTGTCTTGAGATTACAGACATGAGCCACTATGCCAGGCCAAAATGTTCTTTTTTCTTTTCTGAGACAAAGTCTTGCTCTGTCACCCAGACTGGAGTGAAGTGGCACGATCTCGGCTCACTGCAACCTCCACCTCTTGGGTTCCAGCGATTCTCCTGGCTCAGCCTCTCAAGTAGCTGGGATTACAGGTGCATGCCACCATACCCAGCTAATTTTTGTATTTTTAATAGAGACGGGGTTTTGCCATATTGGTCAGGCTGGTCTCCAACTCCTAATTTCAGGTGATCCACCTGCCCTGGCCTCCCAAAGTGCTAGGATTACAGGCATGAGTCACCACACCCAGCCCCCAACAATGTTCTTAATATACAAAGATCTGATATTTTGGCTGACAGTAATTAGAAACCAAATAATAAACATTTTCACTAGATTTTTTAGAGATGATAGCAACCACAAAAATAAATTTATAAAAAAACTTGCCGGGTGCGGTGGCTCATGCCTGTGATCCCAGCATTCTGGGGGGCTGAGATAGACGGATCACCTGAGCTCAGAGACCAGCCTAGCCAACATGGTGAAACCTTGTCTCTACTAAAAATACAAAAAATTGCCAGGCGTAGTGTCAGGCGCCTGTAATCCCAGCTAATTGGGAGGCTTGAGGCAGAAGAATCGTTGAATCCAGGAGGCAGAGGTTGCAGTGAGCGGAAAGCATGCCATTGCACTCCAGCCTTGGTGAAAGAGCGAGATTCCTTCTCAAAAAAAAAAAAAAAAAAAAAAACTTCATGCTAGAACAAAGAGATGAATAAATAGCTAATTTAAAGGTCTTAACTTAAAGCCAAATTCTCAAAACATAATCTAGATGTAAGTTTTCGGGAATCTTTCATAAAGGCCTTGTCAGTGTCAAAAGTCTAAATTATTGCTAGCATTATGATCAAATTCAATAGTAAGTATTGAAGCACAAGAAGCCTAAATAGGCAGCTTCTGAATTAAACTAAAAATCAGCAAGGGCTGGGTGCAGTGGTTCATGCCTGTAATCTCAGCACTTTGGGAGGCTGAGGTGGGAAGATTACTTAAGTCCAGAAATTTGTGACCAGCCTGGGCAACAAAGCAAGACCCCTATCTCTACAAAAATAAAATAAATTAGCTGGGTGTGGTGGTGCAAGCCTGTGATCCTAGCTACTCAGGAGGCTGAGGCAGGAAGATCACTTGTGCCCAAGAATTTGAGGTTACAGTGAGCTATGATCCCACCACTGTACCCAGCCTGGGTGGAGGAGTGAGACCCTGTCTCTAAAATAAAAGGAAAAAAAATGGGGAGGGATAAATACACACATACACACTTTTGTATGTATTTGTTTATTTTTTTTAAATGAAAGAACAGACTCAATAATTGGTGAATGTTACCTACAAGGGGAATAAGAGGAAACAAGAGTCTAGACTTGTTTTGTTGAGACAGTCTCACTCTGTCACCCAGGCTGAAGTGCAATGGGGCAATCATGGCTCACTGCAGCCTCAACCCCCAGGTTCAGGTGATCCTCCTGCCTCAGCCTCCTGAGTAGCTGGGACTATGGGCGCATGCCACCATCAAGCTAATTTTTGTATTTTCTGTAGGCACAGGGTTTTGCCATGTTGCTCATGCTGGTCTCAAACTCCTGGGCTCAGGCAATCCCTCCATCTCAGCCTTTCAAAGTGCTGGGTAGACTTCTTTTAGTGTGTCTTATTTTAAAGATGTGACTTTGGAATTATGTAAATATTTTAAATAATTATAAATAACATTTATTTTTAAAGAATATCAATCCTTAAAAATAAAAAATAGGCCGGGCGCGGTGGCTCACGCCTGTAATCCCAGCACTTTGGGAGGCCGAGGCGGGCGGATCACGAGGTCAGGAGATCGAGACCATCCTGGCTAACACGGTGAAACCCCGTCTCTACTAAAAATACAAAAAATTAGCCGGGCGTGGTAGCGGGCGCCTGTAGTCCCAGCTACTCGGGAGGCTGAGGCAGGAGAATGGCGTGAACCCGGGAGGCGGAGCTTGCAGTGAGCCGAGATCGCGCCACTGCACTCCAGCCTGGGCGACTGAGCGAGACTCCGTCTCAAAAAAAAAAATAAAATAAAATAAAATAAAATAAAATAAAATAAAAAATAGGCCAGGTACAGTGGCTCACTCCTGTAATCCCAGCACTTTAGGAGGCTGAGGTGGGCAGATCACAAGGTCAGGAGATCAAGACCATCCTGGCTAATACAGTGAAATGCCGTCTCTACTAAAAATACAAAAAATTACCCGGGTGTAGTGGCACACACCTGTAGTCCCAGCTACTTGGGAGGCTGAGGCAGGAGAATTGCTTGAACCTGGAAGGTGGAGGTTGCAGTGAGCCAATATCGCACCACTGCACTCCAGCCTGGGCGACACAGCGAGACTTCGTCTCAAAAAATAATAATAAAAATAAAAAAAATTTTTCTAAAACATATTAAAGTAACACGTAGCACAACTGCATGGAGAAAGACTATTCCAAGTAACTCTAAAACACAGTAATTTGATTATACATTTCTAGAGAGATATGCCCTAAGGACAAAACCGATAACAAAAGTTCTCAGCCAGGAGCAGTGTTCATGCCTATAATCCCAGCACTTTGGGAGGCCAAGACGGGAGGATCACTTGAGGTCAGGAGTTCAAGACCAGCCTGGTCAACACAGTGAAACCCCGTCTCTACTAAAAATACAAAAATTAGCCAGGCATGGTGGACAGACAGGGTCTCATTCTGTTGTCCAGGTTGGAGGGCAATGGCATGAGGTGTGACCACGGCTCACTGCAGCCTCTGCCCCTGGGCTTAAACGATCCTCCCACCTCAGTCTCCCGAGTAGCTGAGACTACAAGCATGCACCACAATGCCTAACTTATTTTTTTATTTTTTGCAGAGACAGGGTCTCACTATGTTGCCACGGCTGATCGTGAACTCCTGGACTCAAGCAATCCTCCCAACTCAGGCTCCCAAAGTGCTGGGATTACAGGCATGAGCCAGCACTCTCAGCTCCATATGCTCTCTACTACTTCTGAATGTTTGAAATTTTCCAGATGAAAAATAATTAAAATAATGAAAATCTAAGAGCCTTCATTCTGCCCCCATTATTAGGTTTCCACAATCATTCCAAAGCACAAAAAATCTTTCCATACCATTATTTTTATCAGAGCGCTGGGGGTGGCTATTGACAGGACTGGGTTCTCCATGTGTTGCCCAACGGGTATGAGCTATTCCAAGGTGTACATCAAATTCTATATCCAAATCCATATCTTGTTGCTCTGAAGAATATGAAAAGAAAAATTTCAATATTAAATCATGCTGCAGAGATAATGCTATAAGCTATATTTAAATACAATTATTACAATGCTGCTGTCTTGGAATATACAATCACTGAAACTAAAGATCAGGCATATTCAAAATAGTGATTAAAAGACTTAGGAGGCAGGGTGCAGTGGCTCACGCCCGTAATCCCAGCACTGTGGGAGGCCGAGGCAGATGGATCACCTGAGGTCAGGAGTTCAAGACCAGTCTGGCCAACATGGGGAAACCCCATCTCTACTAAAAATACAAAAATTGGCCAGGCATGGTGGCATGCGCCTGTAGTCCTGGCTACTCCAGAGGCAGAGGCAGGATAATCGCTTGAACCCAGGAGGCAGAGGTTGCAGTGAGCTGAGATCATGCCACTGCACTCCAGCCTGGGCAACAGAGCGAGACTCCATCTCAAAAAAAAAAAAAAAAAAGACTTAGGAACACATTGTAGGTCTGTATCAAGACATCTCATGTACCCAGTAAATTTACACACCTACTATATACCCACAAAAATTAAAAATAAAGATTTAGGAGTTTATGCAACTGAAATATTGAAGGCAAATGGTTTCAATAACAACCAAAAAACTAATACAGAGTTAAAGCAAACATGACAAAATTTTAATAACAGATAAAGTTAGGTGAAGTATATATAGGTAATAATGTACTATTCTTTCAAGTTTCCTGGAGATACAAATACTCAAGAGTTAAGGACAAAAACAATTAATGTAATCTTTTGAATCTATATTTAATTCTTGCCTTAAAAAGTCATTATCAATTTAATTAAACATGTAAAAATAAATTCATTTTCCCAATGACACACAACCTTATGACTGCAATTTCTTTGGTCTCTGGTGAGTGTACACACGTCTCACAATATAAACTGCAACTATGGGGTGCCTCCAAAATCAAATAGGTATTTGAGAACCGAGCAATGCTATGAAAGTATGGGGCTACTGGGAAATCGGCATAGGCCAATGTTCCTTTATCTTGAAAAGTAGCTGATTTGTCCGGGTGTGGTGGCTCATGCCCCTAATCCCAGCACTTTGGGAGGCAGAGGCAGGTGGGACACAAGGTCAGGAGTCCAAGACCAGCCTTACCAACATGGTGAAACCCTGTCTCTACTAAAACTACAAAAATTAGCCGGGTGTGGTGGTGCGCGCCTGTAATCCCAGCTACTCGGGAGGTTGAGGCAGGAGAATCGCTTGAACCCAGGAGGTAGAGGTTACAGTGAGCTGAGATCACATCACTGCACTCCAGCCTGGGTGACAGAGTGAGACTCCCTCTCAAAAAAAAAAAAAAAAAAGAGAAGTAGCTGATTCTTATTTTTCATATAAGCTATCTTTTCTTGGGGCTTCTTAAAAAAAATGGACAGCTCCAGGCCGGGCGCAGTGGCTCACGCCTGTAATCCCAGCACTTTGGGAGGC
This sequence comes from Pan paniscus, assembly GCF_029289425.2. Classification (NCBI taxonomy): domain Eukaryota; kingdom Metazoa; phylum Chordata; class Mammalia; order Primates; family Hominidae; genus Pan; species Pan paniscus. The sequence continues at coordinate 57,048,951 of NC_073261.2, read as the reverse complement.
CGAGGCGGGCGGATCACGAGGTCAGGAGATCGAGACCATCCTGGCTAACACGGTGAAACCCCGTCTCTACTAAAAATACAAAAAATTAGCCGGGCGTGGTAGCGGGCGCCTGTAGTCCCAGCTACTCGGGAGGCTGAGGCAGGAGAATGGCGTGAACCCGGGAGGCGGAGCTTGCAGTGAGCCGAGATCGCGCCACTGCACTCCAGCCTGGGCGACAGAGCGAGACTCCGTCTCAAAAAAAAAAAAAAAAAAAAAATGGACAGCTCCAGTTATTAACTAGTAATGCTCTTAATTTCCTAAATATAAAATTAATTTGGCTAAGAACCCAGATAACAAAGTTTATCAGAGTTAGGTCTAAATTAAGAGCAAACTGGCCGGGCACCACGGCTCATGCCTGTAATCCCAGCACTTTGGGAGGCTGAGGCAGGTGGATCACCAGAGGTCAGGAGTTCAAGACCAGCCTGGCCAACATGGTGAAACCCTGTCTCTACTGAAAAAATTAGCTGGGCGTGGTAGCACACGCCTGTAATCCCAGCTACTCAGGAGGCTGAGGTAGGAGAATCAATTGAACCCAAGAAGGGGAAGCTGCAGTGAGCCGAGATCAGGCCACTGCCCTCCAGCCTGGGCGAAAGAGCAAGACTCCGTCTCAAAAATAAATAAATAAATAAATAAATAAAACCACAATGGTATATTCTATTGTACTATTACATTTATGATATGTTGTCAACCTAGCTTCCACCAGAATTTGAGTTCTACAAAAACAGCAGCCTACCTTATTATTTTTGAATCCTAAGCACTAAAAGGTATACATGGCAGATACCTTTTTGTTGGATGGCTCAATCTATCAATGAATAAAATCAGGCATCTATTCTTTCCTGGCTTAACTGTGTTCTAAATAATTAAGGCAACCTGATAAATGACCTCAAGAAAAGTACCATTTACCATTATTCAACAGGCTAATGCAAGAAATGAAAACATCTTTGACTACTTTTTTTATTTTTTTTTTTGAAACGGAGTTTTGCTCTTGTGCCCAAGCTGGAGTAAGTACAATGGCGCAATCTTGGCTCACTGCAACCTCTCCCTCCTGGGTTCAAGCGATTCTCCTGCCTCAGCCTCCTGAGTAGCTGGGATTGCAGGCACACATCACCACGCCTGGCTAATTTTTTGTATTTTTAGTACAGACAGCGTTTCACCATGTTGGCCAGGCTGGTCTCGAACTCCTGACCTCAGGTGATCCGCCCACCTCAACCTCCCAAAGTGCTGGGATTACAGGCGTGAGCCACCACGCCTGGCCTCTTTGACTACTTTTTTAAGCTAACTATAATTAAAGCAGTATCTCCTTGCACATGCTGGCAGGCAATACTGGAGAAAGTCACAAGATTCTACATATTGAATCCATTTCAAATTCATGATAATTACCACACCTTTCTCTCACTGTTGCCGCAGGAACATTACCGAATGTCTAGTAAGAAAAAATTATTGCTATGACAATAAGCACATTTCTCATAATAAATATTTCCTGTCATATAAATTAATCATGACTTTGAATCCTTGACTCTTCCTTATTGTCTGTTACCCGTTTTAAAGCCCTTTGTTGAATCTTAAGTCTAGACTAACCCCCACACTCGGTTTCTCTTCTCCCATCTACTGCCAAGCAATACTGAAGAAAGTCAGAAAATTCTGTAAATTAAGACCCTTTCAAATTCACATATCTATTTCACTGTTGCTACTTAAGAAACATGTATCCAAGTTCCTTATTCATTAAACTGATAGCTCAATCCAGTTCCCTGACAGTTCATCATATCTTTTCTATTCTCCATAAAGCTCAATCCCACCTGCAATCCCTCAATTTCCACTTTACTCAGCTTTTGTCCTCTCACCTGGTAATTATCTGCTTTAAGTTTGTCTTTCATCTTTGATTCCTAAAGTACACTTTTTCCTTTAAGGCTAACTCCTTGCCTGTGCCTTGATCTTCTTGGGCCGTAGTGCTTCAATAATTTCCTCATTTGCATCTTCTATCTTACCCTACCTCTACTCCCATGGCTCCTTGCTCTCTGCCTGCCTTTTCTCAGATGTCATCTTCCCTTTTTAAAAAAAATACTTCAAACATATTTAAATTTGCTGGGAATAATGAACACCCAACTACCCATACTCAGAGTTAACAAAACATCTAGTCATCTGTGCTTTACATATTTTTTAAGATCTAAAATGTAAAAAATTAGTGTGGTATATGGAAACTTGAAATAAATAAATGTAAAAAATGCAGTTGATACCTCCTTTATATCCCCATCCCATTCACTTCCTCCTCAGAAGATTCTCAAGTTGACACAGTCTTACTATTCATGCCTTTTAAACTATGATTATGTTAACATGAGACCATAAATGATAGTACCGTTTTGTGTTTTTAAATGTCCTATACTTTACATACCAGGAATTATCCATGTTCCCATATGCAGAACCAGATTCAGTACACTTCTTTCAAAAGCTACATATGGTCATTCACTATCATATACAACTTATTTTTTGTTGTTGTTGTTGTTGTTGTTGTTTTGTGGAGACGGAGTCTCACTCTGTCACCCAGGCTGGAGTGCAGTGGCACGATCTCAGCTCACTGCAACCTCCGCCTCCTGGATTCAAGTGATTCTCCCGCCTCAGCCTCCTGAATAGCTGGAACTACAGGTGCACACCGCCACACCCGGCTAATTTTTTGTATTTTAGTAGAGATGGGGTTTCACCATGTTGCCCAGGCTGGTCTCAAACTCCAGAGCTCAGGCAATCTGCCCACCTCGGCCTCCCAAAGTGCTAGGATTACAAGCGTGAGCCACCACGCCCGGCACACACAACTTATTATATCATCCCATTCCCTTACTTATAGACATTTAGGCTGTTTCTAAATTTTGCAACAGTGAATCTTGTTGTCATGTCACCTTGTTCACTGTGTTTCCTTCAAGTATATATCCAAGAGTGGAAGTGTTTAGTCTCAGGTTATAGGCATTTCCCATGTAGATATGGCCAGATTGCTCTTTAAAGTGATTTACCAGTTACAAATTCACCAGCAATATCTGCAAGTTTCCACTTGTAGATAATAAATTCAATCAATACTTATTTTGCATGTATTGTAGGGTAAGATTAGCTAGGGGTTGGCCAGGTGCAGTGGTTCAAGCCTGTAATTCTAGCACTTTGGGAAGTCAAAGAGGGTGGATCGCCTGAGGTCAGGAGTTCAAGACCAGCCTGGCCAACATGGCAAAACCCCGTCTCTACTAAAAGTACAAAAATTAGCCAGGTGTGGTGGCTCACGCCTGTAATCCCAGCACTTGGGAGGCCAAGGCGGGCGGATCATGAGGTCAGGAGATCGAGACTATCCTGGCTAACATGGTGAAACCCCATCTCTACTAAAAATATGAAATAATTAGCCAGGCGTGGTGGCGGGCGCCTGTGGTCCCAGCTACTCAGGAGGCTGAGGCAGGAGAATGGCGTGAACCAGGAAGCAGAGGTTGCAGTGAACCGAGATTGTGTCACTACACTCCAGCCTGTGCAACACACCAAGAGTCCATCTTAAAAAAAAATTAGCTATGAGTAAAGTAGACACTCAAATAACTACACTTCAAAAACAAACCATTTGGCCAGGCCCAGTGGCTAATGCGTAATCCCACTACTTTGAGAGGCCGAGGCAGGCGAATCACTTGAGGTCAGGAGTTCAAGACCAGCCTGGCCAATATGGTGAAACGCCATCTCTACCAAAAACACAAAAATTAGCCGGGCATGATGGCACACGCCTGGTAATCCCAGCCACTCGGGAGTCTGAAACAGGAGAATCGCTTCAATCTGGGAGGCAGAAGTTGCAGTGAACCAAGATTGCGCCATTGCACTCCAGCCTGGGCGTTACAGCGAGACTCCATCTGGGAAGGGAAAAAAAAAAAAAAAAGTTTACCACGAAGAGGCATGTTTCAATATGCTGACATTGAAAAATGGTGATTCTGTTCACAATCTGCCTTTCTAGCCTCCCTTGTCTACCAATACTGTAAATAAAAAGGACTACTATCATTCCATCAACACGCCTGCCATTACTATTCTTATCTTGCTATGCTATTTACTCAGAAGGTCCTCCCTTCACATCTTCACTGACCAAATATAATCAGCACCCATTCCCTATGTATTCCCAGTCTCGTCAACTTGTGGGAACTCTCCCCTGAGACTCACAGCAATGTCTGTTCTCTCCTACAGAACCCGCTATAATCAGCCTGGTATACAGGATGCAGAACACATAGTAGATATTTATACTACTGTTTTTGAAGTATAGTTATTTGGGTGTCTGCTTTACCCCTAGCTAATCTTACACTACAATACAGGCAAAATAAGTATTGATTTAATTAGTTAAACAAGTACTACAAAGCTAAACGTATGGCTTATGTGGGAAAAAAAAAAAAGACAAAATCCATCATTTTCCTCTACCTGTACTCTTTTACAATGATTATGATGGCATTCATATGAGTAGGTACATAAAATACTTGCGGTTTCCTGGGTTTTGTGGAGAATTTTAAAAATATTTTTTCAATCAATCTACTTCAAAGTTTGCTTTGTTTTCAAGTTTCTTGTGAAAAAAATAAAATGTGTAATAATAATGTTATGATGTAAATACTGAGAAGTAAATCCTCTTTGATGGGGCATACATCTCTGACAACTCCTTGTGCCAGAGAAGAAAACTGTGAGGGAAAACATGATACTTACCAGATTATATCAGACCTATTCAAAGGTGCAACGTCAAAATTGACTACATCCAAGCTAGGCATTTAATCCAAAGTGAAGACAATTAGCAAGTGAAGACATGTGTAAAAGGGCATCACTAAAAATACCTTTTGTCTTATGAAAAGCTCTTCCTCAGGAATGGTGGCTCTGAAGATACTTCATTTAATATCCAGAGCTTGCACTGAAGGTAATATACCTAACTAATTTCCTTCCCTAGTTGCAATGATTATTTTTCTGGCTCAGGTACATTTTAAAACTAGTCCAGACAGTAACAAAACTACTTTTCTTTCCTCCCTTCAATGTTACAGACCATTATCATTAAAATGGGTCCCAAAATACGGGGGGAGGGAGTAACTTAGTGGAGAATGGGGAGGGGAAAAGGAAGAGAAGGGGAAAGGGGACAAAAATCAAATTAAGTACGTTACTGTGAACTTCTTCATCCAGTGCCTTAACTTTTCCTTTCTTCTTAATAAGCTGGATTTTGCAGGCATTGGCTTCCCAATCTTTATCATTGCCTCCATCAAATCCCACACCTAAACCATCATGAGGTAAAAAAGCAAAATTTAGAAACTGGCTACTGATAAAATTATTAATGTGAGGCAAAATTTTTAATTAAAAATATATTCTCATCTAATTAATTCACTAATGTATTAATTCAATTACCTACTGAAAACCTATTGTGTGTCAAGAACCAGGATAGCTGCTAGACACAAAAACAAAAATAACTCCATTCCTGTCCTCAAATTTTTAAGTCTATCGAGAAGACAGACAAGGAAAAAATAATTCAGCATGATTATGAATTATAATAAAAATACTACAGGTTACAATTGGGATACAATGGAGAAATGCAAAAGTTGGGCACCCCCCTCTGAAGGTAGCTAAGGAAAGAAGGTCACAGAATACATCTCTTAAGAGTCTCCTTAAGTTGCTAAGGAATTTGAAAAAGCTACCCTGAAGATACTGGGAAAACACTGTCCTTTAAGCAGAGAAGTGATTCGGCAAAAATGTTTAGCAAAGCCCTTCTAGAAACAAGTGTAGGGAAAGAACTGGAGGGAGAGAAACGGAAGGAAGAAACCAGCTGTCAAAAGCTACAGCTACAGCAAAGCAAAAATGAAGAGGACCTGAACTAAACAGTGGTAATGCAGACAGAAATAAATGATATTGAAAAGTGGAACTGACTGAATGTAAGTGAGAAAGCAGGAGAAGTGTGGAATACCTCAAAGGACTTGTTGAATGGCTTGAAGGACTTGTTGAATGATTCTCAATAAAAGGGACATAGAAAAACAGAGTGGGCATGCCTGTAATCCCAGCTACTTGGGAGGCTGAGGCAGGAGAATGGCTTGAACCTGAGAGGTGGAGGTTGCAGTGAGCTGAGATCACGCCACTGCATTCCAGCCTGGGCGACAGAGTGAGGTTCATCTCAAAAACAAACAAAAAACAGGGTGGGGAGTGGGGTGAGGACTGCAATGTATTCAGCTTTTCTTTTTTTTTTTTGAGACAGGTTCTTGCTCTGTCGCCCAGGATGGAGGGCAGTGGCGCAATCTCAGCTCCCTGCAACCTCTGCCTCCCAGGTTCAGCAATTCTCCTGCCTCAGCCTCCCAAGCAGCTGGGATCACAGGTGCACACCACAATGCATGGCTAATTTTTTTTTTTTTTTTAAGTAGAGATGGGGTTTCACCATGTTGGTTAGGCTGGTCTTGAACTCCTTACCTCAAGTGATCCATCCACCTCAGCCTCCCAAAGTGCTGGGATTACAGGCGTGAGTCACCACGCCCGGCCTCAATTCAATTTTTGAACATGCAAAGTTTAAAATATCATGGTCTATCTAGGAAGAAACTTGTAGGAGGCCTAGAATACAGCTTGGGAGATAAATCTGGATTAAAAGAAATACATCTGGATTAGAAGTCACCAACATACTCTCACACAAAAAAATTAAAATTAAAAATAAAAAATATTGGCCGGGCGCAGTGGCTCATGCCTGTAATCCCAGCATTTTGGGAGGGTGAGGCGGGCAGATCACGAGGTCAGGAGATCGAGACCATCCTGGCTAACATGGTGAAACCCCGTCTCTACTAAAAATACAAAAAATTAGCCGGGCGTGGTGGCAGGTGCCTGTTGTCCCAGCTACTAGGGAGGCTGAGGCAGGAGAATGGCGTGAACCCGGGAGGTGGAGCTTGCAGTGAGCTGAGATCATGCCACTGCACTCCAGGCTGGGCGACAGAGCAAGACTCCATCTCAAAAAAATAAAAATTAAAAATAAATAAAAAATAAAAAGAATAAAACAAAGAAGTTACCAACATATATTAACAGAAGGCTGATGGGCCGGGCACGGCAGCTCACGCCTGTAATCCCAGCACTTTGGGAGGCCGCGGCGGGCAGATCACGAGGTCAGGAGATCGAGACCATCCTGGCCAACATGGTGAAACCCCGTCTCTACTAAAAATACAAAAATTAGCTGGGTGTGGTGGCAGGCACCTGTAATCCCAGCTACTCAGGAGGGTGAGGCAGGAGAATTGCTTGAACTCGGGAGGCGGAGGTTGCAGTGAGCCAAGATCACGCCACTGCACTCCAGCCTTGTGACAGAGTGAGACTCCGTCTCAAAAAAAAAAGAAGATTGATGAGTCAGAGCTCACCCATGAAGACACCAAATAAGAGAAGTGGATCTAGAAAAGAATATTGGCTGGGTGCAGTGGCTCACGCCTATAATCCCAGCACTTTGGGAGGCCAGGGCGGGTGGATCTCCTGAGGTCAGGAGTTCAAGACCAGCCTAGGCAACATGGTGAAACCCCATCTCTACTAAAAATACAAAAATTAGCCAGGCGTGGTGGTGCACACCTGTTATCCCAGCTACTGGAGAGGCTAAGGCAGAAGAATCAGCTGAATCCGGAAGGCAGAGGTTGCAACAGTCAGCCAAGATCGCACCATTGCACTCCAGCCTGGATGACAGAGCAAGAGTCACCTCAAAAAAAAAAAGAATCTTGAAGAACATTAATATTTGAGCTGTAAGTAGAAGAAAGGAGCCTCCAAAGCAAACAGAAAAGAAGTAATCTTAGCATCTTAGGAAGAGAATAAGATGTGCTGTCAAAGAAGCTAAGGAAGGAGAGAATTTTAAAAACAAAGGAGTTGAGGAACTGACTTTCCATTACTAAGGAAAGTCAAGGAAGACAAATGCCCATTCCATGTGGCAATGTTAAGTGTACAAAAAAGAGTTAACACAGCAGGTGTGAAACTGCTATCCTTAGAAAGGCCTGTTTTCAAGGTTGGCCCTTCACTGGTGTCTAGAAACTTGGTTTTTGGAAGGATTCCTACCACCCTAACCAAAAGTGTCTCACTACACAAACTGCAAACAAAGTGGTTTATGCTGAACATCTGCTCTTATTTTGGGAGTCTAGAATTTTGGTACATGCTGGGCAGAGGGTGCCTACGTGACCAACCCCCGATGAAAACCTTAGGCACTGATCCACTGGTGAGCAGCTTGTGCCTAGCTTTCTCAAGACTTCAATTTCTGCACCTTCTCCCTTTGCTGATTGTGCTTTGTATTCTTTTGTTATAATGAAACGTAGCCATGAGTACAACCAAATGCTGAGTTCTGTGAGTCCTCCTAGGGAATCGTCAAATCTGAGGATGGTCTTAGGAACCTCTGACATAGTTGAGGGAAGGAGCTAGGGTAGAACATAAAGTTGCCAGAAGGTTATGTTTATGTGTAATTTATTTAAGATAGAAGAGGCTGGAATCAGTGCTTGCCTGTAATCCCAGCACTTTGAAAGGCCAAGGCAGGAGGATCACTTGAGGCCAGGAGTTTGAGACCAGCCCAGGCAACATAGTGAGACTCTCGTGTCTACAAAAACTTTTTAAAAATTAGCTGGGCATGGTGGCACACAGCTAGAGTCCTAGCTACTCAGGAGGCTACGGAGGGAGGATTGCCTGAGCCCAGAGTTCGAGACTGCAGTGAGCTATGACCGCACCACTACACTCCAGCTGGGGTGACAGAGTGAGACCCTATCTCAAAAATAAATAATAAAAATAAGAAAAAAGAACCTGAGGCAAGTTTATGTGCCAAAGCATGAAATCAATGGATAAAAATTAAAGTTATAGGAAAGAAAAAAGAATTTACAGAGTAAGACCTTCACGAATTTTGTTTTACCACAATAATCCCCCATATGATGTTTCTACAATAATATTCTTAAGAGATCATCATAAGCAATACTCCACATAAATGGTAACACTGTTGAGATTACATAAATAAATCCTTCAAATATGATAAAAGACAAAAATTCTTCCAATTTACACTTACTCAAAACAAAACAGACTTTAATAGTCTAGTCTCCTAATAACAATAAAAATAGTATTTAAAGAATCATGCAAAATCCATAGTATTTTTTTTAAAGTACCAGCAGAATCATATCCTCTGTACTCCAGTCTCTGAAGGCCTTTGATTAGGGTCTCCAGGATTTCTCGTCTCGTTCGAGGAACATGGTAGTTTAAGTAAGCAAATATACCTGCAAATAAACAAATATTTAATGAAAAATTCTGATTTAAAAAATCAAAATTAGCATAATTATGTCAAGTATGTGAAAAAATGTGAAGTTAGATTCTGTCTTTCAAACATTTCAAACCGTTTAAAGGCCATGGAACTTTTTCAAGGGGGAGTTTCTCATAAGTATAAAAAACTAAAGTAAACATGTCAAAATACATGTTTACAATTTTTTCTTTTTTTTTTTTTGAGACAGAGTCTCGCCCTGTCACACAGGATGGAGTCCAGCAGCGCTATCTCGGCTAACTGCAAGCTCCGCCTCCCGGGTTCACACCATTCTCCTGCCTCAGCCTCCCGAGTAGCTGGGACTACAGGCGCCTGCCACCACGCCCGGCTAATTTTTTGTATATTTAGTAGAAACGGGGTTTTACTATGTTAGCCAGGATGGTCTCAATCTCCTGACCTCGTGATCTGCCCGCCTCGGCCTCCCAAAGTGCTAGGATTACAGGTGTGAGCCACTGCACCCGGCAAAGAAGCATACAAAGCTTCTTTTTTTCCATGGCTACTTATTTTCCATGACTGCCATTTTTGTCAAGTGAAATTTAATTTTTTTAAAAACCAATTAACAAATTCATGGTTTATGTCCTATATACAGAGCATTTCGTTTCAAGAAAAAAATTTCTAAAGTAATTTAAGCAACATATATAGGCCCTAAAATCTGTACCAATGAGATTAATTTTGCTTACTTCCAATAACCATGCTATCAGTGACATTTAGGAATAAATGATATGAAAAATACTCACCCCTTAAATAATTACGTAAAATAGTAAAAACTGACCAAATATATAACTATCTTAAAAGATAATTGCTTGAATTACTTGTTCATCACATTAGCAAATGACAACCACATAACAACCCTTGAAAATTCACAGAAAAAGAGCAATCATTTGGAAAAACAAAACTAGAAATCAAAGCAGTAATACAATGTGAACTGAACCGGATAAGCAAAGAAGTAACAAAACACAGGTAAAGGAAATCCACACTTTTAGGAATGGCAGCATGGGCATTATCTGAGGTTTTGCATGGCTGTGCTTTGGCCAGAGTGGACACAGCTTTAATGTATCAAAACTGAAGACTAAAATATATAAAATATACAAAAATACAAGTTCAAGCTGCTTATTTTAAAACTTCCCTTTTTCTTAACTACATTTCACTGTAATTCTGATTCATAAGAAGTTTAAATTAATTCTGTGAGATAGAACTCCCAAAAAACTAGTCTTCATTTCTATCTGAAAAGAGACATTTACTTCTATAGAGTGTGATCCTACTGAAATATTTCAGTATACAAAAATGGCGCATTGTTGATACCCAACAGGAAAGCCATAACATATATGCTGATCACCATGATCAATACATTGCAATTTTCTCAAATAAATTATTATGCCCTAAAAAAGAGAAACTCACACATTAAAATCCAAAATAACCTGAAACAACGGTTTCAACTCTCCCCAAAGAAGTAGTTCCAGGCCAAAGACTTACAGAAATCCCATATTTCATTCAGATTAAAAAAAGACACACATACACCTTACATTTTTATTTTTTTAAGCTTTCCTGTAATGTACAGTCATTTTACTTTCACAGCACCACCACCCTGTAAGGGAGGGTAGAACATCTATCTTACATAATTCAAAAATAGAAATTGAGTTAACTGATATCCCAGAGATACCCACAAATAGCATTGCCAACCTCAAAGCACAGCAATTAAGATAAGGATAAACAACATGCTGCTTAAGGATATTGCTAAGGTAAGAGTGGTAGCGGCACAGCAATGTGCAGCTTCCAACTTTCAATGGCTACTCAAGATATAAACACTAGAGGGCAGTAGAAGAGTCTCCAGACCAATCTGCACCCATTTAATTCAGAAGAATGAGTCCGGGGTTTTTGTTGTTACTGGTGTTCCTTCATAAAGTATCTGTAATATGAATAAACCAATAACTCAAGTGTAAATCAAACTTTGCACTCTTCACCTATGGGTCACTGACCTTTGAGAAAGATTAAACACCTACAGATAACTATCAGTTAAGTATTTTAACCAGGTCATTAAAAGACAATACACAGCACACAAATCTTTTCTAAAACAATACTTTAATACAAATGCGGGCCAGGTGCAGTGGCTCACGCCTGTAATCCCAACTTTGGGAAGCTAAGGCAGGCGCATCACCTGAAGCCAGGAAATCAAGACCAGCCTGGCCAACATGGTGAAACCCATAGTTACTACTAAAAATACAAAAATTGGCCGGGCATGGTGGCGTGCACCTGTACTCCAGCTACTTGGTAGGCTGAGACGGGGAGAATCACTTGAACCCAGGAGGCAGAGGTTGCAGTGAGCCGAGATCGCACCGCTGCACTCCAGCCTGGGAGACAGAGCGAGACTCCATCTCAAAAGAAAAAAAAAGTGTGAAAAAAACTGAATCTGAACTAGTTCCCACCACTGTGACTGCATCAGCTAGAGTCCACTAAAGGAGGATACAATCTAGCTTATTTGAAAACAGAAGCCTGTCGAGGATTGTTTGCAGTCTGTCCAGAGCTGCCAAATTCTAAGCACATCCAGAAAAACTCACTCCTAAACTCTCTCTTTTTTAAGAAATCTAAGTCTGATAGTAAAAGTAAAAATGTAAGCCAGATGATAAAAATGAAAGTTGGTAAAAATGTAAAAATGTAAGCCGGATGGTAAATGATTTAAAGATTAAAGATGTATATGAATTTGTTAAAACTATTTAAATGCTAATGATATAAAATTGTTTTTAAGACAATTTATAGACTCTACTTTTTTTTAAAGATTAATGCGGCAGGGCTGGGTGGCTCACGCCTGTAATCCCAGCAACTTGGAGGCCAAGGCGAGTGGATCACATGAGGTAAGGAGTTCAAGACCAGCCTGGGCAACATGCTGAAACTCCGTCTCCACAAAAATACCAAAATTAGCCAGGCATGATGGCAGGTGCCTGTAATCGCAGCTACTCAGGAGGCTGAGGCAGGAGAATTGCTTGAACCTGGGAGGCAGAGGTTGCAGTGAGCTGAGATCGTGCCACTGCACTCTAGCCCGGGCAACAGAGCAAGACTCTGTCTCAAAAAAAAAAAAAAAAAAGATTAAGTAATGCAATATTAAATTCACTGTTTTTAATAATGTAACTCAACAACAGCATTCAACTTTAATAATACTTCTAACTCCAATCTCCTTGGTTTATAATGGCTCACTATATGAATCTTGAGAGCTTAAGAACATTTTGGCTGGGCACAGTGGCTCACACCTGTAATCCCGACACTGTGGGAGGCCGAGGCGGGCGGATCACGAGGTCAGGAGTTCAAGACCAGCCTAACCAACATGGTGAAACCCCGTCTCTACTAAAAATACAAAAAAAAAAAAAAGCCAGGTGTGGTGGCACGTGCCTGTAGTCTCAGCTACTCGGGAGGCTGAGGCATGAGAATAGCTTGAACCTGGGAGGCAGAGGTTGCAGTGAACCTAGACTGCACCACTGAACTCCAGCCTGGGCAACAGAGCAAGACTCTGTCTCAAAAAAACAAACAAACAAACAAATAAAAAAGTAACAGAGCTAGAAGAATTAAGGGGATTAGCCTCAGACATACCTGATGAGGAAAATGGGAGCTAAGAAGTTGAACCTGTCAGTTTCATAGCCCTGTCCCTTGATAGCACTACTAGCCCAAGACATTCCACCTGCGGGGATACCGGGTTAACTGTAATCTTGGGGTGCCCAAGCCAATACTGGCAGCAATTCATCAGGTACACAGGGCATGTTCACAAGGGAGGCATTCACAACTCACAATGATGCTTGTTAGAGCAGAAATCATTAGTCTGACCTCTATTTTCAGGTCTTTGACTTGTCTTATCAAAACTCCCAATAAACAGTTTTTTGTTTTTTTTTTTTGAAACAGAGTCTCGCTTTGTCGCCAAGGCTGGCGCCATCTCAGCTCACTGCAACCTCCACCTCCCAGGTTCCAGCAATTCTCCTGCCTCAGCCTCCCAAGTAGCTGGGATTACAGGGGCCGCCGCCATGCCCGGCTAATTTTTCGTATTTTTAGTAGAGATGGGGTTTCGCCATGTTGGCTAGGCTGGTCTCGAACTCCTGACCTCAGGTGATCCACTCGCCTCAGCCTCCCAAAGTGCTAGGATTACAGGCATAAGCCACTGCACCCGGCCTAAACTCCCAATAAACAGTTCTTAAGTAAGGTAATGACAAAAGCCTAATATCAACTTTCCGCCACTCTTCAGTAATTGCTATAAGAGCACACACAGTAGCTGTATAAGCATAGATTCTCTACCCCTAAATCAGCATGCACTTCACAAGTGTAAGCTTTCTTACTAATGGAATATACTTGGAATAAAATAACTCCCTAACTGAAGCAGATGCTTGAACCTACAGGCATCATTCTCAGAAAATGGCAACTTAAATTCAATGACAAGCAATTATGAGCACCTTGCTAATAAAATTTCAGAAGCAATCTGGATCACAGACTAGACACACCTGGTTGAAAGCAATGTAGCTGCAAATACAGACTGTTAAACCTTACTGAAAAGAAAACTGACTAGTCAAATTATTAAAATTCCTATGCCTGGTTGCATTTATGTCCTTATGAATACTAAATTTTATTTTTATATATTTTATCATTTGACAGCTACAATATTTTGGGACCCTAAACATTGTAACTTATCAGTGATAAGTGTTCAAATTCATTCTCTAAACTTAAAACTTCTGAATCAAAATCCACCTACAATGTCACTTAAACTCTAAATTTTATTTTTCTTATAATGCTAGTCACAAATTAATTCATCATCATCATTAAAAATTCAAAGTAGGCCAGGAGCAGTGGCTCACATCTGTAATCCCAGCACTGTGGGAAGAGAGGCAGAGGATTACTTGAGCTCAGGAGTTCGAAACCAGCCAGGGCAACATAGCAAGACCCTGTCTCTATTAAAATTTGAAATAAATAGATAAAGATTAAAACTATACAGATGCTACAGAATTGTGAAAATCTCTCCTTTCTGTCTCCACACAGGTTCCAACCCCTTTCTCAGAGATAACTACTGTTATTCCCATACACACAGTCCCAGTCCTTCAGCTATAAATTTTTCTACATGCCAGGCACAGTAGCAGATGCCTGTAATCCCAGCACTTTCATAGGCCAAGGCGGGAGGATCACTTGAGGGCAGGAGTTTGAGATCAGCCTGGGCAATACAGGGAGACCCTGCCTCTACAAAAAATAAAAAATTAGGCATGGTGGTGCATGCCCGTAGTCCCAGCTACTTGGAAGGCTGAGGTGGGAGAATCACTTGAGCCCAGGGGTTCAAGGTTGCAGTGAACTAGTCAATATTATAATTATGGAATCACATTCTACATTTAAGATTTCTTTAAAATTTAGTATTATTTGAGATACATTTTCTTTTTTCTTTTCACCAGGGGTCTGCTCTGTCGCCCAGGCTGGAGTACAGTGGCACAATCCCAGCTCATTAAAACCACCACCTCCTGGACTCAAGTGATCCTCTCATCTCAGCCTCCCAAGTAGCTGGGACCACAGGCACATGCTAATGTGCCTGTAATTTATTTATTTATTTACTTATTTATTTTTAATTTTTGAGATGGAGTTTTGCTCTTGTCGCCAAGGCTGGAGTACAGTGATGCGATCTCGGCTCACTGCAACCTGTCTCCCAGGTTCAAGCAATTCTCCTGCCTCAGCCTCTGGAGTAGCTGGGATTACAGGCGTAAGCTACCACGCCCAGTTATTTTTTTATTTCTTGTAGAAATGAGGTCTCACTACATTGCCCAGGCTGGTCTCGAACTCCTGGACTCAAGCGATCCTCTTGTTTCGGCCTCCCAAAGTGCTGGGATTACAGGCATGAGCCAATGCATCCAGCCAAGATACATCTTCTACAATCCTAAAAGCACATATAAAGGCCAGGTGCCATGGCTCACGCCTGTAATCCCAGCAATTTGGGAGGCCGAGGAAGGTGGATCGCTTGAGGTCAGGAGTTCGAGATCAGCCTGGCCAACATGGTGAAACCCCATCTCCATTAAAAATACAAAATTCCTAGCCAGGCATGGTGACGCGTGCCTGTCCCAGCTACTCAGGAGGCTGAGGCAGGAGAATCACTTGAGCCCAGAAGGTGGGGCAGAGGGTGAAGTGGGCCGAGATTGCGCCACTGCACTCCAGGCTGGGCGACACAGTGAGACTCTGTCTCAAAAAAATAAAAAATGTAAAAGTAAAATAAAATAAATCACACATACAAAAATAACATATGGAGTGAAACAATTAAGACTTTCAATTATTTGTGTGTTTAATTGGTTCATGTCTCCCCTACTTTACTGTAACTATTGCCACTAGAAGGGGCTCCATGACACGTCTCTTGCACATTTAACATTCTGGAGCTCAAATCACTAGTTAAGTCATGACATCTCTATACACTCCCTCACAGTCTACCTATGTCATCATCTTTCTTGAGAAAAAAAAGCATGTACTTCCTGCTCACAATCTTCAAATATTCCATCTCTCTCTCTTCTGACCATTCACATCAGACTACAATTTTTCATCATTCTGCCAAGTCAAACCCTCTGGGTCCACTGTGCTCTGACTCCTAGTCTCTGAGCATCTCTACATTGAACTATGACAGCCAAGGAGAACTCATCTATCCTATCCATTTCAGTCCACTTTCGGATGGGCCCTCCAAACTGCTGACCAATCCTATTAATTCATCACTTGCTTAACTTTCAAACTTCTCCCAGATATTATTTTAGAGGCTAAGCTACACACTACTCTCAAATCCTCATTTTCTCTTCCCAGCTTCTTTTTCATTTTTGGTAGATTCTTACTTTATAGAATTAAAGTCTTTTTTTTTTTTTTAGACAGAGTCTCGTTCTGTCACCCAGGCTGGAGGGCAGTGGCGCTATCTCAGCTCACTGCAACCTCCACCTCCTGAGTTCAAGCGATTCTCCCGCCTCAGCCTCTTGAGCAGCAGCTGGGATTACAGGCGTGTGTTACCACACCTGGCTAATTTTTGTATTTTTAGCAGAGATGGGGTTTCACCATGTTGGCCAGGCTGGTCTCAAACTCCTGACCTCAGGTGATCTGCCCACCACGGCCTCCCAAAGTGCTGGGATTATAGGCGTGAGCCACTGCGCCTGGCCAGAATTAAAGTTTTCATTTTCTTTTTTTGTTTTTAAAATATAGAGACAAGGTCTCAATATGCTGTCCGGGCTGGTATCAAACTCTAAGCCTCAAGTGATCCTCCCGCCTCAGCCTCCCAAAATGCTGAGTTTACAAGCATGAGTCACTGCCCCTCACCCATCTTCTTTTCAACAGTTTAACAACATATAAATACTTCTCATCCTTCCTTGTAATCTCAAGAGAGACATATTACACATACTACTCTCTGAAGCTAGCCTCTCCCCTACTTGTAACTTTTTTTTTTTTTTTAACAGTCCTGCTCTGTCACCCAGTATCCAGGCTGGAGTGCAGCAGCACAATCATAGCTCACTGCAGCCTCAAACTCCTGGGCTCAATCCTCCCACCTCAGTCTTCTAAGTAGACTGGACTACAGGTACGCACCACCACGCCTGGCTAATTTTTTTTTGTTTTTAATAGAGATGGGATCTCACTATGTTGCCTGGGCTGATCTTGAACTCCTAGCCTCAAGCAATCCTCCTGCCTCAGCTTCCTGAGTGGCTGGGATTACAGGTGTAAGCCAAAACACTGGCTACTTATAACTCTTTTTTTTTTTTTTTTTTAATTGAGACAGAGTGTCACTCAGTCACCCAGGCTGGGGTGCAGTGGCATGTTCTCAGCTCACTGCAACCTTCACCTCCCAGGTTCAAGCACTTCTCCTCCCTTAGCCTCCCAAGTAGCTGGGATTACAGGTGCGTACCACGACAACTGGCTAATTTTTGTATTTTTAGTAGAGATGGGGCTTCGCTATGTTGGCCAGGCTGGTCTCAAACTCCTGACCTCAAGTGATTCGCCCACCTCAGCCTCCCAAAATGCTGGTATTACCAGAGGGAACCCCGCGCTGGGCCTTACTCCTAACTCTTGATGAGTGTTTCTCCAACTTTGTAAATACAGAACCCTTTTGTTAACATCAAAATATTCTGAGGCTCCTTCACAACAATGGGTTAAATTTTTATTATTCAATGATCTAGAACAATCTTTATTCAACTTACAGACAAAGTTATAAGCATATGAATAAGCAATGAACACCCTGTAACAACTTCAGGGCTTGTAGGTCAGGAACCACAGCTCTAGAATTCAACTTCTCAACACTCCCAGGGGACTTCAATCCCAAAATCCTCTTCTTTTTCATATTACTTGCAGCCCTCCTCCTAAACACAAACTGAGGCCCTTCTGCCTTGACATATGCAATTTCTCTAATAATTTGTTCATAACCATATCCAATTAACTCCTCTGCAGTATTACATATGAATGACCTTTTTCTACTTTTATAGACTCTGTTCAAGGCAATATACTACTTTGGAACTCTTCTGCCTTTAACCACTGTTCCTTGGTCTGTTTTCCTGGCACTTCTATTTCCTCCTTCAACCCCTCTGGTAGTAGTTCTCAAACTATTTCCGCCTCCATTCACTGACGGTTAACATATGCCATTAATGATTACCTCTCACAGTATACTAATTCTCTACAAGTTGAGTAAAAGTCCTGCCCCAACACCCAGAACATTCCTGAACCTAACACAGATACCCAAACCCCAGAGCTCTCCAGTCTCTAAATTTCTACTCATTCTACTTGTGGTCTATGACATGGCAATGAACAAGGACTGTGTATTTTCACCTGAAGCTGTTGCACGTGCATTCATTTTCTTTCCTCTGATCAGGCAGCAATTCCTTGAAGGCAACTCTCTTATTTTAGTCATCTCTGCAAAGGGCAGAGTGCCAAGTATAAAGCCATCATTTCAAATATCTGCAAGTATCTTCTAACACTTTCTAGGCACCTGAAATATACGGTCAAAAAATTCTCAAACCACAGAAACAGAACACTATTTCACTGGATGCTAAAAAGGAATGAAGTAAAGAAAGATTTCATAATTAAAGGTTTAAGAACTACCTGGTTAAAGTTAGGTATATATTTAGAACTTTCTGGAACCTTTAATCTTGCTAATTGTGAATCTCCAAGAGCAGAATTTCCCAAACTTGTGTTACAAAACCCTTTCCCGCCTTCTACTGCTAATTACCAGAACCTATTAATCTCCATTTCCAGGGGACAATTGAAGAAATGCTTATTAAGCAATTATTTTCTCTCACAACTTCTTCATATCCAGTATATGTAAGGATATGTTAATAGTACTGGTTTTATAACCAATCCTAGCAGCCAATCTCAGCATCCCTCAATTATCCCCAAAGCCATTAGACAGTATAATTACAAAAAACTTTTGAAAAATTCATTTTAGGATACTTTAAAATTGCAAGTTCCTTTACTGCTTTTAAAAAGGATCTCATTTGCAAACATTACATTTATTTATTTACTTATTTATTTATTTATTTTGAGACAGTCTCTCACTCTTGTCGCCCAGGCTGGAGTAGAATGGCACTATCTCAGCTCACTGCAACCTCCACCTCCTGGGTTCAAGAGATTCTCCTGCCTCGGGCTCCCGAGTAACTAGGATTACAGGCGTGTGCCACTACGCCCGGCTAATTTTTTTGGATTTTTAGTAGAGACGGGGTTTCACCATGTTGGTCAGGCTGGTCTCAAACTCCTGACCTCAGGTGATCCACCCGCCTCAGCCTCCCAAAGTGCTGGGATTGCAGGCGTGAGCCACCGCGCCCATCCCCAAAATTCCATTTTATATACACCGTCGAATCAGAAGGGTATAACTTCACATTTATAAAAACAATAGCAAAATCTGTTAAAAGCTAGGGATAGCTTAAGTGACTTGACACTCAGCAAAACCAAAAATAATACAAATAAAAAGGAAAAAGTATATTCCAAACTACCAAGAAAAAGGAAGATAAAATAAATTTGGAAAATAGACACACTATTCTTCTCTGGGAGATTCTCAATGCTTATTATTAATACATTAAAGATTCCAAGAAATCCTCCAATCAAAAAACAAAACAAAACATTACCACGCGATTTAATATGTTGCTTCCCAAATTTACTGGACCATAGGATCTTTTTTCCTAACACTTATTAACATCCCAATACAAGCTGGTAAACATATCAATTTTATCAGTATATCTGATTGAAAAAAAGCATATCAGAATCTTCAATCCTCATTCTTCTGCTTCAACATTGTACAACGTTGAAATAAAATAATCTTTTAGGCAAATTTAACTAGGGCCGGGTAAGGTGGCTCACTCCTGTAATCCCAGCACTTTGGGAGGCTGAGGTAGGTGGATTACCTGAGGTCAGGAGACCAGCCTGGTCAACATGGTGAAACCCCACCTCTACCAAAAATGCAAAAATTAGCCAGGTGTGGTGGTACACCCCTGTAATCCCAGCTACTTGGGAGGTTGAACCCCGGAGACAGAGGCTGCAGTGAGCCAAGATCATGCCGCTGCACTCCAGCCTGGGCGACAGAGAGACACCCCGTCTCAAAAAAAAAAAAAAAAAAAAAAAAAAAAAACAAAGAAAAGAAAAGAGAGAGAGAAAGAAAGAAAGAGAGAGAGAGAGAGAAAGAAAGAAAGAAAGAAAAGAAAGAAAAAAGAAAAGAAAAGAAAGGAAAGAAAGGGAAAAACTTAACTAGATAGCAAGTAATCAGAAAGTAAGCTTCCAGATTTTCCCATCTAGTCTAATTTTCACTCCATTTCTCTGCTCAGGAATTTTAGTTCAATGACTAAGATGTGGGAGGAAAATAATGACACTCATCTTCTTATCTTTCAGAATTTACATTAGAGAGAAAATAAATTCTGAACCCTATCCCTAGAATCAGGCAAAACCGTGGTATGACTTAAAAGCAGGACCTCAGAAATGCCTCAAATATTCACTTTTTATTTCTTCAATACCTGTTTCCTCAGCAGTAAAACTCTATGGAATGGAGACACAAACTATGTGAAAACTCCCAACATTTAGTCTCCACCCTAAATGTATCTCCCTTATCTGAACCTGATTTCCATATCTGATTTATTTATTTATATTTATTTATCATTTTTGAGATGGAGTTTTGCTCTTTTTTGCCCAGGCTGGATTACAATGGCGCGATCCCGGCTCACTGCAACCTCCACCTCCTGGGTTCAAGCAATTCTCCTGCCTCAGCCTCCCGAGTAGCTGGGATTACAGCCGCGTACCACCACGCCCAGCTAATTTTGTATTTTTAGTAGAGATGGAGTTTCACCATGTTGGCCAGGCTAGTCTTGAACTCCTGAGCTCAGGTGATCCACCTGCCTCGGCCTCCCAAAGTGCTGGGATTATAGGCGGGAGCCGCCACGCCCAGCGCTGATTTATTTATTTATTTATTTATTTTTCAGTAAGTACTTTGACTACGTTTTTTTCTTGGAACATGATGAAATGACCTGCAACCAGAATGTTGAGTACTTGATGAGGCACACCCCTCATCATTCAGGAACAGTTAACTACCAAATGAAGCACACTGGAGATTGACCAGTTTGCAAATTCACTACTTCACAGCTCCAAACTAAATGCAAAACCATTCTACTAAGTAGACACTGCAAAAGTCTGATTCTGAAGTCAGCTCTACTCTAATAATTTCAGTAAGCTATTTATAGGTGTTTCTGTTTTTATGTGGGTTTTTTTAATCTACTCTAAATTTAAACCTGCTCCTCATTTTCAGAAGCTGAAATGAGCATAAAGTTAAATACAGGAAATATATACACTAACGAGTACAATCCACCTCCTGTTCAGTTCCTTCGTGTAAAAGGCTGCAAATAAGAAGTCTCCCAGAGAGTTTTCAATTCTCTTACAATGGTACTTCCCTTTAAAAAAAAAAAAAAAAAAAAGTGTACTTTCTTCCAGGGATAAAGTCGGCTGTAAATTTCAATAAGAAAGGTAAGAATACAATTATTTTTACTGGCAATAGCCAAGTTAACACCAATTTTAGAAGATATCAGTCATGTCAGACACGATTCTCAAAGTCTCTTTCACTAACACTTAGGTCATAATAAACGACTCTCAAAACATGGAATAAAAGAGCCTAACCTTAATTTTTTAAGGCTCTAGGAAAGATATTTGTTCAACTTTCCATAGCTTGTATTTTTAATGGATGCACATGCAAGGGATAAATGATATTTTTCATAGTTGGTATTCTAAAGGGGTATACATCCAAGGTATAACTGATATTTTTCAGAGCTGGCATTTTTAATGGGTGCACACGCAAATGATAAATTATGTATAACCTATCGCCACAGACATTTGAAGGCCTCTTCCACCAGAGGATCAGGTCTAAGCCCATTAACCAAGTTATTGATTAGCAATGGTTTCTGTTGAGACAAGGGATGGCAGGAAGTATCACGTTTAATGGCACTACCGTGGCTCTAGCTAGGGTCTGTTTTCTACTGGGCCTCCCCAGAAACAAGTAAAATATTTTTTGAAAGATTTTTAGAAAAATGCAAGGTAAGTTCAAGAGACCTCGCCCGAGGTTCCACAGGTTGCCTCACTCACCTGGTGGGCCCTTTTGAAGGCAACCCCCTCCACACCTCAATTCCCCCAGCTCTCTCCTCCTTTTTCAATAAAGGCGTTTCTCTCCCCTCTCGGTTCCTTCTCCGCGCCAAGGCGCCCGCTGGCCCCCGGCAAAGGGGGCCCGCCTTCCTCTCAGGTGCCTTTCTCCCGGCCGCCACCCCCTCTCCCGCCCGTGGATGCCGGCCCCCGCCCCCGCAGCCACCACTGGGCGCCCCTTGCCCATCACCCAGACTTCGCACCCTCCACACTCCCGCTTCCGCCCGTCGCCTTGGGCCTTAGCGGCACCCGCACCGCACCCCAGCGCCGCCCGGCAACACGCCCCCCGCTCCCGGCCCCCCTTACCACACATGATGCCGGAGACACGGCCCGCGAGGCCAGGGGCGAGTGGCTGGCGGGATCGGGGGTGCACACACGAGCTTCGGTGGGCAATCTGCGGGCTCGGGGGCCGGGGTGGCGCCGACACGACTCCCTCGGGGATGCGACGGCCAAGGTAACAACAGCCTTCTCCGCCTCCCGGGCTCCGCCAGCAACCGCCGCCGGGCCCCGCCCCTCGGCGCGCAGCGCGCCGCCGCCGGTAGGCCCCATTGAACCGCTCACGCGCCGCTCACGCGCAAGTCCCGCCTCCCAGCGCTGCCCCGCCCCCCGAGCCCACGCAGGCGCTGGACTGCTGGCGGCGGCGACGTGGCAGTGGCTCGTGGCCGCGTCCGCCTGGAGTTCCTGGATACGCCCGCCCCGGGGCGAGCCGCGGGAGGGACCGAGCCGAGAGGGAGGGAGAAACTCAGCACCTGGCAGGGAATGACGGAAAGAGAAGGATGGAATTGTTAGCAAAGCAATAGCCCGGGTGCGCGCCCCGTGCAGCCCCAGGCCCCAGGCGCCAGCACTGCACGAAGCGGGGAAAGGAGGAAAAAAGCAGGAAGTATGAAAAGGGAATCCTGGGGGACATAAGGCTGAAAAAAATTGCAAAGAATTAGGTTGAGGTGGGAGGAGAGAGATAACAAAATTCTTGACTGTAAAGCCCCAAAGGTCAGCCTCTCTGGTAATAAGCAATTCAATTCCTTGTGTAATATGCTTGGCCCCTAAAAGCCCTCCGCATCCGTTGCCTCCATAACCCTCAGTTTATTGTGGAGGGGTAGAGGAGGAATGTAAGGCTCAACTATCCGACTATGAGCCTGGACGTAAGAAACTGCTGGCCCACCTCCTCCCATGACCCACCTGAGACGGCTAGGAATTCCCTAGCTTTAACAGCCGCGCGTTTGACTTACGAACGATTCATTCTATGAATTAATGCGCCATGTCTGACAAGAGAGACTTGATTAGAGAGGGATGATGTTTCAGAGAATTTATTACCTGGGCATTTGCTTTAAACAGCCTTAAATGGTATCTTTAGTCAAATGTGGAGTAATCAGAACTCTATAATGGCTCTAGAGTAGAGTAGTATTAAAAACGTACATGGCACACAGAATTCCTGGAGTGCTGACTGCTGTTCATGTGTCTGGTCTTAGCCTGCTGACTGCTGTTCATGTGTCTGGTCTTAGCCGTCCTTCCAGCCCTATACACTCCCAACAGGCTCAACAGGTAGTTCCTCAACTGGGCCAAGATTCTCAAATCTTTTGCACACTTTGGTTACTCTGCATAGAATCCCCACCACGTCTCTGTTTAGATGCTACCTCTTCAGGAAAGCCTTTTTTATCCCCCCCAGACAGACTTGGAGACATGCATTAACCTCTTACTCTTTGAGCTACTCACTGTAAAGAAATATTCTTTGATATTTTATGATTTTCTGTATTTTCCCACTGGGCTGTAAGTTTCTTGAAGCTAGAACTAGATTTTACATACCCAACACTTTTAGACCACAGCACAAAGTAAAAGATCAAATTTATTTTGGAATGAGTGAAAAAAAGTCCTATTTCCTTAGCGGAATTAACCTTCTATGGCTGGTTATATGATTAAGTGAGCATAAGGCTTTCAGTTTTTCTTACGGGGAAAAGTGCCTTTTTTCACTTGCCTCAGAGAAGCTGAAAAATGTCACATTTAACTAAGCAGAGTATTTCTCACCTAAAAGCCCTTTTGATATTTCAATCCCTTAAACAGGTCCCTAGATCACCCAGAGCAAAGTTTTTAAAAAAAAAAAAAACAGTGAGCTTTTTGGTAATAATACATTTCTTAATTCAAGAAACAAAAGACTGTGGATATACATCTAGCTTCAGAACCCTCATCTAAGGCTCTGGTTAGAACTCCGTTGTATTACCTAGAAGCCAAGGTATGGTTCCAATGCTTAAGCAACATCTTTGTGCACTGGCAGCAAACCTGTCAATGCCACAAAGAAAATGTCAGCAGTACTACCAGAGTTCTCATGCTCCAACTATAATAATCTATTTAACCCTTTGCTTTCCTCTTCTGCCTGCTACTCCACCACAATGACTATCAATTTGTCTTATCCTCTCCACTCAACAAACTATTTTGGAAGATATTTATGAATCAGTTGAGAAGAAACTAGTGTTACAGGTCTTTTAGAATTTGTCTAAATACAAATTTTTAAAAGTTTTCAGTAAAGACTGGAAAGTCCCCAACTCAGAAAAAAAAAAAAAAAGTTAAAAAAAAAAGTAAATAAAAAAATAATTTGACAAAAAAGAGAAGAAACTTTGAAGGACAGTATTTTCCCAACTCAGCCTTGAAGAACCTCACTAACCCAACACAACAAAGAACTCTTTGTAACCATGCGCCAGTTAAGATACACACTTTGGGTGCCTGACTCCCTTTATACAGAGCTCCGCCTTAACTGGACCTTTGGGAATAAGGCCTGAAGGAGAAGAAAATAAATGATCTATGAAGGGAAGGGGACATCTGGGTCTAATTCAAACATCTGAGGGAATGGATTTTCTCTCCTGATCAAAACATTCTGAACGACAACAAAAAAAGTAATGATGGCAAGGGGGTGTCATTTACCATCTCTTTATGTAAGTCCATTTCCCTGTTCATAGATTCATTCCCATTGGATCTGATGGCTGAAGGCCATCAGAGCTTCCAGTTGCCATTACTAATGCAACGAAGAACCTTAATTGAAATAGCTGTAGTCATTTTTATTAACCCTTATGTGAATTCCAGTAATAGCAATAAAATTATTAAAATAAAAATTCCTTTGCATAAGAATATGGGGAGCTGGGGCACATATGTCCTACTTTTTAGGGAGCTTTGTGGAGAAATGTACCCCAGTGGACAGAGAAGATGGTAGCAAGTATCAAAGGAAAAAGAAATAGGTTGAGCCCCTGAGGCCTGTGAAAAGAAATGAGGACAAGAACAAAAGGCACCAATCAAGGCCTCAGAAAGACCCTTTGAGTGAACCCCTTTAGCCTCCCGTAATTCATCCCACACACTTTGGCTCCAGAGGGACCTGTCAAAAATACAAATGTGATCCAGTTTTTCCTTGCTTCCAATATCGTGGGTACTCTTCACCCACAGGATGAGTACTAGGTTTCCCAATTCAGTGGCAGCACTCCCACAGAAAGAGCTTTCACAGAGCTCTTCAAGGATACAGCTCTCACAAATTTATTTCTCACAGTCATGGTGAAAGATGTGCCTAGAGGGCAGAGCTTTCACTGACAAATAATAAATAGAAGACCACTCAAACTAAAGAAGGGGATTTACTAGCTCACGTAATTGGAAAGAACAGGAATACAAACAGCTTTCAGCACATTTATACCCAGGGAAAGAATGTTGTCAGAACTCTTGAACTACCTCTCTGACCTCATGGACAGGGAAATAATCCTCAAATAGCTCTGCAATCACAACTTTATAGCTTGCAGCCCAAAAGGAGAGAGAGGCTATTCCTCCATCCTTTTTATATTCTAGACAAGGATTCTGGCCAGTCCAGTGTGAGTCACATGCCCCACTCCTGTGGCAAAGAAGGCAAGACATTGTGATAGGACAGCTCCACCAAAGCCCTATAGAGTCATATAGCCACATACGGCAAGAGGAAGCAGTTCTTCAAAGGAAAGGGGAAGGTGTTGCTAAAAGAAGAACACCAAGAAGGCACACAAAAAAATATGTCCACCGCATCAAGCAAATATGACCTGATTGCCCCCCAGAAAATCTGAGGCTTGAGGACAAAGGATGCTAACTCCAACTAGAAGCTATGCCCTCCCCAATACTCCTCTCCAACGTGGCTCCAAATTTTTCCAGTAGGCAGAAGCTGGGGCAGAGTTTTCTAGCTCTGTGAGAAAGAAACTCTTTCTACTGCCAAGAAAGTCAACAAATTGAAAACCATGAGATAAACTGGTCCTACCTTTAACCTACTATTTCTGTCCTGTTGGATGTGAACAGAGCCACGATAAGGGGTGGACCATTCAGGGAGCTGCCTAGAACTGAAAGATCACTTGAAACGTAAGGACACAGAAAAAGTACTATTTTTCTAGGGTTTCTTTCAAGGGATACAAAAGTTGCTTCTGTGTATCTTGTAAGCTCCTAGGGAATAATCACAGATAACACTGATATGGCAAAATGGAGTATATGGCTGGGATTTCCCAAGAGGGGTGTAGATTCCCTCTGGACTAGAAAGCAACTAGTTTCATATTCCTGCATAAAAAAATGGACACTGTTGCCCACTCGTAAGTACCTATGAAAGCAAGGAAAGCTTCTCTCCTCCCTCAAGTAGGAATACTCAAGAGGGGTATGGGCCCAACTTCCTTAAGGCAGAATAGTATAGCTATAATGTGCATAGGACTTGCAGCCAGAATGCCAGAGTTCATGTTCCTAGCTTTTCCACTCAAGTTGCATGGCAATGGACAATGTACTTTTCCTTGTGCCTCCATCTTCCAGTTTATAAAAATGGGGACAATAGGCCGGGCACAGTGGCTCAAGCCTGTAATCCCAGCATTTTGGGAGGCCAAGGCGGGTGGATCACTTGAGGTCAGGGACCAGCCTGGCCAATATGGTGAAACCCTGTCTCTACCAAAAATACAAAAATAGTCAGGTGTGGTGGCGCATGCCTGTAATTCCAGAAGAATCGCTTGAACTTGGGAGGAGGAGGTTGCAGTGAGCTGAGATAGTGCCACTGCACTCCAGCCTGGACGACAGAGCAAGACTTCGTCTCAAAATAAAAAGGCAGGGGCGGTGGGGGGGGCGGAGGAGGGACAATAGTTAACTATCACGTAGGATTAAATGACTTCATAAATATAAGGTGCTTAGAACAGTCTTTGTGAAAACCTCAGGCTTGAGGATGAAGGATGTTCAATGAATAAATGAACACTGAATGTTCAATGAACGTTTGCTATTTTTATATATGTTGCTCTCATGTGACTGTATGTCATCCTGCATAGGGCTTCATCCTAATTTTGGTTAGTGAAAAATCCTCAGGCCAGGCGTGGTGGCTCACGCCTGTAATCTCAGCACTTTGGGATGCTGAGGCAGGTGGATCACTTAAGCCCACGAGTTGCAGATCCACCTGAGCAACATGGTAAAATCCCGTCTCTACAAAAAAAAAAAAAAAAAAAAAGGAAAATTAGCTGGGTGTGGTAGTGCGCACCTATAGTCCCAACTACTTGAGAGGTGGAGGTGGGGAATCACGAGTCTGGGAAGTCAAGGCTGCAGTGACCCATAATCACGCCACTGCACTCCAGCCTGGGCAGTAGAGTGAGACCCTGTCTCAAAAAAAAAAAAAAGAAAAGAAAAACCCTCCAAGTGCCTGGCTTACTCTTGACCAATAATCTTAGTTTCAAATACTTATTGAAGCATCCCATATTTACAAAGTGTTTTCAGGATATTTCATGTAAAATATTTTATAAAAGCTGGACGTGGTTGTGCATGCCTGTAGTCCTAGCTACTTGGGAGGCTGAGGCAGGAAGATGGCTTGAGCCCAGGAGTTTGAGGCTGCACTGAGCTATGATTGCACCACTGCAACTCCAGCCTGGGCAACAGAGTAAGACCCCATCTCTATTTTAAAAAGAAAAAAATAAAATAGATACAAAATATTTTATACATTTTGGGGGTTTCTTGTATTTTTGGTTTTTGTTTAATTTTTGTTCTGGCTAAACACAACTAATAGTGATTATTAGTCTTTCTTTGGGATTAGATAGGGAGAAATTCAGTATAAATATTCCAGAATAAAAACCATTACCTGATTAAACTTAACCTTTGAATAGTGGTTCAATTAATTAAAAAATACATGTTAATTTGTTGTTGTTGTTTTTGTTGTTGTTTGACATGGAGTCTTGCTCTGTCACCGAGGCTGGAGTGCAGTTGCGTGATCTCGGCTCACTGCCACCTCTGCCTCCTGGGTTCCAGCGGTTCTCCTGCCTCTGCCTCCCGAGTATCTGGGATTACAGGCGCCCACCACCATGCCCAGCTAATTTTTGTATTTTTTTAGTAGAGACAGGGTTTTACCATGTTGGCCAGACTGGTCTCAAACTCCTGACCTCAGGTGATCCACCCGCCTCAGCCTCCCAAAGTGCTGGAATTACAGGTGTGAGCCACCGCAGCCGGCCTGTTTTCATTTTAAGGTTGACATTTGGCAGTTTACCACAAATGAAAAATCGGTAAAAGTATTTACCAAGTCCTCCATCATTTACCAGTCTATCAGAATGCAATCAGCTTCAAGTTACAGAATACCTGATAACAGTAGCTAAAACAAGAAAAACATTTATCTCACATCATATA
This sequence comes from Pan paniscus, assembly GCF_029289425.2. Lineage (NCBI taxonomy): Eukaryota > Metazoa > Chordata > Mammalia > Primates > Hominidae > Pan > Pan paniscus. The sequence continues at coordinate 57,020,432 of NC_073261.2, read as the reverse complement.
AACTCTGAAAGTGAGTAATTCTTAGTCTGGCCAAAAGGCCAACAATGCCTCAAGGATCCAGACCCTTTTTTTTTTTTTCCTGAGACAGAGTCTTGCTGTCGTCCATGATGGAGTGCAGTGATGTGATCTCGGCTCACTGCAACCTCCACCTTCCAGGCTCAAGTGATTCTCAAGCCTCACACTCCCTAGTAGCTGGGACTACTAGGTGGCATGTGCCACTGCACCAGGCTAATTTTTGTGTTTTTAAGTAGAGATGGGGTTTCACCATGGTGGCCACACTGGTCTCAAACTCTTGGCCTCAAGTGATCTACCCGCCTGGGTGTCCCAAAGTGGTGGGATTACAGGTGTGAGCCACCGTGCAAGGCCAAGGATCCAGACCCTTTCTTTGCTCTTTGCTATTCTCAGTGGACCACCTTTTAGTCATGATTACAAGTTGACTGTCATTGCTTTGAACATCACACTCTACAGTGTACCAAGCAGGATGAAAAGGAATGGATGGAGGAAAAAAAAAAAAGAGCCTTCTTTCCAGAGATTAACTTACATACACACTCTCTTAACTAGGAAAGACAATCTTTCCAGAATTCTCCAATAGACTTTCTCTTCCAGTTTACTGGCCAGAGCTAGGTCATATGGCTACCCACAGACTAATGATTGGAAAAGAAAAATGGAGTTAAAGTGACTGGTTTAATCATAACTTATCCCCTGGGACTGAGGTGAGACCTACTGAGAGTGCCTTCATTAACAAGAAGTGAGGGTGTATGTTGGGTAGGCAACCAAGAGTTTCTGTGGCACTACTACTACCACTGCCTACTCGTGCACCATTTTCACTTTATACTCAAGCCATACTTAGCTTCTTGAGGTTCCCAAATACATTTCACACTTACAATTCTGATTATACTGCTCCTATGCCTAGAATGTTCTTCCCACACTTTTCCTCCTTGTTCTTCATGGTTGTTGCTTTTGTAGAAAATCTTTCCAATACTTTGGCCTCTCAATTGAATAATTTCCTGTTTTTTTGTTTGTTTGTTTGAGACAGACTCTCGCTCTGTCACCCAGGTTGGAGTGCAATGGCACAATCCCAGCTCACTGCAACCTCCGCCTCCCAGGTTCAAGGGATTTTCGTGCCTCATCCTCCTGAGTAGCTGGGATTACAGGCACATGCCACCTTGCCTGGCTAATTTTTGTATTTTTAGTAGAGACAGGGTTTCACCATTGGCCAGGCTGGTCTCGAATTCCTTACCTCAAGTGATCCACCCACCTCAGCCTCCCAAAGTGTTGGGATTACAGGCATGAGCCACTGTGCCAGGCCAATTTCCTCTCTTCTAATAAACTAATCCTCCACCCAATTCAGCCACTTATTTCATGGCCACATACAAGATCTGCCATTACTTGCATCTCATCCACAATGTCAATTTCCTGTAGCTTCAACTAAAGGGCAGGTTAAGTTGCCTTGCTTACGAAGCAATTCCCAGTGTCTAAATTAAATTCATACATGATATCTCAAGGAATGAATTCTCCAACCCTACTATTTGGTTCAGTGAACCAAAGGATAAAAGTAAAAACTTCAATTCCCAGCACTCACAACTGCTAGAGTTCTTCCTGTTTCCATCACTATCTTAATCTCCTTAATTTGAGGGACTAGAATTCCAGAGATGCAATGCATCACAACTATTTTTCCCATCTTTCCTTTCCCTGTATTTTCTGTTAACTGCAGTCTCTGAATTACTATAGAAAAATGAGAGAGAAGGCTAAATCACTCTTTTGGCTACCTGAAAAAGCAGTACCCCTACAGTAGAAAGATAACGATGCACATTTCTGGCATGGTACAGATTTTGGATCTCTGAGTCAGAAGCCAGTGGAAGGACCAAAGCAGCTTCTTCTCTTTTCTTCAGCAATTCTGATTGATAAGGTAAAGGCTGGGCATGCTGAGGCAGTTTTTCTAATTCGGCCATCTCCATCTTAACCAATAGAAACTGTGTCCAGATTCTGGGAGTTAGTTTTCAAGTTTTTCACCTTTTTTTTTTTTTGAGATGGAGTCTCGCTCCGTCCCCCAGGCTGGAGTGCAGTGGCGTGATCTCAGCTCACTGCCACCTCCGCCTCCCGGGTTCAAGCAATTCTCCTGCCTCAGCCTCCTAAGTAGCTGGGATTACAGGCGCATGCCTCCGCGCCCGGCTAATTTTTGTATTTTTAGTGGAGACGGAGTTTCACCATGTTGTTCAGGCTGGTCTCAAACTCCTGACCTCGTGATCTACCCACCTCGGCCTCCCAAAGTGCTGGGATTATAGGCGTTAGCCACCATACCCGGCCATTTTTTATTTTTTATTTTTTTTGGTCTTAAGCAGTTCTTTGCTACTTAATTGGGGGCTAGTAGCCAGATACCATTTTTAAAACAGAATTGTTTAGCTGTTTCTTAAGCTAAAAACTTCAGTAAAAATAGTTTTAGATATTTCACAAAAAGCCATTTTAGAATATTCTAAAAAGCATTCTGTTTCTTCCTGTATGGAAAAAAGTAAATAAATTAGATGGGGGGAAATGTATTTTAAACTCCTTCACACATATGCAAAGAAGGAGCCATGGGAAATGAGGAACAAAAATAAAAATATCCTTGGATAAAATCCACGTGTACAGAAGATGATTCAAGAGGTTATAAATAACTCATATGAGGTAAAGCAAACATGCAATATTTATATATCATTCTCTGAAGAGCATATTTTATTAATCTTCAAGTTCCTCAGCATATTAATAATAAAAACTTGATATATATTATCAACAAGTCTGACTGTTATGCCCAAAGAAAATCCAGATTATTTTAAGGTGAGTTTGCTTCTTTTTCATCTGATTCTTCATCCATAACCTAAAACCAAAAAACAAAGACAATTTAAGAATTAAGAAAATGATTAGATTTTGCTATTTTCCTGATTTTAATATTACTTCTTTACCTGATACACTCTATAATGAGGCATGACAAACCAGTAAGAATAAATCTATCAACAGCCCCAAAGAACAAGGTTTGAATCATAACCTGGTATCCTAAAAACATAAAAGCAACCCCATCTCTACTGAAAATACAAAAAATTAGCCAGGCGGGCGCCTGTAGTCCCAGCTACTCGGGAGGCTGAGGCAGGAGGATGGCGTGAACCTGGGAAGCAGAGCTTGCAGTGAGCCGAGATCGTGCCACTGCACTCCAGCATGGGCAACACAGCGAGACTCTGTCTCAAAAAAAAATAAAATAAAATAAAATAAAAGCAAATTAAATATTTGGAAATTAATTAAAGCATTGATCACTTCTCCTTGTCTCAAAGAGGCTACCCATAGCAGAGTCTCAGCTGGGCAGAAAAGACTATAAATAATTAACTGCGGCCAGGTGCGGTGGCTCACGCCTGTAATCCCAGCACTTTGGGAGGCTGAGGCAGGCGGATCATGAGGGCAGAAGATCAAGACCATCCTGGCTAACACAGTGAAACCCCGTCTCTACTAAAAATACAAAAAATTAGCCGGGCGTGGTGGTGGGCGCCTGTAGTCTCAGCTACCCGGGAGGCTGAGGCAGGAGAATGGCGTGAACCAGGGAGGTGGAGGTTGCAGTGAGCCTAGTGCCTGGTGATAGAGCACTCCAGCCTGGTGATAGAGCAAGACTCCATCTCAAAAAAATAAAAAATAAAAATAAAAATAAATTAACTGGTATTCTCTAGCCATAAGACTAATGTAAATGACTTTTTCTTTTTTTCAAAACCATCTTATTTACTTAAATATATTCTGTGAAGCTATACCAAACTGTTATTATAAAAACATTTATTTTTATTAAAATGAATCCCCAAGGAAAGTAAAAAACAAAACAAAACAAAAAAAACCCACCATATTAGGAACTAATTATTTTAGTCTTACTGAGATAAAAGATCATTTTAAGCCTCAGGAAAATGTTACAACAGCTATTATCTTTCCATGAGTTAATGTATTACTAAGATAACAGACTAACTCCATTGGAGAAGGAAAAAGTTACATAAACTTAAGAATGTTTTTTTCTCCTCACCACACCTACTACAATTAGATGCCAATTCAAGTTTCTAATCTGAAGGCCAATTCATCACCCTACCCTGGACAATTGAATAAAAATGTTCCTCAGTCAATCCACCAAAGTATCAACTAACATAATTTTTTAAGGCATATAGATGATAATGGAACAAAATAAGGTTTTTTTTTTTTAAAAAAAAATCTAGGCCAGGCACAGTGGCTCACGCCTGTAATCCCAGCACTTTGGGAGGCTGAGGCAGGTGCATCACCTGAGGTCAAGAGTTCAAGACCAGCCTGGTCAACATGGCGAAACCCCCATCTCTACTAAAAATATAAAAATTAGCCAGGCGTGGTGGCGCACGCCTGTAATCCCAGCTACCTGGGAAGCTAAGGAAGGAGAATCATTTGAACTCGGGAGGTGGAGGCTGCAGTGAGCCAAGATCGAGCCATTGTACTCCAGCCTGGGCAACAAGAGTGAAACTACGTCTGAAAAAAAAAAAAAAAAAATCCAGATTCTGGCTCTGATCTGAGACAATCAATAGAAAAAGAATTCTTTCATAGGCTGTCTTTTCGGTTGAGTAAAAATTGGTACTTATTTCCAAGAAATTAATATTTTACATCCAATTTCAACAATACCCAATCCAAAAAATTTTGTCAACCAACTCATATTTTAGGCAGAATTATTCCTTAATTTGGAGTAATATTCCCAAATACTTAATACAAAGCATGTATAGGACATTTGTAAGGCACACAGCTAGTTGTTGCAGAGGAACACAAAGACTTGGATATGATTTCAAGTCTCTTAGGGAGCTTCCACGTAAACATAAAGCTAAAACAGATACAGAAAGCTACATAAACATAAAGCCAAAACAGAAGCTTTGGACCTGTCAAAGAAGAACTTAATTCCAAGTGGGGGATGGATAAAAACTTCAAAGAGGAGATGTCATGTACTGGACCAAAACGATGGTGTGGAGGCTAAAGCAACTCCATCTTGGATGCTAATCTGCCACATTGACTAACCTCAGTTCTAGGAATGCCTCTAAGTTTTCTACTTAATTCTGCCTTTAGGTCAAAATAACCTTGATGTTATCCTAAACAAACACATACTTAGCATAAATCTTGCCCTTAAGCAAATTATAGGCTATTAGGCAAATAGCATTCTTGCCTTTTCCAGAGGGGCTGACTTCAATTGTCCTACACATATCTTCTGAAGCATGTATACCCATTCCTCCTGGTATATAAGCCCTGAGTCTAGCGGGTAACAATGCAGGAATCCATCATCTTGCAGCTGCCCGATAAATGGCTTCTGTTCCTCAGTCCCTATGAAATGTTTCTTTCTGACCAACTGGATTTGCCAGCCTCTGTCTTCAGCCTCTCGGCTCCCTAAGACTTTGGGGATAGGTCTATATAGACCTGCTCACTGTGGAACAGATGAATTTTAATACTACCCAAGGATGAGTGATTCCCAATGGAGCCCTTAAGGGCACAGAATTACCTGAGGTGGTCAGGCACGGTGGCTCATGCCTGTAATCCTAGCACTCTGGGAGGCCGAGGCGGGCAAATTGCCTGAGCTCAGGAGTTTGAAATCAGCCTGGGCAACATGATGAAACCCCGTCTCTACTAAAATACAAAATACAAAAAATGGTGGCATGTGCCTGTAATCCCAGCTACTCATGAGGCTGAGGGATGGGAACTGCTTCAACCTGGGAGGTGGAGGTTGCAGTGAGCCAAGATATCATGTCACTGCACTCCAGCCTGGGCAACAGAACAAGATTCTGTCTCCAAAAAAAAAAAAAAAAAAGAATTACCTGAAATTCTGTGGGTTGGAAATTTCTAATTTCCACACATCCCTTCACTCCTTGATAATCTCTCTCCATAAGGCCATGCTTTTTGGTTGAGAATCACTGCAGTGAGACTCATTATTACTGATGACAAGGTGCTGTGTTATACTCCTTAGGTATGTTGGCAAAAAAAAAAATCTTGATATTGTGCTATACGTAAAGCTCTAGAATTCTACTCAGTATAACAACAAACTATGATTTCTTAATGGGCTTCTTGCTTGCATATTTAAGAATACATAGATTAGGCCAGTTGTGTTAATCCTTAATCCCAGCATTTTGGGAGGATCACCTGAGGCCAGGAATTCAAGACCAACTTGGGCAACATAGCAAGACCCTGTCTCTACAAAAAAAAAAAAAAAAATTGGTAAATATGATGTAGTAGAGTTCTTCCACTAAAGATTTCTAAATCTCATCTATAAAACACTGTGTTACATTTTAAACCTTTTTCATAATTTTTGTGCAATCAGGGCAGCAATATGCCCTCTGAGTCTCTGTAGCCTTATGTGCAAAATGGGAATGACTTAATGCACTGTGTTATTAGAAGATGAAATGAGCAAAAATGCCTGGCACATAGTAGGTTCTCATAACACTAAAGTTACTTCATTTTTTTTTTTTTTTTTTGACGGAGTTTCGCTTTTGTTGCCCAGGCTGGAGTGCAATGGCGCGATCTCGGCTCACTGCAACCTCCGCCTCCCAGGTTCAAGCAATTCTCCTGCCTCAGCCTCCCGAGTAGCTGGGATTACAGGCGTCTGCCACCATGCCCGGCTAATTTTGTATTTTTAGTAGAGACGGGGTTTTCTCCATGTTGGTCAGGCTGGTCTGGAACTCCCAACCTCAGGTGATCCACCCACCTCAGCCTCCCAAAGTGCTGGGATTACAGGTGTGAGCCACTGTGCCCAGCCCAAAGTTACTTCTAAAATAAGAGACTTCAAGTCTGATAAAAATTGCAACACAAAAATCTAGCCCTTGAAGAAAAAGCTAGGTCATGAACTTCTTTTCAAATACTTGCCTTAACATCTATTTCCAGCCTTTGTATCTACAAAGAAAAAGAAAAAATGAAAAAAATCTAGACTGTCATATAATATTGGCATACCTGTTCTACGCCTTCTACCTCCGGAATATAAAACTGCAGCATGTTCTGAATTCCATTTTTCAGAGTAATGATTGAACTAGGGCAGCTGGTACAAGAACCCTGGAGTTTCAGCTGTACAATGCCATCTTCAAAGCCTTTGTAGATTACATCCCCTCCATCTTCCTGCACAGTTGGCCTGTGAGGTCAAAGAATATTTATGACATATTCTTTAAAATACAAGTTTTCATTGAAAAAATTTAATACAGCTCAGAGCTTAAATTTTATATTAGTAAAATTCACAAAGTTAGAGCTACTTTTATAATACAGAATAATAACTGTGGCTAAGTTTTATTTAGAATTAAATTTTTTTTTTCACTCTCAGGTAAAATACCAAAATTCACTCATACAAATATTTCCTCCACTTATCGCATTTGATCTTGCTTACTAATATCTTTTTAAGGCTGGGCATGGTGGCTCACACCTATATTCCCAGCAATTTGAGAGGCCAAGGTAGGAGGACTGCTTGAGCCCAGGAGTTGGAAGCTGCAGTGAGCTATTATCACACCACTGCACTCCAGCTTGGGTGACACAGCGAGACCCTGTCTCTAAAGAAAGTTTTTTTTAAATAAAACAATATTTTACAGCACTTAAGATTTCAAATTTCCTAATAATTATTGTGATTACCTAAAATATACTCAGTCACTTCTTTTGAGTGAAGGAAAAGGGAGACTGACACATGCTGGCTTCATTTTCAGGTAAACTTTTCATTGAAATACAACATTAATACAGAAAAATGCTTAAATCATGTATGCACAGTTCACTAAGTTTTCACAAAGTGAACACACATTTATAACCACCCAAACCAAGAAACAACACCAAACCTCCAGAAGTCCCCTTTGGGCTTCCTTCCAATCACTCCCCACAACAAAAATGCAGCCATTATCCTAATTCATATCACCACTGATGAGTTTTGCCAGTCTCTGAACTTTATAATTTACAAATATAAATTCTATTTATAAATCACGTAGAATTACTCTTTTGTATCTGGCTTCCTATGCTCTTTGTGAGATTCACCTATGTTGCTGAGTATAGTACTAGGTCATTTACTCTCACTGCTGCATAGTATTCCATTAAGCAAATATACCAGAATTTATTTATCCATTCTAATGTTGATAGACATTTAGGTTAACATTATGTTTTGGCTTTTACAAATAGTGCAGTTATAAAGATTCTTAGAAATGTCTTTTGGTATGCATATATATTACTACTGGAAATATACCTGAAAGTGAAATTGCTGAATAAAGAGTATGAATATGTTGAGATTTAATAAATACTGCCATATAGTTTTCCAGTTATATAAACTTACATTCCCACCAGCAGTGTATGAGAGTTTCTGTTGCTCTACATCCTCACCAACAATTGGTGTTGTCAGTCTTAATAGTTTTAACTATTCCACTGGATTTGTATGAATATTTAATTATGGTTTGAATATTCATAATAACTAATGAGGTTAAGCATTTTTTCATGTTTAGTGGCTACTTGATTATCTTCTTTCCTTTTTTTTTTTTTGGAGACAGAGTCTCACTCTGTTGCCCAGGCTGGAGTGCAATGGCACGATCTCAGCTCACTGCAACTTCCACCTCCCGGGTACAGGTGATTCTCCTGCCTCAGCCTCCCAGATAGCTGGGATTACAGGCATGCACCAATACCCCCAGCTAATTTTTTGTATTTGTAGTAGACATCATGTTTCACCATGTTGGCCAAGCTGATCTTGAACTCCTGACCTCAGGTGATCCGCTCACCTAAGCCTCCCAAAGTGCCGGGATTATGGGTGTCAGCCACTGCGCCCAGCCACTATTTGATCATCTTTTGCGAAGCACCTGCTCCAGTCTCTGATTGTCTTTTTCTTACCAATTTGTACAAGTTTTATTTATGTATTGTCATATAAACACTGTAAATATCTTCTAATCTATACCTTGCCTTTTGACTGTAAATGGCACTTTTCAACAGTCTCGCTTTGTCACATAGGCTGGAATACAGTGGCATGATCACAGCTCACTCACTGCTACCTAAAACTCCTAGGCTCAAGGGAGCCTCCCCTGCCTCAGCCTTTTAAGTAGCTGGAATTACAGGCACAAGCCACTGTGCCCAGCCAATGGCATCTTCTGATGAAGAGACAGTCACAATTTTACTGTAGTCCAATTTATATGTATTTTCCTTGATTTTTATCTGATATATATATATATTTTTTTTTTTTGAGATGGAGTTTCGCTCTTGTTGCCCAGGCTGGAGTGCAATGGCTCGATCTCGGCTCACTGCAACCTCCGCCTCCCGGGTTCAAGGGATTCTCCTGCCTCAGCCTCCCGAGTAGCTGGGATTACAGGTGCCCGCTACCATGCGTGGCTAATTTTTTATTTTTTTAGTAGACACAAGGTTTCTCCATGTTGGTCAGGGTGGTCTCGAACTCCCAACCTCAGATGATCCATTCACCTCGGCCTCTCAAAGTGCTGGGATTACAGGTGTAAGCCACCACGCCTGGTCTTTATCTGATTTCTTGTGTCCCGTTGGGAAAAAAAAAAAAAAAATGGCCTACCCGAAGGTCATACAAATATTCTATTTCTCTCCTTTTCTCTTCTCTTTTCTTTTCCCCTCCCTCCCTCCTTCCTTCCTTCACTTCCTTCCTCCCTCCCTCTCTCTTTCTCTTTCTCTCTTTCTTTCATTGTAGAGATGGGGTCTCACTATGTTGCCCAGGCTGGTCTCAAACTCCTGGGCTCAAGCAATCTGCCACCTTGGCCTCCCAAAATGCTAGGATTACAGGCATGAGCCACCATGCCTGGCCCCTATATCTCTTCTAAGCAGTCTATAGTTGATTTTGTTTTTTTGTTTTTTCACATACAATTTGACAATCTTATTTTTGTTCATCAAACTACTGTCATTTAAATGCCAACACTTTTGAGTTTATATTACCATTTACTGTTTCCTATTTTGCATTGTTTTGGATTGATGAATTATTTTTTATCCTATTTCTCCCCTCCAAAGGTTTGATTCATTTTTTTTTTTTTTTTCTGGTGAGACAGGGTCTTGTTCTGTCTCCTTGACCAGAGTGCAATGGTATGATCACAGCCCACTGCAGCCTCATCCTCCTGGGCTCAAGCAATCTTCCCGCCTCAGGAACAGCTGAGACTACAGGTGCACACCACCACACCCAGCTAATTTTTTAATTTTTTGTAGAGACAAGGTCTCACTATGTTGCCAGGGTGGTCTCTAACTTCTGAGCTCAAGCAATCCTCCTACCTCAGCCTCCCAAAGTGCTGGAATTATAGGTGTGAGCACCGTGCCCACCGTCTCATGCTTCTTTCCTATATCTTCTATTCTCTTCTCTCCCTGTGCTTCAGGCTGAATATTTTCTACTGACTTAAATTCCAGTATACTAATCTTCTCTTCAACTATGTCCAATCTAATGAGTTCTTAAGTTCAGTTATTATAATTTTAGTTCCAGGGTTACTTTTTTTTTTTTTTGAGATAGAGTCTCGCTCTGTCGCCCAGGCTGGAGTGCAGTGGCGCAATCTTGGCTCCCTGCAAGCTCTGCCTCCCAGGTTCACACCATTCTCCTGCCTCAGCCTCCCGAGTAGCTGGGACTACAGGCCCCCGCCACCATGCCCGGCTAATTTTTTGTATTTTTAATAGAGACGGGGTTTCACTGTGTTAGCCAGGATGGTCTCAATCTCCTGACCTTGTGATCCACCCACCTCGGCCTCCCAAAGTGCTGGGATTACAGGCGTGAGGCACCGCACCCGGCCTCCAATTAATTATTCTTAATTCACAAAAATTATAGATATTTCCATGTACAACATGATGTTTTGAAATATGTAGGCCGGGAGCGGTGACCCACGCCTGTAATCCCGGCACTTTGGGAGGCCGAGGAGGGTAGATCACCTGAGGTCAGGAGGTCGTGACCAACCTGGCCAACACGGTGAAACCCTGTCTCTACTAAAACTACAAAAATTAGCTGGGTGTGGTGGTACATGCCTGTAATCCCAGCTACTCAGGAGGCTGAGGCAGGAGAATCACTTGAACCTGGGAGGCAGAGGTTGCAGTGAGCCGAGATCGTGCAGCACTCCAGCCTGGGTGACAGAGCAAGACTCTGTCTCAAAAAAAAATATATCTGTATACACCATGGAATAGCTAAATCAAGCTAATTAACATATACTAACATATACATTACCTCGCATACTTATTTTTTGTGTCAAGAACACTTAATAACTACTATCTTAGCAAATTTTTTTTTTTTTTTTTTTTTGAGAAAGAGTTTTGCTCGTCGCCCAGGCTGGAGTGCAATGGCATAATCTTGGCTGACTGCAACCTCCACCTCCAGGGTTCAAGTGATTCTCCTACCTCAGTCTCCCTAGTAGCTGGGATTACAGATGCCCACCACCACGCCTGGCTAATTTTTGTATTTTTAGTAAAGATGGGGTTTCAACATGTTGGCCAGGCTGGTCTTGAACTCCTGATCTTAGGTGATCCACCTACCTCCGCCTCCCAAACTGCTGGGATTACAAGCGTGAGCCACCACACCCAGCCACAATTTTCAAGAATACAATACATTGTTACTAACTATAGGCTTACTTGGCTGGGCGCAGTGGCTCACGTCTGTAATCCCAGCACTTTGAGAGGTTGAGGTGGGCGGATCACGAGGTCAGGAGTTCAAGACCAGCCTGGCCAACATGGTGAAACCCTGTCTCTTCCAAAAATACAAAAATTAGCTGGGTGTGGTGGCCTGTGCCTGTAATCCCAGCTACTCAGAAGGCTGAATCTGGAGAACCGCTTGAACCCGGGAGGCGAGGCTGTAGTGTGCTGAGATTGCATGCCAGCCTGGGTGACAGAGCAAGACTCCGTCTTAAAAAAAAAACCAAAAAACTATAGGCTTACTTTTCTTAACTTCCCTGCTCTCTAGGATCTTGGTCCTTGAAATCAAGATTTCATTGGTAACCCAGAATTTTAATTTTTGTCTTCCCATCTAAACAAATTTTCTGAAAGCCCAATGGTTTCTCTGATTCTTAGCAGCTGCCCTCTGCCCAGCTTCTTCTACCCTAGCTATGTAGCAAGGAACAGCAAATGCCTTAAGGGAAAACTGAGTGAGCTTCCCTTCTCTCCAGGATCTTGGCACCTCACATTTTGCTTGCTCTGGCAGCTATCTAATGCTTTCAAACAAATTCTTTTTATTGTACTTTATCCAGCTTTTCTGGGAGTTCTCAGCATGACTATTGGTCTGCTACAAGCAAAAGGAGAAGCCTGCTATTCTCCACTCACTTAAATTTATTCTGTATGGGCAATATACTGAAAATAGGTACTCATTCTCTCTTCACAACCTTCCCAAACATTGTCTTTTTTTTTCTTTTTAAGAAATTTGGTATTATAACAATATCAAATCTAAATTGAGACTGTGAAGAATACATTTCTTCATTGAATATGTTTAAATAAATTGGATGTTTTAAAATTCTGAGTAAATGTAGAGAAGATACAGGCTTTAAATTCAATTGTCATGGTTACCTGTTGTGGTTTACATTAACTTGCACTTATTTTGAAAATCTACTATAATCTCATGGCCAACTAAAACTATATTGCTCTAATGAAAAATGCCTCCAAAGCACTTGAATTCAGGTAGAGAGAGGAGCACGTACCGTATTCTAGTATCTAACAATTCCTTAATCATTGCCACAACTTCATCATCTTCTTCAGATCCTAGAAATAATTACATATAAAAACATCAAGAGTAGAAATTTTATAGCCATGCAAGTACGAGTATTAAAACAGAATGATTTTAACTACATGGTTCATTAAAAACATAAAACTATAGAAAGAACATGTAACTTGGTATGGAGATATATTTTGGGAAATTGATGACAGAATCATTCATTTGATTATCTGAAGAAAAATTAGGGAATACCAATCAACTCAACATCTGGTGATAAAGATGAGTACACTAAAACATCTTGATATGCTAATGATGTTAGGGTGTGAAATTTTAAGCCAGTAAATATGCAGACATTCTCTGTTCTCAAGGATTGAAAGTATCAGAGAAAAGAAACTGAATTTTGATGGAAACTTTGAGACAAAAAGGCACACCTACTTTGTAAGTTAAGTTACATCTTCAGTTTCTCAATTTACTGGTTTTCAAAATGCCAGCCATACTAAATATAGATGTAAGCCTTCTGGAAATTTCTGAAATGTTCTTTTTTTTTTTTTCTTGAGACAGCGTTTCACTCTGTTGCCCAGTGCGGAGTGTAGTGGGGTGATCACAGCTCACTGCAGCCTCTACCTCCTGGGCTCAAGCAGTCCTCCTGCCTCAGCCTCCCAAGTAGTTTGGGACCACAGGTGTGAGCCACCACACCCAGGCAATTTTTTTATTTTCTGTAGAGATGGGGCCTCGCCATGTTGCTGATATGGTTTGGCTGTGTCCCCAGCCAAATCTCATCTTGAACTTCAGTTCCCATAATCCCTATGTGTTGTGGGAGGGAGCTGGTGGGAGGTAATTGAATCATGGGGGTGGTTACCCTCATGCTGTTCTCGTGATAGTGAGTGAGTTCTCACGAGATCTGATCGTTTTATAAGGAACTTTTCTCCCTTTTGCTTGGCACTTCTTGTTGCCATCATGTGAAGACTCGGGCGTTTGCTTCCCCTTCCGCCATGATTGTAACTTTCCTAAGGCCTCCCCAGCTATGCTGAACTGTGAGTCAATTAAACCTCTTTCCTTTATAAATTGCCCAGTCTCAGGTATGTCTTTATCAGCAGCGTGAGAACAGACTAATCCGGTTGCTCAAGATGATCTTCAACTCCTGGGCTCATGTGATCCTCCTACCTCGGCCCCTCAAAGTACTGAGATTACAGGCATGAGCCATGCCTGGCCTCTGAAATGTTCTACAGATCTTCTGAGCACAAAGTTAGCCTTTGAGAAAACCAAAAATATGGAGATTTCATATTACATTATAACAAACACTAGATTCTGGCAACCCCTAAAATTAAATTATATTAACATTGAGTTTTTTAAGAAAATAAATAAAACATGGCTCATGCCTGTAATCCCAGCACTTTGGGAAGCTGAAGTAGGCACATCACTTGAGGTCAGGAGTTCCAGACCAGCCTGGCCAATAGGGCAAAACCCTGTCTTTACTAAAAATACAAAAATTAGCCAGGTGTGGTGGCAGGTGCCTGTAATCCCAGCTACTCGGGAGGCTGACACGAGAATCACTTGAAACAGATGGCGGAGGTTGCAGTGAGCTAAGATCGCACCACTGTATTCCAGCCTGGCTAACAGAGCAAGACTCTATCTCAAAAAAAAAAAAAAAAGAAAAGAAAAGAAAAGAAAAGAAAAAAAAAAAAAGGAAAAGAAAACACACAAAAGGGCTGGGTGCAGTGGTTCCCCCTATAATCCTAGCACTTTGGGAGGCTGAGGCAGACGCATCACCTGAGGTCAGGAGTTTGAGACCAGCCTGGCCAACATGGTAAAACCCTGTCTCTACTAAAAATACAAAAATTAGCTGGATGTGGTGGCACACACCTGTAATCTCAGCTACTTGGGAGGCTGAGGCAGGAGAATTGCTTGAACCCAGGAGGTGGAGGTGGCAGTGAGCCGAGATCGCACCACCGCACTCCAGCCTGGGCAACAGAGTGAGACTCCACCTCAAAAAAAAATAAATAGATAATTAAAAATAAATAAATTTGTTGGGGGAAAAAAAGCACAAAAGCTAAAACTGTCTTAGATCAATAAACCTAAATTCTACTTCCCCACCATCCCTTCCATAGACAATAACTATCATGAGTTTAGTTTATATCTTCCCAGCACGTGTTTACATTTACATGTATAAATTAACACAAATGAGATCATACCATACATACTATTCTATATCTTGCTCTTTTCTGTGTAATATATCTTGAAGGTCTTTCCCCATTAGCATATACAAATATGCCTCAATATTTAAAACTGGTACACAGTAACTTTTATATAGATTTGTCTTTGCCAGTTTCTTCATTATTTCAGTTGTTTATACAGTTTGCTGCTATTTCTAACAATCCCGCAACATACTTGCTTATATAAATATATATCAAAAGGCTGGGCTCAGTGGCTCACACCTGTAATCCCAGCACTTTGGGAGGCCAAGGTGGGCGGATCACTTGAGGTCAGGAGTTTTAGACCAGCCTGGCCAACATGGTGAAATCCTGTCTCTACTAAAAATACAGAAATTAGCCGGGAGTGGTGGCGGGTGTCTGTAATCCCACCTACTCCAGAGGCTGAGGCAGGAGAATCACTTGAACCCAGGAGGCGGAGGTTGCAGTAAGCTGAGATCACGCCACTGCACTCCAGCCTGGGTGACAGAGTGAAACACCGTCTCAAAAAAATATAAAATTATATATATATATATATATATATATGTACACATACATACATCAATGTACTATTGCAATTATATTTATTAGATAAATTCCTACTGGTGGGATATTTGTGTAAACAGGCTTGTGCTTTTTTTTTTTTTTTTTGACAGAGTTTCACTCTTTTACCTCAGCTCACTGCAACCTCCATCTCTTGGGTTCAAGCAATTCTCCTGCCTCAGCCTCCTAAGTAGTTGGAATTACAGGTGCCTGCCACCACACCTGGCTAATTTTTTGTATTTTTAGTAGAGACGGGGTTACACCATGTTGGCCAGGCTGTTCTTGAACTCCTGACCTCAGGTGATCCACCTGCCTCGGCCTCCCAAAGTGCTGGGATTACAGCCGTTAGCCACCGCACCCAACCTAGCTTGTGCATTTTTAATGTTAGTAGATACAAATTACTCTAAAAAAGTTATAAGGTTTACATATGGATCCATAAAGAATACATGTAACTGTTTTATGTAGTACTAAAAATTTTCATAAATGGTACATTTATAAATGTACATACATTTGAATTTTCCTTTTTTACTTAATATTTTCTTTTTTATGTTTCTATGTTGGTATCTCCCAATCTAGTTCATTCCTTTTAACTTTTGGTATAGTTAAAAAATATTTCAGTGAACATGTTTCTACATGTTGCCTTATGCATATCTCTAAGACTCTTAAGATATATATCTAAAAATATACCTGTGTCACCTAAAGATAATTATACAAATGTTTCTGCATGTCATAGTCTATTTGGTGTTGCTATAAAGGAATACCTGAGACTGTGCAATTTACAAAGAAAAAAATGTTTATTTGGTTGATTCTGATGTCTAGAAAAGTTGAAGACTTGGCATCTGGTGAGGACCTCAAGCTGCTTCACCCCATGGAAGAAGAAGGGGAGCTGGCCCATGCAGAGATCACATGGTGAGACAGGAAGGAGATGTTGTTACTGGGACTCTTCTTAGCACTCAGCTCTCAAAAGAACTAATAGAGTAAGAACTCACTCCCCTCCTCTCATACCCCCAGCTCTTCCAGAGGGCATTCATCTACTATTGAGGGATCCATCCCCATGACCCACTCACCTCCCATTAGACTCCACCTCCAACACTGGGGATCAAATTTCAGCATTAGATTTGGAGGGGACAAATGTCCAAACTATAGCAGTGTATATATGTGTGTATGCACATATAAACGTTCGGTTTTTGTCGTCAATGCTTATTAACATTGATGAACTACTAGAACTAATGAGTGCTAACCTTGACGGATATAAGATCAATATACAAAAATCAACAGTATTCCTATACCCAACACCCCAAATTAGAAAACATTATTTTAAAACAGATACAGGGTCGAGTGAGGTGGTTCACGCCCATAATCCCACCACTTTGACAGGCCAAGGTGGGTGGATCACCTGAGGTCAGGAGTTTGAGAGCAGCTTGGCCAACATGGTGAAACCCCATCTCTACTAAAAATACAAAAATCAGTCAGGCATGGTGTTTGGCGCCTGTAATCCCAGCTGCTCAGGTGGCTGAGGCAGGAGAATCGCTTGAACCTGGGAGGCGGAGGTTGCAGTGAGCCGAGATCGCACCATCGCTCTCCAGCCTGGGCAACAAAGCAAGACCCCGTCTCAAAAAAAACCCAAAAAACAGATAGAGGCAGCACAGTGTAGTGGTTAAGAGCATGAACGCTAGAGCCAGATTGCCCAAAGTTCTTATCTATCTCTGCCACTTACTACCTGTGTGACCTTGAGCAAATTACTCAACCATTCAGTGCCTCAGTTTTCTCATGTGTGAAATGTGGTAACAGTTCCTATCTGATAAGGTTAAGAATTAAGTGAGTTTATACTTGTAAAGTGCTTAGAATTGTGCCTGAAATACAGTAATCAGTATGTCTAAGTGCTTACTAAACAAAATAAGAACGCTTTATGATAAAACCTATCTGGTACCTAGAACTAACATGAGCTCATACCAAGAAAAGAACATAAGAGAAGTCTCACATAAATGGGAAAATTTGGGGATGAAAAAATATCAATGTTGAAGAAATGTTAATTCTCCCAAATTTAATCTGTAAATTTAATGCAACTTCAACCAAACTCTTGACATGGTTTTTCAGAGACTTTACAAGATGATCATTAAATTTACAAGGAAGAATAAAGTGACCAGACCACCAGAAAGTTTTTTTTAATTGAGGAACTTTTTCTTCCAGATATTATCATATACTATACTAATTGTTACAGAGATATTATAATTAAAACTCCATATGTTATTAAAACAGGAAGGGGGGCAAAAAGACCACAGGGACAAAAAACATTTTAGAAAAAGACCCACGTATAATATTATAAATTCATGAGGAAAGACTGGGATAATTGATTACCTATGTAGAAAAAGATAAAATTATTATATTTTAAACTATATAGAAAAATCCCACAGTGATTAAATATGTAAGTGTAAAAAATAAAATTTTAAAAAACAAAAATACATATACACATACACATATGACAGTATCTTTGTGATACTGGAGAAAGGAAAAACTTCATCAACAACAAATACAACAGTATCAGCAAATACTTATGGAGCTCCATGTACAGTCACTCTTCCAAGTGCTTTACACTAAATAACTTACTAAAACAAGGTACAAAAGGCGTAAACCACAAAGGAAAAAGATGAACTAATGTAACCACATTAAAATGAAAATTTTCTGTATGACAAAAGACATCATAAACAAAATGAAAAGTTAAGTCACAGTTAGGGAGATATCATTTGCTAAGAAAATACCTAACAAATAATTAACATTCAGAATATTCATATATATACAGACAGAATGAGGCTTTTTATTTTTTTTTAAGAGATGTGGTCTAGTTCTATCACCCAAGATGGAGTGTGGTGGCGTGAACATGGCTCACTACAGCCTCAGCCTCCTGGGCTCAAGCGATCCTCCCACCTCAGCTTGTCAAGTAGGTGGGACTACATGCACGCATCACCATGCCCAGCTAATTTTTGTATTTTTTCGTAAACACAGGGTTTTGCCATATTGCCCGGGCTAGTCTCAAGTTTCTGAGCTCACACAATCTGCTGCCTTCACCTCCCCAAGTGCTGGGATCACAGGTGTGGGGCATGGTGTCCAGCCCAGAATATTTTTTAAAAACCTGCTTAAATAAATATAAAAAAGACATATGGGCCAGGTGGCGGTGGTTCATGCTTATAATCTCAGTACTTTGCGATGCTGAGGCAGGAGGATCACTTGAAGACCAGCCTGGGCAACCTAACAAGATCTCATCTCCACAAAAAAAATTTTTCTGGCCGGGGGGACGGAGTCTCACTCTGTCACTAGGCTGGAGTGCAATGGCATGATGTCAGCTCACTGCAACCTCTGTCTCCCAAGTTCAAGCAATTCTCCTGCCTCAGCCTCCCAAGTAGCTGGGACTACAGGCACGTGCCACCATGCCCAGCTGATTTCTGTATTTTTAGCAGAGATGGGGTTTTACCATGTTGGCTAGGATGGTCTTGATCTCTTAACCTCGTGATCTGCCCACCTCAGCCTCCCAAAATGCTGGGATTACAGGTGTGAGCCACTGTGCCAGGCCTCTACAAAAAAATTTTATTTATTTATTTATTTATTTAAATTTTTATTTATTTATTTTTTTGAGATGGATTCTCGCCCTGTCTCCCAGGCTGGAGTGCAGTGGCACGATCTCAGCTCACTGCAACCTCCGTCTCCCGGATTCAAGCAATTCTTCTGCCCCAGCCTCCCGAGTAGCTGGGATTACAGGCACGCGCCACCACACCCAGCTAATTTTTGTATTTTTAGTAGAGATGGGGTTTCACCATGTTGGTCAGGCTGGTCTCGAACTCCTGACCTCGTGATCCACCCGCCTCGGCCTCCCAAATTGCTGGGATTACAGGCGTGAGCCACCACACCCAGCCAAAAAAATTTTTTAAATAAAAACATTAACCAGGCATGGTGGCAGGAGCCTATAATCCCAGCTACTTGGGAGACAGAGGCAGGAGGATTGCTTAAGCCTGGGAAGCTGAGGATGTAGTGAGCCATGATCATGCCACTGCACTCCAGTTTGGGTGACAGAGCAGGTCACTGTCTCAAAAAAAAAAAAAAAAAGACACATGACTCAATTTGTTTTTAAGTAGAAAAGATATAAATAGAAAATTTACTGACAAGAAAAGTAAATGGCCAATAAACATATGAAACTCTTAACACTCAGTATTAATCAAGGAAATGCAATTACAACAAGATACCGGCCAGGCTCAGTGGCTCATGCCTGTAATCTCAGCACTTTGGGAGGCTGAGGCAGATGGATCAGGAGTTCAAGACCAGACCAGCCAACATGGTGAAACCCCGTCTCTACTAAAAATAGAAAAATTAGTTGGGCATGGTGGCAGGCACCTGTAATCCCAGCTATTCAGGAGGCTGAGGCAGGAGAATCACTTGAACCCAGGAGGTGGAGGTTGTGGTGAGCTGAGATCGCGCCATTGCACTCCAGCCTGGGCAACAAGAGCGAAACTCCGTCTCAAAAAAGAAAAAAGAAAAAAAAAACAAGGTACCATTGTATACCCAACATATGGGTAAAAAAAAAAAAAAAAAAAAAGACACTAAATGATGACAAAGATATAAGAATGTTGAAATTCTTAAAATATACTGCTAATGTGCGCTTAATTAGATCAACTTATGATATAACAATTCCACTTTTAGGAACATAATCTAAAGAAGCTCTCGGCCAGGCACTATGGCTCACGCCTGTAATCCCAACTTTGGAAGGCCAAGGCAGGTGAATCCACTTGAGGTCAGGAGTTCAGGATCAGCCCGGCCAACATGGCAAAACCCCCTCTACTAGAAATACAAAAATTAGCTGGGCGTGGTGGTGCATGCCTGTAATCCCAGCCACTCGGGAGGCTGAGGTAGAAGGATCGCTTGAACCTGGGAAGCAGAGGCTGCAGTGAACTGAGATCATGCCACTGCACTCCAGCCTGGATGACAGAGCAAGACTCTGTCTCAAAAATAAGGCCGGGCACGATGGCTCATGCCTGTAATCCCAGCACTCTGGGAGGCCGAGGCAGGCGAATCACGAGGTCTGGAGTTCAAGACCAGCCTGGCCAACATGGTGAAACTCTGACTCTACTAAAAATACAAAAATTACCCAGGCATGGTGGTGGGCGCCTGTAATACCAGCTACTTGGGAGGCTGAGGCAGGAGAATCACTGGAACCCAGGAGGCCGAGGCTGCAGTGAGCCAAGATCACGCCACTGCACTCCAGCCTGGGCAACAGAGCAAGACTCTGTCTCCAAAAATAAATAAATAAAAATAAATAAACAAACAAATAAATAAAGAAGCTCTCCACATATTCATAAACAGACTTGTATAAGGATGCTCACTACAGCAATGTTTTCAATAAAAATTAGTACAAAAACTTTACTTGAACATAAAGGAACAAATTAACTATATCTTATTCCTATAATGAAATGCTATCCAGCACGTAAAATGAGTAAACTAGAACTATGTTTTTTGAAATGGATATGTTTCAAAAATATTACACTTAGTAAAAAAGACAATTTGCAGTATAATACAAGATATTTAAGGTTAGGCACGGTGGTTCATGCCTGTAATCCCAGCATTTTGAGAGGTCGAAGCCAGCGGATCACTTGAGGTCAGGAATTCAAGACCAGCCTGACAAACATGATGAAACCCCATCTCTACTAAAAATACAGAAATTAGCTGGGTGTGGTGGTGCACACCTGTAATCCCAGCTACTTGGGAGGCTGAGGCATGAGAAACACTTGAACCTGGGAGGTGGGGGTTGCAGTGAGCCAACATTGCGTCACTGCACTCCAACTGGGGTGACAGAGTGAGAGTCTGTCTCTAAAAAAAAAAAAAAACAACAAAAAAACAGATATTTAAAACTTAAAAACAAAAACTAATACTATATATTCCCTGCAGAGACTTACATGTATAGTATAAAACAAAACAAGTTTTCACATATCTCTGGAACTAGGAAGGGAAAAGGGATGGGGGTACAGTGGTTTTAGCGGTTTCTTTTTTAATTTACTTTATGCTCTATATTCTGACACTGTATGTTTAATATTTTATTTAAAATGAGTCTAAAGCAACTGTGGCAAAAGATAACATTTGTTTTGTTTTTCCCAAAAGCCCATTCTGTAACTTAATTAACATTTGTTAGATATGAGTGGAGGGCAAATTGGTGAGCATGATATTTTCTGCATGTTTGAAAATTTTTATAATTGAAAATTTTGGTTTTATAGAGTAATGCCAATTTATACACAAGTTTTCAAAATGATATATAAATTTGCAGAGCTAAATATATTAAATGATAGAAATCTAGATTCCTATGACTTCTGATATCAAGGTAAATGTGAAGAAAATAGAAAAGTCTAAAAAAAGGACAAATTTTAATTACTCAATACAACATGTTACCTGCTTCTCCTGAAGGTGTTTCCTCAGTAACCAGGGGTAAGCCAGATGCAAAGAAGTCCATGATTGTTGCATAAATATCTGGTTTCAGTAAATTCCAGTCTAATTCTTCATTTTCCTATAAACATTTAAAGGAAAATGCTATATTTCCAGGCAACGGCAAAGACCCATACAGAACACTACCTTATATCTCTTTTTTCCTTTTTTTTTTTTTGAGATGGAGTCTCACTTTGTTGCCCAGGCTGGATGGAGTACAGTGGCGTGATCTTGGCTCACTGCAACCTCCTCCTCCTGGTTTCAAGCAATTCTCCTGCCTCAGCCTCCCAAGTAGCTGGGACTACAGGTGTGTGCCTTGAACATAAAGGAACAAATTAACTATATCTTATTCCTATAATGAAATACTCTCCAGCACGTAAAATGAGTAAACTAGAACTATGTTTTTTGAAATGGATATATTTCAAAATTATTATACTTAGTAAAAAAGGCAATTTGTAGTATAACACAAGATATTTAAGGTTGGGCACGGTGGTTCATGCCTGTAATCCCAGCATTTTGAGAGGTCGAAGCCTGACCTCGTGATCCACCCACCCTGGCCTCCCAAAGTGCAGGGATTACAGGCGTGAGCCACAGCGCCTGGCCCCCTTACACCTCTTAAGAATCTTTTCCTGGTCAGGTGTGGTAGTTCATGCCTAATCCCAACATTTTGGGAAGCTGAGGCAAGAGGATTGCTTGAGTCCCGGAGTTCAAGACTAGCCTGGGCAACATAGCGAGACTTCGTCTTCTTTTTATATTTTTAAAAATAATAAAGGGAAAGGAAGAAAGAAAAAAGAGAGAGAAAAAAGCAGCAGAAAAAAGGAAAGGAGGAAGGAAGGCAAGCAGGCAGGCGAAGAGAAGAAGAAGGTAAAAGGGAAAGGAAAAGAAAAGAGATAAAAAGAAAAGAAAAGAGGAAAGGGAAGGAAAAGAAAAAATATCTTTTCCTATATACACACTATACCTATGCAATGGCAACCACTTCTGGAGAATATATATTAGCTCCACATCTTAAAGGGTCCTGTTTAAATGAATTTCAGAAGATAAAATCTTAAAGATCCCCCATTCGTTAATTCATTCACTTATTGTTATTATTATTAATAATATAATTATAATTTATAATTGATAAAATTAATATTTAATTAATTTAAATATATTAATATAATATTAGTAATATTATTAATTCATTCACTTTCATTGTTTTAATTTGATTTAAATGATTAAAAGGCGTTTTTCATGATGTGAAGACAAAATATTAAATGGATTTTCTGTCTTTAAAGAAGATGATAAAGAGATTCCCATTCTCTTAAAAAAAAACATAGGATGTAATTGCTTGATCAAGTATACGGAACAGCCTACAACTATTCAAAAAATTTACTTATATATATTACTTAAAGGGTATGAAAGAAATTTGGCTGGGCATGGTGGCTCATGCCTGTAATCCCAGCACTTTGGGAGGCCGAGGCGGGTGGATCACCTGAGGTCAGGAGTTTGAGACCAGCCTGGCCAACATGGTGAAAACCTTTCTCTACTAATAATACAAAAATTAGCCGGCGTGGTTGCAGAGGCCTGTAATCCCAGCTACTAGGGAGGCCGAGGAAGGAGAATCGCTTGAACCCAGGAGGCGGAGGTTGCAGTGAGCCGAGATCGTGCCACTGCCCTCCAGCCTGGACGACGGAGTGAGACTCCATCTCAAAAAACAAAAAAAAGAAACAATATAGAAATAGTACATAAAAGGTGAGATAAATGGGGACTGCTAAGGTTATAAAAGTAAAACTAGTGAAATATCTTAGTGATTGGGAATGGAAACTAGTTCTGGGTAATAAATTATTTGGAAAACAAATCAGAGTGTTACCTCAGATCTTCAGTAAATAGCAGGCTCTACTAAATAGGAAAATATTGGTAATAAAAAGAAAAAATATTCTAAAGTTGTCTGAATGAGAAAAAAAGGGCAGCATATAAGCTGCAAATATACATATATATTTAGAAAAAAATAACACAAATGATGCATAAAGAAGTCTAATTATCAACTGGAAATCAGAAATAGAAACAGGCGATTGCTGAAGACATTCAGTAAAATGTGATAGTCCATGATGAGAAACGTTACTGGAAGAAAACAAAACAAATCCAGTATTCCGTCTATTAAATACCAACGTGGGCCAGGCGTGGTGGCTCACACCTGTAATCCCAACATTTTGGGAAGCCGAGACAGAAGGATTGCGTGAGCCCAGGAGTTTGAGACCAGCCTGGGCAACATAGAAGGACACTGTCTCTACAATAAAAAAAAAAAAAAAAAAATTAGCTGGGCATAGTGGCATGCACCTGTAGTCCCAGCTACTCGGGAAGCTGAGACAGCAGGATCGCTTGAGCCTGGGAGTTAGTGGTTGCAGTGACCCATGATCGCACTACTGTATTCCAGCCTGGGGAAACAGAGCAAGATCCCATCTATATGTATGTGTAGATAGATAGATATACACACACACATACATACATGTGTATCAACATATACCCTAACTTGGGATATTATCTATTGGTTATGTCATTTCACTTAAGAAAAAATTGTAGAGCTAGGGCAATTTCAAATAGGGTAACTAAATAATGAAAGTAAGAGAGCTAAAAGATGACTTACTAAATCTAATCAAGAAAAATAGGAAAAAAAAAAACAACAAAACCCTTTAAGATATAATCACATTTTTACCTATAAAAATTTTTATATAGCATAGGCTATACGTAAAAGAACTAAATAACTTTAAAAAATAAATATATAATTTCCCACTTATAAAATAACTAGTTGTAAGAATTAGATAACATATGTAAAGCACTAGGGCCATATCCGACATTGAATATATTAAATAAATGTTCATCCCTTCTTCTCCTTAAAAAATATGGAAGAAAGAAAACTGAAGAATGGGGGGCTGGACGTGGTGGTTCACACCTGTAATCCCAGCACTTTGGGAGGCCGAGGTGAGCAGATTGTTTGGGCTCAGAAATTTGAGACCAGCCTGGAAAACATGGCGAAACCTTATCTCTACAAAAAATACAAAAATTAGTTGGACATGGTGGTATGCATGTATCGTCCCAGCTACTAGGTAGGCTGAGGTGAGAGGACTGCTTAAGCTCAAGAGGCTTAGGCTGCAGTGAGCTGAGATCATGCCACTGCACTCTGACCTGGGTGTGGAGTGAGACTTTGTCTCTAAATAAATAGCCACAAGAGAATACTGGACTAGATGACTAGATTTAACATGTCACTAACCCAGTATGTCCCCTTTTTTTCTTTTTTGAGATGCAGTCTCGCTCTGTCGCCCAGGCTGGAGTGCAGTGGCCCGATCTCCGCTCACTGCAAGCTCCGCCTCCCGGGTTCACACCATTCTCCTGCTTCAGCCTCCTGAGTAGCTGGGGCTACAGGCACCCGCCACCATGCCCTGCTAATTTTTTTTTGTATTTTTAGTAGAGACGGGGTTTCACCGTGTTAGCCAGGATGGTTTTGATCTCCTGACCTCATGATCTGCCCGCCTCGGCCTCCCAAAGTGCTGGGATTACAGGCGTGAGCCACCACACCCGGCCCCCAGTATGTCCACTTTTAAGGACATAAAGAGCTCAGACTAATCCTTTCAATTTGCTTAAGGGGAGTTTAATAAATATTTTTGATTTTCACACACTATCAGGCAAGTGATTTAAGTTCCGTGGATATATGTCAATTAACAGATTTAAAAGGATACATAGTTCAAATTTAAATAGTTCATGTCCCATTAATCTAGTAGACATCAAAAATGGAACAGCCCTTTCTAGCAGATACTGCCTTGACTGTTGAAAAACATAGCATATTTTTTATAGGCGTGGTGGCTCACGCCTGTAATCCCAGCAATTTGGAGGCTGAGGCGGGTGGATCACCTGAGGTCAGGAGTTCTAGACCAGCCTGGCCAACATGGCGAAACCCTGTCTCTACTAAAAATATAAAAATTAGCTGGGCATGGTGGCAGGCGCCTGCAATCCCAGCTACTCAGGGTGGCGGGGGGGCACCGAGGCAGGAGAATCACTTGGACCTGGGAGGCAGAGGTGGCAGTGAGCCAAGATCGCACCATCACACTCCAGCCTGGGGGACAAGAGCAAGACTTCATCTCAAAAGAAAGAAAAAGAAAAGAAAAAGAAAAACATAGCATATTTCACTTGATTCTTGTGACATTTAGAGGGCAAGAGAGTAAGACCCTGTCTCAAAATAAAATATAAAAATTAAAGAACAGAAAGAATGGAAATGTTGGAGAGAGAGGCATTGGACTCAGAAAAAAATGAAGAGTATTTCAAGTCTTTTTTTCTATAATCCTATGTTTACCTTTGTGACAGTGATGAAATCTGGTCCAAAGAAGACACTTTTTACTCCTTCAATCCTAAATAACTGCCTGCAAAAAAAGAAAAAATAAGAGATATTAAAATGCTTGATTATGGAAAAGTTTAAACATACATAAAAGTAGAGAAAAGTAAAAAATTCTCCACATATCCTTTGTAGCTTTAACAATGACCAACTCATGGCCAATTTTGTTTTATATTCCTACTCTACGATTTAGCAATCCCACTCCTAGTTATTTACCCAAAAGAAATAAAAACTCATGCTCCACAAAGACTTGTACATAAATCTTCATAGCAGCTTCATTTAAAATAGCCACACATACAGAAAAATATGGAAATGTCCATCACCTGGTGAATGAATAGACTGCTATATCTATACTATCAATCATTCATTCAACCAATATTTGACACCTACTAAGTGCCAGGCACTGTACTAAGCACTAAACAGACTATTTTTTTTTTCTCTTTTGAGACGGAGTCACCCTCTGTCCCCCAGGCTGGAGTGCAGTGGTGAGATCTTGGCTCATTGCAAACTCCGCCTCCTGGGTTCAAGCGATTTTCCTGCCTCAGCCTCCCAAGTAGCTGGGATTACAGGCGCCCACCACCACGCCCAACTAATTTTTGTATTTTAGTAGAGATGGGGTTTCACCATGTTGCCCAGGCTGGTCTCAACTCCTGACCTCGGGTGATCCACCCACTTCCCAAAGTGCTGGGATTACAGGCATGAGCCACCACACCCAGCCTAAACAGACTATTTTCAAAAGACTAACTTCAAAAGAGATTTTGCCAACTGAACATCTGACAGAAATAATCTCTAACTAATCTATAACTGAATTAATTGGGGCTTTTTTACTTTTACTTTTTTAATACAAAATATGAACTCATTCTTGATGTAAATGTTTCAAACAATAAAATTTAAATGCCCCTTGACTACCCCTACCAAATCCTGTTATCAGTTTCGTGTGTATTCTTCCAGATCTTTTTGTCAGTGCATTTGTTGTTCTGTGGTTTTTGCTTTTATATACATAGTATCATATTGGACTCACTGTTCTGCAAGTTGCTTTCTTCACTTGTATGTCTCAGATGTCTATGACAATAAATACATCCCTGCACATATCTTGGGCACATGTGCAAGTAACTTCTAGGGTAGGGTTTTTAAAACCCAGTAGTGAGTTGTGGAATCATGTATGTAGTGACAGGGTTTTATGTAATAAAATAAAACAGAACAACAAAAAGAGATGAAGAAAGGAAATTTAAGAATCTATTATCTATTGTAAGGGTGAAAAAAGAGTGAAAACTATCCCATCAAACATTTGTATCTCATGCATACACACACATAATGTAAAACACTTTTTACTGTGACTTATATCAAAAAAGTACGAAAAACAGCCTGTAATCCCAGTACTTTGGAAGCCGAGAAGGACAGAACACTTGAGCTCAGGAGTCTGAGACCAGCCTGGGCAACATGATGAGACCTAGTCTCTACAAAAAATACCGAATTTAGCCAGGTGAGGTGGCATGTGCCTATAGTCCCAATTACTAGGGAGGCTAAGGCAGGAGAATAGCTTGAACCCAGGAGGTGGAGGTTGCAGTGAGCCAAGATCACGCCATCACACTCCAGACACTCCAGCCTGGGCGACAAAAGTGAAACCTTATCTCAAAAAATAAATAAAAAGTTAAAAATAAAATATGAAAAACAAACACTCTAAGGTATATTCGGAGAAGTGATATGTTTAAGAAAAAAAAAGTACCTATTAATTATAAATTTTAAAAACGATTCCAGAGCTTAGCAAATCCCTAGGTTCCTTAAACGAGACATATAAAATGGCTGTATGTATAGAAATAGTTACCTAAGCTCTGTTTTCCCAGTATCCCTGGCAATCAGATTGAGGCTTCGGTTCCCCAAAATTTCAACTGATGCTGACTGACTCTACTGACTCTAATATTCTTTATTATTAACTTCTCTAACTATCAGTTAAAAAGAGGTTCATCCCAACAATTTTATCATTTGTGCTTTTTTTTTTTTTTTTTTTTTTGAGACAGTCTCGCTCTGTCGCCCAGGCTGGAATGCAGTGGCGCTATCTCGGCTCACTGCAAGCTCCGCCTCCCGGGTTCATGCCATTCTCCTGCCTCAGCCACCCGAGTAGCTAGGACTACAGGCGCCCGCCACAACACCTGGCTAATTTTTTGTATTTTTAGTAGAGATGGGGTTTCACTGTTAGCCAGGATGGTCTCGATCTCCTGACATGATCCGCCCGCCTCGGCCTCCCGAAGTGCTGGGATTACAGGGATGAGCCACCACGCCTGGCCCTGTTCTTTATCATCTCTAACATACAGTAGTCCCCCCTTATCCTCAGGGGATCCATTCCAATGCCCCCAGTGGATCCCTGAAACTACACATAGTATTGAACCTTGCAAGTATTATGTTTTTTTCCTATACATATATACCTATGATAAAGTTTAATTTATAAATTAGGCACAGTAAGAGATTAACAACTGATAATAAAATAGAACAATTATAACAATATGCCAGCATCACTACTTTAAGATATGGCTTCTAAGTGATCAATGATGCAGCGACGGTGGTGGGGGGTTCAGCAGAGGGGAGGGCACAGGCAGACAGTGTATACGACATGGATACACTGGAAAAGGGATAATTTATGCCCTGGGGAGGACAGAGCAAGATTTCACCATGCTGCTCAGAAAAGCAGCACAATTTAAAACTGATGAATTGTTTATTTCTGGAATTTTCCATTTAATATTTTTAGACTATGGCTGATCTTGGGTAACTGAAACCAGGGAAAGTGAAACCACAGATAAGGGGGGACTACTGGTTTAAACATGCCTTTATCTGGTGAATTTTAAAACTGTCCCCACTGACTAGTTTTCATTTATAGTTCTGAATAGAGTATTTTAGAAATTATTCCATCTAGAAAGAACTACAGATTCAACTACCCTTATGAATAAAATAAGCAAGTTTTCATTATTCTTAAAAATCAGATTTTTTAAGATCTGAAATGGAAATTTACCATATTTATCAATTTGATGAATATTTTTTCTTAAGTAAAAATATAAGTTTTTATTTATTCATGCTATAGATCTCTCAAATATATCACAGGAGAAAATTTTTTTAATATCAACTCTCATTTTTCTTTTCTTTTTTGAGACAGGGTCTCACTCTCTCGCCTAGGCTGGAATGCAATGGCACAATCATGGCATCACAGCTCATAGTTTCCTTAACTTCCTGGGTTTAAGTGATCCTCCCACCTCAGCCTCCCTAGTAGCTGGGACTACAGATACATACCACCACACTTGGCTAATTTTTGTATTTTTTGTAGACAGGGTTTCACCGTGTTGCCCAGGCTGGTCTCCAACTCCTGAGCTCAAGTGATCCCCACCTCCTCAGCCTCCTCAACATTTTTGGGTTTTTTTGAGACAGGGTCTCACTCTGTTGCCCAGGCTGGAGTGCAGTGGCACCATCATGGCTCACTGCAGCCTCAACCTCCCAGGCTCAAGCAATCCTCCCATCTCAGCCTTCTGAGTAGCTGAGACCAGAGGTACACACCATCACACTCAGCTAAATTTGTGTGTGTGTGTGTGTGTGTGTGTATGTGTGTGTGTGTGGTGAGATGGGCTCTGTGTGTGTGGGGGGGGGGTAGAGATGGGCTCTCTGTGTGAGTGTGTGTGTGTGTGTGTGTGTGTGTGTGTGTGTATGTGTGTGTGGTAGAGATGGAGTCTCTCTATGTTGCCCAGGCTGGTCTCAAACTCCTGGACTCAAGCAATCCTCCCACTTCAGCCTTCCAAAGTGTTAGGATTACAGGTGTGAGGCACTGCAACAGGCCTTTTTTTTTTTTTAATCTCTCATCTGAAAAGAAATTATTTTCTACACTTAAAAAAAAATGCAGTGCACATAAAAATGCAATAGTTAAACAGAGTTGTCTTAACCCCAAAGTCAGTTCGTTATTTATGTTTCTTGGTAAAAGCAAATGAAAACAGTAACATACCTAGCCAGAGGGGAGCGAAATGCTGCAGCTGGGGTGGGAAAATCCATGGTCCTTGTCTCAAGAACTGGTTTTCCTGGTATAAACTTTAAGCTGTTTGGATTTGGGGTATCTTGTGTTTGAATAAACATGTATCTCACTAAAAAAGAAAAAGAAGAAAATGTTATTCTAGAAAAAACAGTTAACAAGTTTATGGACTATGAAGTGCTCATTTGCAGAGAATCAGAAAAAGTAAGAAAAACTGGGGAAAAACCCAAGGCTTTATTGCCCTGACAAAGCATTTATAAAGATAAGAAAGAAATATATCACCATAGAGCCGAGCGCGGTGGCTCACACCTGTAATCCCAGCACTTAGGGAGGCTGAGGCGGGTGGATCACGAGGTCAGGAGTTCAAGACCAGCCTGGCCAAGATGGTGAAGCCTCATCTCTACTAAAAATACAAAAATTAGCCAGGCGTGGTGGCGGCTGCCTGTAATCCCAGCTACTTGGGTGACTGAGGCAGAGAATTGCTTGAACCTGCGAGGCGGAGGTTGCAGTGAGCCGAGATTGCACCACTGCACTCCAGCCTGGTGACAAAGTGAGACTCTGTCTCAAAAAAATTTATATATATATCTCAATATATTTAAGTGCATATAGTTTTCTACTAACACTCTGGTTTATTGGTTTTTGGGTTTTTTGTTTTTGTTTTTGGTTTTGGTTTTTTTTGAGACAAGGTCTTGCTCTGTTGCCCAGGCTGGAGTGCAGTGGCACAATCACGGTTCACTACGACCTCAAATTCCAGGGCTCAAGCAATCCTCCTATTTAAGCCTCAAAAGTAGCTGGGACTACAGGCGTGCACCATCAGACCTAGTTAATATTTGTATTTTTTTGCAGAGACAGGGTGTCACGCTATTGCCCAGACTGGTCCCAAATTCCTGGACTCAAATGATCCTCCCACCTCAGCCTTCCAAACTGTTGGGATTAGAGTGTGAGCACTGTGCCCAGCCAATACTCTGATTATTTAAATAGTTGTGTTATGAAACAGATTCCAGAAATAGTAAACACTTAAGTCTTATACATATTCATAATTCAGGAGTCCTATATATAGTCTATTTGGTGACTTTGTACCAATGGCTATCATAATCATAGATCACTTATTGCTGACATTAATACACTAAAATGCTACATTCTCTTCTTTCTAAAGTGCCACCATTATTTTAAAGACAAAGTTAGCAATTTATAATAGTAATAATAAAGTTATTGTGTGCTTATTATATGCCAAATACAGGGTCAAACGCTTTTTTTTTTTTTTTTTTTTGAGGCGGAGTCTCCCTCTGTCGCCCAGGCTGGAGTGCAGTGGCACCATCTCTGCTCACTACAAGCTCCACCTCCCAGGTTCATGCCATTCTCCTGCCTCAGCCTCCCGAGTAGCTAGGACTACAGGCACCCGCCGCCATGCCCGGCTAATTTTTTCTGTATTTTTAGTAGAGATGGGGTTTCACCGTGTTACCCAGGATGGTTTTGATCTCCTGACCTCATGATCTGCCCGCCTCGGCCTCACAAAGTGCTGGGATTACAGGTGTGAGCCACTGCGCCCAGCCAAAGGCTTTTTTTAAAAAAAGTTTGTGGAGGTGGAGTCTCCCAATGTTGCTCAGGCTGGTCTCAAACACCTGGCCTCAAGTGAGCCTTCCACCTTGGCCTCCCAAAGTAAAGTGCTGGGATTACAGGTGTAAGCCATCATGTCCAGCTCTGGGGCCAAGTGCTTTATTTATTTATTTTTAATTTTTTTTTTTTTTTGAGATGGAGTTTCGCTCTTTCCCCCAGGCTAGAGTGAAGTGGCACAATCGTGGCTCACTGCAACCTCCGCCCCCTAGGTTCAAGTGATTCTCCTGCCTCAGCCTCCTGAGTAGCTGGGATTACAGGCATGCACCACCATGCCCGGCTAATTTTTGTATTTTTAGTAGAGACAGGGTTTCAACATGTTGGCCCAGCTGGTCTCAAACTCCTGACCTCACGTGATCCACCCACCTCAGCCTCCCAGAGTGGTGGGATTACAGGTGTAAGCCACTGTGCCCGGCCTAATTTTTTTTTTTAAACTGGGTTTCACCATGTTGGCCAGGCTGATCTCAAACTCCTTGCCTCGAGTGATCCACCTACCTCAGCCTCCCAAAGTGTTGGGATTACAGGCATGAGCCACCATGCCTGGCCCAGGTGCTTTAAATGTATTTATGCCTTTAACAACCCTGTAAAGAAGGAACTCTTATTCCCATTTTACAAATGAAGACACGGAGGCTTAGAGATATTAATTAAGTTGCCTAATGGTACAGTAAATAACATAACAAAATACAACATAAGCAAGAATCTATGCAAATTACTTCCTGGAATATTTAAAAGATATCTATTTTGTTTGTTTCAAGACAAGGACTCACACTGTACCCAAGCTAGAGTGCAGTGGCACAATCTTGGCTCACTACAACCTCTGCTTTCTGGATTCAAGCGATTCTCATGCCTCAGCTTCCCAAGTGGCTGGAACTACAGGTGTGCACCACCACACCCAGCTAATTTTTGATTTTTTGTAGAGAAGGGGTTTCATCATGTTGGCCAGGCTGGTCTTGAACTTCTGGCCTCAGGAGATCCACCCGCCTCGGCCTCCCAAAGTGCTAGGATTAAAGGCGTGAGCCACTGTGCCTAGCCTAAAAGACATCTTTACAGACTCTTCTTTTTTTGAGATTGAGTCTCGCTCTGTCGCCCAAGCTGGAGTGCAGTGGCATGATCTCGGCTCACTGCAAACTCTGCCTTCCAGGTTCAAGCAATTCTCCTGCCTCAGCCTCCTGAGTAGCTGAGATTACCAGCATACACCACCAAGCCCAGCTAATTTTTGTATTTTTAGTAGAGATGAGGTTTCACCATGTTGGCCAGGCTAATCTCGAACTCCTGACCTCAGGTGATCTGCCTGCCTTGGCCTCCCAAAATGCTGGGATTACAGGCATGAGCCACTGTGCCCGCCAACTCTTTTCTTATAATATCTTTTTTCTAGGACCATGATTAGATTGAGAATGGATTCACTAAAGCAATAAAGAGATAACACAATCTTTAATTTCCTACCTTGCTATTATGACAACAGCTTGCAGGACGAAAGGACAGCACTGGCATTTTAATAGTTTTAAAACTATTAAACAGATCTGATTATTCATTATGAATAATCATAATGAATAATCATAATGAAGGGGGCAGTGGCTCACGCCTGGAATCCCAGCACTTTGGGAGGCCAAGGCGGGCGGATCACGAGGTCAGGAGTTCGAGACCAGCCTGGCCAACATGGTGAAACCCCGTCTCTACTAAAAAAAATACAAAAATTAGCCAGACGTGGTGGTATCTGCCTGTAATCCCAGCTACTCAGGAAGCTGAGGCAGGAGAATCGATTGAACCCGGGTTGCAGTGAGCTGAGATCCTGCCATTGCACTCCAGCCTGGGCAACAGAGAGAGACTAGGTCTCAAAAAAAAAAAAAAGAAAGAAAGAAAAGAAAATGAATTTTCTGGCCGGGCGTGGTGGCTCACGCCTATAATCCTAGCACTTTGGGAGGCCAAAGCGGGTGGATCACCTGAGGTCAGGAGTTCCTGACCAGCCTGGCCAACATGGTGAAACCCCGTCTCTACTAAAAATACAAAATTAACCGGGCGTGGTGGCAGGCGCCTGTAATCCCAGCTACTCAGGAGGCTGAGGCAGGAGAATCACTTGAACCTTGGAGGCAGAGGTTGCAGTTAACTGGGATCGCACCATTGCACTCCAGCCTGGGCAAAAAGAGCAAAACTCCATCTCAAAAAAAAAAAGAAGGCCAGGCATGGTGGCTCACGCCTGTAATCTCAGCACTTTGGGAGGTAAAGGCGGGTGGATCACAAGGTCAGGAGTTTGAAACCAGCCTAGCCAACATGGTGAAAACCCATCTCTACTATAAACACAAACGTCAGCCAGGCGTGGTAGCGTGCGTCCGTAGTCCCAGCTACTTGGGAGGCTGAGGCAGGAGAATCACTTGAACATGGGAGGCGGAGCTTGCAGTGAGCCAAGAATGTGCCACTGCACTCCAGCCTGGGTGACAGAGTGACACTCAGTCTCAAAAAAAAAAAAAAAAAAAAAGGCCAGGTGTGGTGGCTCACACCTGTAATCCCAGCACTTTGGGAGGCCAAGGTGGGCAGATCACCTGAGGTCAGGAGTTCAGGACCAGCCTGGCCAACATGGTGAAACCCTGTCTCTACAGGGGTTTTGTAGAGGTAGGGTTATTTTGTAGAGGTATTTGTAAAAATACAAAAATTAGCCAGGCGTGGTAGTGCGCTCCTGTAATCCCAGCTACTTAGGAGGCTGAGGCAGGACAATCACTTGAACCTGGGAGGTGGAGGCTGCAGTGAACCAAGATTGCGCCATTACAGTCCAGCCTGGGCAACAGAGCGAGACTCTGTCTCAAAAAAAAAAAAAAAGAAAGAAAAAAGAAAATGAACCTTCTGAGTAAAAAGAAATCCTCCATCTTACAGCAGTATATTTAAATAGACTGTCAATACTATATAACAATTAAAATTTATTCAGTGCCTGGCCGGGCGCAGTGGCTTATGCCTATAATCCCCAGCACTTTGGGAGGCCAAGGCAGGCGGATCACCTGAGGTCAGGAGTTCGAGAACAGCCTGGTCAACATGGTAAAACCCTGTGTCTACTAAAAATACAAAAATTAGCCAGGTGTGGTGATGTGTGCCTGTAATCCCAGCTACCTAGAAGGCTGACGCAGGAGAATTGCTTGAACCCAGGAGGGGGAGGTTGCAGTGAGCCAAGATCCAGCCACCACGCACTCCAGCCTGTGAGACATAGTGAGACTGTCTCAAAAAAAAAAAAATTATTCAGTGCCTATCATGCGCTGGGCAGGGTGCTAAGCACTTTACATGTATTATATCATTTAATCCTTACGTACTTTCAATGAGGTACTATTTTTATCTTATTTTATAATAAGGAGACTAAAGGTCACTCAGCTACTAAGTGACAGAGCCAGGATTCAAAGCTGGACAATTTTCTAGGTGCTGACTTTCTTAGCCACCGTACATATTGCTAATCCTTATCTAACACTGCCAGGCATAATAGGAAAATACATTTAAGATCAATCTTCCTGTCCTAATTTTCACATCACCTATTTTAGGAGAGAGAATAGAATATCAAAAAGCAACAGTTTTATTTTAAATTTGAAAGAGTTTAAATTTGGCAAAACATATGGTTGGTACAAAAATGCTTTTCTGAGTCATTACAGAAAAAGTTCTAATTTGACAACTGAGAGTCATTTTTGTACTTTGCCATGCAGTTCCAGCTAGCTGAAGTTAAACCATTTCATGGATAAAGAAAAAAATTGAAAGTGAACTCCCATACATTTTGTTTAAATCCTTTTTCTAATTAGACAACCAGACAATTCCTAAAAAATGAAAAAATAGCCACAATGTCCAAGTACTTCATTTAAAATATGTATATTTCTAGTAAGACATTCTTCTGAAAATCTGTGTAATAAGGGAATGATTTTTCAATGACACATTAAAGAAAGGGCTGCCAACACTTTCTGTAAATAATCTTCTAACTCTGGCTCTGAACCAATCATTTCTTGCAGCTTGTATTAATAATTTATTGCTAACCAAAATCTGCACACAGTACTCTACCAATATTTGAAGAATTAAATCTGGCTTCAACTGGGTGCATCAGCTCACACCTATAATCCCAGCACTTTGGGAGGCCAAGGCAGGAGGATCACTTGAGGGCAGAAGTTCGAGACCAGCCTGGGCAACAGAGATCCTGTCTCTACAAAAAAATACAAAAATTGGTCAGCTGTGGTGGCATGTGCCTGTAATTCCAGCTACATAGGAGGCTGAGGCAAGAGGACTGCTTGAGCCCAGGCAGTAGAGGATGCAGTGAGCCAAGACAAAAAAAAAAAAAAAATCTGGCTTTATTCTACTCAATCAATTTGAGAAAAACTACACCTGCAGAAAGCAAAATTTTTACAAATCCTTGAGGGTAAAAACTATAAATCCTAAATAAAAAGTCACTTAAGAGCATATACTCTATACTATCTAAAGTAGAAAGTATGAAAATGAATGACATCATCACAGAACTTTTTACTGTTGACAATAAATAAAGCTATTACTAAAAAACTAATTGAGGCTGGGCACGGTGGCTCACGCCTATAATCCCAGCACTTTGGGAGGCTGAGCCAGGCAGGTTACTTGAGCTCTGGAGTTCAAGACCAGCCTAGGTAATGTAGTGAAACCTCGTCTCTACAAAAAATATGAAAATTAGCTGGGTATGTTGGTACGCACCTGTAGTACCAGCTACTTGGGAGACTGAGGTGGGAGGATGGCTGGAGCCCAGGAGGCGGAGGTTACAGTGAGCCAAGATCACATCACTGCACTTTAGCCTGGGCAACATAGTGAGACCCTGCCTCAAAAACAAAAACAAAAAAACACCTAATTTGAATAGGTACTTAACAAAATCATTATAATTATAATCTCAATTGGGTTTAATTTTGTATTTCAAAAATGACTCCCAGGTCCATCATCCAGAAAGATGCTCATGAAAATGTCATGAGAGTTACAACAGGAAACAGGACAGAATGATAAAAAATATTTCTTCCTTTTTTTTTTTGAGACAGTGTCTCACTCTGCTGCCCAGGCTGAAGTGCAGTGGCATGATTACAGCTCACTGCAGCCTCAACCTCCTAGGCTCAAGTGATTCTCCCACCTCAGCCTCCTGAGTAGCTGGGACTACAGGCATGCACCACCAAGCCCAGATAAGTTTTGCATTTTTTTGTAAAGACAGGGTTTGACCATGTTGCTGAGGCTGGTCTTGAACTTCTTGGGCTCAAGGGATCTGCCCGCCTCAGCCTCTCAAAGTGTTGGGATTATAGGCATGAGCCACCATGCCAGCCTATTTTTTCCTATTATGCTTGGTACTAATAGGTACCTAAGGAGGTAGATGTAAACTCCCCAAAATACAGATTAGTGGTGCTTAAAGTCAATATCAATGACTAAAATTAATGGGTTTCCTATTTGAAAAGCCTATATGACCACATATTTCAGTCCTACAAAGTTTAAAAGTCCAATTAAAGTGGTTTAATCAGCTGAGTTACTCAGTATTTACAATATTTATATCTAAGCTATTCTGTGATCCAAGCAGTCAGGCAAGCCTGCAGGAAAGTGTTCCTCTTCTGGCCCCTGGCTACAGAAGGGGTAAGGTCTACTCTGATTTAACTCATGCCCTTAGCCAGAATCAGCCAGAGTATGGCCACAGGAATGTGTTCAAGCTAGCAATGGAAAGGAGAGGCTGAATTTATATGCTTACAGCTCCATAACACATATAGGTATACATTTACATACATACACATATGCAGACACACATACCCTCTCCCCTTAAACTTCCCTAACTCTACATTACAGTCATCACACTTCAAATTATTTTAAATCATATCTATTTCCCAAATTAAAGAAAATTAAAGTATATATCTCATTAACAATCAAGATTATTAACAAAACCATAGTAATTAATTTTGACAAAAAAGTTTTTATTTCTTTTTTTTGAATGTAGTTTTTTACTACATTCAAAATCCTGTGTTCTAAGGTCTGGATGAAAGCCAGAAATTTACTAATTTTAAGGGTATTCTTATCCAAAAAAAGGACAGCAGTAGCTTTAAATACATAGAATTCTTTGAAACACAATCCCCATTTGAAACTTCTTTTTGAGACAGGGTCCCACTTTGTCACCCAGGCTGGAGCACAGTGGTGTGATCACGGCTCACTGCAAGCTTGAACTCCTGGGCTAAAGGGATTCTCCCACCTCAGCCTCCCAAGCAGCTGGGACTACACGTGTGCGCCACCATGCCCAGCTAATTTTTTGTATTTTTTGTAGAGACAGGGTTTTGCTGTGTTGCCCAGGCTGGTCTCAAACTCCTGGGCTCAATCATTAACCTGCCTCAGCCTCTCAAAGTACTGGGATTACAGGCATGAGCCACCACACCCAGTCAGATTTTAACTTCTATAATATTTTCATTTTGGAAATCATTTATTGAGCAACTCTTGTGTTGCAGGGGATATGTTATACAAAATACTGAGATTTCATAGATCTATTGGACAATGTGCTTGCAAATACATTTTCTACTTAGAAGCCTATAAGAAAAATATAGCTTTTTTTCCTATATTCTATCTATAGGCTTCTAAATAGAAAATATACAAATTCTCATCTTTTATGATCCACAAAATCCTAGCACAGTTCCATCAGTTTCTGAAACACAACTGCTATAAAAGAGGTGAAATTTTACCTGGGTTATAAAAGGCTGCAGGTAGTGGGAAAAGTGGTCTTTGTACAAACTGATGCAGAGGCTGTTTCTTAATGGTGTATGGATTCTTCAACATATGACAGAACCTGCATTTAAAAGCACATAATGAATGACATTTTAAGAGCTCTAATCTTTTAAAGTTGGTTTCTACTTCTCATGTATAAAAAAGACCTATGTAAAATTTAAACATAACCAGCAATAGAAATAATTAGAGAACTGACTTTTCATCTTCCATCTACATTATTTCCACTTACTTAGGCTAGCAATATCTACAAACAATTCAAAATCAGGTAGAGCTCAAATGGAAATTCCTACCCTTGATAACTGGGTGTGCACAGGATAATATAACATCCAGGTATAAGAAACAGAATTGGGCTGGGTGAGGTGGCTCACGCCTGTAATCCCAGCATTTTGGGAGGCCGAGGAAGGTGGATCACCTGAGGTTGGGAGTTTAAGACCAGCCTGACCAACATGGAGAAACCCCATCTCTACTAAAAATACAAAATTAACCGGGCATGGTGGCACATGCCTGTAATCCCAGCTACTCAGGAGGCTGAGGCAGGAGAATTGCTTGAACCCAGGAGGCGGAGGTTGCAGTGAGCCAACATCATGCCATTGCACTCCAGCCTGGGCAACAAGAGTGAAACTCTGCCTCAAAAAAAAAAGAAACAGAATTGTATCTACATTAGTAATTTATAACCCATAGTCCCAGACTCTTGGTTATACAGGAAGGAAGCAAATAACTCTAAGTTTTTTTATTTTTTTTAAAAATTTAGAATTAGGCAATAGAGTCACATGGTTCAAAACTGGTAAGGGAAAAAAGCATATATAGTGAAAGCCTCCCTCCTTTCCTGTCCCTTACCACGTTTCCCTCTCTCAAGATAACCTATATTACCTGTTTTGAAAAGTATTTCAATACTTCAAAAAATCTAAAAGAAAGTATACTATTGGGCCAGGGGTGGTGGCTCACGCCTGTAATGCCAGCACTTTGGGAGGCCAAGGCAGGTGGATCACCTGAGGTCAGGAGTTCGAGACGAGCCTGCCCAACATGGTGAGACCCCATCTCTACTAAAAATACAAAAAATAGC
The DNA here is from genome assembly GCF_029289425.2 of Pan paniscus. Classification (NCBI taxonomy): domain Eukaryota; kingdom Metazoa; phylum Chordata; class Mammalia; order Primates; family Hominidae; genus Pan; species Pan paniscus. Next base: position 56,980,871 of record NC_073261.2, on the reverse strand, counting down.
TGGGAGTGGTGGTGGGCGCCTGTAATCCCAGCTACTCGGGAGGCTGAGGCAGAGGAATTGCTTGAACCCAGGAGGCGGAGGTTGCAGTGAGCCGAGATCGTGCCACTGCACTCCAGCCTGGCCCAAAAAGCAAGACTCCATCTCCAAAAAAAAAAAAAAAAGTATACTATTGTCCTTTTTGTTTTTGAGATGGAGTCTCACTGTTGTTGGCCCAGGCTGGAGTGCAATGGCACAATCTCGGCTCACTGCAACCTCCATCTCCCAGGTGCCTGCAATTCTGCTGCCTCAGCCTCCCGAGTAGCTGAGATTACAGGTGCCCGCCACCGTGCCTGGCTAATTTTTGTACTTTTTAGTAGAGACAGGGTTTCACCATGTTGGCCAGGATGGTCTCGAACTCTTGACCTCAGGTGATCCTCCCGTATCGGCCTCCCAAAGTGCTGAGATTACAGGCGTGAGACACCACACCTGGCCCGTCTTTTTTTTTGAGACTGAGTCTCACTTTGTCGCCCACGCTGGAGTGCAGTGATGCGATCCCAGCTTACTGCAACCTCCACCTCCTGGGTTCAAGTGATTCTCTTGCCTCAGCCTCCCTAGTAGCTGGGATTACAGGTGTACACCATCATGCCCAGCTAATTTTTATATTTTTAGTAGAGACAGGGTTTCACCATGTTGGCCAGGCTGATCTCCAACTCCTGACCTCAAGTGATTCACCCGCCTTGGCCTCCCAAAATGCTGAGATTACACAGCCAACGATCTTGATCATGCTTTTCGTGTTTTGTTTTGAGACAGGGTCTTCTTCTGTCACCCATGCTGGAGTACAATGGTGTGATCAGGGCTCACTGCAGCCTCAACATCCTAGGCTCAAGTGATTCTCCCACCTCAGCCTCCCAAGTAGGTGACACTACAGCTGTATGCCACCATGCCCAGCTAGTTTTTTTTTTTTTACTTCTGGTAGAGATGGATTATCACTATGTTGCTCAGGCTGATCTCCAGCTCCTGGCTCAAGTAATCCTCCCACTTTGGCCTCCCAAAGTGCTGGGATTATAGGCGTGAGCCACCATGCCCTGCCTTTTATATGCTTTTTGGATGGAAACATATGAACCCAGTGTTGTAACTTCACTTCACTTTTTTTTTTTCTTTTTTTTTTGTGAGATGGAGTCTTGCTCTGTCGCCCAGGATGGAGTGCAGTGGCGCGATCTTGGCTCACTGCAACCTCCGCCTCCTGGGTTCAAGCAATTCTCCGCCTCAGCCTCCCAAGTAGCTGGGATTGTAGGTGCCCACCACCATGCCCGGCTAATTTTTGTATTTTTAGTAGAGACAGGGTTTCACCATCTTGGCCAGGCTGGTCTTGAACTCCTGACCTCATGATCCACTAGCCTCGGCCTCCCAAAGTGCTGGGATTACAGGCGTGAGCCACCGCGCCAGGCCTCTAACTTTACTTCACTCTTACAGAGAAAACTTAATTGGCTATTTTTTATGGCTTTGACAAACTGAAAACAAAGGAAGAAAATGAAAGCAAATATTACTGGAAAAGGAAGTAAAAGGAGACTTTAATAGTGAAAATTCTTAAAATCCCAATGCAATTTACTTTAAAATCCGGTTTACTTGAAAATATCATCGCTATCCATTACAACTGCCACTTCATAGGAGCCATGGAAAAATTTTAAGTACAGGAGTCATTTATAATTGCCAATGGGTTCACTTTGCCCACTGTCCAGATACTGCTAATTCATCAAGACAGGGGATTTGCAATAAAGAGTTTAATTCACACGGAGCCAGCTGAAAGGGAGAGTGGAGTTTTAGTACTCAGTCTCTCTGGATCTGAGGCTAGGGGTTTTCAAGGATAGACTGGCAGGCCAGGGAACGGGTATTGCTGATTGGTTGGGGATGCAATCATAGGGGTGCGGAAAATGATCCTCCTGAGTGCTCAGCCCTTTTGTGGGCGGGGCCACAGGACCAGTCAGAAATGCAAAAACCTGAAAAGGCTAATCTTAGGTTCTACAAGAGGGATGTTTTCTGCAGGAGTAATTGGGGAAGTTGCAACTCTTAGGACCGCCAGAATAATGGCTGGTAATCATTTACATCTACACCTTAGCAGAATTCAGGCTCCTCTCATCCTCCAAACCTGGTGGTCTTTCATTAGCTTTATAAAGGTGGTTTAATTTTGGGAAAGGGCTATTATCATTTAAACTATAAACTAAATGTCTCCCAAAGTTAGCTTGGCCCAAGCCCGGGAATGAGCAGTCTAGAGGTTAAAGGCAAAATGATAGTCAGTTAGAACGGTCTTTCACTGTCATAATTTTCTGTTAAAATTTTTTGCAAAGGCAAAAATTGTTTGTGATCATACACAAGATCACATTTATCTAATTATTTTCTGCTTAAAATAGGCAAGAAGCAACAGCGGCTGCCACATTTTTTTCTCTCTCTCACAAAACCGGAATTCTTCTCGTGGAAAAGAAAGAGTGGGCACCAATTAAGTATTAACAGAATACAAATGAACTGTTTACTACCTTCAGTAATCTTTACATGCCATTGATAAGCAAAAGACTACTGGGATACTGTGGGACTGTAACCCATAGAGTTTCTTAGATGCTATTGGAGAGATAAAAGGATTGGCACCGAGGATTCAAGAGAACAATGGAATCAACACTGAATGGGAATCAAATAATCTGTGAAGTCCTGACTGCCACTCCCCACACTAGCTCCAGTGTTGATCACAGTAAGAGCTGTCACCACTTTATTTTGAGATGGAAATAATCTCGCTTTTCTCACACTGTCACCCAGGCTGAAGTGCAGTGGCATGATCTTGGCTCACTGCAACCTCCACCTCCCTGGTTCAAGCAATTCCCCTGCCTCAGCCTCCCAACTCGCTGGGATTACAGGCACACACCACCACGCCCGGCTTTTTTTTCTTTTTTTAGTTTCACCATGTTGGCCAGACTGGTCTCGAACTCCTGACCTCAGCCAATCTGCCCAGCTTGGCCTCTCAAAGTGCTGGGATTACAGGCGTGAGCCACCGCGCCCGGCACACCAGTTTAAATTACATGAATCTATTACAGCACTCATGACTGTCATTATTTGTTAATATATTTTTCTTGCTAGATTGCATACTCATTAAGGGGAGAAACTATCTTCATTTCTAGCTGCTAGCACAATGGCCTCACTTCTTCATCTCTACAATGAGATTAGTTTCACAGCTACCTCATAAATAATCCAGAGAATCCATGTAAAGTGCTTAAACCAGTGCCAGGCCATGCAGTAAGTGCTCAATAAATGGCAGCTGCTACCATTATTTAATTGGTGCTCAATAATTACTAATTGAGTGAAGTTCAAGGTTTGGGGTAAAAATGCCTTTTTCTATAGCTCAGTATCTAAATCTGTGAATACTCTGGAATTTGGAAATACACTAGAAGAATAATATTCTCGTCCCTTCAGCCCAGGGAAAAGGCAGCAGATTGAATAAAGAGGAAGCACATTCCAACATACAGGTTTAAAGTCTTGTTTTTTTAAAGTAAGAGTGGATTACATTATTCAAGGAAGACATCTACTCAAACACAGGAAGTAACTAACAAAAAATTCTACCAACTTAAATCTTTTTAGGATATACATTTAAACTTCAAGAGCACCATTAACACTACAATGTCTAATACTCAAGAGGGCAAACTCTCCGTAGGCCATTTTCTCCAGACGTAAAATTAAGGTACACCTACATAAATGTCCTCTTAGCAATGTTCACAGAAGTCTTTGAAAGGTGAAACTCAAAGATACGTCTCAGGGAAGCGGGAAAAACAAGGGAACAGAGTGGGCTTAATGGTGGTGGGTGCAGGGAATCTAGGGGTCCGGGTTCTCGTCGGAATTCCATCACTTAGAAACTGTGTAACCTTGGACATGTCACCTCCTCTTTCAGGGCCTTACTGGGAAAATGAGGAAACGAGACAAGGTATTTTCTTCCCTTCTGTGTGACATTCTGATTCTGTGTTTAGAAGAGGAGGGAATGCACCCGGTAGAGGGCCTGGGGGCGGGAGAGGCACACGATTTTAAAACAGCTCCTCCGTTCTGGCTCTACAGCCAGTCCCTACAAGCTTCCGTACGGCAGAGACTCAAGAACTGGGTCTCTGAGCCTGAGAGGAAGCTCCAGAGAGTCCGCCCGGATTAGGCCACAGAAGCGCCGAGTTCCCGCACAGACAGCCTCAGGGCTCACCCCCAACTACGGCGACAGGGAGGGCCCGCCGGCTCCATCAGATGCACTACCCACCCGCCTCGAGAAAGGGTCTGCAAGGCGGCGACCGCTCCGCTGGCTAAGCCCAGCGGCACACCTATTCGGAGCTCCAGGCTCGTCACCTACCGCCTGCGCAGCCCGGCGGCAACAGCCGCAGCTCCCCAGCCCCGCCTGGCCGTCGCCGCCATCTTAGCCGCAGTGCCTAAGGGTCTCCCTGACAGAACCACGAAAGATCTGCGCAGCCGCAGGCTGGCCGGTAACTGGGCGGGCACTGGGAAGAGCCCACCCTACCGGCTGCGGGCGGTCCTGCTGCGGATAAGTGCGGTGGCCTACGCGCCGAGGTTTGCAGGCTACTGCGTCACCCTGACCAAGAGAGGCCGGGGACCCTTTCCCGTTTGCGCCGACGCTTGGTTAATTCACGCAGCACTGTGAACGCATGCGTGTTTCCGTACTTTGTTTTCCCTGTTGGCTAGGTTTTTAGCTGGTGCTGGTGCTGCCTTGCGAATGCTGTTTCCAGCCCCTAAACCTGACCCATTCCCTCCTCTAGGACCCTACTCAGCCTCCAGGCCCAGCTCAGTGACTGCCCCCAAAGACTCCCTGGAGCATTCCTTCTAAAAGGTTCTCGCATTTCTCCTGCCCTTTTCCCATGGGTCTGATGTGGAACTGTGTCTAACCCTTCCTCATAGCTGTGCTTGTCAGCTGCCACTTGGTCATCTTGGACCAACCCGCACAGAGGATGTATCTGGTACAGTGCTGCCCTTCTCCGATTAACATGAGACTTGACTAGTTTCCAGGGCAGAGTGCCAAAGCCCATTACCTATTCTTCCAGAACCTTCCTGGAGTATTCCGTTTTCTCTAGGACAACGGTTCTCAAAGTGCGGACTAGGGGCCAAAAAAAGCAGGAGAACACGTTAGAAATGCACGTTAGAACATGTTAGAAATCCTGGGCCCCACTTTGTACTTACTGAGGCACAATCTCTATAGGTGGGGACTAGAAATCTTTTTGTTACTTGCTTTTTTTTTTTTTTTTTCCCAGAGACAGGGTCTATCTCTGTTGCCCAGGCTGGAGAGCAGGAGTGCAATCATAGCTCACCAAAACCAACTCCTGGGCTCAAGTGATTCATCCTCCAGCCTCAGCCTCCCAAAGCACTGGGATTACAGGTGTGAGCCACGGTGCCTGGCTTTTAGTAGCAGTAGTAGTATTTTTGTAGAGAAGAGGTCTCCCTGTGTTGCCTGGGCTGCTCTTGAACTCTGCTGTCTTAGGTTACCTCACCCTGCCTAGTAGTGTTTTAACAAACCTTTCCCAGGATTCTGATGCCAGCTAAAATTTGAGAATCACTGTTCTGGAAGACAGAGGACTGGTTTCCAGAATGGAAACAGCACACCTGTTGTTGAACAGGTTGAGGCCACACCCAAGACAACCCTAGTAATTTCTATGGCCCACAGACACATCTAAGAGGGTGGGTGGGTTTCAGGCCTGCAGCTCGCCTGGGCCCGCACACAGAGTGGGCTGTGCCTCCTACCAGTTTGGTTCATTCCCAATGCTGCGTACTTGCTTTTAACAACTAGTGGTCTTCCCCCATCCAACCCCCCACCCCCCCCACCCCCCCACACCCCACACCCCCCACCCCCCCACACCCCACACCCCCCACCCCCCCCACACCCACCCATTCTAGACCGCAAGGCAGTCCAAGGCTCTGTTTTTGACCCTCAATCAAAAATAAAATGTGGCTCTTCCACCTTGGAACAATTGTTCTTCTCGGACTTCAATTTTTCCCTCTCTGATGGATTCCTTATCATAAGAAAAATCCTGCCTTGCCCCAAATCGTGTTCCACACTCTTTTCTTCCCTTCAGAACGAAGTGGCTTAAAAAAATTGTCTGCACTCTTTTATAGTTTTTCACTTCCCACTCCTCAAACCCCTGAAACCAGGCTTCTGTGTCCCACCATTCCTAGGGCCTGCTCTAGTCAAACCACCCGCAGCCTCTGTGCTACTGTGTCCGGAATTGGTGGGTTCTTGGTCTCGTTAACTTCAAGAATGAAGCCATGCGCCCTCGTGGTGAGTGTTACAGTTCTTAAAGATGGTGTGTCCAGAGTCTGTTCCTTCAAATGCTCAGATATGTCCGGAGTTTGTTTCTTCTGGTGGGTTCGTGGTCTCCCTGACTTCAGAAGTGAAGCTGCAGACCTTTGCGATGGGTGTTACAGTTCATAAAGATAGCACAGGTCCAAAAAGTGAGCAGCATCAAGATTTACTACAAAGAGCAAAAGAACAAAGCTTTCACAACATGGAAGGGAACCCAAGCAGGTTACCACTGCTGCCTCAGGCACCCTGCTTTTATTCCCTTATCTGACCCCACCCACATCCTGCTGATTGGCCAATTTTACAGAGAGCTGATTGGTCCATTTTACAGAGTACTGATTGGTTCGTTTTACAGAGAGCTGATTGGTCCGTTTTGACAGGGTGCTGATTGGTGCGTTTACAATCCCTGAGCTAGACATAGAGTGCTCATTGGTGTATTTACAATCCTCTAGCTAGAGTAAAAGTTCTCCAAGTCCCCACTAGGTTAGCTAGACACAGAGCACTGATTGGTGCATTTACAAACCTTGAGCTAGACACAGGGTGCTGATTGGTGTATTTACAATCCTTTAGCTAGACATAAAAGTTCTCCAAGTTCCCACCAGATTAGCTAGATACAGAGTGCTGATTGGTGCATCCATAAATCCCAAGCTAGACACAGAGTGCTGATTGATACATATACAATCCTCTGGCTAGACATAAAAGTTCTCCAAGTCCCCACCCGACTCAGGAGCCCAGCTGGCTTCACCTAGTGGATCCCATGCCAGGGCCGTGAGCAGAGCTGCCCGCCAGTCCTGCGCCACAAGCCTGCACTAGAAAAAATATCAGGCCCAGAGAGGCATTTAAAATGTAGCAGCAGTAATATCTCATTCGCCCTTGAGCTAAGTAATAACTTCTTGAAGTCACTTGCTATGTATGCACTAGACTAATGTCAAGAAGCTGTTAACATGCCATATACCCTATAGTTCAACAGTGCATAGCCAGTCACTAACAATGTTATTTCTGTAAACCAATGAGAATACCTGCTGAGCGTGGTGGCTCACACCTGTAATCCCAACACTCTGGGAGGCCAAGGTGGGCAAATTGCTTGAGCCCAGGAGTTTGAGACCATGCTGGGAAACAGGGAGGGTTTACAAGCATGAGCCACTAACCCTGGCAGAATAAAAACATGTTATCTGAGGAAGGTGAGCCCCTTTAAATTATGAGGCCCATTGACTAGCCTAAAAAAAAAAAGTATCAGGGCCGGGTGCTGTGGCTCACGCCTCTAATCCCAGCACTTGGGAGTCTCTACAAACAAACCTTGTCTCCACAAAAAATTAGCCAGACGTCATGGCATATGCCTGTAGTGCCAGCTATTTGGGAGGCTGAGATGGGAGAATCACCTGAGCCTGGGAAGTTGAGGCTGCAATGAGCCGTGATTGCACCACTGCACTCCAGCCTGGGTGACAGCATGAGACCCTGTCTCAAGAAAAAAAAAAGTCAAATGAGAATACCTGATGAGCAACTTTTGTAATTGTTCCCCTCTCCTGATTTGTCTCTTTTTCTTTAAAAAGTTGAGCCTCTCCTTTTTTCCCAGAGCACTCTCCAAGGCAACCTGGAACTATGGCCAGGGCTACAGTCCTCAACCTTGGCCCAAATAAATTCTCTATATTAATTTTGCCTCAGCTTCTTTCTTTTAGGTCAATATTTGCTTGCAGTACTGTTTAATTAGGTTTCCTGTTACAGATGATCAAAATCCTGTGTGGAGTAATATTAAGATGAACAAAACAATTCCTGGTCTCAGGGAGCTCCTGGAGAAGATTTGTAAATCAACAAAGGCACTAAGGGAATAGAATGCTATGTGGGGGACAGGAAGCATTGTCAAATGTGAAATGGTGTTTAACTTTCTTTGAGTTATATTTATGTGAATGAGTTATTAATGTGTGTTTCAAAATTGTGTGAGATTCCTGTAATTCTGGTATGTCTTAGTATATGACATCAGTAATAATTATGATTATTATGTTACATTGTTGTGTACCACAGAAATAACCAAATTTCCTTGTCAATTGTGTCTTTAACCATGGCTGTTCTTTTTTTTTTTTTTTTTTTTATACTTTAAGTTTTAGGGTACATGTGCACAATGTGCAGGTTAGTTACATATGTATACATGTGCCATGCTGGTGTGCTGCACCTACTAACTCGTCATCTAGCATTAGGTTAACCATGGCTGTTCTAAGAGTTTTGTCATCCACAGACAATTGTTGTTTTATTTTGATTCTTCTCAAAAAGTAGTTTATAATCAGCTGCAGTCCAAAATTTTCTTCTTTAAGGAAATTCATGGAAAGGACTCTAACAAGTACTCTTGAATACAAGTTTCTGATAACTTTGGAGATCATAGCATTGGACTATGAAAATGCTTTCCAGGACTCTAATTAAAAAGCTGATGTATTCATGAGGATTGCTAACCCAACATCAAAAAGAACAAGAGTTAATTAATGGGACTAAACCAATAGAATATTAAAGTAATTTTTGTATGTGTGTGAAGTAATTTTTAATGACTTTTTTTTTTGTTTGAAACATTGCTGATAATTTTTGTTTTGTTTTTTCAGAGTCAAGAAAACTTTTTTCTGTTGAGCTATTTATAGCTTACAACAAGTTGGGTAAAATACACCTTTCTGATCAAAATTTGAAGCATATTCTTTCTCTCTAAATTTCTCCAGAATTTGGAAACTATTTGTGAGATTCTTTTTTTTTTTTTTTTTTTTTTTTTTTTTTGAGACAAGGTCTCACTCTGTTGCCCAGGCAGGATTGCAGTGGTGCAATCTCAGCTCACTGCAGCCTCAACTTCCCAGGCTAAACTGATCCTTCCACCTCAGCCTCCCAAGCAAGTAACTGTGACTACAGGTGCCCAACACCACACTCACCTAATTTTGTTTATTTTTTGCAGAGACAGGATCTCACTATGTTGCCCAGGCTGCTCTCAAACTCTTGAGCTCAAGCATTCCTCCTGCCTCAGTCTCCCAAAGTGTTGGGATTACAGATGTGAGCCACCACACCCGGCCTATTTGTGAGTATTCTTAATATATAGCAGTATGGTTATTTGCATAAATTCAGTAAGAATCTGTTTTCTTTTGTAACAGGACAAAATTTGAGACACTGGTTATTTTATCAAGGCTTTGACTGGAATAGCATTTTTTTCAGATGTACTCTGACTGCTTTGAGGAATTGACATTGACTTTATAGAGCCAATAAAAAGCCCTTTGGAAAGACTGGCCTGGTACCATGTCTAGCCAATTCTTTTACAAAGTTCCTGACCTGTAATAAGTAAAGATCGTCACTTTCTGAGAGGCCCAGGAAACTCAAGTTACTTTGGAACCTCAAGAAAAGTGGAATTCACCCCCAATTCATACAGGTATCTACAGGCATACATAAATCCTTGGCTTGGATAACCTCAAGAGGCTTTTAAAAAGTCAAATCTGCTATTCCTTATGAAATGGTTCCCACAAAGCCAATTTAAAAGGAGCCTATATGGTCAATCACTACGCTTACAGCATTGTATGCAAATAATCAGGCCAAGTACAATAAGACTGAAACTTATTTTGTAAATAAATTGGTCCTACTATGATTTATCCTTGATAAAAATGGGAAACTGGAAAAAGAAAAATTATGTTTCAGAAGAAAACTATAGTGTACCTGTTTCACTTGCGTCCATGTGAAGAGACCACCCAACAGGTTTTGTGTGAGCAACAGGGCTGTTTATTTCACCTGGGTGCAGATGGGCTGAGTCTGAAAAGAGAGTCAGCAAAGGGAGATAGGGGTGGGGCCGTTTTATAGGATTTGGGTAGGTAAAGGAAAATTACAGTCAAAGGGGGTTGTTCTCTAGCTGGCAGGGGTAGGGGTCACAAGGTGCTCAGTGTGGGAGCTTTTGATCCAGGATGAGCCAGGAGAAGGAATTTCACAAGGTAATGTCATCAGTTAAGGCAGGAACAGGCCATTTTCACTTCTTTTGTGATTCTTCAGTTACTTCAGGCCATCTGGATGTATGTGCAGGTCACAGGGGATATGATGGCTTAGCTTGGGCTCAGAGGTCTGACATTCCTGTCTTTTTATATTAATAAGAAAAATAAAACAAAATAGTGGTAAAGTGTTGGGGTGGCGAAAATTTTTGGGGGTGGTATGGAGAGATAATGGGCGATGTTTCTCAGGGCTGCTTCAAGCGGGAGAGTAGGGGCAGAGTAGGAATCTAGAGTGGGAGAGATTAAGCTGAAGGAAGATTTTGTGGTAAGGGGTGATATTGTGGGGTTGTTAGAAGAAACATTTGTCGTATAGAAGTATTGGTGATGGCCTGGATATGGTTTTGCATGAATTGAAAAACTAAACGGAATAAGAGAAGGAGAAAAACAGGTATAAAAGGACTAAGAATTGGGAGGACCCAGTACATCCAATTAGAGAGTGCCCAAGGAGGTTCAGCATAGCCCTGCCAGCAAAGATTATTTATTTACTTTAAGAAGGAGTTAAGAGTGGCGGTTTGGGGATAGCACCAGGAGATATCAGCTGTGATGGCTTGGAGAAACAGTGTAAACCGGCAGTGTAAACAAGAGCAGGGCATTTATGTGTAGTTGAGAATGGTGAATATGAGTATGACGAGACAGAAGATAGTAGGGATGACAAGTTTTTTGGGGCACAGTCCAAGTTGGTGTGGTGTCTGGAATGAGACTGGGGCCTAATGAAAAGGAACGTCTATACAGGAGCTCAAATGGGCTGTACCCTGTAGCATTCCAAGGACAGGCCCAAATTCTGAGAAAGGCAAGTGATAAAAGTATTGTCCAGTCCTTTTTAAGTTGGTGGCTGAGCTTGGTGAGGTGTGTTTTTAAAAGACCATTAGTCCATTCTACCCTTCCTGAAGACTGAGGACGGTAAGGGATATAAAGATTTCACTGAATACCAAGAGCCTGAAAAACTGCTTGGGTGATTTGACTAATAAAGGCCAGTCCGTTATCGGACTGCATAGAGGTGAGAAGGCCAAACCGAGGAATTATGTCTGACAGAAGGGAAGAAATGACTGCGGTGGCCTTCTCAGACCCTGTGGGAAAGGCCTCTACCCACCCAGTGAAAGTGTCTACCCAGACCAAGAGGTATTTTAGTTTCCTGACTGAGGCATATGAGTAAAGTCAATTTTCCAGTCCTGGGTGGCCCCGAGCTTGATATGTAGGCCTGAGTAATCCCTGAAGAGTAGTAGAATAGCAGATGGAACACTGAGAAATGATTTCTTTGAGGATAGATTTCCACGATGGAAAGGAAATGAGAGGTTCTAAGAGATGGGCTAGCGGCTTGTAACCTACATGGAAGAGGTTATGAAATGATGACAGAATAGAATGGGCCTGTGAGGCTGGAAGGAGACCCTTGGTCCAAGAACCATTAGCCTTGTGTGGGAAAAGATTGATAGGTGGAAGTTTCAGTTGGGGAGTAGGTGGGAGTGGCCAGATGAGAAGGAGAAAAACTGCCGTGAGGGATAGAAGTTGGAACCCTAGCTGCTTTTTTAGCTACCTTATCAGCATAAGCATCATCCTGAGCAATGGGATCTGATGCCTTTTGATGGCTGCTTTTTTAGCTACCTTATCAACATAAGCATTGTCCTGAGCAATGGGATCTGATGCCTTTTGATGGCCCTTGCAGTGAATGACTCCAGCTTCCTTTGGAAGTAAAGCAGCTTTGAGGAGAGTTTTTATTAAAGAGGCATTAATGATGGAGGACCCTTGCATAGTGAGGAAATCTCTTTCAGCTCATATAACAGCATGGTGGTGCAGGATATGGAAGGCATATTTAGAGTCAGTATAAATATTGACACATAATTCCTTTGCAAGGGTGAGTACTTGAGTTAAGGCAATGAGTTTGGCTTGCTGAGAGGTAGTGTAGTGCAGCAGAAAGTATATGCATCAGGTGTGAGGAAGAAAATAGATTTTGGAAGTTATGAGAACTGTAGAGAGTGAGTTGAGCATAGTTTGTGATTTTGAGGGCCTCTAAAAGTATTAGGGCGGTGGCAGCCACTGCACAGAGACATGATGGCCAGCCTAAAACAGTAAGGTCAAGTTGTTTGGACAAAAAGGCTATAGGGCATGGTCCTGGTCCTTGTGTAAGAATTCCAACTGCACAGCCCTGCACTTTGGCTGTGTGTAATGAAAAGGGTTGGGATGAGTCAGGGAGAGCTAACGTGGGGGCAGTCTCTAAAGCTATCTTCAAGGAATGAAAAGAGGAGTGGGGAAAGGATTTAGGATTTATGGGGTCAGCTAGGTTTCCTTTTGTGAGTTTATATAATGGTTTTGTTAGGATGGCAAAACCAGGTATCCAAAGGCAAAAGTATCCAACCATGCCTAGGAAGGAAAGGAATTGCAGTTTTGTAGAAGATGTTAGGGTTTGAGAGATCAGTCGGACATGATCAGCAGGGAGAGCATGTGTGTTTTTATGAAGAATTATGCCAAGGTAGGTAACGGATGGAGAAGAAATTTGAGCTTTGGAGAAGGATACCCGATATCCTTTGGAGAATAAATGTTGAAAGAGCAGGAGGATGTCTTGCTGAGAAGATTCAAAGGAGGGGCTACAAAGTAGAAGGTCATCAATATATTGAATAAGGTGAGAAGCGGAGGGATGGAAAGAAAGTAAATCATGAGAAAGAGCTTGGCTGAAGTAATGAGGGCTGTCCCTGGAGCCTTGTGGCAGTACAGCCCAGGTAAGCTGCTGGGACTGATGGGTGTCAGGATCAGTCTAGGTAAAAGCAAAGAGAGGCTGGGACAAGCAGTGCAGGGGAATAGTGAAAAAAGCATCTTTAAGATCAAGAACAGAATAGAGTTGTGGAGGAAGGTATTGAGGACAAAAGAGTGTAAGGGTTGGGCACCACAGGGTGGATAGGCAAAATAATTTGGTTGATAAGCTGTGCATCCTGAACTAACCTGTAAGGCTTGTCCGGTTTTTGGACAGGTAAAATGGGGGAATTGTAAGGAGAGTTTATAGGCTTTAAAAGGCCATGCTGTAACAGGCAAGTGATAACAGGCTTTAATCCTTTTAAAGTGTGCTATGGGATGTGATATTGGTGTTGAGCGGGGTAAGGGTGATTAGGTTTTAATGGGATGGTAAGGGCTTGTGATCTGTTGCCACGGAGGGAGTAGAGGTATCCTATACTTGTGGGTTAAGGTGGGGAGATACGAAAGGAAGACACGAAGGAGGCTTTGAACTGGGGGAAAAGGCGGCAATGAGGTGTGGCTGTAGCCTAGGAATAGTCAGGGAAGCAGATGATTTAGTTAAAATGTCTCAGCCTAATAAGGGAACTGGGCAGGTGGGGATAACTAAAAAAGAGTGCATAAAAGAATGTTGTCCAAGTTGGCACCAGAGTTGGGGAGTTTTAAGAGGTTTAGAAGCCTGGCCATCAATACCCACAACAGTTATGGGGGCAAGGGAAATAGGCCCATGAAAAGAAGGTAATGTGGAGTGGGTAGCCTCCATGTTGATTAAGAAGGGGACGGACTTACCCTCCACTGTGAGAGTTACCCGAAGCTTGGCATCCATGATGGTCTAGGGGGCTTCCAAGGTGATCGGGCAGCATCAGTCTTCAGCCGCTAAGCCGAGAAGATCCGGGAAGGAGTCAGAGAGCCTTGGGCCAGAGTTCCAGGGGCTCTGGGAGTGGCTGCCAGGTAAGTTGAAGAGTCCGATTTTCAGTGGGATCCCACACAGATGGGACATGGCTAAGGATGAATAACGGGCTGTGGGCATTCCTTGGCCCAGTGGCCAGATTTCCAGGACTTGTAGCAAGCTCCTGGGGGAGGAGGTCCTGGAGGAACACCTGGCTGCTGCAGTTCAGGCGTTTTGAAGTTTTTGTGTGCTGGAGATGTGGCTGGGGTTTCTCTCACAGTGGAGGCAAGGAATTGCAACTCAGAAATACATTGCTACTTGGCTGCCTCTACTCTATTATTGTACACCTTGAAGGTGAGGTTAATTAAGTCCTGTTTTGGGGTTTGAGGGCCGGAATTTAATTCTTGGAGCTTTATTTCTAATGACAGGAGCTGACTGGGTGATAAAATGCATATTTAGAATGAAACGGCCTTCTGACCCTTCAGTGTCTAGGGCTGTAAAGAGTCTAAGGGTTGCTGCCAAACGGGCCATGAACTGGGCTGGGTTTTTATATTTGATGAAAAAGAGCCTAAACACTAACCGATTTGGGAAAGGTCAGATAAAGGAAAGGAGCATTAACCTTGACTATGCCTTTAGCTCCAGCCACCTTTCTAAGAGGAAATTTCTGGGCAGGTTGGGGAGGGCTAGTTGCAGAACAAAACTGTAAGCTGGACTGGGTGTGAGGAGAGGAGGTGATAAAAGGATTATAGGGTGGGGGAGTGAAGGCTGAGGAAGAATTGGGACCTAGCTCAGCCTGGCGAGGAGCAGCCTGGGGAGGAGGGGAGAGGTCAGATGGGTCTGTAGAAAAGGAAGATTGGAAAGACTCAGTGACGCTTGGGGTTAGGACTGAGGGGACAGGCAGGAGGGAAAGAAGCAAGATTTGGGACGAGTTGCATTGGAAACAGAGACTAGGGAGGGACCGATGTGTAAAAGAATGCCTGGATGTCAGGCACCTCAGACCGTTTGCCCATTTTATGACAAGAATTATTTAGATCTTGTAGGATGGAAAAATCGAAAGTGCTGTTTTCTGGTTATTTGGAACCACTGTCAAGTTTGTATTGGGGTCAAGCGGTGTTGCAGAAGAAAATAAGGCATTTAGGTTTTAGGTCAGGTGTGAGTTGAAGAGGTTTTAAGTTCTTGAGAACACAGGCTAAGGGAGAAGAAGGAGGAATGGAGTATGGAAGGTTGCCTATAGTGAAGGAGGCAAGTCCAGAGAAAAGAGAGGGTAGGGACATGGAGAGAAGGGGTGGGGGGCGCTTGCCCTTAGGAAAGCAGAAAAGGGGTGGGAGGTGCTTGCCCCCCAGGAAAGTGGAAAAGGGGTAGAGACACAGAGAGAAGGAGTCAGGGGGTGCTTGCCCCCCAGAAAAGTGGAAAAGGGGTAAAGACACGGAGAGAAGAGGTGAGGGGTGCTTGCCCCCCAGGAAAGTGGAAAAAGGATAGAGACATGGAGAGAAGGGGTGGGGGGGTGCTTGCCCCCCAGAAAAGCGGTGCTTGCCGCTAAGGCTGAAGGACCAAGGCAGGCATCCCTGTGTGGTCAGACACGTCTGAAACATGGGTGAATAATCAAGCAGGCAACCCCGCATGATTAAACACCAAGGGAAGACTGTCTTCCTGAGTCCGTGACCAGCGCCGGAGTTTTGGGTTCACGGATAAAACGCATCTCCTGTCTCTACCAGAAAAGGAGAGGAACTGAAATTAAGAGAAGGGAGAGACCAAAGTGTGATTGAAGGAACTGAAATTAAGAGAAGGGAAAGACTGAAGGAGAAAGAGGTTGAGGGATAGTGAGAGAGGTTGGAGAAGAGAGTAAAAAGAGGCCGCTTACCCGATTTAAAATTGGTGAGATGTTCTGTGGGCTGGTTGGTCTGAGGACCTGAGGTCATAGGTGGATCCTTCTCACAGAGCAAAGAGCAGGAGGACACGGGATTTCTCTCCCAAGGGAGGTCCCCCGATCCGAGTCACAGCACCAAATTTCATTCGCATCCATGTGAAGAGACCACCAAACAGGCTTTGTGTGAGCAACAAGGCTGCTTATTTCACCTGGGTGCAGGCGGGCTGAGTCTGAAAAGAGAGTCAGCGAAGGGAGATGGGGTGGGACCGTTTTATAGGATTTGGGAAGGTAAAGGAAAATTACAGTCAAAGGGGGTTGTTCTCTGGCTGGCTGGTGGCGGGGGACACAAGGTGCTCAGTGGGAAAGCTTTTGAGCTAGGATGAGCCAGGAGAAGGAATTTCACAAGGTAATGTCATCAGTTAAGGCAGGAACAGGCCATTTTCACTTCTTTCGTGATTCTTCAGTTACTTCAGGCCATCTGGATGTATACATGCAGGTCATAGGGGATATGATGGCTTAGCTTGGGCTCCGAGGCCTGACACCTGTTATTAGATTCTAGCCTTATTCATTGTTTTTGAGTTTTTATTATTTGCCTATAATTTGGACTGGATTCAGACTTATTTCCTGGCTACAAGTCTCCAAACTAACATTTTCAACTTTTTCTTCCATTTTCTTGATTTGGAATTGTTACTGGAAAGGGGTCCCGATCCAGACCCTAAGACAGAGTTCTTGGATCTTGCGTACGAAAGAATCCAGGGTGAGTCCGTAAAGTGAAAGCAAGTTTATTAAGAAAGTAGAGGAATAAGGGGGGAGGGATAGCATTAGGCAATATACCTAATGCTAAATGACGGGTTAATGGGTGCAGCACACCAACATGGCACATGTATACATATGTAACAAACCTGCACGTTGTGCACATGTACCCTAAAACTTAAAGTATGATAATAATAAAATAATAAAATTTAAAAAAAGAAGTAGAGGAATAAAAGAATGGCTACTTCATAGACAGAGCAGCCCCAAGGGCTGCTGGTTGTCAATTTTATAGTTATTTATTGATGATATGCTAAACAAGGGGTGGATTCTTCATGCCTCTCCTTTTTAGACTATATAGGGTAACTTCCTGACATTGCCATGGTATTTGTAAACTGTCATGGTGCTGGTGGAAGTGTAGCAGAGAGGATGACCAGAGGTCTCTCTTGTCGCCATCTCGGTTTTGGTGGGTTTTGGCTGGCTTCTTTACTGCAAGTTGTTTTATCAGCAAGGTCTTTATGACCTGTATCTTGTGCTGAGATCCTATCTCATCCTGTGACTTAGAATGCCTGGGAATGCAGCCCAGTAGGTCTCAGCCTTATTTTACCCAGCCCCTACTCACGATGGAGTTGCTCTGGTTCACATACCTCTGATGAATCATGAGAAATTAAAACTATGCTTTTCTTAAACCTCTACAAGCAGAAGCCAGAGAACTTAAACTTTGGGAGAAATAACAGCAATTTATATATAAACAATCTTTGTGCCTATTGAATATGAACTATGCAAAGGGTTCACTTAAACACCTGATTCAAGTCACAATCCAGGAAAATCCATCAGATTGCCACTGCAATCTGAAGATGCTTCAGAGACTCTAGAAAAACTAGTCTATAGACTGCTTCAGACATTATAATGTGTCAATGTACAACTAAAAGAGTTAGGGAGATGATTGCCCAAAGAATTGCCTTAATTGAGGAGACAATTACGTAGCCTGAATCAGGTTCCAGGATTACTTTCCCTTTGTTGCTGTTATTTGGCATTGCTTCTTTAGTTTCTCCCCCATCTCCGTAGGACATGACCCCCTAGGAATGAGGCTTCCTAGCGACTTGGAATCAGATGAAACTTACAACCACAAACTCGTGTCTTCTACAGGGTTTTTTCTCTGAAAGATTTTGAAGAACGAGGACATGTGACAGAAAATTTAAAAAATTTCAGGACTTCCACTCCTTATTCCAAAGAGGCTGAGTTATGCAACCCCCTCTTGCAAATGAATAGCTGTCACTAGCATTACGCGTTAGCCAGACCCGCTTGGAAAGGTAAAAGGCCTCAGGCATCTCTGAATAACTTCCCCAGAGATCATGCATAAGTAAATTCTTTGCCAGCCTCCCATAAACAAGGACATGCCAGTTGTAACTTTAGGTTTCCAGTGTATCTCGCTCCTAAAACTAAAGTCTGTTCCATTCCACACTGATAATGTTGATTACAAGCTTATCTTCCCAGGTGTAGAACAAAGACAAATGAGATCAGTCATTCCTCCAGCTACCCAAAGATGTTTGCATAATTGATTCTTCCTTTAATCCCTTTTTTCTTCAGACATTCATCTTATCTTATGTAAAAATGTAGATTTACTGGGCACTAACTAAAGTCTCCTAAGAATGTAACCATTCACCTTTACACCTACCTGCCCATCTTCCTACGTGCCTTCCTCCCCTTTAAGGAAAAGTATACATACTAAACCTCCTGAAAACCTCTTTGGAAAAACAGCCACAGATACATCTGTGGCTCACGTTTTTTTCCCTGACACTCCCTGAAGCTGGCTTAATAAACCTCAATTGACTGAGATACTTGCCTCAGTCACTCATTCTGGTTATCTTTCCCAACATGGATGTCAGCAGTGACATTAACTACTAGTTCTGCCCCTTACTCTATGGCATCACTTGACTGTAAGCACCATATAGGCATGCCACCTTTATCTTCTTGATTTTATTCCTAGTGCCTGGCATTTAAGAGATACTCAAGATATGCTTGCTAAATTGAAACCTCTCTGAAGTTCTGTAGAACTAATCTTCTAATAAATATATTTTATTTCATTATTATGCTAATTATTTTTCCATCAGTTTCCCCTGTCTAGAATGTATGCCCCACAAAGGTAGAGATATTTGCTTATATTGATAACTGATGTATCTCAGATGCCTAGAACAGCACCTGTCATTCAGTAAGTGCTCCATAAATACTTCTTGAGGCCCGGCGTGGTGGCTTACACCTGTAATTCCAGCACTTTGGGAGGCCGAGGAGGGTGGATCACGAGGTCAGGAGATCGAGACCATCCTGGCTAACATGGTAAAACCCTGTCTCTACTAAAAATACAAAAAATTAGCCAGGCATGGTGGCACACACCTGTCGTCCCAGCTACTCAGGAGGCTGAAGCAGGAGAATGCTTGAACCCGGGAGGCAGAGGTTGCAGTGAGCAGAGATCGTGTTACTGCACTCCAGCCTGAGCGACAGAGCAAGACTCCGTCTCACAAAAAAAAACAAAAAAAAACTTGTTGAATGGACGAGCCTAACTTTCCTAATCTGTAAAATGCAGGGAACAATACCTACTGAAAATGGTTGAGTGATTAGAGAAAATGCATTCAAAGTGCCTTGAACTGAGCTTGTCACATAGGTAGTTACAACGATGCTGTTGCTTTATTCTCCTATAACACTTTTAGACCCGTTCCTGATGTTCTACAAGGAGTGACACCTGAGGTCAGCCGACTAATCTGTGTTATTCCTAGAAATGAGATGGATTTGAGTATTTCTGCTGGACTGATGTGGCAGGTGAAACAAAGAAATATTTACCTGAGGTATGGTGAACCCTTCTGGGAAAGAATTCATCCTGGGGAAGAATTCCTCTCTTGAGGAAAGAGTCAATTCATATGTTTGATCCAAGGTCAAGGAGCCCAGATACTCAGACTGTCTTCTGGACCAGCCCCCATGAACTCTGCCTCAGGCTCAGGGAGAGTGTTTGAAATAAAGGTGACACACAAAAGAAGGAAGTTGTTTCATTAAAACATCTAAGACTGTGTGAGCCCTGAGCCCAGGGTCCTGCTGCTTTCTAGCCAGTGAAAGGAGAGGGGCATGCTGTACCCCAGTGGAACCTGTGGAGCACAATTAACTACTGATTGGATGTCAGGGTCTGAAGCAGGTTGCACCAGCCCGCATCTGGACAGGCGAAGTAGGAAGACATTACACCATAGGTGCCTTAGCCTTGTTAAATAAAATTATGGGAGGTCATTGTTTTGGACTGAGCTCCTGCACTAGGCCCCAACAGACCAGACCAAACTAAAATGGAGTCACTCATGCTAAATGCCATGTAATCAAACTGAAACTTGTAGGAGGCAGATAGACCTCAAAACAGACCTGTTTCTTTTTTTCTCCTGAAAACAGGAGATTCCAGCATGACAAGGAAGTCCCCCTATGCTGTAACTCTTACAAAAAAGTAACCTGATGTTACCCAATCAGCTTTCTTTCTATTGTTCTGTTTCTTTGTTCCCACCTTACAAAACCCACTGTTCTGCCAGGCACAGTGGCTCACGCCTGTAATCCCAACACTTTGGGAGGCTGAGGTGGGTGGATCACTAGGTCAGGAGATCGAGACTATCCTGGTTAACACGGTGAAACCCTGTCTCTACTAAAAATACAAAAAATTAGCCGGGCGTGGTGGCGGGCGCCTGTAGTCCCAGCTACTCAGGAGGCTGAGGCAGGAGAATGGCGTGAACCCAGGAGGCGGAGCTTGCAATGAGCCGAGATCTCGCCGCTGCACTCCATCCAGCCTGGGTGACAGAGCGAGACTCTATCTCAAAAAAAACAAAACAAAACCCACTGTTCTATTATTTCTCAGTGAAATTTGAGACCAAATAACTCCATGTATGATGGTGACAGAATGATATCAATGCCTAAAGTTTTGGTTAATCTCTCAGATTGAGAGGTTGTTCAAAAGGGGGAAATTGTTATGTTTGGCCTAAAGCTGCCCCCTTGCATATTTTAAGTTAGGTTTCTCTAGACACAGTGAACTGTAACCCAACTTAATTTCTTAACAGACTCTTCTAACAAGCAGTCTCAGCCAGTCACAGGAGCCAAACTTCAGTCAACCACAGGCAGTCAAATGTTCAAACCAGGTCAAATAAGGTAAATCCCCAGCTGTCACCAATTGAGCTGTTTCTGTACCTCACTTTTATTTTCTATAGATTACTTTCCTTTTTCTGTCCATAAATCGTATCTAACCATGTGACAGTCCTGGAGTCGCTCTGAACCTATTCTGGTTCTGGGGGCTGCCTGATTTGTGAATCATTCGTTGCTCAATTAAGCTCTGTTAAATTTAATTTGTCTAAAATTGTTCTATTAACAGCCTTCTGGGGCTGATTTGGTCGCAGGCAGCAGAGCAGTTGAAGAAGCAAATTAGTAAATGGTAGCAGAACAGAATCTGTTCCAAGCACACATGATGCCAGGAATGGATGGAGAGAGATGTCAGTCATGGGACTTTCCACAGAGAAGGTGGGAGCAGAGACACAGCCACATTGTACTGTGAGGTTGGTGAAGGTCTCAAAAAAGGATTAAGCAAATGACAACAAAGATAATACCTTCCATTTATCACTCTAATTACATACAGCCCCTTCTGCATTGTCTTTGGTTTGTTGATTGAGAGGGAAAAATATCTTCTTTCTTAAATAATCCAGAATAAAACTTTTATTTATTTAAGACACAGTCTTGCTCTGTCTTCCAGGCTGGAGTGCAGTGGTGTGACCATGGTATACTACAGCTTCAAACTCCTGGGCTCAAGTGATCCTTCTACCTCAGCCTCCTAAGTAGCTGGGACTAGAGGTGCACACCACAGTGCCCAGTTATTTTTTTATCTTTATCTTTGTAGAGACAGGGGTCTCACTATGTTATACAGGTGGCTCTCGGAACTCCTCAAGTGATCTTCCTGCATCAGCCTCCCAAAGTGCTGGGATTACAGGCCTGAGCCACTATGCCAGACCTGGAATAAACATTTTAAAAACAAAGTTCCTGCTCTTGTATTTCCCAAAATTTCTCTGCAAGCTTTGTAGCTTTTCTACTAGTTTGTTTGTTTGTTTTTAGGATGGAGCCTCACTCTGTCGCCCAGGCTGGAGTGCAGTGGCGTGATTTTGGCTCACCACAACCTCCGCCTCCCAGGTTCAAGCCATTCTCCTGCCTCAGCCTCCCGAGTAGCTGGGATTACGGGCATGTGCCACCACACCCAACTAATTCTTGTATTTTGAGTAGAGACAGTGTTTCACCATGTTGGCTAGGCTGGTCTTGAACTCCTGACCTCATGATCCGCCCACCTCAGCCTCCCAAAGTGCTGGGATTACAGGTGTGAGCCATCATGCCTGGCGCTCTTCTACTATTTTTTTACCTAATGATTACCCCAAAAACCAACAAAACCTTGATTTCCTTCATCAAACTGTACTTCTCCCCTTTTACCTCCAAAGCCAGGTGTTCCTAGATTTGAGATCTAAGAGACTACCTGGGAACACCTGGTCACTCAGGTTTGTAGCTATGTATATGTATATGTAGCTGGAGGGCTACCTCTTCTGGCTATGAAGGGTGTGCCCTGTTTAGAGGCCACAATAAAACAAGATGCAATGTGAATCGTTCCCTGGAGTTAACCAGCATGGTAGCCCTGTGGAACAGGATATGGAATGGGACTTTCCTGCTGTCTTGGAGTTTTGGCTTAAGCCTCCAAGTCAAGGACATTGGGTGATATCAAAGGCCTCTAACATTTTAAAGTGGTTAGGCTTCCTGAAAGATGTTAAAAAAAAAAATTGGTGACACCTCCACCCAACCCATCCAGGTTACGTAAGACAAGCCAACTGAGAATCATCCTTAAAGGCCCTAGGGTGCCTATGATTAGAGGAGTGTGAGGTCTCACTCCCTGACTGTGGGCTTCCTGCCCTGCAGAAACTTTTGGGTCAGTCTCCCCAATTACTGGGGTAAAATATGGTAAGACGTTCCTTGGAGTGTCCTCAGGAGTTTGGGGATGAAATCCAGAGAAGAGAGGTGGGTCCAAGTAGCCCACAAGAGGCACGGCAAAGAGAGAAGGGACAGGAGACAGGCTTGCACCCTCATACTTGGTGGGACAAGGATGCCAAAACTTTCCATGGGCCAAGTGGGCACTGCAGAAGCAAGCCAGGGTGAGCCTTCCTGGAGGGATTCTGCTAATGAGGGGCGCTAGCAGGGAAGGGGACCCCAGCTTGCTGAGTAAAATGTACTTATCAGGGGCAGGAGGTAAGAGGAGCAGGTTGCAAGAATTAGAGCGGGAGTCAAATCAGTTTTCTGTAAAGGGCCATAGGGTAAATATTTTTGTCTTTGCGGACCACATGGTCTCTGTTGCAACTACTCCACCCTGTCCTTGGATAGCAAAAGCAGCCATAGGCAATACATAAATGAAAGACTGTGGCTATGTTTCAATACAGAAAGTCTTGAGTTCCACTTCCTGTGAGGAGGAATATAATCTAATAATAGATTAATTGAAATTCTGTGTGAGAGATTTGTTTTTCTTCCCCATTTATCCTGTTTATTCAATCATTTTTTATATCAGTATGGGCTCATGGATGTTTATCCTATGTGTTATCATCTAATAATACAGTGTTTATTTTATTGCTCAGTTTGTTCTAGCTTTGACCATGGGAGTTCTTTCAGGTTGGCTCTTGTGTTCCTGTGACTTCTTTTTTTTTTTTTTTTGGTAGCGATGGGGTCTCACTGTGTTGCCCAGGCTGGTCTCGAATGCCTAGCCTCAAATGATTCTCCCGTCTTGGCCTCCTCTATGCTAGGATTACAGAAGTGAGCCACCATGCCTGGCCAATATATATATTGGCTGGAATGCAGTGGCACAATCTTGGCTCACTGCAACCTTCGCCTCCTGGGTTCAAGCGATTCTCCTGCCTCAGCCTCCCGAGAAGCTGGAATCACAGGTGCACGCCACCACGCCTGGCTATTTTGTATTTTTAGTAGAGACAGGGTTTCACCATGTTGGCCAGGCTGGTCTCGAACTCCTGACCTCAAGAGATCCACCCCCCTCGGCCACCTACCTCAGCCTCCCGAACTGCTGGGATTACAGGCATAAGCCACCACACCTGGCCCCCATTTTTTTTTTAAAGCCCTTTTTAACCTTCTGACACTACACTACAAGATGCTCCTGGTTCATCTTGTATATTTCCTGCTCCAGCCCTAGAATCAGCCATTTTTCCATGGAGCCCTGGCTCTTTTTGTTAGAGAATGGTATTTAAAAACTATGACTGAGTGCTAGGTGTGCTTGTTGTCCATTTACTTTTCACTCTCTTATTCCTTCATCTGTTCCTTCTCTACAGATTGTTTCTCCTCTGCTGCTGAGCTTAGCTGCTTGAGCATTCAAATATGCCCAAGTGCTTCTCCCATTAATTCTTCATCCATGTCCACACCTGGGCTGCATTCTGAAGGGAATATGTCTCTTTTTGGGCCCCTAGGCTAAGCTCATATAACAGCAGGTTGAGGGACTACTTGGTCTCCTTCCATGTAAACTGACATGCTAAGCTAAGCCCTCTAGATCTTACTACTGAAATATAAGAAAAGAGGAACTCAAGGAAAAATACATAAGAGGAGAGGGGGAAAGAACTTTGACTTAAATCTAGAGAAGCAGATCTAAACCACCTGCTCATGGCTTTGCCCTGGGGTCTCACCCTGGTTCCTCCTACTTGGGTGTTAAGGGGTGATATAAGGGCACCTCCTTGGTCTATTGCCAACCAGCCTCAGGGGCAAAAGTGAGACACAAAGTGAATGCAGAGTCCACCTGTGGGAGCTTGTGTTTGCTATTCCTGTGTTCCCTACATGGAAGGCAGGGCACACCTTAGCAGAAGGCTCACGGACAGTCTGAAAAGGGCTTCCCCCAGAGCAACTGCGGAGGCACACATAAAAAAGACTGTGCTTTTGCTTAATGTTAACTTGAAATAGGAAAAACGTAAGAACTTCACATGGTAGAATTTGGTGGGGTGTATGTTTAGGCCTTAAATTTTCAGAAGTAGGCAACTTTGGCTTCATTCATGCATATAATACCAGAACTCTTTGGATTCCTGGGTCTTCTTCAAACGTCACCTCTGCAAACTCAGCAGAGGTGTAACCAGTTCTCCCTGAATCATAACAAAGTCAAGCTCATTAAAGTTCAGGCAAATAGCACTCTGTGTTATTTTCTGAAATTTGGAGAGGAAATAGGCAGGCAGATTCTCCTTCACAGTATGAATTTTAAAAATAATTCTTAGGTATATTTTTTCCTAAGACTTCTCTCTTTATGTTAATGCTGGTCTCTCTTCAGGAATATAAAAGTATACTACTAGGCTTCACACTAAGTGAAAGATACCTATGGATCCCTTCAATCCTAGAGAGATCTGATTTAAGAAATTGCACAAAGCATAAATCACTTAATTAGGTCCATTTTAATAAAGGGTATAGGAGTTTACAACTCAAAACAATTCATAAAACCTATCAGATACATACGATAAATCACACCGAGAGTGCAATAACATAAATCCAATGGTCTGCAAATAAGAGGTATTGCAAAAATTGTTAAGATTGACTTTCATGTTTCCCCCCCTCCTTTCTCTTGTTCACAGCCCGAGATTATGTGTACATTGTTTTCTGAGGCCTGATGACCTCAATACTCCTTCTGGCTGGGGAGACCTCCTCATTCAGTCCATTCCAAATAGTCAGCAGAGGGAGTTCACCTCTTCTCCACGGAATAAACGTGGTCCTTGTCCTTTATTATTTGGTTTCTATCTCCTAACAAATGACATTAAATGTTCCCTCATTCAAAACATCTTGTGGGCCTTGTGGTGTTCTGGTCACTGCTACCCTCTCAATGCCACACATGAGCCCTCAGGGTGAGCCCTACACAGTTTCATCCTTGTGGATAAGAAGATGTGTACTTGGGAACAAGGCTAAAGCCATGGCTGATTTCCCCAACCTTTTATCGCAAAGAACTCCAGTTGTAACTTTTGAGAGTTTTTGGCAAAAGGAACTACATTTACTCATGCCAAATACCTATGGTCACTTCTCAGTACTCTTTGGATACCTTTATTAGGAGAGCTTGAATTAACACCATGGAAGAAAGCATGAAGATGAATGAGCACACACACAGACACACACACCCCATTCACACTCAAATAGGAATCTCTGGTAGACTCAAAGAGTACAGCTGATTTGCCATTTCAGAGTGAAAAGGCTGCACTGTCTCACCCTGCCCCCAAAGTCTAACCTATCCTATTTTAACTGGTATTGGTAAAAACTATTTTTGCAATTCCTTGCCAAAAGGAATCAAACGGATCCCTTTAACATGTACATATAGTTCCATTATAATGCAATGCAGGTAACACTAACTTGATTTCAAGAACATTGTCAAAACTGGGGTACACATCCTTCTATTAGAAATGGCTGGGAGACAGCTGAGAATAAATTTATGGAATTACAAATTATGGGAATACTGGACTAAGTCAAGAATGGTTAACATGTAGCCATTTTTACCAGCTATTCTAGCGTCCCTTCACACATAAACTTGACCCTGCATTCCGGGAAAGGTACCTCTGGGTTTTCACTACAGAGTAAGGCTGGGGTCCTGCCAACCTTCCTTCATCCTTTCTTCTAGTTTATAATAGGGAAGGTGAGCCATTTCATTCATTCATGTTTTGTTTGTTTTGTTTTTTTGAGACAGGGTCTGGCTCTATTGCCTGGGCTGGAGTGCAGTGACACGATCTTGGCTTAGTGCAACCTCTGCCTCCCGTGCTCAAGCCATCCTCCCACCTAAGCCTCCCAAGTAGCTGGGACTACAGGTGTGCACCACCATGCCTGGCTAATTTTTGTATTTTTTGTAGAGACAAGGTTTTGCCATGTTGCCCAGGTTGGTCTTGAACTCATGAGCTCAAGCGATCTGCCCACCACAGCCTCCCAGAGTGCTGGGATTCCAAGTGTGAGCCACCACACCCCGCCCATTTCATTCTTATTTGGTGAGATTGTCACAGACTTGGCTGAAACTTAACAAGAAACTGTTTACAGCAACAAAGGAAGCAATTAAAGTTAACATGATCATTCAACTGTGCCATTCATCATGCACTTATTGACATGCTCAAAATAGGGGAATGTTAAGTAAGGAAATGAAGTGGGAACAGGAACAAGGGAGCTAAGCCAAGAGGACTTCCAGGGACTTGAACGAAAACAATTCCCAACCACATACTACTTTTCAAGCATTTTGAAACTCTTCTTTTCCTTTAGTGATGTTTTCAGTAACAAACTTGCAAGTGTTCTTGGTGGTTAAAAAACAAAACAAAACTACAAGTATCAGCTGAGAAAGACAAAGAAAAAACTAAGAATTTAAATTAGATAATTCCATTTAAAGTTTCCAATTCCTCGTTTAGGTGGAGTTGGAACATTAGAACTCAGGGGTGGTTTGGATATTAACAAGGTACTCCTGCCTCCTCAGAAGCTACAGTCTTTTCTGCAGCTCTCTTATGTACCTCTCATCAAAATAATTTCAGTCCCACATTTCTCGGATAAAACCACATCTGTGGTTTTATCCAGCAACCATTTCACAGTCGACTGGTACGTGTTCTCCAATTTCAGTTCCAAACACACAACACAGAATCACACTTTTCTTTATTAAAGGGACCCAAGTGATTTTTAAGCTGTATTCTTCCTGCTAGAGAATGAACTGAGTAGCATCGTTCTCTAATTTCCTAAAATAAAATTTCCTATGTGATATACTGCATATATTATATCTGATATATGTTTTGATTATTTTTCTTTATGGAAGCAAATACAGAATTTCCTTGTCAGATCACTCTGATGATTATAATCTGCTACTTTCATTATGCATCAGTGAAATGTCCACCAAGTAGTTGAAAACACTGATGTACATGTATTCTAAAACTTACTAAATAAATAATGGGCCAGTAAGATACCAGTATCTTTCTAGAACGTTTAGAAAGAGATCTTAGTTGCCAGAGAAAACTCAGATACAACATGGGCCTGTAAACACATACACTCTAGTCTACAAATATGAGACTTTTCAACTCAACAATAAGTGGGCCGAAAACAATATAGGGCGTATGACCTAGACTCCCTGGGTGCTGCTCAGCAGCTGCTTCAGCATCAAATTGTGTTCATCCCATTTTCTAATCTAACCAAGTACTTGCAACTAAAGGGCTGTATGTGAGCCCAAGAAACTGATATATTAAATATTTTTCACCACATATGACATCTTTCATTCAATACTGCCTGTTAGTCAATTACTGTGGATTCTTTCAAGGTTCATCAATGCATGTGTGGCTCGATGGTTTAGGAATAAATATATTCTGGCTCAATGCTTTCCACTGAAATGAAGGTCACAACTTCTATGTTCCCTATCAAATGTGTAAAGCAAAAACACAACAAACGAAAACAAGAAAGTAGAGTTGTTTGTTGATTATATACAGTCATGTGCTGCATAAAAACGATTCCATCAATGATGGACCACATATACCATGATGGTCCCATAAGATTATACCATATTTTTACTGTACCTTTTCTATGTCTAAAATGTTTGGATACAGAAATACTTACCATTGTGTTACAACTGCCTACAGTATTCAGTACAGTAACATGCTGTACAGGTTTGTAGCCCAGGAGCAACAGGCTGGACCATATAGCCTAGGTAGGTAGTAGGCCGTGCCATCTAGGTTTGTGTTAAGTACACTCTGTGATGTTCACACAATGACAAAATCACCTAAGGATGCATTTCTCTGAATGTCTCCCTCATCATTAAGCGGGGCATGACTGTATTTTTTTTCTCTTTAAGGAAATAAGACCCTACTGTAATACAAGTCGGCAGAATCTAACTGTTACTAATAATTAATGTAATCCACAAGTCAAAGTTTTTTCATGCATCACCAAAAAAAAAAAAAGTAATTTGCATGTGTTTGCATCTGTTTCTGTATTCAAAGAAGGTATGTAGAGTCTCCACCCATCATGTCTCCAGTGACAATTTTTTTTTTTTTTTTTTTTTTTTGAGGCGGAGTTTTGCTCTTCTCGCCCAGGCTGGAGTGCAATGACACAATCTTGGCTCACTGCAAAGTCTGCCTCCCTGGGTCAAGCAATTCTGCCTCAGCCTCCCTAGTAACTGGGACTACAGGTGCGTGCCATCACGCCCAGCTACTTTTTGTATTTTTAGTAGAGACAGGGTTTCACCATGTTGGCCAGGCTGGTCTCAAACTCCTACCCTCAAGTGATCCACCCACCTCGGCCTCCCAAAGTGCTGGGATTACAAGCGTGAGCCACCGCGCCTGGCCTCCAGTGAAAAATTTAAAAAGGATACAAGCTCATGCTTGACGAAGTATTCAACTATGTAGTAAAATCACCATGATTTTATCCTGATTTGCACCTTGAGAATTAAAATAGTCACTTGATTAGAAGGGAATTATCAAATAACCAAAGGAAAAACATTTTGCTGGGCTGTTACAGAGATAATCCTGAATATTTGGAAAGGGGAATTAGAATGATCTCTTACTTTAAGAATTTCTGAACCAAACACCGCATGTTCTCACTCATAGGTGGGAATTGAACAAAGAGAACACATGGACACAGGAAGGGGAACATCACACTCTGGGGACTGTTGTGGGGTGGGGGGAGGGGGGCGGGATAGCATTAGGAGATATACCTAATGCTAAATGACGAGTTAATGGGTGCAGCACACCAGCATGGCACATGTATACATATGTAACTAACCTGCACATTGTGCACATGTACCCTAAAACTTCAAGTATAATAATAATTTAAAAAAAAAAAAAAGAATTTCTGGGCCAGGTGCGGTGGCTCACGCCTGTAATCCTAGCACTTTGGGAAGCCAAGGTGGGTGGATCACAAGGTCAAGAGTTCAAGACCAACCTGGCCAACGTGGTGAAACCCCATCTCTACTAAGAATACAAAAATTAGCCAGGCATGGTGGTGTGTGCCTGTAATCCCAGCTACTCGGGAGGCTGAGGCAGAATCGCTTGAACTCGGAAAATGGAGGTTGCAGTGAGCCGAGATCACACCACTGCACTCCCGCCTGAGCGACAGAGCAAGACGCTGTCTTGAAAAAAAAAAAAAATTCTGAGTTGGGGTGAGAAATCTCCCTGAATATTTCTAGGCTCTTCGCTCATGTTTTTGAGGGCTTCACTTGATAATGACCATGGGAAGAATCTGGGGTGCAAAGTTCCACGTGCATTAGCCGAAATTATTCATTCAACTAGAAAGACAATTTTGCATCCACTAATACATAAAAATCAGAAAGGAGAACTGGGAAAAAGCATATTCTTAGAATAACATTTAGCATCCACCAAAGTGAAGGACATAGGTTTCTGGCACAGTTGAAACCTTAGTTGCAAAACCAAACCTTGGCACAGTGCCAATTATTTATCTTTTGATCAGGACATTTGAAATAGGCAGAGACCACCAAAAAAGGACAAAGTGTTGAAAAGTAGCTGCTCATTTTTTACTGCCAATATTCCTGAACTTTAAAGAATATCACACCTAATCAACCGCAATAGAATTGGGCATTCAGACTTGATTCTCAGATGAATTTCCAATAATTTTAAAATCATTGATCTGGCTTGGTAAATAGCTCTCCAAACTTCTACAGCTAATGGAAAAATCACTTAACCTTTACTAGAAGTAACAGAAAGCATTAAAGTTGAAACCTAATGCAGCAGTTCTTTCCAGTGAGTTGAACTGCCTTAGCAGAAATCTTCCCATTGAGATACAGGCTTTATTTTTATTATTATATTTTTGGAGACAGTGTCTCACTCTGTCACCCAGGCTGGACTCACAACTCACTGCAGCCTCAAACTCCTGGGCTCAAGTGATCCTTCCAGCTCAGCCTCCTGAGTAGCTACAGGCATATGTCACCATATCCAGCTAATTTTTTTCATTATTTTATTTAATTTTATTTTTTAGACTCGCTCTGTTGCCCAGGCCAGAGTGCAGTGGCGCAATCTCTGCTCACTGCAACCTCTGCCTCCCGGGTTCAAGCGATTCTCCTGCCTCAGCCTCCTGAGTAGCTGGGACTACAGGTGTGCACCACCATGTCCAGCTAATTTTTTGTATTTTTAGTAGAGATGGGGTTTCACCATGTTGGCCAGGCTGGTCTCAAACTCCTGACCTTGTGATCTGCCCACCTTGGCCTCCCAAAGTGCTGGGATTACAGGTGTGAGCCACCATGCCCAGCCTATTTTTTTATTTATTTTTTGAAGGGACAGGGTCTCGCTGTGTTGCCAGAGTTGGTCTTGAACTTCCTGGGCTCAACTGATCCTCCCGCCTCAGCCTTCCAAAATGCTGGTATTACAGGTGTGTGGCACTGCACCTGGCCAGCTTTATTTTAAGGCACTAATAATAAAGGGTATGAAAAAAGCTAGGAATAAGTCAGATCTTTCCAGAAATAAAAGACAACTTTAAAAAACATCAGTTAACCTGTCTGGCCTATTTCAACATCTAAAGAGGATAGAGAATGTAAAAGTTTTCATGCCTACCTGATTCAGCTCTTTTCCATTCTCCCAAACACTTATTTCCATGTCTCAGATTTACATTTCCTCAAAAGGCAGTAGAGATTTGGAAACAACAACAACAACAACAACAAAACAACCCCAAAACAAGCAAGCCTAGTTTGTAGCCTAGTCTCATGATTAATGAATTCCCTAATGCTGGCATTTAGCCCACATACTCAGAGGCCGGAACTGTAACAAGGTGCTCTTTTCTAGTGTTGTAAGGGGAAAATGTATAAGGAAAATTAATTTTTCATAATCAGGTAAATATAATTTGTTAATAGCAAAACAAGAAATTCCGGAGAGAAAAAAAATTTACTCTGAAACATCAGTTCCAGCAGGATTTCCCCACACCTTCCAACGTATTCTACTTTGCCATGAGAAAAAAACTAAATAAATAAAATGGGGTTCAAGTCAGTTAGGCGAACAAACACCAAAAAACGAGTGATTTCATTGTGGAGGTAGGCATGATGGGGCAGGATTTCCCTCAAGTGGAAATGCTTCCTGTGCACACACACGTATACATGCACACACAAACCTGTACACTCACACTAATTTCAAAAGCATGGATGTGGGGAAAGCCCTGCCAGCATGACTAGACATGAGGAGTTAGCCCATCTGCCTGTATCTCTACACAGGCTCTGACGTACATTCCACACCCATAGACAGTCACGCACGAGAGCCAGCCTGGCTTGCACACAGACCGAGAATCAGATCTGGAGACTCCTAGAGCTGCTGCTTCTACAGGAATGATTAGTAACTGCAGGATTATACTTCCTGTTGATGTGCAGGGTTTTTATCTTGCTCTTCTTTCCAGACATCTCCCCTTTTCAAGAGTACTAAATCTTGATTTAGTGGAGGGACTAATCTTGATTCTTCGATGGGCATGACTTAGAACAGGAGCTACAGGAATTAAAACTAGCAACAATAGGGCCCCTTTGGGATTGGGGTGAAGAAGTATTTCAGGATTTAAACAGTTTCTGTGGGTGGGGCGGGGGGAAAGCCGAGTTCTTGGTGGAAGTGGATGACCTCTGTGAAGGAGATGAAAATGCCTCCAAGTCCAGAAATCAATATAAACAAACAAACAAACAAACAAAACGAACATAACTTAAAGGGGCTTCAACTAAATATCACTGCAACTGAGTTTGTTGACTCAAGAAATTCTGCTCTGACGCAGGGAATTGAAATATAAGAACTGATAATATTTCTTCTTCAGAAGGCTCAGCTGGGAGTGCCGTGGCGGGTATTGAGGGTGGGATAGAGACAAGAGGCTTGAGGCTCAGGTTTTGCTCCTAGGGTTTCTTGCCTGATTTTGAAGGGAAGGGTGCTAGAGCAAATGGATCAGCAGCTGGCAGCTCCGTAGTCCTGGAGGAAAGGGATGTGATAGAAACAGACCCAGCTATCGACTGCTTGTTGGTTTGTGAAACAATTTTGTAGGCAGCAATGGGCTGGGCTTCTGGACTTGGCTCGTCTTCTGGGCTATAGTGACGGGAATACTTGGATAAGGACTGGGGGCGGAATGGTTTGCCAGCCATGGGGCCTGAGACAGCTTCTTTCTGGAGCTGAGGTCCTTTGTTTCTGTCATTAGAATGACCCCCAGATTCCAGGCAGGATCCCCTGGGAGAGATGCTGTCCGGATGGTCTGCTGCTTGTACAGAATGGGACAGGAGGTTAGACTGTTGCACAAAACCAGCTGTGGAATACTGAGCTTGGACAGAGGTGTACACAGCTCTCTCACGGCCCGCGGGCAGGGGGACATCACCTGTCTGACTGAGGAGACCGGTCTGTGCAGGCAGCTCCTGGGAGGTGCTCTGGATAACTGTTAACTCCTCCATGCTTTTCTTCTTAGTGAAAGGAGCTCTCAAAAACACGTCTGACTCCTCTGGCTGGGAAGGAGCCATACTGCTCTTGGAGACAAATGGGGCTTTGGAGAAAATGTCCATGTCATCATTTGGAACCCTTGAGCTCCTGAAGGGAGCTATGGCGAAAACATCTGGCTCACTGAGCCCATCAGTGGCTGGCTGTGTGAAGGCTTGAAACTGGTTCTTTCTCCCACCTTGCACTGTCTTTGCTTGCTCAGGAGAGACTTCTGGTGGAGCGAATGGAACGGCTCCTCCCAGCTTCCCCGGGGGGGGTCTGCAGCTCTCATCTTCTTCTTCAGACTCCATAAGGAGAGGCCGAGACCCACTGCAGTCCAGCATGTCTCCTTCAAGGTCAGTCCCTTCCTCTTCGCTGCTGTGGAATGAGCTGTTGCTTGAAGGGCCATCTCTGGCCAAGTAGTCAGATTCTAAGTTGTTCTGAGTCTTTGTGCCAGGTACTCTGGAGGGGTCTGGATACAGCGGAAGGCCTTTAATGCCCAGTGATTCTTTAAAGTGCTCTACAGTTATTACAGGACAGGGATTGGACTCTCTCTGGAGACCTAGAAAAGCATAAAATGCAGAATTAATGTGTAGGTCAATTCAACCCTATTTGGAACATTTAATGGTCAACCCGCGGCAAAAACATTGTGGGACCAAATAATAGATGTTGAAAATGCAAAAGGAAAAACATAAAAATAAAAGTCAGGCAAGGAAACTGCACACAAACTGGAACACAACCAACCACTGTCTCACGTTTTGGAACATGATAGGCACGACGTACAGGAAAGGAGATGAAGATGTTAGGCACACAGACATTCAGCGTAACTATGCAATGCTCCTACACACAGGGCCAGGCACGGACACATGCTCTACCTGGCACTGGCTCATTATGGAATGAAAACAAACCCAGTCATTCATCTCCACATATACCATGACAGTTTTGGATTATGTAGAAACACTGTCTGGGGATGACTCAATTCAGAATCTGGCATGTGGTCATCTGTGCCACATGCAGAGGGACAAACTCTCTGAAAAGCAGCAGAATGTGGCTGCTTGATAAATGCAAGTTTACCTGATGACTTACATCATAAGCACTACTCAAAGAGCATACGAGTGCCCAAAATACAAATACTGAAGGTACCTTCTGAGGGGAGCCTACAGCATCAAAATCAGACCAAATAAATCACCTTCAGCTGGAGTTGCCCCAGAATTTTGTTTTCAGTCTTCTAAGTTCATAAAGATCTCCTCTGCTTAAATGAATCTGCCATAAAGTTCTTTAAGCAGAAGGAGTAAAATGCATGGGCCATTACAGAAGCATTAGCAAACTCCAATATACTAGTCTATTTCTATCTAGGTAGAGGTGCCTCAGGGTGCTCTGGCTTTTAAAATCAAATAGACAATTATCAGAATGCAAGAGAGCTTACCTTCCAAGAAATATTAGCAGGTTAGAAGTATGTCATTGGGCACATGTTAGCAAGAGGGCAGGAAAAAGGCATATGTAACTAAGCAAGAAGAATCCAGAGAAAGGGTGGTTGGGGGTAAAGGTATCATTTCATCATGGGCTCAGTAAAGAGATACTACTGGAGTTTCCCAACCCACCAGGATAAGAATATTAGATACAATGATTTGGAGCCATAGGTGACCCAGAACCTCTGTAGAGATGGAACTCAATGATCCCCTTCCCATACTGACCCTCTCCCCTCCTATGCAAACCATTAGCTAGCAGAAATTTCTGCCAAAAATTATCCCCTGCTAAAGTTTCTGCATGAATTAAGCACACAGACCACAGCAGAAGAGGCATTAAAATCAGTTTATTGGGAAACCAGTCACTTAGAGACATTACATTGTAAAGAGAATGTAGAGAGAGGTCTGAACATTTTATAAGATACTGTACAAAAATACTATGTTTCTCTGAATCCTATAACTTTTTAGCAGTGCTTCTTTTTAAACAGTTCTGACCTTAAATATTGTTTTCAGAAACAGAACAAAAATGTGTTTGTCCTCCATTTTTATTTTCCTTTCTAACAGTTTGAATGCATTCAGTGAATTCCAGATTGGGGCGTTAAGTTAAATTCTGTACTGGTGCCAAATGGCTTTCTGAATAGTATTTGAAGAATAAGATTTTGAAAAGAATAAATTTTTCCTTGTATTATAATTTTAGTATGTGCAGCGACATGGTGATACGAAAGCATCAGTCAGCGGACAGGAAATAAACATAATACCTTCTCCCTTGCAATTTATGTGGACAGACATAATCCTAATTTCTCAGGCAAGTAAACTGATATTAGCTTTGTCTCAGTGATACCAAGATGATAATTTCTGGGAGGAAATTCAAATAAAAGGGAGAAAAATAAGTTTTCCAAAATAAGGTTTGCAGAGCCTTAAAGAAGGACAAGAGGGCCCTAAAACTCCTTGAACCACCTTCCTCACATAGTATCAGTTGGACAAAGTTTTCAGTTGCCAAAACAAAAGCACAATTTCTCATCTTCCAAAACTACCTTGAAAGTTGATGTTATTAAGCTTGTTCTGCAGGAGAGCAAAATATCTCTTAGGGAAAAAAAAATGGAAAACTTAGTCAAGCCAGTGACCAACTCTGGCATCATACAGGTCAATAATCCAATGAACACTAGTTTGAACAGAGTCAGTGTTTTTTGGAAATTTAAACTGAATTCAGTTAAAACAATTTGTGCACAGAGACTGGCAAAAAAGCAGCTATCTATGGAACCAGGGGCACTTTGGATGCCTGAAGTGCTAGATTACATTTTGAGAACTAGGAACTACCAAGGGGTGTGTGTATGTGCCCATATTCAGAGTTGGAGAGGATGGAAGAACATGTCTAACCCATCAAAATTATTTGTTAAAAGGTGGGTTTTTGGTCAAGAACCCATTTGGAAAACCTTCCAACTCAGAGCATATTCTATGACCTTCATGATGAGTAGTGGGAAAACCAGACTTAAAATTCCAACAACTTTGAATAATTTACAAAAACAGTCACAAAAACACCAGAATATCAAGTTTGAAGGGAAAATTAGTCTCCTGTCCTTCAAAACAAGGACAAGAGCTATTTCCTATCTTTCTTTCAGCATCAACAGGCTTTGTAGGAATGGAAAAGTACCTTTAAAGGGTTGTCCTGAGAAGGCCAAGTCCCTTAACCTTTCTATTCTTGTTAGAGGAGGTACAGTGTGGCTGAGGCGGAGAGCAACCACACTTTGCAACTCTCCAGGCCTGGCACTCTGAAGGGCAAAGAAATGCCAGAGAATATGGGGGAAGCCCAGACCTCCACATTCCCTTAAGGAATTCTGGTGGTGGTAGCACCAGAAACAAGGTAGTCGAGAGAAGGATAAATTCCAAATATACTAGAACCAGAAGGTAACCATTAAATCTTGTTGGCAGATAGAAGTCTTTTTTTGAGTATGTGAATGTGTTCTTACAGGGAAAATGTGTTTTCAGGGTGAACAGTTCCTTTATATGAAGGTAGCATTGTGTCAACAAGAAAACGTGTTTGAAGCAGTCTCTCTACTAGCATTGAAGGATTTATACTAACCTAACCACATGCCTTGACCCAGTTCCTTTGGTAGCCAATGGCAGGTCATAGCAGATACCCTGTGGCCGTAGAGCTCAGTAAACACTGCCTGTTGTACCTCAGGGGCTAAAGCCCAGGGCCTGGCTTCATAGTCTGCACAGGGTCTTACTTATCATGGAGCCTAAGGTAGGGTTTTGTTATAATTCCCTCAAACTGGATCATGCCTCTTTTTATTTTGGTTTCACACATAAAATTAAGCAAGAAGTCAAAACATACTTCTTTTTCTTGCTCTGATGTAGGACTGTGTGCCAGGTTAGGCACGTTGACACTTTCAATATGGGTAACTCCATATTAGTCTATTTTGAGGCTCCAAATTATGTAGATTTCAGCAAGAACTCACATGCTTCAGGGAAGAGAAGGAGTTCCTAAAATACCTGACAACTTGGCAACTATCCTCACCAGCTCCCTATTCACTTCCAAAGCAACCCAAAGTGCTGAATCATTTAGGATGGGTTTCCCCTGGAAACTCCATCTGATTGACATAGCGAGGGCCATCAGAATGCTCCCTACAGAATTAAAATCTGAAGACTTAAATGTCAGGCTGGATATTCCTTAATGAAATACATCACACAACACCGGAAGTTTACTTTTCCTTTCATAAGTTTCCTTATGAAAACTTTCAGTTTTCATAAAAACTGAAAGAACAGTTACAGGGAGTATCAAAGATATGATTCTTGCCAAAAACAGAAAACAAAGACTTGGAGCATTGAGAAGAAGCCTTCTCACATATAGTTAGTAAACAGAAAGCAAAATATCCCTTCACAAGAACTTGGAAATGCAGCAGCAATTGAAACGTAAAATTTTAGAACCAAACTGGGGAAATCAAGAGACGTACATCAAACTAATAATTACCATGACCTTCTAGCTCACATAATAAAATTAAGCATTTGGTTCCACCATATATTAGGTAGCTGCATTAAAACCCAAGACTGGGAAATGAGAGACCTCATGGAAGCCAAAAATGGCCAGCTGTGCCTCTCAGGCCAAGGAGGCAATTAAATGAGTGAGTTTTCTCACTGGGGATAAAATTATTCTTGCCAACACAAAATGTTTAATTAAGTTGGCCTGGGTATATTAGGGATTAAGTTAGAGGAGGGAAGCTGCAAACCTGTGCTCCATTTTACAACCCTGAGTCTGGTCATATCCAGTGTAGGCTGGCAGGCGTCTTATTCTCCTTGAGACTAAAACAGGGGTTTTACTCTCTCAGGTAGCCATGATTCATTAATATGTCCTCAGTGTGTAGCTATACTTTTCTTGTGCCCAGGTACTTATTGTCACTCAATACTGTGATTAAATCCTTTCTGCAAAAAAGTGGGTTTTCAGCTCAGGAAAAGAGCAACTTATTTTAAGTTATTTGCATCTCTAAACATCATGCTCCCATTTGAACAGATAAAAGTCTTTATTCCCCTGTATGTTTACATAAGAAAGTTCTTTACAGACTTTTTTTTTATACAATACTTGTGCAGCAATGTTCAAATTTCACATTTTTACTGCATAAGATATCTTCATGTACAACTGTATGCTTTGTCTTCTTGGGAAGGACGGATTAAAGACCTATGATAAACACACATCCACATGACAAAGGAGAGTGCAATAGGGCAGAGTAGAATACTCACAGGAAAAGAGTAAATTCAGGTCACTACATCAAAGTGTGAACCAAGAACGTGTCTTTAATTCTAGCAACTACCACCATTTGGTAACTTCTTTGCATAGGTTAGCATTACCCAAGGAGCCTCCCTATCCCGTATTAGTGAAAGGAAATCTGGGAGAAGCAAAAGTTTTCTTGTTATAGATTTTCTGGGACTCATTCTGATTTAAGAAATCTAAGCACATCCAACTTCAGAAACATTACTAATGTGGAAAAAGAAAAGGCTGACTTTGTGTTGTTAAAATTATAGCCTTTAGAGAGGAATAAAGATAGCTTTGCAGTATCTGGAGTGTTTCAGGAAAGATTCCATTCTAAATATTCATGTGATAGTTTTTCTGTTCTGCCAGGCAGCCTCTAATTTGCTTAACCCGGCACACTGGGCAATCCTGTCATTTTCATCCCAAAGCTCAAAGTTAGTGGCTATGGGAGCCTGATAATCTTGCAGACTGAGAAGGTTAAGGACTCTGGGAAATCACAGAAAAACCTTATCAAGAGAGACTTTATTTTGGCCCAAGGTATCTATAGCATGTATTTATTTAGCTGAGTGCAGATCCCTCCACATCATAGGCTGTCAGCCCCAAAGATCCCTTCATTCCCACAGCACTGCTGAAGGCAGAACTGTTCCTAACCTGGGGAAGGTTATATTGGTTGATCAATTATCTGTCAGGAGAGTAGGAAATAAGTAATCAAAACAACCAAAGTATTAATAATAAAACAAATATTACATCTTGAGAAAGTAGTTCGTTTCTTGGGCTTGTTTTTCCACAAGTATTAGCAATCCAAGTTGTGTAATTCTAATTCAGGAAGAGCGAAGTCCAATATCAAATAACACTGAACAAAGTGACAACTTCTTTCAGAGGTGTTTTAATACCCATATCTTTCAATGTTTTAAACCATTCTAAAGACTAAGGAATCACAGAAGTTTCCTTATTCAGAAAATTACAGAAATTAAGTCTTAATCATGTTCACTTTCTATTATAAGGTCCTCTCTGAGAATTTTTTCTGGATTATTCTTTTTACTGTCTTCAACAGTAACCACTCTTCATCTTACAGGGTTGAATTTGCTTTCTGGAAATGGCTAAATGTTACTCAGAACCAAGAGTAGTAGAAAAAGTAGACAAAGAAAGAATATACTTCCAGATGCTTTCTCAAAGTGATACTAATTAAATAATATAACTGATTTTCTTATACCTTATTACCTTCCTTGATATTATTTCTAAGGAGAGGAGTTTCAAAAATAACTTTAAGGATGGCAGCATCATTAGAATAAGTATTAACTTCTTAAGTAAAACTAGATGACATTGAGGGGAACAACACTTAATTAGATGTCAAAATTCTGATATGTCTGCTAAAGAAATCATTAATTATAATAACTATAATCATACTTAGAAGTGTCCACTTAAGCCTTATCTCCTCTGAGGTATGTATTTTTGAAAACATTGGGACTCATTTGAATGTTGTAAAGGGAAAAATCAATTTGTCATGTTTTCTGCTATAGTTACTCCTCTTACATAGCTGGAATAAAAGCAAATCAGAAACATATGCTTATAGTATTTGCCCGTTTTAAACTGGTAGATGCCTGATTATACATTTAAAAAGAAATCTTCTGATACCATTTTATTAGAATAGGTAGGTGTGTGTCCACGCATGTGTTTCTGTAATACTTAAAAAGGAAAATCTCTAAGATTATGATTTAGGCTTCTATTCAGATAATCAAGAAAGAGCAAGTTAGTAAAAGCCCATTATAATTCTTTAAAATGTAAACACTGCTACCGTAATAGCAGGAACTACAGAAGATAACTGAAGAACATCAGGATTATATAAATCCTTCATAGCCCTTCTAAATATAATAATATATACTTAGGACCCTATATTTCTATAATCTTAAAGACCATCTAGTCCAAACCCATTGTGTAACTCTAAGGAACAGCAACTCTGAGAGGTGAAGTGCCTGCTGAGG
Source organism: Pan paniscus (assembly GCF_029289425.2). Classification (NCBI taxonomy): domain Eukaryota; kingdom Metazoa; phylum Chordata; class Mammalia; order Primates; family Hominidae; genus Pan; species Pan paniscus. Next base: position 56,940,731 of record NC_073261.2, on the reverse strand, counting down.
GTCACTCAGCCAGTGGCTGGCAAGGGCCAGGATGAGATCCCAGGTGGCCTGTCCTGCCCAGGCCTCTTCTCCCCCGACCCTGTTCAATCCAGCTCAGGTCCCACACCTGTAAAATGAAGAGGATGGTGGACTAGAGGATGGTCTCAAAGGTCCCTTTCTAGCTCAGGCTATGATTCCACAGGTACCAGGACACTATGCTCAACTCAAATAAACTCTTTTAGCTCAGGGATGATGCTCTAAACCAAGGAAGGCTCCGTTTACCAAAGCACTCATATGTGTTCCTTAACAGAAAAATAGTTCTCCCCTTTGAGGAGGCCTTACTCTAAATAAGCCCAAGACAATTTCTTGTCATTATCTCCCTTAGGCTTCTACTACGGTCTCTGGCTTCTAGTCTGCTCATTTTCATTAACTGCCTCCATTAAGCTTTACTGAGCCAAATGACTAGATAATATATTTCAATGTAATTATGGGTAATACATGAAAAGAACAATTTAGAGATACCTAATTTCTAAACTGTACTCTTCATAGTTTCAATTAAATTGAGAAACTAGATATTTCATTATATTTCTAACATGTATATACGAAAAAAATCAAATATGAAAACATAGAACTCAAACATTATTCTTATTTAAAAATAAACATTTCCTTCATTAATTTATACATTCTTTCTATGTCCAGGAAAGAGAATACAATTCTGACCTGCAGCAATTTTCCTGTCCATAAAGGGGTAAACCAAGTCCTATTTTCACTGCTATCCAACCACAGAGAGCCCTTCGTGGATATCTTTTGCTTTTTAATCCTCGGCAGGAAGCTTGTGCCTCTCTCAGTTTTGGAAATGGTCTGTTATTCAACTAGAGGCCTTTACCTAGCTCATCTTGTTTCAGCCAGCACGGGAAGTATTTAAAGACAGAAGGAAGGCTGGAAGATTCAGACTTTTCCTCCAATGCCTTTCAAAGGCTACTTGCACATTCCTAGGGTCAAACCTTGCCCTCCAGAATGCAGTGTTTTATAGGCTGTTGTTGCTGTTAAACTTTTTTCCCCCGTAAAGTGCAAATGTGAGGAAGAAGAAACAAAAGTACTAGATAGCAAAACAAGCAAATGGACTTGGAATTTTATTTGTACAGATCTGATTAAGAGTTTCCCTTTTGATGATGGACAATGGCACTAGAGGAAAAGAACAAGAGTGGGGTTCTCTGTGCCCACTTCTTTTCAAAAGGGTGATTTTATAAAAGTGCTTTCCACATAAGGAAATAAAATACACTTTAATGAGTAAGTACATATAGAGAGGGTGACCATGAGGCATGTTGTCATGTTAGTGCAGGGGCCTTTATTTATGAACAATATCCTAAAGTTAATAAAGAACTATGCTTTGTTTTATTATTATTTTTTTAATCTAGGAAGCCAAGGAAAACCAGCTGAACATATTCCATTGGCTGCAGCCTTCAATTTAAACATCAGAAAGAAAGGTAAGCTGGGCACACCCAGATTGTGTCCAGCTTGTCAGCACACTTATTTCTGATTATCTGAAAATAAACAACATGCTTATTCTAGAGACAGAGGACCTGCTGAAAGCTTATAGCACACAAGTCTATTCAAAATGATTCCATATGTTACACTGTAGGATTGTTGTGTAGTTATACAAGGGAAAGAGATCAAAACCCTGTACAGACACCTGATATCAGACTTGAAATGCCAAGTGGAAACAGAACTATTCAGCATCTTCATTTATACACAATTTACAATATTTGATTCAAAATAAAAATCACAAGAAAAATACATCTGTTTCTGCTACAATTCCTTCCCCTCCCCATCCTCCCCCCACCCCCACCCCAGTGAAAAGTCTTCTAATAAAAGGTATCATATTACCACCACTGTCTTGTTTTGGTCTAATTCTGAGATCCCACTTGGAACAGTTAACATGAAAAGGAATGGCAATACTTGGGATTTATATAACGTACACATTGTATCCAAGGATCTCAAATACTTGCAGTCACGTCTCCAGATCTGAGAAATCACGGTTCAATGGAAGCCAGAAAGCTGGACGAATGCTGGGCAGGTTGCATGGGGTGTAAAATCCCTTGGCTAAGTCTATGATCAAACAAGGTCAAAGTTGGTTGGCTAGAGCTGGGCTCAATTTCTCTTCTCAAATATATACTACCAGTCAGTAAGTTTTACCCTTTCTTAAACCACACACCCATCTCCAGGCTACTGCCTAGAGTTAAGACCAACTGAAGTAGCCATGTCCTCATGATAATGCATCAGGATAAAAAGCAAAAACAGGGAAATACATTCATCAGCATCTGGCCAAAGGAGACAGGGGTTGGGAGAATTGAACTGGGAGGCCATTCCTAGCAAGAACGAGACAAAAGTGTCAATTCACTAGTTTCAGTTACAGTTAAGCTTTTGGTGGAGTTGATTCCAGCAGAGGTGAAGCTCATGGCATCTAGTGCTTGATTTAAGATAATGCTATTGAAGAAGGGTAATGAGAAAACACAGCAAACTAACAAGGAGGAACTGGCCAAGGAATATCTGGAGGGCCAAAGTGATTTTCTTTCCTTATCATTTCTACAGGAGAAGGCAAGGGGTAGGAGAAAAGGGCTGGAGGGCCCCTTATTTGCAAATTTTTTTTAAAAAATCATTTTTTTCATAACTTCGTAATGAAAATGTATTTTACGGTATGAAGGTTACAGAACTGCATCTGCTACTGGGTCACGGCTACAGGTCTATGAGCTGATCCACCAGCAGTAAAGACCTGGCTAGGTTGGGAAGACTGGACTCAGAGCTCCCACTGCTGTTTCTAGAGTGCCCACCTGGAAGTGGAGAGATAGGAATTCAGTACAAAACATAGAGGGTTAAGGTTTAGATGTGCAGAGCAAGCAAAGAAGAAAAACCAAACCAAAACCAAAACCAAAACAAAAAAAACCCAAAAAAACCAAACCCTAGAGAAGCAATATTTTACATTTGCAAACCCTTACACGTTGATTTTGAAACATATAAGTTAGCTGTCCACCACCTCCCACCAAAAGCTCAGGCACTCTGTGCACACCACAGTATAGGTAGGACATCTTGCAAAGAGGGCACTATTTTCAAATCAATACTTTTTTTGGTTGAGAATTGCTGGCTATATACCAACTTCCTGATAATATCAAGCCATCTCCCTTTGATAAAGTAAAAATCAATAATTTTTGCTTTGGGGAGAAACTAGTTATTAAGATACTGCAATAAGAACATGCTTTAAAAAATAAATAGATGGTCCCATGGTAATTTAGTGTTTTATGGCATGTTCACATGATTTTCCTCCATCAAAGTTGAAAAAGGATGCTCCATTAATGTCAAAAAGATGTGAATGATACCAAAACACAGCTGTTAATCTCTTTGGGAAAAATATTTATTATGGATTATTCTAATCATGATAAAAAATGTGATGTGCTTTTGATATATACCTTCAGGTTTCCACTGACTAAAGATCATTTTGCTTTTGGCTTCATGGTAAAAACTAACTTTTGGCCAACTGTTAAAGACTTCTCTCTAAATAAACACCACGGTCAAACTTTAAAGATACCTATCTCTATCTATCTCTATTGGCTCAGCCTACAATGATTCTCATTACACCCAATGTCTTTCATTAAATGTTGATGCTTTTCTTCCCCTTTGCAGATTAGGTGCATGACTATTTTGAAGAGAACTGAGGCCAAGTTCTTTTCTTTTCCCCATCCTTTTTCTTACCTTGTGGGTTTTTGGTTATCAATACAGGAATAGGGTCAAACTCATCTTCAGCCACCTTGTCCGAGCCCTCAGGGACATCAAAACCTGAGATGAGATTACTATCTTCTGCAGCTTAATACAGAATGCAAGTACACAAGCAGAAACAACAGAGGCAGAGATTAGCAAATGAGAGAATGTGAAAGAGGCACAAAGATCTCAACTGTACAGCCCGGTTATTTTCAAAGGTGAAAGGATTTATCTTTCTGAGTTGAAATAAAAATAGCAAAACTGGAAAATACAGAGATATAGAAAAAAATGCTTTAGAGTTGGCCATGTTAAGACTTTTATAAATGATTAGGGAAAAGGGTTCTTGGAAGAATTCTATTATTTATAAGACATTAATTATAATTATTGTGAGGTATCTCTTCAATGTCACTAATCCACAAAGGCATAGGAATAAGTCACTTGTCTTCACTGAGGGAACAGAGGCCAAACAATATTTGAAAAACTCAAAACCGGGGCTTGGGGGCAGGGCAGGGGAGGAGGAAGAGAATTGGTGGCTCTTTAAGAAGTAACCACTGTATATAAGGCAAACAAAATACTGCTGGAAGGACTCACTGCACTGTGACTGGGAAAAAAAGACATTGAAACAACTCAGAAGCCTCAGGGAATGCTGAGGCACAAGATCACATGCACTGAGGCCTCAAGTAGAAGTTTGTTAGTCTTCTCCATTCTAATTAAAGCTACCCTAACAGCAAGCAAGTGCTGGCTGAGCACTTATTTTGCAAATAATACTTCTCTGTAATTCTACATTGCTGCTGACACACTCCTGCCAGATATCACTGTCTAAATAGGTAACTTCCCTCTACATAATCTATAAAAACATAATCATTTTAATGTCATCACGGGTAAAAACAAAAACTCAGCTATTACCATTGCAAACCACAGGGGTGATTATTTTTAGTCATTCTGGGGAGTCTTCCTTCTTGAATTTTCTCCTGAAGGGACTTAAGCTCTTTCTTTTCTACACATTTTCTCTTTCCAGAAGACTACTTTCACTACCCAATCACAGAAAGTTCAGTAACAAAGTAAGCCAGGCATTGAGCCTGACACTGTCACAAACTGCTCATTGAATAGAATCTGATTCAAGCTACCTCTGTCCAGGATTTCAGACCACTATTAACCCAAGACTGAAAAATGAAAATAGTAGATTAGAAAGAGAAATCCAGTAACCAATCATGACTTGAAGGTGAACTAAAATTCAAAACTTCTACAAGTTCAACCTTACAGGACTGACTTTTGAGGAAAGATGCTTATTTCTTTATTGCAGTCATCACTATGCAATAACTTTGAATCAGATATGATAAAACCATTTTACATTCTAAGACCAACAAGCATCATATGATCATTATAGGCAGGCAGTAGATATTCACTTCAACCATCTACTTGAATTGACTGCAAAGGTATCTAGCTCTTAAAGGTAACATGGAATATCTGCATTCTATGTTCTTGCCAGAAAGCAATACTTTCACCAATCTGTTGTCTAGGTCTTTTTTTAGATTTAATTTTATTTATTTTTAGTACCTATCTGCTATTTTTTTTTTTTTTTTAGACAGAGTCTTGCTCTGCTGCCCAGGCTGGAGTGCAGTGGTGTGATCATGGCTCACTGCAGCTTTGCCCTCCGGGCCTCAAGCAATCATCCCACCTCAGTCTCCCAAGAAGCTGGTACCACCGGTGCATGCTGCCATGGCTGGCTAATTAAAAAAATTTTTTGTAGAGACTGGAGACTCCATATGTTGTCCAGGCTGGTCTCAAATTCCTAGGCTCAAGTGATCCTCCCACCTCAGCCTCCCAAAGTGCTGGGATTGCAGGCCTGAGCTACCACAACTGGCCTGTCGTCTAAGTCTTAGTAAATATTCTCACTGAGAGGTATTATAACACAGTATCTAGGAGATACTCAAGTTTTCCATACAAGGAGGTAGTTTTAAAACTTCACTAGTAAAGACTTTTGATAAGAAAAACTTTCAAAAGTTGTTTAGTTCTTTCCCCTCTAAGGACACATGTGGGCCTGAGAAGAAGAAAGCATTTACCTTTATGGACTGGAGCAGAGACTGCTGTGGGGGCAAACTCTTCCAGAAGGTCAGTAGTAGGGTTAGAGAGCAGAGAGCAATCAAGCAGGGAATCTTCCCCGGTGAGAGAATCTGAGTCCAGATTAACAGCATCCCAGGTCAGTGATGGCATTAAGTGGCACACACAACAATATCATGAGATTAGATCTTAGCTTTTAAGTTACTGCATTTACACGTTACACATAAAAGCCAAAGCGGGAGAATAAAAACCAAAAGAAATGTGTGGAGGCTTCTGGATTTTCATCTGTATCATGAGATTAGATCTTAGCTTTTAAGTTACTGCATTTACACGTTACACATACAAGCCAAAGTGGGAGAATGAAAACCAAAAGAAATGTGTGGAGGCTTCTGGATTTTCATCTATAGAAACATGTCTTTCTAGATTCCTCTTAACATTAATATAGAAATAGAGGATAATTTTTTGCTCAGAGGTTGCTGGTTAAACAGGTCTGTGATTTGGATGCTGAGCTAACTTTAGCACCTCAGTTCTTAGTGAATGCCATTTGGGAGAAAAAACTTTACAATTAGAGTTTCACTTAAACTTTCCCTAAACACTCATAGAAGGAAGTTATAATAGGACAAAGTATCCAAACTGATTAGGAGAGGGTTGCCTCTGGCTTATTATTAGCAGAATGTGACAAGATTAAACAGTACCTTCTAGAACTCAACCAGGTTCCCACCCACAATGCCTCTAGCTAGTATTCTTTACATTGAAATTGGCCCTTTGAACATGATTTTGACTTCAGAAAACCAAGACAAAAACTCAGAGTTTAAGTTTCTTTTTGAGACGGAGTCTCGCTCCAGCTCCCAGGCTGGAGTGCAGTGGGACGACCTTGGCTCACCGCAACCTCTGCCTTCTGGGTTCAAGCAATTCTCCTGCCTCAGCCTCTTGAGTAGCTGGGATTACAGGCATGCGCCACCACAACCGGCTAATTTTGTATTTTTAGTGGAGACAGCGTTTCTCCATGTTGGTCAGGCTGGTCTCAAACTCCCGACCTCAGGTGATCCACCCACTTCAGTCTCCCAAAGTGCTGGGATTACAGGTGTGAGCCAAGGCACCCAGCCTGAGTTTAAGCATTTTAACACAGGGATTGTTTTCTGAGAAGTTTTCTAGGAGAAAACATTCAAATGAGGATAAGGAAAATAAATCATAATGTCTTTGGAGGTAATTTTTTTTTCACCTGCATGAATTTATCCTCACATTTCCTAGGCTTCTAATTGTTTCTATCCAAGTTTGAAAACCAGATACTTTTATCAAGGGAATTATGGACAAAAAAAAAAAAAAAGAAGAAGAAGGTTACCAAATCTGTATTTGTGGGCAGTTAAGAAATTCTATTAAGACTGAATTTTGAAATTAGGGTACAAGAACTACTACATCTAGGGAAGACTTCAACTTCGCCTACAATTTTACAGCAAATTACCTATACAGGATTAAAGCACTGTGCTGGGAACGGAACATCAATATATAGAAGATGAGCTCCACGGACATCACTGGCATTGGCAGACTGGAAAGATGTACAGCAATCTGGAGGGTTAAGGGTATCCTTACAGCTCGGCGGAGTTCTTTAATTAAGGACATAGAGGGATCCCACCACCAGTGAAAAGAATTTTGAATAAAGAAATACTGTAACCAGAGAAAGCCCAGAGATCACTCCACAGAGAACATGGCTCCAAAAAGTACTCAGTTCTTTAGCAAGGAAATATATCACTCAACATCTAGAAGCTGGGGCTGTGACAATTCAGAGTGTCCATTTCAGGAGGAACTACCTGGGCTTCAAAATAAGCCCAGGATCGACTGAGCCAGGTGAAAAGACTGGCTCAGAGGTTCACCACACCAACCAGTCCCTGCAGCTGCAGAGACACCTGACTGACCTGTGCGATTCGAGGTCACAGATTCCGTCTGAGATGGGAGGCGCTGGGGAACTGGGGGCTCCAGTCCTGGTATGAGACTCTCAACAGCAACATCAGCTTTTTCTTTCGTAACAGAGCATTAAGAAGAGGAAAGGGTAAGGGAAAGGGAGTCAGAAGTTTCTTTCGGAAATTCTGTGAAGCTTTCTTCTTTTTTTTTAATTCTCATTTTTTGAGATGGTGTCTTGCTCCTGAGCTCAAGCGATCTATCCCACCTTGGCCTCCCAAAGTCCTGTGGTTACAAGTGTGAGCCACTGCACCCAGCCATGTGAAGACTTTCTTTTAACAGGTCTCTAAAATGCCAGTCTCAGGCAAGGTGGAAAGAAAAATAAGTTACTTTATTTCTGCTGCTCTGAATGTCTAGGCTTCACTGAGCATGCATGTGCAAGGTTAAATACTGTGGCCAGTCTCACTAATGATCAGTTCTCATAAACAAATTCAGAACATAAGCCGCTCAGCAAACCTCTTCCATGTCAGAAGAGATGGGCTGAAAGGCACCTTAATTTTTTCTGGTAATTTCGCCTTTATTAAGGGATAAACCGGGGGGCAAACATCCTCTGTGCCATGCAAAGGCCATTAATCCATCTCAAACCCCATCCCAGGAAGTAGCTGGGAGGCCTTCTGCACCACGTGACACCCCTCAGCTGCAGGCCTACCCCTATGCAAGGTCATGGCACTTCTGAGTTCTAGGACTTTCTGCCCAAAGGCATTATTAGGTGCCTCATGATTGGACCCTCCTGGAATACAGGGGCCTTGGACATTTTGCAAATCTTGCCTGCCTTGCTGTTGGAACACAGGAAAATGTGAGAGAGGAAGCAGACCAAGCCCCTGCCCTGGATTCTATTTATGGGGCTTAACCAGTGGGCAAAATGTTTTCTCAGTTACTGATACTTGGTATATACATGGACCTTTTTTAATTTTTTAATTTTGTTCAAGATGGGTCTCTGTCACTTAAGCTGGAGGGCAGTGGCATGATCAGGGCTCACTGCAGCCTCAAACCCCCTGGCTCAAAGCGATCTTCCGTCTCAGCCTCCCAAAGAGCTGGTAGCACAGGTGTGCACCCCCACACCTGGCTAACTAACAACATTTTTTTTGTAGGGATGGGGTCTTCCTATGCTTCCCAGGCTCGTCCCACTGCAGCTGGATGTACATGGGCCTTCTAAAGAAGAATCTGGGCTGGGCATGGTGGCTCACCCCTGTAATCCCAGCACTTTGGGAGGCCAAGGCAGGTGGATCACCTGAGGTCAGGAGTTCGAGACCAGCCTGACCAACATGGAGAAACCCTATCTCTACTAAAAGTATAAAAATTAGCCAGGCATGGTGGTGCATGCCTGTAATCTCAGCTACTCGGGAGGCTGAGGCAGGAGAATTGCTTGAACCCGGGAGATGGAGGTTGTGGTGAGCTGATATCTTGCCATTGCACTCCAGCCTAGGCAACAAGAGTGAAACTCTGTCTCAAAAAAAAAAAAAAAGAAGAATCTGCTAAATTTCATTAAGTTCAGTAAAGGTAGTCTAGTTAGAAACCAATTTTTTAAAGTTTTTCTAACCAAATGTGAAACTTTCCACATTCCTCCTCATTCATAAGAGATCCACTCTAGAAATCTCCAGATATCAAGAAAGGCAAAAAATAGACGTTGTACCCCCGAAAAGCAAGGAAAACACTTCATCTGGAGTGATACAAGTGAGATTAAATAGCCTTGGCTTCTGGGGTGGCAGGGCTATTCCCCAGGGATTGGTTAACTAGGTACTTGTCATTCTTGAAACAGGCACACATATCATGCATGACTGAAGAAACAGAGATGATGACTTTACCAATTACAGCATCAGAAGTGCTACCAAAAGGATCTGTCATAGGCAAGAGGTCAGGGAGCAGAAGAGAAGTGTCAGGAGATTTGAGTCCCTCAATTAGTTTTTCTATGTTGGGCAGAGAGACAAAAAGAAAGCAAAAATGTAGTAAGATATTAAAGCCAGCGGATCATTCACTATTCTTTAAGCAAACACATTTTAGGGGTCAATATTTGGTACAGATTCACCATAAAAATGAATGCTATTAATATCTTGTTAACAACAGGTTTTCAAAATTGGAAGTTTAAAAATGATTACTTCCTCAAGTGAAGTAGTCACTTTGTAAGGCATTCAAGATGCTGTCCTGGGTGTGTCTGCTTGTTTTTATTTGAGGTGTAATTTGCATACAATAAAAGTCGCCCATTTTAAGTGTACAATGTGGTTAGTCTGGACAAATGTATACATTCATATCATTACCACTGAAATGATACAGAACATTTCCAAAACCTGAGAAAATTCCTTCATACACCTTTACAGTCAGTGCCTTCCTCTCACCACAGACCCTGGTAACAACAGATCTGCTTTCTGTCCCTACAGCTTTGCCTTTTCCAGAATTTCCTATAAATGGAACCACAGAGTATGTAGTCTTTTGTGTGTGGTTTCCCTCCTTTGGCATAATGCCTTTGAGATGAAGACATCCATGTGGTCGCAAGTATCAATAGTTTGCTCTGTTTTTCTGCTGAGTCCTGTTCCATTGTATGGCTGTACCACACTTTGTTGATCCATTCACCAACTGAACATTTGGTTGTTTCCAGTTTTTAAGCTGGTAAAAATAAAGCTGCCATAAACATCTGCATATAAATCTTTGTATGTTCATTTTCCTTCTTGGGCTTAGTTTTGAATCTCTCTCTTTTTTCGGGGGTTGGGGGGGACTTTATTTAGAAACAGTTTATAACTCACCAAGATAATCAATTCAACCACACCTAAGCTGACTTCAACGATCATTTATTGTCTGCCAACTATGCACCTGTGACATGCTGGCAGTCATATTATTCTATGGTCAAATATCACAAAATTCACTTAAGCCCAAAAATGGATTACTCTTGATGTCTTCTGGCCAAGAAATAAAAGGGCGCCTGAGCCACCAGACTTGTCACACCTGGTAACTTAATGTTTGACAATGTGTGCACATTTGGATTCCTTCCAAAACAATTCTTTTAGCCCAATCCATCAAGAACCCTCTATTTACCTTTAAGCTATTAAAGGTAAAGCATTAACTTGAAACAAAATAATGAATCATAGAATCTTATAGGAAGAAGGGAATTTAGAGCTCACATTTCCTGTTAAGAGGAGACTTAGATCACATAAATTCTGTAACTTGCCCAATTAAAGACATGTCAACAACGTTCTTTTAGACCATGGAAATGTCATTAACAGAACTAAAATTAAAATGTTTGCTTGAGAAAAAGAAGTGACTTAAAGTCCAAGAACGTGTATATAACGTTGTAATAAATCTCTATTCTTCTAGGCCATTTGGGAATTGAGATAAGCAAGAAATGAATTGATATTCATGGAAAAACAGGAACCAAATTTTAGGTGATCTTCAATTTAGGTGATCTGTAACTACACAGGTCAAACAAAAGAATGGATTTCAGAGTCTTGGCAAGATAATTTGCTTTAGTATAATTAACACACTGCAGAAAAAGACTTATATGTAAAGCCAATTCACCATCTCTGGAGTCTACGGAATGTAGATAACTTTGAATTAAATGACAATAAGCTACATATCTCATTTATACCTCGTTTATATTAAAAAAAGGAAGGACGGCTGGGTGCAGTGGCTCACGCCTGTAATCCCAGCACTTTGGGAGGCCGAGGTGGGTGGATCACCTGAGGACAGGAGTTTGAGACCAGCCTGGCCAACATGGGGAAATCCACATCTCTACTTAAAATACAAAAATTAGCCGGGTGTGGTAGTGCATGCCTATAGTCCCAGCCTGACCAACATGGCGAAACCCCGTCTCTACTAAAAATACAAAAATTAGCCAGGCGTGGTGGCGCATGCCTGAAGTCCCAGCTACTCAGGAGGCTGAGGCAAGAGAATTGCTTGTACTCAGGAGGCGGAGGCTGCACTGAGCCAAGATCATGCCATTGCACTCCAGCCTGGGTGACAGAGTGAGTCTCAAAAAAATAAAATAAAATAATAAATAAAAACATAAAAAAAAGGAAGGAAGAAAAAAGGAAGCTTTTCAGTTGCAGGAAAAAAACCCTCACAGAGCACTAACCAACTATACAAGTGTAATTATATTAGCATTAATCTTACACTGTATATGACATTATAAGATGTTAAAAATATCTCTAATAATTTTCAGCATACTGGTAAAAATAAGATGGTTTTCCTAAAAAGTCTAACTTTGCATTGTTCCAAACACTAGTTTTTGCTTCATTCCTCTCTCCTCAAAAAACTGTCACTTAAAAAAATGAAATTACTCGCTTCTTTTAAGTTAGCACTCATATATTTGCAATCTTGAAAAGCAATGGATAAAAAGTAAAGACCCAAAATTACTTGCTTGTCTTTCATGCAGCAGTTTATCTTGGTGCAAAACCTCAGGCTAGCATTCTTTCAGATTCTGAATTCTAGCCTCTCTGGTGACATGTTGTGACTCTGGCACAGTTCCTTAACCTTCTGACATTATCTCCTCATCTGTAAAATGGAGATGCCTCCCCCTACTTTTTTGTACTTGTCACTCAATACTATCTCCTGTAAGCCTTTCCCCACCTTCCTGCCACATCAGGAATCTTCTGGAGCATCCTGCACTCAATTCTCTCGCAGCCCTTAAGCATGACTGAAGGTAAGGAAGGGTCTTACGAACCTTTGTATCCCAGTTCTTGGTTTCCCCTCAGATGCCCTGCCACATCTATGCCTTTTGGCTTGACTGGGGAGGTGGAAAGAACAGGAATTGAAGAAAATCTCTCTTTTTTTTTTTTCTGAGATGGGAGTTTCGCTCTTGTCGCCCAGGCTGGAGTGCAATGGCACAATTTCGGCTCACTGCAACCTCCCTCTCCCATGTTCAAGCGATTCTCCTGCCTCAGTCTCCAGTAACTGGGATTACGAGTGTGCGCCACCACACTCGGCTAATTTTTGTATTTTTAGCAGAGATGGGGTTTCACTATGATGGCCAGGTTGGTCTCGAACTCCTGACCTCAGGTGATCCACCCACCTTGGCCTCCCAAAGTGCTGGGATTACAGGTGTGAGTCACTGAGCCTGGCCTTTTTTTTTTTTTTTTTTTTTTTAAGAGACAGGATAGTGCTCTGCCACCTGGGCTGAAGTGCTGTGGAACGATCACGGCTCACTGCAGCCTCGAACTCCCGGGCTCAACAGATCCTTCAGCCGCAGCCTTCTGAGAAGCTAGGGCTACAGGCATGTACCACCATTGTTCGGCTAATATTTTTTATTTTTCACTTTAGTAGAGATGGGGTCTCGCTATGCTGCCCAGGACAATCTTAAGCTCCTGGCCTCAAGTAATCCTCCTGCCTCAGCCTCCTGAGTTGCTGACATTACAGGTATGAGCCACTGAACCTGGCTCAAGAATCTAATATTTTTATAAGTCATTAGCAAAAAGCATGTGGGAGGGTAAAGAAGTACATGAGCGTACACGTGTTGTGTGGTGAGAAAGAATGGTGTAAATTGCCTGATTTAGGGGGGCTTATTTTCTGACCAAACCTCAAAGTAACAAGCTATTCACATAGATAACTTGTATGGTCACGGCTGCTTGGGAATACTCAAATACCAGAAATGTGGGAGGGAGGAGCTGCAGACAGAACAATACCAGGCACAAAGCTGGGAGTGAGAGCACAGGCCATGTCTATGTAAGGTGGACAGCTGTGCGAAAAGCTGCTTGGACTCCCAGGACTCTCACAGGGAAGGAAGGCTCCCAGTGACTCAGTTGGCCTCCAGGTGCCATCACAATGATGGACATCACTTACATTTGTAGAGCTTAATATCAAATATTTTCATTCATTATTCAAAAACCCCTGCGTTTGGGAATACTAATACAGTTTAAAAGAATGAAGATCAGAGACTATGAGAATGTGCAACTTGCCCAAAGTCACAGATTAGACATGGTAGAGCCTGGACTTGTCTCTGAAGTTCTCTCTGTATCTGTCTAGGGGTCTGCCTGTCTCCATCAATATAGGAATATGAGTCTTCACATAGACATGGTCCCAGGGACAACGGTAATGTTATCAGACAGGTTAGCATTGGAAAGAACCTCATATCTTATCTAATTCAGCCTTCTCCTCTATGAATGAAGAAACCAGCTCCAGAAAGTTAAAGAAACTTGCCAAAGATCTCACAGCAAGCAAGCAAGAGAGCTAGCTGATACTAAGACTCAGATATCTGACCACACTGGAGTTTCATTCTTCTGGTTTAACTAAAGTTTTGATTGCTTTAAAATGTAAGGACTCTTAGAAGAAGTCACATCTAAAGCTATTACTGGTCATTTTTGGTCATTGTAAATGAAGAACTTGAGAAAAGGATGTAATGGGAGGCACAAGAAAGGCTATAGGATGCTGACAGTCTATAAATCATGGAGCCTGGAGGCCTTCCATCTGCATCAAGGGCTGGCCCTGATATCCTTTGTTTTATAAATTCTGTCCTTTCCCTTACAGTTTAATAGAAACACACTGAAGCCAAGTATCATGATGGGGCATGGAGAAGAACAGCACAGAGAAGAGAGTGGTGAATGTAGGAAACTGTAGAAGTGTTCCTTAAGATCCAAAAACATCAATCACGCTTCACATCAGCATATCGTGACTTAGTGATGTCTAATGAACAAAGATCTTTTTTCACCATGAGTTATGAGAAGTGGCTTCTTTGGATGCAAAGGCAAAAGCCATTCTTCTGGGACAGTTCATACCTGAAATGTACAAAGACTGACACTGTTATTCTCAATTATTTAAGGGGATAGACCAATGAAACCCCCAAATTATTCATAAATTGTATTTTAGTAATGATTTAATCTTCCTGTGAAACGTTTGTGAAAAGCAATTGGACAATTCTGAAGAGAAGAAAATGGTCCAGTTTTGCATTAGTATTTTTTGTTTGTTTGCTTTTTTTTTTTTTTTTTTTTTGAGACAGAGTTTCACTCTTGTTGCCCAGGCTGGAGTGCAATGGCGCGATCTCAGCTCACTGCAACCTCCGCCTCCTAGGTTCAAGCAATTCTCCTGCCTCAGCCTCCCGAGTATCTGGCATTATAGGCGCCTGCCACCACGCCCAGCTAATTTTTGTTATTTTTATTAGAGATGGGGTTTCGCCATGTTGGCCAGGCTGGTCTCAAACTCCTGACCTCAGGTGATCCAAAGTGCTGGAATTACAGGTGTGAGCCACCGTGCTCGGCCAAGTTTTGCATTAGTTTTTAGGCTTCCTCTGATATTTTTAGAACTGACTCCAGACTCTAAATGTGTGTGTGTGCACGTGTGTGTGTGTGTGTGTGTGTGTGTGTGTGTGTGTGTTTGAGGGAGGGGAACAAAAGTTGAATAACTATTGGGTACTATGTTCAGTACCTGAGTGATGGGATCAGTTGTACCCCAAACCTCAGCATCATGCTATGTACCCAGGTAACAAACATGCACACGTATCCCCTAAATCTAGAATATAAGTTGAAGTTATAAAAAAAGATAGAGAGTATCATTTTATTGATTTATTTTTACCTTTTATTGTGATACTATACATTTTTGGAATTTTAGCTGGGGCCTGCAAAATCCCAAAAAGTAAAGAGTAAAAGAGCCTGAATTTAAGTTGCCTGATTTTTCTAAGCAATTTTCTCACCTGTAAACAGATTAAGAACTACTTTAAAGTGCTGTTGGGATTCAAAGGGTGTATTTATCAGAATTAATGCGTGTGTATAAATAAAGTGTTTGGTACATAAAAGGGGATTAACGTCTCTTTTAAGTAAGAGGACTAAATGGGCTAGGGGGTCACCAAGCCACAGGTGCCTGTGATTACAGTAATGAATATGGGTCAAGTTCCATATTTTACTCAAATGCCTTGGGTGAGAACAGAATAAGCAGAACTGTTAGAATAAAGTGAAAGGTGGGGAAGAGGCAGGATGGTCTAACAGAGAGGTACACAAGGTACTAAGAAACAGGAGACCTGCTCTACACTAAGTTTGTGTAGTACTTTGGGCAAATCTCTTACTCTTTCTAGACTGAAGTTCTCTTATGGACAAAATGAAGATAAACTGGCCAGGCGCAGTGGCTCACACTTGTAATCCCAGCACTCCTACCTCAGACTCCAAGTAACTGGAACTACAGATGCATGCCACCATGCCTGGCTAACTTAAAACTTTTTTTTTTTTTTTGAAAAAATGGCGTCCCTGTATGTTACTCAGTCTCATCTCAAACTCCTGGCCTCAGGCGATCCACCCAACTCAGCCTCCCAAAGTGCTGGGATTACAGGAGCGAGCCACCGTGTCCAGCCCCTCTCCTAAAATATCAAAAGAGAAGCCGGCTATGGGGCTCACCCCTGTAATCCCAGCACTTTGGGAAGCTGAGGCGGGTGGATCACCTGAGGTCAGGAGTTCAAGACCAGCCTGGCCAGCATGGTGAAACACAACCTCTATGAAAAATACAAAAATTAGCCAGGCGTGGTGGCGCATGCCTGTAATCTGAGCTACTTGGGGGGCTGAGGCAGGAGAATCGCTTGAAGCCAGGAGGCAGAGGTTGCAGTGAGCTGAGATCACGCCATTGCACTCCAGACTGGGCGACAGAGCGAGACTCCGTCTCAAAAAAAAAAAAAAAAAAAAAAGAGGACAGGTATCTACTTATACAGGCTAATAAAACCAAGGGCTTGCTCAAGGCCCATTCTGACTCTGGTTAGGAATATGAACAGGAGGAGTAGAACGGCAGGACTGACAGACATGGAAGGGCCGTATACCAGCCCCACCAAAAAAGAGGACACAGCTGCTCCAGCCTTGTGGCTTTGGAAATCTATGTTCTGTCTGAGTTGGGGTGTAAGCCCTGAAGTCTCATGATGAGAGATGATGTTTTAAAACTCTAGTCACCCTAAAAAAGAAATAAAATAAAATGAAATCTAGTCACTCTAAAGAGTTCTTAGCATTGAGAAACCATTTGTGACATCTGCAAGTTGGAAGCAAAAGTCAAACATCATGCCCCATTCCAAGTTCATTTTAGAGAATTAAATCTGCAGAAAGATAAGCTTTCCAGAGTAAAAACACATATTATGATCAAACTTGGACTTCTCAGTATCACGAGACGGCAGTTGGAAATGAGGAAGAGGCCAGGCCAAAAGTTATGAGAAGAATGCCCGTCTTGACTATAAACTTTTGAGAAAACACAGCTTCTCTTGCTTAACTTCTCAAGAGATGATGAAGTGCCATAAACCAAGAGGCACTTTTTTAAAAAAGTTTTTAATTCTAAGAAGCAGCACTGATGGGGCAACGAATGTCTTCTTGCTTAGTCTGTGGAACACCGAGATCAGTACTGCAGACTTGTTATAAAAATCATTTCCTCAAATCCTTGTGCATTGTTGGTGGGAATGTAAAATGATGCAGCCTCTATGGAAAACAGTGGTCCTCAAAAAGTTAAAAATAGAATTAGCATATGATTCAGCAATTCCATTTCTGGGTATATACCCAAGAGAATTGAAAGCAGGATCTGGAAGAGATATTTGTGCACTCAATGTTCACAGAGGCATCTCTCACAAAAGACAAAAGATGGAAGCAACCCAAGTGTCCATTAACAGATGAAAGGAGAAAGAAAATGTGGTATATACGTACAATGGAATATTACTTAGCCTGAGAAAGGAAAATTCTGACATATTCCACAACATGAATGAACCTTAAGCATATGATGCTAAATGAAATAAGCCAGTCACAAAAGGACAAATACTGTATGATTCCACTTATATTCGGTTCCTAGAGTAGTCAAATTCATAGAGACAGAAAATAGAGAGGTGGTTGCCAGGGGCTGGGGGGAGGGGAAATAGAGAGTTGTTGTTTAATGGGTACAGAGTTTCAGTTTTGCAAGATGAAAAAAGGTGGGTGGATGGATGGTAGTGATGGCTGCAAAACAATGAGAATATACTTAATGCCACTGAACTGTACACTTAGAAATGGTTAAAATGGTAAATCTCATTATGTACATTTTACTACAATTTAAAAGAATGATTTAAAAATATTGTCCCCAATTTTCAGAGAAAATTCCTCAATCTTTCTAATATATATCTATCTTTGTGTACCCACACACACAGACACACTTTTTAAGAGACAGGGTCTCACTCTGTCACACCCAGGCTGGAGTGCAGTAGTGTGATCATAGCTCATTGCAGCCTCAAACTCCTGGGCTCAAGGATCCTCCTGCCTCAGCCTCCCAAGTAGCTAGGACTACAGGCATGCAGCATTATGCCTGGCTAATTAAAAAAAAAATTTTTTTTTTTAAGATACAGGGTCTCACCACGTTGCCCAGGCTGGTCTCGAACTCCCGGGCTCAAGTGATCCTTTCGCCTTGGCCCCGCAAAGTGCTGAGATTATAGGCATGAGCCTGGCCCAGACTCTTTTCTACCATATTTTAAAATGCTGGTACTACTTATAGCTTATCTGTTTCCTAATGCATACAGAAGGCAAATAAATGGACAAGCAGCATTTGAGCATCAGTGAAATACTCTGAGACTCACTAGCCATGCATCATTTGGCAGCTTTGTAACATACAAATGTTCATGGCTGTGATTTTCATATTCCGGACCTTCTAAGAAAATTTGTTTTATAGTGCTTTGAAAAATAAAAATATTCCTTAAAACAAACCAATGAACCAACCTACAATTATCCAGTGCCCTTTACCCATAGTTTGACAATCACTGTATCCAGGAAATCTATTTTAATGGTTCTCAGTTGTGCAAAAGTTAAAGGTCATAAGAGCAAGTTTAATTTCAACAAGAGAAAAATATCATTTTATGATAACTAGGACTGCCCCACTGGGAATAGGGATGTAGAACCAAAGTTGAAACAGCATTTCCCATCTTTATAGTAATTTAAAATTCACATAGAAATTTCAAATACATGATTTCATCTAACCTTGTGACCACCCCATAAGGTAGGTTTTAGGATTGCCAATTTTAAGGATAAGAACACACAATTTAAGTGATTTGACCACAATCACCTAGCCACTAATGGCTAGAACTCAGGTCTAACAGTTTCAGATCTATTTTTATATTTCCCAAAGCCTTAAATTTAGCTCTCTGGTCAAAGGCTTTCTTGATCTGAGAACTGTCCCAAAGATAAAAGAACCCTCCACTGTTTGGGGAGTGTGGGCAATAAGAAGAATGTGTGGCTGAGCACAGTCAGAACAACACTAAGGCCTCACTTCCTCACCCACACCATGAGGGCGTTACTTGACATTATCTACCACCTACCACTCCCCAGTATCTATAAGATCAAAGGTACTTGTATGTGAAATCATTTTAAAAGCATAAAATAAAAATGTTAAAAGTCATTGAAACGCATGGTCTTCAGGAGACTGAGAGTCCATGAGTCTTTTTTTTTTTTTTGAGACGGAGTCTTGCTCTGTCACCCAGGCTGGAGTGCAGTGGCGCGATCTCGGCTCACTGCAATCTCTGCCTCCCAGGTTCAAGCAATTCTTCTGCCTCAGCCTCCTGAGTGCCTGGGACTATAGGCGCCCACCACCATGCCCAGCTAATTTTTGTAATTTTAGTAGAGACAGGGTCCCACCATGTTGGCCAGATTGGCCTCAAACTCCTGACCTCAGGTGATCCACCTGTCTCGGCCTCCCAGAGTGCTGGGATTACAGGCGTGAGCCACCGCGCCTGGCCAATTCTTTTTTTGTTTTTTTTTTTTGTTTTTTTTTTTGAGATAGAGTCTTGCTCTGTCGCCCAGGCTAGAGTGGAGGAGTGTGACCTCAGCTCACTGGAAACTCCGCCTCCCGGGTTCAAGCAATTCTCCTGTCTCAGTCTCCCGAGTACCTGGAACTACAGGCGCATACCACCACGCCTGGCTAATTTTTGTATTTTTAGTAGAGACGGGGTTTCATCATATTGGTCAGGCTGGTTTCGAACTCCTGACCTCAGGTGATCCACCCACCTCGACCTCCCAAAGTGCTGGTATTACAGGTGTCAGCTACCAGGCCCAGCCATTCATGATTCTTATCATCAGTATGGCTGAGAGTAGAAGATGAGCATGTATGCAAAACAGAGAAAGAAAACCAGGCAAAAAACTTGACTGGTGTCCATAGTGGGCTGGAGGTGTGACAGACTACTTGCTTTTTGCGGGGTAAAACCAAATTTGTAGTTTGCCCAGGTTCTAGAGACACTGAACCCTGAGCCCTTTCCTCACTCAATATTCAAAAATGTTAAAAAAGGATGCAGTGGCCTTGATATAGAAGCTGTGTAACTGAATGTGCTAGAGGCTGAATGTTAAAATAAGCAGAATAGTCAAAGCCACCGTGGTAATATAACATACTTAGCACAATTCTGCAGGACACCGTGAAAGGACGGGGCTAAACGACCTGCTGAGCCTAGCTACTATTCTCATCAGCCCAGGGGCTGGCAGCTGCCTGACATTGTGGGCTGTGCCTTCCTTTATTCACTCTCAAAGAGTGGGTGTGGGGGGACTGGCTGGGAGTTGGCAGAGGTGCAGATGGAAGGCTATGGAGCCAGTCGTCTGGTGCCTGGGAGCTGGGACAGAAATGCAGGGTAATGGGGCCACCTAAAGGCTTCCAGCTTCTGGTTTTATTTCATTCATTTGTCAGATCTGTAAATACTCACTAAGTGAATACAGACAGTGTTGTTGGCACAGCTGATACAGGTGATGAGTAAGACAGACGAGGCCCCTCCCTCAGAAAGTGACAGGATGAGGAAAGACAGACTATGTCCTGATAAGGGCTCTGAAGAAAAAGTGCCAGGGGATGTGACTGGGAGTGCCCGTGGGACCACACTGGGCCTTTCTGAGCAGACGGCATTTAAGCTGAGACCCACAGGTTGAATGACACAAGGGAACAAAGCTGAAGGGAAGGCTTTCCAAGCTGAGCACCAGCAAGTGCAAAGTCCCCAGGGTGGGAACAAGCTTAGCTTGTTGGAGGAAAGACAAGATGGAGGGGAAGAGCGCTCTCAGCTGAGATTAGAGGGGTAGGCAAGGGCCACACCACTTAGGGCCTTGCAGGTCGCAGTAAGCAGCCTGGATTTTATGCCCCCTCAGTGATATGAAAATTCACCAAAGCACAGAAGAGTTAACTGTCTGACTTATGTTTTCAACAGATGAGTCTGGTCTGACAGATCAGAAAGTAAATAACACACTCCTGGAGTTCTCTATTAAAATGTCTCATTTTAGTTGATCTTTCCACCGAAACCCAAGAGAGGTCTTGGCTTAATTGGTATTAAAGTGTATACCAGTAACATTTCAGCAGGAATCCACCGGGATGAAAGAAGCATGGAGGACCAGGAGACAGGAAAGATGACAAGAAGGCAGGCAGGATGGCAGCCAGCTGGCTCTGGTGGCCCCAGACGCATTTCCACAAGCTGAAGCCGATTTCCTGAGCCACCTGGGGCATGTGCCTGGCTCTTCAACCCTGATCCAGAGGACTCCTGTGACAGCTGCACAGGACAGTTACTTGCCTGAGGGCCCTCATCCTCTGCCCTGTGCAAAGAGGCCTTCTTCCTGGCTTCTGCAGCCCATGGGCTACCTAAGCAACAGCAAAGCAAGAACCTGAAGGGGTGTCAAAAGGAGAATGCCTCCATCACCTCTTTCCCTTGTCTGATCCCATGATTACCAAAACAGGGAGGAAAAGACAGTGAGCCTCAGCTGGAGTTTACAGCCCACACTTTTCTAACCTTCTATTCAAAATGAACTTGTCCAAGTACTGCCAGGCATACCTGAAAAGTGCAAAGGAAAAAAGCGCCTCTATTTCATTCCTTTCTTCCCTTTTAACTACCCTGTATTGAATCATTCCTTAGTGGTTTTCGATATTTTTAAGCTACATCCAGGTCCAGTAAGCTATAAAGCTATACAGTACTACCTGATCAAGGCAAGTGTTTGCTTCTCCTTAGAGGGGTAAACAAATTTGTCTGAAAATAAAAAATAAAAACTGCCTTGGTACCCTAGCTGCAGTCTGTCTTAGTTAGTGATGGTGGGCAGACTTGGTAAAGGATATGAACATCGCAGTCACTTCCGATCTTGAAGCAAGCAATCAAATACCTTTAACATTTTGGGAGAGAAAAAAAACAAAGCCAGTCCTATCAGTTCAAGGTCAAGAGTTGGTAGGGGCAACAATGGGAAAAAAGGAAAAATGATCAGAAGCAAAACAACCGTCAACTGCTTCTAAGGAGCTGGAACAATTTGCTTTTGTGAAGAGACTGACAGATAAGAGAAAGGGCGGCTTCTCTTCCCCACACCACTCCTCCCACCAAAAAGAGTACAGAAGGAAGGCCGGAAGGAAAAACTTTGGCAACTTGAACTCCAACTGGGAAGCATCCAATCACTGTTCCAAAAGCTCTTTCAGAACACATCAACCACTTTCTACTTTTTAGACTGCTACTTAAAATTGAGATATGGTGGACTACAAGAGATATTCAAACTCCTGCAGTCCAACACACTTCACTGATGAAGAACCAAGCCCAGAAGGTTTTCAGGTAGCGGCAGAGCCTGGAAGGGAACCCAGGTCTCCTGACTCACATTCCCTATTAATTATTATCCCATTCCCTAATTATCATTATGTGTTTTTATATTATAAAATAAAAAGGCATTATAGAAAAGAACTGAACAGAAGTCACCCACAATCCCATGATCACACTATCACCACTATTCATATTTTGATCACTTTATCATGTGCTTACAGCCTCCCCACCATTGTTAAAATCATATTGGACTAATGTTCTTTCCAATACAGAGGCCCCTCACGTCACCATTAACACAATCAAGGATGAAAAACTGAACATTGATATAATATGGAAATCAATTTGGTATAACCTGAACTGATTTTATCTTTGCTAAGGGCTGGTACCCTCCAGGACAAGTTTACTCCTCTTATTGAGACACAGTAAAAATATACAACAGCAGCCTATTATTAGGGCTTGGAATTCAGATCCTTTTCACGGGGTATTTAAGGCAGAACTTTCTACAAGGCCTGGGACATGCAAATCAAGCTGCTTAACCTCAGAACAGTTCTGTTCACCTACCTGGTGCATCAGGTACTTGAAGAGGAATGAAAGGATCAGACACGCTTAGAAGCGGGAGGCCAGAGTCCACAGTCTGCCCACCCTTCCTTTTTTCAGCTGGAGTTAGGTTGGAGGGGAAGGAGGAGTCAGGAGAGAAAAAAAGAGAAAAGCAATAACACCAAGTAAATCTAGGTAAGTTTACCCTCTATTAATGCAACAGTTCAAACTACAGAGTAAGTCTAAGCCTAGAATAAAAGTGGCTGTAGCTCAGTGAACAGCAAAGTATCTATGAGATACTCAATCTGGCCTTTTTTTTTTTTTTTTTTTTTTTTGAGACGAAGTCTCACTCGTGTCCACCAGGCTGGAGTGCAATGGCACAATCTCGGCTCACTGAAACCTCCGCCTCCCCGGTTCAAGCGATTCTCCCGCCTCAGCCTCCTGAGTCGCCAGGCGCCTGCCACCACGCACGGCTAATTTTTGTATTTTTAGTAAAGACAGGGTTTCACCATGTTGGTCAGGCTAGTCTTGAACTCCTGATCTCAGGTGATCCACCCACCTCAGCCTCCCAAAGTGCTGGGATTACAGGCATGAGCCACCGCACCCAGCTCAACCTGGTCCTTGTAACATATTATGAGATGCAATTAACAATAAAACCAGGGTATTCATATGTCTGAAATTCCACTCCTTTCTTGGATATACTGCAGTTTACAGTATCTCTTTCAGAATGTCGAGAGGAGGTAATGTCCATATCACACATTTTAGCACATAAACAGATATAACACTATCTGTTTTGTAATCTAGCATGTGTATAGGTACTTCCTATGTATCTATCACCCTCTTGAGGCCCTTTAAGGACTAAGTCCTACTGTATCACCATAATGTCTAATATAGTGATAGGCAGACACACAGAAAGGGGCAGAAATAGACTTCTTGCCTATTCCAAGGTTAGACAAGCCCTAATCTCTGTACTATACTTAACATACTATTGGCATTCATTCTATATTTAGCAAAATATAGATTTACAGAACTCTATACACCCTATGGAATAACAGAGCTTACGTGGTCTCAGAATTTTCTGGCACAATTTTCTTATTTCCCCATAAAAGAAAATGAAGCCTAAACGTTAAAGACTAGCCAGAGGTAGGATCAGAAGCCAGGTTTCTTGGTTTCCACTTTATCATTCTTTTTATTTTTTTTCTCCAAGAGACTGAGGTCTTGCTATGTTAACTAGGCTGGACTTAAACTCCTGGGCTCAAGCGATCCTCCCACCTCAGCCTCCCTAGTAGCTAGGATTACAGGCATGCACCACCACATGCAGCTTTACATTATCATTCTTTTTTTTTTTTTTTTGAGATGGAGTCTTGCTCTGTTGCCCAGGCTGGAGTACAGTGGTGCAATTTTGGCTCACTGCAAGCTCCGCCTCCCAGGTTCAAGCAATTCTCTGCCTCAGCCTCCCGAGTAGCTGGGATTACAGGCACCTACCACCACACCTGGCTAATTTTTGTATTTTTAGTAGAGACGGGGTTTTACCATGTTGGCCAGGCTGGTCTTGAACTCCTGACCTTGTGATCCAACTGCCTCGGCCTCCCAAAGTGCTGGGATTACAGGCGTGAGCCACCGTGCCCGGCCATACATAATCATTCTTTACTTTGCATTTCAGTATTCAGTTTGTTTGTTAATTAAAATCTCATTTTGTTTGTCAGCTGTCTTTCTAGAAAAAAAAAGCCTCATTTTGTTTCTATAAAGTGGGTTTTTAAAAAACGTTTTATTTTGAAGTAATACAGAACCACAAGAAGTTCCTGCACATACAGTCCTGTGAACCCTTCAACCAGCTTCCCCCAGTGGTGATGTCTTATATAAACTGTAGCCTGAGATCACCGACTCCAGCACAGTACTGCGGCCCTAGGCTCCTCAGTGCTCACCAGTTGTTACGTGGCCCTATTTGTGCATGTGTCTACTGTTCTTTTCTTCTCCCCTCAGTGCCGATGTCACCCATACCTCTGGCTCTGGGACCCCACCCACACCCTCTGCTCTGTTCTCCCTCCACCCCACCCCACCCCACCCCACTCATGTCTCTCTGCCTCTTTTCATCTCGCTCCCTGGACATCCCTGTCTTTCTCAATGACCCCTGAATCCCTCCTTCTCAGCCTGAGTGGTGCTGGGTTGAATTTGGAAATCATGGGGCTCAGCATCCCCTCTACTAATCCCCTTGGCCTGGGCCATCAAATGTGGGACATTTCTTTTCACCTGTCTTGGCCTCAGTGTTCTGTCTGTAAAACAGGCTTGTGGAGGAGTCAAAGTGCTGGGCATGTGTGGGCATCACTGGCAGCATCTCTGTGGGCAACTGGCTCTGATTTCCTTCTTTCCCTGTCTTGGACTTTACCTGTCTCTGAATCTTGGTCTCTCTCCAGTTCTGCCTCTGGCATGAGGAGGATGCTCTGGGGTCTACTGGGCAGCTGTGATGACATGGGAGAGTTTCCACCCCACCCACCTCTATTCCACATTTCTCATAGTCAGTGGCTGACCGGGCCTCTTTCTCCCCACCTCCCCTGCCCCTGAGAGCCCAGTGCCCCAGTCCCTTGCCCTCGCCTACTCAGTACCCAGCATCTCTTGAATAGACTCTGCCACTGTCACAGCAGCCACCTCTGCCACCCTTAATGCTACCTCCTCAGGGCAAGCAAGATATAGTCTGAGATGCATGATAAAGTGGAAGGCAAAGGTGGGATTGCTGGATGGACCGGCGACCTTTCCAGTCCCTGGAATCTGGCCACCTCCTTTACATCCTGGCTTCAAAGACATACGGCACCTGCTTTCACTCCAGAGGCCCTTGAAATGTGGGAACCCAGTGCCCCAGGCCCAGATATGGAGGTGGTGGCATGTGTGATGCTTACCATTCCTCAGGTGTGCAGGAACTTCCCAGCCCCAGCTCAACTAGACGGGTAATAGGCAAGGGCCAATAGGGACAGACTGGGGTGTTAATGCCCAGATGTGGCAGAAGGGAATGGGGAGGTGCAGTGGCATCCCCTTAGTGGGTAACCTCCTCCATCATCTCCACAGCCATGTCCTACCCAGTGGCCGGTCAGCCCCAGTGTGCCAGCAGCTGCTATCAGACCCAGCTCAGTGACTGGCACACTGAACTCTCAGGACTGTGAGTATCTGCCCTCTTCATCTCCAGGCCTGCCCTGGGAAGTGGGGATGGGATGGAAGGTCACCTCCAACCCCCACTGACACACTACTAACCCCACTGTTCTTTGGACTCTGAATTCCCACTCTCTAACCCTCAGCCCTTCCTTGGACTTCCAACACTCCTTGGGATCCTAATCTCACACCTTCCAACACTCAACTTCTTGGACCTTCAACCTTCTTCTAGGACCCCCAACTCCTCATTCAAACCGTATTTCTCAACCTTTAAAGCACTCCCTTCTGGGGCCCCTAGTTCCCTCTGGGACTTTCACTTCCCCCAACCTGTGTGTATAGTTCTTTGCAACTTGATTCTCCGTATAGATTAGAATGAGCACCACTGCAATCATGATACAGAACTGTTCCATGAAACCAAAGACCTCCTCATTCTACTCCTTTGTAGTCACACCCACCACTTATTCCTGTTACTATTCTTTGGAAACCACTATTCTGTTCTCAGTCTCTATAATTTTGTTATTAAAGTGGGTTTTAAACTAAGTTTCTTTAAAGGTAGAAGGAGGAAAAGAAGGATAAAATAACTGCTTTTAAGTCCCTGAAATATTTTAAAATGACACAATGAAACATATTTAAAAGAAAAAAAGCAAACTGCAAAACTGAATATACGGTGTAAGTCATATTTGAAAAAAATTTATATGCAGAAATAAAATTCTAGATACAAATACTGTAAAATGTCAGCAAATGCTCTTCTCTCAAGGTGGGGTTATAAGATTTTATTTTCTTTACTTTGGGCCTTATTCATTTCTCCACATTTTTATAAATGAACATGTGTAAATTATACACAGGAAAACATATGAAAAAAAAGAGGCACCATGTGAAGTTTTAAATGTTTGCCTGTTTCTCCTCCAATCTATAGACACAGTCTGTCATTTTTGCAGCTTTTACCATACAAATGTTTAATATAGCCCCGTGCCATCCTCCCGAACCCATTATGACATTTCCTGCTTAGTTTCTCCTTTGATCAATCAGAAGGTTTAAAATCTGTAAACAGTCTGAGTTCAGTTAGAAAATTTATAGAAAATGATGTCATCCTGCCCTTTGTACAAACGAGAGCAAATGAGTTCCTGGGATCTAGACGTAATTTTCTTTCATTTGTAAAGAATGAAGGTGTCACAGAAAAGAAACATTTACACTGCAAACAAGAGAGAGGGGAAAATATCAAATGTTGATAGAAAAAGACCAGATAAACTGAGGAAACTATGAAGACACTTTTTAATGTTTGTAAAAGCTTAGTGTTGCTAGTTTATGAGATTCCTGAGATGTGGTTATAACTACAGTTTTTGAGCTGGGCTACAGGTACAAATCTCTATTCTGTCATTCTCCAGCTGTGCCCTTGGGCAGGTGGTCTTTGTGAGGATCACCTGAGATAATGAGCAAGAAAAGTGCTTACCCAGTGGGTTTAACATGCCTCAAGTGCTTGATACATGTTCAATGTTATTACTGTCATAACTTTACTCAAATATGTGTTTGTAGCTGTGCCTTTAAGTCCCTTAAAAAAAAAAAATATATATATATATATACACACACACACACACAACCATTTGCAGCCTTCGGAGTAAATATAAAGTAGTGGAAAGGCAGAAACAAAAACAAAATAAACCTCATTAAAAAACAGCTCATACAAACAGTGAAACATAACCATGTGTAATAGATGAAAACTAGGCATTAAAACTGGGGTTGGTAGGGTGAGTAGATGGAAAATGATCAGGGACCTCGATTGTTAACGCTGCTGAATCCAAGGTCCTAAGCTTTGGCACAAAGCAACTCTTCTTATTCATTCAACACGTCTGTATGGAGCCAAACATTGTGCCAAATTCTGGGATTCGGCAGCAAAGAAGACTCTCAGGGCTTATTCTGTGACCCTCTTTCCAGACAAACTATATCCTACCCAGGTCCATGGCTAATCATCATTTTGATGTTCTATTTCAAAGACAACAGTCAATGCTTTACACATTTGATATGTTTGGTCAACTATGTGGCACACCAAACTTCAAGCAGCATGAACTGGTTTTGGAACATTTTCAAATTTCACCAAAATATCAATATACTTATACAATTTACACAAACAAAGCTAAAAGTGAAACAAAAATTTTTAACTACTTAATGATGAAAAGCATAACTCCAAAATAATAATGAGAATATCATACGAATATTTATGAGCTATGGTTAAGCTCCACAAAACCCCATTTTTTTTTTTTACTAGGGAAATACACACTCATTAGAAAGCATTCTTAATAAACGGTGTAATCTTCAAAGGTTGAAGCGAGGCAACCGGAGAAAGAGGAAGGAGGACATTGGAATATTTTCACATGACAAAGCCTCCCTGAAGATTATAATTAGCCTCCCTCCCCACTTTTGTGCTGGGTGAAAATGACTGTCAAATTTTGAAGAAAAACTCACAGCCCAAGTACTTTATTTTTTAAAAAAGAATTTTAAAATATGTTACTATGTGTTCCTCTTAATATCACCAAATATAAGAAAAACAAGAAAATGGCCAGGCGAGGTGGCTCACGCCTGTAATCCCAGCATTTGGGAGGCCGAGGTGGGTGGATCACCTGAGGTCACGAATTTGAGACCAGCCTGGCCAATATGGTGAAACCCCATCTCTACTAAAAATACAAAACATTAGCTGGGCACGGTGGCGTGCACCTGTTGTCCCAGCTGCTTGGGAGGCTGAGACAGGAGAATTGCTTGAACACAGGAGGCGGAGGTTGCAGTGAACAGAGATCCCACCACAGCACTCCAGCCTAGGCAACAGAGCAAGACACCATCTCACACAAACAAACAGGAAAATGTAATAAAGATAAAAGCAAAAGGTAAAGAATAAAAAAGAAAACAGAAGATTTTATAAATCTAAGTGTTGTCTCTGAAAATATAATAAAACATCCAACCTCTGGCTAGAGTTACCAAGAAAAAGAGGAACACAAATACATACAATTAAAATTAATGTACACAGATATTAAAAGATATATACATATTGTTGTACTTTAATGAAAAATTTTAAAACTGCAGATGATTTTCTAGGAAAAGATAATATGTGACATATGAAGAATGCTTACAAAATGAATCTAAAAGGCAAAGGACACAAACAATACAATCTCAAAGAAATAAAAATGGGTCAGTAAATAAGGTTCTCTGGCTGGGTGCAGTGGCTCACGTCTGTAATCCCAGCACTTTGGGAGGCTGAGGCGGGAGGATCACCTGAGGTCAGGAGTTCAAGACCAGCCTGACCAACATGGAGAAACCCTGTCTCTACTAAAAGTACAAAATTAGCCTGGTGTGGTGGTGCATGCTTGTAATCTCAGCTACTTGGGAGGCTGAGGCAGGAGAATCGCTTGAACCTGGGAGGCAGAGGTTGCGGTGAGCCAAGATTGCGCCATTGCACTCCAGCCTGGGCAACAAGAGCAGAACTGTCTCAAAAAATAAATAAATAAAATAAAAATAAGGTTCTCTGTCTACAGTCTTTGGTCTGGGCTGTGCTGGCTGGGTGGAGAAATGGCAGGGAAAATGACTCTCATTCACTATTAATCGAAACAAAATTTATATAGCTTTCTTGGACTACAACTTGAAAATATGTATAAAAAACCTTAAAATATACATACTTTTGATTTAGCACATAGTCTCTTAGAAGTTATCTTAGAGAAACTGTAAAGGATATAAACAAAAATTTAGCTTCAAGAATATTTACATGGTGAAAAATTGGTAACAATGTAAATATTCATAAAAGGGGATATTATATAAATGTTACCATACTTCCATGAACAATCATATTGTAGATTAATATTTATTGACGTGGAAACTGCTAATTTCCAGAGGACATTTAAAAATGAATGACAAACTGGGCCACAGACAGCCCTTCAGTATAGTTTACAGCAAAGACTGCACAGGCCATATTGGTCATAGTGCAATGAAAACATAACCTGAGTAACTTTTGATTAAAGAAAAAATTGAAACTTCTATTTAAAAATATCCAGATAATAAGAATAAGAGAGTATTACATATCAAATATTATTAAATGACAACATTCTATTCAGAAATAAATTTATGAGGTTAGAAAAACTACCAACATTCCTAAAGAAAGCAGGCAGAAAGAATATATGATAAGGTTAAAAGTAGAAACTAATCAGTATAATTAAAAAGATCACTTTTAGAAGCATGCCAAATTCTATATCTTGTAAAGAATACTTTCAAAAGCTCACATTCATTGCTGAAGTGTTTATAACAGTAAATACTGGAATAAAGTTAATGTTAAAAAAGATGCAATTGCTTAAATACACTAGGATATATCATACCTCTGGTGTATCCTAGAAGTTTTGTTTTTGTTTTTGTTTTTTTTTGAGACAGGATCTCACTCTGTTGCCCAGGCTAGAAAGCAGTGTTGTGACCTCAGCTCACTGCAACCTCTGCCTCCTGGGGTCAAGGGATCCTCCCACCTGAGCCACCTGAGTAGCTGGGGCTACAGGTGTGTGCCACCATGCCTGGCTAATTTTTGTATTTTTTGGCAGAGATGAGGTTTCACCATGTTGGCCAGGCTGGTCTCAAACTCTTGACCTTAAGCGATCTGCCCACCTCGGCCTCTCAAAGTGCTGGGATTACAGGCGTGAGCCACCGCACCTGTAATAATTTTTAAAAATTATACTTTAACAAAATTAGCTGGGCATGGTGGCACATGCCTGTGATCCCAGCTATTTGGGAGGCTGAGGCAGGAGAATCGTTTGAACCTGGAAGGTGGAGGTTGCAGTGAGCCAAGATTGCACCATTGCACTCCAGCCCCGGCAACAAGAGCGAAACTCCGTCTAAAAAAAAAAAAAAAAAATTATATTTTAGGAGCTTCTTTAATGATGTAGGAGATATGTGCCAGGTTCATTAAGTGAAAAAATTAGGCTTCAAAATATGACTATAAAGATGCCTATCAGGTTGGGTGTGGTAGCTCATGCCTGTAATCCCAGCACTTTGGGAGGCCGAACGAAGCAGGCAGATCACTTGAGCTCAGGAGTTCGAGACTAGCATGGCCAACATGGTGAAACTCCATCTCTACTAAAACTACAAACATTAGCCAGCCATAGTGGCATACACCGGTAGTCCTAGCTACTTGAGAGGCTTGAGGCATGAGAATTGCTTGAACCTGGGAGGCAGAGTTTGCAGTGAGCCGAGACTGTGCCACTGCACTCCAGCCTGGGCGACAGAATGAGACTCCATCTCAAAAAAAAAAAAAAAAAAAAAAAAAAAAAAAAAAAAAAAGATGCATATCAGAGTCTCAGAGTCTTAAGCAGGGGGCCAAAGACTGTACAAAATTGTGGTCATATGGCCGGGCATGGTGGCTCACGCCTGTAATCCCAGCACTTTCGGAGGCCAAGGCAGGCAGATCACCTGAGATCAGGAGTTCAAGACCAGCCTGGCCAACATGGTGACATCCCGTCTCTACAAACATACAAAAATTAGCTGGGCATGATGGCAGGTGCCTGTAATCCTAGCTACTCTGGAGGCTGAGGCGGGAGAATCACTTGAACCCAGGAGGCGGCGGTTGCAGTGAGCCAAGATTGAGCCATTGCACTCCAGCCTGGGCAACAGAGCGAGACTCCATCTCAAAAAATAAAATTGTGGTCATGTGTATTCTGGTCAGGGAGACCTATAACTTTCATTAGATTCACAAAGATATCTGTGACTCTCAAAAGGTTAAATGCCTCTAACAGATATCAAGATAGTATCCCTAGACTATCTCTTGGTCGTGAGGTCATGGAGAATTTTAACTTTCTTCTCTATAAATTACTAACTTTTATATAATCAAAATGTATAATTTTTTATTAATAGAAGGGAAAAGTTTGTCTCTTATGATTGCTTCTATACTTTTAACAAAGTCTCATTAAAAAATACCTCCCTCCTTCTCCCCAACAGCGTGCGTGCGTGCGCGCACACACACCCACACACACACACACACACACACAGTTTAGAGGAGTGTTAGCTATAACAGAACATTTAATTTTTAAAATTCTTCAAGTAATCTCAGAAACCTAAGAAATTACAAGCAATGAACACTGGGTGTTTCTTAAATCTAGAAATATTTGTTTAAGACGTGCCTGTGGACTAGAGCGAACAAGTCCTGCATGTTACTGCCAGACTGTCCTGCCACTTTAATTCAAAGTGGTTCTAGATCTTTATCCCTTTTTGATCAGAAAGCTTTTGAATTAAAAAAAAGTAAGTTTTAAATTAAATAGACCATGAAAAACATATATATATATACATATATATGTGTGTGTATATATATATATACACACATATATATATACACACACGGTACTGCCAGGATTTGGATTTCACTGGCATGCTAGAGTTATCTGTGGAGTAAAAAACAGTGTGAAGGTAACAACAGTGAACCTCACGTTCCAGGTATTTGCCATACTAACCAGTTCCAGCAGAAAATGAGGTCGTAGCAAAAGCATCACCTTGGGTTGATTGAAAGCCTGGGATCAAACTCTCAGCTGAGCCTCCAAGCTTCTCGGGATGTTTGCCTGGAGAGACAAAACACCACTCAGTTCATTCTAGCAGAATCTTGCGAGGCACACACACATGGCAGAGGTAAGGGGCATTCTCTGAACTGACTTCTGGACTTGACTACTTTTACTGCATTATGGCGACACATTCAAAGGTCCTTGCCTAGTCATTGCAATAACTGAGAGAACGGCTGAGAAAAAAAAGGAAATTGTTAAGAATCAAAAGAGAGCATGTCATCAGTTTTGCAAGATGAAAAGCGTTCTGGAGATTGGTTGGTTGCACAACAGTGTGAATGTACTTAACACTACGGAACTGCACATTTAATGCCTCCCGCCCTCACTTGTAATCTATTCACTTTATACAGCTCTAATGAGTTTGATGATCTGCTTTCCATGTTGGAAGCAGTTTAGGAGAGCAAATGAGAAGAGGGAGTGGTGGAGATGGCAATAATGAGACGTTATGAGGGACAAGCATAATGACAGTAGCTTAATGTGAAAGCTGACAGCTGAACAGTAAGAAAAGGGAGAGGAAATTATTAAAACTCAGGGGCTAGTTATTTGGGTACAAAAATACTACAATTTTCAGTAGTCTATAGAGGTATTTCTATTTACAGTCCAGAATAACAACTGGTATACATAACAATGAAACAAAGTTGCCAAAAAAGTTAAGTACTATGCCCTATCTTCTGTTTAAAAAAGCAAGAAAGTAATAGGAATTTTTTTCAACAGACAGGGTCTCACTCTGTCACCCAGGCTAGAGTGCAGTGGTAAATTCATAGCCCACTGCAGCCTCGACCTCTTGGGCTCAAGTGATCCTTCCACCTCAGCCTCCCAAGTAGCTGGGACTACAGATGTGTGCCAGGATGCCCAGCTAATTTTTTAAATTTTTTGTAGAGATAGGATCTTGGCATGTTGCCCAGGCTGGTCTTGAACTCCTGGGCTCAAGTGATTCTCTTGCCTCAGCCTCCCAAAGTACTGGGTTACAGGCGTGAGCCACCACACCTGGATTGGAGTTTTAAAAGATTTCTATAAAATGATAGTTAAAGCCAAAATGTTTGGCCAATAGTTCATACCACTCAATTGGTTCTCATCATTGCTTTATCCTGCACCCTTATCTACATTGAGAGTACTTTTTATTAGAGTACTCTCTAACATTATTAGAATTATTAGAATTATGCATATTAGAATTTGTTCCAAAGTGTGTGCATGTGCCTCTGTGTGTGTGTGTGTGTGTGTGTGTGTGTCCTGCCTTCCAAAGTAGACTGTTCTTCAGGCAGAAGTATATCTTCTATTTATTTAATCATCTTTCTGTGTAGTACAGTAATACAGAACTCTGACTATAGTGAAAGAAAGACTCAGTGTCCATGTGAAGGCACATTCATGGACAAGCAGTGGCAACTTTCTGGGACAGTAAACCAACCTAGGATGAGAGAACCATCACACTCCTCCAAGGAGGGACCATGCCTGATGCTGTTATCCTGGACTATGTCACAAACCTTTTCTACAAGTTTCTTCCCTAAGCATCACACTCTCCTTGCTACCACCCACAATAGATCAGGATTTCCTGAAGATGAGGACTTCAGGGCCCATGGTAAAAATAAAAACTGACTTGTATGCATACTTTGAAATCAAGCCTTATGCAAAGGCCCAAGCCTACATTTCCACATGCATACCCTTCTAGAGTTACGATTCTTTCTCATTCCTGGTTATTTCTTAGCACAGAGAATCTATAATCAAGAAGCACAAAAAAAGACACAGCTTACTCACCTTCCCCCAGCTTGGCAAAGTCCTTGTTTAGCAGTTCTTCAGCTGTGAGTTTGGAGAAATTATCGTCATCAAAGGGATTCCACGTAGACCCTTCTGAAGGATTATAAACATTTTGTTGAGAGGTCCGAGGAGAGCCTGATGGAGTGGTGGTTGCAGACCTAGGTAGGTTCCCACCCCCACGAAACAAAAAGATATAAAAGTTGAACAAAACAAAAAGGGTCAACTTATTTTCTCTGTTTCAGGATCAAATTATTTTCTGGGTCAAACCATCATTTTCCACCACAGTATTTTTTTTTTTTTTTTTTGAGTCAGAGTTTTGCTCTTTCACCCACGTTGGAGCACAATGGCGTGATCTCGACTCACTGCAACCTCCGTCTCCCAGGTTCAAGCGATTCTCCTGCCTCAGCCTCCCGAGTAGCTGGGATTACAGGCGCATGCCACCACGCCTGGCTAATTTTTGTATTTTTAGTAGAGACAAGGTTTCAACATGTTGGCCAGGCTGGTCTTGAACTCCTGACCTCAGGTGATCCACCTGCCTTGGCCTCCCAAAGTGCTAGGATTACAGGCGTGAGCCACTGCATCCAGCCCACAGTGTTTTCCTAAAAGGGCTTTCCACAGCACCTGAAGAATTTCCACAGATACCCATTCCACTTTGTGAAATGAATGTCTCCTTTCCTTCATGACTCACTACCTCCCACTACTTCCTTAATCTCTTGCTTAAGTTTTCAGTCTTATCTGCAAGTTGTTTCAGTTCAGGATCTAAAAGCAACCTGTTCTTAGACTTGTGTATCTTGTGGTGACCACCATAACATCCACAATAACTGACCTCTGGAAGGGCAGGAAAGAGGTCTATTTAGGCTGCCTCTCATCTCTCAGGATCCAGCATGCATAGAGTTAAGGGCCACCATCACAATTAAAAAGAAATAAAGACAGTTACCACTACTTTGTGCATCTAAGTATCATTATATAATTTTCTTATAAAGTCTCTCTTAACTTCATTGAAAGATTTTAACTTTAGAGTGTATGGTTCCAAGACAGTTAAGGGTCTGAAACTGCATTTACTCAACACTCATCAAAATCTACTTGTCAGGCACAGAACCAGTCACTGGATTTCCAAAGGTTGACTAAGACATGGTCATTGTCTTGGAGAACTCACAAACCAGTTTGGTCAGACATACAAATAATTAACGACAATACAATGTCATATAAGCTCAAAAAAATGTTCAGACAAAAATTATACATCATATCAGAGGAAGGGTCAAGGAAAAGTCAACCTCTGACATGGATCTTGATGAATAAATGAACATTCCCTAGGTGGGCAAGGAGGAGCATAGCAGTCCCAGGAGAGGGCATAGGAGGAACAAAGGGCTCGGGAAGGTGAAGAGTAGCAAGTCTGCCTGTGAAACACAACAGGCCCTGCTATGTTAAGCAGTGTGCTCAGCTATCATGAGGAGCCAGTGAAAGACTTTTCAGCGTGGAGAGACTCGGTCAGATCGAGAGTTCAGAAAACACACTGTAGAGCATGGAACAGGTGAGAGAATGAGAACAGTGGGCCAAGTAGGAAAAGATTTCTTAAGATTAGTATGGCCCATGCACTAAAGACAAATTCACAGCTGCTCATTAAACACAAGTACATGCAAGATGAAATGAGCCAGAAAAATAAACAAACCAGAAAAATAAACAAACACAAGTACACACCACTGTATTTGCATTACACACATCTACACACTTATGCAAAGAATCACACACTAACAGCCGCAGGCAGACTTTGCCCACAGAGGTAAGAACAACAAAGAGGAAGCACCACATACTTGGACTTATTGAGACTGGCCTCAGCTGCAGCTGCCTGGAGCAGCTGGGTTGATTTGCTGGCAGGGACCCCAAAGACTGCACTGTGGGTTACGTCACTGAGAATACGCCTGTGCCCAGCACGTTGGGTTTTGGGGGATGAGGGTGGAGTGAGAGATCCAACTTTCTGCCCCTGGACGGCAGGAGGTGGGGTTGTCTGAACCTTTGGCTGTTGTCTTACTGGGGCTTGAATCTGCTAGGAAGAGAGATGGAAAGTGTTTCATTAAATTAAAAAAGTTAAAGGAAAAACAAACAGATAAGTGTAACAACAACAACAAAAAATGCCACATAAGCACTAACATGAAACTCACATGGCTAAGTTTATCAATAATGCCCAGAAAGAAAAATCCAGGCTTTGACAATCTGTGCTGCAACTTTGAGACTGATAACAGTATGGTATTTGCCTGATACACATAAATTTCAATCTTCATCAGCGATAATATACAGGGTAACCATATGTTAACCATATTCAGCTCAAAGCATAAGAATGAAGAAGCTATTCCAGCTGTAAAGATCTAGAATTTATCATAAAGGACCACTTTCTATTTCTGGAGTCACATACAAACTCATTCAGAATGCTTTCAAAGGGCAAGCAATAGATCCTATCACTACAGGTAAAGGCCAATGAAGACGTATCTCCAGCGAAACACATTTAAGCTGAATGATTTCTGCTAAGAGATCCCTCACTCTCTGCCATAGCGAGACCACAGGTTGGGAGTGAGTCAGAGAAAATTCTACTGTGATTAATAAATGTTACTGCTTGTTTGTTTTGAACTTTTATTTTAGGTTCGGGGGTACATGTGCAGGTTTGTTATACAGGTCAACAGGCAAACTCGTGTCACGGGGGTTTGTTGTACAGATTATTTTGTCACCAAGGTACTAAGCCTAGTACACAAGAGTTATTTTTTCTGATCCTCTCCCTCCTCCCACCCTCCACCTTCAAGGAGGCCCCAGCGTCTGTTGTTTCCCTCTTTGCGTCCATGAGTTCTCATCATGTAGCTCTCATTTGTAAGTGAGTGCATGTGCTATTTGGTTTTCTATTCCTCCAATAGTTTGCTAAGGATAATGGCCTCCAGCTCCAACCATGTTCTTGCAAAGCCTCCATCCTCCTTCTTTTTTATGGCTGCATAGTATTCCATGGTATATATGTACCACATTTTCTTTATCCAATCTCCCATTGATGGGCATTTAGGTTGATTCTATGTCTTTGCTGTTATGAATAGTGCTGCAATGAACATACACATGCATGTGTCTTTATGGCAGAACAATTTATATTCCTTTGAGTATACACCCAGTAATGGGATTGCTGGGTTGAATAGTAGTTCTCTTTTTAGCTCTGTGAAGAATCGCCACACTGCTTTCCACAATGGTTGAACTAACTTATACTCCCATCAAGAATGTATAAGCATTCCCTTTTCTGTTTTGTTGTTAAGGCTCTTTATTTCACTGATGGGATGGGTATATAAGATCCTATTTCTGTGGCAACTCCTAAGAAAATATGTAGCATTAGTTTAGTGGGATTAACTTGTTTCAATCTTCAGTTTGGACATAATATTGAAGAACTGGCAGAGAATATAAGAAGAAGAAAGAAAAAAAAGGTCCTGATGATGACTGAGCTAATAATACAAGGACTCTTGTGATGTGGGCCATTTTCAAAACAGGCCAAACTGCCACCACAGAACAACATACAGGTGAGAATATCCTTGTGACCACATGAGTGGTCCTTAAGCATAAGTCACCTATATCAAGGAAAATGAACAAAAAATGTTAAGAAAGCCACCCAACCCCTTTCCTTTACACTATCAACCTAGAGATAAAATAACTTTGGATATAAAATGCCCCAGGTATTTCACCATCCCTTCCCTCCAGTCCCTCTTCTCAGATTAGAGTTGCTGCTCCATGCTGCAACTCAGCTCAGCTGCAGTCTCAGTGTCTACAAAGGCAGGCCGTGAGACAGTTTAAGGAAACTAGACTATCCAGCTACCTGGGTCAGGATGCTTCTAGCTTGGGATATTGACTGCCTTCATCTTGTCCTCAGGACTTGGAAAATTTATTAAGGTAGACTATGTGCACATGTCAGTATTCCATCCACTTAACCAACAGGCTGAATGTTACAATATAAGGTTCTAATATCAATCAGAGGTTAGAAGGGTAACAAAGCTGCCCTGCTGAAGGAGAGGCAGAGTGCTCTGTGAAGACAACCACAGCTCCAGCTCCACAACTTCCTTTGGGGGTCCAGAGTTGTGCCTGTAACAGCTGGCTGAA
The DNA here is from genome assembly GCF_029289425.2 of Pan paniscus. Classification (NCBI taxonomy): domain Eukaryota; kingdom Metazoa; phylum Chordata; class Mammalia; order Primates; family Hominidae; genus Pan; species Pan paniscus. Next base: position 56,902,451 of record NC_073261.2, on the reverse strand, counting down.
TACTACCACACATAGGGGTCAGAGGGCTTTGAGGATACACTGAATGGGCTTATTTCATGAGACATTCATTAATCTGAAAAGAATACTAAACTGTTGGGTCCCTTTATTTTGAAGAGTCCAGTGACAACTCTATTCTGAGATGAAGGACTGGAGGGAAGGGATGGTGAAATCTCCAGGGCATTTTACATCCGAAGTTGTTTTGTCTCGAGGTTGATGGCATAAAGGAAAGGAGTTGGATAGTTTTCTTACCACTTGGAGAACATTTTTCTCTTCTGTTCTCCAGATGCAGCACACTGAAGATTAGATGCCTCCTTCAGGACACCTTGCCCTATAACAGCAATCTACAGACACTAAGTGGTTTGTACCTGTTCAGCTACGCCTCCCAGCAACCCTGGCAGACAGTTATACTTCCACTTAGAATCAAAGAATGTGAGAGTTTAAAGGGACCTTAGAAAATGCAGATTTCAACTCCTGCACTGAGGCCAAGTGCTCATTCAAGGTCACAGGGTTAACTGGAAGCAGAGCCCATGTCTCCTGACTGTGGCTCAGGACTCTTTTCTGCCCCATGATGCCATCCCATCCAAACAGGATTGGAAAGTGGGAGGAGGGACAGAGAGACCACGGGAGAAGGAATAAAAAGACTCAGATGTCTATTTTGCTGACGATTTTTTAAAAATGTAATTATAAAAGGAGTATAATCACATCAAGAAATGTAAGAATATAGAAAACAGACTTCTATTCCATCACTCTAATACAACTAGATACAATTCTTATCTTTTTGGTACCTTATACTTTAAGTCTCTTTTCAAGTGTATAGTTTTTCCGTAATTTCACAATTCCTTTAACATTACCTCATGAGCATTTCTTTTCATACTGTTGTACAGACTTTATAACCGTGCTTTTTAATGGCTGCACAGTTGGGTTTCTCAGCAATTTAGGTTGCTTCCAAATTCTCTGGGCTATTATTAATAAGACTGCAATAAACATCTAGGGCAAATGGCCATTTTCCCTTTGCTAATTATTGCTTTAAGATGGCTACAGGGTACACTTTACCTTCATTCACTTGCTTCTTTAGATTAGCCCTGCCAAGAGTCAGCGGAGACAGGGATGGGTCAAAGCTGAGAAGCTCTATGGCTCCTGGCCAAAGCATGGTCTATTTCTGTTTCCTCTCTGTCCCCAAAACCAACTATCCCAGAGCAAAGTGTTCAAAGTGTTTTTTCATCCAGAGAACACGGAGAAAGTTCATAATTCATTCCCAAGGGAGTAGACACTTTTGTCTAGGAGAAGCATAGGGGAACCTCATAAGAAGTGTAGTCAGTAGTAGTTGATCATTTTATCACCCTGGATGAGCATTTGTTATAATTAAACTTAAACACAGATCAGGATTCTTTGATTCTTGCCCCAGCTCCACTACCATCAGTTTGTATGTCTTGGGCAACCACTTCCTAGTCTATGCCTCAGTTTCCAATTCCGTAAAATGAGGAGGCTGAACTGAATAATTAAGGTCCCTTCTAGCTATCTCATGTACTAATTTTTTTAAAAACTCTTTTTCCATGAAGAAGAGGAACTTTACCTCTTGTTAAAAATACAGAGACTCACTGTCTACTCCACGCCTGCAGGAAGTCTGAGTTGTTTTAGAAACGAAGGTGTAAAGACACTAAACACACACTTAGCTAAGACTTAAAGAAGACAATCTACGGCACTGCTTCCTTTCGAAGCGATGTAGGTTTTCTGGTTTAAGATGGGAGACAAAAGTCTATTAGAAATCAATCCTCAGAAAGATGGTTTCTTTTTTTTTTTGAGATGGAGTCTTGCTCTGTGGCCCAGGCTGGAGTGCAGTGGCATGATCTCCACTCACTGCAAGCTCCACCTCCCAGGTTCACGCCATTCTCCTGCCTCAGCCTCCCGAGTAGCTGGGACTACAGGTGCCTGCCACCACGCCCGGCTAATTTTTTTTTTTTGTATTTTTAGTAGAGACGTGGTTTCACCACGTTAGCCAGGATGGTCTCGATCTCCTGACCTCGTGATCCGCCCGCCTCGGCCTCCCAAAGTGCTGGGATTACAGGCGTGAGGCCACTGCGCCCAGCAGAAAGATGGTTTCTTACTTTTCCTTTGTTCCTCTAGTAGTTAGACTTCCCTGGCAGTAACAGGGTAGCTGTGACACTCTACCAGCTGGGTATGCAAAATGTCTTTTTCTAACACCATAAAATTTTCTATCACTATCACTCAGAAAAATAAGAGTACAGAAAAAAATCCACTTATCACAGGCCAAAGCATGATGTGCCCATGTGTGTTGAAACTGTAGAGGACAATCAGACGAGGGGTTCTGATGCCATACTCAGCCAATATCTAAAAGTGGACATGCCCAATTTCTAAATTGACAAGATGGCTCAAATGACTGGATACTCAGATGCTCTGGTACCCAGGGGGATTACACCAGGGTGAATGGTCTCAGGTAAGCAGGCCCTTGATGGGAGCTGCATGGTAAACTTAAATAATGTGATTAGTAATGTCATCCAAGACAAAGAATAAACACAACATGGAGGACTCAGGGCCTGGAAAGGGCACAATGGATCAAACTGCCCCTTGAAGAAGAGAAAGGGATTAGCTTTAATCCTGCCTAGGTCCTTGACTGTTCAAAGTGACACAGACAGAGATGATGAACAGATCTTCCTGCTAGCCTAGTTTCAGAGTGATAAAAATTAAGAAGGCTCTTCATCAGTAGCCTAGAATCCTTTTTTAAAAAAACCTCTATCTTCTATAGAACATCCATACTATTCTTGGATATATCAAGGAAAGATCAAATAATTGAACCACCCAGGTGGGAAAGCAACCTGGCCCCTCATCAGCTGCTGCCATCTTTCCCACCCTTCCCCTAGCTCTTGCTGCACATTCCTCTGCTGCTTTTGTGCTCTGAGCTCTGGTTGATTCTTACCGCTGGCTCCTGGGCAGGGGCTGGCTGTGGGGCTGCAGCTGGCTGTGGCTGGGGCTGCTGTCCTGCTGCCACAGTGGGCTTTTGCTGCAAGGCAGCCTGCTGAGTCATCAGCTGTTGTTGATGCAGGGCTGTGGCCAGCTGTTGCTGTTGCTGTTGTTGTTGCTGCTGCTGCTGCTGCTGCTGCTGGTAGAAATTCTGCATCAGCTGCTGTTGAGAGCCTCCTTGGGACACCACAGGGAACTGAGCAATTGCTGGTTGCTGGGTTGCTGGATGTACTGCCTGAAACTGAGCAAGAAATGAGGAGATGAATAAGGGCCTGTCCCAGAATAATAGTCACAAAAGACAAATGTCTCAAAAACAATGAAGACCAGTGCTAAAGCCAAAGGCAAGGGCAAGTAGAAAAGTCTTGAGGCTAGGCCTAAAATCTCATGATAGAGACCTCAGGGAATTAAAATACAACACAGCAGCAGTCCCTTACACTGCTAGGCTCCATCCATTGCACCAGGCTGCCTCCTGCACTATAGACTGGCCTTCCAAGTGGGTTTCTGGGCCTTGCCTAAGGGAAGCTATCTGACTAAACATCATGTGACTCCATAAGCTAGAGTACAGCAGGAGCTAATAAACGATCTCCTAATCATAGAGGTAATCCTTCTTATAAAGGGATTTGAAGTAGCCAAGATTAAAATGCTTCCCTACCTGAACAGGATGAAGCAATGATGACACTGAAAAGAATAACCTAAATGTTAACTCACCTATTAAGACTCATCTCAAGTCTTACTAAAAATTATTTCCCAAGAGCTCCATTTTTATTAAACTTCCTTAAACATTCAAAATAGCCAGTGTGCTCTATGACGCTTCCTTTTGTTTGTTTGTTTGAGATAGTGTCTCGCTGCGTTGCCCAGGCTGGGATGTAGTGGTGCAAGCAATCTCGGCTCACTGCACCCTTGACCTCCTGGGCTCAAGTGATCATTCCACCTCAGCCTCCTAAGTACCTGGTATCACAGGTGCACACTACCATGCCTGGCTAATTTTTTTTCTTATTTTTTGTAGAGACACAGTCTCACAATGTTGCCCAGGCTGTCTCGACCTCCTGGGCTCAAGCAATCCTCCCGCTTCGGCCTCTGAAGGTGCTGAGATTATAAGCATGAGCCACTGTATCTGGCCCACACTTCTTATATGTCTCTCTAATCCCCACTGTTAGGGGCTATGTGCTACATACACAAACAGAGCTCAAAATAAGGGCCTGCTGATGAACTAAGGTCAACACTGTATCTTTGAACATCCCATATACTTTATGTAGTTATTAGAGTCAATTGGGAGGATACTGTTTGTCTACTGGGGCAAAGTTAAAGGGTTAACAAATTAGAAGATGTCAAAAAAAAAAAATAGCTGCCTACTTATAACAGCAAAATACTGGAAACAACCCAAATGTCTATCAACAGGAGACTGGCTGATTAAATATATTATGATAGATATATCCTGAAGGAAATATCTAACAGAATACTCTCAAGTTGTAAATAAGAATGAGCAATACCACTATATATGGGTTGATGGGGATGGACTTTTGCAGATTTAACTCTGAAACTATGTAAATGTTTCACATATCCACAAAACAGAATTAAACTAAAATTTAAAAAGCAATAACTAAAAATCAAAAGCAAAACAATGCAAATAAACTGGTGTATCAAATTGGTAGCTGAATGCGCCAGAAAATAATGTGCTAAACATTCTAAGGGTAAAATGGGCAAGGAAATCTTAAACTGTTTTCAGTAATCATGTGGTTATTGCTATCTTAAAACGATAGAACAATTAATTATCTATGTTAATGCTGTTAAGAATCAAGATTTCCAGAAAAAAAGAACAACAAAATCCAAGAAGTTAAACAGAAATCCAGTAATTACAAATCCAAATTAGGAATATAAATCCGAATTCATAATGCCTATTCTCCAACAAAACAAAACAAAATATATTTTCTAATTGTCCACTGAGAAGGCCTAGAAACAACAAGCAATCCATTAGGCAAATGGTATTTCTAGCATCAAAACTGTGGTTTCTAAACATTATTTGCCCTAAAAAGAAACAGAGCTCCTAAGAAAAATGGATGATTTCAAGTTGAGGGCAGCATGATCCTAGAGGGCAGCATGATCCTAGATAGCAAGGAAATCATTAAAGACCACTGGAGTTACATTCAAAGGATTTAGGAGCCAATTTGAAGAGACTTCCACTGGCCAAAGTTGGGGCAATCTGAGCTTTAAAATAAATACATTTTTTAAAACTGCAGTATGCCAGGCATGGTGGTGTGCACCTGTAGTCCCAGCTACTCGGAAGGCTGAGGCGGGAGGATCGCTTGAGCCCAGGAAGTCAAGGGTTGTAGTATGCTATGCTAGTTGGGTGTCTGCACTAAGGTCAGCATCAGTATGAGGACCTCCCGGGAGCAGGGGACCAGTAGCCTAAGGAGGGTTGAACCAGCGCAGATTAGAAACGGAACAGGTCAAAACTCCAGGGCTGATTAGTAGTGGGATCCTGCCTGTGAATAGCCACTGCACTCCAGCCTGGGCAACACAGCAAGGCCCTACCTCTAGTAAAAACAAAACAAAAAAAGCAATGTATTCAAAGATATCAAATATGTTAAAATCTAAGAATTCCTAATGATACTAACTAAACTAAACAAAACAAAAACGTCACTGTTCACCTTTGGATGACAAGAGGGAACAAATTTATTACTCTGAAAACCAGTAAACAAAAGGAAAGAATCAAGTGTTTTTCCTGCCTTTTCTGTACAAACAGTACCTCGGGGTAGCTAAAGAGCTGATGAAAAAATTTCTTCATGGAAAACGTCCAGCCCTCAAATGAAGAGGGAATGTTAGAATATCACTGTGCCATCCCTGATGAATTAAGGAACTTGGCAAATGATCAGTGATAGCTGCTAAGCTAATGGGGAACATTAAACAAATGGATCAGACAGACAACACCTCAATACACCGATTGATCTTTTTTTCTTCCTTTTTTTAAAAATATTTTTGGGAAACGCAGTCTTCAGGGAAATCTGAAAGTACACGCTCCCTGATCTTAATATCAATGAAATAGAGGCCAGAGAGACATTATAGACCTCCTGACATGACGCAACAGGAAGAACAAAGAATTGTCAAACTGAATCAAATACTGAGTAAGCCTCGAGAAACTACCAGTGTACACGGAAGATGGTCAGACACATCAAATGACACCACAGCATGCAATCAGCTAAACCCAGAATGCCAAAAATTCCAAGGGACAAATAATCCAGTTTCTCCGAAAAATTAAATGACAAAAAGCAAAAAAAAAAAAAAAAGAGGAGAGGGAACCTATGGATAAAAGGGGACTTAAAAGATATATCAGCCAGCAGCCGCATAGGCTAATGTGTGTAATTCCGATGATTTGGGAGGCTGAGGTGGGAGGATGGCTTGAGGCCGGGAGTTTGAGACCAGCCTGGGCAAAATAACGAGACCCCCATCTCTACCAATAAAAATTAGCCAGGCATGGTGGCACATGCTTATAGTCCTAGCTACTTGAGAGACTCAGCTGGGATGATCACTTGAGCCCAGGAACTGGAGGCTGCAGTGAGCTATAACTGCACCACTTCACTCCAGCCTGGGAAACAGAGCAAGACCATACCTCCAAAAAAACAGATATACTCATCATTATAAAATGAATACATTCATAGTAAAAAATGTGAAAAAAATATATGAAAAGATAATGGAAAACAATATAGACCAACTAAATACAATCTGTTAGTATTGGATACTGATTCAAACAAGCCAACTTAATTATGAGATATCAGAAACAGTTAAACACTAATGGATATTTGATAATAAGAAACTATTGTTATTTTTTCCTCTCTTATGATAATGGTGTTACAGTTATATTAGAAAAAAGAAGAAAAAAAAGCAGTCCTTAAAAAAAAATAGTTTTTTTTTTTTTTTTGAGACAGAGTCTCGCTCTTGTTGCCCAGGCTGGAGTGCAATGGCGCGATCTCGGCTCACTGAACCTCTGCCTCCTGGGTTCAAGCGATTCTTCTACCTCAGCTTCCCAAGTAGCTGGGACTACAGGCTTGCGCCACCATGCCCAGCTAATTTTTGTATTTTTAGTAGAGACAGGGTTTCACCATGTTGGCCAGGATGGTCTCGATCTCTTGACCTCGTGATCCACCTGTCTCGGCCTCCCAAAGTGCTGGGATTACAGGCGCGAGCCACTGCACCCGGCCAAAAAAATAGCTCTTGTACTGATGTTCCTCAATCAGATGACAGATTCCTCATGGCCTGAGTAAAAGGGTGAAAGGGGTGTGAGTGATGGATCCGCTTCTCAATGCTTTAGTATCTACATCTATGAGAAACAGTGATGTAATGTTTAATGGCTCTCTGGGAAGACACCTTTACCTAGTCGGCCTTTTCACAGTTATGACTCAGATATGCAAGCAAGGGCCACACTCTGACCACCTTACCTGCTGAGTCTGGGCCTGCTGCTGCTGCTGGTAAAACGTGCCTGCCGGCTGCTGCTGTGGTGGCGGTGGCTGTTGCTGCTGCTGTTGCTGCTTGAGGAAGAGTTGCTGCTGGTGCTGGGGTGTGGCCTGGGCCTGAGCAGGCAGACCCTGGGCCTGAGTAGAAGGCGTCTGCTGTGGAGTGGGAGGAGCCTGTGGCTGCTTGGCCTGAGTTTGTGGCAGAGGCTGGCTGGGTGGGGCTTGGGGTTTTGGTTGGGGAACACTGGCTAATAGGCCAGGCTGATTGCTGGATCCTGCAATGAGAATAAAGTCCATGTAAGGGTTCCAAATGCTTCCACACAAAAATGGCTTTCTGTCTTGCCAAAACAATTAATAGGGGGTGACAAGTGTGCAGAGTATCCCAAGATTCATGTCCTCCTCACTGTCTTTCCACATGCTCTGTCCCACCTGGAATGTCTTTCTATCTTCTTGCTAAATTATGTGCTTCAAATTTTTCAAAACAAGGTTCAATATTGCCTCCTTAAGAAAGTCTTCCCTTATTAATCATCCCATTTAGTCAATTACAACTTTAGTTGGCACCCCAAATGTCTACATATTCAACTGGCCTTTGGTACATATGCACAAGCTTTGCCCCTCTTGGCATGCAGCATGACAACATCATTCCCTGGTGTTTTACATGTAGCTTATCCCAGTCTGGATGCCTGGCTATAAGTAGATGGCCACCAAATTCACCAAAAGCAGCTTCCTGGTAGGGTTCAGTTACTCAATATTTTGGATCAATCCTTTTTACGAAACAAAGCTCACTTATTTCATTAGAAACAGAATGCCAAAACATGAAGGGGTGTTAGATACTTCAAGAGACAAAGCATTAAAGAAACAATATTCTTCTGTGAATGTCAAAAGAGAGGAGTCTTGTTTCTATTTTTTTTTCAGGCATGTATGAAAATAACTCAGTTTCTTTGTATCTCAGCCCATCAGACCCCAAACTTCCTAAAATTGAAAGTAAGTTGTCTGCTAGTCCAAGCTCTTCAGCCTCTTTAGTCCTGTCTCTTCCAGGCATCTTTAACTGTTGATGTATTAGACCCAAGCAGGCATTTTTGTAGGCTGGGAGGCAAATGAATAAAATAATGCTTTCTACCCAATCATCTCCCCTAGCCCATTTCAATGTCCCAAAGTTTAATTAACAGAACAGGGAAGCTGCCCTGGACTGAACTCAACACTTTGGAAGAGTCTTATTTCTTTAAAGGCAAAGGGAAATATATGAAATAAAGAGGGAGGATAAGGTTCCAAACTGCAAAAATCAGGGCCAAGTCTAGAAAAAGCGACAAAGGGCTTTAGTGGTTTTGGAGATCCATCTCAGAATTCAAGGAGGCCTCTCCTTTTGCCAGCCATTTGCCATACAATTCTTTTCTTTTTTTTTTTTTTTGAAGCGGAGTTTCACTCGTCACCCAGGATGGAGTGCAATGGCACGGTCTTGGCTTACTGCAACCTCTGCCTCCCAGGTTCAAGCGATTCTCCTGCCTCAGCCTCCCCAGTAGCTGGGATTACAGGCGCACACCACAATGCCTGGCTAATTTTTTGTATTTTTTTTTTTTTGAAAAACAGGGTTTCATCATGTTGGCCAGGCTGGTCTCGAAATCGAACTGACCTCGGATGATTCACCCGCCTTGGCCTCCCAAAGTGTTGGGATTACAGGCATGAGCCACCATGCCCGGCCATTGCCATACAATTTCAACGGCAGCTTCCTCCTGTTCCTCAAGGAACACTGTTATCTCTGTGTGCCTCTGGAGTCCAATCCTAAAGCAAACCAGGCTTTCCAAGACTTCTCTGTTGTCCAGAATAACAAAGAGGTGTATTGAGTTTCAAACCAATCTAGATACAAACCTGCAGCCTGAGGTGGGGGCTGAACAGTGGCCCTCTTCCGGGGTGTCAGGGCTGGCTGGATGGGAAGGATTCCTGGGTTCGGCTGAGTCTGCCCAGCTTTAGGCCTCTGGCGGGGTGCAATTGAAGTCTCTGTGGTGGGAATGGGATCTGTCAGTCTAGAAAGGGAAAAGAAAAAGGTTCATATTAAAGTATGGGAAAAATGGAAGGGAGTGGGCAGAGGACACAATGCTTCCGCTTCCACATCGACCCAAACCTTCCAGGTCTGTTTAATCGATGCTTCCCAAAGAATCTCCCACAGGATGCCATTGTTACTAGACCTTCTGAAAGTAGGCTTGGTGGGCAAATACATTTTTAACACACTGATCAAAATATACTGAGTGGCTCTCCTTCTAGCAGAACTTTTCATGTGCGAATATGCAAGGAGAATCTCAAAAAGAATGCTATATAGAATGTATTCTCTTTGCATTCTCAAGCTTATTTCTTCTTGTGGCGCTTTTACCTAGTACCTCCTAGGATTTCCCAAAATACCCTTTGGGTAATAATGCAAAGAGGGGTTTGAGGCACATGGTTTTCAGATGCGAAGAGGATTCAAACTTGGCTGCAACTAGCTGTTAAAGTGGTCTCTCTAAAATGAAAAGCATGCAGATGAGTGAATCCAACATGGGAACTGGAAGGAAAAAGTAAATAATTCAAGTCAAAGGGTTTAAAAATAAAAAGGAAGTGTCACAGAAACTCCATTTCTTCCAATATACATACTATCTTTTTTCCACAGTAACAAAAGTTTTAGCTGGGCACAGGGTCACCCAGAGTAAAAATCACATTGTCCAGTCTCTTTTGAAAACAGGTGTGAACCTGTTTCTAAGTCCTGGCATTACATGAGATGTAAGAAGATCATCATGTGGCAGTTTCCAGAAACCAAAAGAAATAACTGGTTCAAGTCCTCTGTCTTCCTCTTTGACTATTCCTTGATCCTGCTGCTAGGAGCAGAGATGTTGCCATATTGATCCATGCAGCCATAGCTACACTGTAGGAATGGTGATGTGGTTAGCTTGAAGAAGTCTAGATCCCTGAGGGCCTCATGGAGCAGAACTGCCATGCTGGCCTTGGACTACTTACCTCCAGACTTTGTTTACTTGAGAGAAAAAAATAAACATCTATCTTCTATACGCAGCTGTCACTTTGGACTTTCTGTAATTCACAGCCAGATCGACACTTTCAAACTAATATAGGGAAGACTGCTTGCTCCCTGTGAGGGGTGCAGAAGCCCAGGTGCTAACTTCCACTCATTTACAGCAGTCCAGGCAGCTAGCTACTACCTAACTCAGATCAGAGTTGGCCATCCTTTGAAACTCCACTTTACAGAGTATAACTGAGGTTAGGCCAAAATTAACAAGTTTCAAGAATATTTCCAAAGCATGTTTTGTCAAAATATTTCCAAAACAGCCTCCATGAATGTAAAACAGGAAGCAAAGCAGCTGGCCTCATGTCCTTCCCATGACATACCTCCAAGGTCCATCCTGGGCCCAGAAACTTTGCACTGGCAACCTGTTAGAGGGATGCTCTTGTGCTGGTTGGGGAAGTGGTGATATAAAGGCTATCACATCTGGGGGGCTATAACCTGGGCAAGGGATGTGGGAAGAAAAATGGGACACGTGCTGGAGAAAAGAAGAAAGGTGTAAGAAAGAAAAAGCCGGCTGGGTGTGGTGGCTCACACCTTTAATCCCAGCACTCTGGGAGGCTGAGGCGGGTGGATCACTTGAGGTCAGGAGTTTGAGACCAGCCTGGCCAACATGGCAAAACGCCGTCTCTACTAAAAATACAAAAATTAGCTGGGTGTGGTGGCACGCACCTGTAGTCCCAGCTACTCGGGAGGCTGAGGCTGAAGAATCGCTTGAACCCGGGAGGCAGAGGTTGCAGTGAGCCAAGATCACGCCACTGCACTCCACCCTGGGTGACAGAGCAAGACTCCATCTCAAAAAAAAAAAAAGAGGAAAAAAAGAAAAAGCCAAGGGTGAGGGAGGTGAGCAGGCTTCTGTAGAAACCCAAACAGCAGAACCTCCACGTTAATCATCTCTTGAGGGGAACATATTAGAGCAATGGGATCTGAAGCCAAAGAAAAATATATTTGAGTTCTAGCTCCTCACTAAGTAACTGTGTGATAATGGGTATGTCACTCACCCTCTTTCAGCTTTGGGTCCTTTATGCGTAAAAGGGAAAAACATATGCCTACATCATAAGGTAGATGTGAACATCAAATGTATCAATAACTGTAAATCTGTTTTATTAATTGTAGAATGTCCAAAATATTAGTTTGTATGGACTTCAATGAGTATGTTTTGTGGAGTGGAGTGGGGAAAGGGATCATTGCTTACCCTCTGCACATATCATGTTTGAGCCTAGTACAAGACAGCCATGAGCACAAAGGACTAAGTTACTTAAATCAGCCCCAAAACAACTTCCAAAGAGGTGAGCATGGCAGAATTAGTGAAGGAAATGGACAGACTACAAAGTAACAAGTTTTGTTTGTTAAGCAAGTTTGCTACGTTTATTAAAAATCAAAGTCTCACTACTTTAGAGGCACATCTAAAATAACTTCATGTACACAGCAGGCATTTAATAAATATTAAAGAACTTTTTAAGATACAGATGTTATTTGACTGTTCAATTAAAATTCACATATTCCCATCCAGGGTACTTTGTTGACGCAGTTTGCTGCTAGCACTTACTCGTGATGGTGGTAGAAAAAAGAGGAGTATAAATATCTCCTGCGCTACCTCTAGAATCTGCCATTTGGAAGGGGTGGCAGCCATGCGAAAGTGCTTTGTAGACTTTCATCTACAGGGAGCATAAAACCCCAATGCTCAGCTGCTGCATTCCCAAAATGCAGCACTAAATGCAGCACTGCTGTGTGTTTGCCCTGGTGCCATGCTTCCCATAGGTTGCTGCCAGCCCTAACCTCCAACCCACAGGAATTCCTAGGAGATGAGAGACTATCTGCTGGCTGACTGGCACAAGGACCCCAACACCTTTGGTGAGTCTTACTTAAGTTGTGCGACAGTCTAGGTCACTTCCACCCATGCTTCTTCTCCTCTGTCTGGGTCAGACTTGCATTGCCTTCCGATGGCACTCCCAGCCTTTCCTGGCTCCCTCCCTGTTTTCTCTCACATGGGCATTTCCCCAAATAACATCTTTGTTTAATCCTCTTTTGGCATCTGCTTTTTGGAAGAACCTAGGTTGAATAGACTGTGATTAGCTAAGACCCAGAGAGTCTTCTGCTGTTCACTGACCTGGTGCTTTGACCTGCATTTTCCTAATGTGGTTGGAGCCATAGAAAGTAAGAAGGAAAGGGAGGTTGAGTGTTAGGGTGGTGAATGCAGCTAACCAAAAGTCAGGACACATGTTTAGGATATTTTTTACATTTTTTTTAAAAGAGATAGGGTCTCGCTGTATTGCCCAGGCTGATCCCAAACTCCTGACCTCAAGTAATTCTCCTGCCTCAGCCTCCAGAGCAGTTGGTACCACAGGCACGTGCTACCATGCCTGCCTAATGTTTAGGATACTCTTGTACTAGCAACATTCTTTTTTTGTTTTGTTTTGTTTTTGAGATGGAGTCTTGCTCTGTCGCCCGGGCTAGAGTGCGGTGGCGTGATCTCAGCTCACTGCAACCTCCACCTTCCAGGTTCAAGTGATTCTCCTGCCTCAGCCTCCCAAGCAGCTGGGACTACAGGTGTGTGCCACCATACCCAGCTAATTTTTGTATTTTTAGTAGAGATGGGATTTTGTCATGTTGGCCAGGCTGGTCTTGAACTCCCGACCTCAGGTGATCCACCCTCCTAGGCCTCCCAAAGTGCTGGAATTATAGACGTGAGCCACCACGCCTGGCCGTACTAGCAATATTTAAAGTCTGCTGTTGCCTCATCTCTGAATGCCCCTGAGCCTATTCCCATGCAAAGAAAACAGCTTCAGAGTTCTTGATTCTCTTTCAAATGTAGATCACAATATTTCATGATATTCCTTTTTGCATTCCCAAAGAACAGTTTCTGCCTAGGCAAGACAGAGCTTGCTTTCCTGATCTGTGCAGCCCCTGGTCATGATAGCATACATAAGAATCAAGAAACACAGGCATCATTCCCTGCTGCTGTGGCAATCCAAGGAGGATATGTGTTCATGAAGGCATTTCTTACCTGGCCTTTGGCTGGGTCTTTTTTGCAGCTGCCTCACTGGCTTTCACTGGTTCAGGAAGCTTTGCAGGAATGGGAGAGTTCTATAGAATTGCAAACAAAACAGAACAAAACAAAAGGACATCACAGATTTCTTTGTTAAAGAATAAGCAGCCTGATTGGGACTGAGAGCTGATGGAAACACATTTTGGGATCTTCTGGAGCAGCTTCCAGGCCCTGAGCTCTGTCTGGTAGAGGGAAGGAAAGTTAACCAAATGCATATCAGACTCAGCCACAGTCAGGGAAGCAATGTATCTGAGAAGAGGAGAGAGTAGCTTGTGTGCAGCACACATTCCCGGATTATTCTCTACCTTCTGTACCATGGTGAGTCACTGGGGCTTGATCTCAGTGCCCTTCTCCTCCTATAGCACAGCTTAGAAGTGATGCTATGAAAGGAATGGGAAGGAAATGTCTGTAGCTGGTATTATTCTGGATCCCAGACAGATCTTCGTTCGAGCTTATCAATGTGTCAAACCAGGGTGCACTGAGTCTGCAAGTTAGAATGCTCAGAGAAAACCACAGCCACCTCTGTGTATGGCTGCTGAGCCAGTATCCTTCCCAACATGTGAGGCACTACTCAGTCCACAAGCCAAGGAGAGTTCCTCTGGCTTGAAATCTGCACTATCCATCTAATAATGCCTCATGAGGGAGCACCAACTAGCTGTCCCTAACCCTAAAACAAGTGCTTACCACTACTGAGTACCAAATGACATAAGACTTGTGAGGTGTACTTTTAAAAAACTAGCTACCAATCTGAATGCTTCCACTTAGATTTCACATTATTTAACTTTATGAATGGGAAAGTGGGACTACAAAAGAAGACAGTCATGTTTGGTTACTGCACAGTATCCCTTGTTTTAATCTGGGAAACCAACACACAATACTAGTTATAAAACTGGCCTTTTAGGAGGGTCCTCTGGCTTCCTTCATGTTTCCAGGTGGGGGGAGATTTTCTGCTAGAAAACTTCTAGCACTTCCTCTTCTTCAAGCATTCCTCTCCCAAAGGAGAAGAGTTGACTTCTGTGACTGTTAAGACTGTAGAAAAACTGAGCTGGTCCGGTTTGCTTTGCCCTCCTTCCTTTAAAGAAGAGCTGGTCCCCCAGGAATCAGGTGTTTACATCTCAGTCATGTGGGTCTAATGCTAGGGAGCCTGACTGGTCAAGCTGCATCTTCTGACTCAAGCTTATTAGTAATAAAGCCAATATTCTGAGCTCCACATGGATGAACCCCACATCTGATTCCAAATGTGAGAGTGAAAGAGGAGCAGCACCCTTAAGTCCCAGCAGTGAAATCAAAAGTTCATTATTGGAGGAACTAGCAAGAAAATTTCAGATCAGAATCTATTATTATAGCATCCATTAATAAAATATTTAAGAAAAATAAATCACAATATGACATGAAAAATATGCAAGGATTTTTAGTAGAGATGGGGTTTTGCCATGTTGGCCAGGCTGGTCTTGAACTCCTGACCTCAGGTGATCCATCCTCCTCGGCCTCCCAAAGTGCTGGGATTACAGACGTGAGCCACCACGCCCAGCCATACTAGCAACATTTGAAATCTGTAAAAAGGACATTTGCAAGCATTTTGCTCTGAAAACTGAGTGCAGAGTTTAGGATTACTAAATGTAGAAAACATTCTTATGGCTTGATGTGCTGGAAGGACAGAGAAAGAGGAGTGTGAGTTATAAATGGCCAACAGCAGAAGCAAAATCAAGAAAGCTCTGCTGCAAGGAAGGAGAACGGGGACAAGGGGCGTAGGTTCTAACAGGCATGGGGGCATGTCCAAGGCATTGCCTCGGGAAAGTAGCCTGCCTGTAATCACCTCCAGGTGACTACAACAGGCATGTGGCTCTCAGAGAACTAGAAGAGTTGACAGACATGAAGTTGGTCAATCTTCATCCAAAGTGTCCAACTCAATCCCTAGGGCATTTTTTTGTTCAGTACAATTGCTTCAGTTTTATAATTAAATTCCATGGGAAAATTGGATTCCCTTTATGGCAACTGCTTCACAGTTAGCTTTGCTTGACTACCCCCAGTAGATAAAGCAAGGGACATCTAAATTCATTTAAACAGCTGATTAACACCCCAGGAGCTCAAAATGGCAATTTGATAATGTTTACTCCCTTTAAATAGCACCATTCACGTACCTGTACATTTGGAATTGGGCACTCTTTCTTGAGTAGCTTAAATGAGAAGTAGGACACCTGGTAAATATCCGGCCTTTTGTCAGGGTCTGGTTCCAACATATACCCTAAGGCAAACATATGTGAATTTATTTAATAATATTCCAACAGTTATTACACTAGCTAGGAAGCATCATTCCTCTCTCTACTCCCAATGTTTTGTTTTTAAACTTTTATTTTTCATAGAAGTCAGACAGTATAATTATCTCCTTTTCTCTCCCTTAGAAAGAGAAGCTCTAATGTTCCTGAAATATTTAATATCCATAAGAAAATAAAATATATAGATTGTAACAAAGATACTTAAAGTTCATATTCTATGCTTTGCACCAGAGGGACTCAAGCTCTCAATATGAAAGTTACCACCTTCATACTCCGATACCTAGGAGGTTACACGGTCTTACCATGGGCTTCCTTGGTTCATCTTATCTTACTAAACGAATGATTATTCTTAATAATTATAACCAAAACCCAAACTTCATGAATTTACTTATTATTCTTTTGTTGGAAATATTAGCTGGTTTCCAGATTAAAAGAAATTACAAAGTAACGTATGCATATCTACTTTTCCTGTGACCAATAGATCACTTGTCTATTTCCAGGTCCTTTAAGCTTCTGCCTCCCTGAGGCTGGAAAAATCCTCAGGGGGAAAAAAAATATTTGAGAAGACCACAAACATACACATACACATGCAAACAACAACGCAAGGCAGCTGACTGCTTAAATAATAAAGTGAATGCTCTGGACACTAAGTTCCAAAAAGATCAGTGAGGGTGAAGCCTTGTGACTGCCTTGCAGAAGAGGCAGAGCTTGAGGTGGACCTTGAAGGCAGGACAGAATTTAGTCAGCGGGGAAGCAAAGAAAAAGACATTCTAGTTAAGAGAACAGTCTGAGCAAAGAAGGACTTGGAGAAAGACAAGAGAATGCCTTGCTGCAAGTAAATAGAGGAGCCAGAAGGACAGGGTAGAGAGAAGGCTGAGTGGGTGGAATGCAATCAGAATCAGAATCTTAAATGCCACGCTAAGAAGCTGAGCCCTACTGTGAGACCATTGGCAAGCCGCTAGAGTTTCCTAATCAGGGACATGAGAGGTGGTGTTTTATAAGAGGAATCTTTTGGTGAGGGTGTGCTGGATGGATTGAAAAGAGAGGAGAAAAGCTGGTGACCAGTCCAACAGTAAAGGCATGAGCTGACAGAGTCTGTATATATTATGGTGACAGTGATGTTCGTATAAAGAATGTAATGAAAACAGTAGAAACTCCAAAAAAGGAATATGGCCGAGTACACGACTGAACCTTTCCTCCCTTGCTAGCTGGATCCAAAGAAATCTTAAATTTCATTCTTCCAGGCTTCAATGGTGATACCACTGAGAGAAACTGAAAAGAGGACAGGGGAACTGGGTATTGAGGGTAAAAAGAAGGAAGGAGGGCTAATGATGATAAACTTAATTTTAGATCTGTGCGTTTAGGGTGATAGTGGAGTTGCCAAATGGTTTGCAAGCAGTTTGGGAAAGATGTCCATGGTATAGACATTCATAAAGAGTTGTATTTCCCAATATGAATTTACTGCATAAATGTTTTAAAAATTATCAAAAAATAATACTAGTCTAATATCAAAGTTGGCCATTTTCCCATATTTCCTACCAATCTCACTTACATACCTGGAATTCTAACATGGACATAATGCTTTATCTCTCAAAACAATCCAACAATTATTAAATGTCATAATCCAGCCCTTTAAATATTCCTCCTTTTTTTGTTAATAAATGGAAGAGGCTGATTGACAAAACTGGCACAATGGAATGGGCAGCACCTTAAAAGCTGTATCTATGTTAAGTGGATAAGTTACCTACATTTTCTCAGTTTCAGTTTCCTCATTTGCATAATGGGAATAATTACACTTAATACATAAAGGATTTTAAGAATTAAATGAGGTATAAGTAGGCCCTCAACAAATGTCAGATGCTCCACCCACATTTGCTGCTTCTATTTTTTCCAGTGTATCCCCATGCAGGACCCAAATGGGTTGCTCAGGATTTATAATCAATCCATAACAGTGAAAACTTAGATGTTAAGAGTCTTGACCAATGTGGAAAGATGATAAAAATCTCTGCTTCTTTAGCATTTTAGTATAGGGGCTTTGTGCAAAGATTATTCTTTTTTTTTTCTTTAAAGATTACTTATTCTACCATCTGGTTAATGAATGTTAGTACATATGCTTGCTATGATGATACCAAATAGTGGGGAATCTTAAGACTATTTTTAAGAAAGCATTGAGTTTAGATGCATGTTATCAAAATCCAGTGATTAACCTAAATGAGAAGAAAAACCTGGTTCCATGGAGTGATATAGTCTTAATTATGTATTCACTCCAGTGAATGTACTGCAATCATTTTCATTTGAGTTGCTTCCAGTTTTGCAAAGATGAATTTCTTATCACTTGATATGAGTCAGCTGGACTCCTTTGGTACCGGAGCTTTCATAGAGACTGCAACAGAATATAGAAGCACTATACTGCTCCAGGCAGTTAGGATTTATGCTTGGGTGGCTGGGCTCAGGTGTGAAACAGAACTTCAGATTTCTAGCAAAAAGATCCACCACTCTAACTAGACAGTTACATTGTCTTTGAGTTCCCAATCATTATCAACTAATTTCTTTACCTTTGCATCTAACTCATTACTCCTGGAATCTAATCCCTTTATCCCCCAATTCATTCTTTGTGATTAGAAATAAAAATATGAAACTAGAAACTTAAAATACTTACTAATTAGGCAGTGCATGTCTTGAGAATATCGAGAATTATCAGGAATTGTGAAGTTTCCATCACAAATTGCCACCTGACTTTCCCCAAATGGCAAAGTGAAGTAGCATAATTTATACAACAAACATCCAAGAGCCTAAAAAATAAAGATAGCAGATTGCTACTTGTGGCTTATTTATCATGACTCTAAACGGATCTAATGAGAAACTGGCACCATCCACATTTACTAGCAGATACAAAAACTATAGACTATTAATGTATTAGAAACATGAGTTTTAGAACCCAACACCACTGTTAGCAGCTGAGTTACATTATTTCTACCATTATTACCAAATCGTGTTCCAGTAAATAATAAGTATTTACCTGTTTTGCTCTTAAGAACCAGTAACATATACATGAAAAAAAATCTAAATAATTTTCACAGAGCTTGGAAGTAATTTTCTTTATCATGCTTCAAGAAGCAGTGGCTGGTATTCTCACATCAAGAATAACCTTGAGGGGTAAGTAGACCATGATATGGTATAGTAGCCACCATGCTATAGCGCTGTGTGCATTAACCTTGGGAATTCACAGTCAAGACTGCTGCTATCTGAGGTATGGATAGGTTACCTGACACCTACCCAAATGTCTGCCTTCGTAGTGATGATTTTGCCACTGTACAGGTTGACCATTTCTGGTGCTCGATAGGACAGCGTTGTGTATCTACAATCAAGAGATTCATTTTTTATTAAATATGTCAATACTATAGTTAAAAACCAGGAGCAGCAGAAATACTTTTTTTCTTTTTACATTAACAGAATCCCTGGGAGCAATCTGCAGAAGAGAGTATGAAATATTAGTAGAGATAAAATGAAAGGCTGTCCTTGGTACAATCATATCATCACACCAAGGCGTTCTGGCAGCAGTCCTCCTAGTCTAAGAACATGTGGGGACTCAGACACTAATGCATTAAATAAATTCTAAAAGCAACTTTTCTTGGGTCCTCAAATGACAAAATCTTCTCAAAATTCTTATACTGATACTATATTTTGTCAATTTGTTGTTTTAAAAATGGCCTTTACATTTGGCTCAACACAGAGATGTAATACTGACTGTGGTACTCTGCAGAAGAGCAGAAAGTGGGCCCTGGCTGGGGGGAGGAGTGGATGGAATCAAGAGCCCTTCATCTTTGCTCCTGGAATCAGGCTGAAATAACAGTTTTATCTCTTGCTCCAGAAAAAAGTAGTATAAGCACGTCCTCGAAGTGAGTGTCTTGGTGTTACCAAGCATGTGATTTATGATGCTTTAGTCTCTAGATCCCAGATGGGACACGTCTAGGCATCCCTCAGGGCCTTGGGTCGATCAGGTTCTTCTTGCCCCGGGCATGGTTGTCTGGGGTGACGCATGAAAGGACAGAGAAGATCAGGATGTAGGTGTGCAGGCTAGACTGTTGACTTATTAGTAGTAATAGCGAGTGCTGCTGCCTGTAAAAAATCCAACATTGTGGACATGAGGAGAAAATGGGTCAGGCTCTTATTGGAGTCACAAATCTAAAGAAGCTTTTTCTCATGAAAGTCTGTGATTCAGTATCTGCAGAGACTTTAATAACCTACTCACCATTATTTCCACTTAGCTCGCCTTATGAGCAGGAAGAAAGGAGCAATTTAGGGTTCAGTAAAAAGCACATCTGTTTGACTGATAATGTCATGGTTGTTGTGATCATACTTAAAAACATGCTAGTACTTTTATGGTGTGTGCACCTCTCAGCTTTTTATAGGCTCTGTGACATCATAAATCAAAACATCTATGTACAATGACCACAGGACCACTGATAAAGTGCTCTAAGAGTCCTTCCTTTTACTCTGATGTATGCTTGTAAACCCCCTCCTCATTCTTCACTTAAAGTCAAACAACCCAACTGTGAACATGATGCTCTGAGATGAAGGACAACTGACTATCACCATTCTCTCCCCACTCTGACCTTCTCATCCATAAGCTGAAGGTAAAGTTGCTCATCTGATTGTGGACAAAACTCCATGAAAGGAGAAAAAGCTTACTTCTTAATCTCATCTTCTACTGCATTGACTCCCTCAGTTTGTGGATTCTGGAATTTGTTGGTGGCGCTTCCAAAGTCACACAGGACATAGTGGCCTCGGTCATGCAAGAGGATGTTTTCAACCTGAAAAACATTCCCCAACCACCCATTCCAAGATATCATTTAGTAATGCACGTGAAAATTTGGTTTCACAGTCACATAAATAAACGTTTTATTTCTGGCAGTCTCATTAATGTGCACAGGAAAGTTATTCCTCTCCAAGTATCTCAACAGGGGTCATCCCAAGTGGAACACAGGAGATGCAGAGTAAGAGGGAAAAGTGGGTGGAGAGGGCAAAAAGAGGAAACTCCACGGTGGGGGATGCAAGAGTGCCATTTTTGTAAATTTCAGCCACATTTCTCACCTCTGCAGAAACCATCCTCATACTTTCAAGCCTCTGACCTGTGCCTTTGCTCTTGCTCTTCTTTTAGGCCAGGATGCCCTCCACAACCCCACCTCCTTAGCCAACTATCAAAATCTCATTTCAAACCCCAGTTCAAATGCCATGTCCTTTTTGAAACTTTCAGGCTCCCACTCAGATAAAATGTCACTCTTTCCCTATTGTCCTTCAGTATTTCATTCTCTCATGATGTGAATTACTTCACTTGGACCTTATAAGTACTTATATAAATGTCTTTACTACACTAGGTTAGGATATTCAGAATTAATATTGCTTATGTTTCAGTTACTTCTCAATGTGATAGAATGTCTGGGGATAAATGGGCAGTTTTCCTGTTAATGTATTGCCCTAATTTTTTAAATAAATGAATTCTTTGGGCAGTGAGTTAGGAGTTCTAGGCAGCAGGGAGCTTATAAAGCCCCAAATCTAGAGAAATCCCTGGTATCAAAGGACTCTACAAATGAAATGACAACTCCAAAATAGCGGGCACTATGTACTCAAGGTGTACTGATTTTGGGTCTAGGTGAACTGAGCTGACTAGTATGCCGGAGGACAGACCTGGCTATGTGTGGGCAGTAAAATGGCAGCCAAAAAATCTTGTTAGGCCATTAAGACTATAGTCTCCATTGTCTTTTGCCTTCAGCCTTCCAAAGACTGATCACCTTTGGAAAACAAAGGCAAGAGTAGACTATAAAATAGTCTACTCTGAAAGATAAGCTCCTTAAAGATAAGCATCTTCTTGTAATCATATTCTTGGTCTTCTCTACCTAGTGCCTAACACAATGCTTGGTATAAAAAATGTATGTTGAATGGAATAAACCAAAAAACACTGTGTAGGTGTGTGCATGTGTGTGCAAACCTGGTGTGTCAGGCGCAAGATAGGAGCCACCAAATATCCAGGCCGTACTACTGTACTACTACTGATTCTTTTAAAAACAACTGGTCAATTATAATAGTCTCTAATTTCTATACTTGTTTCTATACTTTCTTTTAATTCTTCTAAGAATTACATTAAGTATATTTTATAGTCTGTATCTGCCAATTCCAATATTTGAAGTCTCTGCTGCCAACTGATTCTGCAGTTTATTGTTTCTTACTCCTACTAAACCTTGCTTATGGTGGTGTTGTGAGGAGCTTTTTGTTTTTGTTAACTTACATTCCTTGGAACTTAATCTGTAAAAAGCTTGTAAGATCTGGGTTTAAAGTCTATTGTTCTTCCAGAGAGGATATACTGGTGTAGCTGGGGGCACTATTACCCTGGAATCACTTTAATCTATAATTTTGACCGTGGAATTTCCAGCCACATAGGTAGTTTGAACTACAGCCATCAACCTGCACAGGTATGTTCTATGATGAACAATTCTTAAGCACAGGGTTATGAAAGATTAGGAGAGATTCATTCCTTTGAGATAAGGCTGAGGCACGCAAATATTTCCATCATCTATGTCTTTTTTATAAAGCTCACCAGTTTAATCTATTTACACAAAGTGACACAGTCAAGCTTCCTGAGCATATACACACTTTAGGAATTTAAAATAATTCCAACAAAACAACGCTAATGTTTTCAATCTAATTTAGAGGTTATAAAAATAACAGCCATCATTTTCTGAGCTTTATTATTGCCAGTACTACTGTACTCAGCATTTTACATGGATTATCCCACTACATCCTCATAATCCCAATATGATTATTATCCTTCTCTCACAGATGGAGAAAATGAGGCTCAGAGTGATTAAGTCACTTGCTAAATGTCACACAGCCAATAGTTGGTACAGCTGGGAAGTGAACCTAAACAACCTCACTCTAGAAAGGATAGGCAATTATATTCCTGCTACAGGAAGCAGGTTAGAAGCAGAGCAATTACTCAAGGCCCCCATCCTTACTTCCAACTATAGTAGGGGCGACAATACTTGTCTAATGCATTGGGTGCAAGCTTAAGGACAGGACTTTCTTGGTGCTTTATGTTCAGAAATGCCCCCACAATAGAAATCTAGTGAATAAGGAATGAAGTGTCTAAACACTAGCCAGGCTGATTTGTTCGATGTCTCCTAAGCATTCCATACACAACCTAATTTGTCCTTTTATTCAATTGCTCCTTTTATTCAACTGCTCATTCTCCACTCCAGTTGTAACTCCTCAGAAAAACCTTTCACAACCAGTTCACAAAATCTACAGAACTTACTGTCAATAGCAGAGGCTGCCAAAGGCCTTCAGGCCAAATCAAACCATGCCCACTTGTTACTTACCCTAAAGTTTATGGCTGCTTTTGAGCTCTGACAGCAGAGTGAGCAGTTATGACAGACTTAAAATATTTATTATCTGGCCCTTTGTAAATAAATTTTGCCAACCTTTGGTAGGTAATAATCACTGATAATTATTTACAATTTGGCAATGTTTCTTTCACTGTGGGTTGGTATTTAACTTCTTATGTATTTATGCTTGCCTTCCCAAGTAAGAATACAAAACTTTAGAGAAAAGGGCACTGTGTTATGCCTGTGCATCTCCCATGACACCTTGTCCAGTGCTGTACACACACCAGGGACCCTTAAATGTTGCTGATGAAATCACTTATTCAGCATCATTCAGCAACAATCTTCCTCCTCGGCCTCATGCACCTGGCAGGGCTCATATAAAACCATGCTTCTCCTATTGTATGTGTGCACTCCCTTTCTGAATCAGTTTCTACACTTCTAATGCTGGAATGTACATCTAGAAAAGCTGTTATACCATACATTTATCAAAGAAACATGTTTCACACAAAGGATAAATGCTTGAGGTGGTAGATATCCTACTCATCCTGATGTGATTATTACACATTGCATGCCAGTATCAAAATGTCTCATATAACTCCTATATACACCCATTACGTACCCACAAAAATTAAAAACTAAAAAACAAAAGAAACACGTTTCAACTCCTACTATATGCCAAGAACTTTTCTAGGCTCTAGGGATAAGGCTGTGAACACAACAAGGTCTATCCTCTCACAGAGCTTACAGTCCAACTGGGGATAAGAAGAAAATAATTATACTTGCCTGGTAGTGATAAATATTATGACAAGAATACAGCAGGTGAATGTATGTAAGGTGAAGAGGAATGCTATTTTAAATAGTATAGTCAGGGAAGGTCTCTCCAAGGGGAACAGAGACCTGGATGAAGAAGGAGCAGCCATGTGCCATCTGGGGAAAGAGCATTCCAAGCAGAAAACAGTAGCACAAAGGCCCTGAGATGGGAGTGTGCCTGAAGGGTCTGAGGCACAGAGGCAGGCCACTGTGGCTGGAATAGTGCTGTGCATAGCACCGGTACTGCAAAGAAAGCTGAAAACATGGGAAAGGACCTATTATGAACCACTGCTGTCAGGAAAGGGGAGACAAGACAATGTGGAGCCATGGAGGAAGTGAAGGACTTACAAAAGTGAAACTAATAACAGGAACAAAGCATAGAAACCAGAGTGATAATAACAGTAGCAACTAACAGCACTTATTAAGTGCCAGACACTGCTCCACACGCTTTCACCCAGAGTATTTCATATAATCCTTACAAAGCCTTATTGTCTCCCTTAATAGATTAGAAAAAAGAGGCCAGAGAAGTTACCTAACTTGTCTGAGGTCACAGGATAGTAGGGCAGGATTTAGGCTCAGGCCACCGGACTGCCAGGACCACACCCTCACCCACCGTGCTGATGTGCATTGTGCAATTAAGGGGGATGGACAGTTGAGATTGGCGAGGAAGGAGGAAGGAG
This sequence comes from Pan paniscus, assembly GCF_029289425.2. NCBI lineage: Eukaryota > Metazoa > Chordata > Mammalia > Primates > Hominidae > Pan > Pan paniscus. The sequence goes on along the minus strand of NC_073261.2, from coordinate 56,877,784 downwards.
AAAGGGAGAGGACCAGAGAAGCACACAGACAGCAGACTGAGGAAGGGCACTTGGGCGCCATTCAGCATTTTTCTCAGGTCAGCAGCACATGAAGACAACCATTTTATGAAAATTAGCTTGGCAAAATTGAGGGAGAAGAAAAGAAGGAAGCCAACAAGGGCAGGTACAACAGTCTGGGTGTGAGATGACTAGGGCAGGGTATAGAGAAAAATCAACAGGGATAGAAGTAAGCAGGTGTGAATAGATTATATGAGATTAAGAAGGTAGAAACCCAACTAGACAGTCGTACACCACCTTCTGAAAGCTTCAGAGAATTTGCATAGGGACTTTGTTTTTGGCAAAGTCCCTTAGGGTGAAGCTCAAGATTGTTTACCACTGCTTACAATCCCGAACCTTTCCATTCTTTGAGAGTGCGATACTGCTGACCCCATTTCCCAGCCTCTCAGCTTAAGAGTGCAATTGAAGTTGTCACTGTCAAACTCTGCTTACAGCTTTAGCAGAAAGATCTAAGAGGCTACCTCCTACTGACCTCTTCATCTCAATATTATTCCAAACAGGTATGGCATTAGGCATTTCACTCAGAGAATGTATTGCCACTGCAAAATTTGAAGGATTAGATGAATGCAGGTTTTCAAACCTGTGTTTCTAAAAACGGGACAAGAATCTTCATCCTATTATACTTCATGAGATCAAAATCTCTATTCTAACAAAGGAGACATCTATGACTCTTTCGACATGAATGTGCATGTTAAGCCTTAACCCTTTCTTCTCCTTTCTTAAGTGCTTGGACAAATAGCATGGTATAATACAACAGAATAAAACGGGAGTGAAAAACCGTGGTCTCCGTTCTGGTTTGATCACTCAACTACCTGTGCAGGTCACAGCCTTTCTGTGCGGAGGTTTCCTCACTGGTAAAGAAGAGGGCTGGCTTAGGTGACCTTCCCAGATCTACAACAACATGATCTGCAATACTGATCTTTATCTTTCTCAGAGAAATGAAAATTTAAAATGGGGAAAATGATTAAAGTGTTAAAATAATGTATTAGAGGAGAGATCTTCAATATAGAACAGCGCTTCTGCTATGGTTATTTTTAGAACATAAGCTGCTTAAGGACAGTGACCACTTTCAGTTTATTTCCTCTGTCACTGGAAAGAAAGGCTGCACAGGCAGTAGGGAGGGCAAGGGGGCTTTCCTCAGTTCTGCATGTGAACCAGCAGACCCACAGGCAGAGTGGTGCTGGCTCCACAAGGCCCGAAGTAGGCCTGGCCCGTGCTCTTTCCCTCATCCTATTAACTTTTATTCACAGTGGCACCTTCTCACCAAATGGAAATCCTGCTCACAGAGAAGCAACTAGCATTTTCTCTGGAAAACAGGAAAATAGAGAACTCTTTGGCCCTGACTACTGCTAGGACTGTGGTGGCTGGTTCTCACAGTGACATGGAGCTCAGAGTCGCTAAGACTATGTGATGCAACGACAGAGCCAGGGTGAACAGGAGCACTTGGGGAAGCTGCAGATGCAGCAGACAACTGTAACTGCCCACCGCGGACATACTAGCAGACAGCAATAAAATCTAACGTGCTAATGAAAGCATCTAGATGGCATCGAGTGTAAGATCTGGGGAGTCAATGACTAAAAACAACAGCGACCAGGACTTCTCTGCAACAATCACAATCCAGGCCTCTTCCCACGGTCCCTATATCCAAGGTAAAGGAGAAAGAGTCTCCTGAACCACAGTGAACAAATTGGCAGCATGCCTGATGATCTTCAATATTGATGAAAACACAACCACAGAGTCCAATACAATCAGCTCTCCTTATCTGCAGGTTTCACATCTCCCTCCATGCAACCAACCATGCATCAAAACCCACAGACAAGGGGGGACAATTGTGTGTATTCTCCACCTACAGATGGTTGAATCTGCAGATGTGGAACATCAGATACAGAAGGCCAACTACTGTGTGTCCAGCATTGCGCTGCCTCCCTCTTAGGAGCACTGAGGTGCAAGGGGTAAAGCACTGAGGGCTGGCTGGGGAATGAAGTCTGGTAACCTCACTCTAGCCTTTCATTCCAGTTTGCTCCGCATTCCCCTGCTGAAACATCTTGTGGGCTGTTCAGTGCAGTGAAGGAAGAGGCTGGGGCCCGCTGCCTTAGCCCTCCCACCGACCTACTCAGCATCCCAGGCAAGACACTGAGCTCTGTCTCCAGGGCCCCATCACTGGGTGATGCTGACCCAGCACCTCACTGTAGCACAGGGAATGTCACCAGGCAGTGCTATCCTGGTAACTACGTAAGCTGGACAGGTGTTATTTACTGGTATGACATGACTATCATTCAGGCTTCATTTAATCCAGTAAGTGTTTAAAAATCAATATAAAGAGGGCTGGGCATGGTGGCCCATGCCTATAATCCCAGCACTTTGGGAGGCCAAGGCAGGCGGATCACTTGAGGTCAAGAGTTCAAGACCAGTCTTGCTAACATGGTGAAACCCCGTCTCTACTAAAAATACAAAAATTAGCCACGCGTGGTGGCGGGCACCAGTAATCCCAGCTACTCGGGAGGCTGAGGCATGAGAATCGCTTGAACCCAGGAAGTGACAGCTGTAGTGAGCCGAGATTGTGCCACTGCACTACAGCCTGGGCAAGAGAGCAAGACTTCATCTCAAAAAAAACCAAAAAACAAAGTTAATATAAAGGAAGACTCTGAGAACATTGGAATATTACTTTCTAAAAGGATCCTCTGTGTCCCTCTGCTCTTTCGCTTGTCCTCACCTCTGAGCCCTTTCAGGCATTTACCATGCCAGGGATGTGCGCCTAGAGATTGACAAGCACTCCCTCATTCAACCTCACCACCACCCTAACAGAGCAGGCACTGTTAGCTCCACTTTACAGATGATGAAACTCAGGCTCGGAGAGGCTAGTGATTTGAGAAGAAAGCCAAGGAGCCTGGAAAGGAGGAGCTGGGGGGAAGACACCGTCATAGAGGTCAAGGGAGAGACAGTCACAAAGGAGCCAGAAGCCACAGGGGGAATAAGACAGGGACTGGAAAATGTTCTCTGCATTTGGCAACACGGAGGAAGCTGCCTATGCTCACCTCTCACAGCACTTGTAATTCCGTCAGTATGAGTCACACGGTGGTGCAGAGTCAGAGTTCACAGGATGAACTCTAACCCCATTTGACATGGAAGGGGTGCAGAACGGGGCTACAGAGAGGCAAAAGGTCACATGGATCATAAGAGCGGTGCCCACCAGCCACATTTCTCCCCTATTTCTATGCCTCTCACACTCTTCTCCAAGGCAGGCAGCAAGGCCAGGGGTCAGGTCCTTAAGTTTTGGTACCACTGCCTGTTCTGAAATACATGCTAACAGGATTTAAACAAAAATTTTACTCATTGTTAAAGGCAACTAGGAATAGTGTCAATACATATTCAGAGCAATGCCTGTGGTCACTCTAGCCTGGTCTGCAACTGGCCACACACTGGAGCTCCGACCCACCTTCTCATCCCCACACACCTTGCTGTTCCCTTCTGCAGGGAGCCCTCTGGCTCTGCTCTCTACCCAGAATGTTCTTCATCCTCTCTGTGACCACTTACTTCCTATCAGGCCTTCAAAATCCCACTTTTCCAGAAAATTCCAATCATCACTGCCTGATCTCACTATCTGGCCATACATTAAACCCCTTGATTATCTTCTATTCATCATTTTCTTCTATAGAGTTTTATATTTCATCTATTTCTGTTTCAAGTCTAAATATTTCATTGGTATCTTCTTACCAACAATACTTTGAATATCTTGAGGGTAGGAACAATGTTATATTTGTCCCATCCCCACAGAATTATGTACTTGTGCTATGCTAAGCTTATAATAATAAATATTCAACAACATGCATTCCCTGCCCCCCTTGCCTTTTTTTTTTTTTTTTTTTTTTTGAGACAGAGTCTCGCTCTGTCACCCAGGCTGGAGTGTAGTGGCACAATCTCGGCTCACTGTAACCTCCGCCTCCTGGGTTCAAGCAATTCTTCTGCCTCAGCCTCCTAAGTAGCTGGGATTACAGGTGCCAGCCACCACACCCAGCTAATTTTTTGTATTTAGTAGAGATGGGGTTTCACCATGTTGGCCAGGCTGGTCTCGAACTCCTGACCACAGGTGATCCACCCGCCTCAGCCTCCCAAAGTGCTGGGATTATAGGCATGAGCCACCACGCCTGGTCACATTCCTCTATTTCTACTCAGAAAAAAAGGGCTGACTGTGCGCAGAGGTACACTACAGAAAGCTATCTAAGCCTTTGGGAGGTATATACTCATTCTCCTGTAAGCTAACTGCCTTAATATAGAAATGCCAGGATGTACCACTTCATACCCACTAGGATGGCTAAAACAAAAAAGGTCAATAACAAGTGTTGGTAAAGATGTGGAGAAACTGGAACCTTCACGTATTGCCGATGGACGTAAAATAGTGTGGCTACTTTGGAAAACAGTTTGAAGGGTCCTCAAAAAGTTAAACACAGAGCTACTATATGACCCCGCAATCTACCCCTAGGTATATACCTATAAGAATTCAAAACATATGTCCACACAAAAACTGGTACATGAATGTTCATAGCAGTGTTATTATTCATAATAGCCAAAAAGTGAAAACAACTCGAATGTTCATCAGTGAATGAATGGATAAACAAAATGTGGTACATCCATACAACAGAATATTATGAAACTACGAAAATGAAGTACTGATACATACTATAACATTGACAAACCTTGAAAACATTGTGCTAAGTGAAAAAGTCAGACAGAAGGGGTCACATATGATGATTCCATTTATATGAAATGTTCAGAACATGAAAATACAGAGACAGAAAGTAGATTAGGGGTTGCCAGGAGAGAGGGAAAGGGGAGAGAGAATAGGGACTGCTAATGGATACAGGGTTTCTTTTGGGGATGATGAAATGTTCTGGAATTAGATAGTAGCGATGGTTACACAACTTTGTAAGTATACTAGAAACTGCTGAATTTTATACTTTTTTTTTTTTTTTTTTTTTGAGGCAGAGTCTCGCTCTGTTGCTCAGGCTGGAGTGCAGTGGCGTGATCTCCGCTCACTGCAACCCCTGCCTCCCAGGTGCAAGTGATTCTCATGCCTCCGCCTCCTGAGTACCTGGGACTATAGGCATGTGCTACTACGCCCGGCTAATTTTTTGTATTTTTAGTAGAGACGTGGTTTCGCCATGTTGGCCAGGCTGGTCTCAAACTCCTGATCTCAAGTGATCTGCCCGCCTTGGCCTCCTGAAGTGCTAGGATTATAGGCATGAGCCACCACGCCTGGCCTGAATTATATACTTTAAAGCAGTAAATTTTATAGTATGTGAATTATGTCTCAATTTTTTAAAAAAAGTTAAGAAATAAAAGAAATGCAGGTATGCTGCTTTATCCCAAAACCTTTAGAGTATACAAAAACCACCCAGTGTTCTTATTAAGATATGGCTTCTTGGGCTTCCCTGATGTCACTACCAAAATTTTGGCCCAAGAGATTCAGTGTGGAACCTACCAGCCTGCACTTAACAAGCATGCTAGGGGATTCTGATTCAAGTTATTAGCTATGAAGCATGTTTCCTGAAACACGGTAGAATGAAAAGAAATTGTAATTTAGAATCTGAAGGCTGGATTCAAATTCTGGCACTGTCCTTCCTAGTTATATGACTTTAGGCAAGTCACATAACCTCTCTGCTTCTTAGTTTCCTCAACTATAAAACGTAACAAAGAATGTCTCCCCCTGAAGAGACACTGTACATAAAATGTAGTAGAGTACATGGCACGGAATTGGTGCCCAATACATGCTAAGTTGAACCCTAACAAGGTGCCAATTCCATTCAACAAACACTGTCAAGTGACTACAACATGAAAGGCACAGTGCAAGGTGATGGCAATTAGGACAATTAAAAAAATCAATTAGTTGATTTTGCAAAATATGAAATAAGACTTTAAAAACCAAGCATCATTGTTTACTAAGTATTTAAATTAAAAGTATTATTTTTCACAATCCTGAAAAAGTGGGGGGAGTATATCAGGAAAAACAAAAACAACACAGGCTCAGGCATGTGATAATTATAAAGAATTTCTGGAGGCTGCTTAAGTAATAAAACTTACACCTGTACTGTACTTTTTCCTCTGTTATTTTCTCTCCTCAGGCAGAATATAAACATAAAAACAGGGACCATATCTTAAATTTCTCTCATATCCCCACAGTATCTACTCCATCCCTGGGGCAGACACAAAATATTGAGTAGAATGCCCGTAATGAAAGAGTGTGGTCTGTACCTTCAGGTCCCGGTGGATAATAGGAGTTTTGCACTGATGCAGGCGGGCAACAGCTTCACAGGTATCACAAAATATCTGGAGCACTTCATTCTCTGTAAAGCCTGTTTGCAGGCGCTGGTTCATCAGGTTTACCACCTGGCCACCTGAGGGGGTACGTACAGGGCAAAGGAGACGTTATAAACATTCGGACTTGTCATTTAGTCTAAGAGAATGAACGGCTGTCCAAAGAGAAGCAGTCTGGACTAAGGTAACAGAGCTGACCACTGACTGAGCCAGGATTAAAACCTAGTTGTCTTGACTCCCAGCTTGGGATTTGTTTTCTTATAATTCAGTGTCTCCTCTAATGCATCAAAAACAGTTTCTTTATTTTATAAAGCACCCCAGATGTGAGCTGCCCTCATTATGTCTTCGAGGTTAGTAGAACTGACAATATGGTCCTGCTTTAGTTGCCTGGTTATATTGTGTTCGTTGTGTATGAGACATGGCCACAGCCTCAACTTGCCATATCTTTTAGTAAGAATCAGATGGCACAATAGGTCCAGGGAGCAGGAAGAAGATGGTTTTATACTTTGAACTTCAAGAACAGCTTAGTCTCTCTGGCTTCACTGCTTACTGCTTGGCTTGCAGAAATGGTACCACCAACAATTAATCTCCAGGACCAAAAGATTGATGACCTCACTTACAACATTATCCAGATGCCTGGATGCTCCTACTGCCTGATCTCTAAACATTTTAGTATCCAAAAAGGAAATGAGCAGGAGGAAACAAACGGTCAAGTTCAAATTTGTTAGTACTTTAGGAAATCAGGTAAATAGTTAATACAGTAAGGGCTAAAATTACTGGTTAACATCACATTTTTGGGATTAGCAACATATTTAATTTATGGATAGTATCTTCTTTTTTTTGAGACAGAGTCTCACTCTGTTGCCAGGCTAGAGTGTAGTGGCGTGATCTCAGCTCACTGCAACCTCCACCTCCTGGGTTCAAGTGATTCTGCTGCCTCAGCCTCCCGAGTAGCTGGGACTACAGGTGCACACCACCATGCCCAGCTAATTTTTGTATTTTTAGTAGAAATAGGGTTTTACCATGTTAACCAAGATAGTCTCGATCTCTTGACCTCATGATCCACCCGCCTTGGACTCCCAAAGTGCTGGGATTACAGGCATGAGCCACCGCGCCCGGCCTATGGATAGTATCTTAAGCGTAAGGAAAATGTTAATGGAACTAAGGGTGATTACAAAACACAGCACCAAACAGTAAGGCACTGACCTAAGCCAAACCTCCAAACAATGGTTATATAAAATGCAATTAACTCTGAAAAAAATTCATGCTACAGTCTGAATTTCCCAAGATAAATGTTTTTTTGAAACTTGAAGCTTTCAATGACTTTACTCCACTGTTAACAGCTGCATCATTTGAATATAGCCTCACCTTACTAGGAATTATAGCCTTAGAGTAGGGACAGGAGGGTCACTTCCATTAGACAAAAAGGATGCTTTTACCCCGTAACACATGAATGATGGCATGAGTGGGAAAGAGAACACACAAGTGAGGGAGTTGGGGAAGCTGCACTGTTTCTTTCATCCATCTGGAGTTGAGCCTTTATTATGTGCCTTCATCATTTGTTATAAAGCATCACAAAGAACATATTCATTCTCATTCTTACACATCCTCATTTACATACAAACACCAAACCTTCCCAAACCTAACAAAAATGGAGTTCTATATTATCTACGTTTGTACCATTATAAGAATAACTAAGAGTTGACAGCAGACTGTATCCTTTAGTTTTCTCATCTGTCAAACCAGAACATATCATAGAGTGCAGTGCACATTAAGCGAAATGACCCCCCTAACCATGACAATCAAAATGCTAGAGAAATGACAGCTTAAGGGAATGGTTCATATACATACCTCTACAAAAGTCCATCAGAATGAGCACTTCCCATACATCACCGCTACTCACGTTGTTGATACTAGAATCAATGTAACCCACAATATTCTTGTGCCCTGAAAGGTCCCTCTGTGAACAAGAGAGGAGAAATATATTGTTAGTTTCAGATGTCAATAGGACAGAATTAGCCAGTCAGTTCCATTAGCACAGATAATTTAAATACAGAGATGATACAGTGTTGACAGAGGAGACTAAGGACCAAAGTCAAGAACAGGTTTCCAGTGGTCCCTGAGATTCACTGCTAGATCTTCAATAGCAATTCCATAACCCTACTAAACCAGAGCACACTCCAGAACCTAAATTCTAGAGTCAAATGCACAGAGTGCCTACTTGCTTACTGCATCAATGCTCCACGTAAACTAGAAGCAAAGACTCCCCTCTCCAGAAACACTGCAGGGGGTAAAGAGTAGAGAGACCGTATGAACTACTTAAATATGTGAACTTCTAATTAAGAAAAATAAAATTGATGTTTTTCCTGGTTGTAGGGGCAAAAATGAATTTAACTTGACTTTTAAATAGTTCGTACTGTTTTTTTCCTTTTGGGAAATCTACCAAAAAAAAAAAAAGCTATTTACAAAGTCTTGAAGGGACTACAATAGCATCCAGACCTAAGCATTTTGTTCGTAATCAGGCCTTTCAAGCCAACCAACTGGGATATAAGATGGGCATGTTTCCAGCTCTTCAGTTGGAACTGCATGTGATCTCTTAGGGCTGCTTGGATGAATTCATTCATCCAACCAACATTTGTTGAGCACCCCCTATGTGTCAGGACCCATCTAGGAACTGGAAGTGGCCTCACATTTTGGTATAGTCCTTTAAACATCTCCAGAGAGGCAGCTCTTTGTAATGATGATATTCAAAACCAAGTAATTAAGAAGTAAGTTGAGGAAAGAAAAAGAAGGCAAGCTGGGTGATATGATTTTTGCACAAATGCAAGGTAAGGTTTTATTTTTTAAACTACTTTTAATAAATTGTCTGCTTTTTGTTTCAAAAAGGTCAGGGGGAAGGAAAACATGTGGTCCCCTGAGAGTCACCATACAAACTTAGCAGTTTGGACTGTGAGAACAGAAACTACCACCACTCTAATTAGATTCAGCTGTTTACAGTGACAAACAAATTTCATAACAAAACAAGAGAAAACCCCACGGTATGAAGTGAATACACCTGAACCCTGGGCATCAAAGTTAAAACTCATTAGAGTCTTCCTCTGAGTGATGGATTGTGAATGACTATTGCCTCAGAAATGGTAGCTGCAACAAAAGTTCAGACAAAAGTAGAAAGGCTTTGGAATTGGCAGATGGAAGTCACTGGAGACTTACGTGAGAGTAGTTTCACAGAACGGATGGGATGGTGGTGAGAATGAAACTGGACTTGCAATGAATCAGAGTTGAGCAAGTAGGGCCAGGGTCTACAGATTACTCTTGCAGAACATTTGTGCCTAAGGCAGCAGCATTGAGGGGAAAGGGTGTTTAGAATGGGAGAAAACTGAGCACCAGAAAGAGGAAGGAGCCAAGAGAAGAGAGCTTTAAGATACAGGACAGGATGATGATAATTGACGGAAAAAGTCCTATAAGTAGAAGGGTGGGATTAAGAGTACTGTTCAAGGGACTGGTCTTAGGGTAACTTTTTTTTTTCCCCCTGGCAAGCAGGAAGGAGGCAAGGATGGCTGTGCATGCTGGTTTAAGGCGGAAGAAAAAGAGAACTCAAATGAGTTTGTATCTGTTGTTTTATTTTTGGTAGAGAACAAGGTCATTTCCTAAATGTATAGGAATGACAAAGAAGTTTGATGAGACAAAAGACTTACAGCATCTGCTTTGGATAATACATAAGGGAGATGATGAAGCTGACACACAATCTCTATAATTCAAGTTTTTCCCAAACAGAAAATGATTTTGGGACTCACATTTTAGTGGCCTATCCTTCCCTCTGCTTTCCCATCTCATCATCAACCCATCTAGAACTCATTTCCATTTACACATTCCTGAAAGTAGGAAGAACTGGAGAGAAGTTCTTTGAAACCAAAATAAGGATCATATCCTCCAAATATTCAAAGATGAATGAAAGACTCATATCCCTAAATTTAACTATTTGAAAAAGAATCAGCAATGTTGCCTCTGAGTTGGTCTCATACTAAGAGGAATAATAAAGCACCTGGAAAAAAGCAACAAAATATTGGTAGAACCATGCTATGGTTTGAAGGCTTGTGTCCCCTCCAAAATTCATGTTAAAACTTAAATCCCCAATGCAATAGTATTAAGAGGTGGGGCCTTTAGGAGGTGATTAAGTCATGAGGGCAGAGCCCTCATCTGCTGGTTAATAAACTATTACCAGAAGGTAAGGAAATAAGGAGCTTGCTCCAGGACATAAATCAATCAAATCACTAAGCTCTCTTTTCTCCCCCCAGCAAGATCTTACCTGTGAGGGAAGCAGTTCATTGATTTATATTATGGCACAAGATCCTTTGAGTGGCATCAGTACATTTATACTCAACTGATTTTTGACAAGGGTGCCAAGACAATTCAATGGGTGAAAAATGGTCTTTTTTAAAAGTAGTGCTGGGACAAGTGGGAATTATTTGGATCCCTACCTCACACCATATACAAACATTAACTCAAAATGGATCAAAGAACTAAAAATTCCTCAAAGAAAACATACATGCAAATCTTTGTGACTTTAGATGAGGCAATGGGTTCTTAGATATGACACTTAAAGCTCAAGCAATCAAGCAAAAAGCAATAAATTGCACTTTATTGAAATTAAAAACTTGTGTTTCAAATGGCACTATTAAGAAAGTCTAAAAACAACATATAGAATGGAAGAAAATATTTACAAATCATACATCTGATAAGGATTTAGTGTCCAGAATATGTGAAGAACCCTTACAACTCAACAACCACAAAAAAGACAACCCAATGTAAAAATTAGCAAAGGATCTGAATAGATATTTTTCCAAAGAGCATATACAAATGCCCGAAAGTATATGAAAAGATGATCAGCATAATCAATCATTAGGGAAATATAAATAAAAAATCACAGTGAAATACCATTTCACACCCACTAAGATGGCTATAATAAAAAACAAATAATAAAAAATATTGGCAAGGAGGCGAAAATTGGAATCCTTGTATATTACTAGTAGAAATATAAAATGATGCAGCTACCAAAACAGTCTGACAGTTCCTCAAAAAGTCAAGTTATCATATGACCTAGCAATTTCACCCAAGAGATGTGAAAATATTATATGCACACAAAAATTTCTACACAAATGTTCGTAGCAACATTATTCACAATAGCCAAAATGTGAAAATAACCCAATTCCATCAACTGATAAATGAATAAATAAAATGTGGTACATTCATACAACAGAATATCACAAGCCACACAATGGAATGAAGTATTGATACATGCTATGACATGTATCAAGGACATGTTTTTAAGGATGAACCTTAAAAACAATATGCTAAGTGAAAACAGACACAAGAGGTCAAATATTGTATGAGTCAATTTATATGAAATATCTAGAATATGCAGTAAAAACATGAGTGGTTATCAGGGGCTGTGGAGAGGGGGAATAAGGAAAGACTGCTAACAGGCTGGAAGTTTCCTTCAGGGGATAAGAAAAAAGTGGTCTAAAATTAGATAGTGGTGATGGTTGCACAATCTTGTGAATAAACTAAAAATCACTGGACCGTATGCTTTAAAAGGGTAAATTTTATCTCAATTTGTATACACACAAAAGTAACATGACAGACTGGGAGGAAAATAGATTTTTTGTAAGTCAACACACAGGAGGAGAAAAGCATAAGGAAAAAAAGATCCTTTGAGTAACACTGATCTAGAGCAACCAGGCAGCCCATATCTGAATCCCCACTACAGCCTTTTGACAAGCTTTCTTTCTTTTCTTTTCTTTCTTTTTCTTTGTTTTTTCTTTCTTTCCTTCTTTTTCTTTCTTTTTTCCTTTCTTTTTCTTTCTCTCTCCTTCCTTTCTCTCTTTCTCCTTCCTTCCTTCCTTCTTTCTCTCTCTCTTCCTTCCTTCCTCCCTCTTTCTTTCTTTTCTTTCTTTCTTTCTTTCTCTCTCTCTCTCTTTTTCTTCCCCTTCCTTCCTTCCTTCCTTCCTTCTTTTCTTTTGAGACAGTCTTGCTCTGTCACCAGGCTGGAGTGCAGTGGCACAGTCTTGGCTCACTGCAACCTCCGCCTCCTGGGTTCAAGTGATTCTCCTGCCTCAGCCTCCCGAGTAGCTGGGACTACAGGCATGCACCACCACACCCAGCTAATTTTTGTATTTTTAGTAGAAACAGGGTTTCACCATCTTGGCCAGGATGGTCTCGATCTCTTGACCTCGTGATCCACCTGCCTTGGCCTCCCAAAGTGCTGGTACTACAAGCATGAGCCACCACGCCCGGCCAACAAGCTGTTTTCTTAGAATAATGCCACTTCCTTAGGCCCTCAGCCAATCTACAGACAGCCCTCACCCGTTAGACAGTTCTTCCTTACCTATCTGGAATCTTCCACCTCCTGATTTTCTAGATTGTCCTCTCCAGAGCAAAATTAGCAAGTCTAGTCTATTTTTCCACTTTCTAAACAGGTAAGGCTGGGCTCGGTGGCTCACACCTGTAATCCCAGCACTTTGGGAGGCCAAGGTGGGTGGATTACCTGAGGTCAGGAGTTCGAGACCAGCCTGACCAACATGGTGAAACCGCGTCTCTACTAAAAACATAAAAATTAGCCAGGCGTGGTGGCATGCGCCTGTAGTCCCAGCTACTCGGGAGGCCGAGACAGGAGAATTGCTTGAACCCAGGAGGCGGAGGTTGCAGTGAGCCGAGATTATGCCACTGCACTCCAGCCTGGGTGACAGCGTGAGACTCAGTCTCAAAAATAAATAAATAAATAAAAAGTAAAATATAATAAACAGGTGAAATAGCATTATTTAGACTGAGTGTTCTTTTCTCCATGTGAAACATCCCCTCTTTCTCTGACATGGTTTTTAAGACCATTTTGGCTGCTCCTACGTTTATATGCTTTGCTCTGCTACATTCTTTTTATAAGAATGGCCCCAGGAAATGAATGAAATACTCCAGGCTTGGTCTGACTCATGCAGAGTAGACCAGCACTATCACCTTCTATAATTCTATTAATGCAGCTAAACATTACATTCTTTTTGTCTTTTGGCACCCACATCATACTATACATGCATTCTGAATTAATTGACCACTTAAATACCTAAGTCTTTTCCACTCATGCTGCTTTTAATCTCTGCCTCCCAAGAACTATGCTTGTAAAGTTGATTAGAATAAAATTTCAAGTGTATGATCTTACCTTATTATTTCATTTCATTAGAATCAGTCCACTGCTCCAATTTGTAAGAACCATTTTGGAGCCTGATTCTATGACTCAATGCAGTTATTACATCTTCCAACTTTATAAAGGCACATAATTGATCAATGTATCTTCTATTTCTTTAAACGAGTTATTTGTTAAATGTAAAATAACATAAAATTAATGGTAAGCCACAATGCTTTCTTTTTAGAAAGTTTCCTCCAGATTAATATCAAACCACTTATCAGAAACCTTTATAACCAGTAGCAATCCAGCCTAGACTCTTCGTTTTGCTGACAGATGTCTGGTGAGTGTCCTTATCAAAACACCTGGCCAAAGTCCACAGATACTGGATCTACTGCACCGCACTGAGCTCTCTATCCAGACATCTTCCCAAAGGAGAACAGGATGTTGTTATGACATGGTTTGTTCTTATTGAACCTGAAGGCTCTCTGGATCTCTGCTTACTCATCCAAGTAACTATAAAACAGCTTAAAATGTCATTTTTTTTTCTGAGATGGTATTTTGCTCTGTCACCAGGCTGGAGTGCAGTGGCGCAATCTCAGCTCACTGCACCCTCTGCCTCCCAGCCTCAAGCGATTCTCCTGCCTCAGCCTCCCAAGTAGCTGGGATTATAGGCATGCACCACCATGCTCAGCTAATTTTTGTATTTTTAGTAGAGATGGGGTTTCACCATGTTGGCCGGGATGGTCTCATCTCTTGACCTCATGATCCGACCGCCCAAAGTGCTGGGAGTATAGACGTGAGCCACTGCGTGCCCGGCCTCTTTTTTTTTTTTATTTTAAAATTTTTATTTATTTATTTAGACAGAATCTTGTTCTGTCGCCCAGTCTGGAATGCAGTGGCACAATCTTGGCTCACTGCAACCCCCACCTCCCCGGCTCAAGTGATTCTCTTGCCTCAGCCTCCTGAGTAGCTGGGATTACATGTGTACACAATCACACCCAGCTAATTTTTGTACTTTTAGTAGAGACAGGGTTTGGCCATTTTGGACAGGCTGGTCTCAAACTCCTGACCTCAAATGATCCACCCTCCTCGGCCTCCCAAAGTGCTGAGATTATAGGCGTGAGCCACAGTGCCCGCCGTCATTCATTTTTAAAGTGTGTAATATATTAACATTCAAATAGTTCATAATACTAGACAATTTTTTTCCTACTCCAATCCCCATCCCCTATAGTGAACCACATTTATTGTTTCTTTCTTTCATGCTTCCTGTGTTTTTTTTCAGGCAAATTCAAACAATTATGTATTATGTATACACACACACACACACACACCCCAACTTTCTTACACAAAAGATATAATCAAAGCATCTTTGAAAATAATCTGTGTTCTCACTTATAAATAGAAGCTAAATGATGAGAACACATGGACACATAGCAGGTAACGACACACACTGGGGCCGGTGGGGGTGGTGGAGGGAGAGAGAGCATCAGGAAGAATAGCTAATGGATACTGGGCTTAATACCTAGGTGATGGGTTGTTATGTGCAGCAAACCACCATGGCACACGTTTACCTATGTAACAAACCTGCACATCCTGTACATGTACCCTGGAACTTAAAAGTTGAAGAAAAAAATAAAATAATCTGTTCCAGATTCTTGTCCCAGAACAATCCTGAGCTTCCTACTGTACAGGATCTATCTTCCACCCTTTGTAGAATAAGAAACCATTTGCCTGCTTTGAATCATCTGATCTCTTCGAAGCAAATCCTCAAACATCACTGGTGGCAGCTTACTGTCCTCATTATCAAGCTCAATGAGGATGTAATCCATCTGGGCCAGGGGATGTGAACACAGAATAGCCTTGACACATCTGGAGCTGTAGCTATTTCCTATCACTGTTCTTACCCCTTTAGGTCTGAAGATAATTAATCTTTTCCTGCTTTCAGGCAAAGGGATCAGAAGTCCAAAACCTACCCTCCAAATGTCCATCAGAAGTCAGATCCCTTCGACTCTATCAGAGCACACATCCCATATGGATCAAAGAACTCAGACAAGACTCCAGTACATGGTGGACAGCATTTATCAAAATAAAACGTGAAACCACTCAGTGAAACCGCTAACAGTTCTCTTTGCGTTTGGATGCAACGTGCCCGTTGTTCCGCCACTGGAAGTAGAGAGGAATCTGCTTCTTTGAGTATGAACACCCAAACCTCAGCATATTACACAGCATGTTACATCTTTTGATTCCCTTCACAATTCTTAGAGTCACTGAGAGAGGTAGGGCTGGGGTTATGGCTTCTATCTGACAGAAGTCTGAGACTTAGTGGGCTTAAAAATGTTACATAGGACTTCAGATTTAAAACAGTAAGAAATTAAAAAAAAAAGTGGGAAAATTCAGTCCATTTTAAAACTTATTTAGCTACAGTAATCAAGGCTGTGTGGTATTGGTAGAAGGATAGGTACATAGATTAATGGAAGGGAATAGAGAATACAGAAAGGCCTGGAAATGGACCTTCACAATTAAGTTCAACTGATTTTTAACCAAGATATTAAATGACAGCCTTTTCAATAAATGGTACTAAGAGCAATTAGATATCCATAAGGAAAAAATGAACCGCAACCTAAGACTCATTATGCAAAAATTAAGTCAAAATGGCTAGCTGCAGTGGCTCAAGCCTGTAATCCCAGCACTTTGGGAGGCTGAGGCAGGCAAATCACTTGGGTCACGAGTTGAGGACCAGCCTGGCCAACATGGTGAAACCCCATCTCTACTAAAAATACAAAAATAACTGGGCATGGTGGCACGTACCTGTACTCCCACCTACTCGGGAGGCTGAGGCAGGAGAATTACCTGAACCTAGGAGGCAGAGATTGCAGTGAGCCGGGATTGCACCACTGCACTCCAGCCTAGGCAACAGAGCAAGAAGACTCCGTCTCAAAAAAGAAAAAAAAAACTCAAAATGGCTCATAGGTTTAAATGTAAGACTATAAAACTTTAAAGAAAATCTTCAGAATTGAGAGCTAGGCAAAGATTTCTTAGGTTTGACACCAAAAGCACAATCCATAAAAAGAACAATTGATAAACTGGACTCATCGAAATTAAAAATAAAACAAAAACAAAAAAGATCTTAGAGATTTAAAAGTCTGGTAAATAAATTTCATCAGGATGGTTGGAATATAGAGGTGAGGAAATCTGGAATGTGGAGCAAAATGACAAAGAAATATAAAAAGAAGGAAGAAAACAAGAAAATTAGAAAATCAATTCAGGAGAACCAATATCCAAATTATAGAAATTTCAGAAAAAGGGGGAAAAAATGAAACTAAAAAATCCCCCAGAATGCAAGGATATGAGTTTCTAGATTGAAAGGGACCACAAACACCTAACATAATAAATAAATGCATACACAAAGGCATATCATTAAATTTCAGAACATTAGAAACAAAGAGAAAATTTGTAAATTTCCTGGTAGAATATATGGGTCACTCCCAACGGACTAGGTATTAGAATGACTTAGGATTTCCCAAGAGCAACACTGAAAGCTAAAATATAGTAGAATGGTGCTTTAAAAAATCTAAATGAAATGATTTCCAACTCAGAATTCTGTACTCAAACTATGATGTGCGAACATAAAATAAAGATATTTCTAGAATTGAAAGTTTTTTTTTTTTTTTTTTTTTTGAGACGGAGTCTAGCTCTGTCACCAGGCTGGAGTGTAGTGGCGTGATGTTGGCTCACTGTAACCTCCGCCTTCTGGGTTCAAGCGATTCTCCTGCCTCAGCTTCCTGAATAGCTGGGATTACAGGCACGCACTGCCATGCCCAGCTAATTTTTGTATTTTTAGTAGATAAGGGTTTCCACCATGTTGGCCAGGATGGTCTCCATCTCCTGACCTCGTGATCTGCCCACCTTGGCCTCCCAAAGTGCTGGGATTACAGGCATGAGCCACCGTGCCCGGCCTAGACCTGAAAGTTCAAAAAAATTTATCTACCATGTATCAAAAAGCTACTGAGGCTGGGCATAGTGGCTCATGCCCGTAATCCCAGCACTTTGGGAGGCTGAGATGGGAGGATCACTTGAGCTCAAGAGTGTGAGACCAGCCTGGGCAACATAGCAAGACCTTGTCTCTAAGGAAAAAAAAAAAAAAATAGCTGGGTCTGGTGGCATGTGCCTATAGACCCAGCTAGTGGGGAAGCTGAGGTAGGAGAATTGCTTGAGACCAGGAGATGGCGGCTGCAGTGAGCTATGATTGTGCCACTACGCTCCAGCTTGGGTAACTGAGACCCCATCTCAAAAGAGAAAAAAAAAAAAAAAGATACTGGAGGATCGGCTCCAACAAAATGAGGAAGTTAGCCAAAAAAGGAATTACGGGTTCTAACAAAAAAGAGAGGCAAAGGAAATGTCCAGGAAATTCCAAGATTCGACTGTAAATTAGTCAGAGAATAACCAGCCGAGGTTCCTCAGTCAGAAGACTGAGGGAGAAATCTTGAAGATGATAAAACAGACACCATTAAATGCGTCTAAAAAATTCAAAAAATGGTTTACACAACTTAAGGAAAATTGGGAATTAAACTGTTAAAAAGTACAAAGAAAACTCAGACCAAGAGAGGAAAAACAAGACAATTAATAATTTTAGTGAAAGCAAAGTTACATAGGAAAGGCATAGGAATCATAGTCCACCAGGAATTCAGTTGAAATAGTTTTCTTATATAATAATGTAAAAACTAATATTCATATAAACAACATATTGCCAAAGTTTACTGGTGTTTTCAAAGAATGGAAGATGAGAATACTGCAAGTATTTGGGGAGAGAGGCAAGCAGCAAGTAAGTGACAGTTACGTCTTTACTTCCCATAGGAGATAATGCCTAAAATGGAAGAAAAATCAAGAACTAGCAATATTAGCATGTTATTTAGAAAGACATCAAAAGAATCACCTAAAGTGGTTGCCGCTGGGACCTTGTAATGGCATAGGAGTTCCCCTTGGGGAATTGCTTGACGTTTTTTGTAACAAGCTTAGTTCACCTATTTGAATATTAAAGCTTTAAAAGAATATAAACTAAAAACAAAACTCTCACAGCTAATACGCGTCTGGGCCAAAACTTGAACCTGTGTGATGTAACTCTTAATCAGGCCCATTAATTTGTGAGCTCCTCATGGGCCTGTGCTTCTTAGTTCCTCCACTACAATGCCTGCCTAGCCCAAGTAAGCGCTCAGTGTGTTTTTAAATAAGGAGGAGAAAGTGAAATCATGGGATTGCTTTTGTAACACAAGTAAATGAGCAAGAAGGGCATTCCAGATAGAGGAAACAGCAGAAGCAAAGACAGGAAACAAAGCGTGTGAGAGCTGAACAAGCATGGGCAAGGAGGGAGGAAGACAAATAATGAGAAGCAGCCAGAAAACCCACTGCGTGTGTGAAGGAAGATACAGCAAGAACAGGAATCTGGAGCTATGTGCAGGGGAGTGGAAGGCATCGGTGCCTTACAGACAGGCCCACGTGGTCTTGACTGTATGTATATGGCCCTTGGGAGTTGGCTGGTTTGTTATGCAGTGCTGACAGTTCCTTCCCAAATAGTTTTGGCTTTCTAAAATCTAGAGTAGTGCCAGGCTCTCTAACACTCTGAGTACTTTCAGAGGTCCAACTGCAGCCTAACTAGTTACTCTAAGCAGCCACTGAAAAGGCCACATAGGGTGAACAGGGGCAAGCAGAGCCTGATGGGATACCTACAATGCCACCCTCTCCATTGTTGGATCCCTTTCTGCTCTTTAAAAAGCATTAAAATCCAGGGCATAAAAGGAATCATCATCTCTAGGTGAACATATGTATCTGCTATTACCATTATTCAAATACTAATTTCTTCCAAAGTTTATTAAGCATTTACTTCATGTCAAGCAGTATGTTGGAGCATACAATTTCTGATTTTAAATAACTTACTTCCTGATAGCAGAACTGCTTACAATATAACAGGTTAAGCAATATAATTGGTATAAAACAAAAGCACTGTGGAAGCACAAAGGAATAAAAGGCTATATATTCAAAGTTTCTTATGTATAATTATATATAATATTACATATTATTATATTATTAGGTATAATATTATGTATAATGTCAAACAGAGGTAAAAGAAAGATGCTACTCTAACAAATTCCCATATACTCATAATTCTGCTTTGATCACCATCAACTCTTGACCAATCTTATTTATCTTCTAAACCCACTCATTGTTCTAAGGACATTATATTATTTCCTCCATATATATTTCAGCATGGACTCTTTCTTTAAACATATAAATCTGCATCTTGAAAAATGAGTAAGTTTTAAGAATTGAAGTCTAATTAACATAACAAAATGTGCAGATTTTAAGGTGTTCAATTGAGTTCTGACACATATATACCCTGTGTAACCACTATCTAAAACAACACACAGAACATTTCCACGGCCTAGAAAGTCCCCGTATACCCATTTCTAGTCAACTTCCCACCCCTGAATAACCACGTTCTGATTTCTATCTCCACAGATAATGTTGCCTGTTCTCGGACTTCTATAAATAGATTCATAGAGTATATATGAGGTTTCTAGGTTTTGGTCTAGGTTTCCAGGCCAAAAAAGGGGGAAAGCATTCCAGGTCGAAAGAACTACATGTAAAAATATTAAGTTGTATAAGGATATGTTCACAGGATTTTGAAGAGCTCAGGAGGGTTGAACTGAGACTGGGGATTGGTAACAGAGAGAGAGAGAGACAAGACCAGAAGAAGAGGCTCATTGGAAAGTTAGGCTTTCTGGATTAAATATCACAGTTAATTTCTGGGAACCATGTTGTTAAGTAAGCTTTTCCCAATGCCCAAAATGACTTTTCTGACCTAAAAACTGGTCAGTTCTCTCAAAATGCTCCTTTTTCCTCTGCCCTCCAGCTGAGAGCGACCAAGGCAAGGGCGGTGTCCTATATCCCATGGCTGTTGAGTCCCATTTTGTACAGAGGCCTCTGTACCATCTCAGGGAAGGGAACAAACCCCGTTTGGCTTTCTTATGAGAGGGTACAATCTCTGCCTCCATTTTAAATAGTCCCAAGTCCAAGGGGCAGCCTTACCATTATCTGGATTTCTCTCTTGCACACCTGGAGATCATGCTCATTGTTGACAAACATGCGTTTCAAGGCACATTTCATCCCATTGCTTGTCCTCACCAGAAATACAATAGCAAATCCACCTGTGAGAGAAACACACACAAGCTCTTTTGAGTCAATGTTCAAAAAGTCAGCCACATGACTGTGGTGGCTGGAGGTTGCCACTGTCACTGCTAATGGTACTAATGCCACTGCCAGCCAGCCTTTAGGGCTAGCCTGTTGTAGAACACATTCTTAGATTCTCAGAACTCGGAGATATTACTTGTGGGAGTGGGTGGCAAGAGTCAGAGAAATTGTTCCCAAACACCTATCTTAGGATAACAAAAGAATAGTAATTATTTTCCAAATAACCTACAAATAAACAGATAAATGGGTAGTACTACATTACAAGTACTATCCTATGTCCTTTTTTTTTTTTTTTTGAGACAGGGTTTCCCTCTGTGGCCCAGACTGGCATGAAGTGGCGTGATCACTGCTCACTGCACCCTCGACCTCCTGGGTTCAATCGATCCTCCCACCTCAGCCTCCCGAGTAGCTGGGATTACAGGTGTACACCACCACTCCTGGCTAATTTTTATACTTTTTTGTAGAGAAGTGCTTTTGCTATGTTGCCCAGGCTAGTCTCAAACTCCTGGGCTCCCACCTTGGCCTCCCACAGTGCTGGGATTACAAGCATGAGCCACTGTACCAGCCCTGTCTTGGGTATTTTGATGCTCTTGTTTAATTCTTAACACAGTTCTGTGAGATTGGGTGTTATTTTCCCCTTTAAACAATTACCAGCTGAAGAATACAGAGGCTCAAAGACATCTGATTCAAACCAAAAACATTTTTAAAAGCATAAGTGGAGCACACTTTCCCTCATACCAGAGAGGCTAGGAAATTATTTCACTAATTTCTATTATAAATAGTTGTCAATTAATTTCAAGAATCTCCTCTTCTTTTCTTCTCATCCTATCACTCAATTCGAATCTAGAAACAGACCTAAAGATTCTTCCGGACCTCCCTACCTCCTGGGCTGTTGAGAAGATACATGATAAGGGTAAGAAAGTGCTATTCCACAGAGCATACACAAGGCAAGTATGACAATTATTGGGGAGACTTTTTAATGTCCACACTGACCTTTCTCTAAAAGACAGTTCACAATTCATTAATAGAAATATATAAGCCAGGTGTGGTGGCTCATGCCTGTAATCCCAGAACTTTGGGAGGCCGAAGCAGGCAGATCGCTTGAGCTCAGGAGTTCAGGACCACCCTTGGCAACATGGCGAAACCCTGTCTCTACAAAAAATACAAAAATTAGCGAGGCATGGTGGGCGCACACCTATGGCCCAGCTACTTGGAAGGCTGAGGTGGGAAGGATGGCTTGAGCCTGGGAGGTGGAGGTTGCAGTGAGCTGTGACTGCGCCACTGAACTCCAGCCTGGGTGAAAGAGACCCTGTCTCAAAAAAAAAAAAAAAAAAATGTATATAACTCTACAGGAATTCTCAAGTGCTCTAAATTTGTTACACCACAGCATCCCCCAAATTCTTAGAACCCTAACCTCATCCTCACTCCTAAAGCACTGTATGAGGTGTTCAATGCCATTGGTGACAGGAGTTAGACAAAGTGAGGCAAAGCTGTCAAAGTTGAAGGCTTTGGAGTAAGTAGCAGTTACACTGGACGCTCAGTCCATCTGCCTGCCTTGTACATTGTCATCATTTAGCTTGAATATCCTGTCCATTGACTCTGTTCAGCAAAAAAATCAGTATGCCATTCTTGCACAGAGGTGGTCACTAATTGTATAGAGGTGAACACAGAGGTAAGTCTTCAGTATGGGAATTTGAATTGGGGTTATGACATAGTACCGGGTTAGGAGCCACATGCAAAATTGATACAGATCAATAAACAACCATTACAGAGATCTTAGGCCTCTGAGAAATAAAGCCTCGGGTCCTGATTATGCCCTTCTAATTCCCCCAAGGCTCAGCGGCACTTTAGTACCTGTCTGTTGATGCCCATGGCATTTCCTGCTGTATCTTTACATAGTTATTCTTTTCAAGTTAGCTTGAGTAGGTTTTTGTTCCTTGCAACCATAAAGAGCCTTTATCATAAAGCACTATTGCACGTTTTCATAAAATACACACCTAATTTTGTAAAAAGAAATTTTAATGGGCTTCAGTTCCAAATGTGGACTGTGATAATGATTTACCAGAGACTGCATGTTTGCATATTTCCTGTTACAATGTTCCTCAGTATTCAAATAAACACTAAAATTTATCATATAATCTTTAATTTTAACTGTCATCTCTCTAATCTTTGTACCTCAATAACATTTTCCATTTTCAAAAGTAGCATTGACACTTAGAGGTCTTATCTATCTCTCTCTCTCTCACACACACACACGCACACACACACACACTCTCCTCAATTCTAAAATGCATGTTTTTTACATTTTGCTTTTTAGGGTATCAGAATGTCTTGTAATAAAAATGTGCATTTAATGCAGTAGTATTTATCTTTTCTTTCCTCCACCCCCTGCCAAAGTTATTAAATCCATGATGTTATCTTATAATTAATCAGAATTGAGGAAAATAGTAGTGTAAATTACAAAATTTCTATGTATGTTCATAATTGTTTTGTAAATAGTATAAGTAGGATTCACTTCATTGATATTTAGAATTTTTTAAAAAATCACGGAACTACAGACTTCACAAGAGTGGCACTCCTAGAGAGTATTAAGTCCAAGTGTTTTGCTTTATGCATAGACAAACCAAGAGAGGCTTAGGAGTCCCATGGCTAGTTATGGGCAGAAGGTGGGGTGGTTCTCTCTCCTATAAAAACCATGTGATACCCTTTAGGTAATAAGGAAACAGCTGACAATGTTGTGAAACAAAAGGTGGGAACAGGTATTTCCTACAGTTCAATGATGCCCGTCACTGCTGAAGGACAAGGCAATTCTTTCAGATGCTGCAATTTGAGATAACTACCACCAGATGGGAGCAGTGTAGTTTTCTTTGTAGGTAGCAAAATGACCTTTACAGCCAGGACTGAAGAAATGGGTCAGTCGCCTACCATGCAATCCAGTAAGCACAATGGCTGACAAGAGCCAGCCCAGATTCTCAAAGCCTATGACCATGATAAATCTAAAAGCAAATCAGTGAATCACTTTACTTAACACAGATGAAGCCACATTGTCAAGCATCTATGCCTATAAAAGGGCTTATCTGCAGATGAGAAGCATTTAAATCACGAGATCAAAATCCACGCCTAACAGGACTTGTCAGTCTAAAGATGTTGGTCACTATCACTGTGTAGTTGGCCAAATGGAGATGTAAACTAGGTTAGAAGAGAGGAGATTGTGCCATTCAAGGTACTTCTCATGCACAGCCCTGTCTGTCACACGGATCAGGGTGATGAGATTCTCAGCCAGAGCTTAAGAGGGTTCAGGCTATTACGGAAGGAGGCTGTCAACAGAGAAGACTGTCAATAGAGATGTTTATTTCAGCCTGAGTTGCATCCCAAGATCTAGATTAAAAGGAAAAACCTAATGGTTTGGACAGAGGTAAGAAAATCTTAACATTCAGTAGCCTGTGTCAGTCTCTCTGCCTACTGGCATTTTTTGAAACACTCAGATAATCTCATCTGTGAATCTATTGAATCATAAAGATAAAAAGGATATGATCTATTATGTGAAGCAAGCAAGTGAAGTAGGCAGGATAATTTTGACACAGACATGCTTTGCCTATTAAATATGTAGGATTTTTTTTATGTCCAGAAGAAAACATGTTTTCTCCCATTTTCCCTAAAATATATAGCATTTTTGGTCTTTCTCCCCCTAATTGTTGATGGAGATGTGGATGGCTATTTATAGCTCACCATGAGTTTAGAGGTTTTGTCTGTTTGGTTTGCCTCTGGATTGTCATGCCATAAAATAGTGTTTAACACACAGTGAGCATTCAATAATGAACTAACTCTCTACTTAAGGTTTCTACAGAAGACAGAAAAGGCTACATACAGATAGTAGCAGAGAATATGGGAAACGAATGTGATGGCTCATGTAACGGGATGGCCACCATGCAACTCCAGATCATTGTTGCCATGTGGGAATATGGACCTGGTTTTGTCGGATCTGCTAATTTCTAAAGATGAGCTAGAAACCCAAAATTGTATGTGAAATCTCCACATTTAAACACTGGCAACAAGTCACCTTTTAAATTAATGCTGTTCAGGTCACCATAGCACAGAGGCCAAAGAAAACACATCTGAAAAGCTTTAGATAATCTCCGAGCCTCCAGTTTTCTATGTCTGATCTAGTCTAACACCTTCATTTTACTCAAAGCCAAGAAGGGGAAGTGACACAGCTCATGTTCCACAAAGTTAAAAGATGATTTGCAAATGAATTCCAACATATATATAAATATTAGCTCAGACATTCATCACCACAGTTCTTATCTTTCTTCCCTCAAGATGAGTTTACGGAATACTCCTCCCACCCAGCATGTGTATACGACTTATTTTAAAGGCATTTCAAAATAAATTATTTCATTTGTATTCACACAATGACTGAATAAGGTAGGCGAGCAACCTATCATATTCATTTTCCCAACAGGAAAGACACGCAGAAAGATTAAGTTCCTTTCACAAGAATGCACAGAGCTAGTTGGTGGCAGAGTTCAGATAAGATCCCTCATCTTTAGAAATTTTTATTTTTATATCAACTTCACATATTATACAATCCACCCATTTTAAGTGTACAGTTTGATGAGTTTTCGCAACTGTATATACCCACACGAGTGGCTGTGGCGATAGCCAATCCATCACTGCAGATAGTTCTTCAGGTACCTTTGCAGACAATCTCCCCTCCCCTCCCTCACCACCCCGTGTATTAAATAACTTTGGATCTGCTTTCCATCCCTATAGTTTTGCTTGCTCTAGAATAAATGGAATCCTACAGTATACACTGCTTTGTCTGGCTTCTTTCACGCAGCATAACATTTCTGAGATTCATCTTCATCGTTCCATGTAGTTTTTGTTTTTTTGGTCAACTAGTATTCCATTGTATACATATTCCACAATTAGTTTCTTCATTCACCTGTTGAAGGACATGTGAATTTTTTCTAGCTTTCGGGTATTATGAATTAAACATTCATACAGAAGTCTTTTTTATGGACATAGATAATTATTTCTCCTAGGTATGTACCCAGGAATGGAATTGTTGGGTCATACGCCAAGCGACTATTTCCCTTTATGTATAAGAAACTGCCAAGCAGTACTCCACAGTGGTTGTGCTATTTTACACTCCCAACAGCCACATACGAGAGTTCTGGTTGTTCCACATCCTTACCAACACTTGGTGCTGTATTTTTCATTTTAGCTATTCTAGTGGGTGTGTAGTGACATCTTGTTGTGGTTTTAATTTGCACTTCCCTATAGATCCTTCAACATTTAAACTCCTAGGATTAGCTGCTTCCCATCACTTTCCTGATAAAAGGTTTTAATAAGCATAGGATCATGGAGTCACCAATGAAATTACTGAGATAACTTGGACTTCTACCTGCTAAATAAGCAAAGATGACAGAAGTGCCTAGTTCTTTGCTGGGAGAAGACAGTGAGTGAGAATTTGCAATACACAGAGGAGGGTATTACATAAATTCTAAAATCTCTTTTACTTCTGATATCAACATGAGATCATGGTCTTCAGACTTTTAAAAAACAAAGACAGGCCAGACACGGTGGCTCATGTCTGTAATCCCAGCATTTTGGGAGGTCGAGGCGGGCAGATCACAAAGTCAGGAGATCAAGACCATCCTGGCTAACATGATGAAACCCCGTCTCTACTAAAAATACAAAAATTAGCCAGGCGTGGTGGTGTGCGCCTGTAGTCCCAGCTACTTGGAAGCCTGAGGCAGGAGAATTGCTTGAACCTGGGAGGCGGAGGTTGCAGTGAGCTGAGATTGCGCCACTGCACTCCAGCCTGGGCGACAGAGCGAGACTCCATCTCAAAAACAAAACAAATAAGCAGACAAATTAGCCAGGTGCACTGGTGCATGCCTGTAGTCCTAGGTACTCGGGAGGCTGAAGCAGGAGGATCGCTTGGGCCCAGGAGGTTGAGGCTGCAGTGAACTATGATGGCACCACTGCACTCCAGCCTGAGCAACAGAGCGAGACCCTCCCTGTCTGTAGAAAAATAAATAAAGACAAAGATTTAAACACTCTCCTTGGGGGCGTCACCATAATATTCAATTCAGCAATGGGGCTTTGGAAGAAGCAGCAAGTAGTATATCTTCTGGCTCTATATTCAAACACTGAATCATGGTAGAGGGTGCCAAGTCCCAGGGGCTGTTCTGAATGAATCAGGACACCAGTGACTTCCACTTTGCAAGGAAAAGTGAGGGAGGGGAAGGTAAGGTGAGCAGGAAGAGGAGAAACACACCAAAGTGATTATCTGAGAAGTGATGGGAAACAGCTGGGCAGATAATGAGAATGATTAGACTAGGAATATGAGACAAAGAAGCCCATCATGGTGCTGAGACAGGGTTTCTGGGTTTGCTGCCAAAGAGGTTTGCTGGATATTTTAAAATCAGGCCTAGATTCTAGGCACTGAAATCATCAACTGTTTATTTCTTGCAGGTAAAAGGAAACTGCACTCCTAACATAAGTCCTATATACACTTTTGGGAATGAAGTCCACTTGTCTGAGATGGAAAGATGACACAAGCCAAAAGAGCTGGAGGATACCAAATGAAGAAAAATCGCATCCAGGCCCATTTTCTGCTCTTCGTTTTCCAATTTTCTGCCCTACAAACTCTTTGTTTCTCTTTTAAAATAAGGTGAAACTCAACAGATGCTGCTTACTTAAAGCAGAAAACAAGCATAAAATAATAGTCTTCTGAAGCTTTTCTAAGGAATCAGACAGATAATTCAGTTAAAGTGGGTTTCATCCAGGAGACGTAAATGAACACTGAACAAGTTGCTGGATCTCTCTGGCCTTCATTTCCTCATGGGCAGAAATTAAGACTAAATTAGGCCAGGCGCGGTGGCTCACGCCTGTAATCCCAGCACTTTGGGAGGCCGAGGCGGGTGGATCACGAGGTCAGGAGATTGAGACCATCCTAGCTAACATGGTGAAACCCCGTCTCTACTAAAAATACAAAAATTAGCTGGGTGTGGTGGCGCATGCCTGTAATCCCAGCTACTCGGAAGGCTGAGGCAGGAGAATCGCTTGAATCAGGGGGTCGGAGGTTGCAGTGAGCCGAGATCGCGCCACTGCACTCCAGCCTGAGTGACAGAGCGAGACTCCATCTCAAAAAAAAAGAAAAGAAAAGAAAAGAAATTAAGACTAAATGAGTGCTATTTAAACTGGGTTCCTCCAAGCCCTAGGATTACAGAAGGTACTTCAGTGGCTGCACGAGGAAAAACTGACCTCCCTCCCTTACAAGGGTAGGGGGCTCTGTACACTGCTTCCTCCTCACCTTCAAAGTAGCTCTACTTTTAGCTGTGTAATTTTGGAGAAAGGCTAGAAAAAAAAAAAGGAGCAATTCTGCTACAAAGGAGAGAAAAATTTACCCCCCAAATATTCTACAGCTCTAGGTATAAGTATTTTATAAAGACAAAAAGACTACACCACTACAAGTCATGCAAATAGCCCTCACTTACATGCCTACCGAAGGTGTAGATGTGTACAGGCAGCTTTTAGGGAGGGCGCTATGCCCCGCTTCACCTTGAGACATGTAGTATTCCTTTAGAGCCCAACAGGTTAAGTTCGAATCCTGGCTCAGGCAAGCTACAATTTCCCTGAGGCTGTCCTCTCACCTGTCAGGGGCTTTCACTTCATGCTAAAGCCCTTCTTCTGACATGCAGGCTATCTGACCACGTGATTGTCATCAACCAGCCCCTAGGTCGTAGTCCTTCAATCAGGACTGTGCACCA
The DNA here is from genome assembly GCF_029289425.2 of Pan paniscus. Classification (NCBI taxonomy): domain Eukaryota; kingdom Metazoa; phylum Chordata; class Mammalia; order Primates; family Hominidae; genus Pan; species Pan paniscus. Next base: position 56,849,215 of record NC_073261.2, on the reverse strand, counting down.
ACTCACAATATCCTCCCCACCCCCACTCCTACCTCAAAGCTTTGGGGATGATCAAATGATAAGCAAAGCACCTAGCACACAGAAGGTGTTCCTGCCTTTCCCTTCCACCCCCACCTCCCTGCAAAAACCACTTTGTATTTGTATGATACATTACTTATCATAAAATTCTAAATCTGGAATATCTTCTCGAGATCAAGAGCACAAACCCAAATGCCTGAAGAGCCAGGGAGATCACATAAAGGAGTGACACAGTCCAGCTTTAACGAAACGTATGGAGGGTGTGTGATGACACAGACTCACTGTCAGGAAGATCACAGGGAGGAGTGGGGCCAGTGGCCCTGAGAAAGTTCATGCCCCTGCTCATGGGGCAGCCATTCCTCAATGCCAGCCAATTGCTGTCACGAAGGAACATGGGCTAAGAGTTGTCAAGTCTTTTGACTGCTAAAAACAGCTGGATCTTTAGGTGAGAGCTCCTGATTTAAAAATCAGGCAACAAACTTTAAAAAATCTCTTAAACCTTGTGCAGTTTAACGAAAACACATTTCTAAGCTAGGACTGAACCAGACGGCCCTGCTTCCGTCTTTACAAGGGCCTGTGAAGTCAGCAGTTCATGTACTACAACCTCCACTTGACCAACTGGGAAACTAAAACACAGTGAAAAGCCTAAGCATCCTCCTTAGTACTGCCACCTAGTGGCCGGACCAGGGCTAGACTGCAAGGGTGTCAACTGGTGTCCCCTCTCAAGCTGCTGTCCCCTCCCTGCAGCAGCAGATCATGCAGGAACACCTTCACTCCCAGGGAAGGGAGAAGGGGAAGGGAGAAGAGAAATGGCACAGTGAAAGGCAAGAGGGACTGCCCACAGCTCTGCCTGTCTAGCTGATCAGGTGGGAGAGTGTCCTCTCCACGGTGAGAGCTTGGGTGTACCATTCAGGTGGCAGAGTATCCTCTCCACGGTAAGAACCTGGGTGCACTATTCAGGTGGGAGAGTGTCCTCTCCACAGTTAGAACCTGGGTGCACTATTCAGGTGGCAGAGTGTCCTCTCCACAGTGAGAGCTTGGGTGGACTATTCAGGTGGCAGAGTGTCCTCTCCACAGTGAGCTTGCGTACACTATGCAGGTGGCAGAGTGTCCTCTCCACGGTGAGAGCTTGGGTGGACTATTCAGGTGGCAGAGTGTCCTCTCCACAGTGAGAGCTTGGGTGGACTATTCAGGTGGCAGAGTGTCCTCTCCACAGTGAGAGCTTGGGTGGACTATTCAGGTGGCAGAGTGTCCTCTCCACAGTGAGAGTTCAGGTACACTGTTCAGGTGGGAGTGTGTCCTCTCCGTGGTGAGAGCTTGGGTGGACTATTCAGGTGGCAGAGTGTCCTCTCCACAGTGAGAACCTGGGTGCACTATTCAAGTGGGAGAGTGTCCTCTCCATGGTGAGAACTTGGGTGCTCTATCCACAGCATCTGTGAGCTCCCACAAGGAATGACCCCCAAGAGGCTGATCAACACCCATCCACAACTTACATTGAAGACAACTTTGCCAAAAGCTTCGGAAGGAACAAAAGTTTTCAAAACTCTAGAACAGATGGCAAGGAGCACAGCAAAGTTTTTTCCAGGAGAAAAGGTCAATGCAAAGCATGTGTCAACACTGATTTCAGTGGGGGCTTGGGGTTTGTTTTTTTAATGTCAATCTCTCCTCACTTGCCTCAATTAAAAATCACCATGTGCCAGCTCCTTCTGGAGAACATGTCAAAGCAGTCCTTTCCCCAGGCAGATAGAACACCCAGATGGGGGATGACTTGAGGTTTTCAACTCCCTCTCTCCCCACTCAAGCTGTGGGCACAAAATCAGAGACTGGCAAACGGTGGTGGTTGTGGAGGTGGTACAGAAACATCAACAGAACCCAATCGAGGCCACAGCCCAGGCTGAACATGGCACACTGGCCTGGCTATTGGCTCTTTCTCTCCAGGACTGTTATGATTGATTGGGGAGGATCTCCAGCTCAGGAGGTTCTTTTTGGGGGTTTGGCAAGAGTCTCCCTCCTCCTCTCAAAAATTAATTTTCCAGGAAAAATACTTGCCTGGAACAAAAGGGAAGAGTTTAAGAAATCAAGTTGGTTCACAGATACCAGAGACTTTTTGATTACTGCACCTAGAACCACAGCACACTGGGCCTGGGCTATCAGCTAAGGCTGACCAAGAAAGGGCCTTTCCACAAGCTACCCGCCCCCACCTTTGCCGTACTGCTGCCACAGAGTTAGCTATCTGGCAAATGTAGAGAGATATGCTGAAAGACATCAGAAACTTAATATCATTTGAAACTTCGCAATGGCTTCTCACCCCTCTTAGAATAAAACTCCAAATACTGACCAAGGCCCGCAATTCCCAGAGTGATGTGGTCTCTCTCCAACCTAGCTCATACACCTCCACCTTCCAGTGCTCACTCTGTTCCAGCCACAAGAGCCTTCTTTCTTCTTCAGCATTGCTTATGCTCCAATCTGCCTAAGGATCTTTGCACATGCTTCTCCCTTTGGCCCTTTCACCCCATTCTTGGCCTGAGCCGCTCCTAGTAATCATCCTTCAGATTTCAGGCTAAACGTTACTTCCTTGCTAAGCCTTTCCTGATGGTCCCTGGCCCTCACTCCCATATGATTAAGTTCTTTGGTATACACAGCACCCTCTACTTTCCCTCCAGGACATACCATGAATATAATTAAACACTTATAGGGTAATTCCCGGTTGCATGCCTTCTTCCCCTGTACACTCTAAACTGCACAAGGGCAGGGACGATGACTGATTCACTGTGGCATCTCTGTCACCCAGCACAGTGGCTGCTCCACAGCAGGTTCTCAAGTGTTTGTTATACAATGTGTTTGCCGAGTACCATAAAGGATACCAATAAAAAATTTTTAAAAAACAACAAAACTACAATGACAGCAACAACAAAAACCCTTACCAGACCTTCAGAAGGTTAGAGTCTAGTATGGACTAGAAGGGACATATATTAAGAGAACATCCTCTTGGTGAAAAGGTAGAAAAAGCCTGCACTGCTCAGCCTGGCACAACTGAGCAGTGTGAGACAGGACTGAACCCTTCACCCCAGGGCAAGTGCTCAAGGTGGAACTTTAAGGGGAGCTTCACAGAAATCTCTCTGCTGTCACAATAATAAATACTTGTCCTACACACTATTGCTTCTTTCAAAAATAATAATTGTGCTGGAAATCAAAACGCTCTTCAGTTGAGAGGGAAAAGAAATGAAACACCCTATGCTCGATCCTGAAGCATCCCTTGCCTAAAGGAATGGAGAGCCTCTTGGGCATAAATTGTGCTCATCCCTCTAATCCACCGGGGCCACAATCTCCTAGTAAGTGATGAGCAAACCAGAGCAGCAGAGGTCAGCCGGAGGGAGCAGCATCGGTGCTCACATGTGTCAGTCCCCACCCATGCTACAGACCTTCAAGCTGTGGCTCTGATCATTTCAACCAGGACACCATGTGTTAGTGGACTACATTCTCCAAAAGAGAATGGGAGACTCAGCAAAGCTGAAGTTCCAGCTGACATTCTCTCAGCTCCCAAACGTTAATTCGAGAACATTCCAGTTCAACTTCATGCTTCAAAGCTTACACAGTTTTCCACACTTACTGCTTTTGTAGAAAGATCGGGTTAAGTAACTGTGAATCCTGAGCACTTTCTAGTGTAATGATGTGAGTTTAGTAGCCAGGTTATGGAATACGCACTGGCATCAAAGGTACATAAATGTTTTCAACTTTTTTTTTTTTTTTTTTTTTTTTTAAGACAGGGTCTCGCTCTGTTACCCAAACTGGAGTGCAGTGGTGCAATCATGGCTCACTGAAGCCTTGAACCCTCAGGCTCAAGTGATCCTCCCAGCTCAGCTTCCCAAGTGGCTGAGACTAGAGGTGCATGCCACCACACCCAACTAATTTTTAAATTTTTTGTAGAGACAGGATCCTGCTATGTTGCCCAGGCTTGTTTTCAACTCTTTAGGTTTCCTTAGAACTGGTCTCCAGACACAACTACTTTTTCCAGGTCATCCTATTCTGCCCTGACCCTCCTATGTTCTGAAAGATGGGCTCTCATGCTGGAAAGCAGGCTGACGTTTTCTTAGCTCCCAACCATTAGTTACAGAGCATTCTGACTTAACTTCGTGTTAAAGCCTTTCCTCTGACATTCAGGCTATCTGACCACACAACTGTCATCCATCAGCCCCTAGGTCGTGGTCCTTCAATCAGGACTGGGCACCAGCTCACAATATCCTCCCCACCCCAACTCCCACCATTGCCAAGTTGATTTCACTGAGTCTTAAGAATTCTATCCCCAAACCCAGAATCCATCCCTTCTACTGCACCCCTGATGCCCCTTAGCTCAGGCCTTCCTCTTTTCTTACTGAAAAACTAAAATAGAGTCATAAGTTTCTGTGCCTCCAGTCTCTTTCTAAAACTTGTATGGAATAACTCCTCTTAAAAGCATTCATTAGTCCCTTCGAGCCAGAGGAAAGTCCAAATTCCTTAATGCAGCAGAATATAAGAGCCTTTATACGTTTCCCCATTTTATTATGAAAAATTTCAAACACACAGTAAAGTTGAAAAGATCAAACTGCAAACATCCATACACCCACCACTTGTAGAATCCACAAGTATTAACATTTTGCTATACTTCTTTTATCAGCTGTTTATCATCCATCTATCCAAACATCAACTCATCTCATTTTTGATGCATTTCCAAGTCAGTTGCAAACCTCAGTGCACTTCCCCCTAAATACTTCAGCATACATATCTTTAGTATTCAGGGTTCATCATTCTTTTTGGGGATGAGGGTAAATAAAATTTATTTACAGTGAAATGTACAAATCTTCAGTGTGCTATTGGATGAGTTTTGGTAAGTGAACACACTCAGGTAACCCAAACCCCCATCAAAATATAAAATCTTTCCATCTCACACAAAGTCCCTCAGGCCCCTTTCCAGACAATCCCACCCAAATCCTCCCATAGGCAACCGCTGTTCTGATTGTTTTCATGTATTATTAGTTTAGCCTACTTTAGAACTTCAGAAAAATAGACTCATATGGTATGTGCTTTTTTGTGTAAGGATATTTTACTCATCATAATTGTTTATGTTGTTGAATGTATTAGTAGTTTGTTAATTTTCATTGCTGACTAGTATTTCATTATTTGAATAAATCTGTTTGTCCTCTCCCTTACGGATGGACACGTGGGTTATTTCAGATTGGGGCTGTTATAAAGAAAGCTCTAAGAGCACTGTTGTACAAGTCTTTTTGTGCCATGTTTTTATTTCTCTGGGGTAAATACCTAAGAGTAGAAGTGCTGGGTCACTGGATAGGTATATGTTTAATTTTATAAGAAAGTGACAGAGCTTTTCTTATACCAACAATGTGATTGTACCATTGTATACTCCCACCAAAAATGTATGACAGCTCCAGTCCCTTTATAATTTGAATATTGCCCTTTCCTCACTCAGCCTCATCTCTCAATACTCCCTCTTCCTCACCTCTGCTCCTCCCAACCCAACAAACTTTCAGAACTTTAACCTTTTTGCTGCTTTATTCTCAGGAGGTTCACACATGCTGTTTCCTCTGCCTGGAATATCCTGTCTCAGTCTTCTGCTTGACAAAATGAGTTTACAATTGTTAAAATAACACCTCTTCTGCAAAGTCCTCCCTGTCCCTGCCAGTCACCCAAATTTTCAGATTACCATACATGTGGCCTGAAGCTCTATTTTACCATACATGTGGCCTGAAGCTCTATTTTGTTGCACTTATCATAATGTATTGTGATTATCTTGGATGTGTTAATCTCTCCACTAGACAGACAAGGCAAAGAGGGAACCACTCTTTTCTGCCGTAGAAATGATACTTGTTATTCCTACCAGTGTAAGGATTTTGGATACTGTGAACCTATAAAAACAACATTCTAGGCTGTTCTCTAGGTAGGGCACCTGAAAAATGAGTCACCAAAGAAAATAAAACTAGCAAGGAGAGCTTCTTATTTATCTTGGAATACTCAGGGCTAATACAGTGCTTAGCACGTGGTAGATGATTAATAGATGTTTGGCAAATTAATAGCACATCCAATCATGTTGCTTCCCTACTTATAAGTCTCCTCTAGCTCTTGATCATCTACAAGATTAAATCTCTTAATATGATGTACAAGGCCAGTCATAATCTGGAACCCACAGTGAACTCCTGAGAGTGCCTGGCCAGTGTTCTCTGATGCCTCTGTGCTTTTCTGTATGTACCCTGTACTGGAATGTCCATCCCCTCTTTAACTGGTAAACTCACAGCTCTAAGTCTAGGTGTAGATCAAACCAGGACTTCTCTGTGAACTTTCACCCAACACAATGCCCACCCCCATGCCCACCCTGATTTTTTCACCCTGATTATATCCCACTTGTATGCATTCTAGTCTTTCTTGCTAGGACTATATTCTCTCACAGGGCAAGGATTTTATTTTTATTCATTGTACGAAACACATTGGCCTAGTTTATCATACTCTTCACCCTATGCTAAAATAATGATTAGAGATGTATTATGTCAAGTGATCCTCTTTCCCTCCCACAGCTAACTGGACCAGGAGAGGACACCTGGAGTGCATTCTCCCTTGAGAATCCGAAGTGATGACCTAGGAACTGTAATCAAATGGTGCTACACAACCATGTAGACTAGGCTGATGGCTGCTACTGTCAGCCATGTGTGTTCCAGAGAGACAGACAGAGAGGCAGACAGAAGAACTACCTGGTAACTTCCAACACCCACAAAATCTAGCTTCACTTCCTGCTGTTGGGTTCTGGGAGGTTCCCTTGTACTTATCCAATACACTCCTTTTTACTTAATCTAATCTGAATTAAATTTCTGTTCCTTGCACCCAATGACTCTAAGTCACCTTGCACCAATATGTCTGTAGAACATATGAGCTCAATAATATGGGTTTCAATAATTTTAACAATTACAGGCTTTAATAGAAACTACCCAGAACAGAGTGTTAAAATATAATACTAAAAATTACACTTGATGAGTTAGAATTTTTAAGATAAGGACTAGATTTACATTAAAACAGTATTTGCATTAGTATACTGAGACCAAGGAAGAAAAATGGTCAAATACCTATTTGGGAAAGGACAGACACAGAGAAGTGGACAGGGGTACATGGCTTGCACTGTTACCTTTCTTGAGCTGACAGATCAGTGTTAGGGAGGACAGGAGCCAAGATCTCTGCCACTCAGAGCACTCATTACCTGGGAATGCTGTGAAGATGGTTTTCACCTGGGATTATCAGAAAGCAATCGCAGAGAAGAGGATTAAGCCCTCAAACAGGAGGAAACACATAGGCTGGAGTCTTTCATATCAGATGAAATAAAAGCCCAGCCACAGACAAACCTGGCAAGGCCTGTGAAGAAGGTAAGTTTCCAAGAAGGACCAAGGAGCATGCCAGCACCAACTGATGAACTGAATTACATCAGGGGAAAACTTACTCCACCTTTGGTGTGAAACCAGGGTCAGGACTAGGGTGAGGGGAGTGAGGTACTTGCCCTGAGCACAAAAGGACAGACTCAGAATTACTGATTTTTTCTTGGTCTTGGGCTGCAGGGTGGCTGAGCACAACACTGTTACTGATCCTGTCTTTATTCTAAATTCTAATATTTTGTTCACCATGGTTGTTTGCATTAATTTTTATTTTTAAAAAACTGAGGCCAGGCATGGTGGCTCACACCTGTAATCCCAGCCGAGGTGGGCAGATCACCTGAGGTGAGGAATTCGAGACCAGCCTGGCCAACATGGAGAAACCCCTGTCTCTACTAAAAATACAAAAATTAGCCAGGTGTGGTGGCACACAACTGTAATCCCAGCTACTCGGGAGGCTGAGGCAGGAGAATCCCTTGAACCCGGGAGGAAGAGGTTGTAGTGAGCCGAGATCATGCCACTGCACTCCAGCCTGGGCAACAAAAACGCAACTCTGTCTTTTAAAAAAAAAAAAAAAGCATACAAATATTCTTTATCTTGATTACTGAGTCTTGAGTGCCCCTTAAATTCTGCACTTGAGGCGAGTGGCTCACCCCAGTCCTGGCTGTGTGAAAACGCTGTATGCACAAGAGAGAAGTCTGCCCAGGCACTGATCTCTCTGTCGTCCTCTCACTGTGCTTCCAAAAGACCTGAGAGGTCAAGACATTCCTCCGGGTAAACAGAAACCTAGTGACTCCAAGGAAGTGAGAGCTGGGTAATAGGAAGAGAAACAAAACTGAGGAGTCAGTTTCTGGCTCTCAGTGGAAGCTCCAGCGATGCAGTAAGCTCCAGGGATGGCCGACTCAGCCCTCTTGGGCAAAGCTGAGATCAGACTTGACTCAGGCTCCAAATAAAACATAAAGAAACCCAGCTTCCCTGAAGCAGAGACCTAGCATTAACAACCTAAAAACCAAATGAGTATAAACTCATCAACTAGATTGATAATAAATGGGTACCAGGCAAAACAGAACAGAGACAGAATGTGGGCTGGGGAGGAAGGTGGGTCTTCCATAACCAGAGTCTTGGGGGCCTCAACAAAGGGTTGAAGAGAGAGGCCACGAGGTCAGTGCAGAGCAGTCAGAAGCCTAAGGAAAAAATATCTGAAGCTTAATTAGGAAAGTGCTCATTCATTCAGAAGCCAGGACAGGGCACCAGGACAAACCAAGGTGTCACACGGTTTAGACAAGATTTATGCTAAAACAAGGAGGAGAAGTAGCTCTGAAGAAGAACAGGGAATCCCACCTGACCTGGAAGGAAGACGAGGAGCATTCCACCCAAGTATCTAATGCTAGTGGTAAGGCTACATGTCAAAAAATGTTGAGAAGAGGGAAAGGAATGGGAGCTGAGTAATCCATAAGCTGCATCGGCAAGTAGTCTCAGTGAGGCAGAAAGACCTCTGGTAGAATGTTGGCTGGCGTGTGCCTGGAAAGCAATGTGGCAATATGCATAAAAACCCAAGAGATCTTTCAACTCCAAAATTCCACTTCTAGGAATCCATCTTAAGGAAATAACCTGAAATATCCACAAAGTATGTACAAAAATAGTTAAGACAGGCCAGGTTTGGTGGCTCACACCTGTAATCCCAGCACTTTGGGAGGCCGAGGCAGGCAGATCACTTGAGGTCAGGAGTTCGAGACCAGCCTGGCCAACATAGTGAAACCCATCTCTACTAAAAATACAAAAATTAGCTGGGCGTGGTTGCGGGTGCCTGTAATCTCAGCTGCTTGGGAGGCTGAGGCAGGAGAATCACCTGAACTTGGAGGGTAGAGCAGTGAGCTGAGATCATGCCACTGCACTCCAGCCTGGGTGACAGAGCAAGACTCCATCTCAAAAAAAATAAATAAATAAAAATAAAGTCAAGACAAAAAAACTATAAACATAAAAAATAGAAGTCACTTAAATGCCCAATGAAAAGAGATTAGAGCCAGGCATGGTAGCTCAAGCCTGTAATCCCAAGCACTTTGGGAGGCTGAGGTGGATCACTTGAGGTCAGGAGTAGGAGTTGGAGACAAGCCTGGCCAACAGTGAAACCCCATCTCTACTAAAAATACAAAAATTAGCTGGGTATAGTGGTGCACACCTGTAATCCCAGCTACTCGGGAGGCTGGGGCAGGAGAATTGCTTGAATCTTGAATCCAGGAGGCGGACGCTGCAGTGAGCAGAGATCACACCACTGCACTTCAGACTAGGTGACAGAGTAAGACTCCCTCTGGAAAAAAAAAAAGAGAAGAGAAAGAGAGAGAGATTGGGGCTGGGCATGGTGGTGTATGCCTGTAGTCCCAGCTACTTGGGAGGCTGAGGCAGGAGGATCACTGGAGCCAGGGAGTTCAAGGCTGCAGTGCACAATGATCCCGCCTGTGAATAGCCACTGCACTCCAGCCTGGGCAACATAGCAAGAGCCCATTGCCTTAAAAAAATAAGAGAGAGAGAGAGAGATTTGGTTTAAAAAAAAAATAGTTTGTTTATACGAAAGAACATTCTATAGCTAGTAAAATATTGAACATTAAATGTACACGACGGGGATGGTGGCTCATGCCCATAATCCCAGTACTTCTGGAGGCTGAGGCGAGAGGATTTCCTGAGGCCAGGAGTTAAAGATCAGCTGGGCAACATAGCAAGACCTCATCTCTACAAAAACAAACAAAATAGCTGGTGGTGCACACTTGTGGTCCTAGCTACTCGGGAGGCTGAAACAGGAGGATCACTTGAGCCCAGTGATCATACATTAAACTATGATACATACATAGTTCATACATTGAACTATCATTGTGCCACTGCACTCCAGCCTGGGTGACAGGGCGAAATTCTGTCTTTACAAATAAAAATACGTATAGCAAAAAGACTACAAAAAAAAAAAAAAAAACCACACACACAACAAAATGCTGTGACTAAAACAAAACAAACAACTTCTAAGACTGATTTACTTGTGGATGATGATCTATGTTCTATAATGACCATATATTATCTTTTTTTCTATGAAAATACATTTTTGGTTGTTTGTTTTTAGAAAAACCTGTCCTCCAAACTTGAGGCTTGTTAAGAAGGCGACCCTCCAAGAAGGACCGGGAGCACACTAGCACCAATCAATGAACTGAATTATGTGAGGGGAAAACTTCCTTTGTCTCTGGTATAAAACCAGGGCCAGGACTAGGGTAAGGGGAATGAGGCACTTGCTAGGGGCACAAAATTTAGAAAGGTGCCAAAAAAACTCAGTAGTTCAGATAAATACTATTTTACTGCAATATTTTTTAAAAATTGAAATTAGGGCAAATAAAATCCAAGATAAACAAATTTTTTTTTTTTTTGAGACAGAGTTTCACTCTTATTGCCCAGGCTGGAGTGCAATGGCGCAATCTCGGCTCACTGCAACCTCCGCCCACAGGTTCAGGCGATTCTCCTGCCTCAGCCTCCCAAGTAGCTAGGATTACAGGCACGCGTCAACATGTCGGCTAATTTTTGTAATTTTAGTAGAGACAGGATTTGGCTACACTGGCCAGGCTGGTCTCGAACTCTTAACCTCAGGTGATCCACCCGCCTTGGCCACCCAAAGTGCTAGGATTACAGGCGTGAGACACCGTGCCCGGCCACAAATTTCAAATTTTTAAATAAAGACAGGATCAGTATTTCAGTATTGATTTTTCTTTTTGCCTCAGGCTCCAATATGGCTGGGCTCAGCACAGTTACTGATCCTGTCTTTATTTTAAATTCTGATACTTTGTTCATGGAAGACTTTTTGCATTAATTTGTTTCTTGCTTACTGTAATCCTGATGGGCTAATTTCCTAGAAAATGTTTTCACCCTTCCATCATGGTCAGGGCAGTGGGGCACACCAATGCCTGTCTGCTCTAATGCCAGCCCTAAACAGGAACAAAAGAAGAATGAAAGTACCCTGGAGCGGGGAATAGCCTGGTCTAAAGAAACCCACGCACTCTCTCAGGCCCTGCCAGACCACAACTCCTATGAAACCCTCCTCACTCTCCACTAGCCCAAGCTCTCTCCCCAGTGACTTTCTGGGATTAAAACAGAAAAATCCATTAAGAAAATACACAATGTACAATGATTGACAACCCCTCCCTAACCACAAGGGGAGTGTTAGTCTTTAACAGAATACTATTTTAAGATACATATATGTTAACAATTATGCTTGAGGTTTTTTTTTTCTAACTTTTATTTTAGGTTTGGGGATACATGTGAAGGTTTATTAATTATGTAGGTAAACTCGTGTCACGGGGGGTTTGTTGTACAGATCATTTCATCACCCAGGTATTAAGCCCAGTACCCAATAGTTATCTTTTCTGCTCCTCTCCCTCCTCCCACCCTCCACCCTCAAGTAGACCCCAGTGTCTGCTGTTTCCTTCTTTGTGTTCCTAAGTCCTCATCATTTAGCTCCCACTTACAAGTGAGAACATGCAGTATTTGATTTTCTGTTCCTGCATTAGTTTTATGCTTGAGTTTCAATGGAGGTATAAACACATAAGCATTCCAAAAACAAGTGAATCAGAGTGAATGAAAATGATTAGCTCAATTAACCATGCTTATGAGAAGTTTATCAAAGCCTAGGTCCACCTGGTGATTTCCGTATATGCCTAGAAAAAAATGGCCTCTAGAGCCTCGCTTCTACAAGATCAAATAAATGACCATGGAAGTGTCTCCACCTTAGATAGCGGTCTGAAAAACTGCTCTGGTAACAACATAAATATAATCCAAATATAAAGGGGAAGAAACATACATGCAATATCATTCTCCACGGCATTAAGACCACATGGCCTAGTCCCTACCAGACCTTCACATCTTCCAGCTACTTAACAGCACATCTGTTTAGGACACATCCAAAAATAGCACTATTGAGATTCAGCTCTGCGCCAAGCACTTTCACATGCATTACCTAATTGCATCCTCATGACAAGCCTGTGAGGCGAGTACTATTACACCAGTCTTGCCGACGGGGAACCAACTGCAGGTTCACTCTGAGCAGCAGAACCCCTGTCTTCTGCCCAAAATCTGGTTGTTTGCCCAGTGCTCTTGGCCTGTGCCTAGCAGGCTCATTTCTTAAAGCCCACCTACAAGAGGATCCTCCAGCATGTTCTACTGTGCTTTTCTCACCAAGTTACCCATCACTCATCAGAGACTCAAGGCCCAGTTTACCAATAAGTAAAATGAGACACCGCAAGGTAAGAAATTCACCTGACTTTCCACTGTCTGATCTCTGACCCCACGTACTTAAGAGGGGGCAGGGTGCCATCCTGAGGAACTAGACTACTCTGTAGAATTTACTCCCCCGCTGTGAAGAAGAAATGGTGCCCTAACACTCATTCCAGGTGAAACATCCCCTCTACCCTCCATGACAGGCAGAGCTGAGTGGCAATATGGGAGAGCGCCAAGAACTACTGGTACACAGTGGAGATCATTTCCCAGACCAGGCTGTGGTAGGGATTTCAGCTTCAAAGATTGAGTTACATTCTTTCCTTCCTGGCCCTAACCCCTACTCTTGTCCTTTGTACTTGCCTCAACAGCTGGAAGCAGGGTGCAATCTACACTGTGCCAAAACAGGAGGCCAGGGCAAGACTTCTCTTAATCCCCACTCACCACAACTGTCTCCACAGGAGGCAGGAGGGACTCAGACCAAGAGCCAGCACATTCCCATGGGGGCTAGCGCTGTAGGTTGGGGAGGGGGCAGGGATGGTGGAGATGGTGGACTTATTCTTAAATTCTATTTATTTTCACCATTCCTGGGTATTCCTTTCACCTTCATCTTCACTAAGGCACCCTAAGCAATTCAGTCTCCCAAGACAACATGATCTGAGGTGGAAGGAAGGGCCAGAGTTGGAGAAGAGGAAGAATTCATTGCATTCTCCACCCCCTTCCCTCCCTCGGGCTGTTAAAGGGAACAGGGCCACCTCGCCTCTCAGCTTTCAAGCAGTAATTAATTACTACAAGTCCAGGGCTTTAGATGAAGTGAAAAATGGTTAGCATTAGACAAAATCAGATCTTGCACACATCCCGATAGGGTTACATTAGTAAGAAGACGTGATGGGAGTGCGGAAAATGTTTTCAGTGAAATATAGAATAGAAAGATGCCTTTAGGCTTTTCTCTGAATGCTGAATAGTAAGAGATGCTGACTGTGGTCAGAGCCTGCTTCATGGCAATTAGTGATTCAATCCTAAGGAAACCTGAGAGTCCAATGCTGAGCACATCAACAACCTGGCTCAGACTAGTGTTCAAATGCAATGAGATCCTGCTTGCAGGTGCACCACCTCCTCCCCAACTCCCACTGATCTATACAGCACAGCTACCCACTTTTTTATCTGAAGCTATTTCCAGGGTCAAAAATGCCATTTAAAAATCTCTGAACACCGAGAGGAGCCACCATTCCTCCCTTTCCACCACCCCAATCTACCAACACTCTGAAGTCCTAAAACGTCCCAAATCCCTCAACGTTTACATTCCCTGCTTCTAAGTCTCCTCTATCTGAAGCCCAGCCTGGCTTCCCCTCCTGTCTCTAGAGCCCATCGTTTAGGGACTTCACTCCCTGAAGAAACTGTTCCCTCTCTACTGCCTTTCTCCCACCAGTGTTTAAACAAGCTCCAAGTCTCTCTGATCATAAAAAGAAACAAAAATCTCTTCATCTCTTTTTTTTTTTTTTTTTCAGACGGAGTCTCGCTCTGTCGCCCAGGCTGGAGTGCAGTGGCGCGGTCTCGGCTCACTGCAAGCTCCGCCTCCCGGGTTCACGCAGTTCTCCTGCCTCAGCCTCCCAAGTAGCTGGGACTACAGGCGCGTGCCACCATGCCCGGCTAATTTTTTTGTGTTTTTATTAGAGACGGGGCTTCACTGTGTTAGCCAGGATGGTCTCGATCTCCTGACCTCGTCTTTACCTCTTTCTTGATCCAACTAGCTACCACCCCTTTCCTCTCTTTCACAACTAGACATTTCAACCTGTCTATTCTCTCACTCTCTCCACATTCTACCTCCCAGTCATTCAGAAACCTCTTATGAAGTAGATTCTGCCCTCTCCAAGGCCCAGGACCTCTCTGTGGCTCAATCAAGCAGATGGTTTTCAGATGGTACCTTGTGTGACAGCTACTGAGCACTTTTCACTGGTGACATTCTTGAATCACTCTTTCCAGCCAGGCCTGGTGGCTCATGCCTGTAATCTCAGTACTTTGGGAGGCAGAGGTGGGAGAACTGCTTGAGCCGAGGGGTTGAGACTAGACTGGGCAACATGGAGAGACCCCATCTCTACAAAAAATACAAAAATTAACTGGGTGTGGTGGTGCATGCCTAGAGACCCAACTACTCAGGAGACTGAGGTGGGAGGATTGCTTGAGCCCGGGAGGTGGAGGTTGAAGTGAGCTGAGAAGCTGAGACTGTGCCACTGCACTCCAGCCTCAATGACAGAGCCAGACCATGTCTAAAATAAAGAATTTTAAAAACTACTCTTTCCTTTGGGCTTCCAAAGAAAAGGACATGACATGCTCAGTATTTCCCCTACATCTCTGTCCACTTCTTGATCTCCTTTAGAGTTGTTCGTCTTCCTCCTGTTCCTTAATTGCCAGTGTTTCCTCAGCGTTCAGTCCTGAGTCATCTCTGTTCACCCTATAAATGCGCCCTGGTTGATTTCACCCATTAGGCATTTAAACATCCTTTAATTACATTCATAATATTGACAACTATCTCCAGAGGTCCAGACCCATATATTTGACTTTCTCAATTAAGCTGATAAACATTTCCACTTGTAATTTTCACAGGCACCCCAAACTCAACATGTTTAAAACTGAAATCAAACCCCAGGTGTCCCCTCCACACATACCTCCCAAGCCTCCCTTTCTGTGTTCCCCAATGCTGTGACCACCATCTACCCCATTTCCTGTCTTCAGAAACTCCCTCTCCCCAATATCCAACTAACAACCAAATCTTGATGATTTGTCTCCATCTCTTTCAAGTCTGCTAACTTCTACCCATACTAACAGCCACTGGCTTATTTCAGATCCTCCTCATTTTTCTCCTAGACTACTAGAATTTCTTAGTGTACTCTCAGAACAGAAACCTTTGGTGGGGGTCTGTGCAACTCAATGATCCACCTTTCTCTGGACATCCCCTCTCCTCCACCCATTATGTTTGTACTAAAGAATACCCTTTCCCCATCCTTGCCAGACTTCATGGGACCATCATGGACATCTGATCCACACCAGGCAACTCAGATTCTTTCCTGGAAAAGTGGAATTTGGTATAAGTATGTGCAGACAACTTAAACTACAGCAAGTGAAAAGTGGGAGCTGCACGGAAACCATATGGTGCCATAGGAATATTGAACAGAGAAAGTCTATCTGCATTAAAAAAGAAGACCAAAGCAGAAGCAGAAAAAAAGCAGAGATGAGAGAGAGAGAGAAACACTCCTGGTGGCCTTTTTCTTCCTAATTTCAGACTCTTGGCGAGGGTCGGTAGCACTTTTGCTCCAGGTTCCGTTAGAAACACCCACCAACTTGTCTTTTTCACATTTCCCTTTTTATTTCAGCTCGTTTAAGTAGATAACTGTTAATGTGCCCACAGAGTGTCTTGGTTAATACATTTGAATCCACTCACTTCTTCTCACTTGATCTCAGCTCTCCTATCTATAAAACCAAAAGACTGAATTACATGAACTCTATGAAGGCTTTAATGCACTACATTCTTTAAGCAGAGTATGTGTGCTTTTTCTATATTCAGTCTAATGCGCAAAATGATGGTCACCACCAGCCCAAGGACAGTCATATGCATATTTAGGGTTGCATTTTGTTACAAGTTTTTAAACTATGCAAGTTTACAAGCAAATTAGTAAAAATGATCTTTTTTTTTTTACAGAAGTACATGTAAGTAACACATGCTTTACATATTAGATATTTAATAAGTAGCTTATGAATTTATCTAGAGCCTGCTGAGAGGACAAAAGGTTTTGTTTTTTAATTTTATCTATTTATTTATATATTTTTTGAGACGGAATCTCACTCTGTCTCCCAGGCTGGAGTGCAGTGGCACGATCTCGGCTCACTGCAACCTCCGCCTCCCGGGTTCAAGCAATTCTCCTGCCTCAGCCTCCTGAGTAGCTGGGATTACAGGCACACGCCACCACACCCAGCTAATTTTTGTATTTTCAGTAGAGATGGGGTTTCACCACGTTGGCTCCTGACCTCATGATCCACCCACCTCAGCCTCCCAAAGTGCTGGAATTACAGGAGTGAGCCACTGCGCCCAGCTAGTTTTGTTTTTTTAAAAACAGTGCACTACAATCAGTGTGGCATTGTAGAGTGAATGTATTTTTTTCTGCAATAATATAAGGATGACTAGTGAAAAGTATTCTCTAAATACGTTTGAAAATGGCCCATTTGAAAATGGACTGGCCCACCTGCCGAGTGTCAAATGAGATTGCTAAATTGCAGAGCAATGTTTTAATTCAGGGCTTCAAAAAAGGGAGTAATTTAAAAATGTACATTTATGATAACAGGTTGAAAATTGACATAAAACACTTTCTTTAGGTTAAAAATAGATCTTTTTTGGGCTGGGCATGGTGGTTCATGCCTATAATCCCAGCACTTTGGGAGGCCGAAGTGGGAAGATCACTTGAGCCCAGGAATTTGAGACCAGCCTGGGCAACACAGCGAGACCCAGTCTCTACAAAATAATTTTTTAAAAACTTAGCCAGGCATGGTGGTGTGCATCTGTGGTCCTAGCTACTCAAGAGGCTGTGGTGGGAGAATTGCTTGAGCCCAGGTGGTTGAAGCTGCAGTGAGCCATGATTGCGTCACTGCATTCCAGCCTGGGTGACAGAGTGCCCTGTCTTTAAAAAAAAAAAAGTGCATTTTTGAAGATAAATCAGTGTCGTGTGAAAAATATTTTTTTTAAAGACAAATTTTGGCTTTTGCATTTTGTAAAATTCATAAGCTACTTATTAAGTATCTAATTTACAAAATACATATTACATCACTGATAAAGTACTTAGTAAATAAATAGCTAAATGCTGATAGAGTCTGATTCAGCAAGCCTGAGTGGGGCCCTGGATCTATTTTTTACAAAAGCCTCACAGACAACACAGATCATCTGCCAGTTTGGGGGGAAACACTGTCCCAGGATCAGGACATATTTCAGATCTCTTTGAAATAAGAAGTAGAAACTGCAGTATACTGAGAACACTTAGAATAGAATCAGAGTATCTCTATACATGAAAAACCTCCGTGTGTGCGTGTGTGCACGTGTGTGTGTGCGTGTGTGTGCGCGTGTGTGTGCGTGCACACATGCACAAGACTAAATTAAATAAACCCTACCAGTGGTTTCGGGGTAGGAGAGGTGGTGAGGAAGTTCGCCCACGCTGGCTCTTTTGGTCTGGGGAAGGAAGCTAATGACTTTGCAAATTCCTGTCCCCTAAAAAGACCTGCTACTGGGGGGTGAGGGCGGAACATCATAACCCACATTCTAAATGGCTATTCAATATTCTACAGAGAAACCTCTTGCCAGCTGTCTGCTCAAGCTAAAAGTTCGAACGTTAAAAAAATCAAGTGAAAGACACAAGGTTAGTCCACACTCCACAAACGGCGTCCAACAAGAAGTGGTGGTCAAAAGGAAGAGAAGAGACAGACTCAGATGTGGAAATAAAATTTTCTGTTCCAAAGTCATTGCAAACTTACAGAAAGAATGCTGATGTCTAGCATTTCAAAACTCTTCCCTGGAGCTCTGAGGACTCTGTTGCTGGAAGTTAAGACACCAGTGAGAGCCCCATATTACCCCTACAGGGTTATATCTGTTGACTGTGCAGTTACACCCACCGTGATCATATGTAACTGCCACAGCCACAGAACTCCTGGCAGCAATTCAAATAAAACTCCACGTGAGAGATACCAAAAGGCAACAGAAAGAACCATCAGGAGTCAGGAGGCCTAGTTGTGGTCCAAGTTCCACAAATAACAAGCTATGACCTTGAGCAAGTCACTATACTTCACTGGCCCTCAGTTTCCTTATTTATAAAGTGAAAGTGAGGGACATAAACATCTCTCACCTTTGGAGCTGGACATTTGCCACATTTTGGTGATTTTTCAGGGATATGAAATACACCAAATAACCTCCGAAATTCTATACAGGGATTTGAATTACTAATTCTTTAAAAGACAACATTGCTTTCACACTGGAGTGTGGTGGTGAGCAGAGGATGGAAGTAAATTAAAAGAAGCTCCCTGACAGGTGGGAAGTAGAGGCAGGAATTAGGGAAGCATTACTTCCTTGGGGATATTCACTCTTTATGCTGCAATCACTCTGATCTCCCTAATATAGGCACATTTTTGAAACCTGAAGGCAAAGAGATTTTCTGTTAAAGATTCTCTGAAAGAGTGTTCAGGAAGTTTAATAATTTCCTTGAAAGTCACTCCTTGTATGTCTACTGTACAAGCAGTACAAGCAGTGTGTCCACATCCTCCTGGGTCTCGGCTTCATGGCTGAAAGTCCAAAGAGCCCGTTCAGCATTAGAGCTATACCCTTAGTGGGTCCAAAGACTCACTCTCTTCACCTGCCACTTTCTTGATATATGTACAATTTTTTCATCTGATTCTTGGCCCTGAGTCCATTTAAAGGCAACTCACTAGGTGCCATGAGCATTGTGGTTTGTGTTTCTATTCTAAGTTGACTTCGTTCCACTTTTTCAAGTTTCTGGATATTTTTTCAAGCTACGGATCTTCATCCACAGCACAAAATGTCCACTTAAAAAAATAAAGTGGATTTCTCACTCTTTCCCCTGAATGGAAAAAAAATGTCTTAGTTGTCTCTCCAGGTAAACCTGGGGTATCAGCCATGTTCTGACAGCCAGCTTCACCTGACCACCCTTCCCTAATAAGGAACCTCTTTTACAGAATAATTAACCTTCTACACTGCTCTCCAAGCTAATGGGGAACATCTGCTTAGGAGCCCTCCATGGCTGCTTCATCTCCCTCCCCGCAAAACCCACCCGCCTCCTTCAAGAAAGGCCCTAATGATTCTGGTATAGTTACCTTCTCTCCCTACCCCCTTTAACAATCTAGCATCTTCCTTAAAAAACACAATCAGGGAATCCTAACCAGGCAGGCGTGACTCCTAAGCAGATGGCAGGCCTCATAATTAGGTCATTACATAATACCTCTTCTCTAACTAGCTTCTCTCCACCTCATTCCGAGACTCTGGGTTGATGAGCTTTACACTGTGGTTACTTTAATTATAATTCGCTCTTGGGAACTTGGTAATACCATGTTTTGATAAAAGAAAAGAAATGGGGTAAGAGTATAGGAAAGTCAGAGTCAGAAGGTTGCTTTCAGCTTCAGTTTTGAATAGTCCAGACTTGTACGGGTAACTTTTTCTCTTGGTGCCTTGGTTTCCCAACTTGTTTCAAGTTGGGAACTTGACTCAAGCCAATCTCCAGTTGCACTGGTTCTAATACAGGACTCAAGCTAAACGTTACATCACATGACATGATTTCTAAGGGACACTACGTCACATTTAGGTGTCAGGTCAGGCTCTTGGTGACACACCATTGAACTAGATTGCACAAGGTGGTATCCTCACGCACACAGGCAGCGACTGGTCTCAGTAAGATCCCAGGTCAGCATCAAGTCTTTGAACTCCCTCAACCTTCAACCCCAGGCACTCAGAGACCTCGATTACTCACCAGGAAATCTAAAGCCTTCCACCTCACTTCCAGTGCAGCGTCCCCACTCTGGTCTCCCTCCTTCTCCTAGAGCTTTCCACACTCTAAAAATCACTGTTCCCTTTGCCCAACAACTACACTGCCTTTCTTACCAATCTGTTTTTAGGGATCCTGGGTCTCATACCCATCTTATATCTGTATGAATAGTCTACAGTGAAGAAAAGTCATCTACGTACATGTTCCCATTTCCTCATCACAATAAACCCAAATTATCATTTTGTAGATTCAAAAACTGAGGTCGATAAGTGTTATCCAAAAAAACTACATAAAAATTCAAGCTTTAATTGAGGATTATAAGAAGAGACTATTCTATGAAAAGGAGAGATCTATAATCTGCAATTGGCATAACATATAAGAGATATTCTTTTTTAAATTAATTTTTTGTAGAGATGGGGTCTCACTTTGTTGCCCAGGCTGGTTTCAAATCCCTGGCTTCAAGCAATCCTCCTGGCCCGGCCTCCCAAAGTATTGGGACTACAGGTGTGAGCCACTGCGCCCAGCCAGGAGATATTCTTAAGCTAGAGGTCCATGTCCCCACACCACCCCAACTCCCCAAGGACCTCTGGTTAACATTTATGCTTCGTCACTGAGTTTTCCAAGTTCTGACCCTGGACTGGGACAGTAGTTATGTTGGCCCCTGGTTCCAATGGGCTGGCCTAGGAGCTTGGTGCCTGCCATCACTGCAATTCTCAGACTCCAATACCTAACGCTACCCTCCTCTCCAGAGTCCTGTCCAAAGTCCTGTATCTCTCCTGCATCATTAAAGGCAGCCTTGAGTTCTAAAACCTACTGAAAAATACCAGAAACCAAATTTAAGAATCACTTATCCAAAAAGTATGTTTGGACTAGATCAAAAGTTTTACATATGATGTGGCATATGGTACTAGGAAAAGAGGATGACCTTTCAGTCAGTAGTTTCCAGGGTTTGATTTCTAGCAATGAAACTTGTTTACATAAACTTGAGAAAGTTACTTAACTTCTTTAAGCCTCCGTTATTATCCATATTTTACAGATGTGGAAACTTTCTCCCCCAAAGCTATTGAAAAGCACTAAAGAAAAAAATATACAAAAATGGGCCTAGCACAGTGCTGGGCAAACAACTCTTCCCTCCACCTTCCCTCTGGCACCACCCTCTGCCTGATTGGTGCGGAGTGCTCCCTGCCCTCCGCACGTCACTGCCCCAAGGGGTCTGGGAAAAACTCCGAAAAATATGCAGTCTACAAGACTGTGAGATGAACTGTGAGATGAACCGGAGGATTATGAACTCATTAAAAAGAATAGCAAAGAGATCAGGGTGACCACCAGTGGGGCAGGTTTTGTCTAAGCACTGCCTGTCTAAAATAATCATTATGCAGCTTTTTCAGGCCTTTTCCAGGTGAGATGCTTAAAAATGAACTGAGAACAAAGCAGTCAACTGAAAACCTGTGGGCCTATGAACCTAAGGCAAAGTAGGTGGTTGAATACCAGGCTGGTAATGAGGCAGAAAGGCAGGCAGGGGACTTTTGGCACAAGGTAACCATGGGCTTTGGAGGCAACTTACCACAGTGTTGAGGAACCATTTACAGAGCTTCAGGAGCTCAAAGAGGGCCTGGCAATGACAATATTCAAAAGGCTTAAAAACACAAAAGACGTCAGGAAACCTGGGTTCCAATTGTGGCTCTGCATTAACCAGCTATGTGATCTTAGGCTAAAAACTCTTCAAAGACAAGGAAAGTATTTTTCTTTGCATTTTCTGAATCACCTAGAATAACAAAGTCAATGCTCGGTAACTACTGAATGAAGGAGTGTCTGGCTTCTGAGATCTCTGGGCCTTAGTTTTCTCTCCTATATCACAAAAGAGTTGGAAAGATTATCCCTAGGGCCACTCCCGGGCTCACATTCATTCCATTGTTCTTTAGACACAGAAAAGTTTCTCAATTCTAACAGCACATCAGAATCACCTTGGAAGTTTTTAAAAAGATAATTCTCCAGTTTCCCAGCTGGAACATACTGAGATTCAAAATCCTTAGGGTGGTGGGTTTGGGTCGGGCGGGGGGTAAAATCTGCACAGGTGAGCCTAATAGGCAGTTAGCTGTGAGAACCAATGCACCATGCTTTCAAATGCAGTAATCTTCTAATCTTCAAGGAACAAGGGACTTGAGGCTGGGTCCTTCTTCCATATCTTCTGCCTTTCTGCCCAAATCAGCAGCTTTCATTTTCTAAAGCAAACCTGCCTCATTTCTTTTCTTTAAAAAAAACTTTTTTTTTTTAAAGACAGGGTCTTGTTCTGTTGCCCAGGCTGGAGTACGATGGCATGATGACAGCTCGCTGCAGCCTCGACCTCCTGGGCTCAAGCAATACTTCCATCTCAGCCTCTGGAATAGCTGGGACTACAGGGGCTTGCCACCATGCTCAGCTTATATATATATACACATGTGTATATATACGCACATATACACACATATGCGTGTACACACATATACACATATGCGTGTACACGCACATATATACACATGCGTGTACACACACATATATACACATGTGTATATATACACATATATATACATATGTGTATATGTATATATGTGTGTGTGTGTGTATATATATATTTTTGATGTCGTTTCGCTCTTGTTGCCTAGGCTGGAGTGCAGTGGCGGGATCTCGGCTCACTGCAACCTCCGCCTCTTGGGTTCAAGTGATTCTCCTGTCTCAGCCTCCCAAGTAGCTGGTATTACAGGGGCATGCCACCATGCCCAGCTAATTTTTGTATTTTTAGTAGAGACTGGGTTTCGCCATGTTAGCCAGACTGGTCTTGAACTCCTGACCTCAGGTGATCCGCCTGCCTCAGCCTCCCAAAGTGCTGGGATTACAGGTGTAAGCCACTGCACCCAGTTGCCCAGCTAATATTTTTAAATTTTTTTGTAGAGACAGAGTTTTACTATGTTGCTCAGGCTGGTCTTGAACTCCTGGGCTCAAGTGATCTTCCTACCTTGGCCTCCCAAAATGTTGGAGTTACAAGCATAAGCCACCATGCCAGGCCTCATTTCTTTTTTCTTTTTTTTAAATTTTTTGTAGAGACAAGGTCTCACTATGATGTCCAGGCTGGTCTTGAACCCCTGGCCTCAAGCGATCCTCCTACCTCAGCCTCCCTAAAGTGCTGGGATTACAGGCATGAGCTACCATGCCCAGCCAAACCTGCTTCATTTCTAAGGAGCAAGACTTTGGAGTTAGATAAGGGTTCAAATCCCACAGCCAACACTCCACAGTAACGTGACCTGAGCTCACATATAACATGAGCAACCATCCCCTGTTCCACAGAGGTTATTGTGAAGATTATGTGAGACAGCATCATAAAGCACCCGGCACACATCTAAACACAGAAGCTCTTAACAAATGTTCATCCCTGTCTCCTCCACCCCCTTCTTTCCTAAGTAAGGCCCATCAGGTGGGTACCTGACATCACCTGCACCTTCAGAAAAACTCTAGTTATGGGAACTTTTGCTGATATAGGACATACTCCACTTTCAGTATTTGTCATGGACATCAGTTTCCCCATCCCTTATAGTAAGGAAGAAGAGTAAACCCATTCCCTTAACTAAGAACTCCCTCTCTGTTATAATGGTTTGTTTCAGCAGTAGATGGCTGCAGGTGATGCAGGTATCCAGAAATCCTGCCCTCCAAATGATCAAAGCAGGCCTAGTCCTGGATGCCTGTGACATCTGAGTGTATCTGAAACCATCTGTGGGTGCTAAGCTAATTGCATCATTTGGTTACTCCTCAGTTCTTACATTTGTTTTATACTTGCTACCACAGCTACATGATTTTTTTTTCTTTTTTTAATAGAGGTTTTTATGATGTCTCCTTTAAACAGGCTGGTCTTATTGAGTTCCTCTGCATTATTTATTTTTATCCAATGGCACATGTGATCTGTGGATCAAGGTTTACTATTGTTAGGACTATCCCAGTACATTATGTAGGAGAATATTTTATAAAGAGCTCAATCTGGATCCTCTACAGAATAAATGAAAGAACTGCTACCAAAAAGGCAGCCTCTGATTTTCAAAAGAACTTCCGTTGCTTTTTAGATGCCTTTTAGAAAAGAAGGAATCCATCTTGAGGGATATATGAACAATATGCTCACATGGTTCACATGAAGTCAGTCTTCTTTCAGAGCCTGATCACAAAGGCCATTACTAGTGTCAGCTGGGGTTAAAGATCAAAGTTCAGGTGAGAAACCAGAGTTTTCACTGAATCCCTTGGTCAGAGATGTGGCCGACTAGAGAGGAGTTGCACAGTCCTTAGATCAGGAAACAAGGTGGCACTACGTGGAGATAGTTCAAAGTCAGGAAATAAACTGAACAGAGTTCCAGCCAAGAAGTGGAGCATATACAGGACAAAGTTGAAAATATAATTATTGGACTCTGAAGCCGGGTAGCGGTCAAGCAACGTGGCAGAGAGTCAAGACCTAGAAAGATCAGCAGGAAAAGGAGTCCTAGGGGCTGTGAACAGAATAGATGCAACATTGTAACTCAAAGAAAGTAAAGGAGTATTGGGGCCAGGCGCAGTGGCTCATGCCTGTAATCCCAACACTTTGGGAGGCCGAGGCAGGTAGATCACCAGAGGTCAGGAGTTCGAGACCAGCCTGACCAATATGATGAAACCCTGTCTCTATTAAAAATACAAAAATTAGCCGGGCTTGATGGCGCATGCCTGTAATCCCAGCTACTTGGGAGGCTGAGGCAGGAGAATCTCTTGAACCCGGGAGGCGGAGGTTGCAGTGAGCCGAGATCGTGCCATTGTACTCCAGCCTGGGCAACAAAGAGAAACTCTGTCTCAAAAAAAAAAAAAGAAAGAAAGAAAGAAAGAAAGTAAAGGGGTATTGGGTCCGAAAAGCTGATGGAAGTGTCCTGAAAGCAGAGAGCAATCCCTAGGAATGATCTGCCTTGAGCGTTCAGGTACAGATAACAAAGCACCTGGAGTAGAGTCAGGCACAGGGAAGTGAGCAGCTCCTACTTTGTTTTAAGGTAGCTCCATTTTATCTCCACAGAAGAAAGCCAAGCAAGATAATAAAAAGAGAACATGGTCCAACTAGTTCTGATTAAAAAAAAAATTCATAGAAGCTAGCTCTGCCAGGCCAGGGAATAAGTCAAAAAACCTCTGAATGGCTCTGCTCACTAGGGACAACCAGCAATGGAAGCCAGACAGGAAGATAAGCTGGGAGCTTCACTACCACTGCATGAGCTCAGGTAAAAACAAGACTCCATCATCCTCTTCCTCCAGCAGAGCACATCATGTCATTCTCTACAGTCTCCACACACTAGACAAGGCGCATTAACTTCCTAGTCACTTCAGTACATATCAGAAACGTGAAAAAGAGGCCGACTGGAACCTGCCCCTAAACCACCCACTTTTCGTTGGTATTTTATCACAAAGCCCTTTCCGTAGCAGCAGAAATGCTAAGGATTAAAGCAGAGGACACTGGGGGCTTTGGTTAGCAAAGATGCCTGAGAACAGAGGAGAGCACACATTCCAAGAAAGCTATACAGAGAAACTGTTTTGATCAGTCGGTACACCCACCCCCAGACTGCCATTCCGCAGTGCCTGTCCTTCCTGGAGGACAGAGCCAGGGCAGGAGTGATTCAGCATAAGCCATCCCCACTAACCTTGTACACAGCCTACTTAATATAGCAGGCTTAGATGTCTCAATTTTTAACTGGCAACGCTAAGATTCTGTATATTGCAGATACAGGAGCAAATCAAAAACCATTTTTAGATTTGCACAATTTCTCTAGTTAGGAATCCCAATATCAATACATACTATCTTTGGCTTAACCATCTACTAACTGGAAAAGCCTCAACTTCTCTAAAGCTCCATTTTCACAGTTGTAAAATGGGAATAAGTATATCCTATCAATCTTAAAATTAGTAGAAAAGTCAAATGAAATAAATCACGAGAGATTTAATATGGCGACAAAATGTACTGTCTCTTCCAATCTCCATTCCCACCTCCCCAAAACACAAACTTTATTGGAGCGATAAGACATGAGACATTGAAAAAAAATATAAGCCTACATCGAGCACCTACTATGGAAAGACGAATGTCAGCTCGATTGCTAGGGAAGTTTTTTGCGAACAGATTTCAGATGAATTCTGAAAGACTGGTAAGATTGGAAAAGGCAAATCCATTTTCTATGTCCATATTGTATGGAGCATTTATTTAAACTGTAGTTAGAATATCTACAGTTAAGGAGTTAACAGTATAAATATCATCAGTCACTCTCTATGACTTTTAGAAATATGGAGATTTAGGCACAAAGTGGAGAAACAACTCAACTCAAAAGGTCACAACAGCAAAGAAGAAAATGAAGCCCAGTTCAGCACCCAGGCTCTACAGGAGCATGAAATAACTGGTGATCAATCAAAACCAGTAAGGTCTACTGACCAACACCACTGTGACCGTACCCAAGAGATTTACCATATGCCACCAAGGTATGGAAGTATCATTCCTACAAGCCATGGTAAACCAGGGAAAGAGAAATAAGACTATGTTGCAGGATGATGTCTTCATAAAAGACTCATAAATCACTTTATTCTAGAGCCAACGGGGTTAAAGTTGGTTCTATAATTTTTTTTCTTTTTTTCTTTCTTTTTTTTTTTTTTGAGAGGGAGTCTCGCTCTGTCTCCCAGGCTGGAGTGCAGTGGCATGATCTCGGCTCACTGCAACCTCTGCCTCCCAGGCTGGAGTGCAGTGGCGCGATCTTGGCTCACTACAACCTCTGCCTCCCAGGTTCAGGCGATTCTCCTGCCTCAGCCTCCTGAGTAGCTGGGATTACAGGTGCCCACCGCCACGCCTGGCTAATTTTTGTATTTTTAGTAGAGACGGGGTTTCATCATTTTGGTCAGGCTGGTCTCAAACTCCTGACCTCGTGATCCGCCCGCCTCAGCCTCCCAAAGTGCTGGGATTACAGGCGTGAGCCACTGCGCCTGGCCTGTTCTATATTTCAAACCACAAAGACCACAGCCAGTTTAATGGAGCTTAAATTGGAAAGTTGGAACAAGATGTCACCAAGGCATCTGCTGACAATTTTCCTAACACTTTTATTAATAACTCCCAGTTACCCTCTCCTGGTTCTCCTGGTTCTCCTAGTCCACAGAGAGGTCAATAAGAGCAAATGAGGAAGTGAAGCAGAAGAACTAAGATCTTTCGTTGCAGTTTGGAATCCAAAACTGCAACAAAAGGAAGACCGCTCCAAATTCCCAGTATCTCCAATCTCTAGACTAGAATACAATTTTCAAGAAATAGTCGACCTGAGTATTCCACTCAGCCAATGACCGGTCTCTTGTCCTGCCAGTGTTTCTTATTGGGTATTGCCTCAACTCACTTTAAGGTTTATCATACCACTGCTTCTCAAGAGAGGGTAGTTTTGGCCCAAAGAGGGCAACTGGCAATATCTGGAGACATTTCCAGTTGTCACAACTGGGGAGACAAGGGGTGCTGCTGGCATCAAGTGGGCAGAGGTCAAGGGATGCCAACATCCTAATAATGCACAGGACAGCCCCCCACAACAGCGGCCTATTCAATAAAAATGTTTGCAACTTCTGATTTAAGTGTCAAAAATAAAACTGTAAAACTGCTAAAAGAAAATTACAACTGTACTATAACTTTGGAGGCAGAGATGGTTTTCTATAAACATAACATGAAAAGAGTAACCAAAAATTTGATTCATTTCTTCCTCATTAAAATGTGAAACTTCTCTGTGGCAAATAAAACAAAACCCACAAAGTTAGTGGCAAGTGAAAAAAAGTTTCAACATCAAAAATGTTACACAAAATTCAATAAAGTTCTACCCTGAGATTCACAGTTCTACCCTGAGATTCACAGATTTGGCTTATGATAATTGGACTCATTTAACATCTCTTCTTCAAATTATGAGGCATTTCTTCACATTCATGAAGACTTACATGAATTTTGTACACTCCATGAACAAGTGAGTGTCTTAAGGCTCATCATGCCTGTGTTCTAAACAGTTGCTGTGTTAAGTTCTTCTCTTACAGAACCAGTGGTTTCCTAGTTCATAAGCCTGAATAACTTCATGCGTCACATTCCCTAAAATGCATTTTCTCATTGACTTTAGTTTCCACTGCTGCTTGCATTTTTAGTACTAAAGACTAAATTACATAAACATTAATTTAAAAGAATTATAACATCAAATATTGGCAAGAATATAGTGAAACAGAAGTGTGCTTTGATAAGATACATTGGAAGCATTCAGAAAGTAGACATCCATTGATCCAACAATTATTTTGGGACTCTGATGAAATGTAGAAGTATATATATTTAAAGATGCTTTATGCAGTGTTAATAACCAAAGTTGGAAACCTAAATATTTAGCACTAGGAAATTGACTAACTAGATTATGGTATATCCATGCAGCCTTAAAATAAACATCTATACTCAGTGATATGGAAAAATGTTCACAACATATTATTGAGTTTAAAAAAACAGGCTTTACAAAATGGTTAAGAGGGTATACTTTTTATTGTGTATTTTTACCACAAGTAAATTTTTTTTAAATAAAAAAGCAGGCTTCATGTTCTCACACATAAATTTGGTATATATATTATATAACATGTATTTTATATAATATGCAAATATATCTTATTATATACTATCTTTATACATAGAAAAGGGCTGAAGAGCTAAATACCATACTAATGTGCTACAAGTAATTAAATCTATGGGTGATATGAGTTGTTTTATATATCTTTTCTTTCATGTTTCTAAATATTTATAATTAATGTGAATTAGTTGCAGTAAAAGTTGTCAAGATAAGCTACTATTTACATCTCAGTGCTCCAAACTGTATACTGGATAAAATTCCACCTTTTCTAGTTAACTGGAGAAATCATCACAAACATTTATTACCTGTTTCTCACTCAATGCTGGGATGCCTCAGAGGCTACTAGAGTGTACAATGCTACTTCCCTCACTCATTAGGTAGCTCCAGACTGTAATCCTTTTAACTCCTCTGCCAGCTTTAACATTTCTGTCTTTGACCTTAGCGGCTCTTGCCATTGTTCTCTACTGTCAGGTTGGTGTCCTTCTCCATTTTAATGTATTGCTTTTAATTCAACAGTAAATCAAAAGTATAAGAACTCATTAATAAAAACGAGAAAGAATAAAAAGACTGAGGGAGGGGACAGGGTCTCTCCTAAGGTACCAGTTGGAATCCGCTTTTATGAGCAATTTCTACTGCCCCCAGATTTTTCTTTGGGAAGGGGAGGGGAGGTAGTGGTATATCTCTAAATTCAAAGCTAGGTTTTAGCACAATTGTTCAACTGTCTCCACCATAACACATATATCCAAAGACATTCAAAAATAAGACATATGCCCATGGACATCTGGCACCCACATAAGGGCTCTAGTTCAAGTAGGAGGATCCTGTGGATCGTGTGTAGCCCCTTAGGGTAAGAGCTGTACCTCCACATCATTCTTTGCAACTCAAGAAAACTTATCAAAATTTGAAGGACAGTCATGTTATCGTGAGGATAACTTTGAACTTTTTATATGAATGAATTTCAAAATAAATGATTTACAATTCAGTGCTTTATACTTAACCACATGACAGAGGTGTGTGGTAATACCATAGCAGAGAGCCATGTTTTCATGGTTACTACTGCCAGGAATGTGGCTACTGAAGAAATAGAACACTACTATGTCTAATTACCACGGGCCGAAAGTGAGGCCTCTTGTACCAAACAGTTAGCCAGGTTGTGAATGCAAAGAAAATGTTCTTGAAGGAATTTTTTTTAAGTGAATATAAACTCAAGGTTTTATTGTCTTCATAATAAAAGAAAAGGTAACACTTAGAATTGGATCACTTAGCCCTTTCTCTTCTTATCTCCTCCCAGTTCAGAATGCTTGCCTCTTTTAACAGCCAGCATTCTCTTGGACCTGCAGTTGGGCTCAACGCACTCAAGCCTTAGCACAATCTTCTTTGTAGTTTTAGCCTTTTTCCAGAAAATCGGCTTAGTTTGCCCACTACAGCCACTCTGCTTCCTGTCATAACGCCACTTTCCCTGGGCATACAGAGAATCCTTGCC
The DNA here is from genome assembly GCF_029289425.2 of Pan paniscus. Classification (NCBI taxonomy): domain Eukaryota; kingdom Metazoa; phylum Chordata; class Mammalia; order Primates; family Hominidae; genus Pan; species Pan paniscus. Next base: position 56,818,917 of record NC_073261.2, on the reverse strand, counting down.
CTTTTTACTGTGTCACTTTGTGGGGTTGGTGCTTGCCACACTTCTGACACAAGTCCAGCGGGTTTTAGGAACGTTCACCATGTTTGCGTGAGCGCTATCAGCATGGAAAAAGCTAGGATTTTGTTTCTTTTTTTGTTTTGTTTTGTTTGTTTTTGAGATGGAGTTTCACTCTGTTGCCCAGGCTGGAGTGCAGTGGTGTGATCTTGGCTCACTGCAACCTCTGCTTCCCAGGTTCAAGCGATTCTCCTGCCTCAGCCTCCTGAGTAGCTGGGATTACAGGCACACACCACCACACCTGGCTAGTTGTTTTTGTATTTTTAGCAGAGACGGGGTTTCACCAAGTTGGCTAGGCTGGTCTCGAACTCATGACCTCAAGTGATCCGTCCACCTTGGCCTCCCAAACTGTTGGGATTACAGGCGTGAGCCACTGCACCCAGCCTCTTGAAGGAAATTTGAAGTGCTACATGAATGATATGGATAAAGTTTTAGTGTGCTGGATATAAGAACAAACCTGCCAAAACATTCCCTTACGCCAAAGTCTAATCTAGAGCTAGGCACCACTAACTCTCCTCAATTCTATGAAGGCTGGTGAGGTAAGAAAGCTCCAGAAGAAGTTTGAAGCCAGCAGAGGTTGGTTCATGAGGTTTAAGACAAGAAGTCATCTCTATTACATAAAAGTGCAAGGTGAGGCAGCAAGTGCTGATGTAGTTGTAGCAAGTTATCCATAAGATCTAGATAAGACCATTGATGAAGGTGGCTTCACTAAACAACAGATTCTCAATGGAGATGAAAAGCCTTATACTGGAAGAAGATGCCATCTAAGACTTTCATAGCTAGAGAGGAGAAGTCAGTGCCTGGCTTCAAACCTGTGAAGGTCAGGCTGATGGTCCTGTTAGGAACTAATGCACCTGGTGACTTTAGGTTAAAGCCAATGCTCATTGGCCAGACTGAAAATCCTAGGGCACTTAAGAGTTATGCTAAGTCTATTCTGCCTGTGCTCTATAAATGGAACAAGGCCTGGATGACAGCACATCTGTTTACAGAATGGTTAACTGAATAATTTAAGCCCACTGCAGACTTACTACTCAGGAAAAACAAAATTCGTTGCAAAATATTACTGCTCCTTGACAATGCACCTAGTCATCCAAGAGCTCTGACGGAGAGGCACAAGGAGATTAATGTTTTCATGCCTGCTAACACAACATACATTCTGTAGCTCATGGATCAAGGAGTAATTTTGACTTTCTTTTTTTTTTTTTTTTTTTTGAGACAAAGTCTCACTCTGTTGCCCAGGCTCGAGTGCAGTGGCGCCATCTTGGCTCACTGAGACCTTGGCCTCCCAGGTTCAAGCAATTCTCCCCACCTCAGCCTCCCCAGTAGCTAGGATTACAGGCACCTGCCACCACGCCCAGCTAATTTTTGTATTTTTACTAGAGACAGGGTTTTGCCATGTTGGCCAGGCTGGTCTTGAACTCCTGACCTTAGGTGATCCACCTGCCTTCACCTCCCAAAGTGCTGGAATTACAGGTGTGGGCCACCATGCCCGGGGAATTTTGACTTTCAAGTATTATTATTTAAGAAATACATTTCATAAGGCAATAGCTGCCACAGATAGAGGCTCCTCTGATGGACCTGGGCAAAGTAAATTTAAAACCTTCTGGAAAGGACTCACCATCTTAGATATTGCTAAGGCCATTCATGCTTTTCTGGAGCATGGCAGGAGCTGAGCTACCAAACCTCAGGCAGTGGGCCTCTGTGACTAGCAGTTCCCTGCTCAGGTGAGTGCTGGAGAAGGAGCCTGGTGGAGCTGTGGGCGATGCAGAAGAATGCTGGGGTATGTGGTGGTGAGCCCAGGCTGAAGCTGCATGTTGGCCACCTTGCCTTGTCCCAGGGTGCACTCTCTGCCTTCTATCGCCCCCAGGAGTGGCTGGGGGTTTTTGCCATGGTGGTGGGGGAGTAGAAGGTGAGGGTATTACCAGTGCCTGTGTTTAGGAGGTGGCTGTTTTGTTGGGAAAAGCTACTACGAAGGGAAGTATGACCAAATTGTGTCTTTTTTTTTTCTGTGTTCATAGTGTTCACAGCAAATCTGAGTGTTTTACTTAAAGCATGGAACACAGAAAACAACAAAAAATTTTAGCTAGTGCTTTAATCTCATCTGAAATTCTACAGGTGTGTGTTTTATAAGGCATTTATGGCAGAATTTCAAGCCAATCTGAGATTCTCTTTTTTTTGGTGGCATTATTTTTGAAAACTACATACAGCTAAATGTTCAACTGGTGAAACTGAAAGTATTTCATTGACAAGAAATTAATCAAGAGGAAGAACCTGCAGCTCGCATGCTTCTGAGCTGCTACGGATGGCTCCGGCTCTCTGGACAGCCCCAGCTCCCTGGATAGCCCTTCCAAGTAGGATGTCACTAGGATCCCTCACATGGGGTCTCCTGTTGCTATCGCTCCAGAGTTTCCTCGTGATGTGCTACCTCAGCCTTCCCCACTACAATGTGACAGAACATGTAAACTGGATGTGCTTCTGGAGTATGAGACAATTTACAGACAATACCTTCACTTTGCATTTTGAGAGCATTCAAACTGCTCTCATCAAAACCCATTTCTGGACCCAGTGCAATGGCTCATGCCTGTAATCCCAATACTTTGGGAAGCTAAGGCAGGAGGATCACTTGAGCTCAGGAGTTCGAGACCAGTCTGGGCAACAGAGGGAGACTCCATCTCTACCAAAAAAAAAAAATTTTTTTTTAAACAGCCAGGCATGGTGGCATGCACCACTAGTCCCAGCTACTAGCTGGGAGGATCGCTTGAGCCCAGAAGGTCAAGGCTGCAGTGAGCCATGATCATGCCACACTGTACTCCAGCCTGGAGACAGAGTAAGATCGGGTCTCAAAATCAACCAACTAACCAACCATTTCTCATCATCCCAGTAACTTCCCATCCCTCAAATATGAAAGCCAGACAGGCCATTGGAGTTACTTGAGATGAAAAAAAAGTGTTGGTGGAGATAAGAGATTCTTACGTTATGTCTGAAAGGGAAGACAAAATGTTAGCACTGTGCTTAGAGGGTGAACACCTTCTTTATGGTGACATAATGCAACCACATGTTTTGGATACATATAATAACATGACCTTGAAAACCATTATGGCATTCAGGTGGGTAACTGAGTTTTGCCCCAATGCCAAGTACATCATGAATACAGACACTGATGTTTCCATCGATATTTGAAATTTAGTAAAGTATCTTTTAAACTGAAACCAGAGAAGTTTTTCACAGGTTATCCTCTGAGTAACAATTATTCCTACAGAGGATTTCACCAAAAACCCCATATTTTATACCAGAAGTATCCTTTCATGGTGTTCCCTCCATACTGCAGTGTGTTGGGTTATAAAATGTCCAGAGGTTGGTGCCAAGGATCTATAAATGATGAGTCATGTAAAACCCATTAAGTTTGAAGACGTTTATGTTGGGATCTGTTTGAATTTCTTAAAAGTGGATATTTATACTCCAGAAGACACAAACCTTTTCTTTTTCTTTTTTTTTTTTTCTTTTTTTTGAAGACAGGTTCTCACTCTAGTGCCCAGGCTGGAGTGCAGTGGTGTGATTTCAGCTCACTGCAACGTTTGCCTCCTGGGTTCAAGTGATCCTCCCACCTCAGCCTCCTGAGCAGCTGGGACTACAGGTGCACAACACCACACCCAGATAATTTTTTTATTTTTTGTAAAGACCAGGGTCCTGCTATGTTGCCCAGGCTGGTCTCAAACTCCTGAGCTCAAGCGATCCACTTGCCTCAGCCTCCCAAAGTGCTGGGATTATAGGTATGAGCCGCTAATGTCTCACCCCTTTTCTTTTTATGAAGAGTTGATGTGGATGTCTGTCAACTCAGATGTGTGATTGCAGCCCATGGCTTTTTTTACAAGGAGATCATTACTTTTTGATAGATTATGCTAAGGAACATCACATGCCGTTATTAACTTCACATTCTACCAAAAGCCTAGAGAAGGACATGACACTTTGTGGAAAGTGTTAAAGTTGTAGAAAATTCATGGGGAGGTCCGTGTGCTAGCTTACACTGAACTGAAACTCATGAAGAACCCACAGACTAGAAACTGGAGGGTTAAGGTGTGATTTATTTTGACAAAATTCAAGTCAGGCTCTTTAAAGATGATATTCAAAAGAATTAAATATAAAAGAAGTGGTGGTTTTTGCTACTGAAACTAATAAGACCAAACAATTCGAACATGTCTATAGACTAGAATTTCTTAAAAGTGACAGTGAATTATAAGCTCATTAGTCCATAATAAGAAAGCAATGTAGAGTTTTACTGAACAATCTAGTCACTTAATTTTGTGTATAACTTATGTGGATTACTAATTTAAAAATATATATAGTTCTGTGTAAAAAAAAAAAAAAAAAAAAAAACTTCACTGAAATTATACCAAACAAAATTTCATCTGTTTTTGGTCATTTAGAAGATCCTTCACGATGTTGCAGTATTTCAGTTATCAATTATTATTCGATATTACCTCAGACTTTCTGGGTCTGTAAATGTTATGACAGTTTCAATACTATATAAATAGAATAGCAAATCACTCTTTACATTTGATGCTTTTCTAGTTATTTCACTGATTAGGTTAGATAGCTCCATTAATGTAAAGTCTTAGGTTGTTATTGTGTATCAGTAATCTCTTGGACTTTGTTAAACATTTTACTGTGGTAATATAGAGAGAATTAAAGCAAGACAAGCCTGAATTATTGCCTTGTTTTTAAAAATACAGTCTGCAATGTGTGTGTGTGTTTGTTGTTGTTGTTTTGAAACGGGGTCTCACTCTGTCACTGAGGCTGGAGTGCAGTGGTATGATCACGGCTCACTGCAGCCTTGACCTCCCGGGTGCAATCAGTCCTCTCACCTCAGCCTCCTGAATAGTTGGAACTACAAGTGTATGCCACCATATCCAGCTAATTTTTTTTTTTTTTTTGTAGAGACAGAGTCTCACTATGTTGTCCAGGCTGGTCTTGAACTCCTGGGCTCAAGGGATCCTCCTTCCTTGGCCTCCCAAAGTGCTAGAATTACAGGCATGAGCCACTGTGTCCAGCCTCTCCAATGTTTTTAGATGTCACTGTCTCATTTTTCCACCTGGAAATTAGGAATAATATAGAATGCCAAGCAGTATGTTTCCTTTTGGAAAGGACTTTGAAGACAAAAAAGAAAGGAGAGAACCCGATGGCTAGAATATTATGAATATTCCAGGATTGAGTTGAAAAGAGAAGACTGAAGATCCAAGTTGCATTCTTAATCTGTCTCAGTTTTTTTTTTTTTTGCACTAACAATCAGTTTGTGAATAAAGAGGAAAAAAGGAAAAAGGAAAAAAAAAATCGTGATTCATGAGAAGAAGTCAAAATACCAACATTAATAGGAGTTTGGAAGAAGCAGATTCCAACTCTCATGGATGACTTTGGGGATTCAAGCCTTCAGCAGAGAAAGTAACAACAACTACAGATGTGGTGAAAATAGCAAGAGAACTAGAATTAGAAGTGGAGCCTGAAGATGTGACTGAATTGTCGCAATCTCATGATCAAACTTGAACGGATGGAAGTGGCTTCTTACGGATGGGCAAAAAAAGTGGTTTCTTGAGATGAATCTCCTCCCGGTGAAGATGCTGTGAACATTGTTGAAATGACAACAAAGGATTTAGAATTACATCAACTTAGCTGATAAAGCAGCAGCAGAGTTTGGGAGGGATGACTCCAATTTTAAAGAAGCTACTGTGGGTAAAATGCTATCAAACAGGATCAAATACTCCAGACAACTCTTCCTCTTCTTCATGAAAGGAAGAGTTAATGGATGTGGAAAACTTCATTGTTGTCTTATTTTAAGAAACTGTCACAGTCACCCCAACTTTCAGCAACCACCACCCTGGTCAGTCAGCAGTTATCAACATCAAGGCAAGACCCTCCACCAGCAAAAAGATTATGACTCACTGAAGGCTCAGATGATTGTTAGCCTATTTAGCAATAAAATATGTTTAAATTCAGGTATGTACATTTTTTAGACTTAACACTTAGTAGGCTTAAAACACTTAGTAGACTATAGTATAGTGTAAACTAACTTTTATATGCACTGGGAAACCAAAAAATTTGTGTGACTCCCTTTACTGTGATATTTGCTTTATTGCAGTGGTCTGGAACAGAACCTGCAATAGCTAAAGTGTGCCCAAGTATACCACTGGGTGTTTTTAATATTTCTTCATATGACACACAGTTCTGGACTCTCTGACATACTAAAAACTACTTGTGTGACTCATACAACTGCAGCCTTAGCATAGATAGCATAGGCTGTGTAACTGGGCTCAGTAGAGAGTTGTCTGATAAGATGAGTCTGTAGCCAGAAGCAATGCTTGTTTATAGGTGATTCAGCACAGAGGCAGTTTATTGGGACTCCAACTGACAGCATCTTAGAGGCAAAGACAAAGGATCAAAGAGCCAAAGATAGAACAGAGCCATCGGCCAAAGCCCCAAGGGGCACTTATGACCAGAATAAACTAGGTGGACCCATCTTGAGCCCTGGGTGACCAAAATAGGAACCCAAAGGTTACAAGCTACAGCCAATCACTATTCTCAAGAGTATGACTAGATTTCAATTAACCTTTGCAAAGACAAAACCCAAAGACCATAGGTAGTGAGTTAAAAAAAAAAAAAAAATTGGCTTATCTGCCTAAACGGACTGAATGGTTCACTTTCTCTTGGCTTCATTTTAGCTCCAAGGGGTAGAGTCTATTCACTTTGCATGTCTCACTTTGTTGCTTCAGAAGGATGGACACTAGCATTAGTAAATGAAAGTTTGATAAGGAAGAGGATTTATATACAAAGTATCACCCTACAAAATACTAATTACAAAGTGAAAAATAGTAACTTAACAGTGGAGAAGCCTGGCAGATACCAGTTAACTAGATGATTTAGGTTGGTTATCAGTGATGGGACAAGTAGGCATCAGGACCTCTTGTTATGATGCACCTAGAAAGACACACCATTGCAGTATCCCAGTCAAAAACACATACCTTAAATCTAAGCAGCGGGAACATCAAAATCACTCAAATTAAGGAACATCCTATAAAGTAGAACTGGCCTGTACACTAAAAATGTCAAGGTCATGAAAGACAATGTAAGATTAAGGAGCTGTTCCAGATTAAAAGAGATTTAAAAGACATGACAACTAAGCACAATGTTTGATCCCAGATTAAATCCTGAACCGAAGGAAAATGTTTTTCTTTTGCTACAACGGGCACAACTGGGACAATTAGTAAAATCTGAATAAACAGATTAGATGATAACAGTTTATATCAAAGTTAATATCCTGATTGTGACATCTATACTTTGTTTTTTATTTGTTTAGTTTGTTTTTTTAATGAAATATACACTAAAATGTTTATATTATATACTGTATATAATTATAAAGGGATATTATATATTATGTGGCTGACTTTCAAGTAACTCAGAAAAATATGATAAAACAAATGTAGCAAAATATTAACCATCGGTGAATCTGGGTGAAGAGTATATGTGAATCTTGTGTATCATTTTTCTACTGTTTATGTAACTGAAATTATTTCAAAATAAAATTTTTAATTAAGAAAAGAAAAGGACAAGATGAGTGAAAAGTCCAGCCCCCTGAGGCGCTCCTGACCACAGAGACTCAGGGTTCCAAGGCTGGCCTTCCTCCTTTGATACTGCAGTGACAAACAGGATGAGCAAAGACTTCAGAGCTGTGCAGATCTGGGTTCCAATCATTGTGCCTCACACAAACTAAGCTCACTAAAAAAAGATGGTATTTATTATTTCAAATTTTTAAAAAGCAACAGAAAAATATGAAACACTTCCTCATTTATTTTATGGAGCAAGTTAAGTACAGCCCTAATACCAAAACTCTGGCATTCAGTACAGGTGAAAAGAAAACTATGTATTATCCCATTTACAAATTACTAGTAAATTGAATCAGGCAGTACATTAAAAGAATAAGACACCATGGCAAAATCAAGTTGGTTCAAAAAAGTAAGGATGAATGGATGGAGGGACGGACAAATATCAAGAAATTCATTAAAATAATTTATCAGTTATGGAAGTCAAAAAAGATAAAGACTTAGAAATTCAATAAAGAGGCATTTTCAACATTTGTACATCTTTTCCTGATTTTTAAATGTTTATTTTTCCATTGGGACTGTTTGTAACTTTTCTGATTATAAAAGTAACCATGATTATTGTAAAAATTTCCAAGTAAGGCAAAAGTGGGTAGAATAGAGTTTCCTCACAGTCCATGACACTGTGGAGTCTTTCAAGCTTGTGAAAGCATCTTTACAAGTCGGTAGATCACGAGCCAGCAAGCAAGAAACAGAGGAGAGAGAGAGAGAACCCTATTCTGAGAATAAAAGGCAATTCCTCTGTTAGCTTGTGGGCTCTCACAAAGCATACCACTGATAAAATGGAGTCACACTATCGCCTCCCTTTCCATGATCTTCCCCCTCCTGCCTAACCAGCCATCACTGCAGAAGGTCGCAAATCCACATGTGAGTCACTTCAGAGCAGCTCTCCTCACATGTAGGTTCTCACCACTCAGATACTATCCATCCTCAGCTATGAAGGGCTCTGTGTAGAAAGATAAGAGGGTAAAAAATAAAAAATTTTAAGAGAGAACATTTAGGTATACAATTTAAAAGATGGGGAAATTAGAGAATTAAGGAGATACTGTGCAGAATTAAAATCATCATCATCATCATCATCATCTGCTTTGCAGGCTACACAGCGTAAGGAGCATATTATTTAGAGAACATTTGTGTTTAAATTCTCTGGTGTTTCAGGAGTTGGCAGCAGGTTTTCAGAACTCAGACATCATTTGAGTCATGGACAGAATTGGAAACCTGATGCACTGATGGTGTTTTCTATCTGTGGCTGAAAAATGAGGCATTTTCCGATAATAAGAGATATAGAATCCAAGAGGAAGCATACCCACTTCCAGTTCCAAATAACTTTCCTTGCAAAAGGCAAAGATCCTTCTGAAACTAGGTTAGTTAGAGAGTCTGATCTCATCCCTTCAGAACAACCAGAGCTCAAGGTTGCAGTAACCTGACTCTCCAGTGTTATTTTGACCAACTTCATAGAAACAAAAGCTGCCTTTGATGCACCTCAGTGCCTAGCCACCTCACCAGAGAATCAAATATTAAAAATTAATCAGGCTGGCCAGACACCATTCAATGTCAGGCAGCTTTACACAGGAGGTGGAGCTCTGGGGTGACGTAGAGTTGTTGTCTTTCGTGTCGTCATGAACTTCTACGATTTAGCTCACTGCCTATTTCTTCTCCTGGTCATGTCTAATTCTGGGTGGGCAGCTCTGCAGAGGCTGAGCAGCCAAGCTTCCATGTGGCCTCATTGCTTTCATGCTTCTTCTCCTCTCCAACTGTTTCTCTCCTCCTCTAGGGCACGACACCTCCAAATGCTCATTGCTAACTCACCCTCTTATCTTCTTGCCCCACCATAGTATCAGTGGACAAAATCCACAAGCTCGCAAGGTTTAAAGTCATCACCTCTATTCTGAAGTAGACACTGAAGGAACATGCGAGCTGACACAGGGGTGGGATTTCACAGGATGGAGAAGGAACAGAGGGACACTCCAGGCTGAGGCAGAGACTTTAAAAACATGCTGAGGATGACTGGGGAAGTGGCAAGCGGTCCAGTGGGGCTGCACCTTAGGGTCCAATATGTCTCTAGCTCTGGCACTGCTTCTCCCGGGTGCCACACCCCAACTGCACCCCAGCCTCTCTGCATGGAGTCCCTCAGATACCTCACATTAAACATACCCTAGCCAAAACCTTTCTCCTTCTAGACTCTAAATTTTGGCTAATGGAGCCACCATGCTTTCAGTCAAGCTGAAAACTTAAGTCACCTCAGACTCTTCCCTCTGTCTGAACACACAGTACTTCAACAATTTGCATCAATGCTTCTCCAAAATGCTCTTGAATCCATTCCCTACTCTCAATTCCTCCTAGCACTAATTTCAGCCTTATGTCTCACCCGGGCTTTTACAGAGCCCCAGCATGTGCCACACAAACTCCCACTCTTCCCTGGAGTCAGCCCAGTCCTTGTGTCACTACGAAGCCCTCCCTACCCCAGCAGTTTGTCCCCTTTTTCCTTGCTCTCACCTTGCTGTGTACCTACCTTTACTACTAAAAGCCAGCACACAGAATGATCACTACTTAAAACCTGTTTCCTCCATTCAACAACAAATTTCTCAAGGGTAGACACTGTGTTTTGTAACTTCTGAAAAAGATGCTTCCCAAGCATCTTACATGGTATCCGAACATAGCATTTCACAATGAAATCATGGTAAACTAGTGGAAACCCTAACCATTCTCCTTGCTCTGCCTTTTCCTTCTTATGCATTTTTTCTAACTTTTTATTTTGAATTAAGTATAGATTCACAGGAAGTTCCGAAAATAGTGCAGAGGAGATCCATGTACCCTTCATCCAGTTTCCCCCAATGGTGACATCTGACATAACTATGGTACAACGTCAAAACCAGGAAACTGACATTGGCACAATCCACAGACCTTATTCACTCCAGGCTGAGGCAGAGACTTAAAAAACATGCTGAGGATGTTTTACACCAGTTTTACATGCACTCATATGTATGTGTAGTTGTATGTAAATTTATAATGTGTAGATGTGTGTAACCACAACCACAGTCAGGATACAGAACTGTTCCATCACCAAAAAGATCCCTTATGCTGCCTCTTTATAGTCATCCTCCGCTCCTACCTTCCCCCTGCCCCCACACTGCCCCTAATTCCTGGTAACCACTAATGTGTTTTCCATCTCTTCTATGGACACTTTTAACAGTGTCCCACTGCCTACAGAAGAAGGTTCACAGACCTCATCTGTGGCATTCAAGGCCTTCAGGATGTGATCTAGAGCTACTGTTCAGCCCATTCCTCCCCTCCACCCCCATGAACTCACTATTCCAGCTACACAGGACAATTCACTGTCCTAGGAACACGCTTTGCACTTTCCTGCCTTTGTATCTTTGCTCATGTTGTTCCTATGTCTAACTTTCTCTCCCTGCTTGTTCACTCAGAAGAACCATCTTTAAGGTTCAGCATAAATATCATATTTACAAAAAGCTGCTTCCTGATTTCTACCATCCCCAAGCAACTGTTTTTTCTCATCTCTGTAATCCCTCTCTTATAGCACTCAAGTCACAAGATTATTGTGTGTCCATGTCTTCCCCACTTGACCACGATCCAATTGAACACAAGGATGTGAATTATTCACTTTTGTCTTCACAAGACCTCAGCAGTTTGATCCCACAGACTTTCACAAATCCTTCTCTTGTACTACCTGGCACTTGCTGCACTTAGTGCTGGAGATACAAAGATAAATATCCCCTGATGAGACTTCCAGGCTAGTACCTCAATGTCTGATTCACTGAGGATACACACAGCAACTTCTTGAATGAATGAATGAATGATAAAAATCTGTAGGTCACTTGAAAACATTTTAAGACTCAGTGATCTAGAACAGACATACATCATCCTGCTGCCACTGAATGACACTAGAAGCCACCAATCATTGATCACTCAATAAATGCTTACAAAGTGACTACTGCATGACAAGCACCTCTCTAGGTATTGGAGATACAGCAGTAAACAAAACTGACACAAATATCTGCCCTCATGGAGCTTGCACTCAAGCAGGGAGACAGGCCATAAAATAAATACATACATTAAAAAGTAGGTTAGAGGCTAGGTGTGGTAGCCCACGCCTATAATCCCAACACTTTGGGAGACCTAAGCGGGAGGATTGCTTGAGCTCACAAGTTCAAGACCAGCCTGGGCAACCAGGTAAAACCCCATCTCTACAAAAAATACAGAAATTAGCCGGGCGTGGTGGTGCATGCCTGTAGTCCCAGCTACTTGGCAGGCTGAGGTGGGAGGATGGCTTGAGCCCAAGAGGCAGAGGTCGCAGTGAGCTGAGATCGCACAATTGCACTCCAGTCTTGCCTCAAAAAAAAAAAAAAAAAAAAGTGGGTTAGATTGTGATAAACGCTGTGGAGAAAAATAAAGCAAGAAGGTTTGACAGAGTGTGTTATGTGGGGGAAGAGGGTGAAGAATTTCAAACTAAGGGTCAGAGAAGGGTTCCCCAAGAAGGTGACATATGAACAAAACTGTGAAGGAGGTGAGTGGGCAGAGCATGGGGCTATTTGGAGGAAGAGAACCCCAGGGAGAGGGAAGGACGGGCAGGAGCACACCTGGCATACTCAAGGACTAAAAAGAAGAGTGGAGCAGGTGAATATCAGAAAATGGGCTCAGTAAGGCAGAGGTAAGAGGAGGGGTCATCGTATGGCCTTGTAAGAAACAGGAAAGACTTTGCCTTGATTTCTGATGATGCGTTAACACTTTATCTCTTCTACTTTTCTTTCCCATGAGTATTTGGTTACTCTCTCTGACTCCCACAAGCCCCCAAAATGGTACTCAGGAATAAAATAATTTATCAAACACAGGTAATGACTACTGCTAGCTACCAGGATACAAAATCTATTAAACATGGCCATCGAGAGGTGGGACAGTATCATGAAAGCCTTCTAGATTATACTTATAATAAGCCAACCTATTTCTAACTCAGTAATTTTTTAAATTGATTTTTCCCTGAATCATAAGAGTAATGATACAAGAGAAACTCTCTCTTCTCCAACCCAATCAATCAGGCCAGTGGTTGGATCATCCAGGGTGTGGGCAGACTAGAGATTAGCCATGACCACTCAGCTTGCTGTGAACAGACATATGTGCTACAGCAGGGAAGGGGAAGAGCCTGATAATCTCATCAGGTGGAGTTGGTCAAAAGAATTGTCTTATAGGACATCTGAGTACAATGGCAACAGGGGAACACATGTCTCCTGCCCCCAGGTCCTTTTAAAATAAACTAAAGGCACACAAAAATAGAGAAAAACATGCATTTGAGTTGGAAACCAGGAAGGATGCCATCCAACCTGCCTAGAACTTTGAGGAATATCTGCTAGATTTAGTCAAGATGGAGCAGGACCAAAGAAGGCCCAGCTAGCTTTCTAAGAAGCAATGTGTCCTGGCAATAAATGCAGGCAGCAATAAATGCAGGCAGCACCTGCAGGACACAAAAGAAGGCTAGGGCAGCAGGCACAGAACTCCTACAACACAAGCCAAGGCGCAACCAACAGCTTTCCTCAGAGCCTTGAGCAGACATTCACCCACCCAGCTCCTTGCCCAGGCCAACAGCTTGGCAGAGGGAGTGGCACTGAAGGGCTGGGTCTGGCACGGGCAGCCAGTGTAAATTCAGTCAACCTAAAATTTCCCCTTGCTCCTTCATTTGAATATGAAGAAGACAGAGACTCACAATTATCTCTCTAAGAATTCATCTCCCATGAGATTATGGTGATGGCTGTAAAACTATGTTCAGAATAAGATTTAAGGAGTCAGTGTAACTATGATACTTAAGTAAGTGGTTTTTAAAAAGGGATTTCTGAAATAGGAAAGACTGAATGGAAATTAAAACTTTGAATACTGGTTTAAATAGTAACAGAGGAAAGGAACAGCAAATTGAAGACTATACAATCAAATTGGAAAAGCGAAACAAATTCCCCAAGAACTCAGAAATGTCAGAAGACAAAAATGAGGTAGAGATTAATTTTAACACAGGACAGAGAAAGAACATGGCATATTAAAAGCTTAAGCTTAACAAAAAAACTTCTTAGAAATAATAAATTCAGCAAAGTTGAAGGATACAAAATCAGTTACATTTCTATACACTAACAGTGAATAATATGAAAGGGAAATAAATCCATTTCATTTACAATGCATCAAAAACAATAAAATAATCAAGAATAAACTCAACTAAGGAGATGAAAGACTTGTACACTGAAAATGATAAAACAATGCTGAAAGAAATTAGAGAAGACACACATAAAAGGAGACATCTTGTGTATGTGGATTGGAAGACTTGTTGTTAGGATGTCAATACTATCCAAAGCAATCTACAGGTTCAATGCCATCCCAATAAAATAGGCTGGGCACAGTGGCTCATACCTGTAATCCCAGCACTTTGGGAGGCCAAGGCAGGCGGATCACTTGAGGTCAGGAGTTCAAGGCCAGCCTGGCCAACATAGTGAAACCCCATCTCTACCAAAACACACAAAAATTAGCCGGGCATGGTGGCGGGTGCCTGTAGTCCCAGCTATTCGGGAGGCTGAGGTGGGAGAATCACCTAAACCCAGGAGGGGGAGGTTGCAGTGAGCCAAGATTGTGCCACTACACTCCATCCTGGGTGACAGAGTGAGACCCTATCTCAAAACAAAAAGAGAATACCAATAAAATTAAAAATCCAGGCCAGGCACGGTGGCTCAGGCCTGTAATCCCAGCATTTTGGAAGGCCGAGGCAGGTGGATCACCTGAGGTCAGGAGTTTGAGACCAGCCTGGCCAACATGGCAAAACTCCGTTTCTACTAAAAATACAAAAATTAGCCAGGCACGGTGGTGGGTGCCTGAGGCTGAGGCAGGAGAATCATTTGAACCCGGAAGGCAGAGGTTGCAGTGAGCCGAGATTGTGCCATTGCACCCCAGCCTGGGTGACACAGTGAGACTCCATCTAAAAAATAATAATAAAAATAAAAAATAAGAAAATCCAACCTAAACCCACACGAAATCTCAAGGGACTCTGAATAACCAAAACAAATTAGAAAAATAACAAAATTGGGCCAGGTGCGGTGGCTCACGCCTGTAATCCCAGCACTTTAGGAGGCCGAGGTGGGTGGATCACGAGGTCAGGAGATCAAGACCATCCTGACTAACATGGTGAAACCCCATCTCTACTAAAAAATACAAAAAATTAGCCGAGCGTGGTGGCGGGCACCTGTAGTCCCAGCTACTCGGGAGGCTGAGGCAAGAGAATGGCGTGAACCCGGGAGGCGGAGCTTGCAGTGAGCCGAGATCACACCACTGCACTCCAGCCTGGGCGACAGAGCGAGACTCCGTCTCAAAAAAAAAAATTGGAGGTCACATACCTTCTGATTTAAAAACTTACTACAAAACTACAGTCATCAAAACAGTGTGGTACTGGCATAAAGACAGATATAGAGACTAATAGAATAAAATAGAGATCCCAGAAATAAACCCTCACATATATGGTCAAATGATTTTTCAGCAAGCGTGCCAAGACCATTCAAGGGGGAAAGGATAACCTCTTCAACAAATGGAACTGGGAAAACTGGATACCCACATGCAAAAAAAGGAGGACCCCTTCTTACCTCATGACTACACAAAAATTAACTCAAATTGGATCAAACATCTAAAAAGCTAAAACTACAAATTCCTCAGAAGAAAACATATGGGAAAATCTTCATGACATTGAATTTAGCGATGACTTCTTGGATATGATACCAAAGGCACAGGCAACAAATGCAAAAATATGCAAATGGAACCATAGCAAAAATTAAACACTTTTGAGTATCAAAGGACAACTAGCAAAAAGAGTAGAAAGGCAATCCATGGAATGGAAGGAAATACTGTATTTATAAATCATACATCTGATAAGAAGTTAACATCCAGAAAATATTAAAAATTCCTAAAATTCAATAACAGCCCTACTAGAAAAATGAACAATGGACTATTAAAAGACATTTCTCCAAAGAAGATATACAAATGAGATATACAAACAGCTAATAATAAGCACAGGAGAAGATGCTCAACATTATTAGTCATTAGGGAAATGTAAATCAAACAACAATGTGATTATCATTTCACACCCACTAGGATAGCTATTACTAAGAAAAAACAGCAGAAAATAACAAGTTTTGGTGAGGATGTGGAATAATTGGAACCCTTATCGATTGCTGATGGGAATGTAATATGGTGCAGCTGCTGTGGAAAATGGTATGCCAATTCCTTAAAAAACTGAGCACTGAACTACCTTATGATCCAGCAATTCCATTTCTGGGTATATACCTGTTATGGCTAATATTAGGTGTCAATTTGACTGGATTGAGGGATGCCTAGATGGCTGGTGAGGCAGTTTCTGGGTGTGTCTATGAGGGTGTTGCCAGAGGAGACTGACATTTGAGTTGGTGGACTACGAGGGGGAGACCCACCCTCAATGTGGGTGGGCACCATCCAACTGGCTGCCAACGCGGCTAGAACAAAGTAGGCAGAAGGGGGATAAATAGCCTGCAGAGTCTTCTCGCTCTCTCTCTCTTCACATGCAGGACTCTTTGCTTCCTCTCCTCCTGCCCTTGGGCACCAGACTTCTGGATTCTTCTGCTTTTGGACTTTGGGACTCGTACCAGTGACTTCCTGGGGGCTTTTGGGCCTTCGGCCTCAGACTGGGGGCTGCACTGTCAGACAACATTGAGACTTCCTTGGTAAAACTTATACAGCACATGGTTTACAGTTGGTTTTGAGGCTTTCAGGCTTGGACTGAGCCACTAATGGCTTCTCTCTCCCCGAGCTTGCAGATGGCCTATCATGGGACTTTGCCTTGTAATTTTATGAGCCAATTCTCCCTAATAAACTCCCTTTATATATACATACACCTTATTGGTTCTGTCCCTCTGGAGAACCCAAATACATACCCAAAAGAACAGAATGCAGGGTCTTGAAGAGAGATACGTATACCCATGTTCACAGCAACATTTCTCACAACAGCCAGAAGGTAGAAGCAATCCAGCCATCCATCAACAGATGAATGGATAAGGAAACTGTGGTATAGACATGCAATGGAATATTATTTAGCCTTAAAAGGGAAGAACATTTTGACATATACTATAACATGGATGAACTCTGAAGACATTATACTAAGTGAAATAAGCCACTCACAAAAAGCAAAACACTCTATGATTCCATTTTAGATGAGGTATCTAGAGTAGGCAAATTCATAGGGACAGAAAGTAGAATGGTGGCTGCCAGGGGCTGGGGGGAGAAAGGGAATAGGGAGTTAGTGTTTAATGGGCATAGACTTTCAGTTGGGATGATGAAAAAGTTCTGGAGATGGATGGTGGTCATGAGTACACAATAATGTGAATGTACTGCACGTTGTGCACATGTACCCTAGAACTTAAAGTATAATAAAAAAAAGTTATTCAACTGGGGATTTATTAATACATGGATTAAAGTATTTCATCTGTTAGAGAGAAAAAAATAATGTGAATGTACTTAATGCCATAGAACTGTATACTAAAAAAGGATTAAAATGGTAAATGTTATATTATGTATGTAACCACAACTTTTAAAAAAGGGCTTGGGTTTAGAGTCAGCAGTCCTTCTACCTATTAGCAGACAACTTTGTGGCAAGTTGCTTAAACTTTCTTGGAAGTAAAATGAGGTAACAGTAGGGCTGTGGAGATAAATAAGATAATTCCAACAGGCACTTGCTACATAAGCACTAAAAGTCAGCTCTTATTATTATGAAGATGCTATGAGAACGGCACAGCTGGCTCTAGACGTTTCACCAGAAAACGACAACAGTTGTATTTCGGAGTCATTATCTAGGGAAGAATGTTTTCACATTGTTTGATATTTTATGATAAAGGTTCTTTCTAGCATCTTCTCTATGGTCCTTGCCTCCTTCACCATTCAACTCTAAACCATGTGCTGTATAAGTTTTACCAAGGAAGTCTCAATGTTGTCTAAGGAGGCAAGCCAATCCTTGGAAAATGAAAAACTGGAACATTCATACCAAGATGGAAGACATGAGCCAGTTTACAGAAAGCAAGTCAATGACAATCTCCCAGTTAGTCAAAGCCTTCAAAGGCTCTGTGTCCTCCACTCTACTATGACGTCAACTTTATGTTTTGGTCAAAGTTAAAGTATTACCTGGAGAAGTGCTGACTAGGCTTCTGGACCTTTAGACATATCAGTGTCCTTAGGGGAAAGCAGCATTTTAACAAAGCAGTTTAGCCACGTGAAATGGCCTAAGCTCTAGATCTGGAGACCAGGAAAATTCAGTGTAAGTGGGTAATTCGAGGTCTCATGAGGCCCATCACCTCCCTCAGTCCAATGGCCCACTTTAAGACAGGCATCTTGTCAAGGAAGATGAGATGCAAGCATCTGAAGGCACAGGCTTTGTGCAATCCCAACAGCTCCTAGAATCACACCCCAAATCATGGGGCCAATGATCAAGACCCCAAGAAGAGGGGAAATCACTTCCAAGCTACAGCAACATGACGCAAAAAGAAATATATATTTGGTCTTTGCCCCTGATTCCTGACACAGAGCACCTAAAACCCTTGTAGTAATTTCCTGAGTGGTAGGGGTGATAGGAGCATCTTTTGTTAATATTTGGTCTTAGTCCCTGTTTCCTAACACAAAAGCGTCTAAAACCCTTGAAATCTCCAGAATGCAAAGAGTGTCTTTTTGTAAGTGAATGAAATGGCTAGTGGCTGGGCTTCCTAGGTAGCTTCTGGATGGGGGCTGGTTGGCAGGGAACTCAACCATGTGATTAGAAGGTTAGAACCTTAAGTCTTACCCCTAGCCTCTGAGGAGGGCAAGAGCTAGAGATAGAGCTAATCAACAAGGGCCAGTGATTTAATCAACCATACCTATGTAATAAAGCCTCCATAAAAACCCTAAACAAAGGGGTTTAAAGAGCTTCTAGACAGCTCCGTATGTGGAGGTACCTGGAGGGTGGCATGCCCAGAGAGGGCATGCAAGCTCCATGCCCCTTCCCCATCCCTTGTCCTAGGTAGCTCTTACCTGGTTGTTCATTTGTATCCTTTACAATAAACTGATAAACATAAAGTATTTCCCTGAGTGGTGTGAGCCACTGTTGCAAATGATCAAACAGGAGGAAGGGGTAATGAGAACCCCTAATTTGTAGCTAACCTGGTACCAGAGGCTTGCAACTGGCATCTGAAATGGGGGGGCAGTCTTGAGCCCTTAATCTGTAAAATCTGAAGCTAACTCCAAATAGATAGTGTCAGAATTAATTTGAATAGTAGGACACCCAGACGGTGTCTAGGAAGTCAAATAACTGATTGTTAGTGTGGAAAAAACTTAGATTTGGTGTCAGAAATGTGAGTAGAGGAAATGGTTTTCCTTTTGAGCATCATTATCAGGTGAGTCAGCTCAGAAGACAAGCAACAAAGAATTCATTAATAAAGGTTAAAATTACTAAAATGCCTACTTCTGTTTCATTTACTGTCCATGATGAGAGAGAAATACCAAAGAAACACAAAATACTGGTGAGAAAACAGGCTGAAAACAAAGGCAAGGAAGGAGAAAGGGAAGAGGAAGGGCTCATTGAAGGAAGGCAGACATGGAGTCACACAGGGACAGGTGTAACAGCTGGAAGGAGGAGTCTAGTAAACTCTCTCTCATGAAGCCAGACCTGGTCAGGCCATTCCAGTCCTGCCCCGTGGAGCTGGCATTTCAAGCTGAAAGTTTCCCGAGAGTGGCAGCAACAGTGCAGGGTCCCAGGTGAGGGATTTAGTCATGGCACTCTCCATGGCATTTTGTTTCCTTCTCTCCCAACCAGGAAAACAAAAACCTTTGCTCCCAACACCCTGTCTCCTTCACCACTCTGGTAGGTTGAATAATGGTTCCCCCAAAAGAAAGGTCCATGTCCTAAGCCCAGAAACCTGTAAATGTGACCTTATATAGAAAAAAGAGTCTTTGTAGGTGTAATTAATTGAAAGATCTCAAGATGGGGGTCATCCTGGATTATGCTGGCAGACCCTAAATCTAATGATAAGTGTCCTTAGAAGAGACACTCAGAGGAGAGACACACAGAAGAGGAGAAGGTCATGCAAAAACTGAGACAGGGACTGGAGTGATGGAGCCACAAACCAAGGAATGCCTGGAGCCACGAGAAGCCAGAATAGGCAAGAAATGATTCTCCCCTGGAGCTTTTGAGGGAGCACGGCCCTGTCAACACATTGATTTCTCACTTCTGGCCTCCAGAACTGTGAGAAGGTTAATTAATCTCTACTGGTGTAAGCCACCCAGTTTGTGGTCATTTGTTACTGTGGCCCTAAGAAATTAATATGACCCCAACCACGAGGAAAAAAACAAAACATGTTGCTGTCCTCTTTCCTCATGGGCACCATCAAAAACCTTCCTTCTAGGGTTTTCACTTACATAGTCTACCAAGGAAACTGCATGCCCATTGGTGCTGTCCTTTCCATGTGGACTTCGACCTCAGCTTAGCCACTTCTCAGGACTTCGCAGAGAAGCCCCGCAGGCCAGAATAGTTCAGTCCTGCTGGGCACTCAGCTGACCTCATGTCACTTGGGCTCTGATCCTTATGAGAGACACAGAGGATGGGAGGCAGGGTATGTTATTTTGCTTTTTAACCCAATACCATTTAACCAAATGGAAATACCATTCCCATCTATATGACTCAAAAGATAAAGACAGACCACAGTGGAAGATGTTTTAAGAACTGGCCTGAGGAGTTTCTAGAAGAACCTGAAACACGGGATTTCCTGGGAGGACCTCCCCAATCCTCCCTCCTCCTCGCTCCTGGGTCTTGCTTTCTCTCATTTATTTTCTTCATTTCTTCCTTCCCTGTTTCTTTTTGGCTATGAATTTGCTCTTATATGAAAGAAACTGTACTCACACAGAAAGAAAGTGGAAAGCAAGAAACTGTGACAGTCAATCCTACTGCACTGGCTTCATCTCCTATACTTTTACAGCTAAATTCACTTCCCGGACTTGAAAACTTACTGGTGGGAGTTCAATGTCTGCCTTCCCCACTAGACTGTAAGCTCTAGGAGAAAAATGCCTATAACTGTTTTGTTCATCATAATTTATGCAGTGCTTTCAACAGTGCCCTCATGACATGGGGCTTAAAATGTGTTTGTGGAATGACGAGTCTATATCAAAGGTTAAATACTAAAATGGTAAATTTTATGTTAAAGCTAAACATAGTGACTGGGCATGGTGGCTCATGCCTGTAATCCCAGCACTTTGGGAGGTCAAGGCAGACAAATCATGTGAGCTCAGGAGTTCGAGACCAGCCTGGGCAACATGGCAAAACCCTGTCTGTACTAAAAACTGATTAGTGGGTACCACTTTCCTTTTCGGGCGATGAAAATGTTTTGGAACTAGATAGAGGTAGTGGTTGCACAACATTACGTTTGGTTTTGGTTTCTGGTTTTGTTTTAGAGATGAAGTTTGCTGTTGTCCAGGCTGAGCTTCTGGGCTCAAGTGATCCTCTCACCTCAGCCGCTTGAGTAGCAGGAATCACAGCCACCAGCCACCATGCCCAGCTGCACAACATTGTTAATGTACTAAATGCCACTGAACTGTTCACTTTAAAATGGTTAATTATGTTATGTGAATTTTGCCTCCATTTTAAAAAAAGAACGAAAAGAAAAAGGTGAAATAAACCTGATTTTGCCATTTAACAATAGAGTTCAAAGTAAAGTATATATAAAAAACTATTTTTTTTATGACTTAAGTAACCACCAGAGTACTGATGGTGGGGCCCAGGGTGTAAATCAGGGATTCTCAACCTGGACGCTCATGACTTTGGACTGTATAATTCCCTGTTATGGGGGCCATCCCCATCCCATGCACTATAGGATATTCACCAGCGTCCCTGACCTCCATTCATTTGATGCCTGTAATAGCCCTTTCCTAGGTGTGACAATCAAAAATGTCTCT
Organism: Pan paniscus; assembly: GCF_029289425.2. Classification (NCBI taxonomy): domain Eukaryota; kingdom Metazoa; phylum Chordata; class Mammalia; order Primates; family Hominidae; genus Pan; species Pan paniscus. The sequence goes on along the minus strand of NC_073261.2, from coordinate 56,797,240 downwards.
AGATATTGCCAAGTGTCTCCTGGGGGGCAAAACAGCCACAATTGAGACCTACTGGTCTAAATGGAAAAAGGGCTCTCTAGCAATTATCAAAAATTTCTTCTTTTTCTATCCCTTGTATACCTACCAGTGTGACTCATTGTTTCCTGCCAATCCTACCAGCCACAAATGACCTATCTGTGAACTTCTGGCACCTGGTTATAATGCCCTTTTTCTAACCCCAAGTTCCCCCAAGCCACCCACGAGGGACCTGGACATGCTGCTTTCTGCCTGTGTCACTTGCCAGGCCACAGATTATCCAGGGGCCCTCATCCTATCCCCAGTGTATGGTAACATAGCTCCACTAGCACCCACAAGATAGAAGGATGTCCTTAAGGTATAGGTCAAGGAAAAAGCAAACCTACTGGTTTGACAAGCAGAACAGAGCCTCCCTGTGCCTAGGCCCTCATTCTCTAATCTCAGTCAAGAACAACAAAATTCCAAACCATCACACCACCCTCAAACAGGGTAACAGGTGAAATGAAAGGTTGAAAGCCCCTATCCCTAGAAGATATAAGTGAATTTTCAAGGAATTCAATTATCTCTAACTTTAAGGAACACAATCAATTCACATCGAGTTGCTTTGACATTAATCTTTCAGAAGACCCCACAAGCTTGAGAGGAGAAATGGATTCTAATCCCAATTGAACCTAGCTGTGTAGCTTTGCACAGGCCATTTAATCCTCTGGGCATAGTTTCTCCTTTGCAAGATCTGTGAGTTAGGCTGTTTGAATTCTAAGTTTAATGCATTAATTTAATACCTACTTCCTAAATACCTACTTATTAAAAGCATACAAAAAGATGAGTGAGAACCTAACCATACCCTCAAGGAGTCCAAGTTGGGTCAGGGATGAAGGGAGAACAGCTTAGAAGACAGATAAATAAATCGTTATTGTAAGATGCAACAAATCCTAAAGAGGTATGTGCCACATGCCTGAGTGTATGAGAGTGCAAACATCAGGAACAACTAATCACATGTAAAAGAAGTGAAGAGACATTCCCAGCAGCACGCTGTGCCCGCTCCTGTGAAGGGATAAAGTGAAGAGCTGGAAGCATTAGGAGTATAGAGGAGGCAACATTTAATGGAGATGCCTCTGCTATTTTGGTTTGTTAACACCTAGAAAGAATATACAAGGAATAAACCATTTCCAACTCAAAGATTAGGCTTTTTGGCTGACAGAGTCATACCTCCTCCTTTATCTCGAGGCTGCAGAGCAAAGATTCAGGGAAGTGGTCCTTCATCATTCAGCAACCTCTGAGGTGAAGGGCTTCACTAAGAATTAATCATTAGTCTAGTGATAAAAAAGAACCATGAGGCAACCAACCTGACCAGGAGGGCATAAAAGTGAAAGGTAAGCAGGAGCTCCCAGCAATAAAATACAAAAAGCAAATTCAAAACCAGGTCCTGAAGATGCCTCTACAGCGACCATGCAAGGTCTTTTTTGTCACAAAGCCAAGACCCAAAGGAGAAAAAAGAATTCATGTACACATAAAATTAAATATAAGTAGGGATATAAATAAATATATAATATTCAATATACTAATATATAAGTAAAATACATGCAAAATAAAAATGGGTTCCTTTTAATAAGAGGAAGTTAAGCTGCCAAATAAATGCCATAAATTATAAATACCTAACAATAAAAACAACTTAGCTCCACAATCAAGCCAAAGGATAAATCATCCAACTTGCTCGGTCCTGCTCCTGCACCAGCCAATATCACTTGCATCACTAGCCCTCTGATGCCATATTTTCCTACGCCTCAGTAGCTTAGCGCAGGAGGTCAGAACTTTCCTTGCTCTCCTGAGTTGACTCCAAACCATCACTCCTCCACCCTCATGTAAAAATTCCTGCTCCTTTGAGCTCATGCCACGTGGCTACACTGGCTTCCACCCTGTCTTGCCTTTGTACTTCCCCCTCTGGCTCAGTCTCTAACATTCACTGATGCCTGTAGCATCTTGGCTTCCCTCCACTGCAACTCCTACCATCTTTCTGGGTGGTCTCAAAGTCCACTTATTCCTAAACTGCAGCCTCCAGATTTCTTCACGACACTGACCTTTGGTCCTCTCAATGACCTACACATCCATGGCCACCCCCTAGACCTTGTCAACACAAATCTTAAACATCAGTCTCCCCCATTCTGACACACCCTCCAAGACTTCCATTCCCTTAGGCTTTCATTCTGGCCTGACCATCCAGTCCTCCATGCTCTGACTCTTCCATTTTCTTTCAATCAACCAATCAACCCCCTGCTTAGACAGGCTTGTCTCCCCATTCTGGCCCCATGGTTGACCATCTACACTGCTCCTTTGATTTCTGTGCACCCCTAGCCTCCCCTCACACCTCCCCAACCTTGAATCAATGCTAAATCCACCTGCTCTGTTCCTAACCTCAAATCACACAGCCTTACAAGACTGCCTCATGGTGTCCATCCTGGCTTGGGTCCTTTCCTTGTCCTTGGTTAGCTCCCTCTCTCATTCCCCTCGATGACTAACCCAACTGTCAGGAGTATCCTCAGCCCCATACTTACCACTATCCTCGGCAGACAACCTTGCCTCCTTACTCCAGAAAATTGAGGGTATCTGTTATGATTGCCTTCAATTCCCACCCTACCCCCAAGGCTTCCCCACTACAAACTTATCTATATCCATACAGATTCACTCATCTCCTCCTGTCTTAGAGTGTGAAATTTCCTTCTTCTTTTCCAAGGTTCAGCCTTGATCTTATTCATCCATCCACCCATTTAATCAACAAATATTTACTGTGTCCCTACTCTATGAGAGCCATGGTTCTAGGCCTGTGAATAAAACAGAAAAGCTCATAAAGCTTAAGTTCCAAAGAGGAGAGACAATACACAAACAAGCACGTTATATAGCAGAGCCAAAGCAGGGAAGAGGGAGGGAGTGCTGCCAGGAGGGAGGGGTTGCAAATTTTAATGGAATGGTCAGGGAAGGACTCTCTCAGAAAGTGACATTTAAGCAAAATAGGTGAGGGAGAGCAAGCTTTGGGGCTACCTAGAGGACACATTCCACAGGCAAGGGGAACAGCAAGTACAAGAGGCCTGAGCAGGGAGGTGCGAATCTGCCCTGCTTTAAGAAACCACAGGAAGGAAGCCAGTATGGATAGAGAGCAATAACCAGAGGAGAAGAGTAAAATAAGAACGCAGAGAGGAAACGGTGGGGCAGAGCATAGCACTTTCTAGGCCACAGCAGGATTTACAGTTTTACTCTGAGATGGGGAATCACTGGACGGTTCTGAGCAGAGGAGTAACTAACATGAAATGATTGGCACTTTAAAGGCTCACTCTGGCTACTGTGCTGAGTAGACTGAGGAGGCTCAGGCAGCAGTGGAGAGACCAGTGAAGAAACAGCTGCCATCATCCAGGCCAATGACAGGCTGGCCCAGAGAGACAGCAACGAAGGCAGTAAGAAGTGGTTGGACCTTGGCTGTATTGTGAATATAGAGCAAACAGGATTTTTCTGATAAACTGAATGACAAGAGGTTTTTGGCCTGAGTATCTAAAATAATGGAATTGCAATTTTTAAAAATGAAGACTACTCCATTCCCTCCTGTCTCCTCTGGGACCTTGCTCCATAAGGAACTGCCCTCTCTTCTGTTTTAACCTCAATCTCTCCCCTGACCTCCTCTCTCTAGCCTGGTGCCTCTTCCCATCAGCCTACTGATATGCTCAAGCATCTCCCAAGCTATGATCTCTCCCTTTCTTTTCTTATGAACATTTCTCAAAGAAATAGTTTAGACTTGGTGCTCCCACTCACAAACTCACTGTAATCTATAATTCCGTTTCCATCACTCTTCTGAATGCTCCTGCAGAGGTCAATGCCACTCCACTGGCCAATCCAGAGGACACTTTCCAGTCTTTATCCTACTTGACCTCTCTGGGATATTTGACCCTCTTTACTTCCAACTTTTTAATTTTGTTGGATCCCATGTCTGCGAGACACTGCATTCTACTGATTCTCCTCCCATCTCGCTGGACATTCCTTCTCTGTCACCTTTAAGGGCTCTCCTTACTAAGCTACCCCTTAAATGTTGCTAAGCCAAAATTCCATCCTCAGCCCACTACTCTTCTGACTCTTGACTAGTCATTTGCAAACTTGAATACAAGTATCCCTGCATGGACAGCTTCAAACAAATCAGTGTCATGATACTTAACTTCCCTAGATATCTTTCCTTAAAATGATTTGCCCAAGTATCTCAAAGCCATTAGCCAACTTTAATGAAATAAAATTTTTAAAAAGCATACCCTTTGCCCAACTCTCACTGTGGTGTGTCCACCAGGGTGTAAAAAACACCAGAGCCTTGTATATACACTCATAGTACTTCCTGTCTTTCACTGACATGTGTATTTCTTTTAAGGAGGAAGCACGGTGTTAGGTGATATACTGGTCCATGCTGGGATGTTCTGAATTCAAGTATATAGTAGAGTCGAGTGGTAGGAGTAAAGGCAATTTTGGTTGGGCGTGGTGGCTTGCACCTGTAATCCCAGCACTTTGGGAAACTAAGGCATCACCTGAGGTCGGGAGTTCGAGACCAGCCTCGCCAACATCGTGAAACTCTGTCTCTAACAAAAATACAAAAAAGATTAGCCGGGCTTGGTGGTGTGCACCTGTAGTCCCAGCTACTTGGGAGGCCGAGGCAGAAGAATCGCTTGAAAAAAGGCGACAGAGGTTGCAGTGAGCTGAGATTGTGCCACTGCACCACTCCAGCCTGGGCGACAGAGCAAAACTCCACCAAAAAAAAAAAAGGAGTAAAGGCAATTTGCAATTTTGACAGACCTCAAATGAGATGAACAGAAGCCCTAGTAGAAGTCCAGCTGAACCCTCAGTCAACCCACAGAATCATGAGCAATTATAAGCTGTTGTTGGTTTAGGCCACAAGGTTTTGGGGTGGTTTGTTATACAGCAATAGATGACTAAAACACAACCCAAGCACACTGCAAACTGATCATGGCCAACTATGAACACGTTGCCTCCTCTCATTAAACCTGTACCTTCCCTCTTTCAACCTTCCCTCTCTGCTGTGTAACACTGCTCGGTGGGTGCCACTTCCATCTCACCCTTAGTTAGGCACTCAAACTGAAAGCCTGGAATCACTCTTGATTCCACACCTCCCCTCCAACTCCGAATCCAACCGGGCACCAAGGCCTGATGTTACTGAGAGGTGACAGCGTGCTGGCAGCCCTCCTAGCCCTCACTCGCTTTCGACGCCTCCTCGGCCTTGGCGCCCACTCTGGCCGTGCTTGAGGAGCCCTTCAGCCCGCCGCTGCACTGTGGGAGCCTCTTTCTGGGCTGGCCAAGGCCAGAGCTGGCTCCCTCAGCTTGCAGGGAGGTGTGGAGGGAGAGGCGCGGGCGGGAACCGGGGCTGCGCAGGGCGCCTGTGGGCCAGCGCCAGTTCCAGGTGGGCGTGGGCTTGGCGGGCCCCACACTCAGAGCAGACAGCGGGCCCCAGGCAGTGAGGGGCTTACCACCTGAGCCAGCAGCTGCTGCCCTCGATTTCTTGCCGGGCCTTAGCTGCCTCCCCGCGGGGCAGGGCTTGGGACCTGCAGCCTGCCATGCCTGAGCCTTCCCCCCTCCCCCGCCCGGCGGTGGGCTCCTGCGCAGCCGGAGCCTCCCCGACGAGCGCCACCCCCTGCTCCACAGCGCCCAGTCCCATCAACCGCCCAAGGGCTGAGGAGTGCAGGTGCACGGCACGGGACTGGCAAGCAGCTCCACCTGCGGCCCTGGTGCAAGATCCACTGGGTGAAGCCAGCTGGGCTCCTGAGTCTAGTGGAGACTTGGAGAACCTTTATGTCTAGCTGAGGGATTGTAAGTACACCAATCGACACTCTGTATCTAGCTCAAGGTTTATAAACACACCAATCAGCACCTTGTGTCTAGCTCAGGGTTTGTGAATGCATCAATGGCACTCTGTATCTAGTTAATCTGGTGGGGACTTGGAGAACCTTTATGTCTAGCTGAGGGATTGTAAATACACCAATTGGCACTCTGTATCTAGCTCAAGGTTTGTAAACACACCAATCAGCACCCTGTGTCTAGCTCAGGGTTTGTAAATACACCAATCGACACTCCGCATCTAGCTAATCTAGTGGGGACGTGGAGAACTTTTGTGTCTAGCTCAGGGATTATAAACGCACCAATCAGCACCCTGTCAAAATGGACCAATCAGCTCTCTGTAAAACAGACCAATCGGCTCTCTGTAAAATGGACCAATCAGCAGAATGTGGGTGGGGCCAAATAAGAGAATAAAAGCAGGCTGCCAGAGACAGCAGTGGCAACCCACTCAGGTCCCCTTCCACACTGTGGAAGCTTTGTTCTTTCGCTCTTTGCAATAAATCTTGCTGCTGCTCACTCTTTGGGTCCACACTGCCTTTATGAGCTGTAACACTCACCACAAAGGTCTGCAGCTTCACTCCTGAGCTAGCGAGACCACGAACCCACCAGAAGGAAGAAACTCCGAACACATCCGAACATCAGAAGGAACAAACTCCAAACACACCACCTTTAAGAACTGTGACACTCACTGCGAGGGTCCGCGGCTTCATTCTTGAAGTCAGTAAGACCAAGAACCCACCAATTCTGGACACATTACGACTGCCAAAATATTCCTAGTCTGCACTTCTCTCTGTTCCTGTCACCACTCTGCCACTCAGACCTGGCAGTCTTGAACCTGGATCATGTCAACAGCCTTGTAAACGCCCTTCCTCCAGACTCAGCTCCCTCTGGTCACCCTCCAGAAATCTAACTCAAGTGCTTTTCTGATCATGCCAGCCCCTCTGAAAAACTCTGAATGGAGGGCTGGGTGCTGTGGCTCATGACTGTAAGCACTTTGGGAGGCCCAGGTGGGAGGACCACTTGAGGTCAGGAGTTTGAGACCAGCATGGGCAACATAGCAAAACCCTGTCTCTACAAGAAAAAAATGTATTTTTTAAACCCCACAACTCTGAATGGCTCTGATACTACTCAAAGATAAACTTCAGACTCTCTGTGATCAAGGACCTGCCTTTCTTCTCAGGCCTTTCCAAGGATGGCTGCCAACAAAAATCATAAAGGAAAAGACTAACATACTTGATAGCACAAAAATTTAAAATATCTGCAAAAAGCCCACTATTAAGGTAAATGACAAAATAGAAAAAAAAACCCGCAATGTATATAACAAAGGATTAATGTCTTAAATATGTAAAGAACTCCTATTAAGTCATTAAGAAACAAGTGCCCTAACCGGAATATAAGTAAAGGAACATAAACAAAAATTCACCATAAAATAAATATAAAAAACAGAGAGGGAGGGAAGGAAGAAGGCAGGGAGAAAAAGAAAAGAGAAGGAAGGGAGGGAGCTAGAGGAGAAAGGAGAGAGGGAGGGAACACGTCCAACCACATACACAAGATGGAAGTATATACAGGTTTAATTTTTATGGAGGCCAGTTTGTAATTTGCATCAAAAGGTAAAATAAGCATATCTTTTGATCCAGCCATTTTGTGTCCAGAAATTAATTCTAAAGAAGTAATAGAACAAGTACTCAAAGGCTTAAAAAAAATTCGTTGCAGCTGTTTTGTAATATCTATAAAATAACATAAATGTCTAAAAATAGGAAATTGGTTAAGTAAATTGCAACATCTCCAAACAATGGACTAAAATTGATGATGTAGACCTTTAACACAGAAAGAGAGCTGCAATCTATTGCTAAGTGAGAAAGCAGATTATAGGGGATGATGTGGAATATATTCTTATTTTTGCAAAGTCTTGAAGAAGAATATAATATCAAAATATTAACAATGACAATCTATGGGACTATGGGTAACACTTTCTATTTTTGTCTGGCTTTATCTTCTAATCATTCCACTATCATAATAGATTAATTTGCATGTCCAAAATAATTTTAAGACTTCTTGATTGCTTTCTTCCATATCAACCAAAGATTATACAGTATATGGAACCAGTATTCATTTCATTGCTTCAAGTTTTCTAGTCCCCAACACTAAACCTCATCTGAGAGTCTCCAGCAGAGCTCTACTGAGATATAAGCACATCCAGCACTGAACAGTGAGTTACAATCCTGGAACCCTCTCTGTGGCTTCCATAAATAGAAATGGAATAACCGAAACATATTATAACAGTGCCTAGAACAATGCCTTACACTGAATGTGTGGGGCAGAGACTGAGAAGGGAGGGTTGGAAGAGTAAGGGAAGGGATTGCAAGCAAAAAAGAAAACAGAAATAAGTTAAGTCCCTGAGCATTGCTACTCAACTCTTCAGAAAAATGGATATAAACACATTTCATTAACAGTAAGTGTCAAATGGTAAGCCGTTATCTCTTCCAAACTCAACCTTTATAGAATGTGAGACATAAAAAAATGGTTTCTGTGCCAACAAGAGATATAAAACCCATGTATCTTGATCGCAGACAAGACCTTCGAACTCTCACTAAGAGCCTCTTTATTGTCACACACAGTTCTAACAAGCTTAGTCATCCAGTGTCCAGTCCACAGCAGATTAAAAGCAGCAAATTAGAGGAGTAGTGTTAATTCAGGAAGGCACATGGATAGCAGCAAGAAGGACAGCTAACAGTCTCATAAGGAAGCGGAAACCACCATAAAGCACAAACATGAAATTCAAAAAAGACAGCAATCCAGGGCCATTTCATTGAAGAGCAAGCTGTCTGTCTCATCCGTATCAAGCAAACACCCTAACAGATCTATAACAAAACAGTAACACTCTAATAAAATGCATATGTAAAAATTAAAGAACCATAAGATGTTAGAGTTGGAAAGTAAATTTACCATCTAGTCCTCATTTTACACATAGGGAGCCTGGTGGACGGAACTGGGAAGCAATGTGTCAGAGTACAGTATGTGGTGAGGTCACTAAACAGGTTCAGTTCAGGAGTACTTTCCACTTATGTCACGCTGCCTCTGTGGTATACACTCCAGAAGACAGGAAATATATGTATAACATATTTCAAAACTGGAAGACAGGAAATATATGTATAAAATATTTCAAAATAGTAAAACTTTAAAAATTGATACACTTTCATGGGCCAGGAACATCTCTTTTCCAACAATGAGTTGTCTCAAATGGGCTCTTCATAAGACCAGGCCATTCTTCTACCTATCCTTTGTCATTTCTTCTCTGCACACATCTAAGGAACTCCTCCATATCCTTTCCCTACTCTTCTTAAATCCAATTCAACTCCATTCACAGCATTCAATAGAAAACAGAAGCAAGAACTCCCTCAACTTACCAAACCTCACCCAATTTCTCTTCCTCTGTATCTATTCCTTCTCTCCTTCCTTCCAGGTCAGTGAATGAAGTACCCTTTCTCCTGTCCAAGGTCATCTCTGTTACTTGAGTTCATGACCTCACCCATGACCTCCCATCCCTTCTTTGGGTTACTCCATCAATGATACCCCAGTACTGTATTTTCAACCTCTTCCTCTCTTTGGTTGCTTCTTCTCTGCCTAATATACTCAAGACTTGTCCATCATTACAAAAATTATATTATTATTAAAAATAATACAATTATTATTAACAAATAATAATAAATTCTGCCCTGATTCAGCATCCACCTCCCTTCCCAGTCAGTCATCATTTCACTGCCACCTGGACTTCAGTCACTGCTGCACAGAAACTGCTAACGAAGCTCACAAATTACCTCCATATTTCCAAATCCAATGAACACTTATCTTGACGTCTGTAATGAGTTAACACTCTGAAGTGTCCATTCCTTCCATTTTAAAATCAAATTAATTAATTATTATTATTTTTTTTTTTTTTGAGACAGGGTCTCACTCTGTCTCCCAGCCTGGAGTGAGGTGGCGCGATCACAGCTCACTGTAGCTTCAACCTCCCAGGCTCAAGCGATCTTCCCACCTCAGCCTCCTAAGTAGGTGGGACTATAGGTGCATTCCACCATGCCTGGCTATTTTTTTTTTTTTTTTTTTTTTTTGTAGAGACAGGGTTTTGCCATGTTGCCCAGACTGGTCTTGAACTCCTGGGCTCAAGCAATCCCCCTGCCTTGGCCTCTCAAAGTGCTGGGATTATAGGCATGGGCCACCAGGGCACTCGGCCCCTTCTTCTTTTAATTTTACTTAGGATTTATTTTCGTCACTTCACATCCTCCTGATTCTACCGTCAATCATTCTTTCTGCCTCCTTCATGTGCCTACTCTTTCATTCAACTGGTTTCTACTGAGCTCTGCAGATGTGCCAGGCATCACTATTCTAGACACTGGGGATCCAGCCATGAACAAGTCAGACAAGATTCTCATGGAGGCCAGGCATGGTGGCTCACAATTATAATCCCAGCACTTTGGGAGGCCGAGGCGGGTGGATCTTCTGAGGTCAGGAGTTCGAGACCAGCCTGGCCAATATGGTGAAACCCCCGTCTCTACTAAAAATACAAAAATTAGCTAGGCGTGGTGGCGGGCGCCTGTAGTCCCAGCTACTAGGAAGGCTGAGGCAGGAGAATCGCTTGAACCCAGGAGACGGAGGTTGCAGTGAGCCGAGACTGCACCATTACACTCCAGCCTGGGTGACAGAGTGAGACTCTGTCTCAAAAAGAGAAAAAAAAAAAAAAAAGATTCTCATGGAGCTGAAATTCTAGTGGGGGGAGTGGGAGTGATAAATAAATAATAAGCAAGAAAATCTGCTGATACATGCTACACGGTGAAATAAAACAGGATTGGTTCCTTACACTGGGCGGTAAAGGACAGCCTCTATGAAGTGGGATTTAAGTGAGCTCTGAATGACAAAAAGCCAACCAAGGGAAGACAAGAAGGAAGAACGTTCCAGGAAAAGGCACCAGCCAAGCCTTAGACACTAAAGAAGAAACTATGTTCTATGCTCAAAAAAGATGAACAAGAATCACTGTGACTAAAAAGCAAGTGGTTGAGGGGAAGAGAGACACAAGCTATTGTAGGGGTTTGCAGGTCAGTGTGAGGAGTTTGGATTTTATTCCAGGTGGACTCCTCTTCCTCCACACAGTCTCCTTATGAGATCTCACTCCATTTCAGTTTTCATTCCTATCTTGTGGTTTTATGACAACTCCCACTCCAACTTTTCTCTACAATGCAGGCCAGTCCTATGCAACAGCATCCTGAACTACATCCATACTTGGATTTCCACTGATGGCTCGTTAAAAAGTCCCTAACTGAAGCCCATCTCTTTTCCTCAAACACTATTCTTTCTTCTTTTTATTGACACCATTATCTACCCAGTCACTTAAGCCAGTAGCCCAAGATCCAATCTAGCTTTCTGTCATCTGCAACATCTAATTATTAACACTGATTTTTCTAAGTTTAAGGTAAAGATATAGAAAGAAGGAAAGCAGAAAAAAAGGAATGGAATCTTTCACCTCCAGTAAGAATGATACCTCCCTGTGAGGACCATACGTAGGCCAAGGTTAACAATCCACCTCAAAACTATTGTCTTGGCTGGGCGTGGTGGCTCACGCCTGTAATCCTGGCACTTTGGGAGGCCGAGGTGGGAGGACTGCTTAAACCCAGAAGTTTGAGACCAGCCTGGGCAACATAGCAAAACCCTGTTTCTTTTTTTTTTTTTTTAATGTTTTCTTATCCCAGCTACATAGGTCTAACACTTCAGTCTCATCAACCCAATCTCATTCTCCCTCCCAAATAGTGTCAACAAAAACCACAGAACTTAAAAACCATGTTTGCACTAGAAGAGACCTTCAAGATCACCCGGTGATCTCCTTATTCACATAAGACAAGCTCAGAGAGGGGAAGTGATATATCCAAGATCACTGAAGAGACCAGATAACCTACTTCCCTATCTCATACAGTTGTTCATTTGTGTTCTGTGAGCTAACCCTAGAAGCAGGATTTGATGGTAGACTTGAACAACACTCTGTCATACCACCTTAAAAATCACCACATAATTGCTGGGTGAGTAGACAGCCACTTAAATAACCCATTTGATGTTATACTGATTCTAACACTATGATTTTAAAAGAGAAAGAAATACTTCATCTTCCGAGGAAGTCTCTATTATCTAAAATTAACTTTTTTCAAGGAAATTCTCATCATTGGTGAGCGAGCCACCTAGAGCTGACCTTTCAAAAATGCTGTGGAGCTCACAGCAAACCACCACGCAGAATTTGCTGTTGATTGCTCTTTTCACTCCTCCTCTCTGAAACTAGCAAGAACAGGAAGAAATATGTTTGTTCCTAGAGGTACATACAGTACTCAACTACAGGTACCACCTCTCTAGACTCATTTTATAACTCAGCTGCTTAATGCCATATTTATCAGTCTTTTAAAAACCATACCTTCTTTGATAAATATGAAAATCTCACGTCTTCTCCACACTCCGACCTCTTAAGTCTATAATGTGCCTCTTTAGAGGGTATACAGCCAATCCCCATCTTCTTTGAGGTTCTCTCCTTTTCTGGCTGGACCTGGAGCCCATCTATGCATTTTCAAATTATATATTCCCTTCCTATTTGTGACCTGTCTGCATGCTCACTACCCCAAATACAAGTTAAAAATCACTGTCCTAATTTACTGCAGGCCAATGCCAATCATCAACTAGAAAATGAATGTATGCTTTGCTTAAAGATGAATTTCAGTAATATCTGAGTTTTTGACACATGAGCTAATTGTCTCCATCTTTACAGTATACATTTAAATGGTTTAGAGTTCCTTTATATAGCTAAGATACACCTTATATCTCTACTTTTGAGATCAATGGTACCAGACGCCAATAATTTAATCCAATCAATAGAGATTCACATGGCTTTCTGAAAGATGTTCTACTTTGCTTTGGATTTTGTTATTTCTCAACTTTACTGAAACTCTATAAGATTCAATAGTTCTTATTGTAATAAGCGAGGTGAAGTCCTCAAACATAGATCTATTATACGATTGGAATAGGGATAAATAAGGGAGGTTTGTATATCTCAAATCCGTCTAGTCTCTCCTGCCTGCCCAGCAAGTTTTAATTAGTACTGATTTACTGTAATATTCATCCAGTTAATTCATTCTCCAGTACCCACTGTTGCCATGTTCAAATTTACGAGTACTCAATTGGATACAAAATAAGCCTAAGGCAATAACTAATTATCTAACACTAGAAAGTAGATACAAACAAAATAAACGGTAAAATAAAACTTTGAGGTTATGGGCCCAAAAAAGTTAAGATAGCCAGCAAAAAAAGACAGGCATCCAGAGGCAGCTGTGGTGAATACCTAGGCTAGGTAAAATAAATCTTAGGTAGGACTAAGGTAGGCGGGTGGGGAAGGAGGAAATATCCCAGCTGCGGGGAACACCATGAGTAAAGAACTGGAAAGAACTAAATCCACGGTACAAAGATGGTGAGGAGGGCGCAGGCCTGGTGGAAGCAGCAGACCTGCGGCATTAGCACACAAGCATTTAAATTGGATAGGCAGCAGGTGCCAGGCATTCCTGGCAGGTAGAGAGGCCCATCATACTTATAAAAACTTGATAGGTTAAGAAAAACTCCCTGACACACAGGTAGCTTTCAAGAGGTGAGAGTTTAAAAAAGAAAAATCAAACTACAATATTTCTCTTTCTCTTCTCCCTATTCCTCATCTGGGGGTTTGTGAATACTCTGAGTGGGGTGGGGGGTGGGGGGGGGAGGGGTAGGGAGAGGGAGGGGGGGAGAGAGAGAGAGACCTCCTGTGTGTATTTCCAAAACTCTAACTCCACCAGGTTATATACATAGTGATACAAATATGGCCTGATAAAAACAAAATTCATGCACCTCAATACTAAGAGTTACCATTTACAAACTGCTAACTAACATACACCAGTCACTGTGTGAAGTGCTTTGCATACATCATTTAATTCTTACAACAACCCATGCTTTTGCATTTTACAAATCTACATTTTATAGATGAGAAGACTAGATCTTAGTTAACTTTTCCTAACATCACAGGGACATGTCCAGGATTCCAGCCAAGGGCTATTTACCTTCAATTCTCATGCTTTTAAACCATCACACACAGTACTAACCTTGAAAGTCTTCTCCTAAGGAGAACATCATAGCACTCCCTTTATTCCAGGGGGGAAGGGGAGGAAAGACAGTATTGGATATCAGGTTTTCCATAATCATTACTGAGTTACACCTGGTCAAGCCAAGATTTTTCTCTACAGCCAAAAAGCCCAATGAAATTATTTCTTCCAGTGCTGCCCCCTTCCCCTCCACTACCAAGATTCCAAGGCTTCTAAAAACAGCAGAGGACAAAGGCCTGTGGAACAGGGGTGGGCTATCCCAGGGGAGATTAAACAAGTCTAACAAACCTGTAAAATAATCAGCACTTCCTGAATCAATCAGATTCACTGACCAGAGAAAATGAACCAAGGTACTAGCAGGAGACCTGCCATCTCAGTAAATGCTGCTCAGGCCCCAGTCCTCCAGGAAGGACCCAACCTACGATGCCTTAGTTCCATTCCTTCTTCCTGTCCCCATAGGTAATAAAGTCATCATTTTGTTCTCAAATTCATGCTCAGTACCAAAAGGACAATAATCTTTCTCTTACCCTAAAGGTCCCAGTACAATAGCTGTAAGTGTCCTTGAAAACATGCAGCAAACAAATTATGCGGCATTATGTTGCTTTCTACAGGATTCAAGTCCTAGATGATAGGCATCATTATTTAAGCTCATTATAACGACAAAAGATAATCTAGCATCAATGCTATGCTTAGCCTTCTATAATAATAATAGAGAGATACCATGAGCTCTTTGGTCCAATAATCTCTGTTTTTTGACAAAAATAACAAAGCTTCAGTTGGTACTGCCATTCCTTGTCTGCCAAGGTTAACACACAGCCCAAGGAGAAAACTGACCAGCTCAAACTGATTCACCCACAGCAGACCTCAAATGAAACTTCAAATTCCAGGAACTTGTCCTCTGCCAAGGTGGAAGTCTCCTCCAAAAGGAATCCTCTTTCCTAACAATTACTTGTGACTCAACAGAAGTGGGATTGTTTTAAGGGTGCAGTGGCTCACACCTGTAATTCCAGCACTTTGGGAGGCTGAGGCAGGTGGATTGCTTGGGCCCAGGGGTTCAAGACCAGCCTGGGCAACATGGCAAAACTCCACCTCTACAAAAAATACAAAGATTAGCCAGGTGTGGTGGTGCGCACCTGTGGTCCCAGATATTCAGGAGGCTGAGGTGGAAGGATCGCTTGAGCCCAGGAGGCGGAGGTTGCAGGGAGCTGAGATCACCCCACTGGGTGACAAAGTGAGACCCTGTCTCAAAAATAAATAAAGTATACATAATAGGCTAAATAATTAAAATAATAGATCAATAATAATAAAAACAATAAAGGAAGGAGAAAGGAGGTATAAAATGCTACAGCCAGTATCACCTTACAAGCTAATAGTTTATCATTCCTGAGTGATTAAATTCACAGCAAATAAAAGGCTTTTTTGCTTTGGGTATAAACACAGAACATCTGAATTATTTATGTAGGCCATTTTCTTCCTCAAAAAAGACCAAAAATATTGCAATACTTACTTCAACTTTACCAACAGAAGACCAGAACATATACAAACATGCTGAACTAGACATGTTCTCTAAAACAGGCAATTTTGCCCCACAGGTGACATTTAGCAATGTTGAGACATTTTTCATTGCCACAGTAGGCTGTGTATGTATTATATAATTCTGGCAACTAGTGGGTAAAGGCCATGGATACTGCTAAAGATCCCATAGTGCACAAGACAGCCCTCCACAACAAAGAGTTACCCAGATCAAAATGTTAGTAGTGCCAAGGTAGCACAAATGACTGTTGACCAATGTGGGAAGAGACAGTAGTTGGGAGTTGCTCAGAAGGGCCTAATTGGCGGTGTGACTTTAGGCAAATCACCTAATTTTCAAATTTGTTTTCTTAGAATCAATGAACTAGCGCCAGGCGCGATGGCTCACGCCTGTAATCCCAACACTTTGTGAGACCGAGGCAGGCGGATCACGAGGTCAGGAGATCGAGACCATCCTGGCTAACATGGTGAAACCCCGTCTCTACTAAAAATACAAAAAAAAAAGGCCGGGCACGGTGGCTTACGCCTGTAATCCCAGCACTTTGGGAGGCCGAGGCGAGTGGATCACGAGGTCGGGAGATCAAGACCGTCCTGGCTATCATGGTGAAACCCCGTCTCTACTAAAAATGCAAAAAATTAGCCGGGCATGGTGGTGGGCACCTGTAGTCCCAGCTACTCGGGAGGCTGAGGCAGGAGAATGGCGTGAACCCGGGAGGCAGAGCTCGCAGTGAGCCAAGATCAGGCCACTGCACTACAGCCTGGGTGACAGAGCAAGACTCCGTCTCAATAAAAATAAAAATAAAAAAATTAAAAAAAATTAGCCAGGCATGGTGGCAGGCACCTGTAGTCCCAGCTACTCAGCCGACAGGCAGGAGAATGGCATGAACCCGGGAGGTGGAGCTTGCAGTGAGCCGAGATCGCGCCACTGCACTCCAGCCTGGGCAACAGTGAGACTCTGTTTCAAAAAAAAAAAAAAAAAAAAAAAAGGCCCCAAGAAAAAAGAGAAAGAAAACAGGCAAAAAGAGGTCCCAGAAAGCAGCAGTCCCTTCCACTGCTGACATCAAGAAGTCAGCAGTGCCAGGCACGGTGGCTCACGCCTGTAATCCCAGCACTTTGGGAGGCCAAGGTGGGTGGATCATGAGGTCAGGAGATCGAGACCATCCTGGTCAACATGGTGAAACCCCATCTCTACTAAAAACACAAAAATTAGCTGGGCATGGTGGTACACGCCTGCAGTACCAGCTACTCGGGAGACTGAGGCAGGAGAATCTCTTGAACCCGGGAGGCAGAGGTTGCAGTGAGCCAAGATCGCACCACTGTACTCCAGCCTGGCGACAGAATGAGACGCTGTCTCAAAAAAAAAAAAAAAAAAAAAGAACTCAGTAGTCTGTAGCCCAGAAGAGGGCCCTGACTAGAACCTGACCATCCTGGTACTCTGATCTTGGACTTCATAGCCTCCAGAACTGTGGGAAATAAATTTCTATTGTTTATAGGCTACCTAGTTTCTGATATTTTGTTACAGCAGCCCAGAGGAACTAAGCCAGTAAGCAACCTTCAAATGCTATGGAAGCATTATCTGACTTGAAAAGCTCACAGGGAGATTCAGCTGGGAAGGGTTGGTTATTAAAGGTCAACAATGTTATGAGAGGGCCGGGCACAGTGGCTCACGCCTGTAATCCCACCACTTTGGGAGGCTGAGGCAGGTGGATCACTTGAGGTCAGGAGTTCAAGACCAGCCTGGCTAACATGGTGAAACCCTACCTCTACTAAAAATACAAAAATTAGCTGGGTGTGGTGGCACATGCCTATAGTTCCAGCTACTCGAGAGGCTGAGGCAGGAGAATTGCTTAAATCTGAGAGGCAGAGGTTGCAGTGAGCCAAGATTGCGCCACTGCACTCTAGCCTGGGCGACAGCAAGACTCTGTCTGAAAAATATATATATAAAAAGAATGTTATGAGAAAAGATACTGATGATCCTTTGTACAAGGAAGAATTTTAAGGAAGAATCCTATACTTGTAGCTAGGAGCCTCGGGTTCAAGTTCATTCACTGCTACTTCTTGCCAATATGACTTTGAAGAAGTCATTCAACCAATGTCAGCCACTGCTTCCTCATCTGTACAGCTGGAGTAATAACCATGCTTTCTACCTCTGCAGGGATGACGCAATCACAAAATGAGAGTATGTAGATATAAGGCTATTTCGCATAAGAGCAGCTTGTCCTGCCAGTGAAAGAGGCAGCAAGGTTTTACTAAGCATCTCATATGTTCTCTGTCTGAGATGCTATGGCAAACAGAAAAGTAATGGAAGACTCGGCTCCTGTCCTGCTAGTTGGCATGATATGACCAACACACAAGAAACAAGTGAACCCCACAAGGCAATTACATATCTCTTGCAGTGATGGGGTCTGTGGTGTAGTCTCTAAGCTATGGGTTTGAAGGAAGGAGATCAGAGAGGACTGCAATGGTTATGAAAGATTTCATGAAGACAGACTATTCTTAACTGAGTCTTTTCTCTGTAACCTCACCTTCATGGAACCTTGCTGCATCTAGTTCACCATCTTTACCTATGTTCTAGTTTTCTCTTAGTAAAGTTAAAGTAAGTATTGCAATATTTTTGGTCTTTTTTTGAGGAACAAAAAATGGTACAGAACCACTGCTCTAGACTACAATGGTCTCAAAACAGTAGTGTACAAGATGACAATGCACTGGGGTAGACAAAGAAAATAAAAGATCCTCTATTTTTATTTATTTTCATTTTAAAAAGTAAGATTTTCCAAGTAAAAAGGCAACCCATAGAATGTGAGAAAATATCTGCAAATCATGTATCTGATAAGGAATTGATGCCCAGAATATACAGAGAACTCCTAAAATAACAACCCAATTCAAAAATGGGCAAAGGACTTAAATAGACATTTTCCAAAGAAGATATACAAATAGCTAATAAACACATAACAAGATGCTTGACATCACAAATTACTAGGGAAATACAAATCAAAAGTATAAGAAGATACCACCTCACATCCATTAGGATAGCCACTGTCACAAAACAGAAAACAAGTGTCGGTGAGAATGAGGAATAACTGGAACCTTTGTGCACTGTTGATGGGAATGAAACATGGGTACAGCCACTGTGGAAAACAATGTGGCAATTCCTTAAAAAATTAAAAATAGGATTACCATATGACCTAGCATTTGCATTTCTGAGTATATACCCAAAAGAACGCAGGGTCTTGAAGAGATATTTGTACATCCATGTTCATAACTGTAGCAACATTATTCACAATAGCTAAAAGGTGGAAGCAACCCAGTGTCCACTGATGAATGATACATGTGGCATATATATACAATGGCATATTCCTGAACCTTAAACAGGAAGGAAATTCTGACACATGGTACAAAACAAATGAACCTTGAGGACATTATGCTAAGTGAAATAAGCCAATGACAAAAGGCCAAATACAGTAATATTCCACTTATATGAGGTATTCAACGTAGTAAAAATCATAGAGACGGTAAGTGGAGTGCTGGTTGCCAGAGGCTAGAGAGAGGTGGGAATGAGAGTTGTCATTTAATAGGTACAATTTCAGTTTTACAAGATGAAAAGAGTTATGGGAATGGATGGTGGTGATGGTTGCATATTATGAATATATTTAACACCTAGATGTACATTTAAAAATGATTAAGATAATACATTTTAGGTTATGTGTATTTTACATTTAAAAATTT
Organism: Pan paniscus; assembly: GCF_029289425.2. Classification (NCBI taxonomy): domain Eukaryota; kingdom Metazoa; phylum Chordata; class Mammalia; order Primates; family Hominidae; genus Pan; species Pan paniscus. Next base: position 56,777,939 of record NC_073261.2, on the reverse strand, counting down.
AGAAAAAATAAGATTTTGTCCTTGTTAATATATAACATATGGCCCAACACTAGCACTCCCATTCAGTCAAGGTTCAGTCACATGTCCACTATTGAGGGCTGATGGGGTGACATCTTTATAGCACACTGAGATATACTATAGTTCATGTGTGCTTGGTTAAATGGATTCACTGATTACATTATTTTAAATTAATTAATCATCACAAAACAAACTAGAGGCTTAAAAAGATTTCTACTAAAAAAAAAAACCTTGGATTAAAGATAATGCAATCAAAAATGAACAAGAGAATGGCAGAGCTGTCATATCTATTCCTGGCATACTCTTCATGCATAGTCACACTGCAATGTAGACACAATCACAATTGAATAAGTTAACCAAAATCTTGTTGAGATTATTTAAAATATAGATTTGCATCCACTATCATTTATGATGAACTTCATCCTAAGTATATAATGTGACTTCAGATATTAGCTAATGATAGCAGGACATGAATATAACTTACAAATAAACAAGCACACATACATGAAGATATGGCATGTTTTTTAACTAGAGCACTATTCTATCCAAAAAGTTTAGAGACTACTGCTCTAGACCAACACTGCCAGAACTTGTGATGATGAAATATATCTCACCTGTGCTGTCCAAAACTGTAAGCACTAGCCACATGTGACTATTAAGCAATCAAAATGTGGCTAGTGCATCTGATGAACTGCTATTTTAGATAATTTATTTTTTCTTTTTCTTTTTTTTTTTTTTGAGACGGAGACTCACTCTGTCACCCAGGCTGGAGTACAGTGGCAGGATCTTGGCTCACTGCAACCTCTGCCTCCCGGATTCAAGCGATTCTGCTGCCTTAGCCTCCCAAGTAGCTGGAATTACAGGTGCCCGCCACCACGCCCGGCTAATTTTTGTGTGTTTAGTAGAGACGAGGTTTCACCATGTTGGCCAGGCTGGTCTCAAACTCCTGACCTCAGGTGATCCATCTGCCTCAGCCTCCCAAAGTGTTGGGATTACAGGCATGAGCCACTGCACCCGGCCTATTTTAGATAATTTAAATAGCCATATGTGGCTAGTGGGCTACTTTATTGAACAGCACGGCCCTGGGCCACTAGTAGATTATCGCTATCTCAAAACATACAGCTCCCCAGTAAGCAGTTATTTTTCTGCTTTTGTGTATTTGGCCATGTTATTCTCTCTGCCTAGAATGTTCTTCTACCTTGTCCATCTAGCAATAAGTTCTCATTTTTGAAGACACACCTCAAATGTCACCTTTCTTTAGCTTTCCCTGACTACTCCCCAACCCACAAAATTGTTGCCTTGGGTCTGTTCCCCAGCTCTTTTACATGACTCCAGCGCAGCATCTGCAGCTATTTGCTCACATATCTGAAATCCTATGACTGTGAGGTCCTCAAGGCACAGCCATGTCTCATTTATCTCTGCATGATGCCTGGCACATAGTGAATGCTCAGTAACATTTACTGAATAAGGGAGCGAATGAACTGACAAACCTTGATCTCCCAATTCATAATGCAGTGTTCTTTCCACCACACCAAAATATGGCTCCATAAAATAGACCAGAGGCAAGTCTCTGCTAGCTCACAGTGCTAGATGCTACTTTAATAGACAATACGTTTCTATTATTATCATTTTTTTCTCTTTCAGATGCGGATGTCACAGTTACCTCGTAAGTAGGCTCAGAAGGCATGCATCCTTGAAAGGGTGCAAGATGAAGGTGGTACTAGTCCCCTTTCCGAAGCGTCAACATTCAAATATTGCAAGTTAAAATGACGGCTCTGATGCAGTAATATTTTTTGTGTGTTTTGTTAATATTTATCAAACCTTTCTTGTGTACTCTACATGGCGTTTTAGCTACCAGGGTGCAAGTGTATGTCTCCCCTCATACCCTCCCACTCAAAAGTCACGTGAAACTGCTGCTCTCTCTTCATCATTATTTGTTATTAAATGAGCTTTACTTTGTTAGAAAGACTGAAAGAAAGAGTTTGACCATGGCAATTGCTTATTCTGGACTTCATTTCTGAATTCTAGATTTGGCTATATTTAGCAAAGCTACAACCGTCATCATGCCCAAAGCCAGGAAGAAGACACCATTCACAAACCACCCCCTGAAAATCTGCAGTTGCCTCTAAAAATCCAGACTTCCCAGCAGGCAAAGACATCTGAAGTGGGAGGGATCAAATTGGTGTTTGCGTCAAGAGAAGGTCTCAGGTGCTTATAACTAAATCTCTCTGCCTGGCACTCAAGATTCTCCATAAAATTAGTCCTTCCTTTTCTCTCCAATGTACCTTCTGCTCTGGTCAAACATCTTCAATATCTCCCCTGTTCATACCTTTCGGTAACACTGGTCATTTCCCTTCCCTGCCTGCTTTTGCTTAAGCTTCTAGCCTCTTATCAAACCTTCTGGGACCACTCTTTCCCCAGACACTCGCTGCTCCCTTTCCCCACAATTGGCACGGGGCTGAGGCACAGGAGGGGAGCCGTGCATTCTTGGTACCTATTCATCAGTCTTTCAAAAGGCCCAGGGCCACTGAAGAAAGTGAGTAGCAAAAGCACCTCCAGGGAGCAACTTAAAGAATTTCATTCTACCACTCCGTGTCCTCCGTCCTTCTTTCCTTGATTCTGGGGAGGAAATGTGTACTGATGAAAATGGTAACACTAAACTAGTCAGTATTCTCAAAATTTATCATGCTGTTTCACCACTTTGCCTATGCTATTCTCTCAGCCTGAGAGGTCCTGGGTAACCCCCATCTGGAACATCTGCTGGGCAATTTCTATTCCTGTTCAAACTTCATGTCACCTATGAACTCTCACCCCCAGGCTCTTTATCATAACATCTTTTACCATCTAAGGTATGTATGTCAAAGGCCACGCTTAAGTGCTGGACACTTATCTCAGGTGTTGAGCTCTGTTAAGAGTCAGGCCTGTGTCCCATCCATCTTAGGATCTCTGGAACCTAATACAGTGCCTGCCACAAAGAGGCATGTACGTGTATCATATTGATACCACCAACATATTATGTGCCTTTAATGGAATTTTTGGTGATTTCACACACATTTTTAAGCCTTACTAGTTTGCTCTGTAGGTAGGAGAAATTATCAAAGTTTACTGATGTGGACATTTGGTACTTCTCATCAGCCTTGGACCTGGATTCCTTGAATATAAATTAGAAAGCTGTTCTGAGGAGCCATCTAGTCCACCTTATAGTTCCAGAATGTTGTCTTCAACACAGTAATAAATAAACATTTATTGTTTAAAGCTTAGATATAAGTCCTCGTATAGCTAAGGAAGTATGATAAAAGCACAGCTTCTCAATCCTTCTTTGAACATTGCTCCAATTTTCCCATTGAGCTCATTCTGGAAGCTTAAACCAAATCTTCCCTTGATATCATATGCCCATTAACTTAGACATGATTTAGCTTCTCATCATGGCATAGCTTCTCATCCAGCTGAGAAAGCTAGAAAGAAAATATTCTCCCTGGCACCCAGCCTAGAAATAGCCATATTCCTCTAAACTCATAACTTAAAGCCTTCACTTCCCCCAAACAGCCCCTGCTGGACTAGTTAGTGAAACCAGGCCAGGAAGGCTGATGCTACCAGGGGAGGTATGGCAGTGCGACATCTTTTTGTCTTACCCAGCACCTGCTCCTTGGGGTTCTTGCAATTCCTTACGAAAAAGCACAGACCAATACCCACGCTAGAGAAAAAGAGATCATCAGCGGAATGTGGTGGTAATCTGGTCTGTGTTTTGAAGCCTCTCACACCACTCCTCCCTAAACTGCCTAGCCACCGCTCTGGGCACACAGGGTACAACTCCTGTGGTCCTTAAACAACTCTGGCTGGAACTGTAGATAAGTCAGCACTCGGGGACTCACAGAGAAGAGAGTCCAGGGAAGGAGCATGGCTACCCAAAACGTCTGTTAAGCCTTTAAGGAGCTGGTGAGGACTCTGCAAAGAACATCTGGCTCTGTCCCCTAACAATGGGGGAAAGGAATTGCTTCAGATTGCTGCAGCTCAACTAGCTTTCACATTGCTCCCACTCCCCTTTAACACACACACACACACACACACACTCTCTCTCTCTCTCTCTCTCTCTCTCTCTCTCCCCCCCCCACATATATACATATGATGTATAACGTTGCTGGTAAGTAATGGCTACCATTTATTGAACACCTGAAAATGTTAATTATATATATTGCCTCATTTAATCTTCATGACCAGCCCATTAAGCAGTGGTTCTCAAACTTGACCTTGCGTCAGAATCTCTCCAGGAACTTATTAAGCCCCACACCCACAGCCTACATAGTGAGGCCTGAGAATCTCCATTTCCAACAAGCTCGCAGGTGATAAGTATGCCCCACTTTGAGAACCACTGCCACAGGGAAACAGAGATTCAAGAGTGGTTTGGAATGTCTTGCCTACAGTTCCACAGCTAGTAAAGAACAGATCCAGAATTTGAACCTAGATCTGTCTGACTCTACAGACAGTGCTGGTAACCATGTTACTGTATGTGTGAATGTATGCCTCATCTTCCCAAATTCATTGGCAGATCCTTAAAGGCAGATGTCAATCACACTTTAGACCTCCCTCATCCATCTCAGAACTTCATAGGGTCTTTGGACTTGGTAGGTGCTACATAAATACTTTATATACTGGCTCCTACATATCTACATACTTCTAAGAGCCACAAATTCAAACTCAACTTAAGCCAAAGAACACAAAAAGGGCGCATAGCCAGACCCAGTTTTACGTGACATTCTCTCTTGCTACTCTGTCTTTGCCCATGGTGCCACCACACTAACTCCTACTCACTCTTCAGTCACTTCCTTCAGAAAATGATCCTGGGCTCCCTAAAACTGGGGGCCACTGCACCCTAAGTTTATCTCTATGATGGCATTTACCAATCCACTATAACTGGCTATTTTCCATCTCTTAAAGCAGTTGGTAAAAGCTAGCATCTAGTTTAACAGTATACCCCCAGAGCCTAGCACAGCACCTGGCACTTCACAGGCAACTCCATAAACTGTTGAATGAATAAATGCAGAGCTACAAGTCCTAAATTCTGTGTAAAAATATCACAATACGTGATGCGCAGTTCTCAAAGATGAATCCCAGAGAAGAGGAAGGCAGCCTAGGTAACAAAGACCAATTTTGCCTTTTCTTTTCCCTATCACTCCTCTCACACTTGGAGAACATGCACCGCTTAGGGCAGCATCATCCGTGATGAGACAACATCCTAGCTGAACAAAACGCTCGTGGGCTATAAGGTCAGCAGAGGCCATTCAGAGGGGAGGAAAGTGTTCTGTGGCCCTTCGTTTCTCCTGATTTCTCTCTGACACACTCTCCTTTTCACTGTTTCTCCACCCCACTGCAGTTAAGGGCTTTGGCACAGGGATGAAAGAGACAGATCAGACTCAAGGGTGCGGATCTGGCAGCGGGCACAGAAGCATCTCCTAGCCTGCACCAAAGTCCACGGGAAAGATCCAAGGGGACAGTGACTCAGGCCCCAGATAAAGCGCAGCTAGAACAGTACTGAGATTGGAAGAGCAATAATTTCACATGGACATTAACTGTCAGAGATCTTTTTTTAAAATCATGTTTTTAAAGTACAGGCTTCAACTCTATTCCCAGAAAACTGGGCCCTGCTGAATCCAGTGCTTACACAAGCTGAGAGCCAAACACAGCTTCTTCCTCTTCCAAACCCACCCACCAGCCCGCAACATCCACCATGGTAAGCATTTCCCAGGCCCAGGTCAGGACCCTTGCTTCAACTTTAGCTTGCAAAAGGCCCCTTTTTAAAGAGGCCTCTTAGCTTTCTCTCTTCCCTTGCTAATAAAACTGTTCCCTACCATCACCATGTTGCAATAAGAGAGACCTCTCCCTTCTTCCAACCCCTCTCGGTCTATAACACAACCTACAGCAGGCTGGCCCCATCCAATCAGTCTGAATTGCTTCATGCCAAGGAAATTGCTGCTTTTATTAAAAATAAAAGCACACTAGGCAGGCGAAGGGCTGTGAAAACTATGAGTCTGGCATAATTATGAAGGTCGAGGTTAAGGTTACCAAAAGAGACATGCAAAGATTTCCCGAAAGCCTGGGGGAATCAAGATGTATATCTACGTGAGTATAGACACACAGATGAAACACAGAGGGAATTTATGCAGCAGATCTAAATAACATCCTCTCTGATAGCGAAAAAACAAAATCAGAGCCACTCTCAAGTAATTTTTCTTTTGATTAAAAAAACAAAAAACAAAACCTAAAGCGAGAAGGAAGAGGGGCCTACTAGACTGAGTTCAAAATAACCACATTTGTTTTATGTAATTTCTGTTATCTTTGCTATAACCTGGGGACCTGATTACAGTTGGGTCAGGAAACAAATCTACTAGTGAAATCCACCAAGAGCCTTGGCCCTTGGAAAAACACGTTCACGTTCTCCGAAAATCCTCTCTTCCTTCCAATGCCTGCTCATGGAAGTGGGAAAGTTGGGTAGGAGAAGGAGAAACCCCTCTCTTCTTAAAAGTCCCCCCACCCTTCAGCCTTCACATCAAGATTTTAAGTTTTAGGAGGATGACAAGCCCATCACCCTGCCTTTGGCATAAAGCTTTACACTTTCACACATACGTTTTCTTGTGTGATCCTCAAAATTTGGCTTCTCAATATTAAAAAAATAAAAATAAAAGGCCACTAACGTAAACAATTTCGGCAACCTCCCCACACCCCCATAAGCCCAGTCACTTTCAAATCTCAATTTTAAATCTCTCAAGGACAATGACTCACAGGGCAAGTGAAGGGGGAAGGGAGGGTCAACTGGTCAAAGCCCATTCATACATGCAACAACTAGAAACCACAGTATTGCCGCATCAGCACAAGATTTTAATTTACGGCGCATTGAGCCCCACCGTACCTTCCGCCAACACCTCGTCCACTGTGACCTGCTGTCGCCCGATGCCGAAGACTCTTCCGATGTAGCCACTGCCCAGGCCCGAGGTGCTGCCCCCTCCTCCGCTGGAGCCGGAGCCCAGGCCAGAGCCGCCCTGCTCTCGCCGGGAGTCGAAAAACTTCTTCATCTTGCGAATAGGGAGCAGCAAAGCAAAATACCGATGGTTTCTAGATTTTTTTTTTTTTTTTTTTTTTTTAAGAAAAGAGATCCAAGGATTTCTTCTCGGATTTCACCTCGGAGAGGAGCCACCCGAATCCGGCCGTGGGGGTGGGGGCTGAGGGAGGATGCCTATAGGAATATGCGTGTCAATCGCGCGGCGGGTCCCCTCCTCCTCCAGAAAGCGATTCGTGTAAGTTTAAACCTGTGATGACAGAGGAAGAAAGAGAGGATGAATCAGTAACACGCTTAAAAATTCAACCGCTGAGTCCTAGGGGGAGCAAAAGCCATCATCCTGGGGAAACGCTTCATGTATTTTCCCGGCGAGAAAAACCGTGTGGCTGAAAACGCGACCCCGGCCCCAGAACCCGGGACCCCCGAGCCGGGAGCTCGGAGAAAGGAGGAATCCGAGCTGCCCCGGCAGCGCCGACCCTCCCGGGCACTGCCTCCCGCTCCTCCCGGGTCTCCCCGCCGCCCCTCGAGGCGGCATCCTGGCAGCACCCACTTGAGACGGCTCGGCGGCCGGCGCCCTGCTACCAGCCCCGCGACATTGTCACGGCCGCCGGGCCGGCCTGCGACGCAGAGAAGAGGCGGCGCTGCAGCGAGAGCCGGGGCCGCGCTCGGCTCCCGCCCGCCCGCCAGCTGATCCCGGGAGCGCCGGGCGGAGACTGACCCGCCGCCCCTCCCCCGCGCGCGCTCCCGCCCGGCTCCATCCACCCAACCAGGAAGTGAACCGCCGCCGGAAGTGCCCCTCGGGGCGGCGCGGCGAGGGACCGGGGCCTCTCCTGTAACCGCCGTTCTGTCGCCACGGATGGGAAGGAGTCGACCGCGAGAAGAGGACTGGGGGAAGAGGGTCTCAGTGCAGACAGAGTTCTGGAAAAGACTGTTGATATCACCCGAGCCGCAGGGCAAGCTGGGAAAGGTAGCGCGGCCCAGTCCGGCTGCTGGACTACAAATCCCAGCATACTCCTGGAGGAGCGGGCGAGGCGGCAGCCGTGGCCTCCACTGCCTCGAAGGAGATTTGTGGGGTGGCGCGTATGTGGGGACTCGGCAATTTAAACACATCCCGTGAAGAAACTGCCAACGACTAAGTTCCCCCCCTGCTGTATGTTCCACCCTTCTGGAGCCATCTTATTTGCGGCCTGGCCTCCTGGCACAAGGGATTCTGGAGGTTGTGGTTTCCGAACGGATCGAGACTGACACCTGAAGGACGCGGCTTAACCGCTTAGCCCCTAGCAGGTCCTGTGGGTTTCCCGACGTCTCCTGGGCTGAAATGGAAGCGAGAAGTGATCGGGAACATTGTGCTGGCAGTTGGATCCGGCTGCACCGAGCTCCAGCCTTAAAATAAGTAAAACCGATGCCCTTCCGCCCCTAACCTCAAAAGCTGCTTTTGCGTCTAGATGTTATTGAGAGCCGGCTCTGCGGTCAGCTCTGAGCTAGGCGCTGTGAGAACGCTCAGTAAGACAGTGTCTCGTCTGGAAATGTACAGGCGAGATTCAAACCGAGAAACTGCCAAAGGTTGTGTGCAGGGCAGATCCTAGGATACCGGAGACCCAGCCCGTTGGCTTGACCTCAAAACTCGGGGGCTTTTCGGCCCATGCTGTCCCTTAATTCCTCCTCCTTTGCTGACGCTGTGGGTGCGCATCAAAGCCTAAACTTCACTAGCTCCCTTGCACACAAGAACACTAACCCTAACCTGACCAGTTATTTATTTTTCACTTCAAGATTCTTCCACTGATACTTATGTTTCCCTGATACCGTCCAAGTGCTGAGGGCGGGGATGGACTGTGTGATTTGCATCTACCAAATGCAGAAAATTTGGAAGGTCAGTTGGTACACTTTTCCGACCCTAGATTTCCTGATGGATGATGCTGAAGAGTGGCAAGTTCCTGCCAAAAACAAACAAACAAAAAAACTACCATGATTTATTAATATTATTTTTCTAACCCCTGAATATGGGTTATTGTTCATCTCTGCCCGCTTTCCCCACTCCCTAGTGCTTGTCTCAGAATTTTTTTTTTCAGCGGGTATTTGAGTAGAGAAGGGTGTCCCAGGGAAAAAAATGGTTCTTGCTTTCTCTAATCTGAATATTGAGCTGAGCTGTGACTGGGCTAACAGTAGCGTTTGTTGTTGCTGCTGCTGCAGCTTGTTTCAAGTAGTGCCATTGTAATTAAACTCCGTGAAGAGATAGCATCTTTTCTTCCGGAGAGAGTCAGTGTTGTCACCTCAGTTCACGAATTCATGTAGCCATCTCCAGGGTGAAATGCAGCCCCTATTCCCTCAAACTAAGCCCACGAAGGCATGTTCTCTGCACTTTCCTTAAAAGGCCAGATTTTTGTCTGAGGAAGTTTGAAACAGATCTTAAAATAGATGAGAAAGCTCATTTGGAATTAGACTCATTGACCCCCATTTCTCTCAGCACTTATTTGTCTTGACTGACTTTTTTAAAGAAGCTGTGCTAGGTCCTAAAATCAATCTGATGCTATCTCAGTTTTTACCTTTCTAGACTTCTCTGGTACCAGACTAGTCCAGGCTTACACAAATCTCAAGTCTTACTTCAGTGATACAAAAACTCCCAATACGCTTAAGGTAGCTAACATGCATTTATTTAACACCCACGTGAATGCTCTGATCAGAAGCTGAGGGAAGAGGTTTAAAAAACAAAAAACATGACTAGATTCCTTGCCCTCCATTCCCTCACAGACTAATAGCAATTATAATGACAAATCCACAGTTTTTCTTGCTTTACATATATTAAGTATATAATGCTCACAACCACCCTATGAAGTAAAGTACCATTATTATACTCATTTTATAGGTGGGTAAGTAAAGCAAAGAGATTAGTGACTTGCCCAAAGTCACACAGTAAATAGCAAAGCCAGGATTCAAACCCAAACATTTTAGTTTCAAAGCCCAGTTCTTACCTGGCTATACTAAACTGTCTACTTAGAGAGAGCAAACATTAACTGATTAAAAGACTCGTGAATAGTTAGAAACCCACGCACAAGCAGCATAGGACCAGGAGACAGGAAACCTCTTGCCACTTCATAGCTGGGATCCTAGACCACTTGTGTCACTGGGCTTATTATCTCAGCTATAAAACCAGAGCTCTTACAACTCTTAGTAATTTTTTAGTTCCTGAGTACAAAATAATGAACAGATCAGCCACTATAATCTCAAAACTATCACACTTTCTGTATAATTTGTCCCATGCTGCTTTGCATTCCTGTTCAACTTTTAATGTATATTGCTGTCTCAACCAAACACCTCAAAGCCAGAGAACCATCTTCTACTTATCTCCTTGGGCATCCAGTATAATAGTTTACATAGAGTGTGTTCTTAGCAGTACTTAAAGTAAATAATTTACTTTAAATGTGACACAAAACAGAGCTATCTCATTAAGGTGGAAAGATTGATTTGAAGTATCCTAGATGAATTTTGAACTAGGTGTGGAAGATGCTATGGGTAAATAGTCAAAGAGAGTGGGAAAAGAAAGTGCCATTTACTATTGTTACAATAGTGATCATATGACCGATGGAACAGACTCTTTGAGGCAATAAGATGCCAAATTATAAACAAGACCTAAAGCTATGTCAGGCAAGGGTTAAGTCACACATCCCTACACTTGAAGAGTAAACCATCTTCTAACTGCCACAAGGTTTTTCTTTTTCTCTGGTAGCTAAATAGACACTGGCCTGGAGATAAGCAATATTGAAACAATTGTAGCTCACTGACCACTAGATGCTGACTAACTGTATCCCCCCAACCCCTGTTCCACAAACCATAACTATTTCTTTGATTGGACAAGAGACTGATTTCAGTAACATCCTAGTAAGAGACTACCAACCACAGACTGGTTCTGGCTGGTTTTCAGAGGCTGTGCACTGAGTGACTTCATGTCCTTTGCTTCACCTAATTGTAATGCATTTAAATGTTAAATCTCCACCCCAAAGAGAACATAGGACATATGTAACATGCATGTTTGCTCACTATGCATGCATGTGCTGCCCCCCGCTTTGTGAATAATCAAAGCTCCTGTAACTTAAGTGTGTATTCTTAGCCAACTCATTTGGCATAAATTTGTGTTCCACTTTTTCCTCCCTCTAAATACCTGCTTTCAGTCTCTGCCAGAGTCTACACTTTCCAGCCTGTCAGGATCACCAGCCTGCAGGCTGCAACCCTTTATAAAAAGTAAAGCTCCCCTCTCCAAATTTATAAACCTTGGGATTCTTCAGTTAACACTATGTATCTTCCATATGCCAGTTACGGAATTTAAAATATATATATATATATTGTTTTATTGTTTTATTTTTATTTTATTTATTTATTTATTTATTTTTTGAGACAGAGTCTCACTCTGTAGCTCAAGTTGTAGTGCAGTGGCGTGATCTCGTCTCACTGCAACCTCTGCCTCCCAGGCTCCAGCGATTCTTGTGCCTCAGCCTCCCGAGTAGCTGGGACTACAGGTGTGTGCCACCATGCCTGGCTAATTTTTTGTATTTTAGTAGAGACAGGGTTTCACCATGTTGCCCAGGGTGGTCTCGAACTCCTGAGCTCAGGCCATCCACCCACCTTGGCCTCCCAAAATGCTGGGATTACAGGCATGAGCCACCACGCCCAGCCACTTTTTAAAAAAAATAATTATATAAAAAATAGAGATGGGGTCTTGCTTTGTTGCCCAGGCTGACCTCAAACTCCTGGACTCAGGTGATCCTCCCACCTCAGCCTCCCAAAGTGCTGAGATTACAGATGTGAGCCACCGTGCCTGACTGATATTATTTTATTTAATCTTCATGGTTGCCTACAAAGTAGACAGTATTATCTATTTTATCAAAGAAAATACTGTTACACTATTATTCCCAATTTTATAGATGAACAATGAAGATTTTGTTAGTAGCAGATGAACATGTGTGGTTTGTTAAGTTTGAAGGAAATGATTTGACCTGTGGTACACCTAAATCATGTTACCATAAACCCAGTGTGCTGTATCTTTGAGGAAATCAAAGGAAAGGGGACCACCATTAATTAAAATCCTTAACTGAGTCAAGCACTATGTTGGGTATTTAATCATACCATTTAACCCTCACAATACATCTATGAAGTGTGCATTACTTTTATTGGTGTGGAAACAGAGGCTGAGCAGGATTACAGTCTGTCAATTATTTCTACAAAACATCTTAAAAAGGGCAGAGCCAAGACTGACCTCAAAACCCACATCATTTTCATTACACCATATAGGCTTTCTATGTTGCCGTCTTTTAGCGAAGTGGAACTTGTAAGAAATGCAAATTTTGGGGCCCCATCCAGACCTACTGAGTAAGAGGGAGGGGCAGAGGCAGCAGTTTCTGTTCACAAACCTTTCAGGTAATTCTAATACACATTCAAGTTTGAGAACCACTGTTTAGCAGAAGCGAACTTGTAAGAACCATGTCCTTTTTTAAAAAATGACAGTTCTTGCCCAGGCTTGCTGGCTCATGCCCGTAATCCCAACACTTTGGGAGGCCGAGGCAGGTGGATCACTTGAGGTCAGGACTTCAAGACCAGCCTGGCCAACATGGTGAAACCCCGTCTCTATTAAAAATACAAAAATTAGCCGGGCATGGTGGCATGCACCTGTAATACCAGCTCGGGAGGCTGAGGCATGAGAATCACTTTAACCCAGGAGGCGGAGCTTGCAGTGAGCCGAGAGTGCACCACTGCACTCCATCTGGGGAGACAGAGTAAGACTCAGTCTCAAAAAAAAAAAAAAAGACGTTTCTTGATTTTTTTAATTTTTAATTTTCTTTCTTTCTTTTTTTTTTTTTTTTTTGAGATGGAGTTTTGCTCTGTTACCCAGGCTAGAGTGCAATGGCACAATCTTGGCTCATCGCAACCTCCGCCTCCCAGGTTCAAGCGATTCTCCTGCCTCAGCCTTCCTGAGTAGCTGGGATTACAGGCATGTGCCACCACGCCTAGCTAATTTTGCATTTTTAGTAGAGATGGGGTTTCTCCATGTTGGTCAGGCTGGTCTCGAGCTCTCAACCTCAGGTGATCTGCCCACCTCAGCCTCCCAAAGTGCTGGGATTACAGGTGTGAGCCACCGCGCCCAGCCTAATTTTCTCTTTTAAACTGAGCCTTGTCTTCTTATTTTCCAGTTGATTTTGGTTTTGGATTTTGTTTAAGAAAGTAATTATGTGCTCATTGAAGAAAGTAGATAGAAGAAAATAAAAATCAGCTATAATTCTACCACTCAGCGATAATTGCTCTTGACATTTTGATCAATTTCCTTTTAGCATGTTTCCATATATAAGTACATTTTTTACTATATTAGATCACATTATATATTTATATTTTATTTTTTTCATTCCATAGTTTCCTATTTCATTGTATATTCTCTAAAAATATTCTTTTAGTGGCTGCTTAGTAATCAGTGCTTTACTGTCAAATGTTTTATTTTTAAATGTTACTTTTTATATATGATTGGAATGAATATTCTCTTGTATTCTCTTGTGTGCTTCTTTGATTTTCTTTCTTTTTTTTTCTTTTTTTTTTTTTTTAAGACAGTGTCTCGCCCTACCGCCCAGGCTGGAGTGCAGTGGCACAACCTCAGCTCACTGCAGCCTCGACCTCCTGGGCTCAAGCAATCCTCTCACCTTAGCCTTCTGAGTAGCTGGAACTACAGGCTCACACCACCACGTCTGGCTTTTTATTTTTTTATTTTTTTATTTTTGTAGAGACAGGGTTTCACCATGTTGCCCAGGCTGGTCTTGGACTCCTGAACTCAAGCAATCCACCCGCATCAGCCTCCCAAACTGCTGGGATTAAAGGTGTGAGCCACTGTGCCTGGCCTGATTTTTTTTTTTTTTTTTTTTTTTTGAGACGGAGTCTCACTCTGTCTTCCATGCTGGAGTGTAATGGCACAATTTCGGCTCACTGCAGCCACCACCTCCCGGGTTCAAGAGATTCTCCCGCCTCAGCCTCTTGAATAGCTGGGATTACAAGCACCCGCCATCATGCCCAGCTAATTTTTGTATTTTTTGTAGACATAGGGTTTCACCATGTTGGCCAGGCTGGTCTTGAACTCCTGACCTCAGGTGATCCACTCACCTCAGCCTCCCAAAGTGCTGGGATTACAGGCATGAGCCACCGCGCTTGGCCCCATGATTTTCTTTCTAAGGCTACGTTGTTATAAATGGAATAATTAGGTCAAAAGGTATGAATGTTTTTACAGCTAGAGAGCCAAAGTACCCTCCAGGAGATTGATATTGATTTGTTCTCCACTCACTGATCCAGTAAACAAATATTTATTAAGCACCATGTGCCAGACTTTAGAAAGTTTATTACAATAAACAAAATAGTTACACTCCTTGCCTTCAAGGAGCTTTTGGTGGTTTTTGTATCCTTTTTTTTTTTTCTTTGAGACAGGGTCTTGCTCTGTCACCCAGGCTGGAGTGCAGTGGCATGATCATAACCTGAGGCTTTCAAGGGATCCACCCACCTCAGCTTCCTGTATAACTGGTGCACAGCACCACAGCCAGCTAATTATTTCTTAATTTTTTGTAGAGACAGGGTGTTGCTATGTTGCCTAGTCTGATCTTGAACTCCTGGCCTCAAGCAATCCTCCTCCCTCGGCCTCCCAAAGTGTTGGGATTACAGGCATAGCCACTGTGCCCAGCTAGAGCTTTTGATCTTAAAAGAAGGCATTAAATCCTAAGTATTTCCATACCCTTGCCAGCACTGAGTTTGTGCAGTTTAAAAAGAAATCCATTTCATTTTGTTAGGTAGGAATGGTGTTTTTTGTTGTCATTGTTTAAATTAGTGAGGCTGAACAATTTTTCTTGTTCATTTATTTATTCATCAGTTGTTTATTAAGAATCTGTTATATACCAAAACAATGCTAGGCACTGGAAATATGATAAAGAAGATGGACATGTGTTTTCCTTCACAGAGTTTATAATGTAGTAATTATTGGTTGTGTATATTTCTTCATTTCTAAATTGTATCCTCTTCCATTTTTCCATTGGAGCATTTATTTTTAAGAATTGATTTGAGAGTGCTCCTTTATTCAATCAGTATGTAATGAACTACCATGTACTAAACAATATGGTGCAAAACAAACAGATGAGGAAAAGAACAGGTGAGGATGTTAGCCAGGCATGGTTCCATGTGCCTAGAGTCCTACCCACTTGGGAGAATGAGGCGAGAGGATTGCTTCAGCCCAGGAACTTGAGGTTGCAGTAAACTATGATCACACCACTGCACTCCACCCTAGGGGACAGAGCAAGACGTATTTTTGTTTTCTTAGAGATTTTCATTACCTTGTCTAGTTTCTTTTGATTCTTACTTGCCTTACTGCCAGCTCTTCCTTTTTACCTCAATCTGTATACTTCATATATTACCTGTTTTTTAGTATCCATTTGTCTTGTTGTTGTTGTTGTTGTTGTTGAGACGGAGTCTCGCTCTGTCGCCCAGGCTGGAGTGCAGTGGCGCAATCTCGGCTCACTGCAAGCTCCGCCTCCCGGGTTCACGCCATTCTCCTGCCTCAGCCTCCGGAGTAGCTGGGACTACAGGCTCCCACCACCACGCCCAGCTAATTTTTTTATTTTTAGTAGAGACAGCGTTTCACCATGTTAGCCAAGATGGTCTCAATCTCCTGACGTCGTGATCCCCCCATCTCGGCCTCCCAAAGTGGTGGGATTACAGGCGTGAGCCACCGCGCCCTGCTTTTTTTTTTTTTGGGGGGGCGGGGGGAGACAGAGTCTCACTCTGTTGACCAGGCTGGAGTGCAGTGGCGTGATCTCAGCTCATTCCAGCCTCAACTTCCTGGGTTCAAGCAATCCTGCCTCAGCCTCCAAAAGTGCTGGGATTACAGGCGTAAACCCCCATATTCTCGGCCTTTTTATTGAATTTTTATTGCAAACATAAAGTAGTTTTGTTTTTTGTTTTTTAGATGGAGTCTCACTCTATCACCCAGGCTAGAGGGCAGTGGCACAATCTCAGCTCACTGCAACCTCTGCCTCCCAGGTTCAACAGATTCTCCTGCCTCAGCCTCCCAAGAAGCCGGGACTACAGGCCTATGCCCAGCTAATTTTCTGTATTTTTAGTAGAGACAGGGTTTTGCCATGTTGGCAAGCCTGGCCTCGAACTCCTGACCTCAAATGATCCACTCGCCTCAGACTCTCAAAGTGCTGGGATTACAGGCGTGAGCTACCACGCCCAGCCTCTTCCTCATCTTGAGTGCTGTGTTTTCTTTTTATATGCTGTAGAATCTTCTCATAAACCTATGAGATGGTTGTAATTTTTTTCTGTTTACTCATCCTTAGATGAGCAGTGTTGCTATGAGTCAATCTTTTTCTTTTAAAGACTTTTAATAGGTTGTTGGGAGAAGCTTAGGGATCTCTAGTCAGATGACTTCTTAAATTAGAACTTAGACTTTTCATTTTGAAAACCGGTTGTGCTGACTGGAATGGGCACATTAAAGAATTGAACTAAGGCTGGGCGCGGTGGCTCATACCTGTAATCCCAGCACTTTGGGAGGCTGAGGCAGGCAGATCACGTGAGGTCAGGCTTTCGAGACCAGTCTGGCCAACAAAGCGAAAACCCGTCTCTACTAAAAATACAAAAATTAGTCAGGCATGGTGGCAGGTGCCTGTAATCCCAGCTACTCAGGAGGCTGAGGCAGGAGAATCAGTTGAACCCAGGATGCGGAGGTTGTAGTGAACCCAGACAGCGCCACTGCACCCCAGCCTGGGCGATAGAGCGAGATTTCGTCCCCCGCAAAAAGGAAAGAATTGAACTAAGATGTCTTTGTTATACTTGACATAAAATATAGAGTGGGGTTCCTGAAATGTTCAGGGAATATTCCTGGCCTATCCTTAGTGAGACATGTATTCTTAAGATCTTTCTCCCTTAGTTCACAGCCTCTTAGTTGGATGCCCCTGTGTCACAGAACACATTTTGGCTATGGGGTGTGATCTGTGTCTGAGGAACAACAAGAAGCTACACGTCATCCACACAGGAGCCAAATCTGGAACTCTGGTCTCAGTTCTTCAGGACTATTTGAGCGAATAATCACTCAACACTGGAGTAAAGGATGTCCTGCTAGAAGTCTTATTCTGACTCCTAAAACCACGCTACCGAAAGTGCTGATCCACAAACCAGTGCCAGTGCTTGAACTTTGTTACTGGTCCACAGTTAGGTAAGTACAGAAATGGAGAATAAATGTGAAGTATGCGTAAATGATATATGATTTACAGTCCAATTGAGATGCTTTAGGAGTGAAAGTGGGGACAATGAAAATTATGCTAGGACAAAAATCATTAACTGGACTGTCCAGGTAAACTGGAACATATAGTCACCTCATCCTTAGATTTCACTAGCAGTAGAGTCCTGGGGACACAGGAACCAAATGCCCTCCTGCATTTCTCCATTCCTGAGAGGAAAATACCCGAATTCCTGAATCCCAGCCTCCATACACTTCTTAGGATAGCCTAGCAATTACCCCTGGGCCCCTTGTGACACCATTTCCTAAACCAGCCCTGGAAACTCACTTATGATTGGACACTATGTCTTGCCCTCTTGCCTAAGCTGAGAACTCTTAAAAATGACTGTCTTTCCCCTAGAGGGTATTTTGGAGGGCCAGGCACCAGTCCTTAGCCATGCCTCCTTGTGAAGTTTTAAAATATGATGCTTGGTTCCATATGAAATTTAAAGTAGTTTTTTCTAATTCTGTGAAGAAAGTCAATGGAAGCTTGATGGGGATAACATTGAATCTATACATTACTTTGGGCAGTATGACCATTTTCACAATATTGATTCTTTCTATCTATGAGCATGGAATGTTTTTCCATTTGTTTGTGTCCTCTCTTATTTCCTTGAGCAATGGTTTGTAGTTCTCCTTGAAGAGGTCCTTCACATCCCTTATAAGTTGTATACCCAGGTATTTTATTCTCTTAGTAGCAATTGTGAATGGGAGTTCACTCATGATTTGGCTCTCTGTTTGTCTATTATTGGTGTATAGGAATGCTTGTGATTTTTGCACATTGATTTTGTATCCCGAGACTTTGCTGAAGTTGCTTATCAGCTTAAGGAGATTTTGGGCTGAGACAATGGGGTTTTCTAAATATACAATCATGCCGTCTGCAAACAGAGACAATTTGACTTCCTCTCTTTCTATTTGTATACTCTTTATTTCTTTCTATTGCCTGATTGCCCTGGCCAGAACTTCCAATACTATGTTGAATAGGAGCGGTGAGAGAGGGCATCCTTGTCTTGTGCTGGTTTTCAAAGGGAATGCTTCCAGCTTTTCCCCATTCAATATGACATTGGGTGTGGGTTTGTCATAAATGGCTCTTATTATTTTGAGATACGTTCCGTCAATACCTAGTTTATTGAGAGTTTTTAGCATGAAGGGGTGTTGAAATTTATTGAAGGCCCTTTCTGCATGTATTGAGATAATCATGTAGTTTTTGTCATTGGTTCTGTTTATGTGATGGATTATGTTTATTGACTTGCATATGTTGAACCAGCCTTGCATCCCAGGGATGAAGCTGACTTGATCATGGCAGATAAGCTTTTTGATATGCTGCTGGATTCGGTTTGCCAGTATTTTATTGAGGAATTTTGGATAGCCAAGACAATCCTAAGCAAAAAGAACAAAGCTGGAGGCATCACACTACCTGGCTTCAAACTATACTACAAGGCTACAGTAACCAAAACAGCATAGTACTGGTACCAAAACAGATATATAGACCAATGGAACAGAACAGAGGCCTCAGAAATAACACCACACATCTACAACCATCTGATCTTTGACAAACCTGACAAAAACAAGCAATGGGGAAAGGATTCCCTATTTAATAAATGGCGATGGGAAAACTGGCTAGCCATATGCAAAAAACAGAAACTGGACCCCTTCCTTACACCTTATACAAAAATGAACTCAAGATGGATTAAAGACTTAAATGTAAGACCTAAAACCATAAAAACCCTAGAAGAAAACCTACGCAATACCATTCAGGACAGAGGCCTGGGTAAAGACTTCATGACTATAACACCAAAAGCAATGGCAACAAAAGCCAAAATTGACAAATGGGATCTAATTAAACTAAAGAGTTTCTGCACAGCAAAAGAAACTGTCATCAGAGTGAACAGGCAACCTAGAGAATGGGAGAAAATTTTTGCAATCTATCCATCTGACCAAGGGCTAATACCCAGAATCTGCAAGGAACTCAAACAAATTTACAAGAAAAAAACAGACAACCCCATCAAAAAGTGAGCAAAGGATATGAACAGATACTTCTCAAAAGAAGACATTTATGCAGCCAAAAAACATATGAAAAAAAGCTCATCATCACTGGTCATTAGAGAAATGTAAATCAAAACCACAATGAGATACCATCTCATGCCAGTTAGAATGGCGATCATTAAAAAGTCAGGAAACAACAGATGCAGGAGAGGATGTGGAGAAAGAGCAACGGTTTTACACTGTTGGTGGGAGTGTTAATTAGTTCTACCATTGTGGAAGACTGTGGCGATTCCAAAAGGATCTAGAACCAGAAATACCATTTGACCCAGCAATCCCATTACTGAGTATATACCCAAAGGATTGTAAATCATTCCACTTTAAAGACACATGCACACATATGTTTATTGCGGCACTGTTCACAATAGCAAAGACTTGGAACCAATCCAAATGCCCATCAGTGATAGACTAGATAAAGAAAATGTGGCACATATACACCGTGGAATACTGTGCAGTCATAAAAAAGATGAGTTCATGTCCTTTGCAGGAACATGGATGAAGCTGGAAACCATCATTCTCAAAACTAACACAGGAACAGAAAACCAAACACCACATGTTCTCACTCGTAAGTGGGAGCTGAACAATGAGAACACATGGACACAGGGAGGGGAACATCACACACTGGGGCCTGTCAGTGGGTAGGGAGCTAAGGGAGGGATAGCGTTAGAAGAAATACCTAATGTAGATGATGGGTTGATGGGTCCAGCAAACCACCATGGCATGTGTATACCTATGTAACAAACCTGCACGTTATGCATATGTATCCCAGCACTTAAAGTATAATTAAAATATATATATGTAGATATATATATATGTAGATATATATATATATATATATATGATACTTGGTCATAACCGCTGAATTACTGAATACAGTATTGACCCCAGTTCATTAGAAACTTCAGAGTTTAGTGCTTCTCTGCACATATTTTCCAAATACAGTAGTTCCTTTTTTTTTTTTTTTTGAGATGGAGTCTCGCTCTATCCCCCAGGATGGAGTTTAGCGGCCTGATTTCTGCTCACTGCAACCTCCACCTCCTGGGTTCAAGCTGTTCTCCCTAAGCCTCCTGAGTAACTGAGACTACAGGCATGCGCCACCACACCCAGCTAATTTTTGTATTTTTAGTAGAGATGGGGTTTCACCATGTTGGCCAGGCTGGTCTTGTACTCCTGACCACAGGTGATCTGCCTGCCTCAGTCTCCTCAAGTGCTGAGATTACAGGTGTGAGCCACTGGGCCTGCTCATTAGTTCTTGCTGGTGTAACACGAGGGCAGAGATTAGGCCACAGTAGAAATCTACAGCCTTTCAGCTGGAAACAACTGTGAAATATCATACACTGTGAACTATTATAGTGGCTTTACAATGTTTTTACTGATATAATCACTATATTCATTTTTTTTTTTTTTTTTGAGGTGGAGTCTCTCTGTCACCCAGGCTGGAGTACAGTGGCGCAATCTCGGCACACTGCAACCTCCACCTCCTGGGTTCAAGCAATTCTCCTGCCTCAGCCTCCCGAGTAGCTGGCATTACAGGCACCCGCCACCATGCCCAGCTAATTTTTGTATTTTTAGTAGAAACGGAGTTTCACTGTTTTGGCCAGGCTGGTCTCAAACTCCTGACCTTGTGATCCACCCACCTCGACCTCCCAAAGTGCTGGGATTTACAAGCATGAGCCACCGTGCCCAGCACACTACATTAATTTTTAACACTTTGTACTCACTCATATATTTTAAAGTTGACATATAGATATTTTCATCACAACTCTAAATAATTACAAAGGATATAATTTCTGGCATCTTATAAATACTGATATTATAAAATAAAACTTACATTACTATTTATAATGTACGCAATGGAGACTAAATACCACATATTCGATGGACTATATTCACCATCATCCTACTTATTCTCCAACAGTTAGAAATTTCACATTATTGCTTTTTCTTCTAGAACATATATTTTTGCCTCCCCAAATATTTTATTCTAAAGTAATAATTTTATGCTGGGAATTCATTTATTGATTTTATATTATAATTCTCTACAACAAAATATGGATATACATGTAAATTTAAGCTTTTAACTTCCTGTGAGTATAAGTCTCTAAGTGTTAAAATTTTTCTTCTGGATTGATTTATGCTACTTAGTAACTTTATACAATTGATTAGAACAGTATATGTATAATACAAATTTTGATAAACACAAAAAATAAAAATATATTGGAAATGCATTTATTCACAAGATGAATGGGGATTTAAAAATTTTTGTTCACTAATTCTATCAATTCCATGCCTATTTAAAAATTTTTTATAGATATAAGCATTGGGGAAACTTGTTCAATATATAAGTGGATGAGGCTTGAAGAAGTTCCCTTTAATACTATTACTTTTTTCTTTGCACTCCTGAAATATAAGCAAAAATACTCAAAGGTTTTATTCTCAAAAATTATTCTTAATAATGTATCAACTTTAACTTGAACGATCCTCTTTAAATTCTATCAAAAGCAAAAAAAAATAGGCGGGGCACAGTGGCACACACCTGTAATCCCAGCACTTTGAAAGGCTGAGGCAGGAGGATCACTTGAGCCTGGGAGTTAGAGACCAGCCTGGCCAACATGGCAAAACCCTGTCTCTATTAAAAATACAAAAAAATTAGCTTGGCGTGGTGGCACACTCCCGTAATCCCAGCTACTTGGGAGGCTGAGGCAGGAGAATTGCTTGAGCCTGGGAGGCAGAGGCTGCAGTGAGCTGAGATCACCCCACTGCACTCCAGCCTCAGTGACAGAGCAAGGTTCTGTCTCAAAAAAAAAAAAAAAAAAAAGCAAACAATAGAAGCCGCTCCTTGCAGACATTTATTCCCCAGCTGTTGAGGCTGTTCATACCCTCACCTTCTAGGAAAGATATCAAAACAGTTTCACCAAGATTTAACAAATGACTGCTATTATTTCTCTTAGAGGTACCTTGTTTAACCCAGTATTCTCAGGGAGAGTTCAGAAAATAGAAATAATGTTCATTTCAAAGCACCTTTTCAATACAATATTTCTTGGTAAAATGCTGTTCTTATAATGTGATTTAAATTTATTTTTATTTATTTATTCATTTGTTTACTTTTTTTTGAGACTGAGTCTCGCTCTGTCGCCCAGGCTGGAGTGCAGTGGCACCATCTCAGCTCACTGCAACCTCCGCCTCCCTGGTTCAAGCGATTCTCCTGCCTCAGCCTCCTGAGTAGCTGGGATTACAGGTGCGCAGCACCACACCTGGCTAATTTTTTTGTAATTTTAGTAGAGACGGGGTTTCACCATGTTGGTCAGGCTGGTCTCGAACTCCTGACCTCATGATCCACCCGCCTTAGACTCCCAAAGTGCTGGGATTACAGGCGTGAGCCACTATGCCTGGCCACTTTAAATTTATTTTTGTCAAACCTGAGGAGATGCAGGTTTTGCTCATTTAATTTATGAAAATGTATCTAGTTAGTAAAGTCAGTCCTATTTGTGAAACAAACGAGGTAAATCAGAGTTACTTTGTGAAAAAAAGTCTAACTTCTTTTTTGTCTAAGTTCATTTTCAATACAAATATGTGTTCATATATGTTTCAAGAAAGATTGTAAACCATTGGGAAATAAATTAGAGATAGCATTTAGAAACATTAGTAAAGACAAGACGAAAGTTAGACTGCTCTAGTGTAATTGGCTTCTCCACTTTATGTTATAAACCAAGATGAAAAGAATATGCTATTTATTACTTATTTTGAAACAATGCACTAAAATGTGTCACTAAAGTTACAAGTAAGTAATTAAGTGAGCAGTATGATAAAAGGCATTGTATGCTTCTCTTATTTATTTGTTTATTATCTTTTCTTTTAGAGAGAAGGTCTCATTCTGTTGCCTAGGCTGGAGTGCAGTGGTGTGATCAATAGCTCACTGCAACCTTGAACTTCTGGGCTCAAGTGATGCTTTTGTTACTATGTATGGCATGTGTCAAATACAAGTATTTGGCTTTCAGAATAGTTAAGTAAGAATCATGTATAAAAATCAACAATAGAGCAGGGCATGGTGGCTCACGCCTGTAATCCTAGCTCTTTGGGAGGCTGTGGCAGGAGGATTGCTTGAGGCCAGGAGCTCGAGACCAGTCTGGGCAACATGATGAGACTTTAAATGTAGAGCTTTCGTGCTTGCAAGAAAGAAATGTGAGTTTGCAGGTGACAGAAAGGAAGCAGGTCTTGAAATCAGAGGGAAAAGATTCCAGCTACCATTGCAATTGCTGGTGGCAGTGGGGGCTGGGGAGAAAATGTCATAAGTCAAGAACTTGGATTTTAAGGCATACCTAGGAATGAAGCACCTAGTCCTGGGCCTGGTACAGACAGATAATCCTGTGTGAAGCTGGAACTCTCAAAGAGTGGCACCCTCAGTGAAAGGACACATAGCAAAAAATCTACTCACCAGCCCAGAGAGGTGACAAGAAAATACATATTTTCTTGTCTATCTGTGTGTATGCATGTATGCACGTATGTATGTATGTATGTATTTCTTGTCTGTATATATGCAGAAGAAAGAGTTAGAAAAAAGAATTTCTGCAGCATCATTAAACACCCAGACCTGCTTTTCACATTGCTTTTGACTTTGCTTAATACTCTCCTTGTGGTCAAGAAACACTTAAATTAAGAAGTTAACATAAAAATTGATTCTGGGCCAATGGTAAACCCTAGAGGCACTTACAGGAGCAAACGTAAAATCACTCTGGATACTCCTTCAACCAAGGTCACATGAAGGTCTCATGGACTAAAACAAATCAATGTAAAAAAGAGTTCATAGAAAAACAGCGTAAAACACTAGAAAAAAATCACCCATAAGCTCAGTTAAGAGAACAAAACAAGAGCACTGGAGCCTTAAAATCCTGAAATATTAGACTAACATTCTAAAAGGTGATGTAAAATAAGTATTGTTTAAAATAATTACAAATGAAATAAGAAATCAAAACCCTATAATTAGGAAAAAGAGTGTATGAAGAAACAACAGGTAAATCTAGAGAACTACCAAAGGGAAATTTTAGAAATGAAAGACATAATCAACAAAATTTAAAGCAAATAGTTAAATAGCAGATAAGACACAATTAAAGAGAAAGAACCAATTAACTAGAAGTTAAAGCTGAGGCTATTTGCCAGAAGGGAGGGAGGGGGGAGAGAGAGAGAGAGAGAGAGAGAGAGAGAGAGAGAGAGAGAGAGAGAGAGAGAGAGAATATGAGTGAAAAGTTGAGATATGGAAGATAGGAACATACTCAAAATAGAAGGGAGAGATAAGAGAGATAATAGAAGGGAGGGGGAAAATGACAATGGCTGAGAATGTCCAGGACTGAAAAAAGATGTAACTCTTCAGATTCCAGAAGCATAAGTCCTAAAAGTATAGAGAAAAGCAAATCCACATATAGCTACATTTACTGACAAAGACATACAGACGGACTTAAGAACTCAAAGAGAGGAAATATAGATTACTCACAAGAAAACAGCAATTAGACAGAAGACTTCTCATGACAACAATACAGGCCAGAAACAAAGGATTAATATCTTCAAAGTGGGTAGGAAAATATAAAAATAAATCTAGAATTCTGTACCCAGTTAAGCATACTTGAAGCATAAGATGAAATAAAGGAAGCTTCAGACAAAAAAAAAAAAAAAAAAAAGCTGAGAAAATTTAAACTCATAGACCTTTCCTAAAGGAGCTACTAAAATTTGTATTTCAGAAAGAAGAAAATCAAGCTCAGGAAGAAATGCAATGCAAGAAACTATTATTAAATGAAAAAGAGTAATTAGGCACAGTGGCTCATTCCTGTAATCTCAGCACTTTGGGAGGCTGAGGAAGGAGGATTGCTTGAGCCCAGGAGTTCAAGACCACCCTGTGCAAGATGACGAGACCCCAGATCTACCAAAAAAAAAAAATGCAGTGAGCTATGATTACAGTGAGCTATGATCTTGTCACTGCACTCCAGCCTGGGTGACAGAGTAAGTCCCGATCTCAAAATTTTTTTTAAATCTCACAAGGACAAGGGAAGAAGAGAGAAAAAATAATAAGAGTTTGGAACCTGGAAAGCACGTGGACAGGTGATAACTGACTTAGCAGACCTGAGAAAGCTGACTTTCAAACCAGTAGTAGGGAAAACCAAGAAGCAACATGACAGTAGGATTTCTCGGGATAAGAGAGTTTTTTTTGCACTGGATACGTCTGAAAGTGGGTGTGTAGGTGAGACTAAACCCAGGACGATTTCTTGTAAGTCTGTACAAGAAGCAGTCAGCATCCCCAACACTGCACAGCGGCCACTGTCCCTCTTCCACGGGGATGGATGATTGGAAGCATGTTCTCTGAAGAATCATGCAGTGGCTCTCTGGAATGGGGACACCAGATGTAGTCGAGGTGTTCTGGCTATCTAAGGTTGCCTAAAAAACCACCCCAACACTTGAAGGTTACATAAAACAGTGACCATTATATCTCATGATTTTGTGGGTCTGAATTTGAACTGAGCAATTCTTCTGTTCCACCTGGCATCAAGAAAGGTCACTTGGTGTTATCCAGCCGGCAGATGGACCAGTCTGGAGAACTCACATATTGGGTACCATGATAAGAAGAGCTGGAAGGTTGGTCTCAACTGGCACTGTAAACTAGAGCATCTACACATGCCCCTTCACATGGCAGGCTCAGGGTCAGATTTCCTTCATGGAGGCTCAGGGTTTCCAGAAAGGATACTCCAAGACATCCAGGCAGAAGTTACAAGCCTTCCTATGCATGCTTGGAAGCTGTTGAACATTATTTCTGTTGCATTCTATAAATCATGCCAGTCACTAGGGCCAGTCTAGATTTAAGGCAAGGGGATTAGGCTCCATCCCTGAGTGGGGAGGGGTGGGAGGGTGCAAAGAATTTGCAGCCATCTTTCATCAAGGCCATGAAATTAACACAAGACTAGGGCTACTGTACTGAAATTGAAGAGCCATATGAAACTTAAGATGATGTCTACTGAGCTGCCTGGTATTCTTCCTGCTTGGCTCCTAGAACTCTGGCAGCCAGGTTCAAACTCACCAGGATGGAGAATTTGGAATACTTTTCTTTGGGGAATCTAAGAGGAAAGACCTGAAGAGATGTAATCATTTATGCAATGAAACTGGAACAACCTGTTGGTAAACTCACCCTTGTCAAGCCCCACCCACTTACACACGCACTCAGGGCTTCCAGGCAGCTTTGTAGACCTCACTCTTAGGGTTGCGAGATAAAATATAGGACACTTAGTTAAATTTGATTTTCAGTTAAACAGTAAATAATTTTTTACTAAAATATAAAATACTCATGTACTATAAGTATGTCCTAAATACTGCATGAGACATACATGTACTAAAAATTGTTTGTTGTTTATCTAAAATTCAAATTTAACCAGATGTCCTGGTTTTTCTTTTTCTTTTTTTTTTTGAGATGGAGTCTCGCTCTGTCACCCAGGCTGGAGTGCAGTCGCATGATCTCCACTCACTGCAAGCTCCGCCTCCCAGGTTCACGCCATTCTCCTGCCTCAGCCTCTTGAGTAGCTGGGACTACAGGCGCCCACCACCACGCCCAGCTATTTTTTTTGTATTTTTAGTAGAGACGGGGTTTCACCATGTTAGCCAGGATGGTCTCGATCTCCTGACCTCATGATCCTCCCGTCTCGGCCTCCCAAAGTGCTGGGATTACAGGCGTGAGCCAATGCACCTGGCCTTTTTTTTTTTTTTTTTTTTTTTTTTGCTAAATATAGCACACTTACATAAGAGCAGAGCCAAAGGTCATCACAATATAAGGGAAGGATCTGACAATAAAGATAGAATCCAAAACACGCTAACAGAGAAAATGAAACGAGGAAGAAAAAGACTATGGGGAGAAGAAAACTTTGAGAAATCTACTATTGAGCTTCTCTGAGAAAGATCAGAAATGCTGGGCATGGTGACACAAGACTGTAGTCCCTGCTTCTCCACAGGCTAAGGTAGGAGGATTGCTTGAGCCCAGTTTGAGGTTGTAGTGTGCTATTATCATGCCTGTGAACAGCCACTGCACTCTAGCCTGGGTGACATAGAGAGACCCTGTGTCAATAAAAAAAGAATACTCTAAAAAATGAACACTCAGAGAACCAAATGGAGTTCTTTTAAATTAAAAATCTGATAGCAAAAATGAAAAACTCAGTAGAATGTTAAGAAGATAAAGTTAGAAATTATCCTAGAATGCATAGGCAAAAGGCAAAGAGAAGGGAAAGAAATAAGAAAGGTTAAGATTAGAAAGCCAGCCCTGGACATCTGGGAAACAGGGGAAGAAATGAATTAAATAATTCAATTATATATTTTGAGAACTAAAGAGCATGAA
The DNA here is from genome assembly GCF_029289425.2 of Pan paniscus. Classification (NCBI taxonomy): domain Eukaryota; kingdom Metazoa; phylum Chordata; class Mammalia; order Primates; family Hominidae; genus Pan; species Pan paniscus. The sequence continues at coordinate 56,750,180 of NC_073261.2, read as the reverse complement.
TTTCCACATTGAAAGTGCTGAGTACAGTGCAATGGACAAAACCAGAACCACACCAAGGCACGTTGTGATATAGAAGACTGAGGACATAGAGAAGATCTTACAAGTGCCTAGGAGGAAATGAAGTTTCACTTAAAGAATCCAGAATGAGAATGGCATCTGATTTCTCAGTAGCAACACATGAAACTGAAAGACAATGGAATAATGTCTTTAAAATCTGAGGGAAAATAACTTCCAACATAGATTCTCATACCCATCCAAATGTAGTAGTAAAGCGTGGGGGTAAATGTATTTCAGACACATACAATTTGAAAATATTTATCTTCCATGTACCTTTTTTCAAGAAGCTTTCAGATGGTGAAAGCTTTTCCACCAAAATAAGGACATAAATCAAGAAAGCTTTTGTGTGTGTGTGTTTTTAAATGAATAGCAAAATGAACAACTAAAAATTGAATGGTGGGGAAGGGTAATAAGCTAACACTATAGTTACAGCTTTCTAAAGTACTTTCTAGAGTACACCTAACATTTACTTACTATGTGCACTTACTATGTGCCAGTCATTATTCTAGGTGATTCACATCAATGGTATCAATCAGTTAATCTTCACAACAGCTATATCAGTTACATTCTTGCATAGAATAGGTGTCAGTAAGTATTACTATTGACGGTATACAACTGTTATTAATTCAACAAGTCACATTAAACTTCCTGCAGCAGACTGTATTTTTCAAAATTGGCAGCAACAGTATGTTCAATCCCATGTGCTCTTCCAAAAACCCTACCCCCTACCTCAATCAAGAGATGGCATCTATGTCCTTTCCCCTTGAACCCAGGTAGGCTTCTTGGATGGGTTTCTGTGACTGCACCTCTAAAGTAATGCTATGTTGGCCATGCACAGTGGCTCATGCCTGTAATCCCAGCACTTTGGGAGGCTGAGGCAGGCAGATCACTTGAGGTCAGGAGTTCGAGACCAGCCCGGCCAACACGGCAAAACCCCGTGTCTACTAAAAATACAAAAATTAGCTGAGTGTCATGGTATGCACCTGTAATCCCAGCTACTCAGGAGGCTGAGGCAGGAGAATCACTTGACCCTGGGAGGTGGAGGTTGCAATGAGCTGAGATCGCGCCACTGCATTCTAGCCTGGGTGACAGAGCAAAACTCTGTTTCAAAATAAACAAAAATAAATAAAGTACTGCTATGTGACTTTCAAAACCGCATCTTGAAAGGTAGTACAGCTTCCATCTAGCTCTCTCGCTCGTAATATGTGCCTTTGGAGCATATAAGTACATGAAACCACCGTGCGGCAGAGATCACGTGAACAGACCACGTTAAAATAGAGTCCGAGGAACCTTGGCTGTTGAAGCCCGCAGCGGTTTGAGTTTTCCCTGTCCCAGTGCCAGACATGTGAATGATTCTGAGGCCCTCAAGATGACTCCAGCATTATCCCTGTCTCATGGCAGCCAGGCAACACACTCTGAGTGGTACCACCTAGCTGAGTCCAGTCACTCACCAGAATCATGAGAGATAACAACAATAAATGATTGTTTCAATCATCTGCCTGGGCGACAGAGTGAGACTCCACCCCGGAATTGTGGGTGTTATTTTTTTGGAGCAATAAACAAGCAGAACATTTCCAGATAAAAGTGAGTTTTAGCCTAGACTTCTGAATCTCCTATCCCTATACTCATTTAAATAGCCCAAGGCATGTAAAGAGGGGAATTTTTATCCTTAGTGGCAAGTCTCCTTTCTGATACTGTAGCTGAATCCAAAGCTTGTAGACACAAGTGATAAAAAAACAGATTAATTAGATTTCATCAAAATTAAGAACTCTTCAAAACACACTTAAGAAAACAAAAAGACAACCCACAGAATGGGGGAAAGCATGTGCAAGCATATGTCTGATAAGGTACTTGTACTCAGAATAGATAAAGAACTCTTACAACTCAGCAATAAAAAGCAACAAATAACCTAATTTAAAATGCACAAGGGCCAGGCATGGTGGCTCACACCTATAATCCCAGCACTTTGGGAGCCTGAGGCAGGCGGATCACAATGTCAGGAGTTCAAGACCAGCCTGGGCAATATGGTGAAACCCTGTCTCTACAAAAAATACAAAAAAATAGCGGGGCGTGGTGGTGGGCACCTGTGGTCTCAGCTACTTGGGAGGCTGAGGCAGGAGAATCACTTGAACCTGGGAGGCAGAGGTTGCAGTGAGCCAAGATCACACCATTGCACTCCAGTGTGGGCTGAATAGGTATTTCTGCAAAGAAGGTACACACATGGCCAATAAACACATGAAAAGGTGCTAAATATCATTGATTATTAGGGAAATGCATACCAAAACCACAATGAGATACTACTTTACAGCCATTGGGGTAGCTGTAATTGAAAAAACAGACAATAACAAGTGTTGACAAAGATGTGGAGAAGCTGGAACTTTCATACAATGCTGGTAGAAATGTAAAATGTGCAACTGGTGGAAAACAGTTTGCCAGTTTCTCAAAAGGTTAAACAGTATCACCATATGACACAGGAATTCCAGTCATAGTGATATACCCAAGAGGAATAAAAGCATATGTATGCAAAAAAACTTATACACAAATGTTCATAGCAGCATTATTCATAGTAGCCGAAAAGTGGAAACAACCAAAATGTCCAGTAACTGATGAATGGATAAACAAAATATGGAATATTCATACAATGCAATATTATTCTACAATGAAAAAGAATTAAGTACTGATACATACTACAACATGGATGAATCTTTAAAGCATTATGCTAAGTGAAAGAAGCCAGTAACAAAGGACCACATATAATATAAAATAACAGGCTGGGTGTGGTGGCTCATGCCTGTAATCCCAGCACTTTGGGAAGCCAAGGTGGGAGGATCACTTGAGGCCAGGAGTTTGAGACCAGCCTGGCCAACATGGCAAAATCCTGCCTCTACTAAAAATACAAAAATTAGCTAAGCGTGTTGGTGCACACCTGTAGTTCCAGCTACTCAGGAGGCTGAGGCACAAGAATCACTTGAACCTGGGAGGTGGAAGTTGCAGTGAGCTGAGATCACATCACTGCACTTCAGCCTGGCCGATAGAGTGAGACTCCATCTCAAAATAAAATAAAATAATAAAATAAAATGAAATAAAATAAAATAGTAAAATAAGCAACTCTATGGAGATAGAAATTAGATTAGTGGTTGCCTAAAGCTGAGGAGGCAGAGAGGGTGGGAAGGAAATGAAAGAGACTGCTAATGGGTACAGCATTTCTTTTTGAAGTGATACAAGTGTTCCAAAATTGATTGTGGTGATGGTTGCACAACTCTGTGAATATACAAAAAACTATTGAATTGTACACTTCACACAGGTAAACTGGCACGTGAATACCTCGACAAAGCTATTGAAAAAAAGAAAGAGATCCTTTTGTAGTTCATGGGCATAATGATTGGTATTCACGCACATGTGTGAGATGTGCCACACTCAAACCTTGTTATGACCTCGGCACATTACCCATCTGACCTGAAAAAAAAAAAAGGAAAGAAAAATAAAAGTCCCATAAAAGTGTTATAGACTGATTTAGTCCAATGTACAAAATACTCTGGCCTATCTGTAGAGAACTGGACAGGATATCCTGTGATGTGATGTATGGGGATGCTGTGGCAACATTTATGTCAGTTCTTCTCTCTCTTTTTTGTCTCTTTTGTCCTTTTCTTCTCCTCTCCACATAGCATGTGATCTATTCTTTATTATCAGTTATCTATTGACCCAACAATGTGGATAACAAAGCACCTGAAGACTCATTTTTATTGCTCCCAAGGCCATGGCAGCTGAGCCATTCTTCCTGCTTAGATGGGACTTGCTGCTGCACCCGGAATCAGCAGTTGATCTTGGCTGGGCTCTCTTGTGTATTGGGGGTTGACTGGAATTTGTGGGACTAGGATGGTCTCTGCTTTTCTCCACGTGTCTTTGCATTCCTCCATTGGGCTAGCTGGGACAAGCCGTCATGCTGAGGCAGAGATGCACTAGTGAGCATGCAGAAATGCACAGGTGCTTTTCAAGTCCCTGCTCGTCTCATGTCTGATAACATTCCATTGGCCTAAGTATGTTACCAGAGGAATGTTCAGTAACAGGAGGAAGGGACAATAAAATTACAAGGCAAAGAGTGTGGAGCCGGGTAGCCTTTAATTGGGGCCATTAATACGATGCATGGACCGGTTTATAAGTCCATGCTTATCTGTTTTATAAACTCTAGGTTGTTTACTAAAGATTATGAATTCAGTCATTTCCCCTCCAAGTGAAATTTTTTTCTATTTTTATTTGTTATTACAGAAGTATAAGGAATGAGTCAGAGAACATAGACAAGCTAAATGAAGACAAAGAAGTATGATATATGGCATGGTGGCTCATGCCTGTAATCCCAGCACTTTAGGAGGCTGAGGTGGGAGGATTGCTTGAGCCCAGGAGTTAAGACCAGCCTGGGGCAACATAGTGAGACCCTGTCTCTACAAAAAATTTTTTTAAAAAAAGTATGAATTGTCCCTTTCCTGGAGACAATCACTCTTGAGATACAGTCTTCCAGGTATTTCTCTCTACATTTGTGTATAGGTAAATATACACATATATATCTTTCTCATTATATATGTATAGACACATACATGTATGTGTATAATAAAAAATATTAATTTAGAACCGTCGTTTCATCTTGATGAAGTTAGGTTTCACTGAGTGATATGTAAAACTCACCTTCTGCATGTGGAAATTCATTGTCTTCAGGCACAGCCATCTTACGCTGTGTATAACTCCTGTCTGTGGAATGAGACACTTTGGCTTCTGCAGCAGGCTTGCCTTCTGGTATTCACGTGGTCAGTAATATTACCACATGTCCCACAAGATGGTAAACGCTGACACACAAATGTTATATAGTCATCATGTATTTTCTTGAGAAATTAAAATTATTTATTTAAACATATACTTTATTTCCATTCCTTTTGAGCCTTTTTTTTTTTTTCTTGAAGGCAGAGTCTCGCTCTATCACCCAGGCTGCAGTGCAGTGGTGCGATCTCGGCTCACTGCAACCTCCGCCTCTCAGGTTCAAGTGATTCTCCTGCCTCAGCCTCCTGAGTAGCTGGGATTACAGGTATGTGCCACCACGCCCCCTAATCTGGCTAATTTTTGTATTTTTAGTAGAGATGGGGTTTCACCATGTTGGCCAGGCTGGTCTCAAACTCCTGACCTCAGGTGATCCACCCGCCTCGGCCTCCCAAAGCACTGGGATTACAGGCCTAAGCCACCGCCCCTGGCCTTCTTTGAGCTCATTTTTGTCAAACAATTTATTACCAGTATAAGGGTGTAACCAAACAAATTTTTGTTTATAAAGAATCATAAGGCCGGGCGCAGTGGCTCACGCCTGCAATCCCAACACTTTGGGAGGCAGAGGTGGGCAGATCACTGGAGGTCAGGAGTTTGAGACCAGCCTGGCCAACATGATGAATCCTTGTCTCCACTAAAAATACAAAAAATTAGCCAGGCATGGTGGTACACACCTGTAATCCCAGCTACTTGGGAAGCTGAGGCAGGAGAATTGCTTGAACCCAGGAGGCAGAGGTTGCAATGAGCCGAGATCGCGCCACTGCACTCTAGCCTGGGCGACAGAGTGAGACTCCATCTCAAAAAAAAAAAAAGAATCATAGATTTTACCATACAATAAATACCAAACCACTGTAACAAGAGTGTCCATGTACCTTCTATATTCTTTATTGCAGGACTGTTCAGCCTTTATTTCCTGCACATAGTTTATATAATCTAATCTAGAATTTCTCATGTTTCCCACTGACTCTGTTGCCTGGCTGGCCTCATCCTACTGTCTTGTATACCAAATAGTCATCAGGAGCAGGCACATCTAATACTTCTCCCACCACTACTCAAGATTGTAAAGAGTTCACCTTCCTTGCCTTATTTTACTGATAAGTGCCCAGCAGACTGCCCTTGAAAGAGACTTAATAGTTATCTTGCCTCTGGGAAGAGTTGGGGGGAAAAGTACTGATCATTACTAGTGATATTCCACTTTTAACCTTGTGTCACAAACCTGTGTTTGCTGCACACGTGTCTTATACACTAGAGACAGGGTAGGAACTGAAGCACAAAGTGAAGGTTTACTAAACTCATTCCAGCATATTATAAAGCAACTATGAATATGTGGCTAAAAAATGACAAATGGCCAGGCACGGTGGCTCATGCCTGTAATCCCAGCATTTTGGGAAGTCGAAGCAGGTGGATCACTAGAAGTCAAGAGATCGAGACCATCCTGGCCAACATGGTGAAACCCCGTCTCTACTAAAAACACAAAAATTAGCTGGGTGTAGTGGCACACACTTCTAGTCCCAGCTACTTGGGAGGCTGAGGCAGGAGAATTGCTTGAACCTGGGAGGTGGACGTTGCAGTGAGCTGAGATCGCACCACTGCACTCCAGCCTGGCGACAGAGCGAGACTCAATCTCAAAAAAAAAAAAAAAAAAAAAAAGACAAATGAGACAAATGCTAAAATAGAGATGGTGACTGGTCCACAGTAAACTTGAAGCAAGGTCACCCTAATTATAAAGTTATAGTAACTAAGACAATGTGGCATGGGCACAGGGATAGACAACTGGCAGAATAGAGAGACCAGAAATTGACCTATGGATAAATGGAGACCTGATAGATGACATATACATGGGGAAGAGTAAATAGTACTGGAAAATTTGGTTATCTACGGAAAAAATGAAAGTGGACCCTTACCTTACATCAATCATAAAAATCAATTCAGGGTCAGGCGTGGTGGCTCACACCTGTAATCCCAGCACTCTAGGAGGTTGAAACAGGGCAGACTGCTTGAGCTAAGGAGTTTGAGACCAGCCTGGGCAACATAGTGAGACCCCTGTCTCTGCCAAAAATACAAAATTTAGCCAGGCATGATGGTGCACACCAGTAGGCTCAGCTACTCAGGAAGCTGAGGTGGGAGGATCACTTGAGCCCAGGAGGTCAAGGCTGCAGTGAGCCAAGATCACACCACTGCACTCCAGCATGGGTGACAGAGTCAGACTCCATCTAAAAAAAAAAAAAAAAAGAAGGGAATACTATCAATAATCAATTCAGAATGGACCTAAATGTGAAGGGCAAATGTTTTAAATATTTAGATAATAGAATGAGTAGAATAGCTTTATGACTTTGTGGTAGAGAAGGATTCCTTAAATAAAACACAAAAAGCACAAACCTTTAAAAAATGATAAATTTGAGACTACATTAAAATCAATAACTTTTGTTTATAAAAATACCATAAAATGCATAAAATGACAGGCTAAAACTCAATCAAAATATCTGCAACTCTAGTAACAGAAAAGTTTAGCATCCTGAATATGTAAAGAACTCCTGTGAATCCATAAGAAACAACACAAGAGAAAAAGCAATGCAAAAAAGACCTGTCAACACATTTTACAGAATAAAAAATATGAATTGGGCATGGTGGCTCATGCCCATAATCCCAGCACTTTGGGAGGCCAAGGCTGGTGGATCATCTGAGGTCAGGAGTTCTAGACTACCCTGGCCAACATGGTGAAACCCTGTCTCTACTAAAAATACAAAAATACAAATTAACCAGGTGTAGTGGCACATGCCTTTAATTTCAGCTACTCGGGGGGCTGAAACAGGAGAATTGCTTGAACCTGGGAGGCAAAGGTTGCAGTGAGCTGAGATTGCGCCACTGCACTCCAGCCTGGGCGATATAGTGAGACACCATCTCAAAATATATATATATATATATATACACACATATGAATTGTCAATAAGTACACAAAAAAGTTGCTTGACCTCATTCATAGTCAGGGAAATGCAACACCAATCCTTGGTAAGGCATACTATCACTGCTAAAGAGTCAGAAACCAACAAGTGTTGATAAGATGTGGAGCAACTAGAACTCTCATTCACTGCAACTGAGAGTATAAACTGTACAACTAATTTGCAAAACAGTTTGATATTTTATTAAAAGTGCACAAACCTTATGACGCAGTGATTCAATTCTCACATGTTTACATCCTAGAAAAACTCTTGAGGATGGGTACCAGGAGACACGTGGGAAATGATCTTAAAACATTGTTTTTATAGCAAACAAACAAACAAATATAATTGGAAGCAACCCATTATTTATAGATTGGAGATAAATTGTGGGATATTCATGAACCACAGTTACATGGATCAACATGGTTGAATATAAAACACTACTGAGTGAAAAAAATTTATTATGTACTTTATTATGTATTTTATTGATTGATTGATTGATTGATTGATTGAGACAGAATGTCGCTCTGTCACCCAGGCTGAAGTACAGTGGTGTGATCTCGGCTCAGTGCAACCTCTGCCTCTTGGGTTAAAGTGATTCTCCTGCCTCAGCCTCCTGGGTAGCTGGGTTTACAGTTGTGTGCCACCACACCCAACTAATTTTTGTATTTTTAGTAGAGACGGGGTTTTGCCATGTTGGCCAGGCTGGTCTTGAACTCCTGACCTCAAGTGATCTGCCTGCCCTGGCCCCCCAAAGTGCTGGAATTACAGGCGTGAGCCACCACAGCCAGCCTATTATGTATTTTAAACAATATTATGTATCTAATAAATAGATTATAGTATAATTTCATTTATATAAATTATACCTTTTAAAAACAGCAAAACCAAACAATATTTTTGTGGATACCTACATGTGTAGAAATAGCATAAAAACATGCTAGTAAATGCCAAAGAAGATATTCAGAATGATGACTATGCATGGGGAGGGAGGGAAGTAAAAGGGTTTGGGGAGAGGTTCATAAACGGTTTCAACAGTGTTAATCACTTTGTTTCTTTTTTTAAAGACCTGAAACAATTAAGGGAACACACTAATATTTTATGACGCTGGTAGTGGCTTTATGGAAAGTCAATGTATTTTTTTCTCTATATAGTCAATTAGTATACATAACATATAAAAAAAAAAGCTCATCGTCACTGGTATTAGAGAAATGCAAATCAAAACCACAATGAGATACCATCTCATGCCAGTTAGAATGGCGATCATTAAAAAGTCGGGGAACAACAGATGCTGGAGAGGATGTGGAGAAATAGGAACACTTTTACACTGTTGGTGGGAGCATAAATTAGTTCAACCATTGTGGAAGACAGTGTGGCAATTCCTCAAGGATCCAGAATGAAAAATACCATTTGACCCAGCAATCCCATTACTGGGCATATACCCAAAGGATTATAAATCATTCTACTATAAAGACACATGCACAGGTATGTTTAGTGCAGCACTGTTCACAATAGCAAAGACTTGGAACCAACCCAAATGCCCATCAATGATGGACTGGATAAACAAAATGTGGCACATATACACCATGGAATACTATGCAGCCATAAAAAAGGATGAGTTCATGTCCTTTACAGGGACATGGATGAAGCTGGACCATCATTCTCAGCAAACTAACATGAGAACAGAAAACCAAACACTGCATGTTCTCACTCACAAATGGGAGTTGAACAATGAGAACACATGGACACAAGGAGGGGAACATCACACGCTGGGGTTGGGGGTTGGGGATTGGGGGGCTAGGGGATGGATAGCATTAGGAGAAATACCCAATGTAGATGACGGGTTGATGGGCACAGCAAACCACCATGGCATGTGTATACCTATGTAACAAAACTGCACGTTCTGCACATGTACCCCAGAACTTAAAGTATATTAAAAAAAAAAAGAAAAGAAACATTTTTTTCAAAGACACACACACACAAAGTGAAGGAGAAAAGTGCTGACCTGCAGCCACCCTCAGTGGGAGCTGACTTCTGCACCAACTGCCTCTCTCGCTCAGTGGCCCTAGCCCAGTGCCAAACAGGACTGTGGGCTGGGAGAATCCCCCTGGGATTCTGCCTCCCTGCAGACTAAGGCACCTGGGGAGATATGAGGCTGGACTGAATCTGTCCCATTTTGATGTTCCTTACCCTACACGAGGCTTTGGGGTGAAGGGGCTAGGGAGAGTGGGTCCCGTCACACATTCCCCCAGCTGGCTGCCCACTGTGCTTCTTACCTGCGGCCACCCTGCGTGCCTCGGTGAACACTGTGTCTGGTGCAAAGGAGGTATACAAAATGTGTTTGTTGAATTGATCCAAGCCGTTATCAGCACTTGAGTGGGCTGGGAGGACATGAAAATAGCTGCATGGTGAAGTGGTGTTTGCTGGTGCCTGTCCTGTCCCCTGCCTCTACCAGCTCTCTCATGACATTCCTTAGGCAACCTGGCCCGTTTGCAGGAAGCTGACAGCAGGTATTCAGAAATTTTAGGATTTGGGCTTAATTTCAGATAAGCAGGACAACCTGGGCTCTCCCACGGTGAAAAATAGATTCTGCTGTTTTTTTCCTGCCTTTTTAACATTTCAAGCCAAGTTCCTATGCCCATCCACCCATATAAAACTTCCTTGTTCAGAAAGTCATCTGCGCAACTGGCAAAGGCACCAGCTCAGAGTTTTCTATTTTTATTCCTGTGTGTAATCAATGGGAACACACTGTGACGGAAATAAAGAATTATGAATTGATAAGAGCAAACCATTGATATTTGCTTTTGTTCCTGGGCAAGCTAGTGAAGGAACATGTACCTAATGTATAGAAATACAATGGTCATTTTATGCTTCTGTCTTTTTACAGAAGCACTCAACAATTTCTGTGTTTATTTTTAGGGAGGAAAAAGAAACACTTTCAAGATTCAAATTGGGTAAGCTTGGGAAAAGTTTCCACACAGGCTGATTTTCTAGAAACATTGAAATATAAGACATTATCAGCCCTTTCTCCTCTAAATTATTAACCTGTGACTTCAATACCTATTATCTGTCATCCTCTTACAATAAAAAATAATTGATTCTCCAACTCAGTAACACTATTGATAATTTTTTTAAAATCTCATTTCAAAAATTGTACTCTAACATAAACTGTTTTTTTTTTTTTTTTTTTTTTTTCCGTTTTTTTGAGATGGAGTCTCGCTCTGTCACCCAGGCTGGAGTGCAGTGGCACCATCTCGGCTCACTGCAACCTCCACCTCCCGGGTTCAAGCGATTCTCCTGCCTCAGCCTCCTGAGTAGCTGGGACTACAGGTGCCTGTCACCATGCCCGGCTAATTTTCTGTATTTTTAGTAGAGACAGGGTTTCACTGTGTTAGCCAGGATGGTCTCGATCTCCTGTCCTCGTGATCCACCTGCCTTGGCCTCCCAAAGTGCTGGGATTACAGGCGTGAGCCACCGCGCCTGGCCCAAACTGTTTTTATTTTCCTCAGTCATCCTGCCCCATACAAAGATACTCTCTTTACATAGTAGAATTGCAGCATGTAGTTTTATATTCTGTTATTTCACTTACGTATATGATATGACTTCAAAATAAAATGGCATGTGAGTCTCATGACCTTATAGTCATGTTGATAATACTCTATCACATATGTATTTACATAAATATAGATTAAAATTTTATTTTAAAAGGATCTGTGTGCATTTTTATTGTATGCACATGTCATCTCAATGTTAAAACCATTCAGAATTTTAAAAGTTACCTCTTTCACACTGTCAGGCTTCTCAACTAAGATAGAGAAAAGACTTGTTTAGAGCCTAAAGCTGAGCAAAAGTGAGATACCTGGAAGAGTGAGTCATAGGGGCAGAAAGCAGAATGACAGTTTCCAGGGGCTGCGGGGAGGGAGGAATGCAGAGTTGTTGTTTAACAGGAGAGTTGTGGGGATAGATGATGATTCACAGCAACGTGAACGTATCTGATGCCACTGATCTGTATGCTTAAAAATGGTTAAAATGAATCCCAGCACTTTGGGAGGCCGAGGCGGGCAGATCACGAGGTCAGGAGATCAAGACCATCCTGGCTAACACGGTGAAACCCCGTCTCTACTAAAAATACAAAAAATTAGCCAAGCATGGTGGCGGGCGCCTGTAGTCCCAGATTCTCGGGAGGTTGAGGCAGGAGAATGGTGTGAACCCGGGAGGCAGAGCTTGCATGAGCCGAGATCATGCCACTGCACTCCAGCCTGGGCGACAGAGCAAGACTCTGTCTCAAAAAAAGAATAATAATAATAATAATAATAATAATAGTTAAAATGGTAAACTTTATGTTATCTATATTTTGCCACAATAAAAAGAAGTTTTAAAAAACTAAATCAAGATCATTAGAAAATAATGTTTGCTTCTTCAAAGTCATTTTGAAATGTGAATAAGAAATATATTAATGTTAAAAACTTCTTGAGTTTAGAATAGTAGGTTCAGAAACAAGTGAATAAAGGAATTTCACCTTAAAAGTAAATAAAAATTAAACTAAACAGATGTGGTTTATAGACCTACGGGAAATGAAGTCTTTGAAATTCTGGGAGGCCCAGAATTGGTAATTAGTTAACTAGTTCAAAGTCTCATGCGTAGTGAATGACAGAGACTTGTGAAAACCTAGGCAATGTCTACTAGACAGTATAAAATGATTTAGGTTTTCAACCTCTTGAGAATTTGAATTTTTAAATGTTACATTGTATTTGAATTTGCTTTTAAATTCATTAAATATGTATTGTCTTCAATTTTTTAAAAATAGTGTTTCTGGTTATAAAAGTACATATGTCCTTTGTAGACAATTTTAAAATAAAGTATAAATTAAAAACCATCTCTGGCTGGGCACAGTGGCGCACGCCTATAATCCCAGTACTTTGGGAGGCCAAGGCTGGCGGATCATGAGGTCAAGAGATTAAGACCATACTGGCCAACATGGTGAAACCCTGTCTCTACCAAAAATACAAAAATTAGCTGGGCGTGGTGGTGCATGCCTGTAGTCGCAGCTACTAGGGAGGCTGAGGCAGGAGAATTGCTTGAACCCGGGAGGCGGAGGTTGCAGTGAGCCAAGATCGCATCACTGTACTCCAGCCTGGGCAACAGAGCGGGGAAATAAAACAAAAAAACACCCCTGTTCCCATTGCTAATAGATAAAATTTGTTAATATTTTGGTGTATCTCCTTCTAAGGCTATTTCTTTTTTTATTTTCATTTTTATTTCTTGTAGAGATAGGTTCTCACTATATCGCCCAGGCTGGTCTCAAACTCCTTGGCCTCAAGCAGTCATTCTACCTCAGCTTCCCAAAGTGTTGGGATTATAGGCATGAGCCACCACACCCTGCCAAGCCTATTTCTTATGCATATAATTAAAATTATTGTACATAAAATTTTGTCTCTTTTCTTCGCTTAATATTATATTGTATCATATCTCTTTAAGTTATTAAAGGTTCTTCATAAATATATAATTTTTTTTGAGACAGAGTCTCACTCTGTTGCCCAGACTGGAGTGCAATGGCCCATCTTGGCTCACTGCAACCTCTGCCTCCTGGGTTCGAGCGATTCTCCTACCTCAGCCTCCCAAGTAGCTGAGATGACAGGTGTGTGCCACCACACCCTGCTGATTTTTGAATTTTTAGTAGAGACAGGTTTCACCAGGTTGGCCAGGCTAGTCTTGAACTCCTGACCTCAGGTGATCCACCAGCCTCGAGCTCCCAAAGTGCTAGGATTACAGGCGTGAGCCACTGTGCCTGGCCTCATAAATATAATTTTAAATGCCTTCAGAGTATTCTCTCTTATAGCTACATCATAATTTGCTTAATATCCATCTCTTTATTATTGGATATTGTAGGAGCTCAGAACACAATACCGTAATGGATGGCACTTTGGCATGCTGAGTGTTTTGAGCTGAAGGAGACTGGAAGAGCCTCAGAAACAGCAAGCTCCCTCTGACCTTCTCCCTCCCTCCTTTCTCTTTCTCCCATTTCTCCACAGAAGCAGGTGATAGAAAATGGAATTATTCTTCCTTAAGGAAGGTCATAGAAACTAGAATTTCTCACCCCTAAAGCAAGCCATAAAACCTAGAAATTAACCTCTGAGCATCTCCCTTCTCCCCTGAAGACCCTCATGTGACAGGCATCCTGCCCCGTACCTGGAGAAAAGAGTACTACTTTTGTATTTTTAGACATAATGCTATTGCACCCTTGATAGACTACAGTATGGTGCAAACACAACTTTTCCCCCTCCTCTACTGTGAAGGAAACATAACTTTTATATGCACTGAGAAACCAGAAAAATTTGTGTGACTCACCTTGTGATATTTGCTTTATTTCAGTGGTCTGGAACTGAACCTGCAATATCTGCAAGGTTTATCTGTACACGTTTTGCCCCTATGACATTTAGGCCATTTACAATTTTTGTTATAAATAATGTGGTGATCTGCTTCTTTGTGTATAAAGCCTTTGTCTACCTTTCAAATTATTATTTAATGAGAGTTCTAGAAGTAGAATTACTACGTAAAGATTACAAATATTTTTACAACTTTTGGTTTATGTTGCTAAATTGCTTTTTTTTTTTCAGAAGGGCATTACAAATCTACACTTTCTTTTCTTTTCTTTCTTTTTTTTTTTTTTTTTTTCAGAAGGGCATTACAAATCTACACTTTCTTTTCTTTTCTTTCTTTTTTTTTTTTTTTTTTTTTGAGTCAGGGTCTTACTCTGTCACCCAGGCTGGAGTGCAGTGGTGCCATCATGACTCACTGCAGCCTCAACCTCCTGGGCTCAGGAGATACTCCCACCTCAGCCTCCTGAGTAGCTGGAACCGCAGGTACACAGCACCACGCTGGGCTAATTTTTTGTGTGTTTTTTGTAGAGACTGGGTTTTGCCATGTTGCCCAGGCTGGTCTCCAACTCCTGGGCCCAAGCAGTTCTCCTGCCTAGGCCTCCCAAAGTGCTGGGACTACGGGCATGAGCCACCGTGCCCAGCCCACAAATTTCTATTTCTACTTTCAACAGAAATATATTACACCACTGAGTAAGAATAATAAGACGTCATATTCATGAGGCATTTATTTGTTAACCAAGTACTAGTTACTATATATGTAACAGGTCATCTTTAAAATCTTGTATACTGTTGGTGAAAAAGTTGTCTGTTGTTTTAATTCTATTTATTGATTAATAGTGATATTTAGCTATATTTAAATTTTAAGTTATTTGTAAGTATTTGTAAGCTATTTTTCTATTATGAATTACTATCCTTATTCTTTTACATGAGCTGTTTATATATTGCTGTATTAACCCTCTGTCAGGTCTGCTTTAGCTATTTTTTGAGTTGTTTTTATTGTTTTGGTTTTTATTGATACACATTACATATTTATTAAGTATATGTAATATTTTGTGGTTTTTTAAATTTTATTTTATTAAAAAGTTTTTTGTTTTGAGACAAGGTCTCACTCTGTTGCCCAGACTGTGGCACAGTGACATGATCACAGCTCATTGCAGCCTCAACCTCCTGGGCTCAAGTGATCCTCCCACCTCAGCCTCCCAAGTAGCTGGGACCACAGGCATGTGCCGCCATGCCTGGCTAATTTGTTTTTATTTTTTGTAGAAATGTCTATTCATCTCCTTTGCCCACTTTTCAATGGGATTACTTGAGTTGTTTGAGTTCCTCGTATAATCTGGACATAATTCCCTTGTGGGATGAATAGTTTGCAAACATTTTCTCCTATTAAACAGGTTGTCTCTTCACTTTGTTGATTGTTTCCTTTGCTGTGCAGAAGTTTTTTAGTTTAATATAGTCCTATTTGCTTATTTTTGTGGGGGTTTTTTTCTGTGCTTTTGAGGTCTTAGCCATAAACTCTTGCCCTACACCCATGTCCTAAAGTGTTTTCCCTGTGTTTTCTTCCAGTAGCTTTTAGTTGTAGGTCTTATATTTATGTCTTTGCTCCATCTTGAGTTTATTTTTGCATATGGTGATGGACAGGGTTCCAATTTCATTTTTCTGTAGAAGCGTATCCAATTTTCTAAGCACCAATTATTGAAGAGGGTGTCCTTTTCTCAATGTCTGTTATTGGCACCTTTGTAGACAATCAGTTGGCTGGAAATAAGTGGATTTACTTCCAGATTCTGTGTTCTGTGGTCTATGTGTCTGTTTTTATACCAATACCACCCTACTTTGATTGCTATGCTATAACCTTGTAATATATTTTGAAGTCAGATAGTGTGATGCCTCTTGCTTTGTTCTTTTTGCTCAGGATTGCTTTGGCTCTTCAAGCTCTTTTTTGATTCTACATGAATTTTAGGATTTTTTCCCCCATTTCTGTAAAAAATGACACTGGTCTTTTGATAGGAGTTGCACTGAATCTCATGATTGCTTTGGGTAGTTTGGTCATTTTAAGAACATTAATTCTTCTGATCTATGAACAAAATATGTCTTTTCATTTGTTTGTGTCCTCTTCAATTTCTTTCATCAGCATTTTGTAGTTTTCCTTATAGACGTCTTTCACTTCCTTGGTTAAATTTATTCTTAGTCATTTCTCTTTTGTAGCTACTGTAAACGGGATTACCTTCTTGGTTTCTTTCTCAGCTAGTTCATTATTGGTGTATAGAAATGCTACTGATTTTTGTACATTGATTTTGTATCCTGCAAATTTAATGAATTCATTTATCAGTTCTAAAAGTTTTTGGGTGCACCCTTTAGGTTTTTCAAGATATAAAATCATGTCATCTGCAAAGGGGAACAATTTGACTTCCTCTTTTCCAATCTGGATGCCTTTTATTTCTTCCTCTTGCCTGATTGCTCTGGCTAGGACTTTCAATCCTGTGTTGAATAGGAGTGGTGCAAGTGGGCATCCTTGTCTTGTTCCAGTTCTTAGGGGAAAGGCTTTCATCTTTTCCCCATTCAGTATGATGTTAGCTGTGGGTTTGTCCTATATGGCCTTTATTATGTTGAGGTATGTTCCTTCTATGCCTAGTTTGTTGGGAATTCTTACCATGAAGGTATGTTGAATTTTATCAAATGCTTTTTCTGGGTCAGTTGAGATGATCATATAGTTTTAGTCCTTCATTCTGTTGATGTAATGTATCACATTTATTGATTGGCGTATGTTGAACCATCCTTACATCCCTGAGATAAATCTCTCTTAATAATGGTGTATTATCTTTTTGATGTGCTGTTGGATTCAGTTTGCTAGTATTTCATTGAGGATTTTTGCATCTGTGTTCATTGGGGATAATGACCTTAGTTTTCTTTTTTTGTTGTTTGGTCCTTGTCTTAGTTTGGTATAAGGATAATGCTGGCCTCATAGAATGAGTTAGGAAGAATTCTCTCCTCTTCACTTTTTTGGAATAGTTTGAGAAGAATTGGTATTAGTTCTTTGTAAGTTTGGTAGAATTCAGCAGTGAAGCCATCTGGTCCTGGACTTTTCTTTGTTGAGAGACTTTTTATTACTGATTTAATTTCATTACTCATTATTGGTCTGTTCAGGTTTTCAATATTTTTCTTATTCAATCTTGGTAGGCTGTATGTATCCAAGAATTTGTCCATTTCCTCTAGGTTTTCCAGTTTGTTAGTGTATAGTTGTTCATAACAGTCTCTGATGATTTTTTGTATTTCTGTGGCATCAGTTATAATGTCTCCTTTTTCATTTCCGATTTTTTTTTTTTTTTTTTGAAACAAAGTCTCACTCTGTCGCCCAGGCTGGAGTGCCGTGGTGCAATCTCAGCTCACTGCAATATCCACCTCCCAGATTCAAGCAATTCTCCTGCCTCAGCCTCCCGAGTAGCTGGGATTACAGGCACGTGCCACCATATCCAGCTAATTTTGGTATTTTTAGTAGAAATGGGGTTTCACCATGTTGGTCCACCTGCCTGGGCCTTACAAAGTGCTGGGATTACAGACATGAGCCTCTGTGCCCGGCCCATTTCTGATTTTATTTATTTGTGTCTTCTCTCCTTTTTCTTGGTTAGTCTAGCTAGCGATTTATCAATTTTGCTTACTTTTTCAAAAAGACAACTTTTCATTTCATTGATCCTTTGTATTGTTTTTTAAGTCTGTATTTCATTTAATTCTGCTCTGATCTTTATTATTAATTTTATTCTACTAATTTGGGGTTTGGATTGTTCTTGCTTTTTTTTTTCCTTTGAGTCAGGGTCTTGCTCTGTTGCCCAGGCTGGAGTACAATGGCTCTATGATGGCTTATTCTAGCCTTGACCCTCTGGGCTCAAGTGATCCTCCCACTTCAGCCTCCTAAGTGGCTGGGACCACAATTGTGCACCACTGTGTCTGGCTAAACTTTTTTAATGTTTTGTAGAGACAGGGTCTCCCTATGTTGCCTAAGTATGTTGCCTAAGCTGGTCTCAAACTCCTGGGCTCAAGCCATCCTCCTGATTCAGCCTCCCAAAGTGCTGGGACTACAGGAGTGAGCCACCATGCCTGGCCTGTTCTTGCTTTTCCAGTTCCTTGAGGGCATCTTTAGATCATTTATTTGAAATCTTCCTACTTTTTTGATGTTGGTGTTTATTGATATAAACTCCCCTCTTAGCACTGCTTTTGCTGTATCCCATAGGTTTTCGTACGTTCTATGTCAATTTCCATTTGTTTCAATAAATTTTTTTTTAATTTTCTTTAAGATATTTTACATTTCTTCTATGTTGTGGAATCTATTGAGTTTTACTTTATGATTCATCCTTGCTTTTTAAAACATTTAATTTTATTTAATGGTTCAGTAATAATAAAGATACCCTTTTACATGTTTACAGTACCTCATTGTTTACATACACTATTTCAAGCTTTTGGAATAGGGACAACTAAAACAGATTCTTGTGTAAATGAGTTTCTTTATATAACTTCACATTCTTTATGTAATGGTTCTTTTGAAGCTTAACAAGTTCTTTCTCAACAACTGTATTTTTTTCATATGGAATTGACTAAGTATATGAAAATATGAAATAAACAAAATAAAATGGAAAACTATGAGGTCCTTAGAAGTCACATTACATCCCTATATTTGGTGACATTTAAAGAGATGAATGACATTATTGAGAAGTAAGGAGAAATACAGTGCAGCAAATCAAGAACATGCCACTCATGTAAGAGTGAACATCTATCTCCAGGCATGAGAAAGGTCTGGAGAGTTCTTAACAAAATTCTGTCAGTGTTTATTTCTCAGTCTTGCGACGTCAGATGATTTTTATGATCTTCTTTGTGCTTTTCTAATTTGTTTAATATTTTACAGTAAGCATGTATCATTTTTACTAAAACAACCGTGTTATTGTTTAAAACAGGAACAAAATTTTTCTACATGCAGAAGGATAATAAATAGTATTTGTCTGTATTTTTTTCTGGTCTTTTAATTAAGTGTTTATACACACAGAGAGACAGGAATAAAGTTTTCCTTAGCATTTAAATAATTTCCAAGAAGTATATACATTTCTACATATGGGTTAAATAAACACACATATATCAATAAACATATATTCTAACAAACTCAGGCCTGCTAAATGCTGGCTAAAAGTTCCCAGTGAAAAGAACTCTTAGGTGAGCTATATTTTCTAATCTGCAGACCCTCCTACTGCATAACTCTGGATGATGTCATACAAACCTCTTCCTGCATCTGGGACTCTTTCCAGCTGCTACATGTGGGAGCTTCCCGTTTTTGTTCTAATTGAGTGATGTTTACTGGAAATGGAGTCTGCTAATAAGATCTCAGTTCAGATAGCTTTGTGGGGACAGGAAGAATGATTGTGAGATGAATTTGGCCAAAAACCTTTACTTTCTCCCTTGTCATTATCTTGTTTTGATAGGTTGGCTTAGTTTTGTTTTGAAATTACCTCTTCTGAGAAACCAAAGAGGAACGATATGCGCTGTCTTCTTTTTCCTCCTCCTCCTCCTCCTTTTCCTTTTCCTACCAAGACTCCCAACTCAGACTGTTTTTCAGTCTGTCCCTCCATACATACCTGCACACTCACACATCTACTAGAGAGTATATGGAGACAGCCAAGAGCCCTTAGAAAGATAGCTGGGTAATGTACTACTCTGTTCTCTTGAATTTGGATGGAACTTATGACAACACTTAGATGTGAACAAATAAGGCAAGAGGATTTGTCCCAGATTGCACAGCTGGTTATGGCAGAACAAAGCAGTGGTGAACCTAGATTTCATATCTCCTAGCTCAGGGCCTCTGGATTAAAACCCATAAACATTGTTCACATTTTTTTGGAACTATGCATAAGGGCAACTTAGAGAGTTCCAGGTAAGAGAATGCCGCATAGCAAGAGTTGATTGTTTTAAGAAGTTGTGTTATGTTAAAGATCAGCTAAGTAAAATTAAAGAGAAAAGCTCCTAAATATACTGAATTATTTCATTTTTGTGGATCTCCTTGATTGTGATTTGCGAGCTCAGAAGTATTAACAGTTTTTCTCAAAAATTTTAAGATGAAAAATTCTCAAGTCCAATTAATTGAAAAGCTTAAGACTACTCTATACCATGCTTCACTTTAGAAAGTAGGGAGCTTGTTGCAAATTCAAACAAGGATGTGGTGTCACAACTCATGAAAGGAATCTCTTATCAAATATCTATCCTACCATCAAATTGCCATTACATCTGCCCGAATGCACATGGGACACAGTTGCGTCAGAAAGGCTAAAGCTCCAAATAAGTTCACATTATTCTGAAACTATCAGATTATGTGATGGATATAATTTGGGTGTTACAGTCTTTGTAGTAAAGTTTGAGGAATGACACCAGGTATGGTCGAGTGCAGTGGCTCATGCCTATAAGATGAGCCTAGGCAACATGGTGAGATCCCTTCTCTACAAAAAATACAAAAATTATCCAGGCATGGTGGGGTGGTGTGCACCTGTAGTCCCAGCTACTCAGGAGGTTCCAGCGGGAGGATTACTTGAAACCAGGAGGTTGAGACTGTAGTGAGCCATGTTTGTGCCACTGTACTCCAGCCTGGGCAACAGAGCAAGACTGTCTCAAAAAAAAAAAAAAGAAGAAAGAAAGAAAGAAAAAAGAAAAAAAACCCATCAAGTAAAATGTAGGGCCACTGTCAATGGGGGACATAGAGAAAACAGAGATCTTCAATTCTCTTCTGCTTCTAACTTTCGGGACAAGGACATTTTTTCTCCACATGGAATCAGTAAGGTGAGGAGAAATAGAGAAAGAGCATAAACTTTGGTAAGCAAAGATAGCAAGCCCAAGATGGAATAATAGAGTGAGAAAGAGCCCAAAGCTGCTCCAAGTGATTTCAAGTCCCCAGTTTTGAAGAATGATGTCTTTGGGTCTTGAGAAAACATTGTTGTGGGATCACCAACAATCGTCAGGGATATTTGGGGCATCATAGAGAATTGGAGAGATTCCAGAAGACTGGTAACAGTGGAGTATTCTGATTTTCAGAAAGAGAAAGCAGAGCCAGAAAAAAATGTAGATAATGGTCTGTAACCTCAATCTCAGGCCAGAGTCTAGAAGGGGGGATTATTAGAGGAACAGTTTCAGGCACTAGATAAAAAAGGAATGATTAAGATCCAGATGAGTTCACTAAAAACAACTCAGGGCTAATTTATCTCTTGGCTTTGACAGAGTTACCAGCCCAGTACCTCAGGGAATGCCCATACATATAGAATATTTTGTTATCAGTTAGACATTTAATAAAGTTTTTTTCATGATATTCTTTTGGACAAGACGGAGAGATATAAACTGAATTGTGGCGCACTGAATGAATTAGAAACCAGTCAATTGTACGCACAGGTGCTGGCTAACAAACTGTAAAGAAGCATGCAGTAGTGAGTCCCAGGCTGTGTCCTTCAATGTCTCCTCATAAATGCTTTCAGAATAAATATACAGAAAGTATGCTCATCAGATTTATAGGCAACATGAAGTTAGAGGGTATGATGAATACTTGAATGGCAGAACGAAAATCCCTAGATTGAATCTAAAAGGATGAAATTTAAGGGTGATTAATATGAGGTCTAAGGAATTAAATCTATCAGTGAGAATAAGCAATACTTGCTTTAGCGGTAACTAAGAGCCTTAACTCAATATGAGTCAGAAGTGTAACGTGGTTGCCAAAAAAACTAAGATTTTAGGCTGTATCCAGTGGTGTGGTAAATATTTAACAACTGGCCCTGGGTTGGGGGCAGAGAGAGGGAGGGACCTTGATTTATAGCTCTGACCAATCTCTGTAGTGTAAATACTCTCACCTTGGCCAGTTTCAAGGTACTGACTTTGTGGCACTGAACTCAGAGGTTGGAAGAGATGTGTGATAGCATGCCATTATGTGGTATTTCCACCACACAGATGCAGTAGATGTGATTAACCTCAAGAGGAGAGATAATAATTAAACACAGTAAAATTACTAGGAAGTAATATTTTAATTACTTATTACCTTTGTTTTTAATATATCTAATTGTAGGCTTATGTAATTTAACTTTAATTTTTAAAATTATTATTATTATTTTCGAGACAGGGTCTTGTTTTGTTTTGTTTGGTTTTTGAGACGGAGTCTGGCTCTGTCACCCAGGCTGGAGTGCAATGGCGTGATCTCTTCTCACTGCAACCTCTGCCTCCTGGGTTCAAGCGATTCTCCTACCTCAGCCTCCCAAGTAGCTGGGACTACAGGCACGTGCCACCACACCCAGCTAATTTTTGTATTTTTAGTAGAGATGGGGTTCCACCATTTTGGCCAGGATGGTTTCGAACTCTTGACCTCATGATCTGCCCACCTTGGCCTCCCAAAGTGCTGGAATTACAGGCGTGAGCCACCGTACCTGGCCTGAGACAGGGTCTTGCTCTGTTACCCAGGCTGGAGTACAGTGGCGTGATCTCAGCTCACTGCAGCCTCAACCTCCCAGGCTCAAGCGCTCCTCCCACCTCAGCCTCTTGGATAGCTGAGACCACAGACGTGCCCCACCATGCTTGGCTAATATTTTTAAAATTTTTTGTAGAGACGGGGTCTCACTGTATTGCCCAGACTGGTTTGAACTCCTGGGCTCAAGCAATCCTCTGGACTTGGCCTCCCAGAGGGCTGGGATTACAGACGTTAGCCACCTTGCCCAGCATAATTTAACTTTTAATTAGAACTGCATTTTACAACTAGCTCAGAAAATTCTTGAACATTTAACCATCAGCTCTTGCAAGTTTGTGCACATGGGCTCTGGACAATGGTAACCAGAAATGCAGTCACTGGTAGAAGGGAGGTGATAACCCTGCTGTTCTCTGCATTTGTCAGGACACACCCAGATCCCTTTATTCCAGAACACATAACTTAAAGTCACACTTTCCTGAGATCAGAGCAGAGGATGGCAGAGAACCAAAGTCACGAGTGTGTGAAACAACGGAGAGTAGCGGCGCTGTGCGGCCTGGAGCTCAAGACACTTGCATGAGCGGTGAGGGTGAGAGGGACAGGGGAGAGCTTGTTTTCAAATATTTGAGAGGCTGTTGTGTAAGGAAGGATTAGGGCTCTAATTGGTGGGTAGAAAAGGATAGAAGGAGACAGATTTCTGTTCAGTATAAGGAAGACATTTCTGGCTAGGCATGGTGGCTCATGCCTGTAATCCCAGCACTTTGGGAGGCCGACGTGGGCAGATCGCTTGAGCTCAGGAGTTCGAGACCAGCCTGGGCAACATGGTGAGACCCATCTCTACTAAAAACAAATAAAAATAATTAGCTGGGAATAGTGGCACACACCTGTGGTCCCAGCTAGTCAGGAGGCTGAGACAAGAGAATCACTTGAACCTGGGAGGCAGAGATTGAAGGGAACTGGGATCACTCCACTGCACTTCAGCCTAGGCAACAGAGCAAGACCCTGTCTCAAAAAAAAAAAAAAAAAAAAAAAAAAAAAAGATATTTTTGGGGAGGGGAGAAAAAAGAAAGAAATTTCTTACAGGCAAAGCTATCTAAAGAGGAATGGGCTGAAGGCAATCCTGCAGAATATAGGCAATGACCTTTAGGGATGGTGTAGAGATGGTTCATGCATCAAAAGAGGGAATGGGGCTGGATAATCTTGAAGATGTTCCTGAAGTCTCTGACTACCTGATTTTTGATCCATTGTGCTTTCTAGTTGCCTCAGCCTCCCAAAGTGCTGAGATTACAGGCGTGGGCCGCCGTGCCCAGTTTACAACTATCAATTTTATATCTAATCTTACATCATCTATCCTCCCATCTACCTACCACCCATTCCTCCAGATTCTTGTGGAACAAATGCCTGAACATATCATTGAGTCCATAAACACGTCAGTATGCATCTCTAAAACATAAGAGCATTTTGAAAATATACCCACAATACTTTTATCACACTTAAGAAATTAATATTGATTCTCTAATATCATCTAATATCCAGTCATTATTTAAATTTTCCCATTTGTGTCATAAACTTTTTATTTGAGCTTGCTCAAGTCAGGATGTAGGGTCCACACATCGCCATGGTTAGATGGGTTTCTTAAACCTCTTTTAGGCTGTAAGTTTCCCTTTCATTATTTATTTGTTGAAGGTGCCGTGTTATTTGTCATATAGAATTTCCCAGTCTGAATTTTTAAAAATTGCATTATGACATATTTAACAAGTTCCTCTTTCCCCTATATTTTCTGTGATAATGTTTATGTTTGATTCTTTGGGAAGGAATGCTTTGTGGGTGGTGTCCTGTATTTCTCACTAGGAGAATAGTGGGATTTTGATTTTGTTTTATAGGGATTGCTTTTCAATTCAACTAGGAGAATAGTGAGAAATACAGTGAGAAATTGTGACATCAGCAGCCACTGATGATAAGCGTCTAGATCTGTTAATTCATTTGCAGTTCTAAATGGTGATCTTCTAATTTTCTCATTGCTCCTTTAATTATTAGCTGGAATACTTTTATAAAGAGAAATATCCCCTTTTCAATGATATGGTTACGCTGAAGTACAGAAAATGTAAGATAAATGCTTCATTACCTGTGAAATTCAAAGCAATGAGTTGGTTCCCAAGCATCTGCCTAGGAAGAACAATGAGCTGTTTTGTTTCTTTTTAAGCATTATGATGAACTAATGGATTTAAAAATATTTGATGTGTTTTAATCAATTGCTATTGTTATTTTTATTAATATTCAACTTGGCTTCCAAGTCTTTTTAACATGATCTGACTTATTTCCTTGATTTCTAATATGACAAGATCTCTTACATTCCACATTCAACTCATGTATTTTCTGCCTCAGATCAGGAATTGGCCATTTCTCCAAAGAGTCCTGGTTCCTTTCAATGGGAAATGAAATTTAGAGACCAAACTCTGGGCTCCAGTGTTGTCAGCCTACTAGGTTGATCATAGTTTCTAGGGCTTTTTAGTAGAAAGAATTAGGAAGTTCTCCTTCCTTTCTTCTTCCTCCTTTCCTTTCTCTTCTTCCTCTTCGAAAATATATTGTGGTTCATACGACATTTTCTTTCTTTTCCTTTTTTTTTTGGAGACAGAGTTTCACTTTGTCACTCAGGCTGGAGTAAAGTGGCATGATCATAGTCCACTGCAGCCTTGATCTGGGTTCAAGTGATCCTCCTGCCTCAGCCTCCTGAGTAGCTGGGATTATAGGCACATACCACCATATCTTACTAATTTTTTTATTTTTATAGAGAGAGGGTCTTACTATTTTGCCCAGGCTGGTCTCAAATTTCTGGCCTCAAGTGATCCTCCTGCCTTGACCTCCCAAAGTGCTGGGATTACAGACATGAGCCACCATGACCAGCCCATATGACATTTCAAACAAGACTACGAGATGTTTTTTCAACCTCGTCAATCTCACATTTATACTTTTTTTCCCTTATTGAAAATCCCAATTCTCAAAGACATCAATAAAATTACTTATTTGCTTTATTTCACAAAAAAAATGCAACTGTCTTACAATAACTGTTCTAAGACCCACCACCAACCATATGACTATTGAAATACATTTAAGGTCGTTATGTAGTTCTTTTTGGTTTTATGGCATATCATAATAATGAAAATCAAATTAAAGTCACTTGAAGTAGTTCCTTCCTGTGTGGTTATTCCGCCAACTCAGAGTGTACATTTCAGTTCATTTGTTTCATTTTGGTTTTGTTTCATAGGGATTGCTTTTCAATTAAAAATATTTTATAATTATGTAAAATGATTACAAATTTCTAAAGTCAAATCTACAACAGCAGGCATATTCAGAGGAGTGTGACTTCTATCCCAGTCCCTCTACCTATCTACTTCCCAACAAAATCTTTTTTAAGAAATAAAGTTTTATGGCATATTCTCTCATTAAAAAAATAAGGAAACATTTTCATATATCAAATTCTCTCTTTTTAGATAAACAGTAGCATACTATAGACAATTTTTTCTACCTTGTTTTGTTTTCACTAGCCATAAAGTCTAAGGATCACTCCATATATTCCTCGTTCTTTTTTACAGCTGTGTAGTACTCTGCCATGTGAACTGTGCATAGTATTATTTGGATGTTAAACACATTTAATCAAAATTAAAATTTAAGGAAATTTTAGCATGGTCAGCTGAAATAGAATTCAGGTGTCTCTCAAAATTTGTCCTCCCACCTATTTATTTGTTTTATTTTTGTTTATTTATTTATTTATTTGAGACAGAGTCTCACTCTGTTGCCCAGGCTGGAGTGCAGTTGTGCTATCTCGGCTCACTGCAGCCTCCACCTCCTGGGATCAAGCGATTCTCCTGCCTCAGCCTCCCAAGTAGCTGGGATTACAGGCACGCACCACCATCCCTGGCTAATTTTTGTATTTTTAGCAGAGACGGTGTTTCACCATGTTGACCAGACTGGTCTTGAACTCCTGACCTCAAGTGATCCACCCACCTCAGCCTCCCAAAGTGCTGGGATTACAGGCATGAGCCACTGCGCCCGGCCCAGTCTTTTCATCTACTTCGTGGCTCCACCCTGTTTTTGCAGTTACTACACACTTACCCCTGGGATACCCTCTCCAGCCTGAGCAAAGGTTCTACATTTTTCAAATGATTTTCAGACATCTAAGATTAGCCCTTTATTGGTCCAACCCCTTGAAACCTTATTCCTTTTTAGGTGACAATGCATGCTGAGGAGTTCATTTAAAGGTAATTTCTGCAAAACCTTTACCCATCGCATGCCATCTCTCCTGAGTAACAAGAGGCCTTGATCTCAAACTCCACATATGCCAGGGCATCACCGGTTGCTCTATTAAGCACCACGTTTCAGTGCCTTAGTACTGTTTGTAAAACAAAGCAACTAATAATCAGAATTTATCCTGGGATCTTATTGGGAAGAAACATCCTGAAATAACCAAGAAATAACAATAATGGTAAATCGTATGTATAAATGAATTCTAGAGATGAAGGCTGTGGCAACAGTCTTTCTTTCCTTTTAATATTCCTTATGTGGGTAGCAGAAATATCAAGTTTGCAAATACTCTGCCTGGGAGAACCACCACTTGTACCTTTCTCTTTCTGGTACAGTCTTTTTTTTTTTTTTTTTTTTAAACGGAGCCTCTCTTTGTCATCCAGGCTGGAGTGCAGTGGTGCTATCTCGGCTCACTGCAACCTCTGCCTCCCAGGTTCAAGTGATTCTCCTGCCTCAGCCTCTCAAGTAACTGAGATTACAGGCGCCCACCTCCATGCCCAGCTAATTTTTGTATTTTTAGTAGAGACGGGGTTTCACCATGTTGGCCAGGTTGGTCTCGAACTCCTGACCTCAAGTAATCCACCCGCCTTGACCTCCCAAAGTGCTGGGATTACAGGGATGAGCCACTGCTCCTAGCCCCTGGTACAGTCTTTACAATGAAAAACAGATGCACCTACCACGGTATAAAGATGGGAGTTTACTTTGGAGACAGAAGACAGGAATGAACTGCATCAAAATGATAGGCTCAAAGTTAAAAATATGAGAACCGTCAGTGATTTCACACACACACACACACACACACACAGACGCAAGCACATATGCATGCCTATAGCTTATTTCTTTAGAAACTAGCCACAGAACCCATTGAAACCCAGAGAGCTGTGGAACACAATTAGAAAAGGCCTGGGACAGGAGGGCTGGAGTGAGCCTTCTGAGCAGCCCAGACCTCACACTAGCAGGACAGAAGTTAGCAGCGTAGAAGCAGCTGGCAGGACTAGAGCTGCCTAGCCATTATGGCTGGGTTTCCTGGCATCTGTCTTGAAGGGAAGGGGGATTGGTTACTATTCAGTAACTTCAGGTTTTTTGTTTTTTGTGTGTTTGTTTGTTTGTTTTGAGACTGAGTCTCACTCTGTCACCCAGGCTGGAGTGCAGTGGCGTGATCTTGGCTCACTACAACCTCCGCCTCCCGGGTTCAAGCGATTCTCCCGCCTCAGCCTCCCAAGTAGCTGGGATTACAGGCACTTGCCATCATGCCTGGCTAATTTTTGTATTTTTGTAGAGACAGGGTTTCACCATGTTGTCCGGGCTGGTCTTGAACTCCTGACCTCAGGTGATCCACCCGCCTCGGCCTCCCAAAGTGCTGGGATTACAGCCGTGAGCCACCGCGCCCAGACAACTCTTCATTTTTTTAAAGAAAATTTCAGGAGATTGCCTCAGGTGAAACCACAGTAAGGAGATCTAACATATGGCATTATAAAATATGAATTTGGGCATGATGATATGCATTATGCAATTTACCATGACATTTATAAAGTCAAGGGATTTAGGCCTAGAAGTGTCCATGAAAGATTCAATGCTTTAGGTCTTCATTTATTTGTTTGTGCTGTGCACTTGGTTTGGAATTCCCTTTCCCTGTATCATTTCATCCTAATGAACGCCTACTTATTTTTTAAGACTCAATGCTATTACCTCCTCTATAGTTCCATAACAGTATATATATTTCCTGTAACAATATTATGTTGTATTATAATTGTTTGCATATTGCCTGTTTTCTACTAGGCTGTCAGTTCTTTTGGGAGAGGAGCCCAGTCTTCATACCTCAGTGACTAACTTAAAAGACACTTGATGTTTATTAAGTGATGTCAGAGACCAACTAATCCAGTTCCTCTAAGTAGATGAAACTGAGGCCCAAAGGATTTCCATAAATTCAGTAATTCCACAAGTATATACTGAGTATTTACAATGTGCCTAGCGCTAGGTAAGGCTAAATGTCTTTAGTGTATTTTAAATATCATTTGGAGTATGCTTAATTTCCATTTGTCCAGAGATCAAAAGATAAATGCCAGCATCTCATGAATCCTCAAAGCAATATTGAATTATGTTCAGAATTGGTTTATATCAATTTATTTTATTGTACTCTAAGTGTGTATCACCCAAGAATGCAATCTGCATACTGCTAATGTGTGTGTGTGAGGTGGGGGAGGGATGGTCAGAGTGTTCAATGCCCAATATAATGCCCAATTTAGGAAACACTGGGTTATATTAGGTTAAATAGATTCTTCCCTGAACTTTCAACATGCTTGATAGTGACTAGTTAAATCTCCAAGAAGAGCATCTAATATGCACTGTTTCCCAAATTTATTTGCCTAGTGAACCTCCCCTTTTTTGTTGCTCCTATTAATAGCTGCCTGCAATGCAGTTCGGAAGAACATAGAGTTGGTCGGTGCAGTTCTTTGAAGAGTCCTCATCTGTGTTTAGTGAGGACTTCAAAGGGAAACTGTAAGCTCCCTGGGGAGGAAAGTGGATGGAAGGGGAGAAGGGAAGGCCGGAGAAGGAGCAGCTAACCAGGAAGACACGGGAGGTAGCAGGTCACTGTCTAGGGTCTAAGAGAGGGACAGGGGCCATAAGCAGACAACTGAGGAGCATGTTTCCATGCTAAGCTCAGTGAGACATTTGGGGCTCAAGCAGATGGGCTTTGGGGTCAAGAGATAAGGTGTTTCACAAGGAGAGCCAGGAGCACTTCTGCAGGAACATGCAGCATGTCTTCAGGCCTCTGGGGATTCCAGAGGACATGGCACCCTGCCTGCAGGTCCCCAAGGACTGCCACATGTCAGGGCCACAGTGTCTGTGGGGACAGGAGAGGAAGGAAATGAAGCAGGCACGAAGTAGGTTACTGAGTGGTTTCATCAACATCTGTGACACCCACTCCCAGGGGGTTCCTGGACATATTTGGGGTTAGGTTTAACAAGGGGCAGTAGCTATGGGGAACAATATTTGCAGGGCCCAATGCAAAATGACAACACAGGCCCCTTGTTTAGAGTTAAGAATTTCATGATTGTGACAGCTGAGCATTAAACCAAGCACCAGGCCCTTCTGAATGCAGACCTCTGGACAACTGTACAGGTTGCACACCCATGAAGCTGCCAGAGAGTTCTCAGTGGTCCTAAAGCCCACTTGAATCTCCTGGCTACTGTGGCCTGGAGAAACCAGGTTACGCATGGTTTATATAAAAAGTTGGTCTCCCTATTCCAACGTATCTGATTATCATGGAAACACTGTTTACCAGTTGCTATGGTCTGAATGTTTGTGTCTCCCCTCAACCCCTGCAACATTCATATTTAATCCCCAATGCATCAGTATTAAGAAGTGGGGCCTTAGGAGGTGATGAGGTCCTAAAGTGAATGGGGTGAATGGGATTACTGCCCTGTGAGAGAGAACCAAGGGCGCTTGTTTGCCCCTTCCACAATGTGAGAACACAGCAGGAAGATATCCTGTGAAGCAGAAAGTAAGCCCTCACCAGACACCACATCCGTTGGTGCCTTGACTTTGATCCAGAACAGTAAACAATACATTTCTTTTTTTTTTTTAATTATACTTTAAGTTTTAGGGTACATGTGCACAACGTGCAGGTTTGTTACGTATGTATACATGTGCCATGTTGGTGTGCTGCACCCATTAACTCGTCATTTAGCATTAGGTATATCTCCTAATGCTATCCCTACCCCCTACCCCCTCCCCCCACCCCACAACAGTCCCCGGTGTGTGATGTTCCCCTTCCTGTGTCCATGTGTTCTCATTGTTCGATTCCCACCTATGAGTGAGAACATGTGGTGTTTGGTTTTTTGTCCTTGCGATAGTTTGCTGAGAATGATGGTTTCCAGCTTCATAACAATACATTTCTATGGTTTATAAAATACCCAGTCTATGGCAGCTCAGATGGACTAAGACACCAGTCATTCTGGGTAAACTTTGTTGTAAGATGAATTTATTTATTTATTGTTAAATTTTAAATATTTTCAGAGAGGGGTCTTGCTATGTTGCCCAGGCTGGTCTCAAACTGCTGGGTTCAAGTGATCCACCTGCCTTGGCCTCCCAAAGTGCTGGGATTACAGGCATGAGCCACCATGCCCAGGCTGTTATAAGATAAATTTAACCAGCCTAGGCAACATGGCGAAACCTCGTCTCTACAAAAAGTACAAAAATTAGCCGGCATGGTGGTGCATGCCTGCAGCCCCAGCTACTCAGGAGGCTGAGAGGTGGGAGTATCACTTGAGCCCAAGAGGTCGAGGTTGCAGAAAGCCATGATTGCGCCACTGCACTCCAGCTTGGGTGACAGAGCAAGACTCTGTCTCAAAAAAGAAAAAAAAAAGTACACATTAAATTCCAGGAACATATTTAATGCAGAAATCCAGGCACATTCAAGCTATTTCCATATATAGTACTCACACCATAAACAGCATCCATTCTCCTCACGCTGAGAATCAAGGCAGATTTGCAGCTGCATTGCAGACGAGTATAACCTTTGACTTTGTCCTGGGGTTCATACCAGTATTCATTTGGTGCTGAGGCAGCACTCAGCACCCGTGCTGATTTCCCTCAAAAATGAAAAACAAACTCAGGTGGAAAATCTGGGCATGCAATGTCATTTGCTATTTTTGGAGATGAGGGAGAAAAAATAAGTTGTGGAAAGTGTTGTAATAAGCAGCATAGAACAGCAGCCCATGAGTGTGAAATAAAACAACACCCGCATGCTCTTCTTGACAGTGATTGAATGGAAGCAACGAAGTGGAGGAGAAACCAGGCTGGGGAGAGCTGGCATCCCCTTGGGAGAAGCCTTTCCAACAATGGACTGAAAGCGTGAGTTACCTTACCCTGTAAGATTAATCTCCAACCAAACAGCAATCTTAGCTCTGAGATACAGGCATACCTCAGAGGTTATGTGGGTTTCAATCCCAACCACTGCAATAAAGCAAATATTTGGAATAAGCGAGTCACACAGATTTTTTGGTTCCCAGTGCATAGAAAGGTTATGTTTACACTATACTGCAGTCTATGAAGTGTGCAATAGCATTATGTCTAAAAAAAAGTACATACCTTAATTTAAAAATACTTTTTTGCTAAAAAAAAATGTTAACAGTCATCTGAGCCTTTAGTGAGTTGAAATCTTTTTGCTAGTGGAGGATCTCATCTCAACACTGGTGACTGCTGGCTGATCAGGGTGGTGGCTGCTGAAGGTTGGGTGGCTGTGGCAATTTCTTAAAATAATACAATGAAATTTGCCGCATTTATTGACTCTTCCTCTCACAAAAGATTTCTCTGTATTGTGAGATGCTGTTTGATAGCATTTTGCCCACAGGAGAACTCCTTTCAAAATTGGATTCAATCCTCTCAAACCCTTAGTTGATGCTTTATCAACTAAGTTTATGGAACATTCTCAATCGTTTCTTGTCATTTCAACACTGCTCACAGCACCTTCACCAGAAGCAGCTTCCATCTCAAGAAATCACTTTCTTTGCTCATCCACAGAAAGCAATTCCTCATCTGTTCAAGTTTAATCATGAGATTGCAGCAATTCAGCCACATCTCCAGGTACCACTTCTAATTCCAGTTCTCTTGCTATTTTCACCACATCTGCAGTGACTTCCTCCATTGAAGTCTCAAACCCCACAGTCATCCACGAGAGTTAAAATCAGCTTCCTCCAAACTCTGTTAATGTTGATAGTTTGCCCTTCTCTCATGAATCATGAGTATTTATAATAACATCTAAAATGGTGAATCCTTTCCAGAAGGTTTTCAATTTACTTTGCCCAGATCCATCAGAGGAATCACTATCTATGGCAGCTATAGCCTTACAAATGTATTTCTTAAATAACAAGACTTGAAAGTCAAAAATCACTCCTTGATCCATGGGCTACAGAATGGATGTTGTGTTAGCAGGCATGAAAACAACATTCAGCTCCTTGTACATCTCCATCAGAGTTCTTGGGTGACTAGGTGCATTGTCAAGAAGCAGTAATATATTAAAAAGGAATCTTTTTTATTTTTTGAGCAGTAAGTCTCAACAGTGGGCTTAAATTATTCAGTAAACTGTGCTATAAACAGATGTGCTGTCATCCAGGCTTTGTTGCTCCATTTATACAGCACTGGCAGAGTAGATTTAGCATAATACTTAAGGGCCCTAGGATTTCCAGAATGGTAAATGAGCACCATGTTCAACTTAAAGTCACCAGCTGCATTAGTCCCTAACAAGAGAGTCGCCTGTCCTTTGAAGCTTTGAAGCTAGGCATTGACTTCTCTCTAGCTAC
This sequence comes from Pan paniscus, assembly GCF_029289425.2. Taxonomy (NCBI): domain Eukaryota; kingdom Metazoa; phylum Chordata; class Mammalia; order Primates; family Hominidae; genus Pan; species Pan paniscus. Next base: position 56,716,933 of record NC_073261.2, on the reverse strand, counting down.
GAAAGTCCTAGATGGCATCTTCTTCTAGCAGAAGGCTGTTTCATCTCCATCGAAAATCTATTGTTCAGTGTAGCCACCTTCATCTATGATCTTAGCTAGATCTTCTGGATAACTTGCTGCAGCTTCTCCATCAGCACTTGCCTCTTCACCTTGCACTTTTATGTTATAGAGATGGCTTCTTGCCTTAAATCTCATGAAGCAACCTCTGCTAGCCTCAGACTTTTGTTCTGCAGCTTCCTTACATCTCCCAGCCTTCACAGGATTGAAAAGAGTTAGTGCCTTGTTCTAGGCTAGGCTTTGGATGAAGGGAATGTTGTTGCTGGTTTGATCTTCTATCCAGCTCACTGAAACTTTCTCCGTATCAATGCTGTTTTGCTTTCTTATCATACTTGTGTTCACTGGAGTAGCACTTTTAATTTCCTTCAAGAATTTTTCCTTTGCATTCACAACTTGGAGATCTGTTTGGCACAAGAAGCCTAGCTTTTGGCCTGTCTCAGCTTTTGACACACCTTCCTTACTAAGCTTAATCATTTCTAGCTTCAGATTCAAAAATGAGAGATGCACATGATTCTTCCTTTCACTTGAACACTGAGAGGCCATCGTACGGTTGTTAATTGGCCTAATGTCAATATTGTTGTGTCTGAGCAGTGGAGCAGTCAGTATATAACATTTATTAATTAAGCTTGCTATATTCTATATGGGCACAGTTTATGGTGCCCTAAACATTAACAATGGTAACATCAAAGATACCTGGGGCCAGGTGTGGTGGCTCAGGGGCTGGGCAAGGTGGTTCATTCCTATAACCCGAGCACTTTGAAAGGCTGAGATGGGAGGATCTCTTAAGCCCAGGAGTTTGAGGCTAGCCTGGGCAACACAGTGAGACCCTATCTCAAAAAAAAAAAAAAAAAAAAAAAAAAGAATACTATAGATTGAGTGGTTTAAAAACAACAGAAATTTATTTCTTACAGATCTGGAGGCTGAGAAGTCCAGGATCAAGGCACTGGCAGATTCAGAGTCTGATGTGGCCTGCTTTCTGGTTCATAGTTGTTATCACCTTGCTCTGTCCTCACATGACTGAAGGAGCAAGGAAGCTCTTCTGAGTCTCTCTTATATGAGCACTAATCTCATTCATGAGGGCTCTGCTCATTCATGAATTCCCTCCCAAAGTTTCCGCCTCCTAATACCATCACCTTGAGGATTGGGATTTTAACTTATGAATTTTGCGGGGCACAAACATTCAGTCTATAGCAGATGGAAGATGAAGCCCAGCTTTCTAGGAAGCCCCCACATGCAGAAATTTATGGAGCTAAAAAACTGCCCTTCAACTCCCTCCATTTCCTTGGCTGGCCTCTTCCCCCGACATCTCCCTGTTGTTTCTCCACAGGGAGCTTTGATTCATTGAGAAGGCCAGAACAGAGTGGGGACAGCCATCAGGTGCAGATCGTGGGAGCCTAGGGCGGCAGAGAAGGATGACCAGAGGGCCTGGGGGCAGGAGTGTCACCTATGGAAGGAATGGATCCTGGGGACAAGCTGCGTTGTCGGCTCTGACTAGGTGGGGCGGGGCGGGACTGTGCGATGGGAAAGTGTGAACTGTTACTGTCTCCATTATGCAGATGAAGGAACTGAGACTCGATCATGAGGGGAATTCAATTCTGGTCCTTGTCACTCTGAGGCTCGTGTCCTTTCTGCGCTACCAAGCTTTGTCTCTGCTTCTCAAGATGGTGATACAACTAATTCATAAAGCTCTGCAAGAGGGTGGTGGTTTTGAGTTGTAATTTCAATGAAAGGGGAGAATAAGTAGAAAGAAACTAGGTTTATTTTTATGCTTTGGAATATTGATTGAAAGAATCAAAAGGAAATAAGAGGATAAGGCAGGAAAAGTGGAACAAGAGCTAAACAACAAAGCCTGGAAAATAGACTATACTAATATCTTAAAAAGCTGATGGATTGAAGGAAAGATTCGGGTGAGGGGGGACAACTGAAGATATGAATCATGGGTAAAGAGGAGGATGTGATGGTCTTTGCCAAGCACCAGCACTGGCAGTGGGAGTGTGTGGGGTGGGGTCTAGCGCTCATGTTCATGACATAGAGGAGGACCTGGGCCTAGAGCCACTCAGTAAACTGGTGGCAGAGCCAGGTTAAACTTTGGTCTCCTGGCCCCACCTTCCAGGGCTCTTTTCTCTATTTTGTGCACTCAGAGAAGGGAGTTAAAAGATCAAAGATGTGGAAAGCACATGTGAAAAGTTAGAGGACACCCACATAGTAAGAAACTTAGGGCCAGGTGTGGTGGCTCATGTCTGTAATCCCAGCAGTTTGGAGACTGAGATGGGAGGATCACTTGAGCCCAGGAGTTCAAGACCAGCTCTGGCTACATAGTGAGACCTCATTCTATGAGAAAATGAGAAATAAATAAGCCAGGCATGGTGGTGTGAACCCGTAGTCTCAGCTACTCAGGAGACTGAGGAGGGAGGATTCCTTGAGCCCAGGCTGCAGTGAGCTATGATCATGCCACTGTGTTTCAGCCTAGATGACAGTGAGACCCTGTCCCAAAAAACAAAACAAAACAAAACAAAAAACAAGAAACAAACAACAACAACAAAAAAAACAAATTTAGGCTTACCACTTGAGGTGGACTTGATACTCCTAAAACCTGAGGGGTAATAAAGAGATGCAGGTTGAGGTGCCAGGAACAAAGAATCCAAGACTGCAGCTTTGAGGCTTTCAAGGGAAGAGGGTCCATCATAACCAAGAAAAAATTTTCAGCACATGCTGTGCAGGTACCAGATGCAAGGAGTACTATAAAAAGTCTGAAGATGGCGACCTCCAGGGAATTTAGTCGCCCCAGCAGGAAGGCAGCCATTCCAAAGACGTCCCAATGCAGTGTATAACAGCCACAGGGAGTTAAGTTAGTCAGGAAAGTGAGCACCCAGAGAGAATGGAAGGAGAGAGGGAAAAACCGAAGAAATGTGTAGAAAGACAAAAATAAGGTTTAACATTATGATTTTAGACAAAGCAGCATGAGGAAATGTAAATTTTTTTAAAGAAAGTGGTTAGATAAAACATCCAAATGGAAACACATCTTGTAAACCGACGAAGCTCACAGACTGAATACAAAACATCACATTTTTATTTTAAACTTAAAAAATTAAAAATGTCAGATGTGGTGAAGCATGCTTATAGTCCCAGCTGTCCAGGAGGCTGAGGCGGGAGGATCTCTTGAGCCCAGGAGTTGGAGGCTACAGTGAGCTATGGCACCACTGCACTCCAGCTTGGGTGACACATCAAGGCTGTCTCTAAATAAATAAATACAAATAATTACATTCAAATAAAGTAAAAAGTCCAAGCACTACAAAAAGGTTTAAAAAGTCTTACTATCACTGCCACCATCCGTACTCTTCTCACTATTAACAATGTATTCGTGACTGCAGAAAAGTATGTTACAATTATATAGAAATGACTCATAATTTATCACATACATACACAACACACACACTTTTAGAAATGCATACACATGGGTCGTACAGTACACATTCTGTGGCATGCTATTGCCTTGATTGCATAGTCATATATCTCAGAGCTCAAACCACCTTTTCAAAATCTCTACAGAGTAGCGTGCTATATGGTATTACATAATTATTTAGTGAATTCACCATTGTTGGGCATTTAAGCTGTTTGAAGATTTTGCTGTTACAGCTATAGAAATGAACATACTTGGCATATTTTTTTGTGTGTAACCTAAGGTAAATGTTTGGCAGTGGAATCACTTGGTCAAGGGGTATGTATGTATTTCTTTCTTTCTTTTCTGATTTTGAGACAGAGTCCCACTCTGTCACCCAGGCTGGAGTGCAGTGGTGTAATCTCAGCTCACTACAACCTCCGCCTCCCAGGTTCAAGAAATTCTCCTGCCTCAGCCTCCTGAGTATCTGGGATTACAGGCACCCACCACCACATCTGGCTAATTTTTTTGTATTTTTAGTGGAGACGGGGTTTCACCATGTTGGCCAGGCTGGTCTCGAACTCCTGACCTCAAGTGATCTGCCCAACTCAGCCTCCCAAATTGCGGGGATTACAGGAGTGAGCCACTGTGCCTGGCTTAATTTTTTTTTTAACTGTGGCAAAAGACACCTAAAAATTACTATCTTAATCATTTTTTCAGTGTACAGGTGAGTGGTTTTAAGTACATTCATATTGTTGTGCAACCCTCACCACCAGCCATCTCCAGAACTCTTTTCCTCATCTCGGACTGAAACTCTATACCCATTCAACATGAACTCTCCATTCTCTCCACTGCCCTCCGTGTCCCTCCCGCTAGCAAACACCATTCTATTTTCTATCTGTATGATTTTGACTACTCTGGCTACCTTGTAAAAGCGGAATCATTTGTCTTTTTGTGACTGGCTTATTTCACTTAGCGTAATGTCCTCAAGGTTCATTCATGTTACAGCATGTATCAGAAATTCCTTCCTTTTAAGGCTGAATAGTATTATATTCACTGTATGGAGGTATGTATTTTAAATTTGCAGACAGATATGCTGAAATTGTCCTTCTAAAAGGTGATACCTTCATTCCCACCACAGCAAGTAGGTCCAGCCACATTTCCCCCACCCTCACCAATCCTGCTTACTATCCAGCCTCTTCATGCTGCCAGTTTACTCCATGGAAGAGGAATCTGGTTATTGTTTTCCTTTGCATGCATGAGTAAGGCTGGTCACCGTTTCACAGATTTATTGGCGACTTTTTTTTTATTGTTGCATCTGTTGATATCTTTACCCATTGTTTTCTCTTGGGCTTTCTTTTTCTTAGTAATTTGTATGCGTTCTTAATAAATTAAGAAATTAGCCCTTTTAATATCTTATGTTGCAAATACCTGTTCCCAGCTTATTTATCTTTTTACTTTGTACACAGATCTTCTTGCTGTTTACTTTTTATTTTATTTATATATATTTTTGAGACAGGGTATCACTCTGTCACCCAGGCTGGAATGCAGTGGCGCGATCTCAGCTCACTACAACCTCCACCTCCTGGGTTCAAGCAATTCTCCTGCCTCAGCCTCCTGAGCAGCTGTGATTACAGGTGTGCACCACCACCCATGGCTCATTTTTTTGTGTTTTTAGTAGAGATAGGTTTTGCCATGTTGGCCAGGCTGGTGTTGAACTCCTGACCTCAAATGATCCGCCTGCCTCAGCCTCCCAAACTGCTGGGATTACAGGTGTGAGCCACTGCACCTGGCCTATGTTTTACTTTTTATTATGAAAAAATCCAAAATATATAAATCAAATATATTTAAAAAGTAGAGAAAAGAGTACTCTGTGTACCCATTACCAAGTTTAATCTCCACCACACCTCAAATTATTTTGAGAGCCAGGCATGGTGGCTCACACTTGTAATCCCAGCACTTGGGAGGCGGAGGTGGGTGGGTCACTTGAAGCCAGGAGTTGGAGACCAGCCTGGGCAATATAGTGAGACCTCATCTCTAAAAAAAATTAACTGAGTGTGGTGGTGTATACCTGTGGTCTCAGCTACTCGGGAGGCTGAGGAGGGAGAATCACTTGAGCCCAAGAGTTGGAGGTTAAGTGAGCTATGATTGTACCACTGTACTCCAGCCTGGGTGACAGAGTGAGACCCCGTCTGTTAATAAAAAATTATTTTGAAGCAGATCCCAGACATCATCATTTCATCCACAGGTGTTTTCAACGTGTATCTCTAAAGACAAAATTTTTTTAAAACGTAACTATAAAACTATAATCATATGTATGTGGTTTTAAAATATAAAACTGTTCATTTCTAAGCAAACATCAGTCATTTTCTATATGATTTCTGGGTTTTGTGCCATGTTTGCAAAGTCTTCATAACAGTATTATAAATAAATTCACCCATGTTTTCTTCTAGCATTTATTTTACTCAAAAACCATTCATTAAATTCAAAATTATTGTCCAGCGCATGCAAAGTTCTTAAGTCCTGGAAAGACACAGAGTCACAGGGTAATCAGAGCCAAGAGAGTTAATTTCCCTGCCCCCTTTCTCACCTGTAAAACATCTGCTGCCATGAAACCCCTTTTCAGACCCTGTCCTCCTTTTCCCTCTGTAGACAACCTTCCTGACCTCATGTGTGGGTCAGAACCCCCTATGGACTCTTTCGCCTCTGGCTTCCTTTTTTTTTTTCTTTTTAATAAGAGTGTTATTAAAATATAATTCACATATAAAATGTACCCTTTTAAAGTATGCAATTCAGTGATCTCAGTATATTCACAGTTGTGCAATCTTTGCCATTATCTAATTTTACATTTTTTTCATCACCCCCAAAAGAAACCTTCCACCCATTAAGTGATCACTTCCCATTTTCATGTCCCCACGAGTCCCCGGCAACCACTAATCTACTTTGTCTCTACGGATTCCCAAGACATTTCATAGACATAGAATCACAATATGTGGCCTTTTGTGTCTGACTTCTTTATTGCTAGTACTTTTAGAGTCTCATTTTAACATTTTACATCATACTCTTTCTGGAATTTACTTTGATGAAAGAAGAGGAATTATACAGCTTGACTCTTTTTTTCTCCCAGATAGTCCTGCCATAGTCTCAACACTGTTTTCTGAATAATTCATCTTTCCTCTCATGGATTAGAAATGTCACCACTATCATCTACTAAATTCTCATTTTAGTTTATTTCTGGATTTCCTATTTTATTCCATTATCTATCTAAATCTCTGCTAGAATCAAACTAGGTTATTTTTTTCACTTATTTACTTATTTTAGTGATGGAGTCTTACTACGTTGCTCAGGCTGGATTCAAGCCATCCTCCTACCTCAGCCTCCCAGGTAGCTAGGACTACAGGTGCGTGCCACCCCACCCAGCTTAAATGGTTTAATTCTTGTAACTTCAAAATGTATTTAAATATTTAATCTAACTGCCTCCCCTCCCCTAATATCTTTCTGTTGAGATTTTCTTCTTGGCTATTCTTTCTTGTTTATTTCTACAGATGAGCCCAATATTATCTTGTAAAATGTTGAAAATAAATTTTTAAATATTTTTATTGGGATCACATTGAATTGATAGATTAAATACAGCAAGAAATAATACCCCTTAATAGAGATTTTATATTTTCTTTATATGGTCCTGCCTATTTCTAGTTAAGTTTATTTTCAGATAAATTGATGATAGTGTTCCTATTTAAATGGGATCTTTTCTTTCATTATATTTTCTAACTAGCCATTTTGTACAGTAATTATACAAAAAGTAACTAACTACTTTACTAAAATTCTCTTATAATTTCTGTTAGCTTTTCTGGCAAAACAAACCACCCAATACTTAGCGTCTTAAAATAAGAAACATTATTTCTCAACTCTGTGGGTCAACTGGCAGTTCTTCTGGTCTGGGCCAACTCGGTTTATTTCTGCAGAAAACTGGCACTTTAATTGGCCTTGATAGACGAGAGTGGCTTCACTCAGATGTCTGGTAGTTGGTTCTGTGTCAGCTGGAGCAACAGGGATGAAGAGTCTGTGTGTTTCTCATCATGCTGCGGGCTAACCTAGGCTCATTCACAGAGCAGTGGTCTCAGCCTCTTAAAATGGTAAAAGAAGGCAAGTCTTAACACACAAACAGTTTTCAAGTTTCTGCTTGCATCATGTTTGCTAATGTCCCATTGTTCTAAAGAAAGTCACATGGTTGAGCTCATAGTGTGAAGAAATATACTTCATTTCTGAGAAGAGCTGCAAAAGATTGTAGCTGTTTTTGCAATCTCCCCCAGATTCCTAACATTTCTTTTTGGCCTATTTTCGTCAGGTTTCTAGTTATTATTTGATATCATTTAAATTAATAAATCCTCCTTACCTCAAGAGGTAATTTTAACTCTTAAATTATTTTCTTACTTAATCATACTGGTTAGGATTTCCAAAACATTATTAAAGTATAGTATCTTACTTTAAAATGTTACTGATGGGCCTGTAATTCCAGGACTTTTGGAGGCTGAGGGAGGAGGATCACTGGAGGCCAGGAATTTGAGACCAGCCTGGGTGACATAGAGAGACTGCCCACTACTTCTACAAAAATAAAAAATAAAAAATTAGCCAAGCGTGGTGGTGTGCAACTGTAGTCCCAGCTACTTGAGAGGCTGAGGTGGGAGGATCACTGAAGCCTGAGAAGTCTGGGCTTCAGTGAGCCAAGATTATGCCTCTGCACTCCAGCCTGGGTGACAGAGTGAGATGCTGTCTCAAAAAAAGAAAGAAAAAAAAAAGTTACTAATGGTTATCTAATGGGTCGTGGGATTATAGGGCTTCCTTTTTATTATTTTGCCTCTTGTTAGTCTCTACTTTTTCTACAATGAATATGTGTTGCTTATATAATCAAATCATTCGTTTGTTGGCACACCATCACTTTGGGATGGCTCAGAGCGTCCCAGTTCACCCTAAAGTGTAAGCTACAGTAACCATCCTGGTTGTAACCAGAATCTTTGTTCTACAATTTGGAATTGGAGTCTCCTTATAATCTAAAGATTTTGTAGTTGTTAACATATTAACACTTTCAATTTTATAATGTATTCTTACATGTCTTTTAAGCACATACTTTTGGCTGGGAGCGGTGGCTCATGACTGTAATCCCAGCACTTTGGGAGGCCAAGGCGGGTGGATCACTTGAGGTCAGGAGTTCGAGACCAGCCTGGCCAACATGATGAGACCCTGTTTCTATTAAAAATACAAAAATTAGCTAGGCCTGGTGCCGGGCACCTGTAGTCCCAGCTACTTGGGAGGCTGAGGCAGGACAATCGCTTGAATCCAGGAGGTGGAGGTTGCAGTGAGCCAAGATCATGCCATTGGACTCCAGCCTAGGTAACAGAGCAAGACTTTGTCTCAAAAAACAAAACAAAACAAAGCACATACTTCCTCAAAGTGCTATAAGGTATATGTTAATTTTTTTAATTAAAATTTTTTATTAAAAAATATATACATCTGTGTAGTGTGAGAACAAAAAAAGAAAAAGCATGATATCTTCTTTCTTACTTTAATGGAAATTAAAGTATGATGCTGAATTTTTATAATGGCAAAAATAATCTAGCTATTTCTAAGATACTAAGACTCTGGTTTTTGTTTTGATTTTGGTTTGTTTGTTAAATCAGGAATGAATGTTCAATTTTGCTAAATGGCATTTCAGTATCTAGTGTGATGATTATACTTTTTCCTTTGATCTGTTAATATAGTAGCACATTGGTACAATTCCCTTTTTTTTTTTTTTTTTTTGAGGAATCTCACTCTGTCACCCAGGCTGGGGTACAGTGGTTCGATCTCGGCTCACTGCAACCTCTGCCTCCCGGGTTCAAGCGATTCTCCTGCCTCAGCCTCCCGAGTAGCTGGCATCACAGGTGCCCACCACCATGCCTGGCTAATTTTTGTATTTTTAGTAGAGACGGGGTTTCACCAGTTTGGCCAGGCTGGTCTCGAACTCCTGACTTCAGGTGATCCACCTGCCTCAGCCTCCCAAAGTGCTGGGATTACAGGCATGAGCCACCGCGCCCAGTCGGTACAATTCCTAATAATGGGCCATGCCTGCATTTCTGGAACCTCACTGGGTTGAGGAGTTTTTTTGTTATTGCTGGTATAGAACAATTATGTCTCCATACATCTGCCTATTCTGGACATTTCATAGAAATGGAATCATACTATACGTGACCTTTTGTGTCTAGCTTCTTTCACTTAGTGTGTTTTCAAGGTTCCTCTATGCTATATCATGTATCAGTACATCATTCCTTGTTATGGCCGAATAATTTCTCATTGTATGGATAGACCACATAGAAATGCTTTTATGTCATCTACCAAGTTAATGTTCGTATCATATTCCTCCTTTATTTCACATCTCTAGTGGATTACATTGTAGATATTCTGGTGTTGGAAAACCCTTTCATTCCTGAAATACACTTGACTTGGTTGTGATTATTATTCATTTAATAAATTGCTAGATTCGATTTGCTAGTATTGTATGTAGAATACTGGTATCTTTCTATAAGTGAGCTTAGCCTATATTTTATATTTCTTTTGCTCTCCTCATTTAGCTCTGGTATAGGGTTATGCTAGCACAGTAATATTTGTATAAGATAGGAAATATTTCTTCCTTAAATGTCTGATAGACCCTAGCCATAGAGTCATAGGATCTGTTCCCTTTTGGAAAGTAGGTCTCGGCTAGCATTTCAGTTTCTTCTATAGTTATTGGTTTATCCAATCTTTCTACTTCTTCCTGGGTCAGTCTAACGTGCAAGCAGTAATGTGTACAAAACAGCTTGATGAGATATCACAAAACAACACCCAGGTCAAGAAATACAAAATTGCCAATATTCCAGGAATCCCACTGGTGATTCCTCCCAATTACTGCTTATTTTCTTTCCAAAGTAATTATTACCTTAATTTCAATGATAATTATTTCCTTGCTTTTCTTTATAGTTTTATCTCATAACCATGGAACCCCAAACACGATAGTTGTTCTTCGCATGTATTTAAATTTTTAAAAATTTAATTTTAGTTTTTGTAGGTACATAGTAGGTGTATTTATTTATGGGGTACATGAGATGTTTTGATACAGGCATGCTACGCATAACAATCGCATCGTATAAAATGGGGTATCCATCCCCTCAAACATTTATCCTTTGTGTTACAGACAACCCAATTATACTCTTTTAGTTATTTTAAAATGTACAATTAAATTATTATTGACTATAATCACTCTGTCAAGCTATCAAATACTAGGTCTTATTCATTCTATTTTTTTGTACCCATTAACCATCCCCACTACCCACAGCCACCTCCACTACCCTTCCCAGCCTCTGGTAACCATCCTCCTACTCTCTATCACTGTATTTAAATTTTATGTAAATGAAGTTACACAATATTTATTCTTATGGACTGGTTTGTTCCACTCAGCAACATGGTTTTCTCCTGCCATTTCCTGTTTTCAGTATTTTGCAGCAGAGTGCCCAACATAGAACATAATCGCAAATATTCCACTGCAGAAAAGAGATGCTAGTGTTTAAGCACAAACGGGAGACATGATTATTTTGCTTTAAATAAATACTTAAACACAGCTCGGGTCCTACAAGTATCTGGACTCTAGGTCTGAGTAGTGGAGCTGACTCCCACTTGGGCCCACAATGATGTCATGATTCCCTCCTTCCTCTCAGTGATCAATACGTGGCATCGAGTGCCAATGGTCAAACATGATCGCAATGAGCTCCTTTTCTAGAGCCTTCCGCAACTCTCTACGGACACGACTAGCCAGGATAAAGACCATTAGAATTGTTCGGTCAGTGGTCCGTAACAGTTAAGTATTTTAAGCCTGTCCATGGCGAAACCCTGTCTCTACAAAAAATACAAAAATTAGCCAGGCTGGTGGCACCCGCCTGTGATCCCGGCTACTCGGGAGGCTGAGGTGGGAGGATCACTTGAGCCTGGGAGAAGAAAGAAAGAGAGAGAGAAAGAGAGAAGTATTCTTCATGGGTCTCTTGTTTTTTTTTTTTTATTGGGGAGACAGATGCATTTAGGTGATTTTCTTCAGCTCATCCTGCAGGACCAGCAGGTCCCTGTTTCTGAGGACCACATGCCTTTGAAGAAAGCTTTGCCCCTTTCCTCTCTGAAGATGGTCCTCCAACAATCGAGGGTGCCTGTGTACTCGAGGTCAGCTTCTTTGCCTGGACTGCATCTGCATCCCATCCACCTAGGCAGGCAGATCATTTGAGGCCAGGAGTTCGAAACCAGCCTGGTCAATATGGTGAAACCCTGTCTCTACTAAAAATACAAAAATCAGCCAAGAAGGGTCACACATGCCTATAATCCCAGCTACCAAACTTAAAAAAAAAAAAACCTCTACTATATCTTCTGAATAATAATTTGAATATTATTTCTTTGTCTCTTAGGTCCCTCATCAGCAAACATATATAGTGTGTCTGCCTTAGGTAAAGTAACTGACCAGGTTCAAAGATGCCTCTGATATGAACCAAATCACTGACCCTCGCAAAACATGTTGCTTTAAGAAATTGCCTTTGTATGAGAGTAATCCCTATAGGAGCATCTTAAGTTCCTTAAATTTTTTCCTCTCAATAAACCCAGTAGTAATTGTACCCTCTTGACAGTCTTCAGAGGGCAACAGAAATTACTTTAGAGTTAGAAATTAAAATGAGTAAAGGATACAAATTATTTACAGGGTAAGACTTTATGTGCAAAATACATCTATGAAGTTTACTTCGTCAAAGTCTGACCTGTTTGCTTAGCCTCTGTATTCTTCCCTCCATTTCCTCTTTCCATTTCCACCTTTCTTCTTAGTGCCAATATTTTCCTCAAACAAAGGCTTTTCTCATTAACTGCCTGCATTGCTTTGCCTCCAGCCCTCTGAGTCTGTGTTCTCTTTGGTCATTGTTTTCCATCAGCAGAAGCACAGACACGCTCTCTTCTAAGTATTCAAGGCATGCCTGACTTCCCGAGATGATCTTCCCAAGTCACTGAACGTAACATCAAGAACTTTTGCACATTTTAGAGTACATACACGGGAAGCCGCATCCCAGAAATCTACATGGCAACCTCGCTACGTAACTCTTAACTCTGAAACCCATTTCAGAAACACTGCCTGGAGTTCAAGGGCAGAGCTGGAATTATAGTTCAAAGCTTTGGGGTGGTCTGTTATGCAATTAACCAACTCACTTTGTTATTAATAGTATCATGAATCATGATGCAAGCCAGGTGTGCTTGTAAGGGAAGCACCAAGCGCTGCTTCAACCATTTAATTATTTATGACACTTTCCCCCTTTTTAACTAAAGCATGCTTGCTGTATAAATTTTGACAAACAATAGGTAATTTAAACACCAGCCATAATCTTACCACATAGATGGTATCACTTATTATGGCGGCATGCACTTCCAGGCTTTTTTTTTTTTTTTTTTTTTTGAGACAGAGTTTTGCTCTTGTTGCCCAGGCTGGAGTGCAATGGCGTGAACTCAGCTCACTGCAACCTCCACCTTCCAGGTTCAAGTGATTCTCCCGCCTCAGCCTCCCGAGTAGCTGGGATTACAGGCATGTGCCACCATGCCCGGCTAATTTTGTATTTTTAGTAGAGACAGGGTTTCACCATATTGGCCAGGCTGGTCTCGAACTCCTGACCTTGTGATCTGCCCACTTCGGCCTCCCAAAGTACTGGGATTACAGGCATGAGCCACCATGCCCGGCCCACTTCCAGGCTTTTTAAATGCATTGCTGATATTATATGTAATTTTACTTTCTGCTTAAAATTATATTAAAAGTAGATTTCCATGTCTGTAAATTTTTTATATCATTAAATGGCTGTAAAATATCACCTTGAATCATAAAGAAATGAAGTTTTCCTTTTATTAGATTGTAACTTGTTTCCAATTTCATCACAATTGTAAGTAACATTGATATGGAAATCCTTATGCATGACTCTTTGTCTGTATTTCAGATTATTTCCATAGGCAAAATATATATCTGATACAGGTCTTGCATCCAGAATATATAAATAACTCTTACAAATCAATTATAAAAAGACAAATGAGTCAATTTTTCAATGGGTAAAAAAAAGTGAACAGATAATTTACCAAAGAAGATCTACTTAAGGCAAATAACCCCATGAAAATATACTCCACATTAGTCACCTGAGAAATACAAAGTAAAAGGACAATGAGGTAATACTACAAACACTACAGGCTAACATTTTTTAACTGACAATACAAAGTGTTAGCAATGATATGGAGCAACTGGAATTCTCATACATTGCTGGTGGAAATGAAAATGATACAGCCCCTTTGGAAAACAGTTTATCCAGTGTTTTATAAAGTTAAACTACACTTACTATACAACCCGGCAACTCTCCTCCTAGAAATAAAATACAATTCTACTCCTCAGAGAAGTGAAAATACATCCACACAAAAACCTGTATATGAATATTCAGAGCACTTAATTAATAATAGCCCAAACTGGCCAGGCGTGGTTGCTCACACCTGTAATCCCAGCACTTTGGGAGGCTGGGACGGGTGGATCACTTGAGATCAGGAGTTTGAGACCAGCCTGGTCAACATGGTGAAACTCTGTCTCTATTAAAAATACAAAAATGAGCTGGGCATAGTGACACACACCTGTAATTCCAGCTACTTGGGAGGCTGAGGCAGGAGAACCGCTTGAACCCAGGAGGCAGAGGTTGCAGTGAGCCGAGAAACAACCCAAATGTCCATCTACTGGTGAATGGATAAACAAACAATTGTGATGTGTCTATTTAATGCAATATTTCTCAGCAGTAAAAATGAATAAGCTACCGATACATGTAACAGCATAGATAAATCTCAAAAGCAGTGTGCTAAGGACAGAAACCAGGCATCAAAGACTACCCACTGTATAAATCCATTTATATGATATTTTAGAAAAGGCAAAACTATAGTGATATTTGTAGTTTCCTGGGCTTGGGAGTGGAGGTAAGAACTTTTTGGAATGAAGGAAATGTTCTACACCTTGATCGTGGTGGTGGTTGTATGACTGTATACATTTGTCAAGAAGAATTAAACTGAACACTTAAAATGAGTGAGTTTGTAGTATGTACATTGTACCTCAATAAAGCCAATTAAGAAAATAAGAAATGGTTCTGATATATGGTTTTTTGGGTTTTGTTTGTTTGGGCAGCTGACCTAAAATAGAACCTGAAAACAGATTGGGGAATTCAGAAAGAGAAATAGGACTTGAAGGGTGTGGGGGATGGTGTCAGGACAATGATTTCTGGTTTTGGAAGTGTTAAGGAGGTTGAGTTAATGAGGGCACAGAGAGAGAAAAGAGACATAGAGAAATATGGGGCATGAGGCGGGGGTCTCTACCGCAGCAAAAAGGAAAAAGGAGAGCAAGAAATTGAGAAAACAGTTTTTATACATAGGATTTTTGTATGTGTTGCCTATTTTGTCTCAATTTATTTTTATTTTTTTCTCTTCATTCTCTTGGTCTCTCCTTTTCCTGGGGGGTCTTAGACACCATGTGTAACTATTGCGTGCTTCCAAAGTTTTCCACTAAACAGACCACACACATACATACAGACACACCACACACAACCAAATGTTCCCCAACCCCACCCCACCACCACCACCACACACACACAAACACATACCCCTCACACTAAAATAAAACAACCAAAGGAGAAAATTGGAGGGTGGAAGCAAACCAAGAGACAGGAAGGTAAAATCTGGCCCCTGCCTTAAAGCGCATTAGTTAGGAGAGTTCACTCTTGGTCCTTTACATTCCGTGGGGAGAAGCAGTAGAAAATTACCGGGTTATTCACTCCGAGTCTAAGCAGCTGAATAGGAAAATAGCTTTAATAGCCCTATTAGGACCTGGGCCAAGGACTTTTCCTTTGGGTTTGTTGTGAATGATTAAAGGTTAACGGTGGCATTTTTCTTTCAGCCTAGGGGAGGCAACCATCTCAGTAATGATCCTAATTGGATCCAACTGGGGAACTCCAGAAAGTTTCAGTAACAAATTTGCAATGGTTCTGGGCCTTTTAATATGGATTCACAAAAGATAATGAGGTTATCCTGTCATTTCTACCCTATGGATGAGGAAAGTGACATTCAGACAGGCCATGGGATCTACCCACTCCCTCATAAAGATCCAGAGGACCAACATTAGCAACAGGACCTCCCGTTTGGCATTTTGTTTTCAGATGTGCCTAGAAGAAGGAGATAACAGCTTCTTGGACTGTTGAAGCCTGGGTTCTGCTTGAGTTGTCAAGATATCACCTAAATCCTATCCACATTTTGTGCACCAGGTTTGTGGACGCCTACCACCATTCATTCATTGCAGTGGCTCAGAGAAGATGAAAACAGGACTCTTTGGGGCCAATGAAGATCCCCAGCAGAGCTCAGATGACCAGAGTCGACTGGCTTCTACCCTAAATACATACAGCGATACTTCCCACTCTGACCTTGCTCACTTTATACAACACCACACAACTAGAGAGTGGCAGAGCTGCTGTGGGAACCCAAATGCCATCTGACTCCAAAGCCTTACTCTCAACCACCACCCTGCTGCCTCCTATTCTTTCCTGAAATCTTCAGTGTAGTCATTATTATGAAGTAAAAGAAAATGAAAGGATGGAAGGAAGGTAGAGGGAGCCCCTCTATCTCCATTCTTTGTTTCCATGAAGAACCTCTACTCCATTTTCAGGGGAGTGCTATTGGTGTAACACACTTTCTGGCCCTCTCCCTCCCATTCTTGTCACTCATTCTCCCCAAGGAAGAAGCGATATGTGGATGATAAGATTGGAAGAAGCCACTCTTATGTTCGGTGGTGTGCTGGTAAATGTTTAGCAGCTGGCTCTGGGGCAGAGAGAAAGCCCTGAATTGTAGTATGTGCCAATCTCCATGGTGTAAAAACACTTCTACCATAGCTGCTTCCAAGGATGTAAATTGTACACCTCAATAAAGCCAATTTAAAAAGTAAAGTCAATCAGTTTGTAAAACTCTTGAGACTTTAACATTCAGTCCAGCAAGCTGTTACCTGCCGGATCCAGCAACACACAACCCGTAACATAACGAGTTGGGTCTCAGCTCCCCGCTCTTCACAGACTCCAGAGTTCTCTCCCCTTTGCGGGGTTCCTCATCCATCCTTCCATTGCTTCTGCTGCTGCCCTGAAGGCATCACCGCTCTCCCGTCTCCTCTTGGGGCACCTAACTCTCTTAACAGTTTAGGACTTTGAGGAGTTTTGCCTTTCACAAAAAGAAAGAAAGAACGGGGGGAAAAAAGGTTATGCCTCAGCAGCTTTCGCTGTCTACCCTGCAGCACAAATTCCACTTGATGGAGGAACACAAAGGTCGGACTCCCTGCCGTGAAGAGGAGAAAGGGAAATTCGAATACGGAAGGAGCTCTACTCTCCCTTGCTCTGTCCTCCGCAAGAGAATGGGGCAGAACATTCTTTAGTCTACACCTCTGTCCCACATGAGTTGCCAAAGACCGCAGTGCCTGGTGGGTGACATCTCTCCAGGCTTTTGAAGACATCTGAGCCTGGATTTTGAGCACATTCCTGACCTCCCTACTGGGAGGCTCTTCTCCTTCAAGGTCTGCCTTCTGACAAGCCCTAGCTCTTTCCCACCTCCAGTGGCTGGGTGGGCCGGGGGGTGGGGTAAGGGTGGAGATGTGGGCACATTCTGGGAGCCCCACCAGAACCCCATGGAGTGGAGAAGTGACCTTCTCCAAAGGAGGGGAGCGTACAGTTTCCAGAAGGGAGGAAGGATGCGGTGAGAACCAAACGCATCCATGCAGGATTTCAAATATAAACGACTCTATAGAATACAAGCACCTACTCCTGGCAACCGAAGCCGGAGGAAGCCTAAGAATATATGAGACGGGGCTTCGGCGAGGGCACGTGACCAAAAACTCACATAACACTCCACCTGCCCCAGTCCAGCCAGCCTGCTGTCCACAGTGTGCCCATCAATGTATCAAACCTCAGTGCTTTATTTCCTGGGATCCTGGCCGAGCTCCCATTAACCTCCTGTGTTGTCCCCACAGCTCCTATACATGGGAGAGGGCCTGCGTTGGGCCAGATCCCAGAGCTGGGGCCTAATTTGTGATGGGATGCCCTGGGAGGCAAGCGTGCTTCAGCATGTACCCAATCAATAGCCAGACACCCAGGTCCGGAGGTGCCTGAGTCGGTCAGCAGGACGTTGGGCAGGTCTAGGTTCAGAACCTCTGCAGTTTTTCCCTTGGCTTCCCCGGGGTTTGTCCACAACGCCCCCTGCTGCCCATTCTTGGTTAACCTTGTGTCTTGTGGATCCCTCATCAGATCTGTTCATGAAGCCTAACGCAAGGTCCTCCCTCCAGGGTGACACAGTGAAGTCAAGTAACAAATGTGGAGATGCTTTGGAGAGCTTGAAACAGAAGACTACGTAATGACAATGTGCCAGTATCATAAAGCCAAGATTGAAGAAGACAGAACTGAATATCTCCCTCATCTGCAAAACTTGCCTTATCTTTCAGTATCATCCTGTTTCAGTGGACAGAAATCAAGCCATCATATATTTGAGCCCTGCTGTTATAACCAAGTTAAATTTTGCCTAAAATAAGGCCCTGCCTCAAGCAAATCATGGTTTGTTTTTTATTTTATTTTATTTATTTATTTTTTGAAATGGAGTCTCACTCTGTCACCCAGGCTGGAGTGCAGTGGTGCAATCTCCTCTCACCACAACCTCCCCCTCCTGGGTTCAAGCGATTCTCACCTCAGCCTCCCAAGTAGCTGGGATTACAGGTACGCACCACCATGCCTGGCTAATTTTTGTATTTTTAGTAGAGACGGGGTTTCACCATGTTGGCCAGGCTGGTCTTGAACTCCTGGTCTCAAGTGATCCTCCCACCTCGGCCTCCCAAAGTGCTGGGATTACAGGCATAAGCCATCACGCCTGGCCAAATCATGGTTTAGAAAGGGGAGATGGTCAAATATAATTGTTATGACTGCCATAGTACCTACTATGTCCCAGATAATTTGCCTAGGTTTTTAACCCTCACAACACATCCCTAAAACATTGTACAGATGCAAATGCAGAGGCACGAAGAGGCTTAAAACATTCCCAAAGTCACATAGTTACTATAAAGCCAGTAACTGGCTCTATGTCTATCTGAGTCCAAAATCTGTTTTGTCCCCTTCTGTGCCTATGCACAGAGGGCAGTGGGAACAAAAATGGAGGTGGAGGGAGGGGTAAGGAGACATCAGTGGTCTACCCTCTTTATGTGATAACAGACTCCCTCTTTTATCTGGCAGCTGCTTCCTCAAGAGGAATACCCATTCTTTCTTCCTAGGTCAAGAAAGAGAGTCCAAGGCATGGTCAATCACAACACTGTCCCTCTAGTCATGGGCCAAGTGCTGGGCACACGTCACCAGCCAGGCTACTCTTAGCCTTTCCCATAATTTTAATAACCTGAGACTGGGAGAAAGAAGCCTCACTCTCTCCTGGAGTGATCAAACCATATGTAAGTCTAGAGTTCCCTGTGAGTACAGTCTCCCCTAGCAAGAAAGGATGAGACCAACTCATAATAAGAAGCCAAAATACATGTACATATGAGTAAGAGAGAGAGAGAGAGCTGACAGCATTGTTTGGGTGTCTGGATCTAGCCATTCCTGTGGTGGCTCTGTCTAGTCCTTACTTAAATGAGTTAATACATCCCCTTTTAACTGAAGCTAGTTTGTGTTGGGTTTCTGTCCCTTAAAGTCAAGAGTCCTGAGAAATACAATACTGGTCAAAAAAAGTCTTCATAGAACAGGTGAACCAGGAAAAAAGGGATTCACCAGAAAGATAAGAGGAGAGGCAGAGGGTGAACGTAACAGCAGCTGCACTCGAGGAACTGCGAGCAGCTCAGGATGACTTGAGCTGAGATGTGCGGAGGGGGTTGGAGAGACGGGCGAGAGCCACATCAGGGAAGGCCTTATTTGTCAGGTTAAAATGTTTGGTCTTTATGTGAGGGCGACAGGGAGCCCCCAGAGGGTTTCAAGCAGTGGTGTGACATGCTCAAGCTCGTTTTGAGAAGATCACTCGGGAGAACGGGTCTGAGAGACAGCACAACAGGAGGGCAGCGGATTAGTTACGAGGCTGCTCCGGGAATCCAGGTGAAGAGCTCAGGATGGAAAATGACTCGACGTTTTTGACTTGGTCATTGGCCAGAGGGGAGGGCAAGAACAAAAAGAGTTGTGTTTTGTTCATGTGCAGTTTGAAGTAAGTATCATACATTTAAATGGAATTGTCCAGTAGGTTTACTAAAAGAGATGACAGAGTTGGCGATGTTTAAGTTTTTCTGAGTCATCAATTCAGCTGTTTGCTGTCTGCCTACTACTGGCCAAGCACTGTGTGGAGGAGAACACCGTCCAGCCTCTGCTCCCTGGCATCACACTGTGGCAAGACAAAACAGATGATAACCAGAGAAACCAATCAAGAAACAAGGGAAGTGCAGGGGAGACCGTAAAGCAGCATCGTGTAGCAGAGGGGCTGGGGTGGGGGCTCCATCTCTTCAGTGGTCCTGGAAGGAGGAGCTGACGCCCTGAGGGTGCAGGAGGTGGCTGAAGATGAATATTCTCCAATTCATGCCCACTGAATAGGAACATGCCCATTTAAAAGCATCCATATGCATTTTGTTTGGCTTGTTGGTTTTCTTTGCCTGCCTATGCCTTCAAAGCTGGCATTGAGGTGGCAGGAGGCTTCTGTGCAGAAAACTGAGGCTGGTGCTGGAAAACTCCCACCATGGCCCCTTTGTTCTCATCCAGTGCCTTTCATCCCACGCTCCCAAAGCCCATCCTGGCGCCCACCCTTTAATTGTCAGGCCTGGCTCATCGACACAAGCAGGTGGCATTTGATCATTATTCCTGCATCATAAATGAGGGTAACAAAGGCCTCCCTCTCCAGGGTATCAGCCAATATTATTTTGTGAGTTCAAGGGATCCGACTTTGAGTTGAAGCAGAAAGGCCTGATGTCCCATCCTTTTCATTTCTGGAATTACCCGTCGCTGCATCTTTCTGTTACCGCCATTTCCTCTTTAACTCCACATATCTAACTGGAAACTTTGCTTTTCTTTGTTTCATCTTCTTTGGAATATGTTGTTCCCTGTGACCCCTCCCCACAAAGCCTTGCCTCTGCAGCAGATGCCCTGAGCCTTCCTGATGCCTGGGACCGGTACCTCATCCAGTTTGCTTGTTTCAGGCACTAACTAAACTAGAATGTGCCTGGATCCCCATGGGCCTTGGCTTTCTACCAGATGACAGACAAACTAAGAGACACAACCTATGCACTCCCTTCCCTCTAGAATGTTTCAGCAGGGGTCCTCTAAGTAAGAAAGCTGGAATTAAAAGGAATAGTTTTAATGGGGAAACCCTGGCTAGGGAGATGCTTGATACCCTGAGGCTGTATGTCTAGCTAGGTCAGGCATAGCTCAGTGTCTGCATTTCATAGCAGATGTTTAGTTTGGAAAGTCCCCTGGCTACTTGGCTTCTAGAGCCCTCTCTCACCATGGGACTTCTCTGTGGGAGGACAGAACTCATCAATCACATTCTCCAAATGTCAAGTTCCTGCTGTGTAACCCCAGGAGAACCTTGCTTCCCATCTACATAACAGAAGTGAGGACCCCAGATTTGCTAGACAAAAGCTTGAACCTGTGGGGAAAGGTCCCCCCAGCTGGTCAGAGTTCCCAAAGAAGGCTACCACTGGGAGATGGATTGCAATATAAATAAATGGCACCCCCACCCTCTGGATATTTGTCATTTCACCCTTCCTTCTTTACCTGACAATCTCTTAAGAGATTCTTGGGGGGATGTAATACACCAGCCAGGAACTAAATTATATTCAACTTTCTCAAGTAGATTCTATTTCAGCTACGTTTGGGAAATGCTTAGCCAGAATTTGAGGTCACTGGAAGAGGTCATAGAATCACTCAGGTTCAGACTTGTGGAATTACTTACACTTTCCAGAACCTGTCATGCCTTCTTTGGTTCCAGGGCTTTATACCTGCTGCTTCTTGTGCTTTGGGGCTTCCTTCTTTCCCATCAGCCCTATCCACAGCACACACATGCATACACAAATATGCACACACGTATACACATGCATACATGCACACACACATGCACACACATGCATACACAAATGCACACACACATGCATACACACATGCATGCACACACACACGCACACACATTCACATGCATACACATACACGCATACATACACATGCATGCACACATGCACACACGCACATACACACATACATGCATACACATACGTGCATATGCACATGCATACACACACATGCATACACAGCATGGCTTCTGCTAGTCCTTCCAGAGTCTCTTGTAAAGCTTTTCCTGATATTCCAAGTCTCAAGCTAGCTACCCTCCATTTTTTTTTTTTCTTTTGAGACTGAGTCTCACACTGTCACCCAGGCTGGAGTGCAGTGGCACAATCTCGGCTCACTGCAACCTCCGCCTCCTAGGTTCAAGTGATTATCCTGCCTCATTCTCCCAAGTAGCTGGGATTACAGGCACCTGCCACCACGCCCAACTAATTTTTTGTATTTTTAGTAGAGACAAGGTTTCACTATGTTGGCCAGGCTGGTCTTGAACTCCTGACCTTGCCACACCCCCATTTTTACAGTTTTCTAACCATCGACTATTTTCCAGTCTTTTTTTTTTTTTTTTTTTTTGAGGGAGGGTCTCGCTCTGCATCCAGGCTGGAGTATGATAGTGCAACCATAGCACATTGCAGCCTCCTGGGCTCAAGAGAGCCTCCTGCTTTCAGCCTCCTGAGTAGCTGAGACTACAGGTATGTGCCACAACATCCGAGTAATTTTTAAAAATTATTTTATTTTT
The DNA here is from genome assembly GCF_029289425.2 of Pan paniscus. NCBI lineage: Eukaryota > Metazoa > Chordata > Mammalia > Primates > Hominidae > Pan > Pan paniscus. The sequence goes on along the minus strand of NC_073261.2, from coordinate 56,694,570 downwards.
CTTTTTTTGAGATGGAGTCTTGCTCTGTTGCCCAGGCTAGAGTGCAGTGGTGCAATCTCGGCTCATTGCAAACTCTGCCTCCCGTGTTCAAGTGATTCTTGTTCCTCAGCCTCCTGAGTAGCTGGGATTACAGGTGCCCACGACCACACCTGGATAATTTTTGTATTTTTAGTAGAGACAGGTTTCACCATGTTGGCCAGGCTGGTCTCGAACTCCTGACCTCAAGTGATCCACCTGCCTCAGCCTCCCAAAGTGCTGGGATTACAGGCATGAGCAACCATGCCCTGCCTAAAATTATTTTTTGAATTATTAATTATACAAAAATCATTGGTTAAAAATCATTAAATTTTGTATTTGTAGTAGAGATGGGGTCTCACTATGTTGCCCAGGCTGGTCTCAAACTCCTGCTTAAGTGATCGTCCCACCTTGGCCTCCCAAAGTGCTAGGATTACAGACATCAGTCACTGTGCCTGGCCAAGTCTTTACCAATTGGCAATAAGCTCTCTGGTTGTCATTACAGTTCCAACGTGCCAGGCAACCAGTAAATGATCAATAAATATTGGCATTTTGGATGAATACATAGGTCATTAGTGCTACTGCTCTGCTTTGACTCTCATTCAGATTAGGAATGAGCTCCCCCTCCAAATAAGCAAGCAGACTAGAGACTATTTCCTGAGAGTGTAATTCCGATTCAATTCAGAATTTGTTTCATATGCTCAGGACTTGGCCCTCGGAGGGCTGGGGAGAGGGAAACAAGCAATACTAATTGTAATCTCTGCCTTCAATTTTCCTCTTTTTGAACGTAGTACTAGTGTTGGCCACCTCTCTGCACCGCTTCAAATCCCCCCGGTCCCTCCTCTCGCTCCATCAGTGCCTTGGTGACCACTTTCACGCAGGCTTTGCCAACTGCACATGTTCAAAGGCTCATGGGTGAAAGAGCACAGTGCATCCATGGAACTTCAAGAAATTCAGGGGAGCTGAAGCAAAGTTCATTCACGGTGGGGAGGAGCAGAGGCAGTGAGGGGAAGAAGTGAGGATGGAGGGCTCTGCAGGGGATGCAGCACGAAGGACCTTCCAAGAGTGCAAAGTTATGTATCCTGATGGCAAGGGGCAGCCATGGAAGATTTTGAGTAGGGAAGTGACTTGATCAGATTTATGTTTTTAAAAGATTCCTCTTGCTGCAATATGGGAAATTGACCTGAGGGGGCACAGCTGGAGGCAGAAGTCCAGTTGGTAATTAGACATTCTCAATCTGCCTATATGTGAACATCATTAAAGAAATACCCAGAGGAGGGGTCCAAATGTCACTTTTTTTTTTCTTCCAGGTCCCCTCAGTGATTCCTGTGTGCACCCAGGGTTGAGAACTACTGCATAAGAGGTCCTAGAAGATATCTGGTATGGCCAGAGTACAGAGGGACCGGAGGTAAGCCAGGAGAGATATGCAGAGCAAAGAGTTGAGGTCTCCATCTTCTGTGGGCAGCATCTGGCCTGTTCTGCTTCCTCTGATTCTCACCAAAGTGTTGGCCCAAATGATTTTTAAATTTGAATTCATTGCCATTATTAAAAATATATAGATGTCACACAAAATATCCAGATTTCTGCTCTTCTAAGAAACTTGGGAGGTCTGGCCACCCTGGGCCTGCATGCCCCCATGGCAATAAATCAAGCCCTGGCTGCTGCTTCAGATGTGGCATGGACTCTCCGAGCTGCCACAGCCCGGCCACTCTTTGTCAGTTCCCACCACTGCAGCCAAAAGCCAGCTGCTGTTTTTCATCTCTTACCCAGCCTGTTTGCTCATTTAAGCTAATTGTCTAGTCCCTGTTGAGATTGGAGTTTAGATCTCAAAAGCTAGACTCTACAGGGTGGGTAGGCCTGTTAATGATTTTGTTATTTATCCTGGAAGCACTGCAAAGGCATTGGAAGGTTTCACGTAGAGCAGCAATAACACAAGCAAATCTGATGTCGAAAGATCACTCTGGCTGGCCTTGGTGGCTGATGCCTGCGATCCCAGCACTTTGGGAGGCTGAGGCAGGAGGATTGCTTGAGCCCAGGAGTTGGAGACAAGGCTGGCAAGACCCTGTCTCTACAAAAAAAATTGAAAAGTTAACCAGGCACGGTGGAACACGCCTGTAGTCCCATATACTTGGGAGGCTAAGGTGAGGATTGCTTGAGCCTGGGAGGTAGAGGCTGCAGCAAGCTGTGATCATGCCACTGCATTCCAGCCTGGGCAACAGAGTGAGACCCTGTCTCAAAAAAAAAAAAAATTACTCTGGATTGTTTAAACTCCAGGTACAGCAGCTATTTGACTAGACAATAAGGACAAATCAAGACCGCCCCCAGTCTCCTCTGGCTCTTTTATAGAAAAACCTTTATTATATTCCTGTAGTTAATTTTCAGTAAGAATGGATATTTTCACCAATATTTTTTGTCAGAAATAACAGGAGAAACAGCAAGTTAGGATGAAAATGGAATTGAACTAGATAGTGAAAGGTTTGGATTTGAATCCTAAGTGACTTTGACACTGATTCTTTTACCTTGGCTATCCTCTTCTATAAAATAGAAATAATAATATTAGACTCTCCTAAGTATCTCACAGGGTCATTGGGAAGATTAAATTTTAAAAAATGACCAGTGTTTTATAACCTTCAAAGTGATTCATGGATGTAAAATATTGTTATCATTATTCATTTATTTACCAAACTCACACCCATTCCTACTGTGTATTTGGCCTGTGCTAAGCCTGGGGATGTAAAAATGAATGAGACCAACCTTAAAGGTCTATGGTCTGTTGGAAGTAGCAGTGATGTAAAGACATAATTATAGGTATATACTCAAAAGAATTTCAAACAGAGACTCAAACTCATGCTTGCATGCCAGTGTTCATGGCAGCGTTATTCACCATAGTCAAAAAGTGGAAACAGCCCAAGTGTTCATCAACAGATGAATGGATCAGAGTATGGTATGTATATTCAATGGAATATTATTCAGCCATATAAAGCAGTGAAGTTCTGACACATGCGGCAACATGGATGAGCCTTAAAAACATTACATTAAGTGAAATAAGGCAGACGCAAAAGGACAAATATTATATGATTCTACTTGTATAAAATATCGGGAACAGGCAAATTCATAGAGACAGAAAGGAGATTAGAGGTTACTAGGGTCTCGGGGGAGGTAGGAATGGGGATTTACTGCTTAATGGATACAGACTTTCTGTTGGGGGTGATGAAAAATTTTAGAAATAGTGATGATAGTTGCACAACATCGTGAATTTAATTAATGCCACTGAATTTATGCACATCAAAATGTTTAAAACGGCAAATTTTATGTTATATGTATTTAACTACAATAAAAAATAGCAAAAACAAATAAATGGGTCAGAGTTCAACTGAAGACAATAGAAAAAAGCGCAGAGTAAACCTAAAGAAAGAATAATGAAGGAAATAGGCCGGGCATGGTGGCTCATGCCTGTAATCCCAGCACTTTGGGAGGCCGAGGTGGGCGGATCACGAGGTCAGGAGATCACGACCATTCTGGCTAACATGATGAAACTCCATCTCTACTAAAAATACCAAAAAATATATATATATATATATTAGCCGGGCATGGTGGCACGATCCTGTAGTCCCAACTACTAGAGAGGCTGAGGCAGGAGAATCGCTTGAACCTGGGAGGTGGAGGTTGCAGTGAGCCGAGATCATGCCACTGTACTCCAGCCTCGGCGACAGAGCAAGACTGTCTCAAAAAAAAAAAAAAAAAAAAAGTATAATGAAGGAAATAATAAAGATAAGAGCAAATACCAATGAAATAGAAAACAAAGAAACAATAAGCTGATTCAGCTACTAAATAAATATGTAGTAATTATAATAAGATGTGCTAAAAGATGCCTCCAAAGTGATATGAAGAAACTCCTGAACTCCAGAAGGCTTCAAAAAAAAGACAAGCTTTTTGCAGTGTGGACTAGGGGAGGAGAGCAGGCATTTTCTAGGGCAAGGATGTGGTGACGACCATGGAGTCTGCCAAGCAGAGAGACTCTTGTTCTAGTCACCCATTGTTCCCTCTTCCTAGTCCAATGTCTCCAACCAGGGTACTTAGGAAATGTTTGCTAAGTGAATAAACATTTTCCTTTAGTTCTACAGTATGTCTTTTGTCTATCCATAAATTTTATGATATAAAATTTCTTATGCCCTTTATCTATAACTTTGGATGTCCAATCCCACACTACAGTCTTTTATGACATAGCTGTGTGATGCTATTTTATTTTGTTTTCTTTCTTCTAATAGAGACAGGGTCTTGCTATATTCCCCAGGCTGATCTCAAACTCCTGGGCTCAAGTCATCCTCCCACGTTGGTCTCCTAAAGTGCTGGGATTACAGACATGCACCACCCACTGCACCCAGCCTGTGATGCTATTTTCCTAAAGACACTACATGAGAAGCTCCTACCCTTTCTCCATTTCAGCTGCAAGAGGCTTTCAAAACCTAGGCCCGAAAGCTAAAAACTTCTGAACTGTTGAAATGGGGCCGGGCGCGGTGGCGGACGCCTGTAATCCCAGCTCCTCGGTGGGCTGAGGCTGGAGAATCACTTGAACCCGGGAGGCGGAGGTTGCGGTAAGCCAAGATCGTGCCATTGCACTACAGCCCGGGCAACAAGAGTGAAACTCCATCTCAAAAAAAGAAAAAAGAAAAAGAAAAGAAATGGAAATCCACATGCAACAATGGCTATCCAAATACCTTAAGGATACATTTGAGGGTGGGTGTACCCATCTTGTGCCCCATCTCCTAGAAATTGGTGTTTGCTGTGGGCAAATGAGGTGCCAGGAGAAGGTACTATTGCTGCCTAAGGGCTGCAGCACATGGTCGTGCAGGTTGTCTACTGTACAAGAGTTCCTGGCAGAAGCAGGGAGGGCCGCTGAAAAACAGCCAGTATTCCATTTACCAAGTCGTGCACCCTGGGGCTTCATCCACCCATATAAAAGAAGACTTTTTCTAATTAGTACAAATACGTCAGGCAGGTATGGGCTAATTGCAGCCTTGTGTCCCCAGCTGTCACCATTACTGTCCTGGCTAGGGGAGATTTAGTGTCTGACTCTGTCCCTTCAAAAGAGCCCCCTCAATTCTCTTCAGTGTCAAAGCATCTTTTCAGAAGATCCTTTCAAGCCCTTTGGTGAGTGACTAACCCACCACCGGCAGTCCACTAGTGGAGAATTACCTTCTGCCAAGAGACCTTAGTTCTGTAAAAAGGCAAAGAAAGAAAGATAAGCTGGGGCAAGAAAGAAAGATAAGCTGGGGCAAGAAAGATGAACTCATTCGGCCACGCTGCTCTCGCCCTGTGGTTGCTTCTTCTGCCACTAGATGGCGTCCTCGCCTAAGTACTGGAAACACTTTCCTGAGGATGGAATTTGAGAGAGGAAGCCGGGTGGCAGCCGCTGTCCGTGTGGAACGTTTAGCTGATCCCAGCTTCATTATTATGCGATTTGAAAATACCTGCTCATCCTGTCAAGAAATTTTATTGAGTGGAATAATAGTTTCATGGCACTCGTCAAGTTCATGCACAGCCTGTCTCCTTTTCTTCTCCCTCTGACTCCTGCAGTCAGCCGATGTTTAAACCCAGGAGACGCAGGTCAAGCCACAGGGAGCTCAGCTTCCTGACATCCACCTGAGAAATGCCAGGAGGTCTTACTGATAACATAATGGATGTCAGTTTAATAAATTCTGACTCAAGGTGACATATAGCTATTTACAGAGATATAACATATTAACATATATATTAACATCTATCATTTTAGCATTAATCATTTTGGCATCTTTTTATTTGAGGCATCATTTATATATTTAAATGTATATAAATGATGCCCCAAATAAATATACCATATACTTAAATCTATAAATATATAAATTTATTATTTATTTATATATAAATACATGGTATATTTATTATTTATATATTTATTTATTGTATATTTATTTAAATATATGAATGATGCCCCAAATAAACATACCATACGCTTCAAATGTGTGCCTTTAAATGTATTTAAAAGTGTGCCTTAAGTGTACGGTTCAGTGAGTTTAATAAATGTATACACCAGTGTAGCCACCGCCCCCATTAGGACACAGAACACTTCCATCACGCTGGTACATCGTCTTGTCCACCTTCAAAGTCAATTCCCATGAGCTGAAGAGGCTCAAGGCTCAGAGAAGAGCAAACAGTGGGTGAAGGGAGTGTGTGGCCTTCAGGCTAATGTGCACTGTAAGAGGCTAAATGAGACTCTTGATCACTCACAGCCTCTGTTTTGTATTTTCCTAGAAAAATCAAGTAATCATTTATTTTTAAGGAAAACAATGGCATTTTAAGAGCCACCTCATTTTACCTGACATTTTATTAATTTTTCTTTCACATATATAAATGCACAAAATTCTGTAAAATATGTTTAGTCATCACTTCATGATTTGGTTCTTGTGACTTTTTTTTTCACTATGCAGTTGTCAGGATGCAGCTGAGAAAATTATCAGAGCTATTCAGTGAGATCAATTGTGTATTTTGAAAATAATTTTTCCTGAAGAGCCTGATATGGTTTTGCTCTGGGTGCTCTTGGGTGTCCCTACCCAAATCTCATCTCAAATTGTAATCCCCAGGTGTCGAGGGAGGGACCTCGAGGTAATTGGATTATGGGGGCGGTTTCCCCCGTGATGTTCTCATGATAGTGGGTGAGTTCATGAGATCTGATAGTTTAAAAGTGGCACTTCCCCCCTCACTCTCTCCTGCCAACACGTAAGACGCCTTGCTTCCATTTTACCTTCTGCCATAATTGTAAGTTTCCTGAGGCCTCCCCAGCCATGCAGAACTGTGAGTCAATTAAACCTCTTTTCTTTATAAATTACCCAGTCTTGGGTGTTCTTTATAGCATGTGAAAACAGACTAATACAGGGCCAATCCAAGCATTCTTCAGCTCAGGAGTTTAACTCATTTGTCAGCTTACACTAGCTGTGTCTTTATTACTATGCTAGAAAAATGCGATGATTTCTCCTAAAAGATTGACTTCTTTAATATAAACTTTTAATGGAAGCATAACATACTTACAGAGAAACACACAGCTCAATGAATTTGCCAAAAGTGAACACAACCATGTAATCAGTGCTTAGATCAAGAAACAGAATATTATCAGAACCCCAGAAACCCTTCTAGTCACCCCAAGGGTAACCATTATCCTTTTAAAACCATAGATGAATTGCACTTGCTTTTGAATTTTCTATCAATAACATAAAATAAGAAGTACTGTTGTGTGCCTGGCTTTCATCACACAATATTAACATCCACGTTGTTGTGTGTACTTGTAGTTTGATATTTCTCTTGCTGTATTGTATTCCATTATGTGACTATGCCACAGTCTATTCATTTCACACACACACAAGCAAATATATATATATATATATACAGGGTCTTGTTCTGTCGCCCAGGCTGGAGTGCAGTGGCATGATCCTGGCTCACTGCAGCCTAGAACTTCTGGGCTCAAATGATCCTCCCACCTCAGCCTCCCGAGTAGCTGGGACTACAGGTGTGCACCACCACACACAGCTAATTTTTTTAGACACTGGCTCTCCCTATGTTGCCCAGGCTGGCCTTGAACTCCTGGGCTCAAGCAATCCTCCCACCTTGGCCTCCAAAAGTTCTGGGATTACAGGCATGAGCCACTGTGCCTAGCCTCGTTTCACTATTGATGGACATGTAAATTATTTCGGTTATTAGTTATTACAAATAATGCTCCTATAAAATTCTTTGAAAATATCTTTTCATGAACACTGTTACGCATTGCTGGGTCATAGGATACACATTTGTTCAGCTTAAATTGATGCTGCCAAACTGTTTCTCAGTGTGGTTCTACCAATTTACATCCCCACCAGCAGTGTATAGAGTAGCAGTTGCTCCAATCTGATAACATTTGGTATAACTAGTCTTTTTCATTTTGGACATTCTGGTGTGTGCAGCAGTATCTCACCAGGCTTTGATTTGCATTGCCCTGAAGACTAATCAAGTTGAGCATTTTTTTTTAATGTGCTATATTGGCTATTTTGATATTCTGTTTTATAAAGTGCTGTTGAAGTCTTTTACCAATTTACTGCAAAATATTTGAATAGGCACTTTACAAAAATTTAATTTTTTCTTTATTTTTAGTTATTCATTTTGAGATAATTTTAGACCTCAGGAAAAAGCCTACAAAAAATCTTGTGTTTCCTTCATCTGGCTTGATATCTCGATATCTTACATAACTGTAGCTAATCTCAAAATCAAGAAATTAACATTGGTACCCATCTTCAGAGCTTATTAAAATTTTAACAATTGTCTCGCTAATGTCTTTTTCTGGACCAGGAATCAAGCCAGGATCACACATTGTATTTACTTGTCATGTCTCCTTAAGTCTCCATTAACCTAAGGCAGTTCTTCAGTCTCTTTCATGACCTTAACGTTTTTGAAGAGAACTGGCCAGTTAGTTTGTAAAATGCCCTCAATTTGTATTTGTCTAAAGGAAACACTCAAGTTAAATATGGTTATGGATCTTTGCAAGAAATAATGTATCCTTCTCAGTTCATATCAGGAAGAACATAATGTCAATATACTTTATCAGTGGTAAAGTTAGCTTGGATCATTTGGTTAAGGTGGTATCTGTCTTGTGTCTCCACTGTACTGTTACTATTTTATTTCTTTTGTAGTTAATAAATATATAATGAGGCAATATGTAAATATCCTGTTCTTCTCATGCTTTTGCTCCATAGTGCTTTTACTTCATTGCTTCTCTATATGATCTTGCTATGAGCCCTTTTTTGATACATGTATTGTAAATATCTTATCCTACTCTAAGTCTTGCTTACTCACTCTCTTAGTGTCTTGATGAGCAGAAATTCTTAGGTTTAATATAATTAAATTTATTTATTTTTCTTTATGGTTAGTCTTTTTTATGTCCAGTTTAAGAAATCAAACCTTCACCTACCACAAGGTCATGAAGATATTAACCTATGTGTTCTTCTAAAAATTTGTTTTCCTTTTCATGTTTGAATGGCCAATCTATTTGTGATTCATTCTTATTTAAATAGGTATCAAAATTCATTATTTTTTCACATGATATCCAACTGATCTAGCATCATTTATAGAAAAGTCTGTCTTTTCCTCACTACACTGCCAACTTTGTCATAAATCAGGTGACCAAAAAGGTGAGGGCCTGTTTCTGCCCTCTGTCTTCCATTCCGTTTGTCTATTTCTCTATCTGTATATGAATACCACACTGACTTTAAGTGTCATATTGTTGAGTCTTGATAGTTTTATATCTCTGGCATTGATCTTTTTCTTCAAGATAGACTTTGCTCTTTTTGGTCATTTGCATTTTGGTCTAAACTTTAGGATAGGTTTGTCAGTTTCTATATACATACCTCAAACTCTTGATGAGATTTTTTGGCTCATTTGAATTTATAGATCAATTTGGGAGCATTACATATTTACCATATTAAATCATAAGTACCTTCCTCCATTATATCTTCTTTATTTTTCTCAATATAATATTTTTCTTTTTTGAGATGGAGTCTGCTCTGTCGCCCAGGCTGGAGTGCAGTGGCACGATCTCGGCTCACTGCAACCTCCACCACCCGGGTTCAAGCAATTCTCGTGCCTCAGCTTCCCAAGTAGCTGGGACTACAGGTGCAAGCTACCATGCACAGCTAATTTTCACATTTTTAGTAGAGACAGAATTTCACCATGTTGGCCAGCCTGGTCTCTATCTTCTCACCTCAAGTGATCCACCTGCCTCAGCCTCCCAAAGTACTGGGATTACAGGTGTGAGCTGCCGTGCACGGCCCTCAATAACATCTTATAATTTTCAGCGTAGTGGTCTTATACAACTTCCATTGATTTATTCCTAGGCATTTGATGTTTGACAATTTATTTTTAAAACATGACTACACAAGAAGAGAGTAGCATAGAGCAGTGGTTCTCAATGGGAAGTTATTTTTGTCACCCAGGACATGTATGGCAATGTCTGGAGACATTTTTGGCACAACTTAGGGGTGGTGCTACAGGTGTCTAGTGGATAAGCAGAAATGCTGCCTAACATCCTCCAATGCCAGGACAGCCGCCCCACAACAAAGAAACATCCAGCCCAAAATGTCCACAATGCTATTCTCGGGAAATCCCAGGATAAAGTTAAGAACTTCCAGAAAGATATCACTTCATAGTCATTATTTTTATACACTGTTCATGGATTTTTATATTTCACACGAAGTGATTTACAGTGACATTTTCATCATATTAAAGTTAGGTTTTATTACTGGGGTGTGAATAAAATGTACTGTGTTCAGTTTATAAAAAGATGTTATAATTGTTGGGAGATAATTCTCCATGGCTTCTGTGTTTCTGGAAACCTTCTGAGCAAAAGGCATTGACAGTTTGGTTCACAGATATTTGCGTAACAGACAGTCTTGGAAAGATAAAGATAGTGACTCCCTGCAAAGAGATTTGGAGCTGCCTCTTCCTGAGATATTCCAGGGTAACAGAGCTAGAGACTGTGCCCTTTATTCCCTGAAGATTTGCTTACATTCTCCAGGGAGGGGCCAGGCACGATGGCTCACACCTGTAATCTCAGCACTTTGGGAGGCCAAGGCGGGAGGATCGCTTGAGGCCAGGAGTTTGAGACCACCCTGGGCAACATAGTGAGACCGCACCTCTACTTTTATTTAAAAAAAAAAAAATTCTGTTTTTTAAACCCAGGAGGGCTGGGCATGGTGGCTCACACCTGTAATCCCAGCATTTTGGGAGGCCAAGGTGGGTGGATCACCTGAGGTCAGGAGTTCGAGACCAGCCTGGCCAACATGAGGAAACCCCATCTCTACTAAAAATACAAAAATTAGCCAGGCATGGTGGTGCATGCCTATAATCCCAGCTATTTGGGAGGTTGAGGCAGGAGAATTGCTTGAACCTGGGAGGCAGAGGTTACAGTGAGCCGAGATTGTACCATTGCACTCCAGCCTGGGCGACAAGAATGAAATTCAGTCTTAACAACAACAACATCCAGGAGGATAGGCAAATTTGTGAGCAGTCTCCTTCTAAGATGGGGGTTTCTGAGGTTCAATGTTCTTCAGCTGTGACATAGACCCACTGTCTGCTCAGTATCCACCTGGGCCTGCCTCCACATGGCCCCTATGCGACTTGGAGGTAAAAGAGCACCTACGTAAACATGCTGCTCATGCTGCCAGCTGCACTGTAAGAAACTGTCTAAATCTGTTTGGGTGTGTTTTCTCCTTACTGGTTGAATCTATGGAAGATTGGTAAATTGACCTAACAGCTGCAGTAATCTCTGCTGCTTAGGGATTGCTTGATAATGACCCATTAGCAAGGCCTACTGCCAATGTAGGAACGGGAGGAGGCACTACTAGTGTCATATATTCGCTTTCTCCATCCAGTAGTGATGACAGGGAAGTGCTGCTGGGTAAGGCAAAATTATGTCTCCACCAACAGTTCCCCAAACCTGCCTTTTAGGTCGATGGGTTTGAAGTGCTGGCCCTGAGGAGTGCTGGCCCCAAGAAGCCAAAAGCCACGATGTCACTATTTATATTAAAATTCATGAGTTTGTTGTAGTCACCAGTAGGCCTCCCTGTGTCTACCAGGATGCAGAAGGTAACAACATAGGGCCTGGTTCCATCCCACTCAATGTTTGAGACTTATTTCCTGGAGGCTGGGTCCTAGTTTTATTCTTGGGGTCTGGAGTCTCCTGCAATGACTGGGTCTTTGTTAATTAACTTCAGCACAACTGCCTCCCTTCCCTTCTTGCATGAGGCTTCTCAGACCTCTAGTGGACTTTTCCATCCATCTGCCAGACCTACCCAGACTTGCTCGAACTTAGCAGTGGCCACAAACTTAGCTCAAGCTGAAAGCTCTACTACAAAAACCTGTGTGAAAGAGCTGAGTGATGATGCTGACTCTCGCCCTGGACTATTTGCACCTGCTTTGTTTTTGAAAATAGCCAACTTAACTGCAGTCACTTCAGCGCAATCCACATCCACCTAGAGTATTTGTGAAAACAAATGAGACCATGTTGACCCCTATGATCAGAGCTTATTTTCATAATGATGGCTTGGTTTGATGACGCTTGAATATGAGCTGCGGCTCAGCAGCAGAAGGGCACAACCTCAAAAAGCAGATGTTTTTTAAAAAGCCAATAATTGAATTAAAAAAGGCTTCCTTGTCAGCTGTCATGCATCTGAGTAAAGGGTGGGGTAGGACACTTCCTTGGAAGCAATGATCTGCAAATGCATTATTTGACTGTCAAACTATGCTGAACTTTATACTGATATGATGCAAATGATCAACCTCCCTGTGGTCAAATAAGATTTCTCTTTTTGTTGAGCTGCAGCAGTTCATGGCAAGCAAAACAGGTTTTGGGGAAGGAAAGAAAAGGTGTCACTCCTTTGGGGCAGGAAAAAACAGAAATACCAAATGCTGATGCTATTTCTTAGTTACATTTTCTTTTCTTTTCTTTTCTTTTCTTTTTGAGATGGAGTCTGGCTCTGTCGCCCAGGCTGGAGTGCAGTGGCACGATCTCGACTCACTGCAAACTCCACCTCCTGGGTTCATGCCATTCTCCTGCCTCAGCCTCCTGAGTAGCTGGGACTACAGGCGCCCGCCACCACGCCCGGCTAATTTTTTGTATTTTTAGTAAAGATGGGGTTTCACCGTGTTAGCCAGGATGGTCTCAATCTCCTGACCTCGTGATCCGGTCGCCTCGGCCTCCCAAAGTGCTGGGATTACAGGCGTGAGCCACCGCGCCCAGCCCTTAGTTATGTGTTCTGTAGAATATTAGATTTTACCCTTGATGGGAGTGGGGTTGGGGGTGTCGCTCGCTGTGTCTGTAGATCAGGTAAACGAGAAGTTCTGAGAATATCTAATATCTGATATCTAGAAGTGATATAAACTGGGCAATACCTCTTCCCAAACAGCAGTAGAGTTCATCGAGTAAAGAGTATTACAGTGCTGGCTGGGCGTGGTGGCTCACGCCTGTAATCCCAGCACTTTGGGAGGCCAAGGCAGGCGGATCACCTGAGGTCGGGAGTTCGAGGCCAGCCTGACCAACATGGAGAAGCCCCGTCTCTACTAAAAATAAAAAATTAGTTGGGCGTGGTGGTGCATGCCTGTAATCCCAGCTACTCCGGAGGCTGAGGTAGGAGAATCACATGAACCCAGGAGGCGGAGGTTGCAGTGAGCTGAGATCGCACCATTGCACTCCAGCCTGGGCAATAAGAGCAAAACTCTGTCTCAAAAAAAGAAAAAAAAAAGATTACTACAGTGCCAAAAGCGGACCTTAGTCAAGAAGCTGTGCTGATCGAAGGCATGTTGCTTATCAGTTACCTTGCTATGCCATACATTATTTAGAGGCCCAGGTTGGATGTGGAGCAAGCTGTGGGTGCCACCTTTTCCTTGGAGACCATGATCTGTGACTTTCTTAAGGTCACCAGTTAGGAAATGGTAAAGTTGAGATTCAAACTCCTATTTTTATTTTGGAATTTAGTGAGGTTTTCTTTGCAAATAAATATGTTGTCAGTTTTTGTAAATGTTTAGTAGACAACTGAAAAAAATAGCCTTTAATAGTAAAATGAAGCATTATTAAAAACGCTTGTTCTTGTAGATAGAGTAAATTTTCATCTTTAGGGATATTGAGGCAAAATATTTATTTGCTTAATGAAAATTAACATCTGAATTAGTCTTAAGATTTACTGGAAAATAAAACATGAAGAATTATTGGTGTTAAGCTATTAATCTGCTATGACAGCTGTCATCTTAGATCTAACACCAGAAAACTGTTGGTAAAAATCTGCAATTTGGCTGGGCCTGGTGGCTCACACCTGTAATCCCAACACTTTGGGAGACTGAGGCTGGAGGATCACCTGAGCCCAGGAGTTTGAGACCAATCTGGGCAATATAGTGAGACCCCATCTACAAAAAATAGAAAAAAATAGGTGGGCATGGTGGGCATGCCTGTGGTCCCAGCTGAGGAGCCCAGCTCAGGAGGCTGAGCCAGGAGGATCACTTAAGCACAGGAAGTTGAGACTTCAGTGAGCGGTGATTGCACCACTGCACTCCAGCCTGGGTGACAGAGTGAAACCCTGTCTTAGAAAAAAAAAAAAAAAGAAAAGACAGGAAAAGAAAATAAGGTGTTTTCTGTGAACTCTAGTCCAGTTCATAAATATTAATTCTGCCTTATGAATAATAATATTCAGATTTGTCCATTTTTGGCCTGTTTTAATCTATGAAAGACAAAGCAGAAGCTGTTTAAAATTTACTTTTGCTTCATACTGTAAAACTTAAAAAATACTTTCTTCTTTGACCTCTTAGGTGTTATGTTTTTTATGTTCCCGAATTTTTTTTACAGTTCTATATAATTTTTTATGCTTACTCATCCTTGAAGGTTGAAAACTCTATCCATGCTTTGCATTTGTTCCAATATGGGATGAGCTATTTTTTTTTTTTTTTTAATCTGGCCTTACTGAATCAATGAGCTAATTCTTTTTGGCTCCCTGCCTGTCTATTTTGATGCTCTTAGAATCTTCCTCTCATTATCCTAGGCTGCAGGGTTGGGTACCTTCCAGCAGCTTGAAAGGATGGTGGAGGAAGCCATCTGGCAAGGAAAGTCACCCTGGCAAAGTTTCTTCTCAAGGCTTTGCTAACCCACTGTCCCAAGGAGCCAAAGGTTATCTGGCCTCTAGTCTCTCCTCCTCACTGGCCAGCAGCCAGACTGGACGTGGCCTGGCCATCCTCCTGAGACTATCATTGCCAATATTGTAACAGTGAGAGAAATCGAACATAGCTGACTCCATCTTGCTTCTGACCTCACAAGCTAACTGCCTTCGTGCATTCCTGCATGTAGACTAAGCTAATCATGGAAAGAATTTAGATTATAGTTTAACTGTAGAACTAATGATTACCTCTGTTTTGAAATAGACCCCTGAGGAGATAAGGAAGTATGCACACAACATTTAAACAATGCTGTCTTGACGATTTATAGCAATAACGTGGACCTGACAAGCATTTGACCATGAACAAAGAAGTTTTGCAACCTCCTTGGAGCCCTGCTGATGCCCAGATGTCTGTGGTCACCAGTCACCTCTAGACCTTAAACCCTCTCTGTTCTCCCTTCCCCTAACATAAAAGGAGCCAAAAAAATCCATGAACTTAAGATGATTCTTTAGGACACTAGGCCACCATTTTCTCAGTTTGCTTGCTCCCCCCAAAAAAGGCATCTTCCAGCCGGGTGCAGTGGCTTAAACCTGTAATCCCAGCACTTTGTTTCTCCGGTTTTTGAGATAGGAGGGGCCCTCTAGTAGTGTCAACTTGAGTATAGTGTACCCACAGTTTTATTCCAGCAAACTTCACTGATGAGTGGGTATTCAGCAACATCTCAAACAATCCCATTCACTTGTTCCTTCTAGGTTTCATTCCACAGTCACCCCTTGTCAACCCTGCCCAGTTCCACTGAAAGTAGCCAAATGAGAGACAACATCCTGTTGTCCCCAACTCCACAAGATTATGGAATGAACCTTTGATACTGGGGAATCATAACAGTGAAAGAAATCTAACATAGCTGACTCCATCTTGCTTCTAACCTCACAAGCTAACTGCTTTTGCTCATTCCTGCCTGTAGGCCAAGCTAATCATGGAAAGAATTTATTTTATATTTTAACTGTAGAACTAATGACTATCTGTCTTTTGAAACAGACCTCTGAGGAGGTAAGGAAGTATATACACAAGTAACAATGCTATCTTAAAGATTTATAGGAAAAGGGTGGATCTGACAAGCAGTTAACTATGAACAAAGAAGATGTGCAACCTCCTTGGACCCCTGCTGATGCCCAGATGTCTGTGGTCACCAGTCACCTCTGGACTTTAACTCCTTCCCTGTTCCCCTTTCCCCCAACATAAAAGGAGCCTAAAAATCTATCGACTTAGGGTGCTTTAGAACACTAGTCCACCATCGTCTTGGTTTACTGGCTCCCTGAAACAAAGTCATCTTCCTTGCCCCAACACCTTGTCTCTCAACTTGTTGGCTGCTGTGCAGTAAGCAGTATGAGCTTTGGACTCAACTGCAGTATCAGAGGGGAGACTTGCCACTCTGGGAAAAAAAAAAAATCCCCTATTTGCATGTCTTGGGCCATTTCAGTGAGTATTTAGAGAGGAGATTCAGAAGTCTAGGCTAAAACCCAATTTTACCTGGCAGTGTTCTGCTTGTCTATCGCTCCAAAAAATAACACTCAAAATTCAGGGGTGTGAAACAATCACAATCATTTATTATTATCCCTCATGATTCTGGTGATTGACTGGGCTCAGCTAGTTAGTTCCCACTCAGAATGTGTCAACTGGCTACCATGAGACAGCGATCATACTGGAGTGGCCTTGAAGGCTTCCTAGTCACATGTCTGGACTAGGGACAGGGAAAATTCAAACTGCTGGGGCATGAAACAGCCAAAGCTCCTTGACTCTTTATTTTCATGGGTTCTATTTACATGATCTCTGCAACATGGTGGTTTCAGGGCTGCTGTACTTATATACTCCAAAGGCACATGTTCTGAGCAAGAGAGCTAACCGATGCCTAGAGCTAGATGACCAGGTCTCCTTTTAAGACCCAGTTTTGAAAGTCACATAGCATTACTTTGGTTGTGCAGTCACAGAAACCCATCTAAGAAGCCTACCTGGGTTCAAGGGGAAAGGACTTAGATGCCACCTCTTGATTGAGGTGGGGGGCAGGGTTTTTGGAAGAGCACATGGGACTGAACATATTGCTGCTGCAATTCTGAAAAATACAATCTGCAGCAGGAAGTTTAATGCAACTTGTAGAATTAATAAATGATTGTATACCATTAATAGTAACACTTCTTGACACCTACTCTATGAGAGTATCTAACTCATAGAACCGTGTGAGGATTAAATCATTAATATCATATATTTAAAGCACCTAGAATACTGACTGGCACATAGTGAGTGCACACAGTAAGTAAATGTTAGCTGTACTCTATAGTTAAGAAAAATTAGAAGTCCGTAACTATAGTATTAACTAATTACCCTTCCCCATCATTCAATTCTCAGTTGTTCATTCTGCTATTCCCTTTTTTTAGAAAAAAGTTTCTTGGTTTATGTCCTTGTTTAGGTGGAAAAGCTTTCACCATCTGAAAACTTCTTAAGAAAAGGTACATGGGAGATAAATATTTTGAAATTGTACGTGTCTGGAATATATTTACCCCCACATTTGACTGCTAATTTGTATGTGTATGAGAATCTATGTTAGAAATAATTTTCTCTCAGCATTTTATTTACTTATTTATTTAATTTATTTAGATACAGAGTCTCGCTCTATCACTCAGGTTGGAGTGCAGTGGTGCCATCTTGGCTCACTGAAACCTCCAGTTCCCACGTTCAAGTGATTCTCATGCTTCAGCCTCCTGAGTATCTGGGATTACAGGTGACCACCACCACGCTTGGCTAATTTTTGTATTTTTTAGTAGAGATGGGATTTCACCATGTTGGCCAGGCTGGTCTTGAACTCCTGTCCTCAAGTGATCCACTCACCTTGGCCTCTCAGAGTGCTGGGATTACAGGTGTGAGCCACTGCACCCAGCCTACTCTCAGCATTTTAAAGACATTATTCCATTGTCTTTCAGTTTCATGTGTTGCTACTGAGAAATCAGATGCCATTCCGATTCTGGATCCTTTATGTGAAACCTTATTTCCTCCTGGGTACTTGTAAGATCTTCCCTATGTCCTCAGTCTTCTAAAGTTTTATCACAATGTGCCTTGGTGTGGTTCTGGTTTTGTCCATTGCACTGTGCTCAGTGAGCACTTTCAATGTGGAAATTCATGCTCTTTAGTTCTCAAAATATATAATTGAATTATTTAATTCATTTCTTCCCCTGTTTCCCAGATGTCCAAGGCTGGCTTTCTAACCTTCTTATCCTTTCTTGTTTCTTTCTCTTCTCTTTGCTTTCTGTCTATGCATTCTAGGATATTTTCTAACTTTATCTTCTTAACATTCTACTCAGTTTTTTATTTTTGCTATCAGATTTTTAATTTAAAAGAGCTGTGTTTGGTTCTATGAGTGTTCCTTTTTTAGGGTATTTATTTATTTACTTATTGAGATAGTGTCTCGCTATGTCACCCAGGCTAGAGTGCAGTGGCTGTTCACAGGTGTGGTCATAGCCTCAAACTCCTGGGCTCAAGTTGTCCTCCTGCCTCAGCCTACCAAGCAGCAGGGACTACAGGCTCATGTCATCGCACCCAGCTTTTCTGTTTTATTTGATCTTTCTCAGAGAAGATCAATAATAGATTTCTCAGTTTTCTTCTCCCCCTATACTCTTTTTCTTCCTTTTCTCTTTTTTCCTGTTAGCATGTTTTGGGTTCTGTTTTTAATGTCAGATCCTTCCCCTCCATTGTGATGACCTTCAGCTGCCTGCTCTTACTTAAGTGTGCCAGATTTAGCAACAAAAAGAAAGAAAAAAAAGACAGGACATCTGGTTAAATTTGAATTTTAGATAAACAATGAATAATTTTTAGTATAAGTATGTCTCATGCAATATTTGGACATACTTATAGTACATAAGTATTTTATATTTTAGTAAAACATTACTTGGTGTTTAACTGAAAATCAAATCTAACTAAGTGTCCTGTATTTTATCTCGCAACTCTAAGAGTGAGGTCTACAAAGCTGCCTGGAAGCCCTGAGTGCGTGTGTAAGTGGGTGGGGCTTGACAAGGGTGAGTTTACCAACAGGTTGCTCCAGTTTCATTGCATAAATGATTACATCTCTTCAGGTCTTTCCTCTTAGATTCCCCAGAGGAAAGTATTCCAAACTCTCCATCCCGGTGAGTTTGAACTTGGCTGCCAGAGTTCTAGGAGCCAAGCGGGAAGAATACCAAGCAGCTCAGTAGACATCATCTTAAGTTTCATATGGCTCTTCAATTTCAGTACAGTAGCCCTAGTCTTGTGTTAATCTCATGGCCTTGATGAAAGATGGCTGCAAATTCTTTGCACCCTCCCACCCCTCCCCACTCAGGGATGGAGCCTAATCCCCTTGCCTTAAATCTAGACTGGCCCTAGTGACTGGCATGATTTATAGAATGCAACAGAAATAATGTTCAACAGCTTCCAAGCGTGCATAGGAAGGCTTGTAACTTCTGCCTGGATGTCTTGGAGTATCCTTTCTGGAAACCCTGAGCCTCCATGAAGGAAATCTGACCCTGAGCCTGCCATGTGAAGGGGCATGTGTAGATGCTCTAGTTTACCGTGCCAGTTGAGGCCAACCTTCCAGCTCTTCTTATCATGGTACCCAATATGTGAGTTCTCCAGACTGGCCCATCTGCCAGCTGGATAACACCAAGTGACCTTTCTTGATGCCAGGTGGAACAGAAGAATTGCTCAGTTCAAATTCAGACCCACAAAATCATGAGATATAATGGTCACTGTTTTATGTAACCTTCAAGTGTTGGGGTGGTTTTTTAGGCAGCCTTAGATAACCAGAACACCTCGACTACATCTGGTGTCCCCATTCCAGAGAGCCACTGCATGATTCTTCAGAGAACATGCTTCCAATCATCCATCCCCGTGGAAGAGGGACAGTGGCCGCTGTGCAGTGTTGGGGATGCTGACTGCTTCTTGTACAGACTTACAAGAAATCGTCCTGGGTTTAGTCTCACCTACACACCCACTTTCAGACACATCCAGTGCAGCAAACTCTCCTATCCCGAGAAATCCTACTGTCATGTTGCTTCTCGGTTTTCCCTACTCCTGGTTTGGAAGTCGGCTTTCTGAGGTCTGTTAAGTCAGTTATCACCTGTCCATGTGCTTTCCAGGTTCCAAACTCTTATTATTTTTCCTCTCTTGTTCCCTTGTCCTTGTGAGATTTTTAATTTTTTTTTATTTAAAAAAGTGGTTTTTTTAGGGGGGTGGGGTGGGGACAGAGTCTCACTCTGTCACCCAGGCTGGAGTGCAGAGGCATAGCTCACTGCAGCTTCAAACCCCTGGGCTCAAGTGATTTTCCTGCCTCAGCCTCCCCAGTAGCTGGGACTAGAGGCGTGCGTCACTAGGCTTGGCTAATTTTTTTTTTTTTTTTAAAGAGACATGGTGGGTGGGAGAGAGAGTCTCATTATGTTGCCCAGGCTGATCTCGAACTCCTGACCTCAAGCCATCCTCCCACCGTGGCCTTCCAACGTGCTGGTGTTACAGGCGTGAGCCACAGCACCCAGCCCTATCTTTAATTTAAAGGCTCCTTGGAGTGGAATTTCAACAATTATATTAATTTTTTAAATACTCTTAGATCAGGTTTCCTGGAAACAGAGCCTGACCCTAGGATTCTTGTGCAAGTGCTGTAGTGAGGGTATTCTCGAGGGAAGCCTCCGAGTAAGTGAGGGAAATAGGATAGGCCAGAGGGAGAAACTGAGCAAAGATATGGTTTCTGATGAAGTTTATCCTCAGTCTGATCCCATGGGAACTCTGGCATATGAAGGGTACCACAGATTTACTCCTGGCCTTTTATAAGCTAAAAAAGTTAGCCTCTGGCCATGGCTTCCTCAGTCTGGTCTGAGTGCAGATGTCAGCAGATGGGGGCAATGAAGGGGCAGTGACCTGGGGCTGGATGCACCCACCTAGTAAAGGTTATTTACGCGGGGTGCCAACGCATCTACTTCATTCCTAAACTTTATTTTTTTCATGTAGCTTAATTTTTTCTTTCTTTTTCTTTTTTAGGGACAGGTTTTCGCCATGTAGCCCAGGATAATCTCCCAAACTCCTAGCCTCAAGCAACCACCTGGGCCTCCCAAAGTGTTGGGATTACAGTCTGAGCCACCTCACCCGGCCTAATTGTTGCTTGTAAGGGATGCAGTGTCTCTCTAATCTTGCTTAAGAAATGAATTATCTGTATTTCATTTTTTTTCCTACTGTTTGCCCTTTAATTTTTTGTTTTGTTTTGTTTTTGTTTTTGTTTTTGTTTTTGTTTTGAGACAAGGTCTCACCCTGTCGCCCAGGCTGGAGTGCAGTGGTGCAGTCATAGCTCACAGCAACATTGAACTCCTGGGTTTAGAGTGATCCTCCCGCTTCAGCCTGGCTAGTAGCTGGGACTACAGGCGTGGCTATGCACCCGGCTAATTATTTATTTATTTTTTGTTTTCTTTTCTTTTTTTCTTTCTTTTTCTTTTCTTTCTTCCTCTTTTTTTTTCTTTTCTTTTTTTTTTTTTAGACAATGTCTCACTCTGTCGCCCAGGCTGGCGTGCAGTGGCGCAATCTCAGCTTACTGAGCCTCTGCCTCCCGGGCTTGGGTGTTTATCCCACCTCATCCGACTGAATAGCTGGGACTACAGGCGCATGCCACCACACCCGGCTATATATATATATATATATATATATATATATATATATATATATATATTTTTTTTTTTTTTTTTTTGAGATGGGATTTCACCACATTGGCCAGGCTTATCTCGAACTCCTGGGCTAAAGTGATCCACTTGCCCTGGCCTCCCAAAGTGCTGGGATTACAGGCATGAGCCACTGTGCCCAGCCTTAATTTTTTAAGTTATCATATGCAGATAAAAGAGGCAGAACCAGTTTTAGTATCCAAATCAGTCTGATCCTAAAACCCGTGCTCTAAACCATATTAAACCACCTTTTAAAATTACATCTTAATGAAATAATTTAATGTTACCTCTCCAGCTTTAAGGGTGCCATTAACCACTTAGATTTTGATGTGTCGGATGGAAAACACTCCCCAAACGGGCTATTCTCTGTTTTTTAAAAAAACTGAATTTGCATATAGACTCAACGGATTCATTCTGCAAGCATTCACTACGTGGCGAAATCGGTGCTGGGCATGGGTGCAAAGACGACCTAGCCCTAGTTGGTGTCTTCAAGAGGCTGCGTCCAGCAGGGGAAGCAGATATGAAAACACAAAACTATTACAAGGGATGAGCGCCGCGCCAAGCCGAACCTGGGAGCTACGGACAGTGTCTAAACTTTAGTCACTCACAGGAGTACAAAGATCCGGGGCTGCTCCTAACTCCTACTCCAAAGCTTTCCCGGCCTGCTGGGCGCACAGGGAAGAGGGAAGTGCTGGAAACTTTTGGGAATGTGTGTTTTCATGTGAAAGAGGGGAATGAAATGTACCCTTCAGATTTCACTTTCTACTTTTCCGGCCACGGGCTCGGCACGACCTGCCGTTGGGAGACAAACGGTTTCCCGAGGTGGGGGGAAGCGCGGATTTGCCGCGGGACTCCGGCTTGGCGCGGAGCTGGGCGCGGCAGGCGCAGGGAGGAACTGGCGAGGTGGCCCGGGCTCGGCCCTCCGAGGGTGTGGAGCGCCCAGGAAACGGGACCCCAAGAATCCAACTGCTCCCGCCCTGCGTGGCCAGGAGCGGGGCTGGCGATACTGGGGACACTGTCCAATCCGGGCAGGGGGCGAGGCCGGGGGACCGGGCGGGCCTGGGGAGCAGGCACGTGTGGAGGGCGGACCCGCCGGGGGTCGAGGCCTGCCTCTCCGAGAGCTCCTGGCGCGGCCGTCCCGGCCCGGGGCCCCAGGTGCGCTTCGCCTAGAGAGGGATTTTCCGGTCTCGTGGGCAGAGGAACAACCAGGAACTTGGGCTCAGTCTCCACCCCACAGTGGGGCGGATCCGTCCCGGATAAGACCCGCTGTCTGGCCCTGAGTAGGGTGTGACCTCCGCAGCCGCAGAGGAGGAGCGCAGCCCGGCCTCGGTACGAGGGGTAAAGGGGCTCCGGGCCGGGGGTCCTGGGCTCAGGGAACGGGGAGCGTGGCCCGGGAGCGTCTCGCGGGGATGCCCGGCTCCGCGCTGCACCCCAGAGTGGGTGCTCGCCGCCGGCTTGCGGGCAAGCCCGGGCGGCCACAGGGTGGAGGGGGCCAGCGGGCCCTGGACTTGCTCCGGGTGGGCGAGAGGGAGGCGAGCGCGGTGCTTAACCGCTGGCACCATCCAGGACATCCAGCATCCAGGGCCGCTTACACAGCTCAGGACGCGGGTCAGAGACCACGGCAGTTATTTATTCAGTCCATGTGCTGGGCTTTGCATCAAAAAGAAAGGACCGAGATAATCTTGCCTGTAGCTAACTCCGCCTAACACCTCTTACAGTTTACTTTTTAATTCTTTACTCCATTTAAGAAACTTACTCCTTTCTCCTAGATCCTTACCACTTTCTTACCTTCTCATGTGTCTAATGCCCTCGGCACAGTGCCCGGCACATCGGAGTCTGATTATTATAGGGTCCATGACTTGAGTTGGCTGGTGGCGCAGTCTCAGCATTTTGTCATGACTTTGACCAGCTGGAGACTTTGGTGCCAAGGAGGAAGGCTTCTCAACAATTTACCGGCAGAAGTGCCCCCCGGGGCAATGCAAGTCTTCTGAGCTGACAGAGCAGAGTGGGTCCTGCATAACTCGTGCTTTACATGGAACTGGGCATCTGCTCTCTCCTGCTGACAGTGGGAAGGATAGATAAGGTGTCCCTCTCCAAGTTATCCATTCTCCTGCTCACCACTCCATGACACCCCACCACCCCCTTCCATTCCCTACTGTTTGCCCTTTAATTTTTTGTTTTGTTTTGTTTTGAGACGAGGTCTCACTCCTGTAGCCCAGGCTGGAGTGCAGTGGCTGGATACAGTTCACTCTGCCTCCCAGGCTCAGGTGTTTCACCCACCTCAACCTCCTGAGTAGCTGAGACTACAGGCGCATGCCACCACGTGCCTATAGTCTCAGCTATTCAGGAGGTAACTGGTAACTCTATTGATAACCAAACCCTAGATTTTTTTTTTTTTTGAGATGGAGTCTTGCTCTGTTGCCCAGGCTGGAGTGCAGTGATATGATCTCTGCTCACTGCAACCTCCGCCTTCTGGGTTCAAGAGATTCTCCTGCCTCAGCCTCCCGAGTAGCTGGGACTACAGGCGTGTGCCAACACGCCTGGCTAATTTTTGTATTTTTAGTAGAGATGGGGTTTTAACATGTTGGTCAGGCTGGTCTTGAACTCCTGACCTCAGGTGATCCACCTGCCTTAGCCTCCCAAAGTGCTGGGATTACAGGCATGAGCCACCGTGCCCAGCGGCCAAACCCTAGGTTTTTAGTTGCCAGGGAATTCTCAGACACAGGTGGAAGAGCAAGTAGGAGAGGAAGTGGACAGGGATAAGAAAACGGATAACCCCATGACCCAAGAGCTGCTGACTCTCCAGAGCCCTATCAGGCCAAGGCCATCCTCATTCAGCTCATGTGAGATTTCTGTTGATTGAAGATATAGACACAAGTACACCCCTGCCCCCACCCACACATAGACAGGCACAGACACACAACTACTGGATCAAGGGCTTCTGTGAATTTCCCTCCTAGATGTTCTTGCATTTGGTTAGGGATAATGTTTCTCTGCAAGCAATTTAGAGAGTAACCCGCACAGTCAAGCCATGTACCACTCCAGGCCTTGGTGTTTAAAGGGTGAGCCTCCTGGTCATCCCCAGGCTCATGTCCAGTGGCATGTTTCTTTGTTTATGTCCAGCCACTCATTTGTTTTCCTGAGCTCATTTATTATCTGCTTGTAGACTAAGCCTGCTTTTCTCCAAGGGAGATAAAGATGAGTGGCAGGCACTGGGGATTGTGGGCAGTGTGCCAGGGAGTACCTGAAGTTCCAGAATAAACAAGGGGTGGGGAAGCCTGGGCAACATAGCAAGACCCCGTCTCTACAAAAATTTTAAAAATTACCTGGGCATGGTGACAGCCACCTGTAGTCCCAGCTACTTGGGAGACTGGGAGGGAGTTTTGCTTAAGCCCAGGAGTTCAAGGCTGCAGTGAGTTATGATCACACCTTTGCACTGCAGCCTGGGTAATAGAGTGAGACGCTGTCTGAAAAACAAACAAACAAACAAACAAAAACAAGAGGAGGAGATTTTCTTTGAGTGTCATTTTTACACAAATATTTGAAATTAAAAAACACTTTTTATACTAAAACAATCACAGATATATTTTGAAGTAGAATCCAAAAATTGTATACCTTTTAAATCTAAAACAAGAAACCTCAAAAACATTTTGCTTGGGATTTGGGCTGCAATTTGGTCCAAACCTAGCCCTTGAGGGTTTGTTTTCACTGCAATTAGGGCTACTTATGGAGGCAGTTTGATAGACACTGCAGTGTCCTCCCTGGAGCAACTTTGAGTAACACTCATCCTAGGCTGTCTTATCTAATCTTCACTTCAACCTGCAATGGGGTTATTAACGTTGGTTTACAGCTGAGGATCCCAAGGTTCCATATCATAATCCTTGGTCAAGTTCAGACCATTTGTGAACGAAAGCTTAAATCCAGCTGCCAGGATACAAAAGCCTGTTCTCTTACCCTCTCCGCTCTACCATAACTCCATCAGTGCTTGGTTCATAGTAATTTGGATTTGTGGCTTCGTAGATTGTTAACTAAATCTTGAACAAGTGTTTTTCTTTTTCTTATTTTCTTCTTGTCAAGCTGATATGAAATGGGGTTGAATGAACAAGAACTGTTTCAACTGGAAAGGGAGCACACCGCTGTTGTCCCAGCTACTTGGGAGCCTGAGGCAGGAGGATACCTTGAGCCCAGGAGTTTGAGACTGCAGTGAGCTATGATTGTGCCACTGCACTCCAGCCTAGGTGACAGAGTGAGATCCTGTCTCTAAATAAAAAGAAAAAAAAATAAGTTTGCAGTGAGTGTGAGGGGTGCATGCTAGCCAACAGCCCTAAATGCCAGAGGGGTTTGACATGTGGATAAGGGAATAAACTTCCTCTTTGAGGTGTTTGGCAGAGCTGGGTGGTGGGCTCTGGTTGAATTTGAGGAAGTAGCTTTTAAAACCCATAGGCTGGGTGGCCTTGATGTTGGCGAGAGCTCTGTCATTACAAGTTTAGGCAGAGGTTCACAGCCCTTTTCTGATGGAGCTGGGAAGGGTTAGCAGGTTAAGCTCAGTTAACTTCTAAATCTATAGTTCCCAAACTTCAGGGTGCATCAGAATCACCCAGGAAGCTTGTACAATATGCAGATTCTGCTTATTTAAGCAGCACCTTGGATGATTGTGATTCAGGCCTCACTTTGAGAAACTATGCTTTTTTTTTTTTTTTTTTTTTTTTTTTTTGAGACAGAGTCTTTCTCTGTCACCCAGGCTGGAGTGCAATGGTGCCATCTCAGCTCACTGCAACCTTTGCCTCCCAGGTTCAAGCGATTCTCCTGCCTCAGCCTCCTGAGTAGCTGGGTCTACAGGTGCATGCTACCACACCCAGCTAATTTTTGTATTTTTAGTAGAGGTGGGGTTTCACCATATTGGCCAGGCTGGTCTCGAACTCCTGACCTCAGATGATCTGCTTGCATCAGCCTCCCAAAGTTCTGGGATTACAGGTGTGAGCCACCACGCCCGGCTGAGAAACTATGCTTTAGAAACACTTATATGAATATGTGCATACTTCATAAATTGAATAAAGCATTAATAAAAACATATCACCTTCCCAAGGAAACTTAGGTTTTGGTCATTATGTATAAACTCTAGGTAATGTGGTAAATGCTAAAACCTTCCTTCTCAAGGATAGTTCTTTTGTTTGTTTGTTTGTTTTTGAGGCAGAATCTTGCTCTGTCACCCAGGCTGGAGTGCAGTCATGCGATCTTGGCTCACTGCAACCTCTGCCTCCCAGGTTCAAGTGATTCTCCTGCCTCAGCCTCCCAAGTAGCTGGGATTACAGGCACACGCCACCATGCCAGGCTAATTTTTGTATTTTTAGTGGAGACGGGGTTTCACCATGTTTGCCAGGGTGGTCTCAAACCCCTGACCTCATGATCCGCCCGCCTCGGCCTCCCAAAGTGCTGGGATTACAGATGTGAGCCACTGCACCCGGCCAAGGATAGTTCTTTATTATACCAATCACATCTCCCTTGTGATTTGATTAACAGGTTTTTTTTTTTCCCTGCAAACTCACCACATAGTCTTACAGTGCTAACACCTCTAGAACAATGTAGAGCTCCAACTAAAGGTTTTTTTGTTTGTTTGTTGTTTAACTTAATTGAAACTGAATAGATTACTACATTAATTCCCTGAGGAATTTAGGATTTCTATCTAAGGCTTGTTGTTGGTTTTATCGGGAGTAATTTATTAGTGTTTGGTTTTGTTTGAACTGGACTGAGAGCTTTTGCTATGGGAACCTGAACCACCACCTTTGAAGAATTCTTTTTAAAGATTCAAGTTGTTTGATGTCAGTAAATTGCCATAATGCTTCTTGGTCCACACTGCTTGACGTGAAAAAAACAGAGTGAATATTATATTGCAGCTAAGTGTCAGACTGTAAATTACTATAGAAAAGACCTTCTACAGCCTGGTCAACATGGTGAATTCTGTCTCTACCAAAAACAAACAAACAAATGAAAAAAAAACTATAAAAATTAGCCAGGTGTGGTGGTACACTCCTGTAGTCCCAGCTATATGGGAGGCTGAAGTGGGAGGATCACTGGAGCCCAGGAGGCAAAGGTTGCAGTGAGCCAAAATTGCACTACTACACTCCAGCCTGAGTGACAGCAAGACTCTGTCTCAAAAAACAAAAACGAAAAATCCTTCCATTTTCCTCCTCCTCCCCACGCAATAACTAACCCTTGAGGCCTAGAATAAACACACAGAACAAGCAGCCTGACATGTAACAGAGCAGGAAGCCCCCCCATGTCCACCTCTACCTCATTTTGTCAAGTCATCAAGAGACCTCCAGGCCCAGTCACTGTGAATTCATTCCTCTGGGTTTAGGCACTCACCTCCCTCCCACCCCAGAGAGGTAGCGTATTAAATCATTAACAGAATCTAATATAAAGGGGCCCTGTGATTACTGGGAACAAGTTCTCCTGATTTATATGCGATTGAACCATCTTCCCTGGAGTAGGTCCTTTAGAGCTATAAGCCCTTGCCATGATCAGCCCCCAGCATCTTCTCTCTTACTCCTCCTCTACAGGGGACTTCGGAAAACATTTTCTGAGTCTTACCCAACTTTAGCTTCTGCTATTGCTACTTTTTGATGCTGTGCAAGCACCTGTTGACTCAGTGGTTCTCACCCTTCTTGGAGTCACAGACCCTTATAAGAATCTGACTGAAGCCATGGATCCTTTCTTGATAAAAATAAATACACACTTAACAATTTTCGTACAATTTCAAGGAGTTTATAGACACACTTCTAAACTCAGTCATGGATACAGGTTGAGCAATGTGTAATGAGTTGCAGTCAAAACTACACAAAATTGTTACTGTTTTAATTTTCAGAAAGGGGGTCTTGCTCTGTAGTCCAGCCTGGAGTGCACTGGTGTAATCATAGCTCACCGTACCCACAAACTGCTGGGTTTAAGCAATCCTTCCACTTCAGCCTCTAGAGTAGCTGGGACTACAGGCATGCCCAGCTTATTATTATTATTATTTAAAAATTTTTTATAGATAGGGTCTTACTATGTTGCCTAGGCTGGTCTCAAACTCCTGGGTGATCCTCCTGCCTTGGTCTCCCGAAGTGCTGGGATTACAGGCATGAACCACTGGCCCGAAATTATTTTAAAATATTGTATAAAATTGCTGTGGGGGACAAGAGAAAGGATCCCCTTTGCCCTCTGAAGGTTTGCTGAAAAATCAACTCACAAAAGGAGATAATTAGAGAAAAGGCAAGCCAGGCGCGGTGGTTCATGCCTGTAATCACAGCACTTTGGGAGGCTGAGGCGGGTGGATCACGAGGTCAGCAGATCGAGACCATCCTGGCTAACATGGTGAAACCCCGTCTCTACTAAAAAAATACAAAAAAAATTAGCCGGGCATGGTGGCGGGTGCCCGTAGGCCCAGCTACTCGGAAGGCTGAGGCAGGAGAATGGTGTGAACCCGGGAGGCAGAGCCTGCAGTGAGCCAAGATCACGCCACTGCACTCCAGCCTGGGCGACAGAGTGAGATTCCTTCCGTCTCAAAAAAAGAAAGAAAAAAAAATGAGAGAAAAGGCGCACATGCGGAAAATACATATATTATGGGGGAATATTAATTTTGCATTATTTTTCATTAATTTTACATTATATTAATATATTAATTATAAAATTATAACTATCTTTTATAAATTATATTACATAAATTATGTTGATTTACATTATTAATTTTACATATTAATTTCACATTAATTTTATATTAATACATATTTTTTGGGGGAATATTCATTTTCCCTCATATTATACATGAAGGAAAATCACAGAGTGAATTTACTTAATATTCCAGTGGGGTGCAGATGCTTGTATACCCTACTTCTTTTTTTTTTTTTTAATACAGGGTCTCACTCTGTTGCACAAGGCTGGAGTGTAGTGGCATGATCGTGGCTCACTGCACCCTCGACCTCCCAAGCTCAGGGGATCCTCCCATCTCAGCCTCCTGGGTAGCTGGGACTATAGGTGCATGCCACCACACCTGGCTAATTTTCTGTATTTTTTGTAGAGACGAAGTTTTGCCATGTTGCCCAGGCTGGTTTCCAACTCCTGGGCTCAAGTGATCCACCTGCCTCAGCCTCCCCAAGTACTGGGATTACATGCGTGCACCACTGTGCCTGGCCTACACCCTGCTTTTTAGAGGAAAGAGAGTTGGGGAAGTGTGGGTGTTTTAGGGAGGTAGCATCTGATGTTTGGGGGAATTCAATTGGCTCGAAGAACATACAATGGTCTGGGACAGAGCCTCTTGGGCCCACAGAACAGACAATGGTTTGTGACAAAAGTCCATCCAGGTGTGTTGACAGACTTTTGTCTTTCCTACTGCAATATGAATTCAGCTAATGAAAACTCAGGGAAGGGACTAGGGATAATGGTTTCCTTTTTTGGTAGGTCCAGACTTTAGTCAGATAAGGGAACTTCAGAGAACAACTTTGGGAGAGACAGAGGATTGAGAGACAGGAGGTAGGAGGGGGGATGTCTTTGGTTCAGCATGTCAAAGCACCATATTTTGATATCAGTTTCTGAGCCCCAGCAGACATACACATTGCAGCCTTGTTTGTAGTAGCAAAATAGTAGAAACAACCTAAATATCAGTAAAGATCTGGTTAAATTATGGAACATCTATGCAGTGTAATACTATGTAGCTGTTAAAAAATGGTGCAGGTTGATAGGAACTGATATAGAATGATAGTGAAGATATTTTTTAAAAAGTAAAGTACAGCTGTGTGTGGTATGCTACCATTTTGGTGTATAAAAATGATGGAGGCTCTCACACCTGTAATCTCAGCACTTTGGGAGGCTGAGGCAGGCGGATCACTTGAGGTCAGAAGTTTGAGACCAGCCTAGCCAACATGGTAAAACCCTGTCTCTACTAAAAATAAAAATAAAAAATAGCTAGGTGTGGTAGTGCACGCACGTAATCCCAGCTTCTAGGGAGGCTGAGGCAGAAGAATTGCTTGAACACAGGATGGAGGTTGCAGTGAGCCGAGATCATGCCACTACACTCCAGCCTGGGTGACAGAGCGAGACTCTATCTCAAAAAAAAAAAAAAAAAAGATGGAGGCTGTCTATATTCTCATATGCTTATTACTGCATTAAATACTTCTAGGAGGATACACAGGAAAATTATACGAGTGGTTGCCTGGGGAGGGGGAAGGAAAGTCTTACAGACTTGTTGTTATGTACTTATTTGTACTATTTTGAATTTGTTATGTTTATGTATTACCAATTAATTTAAAAAAAATAGTGTTACAGATATCACCTGCCCATTGAACATTGTTTGTGAAGAAGGAGAATTAAATAGAAATGAAGAATGTATAATTATCAGATTTTCCAACCTTAAAATTAACATTCAATCATATACTTCCTTATATGTGTACAAAGGACTAGCATGCAAGTATCCTTCAGTTTCCAATGAGTTGAAGCAGCCACCGCTCATTCTTGCCGTGTGTTTCACTTGGGTAGCTGGTTCCAAAAAGAATGTAAAGTGCCTCTAGTTGGATGGTGGAGAAAGTTCTGCTTTTGGTTTTGTTTTGTTTTTGTTTTTCTAAGACAGGGTCTCACTCTGTCACCCTGGCTGGAGTGCAGTGGCACAACCATGGCACACTGCAGCCTCAAACTCCTGGGCGCAGGTGACCCTTCCACCTTAGCCTCCCAGGTGGCTGGAACTATAGGCACGCGCTGCCACACCCAGCTAATTTTTTGTATTTTTTGTAGAGACAGAGTTTTACCACGTTTCCCAGGCTGGTTTCAAACTCCTGGAGTCAAGCCATCTGCCTGCTTCAGCCTCCCAAAGTGCTGGGATGACAAGCATGAGCCATGGTGCCTGACCTAGCTCTGTTTTTAAATGGTCTGATTGGTTCCAGTGTGTCTTTAGCTGCAGAAGCAGAGAGAGGAGATAGATGGGATAAATCAGGGCCTGTAGACTAGGTAGACCTGCTACGGCAGGGGCCTTGGTCAGAGAAATGTCTCCCAGTGATATCAATGGCCATGGGCACTGAGGGGCCTGACCTTGGCTTTGGAGCCTGGACCCCTGTCTTCAGCCAGACTATGTCTTAGTCTGTGAGGGACCTGCCTCTCTCTGCTGGAGATGTTGATAGCTAATGTTCACCAAGTGTCTTCTATGATCCTGACCCTGTGCCAGACATCTGGTATGATATTTTATTAAATTTTCACCCATATTAGGTGGGTACTAGTATTATCATTGCCAATGTAAGATGAGGAAACTGAGGCACAAAGGGGTTGAGTAATTTGCTCAAAATTGCACACTGATGAGCGGCACAGCCAGGATTTGAACTTGTCAGTATGACTCTATATCCTATGCTTTACCACTCTGTATAATAGGTTAAAAGTGGGGGAATCAGGCCAGGCGCAGTGGCTCATGCTTGTAATCCCAGGCTAAGACAGGTGGATTGCCTGAGCTCAGGGGTTCGAGACCAGCCTGGGCGAAACCCTTTCTCTACCAAAGATATAAAACAATTGGCCAGGCATGGTGGCACACTCCTGTAGTCCCAGCTACTGGAGAGGCTGAGGTGGGAGAATCGCTTGGGCCTTGGAGGTAGAGGTTGCAGTGAGCCAAGATCATGCCACTGAACTCCAACCTGGATGACAGAGTGAGACCCTGTCTCAAAAAAAAAAAAAAAATACAAAGTGGGGAAATCAGCAGAAAAAGACAGGGCTGGGAGATTAAGCTATGGGGCTGAATTCTTTCAGAGGGGAAGGAGGAGAGCCTAAGTCCAAACCACTTGTCCAAGATGAACTTGATATTGATTTAGGTCATTCTGAGTATCCAGGGGATCCAGGTGAGGAGTGGAGAGCAGAGGCTGAATCAGGACCATGTGCTGCATCATGACTCTGGTGGCCCATCCTTGTGGGATCAAGACTTAGGGCAGCATCTAAAGGCAGGGGAGGCAGCTCAGAACCTTGGCGTAGGGTCTTCGAGAGGTAGGCAGGAGGTCAGTGGCCTCTGCCAAATGGGCAAAGGTGCATTTATTTATTATATATGTAAGTGGCGGGCACTAGAGATTCAAGAATGAAACACACTGACTCAGGGAGATAAGTAAATCAATAATTCAAAAATCATAGGACTGTATGATCAGTATAATAATTTGATATATATGTGCAGACTGCCATGGAGTAACAGAAGAGGTGCACCTAACTCTATCATTAGTGGTGACAGAAGGCTTCCTGGAGGAGGAAGGTTTATATTGAGCCGGGGCTGGAGAAGAAGGGCTTATGCACAGTTGTGGAGATGAGAAAGCTAAGCCAAAGCACACTGAAGGAATGGCATGTCTGTTACAGCAGGCAAGTCCCAGAGGTGGAGACGGAGGTTCCTTAGAAACTAAGTCCATTCTGTAGGTGTATGGGAGACAGGGCAGATGAGTATTGAGGGACAGGTCCTAGAGGGTCCAAGGATCCCATGTAAGGAACTGCTGGCCTGGAATATAAATCCCTACTTCCCTTTGCGTCTGTTCCAGTGCCTGGCAAAGTTATGTAATAAATGTTTTCAGATAAAATGAAAGTGCTGGGTACCAGGAAGGAAATCAAGGCAGAGATTTAGCCTTGGAGAAACATGACTCCTTGCTTCCCTGCTTACCCTGTCCAGACCTCCAATATTCATCTTCGACATGGTCTCCTTCCCTGATTGACATAATCTGGGTCAGGGGCCTCTCCTACACACTCCTGACACTTTCTGTGATTTCCCCAGCATGGGAATGGGAATGTTCACACCTTATTATATCTGATCACATACCTGCCTCCTCTCTTCAGCTTTGAGCTCCACTGAGGGCAGGGACGATGCAGCCCCCTCTGGCTAGCACAGTGCTGCTGAGCACATACTCGGCCCTTGCTAGAAGTGTGCAGAATGAATGGACAATTTCCCATGGCCTACAAAATTGAGTCCACCCTCTAGGCCTGGCCTGCCACAAAAATGATCCAGTTTTGAAAATTACTTTTGTAGCTCTTGCTCCCTTCATGGTGTCCTTAAACTCCCACTCAACTCCAAGCTAACTAGTCTTTTCCAAATAAGTCTTAATGTTCATAATCATAGCAGGAGCTTTGTTTTTACTGTTTTCTCTGCTTGGAAAATTCTTTCCCTATTGAAATCCCATTATTATTCAAAGCCTAAGTCACTTGAGAGCTCTTTTAATTTCTTAGGGGGACGCTGTCCATCTTCCTCTACCCTGCAATTCGTAATAGTTCTCACATGCCGCTTTGTCTTTAAACTAGTTATGTACCTGTTCTATTTCTCTTAGATTACGTGCTTCTTGAGAGCAAGATCATGTCTCCTCCATCTTTCTCTTGCCATGCCTAGTATATGATAGGGGCAAAATAAATTTTAAGTAAGGACTATGAGTGCCTGCACACATAGTGAGTGGCAGTTTTGGAACTGGGGTCTGAAAACCACTTGCGTGAGAATCAGGGCCTGGGCTGATTCTTATGAGGAGAATGCCAGGGTTGCTTATTTAAACTTGATTAAATGAAGTCTCTGGGGCCCACCCAAGATTTCCAGAGTCAAGGGTCCTCACCGAAAATCTATATTTTAACTGCCCCCACGTGACTTTTGTGTACTTTTGAATTTGAGAACTTTCCTCAGGTAACAAGCTAGACAGATGCTGTACAATCGATATTAAGTAGAATCCTTTTGAAGCTGTAGCTCCAGACATCATGTCCTGACAACATCCAGGGCCAGGAGAAAGGGGGAATTTGGCTGGCTGACTCTGTCTTTTTAGCCTGGAGGAACTTCAAAGCGTCTTAGCAGGTTTGTCCTTATTTCTTTTTGGTCAGAAGTGGGTCACATGGCCACTCCTAACCCATTCATGGCTGTTCAAATGGGGTTGCCTTGGACCACTTATTATTTCCTCCTGGGGCTAGCCCCACCTTCCTGGTTTACCAAACCCAATCTCCAAACAGAAAGAAGTTTCTTCTAAGGAAGAAGGAAAGTGTAGTGGAGGTTGACATTATTGCTGATTCTTGCAAAAAAGTCTGTGCATTGCAATAACTGCTACTATCCCAATTTTATGCCAAAATAAACCAGCTCTCATAGGTGGGGTTAAATCTGGAGGGCAGAACAGGGACTGGAACTTGGTTCTTGTTCTGGATTCTAAGCCTGAATGATCTTCATGACAGCCTATGCCAGCATCCATCTGTGGGAAGAGAATTTAATTTGAAGTTTCACAGATATCATGGAATATCAGATCTGGCCTACCAGGAGTAATGCATGTTTGCAGTGGATGGTTTTGAGAACTCTGCTGTTTAAATAATCTTTGGCAAACACAATATTTCCTAAGTCATGTTTATGCAAGTGTTTTAAAAGTGTTATAACTTCCCCCATTAACATAACTTATCCCCGTTCCCATTTCCTCATACTTGATGTAAGATCATGATTGGCGATCTATACTTACGAAATGCCCATGGTGTGGTTTGGGGACCCTTTCAGACATCAATAGTTTGAGTCTAGAATTATTACTATAGAACCAGGGTTCTCAAACCTCAGCATGTATCAGAATCACCTGGCGGGATTCTTGCACTTTACAAAGATTATTTATTTATTTTTATTTTTTAGAGATGGGGTCTTGGTATGTTACCCAGACTGGCCTCAAACTCCTGCGCTCAGGGATTCTCCCACCTCAGCCTCCCAGTAGCTGAGATTACAGGCACAAGCTACCATGCATGGCCTGGAGGCTTCTTAAAACCCAAACTGCTGGATCCCATCCCCAGAGTTTAGGATTCTGTAGATCTAGGGTTGGGCCTAAGAATTGCACTTTGAACAAGGTCCCAGGTGATGGTGATGCTGTTGGTCTGGAAACCACACTTTTAGAACAAATGATACTGATCTGGGTTTATTGAAAAGATGATATAATAGGATTTTATCATGTGTACCACACACATCCTATCCTTTCCAGGTTCTTTTATGCTCCCTCCTAAGGCTGTCCTGGGGCCTTCCCCTCTGGCTGTGTTTTGCACAGAGGGATTCACCTAGCCTTCTGTATTTTGGTGACTCTAGGCTGGGCTTGTTCTTTGGAAGTGAGAAGGTAGAGTGAGGTCTATGTATCTTCCCTCCAGGCCTGGTTCATTGTCTGTATACGAAGGTGGCTCTAAATGTTGGTCTTGAAATTTTGGTTTCACTTTAAAAGGAATGAAATTCTGTTAGATGGTACAGCATGGACAAACCTTGAAAACATGCTAAGTGAAATAATCCAGACACAGAAGGATAAATGTTACGTGATTCCACTTATATAAAATACCTAGAATAGTCAAACTCATAGAGACAGATAGTGGAATAGAGGTTACCAAGGGCTAAGGTGAGGGGGAAATGGGGAGTTACTGTTTCACGTGTTCGGAGTTTCTGTTTGGAATGATGGAAGAGATCTAGGAATAGATGGTGGTGATGGTTGCAAGACATTGTAAATGTTCTTAATGCCACTGAATTGTACACTTTAAAATGGTTAAAATAGGCCAGGAACAGTGGCTCACGCCTGTAATCCCAGCACTTTGGGAGGCCGAGGCTGGCAGATCACTTGAGGTCAGGAGTTGAAGACTAGCCTGGACAACATGGTGAAACCCTGTCCTTACAAAAATTAGCCAGGCATGGTGGCCTGCACCTGTAGTCCCAGCTACTTGGGAGGCTGAAATAGTAGGATAGCTTGAGCCAGGGAGGTCAAGGCTGCAGTGAGCTGAGATCACACCACTGCACTCCAGCCTGGGCAACATGGTGAGACCCTACCTCAAAAAAATTTTTTTAATGGTTAAAATGGTAAATTTTGCTATATATGTGTTACCATGATTGAAAAAATAAATCTTGCTTTTGTTATTCTTCTATCTCCCAGTGATGTGCTGAATTGTCCTTGTATCAGCCCCTGAGAGCTAGTTGTTAAATTTTTAGAGGTTTTGCAAGCTGATTGTTAAAAATAGCCAGCCGTGATTTAAAATTAAATTATATGAACTAATGAGTAAATAAGTTATATTGAAATATGAATATTTATAAGTAATTTGTATTTAAAACAATTCATCATTTCCTAATTCTTTTTCCTACCTTTTACCATTATCTATGCTCTCGAGGGTATTTATGTCTATTATATCTGTGTGGTGAAACTAGTATTAATGTGTAATGGGGTGCTACTGACCATCTACTCCCAACTCCAAGTTGAGTGACATCACATTAGTAACTTGAAATTGGTCAGGGTGCAAAGATTTACACCAAAAAAGTGGCTATACATCAGGGTGTCCTTTCCTTGGAGAGCTGGCTATTAGGTTTATCAGCATATCCCTGGCCTTACCTTGTGGGTTAGGGTTGGTATAAGTTTGTAGGAATAAAACACCAGTCACTTGGAAGCTACCAGCCCAGCTTTCTTTAATTGAATCCTAACCCTTTCCAAATAGCCCTGCCTTGGGGTGTTTTTGCTGTGCCTAAAAAAAAAGGGTGGTGGCTAAGTTTAGTAGTAGGGGAAGATGAGTCACATAGTCAGCTAGTTACTTTTTAACCTCATGGATGCCTTTCCTCAACTGTAAAATGAAAGGGGTGGGAGAAAAACTAGTAGAAATAAAGTAAGATGATTTTTCTAGCAATGAGGAAGAGATACTTTTTTAAACAAGTTTTTATTACTGATCACAGCCAGTTACAGAGATTTCTTTGTTCCTTCTCTACTTCTACTGTTTCCCTGGACTAGCATTTTTAAAAAGCTTTTATTATGAGCATTTTCCAATATACACCCAAGTGAGAGAATAGCAAAATGAACCGCCATGTAACTATTCATCACCCACCTCAACAGTTACGAACGTTTCACTGAAAAAGAGACTTTTCTAACTATTGAAATATAATAATGAGCAATACAAAGGAAAAGATGGACAGGTATAATTTAAATTTTTTCTTCCAAATTTTGACTATACAAAACTAAAAGAAGAATATTAAATTGGAAACATACTTAGAATTAATTTTTGGTATAAAATATTAAAATTTATAATATATGCATAATGTATATGTCAGTAAAGCACCAAGATCCTAAAAATGGGCAAAAAATACACACCAATAATTCACAAAGAAGAATACAAGTTTTAAAAAAAGAAAGATTCAGTGTTCCTACTACTTATTAAATTAATTAATTAATTATTATTATTTTTTTTTAGACAGAGTCTCACTCTGTTCCCCAGGCTGGCATGCAGTGGACCATCTCGGCTCACTACAACCTCCACCTCCCAATTTCAAGCAATTCTTCTGCCTCAGCTTTCCGACTAGCTGAGACTACAGGCATGTGCCACCATGCCCGGCTAATTTTTTTGTATTTTCAGTAGAGATGGGGTTTCACCATGTTAGCCAGGCTAATCTTGAACTCCTAACCTCAGGTGATCTGCCCGCCTCAGCCTCCCAAAATGCTGGGATTACAGGTGTGAGCCACCGTGCCCAGCCATTTTTGTTTTATATATATATATATATGTATGTATTTTTTTTTTTTTTTGAGATGGAGTCTCGCCGTGTTGCCCAGGCGGAGTGCAGTGGCATGATCTCGGCTCACTGCAAGCTCTGCCTCCTGGGTCGATGCCATTCTCCTGCCCCAGCCTCCCTAGTAGCTGGGACTACAGGCACCTATCACCGCGCCTAATTTTTTGTATTTTTTTTTTTTTAGTAGAGACAGGGTTTCGCCATGTTAGCCAAGATGGTCTCAATCTCCTGACCTCGTCATCCGCCTGCCTCGGCCTCCCAAAGTGCTGGGGTTACAGGTGTGAGCCACCATGCCCAGCCTTTTCTGTTATATTTTTAAAGATAAATCCCAAGAAGTAGAATTCTTGTTGCATGGTGCATACAATTTACTAATGGCCAAATTGCCCTCCAAAAGTACTGTCCAGGGCCAGGCAGGGTGGCTCACGCCTGTAATCCCAGCACTTTGGGAGGCCAAGGTGGGTGGATCACGCGGTCGAGAGATTGAGACCATCCTGGCCAACATGGTGAAATCGGTCTCTATTAATAAAAATACAAAAATTAGCTGGGCATAGTGGTGTGTGCCTATAGTCCCAGCTACTTGGGAGGCTGAGGCAGGAGAATCGCTTGAACCCGGGGGATGGAGGTTGCAGTGAGCCAAGATCGTGCCACTGCACTCCAGCCTGGGCGGCTGAATGAGACTTTGTCTCAAAAAAAAAAAAAAAAAAGTACTGTCCAATTTATACTCCCCATCTGCAGTACAGGAGAGTATACCCAATATTGTGTCTTACTCTTTTTCATCTCTATCCCAGTGTAGTAAATATGAAAACAAATATTTGCAACCTCTTCCTCCTGGGTTCAAGCAATTCTTGTGCCTCAGCATCCGGCATAGCTGGGATTACAGGCGTGCACCACCATGCCCGGGTAATTTTTGTGTTTTTTGTAGAGACAGGGTTTCACCACGTTCGCCAGGCTGGTCTTGAACTCCTGGCCTCAAGTGATCTGCCCATCTTGGCTTCCCAAAGTGCTGCGACTACAGGCGTGAGCTACCGTACCTGACCCCTACTACTAAGGTTAAAAGGAGACCAAGCACAGAGGCTTACGCCTATAAGCCCAGCACTTTGGGAGGCTGAGGCAGGATTGGTTGAGGCCAGAAGCTTGAGACCAGCCTGCTGGGCAATATAGGGAGACTCTACCTCTGCAAAAAAATTTTGAAAATTAGCCGGAAGTGGCGGCACATGCCTGTAGTCCCAGCTACTCAACAGGCTGAGATGGGAGGATTGTTTGAGCCCAGAAGTTCCAGGCTGCAGTGAGCTATGACTGTGCTACTGCACTCCAGCTTGGGTGACAGAGTGAGACCCTGTTTCTTAAAAAAATAAAAATGATAAGGCAAGTTAATAATAATAAGGTTCAATTTTACGCCTAAATATTAAATTAAGAATAAATAAATTGAGCAAGCAAGCTAACTTATGGGTGGTTGGGCTTTGGATATCCTTATAAATTTGGAGGACAACTAGAAATGTTCATAATTATCAGATATCACAAGGAATAAGCCAACAGAAGTAAGTATCTACAAAGCTAATTGTAAAGATTATAGGCCAGGCACAGTGGCTCATGCCTGTAATCCCAGCCCTTTGGGAGGCTGAGCCGGGCAGATCACCTGAAGTCAGTAGTTCAAGACCCGTCTTGCCAACATGGTGAAACCCCATTTCTACTAAAAGTATTCTAAAAATTAGTCGGGTATAGTGACGCATGCCTGTAATCCCAGCTACTCAGGAGGCTAGGGCAAGAGAATCGCTTGAACACGGGAGGCGGAGGTTTCAGTGAGCCAAGATAGCACCACTGCACTCCAGTGACAGAGAGAGACTCTGTCTCAAAAAAAAAAAAAAGATTATAATTCTGAGATAAAAAATATGAACAACCAATAGTAGGGACATTGAGTAAATTATATCAGTTTGATGGAAGACTATAGTAAAATAGTAAAATAATAAATATGGTGATTGTTTAAAATACAGAAAATTAAGTAGAAGAGTAGAACACAAAATTATATACATACTGTGATTACAACTGTGCTGAAACACTGGAATAAACAGAAAGTAGATGATAAGTTTACATTACTTTAAAAAATGTCCTTTACAGTGTTTAAAGTTGATTTAATAATCTACAAAATAAAATGAAAGGGTGAAATAGATGATTGCTAAAGGCTTTCCAGTCTCTAAAATTCTATGAAAGTTAATCATTTGTATTTGTAAGCGTGGAAAGATTCATTATTTTCAACACTGCAGTGAAAAATTCTACCTCTACCTAGATTCTGCAGGGTTTGGAAAACAAGTTTATCAGATCACACAGGTTACTTTAATAATAACAATAATAATAACAGCTAGAGGGAAGGAGAGGTTAATAGTGATAAATAAAACCAGCACTGACTGTCCAGGATGCATACTTCATTGTTACTGCCATAAGATCCTGAGGCTGCTAAAACAAAACCAAAAAATAATTTTTTGGCGTGTACATATATTATCTTTAAAATTTAAAATTAAATAAAGATTAATATTAAAAAGACAATTAGTATTTTGTTTTATCTTTTTTTTGAGACGGAGTCTGGCTCTGTTGCCCAGGCTGGAGTGCAGTGGTGTGATCTCGGCGCACTGCAAGCTCCGCCTCCTGGGTTCACGCCATTCTCCTGCCTCAGCCTCCCGAGTAGCTGGGACTACAGGCGCCCGCCACCATGCCCAGCTAATTTTTTGTATTGTTAGTAGAGACGGGGTTTCACCGTGTTAGCCAGGATGGTCTCGATCTCCTGACCTTGTGATCCACCCGCCTCGGCCTCCCAAAGTGCTGGGATTACAGGCGTGAGCCACCGCGCCCGGCCTGTTTTATCTTTTTTTGTGATTTTTTGAGGTATTAGTTTTACATTTTCTATGACCTCTGCAGTTAGTCTTCATTTCTTTTAGGAAGGATTCCATTTTTATGAAAAAACAATTTCATTGAAACCAAACAGTAGTGAAAAGGGTGATATTTAAATATGAGTTGGTAAGTCGTTTTTGAATACACATATGGTTTAAAAATCTAAAATCTCTTGACACTTGATTAAATAGAGAGAGGGAGGAGAAGGATGGTCATAGAAAATGAATCTTGCCCTTGATGTGATGAGTATGGAATATTTAAGCCAAAATCTGTAGTCTCAAAGGATTTATTGATGTTTTATTGCCAGCCAGTCTTCTTCCCTGTTTAGAATGCTATGTTTTTCTGCCAAACACTGAGGATACCTAATAGTTTCCTAAGTGTTTCTTCTGAATAATTAAGTGGATTATTTTCAGAGATAGACTCTTCTTTTAAGTATTCTGGGGCTTTGTTTTTTTCCCTTGTTTTCTAGCATTTTGACATAGGTGCATATTATGTTTTTCTTTTTATTTTTTAGCAAATGGGGAAATGAAGGCACTGAGAAGATAAATAAACAAGTTTTTGTGTGCGTGATTTAAAGAGATAGTCTGACCATTCGTGTAAAGTGTTCAGAACAGTATCTGGCCATAATAAATGTTCAATCAACATTAGCTATAACAATTATTATCAAATAAGATAAAATATGTGTAGAGTTTGCTATGCAGTAGAAATACAAAGTGAGGCTGAGTGTGGTGGCTCACACTGGTGAACCACTTTGGGAGGCCAAGGTGGGAGGATAGCTTGAGCTCAGGAGTTCAAGGCCAGCCTGGGAAACATAGTGACACCTCGTCTCTATTAAATAAATAAATTAATTAATTAATTAATTAAAAAATAAATATAAAGTAAGCCACAAATGCAAGTTTGAATTGTCTAGTAATTACATTCAAAAAAGTAAAGAAACAGGCAAAATTAACTTAATAATATAGATATATTTTACCCAATATACCCAAAATAATATCATTTCAACATGTAATCAATATAAACATTATTAATGAGATATTTTATAGGCTTCTTTTCGTGCTGTGTTGTAGCAGTCTGATGTGTATTTTAAACTGATAGCACATCCAAATCTGAATGCAAATTTTTCATCAAATGTCTGTATTTAGATTTCATGAAATGTTCAGTTTTCACATCAATTTACATGCTCAAATTATTTCAAACATACTTCAAAAATTTTTCCAATAACTAAATCAAGTACCTAAAATAATTTTCCTTTAATATTTGCATCCACATTGAAAAAACTGATTCATGTTTTTTAAAAGAATTTGACTTCGAAGTGAAAAGCCTCTCGCTTTTAAAACTGCATCTTTCCAAGTTAAGTAAATTCACGAACTCTCTTGTCAATTCCATCTCTTGTTCTTTACTGTGCCAGCCGTGATGCTTCTGCCACTCCACTCAATTGTACATCAGTAACGTGCCTTTGTTTTAAATCTTAAAACGTAGCTGGGTGCAGTGGCTCACGCCTGTAATCCCAGCACTTTGGGAGTCTGAGGTGGTAGGATCGCTTGAGCCCAGGAGTTCAAGACCAGCCTGGACAACATGGTGAGACCCCATCTGTGACAGAGCAAGACGCTGTCTCAAAAAAAAAAAAAAAAAAAAAAAAAAAAAAAAAAAAAAACCTTAAAATGTGTCCATAGCTACTTTTTAACTAGAAAATAATTTAATTATGTTAAAATAACTCGAACTTGTGCTGTCTGTAAAACTTCTTCAAATAAATTGCATCAGTGCCTAGAAAAATATCAAAGTGAATAAATCTGTTGGCACCAACTAGATTAGTGATTATGTGTAATACTAGGAAAGATGCCACATGCTTGACATGTGCCCTACACATACAATGGTTGAAAAATGTAGCCCTACCAGAGCAATAAAGCTGTGTGTAATGGGGAAATATTTCATACTGCATCAATTTCAAAATTTAAATATAATTAAAATGAAACAAAATTTAAAATTTAGTTTCTCAGTCTCTCTAGCCACTTTCAGTTGCTCAGAAACATGCAGCTGGTGGCACCATATTGGGGTATAGAGACAGTCTGTCAAAAGACAGGGTGAGGAGCCAGGCGAGGTGGCTCATGCCTGTAGCAACAGCTACTTGGGAGGCTGAGGTGGAGAATCACTGGACCCCAAAAGCTGGAGGCTGCACTGAGCTATGATAGTGCCACTGCACTCCAGCCTGGGTGACAGAGTGAGACCCCGTCTGGGGAAAAAAAAAAAAAGACATGGTGAACAGAACACTTTAGTGCCACCACGTGCACCTTTTTGTGTTAGCATCAGCTTTACAGCAGAGGAGGGATTGTAATGGGCCTGGTCTAATTCCCAGTTTCTAGCTGGTTTTCCCTTTGTTCTTCTCTGCTTCTTTTTCTATCACAAATGCCTGGTTCTCTGAGCAAAAATAAATAAATAAATATGTATTTATGTATTTTAAAAATATAACTCCTAGCATGGATTTCTGCTAGGGTGCTTCTCACTGATCATGTCTCCTTGAATCTACTCTGCCACCATGATTCACGCCCCAACACCTCTTGGCCTGCTTTGGATGAGGAGGGCCAGCTATGGGCCTACCTCACAGCTCCTCACCTCAGGGTAGGGTGTTCTGAATAGATCCCCACATCAGACAGAGCTGCTAGAGAGGCAGACCCCATCTCCCTATTGTCTCATAAACACACACTCACTCACACACACTCACACTCACATACTCTTCATCCAGCTCCATCTGCCGTAAGTCCGTTTCACTTCCTCTCAGCTTCTAACATTATCTCATGACCATCCTAGTCTTTTCCATTTTGTCATGAGTTTCTCCCTTTTCTTCCCTGTGCCTTCACGAGAATCTTGAATGAGAAACTGGGAG
This sequence comes from Pan paniscus, assembly GCF_029289425.2. Taxonomy (NCBI): domain Eukaryota; kingdom Metazoa; phylum Chordata; class Mammalia; order Primates; family Hominidae; genus Pan; species Pan paniscus. The sequence goes on along the minus strand of NC_073261.2, from coordinate 56,650,892 downwards.
CGGCTGCTGCATCAGAAATAGTAAGTTCCTCACGTGAATCAGAAATCCACTGTGGAAGAATTTTACAGTTCTGTTTTTGTGCTCTTCTGCCAGAATCAGCTTGAATTTTGGAAAGATGTGGGGACAGAACCCTGCCCTGGCCCAGAGAGGGAGTGGCTGATCCAAGGGGAGGAGGAGTTGCCCACAGAGCTGGAACTTGATGACTTCGGGGCGCGGGAGGCCCCAGAACAAAGTGAGACTTTGAAGAGAGCAGTGCTTACTCTCTGCTCAGTTCCAGATCTCCGAGGTGGAGCCAGTTGAAATCTGTGTAGGAAACAAAGCTGCTTTTCTGGTTCATCTGGAAAGAGAGGGCTTTTTGTTTTTTCCCCACGTGGGCAAATAGAGGTGGTGATGTTGTGTTTTTAGAGCCAGAAAGAAAGTTCTGGGCTGCATAATGCCTATATTCCAGGCAAATAGAACCCAACAAGGAAAATGGTCTAGCTTTATCACTGACTCACTGCAAATCCCTTCCCTCCTGTACTTTAATTTATTCATTTTCTTTTTTTAAATGACAAACTGATATTATTTTTAATTTTTAAATACTTCAGTGACCACAGGACATAATACTTTTTTTTTTTTTTTGAGATGGAGTCTCGCTCTGTTGCCCAGGCTGGAGTGCAGTGGCATGATCTCGTCTCACTGCAACCTCCGCCTCCTGGGTTCAAGCAATTCTCCTGTCTCAGCCTCCTGAGTAGCTGGGATTACTGGCGTGCGCCACCACGCCTGGCTAATTTTTATATTTTTAGTGGAGATGGGGTTTCGCCATGTTGGTCAGGCTGGTCTCAAACTCCTGACCTTGTGATCTGCCCGCCTCGGCCTCCCAAAGTGCTGGGATTACAGACATGAGCCACCGCACCTGACCATAGTTTTTTTCTGACGCGGTCCTCTTCTTTTATCTCTAAGGCTTATGATTGCTAAGACAACAAAAGATACCATCGTTACTGGCCAACCTTGGAATTTGGTCCTGGGAAATGGAGGCCTGTAGTTTGTGACCCATAAGAAGAGACTGAAGGGGCCTAAGTGCAGATGAGAATCCCTGGTGATAGAACAGACAAGAACTGGAGATCAATGCCAATAGTTTGTGATGAACGTCTTGGGGTTCCTGTGTGATCAACCTGTTGGGATTTCTGTATTAGTTTCACACTCACCTGTAATAGTTTACCAATGGTGTTTCTGAAAGATGAACATGAAATTAAGCGATCTTTCATGTTTCCTTGAGGGACTTTGATTCTAAAATAACTCTGAGAACAGATCAGGAAACATGATATAACCCTAACCATGCTTGACACATTTTCTCTTTAAATAACAGTTATACTTGAGGAGAGGATTTTACTCATGATGCTGTGCAAAAGCCACATGGATTCCACTGGTTTGGACTTTGCCTTAGAGTGGGCGTTGCTAAGTGATGGATAACAGCAGCGTGCTTCCCTGAGAGGCCACTGTGAGCCTCTTACTTAGGTTGAGAACTTGACCTCTTACTTAGGTTTTATACCACCATAAAATGCACCCATCTTAAGTGGTTAGTTTGATGAGCCATCACTTCTTTTAAGGAGTTAACATTTAAAATCAACTTTTAAAAATTGTGGTGAAATAAATACACATGAAATTTTACCATCTTAAACATTCTTAAATGTAACAGTTCAGTGACATTAAGTATATTCACATTGTTTTGCAACCATCACCACCATCCATTCACAGAACTCTTTTCATCTTGTAAAACTGAAACTCTGTACTATTTAGCTGTAACTCCCTCTTCCCTTTCCTCCAGCATTATCATTCTGCTTTCTGTCTCTATGAATTTGACTACTTTGAGTACATATAAGTGGATTCATGTAGTATTCATCCTTTTGTGACTGGCTTATTTCACTTAGCGTAGTGTCCTTAGGTTCATCAGTGTTATAGCATGTGGCAGAATTTCCTTCCTCTGTAAGGTTGAATAATATTCCACTGTATATATTCCACTGTATATATGTGTATACACACACACACACACACACACACACACACACCACATTGTGTTTATCCATTTGTCTGTTGAGGGACACTTGTTTTGCTTCCACTTTTGGCTATTGTGCGTAATGCTGCTGTGAACATGGATGTGCAAACATTTCTTCGAGTTCCTGCTTCCTGTTCTTTTGGGTATATGTATACCTAGAAGTGGAATTGTTGGACCATATGGTAATTCTATTTTTAATTTGTTGAGGAACCACCATACTGTTTTTACGGTGGCTGTACCATTTTACTTTCTTACCAGCAGTGTAGAAGGGTTCAAGTTTCTCCATATCTTCACCAACATTTGTTGTTTTCTGTTGTTCTGTTTTGAGTAGTAGCCATTCTAATGGGTATGAGTGGAGTTCAGTGAGTGTTGGCAGACGTATATATCTGGGTACACTACCCCAATCAAGGTAAAGAACATTTTCATCACCCCTTGATGTTGCCTCATGCTCCTCTATAGTTAGTATCCCTTCTGCCTCACCAGTGCCCCCAATCACTGGCCCCAGACAACCACTTTTGCACTTTCTAGCACTATATATTAGCTTTGTTTGTTCTAGCGTTTCATATAAATACTTTGTTGGCTTCATTTAGCCAGAATAATGCTTTTGAGGCTTATCCAAAACCCTAGTCTAAAATCAATTGTGGATGGAAAATAAACCGCAGTGTGACTTGAGTTCGATACTATGCTAATGGTTGGTTAGAGAATACCATGGGTCTCAGAAAGAAAGTGAGAGGAGGAGAGGGGGGCTGAGGAAGGCAGGAGAGGGCCCTTCCTAGCAATGAGGCCTTCAGGAAGCCCAAAGAGCCATAGCAATTAATGCCAGTCCTATGGCTTCGGGGGCAGCCAGTTCAATTAATCAGCAGGCATTTCTTGCAGGCCCGCTATGTGCAAGGCACTGCTAAAATTTAGAAACAGGAAAGTAGTGGCCCAGGATGAGAATTTGGAGAGGGAAGATGCTGCCTTAGAATTCATACAACTGGATAATGCTTTTGTCAGAGGACAGACACACACAGAGGACCTTATGGACTTGGTGGCCAAAAGAACCACAAAGGAATCTAGTTTGACTTGTTGGTAAATGTGAAAGCCTGAACTCTATACGCCACAGATGTTTTTCATGTGGGTAGATTTGGTAACCCCACCTTAAACAGCTCACTAAACAGGTAATGCTAGAATACTGTAGATGTGATAAAGATTACTTGGAGAGAACAGTAATAGAAGAATAGCTAACATCTGTTGAGTACACAATGTCTGCACCATTCTAAGTACTTACATGATGTAATAACTTGATTAATTTTTGCAGTTGTCTTATAAAGGAACTATTGTTATTAACTCTTTGTTACCCATGAGGAAACTGAGGCACAAGAGACTATACCTTGGCCCAAATCACCCAGTTAGAAAGTACCTTTAGGAGGATTATAAACCCAGGTGGTTGTGCTCCAGGGCTCCAACCACTTTGTTATGGAGGAAGGATGGGGTGGTCATTGAAGGAGAAGTTTCCTTTTATCTGAATGGCCCATGATGCGAAATTAGCAACTAGGCCAGGAAGTTGGCTGCACCATAGTTAGACCTGTACTTTTCCTTTTTTTCTCATCAGAAGGGTGGCATAGATCACCCATCCTAGGGTGAGCTTGTGTTGCCCACAGTGCCAGCACCTTCCAGACCTTGGGTCAGCTGACAGAACCTAACATGTTTTTACCAAGCATACTGCCCAGAAGGCAAACCCATCACTCGCCTGTAGATAGGCCTGTTTCCTAGCTATAAAGTGGAGGGGTGGGTCTGATGCGCTCTAAAGTCTTTTCTACCCTAACAATCCAATCTGGCAGAAATGCACTCTTTCTGGGGGGCAAGAATTTCCCCTCTATTTCTACTCCCATTTTCTTCGCATGCTTATATTGTAGCCTTAGAATTACTCTCTCATGTATGGTTTACTTCACATTTTGATCCGAAACAGGGAAAATCAACCCTGAGTGATCAAAAGAAGGGTTGTGCCTTTAAGCCTGGAGGGGCGCTGCCTCCAAAAGCATAAGCAACTGCCATCCAGGGCTGGAAAAAACATGTTGCAGCTGTGCCAACTCCATCTGAGGCTTTGAATGAAAGCCCATAATGTTTTCAGTTTGTAGCAAAAGCTAGAAGAGCTATTTTTGGCCTTCCTTTCTCTCTCTACTGGTATATACTGGATAGTCTTAATATTGCTGGTGCTAAAATAAACATAACCAGATGGGGTCATTATATCTAACCTGTTTCGACACTGGATTCAGATACCCCAAAGTCATGATGCATCAGTAGTCTCTGAAGCAGGCTGTACTTTGGGAACTTTGCTATTGTGGTTGGATCAGCCATGACCTCCCAACCTAAACACAGGATGCTGGGCCCTGTTTTAAGGGAGGGCCACAGAATGTGCTTGGGTGGAATCTTTATGTCCCTTTTAGCTGGAGATGGCAAAACTCTGACCATGTGTCTGCCCAAAGAGACATATTACAGAGCCATGCCGCGTGGTTCTCCCACCAGAAAGGCCGTATGGCTGAATTAGAGCGTGTGGGGATTAGAAATGCGCTGCTTTCTTGAAATGGCCACCAGCCTTGTACTAAACATGTTTGACCGGGGCCATCTGTCTGCCCGTCAAAGTGTGGTCCAGTTTCCATCAGATAAGTCTGGAAGAGGAAGGTTTTTGTTGTGTTTTGTTTTTTGCATCCAACTTGTTAAAAGATATGAAGAATGAGAAAGTTTTAGCTCAGCAAGAAATGTAACAATATAAGTTTTTATTCTGTCATTATTCTAAAAGCCTCTAGAATTGTTATCTGCCTTTTCACCTAATTATACGCATATATACATACTCTTTGTATATATACACTTTGTATATATTATGCATATTATGTAAATATATACATATATACACATATATAATATTTATATAATTATACACGTATACACATATTATATAGTATATGCGAGTATATATTATAGCATGTATTCAGCATGGTATAATATAAAGGTCTCTAAAGACAGGCAGACCTATGAAAACATAGCTCTTATCACCTATTACTGAGTGACCTGGGGTACTATGCTTAACTTCTCTAAAACTTAAATTATCATGTCCAGTCCACTGGAAAATAATAGGGCAAAATGATATAATAGTGACAAAACACATAAGCATTCAGTACAACTAGCTTAATAAATACTTATTTTAAAATAAAGTCCCTCTGGCTCTAGAGGATGGAATAAGGAATATAAGGCCAGCTCTCCTGATGGTTACAGCTACTTAGCAGTGGCAAAGCCTACCTGTGGAGGAGTGAGCCCAGGGCCAGAGAGAGGATGACTGGAAGCTGGGAGAGGACCATTGAGAAAGGTCGTAAAGTCTTTACGGCAGGAAGTTCAACCACGTCATCTCCGTAGCTTCCAGGATTTTTTTAAATGGCAGGTTACTCTTAAACCTACAAGGCATAGGGGATCATATACTGTCATGAAAGGTATACAGGCGGAAAGGAAAGTGTGCCGTTTAGTAAATCAAATGGTACCTGACATGGGGCAGGCGTTCAGATAATGTGTGTTGAATGAGTAGGTGAATGAACATGAAACATCAGTAAAACTGTCCTGTAAGTCCCATGATAGAAATAATCAGCATTACTACCACATCAGCTTCTTGTTTCTCAGGTCACTGGACTGAGGGGAGGGAAATCCAAATAGTTTGTCTGCAATTAAAAGGCAGAAGGTCAGGTGCAGTGGCTCATGCCTGTAATCCCAGCACTTTGGGAGGTGGAGGCAGGCTGACCACTTGAGCCCAAGAGTTCAGGCCCAGCCTGAGCAACATAGTGAGACCCCATCTCAAAAGAAAAGTTAAAAAACAAAAAACAAAAAAAACCCCCACCAACAAAAAACCAGCCAACTGAAATTCCAAAGGTCTTTAGTCCACAGGTGGCACTAGGGGTCACTCAGAAAATAAAAATTAAAAAAAAAATTACTTAGGAAAGTCTAAAGCACTATATTGGGTACTTCATTATATCTGAAGCAAGTTGATGATGGTGCCCAGAAAAACAAGGTAGGGAAGCTGCACATTTATAAAGCTTATTAGAATATTCTTTGATTTATGCACTATTCGAAGCTTGAGCCTGGGAACTAAGGCCATACAACAAATCAAGGATTAAACTATCAACATGTGGGACCCAATCAGCTTTCCCAGCAATCATTGAGGCCACTGTGACTTTCCTTATTGTTATAAAATGTAGATATTTAGCCCTACCTCTTAAGACAAGATAGAACTCACCACAACCAGTTTTCACTACTGTAGTATCTAGTGGCTTTCAAATCAGGTAAACTAGGTGTTTTATCCCAGTCTGGCCTCATGCTAACTTCAGGCAAATTACACAACTTTTCTCAGTTTTTAACTTGTTAAGTGGAAATAATAGTCATTGTCCCAGAGGTTATTGAGTAGATAAGATAACATGGAGGAGTGTTTAATAAGTGTTCCCTCCCTCCTTCCCCTGCCTTTTAGACAAAGCAATCATTGGAGTAAAAACTGGCTTTGGCATGATGTGGGAAGGGCAGAGAAGGTGTGGGATGTTTTAAATTATATGTAAAATACATTTTTAATTTTTTTTTGAGACGGAGTCTCCCTCTGTCACCCAGGCTGGAGTGCAGTGGCGTGATCTCGGCTCACTGCAGCCTCTGCCTCCAGGTTCCAGCGATTCTCCTGCCTCAGACTCCTGGGTAGCTGGGATTACAGGCACGTGCCACCACACCCAGCTAATTTTTGTATTTTTAGTAGAGACGGGGTTTCCTCATGTTGGCCAGGCTGGTCTCAAACTCCTGACCTCAGGTGATCTGCCCACCTCAGCCTCCCAAAGTGCTGGGTTTACAGGTGTGAGCCACTGCGCCAGGCCTAAGATACATGTTTTTGAATTACTTGTGGATTGAAAGGATTATTATTGCCCTCAACAGTGCTGTGAATAACTGGCCAAAATATGGACAAAAGACCGTCCGTAAGTTACTAGCTGGGTGCTAGGCTGGAATCGATTCTTATTTAAGATGGCCTAGCAGGCAGGCCTCCACATTTGTTTTCATTCCTTTAGCTTCTACATCTTGCCTTTGAATACACGTTTAAAATGTTATTTCTCCCGACTCAAACCCCGTCACTGCAATAAAACTTCCTTTACTTTTAGAAGGATCTAAGTTCCAAGAAAAAAAGAAGGAAAAAAAGAGAGTTACTCTCATTTTCCTATTTCATAGACAGTTTTGAAAGCCTTTAGTGTTTGGGTGGGGCCCAGTCACACCCTTTGCAATCTGCAGACCAGTGGTTTAAATTTGTCATCCTTGTGGGCTGTAAAATGAAACCATGTACCAAAGAAAAATAGTGAATGACTCACTCACATGTGATCTTCCAGCAAAGGGAAGGATTCAGTAGGAATGTGCCACAAGGCTGGCAGGTCCCTTCATAATAAGCTCAGGTGGCCTGTTCTGGGATGTGGGTCAATGTTAGGAACCTGAATGGAGGCCGCCAAGTTGTGGTGGGGTCTGAAGGAGAGCTTCAGTTACCGGGGTGAATTCACCACAATGCAACATCCAGCAGACCCAGAGAAACTCTCTCTCAGCATGACAAGAAAGGGAGGATTCCTATTCACCAGGCTCATTAAACCTGTGCGCACACACACATGCAAACACACACGTGCAGACACACACACGTGCAGACACACACATATTGCTAATTTATTTATATTAAGAAATACAGTGCCAGGCATGGTGGTTCACACCTGTAATCCCAGCACTTTGGGAGGGTGAGGCAGGCGATTGCTTGAGCCTAGGCGTTCAAGGCCAGCTTAGGCAATGCAGCGAGGCCTTGTCTAGAAAATTAAAAAAAAAAAAAAATTAGCTGGGCGTGGTGGCACGTACCTGTAGTTCCAGCTACTCGGGAGGCTGAGGTGGCAGGATCGCTTGAGCTAAGTAGTTCAAGGCTGAAGTGAGCTATGACTGTACCACTGCACTCCAGCCTGGGCAACAGGGCAAGACCCTGTCTCCAAAAAAAAAAGAAAAAAAAAAAAAAAGAAAGGAAAAATATTATTTAGGCAAAAATCCTCATGCTCCAATATTTGTAGACAGGTTGATTTGGGAGGCCAAACTCTAGTCTAAAAGGTGCTTGGCAACCATGGAACAAGGGAGTATTAGATGGACAGAATTCATCTTCACAGTGGGGAAATATCTGACCCCTGACCACTGGCTTCACCCTTTCCGTAGGACAGGGCTTAGATGAATATTTCAAAGTAAGCATCTGTGCCAGTTTTGCATGGAGCTTGCTCTGCTGATGGACACAAGTTTTCCTTAAACATGCTAATATCTTCCAGCAAGCCTGCTTCAACCCAGGAGCCGTTCTTTCCCATTAAAATGAGTTTGCATATCTTTGTTTTGATGGGTGTTTGCTGATTTTACTAGTCTAATGCTTAGGGAAGTATCTACTTTGCCCGCTTTCCAAATGCTGGGTGAGAGAGGAGAATGCACCACACTGTTACCTCCACATATAGCCTACTAAATAGGACTTGAAATCAGAAGTCCTTGTTCCACATCCCTGCAGTCTGCCATAAGGACATAAGAAACTTTCTACTTGAGTCAGCACCTGGCTTGCCCATTTCTGGCAGATACAACTGGGCAATTTGTGTTACAGTGTATTATTATCCTTCTGGACATCCTGGAAACCAGTATAGATGTATTCTCAACATACCTACTTTTTCTTTATGAATTCATTGTAAATTATTTCCATGAATTTATGTAATCTTAGTTGAAATAAGTTGAACTTATTTACAACTTATTTTTCCCTTTTGTAACTGCTATTGAGATAAGTCTTATATAATTCCCAACTATCTTTCAGTTGCTCCAAAACTATGTCTTAAAAACTTCAGATCCCTATCCTAAGCCCTAGTCGTAGAGTTCAGATACTGTTAAGAAGCTGTAGTCACCCACCCATGTTCTTCATAACCCTAGGTTTTTAAAGACATCACTAAAAAGTGTGTCACCTTCAGGCTTCATCTTTCCATCTGGAACAGTCCTGATGCTTTTAGAGTTATTTGAATCACCCCCAAAATGGGAGCGTGTTTGCATTTTACAGATGTAAAAACTGAGGCATAGTTGCTAATTATTTCGCCCCATCTGTGAGCAGCAAAGGAGCTTTTAAACCCCCAACACAGTCTGAGTCATTGTGGACTTGGTCACAACGTGCAGCTTATGGATTGTAGAAAGGGCTTCAGAGAGAAAGAACAAAGGAATCAAGGAAGGTGAGATAGCAAAGAATGTCGGGCAGAGGCTCTGCTAAGAGCATGGCACTGCGAGGCAGGTGGAAAATGAGGTGGGAAGGTTATAGGTGGAGCTTCCAGAAGAAAGGCTTTTCAGCCCTTGGGAGCTGTCATTCTGTGCAGCTAAGAGAGGCCTACAGCAATTGTGTTTTGGGGGGTGCATTTCTTTCCTCTTTCTGCTCCCCCCATCCTTGTGCCAAGAGTTATTGAGGCCTTACCAGGTGCCAGGCTCTATGCTAATAAGCATTTGTGTAGACTGACTTTACACATACTATCTGATATAACAATGAATCGAGGAGTACCATTTTCTGCATTTATTTGTATACTCTATTTAGAAATTTGTTTGGTGGCCAGGCGCAGTGGCTCACACCTGTAATCCCAGCACTTTGGGAGGCCAAGGCGGGCAGATCATGAGGTCAGGAGATCAAGACCATCCTGGCAAACATGGTGAAACCCTGCCTTTACTAAAAATACAAAAATTAGCTGGGCATGGTGGCGGGCGTCTGTGATCCAAGCTACTTGGGAGGCTGAGGCAGGAGAATCCCTTGAACCCGGGAGGCGGAGGTTGCAGTGAGCCGAGATCACGCCACTGCACTCCAGCCTGGCAACAGAGCGAGACTGTCTCAAAAAAGAAAGAAAGAAAGAAAGAAATTTGTTTTGTACTAGTAAAACTTTAATAAATAAACAACAGCTGTCTATATATAAATGTGTATATTACACTGTGTGCTGTCCAAGTTTCAAAATAAATTGAATAAAAGTACCCAGTGTTCAAGTATGATACCTTCTTTTTCCTTAAGTGAAATATTTCTAGCTCCTTGTGTAATGACTCTCAGTATTTCCAGAAGGCTTTGCTCAAGATGTCTTTCCACTTTTTGATGTGGTAAAAAGGAGTGGAATGTTCATATTAAAGGTTGCCTCTTTTGGAGAGGTGTCCCCCTTCCCTGCCTCCTCACTTGTCGTTTATTCCAAAACTACATGAAAGCAAAGGGAAGGCCCTTGCTCTGAAAAGCAGTATCTGCCAGGGTTGTCAGCCAATTAGCATATGAATCATACTTACCAAGGGATATGGGTACATGTGGATCATTCACATGACATGAAACAGGGCCTCCAGACCAAGGACTGGCTAAGATCTGTGAAGGTCTTAAGCTTTGCCCCTGATTTTTTGTTTGTTTGTTTGTTTATCAATATTTGTTTTATTCTCCTTTCTTTTCTTTTCTTTTCTTTCCTTTTCTTTCTTTCTTTTTTTTTTTTCTTTTTTGTTTTTGAACAGAGTCTTGCTCTGTCACCCAGGCTAGAGTGCAGTGGCACAACCTCGACTCACTGCAACCTCCACCTCCCGGGTTCAAGCGATTCTTTTTTTCTTTTTTCTTTTCTTTTTTTTTTTTTTTTTGAGATGGAGTCTCACTCTGTCACCCAGGCTGGAGTGCAGTGGCGTGATCTCGGCTCACTGCAACCTCTGCCTCCTGGGTTCAAGCAATTCTACTTCCTCAGCCTCCCGAGTAGCTGGGATTACAGGCGTGCACCACCACGCCTGGCTAATTTTTGTATTTTTAGTAGAGACGGTGTTTCACCATATTGGTCAGGCTGGTCTTGAACTCCTGACCTCATGATTCGCCTGCCTCAGCCTCCCAAAGTGCTGGAATTACAGGCATGTGTCACCGTGCCCGTCCTCAAGCGATTCTTGTACCTCAGCCTCCCTAGTAGCTGGGATTACAGGCATGCTCCATCATGCCAGGCTAATTTTGGTATTTTTAGTAGAGGCAGGGTTTCACCGTGTTGGCCAGGCTGGTCTCAAACTCCTGACCTCAAGTGATCTGCCCGCCCCTGACTCCCAAAATGCTGGGATTACAGGCGTGAGCCATCTCACCCTGCCCTATGTGTTAATAACCATTTAAAAATTTCCACCCTGCTAAGACTAGTCCCTGACTCTCTGTGCCTTTCTCCATTCTTCTCTTAACTAACCTCGTGTTTTTATTAGCATCTGTAAGACCCATAACGGGAAACTGAGAGAGAAAATTCAATAAGACTCCCTTGGTTTTGCAGCAGTAAGGTTATATGAGATGTTTATGTAAAAGGAGCCCCCCCACCCCCCGCTTTTTTTTTGAGACAGAGTTTCGCTCTTGTTGCCCAGGTTGGACAGCAGTGGCACAATCTCAGCTCACTGCAACCTCCGCCTCCCAGGTTCAAGTGATTCTTCTGCCTCAGCCTTCTGAGTAGCTGGGATTACAGGCACCCGCCATCATGCCTGACTAATTTTTTGTATATTTAGTAGAGACGGGGTTTCATCAAGTTGGCCAGGCTGGTCTCAAACTCCTGACCTCAGGTAGTCCGCCCACCTCGGCCTCCCAAAGTGCAGAGATTACAGGCGTGAGCCACTGCGTCCAGCCAAAAGGAGCCCCCTTAATCACAGCGTTTACCATGACCTGGGTAACAGGCATATTCAGCAGACAAATACCCCGATGATCGTCAAGCCAGTCCTCTGTGGTTTGCATATGAAGCACATCAGCTGCTTCATCAGGGGTATTCTACTTGGCATTTATAAGGGGAGAGGAACAGTCCCCCTTCTCAGGGTAAACAGACCTTAGTGTGGCTTTTGTCCAGTCCACCAGGCTGGATGTTCTCTCAGGAATAACCTCCTATGTGTCTGGACCAACTGAAACATCTGCGATTGCTCCATAGAGAGCTGTGGGTCCTGCATCAACCCAAACACGAATGCTAGCATTTTGAATACTCTGCAGTGTTCGAAACCTAAGACACTGTCACTCACTTAGTTACTCACACAACCCATTTGAATAAAGGTTCTTCAGGAAGTTTATGATACTGATCTACAAAATGAAATAACTTCTTCACACTATACCCTGTGGTTTCAATCGTTTCATGGTTTGCCTTCCACCCCACATGAACTGCCTTCTTGGTTACCAGAGTTCTTAGTGATATTGTCTAATCTCAGCATGATTTTGCCATTGGTGGGTGGCTTTGCAGTTACTGGCTAGAGCGCAGACTCACTGAAATCTGAGCTTGGTCTGACCCAGCACTCTCTTTTAATTTTATTTTATCTGTTACAGATAATAACCAAGGGACTGAATATATCGCCTTTTCTTATTAGTTTGCATTTCCTTATGCTTCCAGTGAGCCAACACCTTGGGGTAGCTTTTACCTTTACTAAAAGATCTCAGCATGGTATGCTACTCCGTACCATGAGTGGCTGTTACCAGTGCCATGGGTTCTTGTAATCACCCAGGATAGAAATCAAGAGCAATCACCATACATAGCAGCAAAGAGAAAGTTTGTTTTGGCTCGTGCACAAGGGAGCCAGTGCTGAGAAAGGAAAAGAAACAGACTGCTATCGGAGGATAGTGTGTGGGTTAGTTTTATAGGGTCTTTCCATGGGAAAGGGTTACATCAGAGCATGTATAGGAGAGGCTTTTCTAGCACTCATGCTTCTTCATGCATCATATGCAACATTAGTATTTTAAATCTCCACCCCACGCATTTTTAGCCTTAAAATGAGGAAGGGTAACTGTAGGTTGGACTTTAAGTCTAGCTATGCATGCAGGGCTCCAGGGAAGTCCCCAGCCCCCTGAAATAGGAACTCGTGGTTAATAAGCTTCTTGGGTCTTTTGTTATTAATTGGCTGAGAGTTACATAAGTTAAAGCTTGAGTGAATGGCTTCTATCATTTTCTTCCAGGCCATTTTATTTATTTTTATTTTATTTATTTATTTATTGAGACAGAGTCTCTGTTGCCCAGGCTGGAGTGCAGTGGTGCAATCTTGGTTCACTGCAACCTCCACCTCTGGGGGTTCACACGATTCTCCTGCCTCAGCCTCCTGAGTAGCTGGGATTACAGGCACTCACCACCATGCCCAGCTTAATTTTTGTATTTTTATTAGAGATGGGGTTTCACCATGTTGGCCAGGCTGATCTCGAACTCCTGACTTCAGGTGATCTACCCATCTCAGCCTCCCAAAGTGCTGGAATTACAGGCATGAGCCACCATGCCTGGCCCAGGCCATTTAAAAATAGGGAACCCACCAGCCTGCCTGTCTCATGACCATGTGGCCACCCAAGAATCAAAGTTTCTCATCCCCAACCCTTTTGTTCTTTCTCTTCCCAAACCACATATTTCTGCAAGCCAGGGCCATTCTAGCAAATCCCACTTCTGACACCAATTGTATAGGAAAACAAACTATTTTTCCTTATACTTTAACACTTTTTCACTTCTAGCACCAGATGTGATGGGTGAGGGGGTGGGGTGGGGGTTCCCACATCAAGCAGTTCTTCAGTTCTCTTTGGACACCAACTGGGTGTACCACAATTTAACTAAATTCTGACACTATCAAGTTAGCACAAACCCCACTGGTTAAGGCAGGGGTGTCCAATCTTTCGGCTTCCCTAGGCCACATTGGAAGAAGAATAATTGTCTTGGACCACACATAAAATACACTAACCCTAACAATAGCTCATGTGAAAAAAAAAATTGCAAAAAATCTCATAATGTTTTAATAAAGTTTATGAATTTGTGTTGAGCCAGATTCAAAGCTGTCCTGGGCCACATGTGGCCCACGAGCCACAGGTTGGACAAGGTTGGGTTAAGGGATCAGTCCCACAATCCTCCACCACTTCAGATGCCAGTGGCAAGTCCAGCTTGTCACCTGTGCTTCTGATGGAATGGCTAGAAATCAGAGGTTCCCATGACCCCCTGTTGACTTTCATCATTTGCTAGAATGGCTCACAGGACTCAGGAAAACAGTTTACTTACTGGATTATCAGTTTATGATAAAGGGCTACAGATCAGGAACAGCCAGATGGAAGAATGCATAGGGTGGGGCACGTGGGGAGGGGTTCACAGCTTCCACGGCCTCTCCAGGTGCACTGTCTTCCCAGCACCTCCATACGTTCACTAACATGGAAGCTCTTCAAACCTTCCACTCCCTATTTCCCACTGACTTTTGGGTTTTTATGGAGTCTTTGTTACATAGGCATGATTGATCCAATCATTGGCCATTGGTGATGAAATCAATCTCCAGCCCTTCTCTCCTCCCCTGAGGTGAGAGATTGGACTGAAAATTCCAACTCTCTAATCACAGAGTTTGTTTACCGGGGCAACCAGCCCCCCATCCTATAGTTATCTGGGGGCTTTCCAGACATCCCCTCATTAACATGAACTCAGGTGCGGTTAACCGGGCTTGTTATGAATAACAAAAGATGCTCCTTTCACCCTTATTGTTCTTATCGCTTACAAAATTCCAAGGGATTTAGGAGTTCTGTACCAGGAACAGGAGGACGAACAGGTGTATATCCCTTTCTCTAAGTCACAATATTATATGGCCTGACTGCATCTTCATCTCATGCCACTCTTGCCCTTGTTCACAATGCTTTTGTCCATCCTTCAAACACAGTAAGCCAATTTCTGCTGCAGGGCCTTTGCACTGACTGCTCCAGCTACCTGAAAGAGTTCTCCTTCAGAATTTTGAACAGCTAGCCCCTTCCTTTCATTCAGGTCTTAGTTCAGATGTCAACTCAGAGATGCCTCCCGGATCGCCCTGCCCAGGCCAGCTTCTTCCTGGTAACCTGATCCTGTCATACTCCACGTCAGGGGTCAGCAAATGTTTTCTGTGAAGGGCCAGATAATAAATATTCTTAGCTTCCTGGGCCACATGGTCTCTGTCACAACTACTCATTTCTGCTGTTGTAGCTTGAAAGTAGCCACAGACAAAATATAAACAAACACGTGTGACTGTTCCAATAAGTCTTCGAAGTTTGAATTTTGTGCAATTTTCACATGTAATAAAATATCCCTTATTTGATTTTTTGGTCAATTATTTAAAAATATAAAGACATTCTTGGCTTGTAGGTTGTACAAAAGCAGGATTTCACCCATGAGCTACTGTGGTTTGCCGACCCTTGCTCTATGCTATCATCCTGTTATATTTTCATCATCTCGCCGAAATCAGAAATTATCTTATTTATTCGTTCTAAAATTTGTTGTTGGTGACAAAGAGGTTGAATAGAAGTTATAAGTAAGAGTTAAAAATATATTTTAAAATTGTCAAAGGGTTTTAGCAGCCTATGCTGGGCCTGTTAATATCAGAACCAATTAGAGTTAGCCAAGTTATAATGCATCTCTACAGTGGATATCAATACTGTCACCAAGTCAACTGTCTCTGGAGTCAGAAAAGGCCTGGTTGATGTATATCTGGCATTTAGAAAGAGAAGTTGGGCTGGGCGCGGTGGCTCACGCCTGTAATCCCAACACTTTGGGAGGCCGAGGCGGGCAGATCACCTGAGGTCGGGAGTTCGAGACCAGCCTGACCAACATGGAGAAACCCTGTCTCTACTAAAAATACAAAATTAGCCGGGCATGGCGGCACATGCTTGTAATCCCAGCTACTCAGGAGGCTGAGGCAGGCGAATCACTTGAACCCGGGAGGCAGAGGTTGCAGTGAGCTGAGATCATGCCATTGCACTCCAGCCTGGGCAATAAGAGTGAAACTCTGTCTCAAAAAAAAAAAAAAAAAAAAAGAGAAATCAGAGGGCCAGGTGTGATGGCTCATGCCTGCAGTCCCAGCGCTTTGGGAGGCTGAGGTGGGCAGATCACTTGAGGTCAGAAGTTCAAGACCAGCCTGGCCAATATGGTGAAATCCTGTCTGTACTAAAAATACAAAAATTAGCCGGGTATGGTGATACATGCCTGTAATCCATCTACCAGGGAGGCTGAGACAGGAGACGCGCTTGAACCTGGGAGGCAGAGGTTGCAGTGAGCCAAGATTGCACCGCTGCACTCTAGCCTGGGCAACAGAGCAACACTCTGCCTCAAAAAAAAAAGGAAAGAGAAGTCAGAATGAATCCTTTTTTTTTTTTAATGAAATAAGAGGAGTCAAGTAATGATTTATATTGTGGAAAGAGCTTGAAAATTATGTTTGTTAAAGCTATTTGTCAAAAGATAAAGATGTCTAGTTATGTAAAAAATAAAATAAAATAAATAAATGTGTCGTCTATCTCTCCTGGTAGACTATAAATGCCTTGACAGCCGGTTCATTGTCTTATCCACTGCATTATCTCTATCAGTGCCTGGAGAGGTGCTGTGAGAGGTCATGTAGGAACATTTGGTGATTGAATGAGTAAATCTACACAGTCCATGAGTCACTACTTCTGATAAAGTCTTCCTTCCAAACATCCCCCGTATATCATATTCCAGTGCCACACCCTGCCCAGGCTTTTGCCTCTACCCATCTGTTCCTGTAGCTGTCTCTCAAGCCTTCTTAACTCCTTCTCTCTCACTCCAGTCTCTCTCTTTCCAGTTTACCCTATAGTAAAGTACAGTACCTTGTTAAAGCTTTTCTTTTATTATGGCATTTCTCTGCAAATAACAAAAAACTTTCCACAGTATTCCCACGATCTATGGTATTCTGTAGCCAGACTCCTCAGCAGGCCGTGCAAGGCCCATACCATTCAGTTCACTTTGGCTTTTCCAACCTTGTTTCTGAGCCTTCCCTGGAATGAGCCCTCTGCTGTCACGCCCGCATTTCCTCATTATTCCTGAAACTGCAGCTCATTCTCACCTCTGTACCTTTGCTCAGGGTGTGTCCCAGGACTAGTTGGTTCTCCCCTTAGTTGAACCCCCAGGTAATAGGGGGTAAGTCGGCAATGAATGATGGGAAACAGGAAGAATGAAACTGGAAGGTAAAAAGCAAATGTGATCAAACAAGGCCTAAATGGTAATCAGGTGGGTTAAGAAGGACTTAGTTATCATCAAAAAGCACACTGCTTGGTCAGATTATCTAGACCAGTGCTTTTCAAACTACTGTGCAGGCAAATATTTGGGGAATCTTGTAAAAATGCAGATTCTGGGAGTAGGTGTGGGGTAGGGACCTGAGATTCTGCTTTTTTTCTCTCTCTCTCTTTTGAGACAGTGTCTCACTCTGTCACCCAGACTGGAGTGCAGTGGCATGATCTTGGCTCGCTGCAACCTCCGCCTCCCAGGCTCAAGTGATTCTCCTGCCTCAGCCTCCCAAGTATCTGGAATTACAGGCGTGTGCCACTACCCCCCAGCTAATTTTTATATTTTTAGTAGAGATGGGGTTTCACCATGTGGGCCAGGCTGGTCTCAAACTCCTGACCTCAAATGATCCACCTGCCTCAGCCTCCCAAAGTGCTGGGATTACAGGTGTGAGCCACCACGCCCAGCCAGGTTCTGCATTTTTAACAAGTTCCCAGGAATGCATGTACTCCTGGTTCTAGGATGACTCTTAGAGTATCAAGGATCTAACTAAACTCTGAGAAAAGGAGCCTTATCCAGGTGGTTCGCACCTGTAGTCCCAGTGACTCGGGAGGCTGAGGCAGGAGGGTCGCTTGAGTCCAGGAGTTCGAGGCTGCAGTGGGCTATGATTGCACCACTACACTCCAGCCTGGACAATGGAGGGAGACCCTGACTCAAAAAGACAAGAAAAGAGAAGGTGCCTTGTTTATATGACTTAGATATGGGAATAGGAGGTGGTGGGCTGCCATTAGGGGACTGTTTATGTGTCATGAGAACTCCACAAGAGTCCTAGACTACAATGAAGACATTTCTTGCATTCTGAACAACTGAAAAAAATGTGTGATGATGATGAAAGAGGGGGTGCTGAAAACCGAGGACAAAGTTGAGTGTATAAGCCTGCAGCTTAAAGGGAAGAAAATCTTTAATCCTAGAATGGTGGCGGTGAAAATCGCCACTGGGAAACGAAAAGATTCTAATGTTGGTTGGGCTGCCGGCCTGTCATTACACACACACAAACACACTCACACAGATGCACACACAGAGGGGAGGCTGGTATGCTGTACTTTCCTCTGAGGCAGTTGGATTATCTCTTTTCTCAAAGGGGGAACCTCTTCTGATCTGCTGTAACATTCAGTTCAGAATCTGTGTCCAGCTTGAGTACAAGTATTGGTACTTTACCCTAACAAAACAATAGGAATCCTTTCTGTCGTGTGTATCTCCAAACAGAAGAACAGGTAGGAAAATATTTTACCAGTGTGATAAAGTCGACTTTTTTTAACAGTTTCTCTAATTAGCCCATTCCTTGTATCTTTGGCTAATCAGTAACTGGCCTTTTGATTAAGTTGGGTGTCATTTCCTCATGGCTTAGCTTCATGCAAACTGCAAGTTATCCTGATTAATGATTTTAATGCCATTTCCTTCATCACAGTAATTTCCCCTCTGCTTTTATCACAGAAGAACTTCTGCTTGGGTGGCTGAACTCTGATCTTGACTTAGAGTCATGGCCATGGTAAGTTGTGAAATACCTCAACCCTATCTGGTGCCAGCTGCCAACAGGTACAGAATGTGGGCTCAGCAACTGTTAGCTTAAACAAAGCACTGTTTACTCAACAGAGGGGAAGGAGGAGGACATGAAAAGGCAGGTCTATTTCTAAACATCATTTAAATTTCTTTTAGGGGTGGTAAGCAACTTGACCTTGAAAATTGATTCAAAGAGAGAATTCTTTGAATTCTTTTAACATCCTGAGAATATAGAAACAAGTTGTAATTTTCTGTCTGCAGAAGCGCTACATGTTTATTTTAGAACATTTAAAAAGGAAAAACTAAAAATTCATTAGGTTCTACTACCAGAAGAGGACTGCTATGGATACTCTGAGGTAGCCACATCATTTCAGGCTCATCAAGAGGGGTGTTTCTTAACAATATGGGTGTGTTGGCTGCCTCCTGCTTTAGACAGTAATCAGACGCCTTGGACCTTGGTTATCTGCTCTTTGGAACAAGCATCGAATTGAATCCCTTTGAGAGTTCTGTAAAGTTCAGCTCTGAGGTGGAAGCTGAGCCTCTTAGCTGAAAACATGGCTCTACCTAAGGCTGGCCATCTGCTCTCCTTCTCTCGCCCAAATACAGTTTCTGAATAGACAAGTAATTCTGACCCGTGGTCTTCTGGAGGAAGCAATAATAGAAGTAGAAATCTTATACCTAGAGAGGAACTGGAGAGCCTGCCAGCTTGAGATGCCTTCCTTTAGGAAGATGGATGTGTAAAGTAAACTATCCTGAACAAAGAGTAATATACTCTTAATTTCTTTTGCATTAGATATTCCAGAATTTTCTTCATGATCTCTGACAGTCAAAGGCTTATTCATGTGTGCCCCAAATCTCTCATGCTTTAGTTTAAAATCATTTTCTTGCTGATTGATTCTCCCTGGCCATGGAGAATTTTTTTTAAAATATTTATGTATTTTTATTTTTTATAGAGATGAGGGGCTTGCTATGTTGCCCAAGCTGGTCTCAAACTCCTGGCCTCGAGCGATCCTCCCACCTTGGCCTCCCAAAGTTCTGGGATTACAGGCATGAGCCACTGTGCCTAGCCAACGTGGAGAATATTTATTCAGAAATGCTTATGGTGCCCCTACTTTGTGGCAGATGTGGGACTAGGACTCAGAATTAATGAGATGCTTTTCCTGTCTTCAGCAGGCTCACAGCTTTCCTACAAATGAAGACTGTAATCAAGTGGCCCTTTGTGTGCTTTCCACTCGGAGAAAATTACCTCAGTTGCTCTCATCTTTCCTCCTAAAACCTGTTTTTCTATCATGACTATTATTTATTAGACAGATAAAGGACATTTTAAAAAGAAAACCACACTATATAGTCGCAACAGTGGAAACATCAACTATTTGCCATTTTTTTATTTTAGACCTTACTCATATGTATAATGATTTTTAAATAAGAGTAATAAGAGCATAAATAATAGTTTTGTAGCTTTCCTTGTACCCCACTTAGTATAGGAAAATAGGAAACAAGTTATTCACTCTGATCTTATGCTTTATCTCTTCTAATGAGATAATGTAATGTTTATATTACATTTCATATCATTAAAATTATTTACTCTAGTGGTTATGAGTGTTTTAATTTTCTTCTTATTTTTATTTTTATTTTTTTGAGACAGAGTCTCAATCTGTTGCCCAGGCTGGAGTGCAGTGGTGCGATCTTGGCTCACTACCACCTCTGCCCAAAGTTTAAGCAATTCCCTTGCCTCAGCCTCCTGAGTAGCTGGGATTACAGGTGCTCACCACCACGCCCGACTAATTTTTTGTATTTTTGGTAGAGACAGGGTTTCACCGTGTTGGCCAGGCTGGTCTCGAACTCCTGACCTCATGATCTGCCCGCCTCGGCCTCCCAAAGTGCTGGGATTACGGGCGTTGAGCCACTGCGCCCAGCTTTCTTCTTAATTTTTAAAAAATTTTCCAAATTCTCTACAATATTTTTTTAAACCATTGTATTCAAGATTTTAAAACATGTTTTATGGAGGTACAATTTGCATATAGTGAAATGCACATCCTTTAAGGTTACTGGTCGTTAAGTTTTGACAAATATGTATATATACCCACATAACCTACTCTCATATCAAGGTAGGACATTTTATCATTCCCAGGAGCTCCTCCATGCCCGTTTCATATTAACTCCCCCTCCCACCCTCCACTCCACACAAGAAATGCAACTGCTGTTCTGAGTGTTATCATAAGTTAGTTTTGCCTGTTCTAGAACATCCTATATATTGAATCATAGAGTAGGTACTCTTTTGTGTCTGACTTCTTTTTCTGGGCATTATATTCTTTTGCAATTCATCCGTATTGTTGCATCAGTAGTTTTGTTCCTCCATTCCTTTTTAGTGCTCATTAGTATTCCATTGTATTGTACTCTGATATTTTTGGCATGTATCTTCTTCATTATTAATGTAATAACAATATTTCATCAATTGTGATATGGCACCTATTTCTATCTATTCATTTTTGTCATTCCTTCCTATATCCTCTCTGTTTCCTTTGCCTGCTATCACAATGGGCCCTCTTGGGACAGAATTCCCTGTCTTCCCAGAATGGATAATGGCCTATTATACTCTGAAATTCAATCAATATGGATATTTATCATGCTAACAGGGAACACATTTCTTGATCTCTTTCCTGGAGAAAAAGAGTCACTAAGAATGCTAACTGATAAACGGAACCACCCTTGCCAATTCCTCTATCGATTCACCTTGTTATATATTAATCCTAATCCATAGTAGTGTCCCTCAGCAATGCAGTTTGCTTAAAAGTTGAATGCAGTGTTTGAGTGCCATCCAAAAATTTTTCAATACGGAATTTCCAAAAGAACCTTGTGAAACATTCAACTCAGAAAGCTGTCTCATGCTGGGGCCAACGGCCATGTTGGAATTCTGACAGCAAGTCACCAATTTGCGTATTACTACTGATATATAATAGAAGAAAAGAAGTAAAGTGCCTCTGTTAGTTTCTTGAGGCTGCCAAAATAAAGTATTTGCAAAAGTAATTGCACCAACCTAATAGCACAAACTGGATGGCTTAGAATAGTAGAAATGTATTGCCTCACAGTTCTGGAGGCCAGAAATCCAAAGCAAGGTGTCAGCAGGGCCATGCTCCCTTTGATACCTGTGCAGAAGCCTTCTGGGCCTCGTCCTAGCTTCTGGGGGTTTGCTGGCAATCCTAGCTATTCCTTGGCTTGCTGCTGCATAACTTCCGTCTCTGCCTTTGTCATACGGTGCTCGCCCCTTGTATGTCTGTCTTCTCATATCCACATCTTCTTATAAGGACACCAGTCGTATTGGATTAGGGGCCCACCCTACACCAGTATCACCTCATCTTAACTGATTAATCTGCAGCGGCCCTATTTCCAAATAAGGTCACATTCTGAGGTGCTGGAGGTTAGGACTTCAACATGTCTTTTTTTGGGGGGGAGATACAATTCATCCAATAACGGGGCCCAAGGAAGTCGATGTCATACATGTCTACCTTCCTCTGTCAGACATATAGAGGGTGATGACCAAGTGCCAAATGCTTACCATATCCAGAACATGAAAGCCTGGTCTTGCAGCAGAGAAGGCCCATGCCCTGGGTACCTGAGGACTTGGATGGGCTTGATGTGGGCCACTATGGGCCTGAGAGGTCCAGGCCAGGCTGGTCTAGTGCAGTAAGCTCAAGTCAGGCTCACCAGAGAACTGTGCTAAGGGTATAAAAATCCTCCATTCCTTTAGATGGCCCATATTACATTCTTGGATCCAATTAGATTATCAGAAAACTTTAGCTCTATTCCACACTGTTTATGCCACCTTGTACAAATGCTCCATCCTACGTTCTGCTTTGGCATTACCCCATAGGCTTGTGTGGAGGTATAATACAAGAAATAGATAAAAGAATCTCATTATTTTATTTATTACGGAGGTACAGCTGAAGTTCTCTTTGATGACGATGATGACGATGATGATGATGATGATGATGTTTCTGAGTTTTTGTTTTAGTGTTTACTTTTTTCTGGGTTTTGTGCTAAGTGCATTCCTGTATTATCCTGTTTCTGTGAGTTATCATTATTCGCAACATACAAGTGAGAAAAATGAAATGTCCCCAGGTCACACAGCTAGAAAGAGGTAAAGATAAGATTCATACCCCACTCCAGTGCTTATGCTCCTTCCCACTAAGCTTCTTAGACCAAGTGCCAACTACTCCCTCCTTCCTCAGCCTCTGGACAGTGCTCGATCCTGGATTTCCTATGAGCTCAAGGACCACCCCTTCTCAGCCATCCTTTCTGGGCTCTCCCCTTTTGGACCTGTACTGTTGGAGAGACCCAGGCTTATCCTAAGTCCCTGTTCCCTATTTTCACTTTCTTTCCAGGTCATTTCATCAAGTACCACCCAAATGCTGATGCATCCCAACTTTATTATACTGGATGTGACCTCTAGACTTATACCGTGTAACCAATTGTCTTTTTGACAATTCCACTTGGATATTTAATGGACATCCCAAACTTAACATTTCCAACATAGAACGTCTAAATCCCACTCCACACTGCCACTCTGAATCTGGTAGTCTTCCTCCAGTTTTCTCCATCTGGGTAAATGATACCCAGCTGCTCAGGGGAAAAGATTTAGAGTTATACTTGATTCTTTTCTTTCCTCACCTCCCACGTCAGTCCATCAGCAAGTTCTGTCGCCTTTGCTCCAAAACATGTGCTGAGCTGTCTGTTCCTCTGTTTATTTCCATCTTAACTATTTCACCCTAGTCTAGCTCATATCCCACCCCCAGATCTTGGCCCAGGCTCTCAAATGGTCTCTGCATCTCCCTACAGCAGCCCAGGAGGATCTTTGAAATAGATAAGTCAGATCACATGTCCCTATCTCCTTGCTCAAAACCTGTCGGTGGCTTTCTACTGTACTTAGAATATAATACAAACTCCTTACCTGGTTTGAAGGGCTGCCTTGCTCTGGCCCCAGCCCACCCCTCTGATTTCCTTCTTTTTTATTTTTAATTCATTTATTTAAATATTTTTATTATGGAAAACTTTAAACATATACAAAAGTAAACAGAATACTATAAGGAACCCCTTTGTGTACCTATCAATAATTATTAACTCATGGTCACTCCTGTTTTTTGTCTTTGTTTTTCTGAGACAGGGTCTCACTCTGTCGCCCAGATTGGAGCACAGTGGTGTGATCTCGGCTCACTGCAGTCTCCACCTCCTGGGCTCAAGAGATCCTCCCACCTCAGCTTCCTGAGTAGCTGGGACTACAGGCCTGTGCCACCATGCGTAGCTAATTTTTTTGTATGTTTTTGCAGAGATGAGGTTTCACCATGTTGCCCAGTCTGGTCTCAAACTCCTGGGCTCAAGAGATCTGCCTGCCTCAGCCTCCCAAAGTGCTGGGATTACTGGGGTGAGCCATCACATCCGGCCATTTTCTTCTTTATATCCACTTCCCCCCCTTTCTCTCCACCTGTGTGATTTTGAAGCAAACCCAAGACATCTTCTCATTTCATCTGTAAACTATTTCAATAGATTAAACCTCTTTTAAAAATGAAATATCACCATAATGCCATTCTTATACCTAAAAATGTTAAAACCAAGTCGTTAGTGTCATCAAATGTCAAGTCAATGTTCAAATTTCCATCATCTCATAAATGTCTTTTGCTTTTTACTGTTTAATTTAGGATCCAAATTATGGTACTACAGGTTCACATTATGATCATTGATGTTCCTTTTCATATCTTTTAAACTGTAGTTCCCTTCCATCTCTCTCTTTAAATTCTCCTTGCAATTTATTTGTCGAAGAAACTAGATCGTTTTTTAAGTGCTGTGTCTCAGAGTCTGGATTTTGCTGACTGCAACCCTTTGGTGTGGTTTAACATTCTCCTTTCTCCTGTTTACTGTAAATTTGTTTTTGGCTCTAGAGGCTTGACTGGATTCAGGTTTGATATTTTTCCCTTTTGGGGAGAACAGGGTTCCACGTTGGTGTAGTTTGTCTTCCCCCGCCTCCTTGCCCACCCACTTGAGCCACACTGGCCTCTGTCCTGCTTTCCCTACAAACTAGTTCCGGCCTCAGGACCTTTGCAGGAGCTGTTTCCTCTGCCTGTAACCCTTGCCTCCATCTTTGCATGAGCAGCTGCTTCATTTCATTCAGCTCTTAACCTCAGTGTCACTCCTCAGAATGGGTCCTGCAGGACCTCTCTATCTGCTTCACAGCAATGCTCACCCCTAGGCACTTTATGGAATTGTGAATTGTTGGCTTGTTTACTGTCTGCCTCCCATGAGCTAGAGCATCAGTCCCGGGGAGCAAGAGCTTAATTTTTCATGGTCACTACTGTACCCCTAGCACCTAGAATACCATCTAGGCTATGGTCAGTGCTCAGCAAATGTTTGCCGAATGAGATGCCTCCGTGTTGGTGAGAGGCTGCCTCTCAGTAACATCACTCTCTTGTGTGCTCAGGCAACCAAAGGAGGTACTGTCAAAGCTGCTTCAGGATTCAATGCCGTGGAAGATGCCCAGACCCTGAGGAAGGCCATGAAAGGGCTCGGTATGTGTCCTGCTGGAAGTGAATCCTCCTGCGTGCATTGCACATCACAGGGTCACACAGGAGGGTGCCATGTCTGCTGGCCATCACGTGGGTCTTCCTTTAATAAAACACAAGGGAGGCTGGGTGTGGGGCTCATGCCTGTCATCTCAGAACTTTGGGAGGCTGAGGTGGGCAGATCACTTGAGGCCAAAAGTTCGAGACAAGCCTGGCCAACATGGCAAGACCCCATCTAGACTAAAAATAAAAAAATTAGCCAAGCGTGGTGGCACACACCTGTAATCCCAGCTACTTGGGAGGCTGAGGCAGGAGAATCACTTGAACCCAGGAGGTGGAGGTTGCAGTGAGCTGAGATCCCGCCATAGCACTCCAGTGTGGGAGACAGAGTGAGACTCCATCTCAAAAAAGAAAGAAAGAGGCTGGGCACGGTGGCTCACGCCTGTAATCCCAGCACTTTGGGAGGCTGAGGCGGGTGGATCACGAGGTCAGGAGATCGAGACCATCCTGGCTAACA
This sequence comes from Pan paniscus, assembly GCF_029289425.2. Taxonomy (NCBI): domain Eukaryota; kingdom Metazoa; phylum Chordata; class Mammalia; order Primates; family Hominidae; genus Pan; species Pan paniscus. The sequence continues at coordinate 56,625,233 of NC_073261.2, read as the reverse complement.
CGGTGAAACCCCGTCTCTACTAAAAATACAAAAAATTAGCTGGGCGTGGTGGCGGGTGCCTGTAGTCCCAGCTACTCGGGAGGCTGAGGCAGGAGAATGGCGTGAACCCGGGAGGTGGAGCTTGCAGTGAGCTGAGATTGCGCCACTGCACTCCAGGCTGGGCGACAGAGCGAGACTCCATCTCAAAAAAAAAAAAAAAAAAGAAAGAGGGAAAGAAGGGAAGAAGGAAGAGAGGGAGGGAGGGAGGGAAAGAAAACACATGGAACAAGTTGAGATAAGTTGGGACAAACTGGATGGGGAGGGGCATTAGTTCTTCACTTTAATAAAGAATGATAAATTTAATATACTCATTATGGATTTCCCCTATTGTTTAAACCTGCTTTGAATTACGACATCATGAATCTGCATATTAAATTTTAGAAATGTATTTGTTTTCCAATTAGTGCTGGTGTATATATGGTGCCACAGATTTACAAAGCAGTTTCACAGACATTATCTCATTGGATATATGCAATAACCTGTGATTTAGTGAAAGCAGCTATTCCTATTGTTATTTTAGCCCCATTTTACAGATGTGAAACTGAGACCCAGAGAGGCCGAGTAACTCTCACCAAGTCGCACAGTGAGTGAAACTGAGCCATGGCTCACACTAGGCAGATCCCATCTCAAGCTCGGGGTCATCAGCACTAAGTCCACATTCTTGCCTTGAGTCCCTCTGCTTGTTGCTGTGGTGATAGACACAGCTGTGACAGCACCGACATGCAATGTGTGGAATTTAATGTGAGAAGGCTGGTGAAGCAGCCTTGTTGTCTGGGGTAAATACTAAGGTTTTTGGTGTCATGGCCAAGGAGATTGAGGTTGCAGACAGACAGACACACACACAGTGAGTTTGGAGCAGGAGTTTAATAGGCAAAAGAAAAGAACAGCTCTCCATCACAGAGAGGGGTCCCGAGCGGCTTGCCAAGTGGTAGTAAAATTGTCAGGGTTTTTATAAATGGGCTACTGAGGAGGGGGCTCATGAGCAAAGGAGGTCTTATCCTCCTAGGGTCCAGTGGTTTGGTTGGGACCAGGTGTGCCTTCTATATAGAGCAGAGTTTTTTTTAATCAGCTCTTATCCCATTCTCTGACCACGTAGATGGACTCTTATTCTGTGTTTCTTTGTCTTGCTTATCTGGGAGGGAGAGTTTCTGTGTCTGTTCCCACACATCTTCTTGCAGCTGCAGACATCCCCCCAAGTCTGTTTTTAGCTCCTCAATCTTACTGCGCCTAAAGGGAAGGAATATGCTTATTAAGACCCACTGTTTTACTGGGGCCCACTGTGTAAATATGAAGTTTGGTGATTACCCAGGAGACTTCCCCCTCCCTTTCTGTGCTCAAGCCATCTTCTCTGTGTTTTACAGCCTGAACTTTCAGGCTGCTTGTTGTTAGAAGAGAAGTGCTTTTTTTTGAACTGCATGAGGTTAGAAAGGGAGCTATTTTTGAGCTGCTTTTTGTTAAAAGGAAAGTTTTCTGCTGGGACTCACTTTACCCTAAATGTCTACCTAAATCATTTCTTTCTGCCTCCTATAACATATTTCCCCCCTCAGGAATGAAATCCGTAACTGCTGCTAGGGTAAACTGGGTGACGATTTCTTCTGGCTACTTCCTGCTGGAGAGTGGCGTTGTGTGGGGAACAGCAGCTAGGGCTCCTCCTGGGGTTGATTTAAGGGTCCCTCGTAGGAGGGCAGTTTCATTTTCGGCTCCATTTTCAGCACCATCTGAAGCTTGATGGTTTCTAAGCGAGAAGAGATAAACTTCACAAGGAGGTTTAGAATATAGGTTCTAAATATGAGTATTAAGATTACTATTATTAATGGGGGCACTATAGGCTGTAACCATGACAACAGAGTTTGTTTGATACCTGTGAGCCATTCAGATGGGTTGTGCTGCTGTAAGTGGGTATATGGGGCTTGGCTTTGTTTAGCTTCCTTGGTCTTACTTTCCCAAAAAAGGGAGAAACCCTGGGGTTCTAGTTTACCTGGCAGGATTTGTAGGATAATTGCCCAGAACTAGAACATGTTTCCAGATTTTTCTATTACCGATGCCTTTCTGTTTTCTCTGAGCTGCAGCCAGAGATTCCTGGTTGGTTGACAGGAGTAAGCAGGGTTAGTTTAAAATGTAGGCAAGAACTTAAAAACAACTGATGAGACTACAGGTTAATAACAGATGTATGATAAGTTTTAAAACATAATTTCTCTTTCTCTAGTCCTCATTTTTGTTAAAAATAATCTATGATAGGACTGAGTTGTTTGCAAAACAGACTTCAGTCCTATACTTGGCCTAATTATTTGCATAAAGTACAGCAAGAATAATCATCCTTACATAAGCCTCTTAGATTGGCTTTGATGGAACCTTGTTCCATGAGGAATTTTAGATAGGACTTTTTAAAGCCAAGCCCAGCCATAGGTTTGTACTTTTAAATACCTGTGAGTTGGATAAATTTTTTTTCCTTCTTGAGGTTCCAGAAGCATGGGGTTCCTAGGCCTGTTAGAAAGTGACATTCTTTACTCACTGCAGGTCAGGAACCCTGTATGGAGACTGTGCAGACAGGTATGAGGCCAGTTTTCCCCAGGGGCTTTTATTGGCTCAGCAAGTTAAGCTTGATTCCTTAAAGGGAAATATACCCTTCCAGTCAAAGCCTTGGTAAAACAACCAGTTTTTCCGATTGTGTTTTGTTGCAAGAGAAAATGGATTCTTGCTGCACTGATTCAAACAACTATATTGTTGTAATTTAAGAATATTTATAACTAGTTTCCAAATTCTACAGGAATTAGGCAGAGAGACATAAACATGCTCCAAACTTTGCCTATAGTAGTACACTTTGCTTAGTTATCAAAGGCTGTAGCTAGCTTAAGACAAGTTTTTTTGACTCTAAAAAATAAAATAAGGATTAGCCGTGTTCTAAGAATAAGTGAAGAATATTGCTTTAGTTTTCTGTTAGTTCAGTTCATTCCATTAACTTTTGTTTTGATATTTATAAACATTTTAGCCTTTTATGAGTCCCATACATTTTTTGGTCATGACAAACCTGCATTGGAGAGAACTTGTTAAAGTCCCATGGCTTGATTATGAACCATCTTTTGAAGAGAATTAAAACAAAACAACAATTGTCTGTAAATGACAAAATGTCCAGTTTGGATACAGTCAGAAATACAATTGACAAAGAAATTTGGTTATTTTTGTGTTTTTCAAAAACCCAACATAACAACCTTAATTGTAATAGCACATATTCAGACACTAGAACCATAGACATCCCATACAGTTTTGGAACACATGTTAATATTATTCCCTAAAATATAACCTGAAGAGTATTAGACATCATTTTGGCAATTTTATGTACCTCAGCATGTTAAATAATACTGTTTACCTCTCTTCTAGATGCTTCAGGGGTCCTCTGCAGCACCCAAAAGCCAGGGGTTAGGAAAGACAGACTTGAGACTAAAGTTTGACTTTGGGAAGCCTGTTAAGTATATTTAAAATTTAAAACACTTGATATTATGAAATAGAATTTTAGATTACCAAAAGTTTTTGTTTTTGCCAAAATGTTGAGCCAGAAATTTGAAAAAGCAAAAACCATTCATTAGCCTTTTCTATTCCATGAAAATCCCGTGTTAAGAGAGAAAGTTAAATTTTACCCTTGCATTAGTTTGCTATTAATGTTAAACTTAATTTTAAATGAAACATTATAGACAATCCTATTTAATTTTAACCAGTTTGACCATGAAGTGAGATTTTCACATACCTGTTATAACCCTTGACAAGTTTTGCTAAAGAGTAGATTAGCATTTTAAGAAAACCTTGCTGTGCTTTTATTTCAGTGATTAATTGACAGAAAAAAACCATATAATGCCCTTTTGCATTTAGTTAATATGTTTACACGCAGTGTTTTTTTTGCAAGATTTTTACAGTTTTTTTTTTTACAATTTGCTTAAACCTTCTACTTTAAGACAATTCTTTATTTCTAAGCAAAATATACATTTCCATGCCCTCTTATAATCTTTAAATAAAAACATCTTTTACTGTTTTTACACACTTTGCGTGTAATTCCATGTTCAGTAGTTTCAATCACATGTTATAATGGTAACTTTTAGTAATTTTTAACTTTAATGTAAAACCTGTTAGGTTGTTTTAATTATGTGCTGGATGCAGATAATGTTTGACTCCTTTCAGCATAGTTAGGGACATGGTTGCTTCCGTATGTTCCCAGGTGCTACCAATTGTGAAGCAGGCACGTTGACAGTTTTTAAAGACTAAATAAAGAAGTAGTTTTACGGCCAGTCGCAATGGCTCCTGCCTGTAATCCCAGCACTTTGGGAGGCCAAGGCGGGCGGATCACGAGGTCAGGAGATCGAGACCATCCTGGCCAACATGGTGAAACCCCGTCTCTACTAAAAATGCAAAAATTAGATGGATGTGGTGGCGCGTGCCTGTAATCCCAGCTACTCAGGAGGCTGAGACAGGAGAATCACTTGAACCAGGGAGTCAGAGGTTGCAGTGGGCCGAGATCGCACTACTGCACTCCAGTCTGGCGACAGAGCAAGACTCCATCTCAAAAAAAAAAAAAAAAAAAAGCAGTTTACAACCTTAAAACATTTAGCAAACTAGTATTTGACCTGCATAATTTAGACCACATTTTTATACCTTGAAGACATTTGTACTTTACCAATAATTCCTAAGACTCTTTTTATTTTTAAAGATTAAAGTCACATGAACTGAAAGGTACCACAGCTTTTACTTTTCCCTTAAAAATGTTTGATTTAAGCGCTTATTTTTCTTAGGCCAATTAATTAGAGCTCCTTTTTTTAATAGGCATTACACAGGTAACACATATATAACCACACAAACAGAAGAAGATCCAGCAGTTATAAGATTTTGCATTTGCCAATGTCCCAATTGGATTATTGGCCTCTGAGTGAGGTTCTTTCAGAACAGAGCTAGGAATACAGTTTCCAGGGCCTAATAAGCAAGCATAGCCAGAAGACAAAGACGATTTTGAGAGGTATTTATTCACCTTTAATTCCAGGGGCTCCGAGGAAAACAGATTTTTCCTAAAATGGGATTTGTGGTGCCTTTTCTGTTTCCCCAAGGAGTCCCAGGCCACTGGAAGCCATTCTAGGTGCACCAAGAGTGGCAAGACACAGTAAAAAAAAAAAAGCAATTCAGTCAACTGAGAAAAAAACCGTTTCCAGATTTATGAAGATTTATTTAAGAAGATTTATGAAGAGAAAAACATAAAGGCCTTTTAAATATACCCATTGATTGGATATCCACTTTTAATTAAGCTGAATGCTCTTTAAGAAAATCCTTTTTCATTAATTAAAACTTTACAAAGAATGCAAACAGTAATTCTTATTATTTCTTTTACCCAGTTTGCTCCACTTACCTGTTCACAATCATGTTTAGGTTCTCCAGTTTTCTCTGGGAGAAAGTGGCTGGGCTCAGGCAAGGGCAGGTTTTCAGCTGGACTGCAGATCCCTTTAGCAGCAAAGCTTGGTATTTGAGGAGGCAATTGTTTGTCAGCCAGATATTTTCCGTAGAGGACAACAGTCCTGTTACATTGTGTGGGGTTAAACAGTTATTTCCCATGGTTAACCCAGTGGCCTCTGACACCAGCAAAGCCTCCACTGTAACTGCTTGGAGGCAGGCTGACCATCCTTTGGCCACCAAGTTTTAAGTTCCTTGCTTAAGTAACTCACTGGCTGTTGAGCTGGACCTCAAGCCTTAGTTAAAACTTCCAGGGCCATTTCCTTCCTTTTTGTTACATAGAGACTGAATGCTTTCCCCATGGGAAGACTGAGGGCTGGTATGTTATATTATGTTATGTTATGTTATGTTATGTTATGTTATGTTATGTTATGTTATGTTATTTTTGAGACGGAGTCTCACTCTGTCGCCCAGGCTGGAGTGCAGTGGCATGATCTCAGCTCACTGCAAGCTCTGCCTTCCGAGTTCACGCCATTCTCTTGCCTCAGCCTCCCGAGTAGCTGGGACTACAGGTGCCTGCCATCATGTCCAGCTAATTTTTTTTGCATTTTTAGTAGAGATGGGGTTTCACCGTGTTAGCCAGGAAGGCTTGGTTTAGCTGGTTAAAGGCTTTTTGAGCCTTAGGTTCCCAAAAGAGAGAGGGGTGAGTTTTAACTGTTTGAGTTTCTTTTATGAGGTGGTATAAAGGGTGAGCCATTTCCCTGTGCCCAGGTACTCACAGTTTACAAAATCCAGTAATGCCCAAGAATTTTCCTAATTATCAAAGGAAATGGGCCTAATCCTTTCCTCACCTGGTGCTCTGGTCCCTTCTGATAAGACCAGAACTAGGTACTTTACTGAAGTCTGACAGAGCTGAGCTTTGGATTTTGAGACTCTATACTCCCTTTCAGCTAAGAAATTGAGGAGAGTCTTAGCATCTTCCTGAGCCTTCCTTGATTGGGGCATAGAGGAAAGTGTTATCTACATACTGCAAGACCCTGACCTGAGGACGGGAAAACTTAGAGGGGTCCTTTGACAGTGCTTGTCCAAATGAGTGAGGGCTGTTTTGAAATCCCTGAGGCAGCACCATCCATGTTAACTGTGTGGTCTGGCCGGAGGGATCCTTACAGGCAAACAGGTATTGAGAGTCAGGATGTAACAGTATGCAGAAAAAGGCATCCTTTAAATCTAGGACTATAAACCATTTAGTTCCTTCAGGTATTTGAGTCAGCAAGGTGTGGGCATTAGGGACTACTGGATGAATTGGGACTACGGCCCATTAATGAGACAGATGTCCTGAACTAGTCTCCATTCCCCATTGGGTTTTTATGCTCCTAGTATCGGGGTGTTGCAAGGACTGTTACAGGGTCTGAGGAGGCCCTGCATTTTTAGGTTACTAATAATAGCTTCTAGCCCTTTCCTGGCCTCTGGCTTTACAGGATATTGTCTCTGGTTAGGAAAAGAAGTGGGATTTTTAAGGCGGATGTGAACTGGCCTAGCAGTTTTAGCTTGACCTATTCTTCCTCAAGTTGTCCACACTTCTGGATTAATATTGGCTTTCACTAAGGGAAGACAAAGAGTTTGTCCTGGGGCCATGAGGATGCTGGCCCCCATGTGGGCTAAAATGTCTCTACCTAATAAAGGAGTGGGACTTTCAGGCATATTTAAGAAGGCATGTGTAAATAATAAGTTCCCCCCAACTACAGTGAGAGGAATATTGGGTTAGAGTCTTTCCTGAGACACCCACCATGGTTGTGCTATGGGAAGACGGGAGGCCTTGATTGGACAGGAGAACAGAGAGACTGGCTCCAGTATCCAGGAGGAAGCCCACCCCCCTTCCTTCAATTTCCAGAATCACCCGGGGCTCCTGAACAGTGATGGCAGTCTGAGCCACTGGAGCCAGGGGTCTGAGCCCTAGGACCTGTCAGTCCTGCCGGACCATCTGTGAGACTAGTTCTGGACCTAGTGATCTCCATATCCAGGGGCAGTTTAATATCCAGTGGTCTTCACCACACGCTGGACAGGGTCAAGGTGGCTTTTTCTTGTTGCCTGGGCAATTCTTCTTAAAGTGCTCTGGCTTGCCACACCAGTAGCAATTAGTGGATGTTTCCTGAGGATCCTGGACTCTGCAAGCCTGCAAAGCATCTACTTGAGCCTTAGTCACTTTCTCTTTTTCTCCTGGGGCTCCTCCCAGTCCCTATGGTAAAAGACCAAGGTGGCCACCTTCAGGAGATCTTCCAAGGTACTCTCTGGTCCTATAGCCTGTTTTTGTGGTTTCCTTCTAATATCAGGAGCTGCCTGCTTTTTGGCTGCAGTGAGGGTTTGACTTAGAAGCAACATAACAGCTCTCCATGTGAAGTCAAACACTTGAGTTAGATTTTGGAAGGTCTCTGTCTACCTATTAGGGACGTCAGAAAATCGGCGCAAGTCTCCCTTTATTTTTCTACAGTCCTGTAATGAGAAGGGAACATGTACCCTAGGAGTGCCCCTTCCATCTGGCATTTCTTGTAGGGGTAGAAGTGAAGCTGGGGCAGTGGGGAGCTTTGGAGATGGTGAAGCTGGAGAAGCTGATGGTGCAGTTGGAGGGGGCCCCAGATTAGGAAAACTAGAAGGATGGGGCACTTAGAAGCTGCCCCCAATGGCTCCTGCAAAACTTGCTCTTCTAAATTAGGGGAATTACTCTCCACAGACCGCCTGATATGATTGCTAAGAGAGCTGAGTCAATTGTGCAGTGCTTGCTAACGTCTGGGTTGTCTCGCGGGGCAAAGAAAGCCTGTGCATAGGGGACCTTGGACCATTTGCTCTCCTGTCTACAGAAAAGATCTAATTGATGGATAAGATTAAAATCAAGGTTCCCTTCAGCTGGCCATGTCTGTTCATCCCTGCGACAGTAAGAAGGCCATGCCCTTCTGCAAAAGAAAATGAGCTGCTTTTTCTTCAAAGTTTTAGGGTCAAAGGACTCCCAGTGCTTCAGAATGCACTCCAGAGGAGTGCCGGCTGAAGATGGCTTGTTACCCATCTGCAAAAGAGACAAGAATAGAGGTGTTCCTCGGTCTCCTGGTTCTTTTCAATGTGACTCAGGGAGGAGGGGACACAGTAGGAGAGTCCTCCTGGCTGTTCTCCCTCCTTGGTCCCTGGGTCCCAGCACCATAATTGCAGCCCCATGGTTGCAGGTGTGATCCCCAAGCGTAATACCAGAGGACCTAATCAATGGGCTAGTCCTGTTTACCCATATGACCTCAGTCCTCTGCCTAATAATTGGGTAATTACTCTCTGACCTCCTAGACCTGTGTGACCTGCGTGGCTTCTTGATAAATGGATCTCCGGAGAGATAATGTAACACTTGCATTTAAGCAAGGCCCCTTAATGGAGGGAGTGTACTGGAATGAGCTTTATACTCTGCTATTATGGACTGGACTAGAGGATTTATTCTTAGGTGGTGGTTCCGGTTAACTTCCAGACATAAAATCCCCTTTCTATTTAGATGCCATTCTAGTTGTAGGCAGAATGGGTGTCTTCAGAGAACGTAAGGGTCAAATGGTGGCCTTCCTGCTACCAGAGAGAGTACTGAGACTAAAATTTGGTTTTGGAGGACATGTTCCTCCTTGCTGCTGAAAGCAGAGTTCTCCCACTTGCAGAGGGGGCTTAAGGTTTGGTCTCTATTAGAGGGATGTAAAAGGGAGGAGAACTGAAAAGCCAGAGACTTTTAGCAAAGGGCAGACAAGATTCCTCATGGAGAGGATTCCCGTTTTACTAGGTGGTGCTAGTGGAATACCAGGCAGTAACTTTTCCTCCATATGCTCTTTAAACAAAGGATGGAGAGAGAAGTCTGACCTGTGGCATGCCGTCCCCACAGCATACCTCCTAACAGGAGAAAGTTAGTTTGCCTCATAGAGGGGCTATCTGGTCCGACTGGACAGTGCTGGTTCCTCACATGGGAAAAGAAACAGCCTAAGTGGACAGAGGGGCATTTACTGGGGGGAAAATAACCTCCCACCCAACCCCAGGAAGTATTATCATTAGGAGTTAAATAGTCTTTGAGATCTGGATCATGGAATTCCCCTGTCTGTAAAAAGTCAGAAAAACAGCAATCCCTTAACCTGCATTCCTGGTTACTATGGTGGTTGCTAAACCTGCCTAATTGAATTATTTCCTGGGCTGTAAAAATTCCTGCAGCATTGCATACAGAGAGGAGATGGGAGACATGGTGACTGCAGAAAGGAAAGGAGGAAAATAAGATTTGCAATAGGAAAACTTGGAGATCCTATGGCTGACACCCAGTCAGGCAATCAGAGGCTGGGGTCAGTCCAGGAGCCTTTTGAATAACACCAGGGTGTGGCCCTGGCCAGAAATTCTCAGTTGCTCCAGGACCTATTCCAGCCCCATACAACAACCAGGCTTTCTGTGAAAAGAAACTAGTTTGGACACAGCCAACATTCCCGGCACCCTGAGAGCACCGGGGGATTGACTAGGTCCTCCCCAGCAAGCCTCACATCTGAGTCTTCAAGACTGGTGGCCAGTCCTTGTGGCTCCTTAATCAGCTGTCAGATGCCCGGTGTTTTTGATAGTTATTTGAGAGAATAAAAACGGAGGACAAGAAGCCTCGGAAGTGAAAGTAGAGTCCGCTCCTTTACTCACCCTTCTGATGAAGTCACCTTCAAATCCCGGACGAGCCCTCAAAATGAAGCAGCCTTGTTGTCTGGGGTAAATACTGAGGTTCTTGGTCACACGACCAAGGATATTGAGGTCAAGGACATGCACACACACATAGAGTGAGTTTGGAGCAGGAGTTTAATAGGCAAAATAACAGAACAGCTCACAGTCACAGAGAGGGGTCCCGAGCAGGTTGCTAAGCAGTAGTAAAAATGTCAGGGTTTTTATAAATGGTCTAGGGAGGAGGGGCCTCATGAGGAGGGGATGTCTTATCCTCTTAGGGCCTGATGGTTTAGCTGCGACCAAGTGTGCTATCTATATAGAGCAGAATTTTTTTTATCAGCTCTTATCCCATTCCCTGACCACATAGGCTGACTCTTAGTCTGTGTTTCTTTGTCTTGCTTATCTGGGAGGGAGAGTTTCTGTGTCTGTTCCCATACATCTTCTTGCAGCTGCAGGCATCCGCCCCATGAGTCTGCTTTTAGTTTCTCTATCTTAGTGCACCTAAAGGGAAAGGAATGTGCTTATTAAGACCCACTGTTTTACTGGGGCCCATTGTATAAGTGTGAAGTTTGGCAATTACCCAGGAGACTTCCACCCCTTCTTCTGTGCTTGAGCTGTCTTATCTGTATTTTACAGCCTGAACTTTCAGGTTGCTTGTTGTTAGAAGAGAAGTGATTTTTTTTAACTGTGTGTGGTTAGAAACGGAGCTATTTTTGAGCTGCTTTTTGTTAAAAGGAAAGTTTTCTGCTGGGGACTCACTTTACCCTAAATGTCTACCTAAATAATTTCTTTTTGCCTCCTATAACACTGGTAGTGTCTTCCAGCATGCTACCCTCCAGTTAGCTCCTTGGGGGCCAACACCTTCATGCTGGGTAGGTACAGTGATTCTATGTGCACCACAAACTACCTGGCCTAGCCTCTGCCCCCAAGACCTTGTCTCAGTAGACTTTTGGCCAGAGAAGTATCCCCTGGTTCTTAGCTGCTATTTAGAATCTCCTTGAGATTTGGGTAAAAACACTTGACCATGAGACCATCTTTCTATCCAAAAAGAATTCATTTTACTCAGCCTCAATGTTGCTAACAGTAACAACAACCGTAGCAATAATAGCAAATGTTTATTAAGCTCTACTATGTGTCAGACATACAGATAGATGCTTTCCATGGGTTATCTGTTTTAATCCTGACAGAAGCTTGTCTTACTGTTGAGAAGGTAAAGTATAGTGAGTGAGGCTGGCTGACTTGCCCACGGTCTCAGAACTATTAAGTGGTATATTCAGGATTCTAGCTAATTCCTAGAACACTTTCCTTTCATCTTTGCATGATCAGCTGCCTCAAGTCTGATTCCAGAGCTGGAGTTTAAGCCACTGTTCTATGCTGCTGCCCATCTCTGAAGAGAACATTGTCCTGAATCTATGTATCTTCTTCTTTTCCCTTTTTCATAAAAAGAGAAAGGCATAGGACCCACCTTTTTTTTCAGTTTATCCTAATTCTTTGGTATGTTACAAGGACACCATAATTCAAAATGTAGCCCATATTACATTCAGAATTATCAGCATAAAGGGTGAGGAGACATTTGGCACAACCAACCCCTTTTCAGTGCCTGTTATGTGTGGGCCAATGCAAGGCAGACTGTTGGAGAAGACAAGGATTATAATCCCTAGTTCTTGTGTTCAAATAGTCTATGAATACTAGCACAGCTAAGGCATGCACAAAAATAACTATGATTAATTCATAATATAACAGTGACAGGAGGGGCACAAATAAGATCCCACTGGGGTTCAAAGAGAAGAGATCATATTTCACTTGGGGGCATCGGGCAAAGCTTCTTGGAGGATGTAGATGTTAAAATGGACCTTGGGAGATGATTGAGTTTCTGTAAACAGAATTAAGGGACAAGGTGTTTCAGGTGAATGGAATGACATGTGCTGAGGTCTAGGGGAGTCATGGTAAATCCACAGAAAAGTGTCTTGCAGCAGTGAAGTGGCCTCGTCTGGGGTGACACCCATGGTTTGTTGTCTCATGGCCACAGATATCAAGGACATAGACACACAAAGAGTGAGGTTAAGAGTGGAAGTTTAATAGGGAAAAGAAAGAGACTAGCTCTCTGCTACAGAGAGGGATTCCAGAAAAATGGGTTACCAATTCATGGTGAAATGCAGAGGTGTTTATAGATGAGCTGTGGCAGGGGCTGGGGGTGGGGGGGCTGATGTCTGATCTACATAGGGCACCAAAAACCAGTTAGAAACAGGTGTGCTATCTGCATAGGGCATGAATCTCTGACAGTCCCTACCCCAGTCTTTTATTATGCAGGTGGGTTTTCAGCCTGAGCTGTACTGTATTGGTCATTTCTTTCTTACTGTACACATGCTAACAAAAAAGGGAAGGTGGAGTTTCCATGGTGGACATGCCTGGCCCCCAGGTAGCCCTTTTCTGTTGGCACAGCGGCCAGCATTCCCTTGTGCAAGCTTTCAGTTTCCTTATCTACGTTTGTAGCTTGATTTTTCAGGCTGCTCTTTGTTAGAAAAAAAAATGATTTTGGGGGCTGCTTTTTGTTACAAGGGAAGTTCTGCCAAGGACTCTTTTGCCCTCACTATCTGTTTTTTGTTTTTTTTTTTTCTTTTTTGAGATGGGGCCTCGCTCTGTCACCCAGGCTGTGGCATGCACTGGCATGATCTTGGCTCACTGCAACCTCCACCTCCCGGGTTCAAGTGATTCTCATGCCTCAGCCTCCTGAGTAGCTGGAATTACAGGCCCCCACCACCATACCCGGCTAACTTTTATATTTTAATAGAGACAAGGTTTTACCATGTTGGCCAGGCTGGTCTTGAACTCCTGACCTCAAGTGATCCACCCACCCCAGCCTCCCAAAGTGCTAGGATTACAGGCATGAGCCACCACACCCGACCTGCCCTCACTATCTGCTTAAACAATTTCTTTCTATCTCCTGTATCAGCAGGAGGTACTTGCAAAGCAGGAGTAGGCTGGTTGGGAGCTTTCTGAGAAAGCAGGTACCAGAAGGAGGTTCTAGGGGTGCTACTGAGAAAGCACCCATAAGAATCATAGACATGCGGGGATGACCCACAGGCACTGGCTGGGAAACAACATATGACAGAATCATGATGCTAAATGGAGGGGGTTAAGGGGACATATAAACCAATAGACTGGTAATGAAGGGGGTCAGGAGCCTGGAGTGCAGCACAGTTGGGTAAAGCGCAATATTTCAAGAGCTGAGTCCATGAATTTGGCTGCCTAGTGTCCTTTTATGTGGCTATTTACAATAGTGAATGGGATACTGTAGAGAGTCTCAAATGTCAGGCTGCAGTGCCTAAAGTAAATCCAGCAGATGATGGGGAGCCATTGTGTATTTCTGAGCAGGGGAGGGACATTGTGAGAGTTTTTCTTTTTACAAAAATGAATCTGGCAAGACTCTGGGAAGACCAACCAGGAGTTAAGAATACTGGTTAGCAGACATCTGCACTTGTCTAAGAAGAAACCCTGAAATCTTGAATTGGAATGGTTGTGATAGGAAATAAAAAGAGTGAAAGAATGCAAAAGAGGCTGTAAAGCAACATTTTGCATGACCGTGGACTTGAATGAAGAGGAAAGGAGAAGGTAAAAAAATCAAAGCTATTGGGCTGGGTGCAGTGGCTCACGCCTGTAATCCCAGCACTTTGGGAGGACTAGGTGGGCAGAGCACGAGGTCAAAAGATCGAGACCATCCTGGCCAACAAGGTGAAACCCCGTCTCTACTAAAAACACAAAAATTAGCTGGGTGTGGTGGTGTGCACCTGTAGTCCCAGCTACTGGGGAGGCTGAGGCAGGAGAATCGCTTGAACCCGGGGGGCAGAGGTTGCAGTGAGCCGAGATGGCACCACTGCACTACACACTGGCCACAGAGCAAGACTCTGTCTCAAAAAAAAAAAAAAATTGAATCTATTTTGAGGATTTCAGCTTGGCTTGACTGGGGGGAAGAGTGATCCCTTTCACAGAAACAGGGAGTGAACAAAAGGTAATGAACCCTCTCTGCCCCCTCCACACCCCCTCCTAGCTGAGAGTGCCAAGGGAGAAATGGATTGTTATATGGATTGTCCTCTCCTTTTTAAAAATAGGAACACGGCTGGGCATGATGGCTCATGCCTGTAATCTCAGCACTTTGGGAGGCTGAGGCAGGTGGATCGCCTGAGGTCAGGAGTTCAAGACCAGCCTGGTCAACATGGTGAAACCCATCTCTAGTAAAAAATACAAAAAAAAATTAGCCAGGCATGGTGGCGGGCACCTGTAATCCCAGCTACTAGGGAGGCTGAGGCAGGAGAATTGCTTGAACCTGGGAGGGAGAGGGAGTGAGCTGGACTGCACTCCAGCCCGGGTGACAGAGCGAAACTCCATCTCAAAAAAAGAAAAAAAAAAAGGAACAGAAAGTAGGTCCTCAAGGTATGTAAACTTAAAGTTCTATAGCTTCCTCTCCACACCTCACATCTTTTTGCATCTCTAACCTTGCCAAGGATAACTAAAGTTTGGCTGTATTTTTTCATTTCTCCGTGAAATATTTTCAATAGAATCATTTCTGAAACCCATTCCAACCCCCCATACAGCACAAACAACGAGGAAACAGAAGATTCACCAAACATTTATGAACAGCCAGCTGTTATAAAGACAAGGGACCAATCTGAAAAATCAGAATAAAGTCTCCTTGTTAAAGCTGCTGCAAGAAACAGGCAAGCAAAACTTAGAACATTTTTAATTTGTAATTTTTGCTTAAAGTTTTGGTAAGATGTTGTATCATGGTAATTTGTCAGCAGTTCTAAAAGGGAACCATTTGTGTTCAGGAAAGATAGCTTAGAAGTGCAAAACATAGTTCCAGATTTTAAAACACAGTGAATGCAGTAACAGCCAATTTAAACTCTGCAAAATGCCAAATTGGTGAATTAACAGACAAGTTTGAATTGTTTCAAAACTCAGAGGAGATGATAAAGAGATAAAAACAAAAAAAAGGCAAGAATATGGAAGAGAGAGAGAGGAGATTCAAAAGACATGAAAAGAATTCTAGAGGAGATGGCTGGGCGTGGTGTCTCACACGTGTAACCCCAGCACTTTGGGAGGCCGAGGAGGGCAGATCATTTGAGGTCAGGAGTTCAAGACCAGCCTGGTCAACATAGTGAAACCCTGTCTCTACTAAAAACACAAAAATTCGCTGGGGGTGGTGGCACAGCCCTGTAATCCCAGCTACTCAGGAGGCTGAGGCAGGAGAATCGCTTGAACCCAGGAGGCGGAGGTTGCAGTGAGCTGAGATCGCGCCATTGCACTCCAGCCTGGGTGACAGAGTGAGACTTCCTCTCGAAAAAAAAAAAAAAAAAAAAAAAAAAAAACAACTATTCTAGAGGAGAGAAAGAAGAATTACTCCAGCCAACATTTATTAAATGTTTAGTAAGTGCTAGGCATTTAATTATATTAACACTTGCAGCAGCCTATCGAGGGAAATCACTGTCATCATTCACATTTGCAGATAAGGAAACTAATGTTTAGAAAGTTAACCATTTTGTTCAGTAGTAAACAGCTAATTAAAGGAGAGGCTAAGTCCCGAACCTAGCATCTGTTTCCCAAAAAGTAGACAAACCCTCTGAATAAGGGCCTCTTTTCTTAGAAAGCCCTCTGCATGTGTTTGGGTAACTCCAATGTCCACAGAGGAACCCGCTTTCTCATTCCTCTCTCAAATCACACTTACCTGCTGTCTCCCTTCTTCCCCCAGGCACCGATGAAGACGCCATTATTAGCGTCCTTGCCTACCGCAACACCGCCCAGCGCCAGGAGATCAGGACAGCCTACAAGAGCACCATCGGCAGGGTAGGCCACAGTCTTTCCTGCTCTGTCTGGCTGACTTGGCAGCAACAGGAAGCAGGGCCTCTTCCTGATCTAGGTTCCCGAAGTGACCTTGTGTTTTAAAAGATCGATCCTTTGTCTTGTTTAAAGATGTTCTTGAGGCCAGGTGTGGTGGGTCACACCTGTAATCCCAGCACTTTGGGAGGCCGAGGCAGGCGGATCACTTGAGGCCAGGAGTTTGAGACCAACCTGGCCAACATGGTGAAACCCCATCTCTACTTAAAAAATACAAAAATTAGCCGGGCGTGGTGCCGGGCACCTGTAATCCTAGCTACTTTGTAGGTTGAGGCAGGAGAATTGCTTGAACCAGGAGGTGGAGGTTGCAGTGAGCCAAGATCATGCCACTTCACTCCAGCCTGGGCAACAGAGACAGACTCCATCCCAAAAAAAAAAAAAAAAAAAAAAAAATAGCGATTCAGCTCCTTCTTCATCAATTGATCTTAAACAAGTTCTTAAACTCTCTGACCCATTCCAGGAGGAAATGTGAATAAACATCTTTAGAATTTGGTCCATTTTCCAAATAATTATATTTGGAAACTATATCTCAGGAATTGAGCCTTAAGAAATAGTCATGAATGATCACAAAGATACAACTAAATGCCTTATGTATATAACAGTAGAAAAATAGAAACAGGTGACTAGTTAAAGAAATTAGGCTGGGTGTGGTGGCTCACACCTGTAATCCTAGCACTTTGGGAGGCCGAGGCGAGTGGATCACCTGAGGTCAGGAGTTCGAGACTAGCCTGACCAACATGGTGAAACCCCGTCTCTACTAAAAATACAAAAAAATTAGCTGGGCATGGTGGTGGGCACCTGTAATCCCAGCTACTTGGGAGACTGAGGCAGGAGAATCGCTTGAATCCGGGAGGCGGAGTCTGCAGTGAGTCAAGATCGTGCCACTGCACTTCAGCCTAGGCAACAGAGCAAGACTCCATCTAAAAAAAAAAAAAAAGAAATTATGTTGCACCTATCTATAGAAATCTCCACAGCTGCTAAAAAGGTTATCAGTGAATATTGACTTGGAAGTATATTCAAGACGTATTGTTAAGTAGGCAAATACATTTACATCGGTGTCTACAAACATATTCACCTCAAAGCTCCTTTACCTCTTAAATTTTTTAGGACTTTTGGTTTTGTGGGTTATATCTTTTGATATTTGCCCTATTAGAAACTAAAACTGAGGGCATTTAAAAATAGATATTTGTTAACTCAATAAAAATAATAAGTATATTGTATGTTACTGTAAATAACATTTTAATGAAAAATAGCTATATATCCCAAAACAAAAAAAATTTAGTGAGAAGATTGGCATTGTTTTACATTTTGCAGATCTCTTTACTGTCTGGCTTAATGGAAGACAGATGGCTTCTCATACCTGTTTCTACTTCAATTTGTTATGATATGTGGTTTTGATTGGGGTATATGAAGAAAATCTGGTCTTGTACAGATAAGTACTTGAAAATGGGGGGAGTATTTGAACAGACAGTTGTTGATGCACAGACAATGTCAAATAGCCTTAGGAAAACCCCACTGTATGCTTGTGGAAGAATGACAGTGAAAAGGCAAATAACATCTGAGTGTTATTCTGAGGATAGTTTTGACTTGCAGGCCCCTTGAAAGGGTCTTGGAGACCCCAGACATCCCTGGACCACACCTGGAGAGTAGCTGGTCTAATTTACTATAGCAGTTAAGCGGAGCTACTTTCTTGCATTGCAGGACTTGATAGACGACCTGAAGTCAGAACTGAGTGGCAACTTCGAGCAGGTGATTGTGGGGATGATGACGCCCACGGTGCTGTATGACGTGCAAGAGCTGCGAAGGGCCATGAAGGTCTGTGCTCTACCTCTCGTGCTCTTGGTGCTGTTGGTGCAAACGCTGATGTGCTTTCTTAAGAAACTGTCACCCAATAACAAAGACACGGAAGCAACCTAAACGCCCATCAATGGTAGACTGGATAAAGAAAACGTGGTACATGTACACCATGGAATAGCTGTAAAAAGGAACAAGATCATGTCCTCTGGAGGAACATGGATGGAGCTGGAGGTCATTGTCCTTAGCAAACTAAGGCAGGAACAGAAAATCAAATACCATATGTTTTCATTTACAAGCGGGAGCTAAATGATGAAAACACATGGACACATAGAGGGGAACAACACACACTGGGGCCTGATGTGGGATGGAGGGTGGGAGGAGGGAGAGGATCAGGAAAAATAACTAATGGGTACTAGGCTTAATACCTGGGTAATGAAATAATCTGTACAACAAACCCCCATGACACAAGTTTATCTATATAACAAACCTGCACATGTACCCCTGCACTTAAAGTAAAAGTTAAATTTTTTTAAAAAAGAAAGAAACTATGACCAAGGCCTTCTGAGAGTAGCAGGTGTAAAGTATAGGAGATTTTCCTTCATTTACGACAACTTGAAACCACATCATTACTTTACATTATACCAATTATAATTTAAAAATTCTTTTCCAAAAAGTTAGGGAATCATTTGCTCCTTCCTGTGGCTCAATGGGGAGTGATTATAATTGTCGCTTTTAGTACAGCTCTAGAGACTTTTAGCTATCTCTAGACAGCTAACTACTTTTGAGATATGTTAACTACTTTTGAGATATGTAACTTTATGACTGACACTTTAGGGGCCTCCAGGTCTACTATAGGCTTACTTCTGGCAAAAGAGTTCCTGGCTTCCCTAGATGACCTACCCACTGTGCCCTAGCCTGGGTCTGCCAAATTTTAATGACCAAGTATGTAATGCAAATATAAATGGTCCCCACCTTAGGATGGTTCTACTTAAAAATTTTCAGTGTATTGTACTCCTCATCATAAGTCGAGGAGTACAATTATCCTCCTCAACCATGTCAATAAATACTCACACTTGTGGAAGGTTCTGGGCCAGGCTCTGGGAAAGCAAAGAGGTGACAAAGTCTTTGCCAGAAAATTCTGCCCTTCAGAGGAAGAGAGCAGAAGAGGTCAAGGAAAAATTAAGTCCCCAGAGGGCAGAAACCGTACCTATCCGGGCACAGTAACGAACACATAATAAACAGCCTAGAAATGTTTGTTATTACTCATAATTATTACGGCAAACACTTTGGGTTTCGGGTGGGACAATAAAAGTGAACAAACCCTGTTGTTAGAACGCAGTGGATTGTCTTTATTCTCTGCAGATTCATGACAGATGTATTCCTTCTGTGTCTGGGCCTCAGCTTTGTAAACTAGCTCATATAGCCCTGTCCTCTGGTTTCTTGTTTAGGGAGCCGGCACTGATGAGGGCTGCCTAATTGAGATCCTGGCCTCCCGGACCCCTGAGGAGATCCGGCGCATAAGCCAAACCTACCAGCAGCGTACGTGACATCCGCAGTGGCCCTGGCTGAGGTTTCGCTGTGATTAGAGAATGAGGGTAGCAGCGGGTGGTTGTTTGCTGATTAGACTTTTCACAGAACGCTGAGCATGAGGGATCCTCGGTGCCAAGCTCTGCTTCGAGGGAGATCCCTGTTTAGGCAAATGGCGGTCTGTTGGCTCCTTAAGATTTCTCAGGTGAAGATGACACTCTATTTTGCCTACCCAGTGCAGTATTTTATTACCCTAAAAGTTGGAAAGTTGTTCCTTGTTATCAGACAAAGAATCTAAGGTACTTGTTCAAAAGTGGTGGCACCAGCAGATCTTAGCATTCCAAGGAATGGTCTGGAAGGGCTGTCTGGCCCAAATTCTTCCCTTCAGACTGGACTGTACGTCCTCCAGCCAAATCAGAATGACAGCCATTCACTCCCCCTTAGAGACCTCCAGAGGGTGTACATATGAAGTGCCTTTAAAAAATGCCTGACTTTTTGCCCTAAGAATATAACTAAAAATGCACAGAGGTTCAGCTCTCACAGTGTTTATTCAGCATTGTCTACATTAGCTAAAAATGCCCAACAGTAGCAGATTGTCTAAACAAAATATTATACACTTACACAATGAACTATTATGTTGTCATTAAAACTTATATTAAAGAGTATTTTTTTCTTTTATTTAGCCTTTTTTTTTGAGACAGGGTCTCACTCTGTTGCCCAGGCTGGAATGCAATGGCCCCATCATAGCTCACTGCAACCTCGACCTCCTGGGCTTCAGCAATCCACCCACTGCAGCCTTCTGAGTAGCTGGGACCACAGGTGTGCGCCACCACACCCTGCTAATTTTTGTATTTTTTGTAGAGATGGGGTTTCGCCATGCTGCCCAGGCTGGTCTCAAACTCCTGGGCCCAAGCAATCTGCCCACCTCAGCCTCCCAAAGTGCTGGGATTACAGATGTGAGCCACTACACCTGGCCAAGAATACTATTAAAATATTTATTAAATGGTTTGGTATATGTAAGTGAAAAAGGCAAGCCATAAAATAGTATGCTATGATCCCATTTTTAAAAAATTAACACAGTTAATAACACAGTATTTTTTAAATAAATGAAAATAATTTGAGTATGTGGGGGAAAATGAGGAAGGATATTTACAGAAATGTTGTCAATGATTCTTATTTCTGGGTGATTAGACTGCAGTGGAGTTCCTCGCTTTGCCCCTTCTTTTTACTTATTTGTTTTTTCCTAAGTCTTCTGTGGTCAACATGTGTTACCTTTATAGAAAGAAAACAACCACAATAAGAGCTTTGTGGGAAGTGTTCAGAGCAGGAGATTCT
This sequence comes from Pan paniscus, assembly GCF_029289425.2. Classification (NCBI taxonomy): domain Eukaryota; kingdom Metazoa; phylum Chordata; class Mammalia; order Primates; family Hominidae; genus Pan; species Pan paniscus. The sequence goes on along the minus strand of NC_073261.2, from coordinate 56,604,524 downwards.
AAACCTTAGGAGTCTGGATTTAGCAACCCAATCCCCACATCTGCCCAATGAGGGTTTTCTTCCCTGAGGGCTGTGAAGGGCTGGAGCTTCTCTTTTCGTTTTTGCTTTTTAAAAATTAATAATGAAGAAGTGATTTTTAATTTCTTGCTGAAGCTCCCCCTGCCTATTTTTTTTGACACAGGTTCTCGCTCTGTGGCCCAGGCTGGAGTGCAGTGGCATGATCATGGCTCACTGCAGCCTTGACCTCCCCAGGCTGAGGTGATCCTCCCACCTCAGCCTCCCCTGTAGCTGGTACTACAAGCATGCGCCAACATACCCAGCTAATTTTTGTATTTTTTGTAGAGATGGGGGTTCACCATGTTGCCCAGGCTGGTCTCGAACTCATGGACTCAAGCAGTCTGCCCTCCTCAGCCTCCCAAAGTGTTAGGATTATAGGCATGAGCCACTGCGCTCGGCCGTGGAGCTTCTCATGGATAACCTGTCAGAACCTCCCAAGTGAGAGACGTGGCAGAGAGGCATATGCTAGGATTTGCATTTGACAGCGCTCCAACCCCAGCCCCACCTCAAAGCCGGGTTCAGAAGCTCCTATCTGGTTGCTTTCCATCAGTGAAGCAGCAGGGGCTGCTCCACAGCTGTGGTTCCCTCTGTGTCACTGAGAACCACGTTCAGATCGGACCCCTGGGTGGCAGGAAGCACAGAGGGAGGATTTCAGACCCAGCTTTTTCAACCTCACATTTTAAGAAACAGGAATATCTTGGCCGGGTGCGGTGGCTCACGCCTACAATCCCAGAACTTTGGGAGGCCAAGGCAGGCGGATCACCTGAGGTCAGGAGTTCACGACCAGCCTGGCCAAAATGACAGAACCCTGTCTGTACTAAAAATACAAAAATTAGCTGGGCATAGTGGGGCACACCTATAATCCCAGCTACTCGGGAGGCTGAGGCAGGAGAATTGCATGAACCCAGGAGGCAGAGGTTGCAGTGAGCTGAGATGGTGCCACTGCACTCCAGACTCCATCCAGCCTGGGCAACAGAATGAGACTCCATCTCAAAAGAAACAAAACAAAAACAGGAATATCGTGTGACAGGATAAGCTGATCTTGACCATTTTACCAGAGTTTAGTTTTTGAAAAACTGTGTGTGGGGTGAAAAAACCTCATGATAAGCTGCTTCCATAAGCAGGCTGGTCTTGAGGGGACAGATTGCTCTGGAGTGTGACAGGGCATTGGGCAAGACTCTTAATTCTGAAGTAGCTAATTTCACTCTCTTGCTAGAATATGGATGGAGCCTTGAAGATGACATTCGCTCTGACACATCGTTCATGTTCCAGCGAGTGCTGGTGTCTCTGTCAGCTGTGAGTGACTGCTTCTGATGGGGGGCGGGTTTTATCGAAATGTCCACTCTATCCCCTTTGCCAGCCTTTCTCATCCTTTCAGCCCCTGACATGTGGATATTCCCCAGGTAGTGTTCTCAGACCCCTCTGTTCCTTTATCTTATTTCTCCTTCAGAGACTCTGGCTAATCCTGCCTGCCCATTTTTTCTACTTTAATTTGATATTTACAAGTACCTAATACCTGCCAGGTCCCCCTGTCACTCAGTGCATTGAGAGTTATGAAGATGATTCAGAGGCAGTTCCTGGGCCTTAAGAGTATATATTGTCATAAGGGAATCCATCAGGTACACAGTTGCTAGAAGGCATGAAAAGATTACATGCCAAAGGAGAGGCGCATAGGAAAAAGAAGATTCAAGGAGAAAATTTGGTTGTAGAAACAAAGAAAAGGCTTCATGACAGAGATGCTGGTTCAGAGAGGACTTGGAGGATTACTAGAATTTCAAGAGGCAGAGACGTGGGTGGGTGTATTGCAGACAGGAAGAACAGTAAGAATAAGGCAGGGAACATGGGGTTCAGGGAACAACTGGCTGAACAGTTGGGCTAGTGATTCTGGAAACAGGGTGGGAGGATAAACTGGAATTCTATGTTGGGAGCAGTTTACACTTATTTATTTGGGAGCAGTAGATGACGTGATGATGACAACGATGATGGGAGTGATGTGACTGGAGCTGCACTTTCAGAAGAGTAATGTAATAGTGACGTGTAGGATGAACAGTGGTGAGGAACTGGAGGCTGGACGACCAGGTAGGAAGCTACCTGGAAAATTCCAGTTGGAAAATAAAGCAGGACTGAGCTAGGTGGGGCAGGGTTGCCTGAAAAGGGAAGCTGGAGACTTCAGACATTTCACATCACTTCCCAATTGCATCTTTATCCCCGGCCTCCTTCCTGAGGTTGAGACTGTCATTTCACATTGCTTTTTAGATGTTTCGTTACAGATATTCTACTATCCCCTTAATGAACTGAACCAGAACTCATTTTCCCTTCAAACCAGCTCTTCTTCCGGACTTGCCTGTTTCTGTTAATATTGCTGTTGTTCCTCCTACACCTAAAGAAGCAGAACCCTGGAAATCATCTCCAATTTCCACTTTGCTCTTGTCTCCAATATTTACTTAGTAACGCCTGCCTGTGTCTCATATTTCTTTCCCACTTTCTCTTTTCCTCCCATATTTACCACTCTGATGAGCCATGCCTAGACCATGGAACATCGAGACAGTATAACAAAAAAAATAGCCTAAAAACTAGAGGAAAGTAGCCCATTTTATCATTTGTTAGCATTCTTCAGAGGCTTCCACCCTGCCTTCTTGTGAGCTGGTGTTGGTGAGGGGTAGGGGGACATTTTTATGGGATCCTCAAGTCCCACCATAGGTCTCATATTCTCTTGACTCTCCTCTGTTCCCAACCTCCCCACCTTTTTTTTTTTTTTTTTAAAGATTCAAGGTCTTGCTATGTTTCCCAGGCCAGCTCTTCACAGGTGCCATCTTAGCTCACTGCCTTGAACTCCTGGCCTCAAGACATCCTCCCACCTCAGCCTCGAGTAGCTGGAACTACATGCACACCCCGACCCCCTTTTGGCAGAGGTTGATCAATGTAGATTTGCCAGTTAGGAAGGCATGAGTCAGCTGGGAAGACACAGGAGAGTGGGGTGGTGGGGGAGGCCAGGAGATAGTGGAGGGAGCTGTCCCTGGGAAGCTTCTCCTGCTATTGGCAGAGGCACTCATGCAACGTTAGGGGCCACACTGAGGCTCAGCCCTCTAGGCACACATCAGAGCCATTGTAATAATGCGAGCGCATTTAGAGGACGCCTGTCCTCCCTCCCTGGGTCTGAAGCCCCACTTCTTGTGGTATTTTGTCTCATTACTCTAGACCTGCTATCTTAATGGTGTCCCCAGATCTTCATGTATACTCTCGAATTATTTTTTATTTGTTTTTCTCATCCTCAGGGTGGGAGGGATGAAGGAAATTATCTGGACGATGCTCTCGTGAGACAGGATGCCCAGGTTGGTAGAACTGCAGCTTCTTTCTTCCAGCTTTCTTCTCTTTCGCCAATGAGACAGGCCTTAGTGGGTGGATAGCAACTTATATTACAGTGTATATTAGCCAGGCTTGGATATGTTCTTTAAAAATATTCCCACAGATAGCCTTTAATAACAGGTTTCTTGAGGAGGTACCTGGGGCTGGACATCATTATATAAGCACTCCTGGGTTCCAAGTTTCTCAACATTAGGACCATTGTGTGGCAATCCCAGAGAACCACTGTCTTCCGAATCCCGTGGAGGTGAAAGGGACTGTTCACTGTGCATTTTTACTTCATCAAAGAGGACATTTGATAAGACCTATATAAAATAGCTTGACACAGTGTATACCCTGCTGGGTAAAATTAATAGCAAACCCCAAGAGGCATTTGCCTCTCTGTTTCCCAGCCCAGTGATGGTTGTCCTGGAACCAACCCATGGTCTAATCAGCTGTGGCCAGATAACACTAACGATAATAGCTAATAAAAAGTGGGTCATTACCAGGTACCAAACACTGTTCTAAAAATTTTTTTTTTTTTTGAGATGGAGTTTCACTCTTGTTGCCCAGGCTGGAGTGCAATGGCATGATCTTGGCTCACTGCAACCTCCGCCTCCTGGGTTCAAGTGATTCTGCTGCCTCAGCCTCCCAAATAGCTGGGATTACAGGTGCCTGCCACCATACCCGGCTAATTTTTTTCTATTTTTAGTAGAGATGGGTTTTCACCATGTTGGCCAGGCTGGTCTTGAACTCCTGACCTCTGGTGATCCACCTGCCTTGGCCGCCCAAAGTGCTGGGATTACAGGCATGAGCCATCGCGCGTGGCCCCCTGTTCTAAATTCTATATTAAGTATGTCATTGAATCTTTGCAATAACTTCATAAGGTAAGTATTGCTATCCCCATTTTACAAACAAGGAAACTGAGGCTCAGAGAGGTCAAGTACCTTGCTCAAGCTCAGAAAGATAATAAAGGGCAGAGCTAGGATTTGAACCAATTGGCATCTAGACCCAGTATTCTCTCTCTTTTTTTTTTTTTTTTTTTTTTTTTTTTTGAGACAGGGTCTCACTGTCGTCCAGACTGGAGTGTGGTGGTGTGATCTCAGCTCACCGCAACCTCCCCCTCCCAGGTTCAAGCAATTCTCCCACCTCAGCCTCCTGAGTATCTGGGATTACAGGATGCACCACCACCACCCGGCTAGTTTTTGTATTTTTAATAGAGATAGGGTTTCAACATGTTGGCCAGGCTGGTCTTGAACTCCTGACCTCAAATGATCCACCTGCCATGGCCTCCCAAAGTGCCGGGATTACAGGCATGAGCCACCGCGCCTGACCATAGACGCAGTATTCTTAACCAATACATAACCATAATGAGGGATTGGTTCCATTCAGTTTGTGAGGTATGAACAACTTTGTTTTATGCAAAAAAAAAGAACCTGTTGCTTTCATTAGAGGGGATAGAGGTATGTGTGTGGCTTGGGCTTCTTGGAGCACGGCAGCTGGGTTTCAAGAAGGAGCACCCAGAAAGCAAGCATTCCAATAGAAACAATGGCAGTTGCATGATTGTTTATGATCTAGCCTCAGAAATCAGTGTCACTTCCACTAACCTGTATTTTATTCTTTTTTTTTTTTTTTTTTTTTTTTTGAGATAGGGTCTTGCTCTGTCTCCCAGGCTGTTGTGCAGTGGCATGATCTCGGCCCACTGCAACCTTCGCCTCCCAGGCTCAAGTGATCCTCCCACCTCAGCCTCCTGAGTAGCTGGACTACAGGCGTGTGCCATCATGCCTGGCTAAGTTTTAAATATTTTTTTGGTAGAGGTGGGGTTTTGCCATATTGCCCAGGCTGGTCTCAAACTCCTGGGCTCAAGCAACCTACCTGCCTTGGCCTTCCAAAGTGCTATGATTACAGGCATGAGCCACCGTGCCCAGCCCACTACTATGCTTTATTAATTAAAGCAATGTATTAGTCAGAATTCTTAAGAGGAACAGAACCAATAGAGAGAGAGAGAGAGAGAGACACAGAGGGGTGTGTGTGTGTGTGTGTGTGTGTGTGTGTGTGTGTGAAAGAGAGAGAGGATGGAGTTGGGCAAGTACCAGGATCTTCAGAGGGAGTCAGCAAGCTGGAGATGCAGGACAGCCTATGGTTTTGTTCCAGTCTGAGTCCAAAGGCCTGAGAACTAGGAGCAGTTCCCATCTGAAGGCCAGCAGGCTGGAAACCCATGAAGAGCTGATGTTCCAGTTCAAGTCCAAAGGCAGGAAAAAAACTGATGTCCTAGCTCAAGGCAGTCAGGCAGGAGGAGTCCCTCTCACTCTTGGGAAGGTCAGCCCTCTTCTTGAAAACAAAAGCTTTCAGCTGATTGTATGAGGGCCCCTCCTCCATATTGGATCATCCAAAAACCCTCACAGAAACACCTAGAATAATGTTTGAGCAAAAATCTGGGTAACCCATGGCTCAGTCAAGTTGACATAAAATAAATTGTCACAAGCCTGTTGAGATTCAAGTTTCAGAAGTGCTGAATAAGATGAACTCTTTTGAATTAGGTGAATTAGATGAACGCTTTCAGCTTTAAATTTTTATGATTATGTGAATTGACTCTAAAGCAGTGAGGGAATCAGAGAAAGAAGTGAAAAAATGGGGGAGTATATGGAGGTAAGCCCAATGAGCCATAATATGTGTGAGTTAAGATCTTTTTGAGAAATGTAACAGGCAAGCTGCTTATTAAAAATGAACAGTAATTCTGATTGAGCAATAATGTAGTTAAATTGAGCAGAATCAGTTTCCTATATTCCCACCTGGCTGGAATGTAAGCAATTGGCAATGGGTCCCTGGTTCTACTGTGAGACCTGTAGCCTCAGGAAAATCACAGATCATTCTAGAGCAGGGCTATCCAATAGAACTCCCCGCAGTGATGAGAACATTCCACATCTGCACTGTCCTGTGTGGGTGACTACTGGCTACCTGTAGCCGCTGGGTACTTGAAATGAGGCCAATGTGATTGAAGAGCTGAATTTTAAATTGTATTTAATTTCAATTAACATTTAAACAGCCACATGTGGTTAGTGGCAACTGTAGGGGACAGCCCAAATCTAGGGCATTTCTTTTAGCTCTTTAGAACCATGTAGTCTCCAGCTAGGGAACTGCTAGTGTTTGCCCTGACTCCCAGGGGGGTATGACAGGGTCCCAACAGCCTTATGCCTGAGGAAGGATCCTGAGTCATTTCCACTCACCACTACCATTTCCAACCCCATCACCAACAAAATAAAACTAAGCCAGCTCAGCTCTTTGAGCTTCTGGAAATATTTGCCTGTGTCCTGGCACATCGTTTTTGGAATTTTAGACCTGTGCTTTGTTTGGCTTCAGGACCTGTATGAGGCTGGAGAGAAGAAATGGGGGACAGATGAGGTGAAATTTCTAACTGTTCTCTGTTCCCGGAACCGAAATCACCTGTTGCATGGTAAGGCACTTACTTCATTTCCCAAAGAAAAGGAGTGAAAGATAGCAAAAACTATATTGCCCATAAGTAGTTGATAACCTTCCTCCTTCAGTTGATACAAAGAACTGATTGTACCCAAGTGTCTTAGATTCTCACCCTGGAAATGTATTAGTCCAATGATGTATATGAAAGCTAATTTCTGAAAGATTAATTATGAATAATTAGAAAAAGTGCATGTAGTCATAGAAGTTTGGCATTCTTGTTTCTAGGAAACTGACCTTCACAGTCAGTCCTTTTTCTAAAGTAGCCCCAGTATTTTCATTCTAATGTAGTTACATATGAAAGTAATCTGTAGTAGATCAGGTAGCAATAAAATAGCAATGTTGGTTGATATTTATTCCTGTGTAATATCCAAGCTATAAAGCTAATACAAGTGATTTCTTTAGGGGTTATGTTATATAAGATGAATAGTGGATAATTTCAAATTTGAAATGTTTCTAATTTGTTTCTGATAAATATAAACTTTGTAATGTGATTTTAACTTATTTGGGGGAAAGATACTAGACAATTTTAGAATATTTGCTGTCAGGTTCATATTCTTTTAAACAGCAAGTAAGGATTTAATAAGCTATTTCATCTTTTATACGAGTTCTTTAGATCTTTAAGTACATTATAATTTTATAAACCCACCCACCATACCTTTTTAATCACACACACTGATTTGCAAAGCTTGTGGGAAATTTGAGAATGAGTTTGCTAAATTGAAAACATAAAGCAATTGAGAAGTACAACACATTCTGAAGTTGTAATTATTTCAGGTTTTTCACAGTGACAAAAAAACAGGTGATTACTCCTGTTAATCAATATCCCGGGCGACCATCAGGTACACAAACTTCTGACTCAGCTTCTTTCTTCACTTCCTTCCCTTGCCTGTTACAAATAACAGGAATCTCCCCCTGGTGGTGTTTTCCAAGAACTGCAGGTCCTCAGAAGCCGATTTAGCGCATAAATGCATTTGCAAGAATTTTCACTTCTGGGTACAAGTCAATAGTTAGGCAATTATGAAATATCTGTTTGTAAGCCACTGGGAGAAAATATTTTAAGCACTGTTTGGATTAGGAAAACTTCATAATTGTCTTGCCAACCAACAATAATGGTGAGATTTCATAATAACTACCGTTTTGTTAATAATGTTCTATTTTCTAGGTGCAGTGTTAAGCATTTTATAAGCATTGTTTCTTGCAACACCCAATGGAGCAGTAATTATTTTCCCCATTTTACAGTGGAGAAAACTGAGGCTTAGAAAATGTGTCAGTTAAGTTCTTTGATTCCAAGCCACACACACTGACTTCAATTTAAGTAAGAAAAGATGAAATAATATAGAATGGCACAAGAGGGAAAATGGAAAATACTGGTAGCTCACAGATTTGAACAGACAGCTGAACACCTTCAGGAAGAACAGAAATCAAGGCAGTTCTGGGGGTCTCAGTAGAAGGGAATAATGGATTTTATTTCTAAAGCAGAGTTTCTGAAGTTCATTTTCTATTAAAAATGCTAAATATTGACCCCCTACTTCAGACTGGCTGAATTAGAATCTCTGAGTGTGACACCCAGGAAGTTTAATAGGTTTCTCTGAGGGTAAAGATGATGCAGTGCTTTTGGCCATCCCCGTGAGCTGCTCAATTATAAGTTCCCAGGAGAGAGTCTAACGGGTCCTGACTGGGTCAACTGCTCACGTGTTTGACAGAGATTGTGGTGTATGTTGTTGGGTATGGTGTCCCTTGATTGACAGCCCTGTTAAAATCACATTGATGGAAGTGAGGCAGCACCCCAAAGAAGGCGATGGTGAGAAGATAAAATAGATACCTGCTCTAAGAAGTTTCCAGAAGGAGACAGCAAGAGAGGGGAACATATTCACCACATTCAAAAATACTTGGCAAAAAACAACAACAACAACAAATGTAATTATGTTTAAGTATTTTAAAAGATGCAACCAGCTGTTATTAACTGTGACTCAGTTCTGAAGCGGTTGAATTGTTCTAGTTTTGATGAGCCAAAAGGGAGATGACAGGGAGGTGATTACCAAGGACAAAAACACAAAAAGACACATTCTGCTTATTAAGGAAACAATGAGAAAGGAAAGCAAAGCTCCCCAGAGGCCATCTCCATTTTATGTGTGAGGGTCCCAGATAAGGGAAAGGACTTGACTGATGTCCTCCAAACATCACAGCATTTCTTCCTCCTTATCTGGGGCCCGTTCCACTCTGCACATCCCTCCTGGCTGCTTGCCCACATTACTAATTAGTTTCCTCCTGAAATATGCCAAAGAATAAATAGTGTAGGCTAGTTAAAAATGCTCATTCTCTCCATAAATTTTAGTTTCCTCTGTTTTTTCTTCCCAATAATACTATTTTGTTATTGTCTGCAGTGTTTGATGAATACAAAAGGATATCACAGAAGGATATTGAACAGAGTATTAAATCTGAAACATCTGGTAGCTTTGAAGATGCTCTGCTGGCTATAGGTAAGCTGGTAGGGGGAGTAGAGAAACAAATGTTTATAGATTTTCCTTCTCATTATCAGTTTGCAATATGGGGATACAGAATTATTTTCAGAGGTAAAAGTTGTTTATCATGAATCACTCATGTTACATTCCAGATTTTTAAACAAGAAATATTATATACAACCTGATTGCTATTGTGCCATGTGGTTTATATATTTTATATCTTCTGTGCTTTTGTATGTCCTATGTGAAAGGTAATAATGTGCAGATATACAGGCTGCAGCTTGCAAGTCTGTGAATGGTTAGAACTAGTAACTGTCTCATATGGCAGATACAGTAATCCTTATTTTGAAATGAAATACCACCCTTTGCTTTGATAGACTTTATCAATTACTTCTCCAGGAACTTGATGATAAATTGAGGGTACTTTCTATCTGTGAAAATACATAGAGCATCGCCTATGTTCATGAAACATTGCTTGGCTAAAATTTCCCTGGCAAAGCAAATATTGATACCTTGTAGAAACAGAGGAAACAACTGTCACTTTTCTTTTTTCGTGGGTCTTATCTGTAATCTTTTCATTTCTTCTTTTTTTTTCTTTGACAGTAAAGTGCATGAGGAACAAATCTGCATATTTTGCTGAAAAGCTCTATAAATCAATGAAGGTAAATGGCCTTATTTTCAGCATCTAAATGAATTTGAGTTATCTTGTGTCCACCTTCTTAAGCTTACTTATATCCCCTATCCAAACTTTGCTCTGAAAGATCCAATTCAATTCATCAAATACTTCAGTGAGTGCCTGCTAATAATAATACTAGGTGATATTTACTGAGCACTTAGGATGTATGGATCACTGTTTTTAATAGATTAATTATATCCCCACAACAGCTCTATCAGGCTGGTACTATTGCTAACCTCCAATTTACAGATGAGGAAACTGAGGCATAGAAAGGATATGCAGTTTGCCCAAGATTCTCAGTGAGGAAGTGATGGAGCAAGAATGCCAGGTGTTTACCTGGCATTCTAGCTCCAGAGCCCGTATTCCTAACCCTCCATCGTACTCTGCAGGCTGAGAATCACAGGAGGTGCAGGGAAGGTCAAAATGTAGTCTTTGGCCAGGTGCGGTGGCTCACGCCTGTAATCCCAGCACTTTGGGAGGCTGAGGCGGGTGGATTACTTGAGGTCAGGAGTTCAAGACCAGCCTGGCCGTCATGGTGAAATCCCCGTCTCTACAAAAATGCAAAAATTAGTCAGGTATGGTGGCTCATGCCTATAATCCCATCTGTTTGGGAGGCTGAGGCAGGAGAATCACTGGAACCCAGGAGGCAGAGGTTGCAGTGAGCTGAAATTGCGCTACTGCACTCCAGCCTAGGCAACACAGTGAGACTCTGTCTCAAAAAAGAAAAAAAAAAAAGCAAAACAAAACAACAACAACAAAAATGTAGACCTTGCTCTCAAAGAATGTCTAGCCTAGGCAAGTATGTGCAAAACACCAATTATAACAAGACAGAATGTAAGACAGTAGTTGAGGATCCAAACATTGTAGAAACACAGAGGAAAGGGTTTTTTTTTTTTTCAATATTTGTTTTTTGAGGTGGAGAATCTGCAAAGAATATATAAACAAGTTGGTATATTTGAGCAGGACCTTCCAAATGTAAAAGTTTTACATCAGAGGATTTCATATGGTGAAGGGAAGGGGTGATAAGGCTGGGGAGGGAAGGATAATACTCCATGAGAAGGAATCGTAGGTGAGCCAGGTGGCAGGGTATGTCTGGACAGCACAGGTTATGGCTCTAGAAAAGCAGGGAACGGCATCCTGTGGTCAGAACATAGAGCATTGGAAAAGTGAGTTGTGGAGAGCCTTGAATACCACGATAAGGAGTGAGGATATTCCTCAGGCCTGCCAAGTAGTGGAGCAAAGGACATCGTCAGCACAGTCATCTCTAGTCTTGCTTTGATAGACTAAAGAAGACACTGAAAAACAGCTAGGTTTTTGTATATGTTTGGATTTCGTTTTCTTCCTTAGGGCTTGGGCACCGATGATAACACCCTCATCAGAGTGATGGTTTCTCGAGCAGAAATTGACATGTTGGATATCCGGGCACACTTCAAGAGACTCTATGGAAAGTCTCTGTACTCGTTCATCAAGGTAGGTCACAGCAGCCTAAGTCCAGAGTAAAGGATCCAGAAAAGGACCCCTCTGACCTTGGCATTTAGCACTTGTTGTCCCCTCTTCTTGGCATATATCATTTCCTTTAAAGATGATGCTCCCGATATTTCCAGTCTCTCTTCTTTCACACAGATATTTAAACCTTTGCCAGGATACAAGCTGGAAATTTGCCTTCTAAATACAGTAATTATTTTATGTTGACCTCAGACAAAGATTACATTTTAATGAATACTTTTAAGCACACAATTTCCTCGTCTACCTAATTATGAGAGAAGATAAACAACTGAATCCAGAGTCCTATGCAGGGGCCAGCTGAGGTCTGCTGGGAATATGGGAAAGCATTTTAGCTATCCTGAATTACTGTTCTTTACCAGGCACCAGACTTCTAGGAGTCCTAAGAGGGCATGGTAGTGGTGACAAATGGTTCACCTCCCTCAAAGCCGGGCATTCCTGGGATTTTGTTTCTTGAGGATGCTGGAAGAGTCTCATGGACATGAAAGTGAGATAGATTTCCCTAGGAGCTAAGGTTGCCTGCACCGCAAGCTTCAAATCAGCGTTCGATCTGTGAATTAAATATTCTGAATCCTACTCAAAGCTTGGAGAGGTGTGACAATTAGGTGATTTTAACTGCAGATTTTTTTTTTTAGATGGAGTCTCACTCTGTCGCCCAGGCTGGAGTGTAGTGGCGCAATCTCCACTCACTGCAACCTCCACCTCCTAGGTTCAAGTGATCCTCCTGCCTCAGCCTCCTGAGTAGCTGGGACTACAGGCATGAGCTTTGTATTTTTTGTAGAAATGGCGTTTCACCATGTTGGCCAGGCTAGTCTTGAACTCCTGACCTCAAGTGATCCACCCGTCTCGGCCTCCCAAAGTGCTGGAATTACAGGTGTGAGCCACCATGCCCCACCAAGCTGTGGATTTTGTTACTATGTCTACAAGGCATGCAGGAACTTGTTTCTATTTCTGACTAGGCTATGAGGTAACTTGATTTTGCAGAGCTGAACTATATAACTAGTTTAAGATTCAAGGATGACGGTAAGTGAAGTTATGGGAAAATATACTACAAACAAGAAAAAAACAAAATAAAAAACCCCAGGAAATGACAAATGATTTATGGAGGATATGGAGAGACTAGAACTCTTGTGCACTGTTGGTAGGAATATAAAGCGGTGCAGCCACTGTGAAAAACAGTCTGTTACAAAACTTTAAGCACCAAACTTCTTCAAAAAGTTTAATATAGACCAGGCATCGTGGCTCACGCCTGTAATCCCAGCACTTTGGGAGGCCGAGACAGGTGGATCACTTGAGCCCAGGAGTTCGAGACCAGCCTAGGCAACATAGTGAGACCCTGTCTCTACAAAATCAACAAAAATTAGCCGGGTGTGGTGGTGCACGCCTGTAGTCCCAGCTACTCAGGAGGCTGAGGTGGGATGATCACCTGAGGCTGGGGAGGTCGAGGCTGCAGTGAGCCATGATTGTACCACTTCAAGACTCCAGCCTGAGTAAAGACCCATCCCAAAAAAGAAAAAGAAAAAATTTTCACGTAGAATGACCATATGAGCCAGCAATTCCACTCTCAGTTATATACTTAAATGAAAACAGGAACCCAAACAGCTAGTTGTACATCAACATAAACATTATTAACAATAGGCACAAGGTGAAAACAACCTAAATATCCATCAACAGATGACTGGATAAACAAAATGTATATACATACATAAAAAGCAATGATGTTCAATGGTACGCTGTCACGAAAAAAAGGAATGACATTTTTGATACATGAATGAACCTTGAAAATATACTACATGCAATAAATCAGACACAAACGGACAAATATTGTATGATTCTGCTTTATGAAATATGTAGAATAGGTAGATTCATAGGGACAGAAAGTAGATTAGAGGTTACCAGCAATTTGGAGGGAGAGGAAAGAATGGGAGTTATTGGTTAGTGGGTACAGAGTTTCTGTTTGGGGTGATGAAAGGGTTTTAGAAATAGACAGTGATGATGGTTACATAACATTGTAAAAGTAACTAGTGCCACTTGAAAATAGTTAAAATGGAGAGAAGGACTGTGTGGTAGATAGAGCTCCCTCTCCCCTCTCCCCTCTCCCCTCTCCCCTCCCCCCTCCCCCTCTCCCCTCTCCCCTCTCCCCTCTCCCCTCTCCCCTCTTTCCACGGTCTCCCTCTGATGCCGAGCCGAAGCTGGATGGTACTGCTGCCATCTCAGCTCACTGCAACCTCCCTGCCCGATTCTCCTGCCTCAGCCTGCCGAGTGCCTGCGATTGCAGGCGTGCGCCGCCACGCCTGACTGGTTTTCGTATTTTTTTGGTGGAGACGGGGTTTCGATGTGTCGGCTGGGCTGGTCTCCAGCTCCTAACCGCGAGTGATCCGCCAGCCTCGGCCTCCCGAGGTGCCGGGATTGCAGACGGAGTCTCGTTAACTCAGTGCTCAATGGCGCCCAGGCTGGAGTGCAGTGGCGTGATCTCGGCTCGCTACAACCACCTCCCAGCCGCCTGCCTTGGCCTCCCTAAGTGCCGAGATTGCAGCCTCTGCCTGGCAGCCACCCCGTCTGGGAAGTGAGGAGCGTCTCCGCCTGACCGCCCATCGTCTGGGATGTGAGGAGCCCCTCTGCCTGGCTGCCCAGTCTGGAAAGTGAGGAGCGTCTCTGCCCGGCCGCCATCCCATCTAGGAAGTGAGGAGCGCCTCTTCCCGGCCGCCATCACATCTGGGAAGTGAGGAGCGTCTCTGCCCGGCCGCCCATCGTCTGAGATGTGGGGAGCACCTCTGCCCTGCCGCCCCGTCCGGGATGTGAGGAGTGTCTCTGCCCGGCCGCCCTGTCTGAGAAGTGAGGAGACCCTCTGCCTGGCAACCGCCCCATCTGAGAAGTGAGGAGCCCCTCCGCCCGGCAGCCACCCCGTCTGAGAAGTGAGGAGCGTCCTCCCTCCTCATCTGGGAGGGAGGTGGGGGGGTCAGCCCCCCACCCGGCCAGCCGCCCCGTCCGGGAGGTGAGGGGCACCTCTGCCCGGCCGCCCCTACCGGGAAGTGAGGAGCCCCTCTGCCCGGCCAGCCGCCTCGTCCGGGAGGGAGGTGGGGGGGTCAGCCCCCCGCCTGGCCAGCCGCCCCATCCGGGAGGCGAGGGGTGCCTCTGCCCGGCTGCCCCTACTGGGAAGTGAGGAGCCCCTCTGCCCGGCCAGCCGCCCCGTCCGGGAGGGAGGTGGGGGGGTCAGCCCCCCTCCCGGCCAGCCGCCCCATCCGGGAGGGAGGTGGGGGGGTCAGCCCCCCGCCCGGCCAGCCGCCCCGTCCGGGAGGGAGGTGGGGGGATCAGCCCCCCGCCTGGCCAGCCGCCCCGTCCGGGAGGGAGGTGGGGGGATCAGCCCCCTGCCCGGCCAGCCGCCCTGTCCAGGAGGTGGGGGGGGGCGCCTCTGCCCGGCCGCCCCTACTGGGAAGTGAGGAGCCCCTCTGCCCGGCCAGCCGCTCTGTCTGGGAGGGAGGTGGGGGGGTCAGCCCCCGGCCCGGCCAGCCGCCCCGTCCGGGAAGGAGGTGGGGGGGTCAGCCCCCGGCCCGGCCAGCCGCCCCGTCCGGGAAGGAGGTGGGGGGGTTAGCCCCCCGCCTGGCCAGCCACCCCATCCGGGAGGTGAGGGGCGCCTCTGCCCGGCCGCCCCTTCTGGGAAGTGAGGAGCCCCTCTGCCCGGCCAGCCGCCCCGTCCGGGAGGGAGGTGGGGGGGTCAGCCCCCCGCCCGGCCAGCCGCCCCGTCCGGGAGGGAGGTGGGGGGATCAGCCCCCCGCCCGGCCAGCCGCCCCGTCCGGGAGGGAGGTGGGGGGGTCAGCCCCCCGCCCGGCCAGCCGCCCCGTCCGGGAGGGAGGTGGGGGGGTCAGCCCCCCGCCCGGCCAGCCGCCCCGTCCGGGAGGGAGGTGGGGGGTCAGCCCCCCGCCCGGCCAGCCGCCCGTCCGGGAGGGAGGTGGGGGGGTCAGCCCCCCGCCCGGCCAGCCGCCCCGTCCGGGAGGGAGGTGGGGGGTCAGCCCCCCGCCCGGCCAGCCGCCCCGTCTGGGAGGGAGGTGGGGGGATCAGCCCCCCGCCCGGCCAGCCACCCTGTCCGGGAGGTGAGGGGCGCCTCTGCCCGGCCGCCCCTACCGGGAAGTGAGGAGCCCCTCTGCCCGGCCAGCCGCCCCCTCCGGGAGGGAGGTGGGGGGGTCAGCCCCCCGCCGGGCCAGCCGCCCCGTCGGGGAAGTGAGGGGCGCCTCTGCCCGGCCGCCCCTACTGGGAAGTGAGGAGCCCCTCTGCCCGGCCAGCCGCCCTGTCCGGGAGGGAGGTGGGGGGTCAGCCCCCCGCCTGGCCAGCCGCCCCGTCCGGGAGGGAGGTGGGGGGGGTCAGCCCCCCGCCCGGCCAACCGCCCCATCTGGGAGGTGAGGGGCGCTTCTGCCCGGCCGCCCCTACTGGGAAGTGAGGAGCTCCTCTGCCCGGCCACCACCCCATCTGGGAGGTGTACTCAACAGCTCATTGAGAACGGGCCATGAAGACAATGGCGGTTTTGTGGAATAGAAAGGGGGGAAAGGTGGGGAAAAGATTGAGAAATCGGATGGTTGCTGTGTCTGTGTAGAAAGAGGTAGACATGGGAGACTTTTCATTTTGTTCTGTACTAAGAAAAATTCTTCTGCCTTGGGATCCTGTTGATCTGCGACCTTACCCCCAACCCTGTGCTCTCTGAAACATGTGCTGTATCCACTCAGGGTTGAATGGATTAAGGGCGGTGCAAGATGTGCTTTGTTAAACAGATGCTTGAAGGCAGCATGTTCGTTAAGAGTCATCACCACTCCTTAATCTCAAGTACCCAGGGACACAAACACTGCGGAAGGCCGCAGGGTCCTCTGCCTAGGAAAACCAGAGAACTTTGTTCACTTGTTTATCTGCTGACCTTCCCTCCACTGTTGTCCTGTGACCCTGCCAAATCCCCCTCTGCGAGAAACACCCAAGAATGATCAATAAAAAAGAAAAAAAAAAAAAAAAAAAAAAAAGAGATGTTGCCCAAGCTGGAGGATGTTTTTAAAATAAAGTCACTTATTTTCAAATAAAAAAAAAAAAAAAGAAAATAGTTAAAATGACAAATTATATATATATATTTTTTTGCCACAACAAAAAGTCTCTGAATTTGAATAAAATTGTTTAATGAAATGTGAAAAGAATAGATGAAGTATAATACTTCATCATAGCATTATTTATATTATTTACATGGCTTTATGTTATTTATATTTATATCAGTAATATGGTATTATAGTATATAATTTATTATATATTGTTATTACTATTAATCAATAGGGAATAACAAATTATGGAAAATCCATACAATATAATACTATACCAACACTAAAATGATTGAGTACAAATATATTGATTGGCTTGGGAAGAAAACACTATAATCTAGTGTATATATGTCTGTATATATAAATATGTAAATATATGTGTGTATACACACACACACCACTAGAAAAGATTAAAAATAAAGAATACATTACTCATTCAATAATAGTTGTCAAAAGAAATGAAAAAAGCAGAATAGAAGCATAAAATATGTAAATAATAGAAAAAAATGACAAAAGATAAAAATAAAAGTTATAAAAATAAATAAACTCTCAGGTTAGGTAAAAATATAAAATCCAACTTCATGCTGTTTATAAGAAACAACTAAAATACAGTGACATGTAAAAAGCTTAAAGAAAAACACCAGGGAAAGAAAGAAAGCGAAAGCGGACATACAAGAAAGAAAGCGGAGATTATGCTATTAATAAAAAGAAGAATTTAAGGAGAAAAAGTATTAAATAGGAGAAAGTGGATCACGTTATACTGACAAAGGCAACAATTCACAGCAAAGATTAAACTGTTATGAAACTTTCAGTACCAAATTATATTGCATTCAAATGTATAAATAAGAAACTTGAGGCTCCAGAAGAAAACATATAATGGAATTAGTATGCTAGCGAGAGACTTTAATACATCCTATGCTTTGGCAGATCAATGAGGCAAAGTATAAACAAGGATATATTAAGATTGAGTTTAACAGATACTTATTAAACTTTGAACCCTATATACAGAGATTCCATCTTTTCTAGTCCCCACGAATGACTAATAAAAATTAATCTAGGCCAGGTGCAGTGGCTCACACCTGTAATCCCAGCATTCTGGGAAGCTGAGGTGGGAGGATCACTTGAGCCCAGGAGTTCGAAGCTGCAGTGAGCTATGACCACACCACTGTTCTCCAGCCTGGGTGATAGCGCAAGACCCTGTCTCTAAAAATATAATAAAAATAAATAAATAAAATTAAAGATTAAAAAATTAATCAATTATTAGACCACAAAAATTTATATGCAGAAATTATAGAACCTTTCTGGAAGACTGTTTTGTAACCCATATCAAAATGTTTAAGAAAACAGGCTGGGTGCGGTGGCTCACACCTGTAATCCTAGTACTTTGGGAGGCCAAGGTGAGTGGATCACTTGAGGTCAGGACTTCAAGACCAGCCTGGCCAACATGGTGAAACCCTGTCTCTACTAAAAAAATAAAAATTAGCCAGGCGTGGTGGTGTGTACCTGTAGTGCCAGCTACGCAGGCAGCTGAGGCAGGAGAATCACTTGAACCTGGGAGGCGGAGGTTGCAGTGAGCCAGGATTGCACCATTGCACTCTAGCCTGGGCCACAGAACGAGACTCCGTCTCAGAAAAAAAAAAAAAAAGGTTTAAGACAATGCATTTAGTCCAGTAATTCCCATTTTATGAAAATTTATCCAGAATAAATCATTCAGAAAATATACAAAAATGTAACTACAATATGCTTATTGAAGCAGTGTTTATAATAGTGAAAAATTGAAACAACATAAATATCCAACAATAGGGAGAGGGAGGATGTGATCAAATAAATTATTTTACCTGCATACAATGGGATATTCTGTAACCATTAAATAATGTTGTAGAATAATATTTAACAAAATAGGGGCCTAGCGCGGTTGCTCACGCCTGTAATCCCAGCACTTTTTGGGAGGCCAAGGCTGGCAGATCATGAGATCAGGAGATCAAGACAATCCTGGCTAACATGGTGAAACCCCGTTTCTACTAAAAATACAAAAACAAAATTAGCCGGGCATGGTGGCAGGCGCCTGTAGTCCCAGCTACTCAGGAGGCTGACGCAGAAGAATGGCGTGAACCCGGGAGGCAGAACTTGCAGTGAGTCGAGATGGCGCCACTGCACTCCACCCTGGGTGACAGAACAAGACTCTGTCTCAAAACAAAACAAAACAAAACAAACAAAAATGAACAAAATAGGGAAATAGGCTATATTGTTAAGTGAAAAAGCAGAACACAGAATACTACTGTTCTATCACATTGGGTATCTAGATACATAGAAAAAAGACTGGAAGGACATTCACACATCAAAACGGTAAGAATAGTAGTCTCTAGATGATGGAATAATGGTTGATTTTTGTGTTCTTTTTTGTCTTTATTTTCTACACTGAATAAGTATTACCTTCGTAATAAAAAATAACAAAAAAAATTTAAAGCTAAGAAAAATCCAGCCAAGCTTGAAAAAGTTGGCTTAGATGACTTTGAACTGTGTGTTTCATTTTAAAATCTATTTATCTAACTTTGCTTCCCTATCGAACAGGGTGACACATCTGGAGACTACAGGAAAGTACTGCTTGTTCTCTGTGGAGGAGATGATTAAAATAAAAATCCCAGAAGGACATGAGGATTCTCAACACTTTGAATTTTTTTAACTTCATTTTTCTACACTGCTATTATCATTATCTCAGAATGCTTATTTCCAATTAAAACGCCTACAGCTGCCTCCTAGGATATAGACTGTCTGTATTATTATTCACCTATAATTAGTCATTATGATGCTTTAAAGCTGTACTTGCATTTCAAAGCTTATAAGATATAAATGGAGATTTTAAAGTAGAAATAAATATGTATCCATGTTTTTAAAAGATTACTTTCTACTTTGTGTTTCACAGACATTGAATATATTAAATTATTCCATATTTTCTTTTCAGTGAAAAATTTTTTAAATGGAAGACTGTTCTAAAATCACTTTTTTCCCTAATCCAATTTTTAGAGTGGCTAGTAGTTTCTTCATTTGAAATTGTAAGCATCTGGTCAGTAAGAATGCCCATCCAGTTTTCTATATTTCATAGTCAAAGCCTTGAAAGCATCTACAAATCTCTTTTTTTTAGGTTTTGTCCATAGCATTAGTTGATCCTTACTAAGTTTTTCATGGGAGACTTCCTTCACCACATCTTATGTTGAAATCACTTTCCGTAGTCAAAGTATACCAAAACCAATTTATCTGAACTAAATTCTAAAGTATGGTTATACAAACCATATACATCTGGTTACCAAACATAAATGCTGAACATTCCATATTATTATAGTTAATGTCTTAATCCAGCTTGCAAGTGAATGGAAAAAAAAATAAGCTTCAAACTAGGTATTCTGGGAATGATGTAATGCTCTGAATTTAGTATGATATAAAGAAAACTTTTTTGTGCTAAAAATACTTTTTAAAATCTTTTTCAATTTTGTTGATTGTAGTAATTTCTATTTGCACTGTGCCTTTCAACTCTAGAAACATTCTGAAGATGTACTTGGATTTAATTAAAAAGTTCACTTTGTAAGAACGTGGAAAAATAATTTTAATTTAAAAATGGTGTTTTTAGGCCGGGGGCGGGGGCTCACGCCAGTAATCCCAGCACTTTGGGAGGCCAAGGCGGGTGGATCACCTAAGGTCAGGAGTTCAAGACTAGCCTGGCCAACATGGAGAAACTGCATCTCTACTAAAAATATAAAAATTAGCCGGGTGTGGTGGCAGGTGCCTGTAATCCCAGCCACTCGGGAGGCTGAGTCAGGGAGAACTGCTTGAACCCAGGAGGCAGGAGGCAAAGGTTGCAGTGAGCTGAGATCACGCCAGCCTGGGCGACAGAGCGAGAATCCATCTAAAAAAAAAAAAAAAAGTGTCTTTAAAGTGAGGTATAGTCTTTCTCTGATCCACTTTTCACCTTCTGAGGTTTTTCATCCTGGCCCCTGAAAGGAGCTATTTTTGAAGGACTTGTGTTACTCAGTTTCTACAGGAATTACAAGATAAGAAAAAAAAAAAATCACATATTTAGTCTTATGCGTGCCTACTGGCTAATGTTCACATATGCCAAACACTACTCAATAACATAAAATAATGTATGAACTTATTCTCTGGAAATGAGTGATGCCCTCTGCTCTAAGTAGACCATTTATATTAAATATCATAAATGTATAAAGGACATTCATATTCTTACAGTAGGAATACTTGCCTTCTTTGTTGATTTTATAGCATCCATTGTATTTTGGTGAGTGAAATAATAAGAATTTTTTAGTTTAGTGTTGTTTATTATAAAAGCTACAGCTACTGGTAGAAGCTACTTATGCGAATATTTAGTCACTCCAGTTACTTACAGGAAATAATACTACCACTTCAATGCCTTCCCAGAAGACCACAGAATCTCCACATCAGCTTTATTTTGTCTTTGGAAGCATGGTGATTTTTTCGGTAGAAGTTTTATCTTTAAATGATATGTAGCTTAGCCAAAATTTTAAAACAAATAGCATTTATTCACCAGAAGATTTCTAGAAGGTGGGATAAAGTCACCCTGGACGAATGTTTGTCATATTGAATTAGCATGACTTTGAGATACAATTATGTTTGTTTTTCCCTCCCACTGTCCACTTACATTTATTCAGTGGGCAGTTCTTCCCCTTCTTCAGGTGTAAATTCAGATAGAGTCATGACTTTTCTGTTCACTCTTAGGTTTTAAAGTCCTACTGTGTAGTCCCTTAAGGTCATAAAACAGTGTCATTTTAGTAAGTAATATATCCAGTCAAAATTCCAAGCTTGATTTACAGTTGAGGCTTCTTCCCTCACTCACCTCTGGCCTATTGCAAGTAGGAAGCCGGTTTCTGGGGAAAGGGAGACCATGGGCTTCTCTTCTTTTTCCACCTAGGTTTCCTTCAATGTTCTCCCCCTGCCCCAACCTACCATGTCTGGGTTGTAGCAAAGAAGAGAGTTAAGGGGAGCAGGAAAGTTGTTACCTGACTGTCATTGCTGTGGTGGTAGAGGATCAGCCCTATGTGACCCTGACAGACTAAAGTTGCTTCTTGTGGGCATTCTTGTGGGTTCCTTTGTCAACCTCATCACGGTACTCACCTGCGGTTCCTCTGGCAAGGCAAATGTGTACTCCTTTTTCAGCCTCTAGGAATTTGGTGACTCTTTGAGGTTCTCAGTGCTGAAGTTCATTGCCTTCCTCCCAGGCCTGTTGGGCAGGACCTAAGATGATCCCATCCCAGCTATCTCATGGTGGTCCACATCTGCTCCATGGGAAACACCTGCACGTTCTTTGTGCTGGCAAATTCTGTGCATGCAAGCTGATCCCTCTGCAGCCATTGTTCTCCGCCTCCCACCTCCACCCCAAGCTGCCTCGGCTAGCCTCTCGGTTCAGATTTCTCATACATGAATCAGACATTAGTCCACTGGGACCCTCAAACTACGTATACTGCCAATGGGAGTCTAAATTGGTACATTGCTGCAATCAACCCAGAGAGCAATTTGGTAATAGCTAACAAAGTTGCAAATTTCGCAGCAAATTCACTTTTGGGAATCTGCTTGGTGAATCCATTGCACATGATGTTCATTGCTGCTCTGTAAGGCCGTTAAAGTAGAAATAACCTCTCTCACTAAGGAATGTAAAAACAAATATGGGTCAGTCATACAATGAGCAGTGAAAATTATCTAGCGATTGACCAAATGGATAAATCTTGAGAGTACAATTTTGAGAGAGGAGAAAGGTGCACAATGAGAGGTACAACTATGATTCCATTCCATGATATGTCTAAACATGCAAAAGAAAATATTATTTATGGGTATGCATATAAGGACATGCATGGACATAATGATATACAACATTCTCAGCACAGTGATTGCCACTGGGGAGGGAGACAGAATGAGATGGAGGAGGTACGCAGGGGCTTCTGCCTATATGTATTGTTCTATTTAAAAAGAATGAATCATTGATTACACCTCAATAAAGCTGGGAGGAAAAAAGAATGAAAGCAAGTCTGATAAAATTTCAAGCTAGTGGTCGGTCCACAGGAGTCTGTATTACCCTATTTGAAATATTTTCATTATTTTACTTAAAAAGTAACAGAAGGGAGTCAGGGAATGAACGCTGGCTGTCCGGAGTCCATCACAAGAGCTGCTACTACTCCAAGCAGACACTTGTAAATTTTGCTAGGGCCTCCTGAAGGCACTTTTGAGTCCGGACAGTCATGGTGCCAGACCCTATTCGGACATCCCACCGGCACTTGAGAGGAAAGGAAAGGAGTGCCGGGAACGTTCCCATAACTTAACGGGTTCCATTCACGTCTACAGCAGGGGAGGGCTCATGTTAAGGAAGCCCAGGAATCCAGCATATCGCCTCATCCTAGGGCCCCCTCTCACAGGAGGCCACGCCCAACCAAGCAGAGCGTGGCCCCAGCAAGCGCCGAGCTCCCGCAAGGAGACCAAATAGCTTCGGGGTTTTGCCATTAGCTTAGCACAGGCCCATAAGCACCGGGGGCTCAAGGCACCTTTGTAGAAAGAATGAGTGACTGGAGTCCCAGGTCTTGCCACTACAGAGGCGTGTATGAACTACGGCTTAACACTACGTCTACGCCGAAGTTCGGGTTAGTCAGAGGCCACGCCCACCGCAGGCCCGAAAACACCAGTCTGCACTGGCGCGCCGGATTGTGCGCAGGCTCCACCTGCCACGCACGCACGCCTTGCCCCGCCCCTTCCGGAGGCTCGCCGTACGCATGCGCCCTTCGTCCCGCGCTTTGTTGCGAAAGCGAGGGGGCGAGGTGCTGCGGTGCTAGAGCGCGGCGTGACCAGACGCTGCGGGCGGGGAAGAGAATGGAGGCTGTAGCGTCCGCTGCAACGGTTGGGGCTGCGCGTGAGAAGGTGGCGGTGTAGGCACCTGCGCTCGGGGAAGGCTGGCGGCGGCGGCCGGGCCATGGCGGGAGACCCCCTTCTCTGGGCTCCCTGAAGTCTCGGGGAGCCGTGACCCATGGGATCGTTGAGCAGCCGGGTGCTGCGCCAGCCAAGACCAGCCCTTGCCCAGCAGGCACAGGGTGCCAGGGCGGGGGGCTCGGCCCGGAGGCCGGACACTGGAGACGATGCGGCGGGCCACGGATTCTGTTACTGTGCGGGCAGCCACAAGCGCAAGCGGAGCAGGGGGTCCTTCTGCTACTGTCACCCTGACTCGGAGACGGACGAGGATGAGGAGGAGGGGGACGAGCAGCAGCGGCTCCTCAACACCCCTCGAAGGTACGTGGGGGCACGCACCCGCGCGGACCCGGACCCGCACCTGTTGGGCCTGGGGCCGAGCCGGCGCCTCGTGCGCTTGCGGGGTGCAGCGCTTCCCAGCCTATGGAGAGGGGACGTGCCCTTGACAGGGTGAATGTGGAAGCCGGCCCGATGCGGGACGGACGGGGGAGCGCCTTGGGAGACGCCAGGTGTTCCGCATTTTCAACCACAGACGCTTCCAGGGTGTCGTTACAGCCCCAAGATGAGGATGAGAAACGCTAAGCCCGAGCTCGCGTCTCGTTAAACCTTAGAGACGCCCGGCTGGCTGGCCTTCCCAGTCCACCTTTGCCCTCTCAAGTGGGTAGCCGCAGAGTAAGTTGTTTTGCATCCGGTTGCCTTAGTACAGACACTAAATGTAATCTCTGAAATAGGCACTCTTATTGTCGCCCACTCAGTGGAGGGTAAGTAATTGCACACAGGAGTTCTTGTTAATTGTAAAGGTGAAGTTTATCAATAGTGTACATTTGTTCCTACCTAGGAACAGAGTCTGTGCAAGTTTCTAGTAGTTGAAGTCGTTGACCGTGGATGTACTGTATGTAGGGCGGTGGTGCTGCAGCTTGTTTAACCTTTTTTTTTTTTTTTTTGGATGATTTGAAAGATGGAATATTGACTTGTGACCTGGAATGTAGTTTATAGGTAGAATATATGCTTACACAAACAATTTGGTTTTTCTGCTTTTGTTTTTAAAGGTTATTTGGTAGGGTCACACATGAAATTTTTTAAATGATTTCTTTTTCTTTTTGAGACAGAGCCTTGCTCTGTCACTCAGGCCGGAGTGCAGTGGTGCAATCTCAACTCACTGCAACCTCCACCTCCTGGTTCAAGCGATTCTTGTGCCTCAGCCTCCCGAGTAGCTGGGACTACAGGCGCGCACCACCACGCCTGGCTAATGTTTTCTGTTTTTAGTAGAGACAGGTTTCATCGTGTTGGCCAGGCTTGTCTCAAATTCCCGACCTCAGGTGATCTGCTGGCCTCAGCCTCCCAAAGTGCTGGAATTATAGGCGTGAGCCACTGCGCACCCGGCCTAAAATTAAACTTTAAAAGCAGATTCAAAAAGGTTTTGCTATACAAGTGTTATATATTGTAAAAAAGGAATCATAGATTAAAAACTTAGTAGTTTGGTTTATAAAACCTTTTGTACCGTTTTTTTGTATGAATATTTGTATTTATTTACAAAAATGTACCCCTACTGTGAATACTATTCAGTAACTTTTTTTATTGTTTGTTTGATTTTTGGAGCTTTTTTCTAAAGGAGTCTCACTATATTGCCCAGGCTGGTCTCAAACGCCTGGGTTGAAGCGATCCTCCCACCTAAGCCTCCCAAAGTGCTGAGATTACAGGTGTGAGCCTGCCTGACCCTGTAACCTTTTTGAAGCGTCAGTGTAGTTTTTTTTTTCCTTTGGAAAAATTTTTCTCTATTTTGAGACAGGGTCTCGCTGTGTCGCCCAGGCTGGAATGCAGTGGTGGGATCATGACTCACTCTACCTCGACCTCACAGAATCAGGCAATTCTCCCACCTCAGCCTTCTGTGTAGCTGAGACCACAGGCATGCACCACCACACCCAGCTAATTTTTTTATTTGTGGAAACAAGGTCTCACTCTGTTGCCCACCCAGGCTGGCCTGGAACTCCTGGGTTCAAGTGATCCTGTTGCCTTGACCTCCCAAAGTGTTGGGATTACAGGTGTGAGCCACCATTGCCAACCTATAGCATAGTTTTAAGAGTTCAAATTCTGAGTTCTTGGCCAGGTGCAGTGGCTCATGCCTATAATCCCAGCACTTTGGGAGGCTGAAGCAGACAGATCACCTGAGGTCAGGAGTTCAAAACCAGCCTGGCCAACATGGCGAAACCCTGTCTCTACTAAAAATATAAAAATTAACCAGTCGTGGTGGCAGGTGCCTGTAATCCCAGCTACTCGGGACGCTGAGGCAGAAGAATGGCTTGAACCTGGGAGGCGAGGTTGCAGTGAGCCAAGATCGCACAACTGCACTCCAGTCTGGGTGACAAAGTGAGACTCTGTCTCAAAAAAAAAAAAAATTCTGACTTCTTGTCTGTATTCTGCACTTAATAGCCTTATTTCCCTCATATGTAAATTGGAGATATAAATACCTGCCTTTTAGGCTTTGACAAATATGAGAACAAACAAATGCACAATGTCTAGAATGTAAGCATGCAGTAAATATGTCTCCTTGATGAATTGGCCCCTTTATCATAACAAAATGTTCATCCTTCTTTATCCCTAGTAATTTAGCCACTACCACATACATACATACATATATACATTTATTTATTTATATTTAGGGGGTACAGCTGCAGGTTTCTCACATGTATGTAACAAGTAGTGGTGAAGTCTGGGATTGTAGTGTATCCATCAGCCACTTTCTTTTGATAAATGTCTGAATGATATCTTATTTTCCCTCCTTTCACTTTTTACCTGTGTATATTTAAAACAGATATCAAGTAAACAGCATATAGTTGAGTCTTGCTTCTTTTATCCAACAGGACAATCTAATCTTTCAATTAGTAGTTAGACCACTTATATTTAACGTAATTATTGAAATATATGTCACAGTGCATTTGAAGGAGAGAAATCACACAGCAATTTGAATACAGGAAATTTAATATAAACATTATTAACAAGGCACAGAGAATTAACTACTGAGGACAAAACGCTAAGGTAAAGAGATCCCTAGAAAATACATGTAGTAGTCAGTACTTCTGAGGCTGAGGCAGAATAGCCACAGAAGGAACAAATTTGGAATAGGTGCCCCCACCCCTTTCCCAAGCTAAGATTCAGATGATGTTGAAGGAGGTGTGTCTGTAGCCCACTGGATGGTGGAAAAGTTTGCTCAAGTGTGGTAAGCTGAGGCTGGCAAGTAGGACACTGCCTACTAGGATGCCAACAAAATTATTTGGAGGCCTTTTGGCCCAGAAGGCTGAAGATATTTACTATCTAGACCTTTACAGAAAAAGTGTACCAACTCCTAGACTACATGAGTGGACTGGAATGGAAAGTTTTTAAAGCAAACCTTTATCGGAAAATGCATATCAGAATTTAGTGTCTGTATATTACTGGAAGATGCTTGGATTATTCAGACCAATACGGATGCAGGGTATAAGAAAATACTAAGACGGGCCAGGCGTGGTGGCTCACGCCTGTAATCCCAGCACTTTGGGAAGCCAAGGCAAGCAGATCACTTTAGGCCAGGAGTTTGAGACCAGCCTGACCAACACAGTGAAACCCCGCCTCTACCAAAAAATACAAAAATTAGCCAGGCTTGGTGGTGCACGCCTGTATTCCTAGCTACTTGGGAGGCTGAGGCAGGAGAATTACCTGAACTCAGGAGGCGGAGGTTGTAGTGAGCCAAGATTGCGCCACTGCGCTCCAGCCTGAGCAACAGAGTAAGACCCTGTCTCAAAAACTAAATAAATAAAAATTTAAAAGAGAAAGTATTAAGATGTTGAATTTTGTGTGTTGGCCCTAGTATATACTTCCTGAGGTTGTCTGGTGTGCTCTCCCACATCAACAGACCACTTTATGAGAAGTTTTAGCTTTTAGGCCCAACTTCCACCTCATACCTTTGTCAACTGCACGTTCTCCTTTTACATTTACGAGACTGTTAAAACCCACACTGTTCTACAACCAGATCTTGAGTGTTTTGTCCATAGCTTGTCTCTAAAAAATTGAAACGACATTACATAGTTATAACTATGTAAATATTGTTTCAGAAGAATTAAGTAGTATGCTAGGATTATAAATCATACTTGATGGGTCCAGTGTCACAACTGCTTGTCTGTTCAAAGGGAGAAATTTTTCTAACCTCACAGTCATATGGAATCTTTTCTCATAGTCCATCAAGTGCTTAAAGTCAGGCCCTGCTTTTGTTTTTATCTTATTTGGACAGTGCCTTTTTTTGTATTGCTTTTTTATTGTCCTAGAGTTTATAATGGCCTTTCCCCCACTCTTGTCAAAATAACAATATTCCTTCATCATGGCTTCGGGTTTTTCTGAAAAAACACAGAAAAGTCTTTTGAAACACACTTTCATGGAATCCTTCTCTAAAACCTAGACCT
The DNA here is from genome assembly GCF_029289425.2 of Pan paniscus. Lineage (NCBI taxonomy): Eukaryota > Metazoa > Chordata > Mammalia > Primates > Hominidae > Pan > Pan paniscus. Next base: position 56,576,530 of record NC_073261.2, on the reverse strand, counting down.
CTTCCATCCTCCTGTTCCAATCTGGATTTGTCTGCTCTTATGCTGGGACTTACTTTCACCCCATCTCTAGGATTGAATCCACTATTTTGTGTAGCCTGCATTTCTTTCTCGCTTATTTTAGGAACTATTTAATACATCCTCAAGTATTTTCCAAGGAAGGGTGCAAAAGGGGGTAATTTGTGCATATCTAAATATAAATTTAGTCTCTTTTACTTTATTCATCCTCTGACTGAGTATGGAAATCTAAAGTAACTTTCTTCATATCTTTGATGACGCTGCTTCATTGTCTTCAGGCCTACAGTCTTGATGAAAAATTTGATTCTGGTGTAATTCTCTTTTCAGGTGACCATTTTTGCTCTCTGGAACTTGTGGAACTTTTTCTTTGGTATTTTGGGATTTAACTAGAATGTGCTTAAGTGTGGGTCTTTTAATGGCCTTGGTACTTGTTGGATCCTTATAATCTGGAGACTCATATACTACCTTAGTTTTGGGAAATTTTTTTCCATTAATCTCTTCCATAATTTCCTTTCGCTTCTTATCTTTATTTTCTCTTTCTGGGATGCCTCTTAACTGAATTTTGGATTTCTTGGATTATGCCTGTCTCTTCTTTTTTCCTTTCTTTGTCTTTTTGCTTTATGTTCTGGGAAATTTCCTTTAACTTTTTCATCACTATCATTAGGTTGTTTGGCCCTAACTATGAGGTATTTCTTTTGGACCAGGGGTGAAAATTACTAAAATATGAAATGTGCTGTGATCCATGAAAGCTTGGGAACCTCTGCTCTACAAAGCATGCCCCACCTATAACCAACTTCGTAGTCTTCTTACTCAAAGAAGAGGTACCTTGGAAATAGATCTATTTACTCAATTAAAACACCATACACCAGTTATTCATTCTTAAATATAAGTGGACAAGCAAGGAAGGATCACCCAACATGAGGAAGAAAAACAAACAAACCATTCTTTGGTTTATTTGTTTTTTTAAATTTCAGTAATCATGTCTTTAGTCTCTAAAAGCTCTTTCTTGTTCTGAGTAATCCTTTATCATAGCATTCTATGGGGTAAATATAATAATCTCAGATCTCTAGGTATACTGGTGAGAGGGTTTTTTTTTCCTCTCTTTTCCCTGAATTATATGTTTCCAGGGGTGGAGGGAGTCTCTCTGTCTCTCTGATATGCTCTTATTCTTCCTTATGTTGGGTGATCCTTCCTTGCTTGTCCACTTATATTTAAGAAGGAGTAACTGGTGTATGGTGTTTTAATTGAGTAAATAGATCTATTTCCAATGTACCTGTTCTTTGAGTAAGAAGACTGCGAAGTTGGTTATAGGTGGGGCATGCTTTGTAGAGCAGAGGTTCCCAAGCTTTCATGGATCACAGCACATTTCATATTTTAGTAATTTTCACCCCTGGTCCAAAAGAAATACCTCATAGTTAGGGCCAAACAACCTAATGATAGCAGATTGCATGGTATCTGAAAGATGTTACTGTGTTTCCTTCGAATTTAAAATATTCCACATGCCTCTCTGAGTTGGCTGTGGTGCTCTAAGTTCAGATGGTATCCTGAACTGGTGAATTTCACACACGGTTTGGGAACCATGACTTAGGGTGAATGGATTGGGAGTGAACAGGCCACAGATTCTTTAAATTTCAGAATGAGGATTGCTTTGTCTGGGCACCAGCAGCTACACTACAGCCTTAGATCTTCCATTAGCTTTGTGCTATTTCTAGAAAAACCTTGGAATCTTTTTGCCTCAGTATCTGTACTCTCCTTATCTATACTCTGTGTTCATAGAGTGGAGAAGGCACTAGTTTCCCCATTTTCTGCCCCTCTTCTTACTTCTGCCTTTGTTTCCCTGAGACCTCATCCTTCTTTTCTCCCAAGGGTTCTAATGGGCAGATAAGCTTAGCCTCCATCCTAGTCCTCCATAATGTATTTTTTGGCTGTGGCTGTCACTGTTCTTTTTCATTTGAATTTGTTTTCTAACTTTCAGATCTGTATAAATCTCTCATCAAGTGATGAGCCTACCCTCACCTTTTCCTGGTGTGGACTTATTCCTTTTTTGTACTCTTAATCTTTAATGTAATTTGGGGAGGGATGGGAAGCCAACATGTGTACATTCTGCTGTCAGGAACTGGAAACTACATTGTCTCTTGATTTCCCATCATAACGAATGAAGTGGATATTATTAATGTCCTCTTTTTACAGCTGTGATAACTGAGCAGCTGGGACTCAAACCCAAGTCTGTTACCACTAAGGCATGTGCTGTTTTTATTGTCGGCTAGGAAGAGGTGTTAAGTACACAGGTGTTAAATTCGCCAATTCAGGATGTCATCTGAAACAATTACTTCATTTTTAAAAAGAGATTGAAAGTTTTATGTGCTAGGAAAGCTGTCAGAATTGGTCAGGAATTTAAGATATTGATCAGCCTCTGCCTAAGGCCTTTTCTTAGTTACTGGATCATTTTGAGCAATGATTTTCAAACTTTATTTTTTTAGTCAAGTCTTCCTTTAAATTAAATCTGTGCAGAAATCCAGTATGTTTACAGATAGAATAGGTGATGCTGCTCTGGTTGAAGTTAGATGGGATGCTCACAGTTCACTCCTTAGCTCTCCTTGGTGGCCCCTAAGACTTCTCCTTTGAGCAGTTTTAAAAACCTTTCATCTAAAATAAATAAATAAACAATTTTAAAAAACAAATAAGAAAAGAAAAGAAAACCTTTGATCTAAGGTTGCAAACCATTTGTCCAGTGGGTGGAAAACATTTTAAGTAGTTTAAGAATAGGTTGGTACCAAAATAAGATTAAATGTAAATTATTTTAAAATTACTTGGGTAGGTGAAATGTTTACTCTTGTTCTCCATTTCCTACTTGCAGATTATTGCGCTATTTGAGCTCCTTCATAGTGCTGGTTTCTAAATAAGGAAATAAGCAAAAAATCAACATGCTAACTTCTTAATATATTGAATGGGTAATTAAATTAGTCCAAAATTGCTAATGTGTAATGAAAAGTCTGCCTCCCATGCTGCCCCCCTTTCTCCACTCTCTCTCCCGTGCATAGAGGACCCCAGAGATAACCACTATTATTAGTTTCTTATGTACTCTTCTAGACACAAGAAAATTTGAATATATACTATCCCCCTATCCTTTTACACAATAGGTAAGTTGACTCTATTTAATAGAAATTGAATAAAAGGAGTATTTAGAAATATATGCAAAATCAGTAAAACATTCAGTTTTATATAAATATGTGACTTTTTCATTTCTTTTAACAGGAAAAAATTAAAGAGTACATCTAAATATATTTATCAAACATTATTTTTGAATGGTGAAAACAGTGACATTAAGATTTGTGCTCTAGGAGAAGAATGGAGCTTACACAAAATATATTTATGTCAAGTAAGTATTTTTTCTATTTGAGTAACAGGGTAGTCACTGAAACTCTTAAGTCATGTTCTTCCTCATTGCACTTCACAGTAATCTTTTGCATGAACACCATAGTGGTTAAATCCTCTCATTTGATAAGTCTGTAAGAAAAATGGCAAACATTGTTAGTGAAAACTAAGTTTGGTCTAGAAAGAGATTTTGATATTTCAGTATCAGACTAGCCTAATACTACGTATTTGTCATTACTTCATAAAATGCTTTTTTCGGTGCCTTCTGTTGATAAAAGGGGAAAAGTTGTGGAAAAAATATTTAACATTAAAGTTAAGATTGTAGTGTTTATTTTGCTTATGGTTATTTAAATTGGATAAACTCATCTGAAATGTTGCTTTGTAGTTCACATTGAGTGTGAATAGAAAGTTCTCTCCTGAAAAATGCAGGTAAAGACAACACCAAAAAGTATATAGACTAAGTAGATTTCTGTACTGAAAATATTACTACCTGCCACCCCACTTTAAAAATTCAGAACTTTCATAGCCAACGTGGTGTTGGGCACCTGTAATCCCAGCTACTCAGGAGGCTGAGGCAGGAGAATTGCTTGAACCTGGGAGATGGAGGTTGCAGTGAACTGAGATCGTGCCACTGCATTCCAGCCTGGGCAACAGAGCGAGACTCTGTCTCAAAAAAAAAAAAAAAAATTGGAGCTTTCAAAATAGAATACAATGTTGCTCTAATGGCCCAAATATTTTATTCATTTTCTTTCATTAAATCTATAAGCTAGATATTGTTCTAGGCACTAGAAATAAAACAACAGTTTTTATCCTTTGGAACTTACATTTTTCCTCTTTACCATTTGAGAATAATTACTGGTAAGACAGCATAGTATAAAATTTTTCAGTAAAAGTATTTGAAAATGAATTGCCTTCTCTAACATTTTAATCATGTTTTAAAATGTGTTTTTGAAACAAATTTATTTTGGCTTGAAGTATGTTGCCCAGATACTATATCAGAATATTGCTTTTAACTTCAGGGTATGATTCATGTTGTTTCTTTTTAATATCTGAAAGCAGTTTTGTGAACTTGAGGGTAAGAATACCTCTGTTAAAACTTTACCCCTCGTGGAAGCTGTATTATAATTCAAGCCACATGCTAAAATATAAGCCCCCTGAGGACAGAAACAATATCGATTTTGTTTATTGCTGTATTCACAGTGCCTTCTACATACTAAGTACTCAGTAACATTTTTAAATAAATTAGTTAATATTTGATCCATTTCAAAGTAATTCTAATTATGAGGAGTGCTATCTGGCAGATACCTAAAGACTTCATTCTGTACCTTTCCAAGAATTCAGGTCCATTCTGGACATTTCTCATTAAACTAAATTTTGGATTTTCCCTGGTTTCTTTGGCGATCATCCTGTTTTTGCTGACTTGGGACTGGTTTGGTCCTTTATAGCCATTCAGGTGTACAGTAAAGATTCAACAGTTTGAGTAAAAAGCTAACCAGGTTCAAATGATATACATGAATTCAATTTAGATAGTAATATAAGAATTTTAGTTTTTTGTCAAAAATAGTACTAAACCAAAAGTATATTTTGATACACCTAATAGTGTCCTTATCTTAATTTCTTTTCTCCTGTGGACATATTTGGCAGTTCTTTTTCTGTTGAAGTAATAGAATGGATGAGTTTAGTTAATGGATAGCACAGTTGCTTAGAATTAGAAATGGGCAAATAATTTGGAAGACACAGAAAGTACTTGATAATCGTTGACTTTTTTTTTTTGTTTAAGTCTGGCTACTTTTCTAGTATGTTCAGTGGTTCTTGGAAAGAATCCAGCATGAATATTATTGAACTGGAGATTCCTGACCAGAACATTGATGTAGAAGGTAACTACCACAATAATTACTATTATGCAAAAATCGTAAAAACATAATCTTATTCTTCTGGTAGAAGATAAATAATTCCTTCCAGCCTTGTAGTCTAGAAAACTCCTTTTATCACCTCAAGGTGATAATTTGATGTTGATTTACACCATAGTTTATCAGTTCTGTCCATCTTATCACTAATCTGTTTTGTCATTTGGGCCTTATCAGTTTGTTTACTTATCTTTGTAAATATGCCCACCTGGGATATGGAAGATGTAGGATGGAGGAAGGAAAAGTATGACCATTTTTTTTTAATTACATAGAAAATCTGATAAATAATACTGATTATTCCCTATGTATGAAGATGTTTTCTGGGAACAATAAATAAAAATATTGTTTTAGAGCTAAAAGAATCCTTAGTTGAGGAAGCTGAGGCTCAGAGGAGTTAAGGGACTTATTTTGGATCTCAGAGCAGTTTAGTGAGCCTGTGTCAGACTACAGCTGTCCTCATTCCCATTCCAGTGCTCTTGCTGCTCCCTTCATTGGTGGTCCACATGGAAGTACCTGGTGCGATACAAAGGCAAAGAAATACTTTAGTTAAGAATATTTACAGCCTGTAATCCCAGCACGTTGGGAGGCCGAGGTGGGTGGATCACAAGGTCAGGAGATCGAGACCATCCTGGCTAACGTGGTGAAACCCCATCTCTACTTAGAAAAATACAAAAAATTAGCCAAGCGTGGTGGCGGGCACCTGTAGTCCCAGCTATTTGGGAGGCTGAGGCAGGAGAATGGCGTGAACCCGGGAGGCAGAGCTTGCAGTGAGCCGAGATCGCGCCACTGCACTCCAGCCTGGGCGACAGAGCGAGACTCCATCTCAAAAAAAAAAAAAAAAAAGAATATTTACAAAGCAAACCATGTGGAACATTCATAACAGTGGCAGTGGAGGAAGGATGAACAGGCATAGATCACTGTGGGGGCTGGGAATGAGTGTGGCATGGACAGGACTCAGGAGCTGTACCACATTTCTCAGTGGTGGAGTGCTGAAAGCAGCCGGGTTAAGATTATCTTTGAGTCTGCGTATTTGTACTTAACGATTGGTCTACTGAGGAGTATCTTATACAACTTCTTCCAAGGCATCTTGGTTGTGACCACTGATGTCAAGATTACATGTTAGAAGAATGCAGCTAGATTTGGTAGAATAAACAGAAATTTATAACCTTGTTATTAAATTAATAGTGTCAACCAGTAACCATTACTAGCGTTTTAATTAAAGAGATACTTCTGTTATCCTTTTATGTGCATGCCACATTTAGACGAATGTCTTTGTGTGTGAAGACAGTCGTTGTTGTTATTTGTATAATACTTGTAATAGATATAAATATTATTTCATCCTACATGTGTACCTTGCTTTCAGCACTGCAGGTTGCATTTGGTTCACTGTATCGAGATGATGTCTTGATAAAGCCCAGTCGAGTTGTTGCCATTTTGGCAGCAGCTTGTTTGCTGCAGTTGGTAAGTATGCACGTTATTCGAAGAAAGGTTCAGAATAATAATCTTTGTCTCAAAGTGTGTACTCCAAAAACAAAAATAAAGCTTAGCTTTTTGGAGTTTTTAAATAAAAATGAAATGTATAAATATGACATTTATTAGAAATCATTTAAAATGCCTAACCAAAAGCAATTTATTACAACCGAGGGAGTCATGATGTCTGCATAAAATGAATGCAGGCCATTTCTGTGTAGATACCTTAGTATGACTATAATGTGGAAAAAACGTACTTGTCTAAGGTCATTTACAGATTTCATTAATGACTTGACTATTAAGCAGATGGCTTATGATTACCAATTAATTTCATTCATGGGTTCAAATAAACATGCATGCCTACTATTTAAATTTCTCTTAATTTTGAAAGAATTGTGTATAAATCACATATATGTATTTTAATCTACTGGCAGAATGACAGATTTGTTCATTTAAGAGAAGTGTGTTGAGCACTGTGTCAAACTAGACACAGAAAGCCAAAGGTAACTTAAGACGTAATCCTTACTTTCAAAAAGTTCACAACATAGTATGTATGTGTGGAGAGGGGAGGAAGGGTTGATATACAAACCCAAAGGTAAAGTAAGAGCTGTTCAATATTATAGGTATGATAATAATCATCCTGTAGCATTTAGTGAATGGATAAAGAAGGGAGTGGTCAGTTCATCCTGGTGGTGTCACATACGAAAGTTACGTTTTCACACAGAGTCTTGAAAGTTGAAAGTGTGTTTGTATTGCAAAGTAAGAAGAGGGGAAGGAAGAGCATTTCAGACAGAGAGAACAGAATAAACTAAGATCTAGTGATGTGAAATAATGGAGGATTCAAGACTCTAACAGAAACATGGCTCCCACATAAACATAAGAAGGATTGCAGAAGAGGGGGGCAGAAGCCAGATCATGAAAATACATCTATACATCGCTAAGAAGTTTAGCATACACAGTACCTTTGGAATATTTTAATCAGGGGAAAGACGAAGTTATGTTTTAGAAAGAATACTTCAGTAACAATGTGACAGATGAATTGAAGGAAAGATGAGTACAGCATTAGAGACAAAAACCTGTTGCAGTCGTCCAAGGGAGGAAAGTAGGGTAGTAGCAATAAGCTTGGAGAGGAAAAAGTGGATACCAGAGAGATTCAGGGATAATCCACTGGACTTGGTGATAGACTAAATGTTAAGAGGAAAGGGGAGGAGTCTAGAATGATTTCCAGGTAAGTTTAAAATCCTAATGGAGTCAATGTTTTATTTTAATCTTAAAAAATTGTTTACTTTTATGTGGTATTTTTGTACTGATTTATTTGAAGTATTAATAGCTTGCTAAATATCCTTGGTTGAGATCATTTGATTTTCAAAATGTTTTGATCCTTTCAATACTTACTTCCAATAAGTATACTTTATTATCTAACTCTGGTCCTTTTGATTTTGTTCTAAATTCACCTTCTGCTTACTTTTATGATTTACTAACTCTTTAACTTAATATACCTGCATGATGAATGTATTTCAGAAATTTGAATGAAAAGTAGTATTCTTTCCATATATTAAAGTTAGTTCACTTAAAACCTATATAAACATTTTAGGTTAAAACTTTAATGTTAATCATTTGAAATAATAATATACTTGTTTTAAGTCTATCTCTTAGATATTGTAGTTATTTTAAACTTGATCACTTTCTGCTAATGCATACTGTTAGTTTAGGCCCATCACATGGTTAACTGACTATGTAGACTTCTTAATTTAAAAAGAAATGGCAAAACAGACAAAATGCTGCTAAAGAAATTTGCAAAGGTCTCAGACAGGGGAAGAATAGAAAAGAAAAAGAATAGCAGTATTCATTCTCTACCTTACTGCTACCCCCCACCTTCCATTTTCAAATTCCAAGTATTTAGTTGAATACTTGCTGAACTTTTTTCAGTATTTTTATTGGACTTGTTAAAAAAAAAAAAAACAACTTAGGTTTGCTGCACTTAATGAGTTTTCTTTCTTTTCTTTCTTCCTTCTTTTTTTTTTCTTTTACTTTTTAATATGTAAAAGCTGTCAGAGCTAATTTTTCCCACGTGAAATGGGCCTTTCCAGTGCTTATTTATATTTACAGGACGGTTTAATACAGCAGTGTGGTGAGACAATGAAGGAAACAGTTAATGTGAAAACTGTATGTGGCTATTACACATCAGCAGGGACCTATGGATTAGATTCTGTAAAGAAAAAGTGAGTTGCCTTTTTTGTTTTTCTTCCTATCCCACTTTTAGGAATTTGGTTGCTTTAGTTTCTTAAGAGAATGTATAGCTATAAGAAAGAAAGAATTAAGGAAAAATAGGATAGGGGGATGGAATTTTATTAAATAAAAAGCCCCTTTTAACTTTTGGACTAATTAGTAAATTCCTCAAAAGTGTCCTCTTTGTAAGTGACCATAGGTGGGTTATATACATGCTTATAAAAACCATGGTCACCTTGGTCGGGTGTGGTGGCTAACACCTGTAATCCCAGTGGTTTGGGAGGCCAAGGCAGAAAGATCACTTGGGCCCAGGAGATCAAGACCAGCCTGAGCAATGTAGGGAGACCCCATCTCTACAAAAAATTTTAAAAATTAGCCAGGCATGGTGGCATGCACCTGTGGTCCCCGCTATTCTGGAGGCTGAGGTCAGAGGATTCTTTGAGCCCAGGAGGTTCAAGACTGCAATGAGCCGTGATCATGCCACTGCACTTTATAGTATATTTTCTATTAAAATTGTTTAAGAAGTAGGCCTGATAGACTGACAGTCCTTCTAACTCTTGAGAGTTGCAGTACCTGTTTTGAGATTTTAAAGAAGGTTATACTAGTATGCAGACCCCTTAATAAACTATTTAACACAAACTCAAAATGAAGTTTTAAAACTGGAAATGCTCTCGTTAATATAAAGGAAATATTCTCTTAATAATATCCACTGACAAAAATAATACTAAATTTCCTATTGTTAAGCTAAAAGTTTTGAGCATGTTCTGGCAAGATTAATCTGATTTTATTTTAACTATAAGTCCTACTTAATAAATTGTAAATACATGGCATATAATGTAATAATTATATATTTTAATTTCAGGTGCCTTGAATGGCTTCTAAACAATTTGATGACTCACCAGAATGTTGAACTTTTTAAAGAACTCAGGTATTTGAATTTCAAGTAACTTTATAATTAGTCATCCTAAAATATTGTTTATCATTTGTTAAAGTACATAACATTTTTGTAGAACACAAAAATATATTATGAAAAAGCAAACAATTTAATGAAAGGGCTTGACTACATCCATAAACTGAAGAAATGCTGTGCAAACATTTCTTTGTTGTGAATAATATAATGGATATTATGTCTACTGTTTTAACTGAAAAATGCATTACTGTTATAAGACTATAGAAAAGTTTCAGGTTTTGCCAGGCTGTTAGAGAATTTAAAAGTTATATTTTAAAAATCATCTTTATTATTGAGAAATAAGTTTGAAGAAACTGTTTTGGCCTTTTTTTTTTTTTTTTTTTTTACCTTCAAAAACTTTTCATGTTGATCCGTTTTCTCACTAGAATGAATTCTCTGATGTGGAGTAACAAATGTGTGTCTCCTATAAATGTACATTTTTCCATCTCTGATTATTTCACACCTTGAATCCAAATCTGTAGTCCCAGCTACTCTGGAGGCTGAGGCAGGAGGATTGCTTAAGCCATAGAGGTCAAGGTTGCAGTGAGCTGTGATTGCGACACTGCTCTCCAGCCTCAGTGAGAGTGAGACAAGTTACCATGGTTCTTCACCGTCACCTCCTGGTACAAGGTCTTCTGAACCAGGTCAAGGTATTCCCACTCCTGATGAGAGAAGTCTGTGGCCATGTCCCTGAATGTTACAAATTCACAGGCCATGGTTTTAGACAAGCAAAAGCCAATCAGTCCTCAGGGTTTCTCTACCAGAAAAGCAGATTTGGGAAAACCTAGACCTATAATCCCAGCACTTTGGGAGGCCAAGGTGGGAGGATTGCTTGAATCTAGGAGTTCGAGATCATCCTGGGCAACATAGTGACATCCCCTCTCTTTGAGAAAATATCAATCTTCCTCTAAAAAAAACCTGTTAGCGCCACACAGGGTCCCATGCAGGCTTCAGGCTGGGGCTGCAGAGGCTCCTGCAGTCAACTGCGCCGCCTTTGTCCTCAAGCGGGACCTGGTGAGACGCAGCACAGCGCAGAGCCAGAGGTCCTGGAGATGGAGCCAGAGGTCCAAGATTTCTCCATCACCTGTGGACTATGTAGTCCAAGCTGGAATAATAGGACCGCAGTCACCCGTGAGAAATGGATTCCAGGGTTCTAAAAACCTACAAGAAATATGGCGGTGACAATGAGGACTGCCCACCCTGCCCACCACCCAAGCTGCAGAGCAGCCTTTCTTTTTTAAAGAGATGGGGGCCTTGGTATGTTGCCCAGGCTAGACTCAAACTCCTGAGCTCAAGCAGTCCTCCTGCCTCAGCCTCCAAGTAGCAGGGATTATAGGCACATACCACTGCACCCAGCTTAGTTTGGCTTTTTGGATTAAGTACGCATATTATCCATTTATTCCTGCAGCAAGTACTTCCTGACTGTCCTTTATATGTAAAGATTATTAGGGGCTGTGAAGGATGCAGAGATGATTTTGTCATGGTCTCTTGCTGTCAAAGAGCTTATTTGTAGTAATGGGACTAAGATATTTGTGATGGGTCTGAGAAAATCTGGCTAGCAGTTAACTTTTGAAGGCTGGTTGGCATTACAGTCATTTTCTGGCTTGCATTTCCCTGACAGCAGTGCTTCTGAGACAAGGATACAAATGTGTCCGAGAGTATGTGACATTCTGATGGAAATGTACAAAACCAAAGTCAAACATTACATAGCTTCCCAGAATGTGAATTTTACTGATTTTTTTTTTTTTTTTTTTTTTTTTGGTGGGGAGGAGGTGGGGGAGAGGTAAATATTTTTATGTTTAAATACCTTATGGAATAGAGGGAATTCAAATTTCCTTGAACTCTCAAGATACAATTTATAGAAATGTTACTTTTTATGGTTAGACCACCTCCTAGATTATTGGGTTTTTTCCCTTTCTTTTGCCTTTACGAGATAATTTGGTAGAGAAGTGTGAGAGACTTTCATCACCTGGTGATGTCAAGGCATAAATAAATCACCGTAGAATGTTTGATTTGAAAATCATTAGAAACACTTTAATACAGTCAACCCTCCTTATCCGTGGGTTCTCCATTTGTGGATTCTACCAACTGCCGATTGAAAAGATTTGGGGGAAAAACTATAAAAAATAATAACAAAAAAACCCAATGTAGTATGACAACTATTGCATAACATTTACATTGTATTAGGTACTGTAAGAACACCTAGAGATGATTTAAAGTATATGAGAGGATGTGCATAGGTTACATGCAAATACTATGCCATTTTATATAAGGGACTTGAGCATAGAGGATTTTGGTATTTGTAGGAGGTTCTGAAACCAATCCCCCACAGATACAGGGGGATGACTCTAATTTCTCATTGAACTTTTTGAAAAAGGAGCAGGATCCTCTTAAAAACCCACGTGCTCTCTTGGCTTTTTATGGCTCAAAGGAAAGAAAGAACAAAGGAAAAGCAAAACAAAACAAATAACTGGTGATATCATTTTCACTCTAAATAACTAGCACATGTTTCTTGATCTTATTGTCTTGAATGGTACTAAAACCATAGTTTATGACTAAGCAATTCTCTTAAGCCTAGAGGTTAAAGATTACTTTGACGATATAGCTGTTTTAGTGTCTTTTTTTTTTTGATTTTGGAGACAGTGTCTTGCTCTGTTGCCCAGGCTGGAGTGCAGTGGTAACAGTCTCGGCTCACTGCAGCCTCCACCTCTTGGGCTCAAGCGATCCTTCCCACCCCTTCAGCCTCCCGAGTAGCTGGGACTACAGGTGCACACCAACATGATTGGCTAATTTTTTTTATTTTTTATTTTTTGGTAGCACGAGGTCTCACCATGTTGTCCAGGCTGGTCTCAAACATCTGGCCTCAAATGATTCTCCTGCCTCCCAAAGTGCTGGGATTACAGATGTGAGCCACTATGCCTGGCCTTTTTTAAAAGAACAAAACGAAACGTAGAAGTGGAGTGGTGGAAGGCAAAAGAGGAAGGCTGCCATTTTATCAGAGCATACTTAAAGTTATCTTACTGGAACCTTGCTTTAACTTGATTAATCAGCAGATCAGAGCTCTTTGTTTCCCTATCAGTGTGAAAAGGACCTTTCACAGCACACTATCTGAATTAAAAGTATCCTTGTATCCAGATAGATTGTTTTCTAAGATTCTTTGTCTTGGGCAGAAGGACTGCTGTCATTTTTAATTCCACATATTTTTTTACAAGAAAGACTTAAAGCTTTTATTTCTACCAGGATCCTTTAGCCTGTGCCTAAAGATAAGCTCACTCCCTCTATTTATCCTTTTCAGTATAAATGTCATGAAACAGCTCATTGGTTCATCTAACTTATTTGTGATGCAAGTGGAGATGGATATATACACTGCTCTAAAAAAGGTACTGACATAATATGATGTCATATTATACAAGGATGTCACCTCAGCAATGCGTATAATGGTGAAAAACTGGAAACAGTATCCAGTAATAAAGGGATGGTTATAAATGTAAGAAAAGGAAATAGGCCGAAACCTTAAAAAGTCTTTATATTTAGGGATTTGGAATCATTAGTGATTTTAACTTTATTTTTTGTACTTTTCTATTTTAGGAATACTTTTCTGTTTTTTCCCAGACTTTTCTTTAACAAAAAATATGTTATTGCTATTTGTTTATTTACATAATCAAAAATGTTTTATATTGCTTTTAGGAACGTTTTCAAAGTTGAGCTTCAGTTAATGATGGCATTTTTACACACGCTTTTTCTAAGAAATGTTGAAATTTTTCTTCTAAAGGCCTGTTTGTGTGTCTGGCATATGTTTTACTTCATGCTTTTGAAAAGTTTCAACATTTTAAAAATCTAATTTTATTTTCACAACTCTTTGAAGACACAGATCAGCCATTATTCTTCCATGTAGATAGTGAGACTCAGAGCAGGTTTGAGGCAGAGCCTGGGTCTTGGGAGTCCCAGTCCATTGCCCTCTTCCTACTGCATAATCCTGCCTTTACCCTTTTGTCCGCAAAACAATGTTGTGAGTATTTAACACAGTTGTGAAACTTCAGACTGAGACACTTTCTAGCTTATCTCATAGGGACTCTTTGTTTGTTTGTTTCTATGGTAGAGATGAAATTTTGTTACTGTTTTTCTTCAAGGAACTTTACTATCTGGGCTATCCAATCTTTTAAAAAATCGGTGCAGAGGTCAGGCACAGTGGCTCATGCCTGTAATCCCAGCAATTTGGGAGGCCCAGGCTGGCGGATCGCTTGAGGCCTGGAGTTCAAGATCAGCTTGGGTAACATGGCAAAAACCCCTCTCTACAAAAAATACAAAAGATTAGCTGGGTGTGGTGGTTCGTGCCTGTAGTCCCAGCTACTCAGCAGGCTGAGGTGGGAGGATCACCTGAGCCTAGGAGGTGGAGCCTGCAGTGAGTTGTCACAGTGGCATTCATTTCTGTTATTAAAACTGCTTTTTGCCAGTAATGGTAAGTACTAATACTTACAGGATGTTTACGTGCCGTGCACCATTCTAAGTATTTATATATATTAAATATTTTAATGTCCTATGAGGTAAACATATTATCATGCTCATTTTACAAATGAAGAAATTAAGGCCCAGAGATACTAGGTAATGTGCCCGGCTCTTAAGTGCCAGGTTCAGGATTTAAAAGTTTTTGCTCTTACCTACTCTGCATATTATCTCAGCAGCAGTAAGACAAAGAAGCTCCTTTTTCCCATGTTCATTTCTTGCTTTTATAATCTCATATAGTATTTAGTGAAATTGAGTTGTTAGTGAGTAGAATAAATTAGTATAAAATTTCTAATTAATATACATATATATTAAACCTTTACCTTTTTAATACAGTAATCTCCAGTGTGTTACCATAAATACTTCTGAAGGATTGGCTTACTCCGTAGCACACACGTCCAATTTTTATCACTGGACTATGATTTTTTTTTTCTTTTTTCCTGGAGACAAGGTCTCGCTCTGTCACCTAGACTAGAACATAGTGGTGCGATCATGGCTCACTGCACCTCGACCTCTAGGGCTCAAAAGGTTCTCTCACTTCAGCCTCTTGAGTAGCTGGGACTCCAGATGCATACCACTATGCCCAGCTAGTTTTTTTTCTGTGTGTAGAGATGGGGTTTGACCATGTTTCCCAGGCTGGTCTAAACCTCTCTCAAGTGATCTGCCCACCTTGGCCTCCCAAGTGCTGGGATTATAGGTGTGAGCCACAGCACCCAGCCATTGGACTATGATAATGCCATGATAAATTGAGTGCTTATAGTTGTACTTTCTTTCTTGCAATTGCTGGTAAAGTAGAAGTTAAATTTTTTAGCTATTATATTTTAAGGTGAAAGCAATTTGAAAATGTAAAATCATAAAATGATGAAATTTCATAATTGTTTTCTTATTTAATTTTTTTTAACCTAGTGGATGTTCCTTCAACTTGTGCCTTCTTGGAATGGATCTTTAAAACAGCTTTTGACAGAAACAGATGTCTGGTTTTCTAAACAGAGGAAAGGTAGGCCTGAAGTTTTTGAGAACTTGTCTTTTAAAAAGAAGTTTGTTAAAATCAGGCCCCATGAGAACAGAAAATAAATAAATTAATTAATTAAATGAAATCAGGCCCTGACTTGTTTATAGACTTAATTTTAGAGCTTGGAGAAGACCTTAGCAATTATCTACTTCACCCCTCATTTACAGTGAGAAAATCAAGGCTAGATAAGAAAAATACCTTAACTATCATTATCTGAATTGTTACTCCTTGAACTGTCATCATACTCTTGATCGCCAAAAACTATTGTTTTTCCCATTTTATCACTAACAGATCTTGTTGATTGCATTTGTCTTGACCACACTGAGTTTTCTCTAACAAGCTATACCCCGTCAGGCAACCATTCTTAACATAGGGGCCATAGATAGGCTCTCATGTGTCACTGACTCCCAAAAGTGGGTACAGAATTTGATATGTGTGTGTGTTGCTGCATACATTTGTGAGAGGAGAGCTTCCATACCTTCCATCAGATTCTTAGTGGAGACTGATCTAAAATTGGTTAAGATCAACTGCTATAAGGTCTTATCTGCGCAAAGGAGGGCATGCAATATAAAAAAAATACATGTGTATACTATGTTAAAATGTATGTATGTTATTTTTTACTTTGCTAAAACATATCTAGAAAAAGTATTTTTTACGGCTGTCAGGTGCAAAGAACTGGATAAATCCTTAGTTCGTGATTTTCTTAGTTTATGGCCACCTTTTTGGTTTATTTTTAATACGTTGAGCCTTTGTGACCTAATCTTTGAGTACTAGAACATCAGTAACTTCAGTCTAACTCATGTGCTTGTTTTCTATTGTGTCCCTCTGACTTTTCCTAACCACTATCTTGAACTTCATGTTTATTCTTTTGCTTTATAAATATATATTATTGCACCATGTATATACGTCTTAACATATATTACATAGTGGTGTGCTAATAAGCTGACTCTGAAAAAATAATCCTTGATTAGTACCATTTCTTAATTCCCATGGTACAAATTTTCCCATCATGGCTGATTGATTGCAAGCTACCAACATGACATCACTGAATGAGAAAGGAGATGCACACAGCTCCTATGAGCTAGCAGCAACACGCCACTGTATAATATATCATTTTGTTTTAGTTGTTATGGAACTATGTCACATTGTGGCCTTAATTTTAATGTCCTTTATAACTAAAGAGATTGAATGACTCTTAATATGGTTATTAGCCATATGTTTCCTCTTCTGTGAGATATCTGTTCAGGTATGTTTCCTATTTTAATGTCAGATTTGTCTTTTCTTATTGATTTGTAGGCATTCTTTATGTATTCCTGATAACTAATCCTTTGTCATACATATGTTCTGCACTTCCAGTTTGTAGGTTATCTTTTTAATTTATTAGAGATGTCTTTTTGGTTGGGTGCCGTGGCTCATGCCTGTAATCCCAGCACTTTGGGAGGTCAAGGCAGGAGGCTCACTTGAGACCAGGAGTTCAAGGACAGCCTGGGCAACATATCAAGACCCTGTCCCTACAAAAAGTTTAAAGAATTAGCAGGGCAGCCTGGCACGGAGGCTGATGCCTGTACTCCCAGCACTTTGGGAGGCTGACGCCTGTACTCCCAGCACTTTGGGAGGCTGAGGTGGGCGGATCACAAGGTCAGGAGTTGGAGACCAGTGTGGCCAACATGGTGAAACCCTGTCTCTACTAAAAATACAAAAATTAGCCGGGTATGGTGGCGGGCGCCTATAATCCCAGCTGCTAGGGAGGCTGAAGGAGGAGAATCGCTGGAAACCAGAAGGCGGAAGTTGCAGGGGGCCGAGATTGCGCCATTGCACTCCAGCCTGGGCAACGAGCAAAACTCTGTCTCAAAAAAAAAGAATTAGCAGGGCATGGTGGCATGTACTTGTCTGTATTCCCAGCTACTGGGGAGGCTGACGTTGGGGGAGGATCACCTGACCCTGGGGGTGTCAGGGCTGCAGTGAGCCATGGCCACACACCACTGCACTCCAGCCTGGACAGCAGAGTGAGACCCTGTCTCAAAAGGAAAAAAAATGTCTTTTGATGAATAGATATTCTTAATTTTAAAATTTCATGCTCTTTATATCTTAAATACATTTTATAGAATTATTTTATGTAGTCAAATTACCTACCTCAGAGCCAGATAAATTAATTTTCTATAAAGCTCCTGAAGTAAAAATGTGTAAAGAACCATATCAGTGAAATATAACTTGATTTCCTTGAAGAACAAAAATACTAAACTTGTATCTTAAATTATACTTTTGTGTTATGTTATGGCAATTAAAGAAGGACTAGGGAAATTATAGAGGAGAAAAGTAGGGGAAAGCATTTAAATAGAAGAGAGAGAAAAGCTGAAAGAGACAAGGATGGTGAAGAAGTTAAAAAGACAAAGAGACTCAGTAGAAACAGTAGATATTAGGCAAATGTTGATAGAACCTTATGATCATTTGTGCTCCAGATAGATCCACCACGGCAATCAATCAAAAGAGAAATTGCCCTGTAGCCTAAGTGGCAGAAACTAGAGAAGCAAGCTGTGGTCCACTTCTGGATTCCCACTTGAGGCTCTCCCTCCCAGCCCCTGAGGTGTGAAAGTATACAGTTCAAGATAACTTTTCAAGGAGACATTGATTGCACAAACCAAAATGTATGTCTGATGCTCTTGTTTTTCTGTGAAGATTTTACAGAGTCATTTTCAATAGTTTTAAAATTATAAATAAGATGCATACTTAGGAAATAGGATAGAAAAATCACTTGTGATCCCTCACTCGTTATATTTTGGTATATGTCTGTCTGTCTTTTTTTTTTTTTTTTTTTTTTTTGAGACAGAGTCTTGCTCTGTCACCCAGGCTGGAAGTGCAGTGGTGCGATCTTGGCTCAGTGCAACCTCCACCTCCCAGATTCAAGCAATTCTCCTGCCTCAGCCTCCCGAGTAGCTGGGACTACAGGTGCATGCCACCACACCCAGCTAATATTTTGTATTTTTAGTACAGATGGAGTTTGCCATGTTGGCCAGGCTGGTCTTGAACTTCTGTCCTTGAGTGATCTGCCTGCCTCGGCCTCCCAATGTGCTAGGATTACAGGCATGAGCCACCACACCTGCCATATATTTTTGTATATTTCTTTTAAGTTTTCTTAATTATTTGACTTTTCAGATCTATATGGATCAGGACTACAAGAAACAATAGAAATTTAGAAAGTTTTCTACACAATTGTACTTAAGGATTGCTATTGAATTTGGCTGATGGAATAAGTATGGCCACATGTTGTCCAGCAAGAAACTTTAAAACATTTTTTTTGGTTCTATAAATTCTTACAGAAGTAAATGAGCCAGTCTCTTCTACAGCCGTGACGAAAAGGCTTCATGAGTTAGAATCACCAGATTTCTATGAGACAATCCAGAATTAGATTTTTATATCTTGTTCATGTGACAGAACACTTGTAAAAACAAAATGGTATTCTCAGCACACCCCCTGAAATTGGCACATTTAATTCAACATATGAACTGGAACCAATGTTGTTATTTTTAAAATCAAGAGATATAAATCCACTGTCACACACCTGTTGTATAAATAAGTGAAGTTAACTATTAATTTTTTAATGAATTTACTGCTTTCTTGTTTGCTTTGCTGACTCTAGGCAGGTGCCAAGGGAATACAAAAAATATATGAGATAATGTGGAAATTCTTTTCATTAACTTGGCTGTCTTTTTACAATTTTCAGGAAAAAAATATTTTAGTGGGGAACACCTTCTGGTCTACAGAAAACCTGTGTTCCATGTGAAGCATGGTTTGAGACATAATAGTCTATAATGGCAACTATCATGTTTTTCTCCTTATCCTTAATAGCAACAGGACTGGGTATACATACTCTCCTGGGTATATGTCGTTTAACAGAAAACATAGACTAGGGCTCATGCACAAATACCTGTTTGATAGCAGTAACTCTAAACCTTTCCTTCTGACTCATGAAAGCACACTGGAATGTAACTGAGGGTAATTTTTAGGAATAACCTTAAATTCTCCCTAAAAGAAAAAAAATTATATACTTCATAAACTTGAATTATTCTATTTTCTTTTCTTTTTTTGAGACAGAGTTTCACTCTGTCACCCAGGCTAGAGTGCAGTGGCGCAATCTCAGCTCACTGCATCCTCTGCCTCCCGGGTTTAAGCAATTCTCTGCCTCAGCCTCCCAATTAGCTGGGTTTACAGATGCCCACTACCACACCCAGCTAATTTTTTTTGTATTTTTAGTAGAGACAGGGTTTCATCATCTTGGCCAGGCTGATCTTGAACTCCTGACCTCGTGATCCACCCTCCTCGGCCTCCCAAAGTGTTGGGATTACAGGCGTGAGCCACCACGCCCAGCCAAATTATTCTATTTTCAGTATTATTATTATTATTATTATTATTATTATTATCATTATTACTTATTTTAGAGACAAGGTCTTGCTCTGTCACACAGGCTGGAGTGCAGTGGTGCAATCATAGCTCACTGCAAGCTGAAACTCCTGGGCTCAAGCAATCTTTCCACCTCAGCCTCCTGAGTAGCTGGGATCACAGGCGTGAGCCACCACGCCTAGCCATACAGTGTCTTTCTTATTTTGTATTTCAATAGAGAATTAATATATTAACTAGTGTTCATTACATGTAGCTGAAATGTAAGTTAAAAGAAATTAAGAGATATTCTTTGTCCTGTGTACCTTATCCTTGACTGAGGCTTTTGGGCTCCAGAGTTTCACTGGCCTGTTCAGGTCTTCGGAGGGGGATTCTGGCGAGAATGTGTAATCCTAAGTACCTTTCTCAAGCCTTCCTTTCCCAACTTGCTGCACTATACATGCCAAATGCCCAGAAAAAGCTGAATTCCCAGCCTGGGGGTTTCATTAAGACCAAAGTTAATTTCCTGGGATTTTAAAATAAATCTCCTTATGTTCTTATCTGTAAACCTAAGGTTTATAAAATTCTTGAGAACTTTAAAACTAGCTTATTTTGTATTCTAATAGACATGAATGTACGTATCCCCCGTCCACAAACACATTTAAGAATAATAGGTTTGAAAAGAATGGCTGTTTAACTTACATGGTTTTTTATAGATTTTGAAGGTATGGCCTTTCTTGAAACTGAACAAGGAAAACCATTTGTGTCAGTATTCAGACATTTAAGGTTACAATATATTATCAGTGATCTGGCTTCTGCAAGAATTATTGAACAAGATGCTATAGTACCTTCAGGTAAGAGAACATAATTTGTAATTTTAAGTAATATACTTCTGATTATAAAGTAAAATAGATCATAGAAAAGAACAAGGAAAGAAGTAGAAATTATTATTAATCCCAAAAAGGTATACATCTTTATGCCAAAGTGGAATCATCCTATAGAAGTAATTTTCTGTGCTTACATATCATGAGTATTTTCCCATATCATATTTCATGAAATACTCTCTAGAATATTTAAATGATTATCTAGTATTCTGTAATATGGATTTTCTTTAATTTAATAAACCAGTACATGATTTTGGATGAGACTTTTTAAAATGACTTTTGAAGTATTTAAAGATCATAAGTGATTTTTCTATTAGTGCTCCTTAAATTTGTTTATTTTGGTTTTTTCTTATTCTAAAGTCTTAAACTTCATGTTGAAGCAAATGTGTCTTTGCTAATTATAATTTAAATTTTTTGAAATAACTACTGATTTACCTGAGTTAAATCTCTAGTGCTTGTGAATAATTCTATTTAGTACTATATATACATATACAAAATTGAAAATAGAATTTCTGTTTGAACATTTACATGTAATGTTTGTAGTAATAATTATAGATTTGTCTAAAAAGTTGTGATTATTTTTGACACCTTAATTGTGACATAGCTATATGTTTATAGATTTTTGTTCCTGATATCTGTATACTTATTTGGAAAGAAATTGAAGGGAAGGAAAACTTAGAGTTAACTCTTCTGGTATATTTGGAAGTGATGCATTTTTATCAAATCACTTTAGCAAGTTTATAGATACTGTTTAAGTCACAAATTCTCTGAATTTTACATTGCTTATAGTATAGCAGTTCTATAATAGTTTTAGTATCTGTTAAATACCAGGCCCTAGCAATAATGTAATGTTAGATGCCAAAGCCAATTACATATGCCGCTCTAACTGTACTTCCTTTTAAGGCTTTTTGCAAATGTATTTTGTAAGAGATTGGGGAAAAGTCTGTTCTAAAGTAGTTTAATTTAAGTGTGCCTGTGATGCAAGTGGATAAGCTTTATATTTTTGGATTGCAAGATGGGTACAAGTATTTCTAGTCTAAAATATTTTGTTCAGTATAAAATCAGAAAGAATTTAGATCCTGTATTTTTTGGCAGATTTCAGTCATTGTTACCGTATCTTACAGATAATTATTTATCACATTGTGAAGAGACAGAAGGAAGCCACCTAATTCACATTATTGAGATAGGTTGATATATGCTCTCAGTAGGAAGGTATCTTAGATTTGAAATTAGTTGAAATTATTTTGATTAATCAACCTAAAACTTGATCATTTTTCAGAAATAGTGCCAAACATGTGTTAACGTTAATCAAAGTTAGGCGTTTGGCAATATGGGGAATTTGGGTACATCTGTTTACCATCTTTAGGTGAAAAATTTAGAAGCATGTTTAATTAAAAGTTGAATTGGGACTTTGTATAGAAGCACTTTATTTTAGGATTCAACTGTGTCAAGCACAGTTCAACTCCATTATTTCATGGAATTCGGTTTATCTTAGGTTATTAGGTTCATTAACTGTCTTATTCCATACTCTTGTCATGCTTTCCTCCACTTGGATACCTCTGACCTATCTTGTTACTATTCCTGCCAGACCTTTCTACTATATGCCCTGGAACCAGGGACAACAAAATCTTCCATCTCTTCCCTCCTTTTTTTTGTTTTTTTGTTTTTTAAACTTCCAGAATAAGCTATTTTCCCTCCGTAGAAGACTTTCTGGCTCTCACACCCTACTAATATAGGGCCAGGAGACCACCGTCCTAGCCCCCTCAGTGTGCACTTTCCAAACCATTATTGCATGCCATCTGAGCCTGTTTTCTCTTCTGACCCCTAATCATTTCTTTGCATTCATTTAAGACTTAGACACTTATTTTACTGTCTATTTCTCCCCCAATCCAGTCACATAATATGTCCATATGAACAAATACATTTAATATCCCAGCCTCCTAGTAGTTTTTTGACCTCAGCTCTCAGCCTCCTAGTTATTTGACCTCTTTGCCAAACATTAGGCACTTTCTTCCTAAAACCTGGATATGCCATGAACCTTGTGAACCCAGAATTTCTCAGCATCAGAAACCTGGTAGTTTTCAGGCTATTATATAGCCTAGCATGTTCATAGCCTCATTCCCTTTTACACTGCTCTTTAACTTCCAACCCATTTTAAGCCCTTCATTTTCTGCCAGTCTTTCAAACCTCTCCTGCCTTTTCTTCCCTCTCAGGCTTGGATTTCATGATAGATCATGTTAGGTCACTCTCACAGTTGTCTTCAACTCTGTGTCCTTCACTTGGCAAAATCCTAGAACTAAATTAAACCTTCTTTGTTCCTATACCCTCTACTTTGTGCTGAGTACTGCAGATCATCCTACAGCTTTTGTATTGGTGTCACTGCAAATTCACATTTCAACACTAAGCTTGAACCTTGGGACTTCTTACACTACTTTTAGTTCATTATTTCTCTTTTTCATTTCCTTCAGCAATTGTATCAATTTCTGCCACTCTGTTCCAACTTTCTACCCAATTACCTCATTGTCAGTTTTGTGAAAATAAGTTACTGAAAATGAAAAGGTATGTAAATCCATGTAATAAACTCAGAAAATAGCTTCAGAACTAGATTTTGACGTTATTATACATAAGCATTTTTGAACCAGGCTTCTCCATAATTTTGTGTTAATATTTTATACCTAGATACTCTATACAGAATACTCTTATTTGTCCATGTAGGAATTTTTACTATGTAAATGTTTAGTCACTCATCTTCATTATCTACATCTAATTTATGTGTTTCATAAGTTGTTCAACTTGTAGGCTTAGTTTTTTGCTATAAGCCATATTAGTTTTAAGTGGATTCATGTGAGTGTATGTATACCTGAAGATACACTTTTCCCTTCACTTAAACAAAAAATACTGGGCAAATTAGGAAGTATCTCTTTTTGCTTTTTAAAGTTTGTGAATGTAAGACATGAGATTTTCAAATAATATGGTTTTAGAGGGCCCTTTCCCATATTCTTTGTGTAAAACTAGGGAAATAATCTAAATAAATTCAATCTAATGTATCTCATTTATTCCATTGGGAAAATACTGTGTTTATATTCAAAACTGCTGTAGACTAGATCACAGCTGCAGATCAGATCCGTGACGCTGTCAAATACCACCTTGAAATGCCCATATTTTTTCCCCCTGCAGGCTGGGGAGGGGCGGGCGGGTAGAGACAGAGTCTTGCCATGTTACCCAGGCTGTTCTCAAACTTCTAGTCTTAAGCAATGCTTCTGCCTCGGTCTCCCAAAATGCTGGAATTACAGGCATGAGTCACTGTACCCAGCCCCTATTTTGAGTTTTTGTTTTGGACCTTGGTCTGATAAAGTTTAAAATAAGTGCGGAAACATATTACTATTTAGTCAAAGTTTAGTCTACTTAGTCAAAGTTTCTTGAAGGCACTTTTTCAGAATCTTTCCAGCCAACAGTAGCTCTCTGCCAAAAAGGGTTCTGGCAAACTCTTCCTAGTGTTTCTTCCTTTTTGGAGATGATTGCATACAAACATATTGAAAACTCTGTGTAAAAGAACCTGCTTCACTTATTTTCATCCCATATTTTACCAGGGATTCTTTTTTTTTCCTTTTGCAATGCTATTAACATTGCATTTGAACTTGTGTTGCATTGACTTATTTTTGGAATGCTGCTTTTAAGACATGGGACCTAGAATCCTTGAGCTACCAATGACCAGAAAGATTTCAAGTTTGACTTTTTATTCTTTTGGATTAAACTATGACAAGAGGAACAAAAATATGTACTCATGTTTTTAACTTGTTCAAATGCTTTTGGTTTTAAAGGAGGTTATACAAAAATTGTTGGAATTTAAATTCTAAAACATTTTTGGCCAGGTGTGGTGGCTCACGCCTGTAATCCCAGCACTTTGGAAGGCCGAGGCAGGTGGATTATGAGGTAAGGAGATCGAGACCATCCTGACCAACATGGTGAAACTCCGTCTCTACTAAAATACAAAAAATAAGCCAGGTGTGGTGGCACATGCCTGTAATCCCAGCTACTCGGGAGGCTGAGGCAGAGGAATCGCTTGAACCTGGGAGGTGGAGGTTGCTGTGAACCCAGATCGCGCCACCACACTCCAGCCTGGTGACAGAGCAAGACTCTGTCTCAAAAAAAAAAAAAAATTTATGGGATACATCTAACATGATATTTGAGAATATATACGTACGTCTGACTCTTTCATTCCACTTTTACAAATGAGTCATGAAATGCCATATGCTATCTCTAGATCAATGAGTTTCAAACTCCAGGTATTTTAATAGGTAGGGATCAGCTTTAAATATATATATATGAATTTTTTAAAATATATGTGTGTATGTGTGCTGAGTCATGTAATAGTTGCTACTAGTATTTACCTATGAAGACAAATTATCTGTACTAGACACTTAAATTCCTTATAATAGCAAGATTGTAATTTTGGAGGACCCTGAAAGAAAGATTCAAAAGTGTATTTAGGCCAGACATGGTGGCTCACGCCTGTAATCCCAGCACTTTAGGTGGCCGAAGCAGGAGACCCCTTCTCCATAAAAAATCGAAAAATTAGCTAGGCATGGTGGCAGACACCTATAGTCCCAGCTACTCTGGAGGCTGAGAGGAGAACTGCTTGAGCCCAGGAGTTCAAGGCTGCAGTTTACCAAGATAGGGCCACCGGACCCCAGCCTGGGCCACAGAGTGAGACCGTGTCTCTCTCTCTCTAAAAAAAAAAAAAAAAAAAAAAAGTATATATGGGATGTTTTAAGGAAAGACACCAGTAAATCATTGGAAGTCACCGGATTACTTTTATTAAGTAGAGACCTAGGAAGTGACAATCCAGATTTTAATTGCACTATGATTTCTACCCCTCTTTTAGATAGAGATTGAGAAATAATTTAAGAACTTAAAAAAAAATAGAAAAACTACCCATTCTAGTTGGGAATAAACAAGAGCAGAAAGATAAATAGTGCTGAGCCAATTCTACTTGTATTTATTTATTTTTTGTTTAAGGCAGGGTCTTGCTCTGTTGCCCAGGTTTTGAGTGCATTGACATGTCCAGGGCTCGCTGCAGCCTTGATCTCTCAGACTCAAGAGATCTTTCTGCCTCAGCCTCCTGAGTAGCTGGGACTACAGGTGCACGCACCTAATTTTTGTGGTTTTGGAGAGATCAGGTCTCACTATGTTGCCCAGGCTGGTCTAGAACTCCTGGGCTCAAGTGATCCTCCTACCTCAGCCTCCCAAAGTGCTTGGGATTACAAGCATGAGCCATCTCACCTGGCCTACTCTTATTTTTAATCTGTTTTTATCTAAAATAGCTAATGTTTCCACTTACACAGGCTTATTTTGTGGGAAAAATATTTATTATTAAAGGAATGTCTGTAATTACAATTTTTATTCTATTTAGAATAATTTAAAATATTTTAATTTTTATGTTATCTAAATCTAATATTCTAGAATTATTTATTGAGTGTGCATGTTTCATCTACGAATTTAGGGATGGCTTATTTCCCAAAAAACCAATTAATTGTTTTTTTTATGTTAATAATGGAAGAGTTTATTATTCAATTTTCTGTCAGAACTTCTGTAAACACTAAAAATATAGTTTCAGATATGATTTTTACAATTGAAAAATTAATATGAACTATGAAAGGGAAAACGTTAAACGCAAGAATATGCTTTTAACTATCCCAATTTAAATGTATGCAATGTAATAAGTACAGTCTAGCCTGAGACAAAGCTGTAAAACCTTTACCACTTTAAAGATCATTCAGCCATTATAGTATTTTTGTAAAATATAAGCTACCTACCGGTTTCGTTTGTTTGTTTGTTTGTCTGTCTGTTTGATTGTTTGAGACAGAGTCTCGCTCTGTCACCCAGGCTGGAGTGCAGTGGCATGATCTTGGCTCCCTGCAACCTCCGCCTCCTGGGTTCAAGCGATTCTCCCGCCTCAGCCCCCCAAGTAGTTGGGATTACAGGCGCCCACCACCACACCCGGCTAATTTTTGTATTTTTAGTAGAGACGGGGTTTTGCCATGTTAGTCAGGCTGATCTCGAACTCCTGACCTCAGGTGATCCACCTGCCTTGGCCTCCCAAAGTGCTGGGATTATAGGCATGAGCCACCATGCCTGGCCTAAGCTACCTAATTTTTAAATTGCTATTTTAAACTTGTATTTAGAAATGGTAACAATTTTGTCAACTATGAATGTTTAAATCCTTTATGTTCTTCAGTCGTTATTTATTATTATTAATTTATTCTTACATTTCAGAATGGCTCTCTTCTGTGTATAAACAGCAGTGGTTTGCTATGCTGCGGGCAGAACAGGACAGTGAGGTGGGGTAAGTATATTATACCGTATCATTTTTCATTAAAAAAATTTGCTATGAATTTTTTAATGCATTCATTATGTTGAAAAATCATTAACAGTATTGAAAACTCAAGCTGTTGAAGTAAAGATCATATAATCACTTTTTATATTTTTGCAACATTATCAGTCTTATAAATGTCTTTCTGGTCAATTAGATAGTATAATGCAATTATGGAAATGTCATTTGCTTTATTAGTAAAATTGAACATGTAATCCATATATACTTTGTTTCACTTAGTATCATATGATTTTCTTTCAACATACTGAACTATTATTTGAGGTAATGCTTTCATAAAGCATAATTTTTATATTTATGTCTAGGTAAATCTGTTTTTCTTATTTATGGTAGTATTGTCAAATTCTGATTAATGTAATAAATAGTTTTTGAAGATCTTTAAGTCTAAAATGAATTTAAAAACCATCCAGGCTGGGCACGGTGGCTCACGCCTGTAATCCCAACACTTTGGGAGGCTGAGGTGGGAGGATCACTTGGGGTCAAGAGTTCGAGACCAGCCTGGCCAACATAGTGAAACCCCCGTGTCTACTAAACCCTGGAAGTGGAGGTTGCAGTAAGCCAAAATTGCTCCACTGCACTTCCAAGCCTGGGGGATAAAGTGAGACTCAGTCTCAAAAAAACAAAACAAACAAACAAACAAAAAAACCATCTGGTTACAGATACCTTCCCCAAAAACATATGACTCCCCCCACAAAACATTAATCCTCTTTCTTCATCTTAAAGGAAAGATTATTATAGTGCTTTGTAGTTCACAGAACTTTTATATTTGTGATTTGATCCTTCTGCTAGCTTCTTAATATATAGGTATTGTGGAGAGACTGAGTGTACAGAAAGACCTTCAAAGTTTAATTTTTTGCCCTGATCTCTTTGAACTCATTTTTATATACTAAATAATTTTTTTAAATAATGACCTAATTATAAATTTTCATCCTAACAGTAAGTGTATGAAAGTATTACATAAATTCATGATGATTATGTCATTTTTATTATCCAGGATCCTAGTTTCTACTTTGATTATAATTATATATTTTTTCAAACATATTCCCAGTATATTTATCCAGCATAAATAATAGTAAGATTGTTGAGGCTGGGTGTGGTGGCTCACACCTGTAATCCCAGCACTTTGGGAGGCCGGGGTGGGTGGATCACCTGAGGTCAGGAGTTCGAGACAAGCCTGACCGAGATGGAGAAACCCTGTCTCTACTAAAAATACAAAATTAGCCGGGTGTGGTAGCGCATGCCTGTAATCCCAGCTACTCAGGAGGCTGAGGCAGGAGAATCGCTTGAACCCGGGAGGCGGAGGTTGCAGTGAGCCAAGATCGCGCCATTGCACTCCAGCCTGGGCAACAAGAGCGAAACTCCATCCCCAAAAAAAAAAAGATTGTTGAAATACAAATAATAAATTGAAACCAAAAAGTGAGCTATTTAATGGAATTGAGAACTGAAGCATTTTGTAGTATATGAAGTAACGATGAGCTATTTAATGGAATTCAGAACTGAAGCATTTTGTAGTGTATGAAGTAACTTATAAATCATCCTACTTCTGTATATTCAATTTTTAAATTTTGGATGTTCTTTATTTTTCATGATTTTCCTCACCCATGTCCTTATTGAGGGTAATACAGAGTCTCATCTAAGATACTGCACTAGAATAAGTCTTTAGTTTTTTGCCTTAAGAAGTACAGTCATTTTGGGGGAATTGGTTTCAGGACCCCTGCGTATACCAAAATCCACACATACTCTAGTCCCGCAGTTAGTTGACCCTGCAAAACCCACATATACGAAAAGTTGGCCCTCCATATACACAGATTTCACATCCTACAAATACTGCATTTTTGATCTGATTTTGGTTGAGAAAAATGTGTATAAATGGACCCAAGCAGTTCAAACCTGTTGTTCAAGGGTCAACTGTATATGATATATCCCCTCTTAGGAAATGTTCTGTTCAGCAGATACCAAGCATCTGCTCACTGCTGCAGGACTGCTAAAGTGAGGAAGACACTATATTCCCTGGATGCTATGTTATAATCTGGTGTCAAATTTCCCTCTGGGGTTCTCCTCATAAAACTCTTGTCTATGTTGCCAAGAGGGTTATCTTTCTAAAACAGAAATAAAACTGTGTCACTTCTCTAATTAAATATGTCCAGGGATATTTGATGACAGTTAAGGGATTATAGTTTTGCTGTTCAAGATTATTGAAGCTAGATGGTAAGAAAATTTGGCTCATACTATTTTCTCTGCTTTCATATGTTTGTAGTTTTTCGTAACAAAAAGTTTAAAAGTTACAGAATAAATGCTTGGGAACTTGTTACCTACAAGAGCAGTTGAAACTTTTTAGTATGATCTGTGGGGACTGTCAGCATTCTATCCCAGATGTCTTTAGCTTCCTCTCCTTTCATGTTCATCTGCACTAAATGTGCACTAAATTCTTATGTTCATATGCTGCAGCTGCATTAAATTCCTTTACATTTTGGTTTTCTGTTATGCTCCAGTTCCTTTTTATCCACTATTTCTTCTGCCTGGAATACTCTTACCCCTCCATAGAATTCACCCCTCACCTCCACCCCACCCAACAAGCTTCCACTCAGGCACAAATAATATTTACTCTCTAATGATCCCCCTCTAACCCTGGGCAATAAATCTGTACCTTCTTCATGTGCTTAACATCACAAACCACAAATTATTAATATTATTATAATTAACTGTAGTATAATTATTACTTATGTCTAGTTCCCTACTGAACTGAGCTCTTGGATATCAAGGACATGTTTTATTAGTCTTATTTACACTTATTTATTTATTGTATTTGTTTCATTATTTTATTATGTATTATATATGCTATTATTGTACCCAATTTCTAGGCATTTCATGTTGTGAATGAATATATGAATGAATGTATTATATTACTGTTATCATTTGGAATAATGATGCTAATTATAATACCATATTTATTACAACTTTAGATAACAGTATTTCTCTTAGTTGATTAAGGTCTTTAAACTAGGGAACCAAATAAAGACTTAACTGATAAAATTTTACAGCCATTTTCTATTAATATTGATTTTGCATAGTTACACTATATGAAAAATGGTTTGCATGTGAAACAAGTAATATTAAGTGGTAGGTGATATCAAGTCACATCTTATTTACAGAAATAATAGATTTTAGCTTATTTTACTTGTAGTTAGACTTTTTTTTTTTTTTTTTTGGCAAATAGAATTTTTCAGGTTTTTTTTTCCTCTTCTCTGGTTTGGCTGAGCCCTAATAAAAGTAGTCCAGAAGTCAGGGCAATAAGTGAAACATAGAAGATATTAAATCTTTTTTATCTAGAAAAGTAATGGACTAAATTTAATCAACACTTTCTTATTTTTATCTGTACCACAAAAACTTATTTTTAAATCTGGTAGCAAGATTTTCTGTTCTTAACTCATAGTTCTTTTTTAATTATTAGTTGCATATTTTCTATGAAAGTTCATATTTTATGTATATTTTTAGGCCTCAAGAAATCAATAAAGAAGAACTAGAGGGAAACAGCATGAGGTGTGGTAGAAAGCTTGCCAAAGATGGTGAAGTAAGTATGGGTTGTGACTGTTAATATTCTTATACAAATTGTATTATCAGCACATCCTGCACCTGTAAGTAGTAATCATGACACCTGTCATACCTCAGAAGAGCTTGTTTGATACACTTTCTGTAGCATGATCTGCTGGGAAAGTAGTTACAGCCACCACACTCAGTAGTGATTGATTACTTGGCCTTGTATGAGAATGCTGAACTTAAATTTTGAGTTCAGATAAGACATACAAGAAGAGGGTCCCTTAGCAATCCAGAAATTAAGATAAAGAAGAAATTGTGAGGGATCTGTTACATAGTCTTAAAAGTGATTCTGTGTTACAGTTGTCCTAAATCAAAGACATTCAAATCCATTGATTGTTACCCACATTAGGAATTACCTTTTCTTGGCCAGGTGCGGTGGCTCACGCCTATAATCCCAGCACTTTGGAAGGCTGAGATGGGCGGATCACTTGAGGCCAGGAGTTCAAGACCAGCCTGGCCAACATGGTGAAACCCCATCTCTACTAAAAATACAGAAGTTAGCCAGGCATGGTGGTGCATGCCTGTAAACCCAGCTACCAGGGAGGCTGAGGCACGAGAATCACCTGAACTCGGGAGGCAGAGGTTGCAGTAAGCCGAGATCATGCCACTGCACTCCAGCCTGGGCGACAAAGTAAGACTCCATCTCAAAAAAAAAAAGATATTTTTTCATTACCACCCAATATAAATGTATATAAGTGAAAGAAAAGTATTTAAAAACAATACTTACCCCTGTGCATCCAGAAATTATTTTTTCTATTTAATACTTTTATTTTATGTTATTTGTTAGAGACAGGCTCTCCCTCTGTCACCCAACCTGGAGTGCAGTGGCGTGACCACAGCTCACTGCAGCCTTTAAGTCCCAGGCTCAAGCACTTCTCCCATCCCAGCCTCCCAAACAGCTGGGATTGTAAGCATGAGCCACCATGCCCAGCCTTCTATTTAATATTTTTTTAAAAAAACTGATTGTGGCTGGGCACGGCGGCTCATGCCTGTAATTCCAGCACTTTGGGAGACTGAGGCAGGCAGATCATGAGGTCAGGAGATCAAGACCATCCTGGCTAACATGGTGAAACCCTGTCTCTACTAAAAATACAAAAATTATCTGGGCGTGGTGGTGTATGCCTGTAGTCCTAGCTACTCGGAAGGCTGAGGCAGGAGATTGCTTGAACTCGTAAGGCAGACGTTGCAGTGAGTCAAGATTGTGACACTGCACTTCAGCCTGGTGACAGAGCGAGTCTCCATCTCAAGAAAAAAAAAAAACTGATTGTATCTTATTAAATTGATTTTACAGTCCACTAATGAGACATGAACTACATTTTTAAATATTCCCCCCTAACTAATCATAATTTTTGTTTTTCAAAAAAAAATCAACCTTATATAGATACCTGTTTGGTTATTTCTCTCCCAAACTTTTCCTCATTTTGACTTTATTTATTTTTAATTTTTAAAAGTTGATTATTTTACGTTCACATTGATTGACTGATGGACAGTGTCTCACTGTGTCGCCCAGGCTGGAGTGCAGTGGCACAATCATCGCTCACTGCAGCCTCAATGCTCTGGACTAAAAGCAACAGTCTCTGGAGTAGCTGAGACTACAGACACGTGCCACCACAGCCAGCTAATTTTATTTTTTACTTTTTGTAGAGTTGGGGGTCTCCCTATGTTGCCCAGGCTAGTCTTGAATTCATGGGCTCAAGAGATCTTCCTGCCTTAGCCTCCCAAAGTGCTGGAATTATAGGCATGAGCCACCACACCCAGCCTATGTTTGCCTTTATATTATGATAAATGTTCAGAGTATAAAAGAATAGTTTTCTTTAGTTCTCATTCTTCCTTGTTGCTGCTTTCAGATCTTCTTGTTACTTTGAAGCAAATTCTCCTACTGTACCACCTACTACCCTTATTGTGGCCATAATTCACTGAGTTCACTGCCTTTCTTTTCTTTTCTTTCTTTTTTTTTTTTTGAGACAGAGTCTCACCCTGTTGCCCAGGCTGGAGTGTAGTGGCATGATCATGACTCACTGAAGCCTTGACTTCCTGGGCTCAAGTGATCCTCCCACCTGAGCCTCCCAAGTAGCTGGGACTACAAGAATGCACCACCACGCCTGGCTAATTTTTTAAATTTTTTGTAGAGACGAGGTCTCACTATGTTGCCCAGGCTGTTCTCAGACTCCTGGGCTCAAGTGGTCCTCCTACCTTGGCCTCCCAAATTGTTGAGATTATAGGCATGAGCCACCACGTCCAGCCCTCACTACCTTTCTTTACCACTACTCTTATTCTCGGTCTTGTTGATTTCAATATCTCTATTCCCTGACCTTCCTTCCCCCATGCTCTTGTGCTCCACCCTACCTCAGGCATCCATTCCTGTGAGCATACCCTCAATTTTTGCATTATTAATTACTACACCACCTTCAAAATCTCCATTTCAGGCATCCCGTTTTCAGACCCCCACCTCGTCTTTCTAGCTCATTCTCTCTAGCACCTGGACTCCAACAATTTTTTAACTCCATTCTGGATATACAATACATTGTTTTTACAACCTTTCCCTATCACCTTTCTGACCACATTTCTACTTCTTATTTTGCTTGACTTATATTTTATGTTCCATCCCTTGCTTATACTCTTTTAACTTTTCTTTTTCCTCATTGACATGTTAAACTCACCTGGCTAAACCCCAACTCTTGTCAAGGGTTGCACTCCATGCCTGCATCCAGACAGATGAATGTGATTAAAGACAAACACCATACCCCATTGGGTTCCACTTGAATGTGGTAACCATGAACTTGAAGTAGGTTAGTGCTGCATCATGATCTGTCTGCATTTTCCTAGTGAATTGATCCTCCCATTAGCTGAGGTAACTCATACCTTCTCTCCTTAAAAGGGCAATGCTCCCACCCTTATTCTTATCTGATGGCCTTGCTGCCTACTGCAATGAAAAGAGAATCTGTACATCATCTTACCAGTAGTTCTGCCAGTCTACCTGCACCTGTAGCTATGCGCTATGCATTTCCTCTTATTAGAAAAATGAACTGCCTACTTCTATCTTAGTCCATTCCCTCTCTTTGTACTGGACTCTATCCATGCTCACCTATTCAAAAGCTTTGCTCCAGCCAGGCACAGTGGTATGCACCTGCAATTCCAGCTACTTGGGAGGCTTAGGTGGAAAAATTGCTTGAACCCAGGAGTTAGAGTTCAGCCTGGGCAATATAACGAGACCCTGTCTCTTAAAAAAAAAAAAAAAAGCTTTGCCCTTACAGTTATCACCTCTACTAGGGCAGAAACTGTATGTTATTTATTGCTATGATTCCATTGCTTAGAGGAGTGCCTGGCATATAATATGTGCTCAATAAATATCAGTTAAATACTGAATTGCAATTCAGGGTGTCAGCCAAACACTTGAAGCCCTAACTACTTCTCTGTATCACACTACCTTATCTGATACTCTCACATTAACTATTAGCTGATAGAATAAACAAACTCGTGAACCCCATGATGATATTTAAATAACCCAGTTGTGTGTTACTTGAGTTAGAGTATTTTATTTTTATTTTTATTTTTATTTTTTTCTTTTTTGTATTTTTAGTAGAGATGGGGTTTCGCCATGTTGGCCAGGCTGTTTTTGAACCTCAGACCTCAGGTGATCCACCCGCCTCAACCTCCCAAAGTGCTGGGATTACAGGCGTGAGCCACCACACCCAGCCCTTAAGAGTATTTTTAAAGCAAGGTGGATTTTAATGGGCTCTTAATTATCTTAGTGCTCTAAGCTATATACCCACTTAGGGTTGCAGTGAAAAGCCTTATTATTGCTGGGTGCAGTGGCTCACGCCTGTAATCCCAGCGCTTTGGGAGGCCGAGGCGTGTGGATCACAAGGTCAGGAGTTCAAGACCAGCCTGGCCAACATAGTGAAACCCCGTCTCTACTCAAAATACAAAAAAAAAAGGCCGGGCGCAGTGGCTTACACTTTGTAGTCCCAGCACTTTGGGTGGCCGAGGCGGGCGGATCACCTGAGGTCGGTAGTTCGAGACCAGCCTGACCAACATGGAGAAACCCCTTCTCTACTAAAAATACAAAATTAGCCGGGCTTGGTGGCGCATGCCTGTAATCCCAGCTACTCAGGAGGCTGAGGCAGGAGAATCGCTTGAACCCGGGAGGTGGAGGTTGTGGTGAGCCAAGATCATGCCATTGCACTCCAGCCTGGGCAACTAGAGCAAACCTCTGTCTCAAAAAAAAAAAAAAAAAAATTAGCCAGGCGTGGTGGCAGGGACCTGTAGTCCCAGCTACTTGGGAGGCTGAGGCAGGAGAATCGCTTGAACCCGGGAGGTGGAGGTTGCAGTGAGCCAAGATCATGCCACTGCACTCCAGCCTGAGTGACAGAATGAGACTCTGTCTCAAAAAAAAAAAAAAGCCTTATTATTTATGGTGGAATTGCAGTATGGAGAGATAAGGAAACTGATCATGAAGAGGAAAGTAGCTTAGAGAATTATGATCATTAAGGGCAGCTTTTCTAGCTTAGATAAATAGTTTTGGGTGGTAAGCCTTAAGAAAAAGTCACTGACAAAAAGTCGACCACCCATGAGGGAAATACTTGGAATGAGTTAGAGACAAAAAGACATTTTCAATTTTTTATTTTCTACTTGCTAATATAAACTGAAATAAGTCTTCTCTCTTGTATTTTTTAGTACTGCTGGCGTTGGACAGGTTTCAACTTCGGCTTCGACCTACTTGTAACTTACACCAATCGATACATCATTTTCAAACGCAATACACTGAATCAGCCATGTAGCGGATCTGTCAGTTTACAGCCTCGAAGGAGCATAGCATTTAGGTAGGATGAGATTTCCCCACCCCACTCCTCCTCACTCCAGAGAAAATATAAGAAATAAAACCTTGATAATTTACACCAACATTAGTAGAACTTTGGTAAGCTACAGTATATGTGGAAGTGGTAGGAAATGACGAGGCTCCATTCCTGTGAAATCTATTGTTAGTAATCAGAATCATAGGATCTAGTATGTCAGGGAGAATGAATAGGCTGGAATATATACCAGTAGGGAATATCAGCCTTGAAGTCGTTGCCTTGTTGCTATTCCTAGCAAATAAAAGGTCCAGACTGTTGAAATATGTAGCAAGGTATGTTTCCAGGAAAAAACATATTATCCTTAACTTTTTAAAGGATTTAATATGTTAAATTTTGCGCAGTAGTTGCTGGCAATCTTTTTCTGAGAGGATACCAGAAGCTGACAGATTGGACAATAGCTTAATGAACATATGATTTAAAAGTCATATATTTATACTTACCTTACACCAAATACAAAAATTAACTTAAAATGGATCAAAGATCTAAGCATAAGAACTGCAACTATGAAACTCTTGGAAGAAAACATAGGGGAAAAGCTTCATAACAATTGATTTGGCAGTGATTTCTTCCATAAGACACCCAAGCACAGGCAACAAAAGAAGCAGTAGATAAAATTGGACTTCATCAAAATCACAAACTTGTGTATCAGAGGACAGTGTCAAGACAGTGAAAAGGCAACCCATGGAATGAGAGCAGATATTTGTAACCATACATTTGATAAGACATTAATACCCAGAATATATAGAAAACTCCTACAACTCTATAATTTAAAAAGAAAACTCAACTCAGCTCAAAAATGGGCCAAAGACTTCCATAAACATTTCTCCAAAGAAGATATATAAATGGCTAATAAACACATGAAAAGATGTTCAACATTACTAATTAGGGACATACAAACCAAAATCACAATGAGCTATCACTTCACACCTATTAGGATAGCTATTAGTAAAAACAGAATAGAAAAAAAACAACAAAAGTAACAGGTGTTGGCAAGGATGTGGAGTATTTAGAACCCTTATGTACTGCTCGTGGCCATGTAAAATGGCACAGCCACTATGGAGCATGGTATGACACTTCCTCAAAAAAATTAAACAGAATTACCATATGATCCAGCAGTTTCTCTTCTATAGACCAGAAGAATTGAAAATAGGGACTTAAACAGATATTTTTGTATACTTATGTTCATAACAGCATTATTCACAATAGCCAAAAGGTGGAAGCAACCCACATGTTCACTGACAGATGCTAGAGAAACAAAATGTGGTATATACATAAAATAGAACATTATTTAGCCTTGAAAAGGAAGCAAATTCTCATACATGCTAAACATGGATGAACCTGGAAGACATGCCAAGTGAAATAAGCCACTCACAAAGCACAAATATTGTAAGATTCCACTCATACGAAGTACCTAGAGTAGACAAATTCATAGGTACAGAGGATACACTGGTGGTTGCCAGGGCCTGAGGGAAGGGAAAGTGGGGAGTTAGTGTTTAATGGGTAAGGAGCTTCAGCGAGGGAAAATTAAAATGTTCTAGAGATGGGTGCAGAACAATGTGGAAATATATTTAATGCCACAGAACTATATACTTTAAAATGGTTAAAATGATAAATGTTATGTATATTTTACCACAATAAAAACATTTATAAATGATTTCTCTTGGCCAGATACGTATAATAGCACAGGCTTGTCACTGAATGCAGTCAGATTATAGTTTGAAAAGACTTCCTAAAAGTCTTTTATCAAATAAAAAACAGAGGAAAAAGTAAATACGAAAGTGAGGAAGAGCTTGTTTAATCTGTGGTTTAAAAATCTTGTGTTTATTTTTTATTATTTTTTTAAATCCTAGATTACGTTTGGCTTCTTTTGATAGTAGTGGAAAACTAATATGTAGTAGAACAACTGGCTATCAAATACTTACACTTGAAAAGGATCAGGTATGTTCGATTATCTTCTGGTATGTCATCGTAATATTTGTCTCTTGAATCCTCTTTTGAAAATTCTTAAGTAGAATTAACATTAAAGTGATGGCATTTTGACCTAAAAGTTGGTTTAAAAGTCTTTTGAAGGTAAAGATGAAAGTACCACATTCACTTATGCATAATTGACCCCATCCCAATGGAAGCATAATTAGGAGAAAAAAAGAAAACACTGTTTGAGGGGCAGGGAAACACTGATTATAAGGAAATAATTGTTTATCCTGAATATCAGCAGCACTAAAATTCATTCCTAAAATTTTAGGAATCTTAATCCATTGTGTACATAGTGCATTTATTTATACATTCACAGCAGGCATCTTAAAGACAATCCTGTATGTCTCCATAGCTCCGAATATCATAAGAGCATTATTCTCTAGCCCATTAGGTTCGTAAGATGGCAAACTCTGCAATGTTCCCCAGATTATCTCCAAAGCCATTTATTTATTCATACATCACACACATGGAGAAGTTTCAAAGTGTCATGATGAGAAAGTAGACCATTTTTAAAAGTAAAACTGAAAGCTGTTAAAATATTGAGGAAGTTTATTTCTATTAAAACTAATCATCATTCCAAAGGGCATAATGTTTTATTAAAGGATTCAAAGCCTGTTATAGTTTACATAAATTAGGAGAAGTTAGTAGTTTTCCTCAGACTGAAGAGACTATCATAGAACATCCTTAGCATTGCAAGTAACCCCGGAAGTGATCATTGTAACCTCACATGCCCTATATGAGAACTTCTTTTAACAGCATTCTTACAGAGGGTCATCCACCCATTGTTGAAACTCTAACTGACCCCCATCTTACATGAAAGGTAATATGTAGGAATGTCCATTTCAAGGCAGGTATATAATGAGAAAGTCCAAATCTGCCTCCATCAGAACTCTCTGTTGGTCCTTCTTGTAACCTCTGCAGCTGAACAGACAATGACTATCTTTATCTTCTACCTGAAACTTCATGAAAAATACCGTCATGGCTCAAACCCAGCCAGAGACCTAAAAAAGCACCAGGCCAAGATAATAGTTGTATTCCCATGTTCCTTCAGCAAACATTTGTGTCCCCACCATGTGCTTGGTTCTCAGCTAGAAGTAGAAGAAATAAAGACAGGCTTGTGTTAATATAGCCTAGTGTAAGTAGCATGATAGAATTAGCTCAGAGTGTGCAACCTTGAGGGAGAAGACTCTGACCTGTAACTGAGCAGCTGCCGTGGTTGGGGGTGGTTATTGGAGGAGGAGGAGAAAGAAAGACAGCTCAGGGAAAACATCCTCTCCTGGAAAAGTGTTAAAGTGAATGCATACCTGAGCCAAGCCTCAAATGGTGAGTAAGATGGAAGCAAGGGAATACACGGGTCATTCAAGGAACTGAAAGATGGTTGGAAGAGTTCAGTATAACTAGAGCCAGGGCATGAGGGCTGTGGATGGAGTTTGGGAGATTTACTTTGGGAGTTGTCTCCGTGTTTTATATAGGTTATAGATGTTGTCGAAAAAATAGAAAATATGAGTCAGCTGAAACAACAATCATGCATGTACCACTCAGATACATTGCTGAGTTTTTCCTTCACCTGTATCGTTTTTGCAAAATTGGATCACAGTAGGTTAGCTATTTTGTAACCTGCTTTTTTTTTAATGGTGAAAAACATATATATTTAGAATTTGCCAGCTGGATTCAACTTAGATGATCCCAATTTTTTGGCAACCTCTAAAAGCAGCATGCTCAGGAGCCAGCTGAACATGGGCTTTCTTCTCTCCATCAGCCCTGATCACGGTGTTGATCTTGGCCACATTGGTGTCATAGAGCTCCTCCACAGCCTGTTTGATCTTATGCTTTTTGACCTCGACATCCACAATGAACACAAGTGCATTGTTGTCCTCTGTCTTCTTCATGGCCAAGTCAGTGGCCTGGGAGAACTTGTTGGTTGCATAGTGGTCAGGCCTGGGGGAGAGGCAAAATGGGGTCACCTGGCCTGGGCCCAGTAGAAGAAAGCCTTGGTCCTCTTTCAGAGCCCAAGGCCAGGTGAGCCTAGGTGCATCAGACAGTGAGGTAGTAATTGTAACCTTTTTTTTTTTTTCCACTTTGTTGTACATAGCTTTTTTTGTCAATAAATATATATTCACAGCATCATTTTTATGAACGGCATAATATTAGTTGTTTTGGCTATACCATAACTTAGATAATTCCTCTTTATTGGATAAAGTTGTTTCTCATTTTTTTTCATTACTATAGGAAATATACATATGTCTTTGTCCATTTTTATGATATTTTTAAAGCATAAATTCCAAGAAGTAGAATTCTTGTTGCATGGTGCATACAATTTTCTAATGGCCAAATTGCCCTCCAAAGCTACTGTCCAATTTATACTTCCCCCTGGCAGCAGTACAGGAGAGTATACCCAACATTGTATCTTATTCTTTTTCATCTCTATCCCAGCGTAGTAAATGTGAAAACAAATATTTGTTTTAATTTTCATTTCTTTTTGTTTGTTTGTTTGTTTTGAGACAGAGTCTTGCTCTGTCGCCCAGGCTGGAGTGCACTAATTTTTAGTAGAGACAGGGTTTCACCATGTTAGCCAGGCTGGTCTTGAACTTCTGGCCTCAAGTAATCCACCTGCCTTGGCCTCCCAAAGTGCTGGGATTACAGATGTGAGCCACCGCGCCTGGCCCTTAATTTTCAATTTTCATTTCTTTGGTTACTGTATTGTTGGGTTTTTTTATGCTTATTGAACGTATCATCTCATGTAAACTGACAGCTTATATTGTTCCTGTTTAATTTTTTATTAAAATTTCATTTTTTTCTTGCTAATTTTTAACAGCTTTTATATATTAAAAATAACATTTGTGATACTCTATAGTTTTTACTTTTTTTTTTTTTTCCGAGACAGGTTGTCACTCTGTCACTCAGGCTGGAGTGCAGTGGTACAATCTTGGCTCACTGCAGCTTCCACCTCCTGGGCCCAACCTTTCCACGCACCTCAGCCTCACAAGTAGCTGAGACTACAGGCTCGCACCACCATGCCCAGCTAACTTTTTTGTATTTTTTTATAGAGACGAGGTTTTGCCACGTTGCCTGGGCTTGTCTGGAATTCCTAGGCTCAAGTGATCCACCTGCCTCTGCCTCCCAAAGTGCTGGGATTACAGGCATGAGCCACCAGGCCCAAACAGTTTTTACGTTTTTGTCATTTGTCTTTTCAACCTTCAAAACAATCTATCTTTTTCTTTTATGATTTCTTTTTTTGGTGTTATCCTTAGGCCTCCATCTTACTAGGATTATATAAATAGTCATCTATATATTCTTCTGTTCTTTTTATGGCTTAATTTTTTACTTTGGAGTATTTGACGATATATCTGAAATGTACTGGATGTATCAATGTATTTGAAATGCCTTATTGTACATGAAATACTTATAAACTTGCTTTCATTTCTGGACTTTTTGTTTTATTGATTTCTTTGTTATGAAGACAAGGCATTGTTTTAATTAGGCTAACTTTAAAATGCATTTTAATATTTAGTTACGCAAAACCACCTTCATTTTTCTTTTTTTCAAAAATCTCTCAGTTCTTTGTGCATGATTATTCTCCTGTGTGGGATGTAGAATCATTTTATCAAGTTTCCTTGCAAAAATTCCTATGGGGATTTTAATTTATATGATTAAATATGTAGAGTAGTTTGTGGACCATTGATGTCTTCCTTTCTGGAATATGGTATTTTCTACATTTACGTAGGTCTTCCCTTATGTCTGTCTCTAAAATTTGTAGTTTTTCCCATATTGTTCCTGTATATTTCCTGGAAGTATAACACTTAGTATTTTACATTTCTTTTTTTTTTTTGAAACGGAGTCTTGTTCTGTCGCCAGGCTGGAGTGCAGTGGCGTGATCTCAGCTCACTGCAACCTCCACCTCCCGGGTTCAAGCGATTCCCCTGCCTCAGCCTCCCAAGTAGCTGGGATTATAGGCACATGCCACCACGCCCAGCTTTTTTGTATTTTAGTAGAGGCAGGGTTTCACTCTGTTGGCCAAGATGGTCTCGATCTCCTGACCTCGTGATCCGCCCACCTCAGGCTCCCAAAGTGCTGGGGTTACAGGTGTAAGCCACCGCACCCAGCCAGTATTTTACATTTCAGTTGCTAATATGAAATGAATCATTTGTTCTAATAGTTTTTGATAATGTAAGAAAGTTAGTGATTTTTGTATATTTATTTTGTAACTGTCCGTCTTATAAGACCATGCTAAATGGATTTTCACTATAGAAGGTTCCGTCAGACAGCAATGTGTAGGAAGGATTAAAGATATGATAATGGCAATAAAACAATTTATGATTATATAGCTATAATTCAGATTAAAAGTGATAAGAACCTTAATGTAGCAATGAAGAGGAAAATATTGATGGGTTCTGGAAATAAAGTGGTGCAATTGAGAATTTGATTCTTAATTGTGTGTGTGCATGAGGAAATGTCAGATGGTTTTCTGATTTGAGCAATTTAATTTACAGTAGTGGTTTTACCTGAGATTTGAATTATAGGAAGGAAAATGAACATGACATAGTGTTGGTGATGGTGAAGAGATGATGAATTCTGTTTAGGGCATGTTTAATTTGAGAGCATCAAGGTGAAAATTTGATAGGCTGGTGAATAATGGATTTGGAGTTTACAAGTAATGCCTGAACTAGAAATAATAATTGGATGAGATAATGTACAGGAAATGTGTAGAGAATATGACAGGATAGAACCCTAGGGACCACTGGTATTTAAGAGATGGACAAAAAAAGGTAACCTGGTGAGACATTCAAAAGCTGGGATGGAGAATCAAAGCCAAATTGCAGGCTTGGCGTGGTAGCTCATGCCTGTAATCCCAGCACTTTGGGAGACCAAGGCAAGAGGATTGCTTGAGACCAGGAGTTCAAGACCAGCCCTGGCAACATAGCAAAACCCTATCTATACAAAAAATTGAAAAATTAGCCGGGCGTGGTGGCATGTGCCTGTGGTACCACCTACTTGGAAGCTGAGGCAGGAAAATCACTTGAGCCTGGGAGGCTGAGGCTGCAATGAGCCATGATCATGCCACCGCACTCCAGCCTGGGTGACAGAGTCAGACCCTGTCTCAAAACAAAAACAGACAAACAAAAAACACTACCAACAACAACAAATACCCAGAAATTTATTTAATTGTCTGGAAGTAGAAATGGGGACCTAGGAAGATGCTGCTGCTCTGCTGCTGCTATATGTGGGCTCCACAGATTCCATCCACAATGGAATAAGGAAAATAGAACTTTGCTATAAAGGTACTTCAATGCAAATGTAGATGCAGATTGAACCTTTAGGTGAAACAACAGATTTGATGAAGCTCGGATCAACCTATCCTGTTTGGGAATGGAGAGTGGGGATTAATACAATTTAATATTCAAAAATTGGTGTGTCCATTCAGCCAAGTGATATCCACATGGCTTCCTTCTTTCTCCAGAGTTGGCCCTTTGACCTACCCTTCCCTGCCTCAATCTTAACTGTATTCAAATACTAGAAGGCTAATCTTCCTCAGAGCCTTTTAGTTATGGAACAGAATCTTGATTTTTATCATCAGATATACATATCATCAAAACATTTGTCCTCAACAAATTTGGTAAATGTGCCTTCACCCAGATTATTGATATAAATTTTGACTAGGTCAGGATGTCTCAAGCATCTGAAGACCAACCATGCTTTGGCATAATTCCTCTCTGGTGACACTTGTTAGCACAGTCTAGGTGATGGCCTCCCCTGATTTTGTTCACTGATGTCTTTTTATAATACCACTTTCCCTCGTACAGAGAGAGAAATTGTGTGTTTGTGTGTGTGTGTGTGAGACATTTGTACTCTCTACCTTCTTTATTCAAATTTATCTTCTTGTTCCCTCAACACAGAAGCTGTGTCTAGTGAGTCTGCTTCAGTCACACAGATATTCTAGTTTTAGTTCCTCTTCATGCAGGAATACATGTCTCAGTAAAAAATTAAAACTTTGGATTTAAACAGTGTTT
Organism: Pan paniscus; assembly: GCF_029289425.2. Lineage (NCBI taxonomy): Eukaryota > Metazoa > Chordata > Mammalia > Primates > Hominidae > Pan > Pan paniscus. The sequence goes on along the minus strand of NC_073261.2, from coordinate 56,532,986 downwards.
AATAGTATCTTATCCAAAATAAATAAAATAAAGTGTAACTAATGCATACTATTGCAGAGAGCATATCCCAGGCATTTAAAACGTAGGAATTCTCATTTTAGTGTTTCTTCTTTTACTCTGAGGATTGATTCTATTTACCAAATGCTTCTAGTAAAGGATATATGAGGTTCCAAACAGAGATCTGTAGCATCAGGGATGTTATATTTGTGTAGTGTCAGCTCCTGTCTCTGGGAGTTCTGAGCATTCTTGTGTGTGTTGATGTAACTGAACCTGAAATTGCTTTTCCATGATAATGTATTTTATGTTTCAGGAGACAAATTACATGTTTGTCATAGGGACAGTGGGAAATGTTAATAGTAGGAACCCTGCTTTTTGATGATGATAATGACTCCTGACCTTCATCTGGGTGATTTGCTGTACCCAGTGGCCATCAGTAATTGAAGCCAAGTAGCCGGGCACAGTGGCACCTGCCTGTAGTCCCAGCTACTCAGGAGGCTGAGGCGGGAGGATGAGGCAGGAAGATCTCTTGAGCCCAGGAGTTCAAGGCCAGCTTGGGCAATATAGAAAGACCCTATCTCATTTTAAAAAATAATTAATTAATTTTGTAAAAGGAAATAAAATTTTTTAAAAATTGAAGCCCAGTGAGAAGTTTATGTATTTCTAGACATTGTATCTGTTGACAAAATATGTAAGTATTTGATAGAAATTTTTGCAATAATGAAAATAACTACCATTATTGAGTACTTAATAGATAGCTGGCTTTGCGAAACCCCCTGTGTATTATCTCTTGTAATCCTCCTTTAAGTCAGGTACTCTTATGTCCCCATCTTACAGTGAGGAAGCTGCATTTGACAAGGTCACACAGCTAATGGGTGGGAGTTTGGAGAGTGGAGTTGTGGATCTCAGACTCAGGACACTATCTCCTTTGGTTCACTCAGTTCAACAGTTTGGTTTTTTGTTTTTATTTTATCTAATTGTCATTAAATCTACAAATCTGTCTTATAGGAACAAGTGGTGATGAACTTGGACAGCAGGCTTCTGATCTTCCCTTTATATATCTGCTGTAACTTCTTGTATATATCACCAGAAAAAAAGAATTGAAAATAATCGTCACCCAGAAAATCCAGAAAACTGAAGATCTCATCAGTTGGAAACAGTAGCACTTTGAAAACTTTTTAGGCCAGCTTTAATTTAATGGCCCTACTGATATTCACATCGAAGGTGACTAACAATGACAAAGGCCTTACGAACTGTACAGACAATACAGAAGATTATTCTTATCCTCATTGCATTTCTATGCATATGCGTAAGAGCATTTTAAAGCCAAGAAAATATCTGTCAAACCATTTCTGTTAGAACGATGTCAATTCATGCTTTTAATTTAGCATCAATAGAAAATTGCTGTAGGTAAATCTCACATTTATCTGCAACAAAATATAGATTTAATTTTTAGCTTAAACTTTGTTTCTACCTTATGTTAGTGGACCTCAGTTATCCATCTGTAAATTTCTTTTTATTTGGCTACAATAATCTAAAAGAATAATTTGGTTGGCCATTTAGAAATGCCTTTTTCAGTTGGTGCATTGAAAGCTTTCCTTTAACATTTTCACCTGCTCATTGTGATTCCTCCTTTTAGTCTAATATCTTTCCAGTTCATACTTGTTTTTAATCATTAAATATTTTCTTCCTGGTTTTGGAGACTAAGCTGATAAACTTTTTTTAAAACTTAAGCATTGTCATTGCTATTTTTTTTAATTTGACTTTCCTAGGAGTTTAAGAACAGTGAAAGTTAGCTTCGCACCTTCAAATGATCTTGAATGAGGGAAAAATCAGTTTGATTCCAAGGATATTTCTTGCCTTACATGGTCTTTTCTTTGACAGTCTGTACACCTTTATTATTAGGTTTTGAATTATTTATGTACCAGATATTATAGTTTTAAACATTTTAATATTCTCTGATCTTTAGAATTATTTATGTTCAAATTTTAGTTGGGAACTTTGTTTCCTACTTAAGCTCAGGACTTTTTACCCTCTGAATTGAGTGCCTTTGAGTGACACATGCTAATAGAAATTTCATAGTAAATGTAAATAAGGTCAGAGGATGTAACATGGAGCCTGATGATGAAGCATTAATGTAAAAATGGAACTTATTTTTGTCAAAAATGAGATGTACACTTGTCATGATTTATGTATGTTGACCTTTTGTGTTTATTACTGTTTTGAAAATAGCCATGTTCATTTTCTTTCCAGTTAGAGTAAGTACTTCTGTGGTTAATGTATATTTTTATTATGGTTTTTAAAATGGGAATCATTTTTATGTATCTGTGCAAATAATAAATGCCCATTTGGAAAAAGAGTAAGCTCTTACATAAAATGGACCAAAAAATCCCCCTTAATTGAAACCAAAATTTTTTCTTTCTAGTTAGGTTTTTTTCCCAACTCCTTTTAACTTTTGGAATTTATTAATAATTTTTTTCTTAATGATATGCCCATAGGTTCATAAATTGCTTTTGTTCTTTTAAAATTCATCCATTTGGTTTAACTTAAAGGACCCTTTTAAATGCCTCACCCTTGACCCTCAGAGCTGGAATTTAAATGTTTCTAATACAGTGATTTGGCTGTTATCAAGAGGTTACATTTCAGCTGGGTGTCAGCCAGGTGTGGTGGCTCACACTTGTAAGCCCAGCACTTTGGGAGGCCGAGGCAGGCAGATCATCTGAGGTCAGGAGTTTAAGATCAGCCATGACCAACATGGTGAAACCTCATCTCTATTAAATACACAAAATAAAAATTAGCCAGGCATGGTGGCACACGCCTGTCATCTCAGCTACTCAGGAGGCTGAGGCAGGAGAATCACTTGAACCCAGGAGGCAGAGGTTGCAGTGAGTGGAGATTGCGCCATTGCACTCCAACCTAGGTGGCAGAGTGAGACTCCATCTCAAAAAAAAAAAAAAAAAAAGGCTACTGTACTTATTTTTATATTTGACTATATTAGGTCTTTTTCACGGGAAGCTGTTGTTTTCTTTCCGTCTCATTACTGTATAAGAGTTTCCTTACCCTTTATGTATTGAAAAATATATAAATGCCAAACTTAAATTATTTGGATAATTAAGTTTTTGCAGATCTTGGAAGTAAAGATAATGTTTTGATCATATTAATGAATAAAGTTAACTGTTTCATTTCACTTACATAAGTTAACTGGCCAAATTGGAATTATATGTGGTTTCATCCATTGGTTCTGTCCTGGCCAAGTTGCTTATGTCATCCATAGACAGGATAATTCTTTATTCAATCACAAGTAGGTTAATGTTCTTATTTGAGAAGTTGATAATTGTCAGGTAGTAATTCACACTGGTAGTAAAGATGTGCTTTTGTTTTCTTACCAAATATTTTTATGTGTTTGCAGAGTTCTTTTCAATAGAAATATTTTCAATAAAGTGTTAATAGTGTAAGATAAAGTATTGTATAAACCATGGTTTGTGAAAGCTTTGTGTTTTGTCAGCTTTTGTCTTACAGCCTCTACTACTTTTTTATGCTAGAGCTAGAAAACAATATTTATATTTTAAGAATGATTTGTGTTTGTCTATTAGTAAGGAAGAGGTCTTTAAGAGAATATGTCCTAGAGTTTCACACTAAGTTATTAAGAAGGGATATAAATACCTTTCCTTTAAAAAAAAAATGGTTTGGCATGGAAACTTAGCAAGATAGGCAAAACCATGTGGAGAACAGTGGTAGTCACTGTTTTGTTTTGTTATGTTTTGTTTTTAAGGCGGAGTCTCGCTGTGTCGCCAGGCTGGAGTGCAGTGGCGTGATCTCAGCTCACTGCAACCTCCGCCTCCTGGGTTCAAGCAGTTCTCCTGCCTCAGCCTCCTGAGTAGCTGGGACCACAGGCACACACCACCACGCCCAGCTTATTTTTGTATTTTTAGTAGAGACGGGGTTTCACCATATTGGCCAGGAAGGTCTCGATCTCTTGACCACCATGTTGGCCAGGAAGGTCTCCATCTCTTGACCTTGTGATCCGCCCGCCTTGGCCTCCCAAAAGTACTGGGATCACAGGCATGAGCCACTGCCCGGCCTGTTTTGTTTTGTTTTGTTTTGTTTTTTTATGAAGTGTTTCACAGCTAACATTTTATCTAATTTCAAGTCTTTCAATAGGATTACCATCATATGTGAGCAATTTTCAACATCAAATGCAAAAATAGGGTTACTGGAGGCTGGGCACAGTGGCTCACACCTGTAATCCCAGCACTTTGGGAGGCCGAGATGGGCAGATCACCTGTGGTAAGGAGTTCGAGACCAGCCTTACTAACATGGTGAAACCCCGACTCTACTAAAAATACAAAAATTAGCTGGGCGTAGTGGCAGGCACCTGTAATCCCAGCTACTCAGGAGGCTGAAGCAGGAGAATCGCTTGAACCTGGGAGGCAGAGGTTGCAGTGAGCCGAGATCGCACCATTGCACTCCAGCCTGGGTGACAGAGTAAGACTCCATCTCAAAAAATACATTAAAAAAATAGGGTTACTGAAGATCATTGTGGCCACTTAAGTGTAAGTTAATTAAAATTTAAAGAAATTTAAAATGTACTCCCTCAGTCACACTAGCCACACTGTAAGTGCTCAGTAACTCATGTACCTGGTGCCTACCATATTAGACAGTACAGCTATAGAATATTTCTATTGCAGAAAGTTCTGATAGCTGATGTAGAATATTGGACTGGTAATGGTTATACTGTTTAAGATGAACCTGTGTAAAGAATAGAAAATAATAGAGCCAGGGGTACAAATGATAAGCATAGATGACTTGTCAATCTCCTGAAATATGTTCAACCAATATGGACCCAATCATGTTACTGGATTAAAATAATTTCTTAAAAAAGGGCATGATACAAACTCTCCTCAACCGGAGAGTTTTAATTCTTCCCAAGGTCTAAGGTACACGGGTACAAAGAGCAAAAATCCTCAAAGGGCATCAATCATTATTTACTAGTGGTCAGACTGTATCTAATTATGGAGCAGAATTATTCAACAGCATGCATTCATTTGTAAAGTATAAAAAGCTGGGCATGGTGGCTCATGCCTGTAATCTCAGCACTTTGGGGGGCCAAGGCAGGAGGATCTCTTCAGGCCAGGAGTTCTGAGACCAGGTTGGGCAGCATAGCAAGACCCCATCTCTACAAAAAATATTTTTTAAAAAAATAGCTGAAGCCTGACGCAGTGGCTCACGCCTGTAACCCCAACACTTTGGGAGGCTGAGGAGGGTGGATCACCTGAGGTCAGGAGTTTGAGACCAGCCTGGCCAACATGGTGAAACCCTGTCTCTACTAAAAATACAAAAATTAGCCGGGCGTGGTGGCACGTGCCTGTCGTCCCAGCTACTCGGGAGGCTGAGGCAGGAGAATCTGTTGAACCCGAGAGGCAGAGTTTGCAGTGAGCCAAGGTCACGCCACTGCACTCCAGCTTGGGCAACAGAGTGAGACTCCATCTCAAGAAAGTAAATACATAAATATAAAAATAATAAAAATTAGCTGGGTGTAGTCCTAGCTATTCAGTAGGCTGAGGCGGAGGACTGCTTGAGCCAAGAGTTCAAGGCTGCAGTGAGCTATGATTGTGCCCGCTATACTCCAGCATGGGCAACAGAGTAAGACCTTGTCTCTTAAAAATAAACTAGAATACTTTTGTAATGGCTGGTAATTTTATAAGAACTAGGACTGGCAAAGGTTAAAAAAAAATCTAACTTCCTGGCTCAAAATAAAATTTCCTGGGTCAACAAAGACTTTGCTGTCAATCCTGTAGGTTAGATGTGCATTCCCTTTAACTAACATTTAAAATTGACCACTTTGCTCTCCTTAAAAAGGAATCTTCTCTTAAACTTCTCTGACATCACACTATTTCTATTTCTCTGGCCACTCCTTGGTCTCATTTTGTTTTCTTCCTCTGACTGTCTCCAGGCTCTTTTCTCTCCTGAGCCTGCACCAGGTGATTTCATGTACTCTCATGGCTTCAAATGACCATCTGTATTTTGGTAATTCCTTTTCTTGTAGTTTCAGCCTAGATCTCTCTTCCAAGTTCCAGACACACATCTAGCTGACATCTCTTGAGTGTTCAAAATAGCATCTCAAGTTAGCGTGTCCAGATCTGCATGCATCTGCTTTCCCCAGAATTTGTCTTGTATGCCTCATGTCAGCAAATCACGCTACTCAATTGTGCAAGCCAGAAACCTAGATGTCATTCTGAATCTTCCAACTCCCTCATGCTCTGCATCCAGAAATCACAAAGTTCTTTTGGTTTTACCAACTGTATCTCAAATGCAGCCAGTTCTCACCTTGCCCACTGCCACCATTCTAGTACAGACCATGATAATTTCCAACCTAGATTCTTGCACCAACCTCCTGTGTTTCCCCTTCTAATTGAGTCTCCACATTACCCATTATCTGCATAAACTCAAATCTCTTATCTATTCTCCTATCCTTAAAATTCTTTGAATGTTCCCCATTTGCCCTCAGGATAACTCTGTACAATAGCTAACAAGTCTATTTCAGCCTTGTCTTCACATCTCTGCACTCTGCCCCCAAGGTGGCTGTCTATACTTTTCTTTAGTTCTGTAAAGAGCCCATCCTGTGCCTTGCTTCTTGCCCTTGCACATGCAGTCTCCTCAGCCTGGACAATCTCTTCCACCTTTCCCCACCACAGATGTCACCCCATTTCACCTGGCTAGTTTCTGCTCATACTTTAGGTCTTGTTTGGACATTATTTTCTCCTGGAAACTTTTCTTCACAACCCTCCCATGGTATGTGCCATCCTAATACTCTGTTTCCCCATTAATGCACTTTCACACTGCTTACTTGTTTGTATCCCCCACTGGACTGCAAGCTACTCATGACTTGTGTCTTTTTTTTTTTTTTTTTTTTGACTTGTGTCTTTTTCATTGTTTAATCCTCTGATACATGCAGTGTGCCATAAATGTGTGAATAATGACAAACTGTAGTCACATGCCTTTTTGTTTTCTGATGTTTTGACATCTGGGTTCTTGCTAAGACTTCTCTTACTAGGACTAATTCCTAGAGATTGCAAAAGACTCCCATTGGAGCATGCCTTACATATACACCCCAGCCAATCCAAAGCCTGTATCCCCAACTACCTCCTTTAACAAACTCTCATAAGCCAAGCCAATATTCCCATCCCCTAATCACCCCAGGGCCAGCCTCTCACCTGAGAGCCTGCTGAAATTATTCAAACTAGCCAGTCTTAGAAGCTGCTTACCCTGCCTCGCCCATTCCTTCCCATGACAACCACAGTAAAGTCTCACCCATGCTTTCCCCTCATTCCCTTCACCTCCTGGTCAACCCTAGTGCTTCCCTGTGTGGGATGCCATGCCTCCTGCTTCTAGGAAACTGTAATGTTTTACCCAGTTAAAAACATCTTCCTTCGTGACATTCATTTCTGTGTCTCTGTGTCTTACCATATGCTATGGTTTGAGTGTGTCCCTCAAAAGTTCATAAAATGGAAATTGAATTCCCATTTTAACAGTGTTGAGAGGCAGGACGTTGGAGAGGTGATTAGGTCACAAGGGCTCCACACTCATGAATGAATTAATGCCATTACTGCGGGAGGGGGTTTCTGATGAAAATGATGAGTTTGCCCCCTCTGCCTCTTGCTCTCTGTTGCACGTGCTTCCTTACCACACGATGCCTTCCACCATGGGATGACCCTCACCAGATGCTGGAAGCATGCTCTTAGACTTCCCAGTCTTCAGAACCACAAGCCAAATAAACTCTTCTTTGTATATCCAGTCTGTGGTATTCTGATATAGCAGTAGAAACAGACTAAGCCACCATATCTGATTAAAACAGTCCAGATTTTTAAAACACACATTTACTAAGGGCTATGTGCTATTATTCCTCACAATAGTCTAAAGTATTAAACTTTATTATTCCCACTTTAGAGAAGAAAAAACTGAAAGCTTAAAGCCAAGTTGGTAAAGCTGTGGAGCAGTGGAGCTGAAAGTAAACTCAAATCCCAGAGCTGTTTTCCTTTTAAAAAAAAATTGTATATGTTTAAAGTGTACATGATGTTTTGATATACATAGTGAAAAGATTAGGACATGCAGACAATATATTCATCATCTACCACTGTTACCTCTTGTTTTGTGTGGTAAAAGCACCTAAAATCTACGTTCTTTGCAAAACTTCAATATGCAAGATTAATAACTGTAGCTTTGTGGCACATTGGATCTCTAGACTTATTGATCCTACAAGTTTGTACCCTTTGACCTACATCTCCCCATTTCCTCCTCCTCTCTGCCCTTGGTAACTACTGTTGTACACTATGTATGTGACTTTTTTTGGATCCCATATATAAATGAGATCATGCAGTATTTTTCTGTGTCTGGCTTTTTTCGCTTAGCATAATGTCCTCCAGTTTAATTCATGTTTTTGCAAATGGAATATTTCCTCTTTTAAGGCCAAATAATATTCCATTTTATATATAGCACAATTGATCCATTTATCCATCAATGGACACTTACGTTGTTTGCATAGATTGACTCTTGTGAATAATGCTGCAATTGATGTGGGAGCCCAGACACCTCTGTGGTGCTGATTTTATTTCCTTTGGGTACATACCCAACAGAGGGATTCTCTGGGTCATGTTGGTTCAATATGAACCAATTTGAAAATCAATTCGTGTAATTTACCATTTTAACAAACTAAAGAAAAATCACATGATCATATTAATAGATGCAGAAAAAGCATTTGACCAAATATAACACTGAGAGGTTTAGTGAATCTTCGCCTAAACCTTACACATTATACAAAAATCAAAATATCATTTAAATATAAAATGTAAAATTATAAAACCTTTAGAAGATTATGTAGGAGAAAGTCTTTGGACAGTCTTAGTCCATTCAGGCTGCTAGAACAGAATCCCATAGACTGGGTGGCTTTATAAACAACAGAATTGTATTTCTCACAGTTTTGAAGGCTGGGAAGTTCCAGATCAAGGCATCAGCATGTTCTTCATTTGGTGAGGGCCTACTTCCTGGTTCATAGAACAGAATAGTGCCTTCTTGCTGTGTCCTTACATCGTGGAAGGGGAAAGGGAACTCTCTGGGGTCTCTCTTATAAGGGCACTAATCCCATTCATGAGGACCCCCATCCTCATGACCTATTCACCTCCCAAAGGCCCCACCTCCTAACACTATCACACCAGAGGTTAGGTTTCAACATACGAATTTTGGGGGAAACAAACATTCAACCTACAGCAGGATTCTGGGCCTTGGTGACAGTTCTTAGGCATGACACTAAGAGCACAATCTGTAAAAAAGATAATAAGTGGGCTTACTCAAAATTTAAAACTTTCCTCTGTAAGAGATCCTGTTAAGTGGGTGAAAAGATAAACCACAGACTGGAAGAAAATATTTGTAAATCATATATCTGACAAAGGAGTCATATCTAGAGTATATAAAGAACTCTCAAAACTCAACAATTGGCCAGGCATGGTGGCTCACACCTGCAATCCCAGCACTTTGGGAGGCTAAGGTGGGAGGATCGCTTGAGTCCAGGAGTTTGAGACCAACCTTGGCAATGTAGGGAGACTCCATCCCTACAAAAAAAAAATTTTTTTTTAATTAGCTGGGTGTGGTGGCATGCACCTGTAATCCCAGCTACCTGGGAGGCTGAGGTAAGAAGATCACTTGAGCTCAGAAGGTCGAGGCTGCAGTAAGCTGTGTTCACACCACGTGGGTGACCCCGTATCAAAAAATAAACAAAAAACAAAACAACAACAAAAAACTCAACAGTTAAAACCAATAATCCAAACAGAAAATGGACAAAAGACATGAAGAGACATTTCACCAAAAAGTATATATGGATGGTAAATAAGAATATGGAAATATATTGAGATAGACATTAGGGAAATACAAGTTAAGACCACGGTGAGATATCACTATCTACCTATTAGAATACCTAAAAAATAGTGACAACACCAAATGCTAGTGAGGATGTGTAGAAACTGGATTTCTCATACATTGCTGGTAGGCACGTAAAATGGCATAACCATTTTGGAAAATAGATTGGCAGTTTCTTTAAAAAAAAAAAAAAAACTATACGGGCACTTACCATAAAGCCCAGCAATCACACTCCTGGGCGTTTATCAGTAGAAAAACCTGTATACAAATTGTCATAACAGCTTTATCTGTAATAGCTAAAAGCCAAAACCGGCAAAATGTCCTACAATTGGTGAATGGTTAAACTGTGGTACATTCATACTATGGAATACAACTCCACCACAAAAAGGAACAGATTATTGATACAATAACTTGGATGATCTCAAGGGCATTGTAATGAAAAAAGTCCATTTTAAAAGGTCATGTATCAGCCAGGCACGGTGGCCCATGCCTGTAATCTCAGCACTTTGGGAAGCTGAGGCAGGTGGATCACTGGAGGCCAGGAGTTTGAGACCAGTTTGGCCAACATGGCTAAACCTTGCCTCTAATAAAAATACAAAAATTAGCTGGGTGTGGTGGCACATGCATGCGAACCCAGCTATTGGGGAGGCTGAGGCAGGAGAATCGCTTGAACCTGGGCGACAGAGCAGGACTCTGTCTCAAAAGAAAAAAAAAGGTCATGTATCACATGATTCCATGTATATAACATTCTTAAAATGGAAAGCTACAGAGGTAGAAAAAATGTTAGTGGTTGCCGCAGGCCTGGGGTGGTGAAGGAGAGGTGGATGAATGTGACTACAAAGAGAGATCTGTTCACCTTTTCAGTCATCACTTCTTTCGCTGTGTTGAGTTGCCACTGTCTTAGGTATGATTTTTCTGGTTGGGAAATTCCTCAGCTTCTGGTCTGCTGATGGCATCTTCCCTAATGTCCCATGCTGGTATGGATTTTGGGAGCAGGAAAGATGAATGTAATTCTTTGTAATTTGTCTTACCTACTCTCCCCAAAAACAACTTTCAGCAAGTTCACCAATGGCCTCTATAAAGCTAAATCCAGTGGACAGTTTTCAGTTCTTATTTTAAAGCAGAAGTCCCCAGCCTTTTTGGCACCAGGGACCGGTTTTGTGGGAGACAATTTTTCCACAGGATGGGGGCAGGGGATGGTTTCGGGATGAAACTGTTGACCTCAGATCATCAGGTATTAGTTAGATTCTCATAAGGAGCATGCAACCTAGATCCCTTGCATGTACAATTCACAGTAGGGTTTGCGCTCCTATGAGAATCTAGTGCCTTGCTGATCTGACAGGAGGCAGAGCTCAGGAAGTAATGCTGGCTCACCAGCTGCTTACCTCCTGCCATGTGGCCCGGTTCCTAACAGGCCACAGACCCATACTGGTCCATGACCTGGGAATTAGGGACCCCTGTTTTAAAGGATTCCCTGCTGCATTTGACATAGCTGATGGTATTAGTTTCCTGAGGCTGATGCAACCAATTACCACAGACCTGATGGCTTCAAACAAGAGAATCTCTTACCATTCTAGAGGCCAGAAGTCCAAAACCAGTTTTACTGGGCCAAACACAAAGTGTAGTAGGGGTGTGCTCCCTTCAGAGTTTCTAGAGAAGAATCTGCCAGCATACCTTGGCTTGTGGCTGCACCATCCAATCTCTGCCTGTGTGGTTACATTGCCTCCTTCTCTCATGTATGTATCAAACATCCCTCTGCCTGTCCCTTATAAGGACATTAGTGATGGCATTTAGGGTCTATCTGGATAATCCAGGATAATCTCCCTATCTCAATATTCTTAATCACATCTGTAAACATTTTCCCACAGAAGGTAATAGTCACAGATTCCAGAGGAAAGAACCAGCTATCTTTGGGTGGCCATTATTCAGCTTGCTACACTGAACATTCTCATTCTTTCTCAAAACTCCACCCCTCTGAATTCTAGCACATTGTTCTGTACTCTTGTTTTGCTACCTGACAATTGCATCTTGGCTTCTTTGGGCCTTTTCTTGTCTGTTTAATCCCACATGGGGGCCATCCTTGGCTCATCTAGCACACTTTTCTCACTGGGACAATTTCATGGACTCCTGTGATTCATCACTCCCCCATCTGTACCTTTTTTTTTTTTTTTAAGATGGAGTCTCGCTCTGTTGCCCAGGCTGGAATGCCATGGCACAATCTTGGCTCACTGGTGCAAGCTCCGCCTCCCGGGTTCACGCCATTCTCCTGCCTCAGCCCCCCGAGTAGCTGGGACTACAGGCTCCTGCCATCACGCCCGGCTAATTTTTGTATTTTCAGTAGAGACCAGGTTTCACCGTGTTAGTCAGAATGGTCTTGATCTCCTTACCTCATGATCCGCCCACCTCAGCCTCCCAAAGTGCTAGGATTACAGGCATAACCCACCGTGCCCACCACCCCCCCATCTCTATCTTTAGCCCAGATTGCTTCCCTAATTATCAGACTCAGTCTGTAGCTGGTCAGATGCCTACCAAAAGTATATCTATCTGGATGTTCCTCAAGTCCCTCACACTTAATAATCTTCTAAAATGAAATTCATGTTCTCCCTCTCATCAAAAGCAGAAGTGTAACTAGGTCCTCACGCTGTGGAGCAAATGTGTACAAAAGGAATTCCCCTGAATGGATATGGCGGGATCTAGGGGCAGGGAAGGGTCCATACTAATCACTGACAGAGGGGCTCTCACATAAAAAAGGGATCTCCCTTTTACTGCCTTCTCCACTGTCTCCCACATGGACTCACCATCGTGTCTCAGTTAAGCAGTAAACTGACAAATTGTGACTTTCTCACTTCAGTAGGCATCACTATGAGATACACTTTTTACTAGGCCCAGTGCAAAATGGAAATTGCAGAACCTCTTGTTCAAAGATTAGTAGGAATTTCAAGAGTAGCAAAAGCTGAGTATTAAGCCCTTCTATGCCCAGGACCCTGTGTGACTACACAGGTCACATGCCTATAAAGCTGGCCCTGCCTGGAAGTCGTTTCTTCTCTCTCTTCCCACTGCCTGGATCTAACTAGCCTCCAAGACCTGCCATGCTATTCCTCAAATGTCTCCTGATTCTGTTCTTCCTCATTCTCTTCTATCATTGCCTTAGTGCAACCCCTCATTCCCTCCACTTGTTCTTTCTGGCTCAGGTCTTTAGATCTGGCATCCAGATGAATCATCTAAAATGCAAATCTGGTCAGGTCACTCCCAGCCTGAAATGCTCCAGTGGCCAGCCATAACTGTAAGGATAAAGTCCCAGGTACTTGGTAAGGTCTGCCATGGTGAACTCAAAGTGATGATAATATCAACCCTCTTTCAGTGCTTGTGTATGTCATAGTGTGACACATCTCTGTGCCTTTGCTATTGCTGCTACTCCTACTCTTTGCTTGGACAATGTATTCTTTTGAGTCTCACAGCTCAACTAATTGTGTGTGAATGTGTGTGTACATAAGCATTTTTATAACAGTGCCTGGCATTTAGTTAGCACTGTATGTGTTAGCTATTATTATGATTCCAGGAAACCCTCTTGGACAAATTAGGCTGAATAGCCTTCTTTCATGTCACCTTAGCACACTGTGCATATTTTATCTTACCACATTACAGTGAAGAGGTGTCTTCCTCTGTCTGCCTCCACAGCTAGAGTGCAAGCTCCTTGAGGCAGGGACCATGTCTTACTCATCTTTTCAATCTCGCGCCAAAGGGGTATAGTGTCCTGTGCATCGCATGCATTCAAAAAATCTTTGTGTATTCAACTGATCCCCAGCATACCTTCCAATCAGTTTTAGTCCTAGAGGGGTTTCTTTTTTTTTTTTTTTTTTTTTTTTGAGACGGAGTCTCACTCTATCGCCCAGCTGGAGTGCAGTGGCGCGATCTCGGCTCACTGCAAGCTCCGCCTCCCAGGTTCACACCGTTTTCCTGCCTCAGCCTCCCGAGTAGCTGGGACTACAAGCACCCGCCACCACCTCCGGCTAATTTTTTGTATTTTTAGTAGAGACGGTGTTTCACTGTAGTCTCGATCTCCTGACCTCGTGATCTGCCCGCCTCGGCCTCCCAAAGTGCTGGGATTACAGGCGTGAGCCACCGCGCCGGGCGAGGGGTTTCTTAAAAAGCATTTTCATCAGATGAGACCCCAGCCCTGAGGGGAGAAGGAGAAAGAGAAAGAGAAAGAAAGAGTATTTTCAGCCACCACCTGAGGCCACCATGTTCTTCCTCTCTTACACATCTAGTACATACCCCCTTAGGCTTCCCATAAATCCTGTCTTTCCTGTGGATAATTTCTTCAATCATTAGTGGTGTGCTTCTTCTTTCTTTTTTTTTTTTTTTTTGTTTGAGACGGAGTCCCACTCTGTCGCCCAGGCTGGAGTGCAGTGGCGCAGTCTCAGCTCACTGCAACCTCAACCTCCCAGGTTCAAGCAATTCTCCTGCCTCAGCCTCCCAAGTAGCTGGGATTACAAGCATGCGCCACCACGCCTGGCTATCATTAGTGGTGTGTTTCTCCAATGATGTCCCTAAATCTTCTTCCCTGGGGTCTGCACCTCCCTTGAACCTCCCCATTCTACACCTAGTGCATGCTTTGCCAGGGTAATTCCAAAGGCATCTGGGGGTTGGGGCTGTTGGTAGAAATCCTAGATGTCATGGCTGGATCTTTCCTGGAAGTTTGGGTTGGGACAGGTATTAAACAGGCCACTCTGAATGTATAAATCTAATTAAAAATTTATGTGATTGGTGGGCATTTTTTCCAACCTAATAAAGTCCCTTTCCATCCCCCAGCTCTTTGTATTTTAAAAGCCAGGTCACTAGACTTGATAATTCTAGAGAGAGCTGACTGAAAAGAGTTGGTTTGATTAGAAATAGAGGTTCAACACTTTTACACTGTTGGTGGGAATGTAAATTAGCTCAACCATTGTGGAAGACAATGTGGTGTTTCCTCAAAGACCTAAAACCAGAAATACCATTTGACCCAGCAATCCCATTACTGGGTATATACCCAAAGGAATATAAATCATTTTATTACGAAGATACTTGCACGCATATGTTCACTGCAGTACTATTCACAATAGCGAAGACATAGAATCAACCCAAATGCCCATCAATGATAGACTGGATTTTAAAAAATGTGGTACATATACACCATGGAATACTACACAGCCATAAAAAGGAACGAGATAATGTCCTTTGCAGGGACATGGATGGAACTAGAAGCCATTATCTTCAGCAAACTAACACAGAAACAGAAAACCAAACATTGCATGTTCTCACTTATAAGTAGGAGCTGAACAATGAGAACACATGGGCACAGGGAGAGGAACAACACACACTGGGGCCTGTAGGGGGAGGAGCTGGGGAGAGGGAGAGCATTGGGAAGAATAGCTTAATAGATGCAAGGCTTAATGGGTTGATAGGTGTAGCAAACCACCATGGCACACATTTACCTATGTAACAAAACTGCACATCCTGCAAATGTACCCTGGAACAAAATAAAATAAAATAAAATAAGAAATAGAGGTTTGAGTCTTTCCTGGTAAGCATATTTATGCTCTACCACAGACGGTTCAGCCTTGGGGCAAGACAGTCTTTCTCCTAATTTTTGTAGTTTTGAACATTCTAAAGTTTTTGTTGTTGTTCTTGTTGTTGTTTTCCCTGAGGACAGAGGCAACTTTGGGGAAGTACTTTGTCGGGTAGGATGGAATCTGGGGCCTTTAGTTTTCCTTCCAAGAGCCCATAGGAGGTTTTGGGTGCCTTCTCAATGCTGGCATGAGAAAATATAAAGCAGTGAACTTTGGTATATTCACTCCTTATGAATGTTATGTGGGAAAGTGGAAGAACATAAGCTGTTTGTCTATGCTATGTTTACAATTGGTTTGCTCTATTTTGTGCATGTGGACAAAAATGGGGGAAAAATGAAAGCTGTGTTAGGATAATGGGTATACGGCTGAATTTTCCAGGAATTTCTATAATAACACCAAATCGCATGTTTTAATGCCCACCGTGAACAAAGAAGACCGGAACCCTCGCAACTCGTTTTGACGTTTTCTGGTCGGCGGTAAAAGCTCGGCTCCCGGCCCTCCCGGAAGTTGTTGCACAGTTGTTTCCGGGAAGCGGGACTCCAAATGGGTCGCAGTCGCAGCCGCTCTCCACGGAGGGGTGAGTCCTGTAGCAATTCGGAGGATATGGGGCTCTGTTGGAGGCCCGTCCCTTTTGTTTTATTTTGTTTTGTTTTTGGTAGCCGCGTAGCAGAGAGGCGGGCCCTTTTCCCAGGCGGAGAGCGAGGGGTGGATAAAGGAACGTAGACCTGGGCCCTGCCCTCTTCAGCCCGCCCTCTCCGGTTTGAAGGCAGTTGTTTGTCTCTGAATTAGTTTCATTAAGTCTTTGTCACCTTCATACAATAACTTTTATTACACTGTGGCCGGTGGGTTTAGAATTAGACCTCAGTTCCTTTGCTGAATTTCTGGGCGACGGTGGGCAAGTCACTACTCAGCCTTTCTGAATCGAATTCCCAGAATGAGTCATTGAGGGTAGTATTGCCAACTTTTAAAAACTGATGTGAGAATTAATGTCACATCCCATAACATACAGTATGTGATTCTGCCTGGTTCTTAAATACTTAATAAATGTTAGATTCCTGCCCAGGTCATTACAGGGAAATCGATATTAAGAATTTTGAGTCCTGGGAGCTCACTTCGTAATGTTTTCTGGCTACCAGCCCCATAAATGAGGCAGCGCGACATAAAGAACCCTGGACTTCCATTAGGAGATCTAACTTAGACCCTCGGTTCTGCCCCTGATTCGTTTTTTTTAAATCAATTTGTTTATTTTTAATGAGACAGAGTCTCGCTCTGTCGCCCGCCCAGGCTGGAGTGCAGTGGCCGATCTCAGCTCACTGCAACCTCCACCTCCCGGGTTCAAGCGATTCTCATGCCTCAGCCTTCCGAGTAGCTGGGATTACCCGTCCGTGCCACCACGCCTGGCTAATTTTTATATTTTTATTAGAGACGGGGTTTCGCCGCGTTGGCCAGGCTGGTCTCGAACTCCTGACCTTGTGATCCGCCCGCCAGCCTCACAAAGTGCTGGGATTACAGGCGTGAGCCACCGCTCCCAGCCTCTTTTTACCTTTTTAATGTGACTAGTAATGGTTTGCATTATTTTTCTACTGGACGGCGCAGCTCTAGATATTTGAGGTAATTATCAGTTCTGCAATTTGTGTGCGTTTGCATTAGAACGTAGGCGTTCCCGGTCCACATCCAGGGAGAGAGAACGCAGGCGCCGAGAAAGGTCCAGGTCTCGGGAGAGAGATCGGAGAAGGAGCCGCTCGCGATCCCCGCACCGAAGACGCTCCCGGTAAGGGCAGAAAATAAGCCAAGAGTTTTATTTACCGAAAGTCCCTAAGAAACTGGTCGCAGCTCTTAACTTTGTTTTCATCGCTTATAAGGGGATTTACGGTTTCCTGAAATGGAGGAAACTTAATCCAACCTTATTCTAAAGCTAACATTCACCTTGGTTAAATGGTGCTAATAGTACTCTACATCACAAAGTTGTCTTGAAAGAGTAAGTAAGAAATAATGCATGCAAACCCCAGAGCATGGTGCTTGGCAAGAAAAAGAAATAAGTATTTTATATTTTTGTTTCTTTCTTCCGTTCCTTTCCTTTCCTTTTCTTTTCCTTTTCCTTTCTTTTCCTCTTTTTTGAGACGGAGTCTCGCTCTGTCACCCAGGCTGGAGTGCAGCGGCGCAATCTGCTCACTGCAACCTCCGCCTCCCCTGCAATCTCTGCCTCCCCTGGTTCAAGCAATTCTGCTGCTGAGCCTCCCAAGTAGCTGGGACTACAGGCACATGCCACCACACCCAGCTAATTTTTTTTGTATTTTTAGTAGAGACGGGGTTTCAACGTGTTAGCCAGGATGGTCTTGATCTCCTGACCTCGTGATCCACCCACCTCGGCCTCCCAAAGTGCTGGGATTACAGGCGTGAGCCACTGCACCCGGCCTGTTGTTTCTTTTTTATTAACTTTTTGGTGATAATGATTTATTCAAGTATGTAATCAAGAATGGATGATCTTGGAAGAACATTAGAAATGGGCTCTGAGTCTTTTTTTTGGTTTGTTTTTTTTTTTTTTTTTTTTTGAGAGAGAGGGTCTCCCTGTGTTGCCCAGGCTGGTTTTGAATTCCTAGGCTCAAGCAATCCTCCTGCCTCTGCTTTCCAAAGTGCTGGAATTAGTAGCGTGAGCCACCAAGCCCCACCTGGCTCTGAGTCTTAATAACCATCAATTGCTGTTTAAGTCAGCTTTTTTGTATATTTGTGTGTGGTTGTTAGAAACTTTTAATTTACATTTTTCTGCCTTCCAGAAAGCTTTCTAGCCCTAGTTGTACTGAATGCAACTGATGATTAAGCAGTAAACTACATTAAAAATTTTTTTTGTTAACAATCAAGGCCTTGGCAGAACCTTTTTCCTCACTTTGCTATACGGAATGACTCGTGGTTCTGTGGAGCTCACCTCATGTATATCTGTGCTGATTGATACAAAGTTGATATGTCTGTCTGTTTCTAACATCTTTGCTTATAAATATTAGATCTCCAAGACGACATAGATCCACATCTCCTTCCCCTTCTCGACTGAAAGAAAGAAGAGATGAGGAAAAGAAAGAAACAAAAGAAACAAAGAGCAAAGAACGGCAGATTACTGGTAATGTTATTAGATAAATAACTGTAGGAAAAGTACAGTGATGATAAAATTATAAAAGTTTAATCTTGAACATTTAAATATTAAGCCTTTTATAGTATTCATTGCATATGGTTTTGAGTTTTTTTTGGTTTTTTTTTTTTTTGAGATAGAGTTTCATTCTTGTCACTCAGACTGGAGTGCAATGGCACAATCTTGGCTCACTGCAACCTCCACCTCCTGGGTTTAAGCAATTCTTGTGCCTCAGCGTCCTAGAGTAGTTGGGATTACAGGCACCCGCCACTATGCCCGGCTAATTTTTGTATTTTTAGTAGAGACGGGTTCTCACCATGTTAGCCAGGCTGGTCTCAAACTCCTGACCTCAGGTGATCCTCCCGCCTCGGCCTCCCAAAGTGCTGGGATTATAGACGTGAACCACCGTGCCCAGCCTGAGATTTTGTTTTAATTGCACCCTAGCAAGTTGCTGGTTACCTGTGGTGCTCCTGATATAGAACGATAGTTAAAAACATGAGAATATTCTATTTTGGAAGTGTCTTCAGAACTATATAGTGTCATGCCTGATATTAAAGGTAGTCCTTAATATGAAACCCAGGTGTTTTTTTTAAAAAGGTAATCCTGTCTAAAGGCTTCAAGGAGAGGACATTTTTTTTTGTACCATAAGTTACATTCTGTCCAAATGTAAGAGGAATTTTTTCATTAGACTCATCTTCAGCTAATTGTTTTGTGTGTTCTCTGCTAGTGAGGTGGAATGACTATTAATCTGTTACCACCTCTCTTTTTATTTATGTATATATTTGAAATGATAGGTCACAAAATTATTCTTTTTTGCAGAGGAAGACTTAGAGGGCAAAACAGAGGAAGAAATAGAAATGATGAAGTTAATGGGATTTGCCTCCTTTGACTCCACAAAAGTAAGTAAAACGTGCAACATTCTCATTTGAATTAATATGTTATGACTGTCCTATCTTTCCATGTTCTTTTCCATTTATACAAATTTATTTGGTTATAAGACAATAACTATCTGTTTGAAGGGCTTTGAGAATACAAAGGAGGAAACAGTGAACTGCCATTGGAATTCAGGGAGTGGTTGCCAGGGACGATGTTTGAATTAGATCTTAAAGGACAAGTAGAAGTGATCAGACAAAGAAGAGGAAGAAGATTATTTCAGGTAGAGGGAAGAGCTCATGAAAATGCCATGTAGGTGTAAAGGAGCATAGTGTATTGTGGGAATTTCAGATTCGACCAGGGATAAAGGGGTGCTGATGGGCTAGTGACTTAGGCTAGAAATAGAGGTAGGAGGCAAATCACAGAGGGCTTTTGATGCCCTTAGTCATGCTAAGGAATTCAGAGTTTATTCTTTTGGTGTTGAGGAGAGGAAGTAGTGATTTTTAAATAAGGGAGTGGCATGGTTATATGTGTGTTTTGGAACAATGACTCTGGGGGCAGCATGGAGGACAGATGGGAGGTGGGTTAGATTGAAGGCAGGGAGAACTGCTGATTTGTGCAAGTGAAAGATGATAAAGGCCTGAACTGAGTTGAGAACGATTCAGGAGCTGGGGGAAGTGGGAGTGAGTAGTTAGTAATGCCTCTCAGGTGTCAGGCTGGGACGCTGAGTGATACAGTTAACCCAGAACAGAGTTTCTGGAAGGGGAACTGCTGGGAAATGGAAGAACAAAATCCAGCTGCCAGATAGAGATGACATTGGGCAGCTGCATACTTGTCTCATAGCTTAGAAGTGGGGTGGATAGGGGAGGGAATGCTGTCTAGCCTTCATAATAGCAGAGAGATGAGGGAAGAGGAAAAAGAGGGAGGGATTATATAGAGGAGGGAGAGCATAGAGCGAGAGATGGGGGAAGAGAGAGATGGGTATAGAGAGAGGAAATGAAAGGAAGAGAGGAGAGGGGATGGAGAGAGGGAGGGTGTGTGGAAAGAAAAACATATTTTTTAAAATCTCTTTTCTAGAATTTTAAGTCTTTCCATTTAGTTTTGCAAATGGAAATAGAGATGTTTGAGAAAAAGTTGTCAAAAATAATCCACTTTCCCAAGTCTTGTATTCCATTGAGTTGCTAATGGAATGGGGTAATCTCCGTTGCTGTGAGTTTCTTTCTAACTAATGTGACTGTGTAGGGCTCACATGTTTTAAAATGACAGTGTGTAACTTAGGAGTACTGAGGCATGACTGTTTTGAGGTGAGAAATTAAGAACAAGCTCTTGTTCTTGCAATGGTTATGTGAACTCTGTTTTGGAATTTAATGAAGTTTATTTATCAGCTTTTTTTCCCTTGAATGCCCTAAATTCTTATTTATTTTCCAAAGAGTATTTTATAAATGAAAGTTTATTAAGATATATGTTGGGTGAAATGTAAGTTTATTAAGATATATGTTGGGTGAATTAAAATATGTCAAAAGTAAAGCAACTATAGTTTTATTGTCTTTAGAAGAATGGGGAGGGAACTTTTTCCCCAAAGAAAATGGAATTATTTTCTTTGTTTTTTGGTTTTCCTGTTGCTGGATGTTAGGTTTAAAGTTCCTGAAAGTCAGATCTAAGGGTGGTGCCACCCATCACTTAAATGTAGTCAGTGAAGAAGATGTTTGCTTATAAAGGAAAACTTAGGTGAAAAGTCATAGATCTTTTAAAAATTATGGAGTACCATCACACTAATTGATGTCAGTTTTTTAAAATGACATCTACAAGGATGTCAATTTAGTTTATATGCAGTTGGCTTCATGGCTATCAGTTATAACGTCAGCTCATTTGTGTTTTTAAGTAATGTGTGTCTTGTGATGTTTCATCATTGATCTATTGTGGGACCTCTTCATATGCCAGTATAGTCACCCATTTTCCTTTCTATTTGATTGTATTTTCATTTTTTTATTTGTATTATTTTTTATTTTAATTTTATTTTTTCGAGACAGAGTCTCGCTCTGTTGTCCAGGCTGGAGTGCAGCGGCGCCATCTCGGCTCACTGCTACCTCCGCCTCCTGGGTTCAACCGATTCTCCTGCCTTGGCCTCCCAAGTTGCTGGGATTACAGGCGCCTGCCACCATGCCTGGCTAATTTTCGTATTTTTAGTAGAGATGGGGTTTCGCCATATTGGCCAGGCTGGTCTCGAACTCTTGGCCTGAAGGGATCCACCTGCCTTGGCCTCCCAAAGTGCTAGGATTACAGGCGTGAGCCATTGCGCCCGGCCTCATTTTTTAGTTTTTTAGAGACAGGGTCTTGTTTTGCCACCCATACTGGAGTACAGTGGTATGATCATGGCTCACTGCAGCCTGACCTCCTGGGCTGAAGCAATTTCCCTGCCTTAGCCTCTGGAGTAGCTGAGAGTAGGCACATGCCGCCACGCCAGGATAATGTTTTTATTTTTTGCAGAGATAGGGTCTTGCTGTGTTGCCTAGATTGGTCTTGAACTCATGGCCTCAAGAAATCCTCCTGCCTCAGTCCATTTTTTTTTTTTTTATTTTTGAAGAGACAGAGTCTTCCTATGTTGCCCAGGCTGTACTCAAACTCCTTGGCTCAAGAAATCCTCTTGCCCCAGCCTCCCAAGTAGCTGGGACTATAGCCTCACAGCAATGTGCTTGGCTTTTCCCTTTCATCTTATTAGATTGGTGGAAAAGTAATTACAGTTTTTGCCATTGAAAATAATGGCTAAAACTGCAATTACTTCAATAACATTTTTCTAGATAGTTTCAAAGTTTGGTTTTGTTTATTAATGGATAATTTTCTATGCCAGCATGTAAATAAATGAGGATAGGGCTAATAATATGCAATTCTGCAAATAGTTTCCAGAAATCAGTAAACCTTTAGGAATCGAACTTTGTAAAAAGGTTATCATCATTTACTTTTTTGTGCCCAAGACCAGTCTTTCTAAGTCATGCTTACTTCCTGTTATAGGGAGTTCAAAGTCATATACCTCACAAGTAATTTGTTCAGGACTTACCTTCCACCTCCAAAAAAATACATGAAAATAGGAATAGAAAAGTAAGACCAAATACATTTATTTTAGCCCCACTTCAAATATACTATTCGTCTGTGTATGCCTTTTGGCCAGTGGGTCAGAATCGGTTTTTGCCCTGACACCAATATCTAATTAAGTACACTACACAGATAGGCTAATCTTGTATAAGTAGTAATGGGAGAGGGAGGAGGTGGGGGTCACTTGTATGTGTCATGACGTTAGCTGATGATACTCATCTAAGTCATTTTCTGAATATCTGGGAGTGCAGTGACCTAGGATGTGAGAATGCAAAGGTGACTCTCAGACATATCCCTCCATCAAGAAGCTTGCAGTCTCATAGGGAAAATAACTTTATGATGTACATCATGGTTTTATAGGGTAGAAAATAGAGGGTACCGGGCTGGGTGCGGTGGCTCATGCCTGTAATCCCAGCACTTTGGGAGGCCGAGGCGGGGGATCACGAGGTCAAGAGGTCAAGACCATCCTGGCCAACATGATGAAACCCCATGTCTACTAAAAATACAAAAATTAGCTGGGCGTAGTGGTGCATGCCTGTAGTCCCAGCTATTCGATAGGCTGAGGCAGGAGAATCACTTAAACCCGACAGGCGGAGGTTGCAGTGAGCCGAGATTGCGCCACTGCACTCTAGCCTAGTGGCAGAGCAAGTCTCCATTTCAAAAAAAAAAAAAAGAAAGAAAGAAATAGAGGGTACTGTGAGGAAAGCACAGTTAACATTTTTCAGCAGTTAGAGAAGAGGGCACTTCCTGGCAACTGGAATGTTTGAATTGGGCCTTGAACAATGGGTAATAACCAGATAGTTCAAGTTGGAGGCAGGGAAGGCAATTCAGGCATGAGGAACAACATGGGGGAAAGTGGGTATGTTGAGTTGACTTGGCTGATCAGAAGACCTGAACAAGAATTTGTGAAAAAGAGGATGGGTGCTACATTCAGAAAGGTCAAGATGGAGTAACACATAACAACCTAGCATTTGTGTCTGTTATTCTGTTCTGATTCTTGATTTAAAGATCAAAATTGGGCTGGGCACAACGGCTCATGCCTGGGATTCCAGCACTTTGGAAGACCAACGCAGCAGAATTGCTTGAGACCAGGAGTTCAAGACCAGCCTGGGCAACATAGTGAGATCCCATCTCTACAGAAAAAAAAAATTAAAAATTAGCCCAGCTTGGTGGCATGTGCCTGTAGTCCCAGCTACTCGGGAGGCTGAGGCAGGAAGATCACTTGAGCCCAGGAGTTTGAGGCTGCAGTGAGCTATGATCATGCCACTGCACTCCAGCCTGGCGACAGTGAGGCGCTGTGTCTAAAAAATAATAATTTTTAAAATGAACAAAAAATTGCAAGGGTTGTACAAGAAATGGGATTTAGATGAATGGCAACCATTCCAGCCATGATATGAGAATATTATTAGCTAAGGTTGTAAGTTAAATTTTGTGTGAATGTGAGTTTTTCTGGAGATTATACCTTTTATCTGGTTTCAAGGTATTCTTTGACCAGAAAAGATTAGATTGTGCTACCCTACTTTCTCAGCATGCTTTGCACATAGTACATACACTGTGAATGTTTGTTGGTTTGAATATTAATTGCTTATACACAATTGTAAAAATGTGAGCAGAGAGTTATACCACTTGAGAGCTCATAGGATCTGGAAATTATCTCTGCCTCATTGGACTCTCCTCCTTCCTCCTTCCTCCTCCCTTCTTTCTTCTCCTTCCTCCTTCCTTCTTTCTTCTCCTTCCTCCTCCTCCTTCCTCCTTCCTCCTCCTTCTTCCTCCTCCTCCTCCTTCCTCTACTTCCGCTGCTGCTGCTGCTGCTGCTCTTGCTGCTGCTTCTGTTTGTGCTGCTTCTGCTGCTGCTCCTGCTTCTTCTAGTTCTGCTTCTGCTTCTGCTTCTTCTGCTGCTCCTTCTGCTGCTCTTGCTTCTTCTTCGGCTTCTGCTGCTGCTGTTTTTGTTTCCTCTGCTGCTGCTGCTGCTGCTGCTGCTTGTGCTGCTGCTGCTCTTGCTTCTGCTGCTGCTTCTGCTGCTCCTTCTGCTGCTTTTGCCTCTTCTGCTTCTGCTGCTTGTGTTTCTGCTTCTGCTGCTGCTGCTGCTCTTGCTTCTTTTGCTTCTGCTTCTTCTGCTGCTCCTTCTGCTGCTCTTGCTTCTTCTTCTGCTTCTGCTGCTGCTGTTTCAGTTTCTTCTGCTGCTGCTGCTTCTGTTTATTCTGCGACTGCTGCTTCTGCTTCTTTTCTTCTTCCGCTTTTCTTCTGCTTCTTCCCCTTCCGCTGCTGCCGCTGCTGCTTCTCCTTCTCCTCCCCCTCGGCCCCCGCTTCTCCCCTACTTCCCTCTTCCTTCCTCCTTCTTCCTTTCTCCTCCTTTCTTCTTCTTCTTTTTTTTTTTTTTTTTTTTTTTTTTTGAGACTGGATCATGCTCAGTTGCCCAGGCTGGAGTGCATTGGTGTGATTATGGCTACTTGCAGTCCCAAACTCCTGGGCTCAAGCAATCCTCCCACCTTAGCCTTCCCCCAAGTAGCTGGGAGTACAGGTACATGCCACTGCCACCACACCTGCTTTCATGTATCCTGATTTAATGTATCCTTCCTGTTTTTTGTCTGTTTGTTTGTTTATTGTTTTTCTTCAGGGTAAGAAGGTGGATGGCTCTGTAAATGCCTATGCCATAAATGTCTCTCAGAAGAGGAAGTACAGGTATGCATAGCCCCCATTATTATGTTTGAACTAATAAATCAGTTTTTTACTTCAAACTTTATTATGAGATAATCATGTTTGTAGGAAATGTAGCAGTTTTCCATACTGTTCCTTGTTTGAATGAAATATTCATTGCTTATCTTCTGGTGTGTTAAAATTGTTTTCCCATTTACATGTAAGCTAATAGCTATTAGAGAGAGGGTAGTTGGCTTAAATATTTTAGGACTATAGATAGTAATTTCCTCAGAAAAGCATAATTTCAAGTCTATGGGCTTTGATTTCATTATAATTTAGGTATAAGATAGATCCCTCCTAAACTAGATTGATTATGTAAGGATTTCAACTGTAAATATATTCTTCTGTTAAGTATAGGCATATTTTATTTGTACCACAGTTTTGGAATGAACCAATCCATACATGAAATCTCACTGAATTCTTAATGTATGAAAAAGTCAAGATATTTTCAAACATTGCCTTTCTCTCTAACTTTGTCACTGATAAAAGATTAATAGTCCAGTTAATTTAGATTATGAATCATGTGATTGAAAATGCTATAAGCTAAGGTACTAGAATCATCTTGGACAGTCTTTTGTAAAATTACCTTCAAATAAGGTCTTAGGGGGAGAATCATTACAGTGTGCAATTGAATTTGCTCAATGGGTGCCTGTTTTGGAACTCTTCTCTATTTCTAAATTATATGTTTCGTGTTACCTAAAATAAATAAGGATTTTCAATTGATTTTTTTTTTTTAAGTCTGTAAATCTTCTCAAATAATTTCAAAATTAAACTTCCATACTGCTATCTGGAGTTAAAAGAAATCTGAAAGTCTTTGGTTTATTTTGAAAGTAAAATAATCTCTAAATATACATTAAATTACCTTGAATAGTTTCTACCCTAGACTTTGCTATTATAAAGATGGTTTATAGTTTTAATCTCTGACGCATGTTTTTTTTTTTTATAAGAGGAGTATAGGATTTAAAAAAAAACAATGAATTTTCTCTTCTCATCATAGGCAGTACATGAATCGAAAAGGTGGATTCAACAGACCTTTGGATTTCATTGCATGAGAATTGAAGTGTTGAAGGATGATTTTTTTTCCCCTCATCTTGGTCAGAGACTGGATTTTGTATTTTGTATTTAACTTGCATTCAAAAAACAGGATCTCAGTTCTCCTTTCTTGTAAAGTAAGAAAATCTCATTTATGATGTATGCAGTTAATTTACCTTGCCTCAACAGAAGAAAGGTTAAATATTACATTTTTTTCTTTTAGGAAATATCATTTGTGGCAGGCGTCAACCCCATTTTATTTGTCCTTATTCCTGTGGAAGCAGTATATGTTTTCTTCCTGAATGCTCATTAGGACTTCTTAAAAAACATGAAAGTAATTTGGAAGTAAGTTTATCCAATAAAGCAGTATTTCTACCCTTTCAGATTTGATAAATATTTTTATTACTAAAGAATCTCCCCAGACATTTTCTTTTTTTTTTTTCACGCATAGATTTAAGTATCTTGATTGTTAGTAGTCTAAAAATGGGAAGAATGAAAAAGCATAACTAGATTTTTCTATCTTCTGTGGTCGCCCGCCCCCCCGCCAAAAAAATACCATTTATGGTTCTCTCCGCAAGTATAAAAGCATTACATGCAAAAAAAAGATCTCAGAGAAAACAAAAAGTAAAAGAAAAGCAGAAAATCACCTGTTATCTACTCCCAGAAATAATCAATTTCAACATTTTGGTATATGTTTTTCCAGGCTTCTTTGGGTTGATCCCACCTATGAGATCAGAATATGTATGCGGTTCTTTCTTTAACCCTTTTTTCTCCTATGTACTGTGAACATTTAAAAAGTACTTTTAAATATTCTTTGGAAACTTAGCTTTTAGTAACTACTTGGTTGTATCATAATTTATTAACTAATGTTTTATTGGTAAACATTGGCTTGCCTCCCATGACTTGCCATTATAATTAAAACTGTGACTACTATCTGTCTCCATTACATACATATTTTTGTATGTTTCATTATTTCCTCAGGGTCCGTACTTAGACGTGGCATTGCTGAGTGAGATTAAAAGGGCCACGTATACATGTTTTAAGACATTTGGTATCTCTGGCTAAAAGGTAACAGCCAACTCTATCCAGTAAAGTATGAGCATTCTTGTTTCAGATACATGTACAAATATTAAGTGTAAAATTTGTTTTAAAGTTTCCTACCTGATGGGTAAAATAATGGTACTATTTGGTTTTGTATTTTTGTTTCATTTCTAGGGAGGATGAATATTTTTTAAATGTATTAGCCATATTTCTTTTGTGACATGCTAATTTTAAATCTTGGATCTATTAATATTTGTCTTTTGGCAAGCTTTTCTTTTTTTCATTTGAAGAATGCTCTTTTTCTATTGAAGATAATAACCATCACCCATTCTGTTGTAGACTTTGCTGGTAGTTGAGGCTGTGTGGCTAGGTTTTAACCTATTTTCCTGAGTAAGTACTACAAACATGGAACACAATTCAGATGATACAAAGGATATCTAGTGATGCATTAATTGTATATCCTTTCAGAGATATTCCACGTATATACAACCATATATTTATATATGGTTGTATATATGTTATACATATATCTATATCTATATCTATATCTATCTCTATATATATATGTCTTGTATATAAAGATAGAAGCAAACTCTTCATACTGTTCTGCACCTAGTCTTTGTTCACATACATCTTATACATCTTGTGATGGTTTCTTATCAGTACCGGTAAAATTGTCTCAGTTTTTTAATTTCTTTTTTTTTTTTTTCCTTTTTGAGACAGAGTTTCGCTCTGTCACCTAGGCTAGAGGGCAGTGGCGCAGTTTTGGCCCACTGCAACCTCCCCCTCCAGGGCTCAAGCAATTATCCTGCCTCAGCTTCCTGGTAGCTGGGATTACAGGCGTGCACCACCACGCCCGGCTAATTTTTGCATTTTTGGTAGAGACAGGATTTCACCATGTTGTCCAGGCTGGTCTCAAACTCCTGACCTCAGATGATCCACCCCCCCCCTTGGCCTCCCAAAGTGCTGGGATTACAGGGATGAGCCACCGTGCCTGGCCTTATCTCTAGATTTTTAAGGGCTGCTTTATAGTCAATCCATGGTAGGATGGACCATAATTTATTTAACTAATTCCCTGTTGATGGACATTCAAGTTATTTTTAAGTTATTTCTAATATTTTGCTACTTTAAGCAATTCTGTAATGGTTATCCTTGCATGTACATTTTACAAATCTTTAACTAGATTTTTAAATCCTATTGCATCTGAAATTTGACCACCTATTGTAGTTCTTTTTTTTTTTTTTTTTTTTTTTTTTTTTTTTGAGACAGAGTCTTGCTCTGTCGCCCAGGCTGGAGTGCAGTGGCATTATCTTGGCTCACTGCAACCTGCACCTCCTGGGTTTAAGCAATTCTCCTGCCTCAACCTCCCAAGTAGCTGGGACTACAGGTGCATGCCACCATGCCTGGCTAATTTTTTTTTTTTTTTTTTTTTTTTGAGATGGAGTCTCGCTCTGTCACCCAGGCTGGAGCGCAGTGGCGCAATCTCAGCTTACTGCAACCTCCACCTCCCGGGTTCAAGTGATTCTCCTGCCTCAGACTCCCAAGTAGCTAGGACTACAGGCGCTTACCACCACGCCTGACTAATTTTTTGTATTTTTAGTAGAGATGGGGTTTCACCACGTTAGCCAGGATGGTCTCAATCTCCTGACCTCATGATCCGCCTGCCTCGGCCTCCCAAAATGCTAGGATTACAGGCATGAGCCACCGTGCTCAGCCTCAATTTTTGTATTTTTAGTAGAGATGGGGTTTCACTATGTTGGCCAGGCTGGTCTCGAACTCCTGAGCTCAGGTGATCACCCACCTCAGCCTCCCAAAGTGCTGGGATTACAAGCACAAGCCTCCATGCCTGGCCTACTTAGTTCTTTGAAAGCTTTCCTGGCACGTTAGTTCCCTGTAAAGAAAATAATAATGATAATGACTGCATTGCATGCTACAGGGTGCAGAGTACCTTGATTCACTTAATCCTTATGAGATAAATAGAGCAGGTACTACCATCTCCCATTTCCCAGATGAGAAAGCTAATACTATTCAGCATAAAGGCAGAAACTCTTGATGTTTATTCTACCTACTGCCTTCAATGTTTAAGTATTTGAATGTTGTACAGCTTTGAAGTACCCATTGCACAACTGTCACCACTCTAGGCATTTGGATTATTTTGCTTGGACTTTTTGCCAGCTGAGCTAAATAGTTCCCCATGCCTCTACCCACCAAAATACTATATATCTGTAAATAATCCATCATAAGGACTGTTTCTATTTTTGTGTATACCTAAGAAAAGCAGACCTAATTGTTGTCTTAATAGTGAAGCCAAATCTTCTAGGATAAAATAATATACTCCAAACCAAAGTACTGTCTTATCATTTTATTGGTGTTGTGTTACTAGAGATTTGACTTGAAATCCTTAAGGCAGCATACTTTGCAGATAAATAATCTGAGAGAATCTGGTAGGTCAACACATCTGCTGTCTGTGAGCTAACACTAAAGAAATAGAAGAAGAGGAAATCTTTGAAAAATCGAGAAAAGATACCTTTGATCCCAAAAGTCTTGGTTTGAAGGAACTTTTTATCCATTAGATCATCTAATTCTGGAAGAATAACCAAAGTGCAGCATCCTTGTATTCTTCCTCTAAAAGGCTCATCCTCATAGGGGATGTAAATTGAGCCAAGTTTTCTAAGTGTCTAAATGTTAAGTGCTCCAGGGCTCAGTCCTTGGACTCTCTAGTCTCTTCTTTGGTGAACTGTCCATTTGTGTGGCTTCAAACACCTTCTGCCATCTCTCTCAAATTTATACTCTTCCTGTCAGACCATTTTACTGAATTACAGTCATGTATATGCAACTAGACTATTAGGCACCTCAAATTTAAGATTAACTGAACAGAACTCTGCCCAGTCTTCTTTTTTGGGGCTTTCCCATCATAGTAAATGGCCCTTTCATTCACTCCTTTGCTCAGACCATGGTCCTTGGGGCCATCTTTGACTCTTTTATTTTATGCCTTACATCTGATTCATTAGCAGATTATTTTGGCTTTAACGTCAGAGTACATTTTGAATTTGACCACTTTTCACCACCTATGCTAACCTAAGCCATCTCTCTTGCCTGGACTACTGCAGTAGCCTCCTAACAAGTCTTCCTCCTTCCACTCTTGCTGCCTGTTTATTCTCCATCCAGTATCAGAGAGGAACCTTTTGAAATGTACATCAAGGCTGGGCACAGTGGCTCCTGCCTATAATCCCAGCTCTTTGTGAGGCTGAGGCCAGCGGATCACTTGAGGTCAGGAGTTTGAGACCAGTTTGGCCAATGTGGTGAAACCCCGTCTCTACTAAATATTCAAAAATTAGCTGGACGTGGTGGCATGCACCTGTAATCCCAGCTACTCGGGTGGCTGGGGCAGGAGTTTTGCTTGAAATCTGGAGGTGGAGGCTGCAGTGAGCCAAGATCTCACCACTACATTCCAGCCTGGGCAACAGAGCGAGATTTTGTCTCTAAATTAATTAATTAATTAAATGTGCAACTAGTCATATTGCTCCTGGCTCCAGTGATTTTTTAAAATCATTTAGAATAAAGTCCAGTCCTCAGTGTGGTCTACAGGGCCTCCATATGACCTAGACCCTGGCTTTCTACAGCCTCACTCCCTTGCTCACTGCACTGAGCTACACTGGCCGGCCTCCTTGCTGTTCTTTCAAAACAGGCTTGTGTCTACTCCCAGAGTCTTCTCACTTGCTCTTTCTTCCTTCTGGAATGTTCCCCCACCTCCCCGATTTGCACGAGTAGCTTCTTTACATTGTTCAGATCTCTGCTCAAACTAAGGTCATTCCTGATCACCCTATCCAAAATAGGAAACTTTCTTCCCTGTCTCTGTACTCTGCTTTACTCTTTTTTTTTTAACATTTAAAAAGTTGAGATAAAATTTATATGCCATAAAATTTACCCTTCTAAAGCTTACAATTCAGTGGTTTTTAATATACTCAGAGTTATGCATTCATCATTCCTAATTCCAGAATGTTTTCATAACCCCAGAAAGAAACCTCATATCCATTAATAATCACTCCTCATCCCCCCACCCCTAGAATCCACTAATGTACTTCCTGTCTCTACAGATGTACCTATTTTGAACATTTCATATAAATGGAATAATACAATATGTAGCCTTTTGTGTCTGGCTTCTCTCATTTAGCATAATGTTTTCAAAGTTCCTCTGTGTTGTAGCATGTATCAGTACATCCATCATTCTTTTTTGTCTGCAAATAATATTCCATTCTATAGTTATACCACATTTTTGTTTATAATTCATCAGTTGATGGGCATGTGAGTTGTTTTCACTTATTGACTATTAAGAAATAATGGTGCCATGGCTGGGTGTGGTGGCTTATGCCAGTAATCCCAGCACTTTGGGAGGCCGAGGTGGGCAGATCACTTGAGGTCAGGAGTTCAAGACCAGCCTGGCCAACATAGTGAAACCCTGTCTCTACTAAAAATACAAAAATTAGCCAGACATGGTGGCGTGTGCCTGTAATCCCAGCTACTTGCGAGGCTGAGGCAGGAGAATTGCTTGAACCCGGGAGGCAGAGGTTGCAGTAAGCAGAGATTGCACCATTGCACTCCAGCCTGGGTGACAGAGTGAGACTCCATCTCAGAAAAAAGAAAGAAAGAAAGAATGGTGCCAGAACATTTGTATACAAGTTTTTGTATGAACATGTTTTCAGTTCTCTTGGGAGTATGCTTAGGAGTGGAATTACCAAGTCATGGAAACTATGTTTAACTTAAACATAAAGCACTGTCAAACTGTCTTTCAAAGCTGCTGCACTATTTTACAGTCCCATCCACAATATATGAGGGTTCCAGTTTCTCCGTGTGGCTCTCCAAACCCTCCTTTACTTGTCTTCACCGCATTTATCACTGCCTGACATACCCTATATTCTTTTATTATGTCTGGTTCTTCTATTAGACAGTGAGCTCGGAGAAGTGGGGGATCTCTTTGGTTAGCTCTGCAGCCCCAGCACCACACAGTGGCTGGCACAGAGTGCAACGCTCAACGCATGTCTTGAATTTGTGAATATAGTTCTGTAACCTTTTTTCACTAACCTAGTCCCTTGATCTTCATTTTACATCTGATTACCTTTAGTTACCCAAGTACTTTATTTTGTATTTAACTTGCATTCAAAAAACAGGATCTCAGTTCTTCCTTCTTGTAAAGTAAGAAAATCTTATTTATGATATATGCAGTTGACTTATCTTGCCTCAACAGAAGAAAAGTTAAATATTACATTTTTTTCTTTTAGGAAATATCATTTGTGGCAAGCGTCTTTCTTGTAACAGTCTTAAAACATTGTGACAAAGCTAAACTCCTTTCGAACAGTACTCAGAATGATATTGCCCATTCTTTCTGCTAATCCTTTGCTTTGTATCTTTTGTCCATGCCTGTATGTATATAGCAGAGTAGGAAATTGGGAAAATACATAGTTTGGGCCTTTAAAAAGAAAATGCTGTAAGGGTTATTTTACAATCTATTTACTCAACACTGTGCCTTAGGGATCTTTTCTTGACAGTATATATAAATCTACCTTTTAAAAAGCTGCTGCATAGTGTTTTGTGTGATATACATATGAAAGTTTAGCCATTGCCTTTTTGTTTGTTTGTTTGTTTACCTGCTCTGGCTGGAGTGCTGTGTGGTGCAATCATGCTCACTGGAGCATCAACTTCCTGGGCTCAAACAGTCCTCTTGCCTCAGCCTCCCAAGTAGCTGGGACTACAGGCCGCACCACCACACCCAGCTAATTTATTTTTTGAGTAGAGGTGAGGTCTCACTATGTTGCCCAGTCTGGTCTCAAACTCCTGAGCTCAAGTGATCCTCCCATTTCAGCCTCCCAAAGTGTTGAGATTACAGGCATGAGCCACGGCCCCTGGCTATTGCCTCATTTTCTAAATCACAGATTTGTAGAGTGACTAATTTTTGCAAAACAGTGTTTTTAAAGGTTTTTAAAATTTAATATTATGATGTTAGGTATCATATTAGTGTGTCCAAAATAGCCACAAAGAAAGAGATGATACTGTTGAACCAGAAACTTGAAATCCTGATTTATCTACTTCGAGGAACAAAATCAATTCCTCAAAACCTTATAAGACAAAATATATTTTAATGTCATAGTAGTTAGGAGGTATCAAACTCAGTTATAAATAGGGGGCTTTAATTCCCATAGTGATAGAACTTTTTAGGCACTTCAGGATTATAATACGGTAACAGTTTTCTTCCCTGCCACTCTGGGGTGCTCTCTGAAGCGGCATCTCCGGCAGAGAACTCCATAGTGTGTGATGAGCCTGCTGCTTGCTCAGTATTGGCATTTACCTCTTTATATACTGTCCTATGCCCATCTGGAGTATAAGCCTCCCAGAGGAGACTGGGCAGAGATTAACTTGGCAGTAAAGATTATCTGACAAGTCTAATATTTTATGTCTTTGTAATTCCCCATTTTCAAGTATATATCTCAATTAGTTTATCTTGATATATGCTCAAAGATATAAACTATTGTCATCCCATGTTTATGCTGTTACACATAGCTTTTTATTTAAAGTTCTGGTCATAAAATTCTGGTTCAAACATTCTAGAATTCCCAACTTCTATTTCTGGAGCTGTGACTCTCAGTCAGTCAATGCTTAGGCCATGCCTTTGAGGCACTAGGTATTGAAAGTCACCACTTCTTCATTATCTTAGGATTCTCAGTTCTTTCTTCAAAACTTATACTTTCAGGTTTTCTTAATTAACTGGTCATTCCATACATTTGTGTAAAATAATTTCTAGGAAAACTCTGAATCTCAAAACCTTTGTTTTATACTTACTACTTCATTTCCAGTAGATGGCACCAAACACCCTTTGAAGGTCTTCATTATACTAATTCCTAGTTGGTGTTGCTGGCTAATTGATAATTTCATCCACCACCAAGGAACGAACATGGTGTATTCTTCAGCTGATTCTCTAATTTTTATATAATGTAGTATTTTTGTTTGGAGTCTAAGCTAGACTTGTTGGCATTTAAATTATTTGCTGTTTCTGGCTCAGATTTCAACCTTTTTTCCCCCTAAGACAAAAATAAGTGTGACTTTACGGTCAGGGTGATTGTAGAGGAAGGGTCATGATACTGAAATAGGACTTGGTTAAAATAAAGAGTTGAGAGTAAGAGACTAAAGACATATGCCAAATGTTTGTAATAAAATTAAAGAGAAAATATAAATATATACAAAATCCAAAATGTCAGGATAATGAAATCAAAGCATTTTTAGTATTATCACTTTGGGTACTTTAGTAGAATTGCACTCGTTTATGATTTTGAAGTTTGTTTTACAAATAACATCCAATTTAAAAATACTCTTTAAAAACTTAGATCCTTTTGTAGTTCATAAACATAGTAATTAGGTGTTCCCATTGCATGTATGAGATGTGCCTCCCAAAGAGCTTGTTACAGCGTTAGTACATTACCTGTCTGATATGGAAAAAAAAAACTGTTATATTTCTACCTTCATTTCCAACTTTGTATTGTGCTTTGAAAACCTTTACCTTCAGTATGTGTATTTCATTAGCATTTTCATAAAGAATCAGTTTTTAGATCCAGTTAACCACTGAAACCAGAATATGCCTATATGTCAGGCATGATTTACTACATGTTTATTCTATTTATTGAGTTGATTTAATTTTAGTGGGTTTGCGGACATTAAAAAATACATGTTTAATATTTCCCACCATAATTACATTTACACCTTTGTCTTTCTTTTTCTTCAGTACTTGAGTTGTCAGTGTTTTGTGACTCAGTCTGGAAATCTGTTTAAACTACCTTGTCTTTATACAACTACCAACAGGAGGATTGGTAATTTGGGCTCTGGGTGAGACATACATAGGTTCAGTTTCCATGTCTGCAGCTGAATGCATGACAGGGAAAATCATTTAGCCTCCCTGGGCCTCAGTTTCTTCACGTGCAAAATGTAATTAACACAACCTACCTCATGGGGTTATATTGAAGATTAGAGATAATGTAGGTAGGATACCTACACATAGTAAGCTATTATATATTGGCAACAATAATAAACTTTTTAAAAAAGAAATATGTTCATGCTTTACTCATTTGTATTTTGGGGACTCAACCTACCAAGAACTTTATTTCTACTTTTAAAATTGGAGATGTCTGTCAGTACATTGGCAGTGTAGCTTGGTTTGCCAGATAGCTTTCATTTCAAAAATTTTAATAGGTTTAGGGACCGATCTTTAACCTTTTTAGTTCTGTATACGTAACATTCTATTAAGCATTTCTATTGGTACCACCCCATGCGGAAACACACCATTTGCAGACGTCTTAAAGAGTATTCTTGGCCGGGTGCGGTGGCTCACGCCTGTAATCCCAGCACTTTGGGAGGCTGAGGTGGGTGGATCACCTGAGGTCAAGAGTTCGAGACCAGCCTGGCCAACATGGTGAAACCCCGTCTCTACTAAAAATACAAAAATTAGCCAGGCGTGGTGGTGGGCACCTGTAATCCCAGCTACTCAGAAGGTTGAGGCAGGAGAATCGCTTGAACCCGGGAGAAGGAGGTTGCAGTGAGCCGAGATCGCGCCATTGCACTCCAGCCTGGGCGACAAGAGCAAAACTCCCTTTCAAAACAAACAAACAAAAACAATAATCTTGTGAGTGTTTTCATCTAGAATTAAAAGGGAGGGGAAAACCCCAAAAGAGATTTAAGCAAAGAATCTTAGGGTTTAATGCCATTCTGTAGGTTCAGGAAATCTCTGAGCTTTAAAAAGCCGCTCGCGTGAAAGTAATTAATTATTCCATCACTTCCCGGGGGTGGAGGGGGGTGCGGAAAAGGCGCATGAGCTCAATGCTGTATACTGCAGCCCGATTCCAGCTCTTTCTTGAGGGCAGAAAAAACGCCGGGCGTCGAGCATTTAGCAACGGCCGGCTTTTCTTCTCAAGCCCCGCAGCAGCCACGTGGCGCCTGCCCTAGCTCCCGGCTCACCGGCCACTAGCCTGCACCGCTCTTCGGGAGGATTCGAGGCTGGGCCCTCGCCAGCCCGAGTTCCGCGAAGCCCAGAACCTCCAGGGCCGCGGCCACCAGACCGAGGGCTCCGGCCCCGAACCCAAGCGGGGCAGAGCGCCCAGGCGACACGAGGTGCCAGCCTTCCATTCGATGGACGCCTGGCAGGTCCCCGGAAGTTTTCCCCGGGGACAGGTCTTGGCAACAGGTCCGAGGCAAGGCCGGGTGGAGCACAGCTCCGCAGCGGCTGGTGAATCAGCGCCGCCCAGCGCCGGACCGGCCCTCCCAGCCAATGCCAGACCCGGTGAGGAGCAGCCAGGCTGCTGACCATCAGCCACTTAGGGCTCGCCTGGCCTGGAGAAAGGTGACATCATCGTAGCTGGGAGGTTTCCGAAGGCTTCACCAATGGGAGACCGGCGAGGTGCTTGCCTTCTGCAGCTCTTGGCCAATACTAACAAAGCAAAAGGGGGCCCGGGTTGTTGATATAGAACCAATGGGAAACAAGGAAGGAGCACGAGGCGGAGTTGCGAATCCTGTCACCAGTTGGAAAGAGGGGGTGGAGCCCGGGCCTTGTCAAGTGTGACCAACCAGCGAGAGGAGCGGACTTTGCGGGGTGGAGCCCTGAAGCCCTCTCCCAATCGCACAAGTGTAGGGGCGGGGCATTCTTTGGGGGGCCCAATGAGGAACGCGGCCGAAGCTGGCCTGTCAAGAGAAGGGGCTGGGGGCGGGGAGATGGTGAGTCGGGGATAAACACTCCGCGGCGGTGGCGGCTGCTGCTCTGCTCCGGGTTCTGTCACTGTGTCGGCGGTGCCCAGCTCACTGGCCCCCTCCCTCTCTTGTCGAGCGTGGTTGCCAGAGAGGCTCCCTCAGCCCTGCTACGCGGGGTCCACAGCGGGCTCCACAGCGGGCTCCACAGCGGTCCGGCGGCGGCAGCGAGCCCGTGGGCAGTGGGGGTTGGTCCCGTGGCTCCGGCCCCCGGTGCAGAATGGCGGCGGCGGTTCGGATGAACATCCAGATGCTGCTGGAGGCGGCCGACTATCTGGAGCGGCGGGAGAGAGGTGCACGGGGACGGGGAGGGGTCCACTCGAAACGAGGCCGGGGGTCCTGTGGGGCCGGCCTCAGGTCCGGGCGCCCAGCCGCTCCGGGGGTGGTTGGAGGCGGGGAGACCGCGAGCGCTCCCAACCCCTCCGGCTCTCCCCACGCGCGGTCCGAAGGGAAGCCGCCGCTGCCCCAAAGCAATGAATGGGGTGGAGAAGGGGCTGCCGCCCGCCGGGGTCCCGAACGCCGCCCCTTCCCCAGCCCTTCACGAGTGGGTGGCCGGGGCCCCCTCCGATAGCCTCCCTGGTTTACCTCACCCGGGCTGGTCCCGGCCGGCCCCCAGGTGGGCCCGGCGCCCCAGTCTCCTGGGCAGAGGAGCAGCGCCTCCCGGTCCCCGGCTCACGGTACTTGCCCCGCACCTTCGCCTGAGCTGGTTCCACTTAACCCGCACCAACCTGCTGGATGTAGCCAATGGGAAACCCAGGCTGCGTGAGCCTAGCCACTACTGTGTCTTTCTCAACAATGAGCAGCTGGAATCCTCCTTACACCTGCTCCGAACTGACGATATTCACACAATTTTTTTTAAAATCATTGTTCTCAGAATTCCACCTTACTCCATTTAATTATTTCCACAATATTCTTTTAAAGATAAATAAAGGAAAAAGGAAATACTGTAGAGAGGAGAGAGTATTAAATATTCTGGGCCCATTCATTAACTGGATCCTCCTGTTTTCTAGAAGCTGAACATGGTTATGCCTCCATGTTACCATACAATAACAAGGACAGAGATGCCTTAAAACGGAGGAACAAATCCAAAAAGAATAACAGCAGTAGCAGGTAATTTGGTAAATACTTCTTTCTGTCTTTTAGATTATATTGTAGGTGACACAAACTGCTGAATGTAAGTTGCCTGTTGTGATTATAACCCTATAAAATTACATTGTGGCCGTCATGATTCAGTAATGTACACATGGACTTAAGCCATTGCAGGAAGCTGTTTCTGTTTGGGTTGAGGGAACTGAAAAGAAAAATAGAAATGTTTTACATTTCTTTATGAACTTTATTCAAAATTTAATTTCACTTTTCTTCCCTTTTGGAACAAAAAAATCTGTGGAAGCTTCAAGTGAGATTAGCAACGGTGACAGTATTTTCCCTTCAGAAGTTGCAGATTCAGGGCAAGTTTTCTATAAGTCAAAATGCTGGACATTATCCATTTCTTTTACTTTTCATAGTAATGATTTTATAAACACATTAAAGTACCTGACTTGGCATAAGTGATAGGATCTCATACTTGACATGTAAATTAAATACAGTGGTTTGTTTGATACTCTAATTTGTCATCTCTATTTGTAATGGCAAAGAGGAATGATTGAGGTTAAAACCTACCTCTTTAGTGATAGAGGAATATATAATACCAAAATATTAATATGCTACAACTTTTCCATGTTAGCCTTATCGATTATCTTATACCGTAGTTCTTAAAAGCTGTGAATCTCACTGGAGATTTGGTTCATGGTCAGTTAAATCACATATTAAAGTCCTATGCATAGTTTCTGGTACATGCAAATAGTCCATCAATGTTGCTGCCCGTTTCCCCCCTTCTTTGCCCTTAAAATATAGTTGGCTAGGAAATTTGTTCTATTAGATCCCTTCAACTATACCTTTCCTGCCAGTAAATTAAAAGCATTGACCTTTTCGTCACTAGTTTAGAATCCTTATCCCTCCCTCACCCTCATGAATAACTCCTTGCAAGTATCTATTTGGATATCCTCTGTGGCTTAATACAGACCAGGAATTTCCCACTTAAACCTAAAAATCACTTGTTCTTGCTGCGTCTTCTGTACTTGGTTTACCTCTTTAGTATCGTTAGTGGAACCACAGGATGTGAGCAGCATTACTTGTGCCATGCCCTTGAATAAAAATGGCACTTGAAGGATCAACCTGGTAATTACCTGGTAGGTTTTGCTTGTCCTCCCACCTTAGCATTACCTGAAGGTGGTAGTCAGTAGTTTTGTGCATGGGTATGAAGGCACTTTAAGAAAGATGTTAATACTGACTTGTAATATGCAATGGTATAAAAACAATTAAGCTGTGTTGCATTTTGTTACAATATTTTTTAAATTTTGTTTAGAAGAATTTTGAGGCCTTTCAGTTAATTTTTCTGGAAAAGCATCATCCATTTTTGCTTTTATTATTGTCCACTAATGATTTGAGAGGAATTGTCCAAGTTACTTATTGAGGCTTAATACCTTAACACTTTATTTTTTTCCTTAGTTTCACAGGAAGGTTGTAGGGGATGTTCACTAGTGGGGATAAGAAAATGAGATGTTGAAGTGGCTTGGTCCCAAAAGGTGATTAGGAAAGAAAAATAATAGTAGTTAAGAATCTTAAGCCAAGAAATGGATTCTTTCTAGTATCTTCTCTTTAATAATCAGTACTATGCCAAAAAAAAAAAAAAAAAAAAAAAAGGCTACAAATCCTTCTGTTAATGGGTTGGTTTGCTTTCCATGGTTAGAGACGGGATTATCACAGTTGTCCATACACCTGACTGATAGTGAGTTAGTGTAATATATTCAATGGTGTAAGAATTTCTGAGAGACCATGATTAAACCTAGAGGTAGCACCAGCCAAACGTGTGAGGCAAGAGCAGGCAGTTTTCTTTCAGTGTGATCATTTCCTTCATGACTCATTTGGAATAGCTCCTTTTCTGAGGAACAAGCAATCATAACGGAGAAAGCAGCTTGACCCCATGGTTTGAATCGGCTTTATATCCTCAGCCATGTATGGTCAGAATTTTGAACTGAGGTAAAGGATAGGGAGAGATTACTGCTGGTTTACATAACCCTTGGATAACAGTTTATTCTTGTTCATACAGGTTGAAATGCTGTGCTTTTTGCTTGTAGAGTCTAGGGAAGTACTTTTCCTTGGACAATAAAAGATAAGATTTTGCCACATAGGAAACTTCTTGGGAACTGAAAATGCAGATCTTATTCACGTTTCTCTAGTTGCTTATTAAAACAACAAAAATGAAAATGAAATTGTGAATATCAATTGTTTTTGAAATTATCCATAGAACTGCTGGAATATGGGAAGATGGAAGTTTCTTTCCTACTGATTTTTGAAGTCAATTACTAATTATTTAGAATTGAAATCTAGAACTTCTTAAAAGTGTGTTCTGTTCAATGAGTAAAGCAAGCTTTGGCACTCATGTGAAAGAGGAAGTTCAGGACTTGCCACCCAGTTGTTTTATAAGACAGTGGCTAGAGTGACCTGACATGAGGAGTGTTTTTGAACCCAAGAATTTTTCCTGGTTATCTCAGATACGCCGTAATTTGGCTTAGTTTTTTTTTATTAGAGTGTATTTTTAAATGGTGAAATTTGACCTTTATCAGTGATTCCAGAGTTATCCATTGTTTTCCATAATCACATGGAAAATAGTTTTGACACAAGGTATCAGTGTGTTCTTACAGTGCTTTAATTAAAAACGTAAATGTTTACCCATCAATGGAGGTGGCTGGCAGTCTCGGAACTGATCATTTTTGAAAGGGCTGCTTTTTATTAATAACTCAGTTTCAGTAAACTAGATGCACTTCAGTAATGCTCTAGC
Source organism: Pan paniscus (assembly GCF_029289425.2). NCBI lineage: Eukaryota > Metazoa > Chordata > Mammalia > Primates > Hominidae > Pan > Pan paniscus. The sequence goes on along the minus strand of NC_073261.2, from coordinate 56,491,957 downwards.
CATTAGGTATAAGTCCCCCTTTAAAAAGCACCATGTGTTTAACACTCAAGTAATCAAATAAAATCTGTAGTTTTAAAAATTTTGTTCAAATTTTGGAAGAAGTTGTGCTTCCTATGGAGTTTGTTTAAAAGTTTATTTTGGGGATTCAGAATTTTGCATAAGTATATAACTCTATTTATTAGTTTATATATTTTCAAAGAATCCAGAAATATTTTGGTAAGAATTTCCTGTGTGCTGTTATTTTCTACTCTCTTCTCAACCTATTCACTTTCCTCTCCTCCACCTACAAGGGGTGGTCCTTGTCTACAGTTAAAGAGGGTAATCTCAACCAACTGTTGGCATATACTTTCATCCATTTTATTTTATTTATTTATTTATTTTTAGACAGTCTCGCTCTGTTGCCTAAGCTAGAATGCAGTGGCACCATCTCGGCTTACTACAACCTCTACCTCCTGGGTTCAAGTGATTCTCCTGCCTAGCCTCCCGAGTAGCTGGGATTACAGGCGTACGTGACCATGCCTGGCTAATTTTTGTATTTTTAGTAAAGATGGGGTTTCGCCAGGTTAGCCAGGCTGGTCTCGAACTCCTGACCTCAAGTGATCCACCTACCTCAGCCTCCCAAAGGGCTGGGATCCCACTATGCCCATCTACTTTCATCCATTTAAAAAAATCTGTCAGGCTTTGAACTTACTAGTCCCGGTTAAAGTTAAAATGCCACGTGCTTTAGAGCCAAAGGTTTGCAGTATATGCCAGATTCTTGTTAACTATAGTATCCTGTTGGCCATTGAAGGCAATAAACCTTCAGAACAATGTGACTGGAGAATGCTGAGGGATAACCAAGTGAATCAGTGTAAAGCTTTTATTTCTTTTTAATTGAGATGGGCTCTTGCTGTGTTGCCCACACTGGTCTCCAACTCCTGAGCTCAAGCAATTCTCCTGCCTCAGCCTCCCAAAGTGCTGAGATTACAGGTCTGAGCCACCATGCCTGACAATTTTAAAGTTTTGTTTTGTTTTGTTTTGTTTTGTTTTGTTTTTGAGATGGAGTCTCCCTCTGTCGCTAGGCTGGAGTGCAGTGGCACGATCTCAGCTCACTGCAACCTCCGACTCCCTCGTTCAAGGGAGTAGCTGGGATTACAGGCACGCGCCACCACGCCCGGCTAATTTTTGTATTTTAGTAGAGACAGGGTTTCACCATGTTGGCCAGGATGGTCTCAATTTCCTGACCTCATGATCCGCCTGCCTCGGCCTCCCAAAGTGCTGGGCTTACAGATGTGAGCCACTGCGCCTAGCCTGAAACTTTTAAGTTAACCAATTTTGGATTGGTTTGAATACATGAGGTCCATATATTGTTTACCTAGAAAACAAATATTCTAAACTTAAAATACTGTCATTTTCTCATTTATTTTTTCTTCGTGAATAAAAATTGATTCCCAAGATCCCTGTGAAAGAGAAGTTTAATGCTAGGTTGGAAATTTCTCATTTCAAGACAACCTCCTCACTTCCGCTGCCATCCCCCCACATTCACTGTCCTTACCCCCATTCTCTGATGAGTGAACTTGGTGTTGGTGCCCCTGATGTAAATGAGTGGCTGAGCACTCTTGAGGTGGTATTCCTCCATGATTGCTGTGAGAATTTATTTCCTAAGCCCAGTAAGGTGCTGATTATGGCCCCACAGAATTCATGAGCTGAACCAGGGAGTAAACTCCTGAGCTGGTTAAATTCTAGAGAATTTTCATAGAAAGGTCAAGCAAGATTCAGCTCCTTTATAATACTGGTAGCTTCTTCCAAATTTATAACTGGTTAGGAAGGGGTTGTGTGAGGAGGACACTAAAGGGGCCACATTGACTTCTTATGACTTTATGGTAACTTGTCCATAAAGTCTTAGGCCAGACCTTGTCTTTAAGGTCAGCCATAAATACACTAATCATATGGTTTCATATCCATCACACCTTTCATCCAAGGCTCTCTAATCAGTTTTACAGCTGTTACCTCATTGGTCCATACTTGTTCAGTAAATAATTCGTAATTATTTTTATTCTCATTTTATAGACAGGTTAACCAGTAACAGGATGGTAAAGAATTTTATTCATTCCACAGTATATCAGTGGCAAAGCTGGACTTCACATTTCACTAACTTCTGCTTTAAGCAACCTATCATCTTTATATTGAGCTGAACTTTGGAAACCCCTTCCTAAAATCATTTGGTTGCTATTTAACAGTAGCATCTTGTACATGATAGTTACTTCAGGGAGTCAGAAGTTTGGGGAAGGGGGTTATTTTACTATTTAAAACAATATAGTCAAGCAACTTTACACAAAATTTTGGTGTATGCTACCCCTAGGGAAAACTGCAGGGGTGGGGTAGGGGTGCTACCTCCCCTGTTCTACCCTTAGCCTACAGAAAGCTTTGTCGTATTATATAACGCAAATTCACATTGCATCGTGCAGCTGTTTTTGTATAAATAGACCCCTTTTATTTCTTGTCTTAAAATGGATTATTTTTCCACTAGAGAAGGCATGCTTCTTGGTTTGTCGCTTTACCTTGAACTCTATTTTAGGATTTACATTTATCTAACTCTTCAAATGGACTAATTTTTTTAGTAGAGCCCAGTGAATTTTTCTGCCTTTCTACATCTCTCCTATCAACTTCGGAGAGAAAGAAGTTAAAAGAATTGTGTTGGTGTTGAAGTAGTTCTTTAAGACAAAAATATCTTATTCTTCTCTTATTGTTCCCTCTTTCAGATCAACTCACAATGAAATGGAGAAGAATAGGTGAGTTGGGGATTTGGGAGGTGGAATGCGGGGAGCTTTGTTGCATTCTCTGTTCATGCAGTTCAAACTTGGTTGCTCTTTTTGACTCTTCCCACTAGTAGCACCTGATTTCAGAATTCACCCAGCGCCCTCTAAGCAGCATTGCTCATAAATTACTTAGGTAGATGTAGAGCTTGCCAGTTAAAAGACCACACCCCTAACCCTCACCCCCACCAGCCCACTCCTGAAGAAGGCCTTTGAATGACTATTCCACAGACCAAAGCATTTTAGTCAGAGGCAACATTTCCACAAATAGTGTTTTTAAAAAATTACATGCTACTGAATATAATTGGCAGTGTTATCTAAAATACATATACACAGATATATATACACATAATATACATGTATGTATATATTAACACATGTGTATTAACATGTGTATGTATGTGTATTTGCAGTTTACTTGTGAATGAAGAGTCTCAAAATTCAGGCAAATGTATGCATGGCAGAAATTGGAGATGGTGCCTAACTAGAGGAGGACTGCCACCCTCACTGGGCTCCATCTTGCCGCAGCCTGAGTGGAATCTCTCTCACCTGGATTGCCTCTTGCTGCTTACTTAAATCTTTATTTTCCAAATCAAGTTGCCCCTCCTTCAGTGAGGCAGCCGAGTGGTTTTCAACTCTGGTTGCACATTAGAATCACTTGCAAAGCTTTCTGTGTATTTTTAAACATATTTTTATATTAAATACATTATACACATACACTTGTATATTTTTCTGGTGAGGGTAGAGAACAAAGGTTTATTTCTGCTGATTCTATAAAATAACTTTTTATTATAGAAAATTTCAAATCTGGCCAGGTACAGTGGCTCATACCTGTAATCCCAGCACTTTGGGAGGCCAAAGTGGGTGGATCACCTGAAGGCCAACATGGCAAAACCCTGTTTCAACTAATAATACAAAAATTAGCCAGGTGTGGTGGCACGTGCCTGTAATCCCAGCTACTTGGGAGGCTGAGGCAGGAGAATCGCTTGAACCCTAGAGGCGGAGGTTGCGGTGAGCCGAGATCCCGCCACTGCACTCCGGCTTGGGCAACAGAGTGAGACTCCGTCTCAAAAAAAAAAAAAAAAAGTAGAGTGACTAACGTAATCAACTCCTATGTATCCATTACCCAGCTTCAGTAATTATCAACATTTTGCCAGTCTTCTGTAAGCAAAACCACCTATTCCCATGAAGTATTTTAAAGCAAATTTTCTTGTATCTCTAGTAAACACCAAAAAAAAAAAAAAAAAAAACACCCAAAACAACAACAACAAAAAAACCACTTGCTTTTACCATACTGAAAAAAATTAATGACAACTTTTTGTGGAGCTTTTAAAAGCCAACAAACAAACAAACAAAATAATGCCCAGACCTTACCCTTAGCAATTCTGATTTAATTGGTTTGGGTTGAGGCTCTGCACTCGTATGTTTCAAAAGCTCCCCAGGTGATTCTCATGTGCAGCCATGGCGGAGAACCATTGAACTAGCCTCATTCTGGTCTCTGAGCTCCCATCAATTTGAAATGCGGGCTACCCATCCAAATTGAGTGCTTTCTCAGTGCCCTGCATGAACAAGAAAAGGATGTGTAATGATGGCTCTATAAAGACATGTGGTTATTTCCTGCCAACCCTCTTTGAAAAAGGAGCCTGACTCTGAAAGTCAGGATCTGAATGATATTTATGTTTAATCAGTGAAAGGGCAGACTAAACCCTTCCCAGGCAGGTAGAATCCGGGAAGAGGGCGGTTAGCTTTACTCCACTATGGAATTTCGTGTGTGTGTGTGTGTGTGTGTGTGTGTGATGCTGAGTGTGCCTCACTGCACATATGCTTCTGCTCATCCCATCGTCTTCCCTTTTAATTGTTCTATGATTGTGACTGACCATGTTTTAAGTTGGAGCTTCCTTTATGCTTTAGCTATTTACATATCATGAACTAGAAACTCAAAAGTATCTCTTCTTAAAGGGGAAAGGTAGTCAGTTGTGGCTTCTCTTTCTCATCTTTAGATTTTCTCTTCAGATTCTCTCCCTTCTTCCTGCCTTTGCAGTGATGTGGGTAAACCGGGACTATTTCTGCTGAAAAGTCTTCTAGTTCTTCGCCCCTCTAATACTTTAGTTTGGTATTTATTTTTATTATTATTAAAATTTGATCGCTTCACATAAAGACTTACTAAAACTTTGTGACTTTTGCCTCTGCAGGAATGCCACAGAATGTCAGTTGTATTATTTCTTATAGCACCTCAGGGATGTTTATTTTCTGTCTATGGTGGCCCCAGAACTTGTGCATGTTACTGGGTATTAAATGCGTTCATAGTAGGGTATTAAATCAGCAAGGTCCCCATCCCAGAAAAATGTGCAGTTTGTCCAATGGGAAAGATGCAGAGACAGTTTCAGTTAATATACTAAGTGCTAAGATTGGGATGTGCACAAGAAGCTAGAGGTAAAAATTCTGGAAAACTGAACGTGAAGTCACCACTAGGCAAGCTGCCTGTAATTGAGCTTGCTTGTATATGACCAATCAACTTTTGCTTGTTGAAGGGTTAGTTATCTAGTTTCCTTCTTTTCTTTTTTGGAATTTGGTCTTTTAAGGTCTTGATAATCTTTCTAGTCTAGAGCATGTGAACAGAACAGAAGGAAAATCAGGACTCAGTTTACTTAATTTAAGCAAGCATTGGTTGCTGCAGTTCAGGGGAGGTTAAAGTTGCTGGGCTCCACTCTCTTATTAGCATGGATGCTTAAGAACTTCAGGGTTTGGAGGTCAGCTGAACAGCTGTTTTTGTACCCTCCCTGGTTTTAGTAGCTGAGTTCTATAAAAGAATACCACTCGGGTAAATGCAAATATACTTTAGCCATTTTTTACCTGATAACATTGCATAAAAAGATTATCATGGCTTTCATTGCTTCTTGGCCTTTTGGCTAAAATCAAGTGTAAAAAGATTGCCATGGCTCTCAAAAAAAAAAGGAAGAAGAAGAAAAGGCAACTTAGGAAAAGAACTTCTAACAATGGGATTTTCCCTTTTCTTGATATTGCAGAGTTGATTATACTTGGGTTAGTTTTCTTGAATGGAAACCTTTTCTATGGCACTTTAGAGATTCTAAATAATTAGTGTTACTCTATGTTATCAGGACTCCACTGTAAGGATATTATACTCAACACCAACACTTTGAAGTATCTTCGCATTGGTGGGACAATAAAAGAAAAGACTTCTAGAATGGTGGTGGTGGTAGTATTTTCTACTCAACAGAATAGGTGTTGAGCACCTAAGATGCCGTGTAGTAGGTGCTGGGACTACAGAATCCAGTAAAGACTACGCACTGCTGTAGAGGAGCTCAGATTAATATCACTCTACAGGGGGTTTGTCAGTCAGCACATGGCCTGTGTTTCTCTGCATTTTAGCTAATTTTCTGGGTCTGATCTCCTAAGAAAACACCCTTGGGAGGGTGGGGTATGTGTGTGTGTGTGTGTGTGTGTGTGTGGTTTTTCTTTTCTTTTTTTAAACTAATCTTGCAGAAAATTTTGAGAAATATAGAAAATAATACTAAAAATTTAAATCGTCCATAGTTCTAGCACTCAGAGAAAACCAATGGAACTTGAAAATATATCTTTCCAATTGTTTTGGAAAAGAACTGAAAATATGGTTTTGTGTAGAAAGTTAGAAAATTCAGAAAAGCACAAAGAATATAAAAATCACCTGTAATAGGCCTCTCAGAGGTAACACCTGCTAACATTTGTTCTATATCCATCTAGACTTTTGTGTGTACTTTTTTTTAACCAACATGGGATCATATAGTAATAATTTGTAGCATCTTTTCCAGTTATAAACATTTTCCAATGTCATTAAATCTCCTTTTTCAACATTACTTAATGCCCAGTATTATATTATATGAATACGTTAAATCTCATATAATCAGTCCCCTGGTTTAGATTCTTCCCAGAACCTAAACAATGCTTTCTTAAACCACCTGTAGAAAAATCTCTGTCCAACATCATAATTATTTCCTTAGGATAAATGTATAGCTATGGAATTGGTGGTGAATACGTTTTTAGGATTGCTGGATTGTCCACCAGGCAGGTTACAGGCAGTATTTTCACTGTACTTCACAAGTTGATGTTATAACTTAAAACCTTTATGAGTTTGATAAGTAAAAAATAAAAAAACACACAGGCAACTTGTTTTAATTTGCATTTCTCATACTACTAGCATAGTTGAACAATTTTTATGTCTTTGACTCTGTGTGTCTCTTTGTGTGAATTGTCTATTAAATAGCCTTTGCCCAATTTTCTACTAAAGAATTTATCTTTTTCTTTATTTTAAAAAGTTTCCATAATATAAAGGACATATATGAAAGATATTGACACTTTTTCTATCACATAACTGTCCAGTTTATCATTTAGCTATACAGAATCAGTCTTCCCTCACTGATTCGAGTTGCTACCTTTGGTGTATACTTAATTTTTGTTTATGGCTAAGTCTCTTTCTAGACTTATTCTTCCAGTCCATTGATCCATCTCTTCTTCCTGTGCCAATATATACCCTTTCATTCTCCTTTTTTTTTCCATGCCCTTATCTATTTTCACCAGTTTATTTTTCCTGAAAAAAATTTTAATCTGTGAATTCCCCAACCCCTAAATTCTTTGGGGAGTTTAAAAATTGACATTGCATAATTCCAATATAAATTAACCTTTAAAAGTTCATGCTTATATATTAGATCTTTTCATCCAGGATTTGGTATGTGCCTTAATTTATTCAGATTTCTCTTCTGTCTCTAAGCAAAGTTTTGTAGCGAAGTTTTCCACACAGGTCTTATACATGTCCTGTAAAAGGTATTCCTGGATTTATATATTTTTAGATTGCTATTGGTTTCCCATCTTAGTTAACTAATTGATTATTGTTGGAATATAAACATATTTGAATCTTTTGTTGTTACATACCCTTTATTGATGATAATTCTGCTATTTCTTTCTCTTAACTGAGAATTCCTCCAATTTAAAACAAAGCCTTTCAATGAATCCCTCAGCAAATGGAGACTGAGCGAACACATGTAAGCTACAGCCAATAGGTCAGGAGCCAGGTGGTAGAATAGACTCTTTTTTCAAAAGATGGCTCTGGCATCTCCTTTAATAGTAGACATCCATTTTTCTGGAGTGGTACATATGCAGCTCTTGCTAGAATTAGGTGCCTGGTCTAGAGCTACTACCTCTGCCAGAGTCTTCTGACCCTGTGACAGAAGATTTCCGTGTGTGCTCCATGGGGAAGACTCTGCAGCCCAATCTAAGCTGTTATTTCCATTTGGTCAAACAGTATTTCAGTGGCATCTGGTCTGGCATGAGAAATCAATTCAGTCAGGTCTCTTCTGGAAGAATATTCTAATTGATTACAGGTCCCTATAGTTGTTCCTTTTGGGTTTTGATTTTTCAAATGACCAAGTCCCTTATATGGGAAGGGCTGGGGCCTGACTTTTGCACTGGGCCTGAGTTGTGGTATGCATTGCATCACTCTTATTGTTTCTGAACTTTCTTGACCACATTCAGATTTCACTCTGGGATGTTGTAACAAGTCCATGTTTGTTGCAACATGGGGTAAGGTTATTACGAAGGAGAGACACAGCGATCAGTGTATAAATCCAATCTATATTGATGGTCTGGAGAAGAACTCACATTTGTACCACAAGAGTCATCTTCCTTGTGCTATAACCCTTGAGTAGATGACACCTGCCTTTGGCAAGACTTGGAGGAGAGACACATGCTGGTCATTTGACCAATTTCCAGTCTCCTACCTGGGACCCTGGGGCTATTCCCTTACTTTTTGTCATAGGCATTAATAGTCAAATAGTGGGATAGAGCCAACAGGTATGATTATAATATATATGTTGTATTTGAAAATTAGGCTCTGAAAAGGAAATATTAATGTGGTGTACTTATGTATTTCATACTTTAATAATGAAGTGACCTTATCTCTCCAAAATGTAGCCACTGTTAACTGCTATTTATGTATTATTCACTGAGTATATTACTATCTTTGTATTTTCTACAAAGATTTATCAGCACAATTGTGAGAAATCTTCAAAACCTTTTAGGGTTCCAATTAAGTTGGTAATAATGATGCACTTGGCAATTGTTTATAAAGGGATCATTTTAGAAAAAGGAGGAAAGTATTTTTTCCCTCTTCGAAGTGTGACTTGTCGTCTTCACCTGGATTTTTTTTTTTTTTCTGTTTAACCCAGTAGGGCTTTGTTCTCAATGCAGAATCTCTTGTGACCCTTGACATTTTAAGGGATTAATTTTACAAGTCCCATTAATAAAACTTGTTCCTTCTTACTCTATACTAAATACCTTCTTTTCCTTATTATACAGCTCATACATACCCATATCTAAAATTATTTTTGTTCAAACTCCAATTATCTTATAGGATTTAAGATGCTATTTAATTGGGTAAGTCTGGCCCACACCAAGATAGGTGATAAAATGGTGAAACCTCAGAGTTAAACAGGCTACCCTGTTGAGGGTGATCTATTTGGAAAGGAAAAGAAGGTTATGATAGGCTATGAAAACCTGGAAAGAAGTTCAGTCAGATGGGATGTTTGAGGGTGAGGGAAAAGAAAGAACATGTTTGGTAAGAGCAAAGGAGAGCCCATTCTATAACTTTAGGTGAGAGCTGATATCTATCAGGGTTTGAATATAGCTCCTACAAATCATTCTGCAATAATTCATCTACACGTTTGAGCACTCCAACTAAATTTTAATTACCTCAAAGGTAGGGACTTGATCTTACTCAATATTGTATCCCAAGACTTGCTGGGGGCACTGGCTCACAACTGTAATCCCAGCACTTTAGGAGGCCGAGGTGGGAGGATCAGTTGAGCCCAGGAATTCAAGACCAGCCTGGGCAACATAGTGAGACCCATCTGTACCAAAAAAAAAAAAAAAACCTGTAGTCCCACCTACTCAGGAGGCTGAGGTGGGAGGATTGATTGAGTCTGCGAAGTTGATGCTACAGTAAACTGTGATGGCACCACTACACTCCAGCCTGGTTGACAATGCAGAAAAAAAAAGAAAGAAAATATAGCCTGGGACCTAAGAAAGCAGCAGAACATAACATAATAGTTCTCTCTCTTTTTTTGAGATGGAGTCTTGCTCTGTCACCCAGGCTGGAGTACAGTGGCACAATCTTGGCTCACTGCAACCTCTGCCTCCCAGGTTCAAGCGATTCTTGTGCCTCAACCTCCTGAGTAGCTGGGATTACAGATGTGTGCCACCGCACCTGGCTAATTTTTGTATTGTTAGTAGAGATGGGTTTCACCATGTTGCCTAGGCTGGTCTCAAACTCCTGGCCTCAAGTGATCCACCCTCCTCGGCCTCCGAAAGTGCTGGGATTACAGGCGTGAGCCACTGCGCCCGGCCCAGCCTGTTACACTTTCAATAAAGAGAACTAATCACAGATAACAGTGCTTCCTTCAAACACACACACATACCCACACACCCTTCATTTGGTACCACTTCTGGTCTTGATTACATCCAAGTCAGGAAGAACTTTAAGGATAGTATATTTAATGCAGGAGGCACTATCTACAGATAGCACCATCTACCTAATAATCCTACTCTGTTGAATCTATTCCCCAATTTGCAGATCTACTAGCCTGAGAGAGATCCATAGATAGAATCAAGGAAGCATGGTCTGGAGGCAGAAATAAGAAGAGCTACAGTCAGAATTGTCTGAGTTAGCCCAGGTGCCTTCTATCAGTGCCAAAGCTCTGGTAGGAGCTGGTGCCTCAAACAGCTTGGCACCTTCTTCATTAATAACTTCCTTTACTTGGATATTTACTTTCCGTAATTCATGGCTGGCAAGAGTTAAGGAAAACTAACAGCAGAAATACGTGGTATCTGAATATATTTTATATTTAAATCTTTAATCTGTTTGGAATTTATTTTGATGTTAACCTCCTCGCTCTCTTGCCATTTTCTGAATAATCCATTCTTTCCCTAAGGATTTATGGTGTTGTCTCCTTTATGTGCTAAATTCCTATCTATTCTTAGGTCTGTTTCTGGGGATTTCTATCCTATTCATTTGATTTGTCTGCCTATTCCTGTATTAGTACTACACTGTTTTTAATTATTGAAGCTTTATAATACAATTTAATATCTGGTACAGCACATTCCTCCTCATTATTCTTCTTAAAAATTTTGGCAGTGTCACACACATCTATTCTTCTAGATGAAGTGTAGTCCCAGCGTTAAAAAGAACACTGTTGGGAGTTTTTTTCTTGGAATTGTGTTAAATTTGTAAACAAACTTGAGGAACATTGACATTTTTTGTTTGGAGGATTCATATCCAGGAATCTGCTATTTTTTTCATTTACTCAATTTTCTTGTGTCTTTCAACAAAGTTTTATAGTTTTCTTCCCATAGATCCTTCCCAACCTGTTTTAAATTTGCTCCTCAACATGTTATACTTTCTTCTTGCTATTGCACATGAGATATGTGAAGATCTCTGTGCTTGGACTTCCCAAGTCAATACATATTTGCCTCTATTTTTATTCTCCTTTGGCCATTGCAGTCGAGATCAAGGAGGGAGGCCCAGACTCTTCAGGACACTTGCTCCTGCAGCAAGCAGAAGTGAGGCAGCTGCCTCCCTCCCAACCTTGGAATCCTTTCTACCCCTGACTCTCAATGATGTGAACAGGAAATAAAGGAATCTTTTATTTTGCATTCATTGGCCTTATAAAACCCTTGCTAATTTTGTAAATGTAAAGAAATAGTACTTTTAGCATAAGCACTTTCTGTGTTTCCATAGAAAATGGATTAGATTTTCCATTAATTATTTTAATGACAAAAGATGTCCATTTTCTTCAAGGAAGTATTCAGAAAAGTGGATTTTGCCAGATAGCCTGTCTGCCTAGTGAGACATTTTTGAGTTCCCTATTGATTGTAAAAGGAATATCATAGTGCTCTTATTATCTGTGTTTGCTCACAGCAATTCTCCTTCTACAGAGGAAGCTAGGATTGAAAGAATAACTGCTACCATATACAGAGTACTCCCTGTCAGACCCTGACCCAAGGGCTTCCATACGTTGTCTCAGTCAATACCCATGACAGCCCTCCCAGGGAGGCGCTTGTCACCCTCATTCTACTGATGAGGAAACTGAGGCTACACAGAGTTAAGTAATTTGCCCAGGGTCACACAGGAAGTAAGTGGCAGAGCCCGGATCTCAAACATTTACTCTTTTTTAAATATTAACTTCATTTTTAATTTTTGTGGGTATGTAGTAGGTGTGTATATTTATGGGGTACATGAGGTGTTTGATACAGGCATGCAATGCATAATAATCACATCAAGTAAAATGTGGTGTTCATCCCCTCAAGCATTTATCCTTTGTGTTGCAAACTGTCCAGTTCTACTCTTCCAGTTATTTAAAAATATACAATTATTTTGACTATAGTTACCCTGTTGTGCTATCAAATACTAGGTGTTATCCATTCTTTCAAGCTATTTTTTTTTTTAACCCATTAACCATCCCCACCTCCTGCCCACCCCCGCTACCTTTCCCAGCCTCTGGTAACCCTCCTACTCTCTATGTCTGTGAGTTCAATTGTTTTGATTTTTACATCCAAAAAATAAGTGAGAATATGCAACGTTTGTCTTTCTGTGCCTGGCTTATTTCACTTAACCTAATGACCTCCAGTTCCATCCATGTTGTTGCAAATGACAGGATCCCATTCTTTTTATGGCTGAATAGTACTCCATTATGTATATGTACCACATTTCTCCAGACATTTACTCTTAATCACTGCATTAATATTTGGTTGCATAGTGACTGAGTCAGAATTTTTAAAAAAAATTAAAAATCAACAAAATTTGGGATACTTAAAACTTACTGAAGAGAATCTATAGTTGTATCTAAATTTGTTATTACTAGTTATGGGCCATACTTGATTCAGAGCATGACTTATTATAGTTCAAAGATTGGTTTCTTTATGCCACTGTAGACCAAAGGTATATCAGCTTATTCAGAATAATTAAAGTTATATTTCTGAAGAGTCAGAAGGTGAAGTTTGTTAAAGTCCATGGCCTAGGTACAAAGCAGTGTGGATCAGTGCTAAAGGAAGAGGCAGCTGGGTGCCAGGAAGCTGGGAGGTAGCTCTTGGCAACAGAGGGAAGACTGAAGAAGATGTGATGGGAGGAGAGTCAACTTCCTGGGTCACACTGAGGTGTCGGGTGGCTTCCTGTTGAGGATATATGGCAAAACCCCTGCTAGTTCCCCAAATGGGAGTTTGACCTGGTTTAAAATGGGACAGCAGGGCACAGGAGTAGTCAGAACTGAGAAAAGAGAGCTGAGACGGGTGTTTGTTCTGCTTGTTTTGGATCTGGGAGCTCCGCGGGTACTCAGGGCTGGCAGAGGGATTCTAGATCCCAGGAGTTTGTGTGTCTGTATGTGTGTCTGTGTATGTGTGTGTGTGTCACGGTTGGAGAGCTTTGGTAGGAGCTGTACATAACAGAGGGGTCTGTTTGCTTTTTTATCTGGTTCAGGGATTGGATTTCACTACTATATGATAGAACTGAGTCTACTTAATATATTTCATCGCTCTCCTGTGGTTGGCCCGGGCACCAGTGTGGGGATGTCTGCAGGCAGTGGCATGTGGGTAGGGGGCAGCCATCAGGCTGCAGCAGTGAGGCGCCGGAGAAGGCCAAGGCAGACACTGCCAAAGACAGAGTTGGCTTTGGGTCTCTGCAAAAATCCAGAAAGAATTCTGGTCCTATTTTTGTAGAACTAGGCCAGAAAACACTGAATGAACAAGTATTAGTCTCAGCTGGAATTAGTCAAATGGCTTATTTCTAGTTTCACGACTAGGAGTGTTCTTTGGAAACCCACATTTGGGTAATGAAAATTGCACTTTCTGGGCAAGACTCCTATAAGGCTAGAAATGACAATGCATCAAAAGATGACTTTATTATATTTTTATCAGTGGACAAACTTCCTAAAAAAATTCACACACTCATATCTGCATATAAACCAACATCATAAAAGTACTAAAATGACACTGTTCTGAATCATGCAGTCTTTGCAAATAATAAGCTGGCTGAAAAATATCTAAATATAATTTTAATTTTTGAACTTTTTCTTCTAATTGGAAAATTAGCTCATACCTGTAATCCCAGCACTTTGGGAGGCTGAGGCAGGCAGATCGCTTGAGGTCAGGAGTTCGAGACCAGCCTGGCCAACATGGTGAAACCCCATCTCTGCTAAAAATACAAAAATTAGCCGGACGTGGTGGCGGGCGCCCGTAATCCCAGATACTCAGGAGGCTGAGGAAGGAGAATCTGTTGAGCCTGGGAGGCAGAGGTTGCCATGAGCTGAGATCACGGCACTGTACTCCAGCCTGGGCGACAAGAGCAAGAACTCTGTCTCAAAAAAAAAAAAAAAAAAGAAAAAGAAAATTAGTCTATAAGTTTTATGGCAAGAAATAGACAAATTTATAAATGTATAAATTATACTTTCTCATAGTGTTTCTAATAACATGATCTATTTTCATGGCTCTTTTTGAAGAATATTATCCAAGATGAACAAGTATATTTTACATACAAGTTTTCTTCCCTTCCCTGGTCCCCACCACATGCAGTAGTGGGAGGAGCAAACCTGTAACATGAGTCTTTGCTCTGACTCTGCCACATGGACAGGTTTTTCAGAAGAAGTGAAAGACTTACAAAATAGTAAAGCCCTTGTCCCATTACCTCTTCCTAGCTCAGAAATGAATGCTGTACTCCCCAAGCTTGCCAAGCCTTAGAGCACCCTTGGAGAGTTTAGGACAACTTCCTCATGACCTAGAAGAGGCAGGAGGCTCAGAAGGAAGGAAGTCTAATGCCTCGCTTACTAGCCCTGCCTTAGGGGAACATCCTGCAGTCTCCCTGGAGAGTGTGAATTGACTTCTTACATTAATATCATGCATATTCACCTGTCCTATAGCTTTCTGAAGCCATTTCCTTTCTTTGGTCTACATTTTCAACTTTTGCTATTACAGTACAATTCTTAAGAGGAAAAAGGGCAAACCTATAAGGCATTGCATTGTTTCCCAATTCAGCTGGAGGGGAGCCTCCTAGACTCCAGGGAGCTCTGCTCCAAGTAGGTTGTGTGTGGGCAATGAATGTTATCTAAAACCTGAAGACTCTGAGCACTGCTGAAGGTGCAAAGATGCAGTAGAGATGGACTCTGTCCTCTAGAAGCTTAAAGTCTAGTTGAATAGATGACATAATCCATTCAGCAAACACTTATTAAGCATGTGTGTGTTTGAGGCACGGTGGCAGCACAGCAATGATTAAGCTGCAATCCTGACTTTCTAAGGAGACTGCAATGAATGGTTAAGTAAGAAATATGAAACAATTCAGGCAGTACAGTGAACTTCCCAGTGAATAGTATAAACAATTAAGTGGTGCTTAGAAAATAGAGGAATCACTGTGAGCTAGGATGGCTTGGGAAGGCTTTAAGGAGGTGGTAAGCTTAAGCAAAACCCCCAAATCTCAGCTGCTTCTTACATTCATAGAATCTTCCAGGTTCTAGAATAAAGCACAAACCATTTCAAGGAAATGTAAATTTCTAAATTGGAGCAACTCTCGTGCTCTCTCTTCAGTCAGTTGCCGTGGCTGCTGCTTCATCCAGCCCTTCTCCCTCTCCCACTCCGTGCCATTGCATCAGTCTGACATACTCCAAGAACAAAAAGTATAAAAAATGACTCAGTAAAAACCCCCATCACTTCCTTCCTTATCTCTGTCTGACTGTTCCTTGCCTTCTCCCTGCCCAGCCAGTTTCTTATGTGTCATTCCAGAGTTTGTCTACATACAAGAAAACATGAATATAGATTCTTGTTTTCCTCCATCTTTAAGATAGCATGGTATACTCACAGTTTGGAATCTTGCTTTTCTCCACTTAACAATATATCTGGAAAATCTTTCCTAATAGGACATAAAGCACATTCTCATTCTTTTTGATAGCTACATAGTACTCCACGGTGTGGATGTAGCATAATTTATTTAACCAGTTCCCTCCTGGGTGGTCATTTGGGTTGTTTCAATCTTTGCTATTACAAATAAAGCTTCAACAAATAACTCCACAGATATATATGCTCCTTGACTTATGATGGGGTTATGTCTCAAGAAGCCCATCATAAATAAAAAACATCCCAAGTCTAATATGCATTTAATACTTCAATAAACTCATTATAAATTTTAAAAATTATAAGTTGAACCATCATGAGTCAGGGACCATTACTGTATATAGTATTTACACATGTGAATGACCATATAATAGCAGATATTATTCCCTACCCCAGCACTTGTATTATCAATAGACTTAGTTTCGAAAACCTTGGATTTTGCTTCTCATTGGTTTTCACCAGAGTTGTCTGGTTCAAAATATGTTTATTCAGCAAAAGGTCATTGGTAGCATTTGCCATCGCAAGGCCTGGGCAACTTCACACTCTTTGAGAACTCATTCTGCCTGGGGTGCTTCTGGCCCACTGTGAAACTCTCAAATGCTACTGTGGTCTTGTTTTCATAGACGGGCTCATCTTCGCTTGTGCCTGGAGAAGTTGAAGGGGCTGGTGCCACTTGGACCTGAATCAAGTCGACACACTACGTTGAGTTTATTAACAAAAGCCAAATTGCACATAAAGGTAAGTGTATTGTTGGGATGCTGCTTTATCTTTACCTGTTCAGTGAGGGTTTGTCTGTTGTTACATCTCCAGGACAGTCCTCTCCCCTGAACTCCTCCAGTCTAGCTATTGGATGAATCACAGGTACCTCAAATGCAACATATTCAAAACCCAACTGAGTGTTTCTCACTCCCATGCACCAGAGGTTAAATGGTCCATCCAACTCTCCATCCAGTTGTACAAGCCAGAAATTCAGGAGTCCGTGATAGCTCCTGCTCCTTAACCATATATCTAGGCCATCTCCAAGGCCTAAATATTTTGCAACCGGTCTACTTCCATCTTCATCCCCACTGTCTACTGCAATAAAATCCTCAGAGGTCTCCCTGTATCCCTCTGGGTCCCTCCCGTCTGCTTTCCATGCTTCCTGAGAACAGTCCTTCCAAGGCGCAAATCAACATGTGACCTTGTTTAAAATTCTTCTGTGGCTCAGGACAAGCTCTGTCACCTGGCCTGCCCCAGATTCTGCCTTGCCTGGTCCTCACTTGCCTCTGCAGCACCATCTTGTCCCCAATTCCCCTTTCTCCAGCCCTTCGTCCAGTCCCTGGCACTGTCATATTGTCTTACTTTAGGGCCTTTGTTAATGCTCTTCCCTCTGCTTGGTACACTTTCCTCTCTCTTCTTCACCTAGAGGACTTCTACTTATTCTTCAGATCACAGTGCAAGTCTCTCTAGCTCTGAGAATCCTTCGCTGACTTTCCCAACTCAGTGACCTCCTTCCTGTGACAGGTGGTCCCATCACTGGGTATCTCTTAGCCCTGTCATAACTGACATTTGACAGTGGTTTGTGTGACCATTGGGTTGTCTCAATCCTTAGACTATACACCCCACGAGGGAGGGGACTGGGTCTTTGTGCTCACCTCACAGCCCCAGCACCTCCTAGGGTGTCGGGCACAGAGTTGACACTCTCTTTGCTACCTGAATAACAAAGGGTAAGGGGAATTGGATTCAAAGTCTTGAGAGCCACAGCCAAAATCCCTGTTTAGCATGTTTGTATAATCATATTATAGTTGGAGAAATGTTACTTTAATTATGGTTAGAAGCCTGCATTCATGACAATTCTGGGAGAAAACCTCTATTTAAAGCAAAACAGCTACAATTAAACAATCTTCTTAATTATCTGAAGAATATGAGAAGCTGGGGGCAGATTTATAAAAATGAGTATTCTATGGAAATGTGTTTTCTAAACTCTTCTGTTGGACAAATTAGAATCAGGACATCAAAAGGGACTATTATTTCCTGCTAACAAACAGAAGTTAATTGAGATTTGGCATGACACAAAAAAGTGCTTATGTAATTGGGACATGTACTTGAATAAACATAGTTTTAAATGGAAGCGTGTTTCTTAAGCTCCCATCAAGTGCAGTTTTCTAGTCCGGAGATCAGGTGTTCAGGGGATTGCTGCAAACAAGGGAGATCAGGTTGGGGACTGCTGCCTGCAGTCTTTTTGATACTAAAACTGAGGGCTACCAGGGTGCCAGTATGTGAGAGCTCACCCCCAGAATCCCTGTGACAGGACAAGTACCCCCAGCACTGGCGATGCTGAAGAATCAGACGAAGCCAGGAGTCACTGGCCAGTCGACTTCCTGTCTCAGGGAGAAGCTTGATGAGTGGCACCGAAAGGCGTCTGAGGAAGTGTGGCGCATTCCACTGCTAGAAGGGAAGATGCGGGGGCCATTGCCCATTTAGAGATCTCCCTGTGGGGCCCAACAACTACCCCTTTGACTTGCAGAAACTTGAAGATTGTGACAGAAAAGCCGTTCACCAAATCGACCAGCTTCAGCGAGAGCAGCGACACCTGAAGAGGCAGCTGGAGAAGCTGGGCATTGAGAGGATCCGGATGGACAGCATCGGCTCCACCGTCTCCTCGGAGCGCTCCGACTCCGACAGGGGTGAGCCCCTCTCACTCTCCTCCCTGTCTCCCTTGTGCTCCCCAACCCCAGAGCAGGGGTTCAGTACTGCGGACAGGAGGCAGAGTGTAAGAAGAACTAAGACACTGGGTATGATGTGGAGAAGTCGAACAGTGTGACCTCCAGTGACAGGTTCCTTCTCCCTGCTAACACTTAGGTGACAACCCCAGAAGAGTTTGATTGGTGTCAGTTTTCAGCCTAGTTTGTTTTGTTTTGTTTTGAGACGGAATCTTGCTCTGTCACCCAGGCTGGAGTGCAGTGGTGTGATCTTGGCTCACTGCAACCTCCGCCTCCCAGGTTCAAGCGATTCCCCTGCCTCAGCCTCCCAAGCAGCTGGGATTACAGACACGCACCACAATGCCTGGCAAATTTTTGTATTTTTGTAGAGATGAGGTTTCACCATATTGGCCAGGCTGGTCTCAAACTCCTGACCTCAAGTAATTTACCCACCTTGGCCTCCCAAAGTGCTGGGATTACAGGCGTGAGCCACCACACCCAGCCAAATTTTTGTATTAGTAGAAACAGGGTTTCACTGTGTTGGCCCAGCTGGTCTCAAACTCCTAACCTCAAGTGATCCACCCGCCTTGGCCTCCCAAAGTGCTGGGATTACAAGCATGAGCCACCACGCCTGAGTTTTCTGCAGAGCGCTTTCATCAATGTCCTTCTCTCTTGTCCTCCCTGCAGAAGAAATCGACATTGACGTGGAGAGCACGGACTATCTCACAGGTGATCTGGACTGGAGCAGCAGCAGTGTGAGCGACTCTGACGAGCGGGGCAGCATGCAGAGCCTCGGCAGTGATGAGGGCTATTCCAGCACCAGCATCAAGAGAATAAAGCTGCAGGACAGTCACAAGGCGTGTCTTGGTCTCTAAGAGAGTGGGCACTGCGGCTGTCTTCTTGAAGGTTCTCCCTGTTGGTTCTGATTAGGTAACGTATTGGACCTGCCCACAACTCCCTTGCACGTAAACTTCAGTGTCCCACCTTGACCAAAATCAGCTTTGTAACTGTTTTCAAGGAAGTGCTTAGGATTGTGGGTTTCTGATTGCATCCACTAGCTTCTCTTTTTCTCTCCATAAAAATTTGTCTCTGAGAGACTATACATTCCAATCAATTTGAAGCATCCAAGAATTCTTAGACCGAATAAGCAATGTCCACATCTCAGCAATGCCCCTCTTTGCTCTCCTCGTGTCCTCTCCCAGACCTTTCTTCCAGTTTTCTGGCTTACTATGTTACTTGCCTAGGAGGAATGTCCAAGTGTGTCTTGTACTTAGGAAACTGAAGGAAACAAACTTTTGAAATTGAGATCCTGCTCTCAGAACTCCAAAGTAAGCTTTGAAAGCAGCATTTAGGAGCACTTAACCATGGACCTCACCACCAGTGAGGAAGTCAGGAATACCTCTAGAAAACACGCCCTTCACACCGCGCATGCTCATTCCCCCGACGCGCCGCGTGTGGATGGGAGCAGTATTTCTCACTTTAAAATGGACACCTTGATAGTGTGTCTCTGGGGTTGCACAGCTCATCAAAGTTCCAAATTGTTTGTTCTCACAAACAAAACGGTACAATCTATTTTTGTGCGATGTTCTTGGGACCTCGCTGTGTTCTGCTATCTCGAGGCACATTCTCCCCTCCAACTTTGTTAATGCTACTTGTCTCTGGAACATTTTTTTTTCCTACCTCAGAGATAAATGAGA
Organism: Pan paniscus; assembly: GCF_029289425.2. Classification (NCBI taxonomy): domain Eukaryota; kingdom Metazoa; phylum Chordata; class Mammalia; order Primates; family Hominidae; genus Pan; species Pan paniscus. The sequence continues at coordinate 56,471,866 of NC_073261.2, read as the reverse complement.
TCTCCATTTCCCACTTAACACAGTGATTATCCTTTCCCCCCCCCAAAATAGTGACATTTGGTCCAATTATAATCTATTTTCCTATTGAACTTTCAGCAATAACTGAGCTGTGGCACTAGCAGAGCTAGTAGCCATTATCAGTGAAAGAAAAAGTCCACATTTCTACTCTCTGTTGCAGGTGAACAGGAGAGGATGGTACACCGTTACTAGAACTCCTCTCCTTATTGATTATTTTTGGACACACCCAGAAACTTCTTTATGGAGGCTTTTGGGTTGATAGTTTAAAAGGCTGGTTTTTCTTTTTGGTTATGATTTCTCCCTTAAGTGGTCTCCGACTTTGTAGCATTTTTATTTAAGCTAAAACAGAGCACATGTGTATGTACATAAGACACATTAAATCTATAAATACTATTTATTCATTTTATATAAACTAATGTAATGGAAAACAAATTCTTATGACTTTGTGCTTTTATAGATGTTCTAGAAACTTTGTATGTAGGTATCTACAAAATTAGTTCATTCCCCTGAATATTTTTGCATTCATATTTTTGAGGTCTTGATGTTTTCAGCCTCTGGCGAATCTTTTTCATTGAATTTGAACCATTTGTAAAATCTGTGATGCTGAAGCAGAGTGTGTCACAAAGTGATGAGAACATTCCTAAAATCCATGGACGCACTGCGACCTAAGGGCTCAACGGCTGACTCGGCAGCGGGCAGCCACCCCACGCTCCCCTGCGGTCACTCGCACACCACAGCCTGAAGCTCCCCCAGCGCCTGCACCTCGCACACAGCTAAGGTCAAAGTTCAAACGCACTCCACACGGAAGCTCATTCTATACCCGAAGAGCAGTCTCAGAAAGCAAGATTACTTTTGTGTTTTTTAAAAAATGATTCTTTAATGTATTTTTCTAAACATTCTGATTGGAAGTAGTGGATTCCTAAATGATTCCAAAGTCATCTGTAATTCTTCTGTTTTTGTTTTGTTCTGTCTTTTCTTCATTTTGGCTTTGGGTGGGGGGAGGGGCAGGTGACACAAAGGATTTTTTTTTTTTTTAATTTTTGGAATCTTTTCCAATAACCAGCTAAAGATTTGCACTGAAATACAACTTGTATGCCTTTTGCATTTTTAAAGCCTGCTTCCTGGATTTAAGCAGAGTGATAGTGTTCAAAGAGCCAGTTCAGCCTGTAACATATTTGAAAAAAATATGTCTGCACTTTGAGGTCCCTTTTGAATGCCATTCACTAGACCTCTCAAGCATTTTGTTTCATTGCTACATCCAAGCGCCTCACAAGTCCACAATGCGGGACAGCATCAAAAGCTCAAGACTTTGGAAAAAGCTTGTGGGCTTGCACTGGGGGAGGGAGGGGAACAAAATTTGTGTACTTCTTTGTTTAATTTAGAAATAAGGCATCCAAGAGATGCCATTATTTTCTGTGTTTCAATTGTTGTGCCTTTGAGTTAAACTGCATTTTTGTCTTTTGGTTGAAATCTGAAATGTACTGTCCCAATATAAAACAGTAATTATTTGACCTTTGCACTGTTTGTCTGGTCCTTTTCAGTTTGATTGCATATAAATGTGGAACTTGATAGATCTCTATATTTTTAATGCACTTGTGATAAACTGGCAGCAGGGTTAGACATTACTTTCAAAGCTTGAGGTAGACCGAGTCAGCATGCTAGACAGGCTTCTCTCTCTAACCAAAACTGTAATCTTCAGGACCAGCAAACTCAGCCCAAGGCAGCTAATCCCCCCAACCCCATCCTCCGCGCCCCCTGCGGCTGATCGGCAGCCCTGATTGGCCAATTTGTCCTCTCTCATTCACTGATCCACCAGCCTGACTGCTAAGAGCTATAGTCTTTTTAGTTGTTTTGTCTTTTTAAGCAAGATGAAAACCTTTCTATTAGGGATTTGGGGTTGGGAGGGGATGGGCAGAGATATAAACCCCAGCCTTTAAGACTTTGACAATTGTACGTAAATACAGATGTGTATAAATATAGGCACATGCATATTTTTATGTGAAAGTTGATTTTAAAAAACTTAAAAAATCTAAACTGCACTCTTATTGATACCATCATAACGCAAGTGGGAAAAATAAGAGTACGCAGTCTAATTTAATTTCATGCAGTGAGAAAATATATATGTGTGCTTCTGTAACATCCTGAAAACATAGCTTTCCATCCCCTGTTGGCTTTGAATGGTGGGCCGAGCACCCAGGTCGTCTGTATTTTGGTTTTCTTTTGCTAAGCAGAGATCTTGAATTCTTCAAGGTGCTGATAGCAACTGCTGGCTCCTTTCTGTAGTCACACACCTAATGCTAGTTTCGTGATTCAAAATGCATCACATTTTTAGGCAGGACCTAGATTTTCCCTGTCAACCTAAGATGAAAATAATTTCAGTGTTGATTCAGAACTGAACATTAAGTAGGCCCTCGTCCTGCAGTTGGCCACTTGAGTGTTTTGTTTTGTTTTTATTTTTTAAGGTGGGCATTTTCCTTTAACCTCTACTTTTTCAAAAGCAACAAAGGGGCCTCAACCTAAGTTTCCTATGGGCCTCTCTTCTGCATCCCCAAAGTGGCCAAGAGCAAATCCTGGGGGGTAAGAAAAAAGTGTAAACTAGGTAGGATTGTGATGCTCAAAATAACCATCTAGCAATATCTTGGAGCTTGAGAATAGATTTTGTGGGCTTATTTCTTCTTGCCTCTTCCCCATCCTTTCAAGAGAGAACTTATTTTTGAAAAGTATCTATATATACACACACACACATATTATTATTTAGGTTTTTATACCATACTGTATTGGCGAGAATACCACTATCATTGTCCTTTACAGTCTATTTCTTCCCCCAAGTCTTGGTCTTTTTTTATTTTCTATTTTTTCATGAACCACACAGGAGACTTTAAAATCCTGGTCTTTTCTGTTTCTTCTTTGTTTCCCCAAGTTTGTCTGTCCCCCTTTGCCTTCCCTGAGTGTTGAACATCAGGTAGTAAAAGGCTAAACGCAATTTCCTGCATGTCAATCTATTCTTTTTCTATGTTTGACTCTGATGCAGTGTGTTTAGCGTGTCTAGTAGCTGGCTACTCCTATTTAAAAACTCTTCCTGGTAGAAGACAACCCAAAGACCCTTTTCGATGAGGTGGTTTTCTCATTCTACATCCTCTGATCTCTATAGACTATAGGATGCTTTGCTTTCAAAGATAACTGGGTTAGAGGGTGGGGTGTGCAATAGGTGATTTATCATGTTTTTTTCATTATCAATATTACATGGATGATTTTCTCAGATTCTTCTGAAAGAAGAAATTGACAGGCACTGCTAGATTCAGCTATTGAATGGCTGAAGAGATTATTTGACCTTCTCTCAAAATCATAAAGTGAGAATTCATAAGGCACCCAATGTTAAGATTTATCCAGATTTTTACATTTTGATTTCTTCTCTCTGGGGGGTGGCAAGTTGAGGGAGCATTCTTCATTTTAGCTTTTACCTGACAACCAAACTTGCCTTTACCCCATCCCTAGAATTGGTGCTCTTGGAATATTGCTGTTACCATCATTTTTGGGGGGCCATCTTCCTAATGCTACACACAGCCTGACAGGGGAGCAGCAGATGAAAGGGTATGCTATTCTGTTTCCAGATGTTTCTTTATGTAAATATGACGCCAATGTAAATCCTGTGTCAAGATCATAGAGAATGGTGCTTTTTACTACAGTTAGCACATGCATTTTTAGAAACTACTACATGTTTTAGAGAATCTTTGCTGTGTATATGTAAACTGTATTGTTCAACTGTTAACAAATAATAAATTATTTCATTATTAAAGAAATTTTGGTCTTTCTGATGTTTTGTATCACAATTTACCCTTTTGTGGTTGTCCTTGCAGAACTGCGTTCATCAGATTTCTTTTTTTCTTTTAATTTAAGGGAAACTTCACTAGCTAAAAGTTTTCAGCCCTTGGAGCCTGTCATGAGGATTGAGATTGTGTGGCTCCAGTTGAGCCCATTTGTTGATCAGAATTAGCCACAGTCCCACCTTCTCCACTGCCCCATCATCCCACCTACTGGTTTCACCTGCTCGTTGACTCATTCTTGGCTGACTTGCCCTTTGTTTTGGGTGCCTCTAATGATGCAGGCTGTAAGCACTGCCAAGACTTCTGCATCTTTCGAGCAGCCTGTAGCCTGCTGGGAAAGATATGCACACAATTTAATGCAGTGTAATTAGTTGTGGAATAAAGTTGTGTGGGAAAGCTCCATGAGAAGTTAGAGGTGGTGCATTCGAGCTGGGCCCTGGAGGAGGTGTGAGTGTTTGCTGGGAAAGGAGCATTGCTGGGAAGGAGAACATCCAGGGCAGTGAGGCAGGTGCTCAGGCAGAGTCCAGCTTCGTGGGGCTGCGGTGTGGCCTGGAGGCTGGGGCATGTCAAAGGAAAGACCTTGTGGATTGCACAACTCACTGAGAGGAGAGAGGCATTGGCTGAGGATGTCCGTTCCTTTACATACTAACCCATCTGGTTAGTATACATTTATTCATTCACTGAACAAATACGGCTTGAGTACCTGCTCCATATCAGGCTCCGTCCTAGAGGTGAGGACACATCTAAGAACAGCACACAAACCCCTGCCTCATGCTGCCACCTTTCCAGCCTGAGTCTCATTGGCGCTCAAGTCCTCATCATGGCAAGTTCGCCAAGTGCAGTCTGTCTTCCTGTTTTTGTTACACCAGGAGAGCACTTTTTCAGAGTCAAGAGGAGGAAAAAGTTGTCTTTCTCCTTGTTGACCAATGACTTATTCTAAAAACCACCTAAAATTTTTGAAAGGTTTTTAAGTTAACTGCATTGGCATTCTGCCTGCAGGTCTGATGAAAAAGGAACTTTCTGGTACTTCTACTTTGGAAAGTGGCCTGCCTTGTCTGCTTTCTCCAAAGAGTAGGGGTGGCAGCTGGGCCCTTTTAGGATGTGTGATTCTAGGATCCATCACTGTGGACAAGCTCCAAATGGAACCCACCTAATAGTGCATTGGTCACAACCTCAACAAAAGCTACGTTCTCTAAAGCATCAGGATCCCTTGTTTACTGTGGTTGCGGAGAGGAAGCTTTGAACTGTAGATAATTAGAAAGACAGCTTTCACATAAAATAGCCTCCCCCACAAGATGACAAATCTTATTTCCGAAGTTTCCTGACTTGTTCACAGTAGCTGGATGAAAAAATATCACTTGTTATGCTGTATGGGCCCATGTCATAACGAGGGTCAGCCCATATTTACTGAGTGCTGACTAAGGGCTGGGTGCGCCACTGCAGGGCCTCCGTGAACCTTCACATTGGCCCTGGGAGGGGAGCGCTAGCATTATCCAAACTTTACAGGTAAGGAAGCTGAGGGAGAGAGAAGTGAGGCATTTTGCCCCAAACCCACAGAGCTAGTGAGGGGTGGGACTGGAAGCGTCAGCAGCCGGGCTGCTGAGCCCCACACTCCCTTGCCCCAATTTTTGCGAGAGCTGTGCCAAATTGTCATCAGTCTTCCATATACGGCATCTTTTCCTTTTTAAGCCTTTGAACGAGGCTACCTATTTTCTTTGGAGGGGACCTTATATTGCAGACAGTGGAGCAGAAAAATGGGAATTCACAATACAATTACTAGGCCATGGCTGTCCTCTCAATCTCAACTTCCCTCTGTGCCTATTGTGAAGAAGGACCCCCCTCCTCTACTGCTGATCCTCCTGGGGATCTAGTGGGAATAAACCAGCATGCTCTCAAAGGAAGACACTCTCTCTATCCCATGTCGTCTTGGTGGCGAACCCTGTGACATCACTTATTTATTCAACCAGTATTTACCATACATGACTTCTACTTAGGCCCTGGAGTCCCCATTACCCAGTGCAGCTTTGACTCACCTCTTCGATGTCACTATGACCTAGATGAGGAGGGCCACACCAAGGCTCTCTGCCAAGAGACTATGGAAGGCCCATTGCCCACTTAGGCCTTCCCATCAATAAAGGACACGTAGGCCTGTCGTCCCAGCTGCTCTGGAGGCTGAGATGGGAGGATGGGAGCCCAGGAGGTCGAAGCTTCTTTGAGCTATGATTGTACCACTACACTCCAGCCTGGGCGACAGAGAGAGACCCTGTCTCAAAAAACTAAAACTAAAAAAACAAACCCTTGTAATCTGCACATGCACCCCCTGAATCTAAAATAAAAGTTGGAATTATTTTAAAATATATATAAAAGTAAAGGACATTCAGCTTCCAGTGGCCAAGGGTCCCACAGGCAGGGTCTCTGCAGGAAGTATTGTTCAGGGCTCAGCCCAAACTGGGTGGCAAGGCGGCTCCCTGCCCACTCTGTTCCATGCAGAATTCTGGAGTCATTGCCTCTGCGAGTGTCCTTGTGGAGACTAGATGAGGTAGATGTGGCTGCTGGCTGCTGGCTGGGTTGAACATGTTGCCCAGAGGAAAGGGAAGCTTTATGTTGGGACAGAGTGACTAACCCACTTCCAGGCAGACGGCAGGGCAGGCTCTAACTGGCTGAAGCTTCCGGGAGCCTCCCCGGCTGTGGGTGAAGGCAGCGTGTCTGGTGAAGACAGGCTAGGGATGTAATGGGACAGGCGAACCATCTTATCCAAAGGGATGACCACAGGAAGAGCCAGGACGGAGGCCAAGGGCATGCACCTGAGGCCAGGTCTGAGCGGGTGGACTGGGGGTATTGGAGCTAGAGAGGCCCACTCAGGCCCTGGAGAAAAGGGCAGGGGCTTTTCTAGGATGCTCTTGGCCTTGCCTGGGGGCAGAGGTGAGGAAGACAGTCAACGCAGGGAGCTCTGTGTCAGAAATCCGTCTGCCTTCAAAGAAAGCAGCCATCCTGGAGGAGAAGGCACCTGGGAGGGCCTTAGGGATAGGGGAAAGAGAGAAAGGCACTGGCCAACCAACACCATTGGCCAGCCAGACAGCCGGGCTGGGTGACACCTGGAGATAGCCCCCAGCCATGCACAGGGACCAGTGGGCGTGGGAGAACCAGTATCTGTTTAGTTACAAGCAGAACATCCAACACACTCGCCTTGCCACGCTGATACTGTCATCCCCCAGAAGGCGGAAAACACCATTGCTGTGAAGCATTCAAGCCAGTAATGACCAACAGAGACCAATAGGCTGGCCAAGTGGAAATAGAAACTCAGGGGGAGTGCCCATGTCCCCTAGGTACCCCGGAAGGTGGTCCTGGGTGATGGTCACGTGCACAGACTCTGGTCAAATGGAGCTAAGGGTCGATGCCAACTCCACCCTTACACCCTCGGTGACCCCAGGCAAGAATCTGGGACTCTGCTGACCCAGTCTGTAGAGTGAGGATAATAACAGCATGTACTTCCCAGGGCTGCTAGGGGGATTAAGTAAGGTAAAGTATGCAAACAGCTTTTCCCCATGCGTGACATGCAGAAAGCATTCAGTACATATGAGCAATTATGATCATTTTCCCAGCCAAGGAGAGAACGTTCGAACACTGTCTGGCATGTGACTTGGATTTTCAGAATACAAAATTCCAACACTCAGAGAAGAAATAAGCTTGGAAGGGAAAATTACATTAGAGGGTGGGGAAGTGTTCAAATATGTCATTCTGACTGTGCTGTTTAGACAACAAACAGTAGGCAGGAAGTGGTTAAACCGAAAGGGGGAGCAGAGGGTGACTCAGGGACAGAATGTGGGCATTGACAGTGGAGGGGTGGCTATTTTCCAGGTAGTATCTCACCTATGTGCTGTTCGGAAGGTCAAAACGACCCTAAGACCCCGCCAGCCCTACAGGGCAGCTCCTCTCATAGAGAGAGCAGGTCGTACAGAGGTGGCTCAGAAAGAGAGACAGAGGGAAGCCCTTGCTAAAATGCCCATATGTTGCAAGTATCTCATCAGAAGAGGCCAAATGACTTCAGTTCCCGCATTCACACGTACCTTTGCACTGCAAATTCAGAACAACCGTAGGTAGAGCTCTACCCAGACAGGGACAACTCCACACTTCAAGTATGACCTCTGAGCAACTGCAGAGGTTGTGATGATTCTTGGCTACTTTGCAGTTAATAACTTTGGTCAAAGAAGCTACCAGTCAATGCAGACTAGCACAGGGCATGGAACAGTGTGTGGCCCAGAAGAGGTATCAGTGGAAGAGTAAAGAGATAATCAGGATGGAACCTGGCCCTGCTTTCTCGTCACCACACTTTATAATGTTAGGGAAAAGTATTCTTTTGGAACTCATTGCAGCAATCCCATTGCTTTCCCCTGAAAAACAGGTGTGTTTACCTCAGGGAAACAGTGAATCATGCAACAGATCATCTTTCTCTTCTCCCTTTGGCTGTCAGGAAACTCAGAGCCAAATTCACACTTCACCTTTAGTAATTTTGTGATTACTTGTTCTCCACCTTTGTAGAGAACAAGAGGATACTGCCATGAGGAATCACAGTGTAAAATAAAAAGCTTTTGCAAGCAGAGGGAAGTGAGGTTGACTAAGCAGGAGTGAGATTATTGGGGTCAAGGGTGTGGAGAGGGAAGGTGAATGTGAGGGGGTTTTGGTTTTTTTGTTTGTTTGTTTGGTTGGTTATGGAAACAAACTTGCCAAGGACTAGGAGGGAGGTGCCCCAGGGCTGGAAATAATCCCTCCTGTCTAGAAGAACTGGGGCTCCTTTGGGGATATCCGCAGAGGCCAGAGGCAGTGGCAGTGCTGACCTGGGTCTGAGTCCCCTGCCAGAAACAGGAAGGAATGCCACCCTTTCTCCTCAACTGGAGAAAGTTCGTTGGATTGCAAGTAAATGAGAGTAGTGGTCTATGGAACTAGCTTTGAATCCGATGTTACAGATTTTTTAGGAGTAAGCCAGAGAGACAGAGGGAGACCCCGTCTCTCAAAAAAAAAAAAAAAAAAAAAAAAAAAAATTAGCCGAGGTAGTGGCCTGTGCCTGTGGTCCCAGCTACCTGGGAGGCTGAGGCGGGAGAATTGCTTGAGCCCCGGGAGGTGGAGGCTGCAGTGAGCCACGATTGCACCACCGCACTCCAGCCCGGGCCACAGAGTGAGACCCTGTCTCAAACAAACAATCAAAATTAATCGCTTGCAAATTTCAGTATTTTATTACACCATCCTCGGCCCCACCAAGGTTTGATTAGCAGAGACAGGTCACGGCAGGAAGCTGTCCAGCGGCATGAAGGGGACACTGTCCTCAGCCTGTTCCACTCAACGTCAATACATCCATTTGCAGTCGGGTATGGATGGCACATTCTCTACATCTAGGGATGACCCCGTGGTTGCCAGATGGCACTGAAGGCCTGACAGAACCAGGATCCAAAAGTGCTTGACAGGCCGCAGTGGGGGCAGCTTGGACCAGATGCCTTTAGGAGGGATCAGTGGAGGCTCCGGGCTGGCTGGGAAGGCTTGCAGCCACGGAGGGCGGTGCTGAATACCGCAGCTCGCCCTGGAGGAAAGGGGGCTGGCTGCTCCTACAGAGTGGAGCCCTTTGGTCTCAGGAAGAGGCCCCGAGGGAGGGGGCTGCCCTGCCTCCGGGGCCACCGGACCCCACGGAAGCCTCCGAGGTCCTCTCCCTGTCTCCCGCTCTGCCCACGCCCCCCGCCTCCCCTGTAAATCCTGCCCTCCCGCGAATGCCGTCCCGCTGACAGCACTCAGGCCTCCCCCGCGGCGGGTCCCCACCTGATCAGGCCCTGTCTACCCCCCACCCCTCTCCTCACTCACTCTTCCCTGGACACCTGGGGGCCCCCACTTGGGGAGCCTGCCTGGCCGCTCCCCCCGGCACCTCGCGGCGGACTGCGCTTCACTCAGGTCTCAGTGCAAACGTCCCCGTGTCCTTGAGGACCCCCGAATCCACCTGTATAAAATCGCAGCTCCCTGGTCACTTTCTATCCGCTGTCCGCGCAGTGATGCATTTCACTTTCTCTTATCACCACATGACACCTTGTATTTTACCTGCTTGATGTTCACACGGACCTCTGCCGGAGCAGACCCTGCAGGCCCCCTGCGGCTCTGACCCAGTGCCCAGGACCATGCCTGTGTGTGCTCAGCGATGGCCACTTGGGGATGGATGGGCGAATGAATGAATGAATGAATGAACGAACGAATGAACGCTTTTTAAGAGAGACAGAGGAGAACTTTAGGCTCAGAGCTAAGGCAGGACAAGAGTCTCCAGTATCATATGGCCCCAAGCAGAGGTGATGAAACAAAGCCAGTGAGGTTTTTACTAATCACTGGCCTTGATCACCATCGGAATTGTACAGTACAGTGAGGGCCACAGAAAATGCCTGGGTTTTGGAAAAATCCAGGTGACTGGTTCAAAAACAAAAGCAATTGGACAGAAAACAATTTGGTTGAGAACAAGTTGCAGAGGAAACAATTCAGCCCAAAGGACAATTTGGTCTAAAAGTATACTCCACATTATTTTTCAAAAATTAGAATTTTAATGCAGCATGAAGGTGAATTGCATCGTTTTGTGCCTTTTCAAGTATTTTGCTTACATTTCGGCATATTTAGTTTTACCCTGTGCTTTAAATTTCTAGTTAATTTTTTAGTTAACTATTTTCATTCTGTTCATTTTTAATGTTTTTTATCATGATTTGGCACATGCATATGTATTTGTTTGTTTGTTTTTTGAGACAGAGTCTCACTCTTTCGTCCAGGCTGGAGTGCAATGGCACGATCTCAGCTCACTGCAACCTCCGCCTCCCGGGTTCAAGCGATTCTCTTGCCTCAGCCTCCCGAGTAGCTGGGATTACAGGCGTCTGCCACCATACCAAGCTAATTTTTGTATTTTTAGTAGGGATGGGGTTTCGCTATATTGGCCAGGCTGGTCTCGAACTCCTGACCTCAGGTGATCCACCTGCCTCAGCCTCCCAAAGTGCTGGGATTACAGGCATGAGCCACTACACCCGGCCAGCACATATAGATGTAAAAGTGCGTAAAACATAAAGGTGCTGTTTAATAGTTATTATAAAGTAAGCACCCACAAAAACACAACTGGTGAAGAGCCAGGACATCACTGGCCCCCAGGTACACCTGAGTGTCCTTCCCAACACAGCACCCTTGTTAGCCCTGAAGGACACAGCCACCCTGCTGCTGGGGTAACCGTGTCCTTTTTGCCTTTGTCCTCTTGCCTCCTAAGAATGCATCTCTAAGCCTGGGCTTTAGGTTTGACAATCTGTTTGAGAATACTACACAAATGAAATCATATTGTGTATGTTTTGTGTCTGACTTCTTTCATTCAACACTGTGACATTCGTTTTTCTTGTGTGGTTGCAGTACATTCCTTTTCATTACCATACTGTGAGGTTTATAACAGCAAAATGTTGGAAACAATCTAAATGTTAAAAAATAGGGGAGGCTGGGCGCAGTGGCTCACCCCTGTAATCTCAGCACTTTGGGAGGCCAAGGCGGGTGGATCACTTGAGGTCAGGGGTTCCAGACCAGCCTGGCCAACATGGTGAAAACCTCGCCTCTACTAAACACACAAAAATTAGCCAGGCATGGTGGCTGGCGCCTGTAGTCCCAGCTATTCTGGAGGCTGAGGCTGGAGAATCACTTGAATCCAGGAGGTGGAGTTTGCAGTGAGCTGAGATCACATCACTGCACTCCAGCATGGGCAACAGAGTGGGACTCTGTCTCAAAAATAAATAAATAAATAAATAAATAAATAAATAAATAATAAAAAATAAAATAGGGGATTGGTTTAGTAAAGTATGAAAGTTTACAAAACAGAAATTACCATGTAATCCTATTTTTGTTAAAAGGAAAGAAAGAAAAGGCAAGAATGACAGAGTGAAAGAGAAAGAATGAAAGAAAATACATTCATATGAGTGTATATAGAGAAAGGTCTGGAAAAATACACCGTGTTTGACCTAAGCAGGGTGAGTGGGTTCAAGGTTCTTATATATGTATATAAAATATGTGAGTGTGTGGCCCAGGCGCAGTGGCTCATGCCTGTAATCCCAGCACTTTGGGAGGCTGAGGCAGGCAGATCGCGAGGTCAAGAGATCGAGACCATCCTGGCCAACCTGGTGAAACCCCGTCTCTACTAAAAATACAAAAATTAGCTGGGCATGGTGGCAGGTGCCTGTAGTCCCAGCTACTTGGGAGGCTGAGACAGGAGAATCACTTGAACCCGGGAGGCGGAGCTTGCAGTGAGCCGAGATCACGCCACTGCACTCCAGCCTGGGCAACAGAGCAAGACTCCGTCTCAAAAAAAAAAAAAAAAAAAGTGAGTGTGTGTGTGTGTGTGTGTGTATATATCTATATGTATATTTATATATATAGATCTATACACACACTCATATCATATACATACATATCATATATATATCTATATATAAACATATATATACATATCATATATATATCTACATATAAACATATATATATACATATCATATATATCTATATATAAACATATATATATAGATAGATATGATATGTAGCTCTAGATGTAGACTGACCAACGTTTCTGCTTTTCCCGCAAGGCTCACTCATTGCTTTTGCAATTAAAAAAATACTAAAGGAATTTGAACCATGAAAGAATAAACAAAGCAATAAAAATGAACAATCAAAAAAGAGGATGTGGAGTTTCAGGGGGGTTTTAGGGGTTTTTTCTCTCCTAGTTTATTTTCAGCCAATTATGTCTCCTCTACTTACTTGATGATTTTTTTGGTGAGTTTTTTATTTTCATAAATTGATTTTTAGAATGAATATTTCCAACCACAGTTAACTGTTTTTGAGTTTTGTTAATAACTTATACACTGCTTAGCTAACAAAGACCTAGTTGTTGGTTACTTCAGCTTTTCAAATTCATTTTCACCCACTTGCCTTGCTCTGTTTATAATAGATTAAAACAACCTAAATTCATTTTAATAAAATCTTTGTTTGACCAAACTGTTCCAGCTAACTAAATTGAGTGCTCCAAAGTCAAGCCGGCTTAAATTCCAATCTCAGTTCAGCCACTTACCATTTACACAACACTGGGCAAATTAACCTCTCCCAATCTCAATTCCCCCATCTACTAAATGGGTATAAAACCTACTTTGTAGATGTTTTGTGAGAATTAGAAAGAAATTGCCTGGCTGGGTGCAGTGGCTCACTCCTGTAATCCCAACACTTTGGGCGGGAGAATTGCTTGAGCCCAGGATTTTGAGCAATATGGCAAAACCCCGTCTCTACAAAAAATACAAAAATTAGGCATGGTGGCCCACATCTATAGTCCCAGCTACCAGGAGGCTGAGATGAGGGGATTGCTTGAGCCTGGGAGGTCTAGGCCACAATGAGCTGTGATCGTGACACTGCACTCCAGCCTGGGACGACACAGCAAGACCTGTAAGAAAAGAAAAAGAAAAAGAAAGGAAAAGAAAAGAAAAGGGAAGGGAAGGGAAGAAAAGAAAAGAAAAAAGAAAAGGGAAGGGAAGAAAAGAAAAGAAAAGAAAAAAGAAAAGAAAGAAAAGAAAAAGAAAAGGAGAAAAGGAAATGAAAAGAGAAAAGAGATTGCCACATAAGCAAGCTGTGAGTTACTTCATCTGGGGCTGGATAGTTCTTTATTGTGTGGGTTGTTTGGTGCATTGTAGGATGTTTTGCAGCCTCTGACCTTTACTCACTAGATGCCAATAGTCCCCCTCTATCCCCTATCCCCTGGAAGATGTGACAACCAAAAATGTCCCCAGACATTGCCAATACTGCCTTAGACCTGTCCCTCTCTCACCTCCATAACAAATGCCCCTAAGTCCTGTTGGTTCGTCCTTCATGTTACCTTTGGAATCAGTTCCCCTTTCTTACTAGCTGGCTTGGCCCTTCAGCCCGTACCAGGGCAGCACAGAACCCCCAGGGCAACCTCCCTCCATCAGGCCTTCTGCCCTGCCTCCCTCCAGGGGCTGCACAGCGGGGTGAGACATGAAAACATGAAGGTCTGCTTTTGCTCTTTGATTTTCTCCTGTTTCTCCCAGCTCAGGCAAGTAGCCAGGACTTTCATTTTACTGGGCCAAAAGCCAGTGTTGCGTGTAAGACCCAAGACACTTTTCTTCCCCATCTTCTGTACCTGCCTAAACCATGGATCAGTGTATGACCCAGTGCTCTGGACAGGGAGCTGTGGGTGGTCTCAGGAAGAGTAAGGGAATATGCAGAGAGCAGATCTGGTTTGACAGGGGATGGACAGTGGTCAGTCCTGGGGACAACTGGCACCCACACACCTCTCAGCAGCCTCACTCCAAGCAAGTGGCGGGACAGCACAAGGGGTGGGTGCCTGGCATCCCTAGAGAGGGAGGACATAAGACAGGGCCTCCTTGTGCCCGTGCATGGCACAGAAAGCAGCACAACTTTGTGGCCGGAAGGGCTCACATGTGCAGGGACGCTGGGCATTTCCATGGACACAGTGTGACCGCGACTGGGCAGTTACAACCTGCAGGGTCCTCTTTCTCTAATGCTTCACTGCTGCATAAGTTTCTGGGACCTTTCCCCCAATCCAGGGTAAAAAGAGCTCACCAAAGTGACTGAGAATGAATTTCTCAAATGCCTGGCTGAATGGGGACTCAGAGTTGGACTTAATTTTCTTTTTTTTTCTTTTTTTCTTTCTTTCTTTCTTTTTTTTTTTTTTTGAGAGCAAGTCTCACTCTGTTGCCCAGCCTGAAGTGCAGTGGCACCATCTTGGCTCACTGCAACCTCCACCTCCCAGGTTCAAGCAATTCTCCTGCCTCAGCTTCCCAAGTAGCTGGGATTACAGGCACACGACACCATGCCCGGCTAATTTTTTTTTTTTTTTTTTTGTATTTTTAGTAGAGACAGGTTTCACCATGTTGGCCAGGCTGGTCTCGAACTCCTGACCTCAGGTTATCTGCCTGCCTCTGCCTCCCAAAGTGTTGGGATTACAGGCATGAGCCATCATGCCTGGCCAATTCACTTTAATTATGGAAAACTTTCTTAAATGACATCTCTCACATCAGCATCTATGAGTTTGTAAACTGAGGTTCAGATGCATCTCATGATGCAGATGCCATCAAGTCACTTTCCTGCCTCCAACCCCGCCCTGGCTCTCCATTGTCTGAGAATGAAGGCTCCTCATGGCCCACCACAGAAGAAGCAGGGGCTCAGCTTCCACTCCTGCTTCCAGGCCAGACATCACTAATCAATCATGGCATCTTGCTGGCTGTGTCTGAATACAGTCCCAGAATCCTTTGCAGCACTGCCCACTAGGCAGCCACATGGGTCTGAGCTGGTCCTTAAGAAGGCAAGTAGTTTCTCTATTTTACCCCCATTTCCCCATTTTACTGCTTCTTAGATCCAGATATACCATTGGCAGATACATTTGCATCACAGAGGTGGTGGTTGTTTTCTCCAAGAATATTAATAAACTTAAAACACACTTTTGAATTGAGTGCATTTTAGAGCTGAAATAAAAGCAGCATCTCCTTCCCTGGTCTCCTGGAGTTTCCTCAAAGTCCATATGAGAGGATCCATGCTGGCCTCCGTCTTCTCCTCCTGTCTCTGTTAGCCAACACCAGCAGGCTGGTCCTTGCCTCCCTGTTTTCTTCTCTTTCCTCCCTCCACCCCAAATATTCCCGGGAAACATCCATTCATTCATCTTTAAAGACTCAACTTAAAGATCTCTAGGGAGCTGTCCCTGACTGCACAATGCCCCACCCAGCACAGGAGTGGGGAGGAGGTCACAGCACAGGGTCACTCTAAGCCCTGCCTGCCTCCCTCTCCCAGACTGTCCTAGAGGACAGGGCTCCCTTCACGTCCTTCCTAGTGCAGGGAGAGGCTCTGCTAGGAACTCCTAGAAACAGGAAGAGCACCACATGTGCCTTGGAGAAGTCACCACAGTCCAGCTCAGAGTTACACAGTTCTCCAGGCTTGGGGGTTACTGACCCACAATATCAAGCAGTCAAAACCTGAGAGCCAATTGATTAGCCCACAGTGAAAAGCATAACAGCTTTTCTTGCTACCCAGCCAAGAGGCTTCCTTACCCGAGGTTACTTGGCAACGGTGGACTCAGTACAGGAGCAGTGACTGATGGGCCTGGAACGTGGGGTGGCGTCATGTCTGACAGCTGCCCCAGTATCTCCTCAGTGTAGAGGACCAGGTGGGCAGACCAGGTCACCTCCCTGGAGCGTGGAGGCTGGCCCTTCCCTCGCATGGCCACAAGGGCAGGACTCATGGCCTTCAGTCTATGACTCCAGCTGCCCTCTTGATGGACACATCGTGTCCTCAGATAAGGACACACCTTGACACTGGTCCTCGAGGCACTCCCTGCACACCTGGGAGACCGCCACTCTCCTGCCAGCAGCTGCGCTCGGCTTCCTCATTTGTCTTTCTCATTTGCTGCCAAGGGCCACCCACACCTGGCACTGGGTGGGAGATCTGAATGAGTGGGTGCTCCTAAGCTTCTCTTCCATAGGTGCATGGGTTAGCAATTCGGAAACAACTTTCTGGGTATTTTAGAACTGGGCAAATAAGTAACCTGGAGCCAGGTTTCTCATTATTAGAGAAAGAAGTCACAAATCTCAAGGGGAAGGTTACGATCCTTTTGTAGCTTGTAAGCGTGATGATTGGATGTCTGCGAGAGCATGTGTGATGTGCCACCTCGCACCTTGTTACAACATCGGCACAGTAGCTGTGTGACATGAGAAATAATAAATAAAGGGGAAGGTTAGACTAAGTCCTAGAGTGTGGGGTTGGAATTGGAAGTATCAGCAGGAACTCATATTTTAATATATAGAGAGAGGGAGAGAGAGAAATATAGAGAAGTGGACTCTATGGTTTTCTTCTTAGCTCTGACCACTGAGAGGTCCTAGGAGTGATGGCATGCCAGTAGCAAGAAGCACACACACCTGACACCCAGATCCTTGTTTCTGAATATCAGACCCCACTCAAAGGAACCAGAGCTCCTGGAGAAATGGCTGATCCCAGGGCTGGTACAGGGAAGGGACAAGATGAGCCTGGAACATCTTGTGCCAGAAAATAAGGAAGGGCTCTTATGATGATGGGGACACATCCCAAGGAGACAGGAGCCAGTTTGAAGCTGCCCCCATGGCCAAATCTAAAACAATTTGAGCATCAAAATAAATAATGATTGTAAATGAGTATAACTCATAGAAAAATAAGAATCTGTAAGTCCACATGGTATAAATCAACCAATAAATGAGTAGAGAAAGCTCTTCTGTAGAGTTGAGGGCCAGCTAATAGGTATAGAAGGATAGAATTAGTCCTGTAAGCCCAGCTACTTTGGAGGCTGAGTCAGGAGGATCACTTGAGCCCAGGAGTTTGAGACCAGCTAGGGCAAAAAAGCAAGACCCTGTGAAGAAGAAAGAAGAAAGAAGAAGGAGAAGGAGAAGAAGAAGAAAAAAAGAGGAAGAAGAAGAAGAAGAAAGCAGAGGAGGAGGGGAGGAGGAGGAGGAGAAGGAGGAGGAGGAGGAGAAGGAGGAGGAGATTAGAAAATCACCATCATTTGGTAATTTGGTAATTTGGTAATATCACAGTGACAATTCAGACAAAGATCACCAATGGGTGCTGAGGCTAGTGGTGACAGTCTTATGAGAAACAAGATATTTATATGGCTTCAGAGTGTCTCCCCACAAGACACTTACTCATGACGGGGGTAAAATAGTTATTTATGGAGTAAAAACCTGGCAAACAGCATTTTGACCAAGTGATGAAACAAGTCGGCAACATATGCCTCCTGATACGACGTACTGAGGATGCACCATCACTTCTGGGTATTCCTGCCCGAAACACACAGCCCGAATCTCACCACAACTGAACATCAGATTCAGCCAAACTGAGGAACATTCTACAGAATAACTGGCCAGGCGTCCTCAAAACTATCAGGGTCATGAAAACAAAGACAGAGGAATTACTCAGATTAAAGGAGATGAAACAGACACGGCAACTAAATGCAATATGTAGCTGAATTCAGTCCTGGACTAGAAAATAATCTGGGGGCCAACAATGTTCTTGTTGGGATAATTGGAACCATTGGAGTAAGATCTGAAGATCAGATGATAGTGGTATTACATCAGTGAACTTCCTGATTTTGATAACTGCATCATGGTTATACAAGAGAATGCCCTTGTTGTTGTTGTTGTTTTCCCCTAGGAAATATACACTGAAGTATTTAGAGATAAAAGTGCATCATATTTGCAATTTTCAAAGGTTCCTATATATATATATAGGAGAAAAGGAATGAGAATGAGAGAGATGATGAAGTTAATTGGAAAAATGTTAATATTTGGGGAAACTGGGTGAAACGTGGAAATTCTTTGTACTGCTCTTGCAACTTTCCTGTTAGTCTCAAATTAAGACTTAAAGATTTTCTGGATAAAAGCATAAAGAATTATCTAGTATGGTCTGGGGAACTGGCATGCATTCAGTTTGTGGTGGTCATTATTAGAGAAGAAGGCAGCTTGTAGGGGCCCCTTAACTAGAGGTATTAGAATGTTCTAGGCCAGGGCTTTTCAAACTCTTATGTCCCCTAGAATCACTTGGGGATCTTGCTCACTGCAGATTCTGGCGCTGGTCTGGGTGGGGATGGAGAGTCTGTATTCCCAACAGGCTCGCAGGTAATGCTGATGCCGCCTTCCTGCTGGTTCATGGATCACCCTTTGGGCAGTACAGGGGTAGATGCCACTGGAATTTAGACCATGGGTTCCCAAGCCTGCTGCACTTTGGGACCACTGGAGGAACTGATGTTCATGGGTCTTCTCTGGTGATTATCATGTGCTCCAAAGGCTAAACCTTCACATTGATCCTGCATCCTCCTTTCCATCATCGCAAAAGCAGACCTTAGGTATAAGGACTGCCATGGTGTCCAAGCAGAGCCTTTGCTGCTGCTTTACTCCATCCTATACCCAGAAGCCAGATGAATCTTCCTGCTCTCCCATGGTTCAAACACCCACTGTGGGAGGCAGGTGTGAACTCCTCACCCAGACAGCAAGCCCTCTGTGGTGTGGCCACAACCCACTTTTTCTGGCTTCTCTCCCGGGCTTCTCTGTTGTTTGATACCTGACTTCCCAGAGAGCAGCTGCTCACAGTCCTGCAGCTGGGTTCCACATTGACGCATCTGCAGCTGTGATCACTCTCACCCACATGCAGCAGCCGTCTCAGCCTCACTCGGGTCTCCCAGTAAGAAGCACCACATGGTCCCTTCCTCCATGGGGGCCATGCTTCAGATGTCACAGACCCCACCCCTCACTGTGCCCTCTCGGGGGGCCCACATTTCTCTAGGAGAGAAAACTGGCTGAGAGCTGGAGACCTGGGGGCTCAGACAGGCTCTCCTCACTCAGAGCAGGGGAAGAAGGTGTCGGCTGCTGGGACACAGCATCCCATTTGCAATCACCCAGGACAGGGCTCCGCTCCGTGTGGTGTGTGGGAAAGGGCAGGGAGGCTGGGGTATTGCTCTGGAATTCTGGCCTGGCCACCAATTCCTTAGTCCCCTCCCCAGCTCCCCACCCACCCACTTACAGACTCTTTACCCTCCCTCCTTCTACCCAGCACGTGGCTGGGATCCAAAGGACCTGGAGGAAAATAGGTCACAGGGAGCTGCCACCTGGATTGTTCCCTCGGGAGAGGGCTCGGCCCATGAGAGAGCAGCATGCGTTAGGCCACAGAGAGTGGGGCTGAAAATCAAATTTGAGAAGGGGGATGCAGGATCTGGGAGTCATCCGGAGACCACCCTTTCTCCAGTTCCCCCATCGCCTTCTCCAATTCTCTCACCCCCTTCTCCAGTTCTCCCACCCACTTCTCTAGGCATCACTTTTCTGGAAATAGATTTCCTCCTGATCCCACACCTGTCCTTTCTCCACGTGCCCTGGGGCTGATGGAGCTAATTTCAGTTAAGATGCTTGGCTGCCCAGGGAAGGGGCCTTGGTAAACCCCGAGGATTAGGGGCTGAGCCATGCCTCAGTTCCCAGGAGAATCACAGCTGGAATCGGAGGGAAGAAGGGGCCAGGGAGGGGCAGCTGATCCTGGCTCAGATCAGCTTCAAAAAGTCCAGGGGCTTCACTCCTGCCTTCTGTCTCTCTCTCAGGAGCTGTCCAGGTGGGAACTTCAAGAGGCTCATTCCACCCTGGAGGATGGAAAATGGTCCTTCATGCCTCCATCAAGAGGTCTGGGATCCCCGCACGTTCGAGTCTCTGACCTTGCGCCAATCTTCCTGGGCCCAAAGTTTGGAGGGTGCAGGCCACCCTCCCCTGAGAACAGGCTCGCCCGATGTGCTTGGTGGGGAGGCCTGAGATTTGGAACAAACTGGCTCCTCTGTGGAGACTTTTGTCCACTCAGCTCCTCCCTATGAGTTTCAGATTCCCAGCCCTGCTGCATTCCAGAAAAAGAAACAGAAATTTGGAAGCAAATACAAGATGGACCCCTAAAAGAGTTGCACACCCCATTCCCAGATCTGGGAATGTCCTCCCCTCCATCAGGTCATCTAGTTTCAGGCTCTGTTCCAAGTCCCTCCAAGAAGAAGCTGACCTCCCACCGCCGGGACCCTGCCTTGCCACAGCCTCCCCCGTCCTCCAGCATGCCCTTGGGCTGCCCCACACAGGTCAACACTTGTCTCCTGGCCCTGCTTTCTGCCTCCGAGTTCTCGCTCCTGGACAGCTGTAAGAACCTATTTGCCCAGCAGACACTTTCCTGTTTGTTTATCATAACCACAATTTCCCAATCCCCAATCAAGACATCTCACATAAAACTTTAGGGTCACTTTTGGGTATAGAGGCAATTTGTATGCTAAAATACTACAGATTGAAATAAGTAGAGGAATTATGACGATTCAAAATAATGAGAGCAATTCTGGAGGGAATAAGTCAAAATATTTTATGCTGAGACTGTCTTAGAAAATCCAAGACCTGTCATCCCTGTGTATATGTTCTTATACCTCCAGCTAGGCACTCAGTAGACATGTGAATCTTCCTTGTCTTTGATGTTGACTCCCTCTCACATTCCTCTCATCCTCAATCAACACATTACATGGTTTTTCCATGAATCAATCTTTATTGGTGTTTGCAGCAATTGAATTATTGGCACAAGGCACAATAGGCTTCAAAGCAAATGACAGAAAGAAAATACGATTGTACAGGTGGAAAGGCTCTTCAGGGAGGTGTCCCAGAGCAACTGTGACCCTCACAAAGACCCTGCAGCTAGGACCCAGCCCAACTGAGACAGGCTTTGAGGACCTGAGAGTGACCAAGCCATACCTCAGGGAATCTGAAGGGGTCCCACAGTTCTTTCAAAGACAAGCATTTCTAGCTTCCTTGGGAGCTCTTCCAGCCTTTGAGTCTTTGTCATCAATAGCAGCTTGATGACCATGGGGACCCTGTCCCTCTAAGCCAGCCTGCTCTCCCTCACCTGTGCCTGTTCAGTGGAAGCCTCCCCTACCAGGGGCCGATTAAGGCCCCTGCAGAGGGAGGCAAAGGGGAGAGAAGAGCAAGAGTTGATAAGCAGACTGGCCAAGCCCAGTGACCCCCATGAGGATATGCACCCCCCCCCCACAGCGGTGGGTCTTCCCACCAATATTTAGGAGGTTAAAGAAAAGGTGGCTTCTCAGTGGGATAGCTCCTGCCGCCCTTCTTCTGAGGAGGGGTCCTCCTCTATGAGCTCCAGGTCAAACTCATCTTCCAGGGACCCTCCCACAGGCAGAAGGCGAAACTTCTTCCCTTTCAGGGTGCATGTGCGGTGCTCAAAGTCCAGGATAGCATTGTGGTCCTGGAGCACATCAGTGCCAATGATGGCTTCCTCGGCACTCGCATTGGCCACTAGGAACTGTGCCTTCAGCTTCAGCTTGCCTAGGGACACCGCTGTATCCCAGACACCCAGGATCTTCATTTCAGCACCATTGGCCACCTTTACCACATTCTCAAAGGGCTGAAGGGTGTCCAGATCGCCATCAGTGACCTCCTCCCACAAGTTTGGGTGGACCACAGAGACCTGGGCCCCAGAGTCCACCAGGAACCTCACGGGCACTTTGCCAATCTTCCCCTTGAGATAGTAGCCCTTACCCATGCTGTTGGCAAAGACGATCTCTTTGGGCAGGTGGCTGGGGGCAGCCCCAGGGACCCCAAAGGCCTTCAGGAGGGCCTCTTTCACAGTCCCATAGTCTCCCTGGTTCTGGGGACTGAGCCTATTGTAGACATCCAGGGCCTCTCCTCTGAGGGACTCTTTCAGGAACCTTAGCTTGGTGATATTGTCCCAATGGTTGAGGTCATTGATGACTTCAAAGCGGTGCAGCCAGACGTTTGGGACGACATTGGCCCCATCAAAAGGTTCCGGGACGAAGGCATGCTGCCGGCAGCCTTCCTCACTCCTGGCTCCGCTCCCGGCCATCCTGCTGCTCTCCTCTGGAACCTCAGCAGCAACCCACGCCAAGAAGAGGAACCCACAGAGCAGTGTCGGCGCAATCACGCTGGAAAACGGGGCCTCTCGAAGCAGAGCGGGGATGACTTGCCCGGCCTTGGGCAAGCAGGAGGGAGCAGGCGCGGTCGGCTGGCTGACTGCTGGGGCAGAGGCAGGCAGTGCTGTGGCCTGTTCGCTCTGCAGAGCCTTTTTGATGCCTAGGCTGGCCCCTGGGCTCCCCATTCTCCTTTGTTCTGGAAGCTCCGCCCCTCCTCACCCCGCCCTCCTGCCAGCATCCGGCCGGACTAGCAGGATGGGTGCCTCACCCTCTGCATCCATCCTTGGACCAACACCAGCCAGCCCACATCCCAAGAAAGGCAAGCCTCTGTTGAAGGGGGACTACCCTGTACCCTCCCTGGCCTGTGTTCCAGAATAACAGATGAGGACACGGAGGATGTGATGACATTCAGGCATTTGTCATCAGCCAGTGAAGGAAGGGGAGGCAGGGACCAGACGCCCATCAGCTCAGAGACCGGGGAAGCCGCCATTGGCCTCCCCAACAAGTGACTACTTTGAGTGGTCAAAGGAAAAGAGTTTACATGTACTGAGCTCCTACCACGTGCCAGGCACTGGGAAGTGTCTCACACACATTCTAAAGCAGGTATGGGATCCTAAGGGATTTCCTGGAGAGGGAGGCAGAGGAGGGTTCCAGAATAAAGAATGCACAGAAATGGTCTTTTTTGAGTGAGGACACACACACACACACACACACACACACACACGTGCACAATCATCTTACATGGACTCAATTGCTGCAGTAATTTTCCTTCATTGATCACCCCTGATTCAGAGGCAGAGGGGTGGCCAAGCAACTCTGGGTAGGCCCCATACTGCACTCCATGAGCATTGTCTCCACCCTATCCACCCCTCTCCATTTCCAGGAACTGTTCCAAGGGCCCCTTCCCCAGGCACTGCAGCACTTCCTCTCCCACTCCCCAAGCTGGTCATTTGTGGAAAGATCACGGGGAAATTTCACTCCCTTTTCATTCTGAGAGGGAAAATGTCCACTATGTTGGTGATGCCAGTGGTGAGGACCCGGAGGGCTCTGGCTCTGTGGCCCTCGCTGCAGGGGTAAAGGGTAGCACGGGAGGACATCCAGTCGTCTACAGAGGACATTTGTGAGTCCAAGGGCTGGAGGCCTGACTTGGGGCTGTGCAGGGGCTGTTGAAGGGATCCACTTTTATGTCCCCATTCAAAGGTCACTCCATGGAGCCTTCTGCCTATCCCTAGAAAGGGCACCCACTCCTCGTTGAGCGTGTTTTACGGTGTGATCTGGTGGTTTGCTCACAAGTCTGCCTCTTGCTATGAACCAGAGTCTGGGGCTCACAAACCTGGCATTTGTGATTGTCTCCAGCCCCCAGAACAACTTCCTCTGGGACCCAGGGGCTCTTTGCTGGGCTCCAGGCCTAGCTGTGTGCTGTCACCAAACAGGAGTGA
Source organism: Pan paniscus (assembly GCF_029289425.2). Taxonomy (NCBI): domain Eukaryota; kingdom Metazoa; phylum Chordata; class Mammalia; order Primates; family Hominidae; genus Pan; species Pan paniscus. The sequence continues at coordinate 56,448,068 of NC_073261.2, read as the reverse complement.
TTAAGGATGGGAGAGGAGGAAGACTCGATGGCACACCTGTGGCTCTGGGGCTGTTTTTCCTGGCCAAGAGCCTGTCCCTCTCCAGCTCCCTATGCCATGCATCACCCAGTGCCTGGCGGAATCCCAGCAGTACCCTGCCTTTGGACAGTCCTGCCTCTGGATGGCCCAGGTCCCCAACCACAATGCAAGACTGTGCTGTCCCCAGCCCCTTCCGCCTGATTCAGTGAGCCAGCAGAGAGGCAGTTGGGTCAACGCCTCTCATCACAGCTGCCTGGCTAAGGTGGGGCCATTGTGGCATTCCAGGAGCCCAGAGGAGGGGAAATGGAGTCACCGAGAAGGTGTTGAGAGCAGGTGGTTCTTTGAGAAGACTGTATAATGAAAAACCTGCATCCAGAGAAATGGCCCAGCCACACGCAAGACCAGGAAGCCCTTTCTGCAGATGGACTTTTGCAGATAGCTTCCCAGCTGCTGGGATGAGTGTTGTTCTGTGGCTCAAAGAACTGATCCAGTGGTTTCCTGATTCCCTGGTATTCATTACCTCTGCACATCTGGTCCCCTGGAAGTGGAAATGAGTGAGGAGGTTAGCATGCGACCAAGGGAGGAGCGAGGCAGGTGGCTTGTCAGCTGACAAGCTGGGACTGCCAAATGCCCTGAACCGGCTTTTCAAACCATAGTGGTAGATGTTGAATTCCGATCTCCCTACTGCCCTTAGACTAGAAATCGGTGGTCCCTTGGGACCTCATTTGAGTGGGTTTGGTGTTCACTTTGGCAAAGCATTTTACACACATCACCTCCGTGAGGAGTATAACAACCTGGGAAGAAGACCAGCTCCGCTCCAGGACCCTGGAGCACAGGAGTTTCAATGGCCTCAGGTCCCAGGCTTTCCAGCGGCCAGAGAAGGGGATTTTGCAAGGACAGGGAGGTGAAGCGCTGGGCTGAGAGAGGTATAGCATAGGCGCCGGGGGCAGGGGTCTGGTGGGCAGTGGGCAAAGAGCTGCTTGTTAAATATTCAGGAATTTGGTGAGTCAATTGTTAAACCAATTGGTACTTGAAATCAGACTTGGTGGAAGTATTTACATCACCAAAATTGGCAAATGCTAAATCAAGACTTTTTCCCCCTCTGGAATGCCAGTTCCATCACACCCCTGCATGGAAGCCTTGGTCACACTGACTCTCTAGGGCAGGCAAAGCACTGTGGCTGGTGATGAACAAGTTTATAGTAACCTCCACCCCTGCTTAGCTGCTTGGGCCCAAATCACCTCTCTCACCAAGGAGCCCAAGCCCACCTAGGCGCCATCTTTCCCCACAATCTTTAGAATTCTGTGCTGCTGTGGCTTGAGGCAGATGGCCCTTCAGGCTGTGTCTGTCCATACAGTTCCCTCTGGGACCTCCACAACAGAAACACGCAGGGGCCTCATGGTTACCGTGAGAGCTGGAAGGAGTCGGCATCAGCCTCTGGCCGAGTCTGGGAGTCTGTCTCTGGCTAGGATCAGGAACATGGGTAAAGGTCAGTTCTCAAGTTCCCTTATGCCTTGGGAGGTACCCATCCCTAGAACAGCCTGGAAGCACACAGAGACCTTGGAATGGCTACGCCAGAGGTGCCCCATGAGCTAAACCAGCCAGGGCAGGCCAGGTGCCACTACCTCCTCCCAGAACCTAGGAAATCATGGTTAATTATTGACAAGTATAGGTATTGGGGCGGGACACCCTCATTATCACCCATTAGCGTCTCCTGGGTGTACCCTGAAGCAGGCACACCGCACTGAACCCTGCAGGAGCAAAGCAGGACAATAAACAGGAAGGAGTGGGGCTCCCTACCCTCCACGCCCCCTCACTGAGATTTCTGGGCTGTGAGCTCAACCAGCCCAATTCTTTCTCAGCTCCCTGGTTCCCTTTTGCTGTTTCTTTTCTGCTGTTTTTTTGAAATTGTTTCACTTCTTATATTCACCTGGATCCTTTGCCTGCTTTAGTCTCCCTCAGGCCAGTTGGGCAAATCAAGACAAGCCCAAGACTGGGCCCATCAAGACAAGCCCAAGACTGGGCCCATCGGGCCTCCTGAGACCTGAAGCCCTTGGTGGGCAGTGAGTTCACTCCAAACACTTTATTATTTATTTATTTATTGAGATGGAGTCTCACTCTGTCACCCAGGCTGCAGTGCAGTGGCGTGATCTCGGCTCACTGCAACCTCTGCCTCCTGGGCTCAAGCGATTCTCCTGCTTCAGCCTCCTGAGTAGCTGGGATTACACCACCACACCTGGCTAATTTTTCATATTTTTAGTAAAGACAGGTTTCACCGTGTTAGCCAGGATGGATCTCCTGACCTTGTGATCCGCCCGCCTCAGCCTCCCAAAGTGCTGGGATTACAGGCGTGAGCCACCATGCCTGGCCCACCTCAAACACTTTAGACCAGGGGTCCAATTATTTGGCTTCCCTGGGCGACACCAGAATTGTCTTGGGCCATGCATAAAATACACTAACACTAACGATAGCTGGTGGGCTAAAAAAAAAACAAAAACAAAAACAAACAAAAAAAACTCATAAACTCATAATGTTTTAAGAAAGTTTACAAATTTGTGTTGGGCCACATTCAAAGCGGGCAGGACACGTTTGCTTTAGATTGTTCCTGCGGCCTGACGACTTCCCAGAACACAGTGGCAGCTTGCACAGGAGCCTTTTTGAGCCAAGAGCCCAGGGCAAGAGACACCTTATGGACTGGGGTGCCCCTAGTGAGGCCCAGGCTGGAAGAGGAGGGTCAGGAAAGGGTAAGACCAGCACAGCCCTCAGCCACTCAGCCAGCCCACCTTGGCCACTTCCCCACACTGCCAAGGTCAAGGCCACCCTGGGAAGCCGGTGGGGAGAGAGCAAAGAGGGACCCAGGGGCCTTCCAAGGTGGCATGGGAAGGTTGGAAGGATACAAGGCGGTGCACTCCTCTGTGGGTGTGAGACCCACTCTGTGCTCAGAAAGGCCCCAGTTTGGGGTGATGCTCTGCTGTTTCTGTCTTGAAATTCCTGATAATTTTGAATGAGGGCCCCATGTTTTTCTTTTACACTGGGACCCTGCAAATTAAGTAGCTGGCTCTATCCCCACCCAATCTGGTGGTGGAGTCTTCTCTTCATACACATGCACGTACACGCAGACACACACGCTCCCTACTACACACTACATACATGTCCATCCACAAAAACACACTACCCCACACTGCACACACATCCTGCACCTGTAAAACACACACGGTACCCACAGTCACACTACAGTTCTCAGTGCAAAACGTCTGAGCAATTGCGTAACTTGCACATATAATTCAGATCCCACCTTTCATTTCATGTTTTTGCACCCACATTTCCATCGAGTATTAAAATCCTATTTATTGGAGGCACCTGCTGTTTATTAGCCTCTGGGCACACTTGCTGCTTCAGAAGACCAGGTAGGTCCCCATGGCCACGGCTTACAAGCCAATGAAAACAGGATCTAGATGTTTAACAGCCAAGTTTTGAAGAGTTTAAGACCAATGTATATATGCAGGCTGACCCACTTAAAGCAACCCCCATCACAACCACGCTGCTTTGAAAGGAACCAGTCTCTAAGTGGGTCAGCCTGCCTCCTGCTCCTGCCACCTGGTGAGGGCAGGGACTGAGGCCTCCATCCCCTGACACCCCCACCCCTCCCACCTCTGGCCATGGCCACCAAGACCAAGGCCCCCCATCTTCCCGCCCCTCTCCTGCACAACTGGGCCCCCCAGCCCATCCGAGGCCCCGGCCCAGAGTTGGTGTGAGTGTGTGTGGGGTTGATGGCACAGCTCCTCCGAGCACCGTCCCTAGCTGCATTCTGCTTCCAGCATTCCGCATCAGTAGGCTTATGGCACCAGGTCTTCAAACTGAAAAGAGACATGAAGAGGTGAATTTGGCACAAAAATCTGGTCAGGAATTCAGATCAAAGCTGGGTGGGCTTTGACCACAGCAAGATACATTTGGAAATCCAAGGCACCTGCAGTTTCCTTATCCCCAAACCTAAACCCCCAGACCACCCATGCCTGCTCCTACCACGTGGGCACCACCCAGCATTCACAGTCAGTCATGGCCAAGGGCACACGGGCAGGACAGCTTGACCTTGACTGGACCCCATCTTGGTCCCTGCCAAACCTCCTCAACATGAGCGTTCCTGCCACACTCCTCACCCAGTAGGCCAGTGTCACCGCTGAAGGACAGAGCTCTCCTGCCTGCAGGGCCCTTCCCCAGCTTGCCACTGTTCCAGAACCTGTTCTTCCCATTTGGGTCTCCCTCCTACCCTTCTTTGCCCCTAGTTCAGAACCCCTCTAACCAAAGTGGCCCAGCGCAGCCCACCAGCCAAATCCACTATGTCAGGAGGCAGCAAAATGCTTAATGCGAGTCCCAACCCTGGGGGGTCCAGGAGGTGTTTGGGGAGCAGTGGTCCTGGCCCCAGTGCCATTGCAAGCCTCCAGGCCTGGGGTCAAGGCCAGGACCAACCAAGAGTTGGTCAGACCAAGTTGCTGACTAACTCCTAGAAGTCCAATTTGCCAAAACCGGTTCTCCCCTGTTTTTATCTTTCAATCAAAGATGAAGATTACTAAGATGTCCTGAAGGCCTTCTCAGTCGCCTCCTCAGGGCCCAGCCCTCTGAATTGGGTTTCTGCCTTTTTCCCAATTGCTGGTGCCCCCACCCTAGACCAAGCCGTCATCCTTTCCTGCCCCATCCTTGCCACGGAGGGCCAGGGCCCTGCCTGGCAAGAGGGGCTGGCTCTAAGGAAAGACCCTATGCAGATTCCCTTCCTCCCATCCCCTCTTCAGGGTCCCCTCTGCTTAACTGAGGTTGGGAGTGGGACTTGTAACACAGGTCCAGACAGCTTTGGGGACATTAAGTCACTTTTGACAAACACCCCTGCAATTAGTGGAATATTCAGGCAATCAAAACATTCAGATTGGGTAATCTCCAACTACAAGTGGGCTTCTAATGACACCAGGAAACTTGGCTTAGAGCTGAACACATAGAGGGCTTCTGTCCAACTTAAATACCTCAAAGGCAGCTTTGAACTAATCTGGAAATAGTTTGAATTGTCTCTAATGATAACTAGTATTGTGAGCAATTAAAACCTATCAAATATCCTCAGCGCAGGAAGTTGTGTCTTTTCAATCAACTGCCAACCTAGCTTTGCTCCTAACATACAGAAGATGGGGGGCGGCGACAGAGAGGGGGTACCTTCCCTCTGGCATGTCAAAGTGATCCAGAAGATGTGGGAGACGCAGGAGAGAGAGAAACGGAAAAACAGCAGAGCCCTTACATGTATAGAAATCTCCAGGTGGCTGGGCGCACCATCCACACACACTTATTGAGCACCTACTGTGTGCCAGACACCATGCTCATGGCTGTAAATCAGTGTCAGGCACTCAGAGAGTCTGTGCCATAGACAGGAATGGACAATGCCAAATAGGTGGGTTGATTCAATTCCATACATACTTACTGAGGCCAACACCGCCTCACTTGGAGAGATGAATCAGACCTGCGCCCTACCCTCACAGAGTTCACAGATAAGTAAGAGAGACAGACTCCAACCTAGCTACTCAGGGATGAGCATAGGAGGTGCGGGGCACACTGGAGTCTTCCGGGCAAGATGGCAGCCCAAGGAGCCTCAGGCAACTCCCGCAACCAGATATCAGCCAGTATCACCAGAGAAAAACAAACATGAAAGGAATATTACAGGGGAAACATGCAGTAGCCCTGAAACCAGGGAACAAGGGCATCCACAGACCAAAATCTTGGATTAATTTTTGTTGCTAAAGGCAAACCATCTGAGGGGGGGATGTGGATAGTGAAGGCCCTGAGAATGAGTTAGTGCATGTGGACGCACAGGATAGGATGCCTCGGAGGGACTGGGATAGTCTCTGGGTAAAATGGAAACAGTGTCTATGAACACAGAAAAAAGACTAGGAAGAAAGACACCAAAACAATGACAGTGGTTATTTTGGGGTAGTAGAATCATGAATGACCTTAACTTTCTTCTACAGATATTCTGTAAATATATCCTCTAATAAGAAAAAGTTATTTCAAATTAAGAAAACTTGTTCTTGCCATTTTCTGTAAGCTTAAAATTATTTCCAAATAGGCCAGGCATGGTGGCTCATGCCTGTAATCCCAACACTTTGGGAGGCTGAGGTGGGTGGATCACCTGAGGTCAGGAGTTCCAGACCAGCCTGGCCAACATGGTGAAACCCTGTCTCTACTAAAAATTACAAAAATTAGTTGGGCGTGGTGGCGCATGCCTGTAGTCCTGGCTACTTGGTAGGTTGAGGCAGGAGAATTGCTTGAACCCAGAAGGCGAAGGTTGCAGTGAGCTAAGATAGAGCCACTGCACTCCAGTCTGGGTGACAGAGCAAGACTCTGTCTCAAAAAAATAAAAAATAAAAATAATTTCCAAATAAAGTTTTTTAATAGGGAATAAATAGGAAACTTCTGTACCTTTCACTCAGTTTTGCTGTGAAATCTAAAACTACTCTAAAAATAAAGTCTATTAAAATTTTAAGTTTTTTAAAAGGTGCTTTAAAAACTGGTACATCGACCAGGCATGGTGGCTCACACTTGTAATTCCAGCACTTTGGGAGGCCAAGGTGGGTAGATCGCTTGAGGCCAGGAGTTCAAGGCCAACATGACAACACCCTGTCTCTACTAAAAATACAAAAATTAGCAGAGGATGGTGGCACATGCCTGTAGTCCCAGCTACTTGGGAGGATGAAGTAGGAGAATCACTTGAACCCAGGAGGTGGAGGTCGTGGTGAGCCGAGATTGCACCACTGCACTCCAGCCTGGATGACACAGTGAGACCCTGTCTTGGAAAGCAAACAAACACAAAAAAAACTGGTCCATAAAATAAGATTGGCAGTATTAATTATTGTTAAAGCTAGAAAATAGATCTAAGAGGGTTTATTTGAGTTTCTCACCACTTTGGGGTGTGTTTGAAACTTTCCCATAGTAAAAAGTAAATAATAAGTAAGCAAAGGCTGTGCCAAGACCCTCCCCAGCCTGGCCTGCCCAGCTCTTGGCCCACTCCTGGGCCGTCTGCATGGGCCTGAGTCTCGGGCACTGGAACCCCTGGTCGCTGGGGATAAGCAGTCCCAACTGTGGCTCAGTGTCCCTGGTCTGTGTGGCGGCTGCTGAGCGGACTCTCCCCTGCAGTATGGGCGTCTCCCAGGGCAGCCGCTCCAGCCTTGCACCCTCCTGCCTCATGTCATGTACACTCTTTTCCTGAATCTCCAAATTCTCACTCTCCGTGGGTTCCCTGCCTTTATCCAAATTAGCACACATGAGACTTTCACATCTTAAAAAAGAAAACCCTCACATGATCCTGTATCTCCTTGGTCAATGACCACTTGTTGCCTTCCTTGCCAGGCAGTTTCTAGAAGGGTTGGTCCACACTCACAGGGCCAAGGTGCACACATGTCCCACTGTGGGGCAGGTGGAGGCTGAGGCGTAGCCTGCACTCCTCTTGCCAAGCCTATGTGCCAGAACGAGGGGTTGAATCTGCCTGGAGGAAGGGGTGCCCCTTTCTAATTTGCACACGGTGTGGCATGGTCCAAGGCAGCCCGCTTACACTCTGCCTCATGGTGTTACCTCCATTCACACACAAAGCCTCACTGCCCTCTGCCGTCAGCCTTGCCAGGGACATTGGCGGTTCCCCGAGGCTGCAGTCTGGCCCTCTCAGCCTCAAGGACTCTGGCCTTCTGAAGCCCTCGCACTGCTGTTTTCCTCCTAGGTCTTCTCTGCGCCTTTGGTTTCTGTGTCCCAAGTTTCTGGGTCTTCTGCCACTACGACCACTCCCCTCTGTCCTCTGTGGGTTCCTCTCTCCCTGGATACTCACAGATGTGGCTCCCTGAGGCTCTGTCTACAGGCCATTCCCCCTCATTCCACACACTCTCCAGGCCAGGGACACCCCTCTCTGCACCGCTTACCCATCCTCTCCCCACTGCCCCAGCTGCCCACCTTACATGTCTGCCTACGAGTCCACTTTCAACAGTGAACATGCTGTCTTCTCACCAGACTCCCTCTGCCTCCTGTGTTTTTTGTTTGTTTCGTCACCTAGGCTGAAATGCCATGGCTCCCTGAAGCCTTGACCTCCCGGGCTGAAGCAATCCTCCCACCTCAGCTCCAGTTCCACCTTAGAGGGGATCAGAGGTGCACACCACCACATCTGCCTAATTCTCTTAAATTTTTTTTTTTTTTTTTTTTTTTTTTGGTAAAGACAGGGTCTCCCTACATTGCCCAGGCTGGTCTCTAACTCCTGGGCTCAAGCAATCCTCCCGCCTTGGCCTCCCAAAGTGCCAGGATTACAGGCATGAGCCACCACACCTGGCCCTCTGTGTTCTTTATCTGGCAATGGCACTACTATCTAGCCAGCCCTCGGAGTCACAGACACAGGGGGCTTCCTCACCTCCACCCCTTTCTCACGGCCCCACCTGGACTGCTGGGTCGCCAGTGCCCTCAGCTCCTCCTCCTGAGTCTCTCTCCCGCCTCCATGCCTCTTCACACCCTGGCCTCGGGGCACCCTGCTGAGGTTGGTAGTCATCCTACAGGACTCCTTGCCTCCTGCCTCCTCTCCATTAATCCACCCTCCTCAGGCCACCAGAGTCATCTTCCAAAGATGTAAGTCTGCTCATGCCATTCTTCTGCTCAAAATTCCTCCATGGCTCTTCATCCCAAAATAAAATCTTGACACCCAACAAGACTCACGAAGTCCCCCTCCCTAGTTCATGCTCTACCTACACAAAATGGCGTGTAGCTCCCCAAACAGGACGGGCTTTCTCATACCTTTTCACAAGCCACTCAGCCAGATGAGCCCTCTGACACCCCTGTTCTCCTGGCAAACACTGAGAAGTCAACTAAGACACTACCACCTCCAGGAAGTCTCCTTTGATTTCCCTAGCAAACTCAGGGTCTCCCTCCTCTAAGGTGCTATCACAAGGGACTGCCAGGCCCAGCTCCTCTCTGAGTTGCAGCACTGGTACAGTCTAAACATGAAAGTCCCGGTGTTTCTTGGCCTTTGGTCTCATCCACAACCTGCACATCCTCCAGCCCAGGCAGTCCTCACCCTTTTCCCATGAAGCATTGCCTGATCTTCCTCAGCAATTGCTTCTGCCTCGATGGCTTTGAATATCAGGCCTGGCAGTGCTCTTTATCTGCAGATGAGCAGCATTCAAAGTTGCCTTTTTTTGGCCGGGCGCAGTGGCTCATGCCTGTAATCCCAACACTTTGGAAGGCCGAGGCGGGCAGATCACCTGAGGTCAGGAGTTCGAGACCAGCCTGGCCAACATGGTGAAACCCTGTCTCTACTAAAAATACAAAAATTTGCCAAGTGTGGTGGTGGGCACCTGCAATCCCAGCTACTTGGGAGGCTGAGGCAGGAGAATTGCTTGAACCTGGGAGGTGGAGGTTGCAGTGAGCTGAGATCATGTCACTGGACTCCAGCTTGGATGACAGAGTAAGACTCTGCCTCAAAAAAAAAAAAAAGTTGCTTTTTTTTAACTGTACTCATAGTAAAAAGACATTTTTCATCACAATCCAGTACACATATCCATGAAGATATATGTAGCTAAAACAAAATGTATTTACTATGTGTAATATATTCTGATATTTTCTATTTGGGGCCACTTCTTTTTTAACTCTTTTAATGACACTGAAAACTAATCTCCCAACCCACTAATTGATCCCCACCCACCATTTGGAAAACTGCTATAGCCAGCAGGGATGACTAAGGGCTCCCAGCAAGGGATCAACGTGATTAGAATAGAACATTAGGACCCTGCCTCTCAAATGTTCTAAGGTGCAGGATCGTTTTGTAAATTTCCAATCTGTCACATACTTTACTATTTAAAAACACAATAAGAATGAATTATCTGAAGGTAAAATAACAAAGATATTTAAAAATGCAAGTCTAGATTCATTATAATTAGATTCAACAGACAGCGCGGGGTGCTAAGAGCATCAGGTGCAAGAATGTTTGGGGAGGCCGGAGATGTGAGATGGCTTTGCCAGCCTTAGGATGCCCACAAGCCCTTGACATGTAGCCACGCCAGCCCTGCCAATCTCTGTCCTGGAGCATTTGAACTTGCATCATCTGGGGGAGCTTTGCTGAGGAGAAAGGTGCCTCTGCGCAGTCTTTTGCCTTGTCAAGAGGGCCAGGCTGCCTAAATTCAACTCCTGACTCAGCCACTAACTGGCTGCAAGCTGTGGATAAATGACTTAATTCTTTCAAGCCTTGGTTTCCTCCTAGGATTGTCCTGGGAGATTATTCAAGCAATCCGTACCATGGGGCTTAGCCAGTACTGCACCTGGTTACACTCGACCCTCTTGCTTTCATGGCTGTGATTCGGTTGCTGTCTTCTAGGTTTTCTTTACCATTTTTTTTTTTTTGAGACGGAGTCTCACACTGTCACCCAGGCTGGAGTGCAGTGGCGCGATCTCGGCTCACTGCAACCTCCGCCTCCCGGGTTCAAGAGATTCTCCTGCCTCAGCCTCCCCAGTCGCTGAGATTATAGGCACCCACCACCACGCCTGGCTAATTTTTTGTATTTTTAGTAGACATGGAGTTTCACTATGTTGGTCAGGCTGGTCTCCAACTCCTGACCTCGTGATCCTCCTGCCTCAGCCTCCCAAAGTTATGGGATTACAGGTGTGAGCCACCGTGCCCGGCCCTTTTTTTTTTTTCAAGATGGAGTCTTGCTCTGTCGCCCAGGCTGGAGCGCAGTGGCGTGATCTCGGCTCACTGCAACGTCTGTCTCCCAGGTTCAAGTGATTCTCCTGCCTCAGCCTCCCAAGTAGCTGGGATTACAGGCTCCCGCCACCATGCCCGGCTATTTTTTGTAATTTTAGTAGAGACGGGGTTTCACCGCGTTTGCGGGACTGATCTGGAACTCCTGACCTCAGGTGATCTGCTTGCCTCAGCCTCCTAAAGTGCTGGGATTACAGGCGTGAGCCATTCGCCAGGCCTGCCGTCCTCTCGGTTTTCACGAGTGTTCTGCAGTCCTCCTTACTCTTCCTTGTCCTCCCTGGTCCCTTTTCTTGGCCCCACACTGACTACTCAGGCCAAACCTTCACCCTTCCTCACTTCTCCACCTCCTGCTTGCAGAAGATGGCTTGCGTCCTGCTTGGCAGAGAAACGGCGAGCTCTCACTCCACCCTACCCCAGGTTTTCTTCACTCCTACATCCCTTTTCAGGGACTCTGTGCCTGGCCAGGCTAATCCTTCCACCTGAGGCCCCTCCAACCTCCTCAATAGCCTCTTTCCATCAGCCATTCCCACCCTCTTCTGGGAATCTTTCCAAAGAGTCAAATCTCTGGCCACTCCTCAGACTAAGGCAACCTGCCCAGTAGTATGCTGGTAGATGTTTAATTAACAATGAGCTCTCTGGGGAAAATGCATGCATATATACACATACATACATTTATGATAAATTTTATTGACACAAAGGATGGCTAATAATTTACAAATAATAAAAAATATATACTACTCTTTACTGTAAATTGCACATGGCCATTTGGGTCTTACAGGATGCTTTCATTGATTTTTGCCAACCTGCTGAATCTATAGCCAGCCTACAGTTGTAACGGATAAATGAATGTAGTTCCAACATGAATGTTAACTGATATTTTTGTTTGTACCAACTAGCAAGAAAAAAGTGAAGCCAGAAAGACAGATGTTGGAACTTCACTTGTTTTTTTTTTACAGAATGGGTTGCCCAGAACTTGGAGTGCAGTGGAATGATCATAGCTCACTGTAACCACAAACTCCTGGGCTCAAGAGATCCTCCTGCCTCAGATAGTGCACACCACGCCCAGCTAACTTTTTTATTTTTTGTAGAGAACTGGTTTAGTTATGTTGCCCAGGCTGGTCTTGGACTCCTGGCCTCGAGCAATCCTCCCGCCTGGACCTCCCAAAGTGCTGGGATCACAGGCAAGAGCCACTGCACCTGGCCAGAACTTTACTTGTTTGTCAATGGTGTTAGCAATTTCTTTACTGAAGCAGAGAATAGTTTTTGAATACTGGAAGAATATTTCCTTCATTTTTCTGTGCCATTCACAATGCAATGGCCATTGGCAAAACATACATTTAAGTTTAATGTGCATTATTAGCATTTTCTCCATAACCTTCTTAAGTCTAGATAGTCAACCAAATAATGAATAAAGCCCTGATTTGTGGTGGTTGCTGCCCACTTCTGTGGTGTAAATATTCCCACTGTGGCTGATTTCAATCCACCAATATGATGTCACTGAAAGCAGACTTGGGGAAAAAGCACAGTAACACAACATTATATAGTATTTCCACAGATGTAATAGATGTACATAATCTTAAAAGAATAAAGAATAATAAAATATAAAATTATTGCCAGGCATGGTGGCTCATGCCTGTAATCCCAACACTTTGGGAGACCGAGGCGGGCAAATCACCTGACGTCAGGAGTTCGAGACCAGCCTGACCAACAAGGAGAAACCCTGTCTCTAATAACAATACAAAATTAGCCAGGCATGGTGGTGCATGCCTATTTTCCCAGCTACTCAGGAGGCTGAGGCAGGAGCATCCCTTGGACCTGGGAGGCGGAGGTTGCAATGAGCTGAGATCGCGCCATTGCACTCCAGCCTGAGCAACAAGAATGAAACTCCATCTCAAAAAAAAAAAAAAATTATTAGGAAGTGACGGTTTTTGAAAATTTATTATTTTTGCCTTAATATAATTCATTTAATTGTAAGTTTATATAATTTAAATTTAATTTTTCATAATAGCTGGGTCTAACCATTGGTTCACGAAATTCCTGAAGATTTAATAATCAGCTCATAGGAACCGGTATGATCTGAGCACACCTGGATCTGAACCCCAAGGCCAGCTCTTCCTTGAGCAGGGCCCTCAAAAGGCTCTCCAAAACCTGATGGCCCTGCCCAATGTATATTTTTCAGATCTATCAGCGAAACTGAACTCATTTTCTTTCTCTCCAGTCTGCTCCTCTGTGGGCTGCCATGTTGGTGGAGGGCTTCGCCATTCACCCTGGGGTGGCAGGAGTTGTGGATGAGAACTCTGGACAGGAAGAAGGCTGGGATCAGAGGATGGGGATTTTGGAATTGTTTAGAGCAGAGGTGAAATAGTTTTGGGTAATGACAATGTTGTGTGGGTGAAGAGTCCCTGGGCTGAGGAGGGCACAGAACCATAAGGCTAGGCTGTTCCTGGAGGTCGGGGTATGGGCTGATGGCATGTTCACACTCCTGTTACATCTTCTGTCAACTAGCTTCCCTGCAACAAGCTGTGTCTGACAGTCCTCCAGAGCTCCTGGGGCAGGGGTCCCAGAGCCGACTGTGGGTCACACGCGACAAACTCCCACACCCATATTCCTCTGGGATTGCTCCAGGCTAAGGTTGGATTCTCAGGCAGGAGGAAGGAGGATCAGCCTTGGCCAGAGGCACAGAAAGCTGCAAAGCCCCCAGCCCCTCCCTTGAAGGGCAGAGCTCCTTTTGAGGACAGAGAAGGATCTGGAGGGGATGTGGAGGCAGGTGTTTAACAGAGGACTTGAATGTATCTGGGATTTCCATGGCAGTGATGCCTGGACGGAGGCCAGAGTGTCCTAGGTGAAGTGGGGGATTCTGAATGGAGCCCACAGACAGCAAGAGCCCAGCCTGCAACCCACCTTTCCTTTCACGTCACCTGACTCCCTGTCCGCACTGCTGCCCCCCGGCCTCCCTGCCGGTGCTGCTCCTCCCCCGAGAAGCTTCCCTGCCTCCTCCCATGTACTTCAGGGAACTGGTAAGTTTGGAAAGCACCCAGAATTACTTGAGGAAAAGACTGTAGCAAGTACAATTTGAATTTGCCAAGAGACTTTGCCACCAACTTCACTTGCCTAGAGAGAGAGGCGAAGTCCATGGGTTTCTCCCTGTGGTTCTGTGGCTTCACCGGGAAAATGTGGGCCTTGCTGAGCTATGGAGGGGAAAGGAGTGGAACGTGAAGGAGACAGTGCCCAGCACGCAGTAGGGGCCGAGATGATGTGCTGAATGATGGGCCTCATGGTCATGTGAGTGGAAGGCCAGGCAGAGCTGCTTGTTTAATGTCTCCTACTCTTTCCCCCGTGGTCAGTGAATTTGCTTTTGGTTTTGAATTTGCTTTGGCTGAACCAGGGACAATTTCTACATGGCCTTGAGGCCACAGGCATATGTAGTCAACTGCACACCTCAGGGTGCAAGGGGTTACACCTGTTCCTTGCTCAAAAGTCATGGGAAGTTGCTAAACAGACCAAAAGAAGAACCAGCACGCTTACTGCTCTCCGTCCTCCCCTTCCCCACCCCACCCCCAGCTGTTAGCTCACAGAGGGTCAAAACAGGCAAGATAAAATCTGTCCAACTCACAGCTTCAAAGGAACACAAGTTAGACATGTGACCCAACCGCACCCAGCCTTGTCCCTCCCAGGTGCATGGCCCTGGAAGGCCCAACCCTCCGGCCACGTGGTCCGTGTAGAGGCCAGGTGGGCAAAGGCCCGGTGCTGCCCTCCCATGAGATCCCAATCTGATTTTGGTCTTCTTGTAGCTCTCCTTGGAAGCCAGGCCCAGCCCCACACTGCCTCCTCCTCACGCTCACCTGGCTCCCTCCAATCCGATCTGGGGCAGGAGGCGATGCGGACCGCAGTCTTCACCGCAACCTCGACCCTGAGGGCCCAGAGTCAGTGCTGGAGCCACCTACCAGGAGTCACTTCCATAGCCCTTGAGGCTGAATGAGAGCCCTCAGGTTCTTGGATAGCAGAGAACACAACCCAGACATGGCTCTGGATATGAAACAAATCCTTTCTGAACCTGACACCAGACTTTTCCCCAGAGGTGATTTTTTAAAATTATTTTTTGAATGCTTTCCAGATTTGACTGAATGAATGGGTGACAATGACCCTAAGTCATGAGCCTTCAAGGCCTGTACACTTGTGGGTTAAGAAAGCCCTTTCTCAGCCTGGCATGGCTGGCCCCCTCCCTTTCCCCCTCCAGGCACAGAGTGTCCTGGTAAGGTATGATGGCACAATACAGCCTCTCCACGCCTTATTTCCACCATCTCCTGTCACTGTGCCCCCATCAAAGCACACACAAAGAGAGTCCCAAACCAGACCAACCTATAGGAACAGAGTGCCCCTGACAAAACACACACACTCATACACTGAGGAGACACAAATTGGGCAAAAATGGGACAGGCAAGGTGACTCATGCCTGTAATTCCAGCACTTTGGGAAGCCGCGGCAGGTGGATCGCCTGAGGTCAGGAGTTCGAGACCAGCCTGGCCAACATGGTGAAACCCCGTCTCTACTAAAAATACAAAACTTGGCCAGGCATGGTGGCGCGCACCTGTAGTCCCAGCTACTCGGGAGGCTGAGGCAGGAGAATCACTTGAACGTGGGAGGAGGAGGTTGCACCACTGCACTCCAGCCTGGGCTACAGAGTGAGACTCTGTAAAAAAAATAAAAATAAAAAGGAAAAAAATTGGGCAAAAATGTAGAAATTCAATTTTACTGAACTTTTTAAAAAAATTATGGGAATTCCCAGTGTCTCAAAAGAAAATGACAACCTCCAGACAAGCACATTTAAGTAAACAACATAAAGGCACTGACAGCCACTGTGGGTGGGAAGTCACCGGCAATGGGAGCCCTGCCCCCTCAGGGTTCCGTCATTGTTTTGCAGGTGCGATTCCTGCTTCCCCCACCATTCTGTAAGTTGTGTAAGATGCTGTCGAAAGATCACGGGGCTGAAAGGCAGGAACCTCATGTTCCAAACCCAAGACTGGCCCGGTATCTGCGTGACCTTGGGCGAGGTCCTCTGCATCTCTGAACTATCGTGTCTCCATCTGTAAAATGAAGGTTGACCTTCCTGGATAATTTCGTCTTGGGTTTCTACTGTACTCTCACTCTACCTGGCCCATTACCACCTAGGAGGGGCCTAATAAATACAAATGAAAAGAAGTGGCCCCAAATGATCTTTTAGTCAATATAACCCCAATTCTGGTTTCAGCTAAGATTTGGATACAGAAAGTACCATTTCCCCACTAGTTCAATGGGAAAGTTGGGTGGAATGCATCTTTGGAGGGTCACAAAGTGGAAATTAGTAACTCCAGAGGGGGGAGTGAAAAAAAGGAGGTGACAAAGTAGCCAGTGGGACCTGTTGGTGTCACCCTGAGTTGTGTCATTCCAGGCTGTCTGGCCTGTCCTCTAGGTCATGAGCCCCAGAAGTGGGTCCATGCCCTTGGGTGGTGAATGACAAGTGTGGGTATGGATCCCCTAGACACTAAATTCAAACTCAGACATCCCCTACCCTGCCCCAGCCCATAAAGGAAGCAGGCTGGGGCCCTATGGGCTTCCTTTGCACAAATGCAACTGGCCAGGTGCCTGTTTCTGGCTACAACCCTCTGCAGGGCGGGTGTGCTGGCAGTCTTGGGGCTTAAGGCCAGGCAGTGATCCCAGCATTCTGAGAAATGCTTGCTCCAACCCCCAGAGAAGCCTCTTCCCCAGGGGGCTCTGTACTCTCCCAACACTCTTTCCACCCCTCCAAGCCTCCAGGGGAGTCTCCTTGGGGAAAGTTTTCCCAGGCTGGTTCTGAGCGTGGTCACACACTCATCCCTGGATAGTTGCCCCACAGAGGGGACACAACCCGGAGGGCCAGGGAGCTCAGTCTGAGAATGGGACCAGCACTGCCTCACCCACTAGGCCACCTTAGGAAAACAACTTTGGGCCCCATTTTCCCCTTCACAAAATGAAAACGACAGGCCCAGCCCATCAAGCAGTTATGCGGATTAAAGGAGATAACGCATAACAGCCTTAGGCCAAACCCAGAGCTACCTCCCATTCACCCTGATGATTACGCAGAGCTACAAAAGCCCTCACAGATTACACCAACGACGGGCCACAGCAAGGCATGACAAGGTTAAGAAAGCCCTTTCCCAGCCTGACACGGGTGAGGGTGTCCTGGTGAGGCAGTGACTGGGAAAGGCCCCGAACACCGGAAGCAAACCTCGCGCCCTCCAACGTGGTAGCAGCCCGTGGACAGGAGAGCCGGGCTGCCTCAGAGGTCATGGAACCCTCCCCTTCATTGCACAACTGAGGAAACTCCCAGACGATGGGTGACTTGTCAGAGGCCACACGGCAGGTCTGTGCCATTTGGACAAGAGGCCATATCTTCATATTTCTTCTCTGTGTGGCCAGATTATTTCCTTAGATACTCATGTGTGTTTCAATGGTTGCATTTTTCCTCCCCCTCCCATTCCAAGAAGGTCTTGGACCTGTCCTCTTTTGGGTGTCCCTGTTGCAGGGGACGTGTTTTTTGTTTGTTTTTGTTTTTTTGAGACAAAGTCTCATTCTGTCACTAGGCTGGAGTGCAGTGGTGTGATCTCGGCTCACCGCAACCTCCACCTCCTGGATTCAAGCGATTCTTCTGCCTCAGCCTCCTGAGTAGCTGGGACTACAGGTGCACGCCACCACACCCAGCTAATTTTTGTATTTTTAGTAGAGATGGGGTTTCACCATGTTGGCCAGGATGGTCTCAATCTCCTGACCTCATGATCCACCTGCCTCGGCCTCCCAAAGTGCTGGGATTATAGGTGTGAGCCACCACGCCCGGCCAGGGACGTTTGAGTTTCAGGACCAGGCAGAAGCCACCCCAGGCCCTTCTCTCCTTTGCCTCTTTGTTTCAGTGTCTGGGCTCCTTGTAGTCTCTGAGGGAAGAGTCTTGGGAGAAAATGAGAACAGAGAGGGGAGGAGGAACTGGGGAGTGGGAAGAGGGCAGAGGCCTGTACTATGTCCCTCTGGGAGGGGCAGGACACAGAGGTGGGGAGGCCAGCCCTGGACATGGGACCCCCCTCAGACTGGGCACAAAGGCCCCCAAAATGGCCTGGGGGCAGAGTCTCAGCCTCATGAGGCCCTTGAGAGTGACAGGCCCCTTGCCTGTCCACATTTCTGGGCAACCTCCTGGATTCTTGGGTGACCCTCACTGGATGGAGCCTAAAAATGACCAAGATGAAGTTTCCTCCTCCTCAGGCACCATGGGAGCTCAGAGTTGGAGCTGAGTTGATTTCAGGAGTGTTTCCTGCCACCTAGGTTGGTGGACTGAGCTCCACGCTCTCCATATGAGGCACTGCTCAGTCCCCTTCACCACATTGCTCTCTACAACACCATCACCCACTTGTAGGATGCTTTACACAGTGACTTCACGATCATCTTCTAGTACCTGAACAGGCCTAAATTGTGCCCATTTAATGGGTGAAAAAACTAGGGCTCAGAAAATAGAACGAGATTTCCCCCTGCCGCTGGCCTGCCCCAGAGAGCAGGGAGCCTCATTGTCGCTGGGTTCCACCGCCCTGGGCAGGCCTCCGAGGGAGAAACCAAGTCTGTACAGGGAGCACGTGGGCAGCCTGCCCTCCCCCATGGCCCCTTCAGTGACTTAGTAGGATGCAGCACCAGTCACAGCTTCTAGATGCTCACCTGACTCTGGCTGTGTGTCACCTTGAATGGAAGCTAAAGATCTAAACACTGACAAAAATTCCTGCAGGTGATTGAGAAATCAAAAACAAAGAAAAGCAACTGGCCACCAAACAGATGAAAAAATCCGTAAACTCATTAGCAATGAATTAATGCCCACTAAAGCCACATTGTTATTATTGTTGTTTCTCTTTTAAGTTGGCAAAGTCTTTTTCTCATTCCCTGCAATGCTATTTGTGGGAATATAAATTTATATGATTTTCAAGTGTATATGCACACACATACATACAAATGTGTATGTATGTGTATATTTATCTAAGAAGTCTCACAAATATTCACACCCTAAATACAACATGCTATCCTGGAATGTATCCCAGAACAGTAAAGGACATTCATGGAAAAAATGATGAAATCCCAAAATATCTGCAGTTTACTTAACAGTATCATACCAATGTTAGTTTATTAGTTTTGGCAAATGTACCCTGGTTAGGTAAGATAGGAATGTTAGAGGAAGCTGGATAAAAGATATATGGGAATTCTCTCTACTATCTTTTCAACTTTCTATAAATCTAAAATTATTTTATTTATTTATTTATTTACTTATTTATTTTGAGACAGAGTTTCGCTCTTGTCGCCCAGGATGGAGTGCAATGGAGAGATCTCAGCTCACTGCAATCTCCCCCTCCTGGATTCAAGTGATTTTCCAGCCTCAGCCTCCCGAGTAGCTGGGATTACAGGCGCCCGCCACCACGCCCGGCTAATTTTTGTATTTTTGGTAGAGATGGGGTTTCTCCATTTTGGCCAGGCTGGTCTCAAACTCCTGACTTCAGATGATCTGCCCACCTTGGCCTCCCAGAGTGCTGGGATTACAGGCGTGAGCCACTGCGTCTGGCCTAAAATTATTTTAAAATAAAAGGTCTTTTTTAAAGCTCACATTCTTTTACCCAGAATTTCACTTCTAAGATTTTATCTAAACTTATCAGAGAAATAGATGGACATCCTTTACTTGCAAGGATATTGCACCACTTGTGATAATTACAAAAAAGTATGAAAATTATCTATATGTCCAAGAACAGTAAGTAGATTAAATAAATTATGCTGCATCCAATGATGATGGAAAGTGGCCAGAAAGTATTACATTATAATATTTATTGACGTGGAAAATGCTTACAATAGAAGGTTAAGCGAAATAATTAGGACACAAAACTAGATACACTTTAAGCTCAATAAAATTTTTTAAACTACGTACCATATATTAAGAGTAGTTACAAATAGATCATATAATTAGAGTGAATCATAGTTTCTTCTAAATGCATTTATAAATTTTTACACAAAGAAATATGTTTATAATCAGGAGAAAAGGTTTTCTTTGTTGTTGTTTGTTTGTTTTGGGATGGAGTCTTACTCTGTTACCCAGGCTGGAGTGCAGTGGCGCGATCTCGGCTCACTGCAACCTCCGCCTCCCGGGTTCGAGCAATTATCCTGCCTCAGCCTCCTGGGTAGCTGGGTTTACAGGCACATGCCACAATGCTCAGCTAATTTTTTTGTATTTTTAGTAGAGATGAGGTTTCACCATGTTGGCCAGGCTGGTCCTGAACTCATGACCTCAAGTGATCCGCCTGCCTTGGCCTCCCAAAGTGCTGGGATTATAGGCGTGAGCCACCGCGCTCGGCTATTTTCTCTACTTTTAAATGATGCACAGGTTGGTAGAGCCCAGTTGCCTGTACCCCCAGAGCCAGGTCTATGTCGGCAGAGCAGGTGGCCATCTGCATGATGGAAGGGGCCCTGAGGAAGTGATCCTAACTGCAAATCTCTCCCTACGGGCTCCTTCCTCTCTCCCTCCCTTTCATCTATCCATCCATCCATCCATCCATCCATCCATCCATCCATCCATCCTTCCATCCATCAGGCACAAGAGCTGCAATGCTCAGGAGGCCTTACAACAAGGATCTACTCTTCAGAGCTACCCTTTGAAGTGGACACTCTGTGATTAAATCGCTTCTATTAAGGCTAGGCATGGTGGCTCATGCCTATAAAGGAGGATCATTTGAGCCCAGGAGTTCGAGACCAGCCTGGGCAAGAGAGAGAGACCTCATCCCTACTAAAAAAAGAAAAATAGCCGGGCCTCTTGGCACATGCCTGTAGACCCAGCTACTTGGGAGGCTGAGTTGGGAGGATCACTCAAGCCCAGAAGTTCAAGGCTGGAATGAGCTGTGATCCTGCCACTGCACTCCAGCCTGGGTGACAGAGCAAAACCCTGTCTCAAAAAATAAGTTTTCTAAGATTTTTAAATTGACCACCTATGTGGGAATTAATTGATCAGAGCTTTCTGGCCATATGGGTAGCTGAAAGGGGAGGAGGCACAGGAGGTACCAGCTGTACTAAAGAAAAAATAAAGGGAGAGGTTGGCGGCAACTGGTGCCTCATGGGACAGACGCACCTGGGTGAGGACAGGAGGACACTGGGCACTAGGAGTCGTCAAGCAGAGCAGGGAAGACAGAGTCATGCAGGCTGGGCAGTCCTGGGGGCTGCTTCCCCCTTCTCAGGCCTGCAGCTGGTCACCACAAAACCTTAGGCCTCTGAAGTGTGGCCCCTCAGACCTGGAAGCCCTTTAAGATGCCCTGAGCAGATGGCATCGCTGCGTCAGAACCCTGGAGCAGAAAGGGCTAGCAAGGCTGGCAGATGGGCCCCTCCCCTCACCCTGTGGGGGCCTCTGGAACCCTGAGTATTTATTTATTTTTTTGAGATGGAGTCTTGCCCTGTCACCCAGGCTGGAGTGCAGTGGTGTGATCTTGGCTCACTGCAACCTCCATCTCCAGCGTTCAAGTGATTCTCCTGCTCCAGCCTCCTGAGTAGCTGGGATTACAGGTGTGTGCCACCACGCCCGGCTAATTTTTGTATCTTTAGTAGAGACAGGGTTTCACCATGTTGGCCAGGTCGGTCTCGAACTTCCGAGCTCAGGCAATCCGCCCACCATGGCCTCCCAAAGTGCTGGGATTCCAGGTGTGAGCCACCATGTCTGGCTGGAACCCTGAGTATTTCTGTCTTCTTCTCATTGGAGCGTCTTGTACTGGATGCTCAAGTTCTAGTGGCCTCCCCATGAACACATTTTTGCAGGATTTGGCCAAGAGCGAAGTAAAAAGAAGAGCTGGTTGTGAAAAGGCAGAAGTAGGAAGAAGCAAATGGGGATTTCAGCACTGGCCTGAGTTCTGTTCCCTAGGGCATAGGGAATTCTGTGAAGAGCAGGTGAGAACTTGGCCTGGGACTCTCAGGGAGGGACCAGAAGGCAGGAGGCCTCAGAGCAGGGCAGCCTTTTGGGCAAAGCTGCCACCTCCTGCTCGGGCCCAGCTAGGCTGAGCTGGGCTGGGCTGGATGTGGCAGGCAGGGAGATGGTGTGTTGAAATTAAAATTGGTGGAGGAATCTGAGGAATGGGGGAGGGTAGGGGAGCAGTAATTACACAGTTCTGTGAATGAGGGCTGACCTGGAGGACCTAAGCGGGCACTGGTGTGGAGGTGGGAAGGTGAGGGATTCTCATGTGCGGTGGTCAACAGTTCTGCTTGTCCAGCAACTTCTGCTTCCCTTATTCTGGACAGCACCTCACTTTTCTGAGGGGGAACTACTTCTCCCCCAGTTCCATCATGGTCCTGGTGGGGCTGTCAGCACAGGATCCAAGCCAGCCAGTAAGACTGTCTGAGAGATTTGAACCTGGAGGTCACACAAGGAGACTAGCACTGCCTCTGCCCAGAAGCAGTCTTCCTATTCCTGAAACCCCAGTCCCTCCTTTCCCAGCCTTCCTGAGGTCTTGGGATTCAACCCTTTCTTCAACTCTATGAACGAGGAGGTTTTATTTTTATTTTTATTTGAGACAGAGTCTCACTCTGTTGCCCAGGCTGGAGTGCAGTGGTGCAATCTCAGCTCACTGAAACTTCCACATCCCAGGTTTAAGCAATTCTCCTGCCTTAGCCTCCCAAGTAGCTGGGATTACAGGGGTGCACCACCACACCCAGCTAATTTTTGTATTTTTAGTAGAGACGAGGTTTCACCATGTTGGCCAGGCTGGTCTCAAATTCCTGACCTCAGGTGATCCACCTGCCTCAGCCTCCCAAAGTGCTGGGATTACAGGTGTGAGCCACCGCACCCAGCCAGAAGTTTTTAAATAAATGCTCTTTTTGGCTTAAGTTCATTAAATCCAAACTGATACCTCATGCAAAACCTGAGCTATGGTAATACTAATCCCCATTATTTACAGCATGAATACACTGAGTTCTACCATGTGCTGAGAACAGTGTGGGACACATCACACACATTAATCTAATCTAATTCTCGTTTTACAGATGCAGAAACTAGGACATAGAGATAGAGACCATGTCTATAGATCCACACTTAAAAGAGATAGAAAGGGGATTCAGGTCCAGCTTTTTTTTTTTTTTTTTTTTTTTTGAGACAGAGTCTTGCTCTGTCACCCAGGCTGGAGTGCAATATTGCGATCTCAGCTCCCTGCAACCTCTACCTCCCAGGTTCAAGCGATTCTCCTGCCTCAGCCTACCGAGTAGCTGGGATTGCAGCCGCCTGGCACCACGCCCAGCTAATTTTTTTGTATCTTTAGTAGAGACAGGTTTTCACCATGTTGGACAGGCTGGTCTCAAACTCCTGTCAGGGCCAGCTTTTTTTTTTTTTTTGAGGCAGAGTCTCGCTCTGTCACCCAGGCTAGAGGGCAGTGGCGCAATCTCGGCTCACTGCAAGCTCTGCCTCCCGGGTTCACGCCATTCTCCTGCCTCAGCCTCCTGAGTAGCTGGGACTACAGGCACCCACCACCACGCCCAGCTAATTTTTTGTATTTTTAGTAGAGACGGGGTTTCACTGTGTTAGCCAGGATGGTCTCGATCTCCTGACCTTGTGATCTGCCCACCTCGGCCTCCCGGAGTGCTGGGATTACAGGCGTGAGCCACGGCGCCCGGCCCAGGTCCAGCTTTATCTGGCTTCCAAACCTACGCTCTTTTCTTTGCTCTTTCCTCTCTTCCTTCCTTCCTTCTCTCCTTCCCTTCTTTCCTTCCTTCCCTTTCTTCTCTTTCTTTTGGAATCAGACCTCAGGGACAGATTGCTGAGTTAACCACACTCCTCATTTCCTGGCACCTGATCGCCACTGGTTCATGCGAAGTCCTTCCCTTGTTTCATGACGCACATTCTTCCCATCTCACTAAATCCCCTTCCCATGGCCCCATGATCATGGCTCACATGTGATGGGCCCTGGCCTTTCACCAACACTCACTCCAGATACTTGGTTGAGTCAAGCCTTTGGGTTTCTTTGTGTCCTTGGGGATCAAAATCCACTTAGACTTAGGAAACTTTTCAGCAGTTCCATCCATTGGCCAACCCATCAGCCCTGTTAGGGGCTCAGCTCTGGGCTGGGCTGAGATATAGAACTAGTAAGAAAGGGAAACTTCAAGAAGTTTAAAATTCCTTCCATTCAACAAATGCATATGGGGCACTGACTTCCTGTGCAGGTCCAGGATAGAAAGATGAATACAACTTTCTGGCGCCTGAGAGCCATGAGCAATTAAGCAATTACTACCTTGGGTCACAGACTGCTGTAGACGAGGTGGTGAAGAGCTCAGACAGACATGGAACCCAGCCCTGGACATGAAGCAGATGGCAGTGTTAGCCACAGAAATCACGAAGAACCACACACCTATGTAAGCACAACCGTTTCTGCTCACCCGTCTCGGCATTATGCAATCACAGTTGGCAAGACGGCTCATCGAATTTGGAGGGGAAGTTTGGAATGGCCCGACTTAAAACGCAGACTATGTGGCAAGCAGTAATAAAAACTCACTGTCGGGACAGGGGGAACACCTCAGAGAAGGAAGCAGTCATCCTTGACTTATGGAGACTCAGAGCAGGGGTCCTGTCAGACTGTTGAGTGGGACACAGATGTCCCCATCCATATATGCCTGCCCATGAACAAGTAAGCAAGGCGTCTAATATGAATCCCAATCAAAAGACACAAGTGCAGAAAGCTCTGCCCTCAGGTAGATTCATAGCTGAGCCTGCTTCCTGCATGGGCAACTCTATCTACATGAGGCCCAGGACACATGGCAGTGGGTAGTTTAGCTAACAGGGGGAATGGTCCTCCCCAGCAACCCCTCTGCTTAGCAGCTGAGAAGGCAGCAGTGAGCACTCCCCTCGCTCAGAGAGACACAAGTGTGCCCAGAATGGAATCTGCTCATGAGGGGCTGCCCTCTGGGGTAGGTCAAGGCCTCCCAAACCAGCACATCCACGTGGGAACACCTACAAAGGCTCTATAACTCAGGTCTGTGTCCCCAGCCCAGCAGTGCTGAGCAGGAGGGAGCCCACACTGGAAGTGGGATGACAACTTCCCAGACCCTCGTTCATGCAGCAGACCACAGGCGCTGCCCTGGGTTCTGATAGCAGTACCAGCTCCTCTTCAAGACCTGGGGACCCTTTAATCCAGATGGTGGGGGACAAGAGAACCATGAGACCCCTTTCTAGGGGGCCCTAACTGCTGCCCTGCTGGGCCAGGTGTCACCTTGCTGTGTCTGCTTTGATCACACCCATTGGGACACCATTTGTGGTTCCAGCTGTGCACACGTCTCACTGTGAGCCAGGAGAGTGGGAAAGGACTGGGAGGTCACTTAGTGGGCAGACTCTCAGCCTGCTCTGGCTGGAGCTGAAGAGGCGTCCTGTCGCACAGTACACAACACATACTATGCAATGCTGTCCACCCCAGCCTTGCCTTGTGGGGTCTGGGGCCTGGCAGAGAGGGGGCTTAGAACTGTGGAGAAAGCCCTGCAGAGGATGTGCACCTTCCTCTGGGCTTTGAGAGATGAGCCACCTTGGGTTAGGAAGGAGGAGTAGGAATGCTGCTCCCGGAAAAGGGATCAGGGAACAGCCGGAACGAAGATGCAGGGGTGGGAATGGGTGAGAAGTCTGGTCTGAGTGAGGGAAAGGCATTGGGAGGAGGAGTTCTGAAACACAGCAAACCACTAGGCCAATCGCCATCCCCTCCTGGTTCTTTCACTACAGCACCAGACACAGAAGCCGCGATGTTCCCCAAGGCTACATCCTTCTGGGCATCTCCTGTCTCCCTTCTCCTATCCCTCATCCCTGGTCCAAACAGCCAAGCCCCAGGATCACAGGAAACCCACGGTGGGCTATCCTTGGCCCCTGCCACTTCAGTCCCATTCCTCTGGGCCTCTTGACTCTTATCTTTGCCCTGGATGGACTTTTACATTCATGTTAAAAAAAAAATCAGTTCGGGGTGGTGGCTCACATCTGTAATCCCAGGGCTTTGGGAGGCCAAGGCAGGAGGATCACTTGAGGCCAGGAGCTCTAGACCAGTGCAGGCAACAAAGTGAGACCTCATCTCTACAACAACAACAACAAAAAAAAAATTTAGCCGGGCAGCACATGCCTGTAGTCCCAGCTACTTGGGAGGCTGAGGTGGGAAGATCACTTGAGCCCACGAGTTCGAGGCTGTAGTGAGCTATGATCTTGCCACTGCACTCCAGCCTGCACCACAGTGAAACCCTGTTTCAATAAATAAATAAATAACAAATAAAGGATGGTTGTCTCAGAGCTGAACAGGGACTGGAATGGGAAGGTCTTGGGACCCTGTGTGGGTAGGACACTTACTGACTGGGTGCCACCTTCAGGTAGGAGAGTTCCCAGGTACAGCTGCTCTGAGGCCAAGGCCTCCCATTCATTCATCCAACAAATACTTATCAAGCACCTACAATGTGCCAGGCACTGCCCTAGTCTCCGGGGGTGCACCCGTGATGAAGAGGTTTAAAACCCCTGCCACACTGGGGAGAATGTGGAGAAACTGGAATCTGTGTGCATTGCCAGTGGGTATGTAAAGTAGTATACAGCCACTGTGGAAAATGATATGGTGGTTCCCCAAGTTAAACATAGAATTACCATATGATGCAGCAATTCCACTTCTTTAGGTATAGACCCAAAAGAACTGAAAGCAGGGATTTGAACAGATATTTGCGCACCCATGTTCACAGCAGCATTATTGGTTTGTAATAGCTGAAAGGAAGAAACAACCCAAGCGCCCACGCATGGCTGAACAGATGAACATGTGGTACAGTTACACAATGGAATATTATTCAGCCGTAAAAAGGAATGAAGTTCTGACACATGCTACAACATGGATGAATCTTGAAAACATTATGCTAAGTGAAAGAACCAGACATAAAAGGACAAATACTCTATGATTCTACTTACATGAGGTGTCTAGAGTAGTCAAGTTCATAGAGACAGAAAGTAGAGCGGTGGTTGCAGGAGCTGCAGGGAGGGAAATGTTTGGTGGGTAGTGGGAGTTAGTGTTTAGTGGGTAGAGAGTTTCAGTGTGGGAAGATAAAGAAGTTCTGAAGATGAATGGTGTTGATGGTTACATGATATTGTAAATATACTTAATGTCACTGAATTGTACACTCAAAAATCATTAAAATGGTCAATTTTATGTTATATATATTTTACCACAATTAGAAACAAACAAAAAACCTTCCCCATGGAACTTACGTTCTTCTGAGTTGCCCCAGACGAGAGCTTATAACGAAGAGTAGTGTTAACTCTGCCACCTCAAAGCAGGGGTCAACAGGGGGTTCTGCAGAAGAGTCTGGAGTAGGATGGGAGGGGTCAGGAAGCAAGAGGTCACACACAGGTTCCCCTCAATCTCTGTATCCAGAACGGCTCTCCTGTTACCAATTTTGAGTGTATTCTGATAAAATTTTATTTGACAAAAAGGCTGCCACCACTAAAGAACATTTTTTTTTTCCTAAACCACTGCCTTCCTTCTCTAAAACAACCACTGACCAGGAGATGCTTCCATGAAGAGTGAGCAGGCAGCGGCCACTTTGCAAGAATCTGCATGGGCAGGGGATAGGGCCCAGAGGGCAGGGCTCTCACAGCCCCGTCACACTTCTCCCGGGCTGGAGGGTCAGTTTTCAGATTTCTGGCTCCATCTCCTCCTGGAGGGCAGGGTTCTTGGCTGAGTCACCTCTGGTCTTGCCCAGGGTGGGGTATGGAAACGGCACCTGATTTTGGCATTGGAAACCTTGGCTCCAAGTCCTGGCTGGGCCTTTTATAAGACATTTAATGTCCCAGCCTATTTTCTTAGCTGTAAAATGAGAATGACCCTGACACCACCCATCTCCCAGGATCAGACACAACACCACAGCACAGCACAGGACAGTGCTTGGCACAGAGGCGGTGCACGTACATGGGGGGCCTCAGAGTTCAGGCCTTAAGGCCCAGGAATGGGGGGCTGTGGGCCCCAGGTGTGCCCAAGAGGCCCTGGGGCGGGTCCCTGAGCCCTTGGACCTGCCCAGCCAGCCCTGCCAGTCCTGGCCAGTCCCGGCGCTCATTTGGGGCGTGGAGGGGGCACTAAGTGCACAGCCGCCCCCAGAGTAAACAGCCTGATGAGCACGGGAAAACAAGATGCTGAAATGCTTCTGAGCCACGTCATGGTTTCAGAGGCCCTGGCCCGCCAACCCCAGGAGCCTTCCTGGGCCCCACCCAGGTGATGTGACCACACCCTGTGCTGCCCCTAACCCATCTCTGCATGTGACAATTCTGTGCTTTCTATGCTGGGCTGTGACTTCTTGAAGGCGGGGACCCACCCTACTGGTCTCTACTCCCCTGACACATAGACAGGGGTCAGTAACTGCATGTTAAATCAGCGGTGATGATGATGATGGTGACAATGACAGTTGCAGCAGCTATCCAGCACATGGCCCTTGCCATGGGTGTGGCCACAATGCTAAGAATCTTCATTTAACTCTTTTAACCCTCACGGAAATCCTCGCAGGTGTGTCCTGTTGCCATGATCCTCATTTTTAATGAAGGCACTGAGGCACAGAGAGCTTAAGTACCTTGCCAAAGGTCATACAAAGTGACAGAGGCAGGGCTTGAACCCCAGTGCCTTGGTTTGCCCTTTTTATTTTTGTTTGTTTATGTATTTTTATTTTATTTTATTTTTTTGAAACAGAGTCTCACTCTATTGTCCAGGCTGGAGTACAATGGCGAGATCTTGGCTCACTGCAACCTCCACCTCCTGGGTTCATGCGATTCTCATTCCTCAGCCTCCCGAGTAGCTGGGATTACAGGCCCCCGCCACCATGTCCGGCTAATATTTGTATTTGTATTAGAGATAGGGTTTCAGCATGTTGGCCAGGCTGGTCACGAACTCCTGACCTCAAATGATCCTCCCACCTCAGCCTCCCAAAGTGCTTGGATTACAGGCATGAGCCACTGTGCCCAGCCTGTTCATTTATGTAGACAGGGTCTCACTCTGCGGCCCAGGCTGGAGTGCAGTGGTGTGATCAGGGCTTTCTGTAGCCTCGACATCCAGGGCTCATGTGATCCTCCAACCTGAGCCTCCTGCCACACTTCGCTAATTTTTTAAAAAATGTTTTGTGGAGATGAGGTCTTACTATGTTGCCCGGGCTGGTCTCTAAGTCCTGGACTCAAGCCATCTCCCTGCCTTGGCCTCCCAAAGTGCAGGGATTACAGATGTGAGCCACCACACCTGGCCTCCCTTTTAACCACTCCTCCCAACTGCCTGGACAAGGACACTTTCTCTCCTACTGACTCCTCATCCATGGTAATCATCAACTTCTCGGGAAGGGACATTAGGCGCCCTCGGGCCACCTTCATACACAGCCTCTAAGATCCCTTCTGAGGTGTACCCTGGCAGAGAGGCCATCTTGAGACTGTGTAGACCCTCCTTTGGCAGGGAACTCCGCACCACACCGGCACTCATCTCAGATGGGACCCCAGCCAGCCTCCTCAAACGTGGCCTGCTGGACATAAAGAACGGTCCCTCTCTCATCTTTGGTGGCCTTTCAGCTATATAAATTCACCTCTCCTCTGGCTAACAGCCCCTGCATCGTCACCACTGCTCTGCCCCCACACCCCCTTCCTCTTGGTGACCTGCCTGGGGAATTCCTACTTGGCTGGGATCTGAGAGCTGCACCCCACACACGGGCAGTTGGCCCAAGAAGCGGGGATGGAGAAAGGCTGCGGCCCTCTCTGTGCTAGGTCCTTGCCTCCCATGTGTGGGGGGCTCTCCTGATCTTCACACTCTAGGTCCATAAGGAACCCATGGAAAACCAGTCCCCTTGGGCCCCCACGCTCCTCCACTATGTATTTGAAGGAATCATTTTAGTGAACCCAAACATAAAATGTTACATTTTCCCTTGTAAAATGTCTTCTTTTTTCCACCCTGACAAGACTACTTTGAGTCATGACTTTGTTACCCCAAAGTCATTTATTGTTCCTCCGGGGGCTGGGTCATCTGCAGCCCAGAGAAGCCTCCCTTCAGGGGCTTTATTTGTTATTTTTTTGAGATGGAGTCTCACTCTCATTGCCCAGGCTGGAGTGCAATGGCCCGATCTCGGCTCACCACAATCTTCGCCTCCCGGGTTCAAGCGATTCTCCTGCCTCAGTCTCCCGAGTAGCTGGGATTACAGGTATGCACCACCAGACCTGGCTAATTTTGTATTTTTAGTAGAGAGGGGTTTCACCATGTTGGCCAGGCTGGTCTTGAACTCCCGACCTCAGGCAATCCGCCCACCTCGGCCTCCCAAAGTGCTGGGATTACAGGCGTGAGCCACTGCGGGGCTTTATTTAAAAAAAAAGAAAAGAGAAAAAACACATTGCTCAGCAAGTTTCTCTTCTCTGTCTTGAAATTTAGGACTAATAAATGGATTTGTCTCTGGTCATGCCACCTCTCTCCAGAAGTGCTGCTTTGGGGGCTCTGGCCAACCTGGATGACCACCCGTGGGGAACGTGACCACCTATGGGGAATGTGACCACCTATGGGGAATGTGACAAGTGGGTCGTTTTCTAGGACAGAGTTGAGAGAGCTCTATTTTACATTTTCTCTACTGTTAGGGGCTTCATTTCACTCTTAATGATCTTTGTTCCACTTTTTTTTTTCTGCCAGTGCGAGGACTATTCTCAAGGGAAGTAGAATTGGAAACAAAATGGGAATTGTGCACTTTTTTGTTCTCTCTACTCTGCGTCTTCGCCTAGCCAAGGGGAGTCGCTGCCTTGTCCATCCTCTTGCTCCAAACAGACCAATAAGGAAGCAAACAAACAACTTTGGTGCTGACCAGGATTCCTTTACAATCGTTGCTAATTCTAGACTTCGGTCCTTCTGGACATTCTGACATACCCATGGTATATCACAGCCAAGGCATCAGGCAGTGTGAAAACCCAGCAGGTTCATTGAAAACCTACACTCATCTGTTCTCCTTGGCTGCTGCCTGCCCCCTTCCTCCCTGTTAAAATCATTTGCGATTTCATCATCAAAATCTAATTTCCACTAGGTGGAATGCTTATGCCTGGCAGGTTTTCCTCTACCCCTCACATTATTCTAATCCCACTGAAATAATAATTCCTTTAGGCAGCTTGTTTGAGACCACCATTTTGATCAAGCCCTACTCCATTCTCACCTTGGGGACATGTCACAGAGTGGTTTGTCTAAAATCTTTTCCTAGAACTTTGATATTGTTATTTTAGGTTATTATTGTGATTTCATGTTATCCTCCCCCTTTGGGAGAAATGGTTTCATCATTTTGTAATTAAATTAGATTTGCAAAATGTCAACAATAGGATGTGCAATGCATTACACGTGCATTACGTAGTAATCTATTGTCAAGACAGAGACCTCCTGGTGAGGTGACAGAGCCCTGGGCCCCACTGCCTTCTACTAGACTGTTGCTTTCTCAGATGGTGAGGAATAAATCATCCTTATCTAAGAATCCTTGTCTAAGAAATACCTGGCTTTTCTTTGAGATCCCCTCACTGATTGAAGCACCCCTGCAGTCACTCAGGGTGATTCACAGAAGCAGATCTGGGGACCACGTGGCCAGGGAGCGGGGAGGAATCAGGCTACCAAAGAAACAGAGACCTGGCCCTGCCTCGGCAAGTGGGCTGCCCTGGCTCAGGCCACGTAGCGAAGCAGGCAGAATTTGTCCTCAAGCCCACACCTGCCTACCCCTCCGCCACTGCTCCACAAACTGCACCCCTAGCCCAAATCTGAGTTGCTGTGTCCTGTCCCATGGCTACTTAGGCCATCCCACCAGGCCTGCCATCCCCAGGAAGTATCCAGCTCAGAGTCCTCTCTCCACACCTGTCTCCAAGTGTCAGCAAGCTTTCAGACTGGAAAGGATTTATTCACAAACTCATGTGGGTGAACAAAGGAGTCCAACAGTAAGGGAGACATTTTCAGCTGTGAGGCCAACTAGGGCTGTGTGGAGAGGACTTGCCCCCTGAACCTGAGATCACAGTGACCTTGGTCTCCAAGGTCCTGTGAGAAGCATGGCCGGCCCAAGTCAGAGCCACTCAACAGCATCTTATTCATCCAGAGTCACTGAGGTTCCCATCAATTACATTTTCTGAAAATGAAACTTGAATTGCCAAAACACTATTTTAACCTTTGAAAATAAATCTTCCTAAAAGGTGGCCCATAGTCCCTAATGACTTAAAACCTCTCCTTTTCCCACTGAAGTGGTCATCATTATCCCTATGGAATGGGACAATAATGTGATTGTGTTTCCATGTGCTGTTTAATTACAACCTTCCTTACAGCCTTCACTTTCCTGTTATCTACAAGTCTCTCTCTAAAAACCACCTTCCACCAGCCACCCTTCCAGGCTGTTTCTTTTGCAGAGCGTTGGGAAATCAGACAGCACTCCTGTTAGGACAGTGTGCTCCACAGATGTCAGCGAAGCTTGAGGCCCACAGAGAAATAAGGCACTTGGTTCAGACGCAGGGATTTTGATTAAGCTATTTCTGAGGGTCTTCTTTCCAATACCTTCCAGTTCACGGCTAAAATCCAAAGGCAGATGGGGCCAAGACTCACTTGCACGTGGAATGCTCCTTGAATCTATTTCTCATGGTCTCTGACTGGTAAGATGTTTCTGTCGTCGTGTCACTGTCAGGCAGGAGTTCCAGGGCTTGCTCTGCTTCTATTTGTTATGTGTGGCCCTGCTAGATGAGCAGCGTTGGTGAAACCCCTAGACCTGAGAGGTCCCATTAAGAGGGATGAGATCAAGAGAGGTGAGATGTGCAGCCTGTGTCCCTGACCCTGACCTGGCATCCTTCTCTTACGTGTCTAGTGTGTTCTATAGACTTCAACCTCCTGACACAGCATCTGTGGCCATGGCCATTTTACAGCATGACCAACGGAGCAGTGAGAGTCTGTGGAAAGAGCAGAGCCCCTCAGGGAGACCACTTGGATGAGCTCATCATGTGCTAGCTCTTCAAGGAACCCGGGTTGCAGCGTGTGGGCGGTACAGTAACGGGCAGCCTGGGCTGTGTTTGGAGCTGCTCTGAGTTGGGAAGGGCTGGCTGTCACAGCTGGGGCAAAGATGCAGCCAGGATCTCACTCTATGTTGCTCACCTGGTGGGTTGTGACTCGCTACTGGGTCATGAAATCAATTTAGTGGGTCACAACCAGCCTTTCTCTTTTAAAATAAACAGAATAGGACAGGTGCAGTGGCTTATGCCTGTAATCCCAGCACTTTGGGAGGCCGAGGAGGGCGGATCATGAGGTCAGGAGATCAAGACCATCCTGGCTAACACGGTGAAACCCTGTCTCTATTAAAAATACAAAAAAAAAAATTAGCTGGGTGTGGTGGCAGGCACCTGTAGTCCCAGCTACTCAGGAGACTGAGGCAGGAAAATGGCGTGAACCTGGGAGGCAGAGCTTGCAGTGAGCCGAGATCACGCCGCTGCACTCCGGCCTGGGCGACAGAGCGAGACTCCGTCTCAAAAAATAAATAAATAAATAAATTAATTAATTAATTAAACAGAATAATATCCAAGCACATCACATGTAGTCAGGGTGAATATTGTTTTGACAAAACTTTTGCGGCTGGGTGCAGTGGCTCACGCCTGTAATCCCAGCACTTTGGGAGGCCGAGGCAGGCAGATCACGAGGTCAGGAGATCGAGACCATCCTGGCTAACACAGTGAAACCCCGTCTGTACTAAAAATACAAAAAAAAAATTAGCCAGGCGTGGTGACGGGCACCTGTAGTCCCAGCTACTCGGGAGGCTGAGGCAGAAGAATGGTGTGAACCCGGGAGGCGGAGCTTGCAGTGAGCCAAGATCACGCCACTGCACTCCAGCCTGGGTGACAGAGCAAGACTCTGCCTCAAAAAAAAAAAACAAAAAACTTTTGCTTCAGTGCTATGTATCCATACATTGAGGTGTGTCCTGGTTGGGACAGGAGATATCTTTCTCACCATAAGCAGTGGTCGAAGAAGTCGGAAATACAGTGGTTACACGCACATCCATCCTGCAGTTGATCTTCCTAAGACCCATCCCTGCCACCTTACCCTCAGTTGGGAAGCCAAATGGAATTTGTTCAGGGCCCTAGAACTAGCCTCACCTGGAAGGGACAGAGGAGTCTGGGAAGCCTTCTTGGAGGAGGTGGGGCTTGCTGTGGTGGGAGCAGGAAGAGGGACACAGGGCAGAAGGGAGGGCAGGGGCAATGGTCCCAAGGTGGGAAGAGCAGGAAGAAGGAAGCCTGGAGAGGCCTGGGAGGGGCAGTACTAGACACCGCCTTCTCATGCAGGCAGAATGAGGGCTGAGGCCAGGGTTAGGGGGAGAAAGAAAGCCCATTTGGTTTCGATGTGGAAACAGCCAAGTAATCTTCTACTTGATGCCTGCTTTTGCAGATGGTTGGAATCATCCTTAGTTAAGAACCAAGGCCTCCTCCTCCTTTATTCCAAATCCCTTTGGGGAGCACTTGGTAGTGGAGCAGTCAGGTGGGGTATCAGCGTAACATCCCTAGCTCTCACCAACCCAGAGAATACAACTTCATAGTGCCTGCTTTCCTTTTTTCAGTTTAAATTACAATTTTAAGGTGGGGTGTCGAGGTTCACCCCTGTAATCCCAGCACTTTGGGATGCCAAGGGAGGATCGCTTGAGCCCAGGAGTTTGAGACCAGCCTGGGCAATATAGGGAGACCCCCATCTCTCAAAAAAAAAAAAAAAAAACAATTAGCTGGGTGTGGTGGCACACACCTGTGGTCCCAGCTACTTGGGAGGCTGAGGTGGGAGGATTATGTGAGCCCAGGAGGTCAAAGCTGCAATGAGCCATGATCACAGCACTGCACTCCAGCGTGGGTGACAGAGTAAGACCTTGTCTCAAAAAAAAATTCAATTTTAATTCATTAAAATGAAAAAATCTAGTTCCTCAGTCACACTGGACACATCTCAAATGTTCAATAGCCACATGTGGCCAGTAGCTACTTCATGGAACAGCACAGAGAACATTACTATCATCATGGTAAATTCTAGTGGGCAGTGATGTTCCAGAACAACAAAATGAATAATTTATTCATTCCTTCAGGAATGCAACGTCTTTCATTACTTCTATGACACCTGAAATTCTAAATGCAAATGCTTCTGAGAGAGGCACTGGAATGACTTAAGTTCTTACCAAATAGTAACTGGTTGATGTCAAGGGTCCAAAGAAAGCCACCATCTACGGAAACCATCTACCTGAGGCTGAGTCTGTGTGACACATGGGGGCTGCAGGGATGTCGGACGGTCAGATACTGTCCCTAACCGGAGGTGCTGTCTGAGAATGCTGATGGATAAGGGTTAAGCACCTCCGTCAAGGAGTGTGGAAAATTCTGTGACCTGTGAAGAAAGAAAATGACCCAAAGTTATTATTCATCTTCAGATGAGGGGACAGTTTATTTTCCAACAGTCCTCAGCAGGGGTTATTGCATGAGAAACAAGCTCTTCTCTATTTCTAGGTAAGGCAGAATAAGAAGTGGACACACAAGGAGGCTGGGTGTGGGGCTCACGCCTATAGTTCCAACACTTTGGGAAGTTAAGGCAGGAGGATGGCTTAAGCCCAGAAGTTGAAAGCTACAGTGAGCTATGATCGCACCACTGCACTCTAGCCTGGGTGACAGAGCAAGACCCAGTCTATTAAAAAAAAAAAAAAAAATGGACGCAGGCCTTTGCAGAGGAGGATGCTTGTGAACTTGGCCCTCCTCTGCCCTCTACATTTTACTCAATGACCAAGCCCATGGCTTTATCCATCTCCTCCGCACCAACATCTCCCAGAACCATAGTACCGACCTAGGCCTAGAGATCTAAATACTAACTTATCCTCACCAGGAGCCCAGAAGGAATTGTCACAATCTCTGTGCCCTGCCCCCACCACTTCTCTTCCTGTAGTCCCTACCCTGGCTCATCCTCCACCACACTTGTCCAAGTCAGCACCTGTGAGTCACCCCGGGCTTCTCCTCCTTCCTCCCTCCCCTGTGCAAAGTCACCATGTCTTGGCCACCTCTCCTGTCTGCCTCAAGTCAGCCCTGCTCTCCTCCTCGCCAGCCCTGCCCCAGCTGCGTCCTCCTCCTGCCACACCTGCTCTCTGGCAGGGGCTGCCTGCTGGCTTCCCTGCTTCCAGTCATGGCCACCTCCAGCCCGGTGGCACTGAACCACAGATGAGCAACAGAATGACCTGGGGAGGCATTTAAAATCTAGATCCTGACTCAGTTGATCTGGCCGGGTCAAGCATGTGTATTTTTGCAAAAGTGCCCCAGGTGATTCTGACACATACTCCTAGTTAAGAACCACAGTTACGGCCGCCTCTTCCTCATCGTTATTAATAACAAGAGAAACAACAATTGACATTTTTTGTGCACTTACGTGCACTGCCTCATGTAATCTTCATGACAATGCTATGAGACAGGAGCTGTCTTCTACTCCCATTTTACAGTTGTTGAAACTGAGGCATAGAAAGTCTCATGGCTAGTGAGGGGCAGGACCAGCTCATGACCAGCCTGACTTCTAACCACTGTGCTCTCCATACCCCTTTATAAAGCCGAAATTCATATGTGGCTACCCTCCTCACACCATTTCCTGATAGTTCTAGAAAAAAAAAAAAAGCAGTGTGGGGACACATTTATGATTTCCCTCTCCACCCAACCTCCCACCAATAGCTTCTTAATGCTAAAAGAAGTCTCTTGATCAGGGTAGTGGGGACATAGTGAATACCTATGTAAAAATTCACTGAGATGTATGCTTAGGATTTGTGACTTTATGTTTGTTATTCCCCAATAAGAAAAGATCCTTTAAAAAGTCACTTAAAAAAAAAAAGAACCTAGCAAATCTGAAACAGAGAAAAATATGCATCTGCTAAAGAAACTGGGGAAAGGCCATAAAAATGCCAGCAACTGTGAAGAATTCTTTCTGGTGCCGGGCGCAGTGGCTCACGCCTATAATCCCAGCACTTTGGGAGGCTGAGGCGGGTCGATCACGAGGTCAGATCGAGACCACGGTGAAACCCCGTCTCTACTAAAAATACAAAAAAAAATTAGCCGAGCACGGTGGTGGGCGCCTGTAGTCCCAGCTACTCAGGAGGCTGAGGCAGAAGAATGGCGTGAACCCGGGAGGCGGATCTTGCAGTGAGCAGAGATCGCGCCACTGCACTCCAGCCTGGGTGACAGAGCAAGACTCCGTCTCAAAAAAAAAAAAAAAGATTTCTTTCTGGCAATAACACAGGTAAGAACAGGCTAGGAAAAGATCCCCAGAGCTAACCCGCAGGAAATGCTCGAAAGAAACCAGGCTGGGAGAGGGCATTGGCTAGAGGCAGGGCTCCGGGCATGACTGACAGGAAACCCCAACACAGTGGGCTTGATGGCAGTCGGCAGTCGGGCACAGGCCAAGAGCCATAGCAGTAACAGCAGCAGCGACACAGGGACTCTGAGGGCCCACAGGACTGTCTCTGGGCCAGGGACTGGGGGCTGCCCCAGGTGGAGGTCAATGACAGTGAGTTAACTCCTTAACTTTCACAATTCACAAAAATACTACAGATTCCATCTAGATTAATATTTATTTTATTTTTTGGAAACAGGGTTTCACTACGTAGCCCAGGCTGGAGTGCAGTGGCTAGTCACAGGTGCAATCGCAACGCACTACAGCCTTCAGCTCCTAGGCCTGACCATTCCTCCTGCCTCCGCCTCCCAGGTAGCTGGGACTCCAGGTGCACACCACTGTGCCCAGCTAGATTAAGATTCAAATTAAAAAAAAAAAAAACTCACTAAAATATTGAGATAATTTGTGTGAATATATTAATATAAATTCTGTAGCAGAAGTATTCCTGAAACTGATATAAAGACAGAAACAATGCCTATAATCCCAGTATTTTGGGAGGCCAAGGAGGGCAGATCACTTGAGCTCAGGAGTTCAACACAAGACTGGCCAACATGGTGAAACCTAGTCTCTACTACAAAATTACAAAAACTAGCCAGTGTGGTGGGGCATGCCTGTAATCCTGGCTACTCGGCAGGCTAAGGCAGGATAATCACTTGAACACAGGAGGCAGAGGTTTCAGTGAGCTGAAATCGTGCCACTGCACTCCAGCCTGAGTGACAGAGCAAGACTCTGTCTCAAAAAAAAAAAAAAAAAAAAGACAGAAACCAGCCCAGTCCTAGTGATCCAAATACCAGTGACTTATCCGGCCAGGAGCCTCCACACAACAATCCCAAAGGGAATTGTCACGATCTCTGCACCCCACCCCCACCACTCCCCTTCCTATAGTCCCAATCCTGGCTCATCCTCTACCTGCTCACACCCTGCCCTCCTCCAGGTCAGCACCTGTGAGTCACCCCGGGCTCCTCCTCCTTCCTCCCTCTCCCACCCAAGGTCACCACATCTTGGTCCCCTCTCTCATCTGCCTTGAGTTGGCCCCGCTCGCCTCCTCTCTAGCCCTGCCCCACCTTCGGCCTCATCCTGCCACATCTGCACTCTGGCAGGGGCCGCCTCCCTGCTGGCCTCCCTGCTTCGAGTCATGGCCACCTCTAGCCTCATGGTTTGGAAAGCCTATACAGACTACCTTGATTACATGGATATTTTAGATTCATGAATGCTTTAAAAATGAACAAGACTAAATGACAAGTGATAATCTAGGATAAAATATTTGTAATATATGAGAATTGGGCAAGGTGGCTCACACCTGTAATCCCAGCGACTGGGCAGGCTAAGGCAGGAGTATAACTTGAGGCCAGATGTTTGAGGCCAGCCTCGGCAACATAGTGAAACCCTCATCTCCAAAAAAAAAAAAAAAACCACACACACACACACACACGTAATATATGACAGACAAGGAGTTAATAGCCTGAATACATCTTTAAAATAAATAAGAAAAAAATAATATACCACACTAAATAATAATAATAAACTACACAAATGAAGTGGGAAAAATGGAGAAATATATCAATAGAAAACAGAAAACTGACTGGGCTCGGTGGCTCACGCCTGTAATCCCAACACTTTGGGAGGCCGAGGTGGGCGGATTGCTTGGGCTCAGGAACTTGAGACCAGCCTGGCCAACACGGCAAAACCCTGTCTCTACTTAAAATACAAAAACTAGCTGGGTATGGTGGCATGCGCCTATAGTCCCAGTTACTTGGGAAGCTGAGGTGGGGGATCACCTGAGCCCAGGAGGTTGAGGCTGCAGTGAGCTGTGATCACGCCACTGCACTCCAGCCTGGGCAACAGAGCAAGACCCTGCCTCAAAAAAAAAAAAAAAGAAAGAAAGAAAAAGAAAAGAAAACTAGATAAAGCACATAAGCAGATAATTCATCAGAAAGAATTACCAACGGCTGGCCTGTAAAAGATTCCAAGTAATAAAAAAAGAAAAGGAAAAGGAAAGCAAACTAAAGCAACAATGATATACTATTTGTTTTTGCTTATCAAATTTGCAAAATTTTCAAAAATGCTAATCCCCAGTGTTGGGAAGGACATAGTGAAGGAGGCATTCTCATAGGATTGGTGACGAGAGCCTAAGTTGATACATCCTTCCTGGAAGGCAATTTGACAATATGTACCAAATCCTTGAAAGTGTGCATACTCCTTGATCTACTCTATTTAACTTTTTAAATTAAAAAAAAAACATTAAAGTATTGAGATAGTTTGTTTGAATATATTAATATAAACTCTGTAGCAGAAGTCTTTCTGAAACTGACATAAAGACAGAAACCATGCCTATAATCCCAGCACTTTGGGAGGCCGAGGAGGATGAATTACTTGAGCTCAGGAGTTCAAGACAAGCCTGGCCAACATGGTGAAACCCTGTCTCTACTAAAAAATACAAAAGTTAGCCAATGTGGTGGTGCATGCCTGTAATCTCAGCTACTTGGGAGGCTAAAGCAGTAGATCCCCTTCTACTTAAGGGGATGAAAATAAGGATGTGGCTGGGGTTGGTGGTTCACACCTATAGTCCCAGCACTTTGTGAGGCCGAGGCAGGTGGATCACCTGAGGTCAGGAGTTCAAGACCAGCCTGACCAACATGGTGACACCCTGTCTCTATTAAAAATACAAAAACATTATTAAAAATACAAAAACATTAGCCAGGCATGGTGGCACATACCTGTAACTCTGGCTACTCAGGAGGCTGAGGCAGGAGAATCGCTTAAGCCCAGGAGATGGAGGTTGCAGTGAGCCAAGATCTCCCCATTGCACCCCAGCCTGAGCAGCAAGAGCAAAACTCCATCTCATAAAAAGAATAATGATAATAATAATAAGGATGTGCACAGAGTCAGAATTATATATAATGGCCACAATTGTTAATAACCTAAAGTGGCAATAAGAAGGGATTCGTTAAATCATGGTAAATTCATAGTGAAATATAAGCAATCAATAAAAATTTCATTGACAAGAAAAAATGTTCACAATGTATTGCTAAGTATAAAAAGCGAGTCATAGAACAGACGTACAGTATGAACCCATTTATGTAATAAAATATATATGCACAGAAAAAATATCTCAAAGGATATAACCAAAACCATAGCAATGTGTATCTCTGACAAATATTAGCATGATTTTTAATTTTCTTTTTCTGTTTCCTACTTCTCTTGTAAGAAACATGGCAGTGTGCACTGGCAGAAACCCCGCAGGTAATGCAGACCCCACCATACCCCCACCTTTCCATCTACCTGGTGGGGTTCCCTGTCCAGAGCTGCCCTGTAGCTCTGAGCATTGATACCCTTTGTATGAGACATAAATGCTATTTCTTGTGCTGCTGTTTTAACTTTTCAAGCTTAATCTTGCCTCCTCAATTTTCTGTGGTAAGACTGGGTAAGGTTTGTGTCTCACATTTCTTGTGTGTTCTTCACACTGCCTACTACATAGCAAGTTCACAGCAAACAGCCTAAGAAAGAATGTGTCACTTCTGTGCCCAAGATCTCGTGGGCTGGCTGGCCCCACAGGTGTGGCATCTGAAAGAGCTCAGTTCTAGGCCAGCTTGAGGCTGCATGTTGTGGGCTACCTGTCAATCTAGTTCTATGAAGATGCCTATTGTCCTGCTAATTACTGTAGAGTGATGGGGCTGCTTGTTTAAAGCATAGGTTATTGCCCTCACACCCAGAGGCAAAGCCAATCCTGTGGCATCCTGTAATTAATGAGCCCATAGCATTTCTTCCTGCCTCTAGTGCAAAGTTGGCTTTGATCCAAGGGAGCACTTCCCCTCCATCTACAACTTCACATCTTTGCTGTTGGAGGCCTCTTCTGAGAAAGTACCTCCTTTCTTAAACTAGGGGGCTGATCAGAATAGCCCTATGTCCCTGGTGTTCAAAGTCAGCTTCACCAGCTCCCCCTTGTCCTTCTGAGTGATAGAGTATGCTCTTAAGTCCAAGCAAATCTACTATTCAACCAGCTCAGTTTATAGGCCCAGAGGCCAAAAGAACCCTAGAGACCACTGCAGGGGTGACAGACGGTTTGTTCATTCAAATTCAAAAAGTAAATGTTTATAGTTGTCGATAATCTCTGCAATCAGCACTCACTTCAGTTAAATCCTCTGTAGAAAAATGAGTTAAATCCTCTGGAGAGGGAGTCAGAATCAGGGAGAGGCCAGACAACTGCCTCTTTTTCTCCTTGTGTATGTGTGAATGTGTCTGGTGCTCACAAGGTTCTTGAAGGAGTGGACGGAGGAGAGAAGTCCTGAAGTCTTTGCCAAGAGCACATGTGAGAGGCTTTATGGAGGCCAAGCCCAGACTTCCATCATGGGGACCTTGGCCAAGGTACTTCACAGCTCTGTGCCTCAGCTTCCTCATCTGTAAAATGGGATGATCATAGAGGACCTGCCTCACAGAGTGGTTGTTAATGGATGTTAAGCACGTAGAACACTGCCCAGCCCAAGGTGAACAGGACACAAGTATTTGCCACTGTTAACAAAAGCAGAGGGAGCCTTCTGAAAATGTCATCTTTTGAGTCCCCTGAGCACTCTCTTGCTCTCTCTGTGAAGAAAGATTCCACACAGCCTGGCATGAGAGCAAGCTCCCTTCCCAGGTGCTTTAGAAGCCAAAGAAGTGGCTGTAGCTGAGCTGGAAGACAGCTACTGGCCACAGAACATTCCTTTGGAAACTCTTCTCCAAGCAGCCCACCAAGGGTCTTGGGTGTTGAGAGAGCCCAGCCAGCCATGACGGCTGCCAGAGGCCTAAAACGAGGGTTGTGCTGCGGTTTCAATGTTTCTCCCAGAAAGCATGTGTTGGAAACTTTATTCCCAATGCAAGTGCTGGGATGTGGGGCCTGAGAAGTGATCAGGCCATGGGGCAGAGTGAATGAATGCTATTATCATGGGAGTGGGTTCCTCACAAAAGGACAAGTTTGGCTCCCTTTTCTCTCTTCCACTCTTTTCCCCTTTCCACCTTCCACCATGGGCTGACGCAGCAAAGCCCCTCGATCTTGGACTTCCTAGCCTCTAGA
Organism: Pan paniscus; assembly: GCF_029289425.2. Taxonomy (NCBI): domain Eukaryota; kingdom Metazoa; phylum Chordata; class Mammalia; order Primates; family Hominidae; genus Pan; species Pan paniscus. The sequence continues at coordinate 56,405,818 of NC_073261.2, read as the reverse complement.
ACTGTAGGAAGTAAATCTCTGCTCATTATAAATTGCCCAGTCTGTGGTATTCTGTAATAGCAGCACAAAATGGACTAATACAGGGTGTTTGAGAGGAATCCCACACTGGCTTACGGGAGGGCCATCTGCCACAAACGGAGTCTTCTAAGGGTGAGGGTTGGCCAAGGCTCCAATTCTTGGAGGAAAGGTTTCTTTTCTGTAGCCTGAGAGTCTGAGATAGAAAAGCAGAAGAGGAATAGGAACCAACTCCAGATGGAGTCCTTGTTTTTAAGAGGTGGGGTAAGCCAGGCGCGGTGGCTCATGCCTGTAATCCCAGCACTTTGGGAGGCCGAGGCGGGCGGATGATGAGGTCAGGAGATCCAGACCATCCTGGCCAACATGGTAAAACCCCGTCTCTACTAAAATACAAAAAATTAGCCAGGTGCGGTGGTGCGCACCTGTAGTCCCAGCTACTCAGCAGGCTGAGGCAGGGGAATCGCTTGAACCTAGGAGGTAGATGTTGCAGTGAGCTGAGATCGTGCCACTGTACTCCAGCCTGGCAACACAGCAAAACTCCATCTCAAAAAAAAAAAAAAAAAAAAAGAAGTGGGGTAATTGAGTGCTAGTCAGTTGGTCTCATGGCAGGACACTACTTCAGACACATCAGTATTTGGTAAGAAGATAGACTACCTGAGTCATTAAGAAACTTTCATTTTCTTATATGGTAGAATCTGTTCTTCCCTCTGAACCTAGACTTTCTGAAAGGAAGTTAAACCTCTTCTCGTCTCCTGCTCTATCTCCTCACCTAAGCCTCAGCATTTTCTTGTTCAATCAACAAACATCTTGGTTCCAGGCACTTGAACCAGCCTTGGGCCTCAGGTGAATTGATGTCACTGGTCCCCGTCTGTTGTTACCTGCTCACTGGGGCTCAGAATGCCACTGCCTTTTGTCTATTTTGTTAAATGCTGTACCCCCAGTGTTTAGAATAGTGCCTGGCTCACAGTATGTGCTCAGCAAATAGCTGTTAAATGAATGCATGAAGATGTTGCAGTGTCCATCGCCCTCCCTCAAGCCCATGCCACCCTCACACAGAGAGGTTCCACTGTGGTTTCTTATTATTATTATTATTTTGAGTCAGGGTCTCATTCTGTTTCCCAAGCTGGAGTGCAGTGGCAATCGCAGCTCATTGCAGCCTGGACCTCCAGGGCTCAAGCAATCCTCCCACCTCAGCCTCCTGAGTAGCTGGGACTACAGGCACAAGCTACTATACTCTGCTAATTTTTAAACTTTTTGTGGAGACGGGGTTTCCCTATGTTTCCCAGGCTGGTCTTGAACTCCTGGGCTCAGGCAATCTTCCCACCTTGGCCTCCTAAAGTGCTGGGATTATAGGAGTGAGCCACCATGTGCACCCAGCCTGTGGTTTCTTTTATCAATGTTTTTGTTCCACTTCTACATCCACTTTTATCTAATTCTGTTGTCTTCTTGACACGCATGCCAAATTGTCAATTTTATTTGTCTTAAATGTATTTATTAAAGTTACAGATTTTCTTGTTTTCTAATTCATTAACTTCTTTTATCTTAATTTCCTCCAGTTCCTTCTTGTCAGTTTATTTTTTGTTGTCTTGCTTCTTGAGTGTCCAACTTGCTCAGTTAAATTCTATCTGGTTTAATAATAAAGCATTTAATTCCAAGCATTTTTCTTTGAGAATAGCTGAGCCACATTTAGTAAACTTTGTAGTGTCTTCAACATCCTTAATTTCTCCATAGCTTGTGACTGCATGTACAGAATGACAATCTATCCCACTACCCACCCCCAAACTTCACTAGCCATTCTCCTGTTCTTTGAGAGGGAAATTCGCATCTACTCATTGTTTATAAAAAGCTTTTTGTAAATACACCTTCAAGCCACTTCCCTTCAACCCAGATACCACCCACCCCTCAGCCCCTGTTACATAGAGACTCAGGAGCCATGGGGGAGAGCCATGTGCTGGGCACTGTCTGCCCTTCGATAGCCCAGGGTTTCTCAATGTCAGCACTATTGACACTTTGAGCTGGATAATTCTTTGTGGCCAGGCTGTCCTGTGCATTGTAGGATGTTTGGCAGCATCCTGGCCTCTTTCTACCCACTAGATGCCAGTAGAATATGTGCACATGCACATGCCCATGCCCATGTGCGCACACACACATACACCCCAAGTTGTGACGACTAAAAATATCTCCAGACATTGCCAGATGTCCTGTGCTGGGGCTGGGGGGTAAAACTGTCCCTGTTTGAGAACCACTGATACAGTCCTATAAAAGCCACAGCCATAGAGAAGCCAGGACACACAATCTTACCTCCCACCTCCGCAAAGGTCTGGGAGGACCAAGGCCTGGAGGTCCCACAGTGGGGCCCCCTATGGTTAGGTGTAGGAGCTGCAAATGAGGAGGCAAAGGAGGCCAATTCTGTTTCCTTAGGTGGGTATAAATTTTCCCTCTTGCAGATGGAAAGAAAATGGGATCTAGGTGGCTTCTAGCTGGGAGGTAACTTCAAACTTAGGAGACCAAGAGGGTACAGGGGCAGGCTTCTCCAGCACCCAGTGGCCTTGGCCTCGGTTAGAGGGCATAAGAGGACACCAAGACTCATGGGAGCCCAGTCCAGTCCAGAGGGGAGAGGGCCAGATAGGATTCAGAGCTGAAGCCCTGGCCAAAGCAGAGAGAACACCCTTACTTCATAGAGCCTCAGGGTACAAGAACATCAGCAGCCCCTCTGTTCTCAGGAAGCAAGTGGGATCTGTACTTGGTCATAAAAAGAAGCCCATTACCCTTTACATAAAATAACATCCTGATCATTTAGCGCTATTAATGTATAAAATGCACATACCCTTGACCTAGCAGGTACATTGCTATGAGTGTATTTTATGGCTATACCAGCACAAGTGCTCGGGGTCTACAGAGGGGCTGTGGCATACTAATCCAGAGTGCAGCCTTGGGTTGGGGCCTGGCTGCCTGGGTTCAAGTCCCAGATCTACCACCTACCAGGTATGTGATCTTGGGAAAGTTATTGACCTCTTTGCAACAGAGTTCCTTCATTGTGACATACAGGCAGTAAAAGGACCTATCTCTTGGGCTGCTACAAAGATTATGTAACTTACCATATTCCAACAACATAGTCTGTGGTCAATAAATGCTAGCTAAAAATCTGGGAATTTAAATGCCAATCATTGAGGTTAAGAGTTCTAGACCAGGCAATAAGAGTGAAACTCCGTCTCGGATGAGAGCTCGACTGTGTGGTAGATAGAGCTCCCTCTCCCCTCTCCCCTCTCCCCTCCCCCCTCCCCCCTCTCCCCTCCCCCCTCTCCCCTCTCCCCTCTCCCCTCTTTCCACGGTCTCCCTCTGATGCCGAGCCGAAGCTGGACGGTACTGCTGCCATCTCAGCTCACTGCAACCTCCCTGCCCGATTCTCCTGCCTCAGCCTGCCAAGTGCCTGCGATTGCAGGCGTGCGCCGCCACGCCTGACGGGTTTTCGTATTTTTTTGGTGGAGACGGGGTTTCGATGTGTCGGCTGGGCTGGTCTCCAGCTCCTAACCGCGAGTGATCCGCCAGCCTCGGCCTCCTGAGGTGCCGGGATTGCAGACGGAGTCTCGTTAACTCAGTGCTCAATGGCGTCCAGGCTGGAGTGCAGTGGCGTGATCTCGGCTCGCTACAACCACCTCCCAGCCGCCTGCCTTGGCCTCCCTAAGTGCCGAGATTGCAGCCTCTGCCTGGCAGCCACCCCGTCTGGGAAGTGAGAAGCGTCTCCGCCTGACTGCCCATCGTCTGGGATGTGAGGAGCCCCTCTGCCTGGCTGCCCAGTCTGGAAAGTGAGGAGCGTCTCTGCCCAGCCGCCATCCCATCTAGGAAGTGAGGAGCGCCTCTTCCCGGCCGCCATCACATCTGGGAAGTGAGGAGCGTCTCTGCCCGGTCGCCCATCGTCTGAGATGTGGGGAGCACCTCTGCCCTGCCGCCCCGTCCGGGATGTGAGGAGTGTCTCTGCCCGGCCGCCCTGTCTGAGAAGTGAGGAGACCCTCTGCATGGCAATCGCCCCGTCTGAGAAGTGAGGAGCCCCTCCGCCCGGCAGCCACCCCGTCTGAGAAGTGAGGAGCGTCCTCCCTCCTCGTCTGGGAGGGAGGTGGGGGGGTCAGCCCCCCGCCCGGCCAGCTGCCCCGTCCGGGAGGTGAGGGGCACCTCTGCCCGGCCGCCCCTACTGGGAAGTGAGGAGCCCCTCTGCCCGGCCAGCCGCCCCGTCCGGGAGGGAGGTGGGGGGGGTCAGCCCCCCTCCCGGCCAGCCGCCACATCCGGGAGGGAGGTGGGGGGGTCAGCCCCCCGCCCGGCCAGCCGCCCCGTCCGGGAGGGAGGTGGGGGGATCAGCCCCCCGCCTGGCCAGCCGCCCCGTCCGGGAGGGAGGTGGGGGGATCAGCCCCCTGCCCGGCCAGCCGCCCTGTCCAGGAGGTGGGGGGGGCGCCTCTGCCCGGCCGCCCCTACTGGGAAGTGAGGAGCCCCTCTGCCCGGCCAGCCGCTCTGTCTGGGAGGGAGGTGGGGGGGGTCAGCCCCCGGCCCGGCCAGCCGCCCCGTCCGGGAGGGAGGTGGGGGGGTTAGCCCCCCGCCTGGCCAGCCGCCCCATCCGGGAGGTGAGGGGCGCCTCTGCCCGGCCGCCCCTTCTGGGAAGTGAGGAGCCCCTCTGCCCGGCCAGCCGCCCCGTCCGGGAGGGAGGTGGGGGGGTCAGCCCCCCGCCCGGCCAGCCGCCCCGTCCGGGAGGGAGGTGGGGGGGTCAGCCCCCCGCCCGGCCAGCCGCCCCGTCCGGGAGGGAGGTGGGGGGGTCAGCCCCCCGCCCGGCCAGCCGCCCCGTCCGGGAGGGAGGTGGGGGGGTCAGCCCCCCGCCCGGCCAGCCGCCCCGTCCGGGAGGGAGGTGGGGGGGTCAGCCCCCCGCCGGGCCAGCCGCCCCGTCGGGGAAGTGAGGGGCGCCTCTGCCCGGCCGCCCCTACTGGGAAGTGAGGAGCCCCTCTGCCCGGCCAGCCGCCCTGTCCGGGAGGGAGGTGGGGGGTCAGCCCCCCGCCCGGCCAGCCGCCCCGTCCGGGAGGGAGGTGGGGGGGGTCAGCCCCCCGCCCGGCCAGCCGCCCCGTCCGGGAGGTGAGGGGCGCTTCTGCCCGGCCGCCCCTACTGGGAAGTGAGGAGCTCCTCTGCCCGGCCACCACCCCATCTGGGAGGTGTACTCAACAGCTCATTGAGAACGGGCCATGAAGACAATGGCGGTTTTGTGGAATAGAAAGGGGGGAAAGGTGGGGAAAAGATTGAGAAATCGGATGGTTGCTGTGTCTGTGTAGAAAGAGGTAGACATGGGAGACTTTTCATTTTGTTCTGTACTAAGAAAAATTCTTCTGCCTTGGGATCCTGTTGATCTGTGACCTTACCCCCAACCCTGTGCTCTCTGAAACATGTGCTGTATCCACTCAGGGTTGAATGGATTAAGGGCGGTGCAAGATGTGCTTTGTTAAACAGATGCTTGAAGGCAGCATGTTCGTTAAGAGTCATCACCACTCCTTAATCTCAAGTACCCAGGGACACAAACACTGCGGAAGGCCACAGGGTCCTCTGCCTAGGAAAACCAGAGAACTTTGTTCACTTGTTTATCTGCTGACCTTCCCTCCACTATTGTCCTGTGACCCTGCCAAATCCCCCTCTGCGAGAAACACCCAAGAATGATCAATAAAAAAGAAAAAAAAAAAAAAAAAGGAAAAAATAAATAAATAAATAAATAAATAAATGCCAATCATTGGTTAAATACATGTGACATATCCATTCTGTGAAATACTGGGTAGCCATTGAAAGACATGAAGTAGAACTCTATCTACTTAAGCCGGGCGCGGGTTGCTCATGCCTGTAATCCCAGCACCTTGGGAGGCTGAGGCGGGTGGATCACCTGAGGTCAGGAGTCCTAGACCAGCCTAACCAACATGGAGAAACTCCGTTTCTACTTAAAAAAAATACAAAATGAGCCGGGCGTGTTGGCGCATGCCTGTAATTCCAGCTACTTGGGAGGCTGAGGCAGAATTGCTTGAACCCTGGAGGCGCAGGTTGCGGTAAGCCAAGATCGCACCATTGCACTCCGGCGTGGGCAACAAGAACGAAACCCTGCCTCAAAAAAAAAAAGAACTATATCTACTTAAATAAGTAGAGCTTATTTAATAATAAGTAATAAATATGAATATATATATAATAGAAAAATTGTGCTAAATTTTATAATATAGATGATACACATGCAGAAAAGTATATATCATTTGAGCTTATTTGCATATAAAAAGAGCTATGTATAAATAGCTATGTGACTTTAACTGCATAGAAAGTTTCTAGAACCCTCAAGAAGCTCATTATATCTAGGGAGTGGGACTGGAGGACCAGGGAACTTTTGCTTTCTCCTTTGATATTGTTTGAGTCTCCTACTATGAGTATGTATTTTTATTTATTTATTTAGCGACAAAGAGTCTCACTTTGTCTCCCAGGATGGAGTGCAGTGGTGTGATCTCAGCTCACTGCAACCTCTGCCTCCTGGGTTCATGCAATTCTCATGCCTCAGTCTCCCGAGTAGCTGGGACTACAGGTACGCTCCATCACGCCTGGCTAATTTTTGCATTTTTAGTAGCGACGGGGCTTCACTATGTTGGCCAGGCTGGTCTTGAACTCCTGACCTCAAGTGATCTGCCCACCTCAGCCTCCCAAAGTACTGGGATTATAGGCATGAGCCACCGTGCCCGGTCTATTTTTTTTTAAATAATAATATTCATCTTTTGAATGAGATAGATCTATCTCATTCATTCATTTCCGCTGCTGTGGAAAATTTTTCAAGATTTCTTATTAATTTTTTTAAGTGGCAGAATATGAGTAATATAATACAAGCCATAGGAACGAATCTCCATTCACAAATCCAGGTGTGCAAGAAATCAAATTTTAGTCTATAACTCAACTCATTGATTATGGTAAGCTTCAATCCTGACAATAGAAAACTTAATTTCAGGTATGTCTGAATTCTCCAGAATATTCAGAAGTGCCAGGCATGGGGCTGCCGATGAAGTCAGCAGAGGCCAGGTCTGGCAGCCTCTGCTGCTCTGTGCCTCTTGGGGCAGCCAGGAACCTTGGATCAGGTTGCCTGTGTCTTCATGGCCTAGTCCAACCTTGTCCAACCTACAGCCTGTGGGCCGCATGCAGCCCAGGACAGCTTTGAATGTGGCCCAGTGCAAATTTGTAAACTTTCTTAAAACATTATGAGATGTTTTTGTGTGATTTTTTTTTTTTAAGTTCATCAACTATTGTGTTAGTGTATTTTAGGTGTGGCCCAGACAATGCTTCTTCTTCCAATGTGGCCCAGGGAAGCCAAAAGACTGGACACCCCTGGCTAGCCCTACCATATGACTGCCTCCTTCTGGGATTGTAGTCCTGCCCCCAGCCAGCCTGGGGAGGACAGGGCTAAAAGGGTTGGGGTCCTTTCCACTCCCAAGGAAATCCTTCTTCCATCGTTTCCAGTCAAGGCATTCAGTCTGTGCAAGAGAATCCTCATCCTTTGATGAGCCACTCAGCAAATCCTGGAGTTGCCCTAAATGCTTAAGCTTTCAGCACACAAAAGCCAGAGATGCCTGAAGATTAATTCAGTTTTCTAACCTGAAAAGCTGCTCTGGAGGTAATGAGCTCCATAAATGTGAGGGCAGAAAAAGGGAAAATTCAGGGGAGAAAAAAATTAATTTCTCAGATACTATCCCTGCCACTCACATGTGTAAATGCAAAGCAAAAAGTGTAAACATTTCCACCAAATAATTAACAGTGCCTACCTGTATGGTAGGCTTTAGGATGGGGGAAGGGGTGCAAGAAGAGCATTTATGTACTTGTCTATATATTTCCAAACTGTTTGGATTTTTAAATGATGAAGCTGTATTCAGCACTGCTTATATAATTTATTGTCTTATTTATATATATATATATATATATATTTATTTATTTATTTATTTAGAGATGGAGTCTTGCTCTGTTGCCCAGGCTGGAGTGCAGTGGCACGATCTTGGCTCACTGCAACCTCCGCCTCCTGGGTTCAAGCGATTCTCCTGCCTCAGCCTCCCGAGTAGCTGGGATTACAGGCATGCACCACCATGCCCAGCTAATTTTTGTATTTTTTAGTGGAGGCGGGGTTTACCATGTTGGCCAGGCTGGTCTCAAACTCCTGGCTTCAGGTGATCCACCCGCCTCGGCCTCCCAAAGTGCTGGGATTACAGGCGTGAGCCACCACACCCGGCCATAACTTACTATTTTAAATAAATAAATACCCACACATCCTTTGCCTCCAGGGGGACAATGCAGGCCACATCTGTCTAGTAGGCTGGTGGGCAGACCTTTGGGAAGCCTATTATCATGAGGGGTAGAAAGGTTCTGAAGGAAATAACTCTTTCTAAGGGAAGAAGGAAAACAGGCACAACAAGCTGACCCAGAGACAGTTGCGTTCAACAGCAAGAACGGATTCTGGGCTGGACTGGTATTTGTAATTTAGATGTATCTGTAGGGCGAAGCCCCACGGCTCTATAAGGCAATGCAGGGACCAGCAGCCCCACAGCACTGCTGCTATAGGAGTGTCCGTGACTCCTAGCAGGTATGGGGTGCCTGATGGGTGTGGCCGTGTCCAGCAAAACTGATAGCTACATGGGGTGTGGTAGGGGCAAAGGGAAGTCACAGAGCTGGAGGAGGGGAAAAGACAAAAAGGTAATGGTAATTGTCTAACCTTGTCCACTAACACAGGGGAGTCACACACCCTGGGGATGCCCAAAATGCTCATGGGATGAGGGTATGTGAACTAGACAGGGGTCTAGTTCCCACACTGTCAATTAGGGGCAAGGGAGACGCACAAGTGGAAAAGCTCTAAGGACGTGATAAGGGCACAAGAGTCCAGGTGTGTGTACAGGTGGGAAGCACAAGAGAGGGAGCCACAAAGTCTACAGGGGAGGGGCCAGGAAGGTCTCCTGAACAGCTGACATGGGGTGATTCACAGTTGGATAGATAGGCAGTAGGGATTTGCGTGGTAAGGGTGGAGGGCACAAGGAACTGCATGTGCAAAGGCCTGGAGCTGAGAGAGTGAGCAAGCAGCGTTTGGGGGAACTGAAAGCAGTTCAAGCTGATGACAATGAATACAGGGGAGTGGCAGACAACGAGGCCACAAAGGTTGTGTTTCATGATAAGGAATTTGGACTTGATCCTGCAGGCAGTGGTGAAGCTCACAAGAGAAGTATTTAACAGCGAAATTAAATGATCAAACTTTCCAGTAAAGTTTTTCACCACAACACTCCCATCTCTTTTAGTTAACTCCCACCCAGGCTGCAGTCTGAACATGAGAGCTGCTTCCTCCAGGAAGTGCTCCCTGAACACCCTCAGACTCAGCTCTCAGTCAAAACTTCTAGGGGTTCCCAAGCACCTCTGCCATCTTTCCCCACTGCACTGGGTCCTAATGACCTGTGCCCTGTCCTTTTCTCTCCTCCTTCATATGCTGTGAGTGCTGGAGGTCAGGACAGTATCTGTTATGTCCTATGTTGTATTCCCACAGCCTGCACAGAGCCTGGTATGGTAAGTACTCGATATGTATTTATTTAATGAAAAACACATTATCCTTAGCAAACTAATGCAGGAACAGAAAACCAACTACCACGTTCTAACTTACAAGTGGGAGCTAAATGATGAGAACTCATGAACACAAAGAGGGGAGCAATACACACTGGGACCTCCTTGAGGGTGGAGGGTTGGGGGGGGGTGGGAAAAGGGAAAGGAGCGAAAAAAATAACTCTTGGGTACTAGGCTTAGTACCTGAGTGATGAAATAATCTGTACAACAAACCCCTGTGACACGAGTTTAACTATATAACAAACTTGCACATGTACCCCTGAACCTAAATTAAAAGTTAAAAAAAAAAAAGTGTGAGAAGATAACTCTTGTGGTTTCCAACCAGAACTGTAGAGTACAGGTTGAAAACAGCGGGCAGGGGGCCAGGGAGAAGACCCTTGCAATCGTTTAGGTGAGAAGGGATGAGCGCCTGAGCTGAGGCAGTGGTGGTGGGGCTGGAGAGCAGGGAGAGATTGGGAAAATGTTTAGGAGGCAGAACTGATAGGCCAGGTGAGCAGATGAGGGAAGGGAGGGAGCCAGATAAGGGGAGGAGGACTCCTGGGATTCTGGCTTAAGCATTTGAGCAGATGATGGATTAACCAAGACTGTCTATTCTGGAAGAGGAAGCAATGTGTAGGGGAAGACGAAGAAACCAGTTTAGACATGCTGACTTTGACTTGCCTGTAAAGCATATAGGTGGAAAGGTCTCAGGTGGAACCACAAAACTGGAGCCCGGGACAGACATCTGGATTGAAGATAGAGATTTGGGAGCTGTCAGCCTGCAGGTGATGGTTAAAGACCAGGGAGGAAATAAGATCATCCAGGGAAAGGAGGAGGAGACGAAACAAGAAGAATGCCAACCTGTAAAGAGTGAGGGGAAGAGGAGCCACGGAGAGAAAGGGAGGCATGAGAGAGGGAGGAAAAGCAGGAGCTGAAAGCAGCATCACCGCTAAGGGAGAAGCAGCTTCGGGGGCTAGCAAACAGGGTCCAACAGTGTGAAGAAACAGAGCCTGCCCAGGCCTCCCTTTACAACTGAGGAAAATGAGGCCGAGGGAGGCTGATGGAGGGTGCTGGAGGCATGTGCTATTAGTACCCATGGTCGTATAGGCCATGGCTCTCAAATTATGATCCCTGGACTCCTGGGTCCCCAAGACCCTTCCCGGGGGATCCAAGAGATCAACATCAGTTTTTTGTTTTTTTTTTTTTGAGATGAGTCTCGCTCTGTGGCCCAGGGTGGAGTGCAGTAGTGCAATCTCGGCTCACTGCAAGCTCCCGGGTTCATGCCATGCTCCTGCCTCAGCCTCCCGAGTAGCTGGGACTACAGGCACCCGCAACCACGCCCGGCTAATTTTTTGTATTTTTAGTAGAGACAGGGTTTTACCTTGTTAGCCAGGATGGTCTCAATCTCCCAACCTCATGATCCGCCCACCTCGGCCTCCCAAAGTGCTGGGATTACAGGCGTGAGCCACCGCGCCCGGCCAAGGTCAACATCATTTTTAGAATAATACCAAGAGTTTTTCTGCAGCATTCACTTTGCGGACATTTGCACTGATGATGCAAAAGCAACAGTATTTGGTGCCTTCTAGAGCCTTAAGTCAATGAAGAGGCACCAAACTGCACCAGGAGTCTCAGTCTTCACCCCCATGTACTTGCAGTTCAACAGAAAGGCAAACTTCATGTAAAAATGTCCATGATAGAGTAATAATTATTAATTTTATTAAAACTTATCCCTTGAATACATGTCTTATTAATACTCTGTACACAAAGCACTTCTGCTGAATACCTAAGTACTGGAAGCACTTACCTGATTGTTTGAATTACAAGCTGACTACCTGCTTTTTCATAGAACATCATTTTTATTAGAAAAAAATGACTAACAAACTATGATTATTCAGACTTGGGTATTTGGCAAACATTTTCTCAAAAATGAATGAAGTGAACCTGTCACCTCATAGAAAACAACTGACAGTATTTGTTGCCAACTGTAAAATTTGAGCTGTCAAGTGAACATTTAAAATTTTGGAAAATGTGTATCCATGCTGGTAGATACCTAAAGACTTCTTAACACCTCAAGACTTTTCTGATGAAATCAGTGGTAACACTGACAAATATGTTTTTGATATTATAGACTGAAATGTGCCTACATTTAGAAGATGTGCATAATTCACTGAACCATCATTTTCAAAATGACCAATGCATGATGTTACAAAATCAGGCATGAATAAAAGACCCATTCAAAGTGCAAGATAGAGCAATGAAGTTTAATATAGAAAAGTATGAGTTCACTGATATGGATTCAACTAATTTTTTACACACATTACAATTAATTTTTCAGAAACTGCCATTTGTCTAATTTTGATGACATAACAAGAGTATCCACCATGATCTAAAAAGGTTATTAAAATACTATTTTTTCCAACTCCAAATCTGTATGTAGCTGGATTTCCTTCATCTACTTCAATCAAAACAACATACACAACAGACTGAATACAAAAACAGATACGAGAATCCAACTATCTTCTATTAAGCCAAACATTAAAGAGAGTTGCAAAACTATAAAATGATACTACTATTATCTACATTTTTTTGTTGTTTTAGAGAAGACAGTTGTTTTTATAAAAAGTATGTTGGCCTGGTGCAGTGGCTCATGCCCGTAATCCCAGCACTTTGGAAGGCCAAGGTGGGTGGATCACTTGAAGTCTGGAGTTCAAGACCAGCCTGGCCAATACGGTGAAACCCCATCTCTACAAAAATTAGCCGGGTGTGGTGGTGAGCACCTGTAATCCCAGCTACTCAGGAGGCTGAGGCATGAGAATCACTTGAGCCTGGGAGGCGAAGACTACAGTGAGCTGCAATCGCACCACTGCACTCCAGCCTGGGCAAAAGAGTGAAACTCCGTCTCAAAAAAAAAAAAAAACAAAAAAAAACAGTATGTTCACATGTAATGGATTCATTGTTGTTACTTTTAAATCATCAGTTTCTAATATGGCATTTTTCCAAAATACTAATTTTAATGTTTATCATATTTCGGACACGGTAAATATTGTTAAAACCACTAAATAAAAGTTATTTGGGGTTGTCTATAATTTTTAAGAGTGTAAAAGAGCATATCATTGGATTTGTCAATGATTTCTTGAATATAACACCCAAGGCACAGGCAACAAAAGAAAAAATAGATATATTGGACCTCATGAAAATTAAACACTTTTTTGCATCAAACGGCACTTTCAGCAGAGTAAAAAAGGTGATGCACAGAATGGGGGAAAATATTTGAAAAGCATATCTCTAGTATGGCTTAACATTGAGGATACATAGAGAAATTTAAATATTCCACAACAGAAAAACCAAACAACCCCATTCAAAAAAGGGCAAAGGAATTGAACAGACATTTCTCCAAAGAAGATATACAAGCACAATAAGCCCACAAAAAGATGCTAGAAATCGTAAAAAGCATGGGGGAAAAAAAGGAGACATATGGGACTACATCAAACTTAAAAATTTCTGTGCAACAGAGGATACAATTAGGAGTGAAAAGGCAGCCGGGTGCAGTGGCTCACACATGTAATCCTAAAACTTTGGGAGGCTGAGGCAGACAAATCACTTGAGCCTAGGAGTTCAAGAACAGCCTGGGTAATATGGTGAAATCTCATCTCTACAAAAAATAAAAAATTAGCCAGATGTGGTGACATGTGTCTATAGTCCCAGCTATTTGGGAGGCTGAGGTGGGAGCATCCCTTGAGCCAGGAAGGTCGAGACTGCAGTGAGCCACATTCACGCCATTGTACTCCAGTGATAATAGAGCAAGACCTTGTCTCAAAAAAAAAAAAAAAAAAGAAAAAAGAAAAAGAGTGAAAAGACAACCCACAGAATGGGAAAAAACATTTGCAAATCTTATATCTGAAAAGGATTTACTATCCAGAATATATTTTTAAAATTCCTACAACTCAACAACAAAGGGCAAATGCCTTCATTTTTAAAATGGGTAAAGGACTTTGAATAGTCTCCAAAGAAGGGACACAAATGGCCAACAATCATATGTAAAGATGCTCAACATCACTAATCATTAGAGAAATGCAAATCAAAACCACAAAGAATTATCACCTCACACCCATTAGGTTGGATACTATCAAAAATTTAAAAACAGACCCAACTATATGTGGCCTATGAAGATTAACTTCACATTTAAGAACACACATAGAATGAAAGTGAAAGGCTAGAAAAAGACATTTCAGGCAAATGGAAACCAAAGAGAGCAGGGGTAGCTATACTTAAATAAAACAGACTAAGTAAAAACTGTAAAACAAGACAAAGAACATCATTACATAATGACAGAGGATCAATTTATCAAGACAATATAACAACTGTAAATATACAGCTGACCCTTGAACAACACGGGTTTGAACTGCACAAATCCACTTATATGCAGATTTTTTCCAACCAAATGAGGATCAAAAATACAGTATTCACAGGATGGGAAACCCATGTACATGGAGGGCCAACTTTTCATATACAGAGGTTTCGCAGGGCAACTGTGGGACTTGAATGGTGCAGCTTTTGTTACACACAGAGGTACTGGAAGCAATCCCACACCAAGGGACAACTGTAAATACATCCAACATCAAAGCTTCTAGATACATAAGGCAAATATCAATACATCTAGAGAGAGAGAGATTATAATACAATAATAGTAGGGGACTTTAGGCCAGGTGTGGTGGCTCACACCTGTAACCCCAGCACTTTGGGAGGCCGACATGGGCAGATCACTGGAACTCAAGGGTTCAAGACCAGCCTGGCCAACATGGCGAAATCACATCTCTACTAAAAATACAAAAATTAGCTGGACATGGTGGCTCCCACCTGTAATCTCAGCTACTCAGGAGGCTGAGGGAGGAGAATCACTCGAACCCGGGAGGAGGAGGTTTCAGTGAGCCGAGATTTTGCCACTGCACTCCAGCCTGGGTGACAGAGCAGGACTCCATTTCCATAATAATAATAATAGTAGGAGACTTCAATAGTCCACTTTCAATAAAGCCAGAAAATCAAAAAGGAAACATCAAACTTGAACTACACTTTAGACCAAAGGAAACTAACAGACATATAAAGAACATTCCATCCAACAGCAGCAGAAAATACATTCTTCCCAAGTGCACATGGAACATTCTTGAGGACAACTCACATGTTAGGCCACAAAACGAGTCTTAATAAACTTTAGAAGACTGAAATCATACCAAGTATCTTTTCTGACCACAATGGTATGAAACTAGAAATAATAAAAAGAATTTTGGAAAATTTCACAAATACAAAGAAATTGAACAACATGCTCGTGAACAATAGCCAGACAAGGACACTACAAGAAAAGAAAATTATAGACCAATGGGACTACATCAGCATAGGTGCAAAAATCCTCAATAAGGCCAGGTGCAATGTGGCTCACACCTGTAATACCAGCACTTTAAAAGACTGAGACAGGAGGATTACTTGAGCCCAGGAGTTTAAGGCTGCAGTAAACCAAGATTATGCCACTGCACTCCAGCCTGGGTGACAAAGCAAGACCAGCAAACCAAATTCAACAACACATTAAAAAGATCATCCAGGCCAGGCTCATGTCTGTAATCCCAGCACTTTGGGAGGCGAAGGCAGGCAGACTTGAGGTCAGGAGTTTGAGACCAGCTTGGCCAACATGGTGAAGACCCATCTCTACTGAAAATACAAAAACTAGCCAGGCATGGTGGCAAATGCCTATAATCCCAGCTACTCAGGAGGCTGAGGCATGAGAATTGCTTGAACCTACGAGGCAGAGGTTGCAGTGAGCTGAGATCACACCATTGTCCTCCAGCCTGGACAACAAGGCAACAGAGTGAAACTCTGTCCCCACCAAGGGAGAAAAAAAAAAAAAGATAATCCATTATGATCAATTGGGATTTATTCCTGGGATGCAAGGATGGTTCAACATATACAAATCAATAAATATGATACACCACATTAACAGGAGGAAGGACAAAAGCCCTATGATCATCTCAATTTTTTTTTTTTTTTTTTTTACACGGAGTCTGGCTCTGTCACCCAGGCTGCAGTGCAGTGGCGTGATCTCAGATCACTGCAAGCTCCGCCTCCCGGGTTCATGCCATTCGCCTGCCTCAGCCTTCCAAGTAGCTGGGACTACAGGTGCCCACCACCATGCCTGGCTAATTTTTTTGTATTTTTAGTAGAGACAGGGTTTCACCATGTTAGCCAGGATGGTCTCCATCTCCTGATCTTGTGATCTGCCCACCTCAGCCTCCCAAAGTGCTGGGATTATAGGTGTGAGCCACCACGCCCAGCCTGATCATCTCAATTGATGGAGAAAGGTATTCAACAAAATTAAACATCCTTTCATGATTAAAAACTCTCAATAAATTAGGCACAGAAGGAATGGACCTCAACACAGTAAGGGTCATGTATGATAAGCCCACAGCTAACATCATATTGAATAGTGAAAATTGAAAGTTTTTTTCATAAGATTAGTAATAAGACAAGAATGCTTATTTCAGACACTTCTATTGAAAACAGTATTGGAAATCCTAGCCAGAACAATTAGTCAAGAGAAAGAAATAAAATTTGTCCAAATCGCAAAGGAAAAAGTTAAATTATCTGTCTGTTGATGACATGATCTTTAGATAGACAATAGTAAAGACTCACCAAAAAACTGTTAGAACTGATAAACATATTCAGTAAAGTTGCAGGATACAAAATCAACATGCATTTGCTTGTCTGTTAGTATTTTTTTAAAAAAAGAAACAAAATCAACATGCAAAATTCAGTAGTGTTTATATACAATAACAACGAACTATCAAAAAAATGAAGAAAACAATCTCATTTACAATAGCTATTTAAAAATACTTCGGAATAGGCTGGGCGCAGTGGCTCGCGCCTGCAATCCCAGCACTTTGGGAGGCCAAGGTGGGAGGATCGCCTGAGCTCAGGAATTTGAGACCACACTGGGCAACATGGTGAAACCCCATCTCTACTAAAATACAAAAAATTAGCCAGGTGTCATAGTGCATACCTGTAGTCCCAGCTACTCAGGAGGCTGAGGCACGAGAATCACTTGAGCCCAGGAGGCGGAGGTTGCAGTGAGTCGAGATCACGCCACTCCAGCTTGGGCTACAGAGTGAGACTCCACCTCAAAAATAAATAAAAAAAATAAAATAAAATAAAATAAAATAAATGAATAAAAAATACTTAGGAATAAATTTAATCAAAGAAATGAAAGATCTGTACATGGAAAACACTGTTGAAACACTGATGAAAGAAACTGAAGAGGACACACACAAAACATGGACAGATATGCTGTGTCCACGGTTTGGAAGAATTAATATTAAAATGCTCATACTACCCAAAATGACCTACAGATTCAAAGCAATCTCTATCAAAATACTAATAAAATTCTTCACAAAAATTGAAAAAACAACTCTGAAATTCCTATGGAATCACAAAAGACCCCAAATAGCCAAAGCAATCTGCAGCAAAAAGAACAAGGCTAGAGGTATCATACTGTCTGTCTCCAAAATATACTACAAAGCTGTAGTAACCAAAACAGCATGGTACCACCAAAAAACAGACACATAGACTAAAGGAACAAAATAAAGAACCCAGAAATAAATCTATGTATTTACAGTCAACTGATTTTCAACAAAGGTCCCAAGAACATACACTGGGGAAAGGACAGCCTACTCAATAAATGGTGCTGGAAAAACTGGATATTCAAATACAGAAGAATGAAATTAGACGTTCATTTCACACCATATACAAAAATCAAATAAAAGTGGATTAAAGACAAACATAAGACCTGAAACTGTAACACTACTAGAAGAAAGCATAGGGAAAAAGCTTCATGACATTGGTCTGGGCAAAAATTTTGGATATGACTCCAAAAGCTCAGGCAACAAAAGCAAAATAGGATTACATCAAACTGAAACCCTTCCACACAGTAAAGGAAACAATACAGTGAAGAGAGAACTTACAGAGTGAGAGAATACATTTGCAAACCATGTATCTGAGAAGGGGTTGTTATGATCTAAAGTGTAGATAAGAAACTCAAACAACTCAGTAGGAAGAAAACAAATAACCAGAGTTTTAAAATGATCAAAGGACTTGAAGAGACATTTCCCAAAATATGACATACAAATGGCCAACAGGAATCTGAAAAGGTGCTGAACTGCACTAATCACCAGAGAAATGCAATTCAAAACAATGACATATCACCTCACTCTTGTTAGAATGGCTATTACAAAAAAGAAGAAAGATGACAAGCATTGGCAAGGATGTTGAGAAAAGGAAACCTTTGCACATTACTGACGCAAATGTGAATTAGTACAGCCATTATGGAAAACACTATGGTGGTTCCTCAAAAATTTAAAAGTAGAACTACCATATGATCCAGCAATACCACTACTGGGCATATATCTAAGGGAAATGAAATCAGTATGTTGAAGAGATATTCACACTCCCATATTCATTACAGCATTATTCACAATAGCCAAGATATAAAATCAATGTAAGTGTCCATCAGCAGATGAATGGATAAAGAAAATGTGGTACATATACACAATGGAGTACCATTCATCCTTTAAAAGGAAGGAAATCCTGTCGTTTGTGACAACGTGAGCGAACCTGGAGGATACTATGTCAAGTGAAATAAGCCAGGTACAGAAAGACAAGTACCACATGACCTCACTTATATATGGAGTATAAAATAGTTGAACTCATAGAAATAGAGAGTAAAATGGTGGTTACCAGAGGGTGGCGGGTGGGGAGATTGGAAGGATGTTGGTCAAAGGACACAAAATTTGTTAGACAGGAGGAACAAGTTCAAGAGATCCACTGTACATTATGCTGACTACAGTTAGTAACAATATATTGTATATTTGAAAATTGCTGAGAATAAATTAAGTGGTCTTATCACAAAAAAATGGGAAGTATATGAGGCAATGCATATGTTCAATAGGTTAATTTAGCCATTCCACAATGTGTGTATATATATATATATATATATATATATCAAAACATCATGTTGTATACCATAAATCCATACAATTTTTACTTGTCAAAACACACATTTTTTAAAAATCAAAAATAACAAGTGTTGCAATGATATGGGGAAATTGAACCCCTCATGTAGAGTTACTGGGAATGCAAAATGGTGTAGCTGCTGGAGAAAACAACATGGCAGTTCCTCAAATAATTAAAAATAGAATTACCATATGATCTAGCAATTCCACTCTGGTTATATATACAATTGAATTGAAAGTAGAGTCCTGAAGAGGTTATTTATTCACTCATGTTTGTTGCGGTATTATCACAATAGCAAGCAAGGTACAAGCAACCCAAATGTCTATCAGTGATGAATGGATGGACAAAATGTGGTGTATACATACAATGAAATGTTGTTCAGCCATAAAGAGGAAGTTCTGAAACATGCTACAATATAAACATTTAAGATGTTGTGGGCCGGGCACGGTGGCTCATGCCTGTGATCCCACCACTTCGAGAGGCAGAGGTGGGCAGATCATCCAAGGTTAGGAGTTTGAGACTAGCCTGGCTAACATGGTGAAATCCCGTTTCTACAAAAATACAAAAAATTAGCCAGTGTGGTGGCACGCATCTGTAATCCCAGCTACTTGGGAGGCTGAGGCAGGAGAATCATTTGAACCTGGGAGGCGGAGGTTGCAGTGAGCTGAGATCATGCCATTGCACTCCAGCCTGGGCAAAAAAACACAAAAAAGACATTGTGCAGAGTGATGTAAGCCACACAGGGAGATGTGCTATATGATTCCACTTACTTGGGGTGCCTAATCAGATGCATGGAGAACAGAGGGTACTAGTGGTGATCAGGGGCTGAGGGAGGGGAGAATAGGGAGTTTTCATTTCATATGGATAGAGTTTCAATTTTCAAGATGAAAAGAATTCTAGAGATAAAGAGCGGTGATGGTTGCACAATATAAATGTACTCAATACTACTGAACAGTATACTTAAAAATTTTATGTGTATTTTACCACAGCTTTTTAAATTTTTAAATTATATAATGGAAGCTGTATGTCCATTGAAAAATGCTCACCATTGCTCCCTCCCCCAGTCCCTGGTGGCCACCATTCCATTCTTATGTATGTGGAATATGCATCACATAGGTAGAATCACATGGTGTTTTTCCTTCTGTAACTGGCTTGTTTCACTTGGCACAGTATTCTTTAGGTTTATCCATGTTGTCACAGATAGCAGGATTTCCTTCTTTTTTAAAGTTGTATAGTATTCCATGGTGTGTACATACCATTTTCTTCATCCATTGTTCTGTATGCAAGATGAATAAATTCTTTTTTTTTTTTTTTTTGAGACAGAGTCTCGCTCTGTCACCCAGGCTGGAGTGCAGTGGCGTGATCTCAGCTCACTGCAAGCTCCACCTTCCGGGTTCACGACATTCTCCTGCCTCAGCCTTCCCAGCAGCTAGGACTACAGGTGCACACTGCCACGCCTGGCTAATTTTTTGTATTTTTGGTAGAGATGGGGCTTCACCGTGTTAGCCAGGATGGTCTCCATCTCCTGACCTCATGATCTGCCCACCTCGGCCTCCCAAAGTGCTGGGATTACAGGTGTGAGCCACCACGCCCGGCCAAGATGAATAAATTCTAGATATCTGCTGTACAATATAGTACCTATAGTTAACAATAAGGTATTGTGCACTTTAAAATACGTTAAGAGAATACTTTTTTTTTTTTTTTTTGAGACAGAGTCTCACTCTGTCACCAGGCTGGAGTGAGGTGGCACGATCTCGGCTCACTGCAACCTCCGCCTCCCGGGTTCATGCGATTCTCCTGCCTCAGCCTCCTGAGTAGCTGGGACTACAGGAGTGTGCCACCATACCCAGCTAATTTTTTTTGTATTTTTAGTAGAGATGGGGTTTCACCATGTTAGCCAAGATGGTCTCGATCTCTTGACCTCGTGATCCGCCCACCTCAGCCTCTCAAAGTGCTGGGATTACAGGTGTGAGCCACCGCACCCAGCCAATACATTTTGTTTTGTTTTGTTTTGTTTTGTTTTGTTTTGTTTTGTTTTGTTTTGTTTTGTTTGAGATGGAGTCTGGCTCTGTCACCCAAGCTGGAGTGCAGTGGTGCAATCTCGGCTCACTGCAAGCTCCACCTCCCAGGTTCATGCCGTTCTCCCGCCTCAGCCTCCTGAGTAGCTGGGACTACAGGTGCCCACCACCATGCCCGGCTAATTTTTTTGTATTTTTAGTAGAGACGGGGTTTCACCATGTTAGCCAGGGTGGTCTCAATCTCCTGACCTCATGATCCGCCTGCCTTGGCCTCCCAAAGTGCTGGGATTACAGGCATGAGCCACCATGCCAGGCCTAATACATGTTGTCTTAAGTGTTCTTACCAAAACACACACACACTTACACACACACACACACACACACACACACAAACACAAGCAGACCAGGCACAGTGGCTCATGCCTGTAATCCCAGCACTTTGGGAGGCCAAGGCAGGAGGATCACTTGAGTTTGGGATATTGAGACCAGCCTGGGCAACATAGTGAGACCTCAACTCTACAAAAAACAAAAAAAAAGTTAGTGGGGGCATGGTGGCACATGCCTGTAGTCCCAGCTACTTAGGAAGCTGAAGTGGGAGCATCATTTGAGCCTAGGAGGTCAAGGCTGCAGTGAGCTGAGATCGCACCACTGCACTCCAGCCTGGGTGACAGAGTGAGACCCTGTTTAAAAAAAAAATAACACAAGCAAATTTTTGGAGGTAATGGATAAGTTTAGCATTTTGGTTGTGGAGATGGTCTCATGGGTGTATGCACATGTTCAAACTTGCCAAGATGTATACTCATCAAGACACATAAACCAAATGCATACTATTTTTTGTGTATAAATTATAACTCAATAAAGCTAAAAAAAAAAAAAATGAAGAAGGAAAAAGGGTATAAAAGGGTCCTGAGACCAAAACTGCTGATACAGGACATCCATTTCTGCCTCCTGGTTTTTAGGCCCAGTTTCCAACACACCTTCCCCTCCCATGCTTCTCCACAGAATACAGAATCATAAAATCCTAAAAACAAAATCAAAATCAAAACTAAAGAAGAGATAAGCCAGAAAGCACAATGAGCTAGAAAGAGAATAAGATCCACTCTTTCTTTTCAAAATAATTTTCCTTTAGGGGCAGGGCCTGATAAGTAGTCCCGCCAGAACAGGCTGGTTTCACCGACAACTCCTCCCCACTGTCACATGTGGGAGAAGAAAGATGGGGGCGAGGGCCTGAGCAGGAGTTCAGGTGTCTTGTCTTCTTCACCTTCTGAATCTGATGTGATACAACAGCCAATCAGGCAAAGCAGGTGGGGACATTTTTTATTAGTCATGATTTGCAGGGGAGGGAAGAGAGGTCTATGCCTTGCTGATTACTAGTAAATAAAAGACAGGGCTGACAGCAGGGTGACCTCCTGGCTGTAGCCCAGGGTGCCCTCCATTGGGCACTCTCTCTCTGCAGTAGATGCCTCTCTGAAGCTGCCTCTCTTCTCCACTCAGGCCTAGAGGTCCACCATTAAAAGATGCATTGTTGGCCAGGCATGGTGGCACACACCTGTAATCCCGGCTACTTGGGAGGCTGAGGCACAAGAATCACTTGAACCCCGGGAGGCAGAGGTTGCAGTGAGCCAAGAATGCAGCACTGTACTCCAGCCTGGGCAACGGAGCAAGACTCTGTCTCAAAAAAAAAAAAAAAAAAAAAAAAAAAAAAAAAAAAAAAAAAAAGATGCATGGTTGTACTTGCTAATAAAGTATTTTCTTGCATTTATAAACCATGTAGATTTCTTTTTTAAAAGTCCTTTTTTCTATTATTTTGGATTGTTGGTCTTTTTATAATAGTTTGTAAGTGAAAGTGACCCACTGTATTACTTTTCAATTGCAAAATTAGTTTTTAAATATTAGAAAGAAAAAGTTAATGAAATAGAAGACAAACAATAGAGATGACAAAACAGGTCCTCAAAGAAAAGACAGACCACTAGTAAAACAGATCATAAAAAAAGGCTGAGGCCAGGCACAGTAGCTCACACCTGTAATCCTAGCACTTTAGGAGGCGAGGACAGGAGGACTGCTTGAGGCTAAGAGTTCAAGACCAACCTGGCCAACATAGCAAAATCCCGTCACTATTAAAAAAAAAAAAAAAAGGCTAAAGTATTAAATAATATTAGCATGAAAAATGGAAGATAAGCTCAAGCTTTAAAATATAGTAAGACTATGAAAAATTTATTCCAATAATTTAAAAACTTTTTTTGAGAAAAAAATAAAAATTACCAAAATTGACTGGATGAGAAGGAGAATAGTTTGGGTAATACTTAATAGTGGCAGCAGAAGTGATATACTAGGATCTCCTCATAAAGTGCAAACCCGTCAAGGCAGTCAGAACTAGTAAGTCGTTCATCAGTTGCAGTCTTCTGTGACAAAAGAGATGGCTCTTGCCAGCCTGGGCCTGTCAGTCTGGTTTGGAAGGAAAGGAGATGCTGAGAGAACAGAGAGGGGCTGGTACTGCCTTGTGGAGTCAGATTACTCCAGGGCTGAGCCAGGATGCCAAGAAATCTCCTACTTGCCTCCCCAAGGGGCAGCACCCCTGTCAATCTGGCTCAGCCCCAAGGTTGCCCTGACCACAATCCCCTTCTCACTAACCCTCTTCCTCCTTCCCTCCTCTCCTCACTTCTTCTCCCTCTTTCTCAATCCTCTTTCCTTTCCCTGCCTCCCCTATTTTCTGTTGGAAGACAGTTGTAGCTCCAGGTGTGACTGGTGTCATCGGGTGCCACACCACTTCTCCCCACATTTCGCCCCCTCCCTACCCCAACCTCCTGAAACTTCCAGACAGAGGAGTTGCAGCAAATAGGTGGAGTTCTAAGGCCTAACCCTCAGCCTGTCTTGCCCCATTCCCCAAACTCATTCCTAAGTCTGATCTCATGGACACAGAAGAGGTCTAGGAAGGGAAGGGTATGCAGTAAAGGGTGACAGATGTCATAGCTCTGAGCCCTGGTACTAGAGTTAATGCAAAAGATCCACCTTTTGAACCTTGCACTGTCTGTAGCTCAAATAAATGTTCCACATATATAAACACTATTGTGTCTCAAATTTGTCAATGTGATTGGATGTATAAAAATTAAATATATTTAAATTTGTTATTATTTTCATACCAGCTTATAACCACTTGTATTATCTCAACAGACACTAGACAGACACTAGAAGCACCACCATTATGACACGCATACACGCATGCATGTGAATGTGTGTGTGTTGGGGATTAGAAATGCATTAAATATTTTAATGATAGAAAGAGTGATCTCCTTCAGGAAAAGTATGGAGCAGGAGATGGAGGCTCATGCTTGTAGTTCCAGCTACTCAGGAGGCTGAGGCAGGAGAACCACTTGATCTCAGGAGCTCAAGGCCAGCCTGGGCAACACAGCAAGACTCCATCTCCAAAGGAAAAAAAGAGAGAGAAAAAGAGAAAAGAGGAGGAGGAGGAGGAGGAAGAGAAGGGAAAGAAAAGGATGGAGATGACCAGTGTACCCAACATTGCTGTGGTCAAGTTCTGATGTCTCCTTATGGTTCTATCCATGGAGTGGGAGGAAAGGAGGCCACAACAGAGAGTTGGGTTTATGTAGAAAGGATTCTTTTGTGGATCGTGCCAATGATTTACTCCTGGACTAATGCTAGCCCTTAGCAGCCCCTCAGGCAGGTGCTTTGGTAAACCATCTACCTTGCTCAAAGCCTGGAAGGTGGGGTGAGATTTGGAGAGCAGATGCTCTCTGTGAACTCCAGCTTCTGCTGACACAAATGGTCTGGAGTAGCCTGACTATCCAGATACACAGATACTGATGCTGCAATGGCTGTGACCATACCAAAGGCCAGGACACTTGACCAGGCATGTCCAAATGCATTAATGGACACAATGGGTTGAAAGAATTAAAATATGGACCATACCAGAAGTTTGTGCTCCTTACCAAAGTCAGCTTCTGGTGAGAATATGGATTGGAGTCTAGCATCAGAGAACTAAAAACCTGTAAGGATGAGAAAGAGATGCCACATCATGGGCACTTCCCAGTCCTCCTCTAAGGTATGGAACAACAGCCAGGCACGGTGGCTCATGCCTATAATCCCAGCACTTTGGGAGGCCAAGGTGGGTGGATCACCTGAGGTCAGGAGTTCAAGACCAGCCTAACATGATGAAACCCTGTCTCTACTAAAAATACAAAAATTAGTCAGTCATGATGGCGCACGCCTGTAATCCCAGCTACTTGGGAGGCTGAGGCAGGAGAATCACTTGGGCACTCCAGCCTGGAAAACAAGAGTGAAACTCCGTCTCAAAATAATAATATATATACATATGGAATGAGAAAAGGATGCTCACTTTCACTACCTTTATTTAACATAGACCTGGAAGTCCTAGCCAGAGCAATCAGAAAAAAAAAAAAAGAAATAAAGGGCATCCAGATTGGAAAGGAAGAAGTCAAATTATTCTTGTTTACAACAACCTAAAAACCTAAAGACTCCACCAAAAAACTGTTAGAAGTCAACAAAGAAATTCAGTAAAGTTGCAGGATACAAAACCAACATACGAAAATCAGTAGCATTTCTATACAACAGCAAAGAATCACAAAACAAAATCAAGAAAGGAATTCCACTAACAATAGCAAAAAAAAAAATAAAATAAAATACTTAGGTACAAATTTAACCAAAGTAAAAGATCTCTACAATAAAAACTATAAAACAATGATGAAAGAAATTTAAGAGGATACAAAAAATGAAAAGATATCTCATGCTCATAGATTGGAAAAATTTACACTGTTAAAATGCCCATATTACCCAAAGCAATCTACAGATTCAATGCAATCTCTACCAAAATACCAACGACATTCTTCACAGAAATAGAAAAAACAACCCTAACATTCCTAGGGAACCACAAAAGACCCCAAATAGCCAAAGCAATCCTGAGCAGAAAGAACAAAACTAGAGGCATCACACTACCTGACTTCAAAACATACTACAAAGCTATAGCAGGCTGGGTGTGGACACTCACGCCTATAATCCCAGCACTTTGGGAGGCTGAGGCAGGAGGACTACTTGCATCCAGGATTTTCACACCAGCTGGGCAACATAGTGAGATCCCGCCTCTACAAAAAATTTAAAAATTAAAAAATTAGCTGGGCGTGATGATGTGCACCTGTAGTCCCAGCTACGCAGGAGGCTGATGTGGGAGGACCACTTGAGCCTGGGAGGTCCAGGCTGCAGTAAGCCAAGATCCTGGCCACTGCACTCAGCCTGGGCGACAGAGCAAGACCCTGTCTCTCAAAAAAAAAAAAAAAAAAAAAAAAAAAAGCGGGGGGTGGAACAGGATGTAAGTTAGTATAGCCACTGTGGAAAGTAGTATGAAAGTTCCTCAAGAAACTAAAAATATATCTACCATATGATCCAGCAATCCTACTGCTAGGCATAATACATACAAAAGAAAGGAAATCAGTATATTAAAGAGATATCTGCACTCCCATGTTTACTGCAGCAGCAGTCACAATAGCCAAGATGTGGAATCAACCTAAGAGTCTATCAACAGAAGAATGGATTAAAATGTGGTATATATACAAATACAGCCTAAAAAAGAATGAAATTCTGTCATTTGCAGTAACATGGATAAAACCAAGGCCATTATGTTAACTGAAATAAATCAAGCACAAAAAAGGTGATCTCATGGAAGTAGACAGTAAAATGGTGGTTACTACAGGCCAGGAAGGGTAGGAGAGAGACTGATGAGAGGTTGGTTAATGGTTACAAACATATAGTTAGATAAAAGGAATAAGTTCTAGTATTCAATAGCACACAAGGGTGACTACAGTTAATAATCTGTCATGTTTCAAAATAACTAGAAGATTTAGAATGTTACCAACACAAAGGAATGACAAGGGTTTGAGGTGATGGATATGCTAATTAACCTGATTTGGTCATTATACATTGCATGTATCAGAATATCACATGTACCCCCATAAGTATGTTCAATTATTATGTAGTCAAGAAAACCCTACAGGGTAAGAAAGAGGTGCCACATCATGGGCACTTCCCGGTCCAGGGTACTGTAATTAAAGGTCCCTAAGGAAGGTCCTCAGATCCTCCAACATATGTAGTGAAATGATACCTAAAACTCATAATTAGAACTCTCGCTTCCTTTCACTGCAATTCCACTAGGTTGGGCCACATTGGGTGAGGCTGGGTGGAGCTAGAACCAGCATTATTCTGAGCTGTTGGCACTCTTTTCCACCCCAATACAGATGAAGATACTGAGAACGGAGTGTGATGGGGTAGGTGTGGAAATAGATGGAAGTAATGACGAGAAGACAACTTTCTAGTATTACCCACAATTGATTCATTTCAGGTCTCTCTCCCATGAACCCCACTGAACTTATTTGTGCTGAGTCTTTGGAAATTAGCAAGCACCTTCTTCAAAGTACTCACCCCTCCATGCCACCTGAGACCTAGGAAATAGGGTGCTTCCTGCATGGGCTCTCTGATGGCTCAAGGGCTATAAATTATGAAGTGATTAACTCAAAACCTTCCTCTCTGGGTACCTCTGGAGGTGACATAGCAGGAACCCTGGTGCTGTGGTTTGAATGCATCCACCAAAGTTCATGTGTTGGAAACTTAATCCCCAGTGCATCAGTGTTGAGAGGTAGGATCTTTAAGAGGTGATTAGGTCATGAGGGCTGTGCTCTCACAAATAGATTCATGTCATAGTCACAAGACTGGGTTCCTGATAAAAGGATAAGTCTGGCCCCCTCCTCCCTTGCGCATGTATACTTTCTTGCCCTTCTACATTCCACCATGGGATGACACAACAAAAAATAGCCAGGCGTGGTGGCACAAGCCTGTAGTCCCAGCTACTCGGGAGGCTGAGGCAGGAGAATCACTTGAACCCAGGAGGCGGAGGGTGCAGTGAGCTGAGGCCGTGCCACTGCACTCCAGCCTGGGCGACAGAGAGACTCCGTCTCCAAAAAAATAAATAAATAAAATATATTCTCCTTCCCAAAATATCAACCCTGGCACCTAAACTTCCACCACCAGAGAGGCCCTAAAGTTACTCAATGGCTCTCTGTTAAAATACAAATATCCCTCAACTCAGAGTAGGGGGTAGGGGACTGGTGTGATGTCATTGTAAAGCAAACCCATTGTAACCCTGCAATTTCTATATCTGGGGCTTAGGAGTGGCAATCCAGCAGAAAGAGGATTGGGGCAGGAAAGTGGCAGGTAATTACATTGAATATTTATTTGGAATAACTTTGGCCAAGGGACTGACAGAAATTTGGGATGCTAAAGACATATAAGTGACGCCCTGACTACCATTCCAGCAAGAGAAACAAGCTGAGTGCAAAGACATTGGCAATAAAAACAAAAACAAAAACAAAAACAGGAGTTCAGCCGGGCACGGTAGCTCACACCTGTAATCCTAGCACTTGGGGAGGCTGAGGTGGGTGGATCACAAGCTCAGGAGATTGAGACCATTCTGGCCAACATGGTGAAACCCCGTCTCTGCTAAAATACAAAAAATGAGCCGGGCGTGGTGGTGCGCACCTGCAGTCCCAGCTACTCAGGAGGCTAAGGTAGGGGAATCACTTGAACCCAGGAGGCAGAAGTTGCAGTGAGCCGAGATTGTGCCACTGCACTCTGCCCTGGTGACAGAGCAAGACTCCATCTCAAAAACAAAACAAAACAAAATAGGAGTCCTGGACTTAGTGGAGGACATCAGATTCAACTCCCTCCCCTACTTGGCCACTTTGCTTGTCAGAAGCAGGTAAGCACACCAAGGCTGAGCTAAGAAATATCCACAAGGGGTCTTGTGTCCTCAGAATTCTCATCAAGGACCCCTCCCTAGAGGAGGCTGAGGAGGGAGTACAGGTCCTTGGGCCACAAATGGTGGGAGAAAGGCACAGTGAATTGTGAGCTGTCTTATCCAGTCACATGATCTCTTTTTCTCCCTCCTCCTCTGGTCTCTCCCTCTCCACCCTTCCCCTCCCTTTGCTCTGTTTTCAAGATTTGGTTAAAATAGATGCAAACTCCAGTCTTTTCTATTTTTAATACCGAGCCATTACATAATCCACACAGTAATTGCTGACTTGAAAAACTATTGGCAACATTAGAAAATCCCCAGAGTTTTAAACAGGAAAAGGATTACTACAGCACAAAAGCCTTTGGTAGTTTCACTGACTAGTAAACCATTGGTAATCGTCACTTGCCAGTGGAAGTCACATGGGCCCTGGGAAACACTCCCCTATCTCAGGGAAAGCAGGCTGGGGGAAGGGATGAAATGCAGCCTCAGCTGGGAGGAGGAGGCTGCTGGTGGGGTGGTGTGCTGAGCTCTGAGTGGGGCTCCAACAAGTGACCTCCAGCCAAAAGTGCTGAAGGAGTGAGCTTCAGGTTGTCCTCGGGCCACCTTTTACTGCTTTTGTTTCTTGCTAGGGAGTGAGTGAAGTCTCCAGCGGCCCAGTCCTTTCCCTCTCAGTTTCCCACCTTCCTACAGCCTCCAACATATTCCTGTAAGAGCCTGAGGGAGGGTGGACTACTCCAGTTAAATAGATTTTATAAAGACACAGGAGCAGGGAAGGCTGCCTGTTTATCACAAAGACCTAACCCACTCCTCTGCAAGGCTTTCCAGACATTAGGCCAGAACCACACTATTTAATTCTTCAATAAAATGATCCAATGAAAGTTTAAGAACCAGTGGTTTGGTTTACAACCAAGCAGAAGTTAATTATCTAATTGAGACAAAATTCTCTGTATGTGTATGTGTGTTGGGAGTGTGGGCAGTGTATAAGATACAGAGGGGACAGGGACTACTCTCCCTGATTTTGCTACTTCTGCCACAATCCTAACCCCAATAATCAAGGAGGATCCGAATAACCACATGGCCATTCATTCAATAAACATATGCTGAATGCCACATACCAGACTAGGTGCTGGGGATGCAACACAGCAAAATCACTGCCCTGCTAGAACTGCTAGGTCAGTGAAGGAGAGACATTAATCAAAATATTACATAAACATATCATTACAATGATAATGAAGGCTTATGAGGGGAAGGTACAGGGCACCAGGAGCATTTAGAATGGGGTATCGGATTGGGTCTGAGGGTTCCTAGATTATCCTTAGGACTCCAGGGTTCTTTTAAATCAGTACCCCTTCTTCTTCCCCTCACCCCACTCCTTCCTTGCTTCCTGTAGTTAATATTTACTGGTTTTTTTCTATGAGGATAATGCCAGGTTCTTCACATGCATGATCTCATGTGATTCTCATGACAAACTTACAATTCAGCACTTTATGAGAAAGGATTTGCTGAGAAAGGCTGATCCACATTTTGCAAGGAGAACTATATAAAATTTATGGCACTGATTAGTTAAAACTCTTCTGGCTGCAGGTGGCAAAATTCCAAATCAAATTTTCAAAAGGAGGGGTAAAAAAAGGGAAAACCTGAGGGCTGGGTGCAGTGGCTCACGCCTGTAATCCCAGCACTTTGGGAGGCTGAGGCGGGCGGATCATGAGGTCAGGAGATCAAGACCATCCCGGCTAACACGGTAAAACCCCGTCTCTACTAAAAATACAAAAAATTAGCTGGGAGTGGTGGTGGGCGCCTGTTGTCCCAGCTACTTGGGAGGCTAAGGCAGGAGAATGGCGTGAACCCGGGAGGTGGAGCTTGCAGTGAGCCGAGATTGAGCTACTGCACTCCAGCCTGGGCGACAGAGCAAGACTCCATCCAAAAAAAAAAGAAAACCTGGGCTCATGTCAATGAAATGATGAAATGTTCAGGGTTAGACTAGCTTAAGGCACAGTTAGATCCAGGTGCTCCAAAGATGTCATGTGGCCTTCATCTTGCTCCATCTCACAGCTCAGCTTTTACTTATGCTGGTTTCATTCTCAGGCAGCGTTTCCCTCAGGGTGGCAAGATGGCCCTCAGCAGCATAAGGCTTACATTTTACAGGCTTGGGAACCCACCTGGAAAAGAAATGAGGTCACTTTCTTAACAGTTCCAACAGAAATCCAGAGTCGTGATTGGCCTGGATTTGGAACCATGACCACGTCAACTGCTATTCTCTGACCGCAGTCATGTGTCCTCCAAGGGACTTATCCCACCAGAATCTGGTCTGAGAGTGGGGAAGGATGTGGTCCCCAAAAGGAAAATCAAAGTGTTCTTACCTAAGAATGGAGACTGCATGCTGGGCAGTCAAAGCCCACTGATCTCTATCGTCCTCAAAGTTTGGAAGTACAGTGGATGTTAAGACTACGAGATAAATTCTTCTATCAACCAGGTCCTCCTCCCTAAGGAATGAGCAAGAGTGTTTTGTTCAGTGTGGCACTAGCTGCATTCACTCTGGGCCTCCCTCAGCTGCTCAGACACCTTGGCTTAGGATAGTGATTGGAGTTAATATTTGCTTAAGACCAAGTGTGGTGGCTCACAATTATAATCTCAGCATTTTGGGAGGCTAACACGGGAGGGCTGCTTGAGCACCAGAAGTTCGAGATCAGCCTAAGCAACCTGGCGAGACTTGGTCTCTACAAAAAAAAAAAAAAAAATGATCTGGGCATGGTGGTATGCACCTGTAGTCTCAGCTACTCAAGAGGCTGAGGCAGGAGGATTGCTTGAGCCCAGGAGGTTAAGGCTACAGTAAGCCATGATTGCACTACTGCACTTCAGCCTGGGTGACAGAGTGAGATCCTATCTCAAAAAAATTTATTTTGCTTAGGTCCTTGCTGAGAGCAGTCTTCAAGTCCCAAGACTTTGTGTAAGACTTTGCCCAACCTCTTTACCCCTAATGATATATCCTACTCAGCAATGGTGTGGCTGAGGAGGCTGCAGCTCTCCGACTTTTTAAACCAGCATCCTCAGGTTCTGTGTAACTCATAAGGCAGGAAGAGTATAACAAAGTCCTTTGTTGGGAAGTTTGCTGTCCCCCTTTGGAGTCTGAATAGAGAGAGGAATAACATGATGGTTCCTGAAGCATACACAGAGCAGGATCTTGGGGACCACTGTTAAACACTGTATGAGTTACACAGCACTACAGCAATCAGGTATCAGCTACAACCACCCTGTCCTTGGGCATGTTTTAAAAACTCCCTGAACCTCCCTATCCCAAGTTCTATGAGAAGTCCAAAGGCCTTCCCAGAATTTCTGCAAATCCCAGGAGCTAATGCTCTTCATATTCCTTTTGGCTCTGACTCCATTTCTTGCTGGACTTCTTATCTCACTCACTTCTCACCTCCTGAGGCGGATCTCTTCCTCTGCTCTAAGCTGTCCCAGATACAGGACTCAGTCCCCCTTTTCCATGCTTTATCAAACAGAAAACACACACACACACACACACACACACACACACACACACACACACACACACACACACATATATATGCACTCACTCAAAACGCTGTGTGCCCATCAGACTTTTCTGAAGGTATGAAAAGACTGAGGGGTTATTACCACACTGCTTGGCCCCTTTATCCTCTTCAAATGCTTCTCACATTGTGTTTGTGTATTAAGGCGGGAGAGAAATCCCCCTTACATTATTCAGAACAACTTAGCTCTCCACTCCCTTTTCTCTGACTTCCAATGACCCATAGCTGGAGTCACCCATAGTATGAACCATCCACTCCAGGTTCTACCCTTTCTACCCTTGATCAGCACCGAGGAACAAAAAGAAGTTTTGAACTTTCACTCACCACTACCATTCTGTAGTGGTAAAGGGAATGGAATAATTTTTCCCCTATGAATATGAATTAAGCCACCCCTCTTTAGAAGAACAACTGGCCACAGCCATTTTTTGTTTTAAATAAATTTCTATTATATCTCTCTATATCAACTCTCCAGCTCTAAGTAAAGCCTACGTAACAAGCCTGAAACAATTCCCATACACTCACTGGCAGTCTTCTGACACTAAGAATGTGATTAAGGAAAGCAATGCTGGCTGGGCGCGGTGGCTCACGCCTGTAATCCCAGCACTTTGGGAGGCCGAGGCGGGCAGATCACGAGGTCAGGAGATCGAGACCATCCTGGCTAACACGGTGAAACCCCGTCTCTACTAAAAATACAAAAAATTAGCCAGGCGAGGTGGTGGGCGCCTGTAGTCCCAGCTACACGGGAGGCTGAGGCAGGAGAATGGCGTGAACCCCGGGGGGTGGAGCCTGCAGTGAGCCGAGATCGTGCCACTGCACTCCAGCCTGAGCGACAGCGAGACTCCATCTCATAAAAAAAAAAAAAAAAAAAAGGAAAGCAATGCTTCTGTCCCTAAGACACTGGCTATCTTTTATTTATTTATATGTTTTTTGAGACGGAGTTTCGCTCTTGTTGCCCAGGCTGGAGTGCAATGGCGTGATCTCAGCTCACTGCAACCCCTGCCTCCCAGATTCAAGCAATTCTCCAGCCTCAGCCTCCCGAGTAGCTGGGACTACAGGCATGCGCCATCACACCCAGCTAATTTTTGTATTTTTAGTAGAGATGGGATTTCACCATGTTGGCCAGGCTGGTCTTGAACTCCTGACCTCAAGACATCCACCCGCCTCGGCCTCCCAAAGTGCTGGGATTATAAACATGAGCCACTGCGCCTGGCCAACACTGTCTATCTTTAAAAGAGAAAGGACTTGCTGTCCCTGTGCCACCTTATGATAGAATCCCTGTTGTTTCTAGACTGTAGCTTTGAAGCCTCAAATCCCAGTGAAACAGGCAGAATTAGAGTGAGCTTAAAGTACTCCACTCACCTAGGTTGATGGGGGTCTGAGACCAAGATTAAAACCAGCTGAGGGGCCTCTCCAAAAGAGAGGCAAGGACAAATGTGAGGGACAGGTTTCCTCCAATGACTGAGGTCAGCTCTAAACCTTGCCTTCCTGGGCCACTCAGGTTTATCTTCCCTTTTGAAGGAGATGAAGCAAGCAAGGCCTCCTATGCAGAGGCCCCAGCCCCTCCAACTGCAACAAAGGCAGGGGCAGAGAGGCTCTTGCATGGCTGTACATACCAAAAGTAAGGAAATCCTAGGAAAGAAGAAACCTGAACTTTGAATTCCATTATTCATCATACCAAAAAGTGCAACTGCAGACATCATGGCCTAGCAGCCTCCCTCAGGAATCCTTTTAGGCTAGGCACAGTGGCTTACGCCTGTAAACCCAGCTCTTCGGGAAGCTGAGGCAGAAGGACTGCTTGAGCCCAGGAGTTGGGAGACCAATCAGAGCAACACGGTGAGACCTCGTCTCTATAGAAGATTTTAAAATTAGATTAGTTGGGCGTGGTGGTGTACACCTGGAATCCTGGCTACTCTGGAGGCTGAGGCAAGAGGATCACAAGAGCCTGGGAAGTTGAGGCTGCAGTGAGCCGTGAGCATACCACTGCAATCCAGCCTAGACGAGAGAACAAGAAAGACCATGTCTCAAAAAAATGAAAATAAAAATTAAGATTTTTAAAAAAGGAATCCTTTTAGTCCGTGGGAACAGAAGGGTAGTGAGAGTTCTCTAAATCTTTTCCAAGGGCTAGAATTTATAATACAAGATTAAACTAAAAAAAAGAGGAAGGTGAGGATGCGAGGATGGGGAATAAGTCTTTTATCTTACATAAAAGAAAAGCAAAGGTTAACATTTCATTCATTAAGATCATAATTAGTAAAACACAGCCTTGTCCAGGTGCGGTGGCTCATGCCTGTAATCCCAGCACTTTCGGAGGCAGAGGCGGATGGATCACCTGAGGAGTTCCAAGACCAGTCTGGCCAACATGGCAAAACTCTGTCTCTACTAAAAATACAAAAAATCAACCAGGGGTGGTGGTGGGTGCCTGTAATCCCAGCTACTTGGGAGGCTGAGGCAGGAGAATCACTTGAACCTGGGATGCAGAGGTTGCAGTAAGCCAAGACTGCACCATCGCACTCCAGCCTGGGTGACAGAGCAAGACTCTGCCTTGAAAAAAAAAGAAAAACACAGCCTTAAATTTTAACCTAAAGGCCCCCACAAATAAAATTTAAAACAGGCGCCAGGCACGGTGGCTCACACCTGTAATCCCAGCACTTTGGGAGGCCGAGGCGGGAGGATCACTTGAGGTCAAGAGTTTGAGACCAGCCTGGCCAACAATGGTGAAACCCCATCTCTACTAAAAATACAAAATTAGCCAGGCGTAGTGGCAGGCACCTGTAATCCCAGATACTTGGGAGGCTGAGGCAGGAGAATCACTCGAACCTGGGAGGCGGAGGTTGCAGTGAGCTGAGATTGCGCCATTGCACTCCACCTGGGTGACAAGAGCAAAACTCCATCTCGAAAAAAGAAAAAAAAAAAAAAAAGTTAAAATTTAAAACAGGTTATATGTTTTTGTTTTTTTTTGGAAACAGAGTCTGGCTCTGTCGCCCAGGCTGGAGTGCAGTCATATGATCTCAGCTCACTGCAACCTCTGCCTGCTAGGATCAAGCTATCCTCCCACCTCAGTTGGCTCAGTAGTAGAGACAGAGTCTCTCTTTACTGCCCAGGCTGGTCTTGAACTCCTGAGCTCAAAAGATCCACCCACCTCAGCCTCCCAAAGTGCTGGGATTACAGGGATAAGCCACTGTGCCCAGCCCAATATACACATTCTAAATCGAATAATTATAATTTTTTTTTTAATAAATGGGTGCCAGACAAGGTAGCTAATGTCTGTAAACCCAGCACTTTGGGATGCTGAGGCAGAAGAATTGATTGAGTTCAAAACCAGCATGAGCAACATAGTGTGACCTCATCTCTACTAAAAATAAAAATAAATTAGCCAGACATGATGATGTGAGCCTGTAGTCCCAGCTACTCAGGAAGCTGAGGCGGGATGATCACTTGAGCCTGGAAGATCAAGGCTGCAGTGAGCTATGATTGAACCACTGCACTCCAGCCTGGGATACAGAGGAAGACCCTGTCTCAATCAATCAATCAATGTACCCATCAATGGGGACCATGCATGGTAGCTCATGCCTGTAATCCCAAATCGTGAGATTACACTTTGAGAGGCAGAGATGGGAGGATAGCTTGAAGCCAGTAGTTGGAGGCTGCAGTGTGCTATGATGGCACCACTGTACTCCAGCCTGAATGAAAAAGCAAGATGTTGTCTCTAAAAAGAAATTTAAGCCAGGCGCGGTGGCTCGGGCCTGTAATCCCAGCACTTTGGGAGGCCAAGGTGGGTGGATCACTTGCGGTCAGGAGTTTGAGACCAGCCTGGCCAACATGGAGAAACCCCATCTCTACTAAAAATACAAAAATTAGCAGGGCTTGGTGGCACACACCCGTAGTTCTAGCTACTCAGGAGGCTGAGTCTGGAGAATCACTTGAACCCAGGAAGCAGAAGTTGAGCCAAGATCACACCATTGTCCTCCAGGCTGGGCAACAGCAAGACTCCGTCTCAAAAAATAAAATTAAATTTAAAAATAAAAAAAAATGAGAACATTCTATCCATATTTTTCCTCACTCGCTTTTTTCACTGATACAGAAAGCTGCTTCTATCTTTTAACAGCCACATGGTATTTCATACTACCCCTACTTGTAGATATTTACCACTGCAATAAACATCCTTGTCTAGAGAACTCTGTGCTCAAGGGTAAGCACTTCTTTGTATTTGCCCATTTTCTACCAAGGTTTGTCTTTTTCTTATTCTTTGTATTTGCCCATTTTCTACCAAGGTTTGTCTTTGTCTAAGATTTGTATAAACTCTTTATAGATATTAGCCTATATTGTCTACTATATATATCGCAAAAATTTTCTCCCAACCTATTGGCTGTCTTCTAACTTTGTTTATAATGACTTTTGCCAGATAGAAGTTTCTCATTTTTATGTAGCAAAACCCATTACAAACTATTTAAAAGTACAGAGACGGCCAGGTGGGGTGGCTCATACCTGTAATCCCAGCACTTTGGGAGCCTGAGGCGGGTGGATCACCTGAGGTCAGGAGTTCAAGACCAGCCTGGTCAACATAGTGAAAGCCCATCTCTACTAAAAATACAAAAATTAGCTGGGTGTGGCAGTGAACACCTGTAGTCCCAGCTACTTGGGAGGCTAAGGCAGGAGAACTGCTTGAACCTGGGAGGTGGAGGTTGCGGTGAGCCGAGATTTGTGCCACTGCACTCCAGCCTTCATGACAGAGCGAGACTCCCTCTCAAAGAAAAAAAAAAAAAAAAGAAGTACAGAGACAGGAGCAGTGCACCCCAAGCTCTGATCCAAACAGCCTCTTTTGCTTAGGTTCCTGTGGTGAAATGGCTGGTTAGGCAATCATTTTCTGAGCTGTTCACATCTGGTTTTACAGCCAGAGTGGTGGTAAAAATGCGTCAAGGTAAAAAGGGGTAAAAAGAATTGTGAAGATTTTAATGTATTTGTTTGAGTAATTTGGAAGTTGCTTTTTAAATGTTTGGGGTCATGAATTAACAATGTTGAAAGAATCCTGAACCACTAAAAATTCAAAAACATCTCTGTGAACAATTACCTGAGTATTTCCAGACTCTTTCAAACTATGTGGACTTTTTAGGGCATTTTCTGCTGTCACTGTGAAGCTGATGACTGAATACAGCTCAAGAAAAATAAATTTCAGACCCCAAAGGAATAGAAAGGCTCAAGAGTCCATTGACTCCTAGAGTTCTAAGCAAGAAACCTTTTTAAAAGCTTCCATTCAGCCTCTCACAGATGATTAGCATTGGCTCAGGCTCAATCTGATCCTAAACAGTTAAAAAATCCTAGCAGCCAAATGGGATTTTGCCTGCAAGAGGGCCACAGGCTTTTCCCCCAAGAGTTCATGGCACCTGTTACCTGCAAAGAAAGGTCCAGGACTTTGTGGAGCTTGTCCTACTTGGCCAGAACACCCCAGGCCCCATTAAGACTCTACATTATTTAGACAGGCAGTACAGAAAGCAAGCCTGAAAGGTGGTCCTAGCCACCTTCCCTCTAGCTGAAACTTGATACTCATTTAACTTGTTTTCTGGAAAATAAAAGTCATGCCATGAAATCATTCTTCAGGACCTAGCAATACTAGAAGCAGCCCTGGAGTTCAGGGCTCCAGTGAACTAAGATTGTGCCAAGCCTGGGAGACACAGCAACACCCTGTCCAAAAAAAAAAATACCCCACAAGGAGGAGAAACAGACATTCGCCTAAATGCTACGTTTTTTTTGTTTGTTTGTTTGTTTGAGATGGAGTCTTGTTCTGTCATTCAGGTTGGAGTGCAGTGGCGCAATCTCGGCTCACTGCAACCTCCACCTCCTGGGTTCAAGTGATTCGCCTGCCTCAGCTGGGATTATAGGCGCCAGCCATCATGCCCGGCTAATTTATGTATTTTTAGTAGAGACAGGGTTTCACCATGTTGGCCAAGCTGGTCTCGAATTCCTGACCTCAAGTGATCTGCCCACCTCAGCCTCCCAGAGTGTTAGGATGACAGGCGTAGGCCACCACGCCCAGCCTCGGTGCTACTCTGAAGCCATTATTCCTACAAAAAATCCTTCCTTTGCTGAGGCTCATGCCAAACAACTACACTCTTCCTCACTGCTATCA
Source organism: Pan paniscus (assembly GCF_029289425.2). NCBI lineage: Eukaryota > Metazoa > Chordata > Mammalia > Primates > Hominidae > Pan > Pan paniscus. The sequence continues at coordinate 56,367,631 of NC_073261.2, read as the reverse complement.
TCTGCAGACCTTCTGGTCATCAAGGACTTTGGCCTCTGAGGCACAGTATGCCTTTCCACCTCAAGTCAGACCCTTTGCCTGGTCATGGCCTTCTATATTTCTGCCTCTCCTTGTTTTTACTTCTACAGCTTCTGTTCTTCAACTTCATTGGGATTTCCAGCCCCTTGACAGCCCCACTCCCTATCATATGCCACCTATCACTCCTCTCCTGGGTTCATTTCTTTCTCTAACCAGCTAAAGGCCAACCACTCTTCTACCGATACCCTAGACCCCCTTATTCCATGTCTTCCATTTGCCCCACAAAACACAGCTACTATCTGAACACAAATGTCCTCCTTTGTTTTAATCCCAAGTTGCTTTGTGCTGCTAAAGCAACCATGAAGTCATGAGGGCTACTTTCTCTAAAATTCATCATCTCCAATGTTAGCTGGGTCTTCAGCACAGCTCAGGTGTCCTCCTACAGCAGCTTTTAAAAACCATACCACTCTGCCCACTCCCAGCAGATGACCTCAACTTCTGCCCACAGAAATCAAAACCCAAAAGAAGAAAACTCCAACTTTCTGTCTCGCAGAATCTTACCAAATCCCTCTGCCCGATTACATCCCTTGCCCCATCAAATGAAATTTAAAAGTGCCCAAAGGCCGGGCGCGGTGGCTCACGCCTGTAATCCCAGCACTTTGGGAGGCCGAGGCGGGCGGATCACGAGGTCAGGAGATCGAGACCATCCTGGCTAACACGGTGAAACCCCGTCTCTACTAAAAATACAAAAAAAAAAAAATTAGCCGGGCGTGGTAGCAGGCGCCTGTAGTCCCAGCTACTCGGGAGGCTGAGGCAGGAGAATGGCGTGAACCCGGGAGGCGGAGCTTGCAGTGAGCCAAGACAGCGCCACTGCACTCCAGCCTGGGCGAAAGAGCGAGACTCCGCCTCAAAAAAAAAAAAAAAAAAAAGTGCCTAAAAGGGCCTGGCATGATGGCACGTCTGTAGTCCCAGTTACTTGGGAGGCCGAGGCAGGAGGATTGTTTGAGTCCAGGACTCTGAAGACAGTCTGGGCAACATAGTAAGACCCTGTCTCTAAAAAATATGAATAAATTTAAATCTTTAAAAAAAAATGCTCGGCCAAGTGCAGTGGTTCTCACCTATAATCCCAGCACTTTAGGAGGCCAAGATGGGAGGATTCTTTGAGCTCAGAAGTTCAAGACCAGGCTGGGCGCAGTGGCTCAAGCCTGTAATCCCAACATTTTGGGAGGCCGAGGCAGGTGGATCACCTGAGATCAGGAGTTCAAGACCAGCCTGGCCAACATGGTGAAACTCTTGTCTCTACTAAAAAACAAAAATTGGCCAGGCGTGGTGGCATGCACCTGTAGTCCCAGCTACTCGGGAGGCTGAGGTGGGAGAATCGCTTGAACCCAGGAGGCAGAGGTTGCAGTGAGCCGAGATTGTGCCACTGCACTCCAGCCTGGGCGACGGATTAAGATTTCATCTCTACTAAAAATTTTTAAAATGGCCGGGTGCAGTGGCTCATGCCTGTAATCCTAGCACTTTGGGAGGCTGAGGCGGGCAGACTGCTTGAGCTCAGGAGTTCATGACTAGCCCGGGCAACATGGAAAAACCCTACCTCTACAAAAAATACAAAAACTTGATTGGGCATGGTGGTGCATGCCTGTAGCCCCAGCTACTCAGGAGACTGAAGCAGGAGGATCACTTGAGCCCAGGAGATGGAGGCTGCAGTGAGCTATAATTGCACTACTGCACTCCAGCTTGAGCAACAGAGACCTTGTTTTTAAAAAAAAAAAAAATGTTCAGCAGAGTGTTGGCAAAAAATAGGAAAGCAATAAAGGGTGCTTTATTGCACCCGGCCAATAATTTTTAATACTATAAATGATAATAGATTTTCCTTTGTATTAATGCTACTTCTGACCACAGTATAAGCATAACTGTTTAAAGAATTCTTTAAAACAATCCTGTTTTCACAAAACTCACCTAGTTCTCTAGAACCAAAAGCTGGAAACAATCTCTCCCCACTCTGAATTCCCACAGATTAGGTGGTGGTAATGATGTTAATCTCAGTGGTAGCCCTGTCTTTTGTTCAGCTCAAGTTTAATCTCTCTGCCAGTACTCAGGATTTAGTAACCCCTTCTCCCCAGGGGCCTTGCTCAACAATTTTTATTTCTATTTTGGATTATTATTTATTTTAGAGACGAGGTCTCACTCTGTGGCCCAGGCTGGAGTACAGTAGCATGATCACAGCTCACTGCAGTCTCGACCTCCCAGGCTCAAGCGATCCTCCCACCTCAGTCTCCCAAGTAACTGGGACTACAGGTGCATGCCACCATGTCTGGCTAATTTTTTAATTTTTTTGTGGAGACAGGGTCTCATCATGTTGTCCAGGCTGTTCTCAAATTCCTGGGCTCAAGTGATCCTCCACTTCAGCCCCTCAAAGTGTTTGTTTATTTTTCCTATCTTCAACTTCTCCCTCTCATCTAGCTCTTTCTCCACAGCAAAAGGACATGCTTGGGTCTCAAAATGTAAATCAATAGCCCTCTCTACATCCCATGTCTTCCTTTCACTAACTTTTCTCATTTTACAGACAAGCTTCTTGAAAGTACAGCTTCCCTGACTGGGTCCACATCCTTGCTTCCCATTCACTAGCTACAGAGCTACCAACCAGTAAAAGAGTGAATTCCTCTTACTTACCAAAGGTTCTGCTCTTTGGAAAATGGTTTTAGTGATTATTAAAGAAGCACAATGAAAAGAAGTATACTGTATTGCTATTAACTCAGAGTTTTAATAATATTAATGAGTTTTTTTTTTTTTTTTTGACAGTCTCGCTCTGTCACAAGTTGGAGTGCACTGGCGCAATCTCAGCTCACTGCAACCTCCGCCTCCTGGATTCAAATTATTCTCCTGCCTCAGCCTTCCAAGTAGCTGGGATTACAGGCACACACCACCATGCCTGGCTAATTTTTGTATTTTTAGTAGAGATAGGGTTTCGCCATGTTGGCCAGGCTGGTCTCGATCTCCTGACCTCAGGTGATTCACCCGCCTCGGCCTCCCAAAGTGCTGGATTACAGGCATGAGCCACCACACCCAGCCAATAATTTTTAATACTATGAATGATAATAGATTCTCCTTTGAATTAATGCTACTTCTGACCATAGTATAAGCAAAACTGTTTAAAGCGTTCTTTAAAACAAGATTGTTTTCACAAAACTCACCTAGCTCTCTAGACCCAAAAGCTGGAAACAATCTCTTCTGCCTCTGAATTCCCACAGATTAGTCTGTATCTGTCACATCCTAACACTCTATCTACAAGTAAAATTATTTTTATACTGAACAAAAGTTCCTCAAAAGCAGGCTCAATTCAAGTTATCACAGAACTCTCTGCAGTTAATAAATATTTGAAAATGAATAAATGGACTTTTATAAGCACCTGCTATAGAAGGGCTAATTTTAATTATAAATCAGTCTAATCAACTCATTAAATCAGGCCACCTGAAAAACCTCCACTGTCATTTTGCTAACTTAATGTTAGTTTTCCTTATGTATTGAAGCTAATAAAGCTGCATTCACTCATTCATATCCTATAATTTAGGCTTTCACTCATTGAAACATGCCTTGAAAAGTCTCAAATACTGACACTCATGATACTGTGTCATTTTGGTTTCAGTCTGGAAGAACTAAGGTAAGTCAGTGAGGTCGGCATTACCCAGTCTGAAGGGAATGAGCAGGGCATTCCTATGGGAGGAATGCATTTGCCTCCTCCCTCACCCAAAAAATACCCTGGGAAATGCTCGTCCAGGAAAGACTGAGACTTACTCTCAGGCATGCCTGCTCCCCTCTGCTTCAATTCCTTTCATATAAGCTGAGTGTCAGCTCCTCATCATGGGCATGGCTTTGCCACTAGCTGGACCTTCCTAGGTTTGCTCATTTCTGAAATAAGAAAATTTGCCTTGGGAACCTCAAGCGTTTTTGTTTGTTTTGTTTTTTTTAATAGAGAAGGGGTCTCACTATGTTGCTGGAGCTGGTCTCCAAGTTCTGGGCTCAAGTGATCCTCCTGCCTCAGCCTCCCAAAGTACTGGGATAATAGGTGTGAGCCACTGCACCCAACCCCTCAAACATTTTTTCATGCTGATATTCTGCGAATAATCATACATTATTTACCCATTTGAAAATCAGATTTCAGGCTGGGCGCAGTGGCTCATGCCTATAATCCCAGCACTTTGGGAGGCCGAGGCGGGCAGAACACCTGAGGTCAGGAGTTCAAGACTAGCCTGGCCAACATGGTGAAACCCCCGTCTCTACTAAAAATACAAAAAATTAGCCAGGCGTGGTGGCGCATGCCTGTAGTCCCAGCTACTCAGGAGGCTGAGGCAGGAGAATCACCTGAACCCGGGAGGTGGACATTGCAGTAAGCAGGGATCGCGCCACTGCACTTGAGCCTGGGTGACAGAGCGAGACTTTGTCTCAAAAAAAAAAAAAAAGAAAAAGAAAATCAGATTTTATTTTGAAAAGCAGGTCCAATACTTAAAGAACCTGGTGGGAAATCCTTCTGTGGTATGATACCACTGCCCACAGACACCTCCAATATAACTGTTAGATCATCTATATGAGACCAACAATTCTCCCAAGGCAGGATGTGGCGGTTGCTGTCAGGAGCTTCTTCCAAAGCACTAACATTCCTGCCCCCACAGACCCTCTGAAGAAGGTAGTCTCTTCTAATCCTTACCCAGGCAGAATTATGGGCTTTGAGTTGGTGTGCTAAGGGTAAAAAGGCGGCCAAGAATACTCACCAGGAAACACAGGCAGGACCAGGTGACAGGCCCCAGACCCCAGTCCCTCTGGAGCCAGAACCAGCACCTCCCAGTTTGCTTTACCCCTGTAGAGAGTGTAACTTCCAGCAGGGCTAAAAATCACAAATGGCATACAGCCAGAGGGCAGGGCCAGGCTGTGTAAGCAAAAACCAGAGATGTGCCAGAGAAGTTCCGGATTTAGAATCCAAGCAATGAGAAGGAAGGGAGGTGAAGAGCCTCCTACAGCGGACCTATAAAGTAGGGGCCCTCTCTGGGCGAGATCCAGGTTGCCAGTAGGAAATCTCCCACCTCCATGAGCCTCCTCAATTGTTCCAGGGACTCTCAGCAGCCTGATCTTTTAGGAGGAGAGATCCAGTGACTGGGACTCAAGTGATACCAGCTTACCAGTTCTGAAAACACTCCTCTGTGGCATTACCAGCTCACAGAGCAGAAAAGTCCTATGGTGCCTCCATTTCCTCCCTCTCACTATAAAATCTGAGCAATATGACTTGTCCCTAAACAACCCAGCAAAACTACAGTGTGAGGCTGTGGGAAGACTGTTCACACAGCTCAACATGCCTCAAGGAAAAAGATTCCACTAGTTCTTCACTCACTCACTCATTTACTCGACCATCATTTTCTGACTGCCCACAATACACCAAGCACTGAGGTGCAAGATGCCTTGCAGGATTCTTAGCAGACACCAGTCTAGCAATTGCAAGAAAATTTCTGTTAACACTGACCCTGTTGATTCTGGACTCCTCATACGAGATAATTACATTTTGTGTTTATGCTATCTGAATGAGTCAGTTAAATAATTTAATCCCATAAGTATGACTGCCAGTTGGAAAACTGAAGTGACTTAAGGGACTCTTGATTTTCTACTCATTAAAGTAGCTCCTCTCAGGATCTCTATCAGCTAGCGAATACACAAGTGGAGGTACCATGGAATTCCAAAAATAAACAAACCTAATGACTTCACAAAATTTTTTTTTTCATTTAACTAACTCAAGCCCTTCTGTCACTGGTCTAAGTCAGTGTGCTTTTACTGTATTACTTTCAAAGAAATGAAGCCAGAATTCAATAAAGAAATGAGAAATGAACTTTGAGGCTGAATATCTGAGTTTGAATCCTAATTCTGCATTTTCAGATATTCAGCCTCAAAGTTCATTTCTCATTTCTCCACTCCCTGTCTCTTAGAGATGAATTTTCCAAAGAGGGGCAGACAGAGCAAAAGCTGCAGCCTGGAGCTAGGAGCAGTGAAGAGGTGGGCAGAAAAAGAGACACTCTGTTACTTGAATATGGTGGGTGGGCTGAAACCGGACAAAATTATTTTACCTTGGTGGGCTTGGTAATGAAGAGCCATCGTAGGCTCTTGAGCAGATAGTGGTGATAAAAGCAGTGATCAGGGCAGGTTTTATGTTATAGCATGCAAAATGAATGAAGCAGAAAATGAAATTAGAGAAACCAGTTAGTAAGCTGTAATGGCAATACAAGTCTGAAATAATAAGGTAGCAACTAGCGTGGGCGGGTGGGATTATAAAGAAATGGATCAATCTAAAGACACTTTATAGAATAAGTGCTGATTTGACAGTCTCTCAGGCAGGAAGAGGAGAACCGAGTAACAAGTCACTGATAATGCCAAGGTGTTTGTCTACACCAAAATTGGAAGTGTACATATAAACAAAAAACAAAAAAAAGTAATAATCTAAAACACACAGGATTCTGTTACTTAAGTCACTATAGTGTCACTTTCCAAAGTAATTTTTATTTTTTTCCAAGACAGGGACTCACTCTGTCACCCAGGCTGGAGTGCAGTGGCACGATCATGGCTCACTGCAGCCTCGAACTCCTAGGCTCAAGGGATCCTCCCACCTCAGCCTCCCAAAGCGCTGGGATTACAGGTATGAGCCACTGCGCCTGGCCTAAAGTAATTTTTAAATGCTGTTGTGGCTGTTGTTTATGATTACTGCCCACTCCTACCTCTCCCCAGTCTCTACTCTTCAGGTTCTAATTGAGACCACACACTCCTCTCCAGTCTCTCTCAAGGAGACTTCTGGCAGGAAGGGAAGAACCAAAATACCACCTCCCCTCCAAGCCTGTCAAAGGTGCCAAATCTAGGGAGTCTCCACTCCCACCTATTGCTTCTACTTCAGAAGTAATTTTTTTCTCTAAATGGAAATCTCCAGCCTATGGAACATTTCCTCTTGGATGTACCTCTAGCTCTTCAAATTCAACTCCAGGAAACAAATCCATCTTCCCCTTCTAGAGGAGTGGCTCCCCTTTCCAGTTAGCCCCATTTCCATCATGATAGGTAACCTTCCAATTTTGGTGTAGATAAACACCTTGGCATAATCAGTGACTTGTTAGTCTGTTCTCAAACTCCTGAGCTCAAGCAATCTGCCTGCCTCAACTTCCCAAAGTGCTGGGATTACAGGCATGAGTCTTGCTCTGTCACTCAGGCTGGGGCACAGTGGCGTGATCTCAGCTGACTGCAACCTCTGCCTCCTGCGTTCAGGCCGTTCTCGTGCCTCAGCCTCCTGAGCTACTGCTGGGACTACAGGTGTGCACCACCACTCCTGGCTAATTCATTTTTGTAAAAACCTCCCAAAGTTTTGGGATTACAGGCATGAGGTACTGCGCCTGGCTGAAATAGCCTTTTTCTATATGCTTTGTTAGTCACATTTGAATTTATTCTTCTATGACTTTGGCCCATTTTTTTGTGGTATTTTTTTTCCTATTAACGTGTAAAAGCTCTGTGTACATTAGAGATATGTTGAAAATTGTTTTTAACCAGTTTGTCATCTACTTTTGCTTATGCTGTTACTTTTAGCTAATTCATCACACATTTTCCTTTACAGTTTCTGCCTTTAGTGCCATACTTCAAAAAAAAAAACAAACAATTATCTTCTAGTACATTTATTACTTTAGTTTTTATGTAAAAACCTGTAATCCATTTAGAATTAATTTTGCTATATGGTGACAGAAATTTTTTTTCTTGTCAGCCAGCTGTCCTGTATCATTTGTCCTAACACTATCCTTTCCTGCTGAAACCTAGGTCTGTTTCTGGAGTTTCTAATCTATTGTGAGCTCTCCTCCTTGACAAGAATTCTTCTGCCCAGTTGGACTAGTTTTTCATTTGTCCACAACAGGTTTTATGAAGGTTGCTGCTTTTATTGTTGCTTTTACCTAGAATATCCTCCTATTTTTCCTCCATAGATCCTTCAATGTAAAACCATTATGCAGATAAGCAGTAAGCGCTACTCAAAACAAGAAATACCTTCAAAAGATGGAAGATAATGGAAAAGTAAACATCAGAGGGTCTACATATTATTCTTTGTGTAGCTAAAGAAATGTATGAAGGCTGGGCAGAGTGGCTCATGCTTGTATTCCCAACACTTTGGGAGGCCAAGAAAGTTGAATTGCTTGAGGCCAGTGGCCTGGGCAACCAGGCTGGGCAACATACCAAGTTCAAGACCAGCCTGGGCAACATACCAAGACCCTGTCACTAAAAGACAAAAAAAATAGTAGCCAGGTGTGGTGGTGATCACCTGTAAGTGCTAGCTACTCAGGAGGCTAAGGTGGGAGGATTGCCTGAGGCCAAGAGTTTGAGGTTACAATGAGCTATGACATCATAGCACTTCACTCCAGCCTTGGCAACAGAACAAAACCATGTCTCAAGGGGAAAAAAAAAAGCGTATGAAGCTCTTTATTCCCCCTTGGTAGGCTCTGGACACACAGAAGTGAACCCAGAAGTGATTTTAGGAGGAAGAGTTTGAGAAAGTTAAATTGCTTGCAAAATAGAATGACAGAAGTATTTGGAGTTCTAGTGGTAATATGCTAAGGAGAGTTTGCAGAGGAGAGAAAGATAAGATTATAAAAGACCAAGGCCAGCTGGGTGGGGTGGCTTACGCCTGTAATCCCAGCACTTTGGGAAGCCAAGGTGGGTGGATCACCTGAGGTTGGGAGTTCGAGACCAGCCTGACCAACATGGAGAAACCCTGTCTCTACTAAAAATACAAAAATTAGCCAGGCATAGTGGCACATGCCTGTAATCCCAGCTACTTGGGAGGCTGAGGTAGGAGAATCACTTGAACGTGGGAGGCAAAGGTTGCAGTGAGCCGAGATCATGCCATTGCACTCCAGCCGGGGCAACAAGAGCAAAACTCCATCTCAAAAAAAAAAAAAAAAAAAACAAAGCCAACATATGTGGGTGATATGAATAATGACAAATCCCTAGTGGAGGGGTGGGCAAAAGTACTCTGAGTAACAGGAATAACCAGTATTAGAATTCAAGTTGCTTACTTTGTTGCAATGTTGAATTCTCTCCATTATCCCAAACCTTTGATAAAGTCTGCAACGCATATAAAGGCTTTAGCTGGGAGTTCTACATCTGTATCATTGTGGATGGAAACAGGGTCAGTGTACTTGATCTAGTAAACCATCCATAATCTAAACAAATTCAATGGAAGCAAGAGCTCAAAATCAGAGCTCCTGGGAATTTGAAGAAATCTGAAGAAGGAATCAGAACAACTTGCTGTAAGTTGAAGAATGACATTTTCAGCCAAAACTTTAAGGAGAAGGATGACTCCAGCTAGCTGATGGGTTATACTAGGATGCTCAATCCTTAGACGTTTAAACCAGATTACATGAGGTTCCACAGTGATTTACAGAAACAGCCAGCAGGGGAGGTGCCAATTACTCTGCTTGCACAAGAAACAAACTGAGGATCATATGCCCCACCTCTTCTCCATTCTGCATGCTCCTAAAGAGGTCTTCTGGCCCCTACTGCACCTAAGGGTGGCCTTAGTCAACTCTCAAGTTTTCTTCCAAGGTTCTAGCCCTCAGATGCTTCCTCTCCAGGACTTCCATTTTACTCAGCTTAACCTTTAATTGTTCTTGAATAAGAAAATAAAGAACCACATCCTAAACATCTTACATTACAACCGGAGACTATTAAATTCCCAGTGGGGGAATAGAAAACAGTAATGCAAAAGCATGTTAACAAATGACGCTAGACAGTGATGCTCCTAAATCAAGGAAATGAGGAGGAGGAGGAGGTTTGGAAAGGGAAAGAGAATGGTGTGATGAACAATATAATTTGGCTTGAGACATGTTGAGTTTAAGGTGCTTAAACTATGTTTAAGAGCTATCCAAGTTACAATGCCAATAGTGTTTGGCTATTATGAGTAAGAAACTCAGAAGAGAGAAAAATCTAGGTGGAGGATGATGGTATTAAAGCACTTGATCTATTAGTGGTAGCTGAACCAATAAATATAGATGGCATCATCTAGAGACAGTATATAGAGGGAGTAGAGACAGTTGGGCATAGTGGCACCCACCTATGTAATCTCAGCTACTCAGGGAGGCTGAGACAGGAAGATTGCTTGAGCTCAGAAGTTTGAAGCTGCAGTGAACTGTGATCACACCACCGCACTCTAGCCTGAGTGACAGAGCAAGACTTTGTCTCTTTATTTATTTTTTAAATTTTTATTCATTTATTTTGAGATGGAGTCTTGCTCTGTCACCCAGGCCGGAGTGCAATGGCCTGATCTCAGCTCACTGCAACCTAAGACTTTCCCTAACAGCCTTCCTAAAGCTGTTAACAACTTTTCCACAGTTATAAGCCAATTAATACTTAGCAAATACCGGCTGGGCATGGTGGCTCACGCCTGTAATCCCAGCACTTTGGGAGGCCGAGGCAGGTGGATCACGAGGTCAAAAGCTCAAGACCAGCCTGGCCAAGATGGTGAAACTTCGTCTTTACTAAAAGTACAAAAATTAGCCGGGTGCAGTGGCAGGCACCTGTAAACTGACCTACTCGGGAGGCTGAGGCAGGAGAATCACTTGAACCCGCGAGGCAGAGGTTTCAGTGAGCCGAGATCACACCACTGTATTCCAGCCTGGGTGACAGAGTGAGACTCCGACTCAAAACTAAACTAAACTAAACTAACGTGGCAAATACTTGTAGACTGACCAAATAAACTACAAGCTCTATTTAAGATCTCTGAAAGCCCATTTCAAGCCCTCTTCCCACTTTCCTATAAGCGAGCTGACTCCCTGGTCTTCAGTTAAAACCATAGTCTTTCAGAAGAAGTGGCAAAAATGGACAAATGCCATAGGCTAAGGCCCCAAGGGTGCGGCTTGTCTATGGAGAATGCTGCTTACTGGATGTTCAAAGCACATACCTAAGGACATGGTCCATCCACATCTAAGGTCATGGTCAAAGCTGAGCCTTTCCATCTAGTTTATGATTAGCTAAGCCAACTGAGATCAGCCAACTAATGATCTCACTCATGACAATAAAGACACATACATGAGGGTCTCAAGAGGACCTAGTAATTTCTTCATCAGAAGTCTTAGAGATTTCTTTCAGGTGGTCTTTCCCCAGCTGTGCTGGTTGGGAATGGCATGCAGGAGAAGTAACTGGCTTGCTCTTTGGTTACTAGCTAAGCCAACTTCCATTCCTGGTACGTGGTCACCCACCCAGTCAGATTTAAATGGCGACCCACCTGTAACACCGCCCTGCCCACAGAGCATGAGCTTATCTCCATTCAAGGATTGAAAAAAAATTATAGTCTGGACTGCCCACAAGATATAGAAGAGAAATTTAATAGGGAAAGGAGAAAATTTATGTCATACCCATTCCATAAAAATGAGCTACATACCATTTGGCACTGATCCCCATGTGTAACATCAAAATCCTGAACTAGCAGTTAAACTTGAGACTGATGCTGAGATGAATATAGTCCCAGAGTAGAAGGAAGGGTGCTCAGGAGCACTCTAGAGAAATTCTGAGAGGTCCAATCTAGGGAAGAGAGCCTCAGAGAAGCCCTCCTATCTTGTATCCAGAAGCCAGTGACGACCATGGCCGTGATGGCACCATTGCATTTACCACTTCCTGTTTCCATTGGGAAGAAGAGGATTCAAAGTGGAAGAAAGAATGCAGAATTCTTCCTTCCTCCCTATTTTAGAGTTCCACTGCGGATTAGAGCTATCCTTATGCAGACACACAGGAAATAGTGATTACTACCTTCATCTGGAATTTCAGATGAAGGTAATAGTAACATTATCTTCATCTGGAATTACTCTATTTGATGTCCATTCCTTTGGGATAAAGATTCACTCTTTCCAAAACTGTATTCCACCAAACACATATTCTGTAAGATTTTAATAAATATTCCTTCAGAAAAAAAAAAATGGATCTCTAGTTAAATACGTTTGAAAAATGTTATATATTCTATTTCCCTTTTGGAGTTTTACAATGCATATTAAAAGCTCTTTTTGAGGTGCAGGCAGCTGGACAGCTAACATGAAATCCAGGGCAAGAGCTCAACAAAGCTAAGAGCCTTGTTCCAGAAGGCAGCAGGACAGACTAGCATGGCATCTAATTAGCGCAAAGAGCACTAGGCGAAGTTCAAGGTGGTCAACACAGGGAGATCTGTGCATGGACAGAACTCTACCTACTAAAGCCTAGATGCAAGAAAAGGCTCTAGTATCAGATAAGTGACCTGGCCAGGGAAAGTGTGAAAAGTCCCTGGTGAGGGACTGACAGCAGGGCTTTAGTCCTGGACAGGGTTAGGAAGTCCAGGCAGAGGAACAAGACAAAGCTTGTACTTCTAGGTAAAAGCCAAAATAAAGGTGAGATGGAGGGAAAGCAGAAACTGATAGGCAGAGAGCTGTCATTCAGGGCATAGAACACATGCCCAGGAGTTCTTCCCTACTGGAGACACTGGCTCTAATATCCTAGTGATCAGCAGATCCTGCTTTCCACTAGACCTCGTGTATGAGGCTGCAGGGGTTGAGGGGAGAGGAAACGGTGTAGGATGTTCAGAAATCTCAAGTAGTGCTGATTCCATTAAGGTAGGGGGTACAGACCTTGCCAAACTTTGGGGGATAGGGAGGACAGGCCATTCCTAGGCTGCCCACTAGGGAAATGTGTCCAAAAAAATTAGCTAGAACCCAAGAGGCCTCAGTGAAGCCAAAAGTCTGGATCAGAAATAAAGTGCTCCAGACTTAGAATAGGAATATGGACAGTGAAATTGAACCTCAGGGTGGAGGCATCTATAAACCCAATTGTAAGGAGTTCAGAAAGGCACTGAGATTTGAGTTGCCTCTGTAAAATATGCCCTTGGGGGAGAAAACACTGTGAGAATTCTAATCATAAAGGCAGTTAGAGAACACTGGTGAATGAAAGATGATGCCAAGTCAACTAGGAAGGGTCTCTCTTTGGAAGAATTCAGGCCAAAAAAGCTGTATGCCTTCTTTGGGAGGCCGAGGTGGGTGTATCACCTGAGGTCAGGAGTTCAAGACCAGCCTGGCCAACATGGTGAAACCCCATCTCCACTAAAAATACAAAAATTAGCTGGGCGTGGTGGTGTGCGCCTGTAATCCCAGCTACTTGGGACGCTAAGGCAGGAAAATCACTTGAACCCAGGAGGCGGAAGTTGCAGTGAGCCAAGATTGCTCTACTGCACTCCAGCCTGGGTGGCAGAGTAAGACAGAGTCTCGCATTTAAAAAAAAAAAAAAAAAAAAGTTGTATGTCTTAATCACAGGGACTATCTTTGCAGCTTCTGGATCAGCTCTTTTGGCTCCACAAAATTAGTGGACAAGGGGGAACTGCACCTTTGCATGGATACCCCAAGTGCTTTGTCATCGCTTTTTGCATGGCTTATTTTGCTTTCTGGTAAAGTTCTTAGCATAGCTCATTGGGAAATTGAGACCAGAAGTTGTCCGTGACCACCAGCCACGAAGGAAATGCCCTGCCCTTGTTGCCACTGGTGGCCTCTTTTGCGCCACCATTTTGCATCATTTCTCGGAAGCTGTGCCTCCCCCTTCTAAGATCTGTGACAGTCTTGTCTCAGTACATCACAGTAAACCACAGACCCAAAGGTCCAGCACTCCTGGTTACATTACAGCTGTCAGCTGCTCTCCAGACAACAGTGTGCCTCCATCCGAACATGCTGGTGGGCTATCTACTCAGCACAACCTCTTTTGGGGTGATGGGCCTCCATAACCAGCACCCTCAGCTGCTTGCCTTTTCTCAGACAAAACTGTGAAGGAAACCAAGTATTTCTTTAGAGACCCAGCATCTCTCTTCAAGGCCTTTATCTCAAACTCATTGGTGTCTCCTTCTTGTCCCTGCAACTAGGGGCACAGTGCCTTCTCCTCTCTATCCCTTCCTCAGTCTGGTTCTCAGAAATCAATCTTATAAACTCATTCATACTTCCAGTTAACATGACCAAAATGTTTCACAATCAAAACTCTTCCTGGAGTCTCTTCATTTTTAATAGGGTCTCAAAGATTTAAATCAAGAAAAAGAAATTTCAATTGTGGGATTCCAAGCAATAGCAAACAGCTAGGGCAAGTTTTTGAGGGGCAGGACACATTCTTGGTCCCCTGAAATTATACCACTTGACAGACCAGCTCTTTTTATTCCATCACCTGACACCTTCAAGCCATCTCTTCTGCTAGCCCAGGGTGTGCCAGCACACATCCCTGGATGTGTGCCAGCACCCACTGCTATCTGATCTCCCTTGGAGAAGAAAAAAGGAGACACCTAGAATGTTTTGTTTTGTTTTTCTGAGACAGAGTTCCACTCCTGTTGCCCAGGCTAGAGTGCAATGACACGATCTCGGCTCACGGCAACCACCGCCTCCCGGATTCAGGCGATTCTCCTGCCACAGCCTCCCAAGTGGCTGGGATCACAGGCATGAGCCACCACGCCCAGCTAATTTTGTATTTTTAGTAGAGACGGGGTTTCTCCATGTTGGTCAGGCTGGTCTCAAACTCCCAACCTCAGGTGATCCGCCCACCTCGGCCTCCCAAAGTGCTGGGATTCCGGGCTTGAGCCACCACGCCTGGCTGAGACACCTCTTATTTACTCAGTAATCATTCACTGTAGTAGTCACACAACAGGTGCCACCAGCTCCAGTACATGCAGTGAGGATACACCACACCCTCACCTCCGGCCCCATCACACCTGACTTTGTGAGTCACATCAACAGATTTTATGTAGATGATAGGACAGAGCCACTTAAGCAGTAAACCAATTACCAGTGGTGTTTTGACACGTGTGGCCTATCCTGTGATGAAGAACAAAGGCTTTTTGAAATCCTCACCTACAGCCAATTGGTATCTTTCCCACATATGTTGCTGCAGCATCTCTATATATAGAATCTAGTATTCTATAAACAGAATGTTCTGGCTAAACACGTCCCAACAAGCAAAATCGCAAGGTGGGTAAAGATGGCATCTCATCACCCTTCTTTCTCCTACCCTCCTTTCCTAAATCTCACCAGGGACAGAAAAGCTCTGTGAAAACAGCATGGGCTTTGGCGTTGTACAGACTTGAGGAGAAATAAATCCTAGCTCAGCCTTTTTATTAGCTGTGTGACCTTGGGCAAGTTACATAACTTCTTTGACTTTCAGCTTGCCCATGTGCAAAAAATGGGAATACTTTATTGGTTTGTATTACAATTAAATAATGTATGAAAGCATCTAATACATGCCTGGCTCTCAAGGGACACAAGTTTCTGTTATCCATCTAAATTATCATGTACCTGGTATCCTCAAGCTATCAAAGCCAAGGTGTGTGCCCCCCACAAATATTCCTTTCCTTTCCTAAACCCTACTGAAGCTGCCATCCCCTCTAAGAGCTGATCTAATCACACTGTTAGAAGGAATGCAATTCTGATGAAACGAATTCAAGTAAAACATAAACAACATTGCTGGGTTTCCATATTAACTTTGGGTGCGGGCGGTTTCCGCATTTAAAAAAGAAGCCTGGTTGGGAGGCCGAGGTGGGTGGATCACTTGAGGTCAGGAGTTCGAGACTAGCCTGGCCAACATGGTGAAACCCTGTCTCTACTAAAAACACAAAAATTAGCCAGGCATGGTGGCACGCACCTATAATTCCAGCTACTTGGGAGGCTGAGGTGAGAGAATCACTTAAACCCAGAGGCAGAGGTTGCAGTGAGCCGAGATCACACCACTGCACTCCAATCTGGGCAATAGAGCGAGACTCTAAAAAAGCCTGGAAATTCAAATGAGAGGCAGGACGTGTAATGGTGAGGCTCTCCTAAAGGACAGGAGACCAGTGTTCACCTTTTCCCCTGCAAGCACAGCCTCTTTCACTCTCTCTGCAGAAGATGAGAAACCAATCAGAGCTACAGAACATCAGCTCAGATTGCTGAATGTCACACCTCAAATCAACAACAGGTCCAGAATAGAACTTGGAGCCTTGGCTACCCCTCCTGCTCTAGTCAGCACATGTCACTTCCTTACCCAGGAAGATGTGGTGTTTTGTTTTTTGTTTTTTCCCTAGGAGGTTTCCAACACTATTTTAAACTCTTTGGACTCAAGCAACAGGATCTGACTATGGTCACAGCCTTGAAACAGTGTGCAGGAGGCCTGGACCTTACTTCTAGCATCACACCTTTCTTTAAATGGTCTCAACAAGGCCCAGATTAACACAGGTGGTAGAATGGACCTATGTCTTGACTTGTCTCTTAGTGATCCAGGAAGGAGGATCACAGAGAAATTTCTAGGCTTCCCACATACAGGATCACAGAAGCAGATTATTAAGGCTAAAATCAGCCTAAGTATAATCACCTGACACATGTGCTATGCTGACTATAAATCACAATTCAGGATGGGAGTTCTTATTATTAGGTACTCTTTGGCGGTATGCATGTTCTCCTTTGCTTTCCTGGCAAGACCCTAGGACGCCAAGGGCACTAGCTCAGGCTGGGGTCTGAGAAGCCAAACACCCCTGGGGGAGGGAGGGTGGTCGAAAAGGCTGGCTGGCAGCTTCAGCAGGTGGTATAAAGGGGAACTGAAGGTGAAGTCTAGGGTGAGGGAAGGACTGGTCCAGGCAGGATTACTCAACAGCATGTGCTCAGGGAACTGGCAAAACAAGAACAACAACAACAACAAATATTTTAAGTTACTTTATATTTATGAAAGTGGTAACCAAGGTAAAAATCAGAATTTTGCTGCATTTTCTTTATATTTTGCTAGGTTTCTTTATACTTGTTTTGCATTTACGCTGTTTTTAAAATACATACGGAGGGATGAAAGTATGAGGGACATAATAATTTTTCTATTGCTTAAGACTATTAAACAAATTCTTAATCTGGCCCCTGACTTCAGGAAGAAGCAAGGAAAACCAAGAGTTTGAACTTTCCAGGTCAATATTCATTTCTTCATTCAATAAATATTTCTTGAGGTGTTAGTAAGCATCAGGCCTTTGCTCAGTCCTGGGATACAGCAGCAAACAGAAGAGATGTGGTTCCTGGAGTTCAGTTTAGTGAGAGTGGGTAAGAACAAGAACAGGATCTAAAGCCAAAGGTCTATATTGGAAAACAGGCAAGATTCCACAGCCAGCAATTAAATGCCAACAGAAAAGCCCAGGGGCATGCAAGAAGCTATTCAGGAAGATGAGCTGGTTCACAAAATGCTCTCATCCCCTCACTCACTTTGACAGGGGAGACAGCCACTGTGGTGGGTTGAATTCATCAATGTAAGTGCCCTCACAGCCAATGCCACCATGAAACTGCCTGTTCTCTGTTCACAGCCATGTAACTATAAGCTATGTGCAAGATCTTGAAAGCTCCAAAGAAAAACACAAGATTTGAATTGTCTACTGACAGAAATTCTAGAAGGTACAGCACGCCAAAAGTGGGAAGTATAAAACCAACTACCAGAGGCAGCTGGGGGATCCTCCCCCGACATAGTCACTACACTTCTCTGACACTGCACGAAAAGTAAAAATAGCAAAGGGAAAATAAAGGGGAGAGGGGAAGAGGGATTAGAGAAGAGATCAGGTAAGATGGTCAGGCTACAGTCAGAAGCCTCCTGAGAGGAGTTTCTGATTTACAGTATGAAGCAGGCAAAACATGAAGAAAGGCTATGGCCTGGTGTGTTAGAAAAACAAGTCATAGGCCAGGCGTGGTGACTCATGCCTGTAATCCCAGCACTTTGGGAGGCTAAGGCAGGTGGATCACAAGGTCAAGAGATCGAGACCATCCTGGCCAACATGGTGAAATGCCGTCTCTACTAAAAGCACAAAAATTAGCTGGGCGTGGTGGCATGTGCCTGTAATCCCAGCTACTCAGGAGGCTGAGGCAGGAGAATTGCTTAAATCCGGGAGGCAGAGGTTGCAGTGAGCCGAGATCGCGCCACTGCACTCCAGCCTGGTGACAGAGCGAGACTCCATCTCAAAAAAAAAAAAAAAGAGGCCAGGCATGGTGGCTCACCCCTGTAATCCCAGCATTTTGGGAGGCCGCGGCGGGCAGATCACGAGGTCAGGAGATCGAGACCATCCTGGCTAACACAGTGAAACCCCATCTCTACTAAAAATACAAAAAATTAGCCGGGCGTGGTGGCAGGTGCCTGTAGTCCCAGCTACTTGGGAGGCTGAGGCAGGAGAATGGCGTGAACCCAGGAAACAAAGGTGGCAGTGAGCAGAGATCGCACCACTGCACTCCAACCTGGGGGACAGTGCGAAACTCTGTCTTAAAAAAAAAAAGAAAAAAGAAAAACAAGTTATTCCAGCAGCTCAACTCCAGCACTGTCAGGAGGTAATGGCCATGGTAAAGGTGGAGACCCAACAACAGCAACAGCAGGAGGTATGGAATCTATGCACAGCCAGCACAGTAGGGGCCTACAGAGATCTCAAAGTATTTGACTTCTCTGGGCCTCAGTTTCCTTTATCTGAAAATGAAGATGGTAAGAGTGTACATTAATTACCTAGGACTGCCATAACAAATTACCACAAACTATATGGCTTAAAACAACAGAAATTTATTCTCTTGCAGTTTAGGAAGCTACAAGTTTGAAATCCAGGTGTCAGTAGGGCCATGCTCCCTCTGAAGGCTCTAGGGAAGAATCCTTCCTTGTCTCTTCTAGTTTCTGGTGGTTATCAGCAATCCTTGGAGGGCCAGAGCCATTCCTTAGTTTGCAGCAGCATAACTGCAATCTTTGCCTCCATCTTCATGTGGCCATCTTCCCTCTGTGTCCCTCTCTTCTTATGACAACACCAGTCACTAGACTAAGACTTTCCAGTAAAACTTCATCTCAACTTGATCATATGTGCAAAGACCTTATTTCCAAGTAAGATCACTTTCTTTTTTTTTTTATTTTTTAATTTTATTATTATTATACTTTAAGTTTTAGGGTACATGTGCACAATGTGCAGGTTAGTTACATATGTATACATGTGCCATGCTGGTGTGCTGCACCCATTAACTCGTCATTTAGCATTAGGTATATCTCCTAATGCTATCCCTCCCCCCTCCCCCCACCCCCAAGTAAGATCACTTTCATAGGTTCTGGGACAACATGAATTTTGGGGGATACTATTCAATTTGGTACAGAGCACCAACCTTATAAGAAGTTTATACATGTAAGGTATTATACTTAGGACTATGACTGGCACACAATATGTGCTGTGTAAAGGTTGGCTACTCTTCTTCAACATCTCTGGCAGGTAGCTGCTGCCAAAAGGATATGTGGGTGTGTTCTCTTATGTAAAAATCACTCTCCCTCCATTTTGAGTCAGAGGCAAGAAACTGAATCAAACTAGAGTTCTGAAATAAGCTGATTAGCGCAGAGCTAGAGCACATGTTTATTACCATTCAGTACCCCTTATCAATATCCCACCAATATTCTCAGTCTGGAGTGAAAAAATACCTGCTACAAGCATTTGTTTTTTGAACAACATAGACTTTATCATTCCAAATGAACAATGGCCCTTCAAAGCAGTCCCCTTGTTAGCATCTGCCTTCAAAGAGCCTTCAGAGCCAGCCAAGAAGCTGTAGCAGAGACAGTAGTCTCATCACTTACAATTCAGACTGTGAGTTCTGATCCCAAACTGCTTTACATGGTATATTCACCCCATGGTTTGGTAATGAAACGACTTTTGGCTGTATCCAAACATTAAATCCATTCTCTGAGATGGAGATGTGCTATTTCAGAGAAAGTGATATTCAAAATAACAAGCTACTTTCAAATTAGGGAAGAGGAGAACAGATTAAAGGTTCTTGCTCTTGCTTCTCCTTTAACAAATGAATTAGGGACAGCTACCCAAACTGAAAAAAATACAAGGCTGGGCGCAGTGGCTCACGCCTGTAATCCCAGCACTTTTCGAGGCTGAGGTGGGCAGATCACAAGGTCAGGAGTTCGAGACCAGCCTGGCCAACATAGTGAAACCATCTCTACTAAAAATACAAAAATCAGCCGGGCATGGTGGCGAGTGCCTGTAGTCCCAGGTACTCGGGAGGCTGAGGCAGGAGAATCGCTTGAACCCAGGAAGCAGAGGTTGTGGGTGAGCCGAGACCATGCCATTGCACTCCAGCCTGAGCAACAGTGAGACTTCGTCAAAAAAAGAAAAAAGAAATACAGCCAGATCCCAACCACTCTCTTCATATCAAAATAAATACCAGATGGATCAAAGATTTAAATTTAAAGATTAAAGATTTAAACACACACAGTACTCAAAAAGAACAAGTAACTATTTTTATAATTTTGAGGTGGGGAAGCACGCTTTTTTCTAAACATTGGTCTAGTAGCAGAAAAAATTACAAGGGAAGAGATTTTCTGACTACCTAAAAATGTAAAATTTGCACACAGAAAAAAAGCTACATAAAGTTGAAAGGAAATGACAAAATGGGAACAATTCTATATTATATATGATAGTCGACATGTTAACTCTTACAAATTAATAAAAAAAATTATTGGAAAAAATGTGTAGGCAAGGTGCAGTGCTTCACACCTGTAACCCCAATGCTTTGAGAGGCCAAGGCAGGAGGAGCACTTCAGGCCAAAGCTCAAGACCAGTCTGGGCTGCAAGAACCCATCTCTACAAAAAATAAAAAATTAGCCAGGTGTGGTAGCAGGCGCCTGTAGGCCCAGCTACTCACGAGGCTAAGGCAGGAGGATCTCTTGAGCCCAAGAGTTCAAGGCTACAGTGAGCTATGATTGCACCACTGCATTCCAGCCTAGACAACAAACCAAGACCCTGTCTCTAAAAGAAAAAAAAAAGTTCAAAAGTCATGAACAAGTGATTTAAAGAAAAAATACAAAGGTCCAAAATACCTCTGAAAATTCAACCTTTAATATTCAAATAAATGAAAATTAAAGCATTCCTAATGAGTGCTATGTTTCAGTTACTATTCTAAGCATTTTACTTGGATTTATTCCTCACAATAACCCTATAAAATAGGTGCTATCATTATCCCTACTTTACCGAGATGAAACTGAGGGACAGAGAAGGTAAATGACTTACCTAAGGTCACACAGTTAGTAAATGGCTGAGTCAGAATTCAGCCCCTAGCAGGCTGGCTCCAAAGTCACATTCTTAACCACTGTGTTACAAGACCACGTCTCACCTGTCAGATGAGGAAGACAAAAAATACAACACCCAATGTTATTAAAAACATGGGAAAACAGGCAATCTCATGTGCTAATAGAAGTTTATATTCTTAAGGGTAGTTTGGCTCCGTGAATTGACATTTTAAATATGCATACTCTTTAACTCAGCAGGCAAATTTCTTGGAATTTATCCTGAAGAGATAGTGCACAAGCATGCAAAGATGTATATACCAAGTGTTTATCATAGAATGCTCACAATAATCAAAATATTGCAAATAAAAAGCCCAATAAGTATACCAAATGTCCAACAAATTCATTCACTCAACAAATATTTATTAAGCATCAGTGATGTACCAGGAACTGTTCTCAATACCAAGTATAGAGCATGGATAAAAGAAAAAAGGGCCAGGTGTGGTGGTTGACACCTGTAATCCCAGCACTTTGGGAGGCTGAGGAGGGAGGATTGCTTGAACCTAGGAGTTTGAGACCAGACTGGGCAACACATTGAGACCCCATCTTTAGAAAAAAATTTTAAAAACAGCTGGGTGAAGCAGCACATGCCTGTAGTCCCAATTACTTGAGAAGCTGAGGTAAGAGGATCACTTAAGCCCAGGAGGTGAAGGTTGCAGTGAGATGAGATCATGCCACTGCACTCCAGTGTGGGTGACAGAGCGAGACCCTGTCTC
Source organism: Pan paniscus (assembly GCF_029289425.2). Classification (NCBI taxonomy): domain Eukaryota; kingdom Metazoa; phylum Chordata; class Mammalia; order Primates; family Hominidae; genus Pan; species Pan paniscus. The sequence continues at coordinate 56,345,780 of NC_073261.2, read as the reverse complement.
CAAAAAAAATGGGGAGAAACACTCATTCTATGATACAGAATGAGATGCTGCCTGATTCTAGCATAATAAAACAATCTTTAAAAGAAAAATCCCTGTCTTCATGGAGCTTATATTCTAATGGAGGGAAGTTAGGCAATAAGCAAATAAATAAGAAAAGTATATATCAGATAATGCTAAATGCTATAGAGAAAAATATAGAAGGGAAGAGAGATAGGGAAGAAAGGAGGATTGTTATCTTGTTACAGGAGTCAAAGAAGACCCCACTGATAACAGATAAAATAAATGGATTAAATATTAGAGAATAATAGCAGTATTATATCCACTCACTGAACTATAATTCAGCCCTTTATTCTGTATTTATTGACATGAAAATGTCCTCAATCAAGTGAAATCAAGTGAAAAAAAGATGGTAAAACAGTAACAAGATATGACTCCATTGATATAAAATTACACATATATATGCTCATATTCCAACTGGGAGAGTAGACCAACATCTAACAAGATTAATAATACTGAGTAACGGTCCAGGCTGAGTGCCAGGCAACAGTATAAGCAGCTTATCTGTTCACGCACCCATTCACTGATCCTCCTCCCAATACCTATACTTTGCTCCAGAAAGAATTTAAGGACAGCAAATCTACACACCTCCTCAAGTTCTTTATTTCTCTAATCCTTTCTCTCTTCTTCCCAGAAGCCAGGCCAGTGACAGTGTGAAAAAGGGACATAAGAAGGATGGAAGGAAACCTCCACAGAATCTGGATGGGATTCCTCTTATTTCAATACATAGGAAACAGGTCCTGGGGAGGCACAACTCCTCCCTGCACACCTGCAGGATTTGAAGCAAGGCCACCTGACTCAGATTCCCTATTTTCATCCCCTACAAAACCCAAGATGCCCTGCAGGGACAGCTGGGAGCAAGCCTGGCTCATCATATGGAGGTGAAAGGCCACAGGAGGCCAGAGCTCTACCCTTGGCACACAAGGCCTACATCTTTCTATGAGCAGAAATGACAGAGTCAAGCCCTTTTTGGCCCCTACCATGTTCTCTCCTCCATGCCTGTACTCATAAGCTATCCTGGCTAAGTTAATTCATGCTCAACTCCCCATATCCACCGCCTTGCCCATTTACCGCAGAGATTCACAGATTTCCCCACTAAGGTTCTTGAGACTAAGTCCCTACGAAGAAAGCTGCCGAGGGTGACCAGACATGTTAGTTTGATTCAAACATTTTCAGTCTGGGGTGAGGGTAGCCAGGGTTCAGATCTATCTGCTCTTACATATGTAAGAGCAGACTACACTTCTTGTTTGAGCATAATGCCACAAACAAGGAACTGGAAACTTCCCAAAGGTGAAATCCACATTGTTGGTGCCTGTATCTTTAGCCTGGGGTGGGGGGTATAGGCACATGAGTGGAGGCAGGGCACTCAGAGAAAGACTCAACTACTTCAAAACATTTCTCACATACTCTCTGTCACCTCTTGGACACCAACTATAAGCCAGGCTCTGTGTTAAGTGCTTTCATACACTATTGACAAAAAAAGTAAAATCACTTTTATCAAACATTCCTACTATGTACTACTGAATTTAAGACGCCTAAAGCACATTCAGGTCCAGCTGCCCTGCTGATAGTTAAATATTCAGGCTTGTTGTTAAGCAGAGGATAGAAACCTGAGATTCTCTCCTCAGGGTTATCACAGAAGTCTACAAACTATCAAGTCTGATTCTTCAGGCCCCAATCTGGCTTCAGCTCTCTTACCTGTGCTTTCAGCAGGAAACATCACAAACACTCATGTACGCATCTGAAGTCCCCAACACACTTGGTCTGCAAGTGGAAGAAATTCCCTGCTAGAAATGGGTACCACATGAGGTAGACAAAACCCAAAAGTAATCACACTTCTTCAGCAGAGGAACCTCTTTCTCTCTCCACCTCTCTCATCTTTGCCAAATGTGTATTTATTGAACAACTCGTATTATGCTCATCACTACAGGATATAAGAGATGCCTCCTGCCTTCAAAAATTTACCCCAATAGGGAAAACAAAATCAACACACAGGAAGCATGTTATAAAAATAAGAGGGCTCACCAGGCGCGGTGGCTCACGCCTGTAATCCCAGCACTTTGGGAGGCTGAGGCGGGTGGATCACAAGGTGAGGAGTTCAAGACCAGCCTGGCCAAAATGGTGAAACCCCGTCTCTACTGTAATCCCAGCTAGTCAGGAGGCTGAGGCAGGAGAATCGCTTGAACCCAGGAGACGGAGGTTGCAGTGAGCCGGTATCGTGCCACTGCACTCCAGCCTGGGTGACAGAGTGAGACTCCGTCTCAAAAAATAAAAAATAGCTGGGCGCGCTGGCTCACACCTGTAATCCCAGCACTTTGGGAGGCCGAGGCGGGTGGGTCACAAGGTCAGGAGATCAAGACCACGGTGAAACCCCGTCTCTACTAAAAATACACACAAAAAAAATTAGCCCGGCGCGGTGGCAGGCGCCTGTAGTCCCAGCTACTCAGGAGGCTGAGGCAGAATTGTGTGAACCCGGGAGGCGGAGTTTGCAGTGAGCCGAGATCAAGCCACTGCACTCCAGCCTGGGTGACAGAGCAAGACTCCGTCTCAATAAATAAATAAATAAATAAATAAATAAATAAATAAATAAATAAATATAATAAGAGGGCTCCAGGATTTCTAGTGCATGGAACAGGAAAACAGAGATGCTGGTAAAACAAATGGAGAAGTGGGTAAAGTAAGACAAACGATGGGATGTCCTGGTATATACAGCTATCTTCAATTTCAAATAACCACATCTCCCCCTTTTTGGTTCCATTCCTAGTAGAGGTATGTTTTACTTCAAGAAAAATCTCTAATACAAACATCTGAGACATAAAGTTGGGGATCATTCACAAGACAAAAAAGAGTCTCCTCTTTGCTGTAAAGTTAACTAAGATATTATTTAACCACCCCTTAAACTATCCATCATACATACATACATATATATACATACAATGTTTATACCCAGCTTTTCAGGATCACATTTATAAGGTGAAGCAAAGTACTTTTAAAAAACACTCAGGACAGGCGAGGTGGCTCACGCCTATAATCCCAGCACTTTGGGAGGCCGAGACAGGTGGATTACCTGAGGTCAGGAGTTTGAGACCAGTCTGGCCAACGTGGTGAAACCCTGTCTCTATTAAAAATACAAAAATTAGCCAGGCGTGGTGGCGCACGCCTGTAATCCCAGCTACTCAGGAGGGCTGAGGCAGGAGAATCACTGGAACCTGGGAGGTGGAGGTTGCAGTGAGCAGAGATCGTGCCACTGCACTCTGATACCACTGGGTGACAGAGCAAGACTCCGTCTCAAAAAAAAGAAAAAGACACACGCACACGTATGTTTATTACAGCACTATTTACAATAACAAAGACATGGAACCAACCCAAATGCCCATTAATGATAGACTGGATAAAGAAAATATGGTACATATAAACCATGGAATACTATGCAGCCATAAAAAGCAATGAGATCATATCCTTTGCAGGGACATGGATGAAGCTGGAATCATCCTCAGCAAACTAACACAGGAACATAATACCAAACACCACACATTCTCACTCATAAGTGGGAGGTGAACATTGAGAACACATGGACACAGAGAAGGGAATAACACACATCAGGGCTGTTGGGGGGTGGGGGTGAGGGGAGGGAACTTACAGGATAGGTCAATAGGTGCAGCAAACCACCATGGCACACGTATAGCTATGTAACAAACCTGCATGTTCTGCACATGTATCCAGTTTTGTTTTTTCTGGTTTTTAGAATAAAGAAAAAAAAATTTATAAAGGCAATGTATCAGGTTGGGTGTGATAGCACATGCCCGTAATCCTGACACTTGGGAGGCCAAGACGGGAGGATCGCTTGAGGTGAGGAGTTCAAGACCAGCCTGAGCAACATAGCAAGACTCCGTCTCTACAAAAACATTAAAAATTAAAATTTTTAAAAAGGCAACGTATTGATGAATGAATGGCTAAACTATGATGCATACATAAAATGGATTATTATTCAACCTTAAACCAGAAACAAATCCTGTCACATGCTACAGCATGAATGAACCCTAACACACTATGCTAAGTAAAATAAGCCCATCACACACACAAAAATACTGTATGACTCTATTTATATGAGGTAGTAAAGTATCCAAATTCATAGAAACAGAAAGTAGAATGGTGGTACCAGAGAGAAAGGAGGGGTAGGGCAAGAAGAGTTGTTGTTTAATGGGTAGAGAGTTTCAGTTTTGCAAGATGAAAAAGTTCTGGAGATCTGTTGCACAAAATGTGAATATACCTAAGACTACCAAAACGTAAAGACTTAAAAGTGGTTAAAATCGCAAATTTTACGTTTGTTTTTTACAATTTCTCATACCCTTAAAAATGGTTAAGATGGTAAATTTTATGTGTGTTTTTTTACAACTGCTTTTGTTTTGTTTTGTTTTTTTTAGACAGAGTCTTGCTCTGTCACACAGGCTGGAGCGCAGTGGCACAATCTCGGCTCCCTGCCACTGCAACCTTCACCTCCTGGGTTCAAGTGATTCTCCCGTCTCAGTCTCCCGAGTAGCTGGGATTACAGGCGTGCGCCACCTCACCCAGCTAATTTTTTTGTATTTTTAGTAGAGACTGGGTTTTGCCATGTTAGGCAAGCTGGTCTCAAACTCCTGACCTCAGGTGATCTGCCCGCCTCAGCCTCCCAAAGTGCTAGGATTATAGGCGTGAGCCACCACGCCCAGCTCACAACTACTCTTTTTAAAAAGGTAATGTTCATATGGGAAAAAAAAAAATTCAGCAACAGAGAAGGATATTAAAAAACAAAAAGGCCAGGCATGGTGGCTCATGCCTGTAATCCCAGCACTTTGGGAGGCCAAGGTAGGTGGATTGCTTGAGTCCACGTGTTCTAGACCAGCCTGGGCAACACAGGGAAACCCCATCTCTACTAAAAAAAAAGAAAGAAAGAAAGAAAAAGAAAATTTTCAGAAACAGTATGGGTATATAACAAGAGTTTCTCCTCTTTTTACATATAAATGCTAACACTAGCACACTAACCATAAATACAATTTTGCACTTTTCTTTAGTTTTCTCTTAATGACAGATCTTGGAGATTGTTCCACATCAGCTTGTTTATGTATATCTGTGTCATTTTTCTTTTTCCTGCAACCAACCATCCATTATGTATCTTTTTTTTTTTTTGAAACAGGATCTTGCTCTGTTGCCCGGGCTGGAGTGCAGTGGTGTGATCTCGGCTCACTGCAACCTCTGCCTCCCAGGTTCCAGCAATTCTCTTGCTTCAGCCTCCCAAGTAGCTGGGATTACAGGCATGCACCACCACGTCCAGCTAATTATTGTAGTTTTAGTAAAGATGGGGTTTCATCATTTTAGCCAGGCTGGTCTTGAACTCCTGACCTCAAGTGATTCACCCGCCTCGGCCTCCCAAAGTGCTGGGATTATAGGCATGAGCCACTGCGCCCAGCCAGTAAAACGATTTTTTTGTTTTGTTTTTTTTTTTAGACACAGTCTCGCTCTGTGGCTAGGCTGAAATGCAGTGGCACAATCTCAGCTCACTGCAACCTCTGCCTCCCAGGTTCAAGCAATTCTCCTGCCTCAGCCTCCCGAGTAGCTGGGACTACAGGCGCATGCCACCATGCCCAGCTAATTTTTTGTATTTTTAGTAGAGACAGCGTTTCACCATGTTGGCCAGGATGGTCTTGATCGTGATCTGCCCACCTCAACCTCCCCAAGTGCTGGGATTACAGGCGTGAGCCAACACGCATGGCCAAGCTCATTTCTACCAGGCTGTATGTGTTGGCTTTATCAGTACCACAAGGAATCACGGATATGATCAAGGAAATACATGAAATACACATCATCTTCTCAATGCTATGGTCACCCTTTACACTCTGCTGTCTTTATAAATTTCTTGTCAAAATTATTCATTTTACGTGTTTAACTCTGAGGAAACTGAGTCTCACTCTGTCACCCAGGCTGGAGTTAACCTCCACCTCTTGGGTTCAAGCAACCTTCACCTCCCGGGTTCATGCGATTCTCCTGCCTCAGCCTCCCAAGTAGCTGGGACTACAGGCACGCGCCACTGCACTCAGTTAATTTTTGTATTTTTTATAGAGACAGTGTTTTGCCATGTGGGCCAGGCTGGCCTGGAACTCCTGGCCTCAAGTGATAGCCTGCGTCAGCCTACCAAAGTGCTACAATTACAGGTGTAAACCACCACGCCTGGACTCTGAAGAAAATTTTTTTTTTTTTTTTTTTGAGACAAAGTCTCGCTCTTGTCCCCCAGGCTAGAGTGCAATGGTATGATCTCGGCTCACTGCAACCTCCACCTCCCAGGTTCAGGCGATTCTCCTGCCTCAGCCTCCTGAGTAGCTGGGATTACAGGCGCCCGCCACTACGCCCGGCTAATTTTTTGTATTTTTTTTAGTAGAGACAGGGTTTTCACCACGTTAGCCAGGATGGTCTCGATCTCCTGACCTCGTGATCCGCCCACCTCGGCCTCCCAAAGTGCTGGGATTACAGGCGTGAGCCACTGTGCCCGGCCCACCAACTAATTTTTTTAAAAGCACCTCTTTCACTTCAGTGTCTCTCAGTCTGCTGATTGGTTTTCTTTTTTTTTTTTTTTAATGGTAAATTGAATTTTTTTTTAAATTATACTTTAAGTTCTGGGCTACATGTGCAGAACATGCAGGTTTGTTACATAGGTATGCACACTGATTGGTTTTCTTAGAGGGAGCATAGTGAGGTAGAAATGAGGGCTCCTTAGATACATCAGGGTTCAAGTATCAGTTCTGCCATTTCCAAGTTAATTAATCTCTTAGAGCAGACGTCCCCAACCTTTTTGGCATCAGGGACCCGTTTCATGAAAGACAATTTTTCCATGTACAAAGGGGAGGGAATGGTCTCAGGATAATTCAAGTACATTACATTTATTGTGCACGTTATTTCTATTATTATTATGTTGTAATATATAATGAAATAATTATACAACTCACCATAATGTACAATCAGTGGGAGCCCTGAGCTTGTTTTCCTGCAATTAGATGAGATAGGAGACAGTGACAGATCATCAGGCATTAGATTCTCATAAGAAGCATGCAACCTAGATCCCTCACTTGCTCAGTTCACAATAGAGTTCCCACTCCTATGAGAATCTAATGCTGCGCTGATCTGACAGGAGGCACAGCTCGGGCAGTAATGCGAGTGATGGTTGTAAAAACACAGATGAAGCTTTGCTCACTCGCCCACCACTCACTCACCTCCTGCTGTGCAACCTGTTCCTAATGAGCCACAGACTAGGGTTGGGGACACCTGTCTTAGAGCCTCTGGGTTGTCAACTGTAAAAGACAGACGCTACCATCTATCTCCTACACAGGTAAAATCACAATATATGGTTGAAAAGCCTGTTAGAAGGCTAGGTGTGGTGGCTAATGCCTGTAATCCCAGCACTTTGAGAGACCGAAGCAGGCGGATCACCTGAGCTCAGGTAATTGAGACCAGCCTGGCCAACATGGTAAAACCCATGTTCACTAAAAATACAAAAATTAGCTGGGTGTGGTGGCGCACATCTGTAATTCCAGCTACTCGGGAGGCTGAGGCATGAGAATTACTTGAACTCAGGAGGCAGAGGTTGCAGTAAGCCGAGATCACACCACCACGCTCCAGCCTGGGCAACAGAGTGAGACTCCATCTCAAAAAAAAAAAAAAAAAAGCCTATTAAAGAGGACAAAGTGCTGTCTCTGTTGAACCTGCACTGTCTCAGAAGTCAAAGAAATGCTTAAAGAAGTAGTAAAGGACAAGAAGGAATCTGCCAAATTGACATGAGAAAGGGTGTTTCTGGCAAAGGCAACAATACATACAAAGGGCAAGAGTTGGGCATAGTCGCCGGGCACAGTGGCTTACGCCTGTAATCCCAGCACTTTGGGAGGCCGAGGCAGGTGGATCACCTGAGGTCAGGAGTTTGAGACCAGCCTGACCACCACGGTGAAACCCCGTCTCTACTAAAAAAAAATACAAAATTAACCAGGTGTGGTGGCACATGCCTGTAATCCCAGCTACTTGGGAGGCTGAGGCAGAAAAACTGCTTGAACCTGCAAGGCAGAGGCTGCAGTAAGCCGAGATCGCTCCACTGCACTCCAGCCCGGGCAACAAGAGCGAAACTCTGTCTCAATTAAAAAAAGTTGTGCAGACACACAATCCAACAACACAGATACTAACATGAAAATAAAAATGTGGATTAGTCAACAAGTAGTTATTGAGTGCCTCTACATACTAGGCCCTGAAGATACATAACCAGGAACAAGTTCCCTGCCCTCACAGAGCTTATAACCCACCAGGAGAGAAAGACAAACAGTTAAGTGGTCTTATGTAAACAAATGGGGTGCTAACAGTTTCTTTATATAGAGCGGCCAGAAAAGCCCTTCAAAAGGAGATAATGCTTACTTGACAATTAAAGGCAAAGGACAGGCCGGGCGCGGTGGCTCATGCCTGTAATCCCAGCACTTTGGGAGGCCGAGGCAGGTGAATCACTTGAGGTCAGGAGTTCAAGACCAGCCTGGCTAACATGGAGAAACCCCGTCTCTATGAAAAATACAAAATTAGCCGGGCATGGTGGCGCACGCCTGTAGTCCCAGCTACTCGAGAAGCTGAGACAGGAGAATCGCTTGAACCTGGGAGGCAGAGGTTGTAGTGAGCTGAGATCATGCCACTGCACTCCAGCCTGGGTGATAGAGTGAGACTCTGTCTCAAAAAAAAAAAAAAACCTAGGGATAGTTAATTGAGGCATTATGCACAGTAAAGAGTGTTCCAGGCAGAGGCTATACAGCACTGCAAAGGCCTTCAGGCCAGAAACTGCTGGAGAAGGGGTCAACGAACTGTGAGCAGATGAAGGTGCCAGCAGTAGGGAAGAAGGGGCCTGGGATGAGACTTGAGAAACATGCAGGGACCAGATACTGCAGGATCCAAGTAAAGAACTCAAATCTTTTCCCTGCCCCTTTAAGGGTAGAGAAGTGGCAGAGTCCTCTAAGTCAAAATTTCTCTAAATATGGTCTGGAGGACCGGGTGCAGTGGCTCACACCTGTAATCCCAGCACTTTGGGAGGCAAGTGGATCACCTGAGGTCAAGAGTTCAAGACTAGCCTGGCCAACATAGCGAAACCCTGTCTCTACTAAAAATACAAAAATAAAAATAAAAAATTTAGCTGGGTGTGGTGGTGGACGCCTGCATTCCCAGCTACTCTGCAGGCTGAGGCAGGAGAATCTCTTGAACCTGGGAGATGGAGGCTGCAGTAAGCTGAGATCACTCCATTGCACTGCAGCCTGGGCGACAAGAGCAAAACTCTGTCTCAAAAAAAAAAAAGGAGAAAATAGATATCATAGATATCTTTGGCTGAGCACGGTGGCTCACACCTGTAATCCCAGCACTGTGGGAGGCTGAGGTGGGTGGATTGCCTGAGGTCAGGAGTTCAAGACCAGCCTGGCCAACATAGTGAAACCCCGTCTCTACTAAAAATACAAAAAATTAAAAAAAAAAAAATTAGCTGGGCATAGTGGCGGGTGCCTGTAATCCCAGCTACTTGGGAGGTTGAGGCAGGAGAACTGCTTGAACCTGGGAGGCAGAGATTGCAGTGAGCCAAGATCGTGCCATTGCACTCCAGCCTGGGCAACAAGAGCGAAACTCCATCTCAAAAAAATACATATATATATGATCTGGAGACCAGATGACTGGTGTCAGAATCACCTGGGAGGCTGATCAAGCTGCAGATTCCTGGTCACCACCCCAAACCTACTCAATTAGAGTATCTAGCAGTTGATACCAGGAAATCTGCATTTTAAACAAGTATCCAGCGCCCCCTCTCTCACCCTCATGGGTAATTCTGATGCACTAAAGCTTCAAAACCATAGCTCTAGGAACAAGACTAATGAAGAAAGGCCCTTACTTGAAGCTGGCTGTCAATGTCATAATTAGAGTACTATGTAAAGCCAGAGTCAAGCTGGGCATTAAGTAATCTAGACAGAGCAGTCTGAGCTAAGTGTGATGGTGCACACCTATATCCCGGCAACTTGGGTGGCTGAGGCAGAAGGGTCATTTGAGCTCAAGTTCAGTGCTGTAGTGTGCTATGATCACGCCTGTGAACAGCCACCACACTCCAGCTTGGGCAACATAGCGAGACCTTGTCTCTAGAAAGAGAAGTCTGAATGAATTATGGAATTTGAAGGTCCCAAAGCAGAAAATAGAAGGCAGGACATTACAGCCATGGGACTTAAGAGAACAGAAGGAGCAAGCAAAGACAGTTAGCAGTTTCGGGGAAATCACTAACAATAGTCATGATCTCCAGCTCTCTTAGGTTGGTTTTCCCAGCATGGCCCTAGGAAGGAAATGCAGGTGCCTCACCTCACAGAGACTAGATGACCAGGCCATAGACTGCCCAGTCTGTGCACATAACCACTCCATCCAATCTTCAAAACAGAACACACCGTTCCTCAGTAAGTACTCTATCTTCATGAATCCCCATCAGCCTGCAAAAGAACTCTGAGCTACATACAAAAACATTCAGAACACCTCTAAGGACCAGGGACGAGCGCTACCCCTCAAGACTCTCTACTTGGCACATGAGTGCCCCCTAACGCTGTCAAAATTTAAGAGCCAGGTCAGAAACCTTGATGCCCACTCCTACATACCTTCAGATCCCACCATTCACGCACATCCAGCCAGTCTTCCAGTACTTTTTGCTATGCCTCACTGACAGAGTCCCGTACTATATTCTACAGAATACTCTCTCCCCAAAATTCAGAGAGAAATTCCACAGATTCATGTTGAACAGAGTCCTGAACTCCTAAGGCTGCTGAGGCCAGCTCCTATGCCTGGTTCAGTGGGAGGAGGTAGCCTGAAGAGAGCTCACTCCCTTCACCCTGTCTGAAGGAAGCTCCAGGACTACTGCAGGCTTCTGTACATGCAACTTGTTTCAAAGATAAGGGAGTTGAACCTGACATATTTAAAAGAATGGATAGGCTCTTGGCAGCAGAAATTTAGGTGGGGGAAAAGTTAAGGTAGGATTTCTGGGGATTTCATTTTAAAGTAAAGAGCCCATAAAATACAGAGAAAGTAATATACACTCTCACTCAAATCCTTGTATGTCAACTATCTGATCCTTTCTATAATCCAAAAGCTGGTTCCAAACTAAAGAGGTAAGAATGCTAGAAGATGATTTAAGTAATCCCCAAGATTATTTATGACTCTAATCCTGAATTGCTTGCCCTGTTCCTTCTTACACTCTACTCACTATCCAGGTGCTCCAGGTTTATGATTTAATGATCCTGCTTCAGCCTTGTCTCATCTTATCCTTCAGGCCTTTTGCTTCCTTCCTTGCTTAGAATTCTACTCCACTGTCAGTTATTCTGCCCTCAGCTACCTGAAGTTAATAATATGCCTACCCAGATTCTCAACCTTTATCCTCAGGACACATGCTCCCTTCATGAGCAAGTGTTTTGTGTCAGGCTTACCCTGGTTTCATGGATATGACTTAATCATTTTAGATGGTTCATCCAGGCAAACAAGGGAATTACCAAAGATGGACGAAATAGGATGACAATGAACCAAGGGCCAGTGTTTAAAACTCACCCTGACATCCTAAAGCACACCTTCCTAGACCTCAGGTGCTGCCCCCAATACTCTATCCCCCTCCCTAGTGCCCCACCTCAAAGGTCCTTCTAGCCACTGCTGATAAGCTTTGACTAGGAATTCATGGTGAGCACAACATAAGCTTACAGTCTAGTGAAGGACACAGACAACAAAATAATTACAATACATATGATAATTAATGGCAATGCACGCAGAGTTGTAGGATCAAGGCTAATCAGGTGAAGTTATATGTATACTAAGCTATAACTTAGATGATGAATAGGAGATATCCAGGCAGTGACAGAGCATGGGAGGAAGGGTGTTCTAGGCACAATGAAGAGCACATGCAAAGGCCTTGCAGCAAGAAAGCACATCTAAAGAGATGTCATGAGCTGGAGGATGGGAAGGTCAAGATAGGGGACTGATGCAGAAGATGCTGGAGAGGCCAAAAGGGCCTAATAGGACAAAGAAAGTTGTTTTACTATTCACTTCACAAGTATTGTCAATAATGTGTCAGACATTGTCCTAGGTGCTAGGAATACAACAATGAATAAAACAAACAATATCAGCCAGGCACAGTGGCTCACACCTGTAATCCCAGCACTTTGGGAGGCCAAGGCAGGCGGAACGTTTGAGGTCAGGAGCTCAAGACCAGCCTGGCTAACATGGTGAAACCTTGTTCCTACTAAAAATACAAAACTTAAGCCAGGCATGGTGGCACGCGCCTCTAATCCCAGCTACTGAGGAGGCTGAGGCACAAGAATCGCTTGAACCCGGGAGACAGACACTGCAGTAAGCCGAGATCGAACCACTGCACTCCAGCCTGGGCAAAACAAAACAAAACAAAACAAAGGCCAGGTGCGGTGGGTGGCTCATGCCTGTAATCCCAGCACTTTGCGAGGTTGAGGCGGGTGGATCATGAGGTCAGGAGATCAAGATCATCCTGGCTAACACGGTGAAACCCCGTCTCTACTAAAAGTACAAAAAATTAGCACCTGTAGTCCCAGCTACTCAGGAGGCTGAGGCAGGAGAATGGCATGAACCCAGGAGGCGGAGCTTGCAATGAGCCGAGATGGCGCTACTACACTCCAGCCTGGGTAACAGTGCAAGACACCATCTCAAAAAAAAAAAAAAAAAAAAAAGATAATATTCCTGTTCTCTTTTAATTGGAGAAGACTATAAACAAATATGTAAATAAACCAGAAAATTATAATATATTGATAAGTGCGATCACAGAATTAAAATCAGGTGATGTAATAAAAGCATATGGGTAGATACTTTAGAATCATTAGATAGTCAAGGGAAGACCTGTCTGAAGAGATAGCATTTAAAAGCAGGGGCAGGGTGCGGTGGCACAGAGACCAGCTGTGAGACCTCGTTTCTACAAAAAATTTTTTTAAAAATTAGCCAGGTGTGGTGGCGCATGCCTTTAGTCCCAGCTACTGGGGAGGCTGAGGCAGGAAGATCCCTTGAGCCCAGAGAGGTACAGTGAGTTATGATCACACCACTGCACTACAGCCTGGGTGACAGAACGAGGCTTTTGACTCAAAAACAAAAAAAAAAAAAAGAAAGAAAAAGAAAAGGAAGGAAGGAAAGAAAAGAAAAATCAGGTATCTCAATAAAATGAAGTCATTAAAAGCTCAATGGAGGCTGGGTGCAGTGGCTCACACCTGTACTCTCAGAATTTCAGGAGGCTGAGGTGGGCAGATCACTTGAGGCCAGGAGGTCGACACCAGCCTAACCAACATGGTGAAACCCCATCTCTACTAAAAATAACAAAAATTAGCTGGGCATGGTGGTGCACACCCATAATCCCAGCACTTTGGGAGGCCGAGGCAGGACAATCGCTTGAAACTGGGAGGCAGAGGTTGCATGAGCCGAAATCATGCTACTGCACTCAAGCCCAGGAGACAGAGACTCTGTCTCCAAAACACAAAGCAGTTCAATGGAAACATCACTAACATCTAACATCATTTTTTTTTTTTTGAGATGCAGTTTCGCTCTTGTTGCCCAGGCTGGAGTACAATGGCGCAATCTCAGCTCACTGCAACCTCCACCTCCCAGGTTCAAGTGATTCTCCTACCTCAGCCTCCCGAGTAGCTGGGATTACAGGTGCCTGCCACCACGCCCAGCTAATTTTTGTATTTTTAGTAGAGATGGGGTTTCACCATGTTGGCCAGGCTGGTCTTGAACTCCTGACCTCAGATGATCCACCTGCCTTGGCCTCCCTCCTAAAGTGCTGGGATTATAGGCATGAGCCACTGCGCCTGGCCTTCAATGACATCTTTTTTTTTTTTTTCTTTTCTTTTTTTTTTTTATTGATCATTCTTGGGTGTTTCTCGCAGAGGGGGATCTGGCAGGGTCACAGGACAATAGTGGAGGGAAGGTCAGCAGATAAACAAGTGAACAAAGGTCTCTGGTTTTCCTAGGCAGAGGACCCTGCGGCCCTCCGCAGTGTTTGTGTCCCTGGGTACTTGAGATTAGGGAGTGGTGATGACTCTTAACGAGCATGCTGCCTTCAAGCATCTGTTTAACAAAGCACATCTTGCACCACCCTTAATCCATTCAACCCTGAGTGGACACAGCACATGTTTCAGAGAGCACAGGGTTGGGGGCAAGATCACAGATCAACAGGATCCCAAGGCAGAAGAATTTTTCTTAGTACAGAACAAAATGAAAAGTCTCCCATGTCTACCTCTTTCTACACAGACACGGCAACCATCCGATTTCTCAATCTTTTCGCCACCTTTCCCCCTTCTTTCTATTCCACAAAACCGCCATTGTCATCATGGCCCGTTCTCAATGAGCTGTTGGGTACACCTCCCAGACAGGGTGGTGGCCGGGCAGAGGGGCTCCTCACTTCCCAGTAGGGGCGGCCGGGCAGAGGCGCCCCTCACCTCCCAGATGGGGCGGCTGGCTGGGTGGGGGGCTGAGCCCCCCACCTCCCTCCCGGACGGGGCGGCTGGCCGGGCGGGTGGCTGACCCCCCCACCTCCCTCCCGGACTGGGCGGCTGGCCGGGCGGGGGGCTGACCCCCCACCTCCCTCCCGGACGGGGTGCTGGCCTGGCGGGGGGCTGACCCCCACCTCCCTCCCGGACGGGGTGGCTGCCGGGCGGAGACGCTCCTCACTTCCCAGACGGGGTGGCAGCCGGGCGGTGGGGCTCCTCACTTCTCAGACGGGGCGGTTGCCAGGCGGAAGGTCTCCTCACTTCTCAGACGGGGCGGCGGGGCAGAGGCGCTCCCCACATCTCAGACGATGGGCGGCCGGGCAGAGACGCTCCTCACTTCCTAGATGGGATGGCGGCTGGGAAGAGGCGCTCCTCACTTCCCAGGTGGGATGGCGGCTGGGCAGAGACGCTCCTCACTTTCCAGACTGGGCAGCCAGGCAGAGGGGCTCCTCACATCCCAGATGATGGGCGGCCAGGCAGAAACGCTCCTCACTTCCCAGACAGGGTGGCGGCTGGGCAGAAGCTGCAATCTCCGCACTTTGGGGGGCCAAGGCAGGCGGCTGGGAGGTGGAGGCCGTAGCAAGCCGAGATCACGCCACTGCACTCCAGCCTGGGCACCATTGAACACTGAGTTAACAAGACTCCGTTTGCAATCCCGGCACATCGGGAGGCCGAGGCTGGCGGATCACTCGCGGCTAGGAGCTGGAGACCAGTCCGGCCAACACAGTGAAACCCCGTCCCCACCAAAAAAACACGAAAACCAGTCAGGCGTGGCGGCGCGCGCCTGCAATCGCAGGCACTCGGCAGGCTGGGGCAGGAGAATCAGGCAGGGAGGCTGCAGCGAGCCGAGATGGCGCAGTACAGTCCAGCTTTGGCCCGGCATGAGAGGGAGACCGTGGAAAGGAGAGGGAGAGGGAGACGGGAGAGGGAGACAGGAGACGGGACACGGAGACGGGAGAGGGAGACGGAGACAGGAGAGGGAGACGGGAGAGGGAGACGGGAGACGGGAGAGGGAGAGGGAGACGGGAGAGGGAGATGGGAGAGGGAGAGGGAGACGGGAGAGGGAGACGGGAGAGGGACCACTGACATCTTTTAAACAGGAGAATTATCATTTAAGCAATCATTCTTACATTTTACTTTATTTTTTTTTTGAGACAAGGTCTCGCTCTGTCACCAAGGCTGGAGTGCAGTGGCATCATTACAGTTTGTTGCAGCTTCAACCTCCCAAGCTCAAATGATCCTCCCACTTCAGCCTCCCAAGTATCTGGGACCACAGATGTTCACCAGCACCACACTTGGCTAATTTGTTATTTTTTGTAGAGACATGGTCTCACTATGTTGCCTTGAATCCTGGGCTCAAGCGATCCTCCCACCTCGGCCTCCCAAATTGCTGGGATTACAGGCATGAGCCACCATGCCTGGCCATTCTTCCATTTTATGAAGATCACTCTGGCTGTAGTGTGGAGACTGGAATGGAGGTAGGGGTGAATAAAATTAAGACTGGAAGCAATGATGATAATGGATTATATAAACTAAGATGATGATAATAACAACTAAGATTCACATAGCAATTAGTAGGTACCAATCTATTATTCTAAGCATCTTATATATATTAATTCACTTAATCCTCAGAAGTACTCTTTTATAAATTTAAAAACTAACGTACAGGGTAGTAGCAATGGAGAGGGAAAATGATTAGATTCAAGAAATACTGAGGAGGTAGGGAGGACAAGTCCTAGTGACTGGTTGTCAGACGTGGGAAGGAAGGAATGATTAATCATTACTGGGTTTGGGGCTTTAGCCGCTGCATACTATCTATAATGTATATGATTGGGCACTGGAGAAGGAGCAAGTGAGAAAAAGCAGGGGGCTGCAAGACATCCCAGTGGGGTTGTAAGCAATTGGATAATCTGGTCTAGAGATCTGGGCTGGAGATTTGGGAATCATCCACGTGTAGATGGTAACTGAAGCTGCCAAAGAGGTTGAGATCACCCAAAAACTGGAAATACCTTAATGTCTTGATAGAAAAATAGCCAAATAAAATACAGCATATCCATTCTATGAAATACTATCCAGCACCAAAAAGAATGAGATATGCCTGTTTGTACTAACATGGAATACTGTCAAAGCATGTTATTAAATCATAGAAGAAAATACCAGAATGATACATAAGATGTTATATCACTTGTATAGAGAATTAAATAAAACAAAAAATAATACTTTAAATTTTTTCTGGGTTCATACATGTGTAAATAAACACACAGGAAGAAGTATGGCAGGTACATTCCAAACCACCAATACATTATCTCTAGTGAATACAGAAATAACTGAAATGGGGAGACAGGAATAGCCAAAATGTGATCTACAATGTTTTGGTATTTTTAAAATATCATTTATTATATTCTCTGTAAATTAAATAATTTTTCAAAAAGAATGGGCAGGAGGAGAAGCTTACAAAGGTCATCTTTTGCTTCAGATACTAAATTCTCTCTGTCCTTCCCATCCTCCACTGGCCTTGAGGTTCACGTATTCTGGCTTCTCATCTGTCTACCTCTGAAATGTTAACACCAAGCCCCCTAAGTCCACACTCTATCCCAAATCCTTGGCTCCAGGCAAGCCCTGGTCACCAATCTCTGAGCCTGGGCTATAGCCCCAGGAGGAGAGATCAGACACCAAAATCTCAACACACACAGGGGAAATGGGTATAGATGCCAGCTTCAAGGACAGTGATCAAGTGGCCTTGCTGGCCTCCTGGCCAGCAGAAATTTCAAAGAGCAAAAGGTATCTGAAAGTATCTGGCCATTTGGAGGCAGCTCTGGAGTGCTGAGGAATGGGGCTGAAGTACAGTCAGGCAAAGTTAGGGGTGAAGTGGTAAGGAGTGGGTTGAAGAAAGAGCTAGTTTCACTTGTAAAGATTCCAAGTGAAGTGCTGCAATCTTATGGAAACCAGGTTTACAGAAAAAGGAGGCGGCAAGCTGCATTCTGTGAGTCTGGCTGGAGAACGGGGGTTTCTAGGGGTATCTAGAGGAGTCACTTCCAAAGCACCAATTCCAAAAGGCACATTATGTAAAGGTTTAGTAGCTAGAGCAGCAGCAGGAAGCTAGAGATGTGAATAGAAAGGAGGTAAGGAAGATCTACAAATGAGGAAAGATGAAGGCAAGTTAAAGCCTTTCCTTCAGCCAGGCACAGTGGCTCACGCCTGTAATCCCAACACTTTGGGAGGCCAAAGCGGGCGGATCACCTGACTCAGGTCGGGAGTTCGAGACCAGCCTGACCAACATGGAGAAAACGCGTCTCTACTAACAAAAAAAAATAACAAAATTAGCCAGTCGTGGTGGCACATGCCTATAATCCCAGCTACTCAGGAGGTTGAGGCAGGAGAATCACTTGAACCCAGGAGGCGGAGGTTGCAGTGAGCAGAGATTGTGCCATTGCACTCCAGCCTGGGCAACAAGAGCAAAACTCTTGTCTCAAAAAAAAAAAAAAAAAAAAAAAGCCTTTCCTTCGTCAGTAAACCAAAGGCAGAGATCATAGGCAGCTTTCCGGTGATTGTACCCTTAAGTTTCAACTTTCTATAGATGAAAGACAATTTATTTGGTCATGTTTTCCTGGTTACCCAAAAAATGACACAGCCCAGGCGTTACCGAACAGCTGATTCACCATCAATTAATCTGTATCACAGCCTGCTGAGCCTCACACCTCACACAGTCACACACTAGACAGCTCTGGGGGAAAAAAACAACCCAAGGTGAGCTGTCAAAGTCCTCTTCGTAACCTGACCTCGCCCTCTGGGGTAGGTTTCATTTCAAAACTGAAAGGGACTGAAGGGCTGGGGAAATCCAAAGATCAACAGAGCCAGGAACAGGTGGTTCCCACAGAAGCGTCCCAGGTTGGAACTCAAAACAGAAACCAGACCACTGATAAGACATGGTTTATGATGTCTGTCTCCAAGCCTTCGGATGCCATTTATATGTTTTTGATATTTACAATAGGGCATGACCACATTTATCCAACTCCTGACTACTAAAAATCTAATTCTCCAAGTGCTCAAGCAACTTCCTGGTTTTATTACATTTTAGAGCTTCGGGGGTAGCTCCAATAACTGGGATACCAGGGAACTTGCGAATTCTTTAGCCCTTCAAATGGGCCACAAATAATGAATTTTATCTCTTCTTCCTTCTTCATCTCCCCACAAAGGCTTGGCAAAATTCCTGTCTCACTAAAAAGTTTCTAAGTTGTTCATAATGGCCCTCTCAATGGAGCAATATTCAATACACAAAAGTCTAGTTCATCAAAGGAGTCAGGTTATTTGCTTGAGGTTCATCTGTAACTAGCTATATGAGCTTGGACAAGTCACTTCACCTTTCTGAGTTCTATAAAGTAAGGAGGTTGGAAAAAAAAAGAAAGGGAAGCAATAAAACAACCTTGAACAGAAAAAAGACTTTAAGTTTTTAAGTCTAAAAGGCTCATCAAGTGCCAACAAGTGTTATTTTTAAAAGGCATACACCTCAGCCTGGCCAACACGGCGAAACCTCATCTCTACTAAAAATACAAAAATGAGCCAGGCGTGGTGGCATGCATCTGTAATCCCAGCTACTCGGGAGGCTGAAGCAGAAGAATCGCTTGAACCCAGGAGGCAGAAGTTGCAGTGAGCCGGGATCGTGCCATTGCACTCCAGACTGGGTGACTCCAGTCTGGAGATGAGCAAGACTCCATCTCAAAAAAAAAAAAAAGACATACCAGAAGCATACCACAGGAAACTCTAAGCATAAATAAAAATTCACAAACTTCCAGAACAAGAGAACAGATTATTACTTACAAGGAAAAAAAATCCCATTGGACTTCTCATCTGTATCACCAGAAACTCAAAACACTGGAAAGCTACTTAAGACTTTGTCGAGACTAGGACTAGTATTCCAAGAATTCTAAACCTAACCACAATATCATTCATACACGAAGGTTAAAAAGAAATTGGACATAAAAAGACTTTGAAAGTACCACTCATGCCCCCCTTCTAAGAAAATCACTCAAAGAAATGTCCTACTTGGCTGGAAGTGGTGGCTCACACCTGTAATCCCACCACTTTGGGAGGTCAAGGCGGGCGATCATGAGGTCAGTAGGTCGAGATCAGCCTAACAGTGCAAAATCCTGTCTCTACTAAAAAAATAAAATACAAAAATTAGCTGGGCACAGTGGCGCACGCCTGTAGGAGGCTGAGGCAGGAGAATCGCTTGAACCCGGGAGGCGGAGGCTGCAGTGAGCCGAGATTGTGCCATTGCACTCCAGCCTGGGTGACAGAGTGAGACTCCGTATCAAAAAAAAAAAAAAAAAAAGGAAATGTCCCAGGCAATTAACATTTAACTGTAACAAAGCCAGGAAAGACAAACTATATAAAAAACATGTTTCTCCTCCCCAACAAAAACCTTTTAATGAGTTTGGACCAGATGACTTCGAATGGCCTTTCCAAGTATAAACAGAAACTGCCCTGTACACCACAGTCCCTGGCAGTCTGGGTTTGTGAGTTGTTCATCACCTAGTGGCCTGATGAAGTAAATGCAGTTTGTCAAGTGCCCGGATAAACTTCCAGCCATTTTGTGAGCTCTGATGGCGTATGCAGCAGGGCAGCAGCCTGACCTCCTAATGATTACAAGAGTAGGAGACTGCAAACCCTCCAAACTCACAGACAATTGTAAAGACTTAGCTCACCATCAATTCATTCTTCAAGGAGGAAAGGAAAGCATACTCACCTTGTAACTAAATAATCCTAAGTGAAGCACAGATTTGTCAGGCTGCATTTACAAAGTAGGGAGAAGTAGAAATTGTTTCTGTGCAGAATGATCTGAACTGAAAGCAAGTTTAGGTATTAGGATAAACTGCAAATATGTCTTACACATAGGAAGACTGTCTTCAAAGGTTCATGAGTTGGCATGTGGAAGATGTATTATATTTATTCTGTATAGTTCCGGGGTACTGGTCTAAAATTAGGCCGGGCACAGTGCCTCACGCCTGTAATCCCGGCACTTTGGGAGGCTGAGGTGGGAGGATCACCTGAGGTCAGGAGTTCCAGACCAGCTTGGCCAACATGGTGAAACCCCATCTCTACTAAAAATATAAAAATTAGCCAGGCGTAGTGGCACACACCTGTAATCCCAGCTACTCAGGAGGCCAAGGCAGAAGAATCACTTGAACCCAGGAGGTGGAGGTTGCAGTGAGCCGATATCGTGCCACTGCACTCCAGCCTGGGTGACAGAGTGGGACTCCGTCTCAAATATAAATAAATAAAAACAAAAATTAAATTAAATTAATGAGAAGTCTCAATTAGATTTCAATTCAAAACAAGAAATAATTTTCAGCAGGGCGCAGTGGCTCATGCCTGTAATCCCAGCACTTAGGGAGGCCAAGGCGGGAGGACTGATTGAGGTCAGGAGTCCAAGACCAACCCAGGCAACATAGCGAGACCCAGTCTCTACAAAAATTTTTCTTTCTTTTTTTTTTTTTGACGAGAAACAGTCTCGCTCTATTGCCCAGGCTGGAGTGCAGTGGCACGATCTCAGCTCACTGCTACCTCTGTCTCCTGGGTTCAAGCAATTCTCATGCCTCAGCCTCCCGAGTAGGTAGGATCACAGATGTGAACCACCATGCCCAGCTAACTTTTGTATTTTTAGTAGAGATGGGGTTTCGCCACATTGGCCAGTCTGGTCTCAAACTCCTGGCCTCAAGTGATCCACCCACCTTGGCCTCCCAAAGTGCTGGGATTACAGGTGTGAGCCACTGCACCCAGCCTCTACAGAAAATTTTTAGAATTAGCCTGGTGTGGTGGCACACAGTAGTCCCAGCTACTCAGAAGGCTGAGGCAGGGGGATCACTTGAGCCCAGGAGTTCAAGGCTACAGTAAGCTATGATCACACCACTGCACTCTAGCCTGGGTGACAGAGCAAGACCCTATCTCTTAAAAATAAAAAAAGGCCAGGTGGCCAGGCGCGGTGGCTCACGCCTGTAATCCCAGCACTTTGGGAGGCCGAGGTGGGAGGATCACTTGAGGTCAGGAGTTTGAGACCAGCCTAGCCAACATGATGAAACCTGTCTCTACTAAAAATAAAAAAATTAGCCAAGCATGATGGTGAGCGCCTGTACTCCCAGCTACTGGGGAGGCTGAGGCAGGAGAATCACTTGAACTCAGGAGGCAGAGGTTGCAGTAAGCCAATATTGTGCCACTGCACTCTGTCCTGGGCGACAGAGCAAGATTTCGTCTCAAAAATAAAATGAAATAAAATAAAATAAAAACAAAAAATAATAATTTTCTGCAGGGCATGGTGGCTCATGCCTGTAATCCCAGCACTTCAGGTGGTCAAGGCAGAAGGATCACTTGACCCCAGGAATTCGAGACCAGTCTGAACAATATAGTGAAACCTTGTCTCTATAAAAAACTAAAAAAAAAAAAAAAAAAACCAAAAAACAGCCGGGCATGGTGGCATGTGCCTGTAGTCCCAGCTACTCGGAGAAGGGAGAAGCTGAGGGGGAGGATGGCTTGTGCCAGGGAGGTTGAGGCTGCAGTGAGCTGTAATCCAACACTGCACTCCAGCCTGTGTGACAGAGCAAGACCCTGTCTCAAAAAATTATGATTATATTTCTACCGATGAGAGCTTTTCAACAACAATGTCCTAAGAACTGATGAGCTCCTCTATTAATGGAGGTATTCAAAGAGAACTTGCAAGATCATTTGTCAGAAGAATGACAGAAAACATTCCTGTAATTGGATGGCAGGCTGGAGACAAGGAGACTGCATAAAATTACTTCAAAGGCTCTTTTCAGCTCCAAGAGTTTTTATTCTAAATAAAAACAAAACAAACAAAAACCACTAATAAATAACTAAGAAGTCCCTCTTCTATTTTTTTAAAGATCCAACCAGGCAATACAACTTAGTAGCTAAAAGTATGGGTTTGATACTACTTTCTCTTGAGTAAATCTGGACAAATTACTTAACTCTACTTGCCTCTGTTTAGAATAAGAGTACCTATTTTGTAAGATTACTGTGAAGATTAAATGATACTTCATTTAATCTTTAACGATACTTAACGATACTTTGTTAAGTATTTAAAACAGTGTCTGACACATGAATGTGTTTAAAACTAGCAGCTTAACAAGGAAAGAAAAAGGAAAGGTGGAGATGGGAGAAAGGCAAGGAATGAAACCTAAATGTGCGGCTTGTTTTCATTATGTGTACCCAAGCCTCAACCAAAGCATTCCTGGCTGTTGCTGGCCAGAGGCTGGGTTCCCTTGGCAACCAGCCTCAAAAAAGAACCTAGATCTACCTTCTTCAGGGAGACGGCTCATCCCTTGCCCTAGAATCTGGCATCTTCGCTGCACAAGGCAGACTCTCTAAGAACTCACAGCCGGGTGCGGTGACTCACACCTGTAATCCCAGCACTTTGGGAGGCCGAAATGGGCAGATCACGAGGTCAGGAGATGGAGACCATCCTGGCTAACACGGTGAAATCCCATCTCTACTAAAAATACAAAAATATTAGCCGGGCATGGTGGCGGGGGCCTGTAGTCCCAGCTACTCGGGAGGGTGAGGCAGGAGAATGGCGTGAACCCAGGAGGCGGAGCTTGCAGTGAGACGAGATCTCGCCACTGCACTCCAGCCCGGGCGACGGAGCAAAACTTCATCTCAAAAAAAAAAAAAAATAAAAGAAATCAGAAATACCATTGCCTCAAACTCAAGGAGCTAAGCAGGTGTTAAGCAGGTGTTACTCTTACTTCCTATGATCAATTACAGAACATCAGAGTTCAAAGAGACTTCAGAGGCCGTCTAGAGCAACCGCATTTTTTTTTTTTTTTTTTTTTTTTTGGAGACAGTGTCTTGCTCTGTCGCCCAGGCTGGAGTGCAGTGGCACAATCTTGGCTCACTGCAACCTCTGCCTCCTGGGTTCATGCGATTCTCCTGCCTCAGCCTCCCGAGTAGCTGGGACTACAGGCACACGCCACCACACCTGGCCTTTTTTTGTATTTTTAGTAGAGACAGAGTTTCACCATATTGGCCAGGCTCCTGACCTCATAATCCGCCCACCTCGACCTCCCAAAGTACTGGGATTACAGGCATGAGCCACCGCGCCTGGCCCCAACCCCTTTGTTTAATGAATAAGGACCATAAAACTAAAAAAAGTGAAGTCCTAAATATGGCAAGTTGGTGGCAGGGTCAAGTCAAGATCACAGTCCTCTTTATTCCTAGTCCAGTGGTCAAAATCTTCCCATTTTTCATATGAGAAAAACAGAGCTGGCCCTACTACTCTTATACCACACAGTCCATACTACCTACTTAACAGAGGTAAGAAAAGACTACAAGCAGTAGAGTGCAGAGGTTAAGAGCATGAACTCGGGGCCAGGCGCAGTGGCTCACGCCTATAATCCCAGCACTTTGGGAAGCCGAGGCAGGCGGATCACGAGGTCAAGAAATCGAGCATCCTGGCCAACATGGTGAAACCCTGTCTCTACTAAAAAATAGAAAAATTAGCTGGGCATGCTGGCATGCGCCTGTAGTCCCAGCTACATGGGAGGCTGAGGCAGGAGAATCGCTTGAACCCAGGAGATGGAGGTGGTTGCAGTGAGCCAAGATTGCGCCCCTGCACTCCAGCCTGGCCACAGAGCAAGATAACATCTCTTTTTTTTTTTTTTTGAAATGGAGTCTCGCTCTGTCGCCCAGACTGGAGTGCAGTGGCGCGATCTCGGCTCACTGCAATCTCCGCCTCCCGGGTTCACGCCATTCTCCTGCCTCAGCCTCCCGAGTAGCTGGGACTACAGGCGCCTGCCACTATGCCCAGCTGATTTTTTTTGTATTTTTAGTAGAGACGTGGTTTCACCGTGTTAGCCAGAATGGTCAGAGAAAGACAACATCTCAAAAAAAAAAAAAAGCAAGCATGAACTCAGGATGGACTGCCTTATTTAAATCCCTGCTCTACTACTTATTAACTGTGCAACTTGAAGCAAGTTTTCTAACCTCTGTTCAACTCTATAAAACGGGGATAAGAGTCACCATGAGGTTATTTTTAAGGATTAAATGAGATAATCCATGTAGAGTACACAGCATGTAGAAAATTCTCAACGTGTGGCCGGGCACAGTGGCTCACGCCTGTAATCCCAGCACTTAGGGAGGCTGAGGCAGGCAGATCACCTGAGGCTGGGAGTTCAAGACCAGCCTGAGGAACATTGAGAAACCCTGTCTCTACTAAAAATACAAAATTAGCCGGGCTTGGTGTCACATGCCCGTAATCCCAGCTACTACTTGGGAGGCTGAGGCAGGAGAATTGCCTGAACCCAGGAGGCGGAGGTTGCGGTGAGCTGAGATCACGCCATTGCATTCCAGCCTGGGCAACAAGAGCAAAACTCCGTCTCAAAGAAAAAAAAAAAAAAAGAAAATTCTCAATGTGTATGCTGTTCTGCTTCTCATCATTACCAGTCATGTGAAAAAATAAACAAGCATACTAACAAGAGAGGCCGGACAAGCTCTTACTTATGGTCCAAAAAGCACTGAGACATAGGTGTTTGTTTAGCTCCATTTCCTGGTCCAGGGAACACCCAATCCCTCAGCAGGAGAAGAATATAACTAACCTATCATTCATGTCTTTGGATCTAGGGAAGAATCAATTCAGAGAATAATCAAGGCACATGCTACACTGATAAGATGCTTAAGATCACAATGAAGGTTAGGTAAGTCAGAACTCAAGCCTGACCTTTACCCCTACACTCAAGTTTGACAAGATGCAGTTTTTGCCCAGTCTTCCTCTCAACCTACTAAGGTGATGCAGCGTAATGGTTAGCAAAAGCTCTGGAGTTTGACTGCCTGGGTGCAAACTAGTTCCGTCATTTATATGCTGTGTGACTTACGCAAATTACTTTATTTACCTTATTTCTCTAAGCCTTTGTTTATCCATCTTTTAAATGAGAATAACAACTATTTTAATTTTTATGATAATAGCTGACATTTGGTAAGCACTTTCTATGTGCCAAGCACTATGCTAAGCACTTTACATAGCTGATGGCATTTAACCGTCACCACCATCTTAGGAGGCAGGTATTATCATTATCCTCATTGTACAAATACAGATGTTTCTTGACTTATGATGAGGTTACATCTCGAATACCGTAAGTCAAAAACATATTTGATACACTTAGCCTACCAAACATCATAGCTTAGCCTAGACTATCTTAAATATGCTCAGAACACTTACATTAGCCTCTAGCTTGGCAAAATCATCTAATACAATGCCTATTATAAACTTGAATATCTCATGTAATTTATTAAACACAGTACAGTGTGCAGTATTGGTTGTTTGCCTTCATGACTGCATGGCTGAGTGGGAGCTGCAGCTTGTTGCTGCAGCCCAGCATCATGAGAACGTGTCAGTAGGCCAGGAAAATATCGAAATTAAGAATTTCAAGTGCAGTTTCTAATTAACATATATGGCTTTTGCATCATCGTAAAGTTGAAAATTGTAAGTCAAACCACTGTAAGTCAGGGACTATCTGTACAAATGAGGCACAGTTTTCTTGTTCAAGGCCACACAGTCAGTTACCGGCAAAACTTAGGTGTCAAAGCAGGAGGTCCGACCCCAGAGTCTATGCTCCTCACTCCTACTACACTGGCTCTACTTCTCATAGTACCGGAATCATATGGTTGTCAGAAGATGGCAACCAACATAAAGTTCTTAGCACAGTGCCCGGTTCATCAAAGCTTGCCATTACTATTATTTTTGTTATCATCATTATCAATCCCTTTAAGCCTCTCCCAAAGATTACTACCTCCTAAGTTCCAATTTCATCTAAAAGGAAAGGGTTGTTTTCTTACCTAGCTACCACCTCACTGAGTAGCTGGGAGTGGGGTTGCAGTCTTTTTATTTCATTTCCTTCATGTAATACAGGATAAGTACTTGGGTGGAGAAAAAGGGAAATATTTATTGGAAACATGTTACTCTATAAAAAGCAATATTCTAAAGTCTTTGTTTTTAAAAATAAAACCTTTATTACCCTCATTAGGAAAAAAAACCATACACTTATTATAAAACTTTTTTTTTCAAAATAAAGCAGAGATAAATAGTATTTACTTTAAACAGAAACTGTCAGCCAGGCACAGTGGCTCACACCTGTAATCCCAGCACTTTGGGAGGCCGAGGTGGGCAGATCACCCGATGTCAGGAGTTCGAGACCAGCCTGGCCAACATGGTGAAACCCTGCCTCTACTATAAACACAAAATATTATCTGGGCATGGTGGCGTCCGCCTGCTGTCCCAGCTACACAGGAGGCTGAGGCAGGAGAATCACTTGAATACGGGAGGCAGAGGTTGCAGTGAGCTGAGACGACGCCATTGCACTCCAGCCTGGACAACAAGAGCGAAACTCTGTCTCAAAAAAAAAAAATAAAAATTAAATAAATTAGCCGGCCGTGGTGGCTCACACCTATAATCTCAGCACTCTGGGAGGCGGAGGTGGGGTGGATCATGAGGTCAGGAGTTTGAGACCAGCCTGACCAACATGATGAAACCCCGTCTCTACTAAAAATACAAAAATTAGCCAGGCATGGTGGCACACGCCTGTAATCCCAGCTACTCAGGAGGCTGAGGCAGGAGACCTGGGAGGCGGAAGCTGCACTGAGCCGAGATCGCGCCACTGCACTCCAGCCTGGGCGACAGAGCAAGACTCTGTCTCAAAAAAAAAAAAAAATTAAATAAATTTATTCATTCAGCTCCTATGTTACAGGCACTGTTCTAGCAGTGAGGCTATAGCAATGAGCAAAACAAAGTCCTAACCATCATGATATTTACATTCTAGTGGGTGGTGACATGTAATAAACTATGGTAGAGAGTCCCTAGAACACAATGCCTGGCACCAGCAGACAGCACTCAATAAATACTTGCTAAATAATGAACAATGAATGAACAAACAATATGTCAAATAGCAAGTGCTATGCAGAAAAAACAGGGAAGGGGAGCAGAGAAAGCAGAAGGCAGAGAGATAGCTTTTATTTTAAACAAGGCAGTTAAGGTATATTTCACTGATTAAGTGACAGTTGAGCAGAAACCTGAAGGAGATAAGGGAGAAGGCCATACTGACATCTGGAAAAATGATGTTCCTGGCAGAAAAAGCAACTACAAAGGCCCCAAGGCCTGGCATGCTGGAGCAACTGCAAAGGAAACCAGTGTGGCTACAGCACAAGGGGAAGTGGTAGGAAATGAAGTCAGAGCAGCTGGGAGAGAGTGGTGTGAATCCTACATGGTCTTATAGACCATGGTAGGGACACTACCTTTTAATCCAGGTGGGATTTTAATCTGGGCACCCAGGTGACAGTTTTCAGCAAAGCAGTGACTTGATCTGATATATACTTAAAAGGATTATTCTGGTCACTGTTAAAATTAGATTGAGGAGGCAAAGAGCAAAAGGAGGAAGACCACTTAGAAAGCTATTCCAGTAGCAGCAGGGCAGGTGGTGGGAAGTGTTTAAATACTGGATATATTTTAAGGTGAAGTTGACAGGACCTACTGGTGGATTGGATGAAGAGAATGAAAAAACAGATTTAAGGGAGACTCTCTATATATTCAATACACAGATGAATAGCAACTCTGAAATGGGGAGGACCTTCCAGAGATGCAGATTTGAGAGGAGATGTTCTGAAGTTTTTTAATAAGTTCAACAGACTATTAGACACCCAAGTGGAGATATCCAGTGAATAGTTGGATATAAGTCTTGAGTTCAGGGAAAGACATTCAAGCTAATAATGTAAACTCATGAATTGTCAGGGAATAACGGCATTTAAAGTCTTGATCGAATCCAGCCTCAGCAACATAGTGAGACCCTGTCTCTACAAAAAAAAAATAATAAATTAGCCAGGCATGGTGGTGGGTACCTGTAGTACTAGCTACTGAGGAGGGGAGGGAGGATTTCTTGAGACCAGGAATTCAAGGCTACAGTCAACTATTATCATGCCACTGCAGTCCGGCCTGGACAACAGAGTGAGAATCTGTCTCTAAAAAATAAAGTCTTGAAAGAGAGCACCTAGGAAAAGAGTATAGACAGAGAAGGGATCCAAGGACTGCTCTGAGTACTCCACCAATGGAGAGTGAGGAGATGAAGAATAAGAACAAAAAGTTGAGAAGGAGGAACCAGTGAGGCAGGAACAGCATCAAGGGAGTGACATCCTGGAAGACAAGGGAAGCTAGGGTGCAACAGAGTATCAAATGCTACTGAGATATCAAGAATAAAAATGGGTGAGAAATGACCACTGACTCTACATACATTTTCTAAACCTGTTCTTTCCTATTCCAAGCATAACACTTTTCTTCTCTTTTAATCCACATAAAAATCCCAGTACTATCCAATGAACACACAGAAGGTTTCTATTTAATTCAGCTATATCCGTGTCTCAGAAATACAAAAAGCAAAAATCAATGCTCTTAATCGGGACACAACAAATATTACACAGTGAATAATGTTGAACAAATGCTTTGTCTGGTTGAAGTAACTGTCTCTCTGAAACAAAATCCGTTAAGTCTTGCTTGTGCTTAGTAAGTGAGATCAGAGAAACAAGTTATTTAAATGTATTTTTTTTGTTCTGCATAAAGTAGCAATCATTCTTGAACTCCTTTCTCTCCCCTCTAACTCAAACCTCCTAACCAGCTTAACAAAGACCCTAAATTTCCATACATACCCCTCCTCAAAAACAAAGCAAAACATGGTAAGATTCAAAAGTTAGAGAGAAAGGAGTAGGCTGTGCCCTGCCCCTTCTGTTTTTTTTTTTGAGACAGTTTCACTCTTGTTGCCTGGGCTGAAGTGCAATGGCACGATCTTGGGTCACTGCAACCTCCGCCTCCCAAGTTCAAGCAATTCTCCTACCTCAGCCACCCAAGTAGCTGGGATTATAGGCATGTGCCACCACACTCAGCTAATTTTTGTATTTTTAGTAGAGACGGGGTTTCACCACGTTGGCCAGGCTGGTCTCGAACTCCTGACCTCAGGTGATCTGCCCGCCTCGGCCGCCCAAAGTGCTGGGATTACAGGCGTGAGCCACTGTGCCCGGCCACCCCTTCTTTCTTTTATGGGACAGAGAGTTATCAATCATTTGCTAACTCAAAGGTCAGGTTTAATTTACATTTTCTCCTTAGAATCTCTGGACAGGAAGTATAATTTCTGATGTCTTCACCTTAAAAGAGAATTATTGCTATAAAATAAAGCCTTTAACTTTCTGTGCTCTAGCAAGTATAGTCAAATCTCAATATACACTAGTGAAGTAGCAAAACAATAGTCACCAAAAACTGGATAATGTAAACATCCTTCACTCATATCTTTCTGAAATGACTACAACTTCTCAATTGACTGTGCTTTCTTTGACTTCAGGCCTTTGCTTCCTCTGCCTGGAATACCCTTCCCTGTCCTCCACTTTGCAGTCTGCTAGTTTGAAACTCCTTACCTCAACCTGCCCAGCAGCTGGGCTAACTGTTTTGGTAGACACAGGGTCTCCCTATGTTGCCCGGGCTGGTCTTGAATTCGTAGGCTCAAACAATCCTCCTGCCTCGGCACCCAAAGTGCAGGGATTACAGGTGTGAGCCACCACACCCAGCTATACCAACCCCAACACATTTCTTACATTTCTCAGAGAACCAAGAAGTGATCTCCTAACAGCAGTGCAGGGTCACCAGCATATGAGGTCAAATTGTTACTCTCTACAATATGGGTAAGATCCATTGCTTGGAAGTGCCTGTTTCTGGCTTCTGGCTGGAGGCTCACTTCCCAGTCTGGCATTTATTTATGAGAAATAAAGCTCTCCTTTCCAAATAAAAAAAATTTTCCATCCTGGCTAACACAGTGAAACCCCATCTCTACTAAAAATACTGAAAAATTAGCCAGGCGTGGTGGAACACGCCTGTAGTGCCAGCTACTCGGGTGGCTGAGGCAGGAGAATCACTTGAACCCGGGAAGCAGAGGTTGCAGTGAGCCGAGATTGCGCCACTGCACTCCATCCTGGTGACATAGCAAGACTCCATCTTAAAAAAAAAAAAAATTTTTTTCAACAGATATATTTCCAACTGTAGTAACCTAGAAAGTAACAGGGGAAAGGCTCTCTCAATTTACTCTTTATTTTTTATTTTCTTTTTTTAGATAGGGTCTCACTCCGTTGTCCGGACTGAAGTGCAGTGACGCGATCATGGCTCAATACAGCCTCCGACTCCTGGGCTCAAGTGATTCTCCCATCTCAGCCTTGCAAGTAGCTGGGACTACAGGTGCACGCCACCACACCCAGTTAATGTTTTTATTTTTTTGTAGAGACAGGGTCTCACCATGTTGCCCAGACAGGTCTCCAACACCTGGACTCAAGTGATCCTCCTGCCTCAGCCTCCCAAAATGCTGGGATTACAGGTGTGAACCACCGTGCCCAGACTACTATTACTTTAAATAAAAGAGAAATAGAAAGATAAATCTTAACAGAGAGAGAAAAAGAAACCACTTAAAAAAAAAAAAAAAAGCTACGTTAGTAGGGCAATTTTTTATTTTTATTTTTTGAGACAGAGTCTCACTCTGTCGCCCAGGCTGGAGTACAGTGGCACCATCTCAGCTCACTGCAACCTCTGCCTCCCAGGTTCACATTCACATGCCTCAGCCTCCCGAGTAGCTGGGATTACAGGCACGCACCATCACGCCCAGCTAATCTGTGTGTGTGTGTGTATTTTCAGTAGAGACACAGTTTTGCCATGTTGGTCAGGCTGGTCTCGAACTCCTGACCTCAGATGGTCTACCCACCTCACCACCTCATCCACAGTACTTGGCCAGTACGGCAACTTTAAATAGCTATAGGCCAGGCATGGTGACTCACACCAGAAATCCCAGGACTTTGGGAGGCTGAGGCAGAAGAATCACTTGAGCTCAGGAATTCAAAACCAACCTGAGCAACACAGCAAGACCTCATCTCTACTAAAAATAAAAACAAAAAAATTAGGCCGGGTGCGGTGGCTCACACCTATAATCCCAGAACTTTGGGAGGCCGGGGCAGGCAGATCACCTGAGGTCAGGAGTTCGAGGCCAGCCTGACCAACATGGAGAAACTCCGTCTCTACTAAAAATACACAATCAGCCGGGTGTGGCGGCACATGCCTGTAATCCCAGCTACTCAAGAGGCTGAGGCAGAAGAATCGCTTGAACCTGGGAGGCAGTGGTTGTGGTGAGCCAGGATCGCGCCACTGCACTCCATCCTGGGCAACAAGAGCGAAACTCTGTCTCAAAAATAAATACATAAATTAATTTAATTTAAAAATCAGCCGGCATGGTGGGCACACACCTGTAGTCCCAGTTACTGAGGAGGCTGAGGTGGGAGGATTGCTTGAGCCTGGGGGATAGAGGTGGCAGTGAGCTACGATGGAGCCACTACACTCCAGCATGGGTGACGGAGCAAGACCTTCTCTCAAAAAATAAATAAAAATTAAAAATAAAAAAATTAAATAACCATAGTATGCTTGCTGAACCAGGTAGGTTAGAGAAAATAAATGTGGTCCCTGCTCCCAGAGAACATAAGAGTCTTATTGAGGAATCCTTCCCACCCCTTCCAAACCCATAAATGTAAACATCAGGGAAAAGAGGGAAGAGATTTTCTAAAACAAGAGTTAGGAACTTAAGGTAAATGCATTGGCTGTTTGGGGACAGAAAAATAGTAAAGCCTTTTGAGTTTAAGGTAAAGCTATCCCACACATCAAAGTCCATATCACAAGCATCAGAAGCCATGGAAAGGTGTAATCCATAACTAAGAGTCAAGAGGTTCAGCTCAAATT
The DNA here is from genome assembly GCF_029289425.2 of Pan paniscus. Lineage (NCBI taxonomy): Eukaryota > Metazoa > Chordata > Mammalia > Primates > Hominidae > Pan > Pan paniscus. Next base: position 56,313,368 of record NC_073261.2, on the reverse strand, counting down.
CTAACAGGCTGTGTAACGTTGGGCAAGTCACTTCACTCCTCTAATCCAAAAATGGCTCTTCTGTAAAATGGGCATAAGACCCTACTGGCAAAGTTGTCTGTGATGATTAAACAAGTAACGTGAAAGCACTTTGAAAGGTTTTACGTGACATACCAACTTAACATAAGAGGAAGCAACAATCATTCCTCTGTATGTAGCATAAATCCTGTGGTTCAACTTCCAAAGTCTAAACCTGACTCACCTTCTTAGCCTTCTTAAACCCCTCAACCAACCTGTGGTCACTGAGAGGAGACGAGTCATGTGTGAGGCTCCAGGCAGGGGTGGGGCAGTGACTACTCAGTCAGTTGCTCCATGTCTCAGTGGTTTCATCTATAAAATGGGTGGTGTGGAATTCACTCAGGTATCCACAAGATAATGCAGGTCTGAGGAAGGGAGTGGAGATTTTACCAAAAGTGCAGAAAACATTTACATAAACCTCCCGCCCCCCCCAAAGAAAAATAACCAAAGTCATCAAATATCATCAGTCCCTGGACATAAGTAGAAGGACCCTTAGATATCATTTAATCTCTTGCTTTATAAAAGGGAGAACTGAAACCCTGACAGATGAGTTGTAGAAGTCTCAGAGCTAGACAGGGGGCAGAGCTAGGACTAGGGCCCAGAGCCTCAGATTCCAAGGTCCAATGACCTCTTTGCCAGACCACAGCATCACCCAAGGTGTCTGTATGACATGTTACCAACCCCAAGACACATTACAATTTAACCAACGTCCAAACGTGGGCTACCGAAGGGAGAAACTGTTAAGACTCTGGGGGAAGGAGGGAGGCTAACAGCTGGGGAAGCTGGGAAAGGGAAGGCTTCACTGAGGAGGTGCACTAAGTCCCAAGAGTACATAGCAGGAAATTATGGAAATATTTCAGTAGGTAGTCTTGGAAAGAAAGACCTGACAGATAAGATCTTCTCTAGAGAAGAGAAATAAGTTAGATTTACAAGACCAGAAGAAGGCTTTGTTTGAACATTCCTTGATTATATGCAATTTAGTCCTTTTGTTGTCACCTGAGTTTCTAACACTTGGTAATATTTTTAATTCCCTCATCTATTCTGTCTCCCTATGAGACAGGACTCTCTGCAGAGACCACATCCAGTTTAGTGGTTAAGAATGGAGTCTCTGGACTCAGATTGCCTAAATTCAAATCCTTGCTTTACCACTTAATAGCTGTGTGACCTTGGATAAATTCCTTCACTAATCTGTACCTCTGTAAAACTGACCTAATATCACCACCCATTTCAGGAGGTTTTGTGAGAATTAAATGTGTATAAGCGGTCACAACTTATTAATGGGTTTTTAATCACTTTATAATGTGTCCTTTTTATATATAAAGAATAGAAATTACCCAAGTATATATACTGCATGTAGTAACAAATATTGTTTTGCAAAAATTTTGTTATATATGTGTGCATAAATGTCTTAAGTCATAATGTAAAATTTGTTTCTTACAGTGGTTTTTTTAAAAATGTGAGACACTGAATACATAAAATAAGGCTTAGAACAATGCCCAGCACACAGTGAGCACCTAGTGCTGTAACTGTCATCGTTGCTGTTATGTACCTATTAAATGTTTGTGGAGTTATGTAAACTAACATGAAACCACTTTGGAAAATGTATCTGATAGTAACGTAAGTTAAAGGCAAAAAGCCCTTCTCTTTGTCTCTCATATCCACGCACAATCAGAGCCCTGCTCAGGCACCAGTTTGTTGCTTGGCCCACTAGCTACGTGTTGCATTGAACTGAAGAGTCCACAGACTGACCTAACACTCTGTCATGCTCTGTCAATCTCTGCAGAGAAATGGAGGCTTGGTGCCAGAGCGAATTTATTTTTACCTGGTTGGGTTGCTGGGGTGGGGGAGGCAAGAGTCAAGCCCATGGGGAGCTGACGGAACCAAGTCAGTCATACAAAAAACCATTTGCTCCCCCAGAGGCAGGTAGGCTCAAATGTGCCACAGACAGGGCCAGACCGACAGACACCTGAGCCTCTGGGCAGGCTGAATCACTTCCCCCTCCCTATCCTCACCAGACACTGCATAAGACAGCATTTCAGCCCGCCCGCCCGTTACAGGTGTAGCTCTTATCAGGAAAAGCTGGGAGCTGCCTGATACAAAAAGGGGCTGACTGCACAACAAAAGATTACCTGAAGGGCTCATTTAAATGACAAGCTCACCTAAACGTTTTAAATAATATTTAAATTCCAAAACCCTGATTTACAGAAAAATCTGGAAAATGTGCTCACCAGTAAGGAAATCTGGAGGTCCATCCCCGACATTGTGTGACCTTGAATTAAGCACTTCATCTTTATGTTTGTCTTCCTCTGTTTAAAAGAGAGAGAGAGAGAGAGAGAGAGAGAGATAAGAACACCTACCTCAGAGGACCATGGTAAAAATTAAAGCTAGAATACGGTGAACTGCCTTGCATCGGATGTGCTGGCACTGGCCAATGCACAATAAACGCCTGTCCCTTCTAGACTAAAAATGAACACTTAATTGTGGTAAACTATTAATAAGATTCACCGGCCAACTGTCCTATGAAAAAGTCAGAGGCATTGTAGTCTCTTCGTAGCTCTCGTTCTCTCCAGCACAACAGCCCATGCTAGGAAGTCTAGAAAAGCAGTAATTTATCTCATTCCTTAAACAGAGGTTTCTAAATGCTTTGGTACTGTGGGGACCCAAATTATCCCTTGATACTGCCCCCTATTATCCACTATTAAGCTTTAAAAAGGCGAAAGATTAAATATTGTGCCCACATTTTACAGCCATTCGCGTTCGCGTTTCAAATTAAAGGGAGAAAAACGCGTTAAAATTAGGCCTCCGACCTTCAGACCAGCCTGTGGGGTTTTTTAAGTCATAAAACTCGCGGAGGTGGAAGGCCCCGGGGAAGAAGGGGGGTGCATTCTAGAGCTTTCGGGCCGACCCCAATTTCTCGTTGGCGACGAACGCTAACCACGTGTCGCCATTTTGTGTTCAGGAAACATGGCGGCCGCCCCAAGGGTAAGGAAGAGCGGAGGCGGAGTAGCGCCACGTTAGCCGCTTTCCCTGAGAGATTGTGAAGCACGTTGCGCACGGGGCCCTTTCTGGTCTGGCTTAGCCCAAGGAGGAAGGGGAAAGGGCAGAAATCACAACTCGTAGGCCAGCGTCTTGAGCGACACTTCCTTAGCGAGAGGAACCGGCAGAAAAGGCCTTCCAAGATGGCGGGCCCTGATGGGGCCGCCCCCCTTGAGCCTGGCGCGGTGGCTGCGCCCATGGGCCCGAAAAGCAGCCGCGGGAGCCCAGGCCGCGCCGGGAAAGCCGCAGAAACGTCCTGAAGCCCTGGCCGGCAGCCCCTTAACAAACGAGGCCTCCACAGGCGTACACTATTGTTTCTAATGTCGGAAAAGGGTGCCGCGGTGGAAACGACACAAGGGCAGGAGGTGGGGTTTCTGTGGCTTTAACCGAAAGAAACTTGCGAAACGCAAACAAAGCATTATGTAAATGGACGCCATTCTTTTTAGGACCACGTTTCTAGCACGCCCCACAAACAGCAGAACCGCGATTCGGCAGGCGGCCGTGAGTGGGTTTCGGTCTTTCTGCCCACCGGCCGCCGCCGGGGAGCAGGAGCTGGGGTGGGGGATCCATGCAGGGCGCCCGGACGCCGGGGACGAAAGGGCCCCACGTGCCCGCCCGCGCGCACCCGCTCCGCAGGCCTCGCCTCGCCGCCCCTCCCCCCCGGAAGACGGCTGCTGCCCCTCCCATTCCCCCCACACCCTCGCGCACGCGCCCTGGTCACCTCACGCGCACGTTTTAAACCCGCGGCGTCCCGGCTTGTGCCTGCAGTTTCCGCCGGGGTTGCCCATGTCGTTCCGCGCACAAGCCCCTCATGTAGGGCAGGAAAATAATGTCTATCCTGCATACACAGCACTAGTATTTTCAGTCACCCGCCAGTGCCGTTAGAATTAATAAAATACGTAATCATTTTAAAACTTTGCCGGACTCACAGCTTCCGCCCATCGTGCGCTTCATTTTCACTACTGCAGTGTCAGAAGGTTTTTTTTTTTAAGGACCATGTAAAGGTTGGCGCAATCTTGTGACCTAAAAAAGACGGGTCCTCATTTTTTTTCAAGGGGTCCTGCGCAGCAAGCACTTCCGGGGTCAGAGGGTACGCGGGGTTGAAAGCGGGCTTCCCGCCCCGCCCAGACCGCCGAGGCTGCCGCCGGAGTCGCCACCGCCGCGCCCTCGCCCACCCGCCCGCCCGCCGCTCCCGGCCCCGCTCGCCCCCTCCGCCGCCGCCGCCCGCCCCTGCGACTACGCTGCGGCCTCCCGCCCGCTCCCGCTCGCTCCCGCGGCCCTCGCTCGCCTCGCGCCGGCAGTTTTGGGCCTACACCTCCCCTCCCCCCGCCAGCCGCCAAAGACTTGACCACGTAACGAGCCCAACTCCCCCGAACGCCGCCCGCCGCTCGCCATGGATGCCGGTGTGACTGAAAGTGGACTAAATGTGACTCTCACCATTCGGCTTCTTATGCACGGAAAGGAAGTAGGAAGCATCATTGGGAAGAAAGGGGAGTCGGTTAAGAGGATCCGCGAGGAGAGTGGCGCGCGGATCAACATCTCGGAGGGGAATTGTCCGGAGAGAATCATCACTCTGACCGGCCCCACCAATGCCATCTTTAAGGCTTTCGCTATGATCATCGACAAGCTGGAGGAAGATATCAACAGCTCCATGACCAACAGTACCGCGGCCAGCAGGCCCCCGGTCACCCTGAGGCTGGTGGTGCCGGCCACCCAGTGCGGCTCCCTGATTGGGAAAGGCGGGTGTAAGATCAAAGAGATTCGCGAGAGTACGGGGGCGCAGGTCCAGGTGGCGGGGGATATGCTGCCCAACTCCACCGAGCGGGCCATCACCATCGCTGGCGTGCCGCAGTCTGTCACCGAGTGTGTCAAGCAGATTTGCCTGGTCATGCTGGAGACGCTCTCCCAGTCTCCGCAAGGGAGAGTCATGACCATTCCGTACCAGCCCATGCCGGCCAGCTCCCCAGTCATCTGCGCGGGCGGCCAAGATCGGTGCAGCGACGCTGCGGGCTACCCCCATGCCACCCATGACCTGGAGGGACCACCTCTAGACGCCTACTCGATTCAAGGACAACACACCATTTCTCCGCTCGATCTGGCCAAGCTGAACCAGGTGGCAAGACAACAGTCTCACTTTGCCATGATGCACGGCGGGACCGGATTCGCCGGAATTGACTCCAGCTCTCCAGAGGTGAAAGGCTATTGGGCAAGTTTGGATGCATCTACTCAAACCACCCATGAACTCACCATTCCAAATAACTTAATTGGCTGCATAATCGGGCGCCAAGGCGCCAACATTAATGAGATCCGCCAGATGTCCGGGGCCCAGATCAAAATTGCCAACCCAGTGGAAGGCTCCTCTGGTAGGCAGGTTACTATCACTGGCTCTGCTGCCAGTATTAGTCTGGCCCAGTATCTAATCAATGCCAGGCTTTCCTCTGAGAAGGGCATGGGGTGCAGCTAGAACAGTGTAGGTTCCCTCAATAACCCCTTTCTGCTGTTTTCCCATGATCCAACTGTGTAATTTCTGGTCAGTGATTCCAGGTTTTAAATAATTTGTAAGTGTTCAGTTTCTACACAACTTTATCATCCGCTAAGAATTTAAAAATCACATTCTCTGTTCAGCTGTTAATGCTGGGATCCATATTTAGTTTTATAAGCTTTTCCCTGTTTTTAGTTTTGTTTTGGGTTTTTTGGCTCATGAATTTTATTTCTGTTTGTCGATAAGAAATGTAAGAGTGGAATGTTAATAAATTTCAGTTTAGTTCTGTAATGTCAAGAATTTAAGAATTAAAAAACGGATTGGTTAAAAAATGCTTCATATTTGAAAAAGCTGGGAATTGCTGTCTTAAACTCTTTGTTGGTGCTTTTTTTTTCCCTCCCCTTTTAGCCTGAGGTGTTTGGAGGGAGGAGGGAGGAGGGAGAAGGGTGGGCCCGTCCTTGGTATTCTCTCAAGCTCTTCTCACCTTATCGGTAAGATTCCATTCCCTCTGTGCCCCAACAAAGGAACATGGCAGGCTGGGCCTGCTTTGGGATGTTTCCAGAGACAGAGGGGTTCAAGTTCCAGAGAGAGGCCTCTGCCCATTTCTCTGGTAGAAACAAGGTTTTCTCGAGGGGAAAAGGTGTGCCCACTCAGTAGGACCTCTAAATGGCAGAGCGTCCTCTCCATCTAACCAGTTCCCCCCACCCCCACCTCACAGGATAAACTTAGCCAGGAACAAAAAAATATTCTGGGGTGGGAGGAACCTGGGGAAGGGGTGTGGGGGGAGGGAAAGGAAAGGAAGGGAGGGCAGTGGGCCGGGGAGGATTGGGGGCTTGGAGGAGGGCAACAGCTGCCGGGTGGTGGTGGGACTAGAGGGGTCTTGGTTGGGCAGCAGGGGTGGGAAGGGGGGAGGGGACGGTACCAACGAGACGCACGTGTCAAGCATGCACCTGTGGCAAGCAGCCTGTCAGAGGATGTTATTACACCTGCCAAGTGGTGTATCCAGAAACAAAAGAGGCCCAGTTTCCAATTCTTCAGCTGTGTGCAATGTTTAGAGAATCCCTATACCAGGAAATAATCCTGCCTAAATGGGTCAGTCTTCACAAGGCGGGAATGTAGACTGGTGCACTGACTATAACCTAAGAATGATCTGAGTGTTAAAGATGCAGATTCCTCTGTCCCACCCCAAAACTAATCAGCTGTATTTTTAACAAACACCCCAAAGGAGTCTTAGATTTGAATGCCACTGATTGTCTTCAGTGGAGGAGGAAGATCCCGCTGTGAAGGCCGTAGCACCCTCACGCCCACATCAGCCAATAGGACTATCCCTGACCTGATGAGAGAAGGAAAACTGCTAGGCAAAGGCAACATTAGAAACAATAGTATGAGAAAATAGAGCCTGAGATGAGGGAAAGAAGAAACAATAGTATCAGACAATAGACCAGTAGGTGCCAAAGTGGGTATTTCAAACCCCAGGCACTATGGGAGATCACTCATGGCAAAGAGAAGTTCCTGTGGGAGGGGAGTATTATCCACAGTAAATGTTCGTTGAGGCTTATTATGTGGTCACGCAGGGTTAGGCAAGCAGTCACTGAAAGGAGCCCAAATTCTGGAGTTAGACTTGCTTTCAAATTTGAGTTCTGCCTCCTATTCATGGCTTTGGACAAATTAATCTCTATAAATGAAGATGTTAAAATTAACACCTTCTGGGCTTGTGAAAATAAAATGAAAGCATGTATATAAAACAGAACAGTGCTTAGAACACAGTAAATTTCAGTGTACTCGATTATAAAAAGCCAAAAGGCCCATTTCTGGGGGCTGAGGGTTGGCCACAAAATCTGGGCAGAGAAGACAGATGATTAAAAGGTAGGAAACAAAGCAATGTGTATTAAATGAGTTGGACTGAGAGGCCAAGACAGGTGGGGAGGGAGGGGGACCTAGTGAAGACCCAGAAGTGGGTACCATGCCTTCTGGGAACAATAAGCACAAATCCAAATCAAGGCAAGAGTGGATATAAGCTTGAACCCTCAAACACCAAGCCAAATAGTCTTTGAAGAATCCCTGAAACGCTGGGTGAAGCAGTTTGAATGCCCTATGAAAAGCAGGTCTTAATACCAAAAATTAGGCCAGGTGCAGTGGCTCATGCCTGTAATACCAACACTGGGAGGCCGAGGTGGGCAGATCACTTGAGCTCAGGAGTTTGAGACCAACCTGGGCAACATGGTGAAACCTCGTCTCTACAAAAAAAAAAAAGAAAGAAAGAAAAATTAGACAAGTGTGGTGGTGTGCACCTGTAGTTCCAGCTACTTGGGAGGCTAAAGTGGGAGGATTGCCCTGCACCTGGGAGGTCGAGGCTGTAGTGGCCTGTGATCATACCAATGCACTCAGCCTGAGCGACAGAGCAAGACCCTGCCTCGAAAAAGAAAAAAGAAAGAAAAGTAGGCCTCAGACTTTCCTGAAGCTCCTCCCCACTGCATCTTATACTGGGCAAAGCTGGCAATAATTTGTAAAATAATGATTTAGGCAGCAAGGCATAGGACGAATTGCTACTTGGAAAGATGAAAAGCAAGAATAGCAGTTGGCAAACTACCTCAAGGAAGAAGCAGGTTCTAATATAGGCTGGCAAGTGGTATCAATAGGAATGCAAGGAAAGGAACTAGGCAATGGCAGAGATATTGAAACTGGGTGTGGAGGCCAGAGGAAGATGTAAAAAGGGGGAGCAATGAATTCAGGCACGGTGATAGAAGTATATGCAGACAGAAATAGTCAACAAGTAGCTAGAAATAAGACTGAGGTGAAGTCAAAGCTGCATAGGAACAGAGGTAAATGAGGGGAAGGGACTAGAGATGGAGTTTTGGGGTATTTCATTGGGTTGAAGGACCTAGTTTTCTTATTCACTGGGTACCCTAGTACCTGTCACCATACCTGACACATAGCAGGGACTCAGTAAATATTTGTAAAGTGTATATGGAAGAGGCAGCCAGTGAGGACAGAAGGAATAGTTGAAGCAGCAGGAGAGAAATCAGGAGAGTGCCCTTGAGAGAAGTCAAGGAGGAACAGTCCAGGGCTGACGGAGTGACAATAATGCTGTAAGGAGGTTATTTAACAGATTTGATTGAGCAGCTACTGTGGGCAAAGTACTCTGAACTACATCGTGCTGTTGTGGTACACTTGGAAGATGTCTAGTAGCTGATTATAGTTGAGAGTATGCTCTGTGGTAAAGGGAGGAAGAGGAGGTGGAGGAAGCCGTAAAATTACTTAAGGCTAAATTATCACCAGCATTGAATGCCGTAACAAAGGCTTTGAGCGTCATACTGAAAATCGGTGGTCTCCAAACATTTTCTTAAAGTATAGGCCTTCCATAGCAAGTCTTTAGCATATGTCTTTATAACTTGTTTATTTATAAATTATATATGTATGCTAATCCTTATGCTTGTTTATAAGCTATATATAAGCAGAATCCTAAATATTATATACATTATAAACACAAAAGTTAAATATTACCAGTTTAAAAACAAATGAAATCTGAATCAAAGACAATTTTTTTAATTGAAATCTAAACCATTTATTTACTTATTTATTTTTGAGACAAAGTCTCTATTGCCCAGACTGGAGTGCAATGGCATAGTCTTGGCTCACTGCAACCTCTGCCTCCTGGCTTCAAACAATTCTCCTGCCTCAACCTCCCAAGTAGCTGAGATTACAGGTGCCCACCATTACACCCAGCTAATTTTTGTATTTTTAGTAGAGACACGGTTTCACCATGTTGGCCAGGCTGGTCTTGAACCCCCAACCTCAGGTGATCAACCCACCTTGGCCTCCCAAAGTGCTGGGATTACAGGTGTGAGCCACCACACCCGGCCTAAATTATTTAATTTATTTTGAGACAAGGTCTAACTCTGTCATCCATGTTGGAGTGCAGTGGCACAGTCACGGCTCACTGCAACCTCAACCTCCCTGACTCAGCTGATCCTCCCACCTCAGCCTCCTGGGTAGCTGGGACTACAGGCATGTGCCAACACGCCCGGCTAATTTTTGTATTTTGTTGTAGAAACAGGGCCTCACTATTTGCCCAGGCTGGTCTCGAACTCCTGGGCTCCAGCAATCCGCCCTTCTTAGCCTCCCAAAGTGCTGGAATTACACGTGTGAGCCACCGCCCCTGGCCAAAATCTAAATCTTAATAGTTTTTGTTGTTGTTGTTGTTGTTGTTGAGACTGAGTCTCGCTCTGTCTCCCAGCCTGTAGTGCAGTGGCATGATAGCTCACTGCAACCTCTGCCTCCTGGGTTCAAGCGATTCTCCTGCCTCAGCCTCCTGAGTAGCTGTGATTACAGGTGCGCACCACCACGCCTGGCTAATTTTTTGTATTTTTAGTAGAGATGGGGTTTCACCATGTTGGCCAGGCTGGTCTCAAACTTCTGACCTCAGGTGATCCACCTGTCTCGGCCTCCCAAAGTGCTGGGATTACAGATGTGAACCACCACGCCCAGCCAATCTTAATAGTTTTTTTATCCTTTCTCCCCAGTCCTTTCAGACACCAAAGGAATTCTGGGGAAGACAATTTCACTGGAATGAGTATGTTTGGGGAGCAGAATTTCAGAAGAGTGATGCGGGGAAACCAGTTTGCAGGAGGAGAGGAGGGCATAGTGGGTGAGGAAATGGAGGCAAGGGTGTCCACTGCTCAAATACTTGATGGTGCAAAGGAGGAAAAGAAATAAGTCAAAAAGTTGGCCGGGCGCGGTGGCTCACGCCTGTAATCCCAGCACTTTGGAAGGCCGAGGCGGGCGGATCATGAGGTCAGGAGATCGTAGACCATCCTGGCTAACACGGTGAAACCCCGTCTCTACTAAAAATACAAAAAATTAGCTGAGCGCTGTGGCGGGCGTCTGTAGTCCCAGCTACTTGGGAGGCTGAGGCAGGAGAAGGGCGTGAACCCGGGAGGCGGAGCTTGCAGTGAGCCGAGATAGCGCCACTGCAGTCCGGCCTGGGCAAAAGAGTGAGACTCCGTCTCAAAAAAAAAAAAAAAATTAAGTCAAAAAGTTGAGCAGTTGAGCGGGAAAATATTGTTTTGTTTTATTGTTTTTGAAAGGAACCTCACTAACAGGAGATAATAAGGAACCAGTAGTAAGCTGAACGTTAAAGGTACAGGTAAGAGAAGACTATGGCTCTAGCCATAGTCTGTTGGACTGTTGGAATTTAACTCTGTCCCCTCTTCCATAGGGACTTGCATCTCAGAATTCCTCTCCTTTGTCCTTTCTCTTTGGGGCAGCTTGAGCATGTCCTGTCCTCTTCTGGATGGAGGACTGGAAATTGATGAGGCCCCTATGCAGTTGCTGATTCTTGTCACAGCCCTGTTCCTGCCTCCAGCTGTTAGGCCATAGCCACTGCCATAGTTGGGAAGAGCTGGAACAGGTTGACAAACACCTGTTGTGTCATAGCCATAGTATTTGTATCATGTGTTTAGAAGGCTGGTCTCCCCCGGTCCCCAATCCCCTCCCTTGCCCCACTCAAATATAGACACACACACATGCACACACGTACATGACCACCACCAGCTCTCCTCCAGCCAGTAGTTTGGACAGTGAATCACCACTCTTGGATTCACCCCTAGAGCAGCTACTTACTCCCTGTGACCTGAAAAGTAAGCAGTATTTACCAAGAGCTTCAGGTTTGTGAGTTGAACCCACCTCACCCCTTGCTACTCTTGGCTACCCCAAGTGGTGAACCATATACTGTCCAGCATCCCTGGGCCTGCCACCTCCTGCCAGTGAGACAGCGCCCAGTCAGACATACAAATAGGCAGTCACAGCAAGAGAAGCCTTCCACTACCAAGTCCTCTGCTCACCTCACCTAGCCTGGCCACCTGAGGGGCCTTCCTAAAATTCAGATCTAAACACATGTGTCCCCCGATCAAAGGCCTTCAAGTCCCACCTCACCCCCATGGTCTATGAAAGAAAACCCAAACTGTTCAGCACAGTTTTCCAGGCCCTTGAACATCTGTTCCCAACCAGCCTCACCAGTGCAAGGCCTAACAAGTCTCCTGCCGCTACCTTCAGCCTTCCATACAAAATAACTGGCAGTCCCCCCAAAGTCATTCTGTGTGGGCATCCTCGCCTGTGGGACATCATTGTTTCTTCACTCTTCTGATCCTGGCTGTGCTCTTCTTCCTTACCTCCCTGGGGTTCTGGGGTTCCTGTTCTTTGAGCATCAACATTCTGCAAGGAAAATCACACTGTGCTGAGAATTGGGAGACCTGAATTCTAGTCCTGGCTATGGCATCAGCTCACTGGGAGAGCTTGGACAAATTCCTCCCTCTTTCTGGGTCTTAGTCCTCCATCTGAGAAGACGGGATAAGTTCAGACCCATGATTCTCTGGCTGCCTTGGAAAATAAGGCTTCCTTTGTGGGCACCCATCCCAGCTTCTGCCTCCTGCCACAGGGCTGACTTCTGACACACAGGCCTTCTGTAAATACTCTAACAGAGAAAAGCGGAAGTTGACAAAAAACTGGCAGCAACAAGCCCCAGCTTGGCATTTTGGGTAACTATTCATGGGCACTTGATTGAGGAGGAAGTAGAAAGGAAGAACTGCAGTGAGATTTGCTCGGAACATCCCTGATCTATTGTGCCTGTCGCTTTAGGCTTTTTCTTACTTATTTATTTTATTTATTTATTTATTTATTTTTAAGACGGGGTCATTCACTCTGTGGCCTGGGCTGGACGACAATGGTATGATCACAGCCCACTGCAGCCTCAAACTCCTGGGCTCAACCAATCCTCCTGCTTCAGCCTCCCAAGTAGCTGGGATTATAGGCTATCACTTTAGACTTTGAGGGGAAGATGTAAGGACAGTAGAGGGGAAGAAGACAGACACTCCAGAGAAGGTTACACACGAGGAGAAGTTAATCCCTAAAAGCAGGCCCAAGCCCTCGCCCCTCCTTTCCCCTGCCCTCCTGCCCTCAAAGCAAGGGCTTTGGGAGAGGGCTTGGCTGCCCTGATTTTCCCCTATACCTTGTGTCCACTGAAGTAGGGAGATAGTAACTGTGCTGCCCTCCTTCTCCCAGGGGTGGATTGTGCCTCCAAACATCTGCCACTGGGCTGAGTGAGCCTTGGTAGGGAGCTGAGACCACCGTCCTTCAGCGTCAGCAAACTCATATCATGTCAGCTAGCCACTCGAATGGTGCAAGATGCCAAACTGGTTATTCCCTGAGCAGTTCAGTCACAGTAAGGTTACTCTAAATGGACAGTCTGCACATTTTTCATCTTGTCTGTAATGACTTTTATTGCTCAATTGTTCTTTTTTATTTTTTTAATTTTTATTTTTTTTATTTATTTATAATTTTATTTATTTATTTTTTTTGAGGCAGGGTGTCACTGTATTGCCCAGGCTGGAGTGCAGTGGTGTGATCTAGGCTCACTGTAACCTCCGCCTCCTAGGTTTAAGCAATCCTCCCACCTCAGCCTCCCAAGTAGTTGGGACTACAGTCATAAGGCACCACACTGGCTATTTTTTTGTATTTTTAGTAGAGACAGGGTTTTACCGTGTTGCCCAGGGTGGTCTCGAACTCCTCCAAGCGTTCCACCTGCCTCAGCCTCCCAAAGTGCTAGGATTACAGGTGTAAGCCAGCGTGCCCAGCCTGCCCAATTTTTCAGTCAAGAAAACATACATGAAGCCTGGCACGGTGGCTCACACCTATACTCCCAACACTTTGGAAGGCCAAGGCAGGAGGATCAGTTGAGGCCAGGAGTTCGAGACCAGTCTGGGCAACATAGTGAAACCTTGTCTCTATTATGTTTAAAAAAAATAAAAATGTAAAGGCCAGGAACTGTGGTTTATGCCTGTAATCCCAGCACTTTGGGAGGCCAAGGCGAGATGATCAGTTGAGGCCACGAGTTCGAGACCAGTCTGGGCAACATAGTGAGACCTCATCTCTATTATATTAAAAAAAATAGGGACCAGGCATGGTGGCTCATGCCTGTAATCTCAGCACTTTGGGAGGCCGAGGCTGGCGGATCACGTGGTCAGGAAATCAAGACCATCCTGGCTAATACGGTGAAACCGTGTCTCTACTAAAAATACAAAAAATTAGCCGGGCGTGGTGGCGGGTGCCTGTAGTCCCAGCTACTCGGGAGGCTGAGGCAGGAGAATGGCGTGAACCCGGGAGGCGGAGCTTGCAGTGAGCCAAGATTGCGCCACTGCACTCCAGCCTGGGCTACAGAGCGAGACTCCGTCTCAAAAAAAAAAAAGTACAAAAAATTAGCCGGGGGTGGGGACGGGCGCCTGTAGTCCCAGCTACTCCGGAGGCTGAGGCAGGAGAATGGCCTGAACCCGGGAGGCGGAGCTTGCATCGCGCCACGGCACTCCAGCCTGGGCGATGAAGCGAGACTCCACCTCAGTAAATAAATAAATAAATAAATAAATAAATAAATAAATAAATAAAAATTTAAAGGCCAGAAATGGTGGCTCATGCCTGTAATTCCAGCACTTTGGGAAGCCAAGGCTCGGGAAGATTGCTTGAGCCCATGAGTTTGAGACTAGCCTGGGCAACATGGCAAAACCCTGTCTCTACAACAAATACAAAAAAAAAAAAAAAAAATAGCTGGTCTTGGTAGTGCACACCTATGGTCCCCGCTACTTGGAAGGCTGAGGTGGGAGGATCACCTGAGTCCAGGAGGTCCAGGCTGTAGTGATCCGTGACCACGTCACTGCACTCCAGCCTGGGTGACAGAGACCCTGTCTCAAAAAAAAAAAAAAAAAGAAAGCAATATATGTCTTTATAGAGCATACATGAATATCTAACACATATAAAAATCCTTATTGCTATTAACATCCTCTATTCTTTGTTGTATGCATATATAAATATAATACTTTTCAATATATAGAGACGCAGAATATATATATATGCGCATATATATAGAGAGAGAGAGAGAGAGAAAGTGTGTGTGTGTATATAAATACCCCCCCCCTTTTTTTTAAGACAGAGTCTCGCTCCATCACCCAGGCTGGAGTGTAGTGGTGCCATCTCGGCTCACTCCAATCTCCATCTCCTGGGTTCAGGTGATTCTCCTGTCTCAGCCTCCTGAGTAGCTGGGATTACAGGTGCCCACCACACCGCCTGGCTAATTTTTGTATTTTTAGAAGAGATAGGATTTCACCATGTTGGCCAGGCTGGTCTCAAACTCCTGACCTCAAGTGATCTGCCCACCTCGACCTCCCAAAGTGCTGGGGTTACAGGCGTGAGCCACTGCGCCCAGCCAAATTCACCATTTTAAAGTGTACAATTTAGTGGTTTTTAGTATATTCACAAGATTGTGTAATCATCATCACTCTCTCATGCCAGTCATTTTCATCACCCCAAAAAGTAACCTTTGCACCTATTACCAGTCATTTCCATCCTCCCTCACCTCCAGTCCCCACCCCCGAGTCCCTGGCAAGCACTAATCTACTTTCTGGCTCTATGGATTTGTTTATTCTGCACATTTCATATAAATAGAATTATATAATATGTGGCCTTTTGCATCTGACTGCTTTCATTTAATATAAGTTTTCAAGGTTTGTCCATGTTGTAGCATGTATCAGTACCTATTTTCTTCTTTTTTTTTTTTGAGACGGAATCTCGCTCTGTCACCAAAGCTGGAGTACAGTGGCACGATCTCAGCTCACTGCAACCTCCGCCTCCCAGGTTCACACCATTCTCCTGCCTCAGCCTCCTGAGTAGCTGGGACTACAGGTGCCAGCCACCATGCCTGGCCTAATGTTTTGTATTTATTTATTTCTTTTTTAGTAGAGATGGGGTTTCACCGTGTTAACCAGGATCGTCTCGATCTCCTGACCTCGTGATCCGCCCGCCTCGGCCTCCCAAAGTGCTGGGATTACAGGCGTGAACCACCGCGCCCAGCCTTCTTTTCTTTTAATGGTTGAATATATTCATATTCAAGTGTGATATGGTCATACAATATATGGTATCACATGACCACATGACATTTTATTTAGCCATTCATTAGTTGCTGGACATTTGTATTGTTTCCACTTCCTGACTATTATGAATAATGCTATGGTGAACATTGAACATTTGTGTACAAGTTTTGTATGGACATATGTTTTCATTTCTTTGGAGTATATACCTATCAGTGGAATTACTGGGTTATATGGTAACTCTATGTTTAACTTTTTGAGGACTGCCAAATTTTTTTCACAGTGGCTCTATCATTTTACATTCCCACCAGCAGTATATGAGGGTTCTAATATTTCTACATTCTTGCCAACACTTTTTTTTCTTTTTTTGGGATAGGATCTCACTCCTGTTGCTCAGGCTGGAGTGCAGTGGTGCGACCTCTGCTCACTGCAGCCTCAACTTCCTGAGCTCAGGTGATCCTCCCACCTCAGCCTCCCAAGTAGCTGAGACTACATGCACACGGCACCACACCCGGCTAATTTTTTGTATTTTTAGTAAAGATAAGGTTTTGCCACGTTGCCCAGGCTGGTCTCAAACGATCTGCCTGCCTGCCTTAGTCTCCCAAAGTGCTGGGATTACAAGCTTGAGCCACTGCACCTGGCCACTTTTTTTTTTTCTTTTTTTTTACTGTAGCCATCCTGGTGGGTGTAAAGTGACACCTCATTGTGGTTTTGACCTGATTTCCCTAATTGAGTATCTTTCCATTTGCTTATTGGCTGTTTATATATCTTCTTTGGAGAAACATTTATTAAAATCCTCCCCAACCTGGGCAACATAGTGAAAACCCATCTCTATTAAAAATTAAAAAATTAAAAATTTAAAAAAAATAGCCAGGTGCCATGGTGTGCGCCTGTGGTCCCAGCTACTCGGGAGGCTGAGGCAGGAGAATTGCTTGAACCCGGGAAGTGGAGGTTTAAGTGAGCCGAGATCACGCTATCACAATTCCAGCCTGGGTGACAGAGCGAGAATCCATCTCAAAACAACAAAATAAAATAAAATCCTTTGCCCATTTAAAAAATTAAGTTGTCTTTTTATTATTGCGTTGTAAGAGTTCTATATATATTCTATATACTAGAACCTTATTAGATATATAATTTGTAAATATTTTCTCCCGTTCTGTGAGTTGTCATAACTTTCTTAATAATGTCCTTTGAAGCACAAAAGTTTTTAATTTTGATGAAGACCAATTTTTTCTTTCTGTTTTTTTGGTTGTGGTTGCTTGTGCTTTTATTGTCATATGTAAGAAACCATTGCCTAATCTAAGGTCATGAAGATTTATACTCATGTTTTCTTCTATGAGTTTTATAGTGTAAGAACTAGAACTATAAAACTCTTAGAAGAAAACAAAAATATAAATCTTCATGACCTCGGATTTAGGTCTTTGACTCATTTTATGTTAATTTTTGTATATGGTGTAAGATTCCAGATTTTTTCTGTTGCATATGGATATCCAGTTGTTCCAACATTATTTGTTGAAAAGACTATTCTTTCATTATTTTATATTTTTTTCCTATTTTTTACCTTAAATTGTGAACATTTTCACTACAATAAATACTACAATTTTGTGCGGTTTTTTTTAGCCATATGTTATTTTTTTAACCTCTCTCCTATTTAATGCACATTTGTTTGTACATTTTGCTGTCTTTCTTTCTTTTTCTTTTTTTTTTTTTTTTTTGAGACAGAGTTTCGCTCTGTCGCCCAGGCTGGAGTGCAGTGGCACGATATCAGCTCAGTTCAAGTGATTCTTATGCCTCAGCCTCCCCGGTAGCTGGGGCTACAGGCACCCGCCACAGCACTCAGGTAATTTTTGTATTTTTAGGAGAAACGAGGTTTCTTCATGTTGGCCAGGCTGTTCTGGAACTCCAGAACAGACAACGGAGGCCGGGCGCGGTGGCTCACACCTGTAAGTAATCCCAGCACTTTGGGAGGCCGAGGTGGGCGGATCACTTGAGGTCAGAAGTTCCAGACCAGCCTGGCCAACATGGTGAAACCCCGTCTCTCCTAAAAACACAAAAAAGTAGCTGGGCGCGGTGGCGGGTGCCTGTAGTCCCAGCTATCGGGGAGGCTGAGGTGGGAGAATCGCTTGAACCCGGAAGGCAGAGGTTGCAGTGAGCCGAGATCGCACCATTGCACATCAGCCTGGGGGACAGAGCGAGACTCCGTCTCAAAAACAAAAGAACAAAATCAAATTATTCAAAAGAGGAAAGCCTGGATTTAAGGGCAGCTCCATTTCCAAGGCTTTTCATGCACATTATCACTTTGCTATAGAACAGCAGTTCTCAAACTTTTTGATCTTATCCCTTTACACTCTTAAAAATTACTCAGTTTGGCCGATGTGGTGGCTCACGCCTATAATCCCAGCACTTTGGGAGGTCATGGAGGAAGGATCACTTGAGCCCAGAAGGTCATAGACAATCCTGGCCTGGGCAACATGGCAAAGCCTCTTCTCTACAAAAAATACGAAAGTTAGCCAGGTATAGTGCCGAGTGCCTGTGGTCACAGCCACTCGGGAGGCTGAGGTGGGAGGATAACTTGAGCCCATGAGGCCGCAGTGAGCCATGATCGCACCACTGCACTCCAGCCTGGGCAACAGAGTGAGACCCTGTTGCAAAAAAAAAAAAAAAAAAAAATTGAGATTCCTAAAAAGCATTTTTGTTATGTGGTTAACCATCTCACAAATTAAAGCATATAAACATTTTAAATGTTTACATATTAATTATTTTACAAATAACTATAATAAACCCATTAAATGCTAACATAAGTTGATATTTTTTATTAAAAATAACTATTTTCCAGCCGGGCGCGGTGGCTCACGCCTGTAATCCCAGCACTTTGGGCGGCCGAGGCAGGCGGATCACCTGAGGTCGGGAGTTCAAGACCAGCCTGACCAACATGGAGAAACCTCGTCTCTACTGAAATTACAAAATTAGACGGGCGTGGTGACGCATGCCTGTTATCCCAGCTGCTCGGGAGGCTGAGGCAGGAGAATTGCTTGAACTCGGTAGGCGGAGGTTGCAGTGAGCCGAGATGGCGCCATTGCACTCCAACCAGGGCAACGAGAGTAAACTCCATCTAAAAACAAAAACAAACAAAAATATTTCCAAAACAAAAAATACTTAGTGTGAGAAACTATTTTGCACACTAAGATTTACATTTTTGCAAATCTCCTTAATGTCTGACAATAGAATACACTGTCTCCTGTTTGTTTCTGCCTTAATCACGTGATATCACAAATCATCTAACCTCTGGAAAATTACATTCTGTGCCAGTGAGCAAACGAGAGTGAAAAAGGCAAACAAATTTTGTTTTGTTTTTTTGAGATGGAGTCTTGCTCTGCCTCCTAGGCTGGAGTACTGTGGCACGATCTCGGCTCACTGCAACCTCTGCCTCCTAGGTTCAAGCGATTCTACCTCAGCCTCCTGAATAGCTGGGACTACAGGCGCGCACCACCGCACCCAGTTAATTTTTTTTTTTTTTTTTTTTTTTTTGTAATTTTAGTAAAGACAGGGTTTCACCATGTTGGCCAGGCTGGTCTCAAACTCCTGACCTCAGGTGATCCACCCACCTCAACCTCCCAAAGTGCTGGGATTACAGGTGTGAGCCACCACACCCAGCCACATCTTAGTATTATTATGAAAATAGTTCCGCCGCCATCTTTCTTCCTGGCAGGGGCCGACGCAGGGACCGGCGCGGGGGTGAGAGCGCGCGGCCGGATTCACCACAACATGGCAAATCTTTTTATAAGGAAAATGGTGAACCCTATGCTATATCTCAGTCGTCACACAGTGAAGCCTCGAGCCCTCTCCACATTTCTATTTGGATCCCTTCGAGGTGCAGCCCCCGTGGCTGTGGAACCCGGGGCAGAAGTGCGCTCACTTCTCTCACCCGGCCTCCTGCCCCACCTGCTGCCCGCGCTGGGGTTCAAAAACAAGACTGTCCTTAAGAAGAGCTGCAAGGACTGTTACCTGGTGAAGAGGCGGGGTCAGTGGTACGTCTATTGTAAAATCCATCCGAGGCACAAGCAGAGACAGATGTAGACCCTTTCCCTCCAGAGTCACGCACATACTCGTCATCGCGTCTCTTGGGAGAATGGTTGTATCTTATGGAAGGAATTATCACATCAAGGAGTCAGGGGAAAGTGACTGGAAGCAAACGCCCTAAAAGTTACCCATCACGTTTCAGTGTAAATGAGTAACTATAGAAGACATTGCATTATCTTATTTCCAAAATGTTCCAATTAAAAAACATTTTCCTATTTAAAAAAAGAAAATAGTTTTGACCTCTCAGACCCCTGAAAGGATCTGAGGGCGCCCTAGGGCCCCCCACCACTCTTTGAGAAATGCTACTCTACAGAAAGATTTTACCAAAGTGTACTGTCATCACTGTGCCCCTTTTTCTGTACCTTCACCAACATTGGGCATCATCTTGCTTTTTTTTTAGCCTTTGCTGATTTGTTAAACAAAAAGCAGGGTCTCTTCGTGATTTTAATTTGCATTCTGAAAGGTTCATGATTTTTGAATTTATATTTTTTCTTTTATAAACCACCTCTTTATATCCTTTGCATGTTTTCTTTCTGGGATGGGCATTTTGTCTTATTTATTATAAGAGCACTGTTGTTGTTTTTTTTTCTGGCTCTATCCCAGGCTGGAGTGCAGTGGCGCGATCTCGGCTCACTTCAACCTCCGCCTCCCAGGTTCAAACGATTCTCCTGCGTCAGCCTCCCCAGTAGCTGGGACAGGCGCCGGCCACCACGTCCGGCTAATTTTTGTAGCTCACCACTGAGAACAAGGTGACAAACATGGAGTTTATTGTACCTGTGTCAGATCAGGATTAGAAGACTGGAGACCTGTGAGTCCCCTGTTCCTCACAGGGGAGGAAGTGGCCCATCTGGGTGGGCTTCTTGGCCTCAAGCCAATGCTGTGATGCCCAGTAGGGGGCTGTCTCACTGTACCCTAAGGTGGGGCCAGTTTATACCCAAAATTTTAACAAGGGATTTGGGTATCCAAGATGTTAAAGCTTTGTTAGGGGAAAATAGGCTAAGCCCTCATGACCCATTTCTTCAGAAAAGATGTTTTAGAATAAGAAAAGGAAACTAGAATTTAACAGTCTGACAGGATATTCTTGCTAACCACAAATTTACAGAATTATAGTTTAGCCATAGAGGTCTTCTCCTTTCTCAACTTTTGCAGATCTCTCCAGTAAATGCCTCTACTGCTTGACTGCTTTCTGAAATAGGAAACCATTATAAAGTAGAATTTGTGTCCAAAGTGACTAGGCCCAGTTAGCTGGGATTTTCTCCATTTCAGTGTTGTTTCCCCCATCCTTAAGCACACTGGAGATTTTTCTTTGCCAGTTTGGCCGGTGAAAAAAATGGTATAGCATTGTTTTAATTTTCATTTCTTGGATTACTGGTGAGTAAAAAGAAATGTTATGTATCTCTCAGCTGTTTGCATTTCTCCTTTAGTGAATTGCCTATTCGTATCTTTTTCACCTTTTTCTATTGGAGTGTTCGTATTTTTCTTAATGATTGAGGATCTCGTTATACAGTAAAATATTAACGCTTCGACATATAATGCATTTTTTTAATGTGTCAGTTTTCTTTTAACTTCTGCTCTGCAGAAGTGTCTAATGATTAAGTAGCTAAATCTATCAATCTTTAACTTTATGGTTTCTGTCTTTAAAGTCAGGTTTGGAAAGTCCTTCCCTAACTTCAATAATTGTTTTTCAAAATTTCCTCTTTTTTCCTCCTAGTATTTTATATTTCCATTTTGTTACACTATTTAAATCTAAACCATCTGACATTTACTTGGGTATATATTATATATGATGGGAAGAGCTAGTAATTTTTTTCCCCCAAATTGCAGGCTCGTTGTCCAGTGATATTTATTGAATAATCCAAGAAGGGAAAATATGTGGTCCGAGTGAATCTGTCTCCCCTTCCCGGGCCCCCGGAAGACATTTCTAATCAAATGCAGAACTCCTGGCTAAACTCAGACTAGGCCTCACAGCCCGATTACAACTGCAAGCAGCTACCTCCAACCTACGAGATTTGTCATCAAGATGAAACATTTTGTCATTCCCTAAGTAATCTATCCTTTTTCCTATTGATGTGTTACTGACATACCTGTCTTTTCTTTCTGTGTTACTGACATACCTGTCTTTTCTTTCTGTGTTACTGACATACCTGTCTTTTCCTGTGCCAGCTCCACACTGTTTGGTTATCACTTCCAAGTACTAAATGGTAATGACTGGTAGCACCAGTCTTATACCATTTTTCAACATTTTAAAATTATTTCCTCAAACAAAAGTCGGACTCAGAATATGTCAGAAAATATTTAAAAATAAAAAATAAAATTATTTTTTCTCATTTAAAGTTTTGATTTTTATTACATCAAAGTATTTCCAAAATAAATTAAAATTTAAAATTCATATTAGATTTTCCAATCTAGGTATACATAGTGTTTCTTTCCATTTTTAAAGATTCCCTTTATTTCTCTGAATTTTTTTTTCATAATATCTTTCACATTACTGGTCGACTTTATTCCTGCATATTTTATATTTGTGGTTGCTATCAGAAGTGTAAGTTTTGGCAGGGCGCAGTGACTCACGCCTGTAATCCCAGCACTTTGGGAGGCTGAGGTGGGGGGATCACTTAAGGTCAGGAGTTCGAGACCAGCCTGGCCAACATGGTGAAACCCTGTCTCTACTAAAAATACAAAAATTAGCCTGGCTTGGAGCTGGGCATCTCTCATCCCAGCTGCTAGGAAAGCTGAGGTAGGAGAACCTCTTAAACCCAGGAGGGGGAGGTTGCAGTGAGCCAAGATCACACCACTCCACTCCATCCTGGGTGACGGAGTGAGACTGTCTCAAAACAATAAATAAATAAATTTTAAAAGAGTAAAAGAAGTGGAAGTTTTTTGAATATAATATCTCATTTCTCACTCTGTCACCCAGGCTGGAGTGCAGTGGCATGATCTCAGCTCACTGCAACCTCTGCCTCCCAGGTTCAAACGATTCTCCTGCCTCAGCCTCCTGAGTAGCTGGGATTATAGGCATGCACTACCGCGCCCTTCTAATTTTGTATTTTTAGTAGAGATGGGGTTTCTCCATGTTGGTCAGGCTGGTCTCGAACTTCCAACCTCAGGTGATCCGCCCACCTCAGCCTCCCATAGTGCTGGGATTACAGGCGTAAGCCACCGTGCCTGGCCTTACTTTTTGTATTTTTAGTAGAGGTGGGGTTTCACCATGTTGGCCAGACTGATCTTGAACTCCTGACCTCAAGTGATCCTCCCACCTTGGCCTCCCAAAGTGTTGGGATTACAGGCGTGAGCCACTGTGCCTGGCTTTGTTTCTTATTACTAGAATGTAAGCTTCATGAGAGCAGAGTCCACATATCTTTTGTTCATAATAGCCATAGAGCTGGCTGGGCATGGAGGCTCACACCTGTAATCCCAGCACTTTGAGATGTCAAGGTGGGCAGATCACGAGGTCAGGAGATCGAGACCATCCTGGCCAACATGGTGAAACTCCATCTCTACTAAAAATACAAAAATTAGACAGGTGTGGCAGCACATGCCTGTAATCCCAGTTACTTGGGAGGCTGAGGCAGGAGAATCACTTGAACCCAGGAGGCAGAGGTTGCAGTGAGTCGAGATCGAGCCACTGTACTCCAGCCTGGCGACAGACCTAGACTCCGTCTCAGAAAAAAAAAAAAAAAAAAAATAGACTAGAGCTTAAGAAACAGTGCCTCCACATTGTAGATTCTCAATAAAAGTTTTTAAATGAATGAAAGAATAATGGCACAAAGCAATGCTATTATCTTAGTGTTATTAATTTGTAACAGGCGCCCGGCGCAGGGGCTCACTCACGCCTGTAATCCCAGCACTTTGGGAGGCCAAGGTGGGTGGATCACCTGCAGTCAGGAGTTTGAGACCAGCCTGGCCAACATGGTGAAACCTCGTCTCTACTAAAAATACAAAAATTAGCCAGGTGTGGTGGCATGTGCCTGTAATCCCAGCTACTCGGGAGACTGAGGCAGGAGAATTGCTTGAACCCAGGAGGTGGAGGTTGCAGTGAGCCGAGATTGCATCACTGTACTCCAGCGTGGGTGACAGAGCAAGACTCTGTCCCCCCTGAAAGAAAAAAAGAAGGAAAGAGAGAGAGAAGAAAGAAAGAAAAGAAGGAGAGAAAGGAGAGAAGGAAGGAAGGAAGGAAAGAAAGAAAGAAAGAAAAAGAAAGAAAAAGAAAAGAAAGAGAAAGAGAAAGAAAGAAAATGAGCAAGGAAGGATTTGGTGGCAAGGAGGTCATTGGTGATCTTAGTGAGTGTGGGGAGTATCTTTGTTGGGCTGGGGCGAAAGCCGCCTGTGATGGTTGAGGAGAGGTGACAATATGCAGACTGCCTCTGGGCAGCTCCTTCAAGAAGCTTAGCAGGGCCAGGCGGTGGTTCACACCCACAATCCCAGCACTTTGGGAAGCCAAGGCATGAGGATCACTGGAGCCCAGGAGTTCAAGACCAGTGTAGGCAACATGCTGAAATCCTGTCTCTTACAAAAAATACAAAAATTAGCTGAGTGAGGCTGGGTGCGGTGGCTCATGCCTGTAATCTCAGCACTTTGGGAGGCCGAGACAGGCGGATCACTTGAGGTCAGGAGTTCAAAACCAGCCTGACCAACACAGTAAAAATCCATCTCTACTAAACAAAAATACAAAAATTTTTGCACCACCGCACTCCATCCTGGGTGAAAGAGTGAGACTCCATCTCAAAAAAAAAAAAAGAAGAAGAAGAAAAGAAAAGAAATTAGCTCAGTGTGGTGGCTGGCGCCTGTAGTCCCAGCTATTCCAGGGGCTGAGATGGGAGGATTGCTTTAGCCTGGGAGTTCGAGGCTGCAGTGAACCGTGATTGCGCCACTGCCCTCCAGCCTGGGCGACAAAGCGAGACCCTGTCTCAAAAAAAAAAAAAAAAAGAAGAAGAAGAAGAAGCCACTAAGCTAAGAGGTAGGTACTAAGTTGAAGGGGAGACAGAATGGAGATAAGGATTTGGGTTTTTTAGGTGGTAGTGACACAAGGATGTTCATAAGCTGAAGAGGAAAAGACCAACAAACAGACTAAACATTTGAGAACGAGACAGAGGAAAAAGCATATGGAGCAAAGCACAGAGGTCACAGGGTGTGTGGCCAGCAGTGGTGGGGACGCTGCTAGCTTTCTCTGAAGTGGGAGAAAAGGAGTGTTCCTTTCCCTGCACTTTCTCAACCACACTGACTGAGGAAGGACGGGGGGGCCAAGAGAGCAGTGGGGGTGTCCAATCACTGTTCTTGGGCCTGGAAACTGTTGGGGCTGTGGACTCCAGAGTACTGAAGGACTGCTGGACGGAGCATATGGCTCCATCTGAGCCTGTAAATCATAAATCCACCTGGTCAAAGAGTAAAGGCCTCAAAGGTTCTGAGTTAATTGGTCTGGTTTTTGACCTGAGCATCAGAAATTTTTTAAGTTCTCTGAGTGAGTCTAACATGCAGCCATGGTTGAGAACCACTGGGGTTAAGAAGTGAATTGAGACGTATGGAGACTTAAATCTCCAACCCTGGGTGGGAGGACAAGGAGAGGCTCTGCCGCCCTGGCTGGAGTAGTGGGGCCCTGTTTGGGTTGTGGACATCCCTTCAGTCATAGGAGGATGAATTCCTGCCTTGTTCCTTTGGTGGGATCTGAATTCTTCCCCAACCTCCTGCCCTAACTGATAGCATACAGGGCTTCCCAGACAGAGACCATCGGCCCCTAGGGTGGCAGAGAAAGGCCAGGTTCAGGAATGTGACATTAATTATGACAAACAAT
Organism: Pan paniscus; assembly: GCF_029289425.2. Taxonomy (NCBI): domain Eukaryota; kingdom Metazoa; phylum Chordata; class Mammalia; order Primates; family Hominidae; genus Pan; species Pan paniscus. Next base: position 56,288,017 of record NC_073261.2, on the reverse strand, counting down.
ATGTTCTCCCACTTAAGAACTAAGCCTGGTTGGCTGCGCATGTGCGCGCGCGCGCTTTTGTGTGGGTGTGTGGGTGTGTGTGTGTGTGTGTGTCCAGGGCTGCCGATTCAACTGAAAAACAAAAGCGGCTCTGAGTCTGAAGCTAAGGTTTAACAAGTGACCAAGATGACTCATGCTGCTTGGCTGCAAAGGCCACAGGGCTGCCACCCCCAGCGGGGCGGGGCCTGGGTGGGAAGAGTCACAGGTACAGAGGCTCCTGTGACATTCCCACTCTGCCCCTGCATCGGCTGCCTTTGGGGCCAACCAAATACTTTTGTGAAAATTAAGACAGAAGGCCGGGCGCGGTGGTTCACGCGTGTAATCCCAGCACTTTGGGAGGCCGAGGCAGGCGGATCACAAGGTCAAGAGATGGAGACCATCCCGGCCCACATGGTGAAACCCTGTTTCTACTAAAAATACAAAAACAGGCAGGGCGTGGTGGCTCATGCTTGTAATCCCAGCACTTTGGGAGGCCGAGGCAGGCAGATCACGAGCTCAGGAGATCGAAACCATCCTGGCTAATACGGTGAAACCCCGTCTCTACTAAAAATACAAAAAATTAGCCGGGTGTGGTGGCACGTGCCTGTAGTCCCAGCTACTCAGGAGGCTGAGGCGGGAGAATTGCTTGAACCCAGGAGGTGGAGGTTGCAGTGAGCCGAGACTGCGCCACCTCACTCCAGCCTGGCAACAGAGTGAGACTCCATCTCAAAAAAAAAAAAAAAAAAAAAAAAAGTAACTGGGTGTGGTGGCCCACACCTATAGTCCCAGCTACTCGGGAGGCTGAGGCAGGAGAATCACTTGAACCCAGGAGGCGGAGGTTGCAGTGAGCCGAGATCGTGCCACTGTACTCCAGCCTGGCGACAGAGCCAGACTCCCTCTCAAAAAAAAACAAAAACAAAAACAAAAAAGAACCAGAAAATGTAACTTTCTTCCTATGGTCATAAATCTGGTGTAAGCAGGCAAGTCAAAGCGATGTTGAAGCCAATGGATCTTGCAAAGGCATGGCAATGTTTGCACAAGGATGGGATATAGTAAGTTAAAATACATTGGCTTTTTCCAAATGGGCTCAAACTGGAAGAGAAGGTCTAAGCAGAGCATCTGCTGCTGTCAGGAGGGTTCCTCAGCAGGAGACAGGGCACCCCAGGGGCGCATATTTAATAAAAACTTACAATATGCAGGTTTTGGGACATGAAGGAAACATTTAACCTGTCCTGTCCAACACGGCGGCCACTTGTCACATGCGGCAGTTGAATACTTGGAATATGGCTAGTCTGAATAAAGATGTAAAACATATGCCGGATTTTAGACTTAGTACAGGGGTGGGAAAGAGTTTAAAATAGCTCAATATAGGCCGGGCACAGTGGTTCACACCTGTAATCCCAGCACTTTGGGAGGCCAAGGTGGGCGGATCACCTGCAGTCAGGAGTTTGAGACCAGCCTGGCCAACATGGCAAAACCCTGTCACTAATAAAATTACAAAAATTAGCTGGGAATGGTTGCGGGCGCCTGTACTCCCAGCCACTCAGTAGGCTGAGGCAGGAGAATTGCTTGAACCTGGGAGGAAGAGGTTGCAGTGAGCTGAGATCACACAACTGCACTCCAGCCTGGGAGACATAGAGACTCCGTCTCAAAAAAAAAAAAAAAAAAAACCTCTCTCTCCATGTATACATCTGTGTGTGTGTGTGTGTGTGTGTGTATTTTTTGTTTGTTTTGTTTTCACGGCTCACTGCAGCCTCAAACCTCTGGGCTCAAGTGTTCCTCCTGCCTCAGCCTCCTGAGCAGCTGGGACTACAGGCGCTCACCACCATGCCAAGCTAACCTTTTACTTTTTTGTAGAGATAGGTTCTTGCTATTATGTCCAGGCTGGTCTCGAGCTCCTGGGCTAAAGTGATCTTCCTGCCTTGGCCTCCCAAAGTGCTGGGATTAATAAACCACCATACCTGGCCAAACTCAATAATTTATTAATACTTTAAAAATACTGACTACGAGCTGGGCACAGTGGCTCATGCCTGTAATCCCAGCACACTTTGAGAGGCTGAGGAAGGCAGATCACTTGAGGTCAGGAGTTCAAGACCAGCCTGGGCAACATGGCAAAACCCCGTCTCTACTAAAAATACAAAAATTAGCTGGGCATAGTGGCACACACCTTTAATCCCAGCTACTCGGGAGGCTGAGGCAGGAGAATCACTTGAACCTGGGAGGCAATGGTTGCAGTGAGCCAAGATCCCGCCACTGCACTCCAGCCTGGGCAACAGAGCGAGACTATTTCTCAAACAAAACAAACAACTCTATCACCCAGGCTGGAATGCATTGACAGGATCCTAGCTCACTGCAGCCTCTAATTCCTGGGCCTAAGTGATCCTCCCACTTTAGCCTCCTGCGTAGCCACCCCACCAGCCTTAAATGTTTTTTCAACCTGATAGAAAGATATAGCAATCTGTCTGCTCTCTTTCCTAGTCTTCCTTTTTGTTTTGTTTTGTTTTTTTTTTACAAAGATTGCTAAACATTTATGACATGCTGGTAGAATAAGAGATACAGGAAATGGGCAGGGCGCGGTGGCTCACGCCTGTAATCCCAGCACTTTGGGAGGCCAAGGCGGGCGGATCACCTGAGATTGGGGGTTCGAGACCAGCCTGACCAACATGGAAAAACCCTCTCTCTACTAAAAATACAAAATTAGCCAGGCATGGTGGCACATGCCAGTAATCCCAGCTACTCGGGAGGCTGAGGCAGGAGAATTGCTTGAACCGTGGAGGCAGAGGTTGCCAAGATCATGCCATTGCACTCCAGTCTGGGCAACAAGAGCAAAACTCCATCCCAAAAAAGAAATAATAATAATTCTTTCTAAAGAAGGGGTCTCGCTATGTTGCTCAGGCTGAGGCGCAGTGACTGTTCACAGACGTGATCATAACACAGTACAACCTCAAACTCCTGGCCTCAAGGGATTCTCTCGGCTTAGCCTCCGGAGTAGCAGGGACCACAGGCATGCGCCACGGCACCCAGTGTGGCACACTTTAAAAAATGCAGCCACTTAAGGGCACTTTGTTGTTTTATTTATCTCTCAAGTTTTACTTATTTATAAATCTATGCACACATACACATGTACTATTGGATGAGAGCAGCAGGAGGCTGTGGAAAGGATACTTGGCATAAAGCCAAGAGCACTTGTCTCCAGGTCTGATCTCCCACTTCCTGGGGCTCAATTTCCCCATTCATAAAATGGGTGGGTTGGCCTAGATAGGACTAAGGACTTTTCCAGCTTAGATATTGCAGGATTCTAGATTGAAGTCAAACTGTTCCTTAGATTTTGTATCTGATCCCACAGCCAGAGAGCAGGGCTGGTTTCCTTGTTAATGCGATCCAGTGCTGTCAGCCATGAGAGACTTCACCTTTGGAACAGAAATTTCCATCTGCATCCTCTCTGCAGATCATGCCTATCCCTCCTCCCCACTCACACCCCTCCTCATGTAAATCAGCCTGGGGAATCAGATCTTGGAGAAACTTCGATCTCTTTATCTGGAAGGCACAAAGATAGCATTGCAAAGCCTGCTGCTGGTGTGGAGGTGGTGTTCAGGAATGCTTCACATTTTTCTAGCAAGTTTCATTCCTAGTAGTATAATCTTGAGGAGAGGCCTTTCCCCAGGGAGGCTTTGGGGAAACTAGCAATGGAATGAGGGAAAGAACATGGACTGGGTGGGAGAGAGCCTTCTTTAGAAGGAAATATTGGCAAAATCCGGTATTGCAAAGTTTTGAAAAAATCCATCCTATTGCATTTGCTTAGAAAGAACCTGGGCCTGGGCAGTCGGCCTGGCTCTGTCACTGTGTGATTTTAAAAGACATTTAATGTTTCCAAGCTACTGAGTACAACAGGTTTCTCACTGAGCTTGATTTTGCACCCCTCCAGCCCACCCTCTATCTACAATGCTGCCAGCACTGACTCTAAAATGCACATGACTCCACCTCCACTCCCACCCCACTGCCTCCATTACCTGTAGCAAAAAATAAAAGAAAATCTAAACTCTTCTCTATGACATTTGAAGCCTTTAAAATCTGGTCCCAGGCTACATTTTTAATCTCATTTCATACTCTCCAGCTCACTGAGCCCCTTCCCCTATTGTCCTGAGTCCCTATCTGCCTCTGGACAGCCATGAGCTCCACTGGGAAGGACAGTGGCTTGGCCACCCCGGCTGTGTTCTTCCCCCAGTACCCTTTCCAGTTCCTGGCACAGAGGCTCAGTAAAGGTTTGATGCCTGAATAACCAACTAAATGGGCAATCATGTAAATCAAGGAAGTCCCATGGACTGGACAACTCCTAAATTCCCTTCCAGCACTAACTTCTGAGTACTGTTCCCCAGGGCAGAGCTCAAAACTGCTTAGGACTTGACCTAGTTCATACTGTTACTGCAGTTTGAAAAACAGAGACAGGTGGTCTGACAAAGGGTTTAAAAGTTTTTTATTCATATGACAATTTTGCATACAGCAGAAAAATTAAAATACAATGCAATTTAAATATTTAAAATTGCTTTAAAACAAGATCATCCTATGGTTACACAACAATGTGGATGTACTTAATGCCATGTACACTTACATGGCTGAGATGGTAAACTTTATGTTATGTGTATTTCACTACAATTGAAAAAAAACAAGACTGCCAGGCACGATGGCTCACGCCTATAATCCCAGCATTTTGGGAAGCCAAGACAGGAAGATCACTTGAGGCCAAGAATTCAAGACCAGCCTGGGCAACACAGCAAAAAAATCTTACAGTTAGTTAGCCATGGTGGTGCATGCCTGTGGTCCCAGCTACTCGGGAGGCTGAGGCAGGAAGATCGCTTGAACCCAGAAGGTTAAGGCTGCAGTGAGTAGCGCTTGTGCCACTGCACCCCAGCCAGGGCGACAGAGTGAGACCCTGTCTCAAACAAACAAACAAACAAAAAACTCAAGACTTTCCTGGATGTGTAGTTGCTACCACCATGCCCCGGCCCTTCTGTAGAGGGGGCTTTTAAAGAGATAAAACAAACAAAAATCTCAAGTAGCAGAAGTATTGAAACCTTTGATTCCTAGAGAAGATGGAGAAAGAAAGGATTCCTGGTTTAACAAAATGTTAAATGTAGTGAAATTTAAAGTACCCTAATATCACCAATGCCCAGAAGCCTCAGCCATCTGTCACACTGAGGGCTAGGAAATGAGCAAAAATGCCTCTGTGGGACCATAAGAAATATCATTAGACTAATCGAAGAACCAATTTTATGAAGTAGATGATCCCAATTTTTAAAACTGTAAAGAAAGCATTTACGTTTTTGTTTTTGTTTTATAAAGACAGGGTCTCGCTGGGTGCAGTGGCTCACTCCTGTAATCCCAGCACTTTGGGAGGCCGAGGTGGGTGAACCACAAGCTCAGGAGATCGAGACCATCTTGTCTAACATGGTGAAACCCAGTCTCTACTAAAAATACAAAAATTAGTTGGGTGTGGTAGCACGTGCCTGTAATCCCAGCCACTCGGGAGGCTGAGGCTGGAGAATCGCTTGAACCCAGGAGGCGGAGATTGCAGTGAGCCGAGATTGCGCCACTGCACTCCAGCCTGGGTGACAGAGTGAGACTCCATCTCAAAAAAAAAAAAAAAAGAAAAGACAGGGTAGACCTCTGTTGCCCAGGCTGCAGCGTAGTGGCACAATTATAGCTCACCATAGCCTCAACCTTCTGGCATCAAGCGATCCTTCCACTTCAGCCTCCCAAGTAGCTAGGACCCTAGGTGTGTACCACCATGCCCAGCTAATTTTTTTGGCGGGGGTGTGGGGGAGGGTTCACACTATGTTGCCTAGGCTGATGTCGAATTCCTGGCCGCAAGCAATCCTCCTGCCTTAGCCTCCCAAAGGGCTGGGATTACAAGAGTGAGCCACTGCACCCAGTGGTTACCATTTTATAGTCAAGGAAATTAAAGCTTAGAAAAAGTAACTTGTGGCTGGGTGCCGTGGCTCACGCCTGTAATCCCAGCATTCTGGGAGGCCAAAGGGAGTGGATCACCTGAGGTAGGGAGTTCAAGACCAGCCTGACCAACACGGAGAAACCCTGTCTCTACTAAAAATACAAAATTAGCCAGATGTGGTGGTGCATGCCTGTAATCCCAGATACTCGGAAGGCTGAGGCAGGAGAATCACTTGAACCTGGGAGGTGGAGGTTGCAATGAGCCAAGATCGCACCATTGCACTCCAGCCTGGGCAACAAGAGCAAAACTCCGTCTCAAAAAAAAAAAAAGAAAGAAAGAAAGAAAAAGTAACTTGTGTAAATTTATATATACAGCTGGCCAGTTGAAAACTAAGATTCAAAACTACCTTGGGTGTGGGAAGAGTTTAAAACAAAAAAAAACCAAGTCCATGCTGTTTCCAGTGCCCCATTCCTTATAATGGCTTTCTTGTTAGGCTTGGTTTTGCTTTGAGTCCTCCCAAAGCAACTCTGACTACCTAATCGAAACAGGACATTATTAGAAGGAGCCTAGGGTGGCTCCGGGGACTAAAGGAAGTGCTAACAAACAGCCCTAGACAGGCAGGGACCGCAGCAGATGAGGGACCTTCATTCTAAAACACGAGCATTCATGTGACACTGCTCCAAGCTTGCCAGGCTCAGAAATTCTGTTCAGGTTTCAAATTCCTAGGAGAGAGAATCTGGTTTGCCTGCCTGTGTTAGGTGCCCACAGCCCTATCAGTCAGCTCTGCCCAGGGAGACAGAGTCCTGAACCCTAGACATGGCCACTGGGGTGCATCCTAGGTGTTGGCTCTTCCCAGAGGAGGGAAATCCCTGTGGGTCAGGCAGTCCCCTCAGGTAAGTCCCCAGCAGAAAATTTTCTGCGGGGAGGAAAAAGGGAACAGAAGTAGCCTGTCACCCGAGAAGCCTCCATGGCAACATTTGGAGCTATCAATTCAGCCTCAGCTCCACAGTTTGCTCCCTTCAAGGTTTCACCATTATCAGGGGCTGCAAACCTGCGCAGCATATCTGCAATTTTGGCCTCGCTGTATCCTTCAGTGTTAAAACTCATCTTAACCACACCAAGGTTGCTGGAGCTTGTCTTCCAAAGGCACCCTTGGGGGCTTAGTGGGTGCAAGGGCCGCTCAGGGCAAATGAAAATGAAAGGCACACAACCAAGAAAGCTCAGAGGTGCCTGGAAGGCAGGCTGTGCTCACTCTCCAGAAACCCCTGAAGGCTCTTTCGGAAGAAAGAAAAGAAAAATGTGTGCCATGCATTTGACTCGGTTTAGCTGTGCTTTGGGGCTCATGGCATGGAAACCTGCCCATGCACAGTCAGCCCTAACAAGCAATAACCAGAGGTGTCTGGCCTAAACTCTAAAATGCTCTTAAGGATATTAGAACCATTAACTCTAACTGGAGTTAATCTATAGGCACAAATCACTCGCCAAATTAACTGGCCAGTGGTTTAACAGCCTTTCAAACTCAGGAAGGCCTGTATATAAATCGACAGCAGCAACTACCACTGCTTAGCACCTTACTGCTATTTCAATTGCATTTCTCTACAATCCTGAGAAAGCTGCTATTATTATAACCATTTATGGATGAGAAAGATGAGGCACAGAGTTTTGACGTGACCCAGAACACACAATGTTGGGAAATTCCAGACAGAATGGGGACTTGAATTTAGGTCTTCTGATCCCAAATCCTAGACGGATGTTTCTTATGAGGACTTTCTCATGGATTCATCACTTCTTTATTCACTTTATGTCATCAGCCCTTTTTTCAGAGTAAGTTACCTAATGATTCTCCACCCTTGCACAGTGGGGCTGGCTTCTCCATGCCAGTGTAAATGTACGTACAAAGAATGCATCAGATTAGCTTCTATGCCCAAGAAAGTAATGTCACCCTTGTCTTGGGCTCTAATTGCAAGAACAGCTGAGCTGGAGCAGATCCTGGTGACCATTTGTTGCCAAGTCCAGGATTACACAGTGGACAAGAGGAGTTTTCTAGGACTACACTAAAATGAGTATAGTTAGGGTGAGGATTTCAGGACCATGGAACTAGAAGGAACTTTATTCTAAACCTCAGGCTTGAAATTCAAAACCAGAGTTTTTACCCTTGCCTGTTAGATGTCAATCAGAGTTTAGTTCAGCCTGAGTGCTCCTGCACAAGTCTTCAGTGTTCCTCTATGGATTTATGATTGTCTGGCCTCTCCATCACCCCTCTGGAGTGGGAAATAAGTGAAAGTGGCATGGAAGGAGGTATGATTTGGGCAGAGAGAAAAATCAGCCTCTTCACGGTCCTGACCTGTTTTTCAAACCCTGAGTCAAGAATCCACTGATGGGTTTGTTAAAGCAATTTACTAGGTAAAGACCAACACTTAAAAAATAAGATAAAATTAGTCAAGCGGGAAATATCAGACTATATCACATGTAGTTATGGTACATAATGTTTCATAAAACGTTTTAAAATAATTTTCAAAAATAAATATATTTATGTATAATGGTATGTAAAAATGTATCTTTTACCACAAGTCTTAGTTTAAAAAAAAAAAGTTTGAAAGGCACTGGCTAAGTGGATTGAGAACTGGAATGTCTGAGATTTATAACCCTCTCCACTTAATATGGGATCTCAGATGTCAGGGAATATTATGAAGCCTATTTAAAACTTGCCACCCAGAAACATAAAACCAAAACCAAAAGCTGCAAGGAAAAAGATTTTGTAAAATATTTCTAAATTGTCTATATTAAAACATACAACAGAATTGAAAGGTGTAAAACTGAAAAAACATCTGCATCCACATGTCAAAGTGTCAAATTCTTGCTATTAAAATAATGATTATAAATCAAGAAGTGAAAAAGTCTGATATTCCAACAGAAGAAAAGGGACAGAGGCAAATCATGAGAAAAAGGGAAATAGATAAAAAGATGTTCGCCGGATGCGGTGGCTCAAGCCTGTAATCCCAGACTTTGGGAGGCTAAGGTGGGTAGATCACCTGAGGTCAGGAGTTCTAGACCAGCCTGGCCAACATGTGAAACCCCGTCTCTACTAAAAATACAAAAATTAGCTGAGCATGGTGGCGCATGCCTGTAGGCTCAGCTACTTGGGAGGAGGAGGCACAAGAATCACTTGAACCCAGGAGGCAGAGGTTGCAGTGAGCCAAGAATGCACCACTGCACTCTAGCTTGTGCAACAGAGACTCAGTCTCAAAAATAAATAAATAAATAAAAATAAAAAGATGTTCAGCTTCACCAATAATGTCAATTAAGACAGGATCTAATTTTTTTTCAACTCCCGATGTTTTTTAAATACCCAGTTTTGTCAAGGATGTAACACTATAAAAGGTGCCACATATTGCTAGTGGGAGTATAATTAGATAAACTGGGAGAAAAATTGGCAATACACACCAGAAGCCTTGAAAATTGTACCCTTTGTCTTAATAATCCCTCTTCAAATAATTTATCTCAAGGAAACAATCATGGGTGTGTTCAAGGTTGTTAACAATAGTAAAAAACTTGAGGAAAAAAAAAAAAACCCTGGCTGTCCAACAATAGGAATGTTATGATCTTGTTTACAAAATATAATTAATTAATTAATCAGTTAACTAGCAAAGCCCCAACATGGTGCTTGAGTTTGGGCCATTCTGGGGGCTGAAAGCCTGACCACTCCTCTAGTTCATTTTCCTGAGCTGACTGATGAAGGCAGAAGGAGGGAGGAGTTTAGAGAATACAGGCTTGGGGGAGGTGCGATGCAGACAATGGGACTGTTGAACCTCAGCAGAGACGGTTTGAGATGGAAGCTGAGGAGCTATTTTCAAGAGATACTTTGCAAGACTCTAAGTCTGAGGCCTGGGATTAACAAAAAAGACATCATAGGTGTGTTGGTAAAAAGTGCCCTGGAGAAGAGTAGAGCAGACAAGAGGGTCTAGGGACTGTGAGGGACTTTGCAGGTTTATTTAGGGTAGGCAGGGAAGGCCCCTCTGATGAGTTGAGATTTACCAGAGACCTGAAGAAATGGTGAGAACTACCAAGGGAGGCTAGGCAGAGGGAACAGCCAGTGCAAAGGCCTTGAGGCAGCACATGCTTGCTGTGTTTTAAGAACAGCAAGGAGGCCAGTGTGGCTGGAGTATGGTGAGCACAGGTGACACTGGCAGGAGACAAGGGCAGCAAAGCAGCCCAGGTTGGGTCATGTAGGACCTTGTGGGCATTCTAAGGATTTGTCATTTACTCTGAGTGAGATGGGGAGCCGTGGGGAGGATTTTGAGTAGGGAAGGGACATGTCCTGACTTAGGTTTTTATTTTTATTTATTTATTTTTTTTTGAGATGGAGTCTTGCTTTGTCGCCGAGGCTGGAGTGCAGTGGCGCAATCTCGGCTTGCTGAAACCTCCCACTCCCGAGCACAAGCGATTTTCCTGCCTCAGCCTCCCTAGTAGCTGGGATTACATGGGTGTGCCACCATGCCCAGCTAATTTTTATATTTTTAGTAGAGACAGGGATTCACCATGTTGGCCAGGCTGATCTTGAACTCCTGACCTCAAGTGATCCATCTGCCTTGGCCTCCCAAAGTGCTAGGGTTACAGGCATAAGCCACTGAGCCCGGCCCTGACTTAGGTTTTTAAAGGATCACTCTAGAGAGTGCAATGTGGAAGACAGGCTTAGGGGACAGGTATGGGGGCTGAAGACAGAAGTTGGACAACACTTACGAGGTTACTGCAATAATCCAGGTAGGAGGTGGTGACTTGGACCAGGATGATGGCAGAGGAAACAGTGAGATGTGTTCAGATCTTGGATCTATTTTGAAGGTAGACTGATAGAATTTGCTAATGGATGGGGTGACATTTTGTTTGTGTGTGTGTGTGTGTGTGTGTGTTTGTGTATGAGCAAGAGAACAGGCCGGGCATGGTGGCTCATGCCTGTAATCCCAGCACTTTGGGAGGCCAAGGTGGGTGGATCAATTGGGATCAGGAGTTTGACATGGTGAAACCCCATCTCTACTAAAAATACAAAAATTAGCTGGGTGTGGTGGTGCACATCTGTAATCCCAGCTACTCGGGAGACTGAGGCAGGAGAATCACTTGAACCTGTGAGGCAGAGGTTGCAGCGAGCCAAGATTGCACCATTGCACTCCAGCCTGGTCAACAGAGCAAGACTCCGTCTTAAAAAAAAAAAAAAAAAAAAGAGAGAGAGAGAGAACATGGGGCCCACCTCTCCCCACGTGAACCAGATTCTCTGCAGATGGTTCATGGTATTTCTTTTCTTTTTTTTCCCTTCAAGTTATTGGTGGAGAAAGTTCATGGTATTTCCTAAACACTCCCCAGGAGACACTAATGTGCAGCCAGGGTTAAGAACCACTGCTCTAGATGGTGACGTTATAGGAAACTTTTATTCCTTTTTTTTTGTTTGAGGCAGAGTCTCGCTCTGTCACCCAGGCTGGAGTACAATGGCGCGATCTCAGCTCACCGCAACCTCTGCCTCCCAGGTTCAAGCAATTCTCCTGCCTCAGCCTCCCAAGTAGCTGGGATTACAGGCGTGAGCCACCACACCTGGCTAATTTTGTATTTTTAGTAGAGACAGGGTTTCTCCATTTTGGTCAGGCTGGTCTCGAACTCCCAACCTCAGGTGATCCACCCGCCTCGGCCTCCCAAAGTGCTAGGATTAAAGGCGTGAGCCACTGCACCTGGCCTGGAAACTTTTATTCTTATATTTATTTATTTATGTTTTAATATTCTTATCTTTATTTTCCACATTTTCTACAATAAAAGTTTTAATAAGAGGAGAAACTTTTATTCTTATATTTATTTATTTATGTTTTAATATTCTTATCTTTATTTTCCACATTTTCTACAATAAAAGTTTTAATAAGAGGAGAAAGGGGGCCGGGTGCGGTGGCTCATGCCTGTAATCCCAGCAGTTTGGGAGGCCGAGGTGGGTGGATCACGAGGTCAGGAGATGGAAACCATCCTGGCTAACATGGTGAAACCCCATCTCTACTAAAAATACAAAAAAAAATTAGCCAGGCATGGTGGCGGGCACCTGTAGTCCCAGCTACTTGCGAGACTGAGGCAGGAGAATGGTGTGAACCCGGGAGGCAGAGCTTGCAGTGAGCCGAGATCGGGCCACTGCACTCCAGCCTGGGCGACAGTGCGAGACTCCATCTCAAAAAAAAAAAGAGGAGAAAAGGTATTTTAAACAAAACATCTCCCCTCCCCCATCCTGAACTGTGAAATGTAAGATAATAACAATACAACTTTCTTTTAATGATCATATCTCCACTTGCCAAATACCATCCCATGACCAGCATAAATGTCACCTTCTCTCTGGAGCCCCTTGCACTTCCCCAATCACCAGTGACAGCTCATTTTTGCCCTCTCCTGTGGCCCACATGGCCCCTCTTTTTGGAACTTAGTTCTCTCTTTTTCTTTTCTTTTCTTTTCTTTTTTTTTTTTTTTTTTTTTTTGAGGCAGTGTCTCGCTCTGTTGCCTTGCCTGGGCTGGAGTGTAGTGGTGTGATCTCAGCTCACTACAACCTCTGCCTCCTGGGTTCAAGCAATTCTCATGCCTCAGCCTCCCAAGTAGCTGGGATTACAGGCACACACCAGCACGCTCGGCTAATTTTTGTATTTTTAAAAGTAGAGACAGGGATTTGCCATGTTGGCCAGGCTGCTCTTGAATTCCTGACCTCAAGTGATCTGCCCTCCTCGGCCTCCCAAAGTGCTGGGATTAGGCGTGAGCCACTACACCTGGCTAGAGCTTAGTTCTCTAGTGTTGGTAGTTGGAGCCTGCTTTTTTGGAGGAGGTCTTTCCTATAAACCCACTCTGGAAACAGTGTCAAAGCAGGAAGTGAGAGGTTATGTTTGAGGTCCACAGTCCAGCTGGAAGAAGTGGTAGACAGAGGACCTTAGATTGTCAGGCCATTGGGCCACAGAATCAGGGCCTGGATCTGGGACAGTGCTTGGTCTCCCCTGAGGCTCTAGGCTCCTGGTTCACCTGTTCTGAATCCCTGTCTCTTGGGAGGCAGGGAGTGAGCTATTTGTGTAAGACTAAGGCCTTAGAATATGTCCCAAGTTCTCTGGCATCAGACACCCCACTCAGGGGCCAAACAGAAAGCTGTGAAGGGTGGCGAGAAAAGTCTCTTCTTACACCTCCTCTCCACCACTATTTAGTACCTTGCTTTTTTAGCTTTCATGTTATATTATGACTGGTTTCCCATGTCATTAAATATTCTTCAGAAATTTAACTTCGATGATAACATATTATTCCCATTACCCATAACTTCATCATCCTCCAACTGTTCAAAAGTTAGATTATTTCTAGCTTTTACTATTACAGTGTATTAACATCACCTGGTAATTGATCTAAAAGGAATAATTAGGAATCAGTCCCCAAATTTGGAGATGGCAACCAAGAAGTCTTTTTCATTTTCCACAGTTTTCCCACATTTTTGTTTTTTTTTTCAAGAGATGCTCTGCAACTCAGGCTGCAGTGCAGTGGGATGATCATAATTCACTGTAACCTCAAATTCCTGGGCTCAGGCTCCCAAATAGCTAGGATTAATGGCGCATGCCACCATGCCAGGCTAATTTTATTTTTGTAGAGATGGGAGTCTTGCTATGTTGCCCAAGCTGGTTTTGAACTCCTGGGCTCAAGTGATCCTCTTGCCTCGACCTCCCTAAGTGCTAAGTGTTGGGTTTATAGAGATGAGCCACCATGCCTTCTTTTCTTTTCTTTTTTTTTTTTAATTCTGTTTTGCAAAGGATATCCCTCTTGCCAGCATCTGAATAATATCTATCTTTAACTATTATTATTTATGTCTGTAAATAGCTTTACAGTTCACAAAGCATTTTCTTATATAATGTCTCATCTAATCAACACAGCAACACTATGAAATAAGTTACTATTTCCATTTTACATTTGGGGAAATTAAGGCTCAGAAAGGCTATGTGACATGTTCAAGGTAACACATTTAGTGTCAGAGCTGGGACGTGGACCCGGGTCTTGGGACTCCCGAAACCATATCCTTTACCGTGGGCAAAGTGCTATGCTAAGGTCTTACCAGAAACATAAATGGCATTGGAAGAAGGACAAGTATGGAACAGCACCCCAGGCAGAGTGGGCGATGCCACTGGTAAGATACAGAGAAAGTACTACAGACAGTGGCTTTGCAAGGACAGAGCAGTTCCTCCCACAGAGGGCATGCAGTAGGCTTTGGGAAGAAACGTGGCCAAGTCGGGTCTTCAAAGGTGAATAGGATCTAGATATTCAGAATAAGAGAGAGGGCTTTCCACAGGCTCAGTGAATGGGAAAGGAAAGTGTGGCTGATTGGGGAAAGCGCTAGCACAGGGAGCAAGAGATGGGGCGTGGCTGGGGAGGAATGGAATTGTAATTCTAGCCTCACAAAGGCTAGAGCCAGCAGGGCCTTGGGATCATGTGGGGAGGAAACCAGAGATGTGTGGAACAATTTGCTGAAGGCAGAACCAGGCAGGGAAAGGGCAGGGTCAGGTTCGTACCCTTGCCTCTGGCCACCAGGGCCAATGCTCCTTCCCTGCAGTAAACCCGATTAATCTCCTCAAACTCAGGTGCCATCGCCTTGGAATAGTATTTACCGCGGGGCGCGGTGGCTCACGCCTGTAATCTCAGCGCTTTGGGAGGCTGAGGTGGGAGGATCCCTTGAGCCTAGGGGTTCGAGACCAGCCTGGGCAACATAGCGAGACCCTGTGGTTAAAAAAAAATTAAAATTAGCCAATAGTGGTGGCACGCGCCTGTAGTACCAGCTTCTTAGGAAGCTGAGGCAGGAGGATCACCTGTGCCCAGAGAGGGCGAGGCTGCAGTGGGCCATCATCGTGCCACTGTACTCCAGCCTGGGCGACAGTTCGAGACCTTTTCTCAAAAAAAGAAAAAAAAAAAGTTGTTCAAATTGTGTAGTGCACGGGAGGAAAGAAGTATGACAATAACATAGGACAGCAGCCGGCTCTTTTTTTCATCAGGATGTGGAGAGTGGGCGCCTTGGGAAGATGAAATTGAGTATGTGCGGGGGAGGGGTCATATGAAACAAGGTCGGGAAGGGGGCGGGGAGAGCTGGGGCTCTGGAGGAGCTTGGGGCTCGCGCTGCGGGGGAGGAAGCGCCTTCCGCGGTCGCTGGGGGGAAGTGGTTAGGAGGAAGCAAGGGCAGTGGAGGGGACTGCTGGGGGGTCCCGTCTGGGAAAGCAGGCACGGATGCGGGGACATTTCCGCCCGTCACCCTGGCAAAGCGCTCGCAGGACTGGAGGGACAGAGTTCTCAGATCCAAGTAGAGAAAACCGGGAACGGTTCCGGCTCTGGGGACTGACATTCATCGCGGCAGTTTCTGGTGGCAAAACAGAGGAAACAAAGGAATGATGAAATGAACTGAGCTGCCTTCATGCCCCGGATGAATGTTCAGCCATTAGAAAAGAGTGAATCCCAGCTGGGATTTGGGGTTCCACGGTGTACTAGAAAAGCAAAACAAAGAGAAGCGCCTACTAGATGCCATCTTGGAAAACAAAAGCAAACGTGTGTGTGTGTGTGTGTGTATGTGTGTGTGATGTTACATGGGCATGGGGAAATTACGGAAGTAAATACTAATGCTTGCGGCCGGGCGCGTGGCTGACGCCTGTAATCCCAGCACTTTGGGAGGCCGAGGCGGACGGATCACGAGGTCAGGAGATCGAGACCACGGTGACACCCCGTCTCTACTAAAAATACAAAAAGCCGGGTGTAGTGGCGGGCGCCTGTAGTCCCAGCTACTCGGGAGGCTAAGGCAGAAGAATGGCGTGAACCCAGGAGGCGGAGCTTGCAGTGAGCCGAGATCGCGCCACTGCACTCCAGCCTGGGTGACAGAGCGAGACTCCGTCTCAAAAAAAAAAAAAAAAAAAAAAAATACTAATGCTTGTGTAAATTGGGATGGTGGAAAATGAGGAAGAGGGCGGCAGGGGAATCCTTAGTACTTACAGAGAAAACGGAGCAAGTGTACAAGCACGCCAACCCCCCCGGTGCCCAAGCTCGGCGCTCACGCGGCTAGGATGACGCCCGTGGGACGCCCCAGGGGCCCTGCTCGCAGCCACTCTGCTCAGGGTCATTTATAGTCTCTCCGCTCTTTGTTAAATAAAGACGGTGAGACACGGACGGGCTGGAGCCGTCAGGGGTAGTGGAGGGCAGAGGGGACGGGTCGGGGCGCCCCTCGCTCCTGCCACGCTGCCGCCGCCCCAGACAAAGACAGCTGCGTACGGCGGGAGCGCAGGGGCGCCTGCGCGCAGCGCCTGAATCGCCTGTCCCGTCTCCCCCTGACGCCCACACACCCAAGCGGCAGCCCACTCCCCTTCTACCCCGCAGCCATTTGCTTCCCATCCCTTGATTTTCTTTTTTCTTTTCCCCTCCCCTCAGCATCCCCCCAACCTCCTCTGATACTTTGTCTAATTGTCTAATGAATTTACCTATTCTAGGTATTTCGTATAAGTGGAATCATATAATATTCGTCCTTCTGTGTCGGCTTATTTTGCTTAGCACAATGTTTTTTATTTTTTATTTTTTTTTCTTTGTGACAGGGTCTCGTTCTGTCGCCCAGGCTGGGGCACAGTGGCGCTCAGCTCACTGCAACCTCCACCTCCGGGTTTCAAGTGATCCTCCCACCTCAGCCTCCCAAATAGCTGGGACTACAGGTGCGCTGCCACCACTGCCTAGCTAATTTTTGTATTTTTGGTAGAGACGAGGTTTCGCCATGTTGCCCACGCTGGTTTCCAGCTCCTTAGCTCAAACGATCCTCCTGCCACAGCCTCCCAAAGTGCTGTAATTACAGGCATGTGAGCCACCATGCCCGGCCGCTTAGCATAATCTTTTCAAGGTTCATCCCTGCTGCAGCACATATGAGAACTTCATTTCTTTTATTGTATTTGTGGTAATATGTACACAACATAAAGCTTCTTATTTTAATCAATTTTTAAGTGTACAGTTTAGTGGCACTAGTCACATGGTTGTGCACTCACCACCATCATCCATCTCTAGAACTCTTCCATCATCCTAAACTGAAACTCTGTACCCATGAAACAGCTCCCTCATTCCCCTCTACCCCGCTCCTGGCAACCACCATTCTACTTTCTGCCCCTGTGCACTTGGGAGCATCACCTTTCTGGGACATCTGCAATGGTTCTCTGGAGGATTGTCTCCCCTTTTTTAAAAATTTATTTTCTTTTCTTTCTTTCTTTTTTTTTTTTTTTTGGTAGAGAAGGGGTCTCACTTCATTGCCCAGGCTGGTGTCCAACTTCTGGGCTCAAGGAATCTGCCTGCCTTGGCTTCCCAAAGTGTTGGGATTACAAGCATGAGCCACTGTGCCCCGCCTGTGGTCTCATTTTGGAGGGCAAGAGGGATAGAGATAGCCATAACCTGGAGAATATTGAGATGTGGACAACAAGGATGACAAAATTTGGTCCTATGAGAAATCATCTGTGAGGAAGAGTGGAGAGAACTGAGCTTGTTCAAGACAGTGAGGTCCTGGGATGATCTCAATTCATGTAAGAAAACCAGGAAGCAAGGAGGTTTCAGTTTATCAACAGATTTAAAAGGCGCAAGCCTTTTGATATAACTAGAGAAGAGAAGACTCAGGTGATCACACAGACTGTCTTCACCCAAGTGAAGGATGATTATGTAGGAAAGTGGATAGAAGATGCTGTCAATAGAAATGTAAACAGAATCATGTTAACAATTTTTCAGTAGCCACATTTTTTTTTTTTTTTTGAGATGGAGTCTTGCTCTGTTGCCCAGGCTGGCGTGCAGTGGTGCGATCTTGGCTCACTGCAACCTCCTGGGTTCAAGCGATTCTCCTGCCTCAGCCTTCTGGGTGGCTGGGATTACAGGCATGCCATCATGTCCGGCTAATTTTTGTATTTTTAGTAGAGACAGTTTCACCTTGTTGGTCAGGATGGTCTCAAACTCTTGACCTCAGGTGATCTGCCTGCCTCAGCCTCCCAAAGTGCTGGGATTATAGGCGTAAGCCATCACACCTGGCCAATTTTTAAATTAATAATGAGAGGCTGGGCATGGTGGCACACACCTGTGATTCCAGCCACTCAGAAGGCTGAGGTGGGAGGATTGTTTGAGCCCAGGAAGTTGAGGCTGCAGTGAGCTGTGTTCACACCACTGCACTCCAGCCTGGGCGACAAAGCAAGACCCTGTTGAAAAAAAATTTTTTTAATAATGAGATATCTGACATTCTTTTTTTTACACTTGGTCTCTGAAATCAGGCTGGCTACATTTGAAGTGCTCTATAGCTACCTGCGGTCACTGTATTGGACAGTGCAGGGTTGGAAACTGGACTTAGGAGTCAGGGCTGGGTTCAAGCCCCACATTCCATCCCTTACTAGGCTGGGTAACTAGGCACGTTACTTAGCCTCTCCTATTTCTGTTTCTTCATCTATAAAATGAAACTAAAAATAGTACCTACTTTATAGGGTAATTTTGTGGATTAATGGCACATGAAGCATATGGTGCATGTTCAGTAAATGTTGGCGATTATTAGCAGTAAATTTGGTGGTTATCAAATTAGTGACATTGCAGTATCACTGTTAGGGTGACCTCCATTCCCATCAGATGATGTGGCTTGAAGCTATTCCAAATGGGCAAGGTTAAAAAACAATAGGCAAACCGGGAAAACCTATTTGCAACACACATGAAAACAAAATGTTGTTATTCTTGCTATGTAGGAAGTGCTTGCAAATAAATAAGAAAATGAATACCAATGGAAAATTCAAAAGAAACAAACATCTGAAGTGATTTTTTTTTAAAGCAAGACCCACTTTAAATAAGTTCAACTCTCCTTGGAATCAGACATAAAAATAAACAAAAGACATTTTTTGTTGTTGTTGAGTAACAGATCAACAGCCAGAATTTGGTGGCACCTAATATTGAAGAAGGTGTGGGGAGATCCCTTCTCTTTTTAAATAAAGATTTCCTGAAGTTTCCATTGTTATATCTGACCACAGACTATCCAGAGAAACAAGCTGAGTTCTTGCTTCAAGGAGGAACTAGCCAGAGAGCCTTTTCTACCCACTTTTTCCCTTGTCCAGATAAAGCTAAACAGCCAACAAACCCCTCCTAGCAAGTTGACTTTTTTCTTGTCATGTGTGCAGACTCTGCACATTAGCTTTGCTAATAGTCCTTTACCACAGGTGTTGACATTTCACGTGGCTTGAAATAGCCCCCAGCATTGTTCTACATTTGGACAGGGCTGACACACTTAAGCCACAATACCCCCAGAATATTCTTAGGCTTCTGGCTACCTCCTTCAGGAATGTTTTATCTGCCAGCAGGATTGGCTACATAATTTTTGGGGCCCAGGGGAAAATGAAAATATGGGCCCCTTTCTCATAAAAGGATGAAAAAAGCTCTTTCATTTTTTCTACAGTCTCTCTCTCAACCTGTCATGATGTTTTTATTTGCTATTTATTGTTGCACTCCTTTGGACATGGAGATAGTTCAGAGGTCAGTGCAGGCCCTCACAGATGCCCAGGACCCTGCCGCAAGACAGCATGCATTTTCCAGTTTGGGAAAGCTTTTTGTTTTTTGTTTTTTTTTGACACGGAGTCTCACACTGTCGCCCAGGCTAGAGTGCAGTGGTGCGATCTCTGCTCACTGCAAGCTCCACCTCCCGGGTTCACACCATTCTCCTGCCTCGGCCTCCCGAGTAGCTAGGACTACAGGTGCCCACCACCATGCCTGGCTAATTTTTTGTATTTTTAGTAGAGACGGGGTTTCACCATGTTAGCCAGGATGGTCTCGATCTCCTGACCTCGTGATCTACCCGCCTCGGCCTCCCAAATTGTTGGGTTTACAGGCGTGAGCCATGGCGCCCGGCCCAGTCTGGGAAAACTTGATGGGGAGTCGGGTGAAGAGACTAATGCTTTTTTTTTTTTTTTTTCAAGATGGAGTTTTCACTCTTGTTGCCCAGTGCAATGGCGCAATCTCGGCTCACTGCAACCTCCGCCTCCCAGGTTAAAGTGATTATCCTGCTTCAGCCTCCCATGTAGCTGGGATGACAGCTGCCCACCACCATGCCCAGATAATTTTGTATTTTTTTTTTAGCAGAGACGGGGTTTCACCATGTTGGCCAGGCTGGTCTTGAACTCCTGACCTCAGGTGATCCACCCACCTCGGCCTCCCAAAGTGCTGGGATTATAGGCTTGAGCCACCACACTCACCCTATTTTAACCAATTTTTTTTTTTTTTTTTTGAGACGGAGTCTCGCTCTGTGGCCCAGACTGGAGTGCAGTGGCACAATCTCGAGCCAAGATGGTCTCGATCTCCTGACCTCGTGATCCGCCCGCCTCGGCCTCCCAAAGTGCTGGGATTACAGGCGTGAGCCACCGCGCCCGGCCCTATTTTAACCAATTTTTTAAGTGTACAGTTTAGTGGCACTAAATATAGTCACATGGTTGTGCACTCACCACCATCATCCATCTCTAGAACTCTTCCATCATCCTAAACTGAAACTCTGTACCCATGAAACAACTCCTCCCTCATTCCCCTCTACCCAGCTCCTGGCAACCACCATTCTACTTTCTGTCCCTGTGCACTTGGGAGCATCACCTTTCTGGGACATCTGCAATGGTTCTCTGGAGGATTCTGTCTCCCCTTTTTTAAAAATTTATTTTGTTTTCTTTCTTTTTCTTTTTTTTTTTGATAGAGAAGGGGTCTCACTTCATTGCCCAGGCTGGTGTCCAACTTCTGGGCTCAAGCAGTCTGCCTGCCTTGGCTTCCCAAAGTGTTGGGATTACAAGCGTGTGGTCTCATTTTGGAGGGCAAGAGGGATAGAGATAGCCATAACCTGGAGAATACTGAGATGTGGACAACAAGGATGACAAAACTTGGTTCTATGAGAAATGATCTGTAAGGAAGAGTGGAGGGAACTGAGCATGTTCAAGACAGTGAGGTCCCGGGATGATCTCAGTTCCGGGGGTTTCAGTTTATCAACAGATTTGAAAGGAGCAAGCAGGCTGGGCGTGGTGGCTCACGCCTGTAATCCCAGCACTTTGGGAGGCCGAGGCGGGCAGATCACAAGGTCAAGAGATTGAGACCATCCTGGCTAACATGGTGAAACCCCGTCTCTACTAAAAATACAAAAATTAGCTGGGCATGGTTGTGCGTGCCTGTAGTACCAGCTACTTGGGAGACTGAGGCAGAAGAATTGCTTGAACCTGGGAGGTGGAGGTTGCAGTGAGCCGAGACTGTGCCACTGCACTCCAGCCTGGCAAGAGAGCGAGACTCCGTCTGAAAAAAAATAAAAAATAAAAGGCGCAAGCAGTGTGATATAACTGGAGAAGACTCAGGCGATCACACGGACTGTCTTCACCCAAGCGAAGGATGATTATGTAGGAAAGTGCATAGAAGATGCTGTCAATAGCAATATAAAGTGAATCATGTTAACAATTTTTCAGTGGCCATATTTTTTTTTTTTTTTTGAGGAGTCTTGCTCTGTTGCCCAGGCTGGAGTGCAGTGGCGTGATCTCGGCTCACTGCAACCTCCAACTCCTGGCAAAACCCCATGTCTACTAAAAATACAAAAATTAGCCAGGCGTGGTGTTGCACACCTGTAATCCCAGCTACTCGGGAGGCTGAGGCAGGAGAATCACTTGAACCTGGAGGGCGGAGGTTGCAGAGAGCCGAGATTGCATCACTGCACTCCAGCCTGGGTGACAGAGCAAGACTGTCTCAAAAAATAATCAAACACATTTTTTTTTTAGAGTCAGGGTCTTGCTCTTTCACCCAGGCTGGAGTGCAGTAGTGGGCTCAAGAGATCCTCCTGCTTCAGCCTCCCAAGTAGCTGGGATTATAGGCATGTGCCACCATGCCTGGCTAATTTTTTTATTTTTACTTTTGAAGAGGTAGGGTCTTGTTCTGTTGCTCAGTCTGGTCTTGAATTCCTGGTCTCAAGCAGTCCTTCTTGAGACCTTGGCCTCCCAAAGCGTGGGGATTACAGGCATGAGCCAGGGGTCCTGATCAGTATTCTTTTTTTCAAGAATAAATTTGAATATGCTTCATTGCAAGGTATATTGTTTCCACTGAGCACCTAGGATTTCTCAAGTTCTTTGTATATTATATGAGTCTTTCACAGCAATGTTAAGGGACAGGTGAAATAAACGTAAAATAATACCTGGCCGGGTGCAGTGGCTCATGCCTGTAATCCCAACACTTTGGGAGGCCGAGGCGGGTGGATCATCTGAGGTCAGCAGTTCGAGACCAGCCTGACCAACATGGCGAAACCCCGTCTCTACTAAAAATACAAAATTAGCCGGGCATGGTGGCACATGCCTGTAATCCCAGCCACTTGGGAGACTGAGGCTGGAGAATCTCTTGAACCCAGGAGGTGGGGGTTGCAGTGAGCTGAGATCGCGCCATTGCACTCCATCCTGGGCAACAAGAGCAAAACTCTGTCTCAAACAAACAAAAAATTCCTCTTTACAGAGGAGGCAATTAAGACCCATTGTCAATCATCTAGTAGGCATCGGGACTGGGGTTTGAAAGCACATGTCTCTAAAGTCCATGCTTTTATTTGTAATGCCAAAAGACTGGAAACAATCTAAACACCCCTTGATGGGAACCAGTTAAATTATAGTAGTCCATACAATGTAATACTCTACAGCCACAAAGATAGATAAAAATGAGGATACTCTCATATACCGATAAGGAAATGTCACCAAGATAGGGTGTTAAAGCGGGGGAAAAACCCAACAAACGTGTAGAACGTGTACAGACTGGCACTATATATGTTAAAATGGAGTAAGGAAGGGTATAGATTTGTTTTAGCTTGTATGTGTAGAAAAACAACGTTAGAAGGATAAACAAAAACCTTATAACAGGGTTATCTATTTAGGGTGGGGGAAGTGGGCATTTGGGGGACAGGGACAGAAGAGATGTACATCTTTTCATTTTTTTTTTTTAGTTTTGAACATATAAATAAATAACCTGTTCAAAAAAGCAAATGCATATAAACATTTTTTTAAGCAACATGAAATTAAACAAAACTGCTGTCCCTTCCTTCCACTGTACCATGTGCCTTAGACATCTTTGGAGGGCAGTCTGTCCCCTTTTCCAGTGAGTTGCACAGGGCAGCGGGCCTTGGGACACCCTGGCAGCTCTAAGGATGGCTTCAGCACAGCCTGGGGAAGGGAGCCCTGCCAGCAGGCAGCGCCAGGCCAAGTGTACCCTCTTTCCTTATCCCTGACTTAGAAAAACAAAACCGATAGGCAAATCCACTCATCGGCATTTCTGAATCCATTTGTTAACCAATCCTCTTCCTGCCCTTTACTCTCCTTTTCTTCCTTTTTCCAGAAAATCCTGGAAAGCTCTGCAGCTACTTTGCAAAGTGCTTTACTAGCTCTGTCTGCCTTGTTGTTTTCCTTTTCTCATTTGGCCTGTGTCATCCTCTCAGGCAAGTACTGCAGTCAGACTTCCTGCCAGCTTGCCTGCTGGGTTCATCTGTCTTTAAAAAACAAAACGAAACAAAAAGCCTGTATTTTCATAGAACCTACAAACCTCAAATTCGAAGTTATTTTGTCCAACTCTCCACCCAGAGCAGAAGATCCTAGTTGTAAAATTTAGCAGAGTAAATCTACTTGGTTTTAAAGCCCAATTCTGTGGTTTCACTTTGTCCATCCAATCAACTCGGAGTAACAGCTCTCATAAAATATTTGCTCTTGTGAAGAATCCCATGGGGCAGGTCTATTTGTGTGTGGAGTCTAGTGGTGCAGTGAGCACCAGTAAATTTCCATTCAGTAATTCAGTGACTGTTAATCGACACCTAATATGTATCCATCACTGTCTGAGGCCCTGTGCTAGGGACAGAAACAAACACCGAGACTCAGCCCCTGCCCTCAAATCTCTAACAGCCATGTTAGGATACCTTCGGGTCATCAAGCCAGGTCATTAGTGCCTGGCCTAATTTGTTTTGTTTTTAAAAAGCCATTTGCAAGGTATCAGTTATATCACTGTGTTGTGGACATTTTCATGGTGAGCTATGTGTCGGAAATATGATTTATGGGAATGGCTTTCTTTTCTCTCTTTTTTAAGGTTTTGGGGAAATAGCTTTTATACTGCAAAGATAATGGCCAAAGCTCAAACTCTAGGTAATGTAATCCATATAAGATTAATTAGCCTCTCAGGGTGTTAATTTTGTCATAACAGTGTCATAGCTTTCAGCTTTCATTAGCTAGAATTCCTTGGCTAATGTGCAGGAAATTTGAGATGCCTGCCAGGTGTGTTCGGTGAAAGATTTTGCAAAATCAAATGTGAGTCTAAAAGCAAGTCATTTTGAGAGACACTGAGCTTGGCAGAGATTCAGGTGTCTAGAACCATACCATATACTCCCCAGAGAACGCTGGGCAGAACATGTCTTCCCTTGAGCGTTGTTCAATTCACTGGGCACACGGAGCAGAGGACTCCGTGGAGGCAGCATGCTCACTCCCCATTACACACGCACAGCGTCACCAGGAACCATACCTCGACATTCATTCTTTGCTGGCTTATTCTCAAAGGAAAACCCCAACCAGAAGATAATGAACACCACAGACTGTTGGAAGCAGCAAGAAGCTACCGCACATTTGTGGCTCCCACACATCCACCCAAAACACACCAGCAGGAAGAAAGAGCAATATATTACTCAGGTTTCCTGTCAGGACATCCTGGCTTGAAACACAGGTCTGTCACTTAAAAATATTAAGATAACCCGCAGATGGGAAACTGCTTCATTATGTCCTTGGGAATCTCAGAAAACTGTCAGCTTATGAAATAGAGCTCAAAAGCAAGTAGAAAATCACCCATTCCCATTGACGATGGGTAGTTTTTCTTCCAGGCAAAGAGGATCACAGGAACATGGGGGCATGAAATGACTCAAGGAATCTGGGCTGGGGAAGGCCCTATGCAGTTTCTGGGCAGACTGGGTCTTGTCTCAGACCAACAACCTTGGTCCAAATTTGTCATAAGGACATGACAAACTCAGTATACAAGCATTATCGCATAAGTAGTAGGCCCTATTTTGTTGGTGACTGAAGATTGCCTTTGAATTCCCCAGTGCCCATAGGCCCTGCACGCCTCACCATCTGCCATTGAACAGTGTAAGG
Source organism: Pan paniscus (assembly GCF_029289425.2). Classification (NCBI taxonomy): domain Eukaryota; kingdom Metazoa; phylum Chordata; class Mammalia; order Primates; family Hominidae; genus Pan; species Pan paniscus. The sequence continues at coordinate 56,262,895 of NC_073261.2, read as the reverse complement.
TGTAAGCAGATCAGCTCAGCAGAACAGTATAAGGCTACACTTTGAACAGTAGCTGTCTCCTTGGGGGAACCCTACAATGAAGGGGAATCCATTAAAAGGAGGATATAGGCTAGATGTCTGTTCTCCAGGCTTGTCATGGCAAGCTCAGGATCAGAGAGACCACCCATCCATTCATCAATGCATTCATTCACTCATTCAATAGACATCTATAGAGCACTTTTTTTTTTTAGACGGAGTCTCCCGGTTGCCCAGGCTGGAATGCAGTAGTGCGATCTAGGCTCACTGCAACTTCCGCCTCCTGGGTTCAAGCAATTCATCTGCCTCAGCCTCCCGAGCAGCTGGGACTACAGGCATTAGCCACCACGCCTGGCTAATTTTTAAAATATTTTTAGTAGACATAGGGTTTTACCATGTTGGTCAGCCTCGTCTCGAACTCCTGACCTCAAATGATCTGCCTGCCTCGCCTCCCAAAGTTCTGGGATTACAGAAATGAGCCACCACATCCGGACTTTTTTTTTTTTTTTTTTTTTTGAGACAGGGTCTTGCTCTGTCACTCAGGCTGGAGTGCAGTGGTGCAATCACGGCTCACTGCAGTCTCAACCTCCTGGGCTCAAGCAATCCTCCCTCCCTCAGCCTCCCAAGTAACTGGTACTACTGGCGTGTGCCACCATGCCCAGTTAATTTTTGTATGTTTTGTAAAGACAGGGTCTTATGTTACTCAGGCTAGTCTTGAACTCCTAGGCTCAACCAATCCTCCAGCTTTGGCCTTCCAAAGTGTTGGAATAACAGGTACTGTTATTCCAAGTAACTGGTACTACTGGCGTGCGCCACCATGCCCAGCTAATTTTTGTATTTTTTGTAGAGACAAGGTCTTACTATGTTACCCAGGCTATTCTCGAATCCTAGGCTCAACCAATCCTCCAGCTTTGGCCTTCCAAAGTGCTGGAATAACAGGTGTGGGCCACTGTGCCTGGCCACTGCAAATTCTTGGGAGCCTGCTGTCTCTCTTAGCCAGGTTACAATGGATACTCTTAGCCAGGTTACAATGGATACTATCTGTTAACACTAGTATTCCTACTATCCCATATTCAATCTTTACTCCTCAACCACAAACTTTTTTTTTTTTTTTTGAGACAGAGTCTCATGCTGTCCCCCAGGCTGGAGAGCAGTGGCGCGGTCTCGGCTCACTGCAAGCTCCGCCTCCCGGGTTCACACCATCCTCCTGCCTCAGCCTCCCGAGCAGCTGGGACTATAGTCGCCCGCCACCACACCCAGCTAATTTTTTTGTATTTTTAGTAGAGATGGGGTTTCACCATGTTAGCCAGGATGGTCTCAATCTCCTGACCTCGTGATCCACCCACCTCAGCCTCCCAAAGTGCTGGGATTACAGGCGTGAGCCACCGCATCCTGCCCTCAACCACAAACTTTTATTTCCTTCTGCTATTCTATCCCATGATTCTCATAAACCATCAAAATGTCTTCAGAATGCCAATTTTTTGTGTGTTCCGATTTCATCTCTGGCATAATAAACTTTATAGCTCTGAAACTCTTGGTTCAAAAAATAGTGCCGTGGAGAGCTAGGTGGTCACCCTGAGACCACAACTTGCAGTCCCTCCAGGCTCATGCCTGTATCTGTGAACAGGGAATCTCCTGAGGAAATACACGTGGTCTCCACAGATTCCACAGCCACACCCATCTCATGACCTGGATTCCTCCCCTCCCCCCTGCCCAGCCTCCACCCCCTGGGCAGGAAAAGGAGCCGAGAAAGTGAGTCTTCAGCTCCTTCCTCTTCTGTACTTAGATCTATCACATCTCACCACATCAACACTGTTATTTTCTTAGAACTATATAGTGTTTATATTTGGGGTCTAGGGTAAAATTCCATTTTCATCTATCATTGCAACTGGCTTTTCTGGCTTTCTCCTTTGGAGATCTTGGCTTATTTTTCCCCAGGGAGTGAGTCATATTCACAAACACGCCTTATCTCCTGGGACACAACCTGGTCAGTTAGCTACCCCAACTCACAGAAAATGATCACAAAGATTTTGTGTCCCTTTTACCTTTTTTTTTTTTTTTTTTTGAGATGGAGTTTCACTCTTGTTGCCCAGGCTGGAGTGCAATGGCATGATCTCGGCTCACCGCAACCTCCGCCTCCCGGGTTCAAACGATTTGCCTGCCTCAGCCTACTGAGGAGCTGGGATTACAGGCACCCGCCACCACGCCTGGCTAAGTTTTGTATTTTTAGTAGAGACGGGGTTTCACCATGTTGGCCAGACTGGTCTCCAACTCCTGACCTAAGGTGATCCGCCCGCCTCAGCCTCCCAAAGTGCTGGAATTACAGGCGCGAGCCATCGCGTCTGGCCCCCTTTTACCTTTATATCACTCACTTCCACAAAATTTATTTAAAATTTAGAGGAAAACCTCTGTACTTCCTCCTGCCTCCCACCCCTTGTTTTTTTTTTTAATTTTTTTTTTTGAGACAGACTCTTGCTCTGTCACCAGGCTGGAGTGCGGTGGCACAATATCAATTCACTACAACCTCCGCCACCCGGGTTCAAGCAATTCCCCTGCCTCAGCCTCCCAAGTCGCTGGGATTACAGGCACCCATCACTACCCCCGGCTAATTTTTTGTATTTTAGTAGAGACGGGGTTCCACCATGTTGGCAAAGATGGTCTTGATCTCCTGACCTCGTGATCTGCCAGCCTCGGCCTCCCAAAGTGCTGGTATTACAGGCGTGAGCCACCGCGCCTGGCCCCCTTGTTTTAATTTTCTCCGTAGCACTTGTCACTACCGACATACTAGACAGCTTATTCATTTGTTCCTCATTCATTCATTGTTTGTCTCTCTCTCTTTCCTCACTGGAATGTAAACTTTTGGCCAGACATGGTGGCTCACACCTGTAATCCCAGCACTTTTGGAGGCCGAGGCTGGCAGATCACTTGAGGTCAGGAGTTCAAGAACAGCCTCTGGCCAACATGGTGAAACCCCATCTCTACTAAAAATACAAAAAAAATTAGCCAGGCATGGTGGTGCATGCCTGTAGGTTGCAGTGAGCCGAGATTGCGCCACTGCACTCCAGCCTGGGCGACAGAACCAGACTCCATCTCAAAAAAAAAAAAAAAAAGAATGTAAACTTTTTGAGGGCAGGGCTTTTTTGTTTGTTTTGTATATTGCTGTATTCCCAGGCCCAGCTCAGTGCCTGGCACATAAAAAATACTCAATAAAGGTTGAACAAATAAATTGGTGAATAAATAGTTGATTTTTCCTTCCTTGTCTCTGAGGCCTACCACTTCCCTCTCCTGCCACAATGTCTTTCCATTGGCTCAATCCCTAAGACATCAGATGACTGTATGTTCTGTGTAAGCTGCGGAGGCGAACCACCAAAACAGTGGGTAGTTCCTCTCCATCTCCTGCATCTCCATCTACTGATAGCACAAACATTTTGCAAGTCCCACTCACCTCCTCTGTGGCACCATCCCTTAACCTCCCACAGTGATCTCACCTTCTTCTGAACTCACAGCATCCAGTGCATGTATCATTCATCTACAATTTAGCACTTTCTGCCTTGTGTGGATAATATAATTCTCCTGAATGTGAGCAAAGCTGGCTTCCTGCACCAACCCCTTCCCCTCTTTCCAGCAGCTCCTCACTTCTTACCTCGCGGAATTTAAACAAGGACCTAGATGTGGGACTTAACACTTTCAGGCTGGCCCAGTACGAGGGGACTCATCTCTCAAACACCTAGAGAGTTCACATAATGTTGAGGGACATATAAATCAAATGTCAATTTACTCACACTGAGGAATGACAGACATTCAAAATGGACTGCAACGCTTGAACTGGCCTGACTGGCTGATGTCCCCATGGGCTAAGGATTGCTTAGTAAAATGCAAACTTAGAACAAAAGTAACCAACCTAAAGTCAGGTCTCACTTTTAAGGCAGAAGATCCTCTTTCCTGCAACAGGAGCAGCAGCCTGACCAAGGAACTCACGGAGCTCACCTGTTCTCCCACTAGCCCTGGGTCCTGCCAGGGCTGTACTTGGAAGCACAGGTACTTTCAAGGATGGCCAAACCCCTCCTGTTAAGTTTGCCAAACTGGTTTATAACCCAATTGATTAAACTTCACCTAAATTACAACCACTTTCCAGCCCCTCTCCTATTAGACTATAAGCTCCCGAGGGCCCATGCCTTGCAGGTTTCTTTTTTTCTGTTTTTCTTTTTTTTTAAGATGGAGTTTCGCTCTTGTTGCCCAGGCTGGAGTGCAATGGCACAATCTCGGCTCACCGCAACCTCTGCCTCCCAGGTTCAAGCAATTCTCCTGCCTCAGCCTCCCAAGTAGCTGGGATTACAGGCATGCACCACCATGCCCAGCTAATTTTGTTTTTTTGATTTTTTTTTTTTTTGAGACGGAGTCTTGCCCTGTCGCCCAGGCTGTAGTGCAGTGGCGCAGTCTCGGCTCACTGCAACCTCCACTTCCCAGGTTCAAGTGATTCTCCTGCCCCAGCCTCCCAAGTAGCTGGGATTACAGCCGTGTGCCTCCATGCCCAGCTCATTTTTTCATTTTTAGTAGAGACGGGGTTTCACCATGTTGGTCAGGCTGGTCTAGAACTCCTGACCTCATGATCTGCCCGCCTCGGCCTCCCAAAGTGCTGGGATTACAGGCGTGAGCCACCACTCCCAGCCTTAATTTTGTATTTTTAGTAGAGATGGGGTTTCTCCATGTTGAGGCTGGTCTCGTACTCCTGACCTCAGGTGGTCCACCCACCTCGGCCTCCCAAAGTGCTGGGATTACAGGCGTGAGCCACCCCGCCCGGCCATCAGGTTTCAATAAGTATGTTGTGACAGAAAGGGCCGCTTTGTCAGCAAAGAAAGAAAGAGAAAAACTCACTCCGCCCACAGTTTTTTTTTTTTTTTTAAGAGACAGGGTCTCTCTCCGTCACCCAGGCTGGAGTGCGATCACAGCTCACTGCAGCCTTAATCTCCAGGGCTCAAGCTTTCGCCCTACCCTCAGCCTCCCAGGTAGCTAGGACTACAAGCGTGCATCACAACGCTGACTAGTGGTTTTTTTTTTTTCTTTTTTAAATAGAGATGGGGTTTCACCATGTTGCCCAGGCTGGTCTGGAACTCCTGGGTTCAAGGGATCCTCCCACCTCAGCCTCCCAAATTGCTGGGATTACAGGCATGAGCCACCTCCCCTGGCCTCACTCCCCGTTTAAAGTGTCCCTGGGCCAGGTGCTGTGGCTCATGCCTGTAATCCTAGTGCTTTGGGAGGCTGAGGCGAGAGGATCACTCAAGGCCAAGAATTCCAGACCAGGCTGGGTAGTGTATCGAGACCCCATCTCTACAAAAAATTTTAAAAATTAGCCGGGCGTCGTGGCATGTGCTTGTTGTGGTCCTAGCTACTCAGGAAGCTGAGGTGGGATGGTGGCTTGACCCCAGGAGTTTGAGGTTAACTGAGCTATAATTGTGCCACTGCACTTAGCCTGGGCAACAGAGAGGGTCCTTGATCTAAAACAAAACGAAACAAAAAACAAACAAACAAACAAACAAAACGTGTCCCTGGGTCAATCAGGCTCATCCACTCTTGCTTTTTTTTTTTTTTTTTTCCTGAGATGGAGTCCTGCTCTGTTGCTCAGGCTGGAGTGCAGTGGTGCGATCTTGGCTCACTGCAACCCCCGCCTTCCGGTTCGAGCAATCCTCCATCCTCCCACCTCAGCCTCCGGAGTAGTTGGGATTACAATTGTGTGCCACCACACCCAGCTAATGTTTTTATTTTTAGTAAAGACAGGGTTTCACCATGTTGGCCACGCTTGTCTCAAACTTCTGACCTCAAGTGATTTGCCCACTTCAACCTACATCCACTCCTTGATCTGAAACACTGAAGCTACCTGCCTTGTTCAAAGCCAAAAAGCGTCTACCTACAAAGCCCTGGGGATTTTTTGTTTGTTTTATTTGAGACGGAGTCTCACTCGCCCAAGATGGAGGGCAATGGCGTGGTCTTGGCTCCTGACCTCGTGATCTGCCCGCCTCAGTTTTGAAGGACAAATGCCTGCGCCCTTATTTGTTTGCCTTCTCCTGGGAATTTCTCTATCCAATCCTACAGGCAAGTTTTTTTTTTTTTTTTTTTTTTTTTTTTTTTTTTTTTTTGGAGACAGAGTCTCGCTCTGTTGCCAGGCTGCAGTGCAGTGGCACAATCTCGGCTCACTGTAATCTCCGCCTCCGTGGTTCAAGCGATTCTCCTGCCTCAGCCTCCTGAGTAGCTGGGACTACAGGCACGCGCCACCACGTCCAGCTGATTTTTGTATTTTCAGTAGAGACGGGGTTTCATCATGTTTGCCAGGATGGTCTCGATCTTGACCTCGTGATCCGTCTGCCTCGGCCTCCCAAAGTGCTGGGATTACAGGCATGAGACACCGTGCCCGGCGACAAGATAATTTTAAAAGGAGAGGGGACTTCTGCTTTTGTTGCCTTTCTCTTGTCTTTTGTGGTTCCACATACAACACAGCAGTGTCTATGGGCTGTCAATCGCAACATAATGCAGACAACACAATTGTCTCTGGGGTCCACTGAATCCAAATCACACACGCACACACACGCCTTTTGCACTGCTGACTGCCAAGTGAACAATGTTTTGTAGAAGCAGCAAGTGTGAGGAGAGGTGGCTTCTGCCAGATGGTGCTAAAAAAGGCCCAAGTCTGATACACAGGAGTCCTTCCATTAACCCATCCATGACCAAAGCAAAGTGTGTGTGGGGTGAGGGGTGGAAGGAATTGCCCTGTCTTTGCCCTTTGGGGCTTCTTCTGCCTCGAACACTATCCATCTGTCACCTAACCTGGTTTTGCCTTGATATAAATGGCAGGGGTGGCCACGAGAATGGGGTGACAGGGGGGAAACCCACGGTGTTACATGCTTTCACCCATACCCTCCAGGATGGCCCTGAGCGTCTCACACCCTAGGGGCCTGACCAGGTACTGACGCTTTCTTGCCAAAGCCCTACAACCATCACCTCCCTACTGTGAAATGTGAGGTAAATTGCTTAAACCGGCGGAACCAGTTTCCTCAATTACCTAGATGGATGATGATTCCCCCTAGCTAACAGGACCGCTGTGGGAATCAAATGAGATCACTCATGTGAAAAGCCTAGCACAACCCCTGACACATGACACAAGCACTTCAAGACACATTCATGTTCCTCCTTCCAGGAGAGGGCCTTACACTGTCTACTCTGGTAGACCAGCCTCATATAAGCTCCTGGAGGCTGGCGTGTCCCCAGGAGTCAGGCCATCCCAGAAACGATGACTTGACCATAGTCACGTCATGAGGTGAGAGATTCCGGGAAGGGGTAGCAAGAGGAGAAAGAAGCGAAGGGCGCCCCAAGGTAATGTGTGCCCTAGACAGCGCTCCTAGCCATAAGCACTTATGCAAGTGCGGGGCACAGAGAAAATTCTGGTAACACTCCTCCCCTCAATTCTGATCAGGTCCCAGGCTCAACTAATCAGTTCAGGGATGGGCCCTTTGCCACCTTTTCCTAACCAAAGCCACTCTCAAGGGGAAACTTCTATTAACAGCCAGTAAGCAAGACACACAAAGCTTTTTGTTTGAAGGACTACCCAGGCGTTAGTGCCCTTCCACACCGGCTCTAGTGACTGGCGGGAAGAAGGGGAAAAAGAATTAGTTTATTTGGACACAACACCCAGCATGTGCTAGGCAGAAACTAAGTGTGCGAAGCGGATCCCGCTGTACAAAGGGAAAAACAGCGGCTGGGAGAGCCTGAGCCGCGGGCTCCAGGCGGCCAGTCGCGGTCCTCCCGGCGCGTGCCCTCCTCCTCCCCAACCTGGCCGGAGCTGCCCGGGGCGGGTGTAGGCCCGGGGGCGGGAGGGCGACGGGATCCCAGGTAGGGCGGGGCCTGGCTCCGGGCGCGACGGCTCTTTGCTCGCTGCGCCGCGCCGTCTCGAGGTCGGGGTGCGGCCCGACCCCACGTGCCCCAAGTCCCCCCCCGCTGCCCTGGAAAACCTGCGGGCCCCGGTCAGGCGTGGTCCCGCTCGCACGAGGGAGCGGTCGCCCAGGGTGCCAGGAAGTCGGGGACCGGCCAGCCGCCGACCGGCCGCACCCCTCCCCACCGAGCTCGCGCGCCCGCCTCGTCAGCACCTTTCCCGCAGCGCAGCCCCACAGTGGGTCACGAGGCGGGCGCGGCCCGGTCAGCCCCGGCTAGACTAGGCATCGGCGCCACCCACCTCGCCCCTCCCCGTCCCGCTGGTTTCCCCTCCCCCTCCTTCCCCTCCCCCTCTCTGTTCTCCTTCCCCTCCCGATACCCGGGCGGGCCGCAGCGCGCCACGTACCTGGCCCCGCCCCTGCGAGCCACGCAGGGAACCCCGGTGACGTCACCACCCTCCGGCGCTCGCATTCCCGCGCTCTCCAGAAAAGACGCGAAGGTGGTGACGTGTCCGGTGCGCCAGGGCGGCTGCGCAGGAGGCAATGGCAACTGAGCGTCCTGCGGCGCCGCCTGGTGGAAGCAAAGCAGCCGAGCCCCCCGGAAGCGGCGGCGCGGGCGAGTGGAGAACGTGACTTACGTCATCTGGCGGAGGCGTGGGGGCGGCTGCCGCGTGACCAGCCCCAGCCAGGCGCGGTCGGCGCGTTTCTCTTTCTCTTCTCCTACTCTCAGTGGAGCGGGTGGAAGCTTGATTTCATGCCCTTTATTTTACTTTGACTGTTTTCAAACCTATCAAGTTAATATTGTTAATTATAGAAAACGTGGGGGGAAAAGGGAAAAGATAGGTAGAAAATGATTCTTAGCACCCCCAAGCATCTTTAACCTTTCATTATGTTTACTTCCAGCCTTTTTCATGAAACAAAATTGTGGTCTGACTGTATACAGTGGTATTAACTACAAAGATTCCTAAGAAGGGACAAAAAGCACCTTTTAGCTTCAAGGCTGATTTAGAAGAACAGGTAGAAGAGGAAAAAGTTCAAACAATGGACAAAATGAGTGATTCGTCCACGGTATCTAATCACTGTTCACATCATCCGGAGGAAACGGGCTCAGAGTCATGCCCAAGGCCGCGCATAAGAGAGTGGCAGACTGGGGTTTCAAACCCAGGCTCTAAACTGTGAACCTGCAAGATGATGGGAGTGGGGAAGACAGTGAAAAGTTGTGCAGGGAATTCACAGAACTACAGAACCCACTTTGTACTTCTGGAACTGCTGAGTGGGGAACTAGTTCTAAGGAACAAGGTTAGTTGGAGCAATTTGGTGAGAGAGTGGCACAAAGCTGACACTGGTACATGGCCCTGGCCACTGGTTGTTAAGTTCCGCCCATCTCCAGCACTGCCCTCCCCATGAGTGACAGTGAAAGGTGGGAGGGACGTTACAGGTCTGTATCAGGCATTAGACCTGCTACTCCAAGTGCAGTCTGGTGCAGTCTGCAGGCCAGCAGCATCCCTGCTGTCCAGCACTTTACGCATCACTTGGAAGGTTGATGGAAATGCAGAATCTTGGACCACACTTTAAGGCTTCTGAATCGGGCGGCATGCGATGCCTCATGCTTGTAATCCCAGCACTTTGGGAGGCCAAGGTGGGTGGATCACCTGAGGTCAGGAGTTTTGAGACCACCCTGGCCAACATGTTGGCCCCGTCTCTACTAAAAATACAAAAATTAGCCGGGCATGGTGGCGGGCGCCTGTAATCCCAGCTACTTGGGAGGCTGAAACAGGAGGATCGCTTGAACCCGGGAGGCAGAGGTTGCATTGAGCCAAAACTGTTCCATTGCACTCCAGCCTGGGCAACCAAGATGTCCCTTCTTAGGAATCTTTGTAGTTAATACCACTGTATACAGTCAGACCACAATTTTGTTTCATGAAAAAGGCTGGAAGTAAACATAATGAAAGGTTAAAGATGCTTGGGGGTGCTAAGAATCATTTTCTACCTATCTTTTCCCTTTTCCCCCCACGTTTTTGAAACTCAGTCTCAAAAAATTTTAAAAATAAAGCTTCTACATCAAAATACGCATTTTAACTAGGTCCCTGGGTGATTCCTGTGCACATTAAAGTTTGAGAAGTGCTGTTGTAAATAAAGTAAGTTGTCCTGCTCCCTTGGTACAGCAGGTGGGATGGTAGATGCGAAGGGCGCTTGCAGAACTGGATGATGGGAAGACAGGCAGGTAGGGAGCAAGGTCGGTAAGGAGGATTAAAAAAAAAAATCAAGGCTGGGCGCGGTGGCTTACGCCTGCAATCCCTGCGCTTTGGGAGGCCAAAGCAGGCGGATCACCTGAGGTCGGGAGTTCGAGACCAGGCTGACCAACAGGGAGAAACCCCATCTCTACTAAAAATACACAATTAGCCGGGCATGGGTGGCGCATGCCTGTAATCCCAGCTACTGGCGAGGCTGAGGCAGGAGAACTGCTTGAACCCGGCAGGTGGAGGTTGTGGTGAGCCGAGATCATGCCATTGCACTCCAGCCTGGGCAACAAGAGCGAAACTGCGTCTCAAAAAAAAAAAAAAAAAAAATCCTACGAGTGTCAGAAAATATGATCTGCCACAAAGGAAAACCAGGAAATCAGAATCTGGGAGCTAAAGGAAGAAGAAATAGGTGAAGCAGGTAAGCAGATCTCTTGAGAAAATTCACTAATAGACACAAGGGCTGCCCCACTGTGGGTGATTTTTTTGTGTTGTCTGTGACTTACAGGGTCTAGTTATTATAATTCACAGAGCTTGGGGAGAGCAGCCCCTGCCCATCTCCTCCAGCAGGGTATAGTGAGATTTCTCTGGGTTCTTCTAGCTGAGGGCATATTCTGGGCATTTTCGGACAGGGGAGAACCAGGGATAGGAGGAGCTGGCTGAGGTTCTGATAGAACGGTGTCTGTTGGATGAGGGCTGGAGTATGTATGGTGTGTGCTTGTGTATGCACATGTGGGCTGGAGGGAAGGGCAGGGCATTGGCACCAACCCAGGACAGCAGTCACTGAAAGATGGGGTGAATTTAGGTGATTGGGAATTAGTGGGCCCACAAAGCCACAGGGCTGATGACATCTGGTACCTTGAAAGTCAGGTGGCAGGCCTACAGATCTCTTGGGTGGATAGTTCTTGGAGTTAGAGTTTGGAGGTCCCCAAGTAGCTTCTAAATATTAGCAATCTGGCTGGGCGCCGTGACTCACGCCTGTAATCCCAGCACACTTTGGGAGGTCGAGGCAGGTGGATCACCTGAGGTCAGGAGTTCAAGACCAGCCTGGCCAACACGGTGAAACCCCATCTCTACTAAAAATACAAAAATTAGCTGGGTGTGGTGGCGCGTGCCTGTAATCCCAGCTACTCGGGAGGCTGGGGCAGAAGAATTGCTTGAATCCGGGAGGCGGAGGTTGTAGTGAGCCGAGATTGCGCCACTGCACTCCAGCCTAGGTGACAGAGCGGGACTCCATCTCAAAAAAAAAAAAAAATTGTATATATATATGCAATCTGTTTTATATATATATAAGCAATCTGTTGAGATAACAGTAGTACTGGTAGAGGCAGGGCCATAGTAGATTAGAACCAAAGTGTTCTGAGTGGAGGAGTAGCAAGTTGTTGTTCTCATGATGACCATGATGTCAGGGGCCCCAGCCATGTTGCTTGGAGAAGGAAGAGTTAAGAAGGCATCCCTCTCAGACCTATTGATACACTCAGTCTGAGAATGATCAGTCTGTGCGGTAGACAGGAGGCCGTGCGGGTATGGAGGGTTTTAAGCTGTTCTCTCCAGAATACAAATGGTGGCTTAGCTTGGAGAGGCAGCACCTGGGCAGTCCTTAGAGATCCCATTGACTGATGGAGGAGGGGTGCAATGGACAGTACACGTGGGAATGTGTATGGGTGGGGAGGTAGGTGGATGCGGGGTTTGAGGAGTGCTGCTGTGGGAGTATCTGGGACCACTCTGGGAGAGAGTGGGGCAGGTCCGAAATGAGATCAACACTGATGTTGTCCCAGAGGTGTCTGGAGGCTGGGAGTGGGTGCAGCAGTTCTGCTGGTCCTCCTAGGCCCGTGCTTGACTTGGTAGAGGGGGTGTCAAGTTAGAAAAAGAGGGGTGACTCTGAACTCCATTCCAGATTGTGATGGGCTGTGATAGTGTCCTGGAGTGGTGCTGGGGGGAAGATCTGACTGCTTGAGTAGAGTCCTCTTTGGGTGGATGATTTGCTCCACCCATGTGTTTTTGTGGCCCCTGTGGTTCTTCTGAGTCAGTCAGGTATTACTAGACCAGGCATCTGCCTGTCACCCACAGGTGTGTTTTGTGAAAAAGCTGTGACTGATGTCCTCCAAGTTCTCAGGTTGAAGGATTTCTCAGAATGGCCAACCACGGTCTTTCTTTGGGTGTTCCTGCTCTTCAGGCAAGCCTCTGCCTTATCTAGTTTTTGTTTGTTTGTTTGTTTTTGAGATGAGTCTCGCCTCTATGGCCAGGGTGGAGTGCAGTGGTGCGATCTTGGCTCACTGCAACCTCTGCCTCCCAGGTTCAAGCGATTCTCCTGCCTCAGCCTCCCGAGTAGCTGGGACTACAGGCACGCGCCAACACGCGTAATTTTTGTATTTTTAGTAGAGACGGGGTTTCACCATGTTGGCCAGGATGGTCTCAATCTCTTGATCTTGTGATCTGCCCACCTCAGCCTCCCAAAGTGCTGGGATTACAGGCGTGAGCCACTGTGCTGGGCATGCCTCATCTAGTTTTATCTTCTCCACCTATCCAAACCCTTCCTCTCCTTTGAAGCCCAATTCAAGTTCTAGGTCTCTGTGCACCTCCCTGGATTCTCAACAATTTCCCCTATTGTCTGACGCACTTAGTAGCTGACACAAACCAGCCTCTCAATCACAGAGGGTAGACAACACAATGTGGTTATTCCTTCTCTTTTAGGGGCATAGCACCTCTCTTACCAAAAATGTCTCCCCCTCTGTTAGGCCAATCAGTGCCTTTTTGGGGGCTGGGAGGGGTTCTGCCTTTTGGATCAGAGAGTGGAGCAGTGAGTCCTGCTCCAGTGAGGAAGCCATACATTCAGGCACTTCAGGAGCCAGAATTCCTACTAGGGGAGCTGCTCTGTGCTGAGATCAAATGAAGCCCCAGAGAGAGGCAGAAATGGGTCAGATGGACCCTAGCTCCACAAGTCTCGAGGCCCAGCCACATCAGCTCCAGCCCAGTGTGGTTGTCTAGCTCTACTTTAGTGTCCACAAGCCAGTCATTCATGCCTCTTTTGCCCAAGCTGGTTAACCGGCTGTCACTCGCAATTCAAAGTACCTGGTATGGCCGAGCGTGGTGGCTCACGCCTGTAATCCCAGCAATTTGGGAGGTCGAGGAGGGCAGATCACGAGGTCAGGAGTTCAAGACCAGCCTGGCCAACGTAGTGAAACCTCGACTCTACTAAAAATACAAAAAAAAAAAAAAAAAAAAAATTAGCTGGGAATAGTGGCGGGTGCCTGTAGTCTCAGCTACTTGGGAGGCTGAGGCAGCAGAATCTCTTGAACCCAGGAGGCGGAGGTTGCAGTGAGCTGAGATCACGCCACTACACTCCAGCCTGGCGACACAGTGAGACTCCATCTCAAAAAACAAACAAAAACAAAGAAAGTACCTGGCACATAGTAGGCATGCAAGAAATGTTCATTCCCTTCTTTCCTCCTTAAAGATAGGCTTATACTTCTGGGTCTTTCAGTATCTCTATTCTGTGATCATTCAATCAGAAACAGCAATTGAATTTTACTAACTGTTTGGAGAATATATAGAGATACAAGTATGAAGTGAACAAGCTATTACAGGCATTAGTTTTAAACAGCAATATTCCTTTGATACCTGTGAGAGGTGACAGCGTGCTGGCAGTCCTCAGAGCCCTCGCTTGCTCTCGGCACCTCCCCTGCCTGGGCTCCCACTTTGGTGGCATTTGAGGAGCCCTTCAACTCCCCCCTCATTGCACTGTGGGAGCCCCTTTCTGGGCTGGCCAAGGCTGGAGCCCACTCCCTCAGCTTGCAGGGAGGTGTGGAGAGAGAGGCACGAGCGGGAACCTGGGCTGCGTGCAGCGCTTGCGGGCCAGCTGGAGTTCCCGGTGGGCGGGGACTTGGTGGGCCCGGCACTCGGAGCAGCCAGCCAGCCCTGCTGGCCCCCGGCAATGGGGGACTTAGCACCCGGGTCAGTGGCTGCGGAGGGTGTACTGGGTCCCCCAGCAGTGCTGGCCCACCGGCGCTGTGCTCGATTTTTCGCCAGGCCTTAGCTGCCTTCCCGCTGGGCAGGGCTCAGGACCTGCAGCCCGCCATGCCTGAGCCTTCCACCCACTCCATGGGCTCCTGTGCCGCCCGAGCCTCCCCGACGAGCACCACCCCCTGCTCCACAGTGCCCAGTCCCATCGACCACCCAAGGGCTGAGGAATGCGAGCACACGGCGCAGGACTGGCAGGCAGTTCCACCTGCAGCCCCAGTGTGGGATCCACTGGGTGAAGCCAGCTGGGCTCCTGAGTCTTTGGGGGAATGTGGAGAGTCTTTATATCTAGCTCAGGGATTGTAAATACACCAATCAGCACCCTGTGTTTAGCTCAAGGTTTGTGACTGCACCAATCGACACTCTGTATCTAGCTGCTCTGGTGGGGACGTGGAGAGTCTTTATATCTAGCTCAGGGATTGTAAATACACCAATCAGCACCCTGTGTTTAGCTCAAGGTTTGTGAGTGCACCAATCAACACTCCGTATCTAGCTGCTCTGGTGAGGACGTGGAGAACCTTTATGTCTAGCTCAAGGATTGTAAATACACCAGTCGGCACTCTGTATCTAGCTCAAGGTTTGTAAACACACCAATCAGCACCCTGTGTTTAGCTCAAGGTTTGTGAGTGCACCAATCGACACTCTGTATCTAGCTGCTCTGGTGGGGCCTTGGAGAACCTGTGTGTGGAAACTCTGTATCTAACTAATCTGATGGGGACGCGGAGAACCTTTGTATCTAGCTCAGGGATTGTAAACGCACCAATCAGCGCCCTGACAAAACAGGCCACTCGGCTCTACCAATCAGCAGGATGTGGGTGGGGCCAGATAAGAGCATAAAAGCAGGCTGCCAGAGCCAGCATTGGCAACCCGCTCGGGTCCCCTTCCACACTGTGGAAGCTTTGTTCTTTCGCTCTTTGCAATAAATCTTGCTACTGTTCACTCTTTGGGTCCACACTGCTTTTGTGAGCTGTAACACTTACCACGAAGATCTGCAGCTTCACTCCTTAGCCCAGCGAGACCACGAGCCCACCGGGAGGAATGAACAACTCCAGATACGCTGCCTTAAGAGCTGTAACACTCACCGCGAAGGTCTGCAGCTTCACTCCTGAGCCAGAGACCACGAACCCACCAGAAGGAAGAAACTCCGAACACATCTGAACATCAGAAGGGACAGACTCCAGACGCGCCACCTTAAGAGCTGTAACACTCACCGCGAGGGTCCGCGGCTTCATTCTTGAAGTCAGTGAGACCAAGAACCCACCAATTCCGGACACACCTGGATCTCTTTTTCCAGTATCACTATCAGTTAAATCCCGCCTCTCCCCCACCCCCAAAATTTATAATTTTATAAACAGGCGACCATGAGATATAATTTGGAAAAACTAGTGACACTGCTTTATTTGAGAACAGAATAAAGAGCGTGGCTGGAACTCTGCCAAGATGGTCTTTAACATTCTGCCCTAACCAGGGTGTTAACTTTCCAACACTGTTGCTGTATGGCTGAGTGCTGCAGATTTCTCAGAGAATTAGCAAAAGGTTGAAATAAACGCTAAAGATGAGTCCGTAAAAAGGAAAATAAGCTGGTTTTCTTTCCGTTCCTTTTAAAACTCTAGCCAGAAATACTGCCCAATGCATAATGAAGACTGTACACAGCAGCACCAAAAAGGCTATTTACAAGAGATTTTCTTCAACAGAATCCACTTGAAAGCACTGAGAATTTGCATCTTAGCTAAGAGCAGTTCACCAAGGAACAGGGCCATCTAAGTGCCTAACTAGCATTTAAAGTTGTCAAGGGGTGGGGATGTGCAAATTAAGCAGCAAAAGATTATTATCTTGTTTTGCTTTAGGGGAAAGTAATAGTGGTCAGAGGGGCCAGTTCCAAGGGCTGGTCCAAGGGGGGCCGCTGGTCTTGGTACTCCGCCACATGCCCATTCCGGTGGTGGCCATACTCAAACTTGATCCGCAGCTCACCAATCTTAGATTGGGGAAGGATATCTGGGATCCACTCGATGATGAAAGGTGTTGGCTCCTTTTGATCTGGGGAAGTGTTGCCTAAAGAGAAGAAAGGATTATTAGTACAATTCCACCTAACTCTAATGGGTGTTCCTAATTGCAAAAAAAGTGTCCGGAATTGGAGCAGTCTGTTCAGCTTTGATAATCAGAAGGCCGAATGAGGTTTATAAATTCAGTGGTGATTGGGATATCAGATTTATTGATCATCATGAAGTTTTTGGGTTATTTTGTTTTTTTTGAGACGGAGTCTCGCTCTGGCACCCAGGCTGGAGTGCAGTGGCGCAATCTCGGTTCACTGCAACCTTTGCCTCCCGGGTTGAAGCAATTCTCCTTCCTCAGCCTCCTGAGTAGCTGGGATTACAGGCACGTGCCACCACACCTGGCTAATTTTTTGTATTTTTAGTAGAGATGGGGTTTCACCGTGTTAGCCAGGATGGCTCAATCTCCTGACCTTGTGATCCGCCCGCCTCAGACTCCCAAGTGCTGGGATTACAGGCGTGAGCCACCACGCCCAGCCATCATGAAGTTAAAACATATATATTTAGGCCAGGCATGGTAGTTCACGCCTGTAATCCCAACAGTGTTGGTGGGCAAGGCGAGAGGATAGCTTGAGGCCAGGAGTTTAAGACCAGCCTATGCAACAAAGTGAGACCCTGTCTCTACAAAAAATTAAATTAGCCAGGTGTGGTGAAATGTGCCCATAGTCCCAACTACTTGGGAAACTGAGGTGGGAGGACTGCTTGAACCCAGTAGTTCAATGCCAGCCTGGGCAATACAGTGAGACTTTGTCTCAAAAAAACAAAGTAATACAAGAAAACAAGAAGGATAGGCCAGGGACAGTGGCTTACACCTGTAATTCCAGCACTGTGGGAGGCTGAGGTGGGCGGATCACTTGAGGTCAGGAGTTTGAGACCAGCCTGACCAACATGGCAAAACCATCTCTACTAAAAATACAAAGATTATCCAGGTGTGGTAGCATGCTCCTGTAGTCCCAGTTACTCGGGAGGCTA
The DNA here is from genome assembly GCF_029289425.2 of Pan paniscus. Taxonomy (NCBI): domain Eukaryota; kingdom Metazoa; phylum Chordata; class Mammalia; order Primates; family Hominidae; genus Pan; species Pan paniscus. The sequence continues at coordinate 56,245,678 of NC_073261.2, read as the reverse complement.
AGGCAGAAGAATTGCCTGAACCCAGGAGGTGGAGGCTTCAGTGAGCCAAGATCGCACCACTTCACTCCACCCTGGGCAACAGAGTGAGACTCCGCCTCAAAAAACACCCCCAAAAAACAAAAAAAACAAGAAGGATGGATTAATGTATATACATTTTTATATTATAAAAATTAACAATGTATATACATTTTTCTCTCAGCACTACTAAATCTTCGACTTCATAAGCTAATATTTTACTTTTTTGTTTGTTTGTTTGTTTTTTGAGATGGAGTATTGCTCTGTTGCCCAGGCTGGAGTGCAGTGTTGCAATCTCGGTTCACTGCAACCTCCGCCTCCTGGGTTCAGGTGATTCTCCAGCCTTCCAAGTAGCTGGGACTACAGGCACGCACCACCATGTCCAGCTAATTTTTGTATTTTTAGTAGAGACAGGGTTTCAGCAGGTTGGCCAGGCTGGTCTCGAACTCCTGACCTCTGGTGATCCTCCCACCTCAGCCTCCCAGAGTGTGGGGATTACAGGCGTGAGCCACTGCGCCTGGCTTATATTTTACTTTTAACTTCACTATGTTACTCTCCCTCCACTTTAGCCTAAACAGTCACCCCTTTTAAACTCCTTCCCTCTACTTCTTTTGGTCCTTTCTCACAAAGACTAAGACATCACTGATATGATGAGAAACAAAGCATCCATCCACCCACCCCAGACTAACAACCTTATTGGCAGGGTATTTTGGTCTGTTTGGTTTCTTTTAGTCATAGAATATAAATGTTAGGTATTATCTAGCTCATGTTTGTCACAGACATTCTAGCTTCCATTTCAAATGATATCTGGAGCTGCTGACAACTTTTCACTTAAATATCAATGAAGACATAGAAAAAGATGAAAACTTACAACTGATGAACACTAAGACCACTGGCAGCTTCTGGGAGGAAATATAAAACAGGTGGAGATGGATGGAAAGAAACCTACCCAGACTTTGGCCATAGCATATCCCATCTTTCCTTCATAAAGGGAGGCTACATGGAAAAAGGCAGGAAAATACTTTGTCTCTCTCACTGTTTGTGCCCTGGCTAGTACTTGTACAGAGCAGCAAATGAGCAGCGCCACTTCGTTTCCTTTAGAACATCTCACACACACCCCTCCCCACTCATGTACCTGAATTCTTGATGACTGCAAAGGGGACTTGGAGGAGAGTAGGTGCATTTAAGGTGAATAGCAGGGCCAGGTGCAGTCGCTCACGTCTGTAAACCCAGCACTTTGGGAGGCCAAGCCGGGCAGATCATGAGGTCAGGAGTTCGAGACCAGCCTGATCAAGATGGTGAAACTCCGTCTCTACTAAAAATACAAAAATTAGCCAGGCGTGGTGGCATGCCCCTGTAATCCCAGCTACTCAGAAGGCTGAGATAAAAGAATTGCTTGAACCTGGGAGGCAGGGGTTGCAGTGAGCCAAGATCGCACCACTGCACTCCAGCCTAGGCAACAGAGCAAGACTCCATCTCAAAAAAAAAAAAAAGTGAATAGCAGTGGCAGAGTGTGTTCTGGAAGGTAGAGTCTGCACTAGTAAAGCAATTTGGGTGTGAGAAAGAGGAGAAACCCTTGAAAACTATATATGCGGAGAATCTTAGTTTTGTGTGTTTTTTTCCTATATTCCATTATTAGCAATGAAGGAGGCAGAGATGGTCAGGAGATGCCACTGTGGTAGGAAAGAGAAACATTAGATCTGAGAACTCTGCATCAGCGCTCCACATACAGATCTGAGAGGGAGCCAGCCATCATGCAGGAGTGGTCCCAAGCAACCTGCCTGTTACCAAAATTTGAGTCTGGACAGATCTTTTTTTTTTTTTTTTTTTTTTGAGACAGAGTTTCGCTCTGTCGCCCAGGCTGTAGTGGTGCGATCTCGGCTCACTGCAAGCTCTGCCTCCCAGGTTCATGCCATTCTCCTGCCTCAGCTTCCTGAGTAGCTGGGACTACAGGCGCCTGCCACCACGCCCAGCTAATTTTTTTGTATTTTTAGTAGAGGTGGGGTTTCACCATGTTAGCCAGGATGGTCTCGATCTCCTAACCTCGTGATCCGCCCGCCTTGGCCTCCCAAAGTCTGGACAGATCTTAATCTGTTCAGTAATAAGTAAAGAAAAGAACAGGAAATTAAAAAAAAAAAAAACACTACATAAGGAAAAGGGAGTAAATAGCTAGAAGAATCAAAGGAAGGGAAAGCAATGACTGATATATCTATCCAAAAGAAAATTTAAACGGCCGGGCGCGGTGGCTCATGCCTGTAATCCCAGCATTTTGGGAGGCCGAGGCGGGTGGATCACGAGGTCAGGAGTTCGAGACCAGCCTGGCCAATGTGGTGAAACCCCGTCTTTACTAAAAATACAAAAATTAGCTGCGCGTGGTGGCGGGCTAATCCCAGCTACTCGGGAGGCTGAGGCAGGAGAATCGCTTGAACCCGGGAGGTGGAGGTTGCAGTGAGCTGAGATTGCGCCACTGCACTCCAGCCTGGGTGACAGAGCAAGACCCTGTCTCAAAAAAACAAACAAAAAAAAAAACACAGAAATTTCAGGGAACTGTTTAGCATCCACAAAAGAAAAAAAATAAGATCCAGCCTTTATGAAAATAAGGCCAGAATCATTAAGGAGAGCTCAGACTGGGAGGAAAAGGCAGCTGGATGAGAGTAAAAGGAAGACGAAGAAGAAAAGGCCAAATTTCAAGAATCACAAAGAATAGAATTAAAATCTACACGGTCAGCTGGGCACAGTGGCTCATGCCTGTAATCCCAGCACTTTGAGAGGATCAGGGTGGAGGATCACTTGAGGTCAGGAGTTCAAGACCAGCCTGGGCAACATAGTAAGACCCCCATCTCTATAAGAAATTTTTACTAAAAAAAAAAAAAAAAAATCTGACATGGTTCTAAAATATATTATAAACCCGTAATAACCCAAAGAGTGTGGTACTAGCATGCATCTAGACAGATTAAAGGAACAAAACAGAAAGATTAGAAATAGACACAAATACAACAGGAATTTAGCCTAAGATAAAGATGGCATTTGTAACTACTAAAAGAAGAACAAATAAGTGTTTCTTCTAATAAATGGTTTGTATCAACCAGATATCCATCTGGAAGAAAATAAAAGGTGGTGGAATCTTATCTATAACTTACCTAACTTACATCATGATAAATTCCAGAGAATCAAAGTTTTTTGTTTTGTTTTGTTTGAGACAAGGTCTTGCTCTGTCACCCAGGCTGGAGCGTAGTGACACAATCATGGCTCACTGCAGCCTCGACCTCCAGGGCCCAAGCGATCCTCCCACCTCAGCCTCCAAAGTAGCTGGGACCACAGGCATGTACCACCATTCCTGGCTAATTTTTTTTTTTTTTTGAAAGTAAGTTTATTAAGAAAGTAAAGGAGGCCGGGCGTGGTGGCTCACGCCTGTAATCCAGCACTTTGGGAGGCCAAGGCGGGCAGATCACAAGGTCAAGAGATCAAGACCATCCTGGCCAACATGGTGAAGCCCCGTCTCTACTAAAAATACAAAAATTAGCTGGGCGTGATGGCACAGGCCTGTAGTCCCAGCTACTCAGGAGGCTGAGGCAGAAGAATTGCTTGAACTTGGGAGGTGGAGGTTGCAGTGAGCAAGATCGCGCCACTGCACTCCAGCCTGGTGTCAGAGCAAGACTCCATCTAAAAATAAAAAATAAAAAGAAGGTAAAAAGAAGGTAAAGGAATAAAGAATGGCTACTTCATAGGCAGAGGAGCCCCCGGCTAATTTTAAAAATTCTTTTATAGAGATGGGGTCTCCCTGTGTTGCCCAGGCTGGTCTCAAACTCCTGGGCTCAAGCTATCCTCCAACCCCAGCCTCCCAAAGTGCTGGGATTATAGGTGTGAGCTGCTGTGCTCTGTCAGATCAAAGATTTAAACATAGAAAAACTCAGGTTAAAGAATACTTTTGAAAAATACAAAATTAGGCCGGGTGTGGTGGCTCATGCCTGTAATCCCAGCACTTTGGGAGGCCGAAGCGGGTGGATCACCTGAGGTCAGGAGTTTGAGACCAGCCTGACCAATATGGTGAAACCCCATCTCTACTAAAAATACAAAAAATTAGCCAGGCCTGGTGGCAGGTGCCTGTAGTCCCAGCTACTCGGGAGGCTGAGGCAGGAGAATGGCGTGAACCTGGGAGGCGGAGGTTGCAGTGAGCCGAGATTGCGCCACTGCACTCCAGCCTGGGTGACAGAGTGAGACTCCATCTCAAAAAAAAAAGAAAAAAAAAAAGAAAAATACAAAATTAAACACTAGCAGAACTAAACTAAGAATATGGTATCCCTGGCCGGGTGCAGTGGCTCATGCCTATAATCCCAGCACTTTGGGAGGCTGAGGCGGGCAGATCACCTGAGGTTGGGAGTTCAAGACCAGTCTGACCAATGTGGAGAAACCCCATCTCTACTAAAAATACAAAATTAGCTGGGCATGGTGGCACATGCCTGTAATCCCAGCTGTTTGGGAGGCTGAGGCAGAACAATCTCTTGAACCCGGGAGGCGGAGGTTGCGGTGAGCCGAGATTGCCCCATTGCACTCCAGCCTGGGCAATAAGAGTGAAACTCTGTCTCAAAAAAAAAAAGAATATGGTATCACCTTCAAAAACTATGAAGACAAGACAGAGAACGTAGTCCATTTAGCAAAAAATAAGACAAAAGACCAACTACATAAATTATAATAAATATAAAGAGGATAGACCATTAAAATTAGAAAAACTCAAAACCAAGTATATAATGTTGATAAGAGATTCATCTAAGTTGGGCCTGGTGGTGTGTGCCTGTAGTCCCACCTCCTCGGGAGGCAGAGTGGAAGGATCACTTGAACCCAGGAGTTCAAGGCTGTAGTGCACTATGATCACACCTGGAAATAGCCATTGCACTCCAGCCTGAGCAACATGGCAAGACCCTGTCTCTGAAAAAAGATTCCATTAAAACAGTGTCACAAAAAAGTTAAAACTAAATGGATGGCAAACATATTAAAAAAAATAAAAAACAGGCCAGGCATGGTGGCTTATGCCTGTAATCTCAGCACTTTGGGAGGCTGAGGCACGAGGACTGCTTGAACCCAGGAGTTCAAGACCAGCGTGGGCAACAGAGTAAGACCTCGTCCCTACTAAAAATAAAAAGAAATTAGCTGGGAATGGTGGCACATGCCTGTAGTCCCAGCTACTCAGGAGGCTGAGGTGGGAGGATCGCTTGAGCCCAGGAGTTTGAGGCTGCAGTGAGCCGTGATTGTGCCACTGCACTCCAGCTTGGGTAACAGGGCAAGACCCTATCTCAAAAAAAAAAAAAAGTAAAATTTAAAAAATTAAAAGAATAAAAAACAAAAGAAAGCTGGTGTCACTGTTGTAATACTGGACAAAGAATTTAGGGCAAAGTTATTTTTACATTGATAACATACAATTTACGTTAACAACATCTGGCAATAACTCTGATGTACCAACAACACTGCATTTAAAATAATTAAAGGCTTTTAGAAATATAAGAAGTCATTCAGGGAAACATAATTTTAGAAGCAAATGGTAAAATGACTCTTCTAGTCTTTGGCAGGTCAAAGAGATAACAGAGAGGACTTAAACACCAAAATAAGGCCGGGTGTGGTGGCTCACGCCTGTAATCCTAGCACTTTGGGCGGCCGAGGTGGATGGATCACGAGGTCAGGAGATCGAGACCATCCTGGCTAACATGGTGAAACCCCGTCTACTAAAAATACAAAAACTTAGCCGGGCGAGGTGGCGGGCGCCTGTAGTCCCAGCTACTCAGGAGGCTGAGGCAGGAGAATGGCGTGAACCCCAGGGGGCGAAGCCTGCAGTGAGCCGAGAACGCACCACTGCACTCCAGCCTGGGCGACAGCGAGACTCCGTCTCAAAACAAACAAACAAACAAACAAACAAAAAAACCACCAAAATAAAATGAAAAAGCTATATATAGCTGGGCGCGGTGGCTCACGCCTGTAATCCCAGAACTTTGGGAGGCCAAGGTGGGCGGATCATCTGAGGTTAGAAATTCAAGACCAGCCTGGCCAACATGGCGAAACCCCATATCTACTAAAAATACAAAAATTAGCCGGGTGTGGTGGCATACGCCTGTAATCTGAGCTACTCAGGAGGCTGAGGCAGGAGAATCACTTGAACCCGGGAGGCGGAGGTTGCAGTGAGCCGAGATGGTGCCACTGCACTCCCGCCTGGGTGACAGAGCAAGACTCTATCTGAAAAACAAACAAAAACTATATACGAGTTTATATTGGATAAATAACATCTATGCTAGCACAAATTCATATCATATATTGTTAGTGAAAAAACATTTTAAAATTCCTAAAAAGAAAGAAATCAAGGCCGGGCTTGGTGGCTAACGTCTATAATCCCAGCACTTTGGGAGGCCGAGGTGGGCGGATCACCAGAGGTCCAGAGTTCGAGATCAGCCTGGTTAACATGGTAAACCCTGTCTCTACTAAATATACAAAAATTAGCTGGGCATGCTGGCGTGCGCCTGTAATCCCAGCTACTCAGGAGGCTGAGGCAGGAGAATCGCTTGAACCCGGGAGATGGAGGGTGTAGTGAGCCAGGATCGCACCACTGCACTCCAGCCTGAGCGACAGAGTGAGACTCGGTCTCAAAAAAAAAAAAAAAAAAGAAATTAAAGATACATCTTCTGACCTCAAAATAATAAAACTAGAAATTGGAAACTAAGAATATGAAGATGAAAAGCCTCAACTAATTTGAAATTTTAAATACAAGGTACTGAGGACAGAGAGAAACTAAACTATAATTATAGATGATTCAGATAATAACTTTAAATGTTATCAAACATTAATTTAAAAAATTGCATATTCCTTTTATTATTTATTTATTTATATATTTGTTTTTGAGACAGAGTCTGGCCCTCTCGCCCGGGCTGAAGTGCAATGGCACGATCTCGGCTCACTGCAACCTCCACCTCCTGGGTTCAAGCAATTCCCCTACCTCAGCCTCCCGAGTAGCTGTGACTACAGGCACGCACCACCACACCCGGCTAATGTTTTGCATTTTAGTAGAGATGGGGTTTCACCATGTTGGCCAGGATGGTCTTGATCTCCTGACCTCGTGATCTGCCCGCCTCAGCCTCCCAAAGTGCTGGAATTACAGGCATGAGTCACCATGCCCGGCCACACCTGGCTAATTTTTGTATTTTTAGTAGAGATGGGGTTTCACTATGTTGGCCAGGCTGGTTGGAACTCCTGGCCTCAAGTAATCCACTTGCCTAGGCCTCCCAAAGTGCTGGGATTACAGGCATGAGCCACTGCGCTTGGCCGAGTATTCCTTTTTTTTTTTTTTTTGAGACGGAGTCTTACTCTGTTGCCCAGGCTGGAGTGCATGGAGTACAGTGGCGCGATCTCGGCTCACTGCAAGCTCCACCTCCTGGGTTCACACCATTCTACTGCCTCAGCCTCCCGAGTAGCTGGGACTACAGGCGCCCACCACCGCGCCCGGCTAATTTTTTGTATTTTAGTAGAGATGGGGTTTCACCATGTTAGCCAGGATGGTCTCGATCTCCTGACCTTGTGATCCGCCTGTCTCAGCCTCCCAAAGTGGTGGGATTACAGGCGTGAGCCACCGTGCCCGGCCCTCGGCGGAGTATTCCTTTTAAAAGCTACAAAAATAAAACAGTTCCAAGAAAATATTAGGAAAAATTTTAAAAGAGAAATTATTGTAGACAAAGAAGGAAATAATTTAAAGCAAATTTAGGGCCGGGCCTGGTGGCTCACGCCTGTAGTCCTAGCACTTTGGGGGGCCGAGGTGGGCAGATCGCCTGAGCTCAGGAGTTCGAGACCAGCCTGGGCAACATGGTGAAATCCCGTCTCTACTAAAATACAAAAAATTAGCTGGGCGTGACAGTGGGCGCCTGTAATCCCAGCTACTCGGGAGGCTGAGGCAGGGGAATCGCTTGAATCCAGGAGGCAGAGGTTGCGGTGAGCCAAGATCATGCCACTGCACTCTATCCAGCCTGGTGACAGAGCGAGACTCCCTCTCCAAAAAAAAAAAAAAAAAAAATTTAGAACTGAAAAAAGCCAGTTACCTGATTTGGAAAACACCATAAAGCAGATGAAATTCAAGTACAGTCTAAAACAGACTTAGAAGAGATTTTAATTTTTCTTCTTTTAGTAAAGTGGGGGTCTTGCTATATTGCCCAGGCTGGTCTTGAATTCATGGCCTGAAGCGATCCTGCTGCCTCAGCCCCTAAAGCTCTGGGATTACAGGCATAAGCCACTGTGCCCAGCTTTCATTTACTATTATCACTACTGGGACTTCATCAAGGGTACCAATTTAATATTAAGTATATTAAAACTAAGAGATTTCCATAACTGGCAATAACAAGTTAGAATCAGGATAGATATTTCATTCACAAGAGCAGCAAAAAATATAATATTCACAAGAATTTGACAGAATAATTATAAATTCTAAATTTCTTCTGGAAGAATAAATACAAAACTGAAGAAACAAAGGGAGGCCACCAGATAGATCACAAAGCTAAATTAGTTAAAACTATGGCTGGCATGCATTTATTCATTCAGCAAGTCTTTTTTTTTTTTGAGGCTGAGTCTCACTCTGTCGCCCAGGCTGGAGTGCAGTGGTGAGATCTCGGCTCACTGCAACCTCTGCCTCCTGGGTTCAAGCGATTCTTGTGCCTCAGCCTCTCGAGTAGCTGGGACTACAGGCACGCACCACTACACCTGGCTAAGTTTTGTATTTTTATAGTAGAGACTGGGTTTCACCATGTTGGCCAGGCTGGTCTCAAAACTCCTAACGTCAAGCAATCCACCTGTCTTGGCCTCCCAAAGTGCTGGGATTATAGGCGTGAGCCACAGCACCTGGCCTGTAATTTTATTTTTGAAAACACTGGTTCAATTGAAACAAAATACCTTATCCCACGATTGCCTTTACAAGGTGAATGAATGTGTCTTCTTTGTTTAAGGTCAAGATCCAAAGCTTTGGACAGTGTACTGTACTGTTCACCAGCTGACACTCAAAGGAAGATGCACTTCTGAAGTTCACTTACCAACTTTGAGAAAAGTTTTTAGTTCCAAGGGTCGCAGCACTGGTTGTTTTTCTATACGACCGTAGGTTTCTGCTATGCTTTCTACTTCCACTTTAGGGCATTTAAATAGCTCATAAGTCCCATCTCGGTTCTGGATAAAGCTACGGGTGATTTCCAAGGGCATCTGGACACCAAGACAATACCAAAAAAAGGTGAGAGAGAAAACTTTCAAAACAGACCAATACCTGGATGACGACAAATCTTTTATTATTCCTTCTTTCTTGTTAAGTATATTCAAATGAATTACAACTTCCCTGTTTTTCAAGAAAATCCTGTCAACAAATCTGCCTTTTCTCCCTTACATCATTCATGGCTTTCCTTTTTTCTCTAAAATCTTAAATTTCCACCCCAGCCAAACTATATACCAATTGAGCCTCTAACATCTTCATGGGTACATGACTGCTGCTGGCACAGACCTGCTCTAAAATCAGTTTTATTCCTTCCCCTACTGCTCTGCTAGCAGCATTCTTCTCTTAAATTCCTTTGTTCATAGCACCTACAGCTCACCTCACATCCTGTATGCTTCATACTATCCTTGGGACTGAGCCAAGCAGAAATGGAACTGGATGCTGTGGTGACCCAGAGCAAATTACAAACTTCTCAGAGCCTGTTTTCTCACGGGCAAAATGCAGTTAATGCCAGCGCATGGCTGGGAGGTCAAATGAGGTGACGGAGGTAAGTAATGCCTGACAGTGAGAAGCTCCATGATGGTTAGCTCTCTTCTCCCACATGCCTGCACCCTGAGTTGCTTCAGTGTCTCCCTAAATGTCATCCATTCCAGGCTAAAAACTGCCTCTGTGCCATGTGCATTTAAAGGAGTTCCTCAAGTGTTTTTAATGCCAACACAGTCCTTTTCTAGGGTTCACATGTATTTATTTTTTTAAGAGGCAAGGTCGCTAGGAGTGGTGGCTCACGCCTGTAATCCCAGAACTTTGAGAGGCTGAGGTAGGCGGATCACCTGAGGTCGGGAGTTTGAGACCAGCCTGACCAACATGGAGAAACCTCATCTCTACTAAAAATACAGAATTAGCCAGGCATGGTGGCAGATGCCTGTAATCCCAGCTACTCAGAAGGCTGAGGCAGGAGAATCGCTTGAACCTGGGAGGTGGAGGTTGAGGTGAGCCAAGATCACACAATTGCACTCCAGACTGGGCCACAAGAGTGAAAGTCCGTGTCAAAAAAAAAAAAAAAAGAGTCAAGGTCTCACTTGGTTGCCCCTGCTGGAGTACAGTGGCACAATCATGGCTCACTGTAGCCTCCAACTCCCAGGCTCAAGTGATCTTCTTGCTTCAGCTTTCTTAGTGGTTGGGACTATAGGCACACACCACCAGGCCTCACTTTTTCTTTTTTTCTTTTTTTTTGGAGATGGAGTCTAGCTCTGTCACCCAGGCTGGAATGCAGTGGCACGATCTCGGTTCACTGCAACCTCCGCCTCCCAGGTTCAAGTGATTCTCCTGCCTCAGCCTCCCGAGTAGCTGGGATTACAGGAGCAAGCCACCACGCCCGGCTAATTTTTGTATTCTAGTAGAGACGGGTTTTCACCATGTTGGCGAAGCTGGTCTCAAACCCCTAACCTCAGGTGATCTGCCCACCTTGGCCTCCCAAAGTGCTGGGATTACAGGCATGAGCCACCTCGCCAGCCTCTTTTGCTTTCTTTCTTTCTTTTTATTTTTTTAAGAGTAGGGGCCTTTGCTGGCCGGGCGCAGTGGCTCACGCCTGTAATCCCAGAACTTTGGGAAGCCGAGGAGGGTGGATCACCTGAGGTCAGGAGCTTGGGACCAGCCTGGTCAACATGGTGAAAGCCTGTCTCTATTAAAAATACAAATTAGCTGGGCAGGATGGTGCGCTTGTAATCCCAGCTACTCGGGAGGCTGAGGTGGGAGAATTGCTTGAACCTGGGAGGCAGAGGCCGCAGTGAGCCAAGATTGTGCCCTGCATTCAAGCCTAGACAACAGAGTGAGACTCTGTCTCAAACAAAAAAAAATAGCAGGGGCCTCGCTGTGTTGCCTAGGCTGGTCTTGAACTCCTGGCCTCAAGCAATCCTTCATCTCAGCCTCCTAAATCGCTGGTATTATAGCCACCATGCCTGGCTCACATGTAAATTCTGTAGCTATCAAACAACTTATTTTTTTTTTTCCTGAACAGAAGAATGCCTTGCAATTAAGCTACTCTTAATGTATCAAATCACATTATGCTGAATTTTCTACTTTTTTGGAGATGAAGTCTCGATCTTGTCCCCCAGGCTGGAGTGCAATGGCGCGACCTCAGCTCGCTGCAACCTCCGCCTCCCAGGTTCAAGCGATTCTCCTGCCTCAGCCTCCCAAGTAGCTGGGATTACAGGTGCCTGCCACCATGCCTGGATAATTTTTGTATTTTTAGTTGTGACGGGGTTTCACCATGTTGGCCAGGCTGGTCTCAAACTCCTGACCTCAGGTGATCCGCCTGCCTTAGCCTCCCAAAGTGCTGAGATTACAGGTGTGAGCCACCATGCGCGGCCTGAATTTTCTACATAATTCTATTACTGTAGGAAAAAAAACTCCATCTCAGATTTTCAGGATCTACTTGAAAAACATACATACATATATATTTTTTGAGACAGCGTCTTGCTCTGTCGCCCAGGCTGGAGTGCAGTGGTGCGATCTCGGCTCACTGCAAGCTCCGCCTCCCGGGTTCACACCATTCTCCTGACTCAGCCTCCTGAGTAGCTGGGACTACAGGCGCCCGCCACCATGCCTGGCTAATTTTTTTGTATTTTTAGTAGAGACGGGGTTTCACTGTGTTAGCCAGGATGGTCTCGATCTCCTGACCTCGTGATCCGCCTGCCTCGGCCTCCCAAAGTGCTGGGATTACAGGCGTGAGCCACTGCACCCGGCCCGAAAAACATTTTAAAATGTGTAAGACAGGCACAGGGGCTCACGCCTGTAATCCATGCACTTTGGGAAGCCAAGTCGGGCAGATCACTTGAGATCAGGAGCTTGAGACCAGCCTGGCCAACATGGCAAAACCCTGTCTCTACTAAAAATACAAAAATTAGCCAGGCGTGGTGGTGCGTGCCTATAGTCCCAGCTACTCAGGAGGTTGAGGCATGAGAACTGCTTGAACCTGGGAGGTGGAGGTTACAGTGAGCCGAGATCGTGCCACTGCACTGTAGCCTGGGCAACAGAGCAAGAGACTCTGTCTCCAAAAAATAAAAATAAAAACATAAAATGTCTAGTGTGGCTGGAAGTGGCAGATTACACCTGTAATCACAGTACTTTGGGAGGCCAAGATAGGAGGACTGCTTGAACCCAGGAATTTGACACCAGCCTAGGCAACATAGCAAGACCCTATCTTAAATTTTTTTTTTTTTTTTTAATTAATAGGGTGGGCCTGGTGGCTCATGCCTGTAATCCCAGCACTTTGGGAGACTGCGGCAGACAGATTGCTCGAGTCCAGGAATTTGAGACCAGCCTGGGCAACATGGGGAAACCCCATCTCTACAAAAATTAGCTGGGCATGGTGGCATGTGCCTGTAGTCCAAGCTACTCAGGAGGCAGAGGTGGGAGGATCACTTGATCCCAAGAGGTGGAGGTAGAGTGAGCTGTGACTGCACCACTGTACTCCAGACTAGGCAACAGAGTAAGACTCTGTCCCAAAAAAACCAACATTTAAAAAAAAAAGACCAAAAAAAAATTTTTTTTAAAGGGTCATTTCTCAGGCAGGCACAGTGGCTCATGCCTGTAATCCCAGCAGTTTGGGAGGATCATGAGGTCAGGAATTTGAGACTAGCCTGGCCTACATGGTCAAACCCTGTCTCTACTAAAAATACAAAAATTAGCCGGGTATGGTGACACGTGCCTGTAATCCCAGCTAGCCGGGGGGCTGAGGCAAGGGAATTGCTTGAACCCGGGAGGCAGAGGTTGCAGTGAGCCAAGATTACACCACTGCACTCCAGCCTGGGCGACAGAGCAAGACTCCATCCCAAAAATAAAATAAAATAAAAAGGGTCATTTCTCTAATGAGAACAAAGCTGTAGTTTGGGGAGGAGGGTTTAACTGTGCTGGTGCCACTGACTTCACAAATATTATATCATCTCAAATTATTTATATACTTTCTAGCTGCCTGCCAGTCAAATCTAGGACTCATCATAAGTATTAGGGGATCATTATTTAATTTATAAGAAAAATTATGTTTTTTTAATCCCAAAGGCAAAGGAAAAGTATATTCCAATTTAAGATACTTTTTTCAAGCCATAGGGAACACACATTAAAACTGGAGTCAGAACTATAAAGCCAGGGATATTTCTGAATATCTCTTAGCATGAAAAAAAGAAACTCTGGTGTCTGTAACTCAAGGAACCAGTGCAAATATAGTCCCTGTACTTGCCTCCCTCTCTTCCCTTCACAACCCTCCCACTGTTATAGAAATAAACTCTCACCTCTGGGGTATCTAAGATTTGTTTAACTTGCAGGATATTAGTGATATGCCAAGTATACTTGGAAAAGGTTCCCAGTGGCAAGGCATCTTTCCGAACAAAAGCTTCAACGTGAAAAAAGGACAAAATTAGATTACCAAAAAATAACATTTTCTTTTATTGTATTTGTTACCTAGTTTCTAATACAGTACTATTATTTCCTTATAGATTCTCAGCACTTTTAAAAAGAAATTCTAGAGGCAAATATATAAAAGGTTTTGGCAGAAATGTGACAAATCAGTTGATGTAGATAATTGATATGCTGATCATTGAAGGCTTTGTGCTCCAGACATGTGAGTAGAAGTCCTAACTCTGAATACTCACGGTGAATATTCCACACAGATTTTTTCCAAACATAATTCTCTATGTTCGAGACATCCATCACTATACCAAAGGGAAATCCTGTACCTGTGGTGGAGTTGGGGAGCCGTTTTTTTGCACTTCCTATAGATATTCTCTGTTGCAGGGCATCAAAAAATGACTGAGGAATGTGGAACACCAATGGTTCTGGTTTGCCTATGGGAAACAAGAAGAAACAACTCATTTAAAGAAACTCAGTGGACTTTCTGATGTACAGGGAGAGGTGGAAGAAAAGGAATCAAGGGACGGTAATAACTAAAAATACCACTGAAATTTCTTTATACAGAGGCAAAAAGAAGGCTTTGATTGACCTTTCTGGGCCAAGAACTGTCACTAGTCCTACTGTTGATCCCTTGCAAACATAAAAAACACAGCGTAGCCTGGGCAACAAAGAAAGACCCAGTGTCTATAAAAAAAAATTTTTTTTTTGAGATGGAGTCTCACTCTGTTGCCCAGGCTGGAGTGCAATGGCATGATCTCGGCTCACTGCAACCTCTGCCTCCCGGGTTCAAGCAATCCTCCTGCCTCAGCCTCCTGAGTAGCTGTGACTACAGACATGCGCCACCACGCCTGGCTAATTTTTGTATTTTTAGTAGAGATGGGGTTTCACCATGTTGGCCAGGCTGGTCTCAAACTCCTGACCTCGTGATCTACCCACCTCGGCCACCCAAAGTGCTGGGATTACAGGCGTGAGCCACCGTGCCTGGCCAAAATTTTTTTTTAATTAGCCAGGCATGGTGGCATGCACCTGCTGTCCCAGCTACTTGGGAAGCTCAGGTGGGAGGATCAACTGAGTCGAGGAGGCCGAGGCTGCAGTAAGCCATGATCACATCACTGCACTCCAGCCTGGGCAACAGAGTGAGACCCTCCCTCAAAAAGGAAAAAAAAAGAAAAGAAAAGAGAGGCCAGGCGTGGTGACTCACAACTGTAATCCCAGCACTTTGGGAGGCCGAGGTGGGTGGATTACCTGAGGTCAGGAGTTCGAGACCAGCTTGGCCAACATGGTGAAAACCCATCTCTACTAAAAAAAAAAAAAAAAAAAATTAGCTGGGCATGGTGGTGTGTGCCTGTAATTCCAGCTACTCAGGAAGCTGAGGCAGGAGAATCGCTTGAACCCAGGAGGCAGAGGTTGCAGTGAGCCGAGATCAGGCCACTGCACTCTAGCTTGGGCAACAGGGCGAGACTCCACTGAAAAAAAAGAAAAAAGACAATGAAAAAACAAACCAACACAGTAGACCCTTGTCATCCACCAAGTATAACATTTCAAATCCGCAAATTTTAAAAAGACCAACACAGCACAGACTTTCCCCCTTAAAGGGTATGCGAAGTAAGATGGGATGAGAACAATGAGGCCGAGGTGGCTGCCTCCACTTGATTCCCTTTTGCTCGCTATCCCCAGGTTCTTGCTATTTGCATTCATGTCTAAGCAAACTAATGACATGCTCTCTCACCCGATGGTCAGCACCATGAATGCTGAGGGACTACAAGTTAGGACACTGCTTACCCAGCAAGCATCTGTCTTTCTCTCTGAATATGACCTCAAGGCAGGTAAAATACTTGAAAGTACTTAACGAACCTCTTAAAGAAACTTGCGGCCAGGCACGGTGGCTCACACCTGTAATCCTAGCCCTTTGGGAGGATGAGGCAGGTGGATCACCAGGTCAGGAAATTGAGACCATCCTGGCTAACATGGTGAAACCCCATCTCTACTAAAAATACAAAAAATTAGCCGGGCGTGGTGGCACGCGCCTGTAGTCCCAGCTACTTGGGAGGCTGAGGCAGGAGAATCGCCTGAACCTGGGAGGCGGAGGTTGCAGTGAGCCAAGATCACGCCACTGCACTCCAGCCTGGGCGACAGAGTGAGACTCTGTCTCAAAAAAAAAAAAGAAACTTGTCAGACATTAGGTCAACAAAAAGAGTTAAGGGGAGGGGGTCAAGTGAGTTCAGAGTCTTTCTTAAAAATTCTGTCCAGACCAGGTGCGGTGGCTCACACCTGTAATTCCAACACTTTGGGAGGCCTAGGCAGGCGGATCACTTGAGGTCAGAAGTTCGAGACCAGCCTGGCCAACATGGTGAAACCCTGTCTCTATTAAAAATACAAAAATTAGCCAGGAGTGGTGACGCATGCCTATAATCCCAGCTACTCAGGAGGCTGAAACACGAGAATTTCTTGAGCCTGGGAGGTGGAGGTTGCAGTGAACTGAGATTGTGCCACTGCACTCCAGCCTGTGTGACAGAGCAAGACTGTCTCAAAAAATAAAAAAGAATTAACTTCAAAAAGGTAAAACACACACACTCATAGTCCAGGAGCAAGCTGATGGAAACTTGGACAAAGGTGGTAGTAATGGAGATGGTAAGATGGAGTAGAGGGTGGTACAGGAATGGGATGGAAGAGGGAATAGGATGGGATGGAAGAGGACTACAAGTGTTTAGCTTATAGTATTATCAATATTCTGTTTTCTGGGCTGGGCACGGTGGTTCACGCCTGTAATCCCAGCACTTTGGGAGGCCGAGGTAGGTGGATCACCTGAGGTCAGGAGTTCAAGACCAGCCTGGTTAACATGGCGAAACCCCATCTCTACTAAAAATACAAAAATTGGCCAGGCATGGTGGTGCGTGCCTGTAATCCCACCTACTTGGGAGGCTGAGGCAGGAGAATCGCTTGAACCTGGGAGGTGGAGATTACAGTGAGCCAAGATCACGCCACTGCACTCTAGCCTGGGCGACAAGTGATTCACCTACCTCAGCCTCCTGAGTAGTTGGGACTACAGGCCTCTGCCACCATGCCCAGCTATAGGATACTTTTTTTTTTTTTTTTTGAGATGGAGTCTCACTTAGTCGCCCAGGCTGGAGTGCAGTGGTGCAATCTCAGATCACTGTAAGCTCTACCTCCTGGGTTCACTCCATTCTCCTGCCTCAGCCTCCCGAGTAGCTGGGACTACAAGCGCCCGCCACCACACCTGGCTAATTTTTTTGTATTTTTAGTAGAGACGGGGTTTCACTGTGTCAGCCAGGATGGTCTCAATCTTCTGACCTTGTGATCCGCCCGCCTCAGCCTCCCAAAGTGCTGGGATTACAGGCGTGAGCCACCGCACCCGGCTGCTAATAGGATACTTTTAAGGCAACAAGTAGAGACTGGCTAGATCTGAAACTGGTGACGTTCCATGAGACTATAACAAATAACACCCAAATCCAGCCTGTGTTCTCCAATCTTCCTCAGCATGTTTATGTCCCTTTTTTTTTTTTAGATGGAGTCTCACCCTGTTGCCCAGGCTGGAGTGCAATGGTGCAATCTTGGCTCACTGCAACCTCCGCCTCCCGGGTTCAAGCAATTCTCCCACCTCAGCCTCCCAGGTAGTTGGGACTACAGGCACCCACTATAATGCCTGGCTAATTGTTTTGTATTTTTAGTAGAGACAGGGTTTCGCCATGTTGGCCAGGCTCGTCTTGAACTCCTGACCTCAAGTGATCCGCCCACCTCGGCCTCCCAAAGTGTCGGATTACAGGTGAGAGTCACCATGCCCGGCCAGTATGTTTAGTAATTCTATATAACTATCTTAGTCTCATGTGTTTAGCTTTTCAATTTTTCTTTTTTCCATATAGGGTCTCACTTCGTTACCCAGGCTGGAGTGCAATGGCACTATTTTTTGTAGAGATGGGGTTCACTATGTTGTGCAGGCTTAGATTTTCTCTAATCTTTTTTCCCCCTTGCTTTGAGAGTTAGAATAGTCTCATAAAGCTTCGGTATCTCCCTCACCAAACACACACACACACACACACACACACACACACACACACACACACGTGCACATGAACTTATGCAAGCAATCAGACTACCTGCCTTTACTTATTATTTGCTATGTTTTTTCTCTTCTGTCTCTAAATTATAATAATTTTGCTGTGCCTGAATTTTAACTATGTGATTGTTTTTTTCTTTCAATTAGATTTCTACTTTCTTGTGGCCCAGTGCTCTCTGGACTGAAGTCCAATTACTTTTCCTATCAGAGGAGAATTACAGCACAATTACCTTAATTTCTCCTACTTTCAGCAAGAGCCCAGTTAGATGAACAATACTTACCATCAAACTGATAGTGCATGGTTTGATGGATGCGTTCTGTGACACTGGCCAGCCAGTCTTGGAAGGATAAAGTCACTTGTGCCTCATCTAACAGCTGACCACAGGCTAGGGAAAAAAAAACCACACATACACACTTCTTTAGTAACTTTTCTTACAAAATAAACAGCTAATTGAAGTTTGAAAAAGTTAACAAGTTTTTTTATTTTTATTTTATTTTTTTGAGACAGAGGTTCACCCTTGTTGCCCAGGCTGCAGTGCAGTGCACAATCTCAGCTCACTGCAATCTCTGCCTCCTGCGTTCAAGCGATTCTCCTGCCTCAGCCTCCTGAGTAGCTGGGATTACAGGCACCCGCCACTACACCCGGCTAATTGTTGTATTTTTAGTAGAGATGGGGTTTCATCACGTTGGCCAGGCTGGTCTCCAACTCCTGACCTCAGGTGATCCACCTGCCTCGGCCTCCCAAAGTGTAGGGATTACAGGCGTGAGCCACCGCGCCCAGCCTGTTTTTTATTTATTGACAAGGCTTTGTCATGTTGCCCAGCTGGCTTCCAACTCCTAGGCTCAAGCAATCCACCTGCCTCAGCCTTCTGAAGTCCTGGGAGAAGTGTTAATGAGTCTGTCCAGAAAAAAAAAAAAAAAAACTTGAAGCTGAACTTCAAAGAAAGCAAATAAACTAAGTGAAATAAGATATTCTGGGATTTTTTTTTTTTTTCAGAGTCTCACTCTGTCGCCCTGGCTGGGGTGAAGTGGCATGATCTCAGCTCACTGCAACCTCCACCTCCCAGGTTTAAGCAATTCTCATGCCTCAGCCTCCTGAGTAGCTGGGACTACAGATGCGTCACCATGCCCAGCCAATTTTGTTTTCTTTTTAATAGAGACAGGGTTTTTGCCGTGTTTCCCAGGCTGGTCTCAAACTCCTGGCCTCAAATGATCTGCACGCCTTGGCCTCCCAAAGTGCTGGATTACAGGCGTGAGCCACCTGAGGTCAGGAATTCAAGACCAGCCTGGCCAACATGGTGAAACCCCCGTCTCTACTAAAAATACAAAAATTAGCTGGGCGTGGTGGCATGCACCTTAATCACAGCTACTCTGGAGGCTGAGGTGGGAGAATTGCTTGAACCCGGGAGGCAGAGGTTGCAGTGAACTGAGATCGTGCCACAGCACTCCAGCCTGGGCAAGAGTGAGACTCTTAAAAAAAAAAAGAAAAAGAAAATACGAAATGAGAAGCAACACTAAACTGCATATAAAAGAATGGTCCTATATCATGACTGTTTTAGGCTGGGCTTGGTGGCTCACGCCTGTAATCCCAGCACTTTGGGAGGCCGAGGCGGGCGGATCATGAGGTCAGGAGATCGAGACCATCCTGGCTAATACAGTGAAACCCCGTCTCTACTAAAAATACAAAAAATTAGCCAGGCGAGGTGGCAGGCACCTGTAGTCCCAGCTACTTGGGAGGCTGAGGCAGGAGAATGGCATGAACCCGGGAGGCGGAGCTTGCAGTGAGCCGAGATTGTGCCACTGCACTCCAGCCTGGGTGACAGAGCGAGACTCCATCTCAAAAAAAAAAAATTAACCAGGCGTGGTGGTGCATGACTGTGGTCCCAACTACTCAGGAGGCTAAGGTGAGAGGATTGTTTGAGCCCAGGAGGCAGAGGCTGCAGTGAGCCGAGATCACGCCTCTGCACTCCAGGCTGGGTGTAGAGTGAGACCCCATCTCAAGTAAAAATAAATAAGTAAATAAATAAAAATAATGGCTGTTTTAGAGGTTTATAAATTAGTTTTATTCCTGATGAACATGTATCCATATGCCCCAGACCCTCTCAATAATGAACATATTCTTTCATGCCAAGGTTGACCACAAATAGATGACTGAGTGATGCACGCACTGTGGGTTGCAATGATAATACCTTTAGACTTAAAACCTAAAACCTTGTATTCAGAAATGTAAAATGAATGAATTCACTTTTTTTTGAGACCGAGTCTTGCTCTGTTGCCCAGGCTAGAGTGCAGTGGCATGATCTCAGCTCACTGCAACCCCTGCCTCCCGGGTTCAAGCGATTCTCCTGCTTCAGCCTCCTGAGTAGCTGGGATTTACAGGCACCTGCTACTGTGCCTGGCTAATTTTTGTATTTTTAGTACAGATGGGGTTTTGACATCTTGGTCAGGCTGGTCTTGAACTCCTCACCTCGTGATCCAACCACCTCGGCCTCCCAAAGTGCTGGCATTACAGGCATGAGCCACTGCACCCGGCCGAATTCTCTCTTAAATATAAGTGAAAGAGTGAAATCTTGCAGTGCTGGAGTAAATAACTGGAAAAAACAGTAACGAGTGATGGAATTTAATGGAGCCAGAGTTTAGAGGTAGGAGTCAAAAGGCTATGGGAGGCTGGGTGCAGTGGCTCACGCCTGTAATCCCAGCACTTTGGGAGGCCAAGGCAGGTGGATCACCTGAGGTCAGGAGTTCGAGACCAGCCTGGCCAACATGGTGAAACCCTGTCTCTACTAAAAATACAAAAAATTAGCCAGGCGTAGTGGTGTGCGCCTGTAATCTCAGCTACTCGGGAGGCTGAGGCAGGAGAATCGCTTGAGCCCAGGAGGCGGAGGTTGCAGTGAGCTGAGATCGTGCCACTGTACTCCAGCCTAGGCAACAGAGTGAGACTCTGTCTCAAAAAAAAAAAAAAAAAGGCTATGGGACCTAGGATCCCCACCCACTGAGTGACGAGGGTCCATATCTCAAGTTCCTCTCTTCTAAGATGAAGATATGCATCTGGATGATCTCCAAATTCAAGAGCCTTCCACAGATCTATCATTCTATTTCTTTTCTTAAAATATCTTTATTCCGGGCACGGTGGCTCATGCCTGTAATCCTAGCACTTTGGGAGGCCGAGGCGGGTGGATCTCTTGAGCCCAGGAGTTTGAGACCAGATTGGGCAACATGACGAAACTCCGTCTCTACTAAAAATACAAATAAATAATCAAGTATGGTGGCATGTGCCTGTAGTCCCAGCTACTTGGGAGGCTAAGGTGGGAGGATAACTTGAGCCCAGAAGGCTGCAGCGAGCTGTATCCCCACCACTGCGCTCCAGCCTGAGTGACAGAGCAAGACCTTGTGTCAAAGAAAAACACAACAAAAAAATACCGCCAACAACAAAATATCTTCACGTGTCTGAAGTACAGTATCACCTTTTGTAGAGATAATGCCTCAATGACTATTCATTTAAAACTAAGATTATCAGAGGTAAAGGCATACAGTGATAATTTAGATTGAAGCTACCTTCCTTTTTCTTTGCACCAAAGGAAGTGACAAAAAATTATTAAAAATCAGCCAAGCACAGTGGCTAATGGCTATAATCCCAGCACTTTGGGAGGCCAAGGCAGGCGGATCACTTGAGGCCAGGAGTTCGAGAGCAGCCTGGCCAACATAGCAAAACCCCATCTCTACCAAAAATACAAAAATTAGAAGGGTATAGTGGCAAATGCTTGTGATCCCAGCTACTTGGGAGGCTGAGGCACGAGATGAACCTGGGAGGCGAAGGTTGCAGTGAGCTGAGATCACGCCATTGCACTCCAGCCTGGGTCACAAAGCAAGACTCTGTCTTGAAAAAATATATGTATATAAATAATAAAAAAACCTATTTGATGCTGTTGATCTGTTTACTTTGTGACTTTCCTTAAACACTTATGCCTAGAATGCCTAAGTGCGTAAGTTCTTTTTTTTTTTTTTTTTTTTTTGAGACGGAGTCTCACTCTGTTGCCCAGGCTGGAGTCTAGTAGCATGATCTCGGCTCACTGCAACCTTCGCCTTCCAGGTTTAAGCGATTCTCCTGCCTCAGCCTCCCAAGTAGCTGGGATTACAGGCACATGCCACCACACTTGGCTACGTTTTTTATACTTTTTAGTAGAGACAGGGTTTTACTATGTTGGCCAGGCTGGTCTCAAACTCCTGACCTCAAGTGATCCGCCTGCCTCAGCTTCCCAAAGTGCTGGGATCACAGGCGTGAGCCACCGTGCTTGGTCATAAGTTCTTAATGAATTACTTAATTAGTATTGTTTTATATTATTCTTTTTTTTCTTTATTTTAGACAAGATTTCATCCTGTTACCCGTGCAGTGGTGCAATCATGATTCACTGCAGCCTCGACATCCCAGGGTCAAGCAATCTTCTCACCTCAGCCTCCTAAGTAGCTGAGTCTACAGGCATGTGACACAACACCCAGCTAATTTTTTTTTGTTTTTTGTGTTTTTTTTGGTAGAGATGGAGTCTCACTACTCCTACCTCGGCCTCCCAAAGTGCTGGGATTATAGGCGTGAGCCACCACACCCAATCACATAAAACGCCTTTTTCCTTCAACTTTGAATCTCTATACCAATTGCACATGAGTAATAAGCAATAAGATGAACACATCCTGCAAGACACCTGCTGCTAAACATGTCAGAATTTTTTTGTTTAAAGACATAATTTAGGCCAGTCGTGGTGGCTCACACCTGTAATCTCAGTACTTTGTGAGGCTGAGGTGAGCAGATCACTTGGGGTCAGGAGTTTGAGACCAGCCTGGACAACATGGTGAAACCCCATCTCTACTAAAAATACAAAAATTAGCCGGGCATGGTGGCGTGCACCTGTAATTCCAGCTACTTGGGAGGCTAAAACAGGAGAATCGCTTGAACCCAGAGGCGGAGGTTGCAATGACCGAGATCATGTCATTGTACTCCAGCCTGGGCAACAGAGTGAGACTCCATCTCCAAAAAATAAATAAATAAATAAAAATAAATACAATAAATTACTTTTTAAGATAATTGTACACGCAGTTGTAAGAAATATAAGGCTTCTATACCCTTCATCCGGATTCACCCAAGAGTAACATTTTGTAAAACTATAGTACATCACAGTCAGGAAAATGACATGGTTACAATCTAGTGACCTTATTCACATCTCACCAGCTTTATGTACTTGTGTGTGGTATGCATGCATATAGTTCCATGCAATTTTAGGGCACGTGTAGACTTGTGTGACCAACACCACAGTCAAGACATAAAACAGTCCATCACAAAGACTCCCTGTGCTACTCTTTTATTGCTGCTGTTACAACCCTCCCAACCCCCTCTTTCTTTTTTTTTTGAGACTAAGTCTTGCTCTTATTGCCCAGGATGGAGGACAATGGTGCGATCTTGGCTCACTGCAACCTCTGCCTCCCGGGTTCAAGTGATTCTCCTGCCTCAGCCTCTTGAGTAGCTGGGATTACAGATGTCTGCCACCACATCTGGCTAATTTTTTCTATTTTTAGTAGAGACAGGGTTTCACCATGTTGGCCAGACTGGTCTCAAACTCCTGACCTCAGGTGATCTGCCTGTCTCAGTCTCCCAAAGTGCTGGGATTACAGGCGTGAGCACCGTGCCCAGACCCAACCCCCTCTTTAAATCCTGGCAACTACTAATCTGTTCTCTATCTTTATGGTTTTAGACATAATTTAGTTTTTTAAAAAAATTATTTAAATTAAAAAAGATTATTTCATCACCCAGGTATTTTTAAAATTTAATTACACATATGTTTTGTTTGTTTGTTTGTTTAGGTAGAGACAGGGTTTTGCCACGTTGGCCAGGCTGGCCTCGAACTGCTGGCCTCAAGTAATCCACCTGGCTTGGCCTCCCAAAGTGCTGGGATTACAGGCATGTGCCATCACATCCAGCCTCATCACCCAGGTTATTAAGCCTAGTATCCATTAGTTTTTTTCCTGATCCTCTCACCCCCTTCCACCTTTCCTTCCTCCTCCCACGTTTCACCCTCCAATAAGCCCCAGTGTGTGTTGCTCCCCTCTATGTGTCCATGTGTTCTCATCATTTAGCTCCCACTTATAAGTTAGAACATGCTGTATTTGGTTTTCTGTTCCTGCATTAGTTTGCTAAGGATAATGGGCTTCAGCATAATTTAGCTTTGAGCATGATTTGAAACTGGTGGGACAGGAGGGACCTGAGCCTCAGTGCTTCTGTTAAGTGTTTATGCTGGGACTCTTTGGGTGACAATGCGCATGATTATACTGCTTCTGGCTTCTTTAGGATGACTTTCCACCACTGTAGCCTATTCTAGGGAAGGGAAACTTACCCTGCCTTTTTAACGAGGAAGCAACCACAGGCTTTTTCAGGCCACTTTTCCTTAGATTACTGCTCACTGCATCTTGAGGCAGTAGTGAACTGTTCATCTGTGCACCTAAACCACAAATCATTACAGGTTTAACAATGTATCTGCTAAATATAAATTGATTTGATGTTAATTTTTAGAGTCTAAAACATATAAACAGTCTTTGCTAATTTCTAGGTTAGCTTCACAGTTTCTAGGAGTTAGCATTAGTCTTTACACAAAAAATTTTAACTTTCTTATGCTCTTTATAGGAAATTGGGTGAATAAACAGAAATGAAAGGAAGAAAAAAATTCACTTATTGCTCCCACCTGTCAGACAATTATGATGACTTTTCTAGTGAACTGTCTTCCATTTTCTTCTCTGTGAATATGTTGCTGGTTTTGTGATTTTTAAGTAGTTGTGATTTTACCAGAGTTGCCAAATTTAGCAAAAAGAAAATGTTCTTTTAAATTTCAGATAAACAACAAATAATGTCTTAGTATCAAAGTATGTCACAAATATTGCATGGAAATACTTATACTAAAAATTATTCGTTCTGTAATCCCAGCACTTTGGGAGGCCCAGGTGGGCTGATCATGAAGTCAGGAGATTGAGACCATCCTGGCTAACATGGTGAAATACTATACTAATTTAGTAGAGAAATACCGTCTCTACTAAAAATATAAAAAATTAGCCGGGCGTGGTGGCAGGTGACTGTAGTCCCAGCTACTCAGGAGGCTGAGGCAGAAGAATCGCCTGAACCCAGGAGGCGGAGCTTGCAGTGAGCCGAGACTGCGCCACCGCACTCCAGCCTGGGCGACAGAGCGAGACTGTCTCAAAAAAAAAAAAAAAAAAAAAATTTGTTAACTGAAATTCAAGTTTAACTGAGTATTCTATACTTCATCTGGCTACCCAAGTGATCTGAGCATTTTCCCAAATTCTTTATTATCACTTATTTTTTATTTTTATTTTTTAGAGATGAGGTCTTGCTATGTTGCCCAGGCTGGAATGCAGTGGCTATTCACAGGTCCAATCACAGTGTGCTAGAGCCTTGAGCTCCCGGGCTCAAGGGATCCTCCTGCCTCAGCTTCCTGAGTAGCTGGGACTACAGGCATGCACCACTGCACCCAGACTATAATCATTTTTATGCCTGCCTGATATTCTATGGTAAAGTGGCTTTACCATGGTTCATTTAACTATCCCCAGTGGTTAACCCTTAGTTGTTTCTAATTTTTTAATATTCTAAATAATCATAAAATCAACATCTCCAGACAAAATGTTTTTCCTATACCAATAATTATTTCCTTAGAAAAGATTATTCAGAAGTGGGGCCGGGCATGGTGGCTCACACCTGTAATCCCACCACTTTGGGAGGCCGAGACGGGTGGATCACCTGAAGTCAGGAGTTTGAGACCAGTCTGGCCAACATGGTGAAACCTCATCTCTACTAAAAATACAAAAATTAGCTGGGTGTGGTGGCAAGCACCTGTAATCCCAGCTACTTAGGAGACCGAGGCAGGAGAATCACTTGAACCCGGGAGATGGAGGCTGCAGTGAGCTGAGATCGCGCCATCACACTCCAGCCTGGGAAACAAGAGCCGAACTCCACCTCAAAAAAGAAAAAAAAAAAATAGCCAAGCGTGGTGGCAGGAGCCTGTAATCCCAGCTACTCGGGAGGCTAAGGCAGCAGAATTGCTTGAACCCAGGAGGTGGAGGTTGCAGTGAGCCAAGATCACGCCACTGCACAATCCAGAGCAAGACTCCATTTCCAAAAAAAGGGGAAAGACTAATAAGTAAACATTTAACAACAATTTCTGCTCTATATTCCTGCCAGAATTGCCTCTCTAAAATGCACAAATGACCATGTCACTTTGTTTCTCCATCTTTCTTCAACTTCCCAGCACCAAAACTCTTGTGCATGACCACCTGATCCATCCCTAGCAATATTTCCTATAGGTAGGACCATTTTAAGGATCTTAACAGATACTACAAGCTATATACCAATGATTATAGCAATGTATACTACACTAGCCATGCCAGAGAGCCTGGATTTTACCTTTGCCTGTGGTCTCATAATTTTAAAAAACTTTGCCAGCTGGGCATGGTGGCTTACACCTGTAATTCCAACAATTTGGGAGGCTGAGACAGGAGGATCACTTGAGGTCAGGAGTTTGAGACCAGCCTGGTCAACACAGTGAAACTCTGTCTCTACAAAAAACAAACCAAAAAATTAGCCAGGCATGGTGGCTTGTGCCTGTAGTCCCAGCTACTTGGGAGCCTGAGGCAGGAGGATCTCTTGAGCCTAGGAGGTCCAGGCTGCAGTGAGCCATGATTGTGCCCCTGCACTCCAGCTTGGGCAACAGAGTGAGAACTCATCTCTTAAAAAACAAACAAACAAACAAAAAAACACACAAACTTTGCTAATTTGGTAGCAAAAGGTATCCTGTTTGAATTTTGCATTTCTAAAATGTTTGCATTTCTCTGTCTACTAGTAAGTTTGGAGTTTGGTCCATGGGTGTGGACCAAGTAATATTTTCATTTTGTTTAGACTCTAGGTCTCTTGATGCTTACCTACTAGGATACTTCACCATTTTCATATTGATTTATCAGAGTCCTTAACTGACACTAGTATTAAGCATTTGAATTTAAAAATGTGGCCTGGCCAGGCATAGTGGCTCACACCTGTAATCCCAGCACTTTGGGAGGCCGAGGCGGGTGGATCACCTGAGGTCAGGAGTTCAAGACCAGCCTGGCCAACATGGCAAAACCCCGTCTCTACTAAAAATACAAAAATTAGCCAGGCATGGTGGTGGGTGCCTGTAATCCCAGCTACTCAAGAGGCTGAGGCAGAAGAATTGCTTGAACTTGGGCAGTGGAGGTTGCAGTGAGCCAAGATTGCATCAGTGTACTCCAGCCTGGGCAACAGAGCAAGACTCCATCTCTAAATAAATAAATAAATAAATAAGGCTGGGTGCAGCGGCTCACGCCTTACTTATTACATGCTCAGGCCTGTAATCCCAGCACTATGGGAAGCCAAAGCGGGTGGATCACCTGAGGTCAGGAGTTCAAGACCAGCCTGACCAATATGGTGAAACCCCATCTCTACTAAAAATATAAAAATTAACTGGGCATGCACCCTTAGTCCCAGCTACTCAGGAGGCTGATATGAGAATTGCTTGAACCCGGGAAGCAGAGGTTGCAGTGAGCTGAGATTGCACCACTGCACCTCAGCCTGGGCGACAGAGCAAGACTCCATCTCAAAAAAAAAAAAAAAAGAAAAAAATGTGTGTGTGGGTGTGTGTATGTGTGTGTTTCTCCATATACTGAAAATGAAGACAATAACCTATATTTCTAAATTAGTGTGGGGAATATAACCATTGTCACAAAATTTTTTTAAATACTCTATGGATGAAAACTTCATAATACTATCCTAAGGCAGATTAAGGTATAAGATTAATCTGTTTAAGGGAGGTACAAACATATACAGTAAAAGTAGAATTTGGTTGGATCTTATTTTTGGCTAAGGGATCAAACTTTTAGCTTAACTTGAAAAAGAATCATCAATGGAGAGTAAAACTTTTCTCAGGAAAAAAACCCATAAGAACAAAAACATAATATTTCTTGGCCAGGTGTGATAGCTCACACCTATAATTCCAGCACTCTGGGAGGCCAAGATGGGAGAATCACTTAAGGCCTGGAGTTCGAGGCCAGCCTGGGCAAGATGGTAAGACCCCTGTCTCTTTATTTTAATAAAAATAAAATAAAATATATATTTTCTTATAATTGCTGAGGTTCAGTCAAAGACATAAAACGCAGTAAAACAATCTCTAAAGACAATACCACCAAACCAACCAACCAGACTCTTACCAGATACTTCATCCTTTCTCCTCTTCTTTGACTTAGAGGCAGTAGACTCACAAGCAGATACTGTTGATTCTGAATGGCAACCTAACTGGGGTACAATAATCTCTTTAAGACCTAAAAGAAAGAAGATTTCTGAATTATTAATCCTATCCAAGGGTAAGTATGAGTATAGGCCTCTATGTAGCGAAAAGTTAATTTCTTTTTAAAAATCCCCCAAACGAATTATCCCAGTCTGGGCAACATAGGCAGACCCCATCTCTACAAAAAATTAAAAATTACCACGCCTGTGGTCCCAGCTACTCGAGAGGCTGAAGTGGGAGGATCACTTTAGCCCAGGAGGGTCAAGGCTGTAATGAGCCGTGATTATGTCACTGCATGCCAGCCTAGGTGACAGAGGCAGATGCTGTCTCAAAAAACAAACCAAAACCAAAAACAAAAACAAAAATTATGGAGTGATTGCTTGTTTTAAAATAAGTTCCTTGGGCCGGGTGCGGTGGCTCACATCTGTAATCCCAGCACTCTGGGAGGCCGAGGCGGGTGGATCACCTGAGGTCAGGAGTTTGAGACCAGCCTGGCCAACATGGTGAAACCCCATCTCTACTAAAAATACAGAAATTAGCCAGGCATGGTGGCACACGCCTGTAGTCCCAGCTACTCAGGAGGCTGAGGCAGGAGAAGCGCTTGAACCCAGGAGGTGGAGATTGCAGTGAGCTGAGATTGCGCCATTGCATTCCAGCCTGGGTGACAGAGTGAGACTCCATCTCAATAAATATATAAATAAATAAATAAATAAGTTCCTTTAGACTGGGCGCAGTGGCTCATGCCTGTAATCCCAGCACTTTGGGAGGCTGAGGCAGGCAGATCACCTGAGGCCAGGAGTTTGAGACCAGCCTGGCCAACATGGAGAAACCCTGTCTCTACTAAAAATACAAAAATTGGTCAGGCATGGTGGCAGGCGCCTGTAATCCCAGCTACTTGGGAGACTGAGGCATGAGGATTCCTTGAACCCAGGAGGCAGGGGTTGCGGTGAGCCAAGGTTGTGCTACTGCACTCCAGCGTGGGTGATGGAGCGAGATTCTGTCTCAAAAACAAAAAAAAAAATCAAGAGATTCTGTCTCTTGATCATTAATTTCAACCAACCAACCAACCTTTATGCAAGTGTGCTGACTGGGACTGAAAGAAGGAATGCAACCAGGTGTGGCGGCTCACACCTGTAATCCCAGCACTTTGGGAGGTTGAGGCAGGAGGACTGCTTCAGCCCAGGAGTTCAAGACCAGCCTCGGCAACAAAGTAAGACCCCTATCTGCAAAAAATTAAAAAAATTAGCCAGGCATGGTGGCACGTGCCTGTGGTCCTAGCTATCTGCGGGGACTGAGGTGGGAGGATCTCGAGCCTGGGAGGTCAAGGCTGCTGTGAGCTGTGATCAGGCCACTGCACTCTAGCCTGGGCAACGAAGTGAGACCTTGTCTCAAAAAAAAAAAAAAAAAAAGAAGGAACACTTTTCATTTGAATTATCTAGCAACTGTTTCTGAAGGTTGCTAAGACAATCTCCAAATGCATCAGTTGAACTCTTTTCATTGCAGTTTTAAAAAAACGTAATAACCACATCAACCATACCACCTACCGCTGGAATCAAAATTTAGGAAGTCTGAGAATTCCTGAGCCAGTGTCTCGTCACTGGCAAAGGCACAGATGCAAGCAAAGAAATGAATGCATCTCTGGGCTGTCTCATCCTTGGAGGCATTTGACTTGTGCGATTTCAGAGTCTGACAGGAGCAGAAGAAGCGGCGCTCAGGCAAGCTTTTGCCACTGACTTTCTGCACAAAAGATGTATGCAGATACCCCAAACTGTGCTTCTGGCTTGCCTTGCATTTCACCACCAAGATGTTTTTAGTAATTCTCTGCACCAGAGGACCTGTGGGTTCCGTGGCCAACTGCCAGATGGTCTGTTTGGTTTCCGGGGAGGCCTGCATTGCATTCAGGACCGAGCTCTTCAGGGTCAGAGGGGTGGCCTCTGCCTGGCAGTTCACCGCCAGCTTGATGTGCTGGCACTGGTTTTCCACAACGCCTTGAGTGGCAGCTTTCAGGCATGAGGGGACATAACACCGTCCAGAGCTCAGCTGAGTGATGATCGTCCCATCCACTGTCTGGATTGTCGTCTCTGAAACCCCGAGCTCCACAAAGCATCGGTAATCAGGGCCCCGGTCTCTTTGCCGCACTGAGTAGACCTGAAGATCAGAGCCTGTAATGATTTTGACAGCTTCAACACTAGGCTGCTTGCGTGCACCGTAGCGGAATATGGTTCCACATGTCTTGTTCTTACAGCTCAGTCCCCGGGTTCCATTGTATGTGCCACATCGGGGACACTTTCTGATTCCCCTCAATGTGGCCTTCCCCAAATCAGATAAGAAAGCTGGGACTTTAGTCCTCAGAGAATTTGGTTCCATTTTTCAGAGGCCCTACAAAAGACAAATACATCCAACAGTATGAGTATACCTTCACACACAAAAAGTTAAAATCACTTATGATATTTAGTACAGAAGGAAAAATATAAAAAAGCTATCTACTATTTTTTTTTTTTAGACGGAGTCTCGCTCTGTCGCCCAGGCTGGAGTGCAGCGGCGCGATCTCGGCTCACTGCAACCTCCACCTCCTGGGTTCAAGCGATTCTCCTGCCTCAGCCTCCCGAATAGCTGGGACTATAGGCACCCACCACCACGCCCAGCTAATTTTTGTATTTTTAGTAGAGACGGGGTTTGACCATGTTGGCCAGGCTGGCCTCGAACTCCTGACCTTGTGATCCGCCTGCCTCGGCTTCCCAAAGTGCTGGGATTACAGGTGTGAGCCACGGCGCCTGGCTGTTATCCACTATTTTTAAACTGTACCACAAAACAACATAAATTTAAACCTACAAACAAAATGAAAGTGGAGGAAACTGCCTTTCATACCTATTTTTTTTAATCCTAATAATCAAAGCATTTCTCCAGATTTAACTCTGTTCTATATAACAACGGAAGTTAGTTAACCTAATCTTTACATGCCCAGATGTCTAACTTCAGCAAGAATTAGAGAACATGAAAGATGAGTTTTTTTCCCTTCCATCATTCCCCACAAAACCTAGCCCAATCCTACCTGTACCAGCTGCCAAGGCATCTGGAAAACAGTGTAACCTGAATTCATAAGACTTAAAAGGTGTTTCATTAGTTTCTAATGATCAGGTGAAAACACGATCATTTGCAGACTAATGGTAACTGCTTAACCCAAAGTCTTCTGAAGTTTGAGCTGTATGGTGTAACAATGCAGACATTCTGCCTCCTCCTTCTCCACCAGCCAATGTCAAAGCTTCTGCCCAATGTTCCGCAAATAAGATTCCCACTTCCCTAAGTGGAGATCTTGATAGTCTGCAAGTAAAACAAGAAAAAATATTAAAGTTATACAAAGACAGGATGATTCTTTCGTTAGAAATCAAACAGAATAGGAATCAAAGTCTTTCACAATTACTTGAGAAATATTTGACAGAGATGATTATGGAAATGGTTAAGTGTTTTGTACTTCCAACTGTAAGGAAGGTAAAAAGGTGCTAATGTCATTACAAAGGGGGTTGTCAAGAACACTTTAGAGGTCTGGCATGGTGGCTCACTCCTGTAATCCCAGAGATTTAGGAGGCTGAGGTGGAGGATCACTTGAGCCCAGGAGTTCAAGACCAGCCTAGACAATATAGTGAGACCTCATTTCTATAAAAAAATTTAAAAATTAGCTGGGCATGGTGGTGTGCACCTGTAGTCCCAGCTACGTTGGAGGCAGAGGTGGGAGGATCACCTGAGTCCAGGAGAGCAAGGCTGCAAATTGTGCCATTATACCCCAGCCTTGGCGACAGAGCAGGACCCCATCTCTTTTTTTTTTTCTTTTTTGAGATGGAGTCTCACTCTGCTTACCCAGGCTGGAGTGCAGTGGCGCAATCTCGGCTCACTGCAACCTCCACCTCCCAGATTCAAGCGATTCTCCTGCCTCAGCCTCCCCAGTAGCTGGGACTACAGGCACATACCACCACGCCCGGCTAATTTTTTATATTTTTAGTAGAGATGGGGTTTCACTGTGTTTCAATCTCCTGACCTCGTGATCTGCCCACCTCAGACTCCCAAAGTGCTGGGATTACAGGCGTGCGCCAATGTGCCCGACCGACCCCATCTCTTTAAAAAAAAAAAAAAAAACACACACCTAGAGCTATGTTATATAATTGGTCAATAACTCATCCTTCCTAATAGTAATACATCACATTTTGAGTGCTTTATGCATTTTTCTGCTCTGTTACCCAGGCTGGAGTGCAGTGGTGTGATCACAGCTTACTGCAGACTCAACCACCTGGGCTCAAGTGATCTTCCTGCCTCAGCCTCCCAAGTAGCTGAAACTACAGGTACATGCTGCCATGCCTGGCTAATTTTTAAAAAATTTTTTGGTAGAGACAGGGGTCTCACTTTGTTGCTCAGGCTGTCTCGAACTCCTGGCCTCAAGCGCTCCTCCTGCCTTGTCCTCTTAAAGTGCTGGGATTATAGGTGTGAGCCACAAAGCTTCATTTACTCAGTAAAAATTACAGTCGAGGACTAGTTCATAGCACCAATGAAAAGGTGGACATTTTAAAACTATTCTTATTTGTACTTTCCAATTTGTTAATCAGTGGACTATAGAAGATGTAGAGAGAAAAAAAAATTGTTTTGAGACAGTCTTGCTCTGTCACCCAGGATGGAGTGCAGTGACGTGATCTCGATTCACTGCAACCTCCGCCTCCCAGGCTCAAGCAATTCTCTGGCTAATTTTTGTATTTTTAGTAGAGATGTGGTTTCACCATGTTGGCCAGGCTGGTTTTGAACTCCTGACCTCCAGTGATCTGCCCGCCTTGGCCTCCCAAAGTGCTGGGATTACAGGCATGAACCACTGTGCCTGGCCCTATTTTTTTTTTTTTTTGAGACAGAGTCTCATTCTGTTGTCAGAGATGGAGTGCAGATCATGGCTCACTGCAGCCTTGACCTCCCAAGGTCAAGCAATCCTCCTGCCTCAGACTCTCAAATAGCTGAGACCACAGGTACGTGCCACTACACTCAGCTAATTATAAATTTTTTATAGAGATGGGGGTCTCACTATGTTGCCCAGGCTGGCTTTGAACTCCTGGGCTCAAGCAATCCTCCTGCCTCGGCCTCCCAAAGTTCTGGGATTACAGGTGTGAGCCACCATGCCCAGTGGTCTCTATTCTTCTTAAAAAATGTTTTAGGCCGGGCACAGTGGCTCATGCCTGTAATCCCAGCACTTTGGGAGGCCGAGGTGGGTGGATCACAAGGTTAGGAGATCAAGACCATCCTGGCTAACACAGTGAAACCCTGTCTCTACTAAAAATACAAAAAATTAGCCGGGCATGGTGGCGGGCACCTGTAGTCCCAGCTACTTGGGAGGCTGAGGCAGGAGAATGGTGTGAACCCGGGAGACAGAGCTTGCAGTGAACCGAGATCATGCCACTGCACTCCAGCCTGGGCGACAGAGTGACACTCCCTCTCAAAAAAAATAAAAATAAAAAAATGTTTTAGGCTGGGCACAGTGGCTCGTGCCTGTAATCCCACCACTTTGGGAGGCCGAGGCGGGTGGAACACCTGAGGGCAGGAGTTCAAGACTAGCCTGGCCAACATGGTAAAACCCTGTCTCTACTAATAATACAAAAAAAAAAAATTATCTGGGCGTGGTGGTGCACGTCTGTAATCCCAGCTACTCCGGAGGCTGAGGCAGGGGAATCGCTTGAACCTGGGAGGCAGAGGTTGCAGTGAGCTGAGATCATGCCATTGCACTCCAGCGTGGGTGACAAGAGTGAAATTCCGTGTCAAAAAAAAAGTTGTAAAAAGACTAGGCACAGTGGCTCACACCTGTAATTGCCAGCACTTTGGGAGGCTGAGGCGGGAGGGTCACTTGAGGCCAGGAGTTCGAGACCAGCCTAGCCAACATGATGAAAACCTGTGTCTACTAAAAATACAAAAATTAGGCAGGCATAATGGCACATGTCTATAACCCCAGTTACTCAGGAGGCTGAGGCATGAGAATTGCTTGAACACAGGAGGCAGAGAGGTTGCAGTGAGCCAAGATCGCACCACTGCACTTCAGCCTGGGAAACAGAGTGAGACTTTGTCACACACACAAAAAAATACATATATATATATATATACACACACACACACACACGCACATATATATATACACACACACACATATATATATATATATATTTTAAGGAAAACAAGTGCTTTGTGAAATAAGATGCATAGCAGGGTTTCTCCACCTTGGCACTGCTGACATTTAGGGCTGGATAATTCTTTGTTGTGGGGGCTATCCTATGCATTGCAGAATGTTTAACAGTATCCCTGGTTTCTACCCACTAGATCCCGGTAGCAGGCCCCATCCCTAATTGTTAAAAAAAAAAAAAAAAAAGTCTCCAGATAATGCCAAATGTCCTCTGGAGGCAAAACTGCCCCAGTTAAAAGCCACTGATGTAGAGTCATTAGCCTGTTCACACAGCATTCCTTCCTAGCTCAATGAACTTCTTTAGTAGGTATTCTCATTCAGTCCCACATGGATTCTTAGAATATTGTTCCAAAGTCAAAACATGAAGGATCAGTTTGCTTTTTACCATGAATGATCTCTGTGACCAAGTCCTTTAACTTCTGAGCTTCAGGATTTTTTCATCTGCAAAATTACGATATGACATATATATATGTATATGTATATATATACACACACACACACATATATACAATTTATATATATGAAAGAGCTTAGAAAAAATTAATTTAAAAATTATGTTGCTAATGATGATTTAACATATCATCAAAGTGGAAAAAAACCTTTCTGTCATATCATTAAAAAGTCAGGTAACAACATGTGCTGGAGAGGATGTGGAGAAATAGGAAAACTTTTACACTGTTGGTGGGACTGTAAACTAGCTCGACCATTGTGGAAGTCAGCGTGGCGATTCCTCAGGGATCTAGAACTAGAAATACCATTTGACCCAGCCATCCCATTACTGGGTATATACCCAAAGGACTATAAATCATGCTACTATAAAGACACATGCACACATATGTTTACTGCGGCACTATTCACAATAGCAAAGACTTGGAACCAACCCAAATGTCCAACAATGATAGACTGGATTAAGAAAATGTGGCACATATACACCATGGAATACTATGCAGCCATAAAAAATGATGAGTTCATGTCCTTTGTAGGGACATGGATGAAATTGGAAATCATCATTCTCAGTAAACTATCGCAAGGACAAAAAACCAAACACTGCATGTTCTCACTCATAGATGGGAATTGAACAATGAGAACACATGGACACAGGAAGGGGAACATCACACTCTGGGGACTGTTGTGGGGTGGGGGGAGGGGGGAAGGATAGCAGTGGGAGATATACCTAATGCTAAATGACGAGTTAATGGGTGCAGCACACCAGCATGGCACACGTATACATATGTAACTAACCTGCACATTGTGCACATGTACCCTAAAACTTAAAGTATAATAATAATTTAAAAAAACAAAAATAAAACCTTCTGTCATTAAGGGAGGAGGTGGTTTGCCAGCTGTTGGTGCTGTAGCTTTAGCATAGGAATAGCTGTAGCATCAACAATGGAGTTCCACTCTTTTATCTTTTCTTTTACTTTTGTTGTTGTTGTTGACACGGAGTTTCGCTCTTGTTGCCCAGGCTGGAGTGCAATGACGTGATCTCAGCTCACTGCAACCTCCGCCTCCCGGGTTCAAGCGATTCTCCTGCCTCAGCCTCCTGAGTAGCGGGGATTACAGGTACCTGCTACCACGCCCAGCTAACTTTTTTGTATTTTTAGTAGAGACAGGGTTTCACCATGTTGGCCAGGCTGGTCTCAAATTCCCGACCTCAAGTGATCTGCCTGCCTCGGCCTCTCAAGTGCCGGGATTACAGGCATGAGCCACTGTGCCCAGTCTTTTCTTTTACTTTTTGATTATGCCCTCCAGCGGGCGATTTGTATCTTTAACATTATAAATCCATATTTCTTTATTAAAAATGCTTTCAATTTTGGAATAATTTTAGAAAATTTATTTCAACACATTTATTACATTTTAGTTTTTTTTAAATTGAGACGGAGTCTCACTTTGTTACCCAGGCTGGAGTGCAGTGGCGTGATCTCAGCTCACTGCAACCTCCACCTCCCGGGTTCAAGCAATTCTCCTGCCTCAGCCTCCCGATTAACTGAGACTACAGGCACGTGCCACCATGCCCAGCTAATTTTTGTATTTTTAGTAGAGACGGGGTTTCACCATGTTGGCCAGGCTGGTCTCGAACTCCTGACCTCAGATGATCCACCCACCTCGGCCTCCCAAAGCTCTGGGATTACAGGCATAAGCCACCGTGCCCGACTACATTTTGGCTTTTATAGGAAAGCTAAAGACAGTACAGAGACTTCCTACCTACCTTTCACACAGATTCCCCAAATGTTAACATCTCACATAACTATGGGGCGGGCATTTGTCAAAAATAAGGTCTTAACATTGGTACAACACTATTAACTCTACTACAGGCTTTATTCAGATTTTACCAGTTGTCCACTAATGCCCCTTTTTATTTTATTTATTTTTTTGAGACGGAGTCTTGCTCTGTCGCCCAGGCTGGAGTGCAGTGGCGTGATCTTGGCTCACTGCAACCTCCGCCTCCCGGGTTCAAGCAATTCTCCTGCCTCAGCCTCCTGAGTAGCTGGGATTACAGGCATCCACCACCAAGCCCGGCTAATTTTTCTGTATTTTTAGTTGAGACAAGGTTTCTCCATGTTGGCCAGGCTGGTCTCGAACTCCTGACCTCAAGTGATCTGCCTGTCTCGGCCTCCCAAAGTGCTGGGATTACAGGCGTGAGCCGCTACGCCTGGCCTCAATCTCCCTTTTAAAAAAGAATAAACCTTTTAGACTAATTTTAGATTTTCAGAAAAGTGGCAGATAGAACACAGTTCCCAAACACCCCTCACCCAGTTTCCCAATGTTAACATCATATATTATTAACATGGGACATTTGTCAAAACCAAGGGACCAACATTGCCACATTATTATTAACTGAACTCTAGACTTTGCCCCTTTTTTCTGTTTCTGGATCCAATCCAAGATACCACATTGCATTTAGTCATCATGTCTCCTTAGTCCCCTCGAGTCCGTGAGTTTGTCTTTCTTTTTCCTAATCTTGACAGTTTTGAAGAGTCGATTATTTTACAAAATGTCCCTCAATTTGAGCTTGTTTGATATCTTCCTTGCATATTTGGAATCAGTATATTTAGATTTGATATTCTGACCCAGCAATTACACTACTAAGAATTTATTTTACAGACTGACTCCCACATGTGTGAAATGAGGGAAATTATAAGGCAAC
This sequence comes from Pan paniscus, assembly GCF_029289425.2. Classification (NCBI taxonomy): domain Eukaryota; kingdom Metazoa; phylum Chordata; class Mammalia; order Primates; family Hominidae; genus Pan; species Pan paniscus. The sequence continues at coordinate 56,208,277 of NC_073261.2, read as the reverse complement.
TCAATGAAGAATATTTGTAGCAGCAAAATATAAGAAACAACCTGATGTCCCTCAAGAAGATACTGGTGTAATTAATTATGGTACACCTATAAAATGGAATACTTCCCAGAAAATAAAATATTTTTACAGCTGTTTAAAAAAAATGGCATGACCGGGCACGGTGGCTCACACCTGTAATCCCAGCACTTTGGGAGGCTGAGGCAGGCAGATCACCTGAGGTCGGGAGTTCCTGACCAGCCTGAACAACATGGAGAAACCCTATCTCTACTAAAAATACAAAATTAGCCGGGCGTGGTAGCATATGCCTGTAATCCCAGCTACTCCGGAGGCTGAGGCAGGAGGCTCACTTGAACCCGGGAGCCAGAGGTTGCGGTGAGCCAAGATCGTGCCATTGCACTCCAGCCTGGGGAACAAGAGAGAAACTCCATCTCAAAAAAAAAAAAAAAAAAAAAAAAGGGCCGGGCGCGGTGGCTCACGCCTGTAATCCCAGCACTTTGGGAGGCCGAGGCGGGCAGATCACAAGGTCAGGAGATCGAGACCATCCTGGCTAACACAGTGAAACCCTGTCTCTACTAAAAGTACAAAAAATTAGCTGGGGGAGGTGGCGGGCGCCTGTAGTCCCAGCTACTAGGGAGGCTGAGGCAGGAGAATGGCGTGAACCCTGGGGGGCAGAGCCTGCAGTGAGCCGAGATCGTGCCACTGCACTCCAGCCTGGGTGACAGCGAGACTCCGTCTCAAAAAAAAAAAAAAAAAAAAAAAATGGCCTGAGTAGCCGGACGTGGTGGCTCACGCCTGTAATCCCAGCATTTTGGGAGGCTGAGGCGGGAGGATCACTGAGCTCAGGAGTTCAAGACCAGCCTGGGCAACATAGTGAGACCCTGTCTCTTAAAAAAAAAAAAGATACACTGTGGAGTGAAAAAAGTGCAGCACTTTGTAATATGCTATTCTTGGTTTTACTCTTTTAAAAGAAAAAAAAAAGACGAGAGATACACATATGTATCTATCTATACACACACACATACAATGTCTATTGCCTCAGAAGAAACGACATGGGATTTGGGAAACAGAAGTTAGGAGGGAGACTTACATCTCACTGTTTGGCAGTATTTGAATTTTAAAACATGTACTAGTATTACTTCCTAGAGACTCTATATCGAAAGCATATACAAACAACACAACTTGTAAAGAACGTGGATTTGAAACCTGAAAGATCTGCTGGGTAGTCTCTTCTCAGCAAGTTTACAAATCAGCCTCCTCGGCGGGAGAGTGTCAAGGGACTGGTGTTGGAAGCGTTAACCCGCGGTGGGTTTCCATCCAACCACTACCCAGACCTAAATGTTTGGTAGATTCTGTTTCGTACTTGTGAGGCACAGTTAGGGGAAAAGAACAAATGATCATCACGGATAAATAATAAAACTAGCTGAGTACACTGCGTGTTAAATCCTTTCTATGCATGTACTGCCCACACGATCCTGTGAGGTAGATACTATGTTACCCATCTTAGAGATGAGGAAACTGTTACTCAGATTTGACGGAAGCGTCACAGCCAGCAGGTAACTCACAAACATGGGTTTGTAGTCGGCTGGATGGCTTGCCAAACCACAAGTGGGAGGCTGGGGCACATCAGCCCTCAACGGCCTCGGAACAGCGGAGGAAAGCCGCCGGGGCCCTGCAGTCAACGGAGCGGCCGCCCGACTCCGGGACGCTCACCTCCCGGCCGGCTTCCGGGATGGGTCTGCAGCGACACACACATATCCCCAGGGACCTGCTTCCCGGCATCCTCCCCGCGCGAGCGCTCACTTCCGGTCCCAAGTAGGCCCAGGCAGAAGCATCACCTCGCCGGCAGCCGCTCCTTGGACATGCTCTCCGCTGGGAACCCCAGCTCTACACCCTTGCCCCACCGCCGCCCCGGTCCTTGCTCAGCACGACCCCCTTACCTGGCCTGCGCACCCCCCGCGAGCCCCGGGGCCCTTAGCTGACGACCGCCCTCACCTCTTCTCTCTTCGCCTGCCGCGGCCTTTTACAAACGGGGCCAAACTGTTCGCTGTAACGACAATCGTTATTGGTCAGAGCCGCCCACGCGCGGCAAGTGGCCGCCCACCTGAGCTCGCGTTGTCTTATGGGAGTTTTAGTTCTCTCCTTCAGAGACCGCTGAGACACTGGGGAAATGCGGTGGTAGAACCTACGCCGACCTAGCGGCTGTAAAGCTCAGGCTCTGCCTTGGAGCTGGAGTGCTTCTGGCGGATCTTACTGCTGGCACAGCTCCAAGGCTCGTCTTGACTCCCTTCTGGCCTGAGAGAGTCCTATTTCTGAATAGACTTTTGCTGGTAATTGATGCAAAAATGACTTGAGTTGCTGGACGTGGTGGCTCACGCTTGTAATCCCAGCACTTTGGGAGGCTGAGGCGGAGGATCGCTTGAGGCTAGGAGTTCGAGACCAGCCTGAGCGACATAGCGAGACCCTGTCCTTACAAAAAATGAAAATTAAAAAAAAAATCGCCCGAGATTTTCTACATTATTAGCAGATGTCAGCTGCGAATTTGGAGTTTGTTTGGAGGTTCTTGCCCACCTGAGTATTCACCTCTATCACATGTATGTTTATGACAAGTTAACTTTTTCTCCCTTAAGTACACTTGGAACTACACTTGAACGTTTTCTCTTAAAATGAGATAAAAAAGAGCTTCCTGTATATCTTAGTTCTGGTCCTTGGAATCACGGAATAAATCTAAATGCTCATCGTTCATGATTGAAGATAGCTCCCGAGTGCAATGTGTTCATGGTGAGGCCTGTGTGTTGGAAAACCCTGGAATGAGGTTTTCTGCTCTCCTGACCCTAGTCTGGCTACTTACTAGTGGTAGCAGGTTAATTTACTGTTGGGAAACCTTAGTCAACTATTTATAAGAGAAGTGGAACGTTCCGGCCGGGCGTCGTGGCTCACGGCTGTAATCCCAGCACTTTGGGAGGCCAAGGCGGGCGGATCACAAGGTCAAGAAATCGAGACCATCCTGGCCAACATGGTGAAACCCCGTCTCTCTACTAATACAAAAAAAAAAAAAAAAGTTAGCTGGGCGTGGTAGCGCGTGCGGGTAGTCCCAGCTACTCGGGGCACTAAGGCAGGAGAATCGCTTGAACCTGGGAGGCTGAGGTTGCAGTGAGCTGAGATCGCGCCACTGCACTCCAGCCTGGCGACAGAGCGACTGCGTCTAAAAAATAAATAAATAAAATAAAATAAAATAAAAAAAGAGAAATGGAACATTCCAGGACTAATGTTTGTAGTATTAGTTCTTAAACTGGAAAGAGAGGGAGAGGGGCACAATTTTTCCAGAAGACTTTTTAGTTTTCTTTCCATTTATTATGTAAACTAAAAATAAAATCCCATGCCCCACAGCCAACTGAATGAACCCTCACCCTTTGGCCAAGGGGATGTTAAACTGAATTCTGAATTCTCCTGGGTGGAAAGGGAGGTCGGACATGCCTCCTTATACTCCCTCTTTTGGAGTTTAGGCACAACTGACCACCATTAATGTTAAAAGAGAGATTATAAGAATGGCAGAACAGACTCTCTGTAGCAATAGAATACCAAATAATAAACAAGACCAAAGGCCATGCAAGGCAAGAGTTAAGCCACACCCTACAAACCATAACATCTTTTTAAATGAGTTTTTAAATTAACCCTGTATCGTGTGGCTTACTTTCCAGCCTGAATCAGGTATAGCATCACATGATAAACAGCAGATGCCCCACCCTTATAATGTAAGCATTCCTTTGTACTGACTTCGAGTCCTTAGACAAAGCTTAAGTCTATTTTTTTTTTTTTTTTTTTTTTTTGAGAAGGAGTCTCCCTCTGTTGCCCAGGCTGGAGTGCAGTGGCATGATCTCAGCTCACTACAACCTCCGCCTCTGGGATTCAAGTGATTCTCCCACCTGAGCCTCCCGCGTAGCTGAGATTACAGGTGCATGCCACCACACCCGGCTAATTTTTGTATGTTTCATAGAGATGGGGTTTCACCATTTTGGTCAGGCTGCTCTCGAACTCCTGACCTCAAATGATCCACCCGCCTGGGCCTCCCAAAGTGCTGGGATTACGGCAGTGAGCCATGGCGCCCTACAAAAGCTGAACTCTTTCAACCAATTGCCAACTAAAGAATCCCTAGGCGAGACACGGTGGCTCACCGCATCTGGCCTTTTTCCTTTTTCCTTTTTTTTTTTTTTTTTTTGAGACAGAGTCTAGCTCTGTTGCCCAGGCTGGAGTGCAGTGGCGCAATTTCAGCTCACTGCAAGCTCTGCCTCCTGGGTTCACACCATTCTCCTGCCTCAGCCTCCCGAGTAGCTGGGATTACAGGCACCCGCCACCGCGCCCGGCTAATTTTTGTATTTTTAGTAGAGACAGGGTTTCACCATTTTGGCCAGGCTGGTCTTGAGCTCCTGACCTCATGATCCACCCACCCTGGCCTCCCAAAGTGCTGGCATTACAGGTGTGAGCCACCGCACCCGGCCCCCCTACCTTTTTTTTCTTTTTTTAATTTTTGAGACAGGGTCTTACTCTGCTGCCCAGGCTGGAGTGCAGTGGCGTGATCTGCAGTCTCAATTTCTCAAGCTCAATTGATCCTCCCTCCTAAGCCTCCTGGGTAGCTGAGACTACAGGAGCTCGCCACCATGCCCAGCTAATTTTTGTATTGTTTGTAGAGACTGGGGGTGGTGGTGGGTCTCTCTATGTTGCTCAGGCAGTGGTCTTGAACTGGCCCCAGGCAATCCTCCCACCTCAGCCTCCCAAAGTGCTGGGATTACAGGCATGAGCCACCATGCTCGGCTAAAGCCATTTTCAATGAAAAGAATTTGGCCAGATATACAGTGGCTCACACCTGTAATCCCAGCACTTTGGGAGGCCGAGGTGGGCGGATCACCTAGGTCAGGAGTTTGAGACCAGCCTGGTCAACGTGGCAAAACTCCCTCTCTACTAAAAATACAAAAATTAGTGGGATGTGGTGGTGGGCGCCTGTGATCCCAGCTACCTGGGAAGCTGAGGCAGGAGGATCGCTTGAACCTGGGAGGCAGAGGTTGCAGTGAGCTGAGATGGCACCACTGCACTCCTGCCTGGACAACAGAGTAAGACTCCATCTCAAAAAAAAAAAAAAAAAAAAAAAAAGGGCGGGCACGGTGGCTCACGCCTGTAATCCCAGCACTTTTGGAGGCCGAGGCGGGTGGATCATGAGGTCAGGAGATCGAGACCATCCTGGCTAACACGGTGAAACCCCATCTCTACTAAAAATACAAAAAAATTAGCCAGTCGTGGTGGCGGGAGCCTGTAGTCCCAGCTACTGGGGAGGCTGAGGCAGAAGAATCGCCTGAACCCGGGAGGCAGAGGTTGCAGTGAGCCAAGATCGCGCCACTGCACTCCAGCCTGGGTGACAGAGCGAGACTTCGTCTCAAAAAAAAAAAAAGAAAAAAAAGAATTTATATGCTATTTGCACATTAGAGCAGATATTCATAGTTCTTTGATTTTTGCCAACTGACAATAATTATTTTTTAACTTCTCTCATCCTTCTAGCCCCTGCTATCATTTCTTTTTCTTTTTCTTTCTTTTTTTTTTTTTGAGACGGAGTTTCACTCATTGTTGCCCAGGCTGGAGTGCAATGGCGCGATCTCAGCTCACCTTAAACTCTGCCTCCCAGGTTCAAGCGATTCTCCTACCTCAGCCTCCCGAATAGCTGGGATTACAGGCATGCGCCACCATGCCCGGCTAATTTTGTATTTTTAGTAGAGATGGGGTTTCTCCACGTTGGTCAGGCTGTCCTCAAACTCCCGACCTCTGGGATTCACCCGAATCGACCTCCCAAAGAGCTGGGATTACAGGTGTGAGACACCGCGCCTGGTGCCCTGTTGTCATTGTAATCCAATATTTTTTTCTTTTAAAAAATTTTTTGGAGTATTGGTACATGCCTGTAATCCCAATTATTTGGGAAGCTGATGCAGGAGTATTGCTTGAGCTCAGAAGTTTAAGAGTTTGAGGCCAGCCTGGGCAACATAGCAAGACCCCTTCTCTTAAAAATAAAGTATTGATACATAATAGATGTACATATTTTGGGGGTACATGTAATAATCTAATAAATTCATATAATCTGTAAAGATCAAATCAGTGTAACTGGGATATCTATCACCCTAAATATTTGTCTTTATGTTAGAAACATTGAATTATTCTCTTCTAGCTATTTTGAAATGTACAACAGATTACTATTGTAAGCTATAGTCACCCTATGATCTATCAAACATGATGTCTTATTTCTTCTACTAAACTGTATACTTGTACTCATTAATCAACCTTTCTTCATCCCTTCCTGACCCCCTTAAATCACTGTTTTTTTTTTTAGATGGAGTTTCGCTCTTTTGCCCAGGCTGGAGTGAAGTGGTACAATCTCGGCTCACTGCAACCTCCACCCCCCAGGTTCAAGTGATTCTCCTGCCTCAGTCTCCCAAGTAGCAGGGATTATAGGCACCCACCACCACACCTGGCTAATTTTTTTTTTTTTTTTTTGAGAGGGACTCTTGCTCTGTCACCCAGGCTGGAGTGCAGTGGCGCGATCTTGGCTCACTACAACCTCCGCCTCCCGGGTTCAACTGATTTTCCTGTCTCAGACTCCCAAGTAGCTGGGACTCTAGTTGCCTGCCACCACGCCCGGCCAATTTTTGTATTTTTAGTAGAGACAGGTTTCACCATATTGGCCAGGCTGGTCTCGAACTCCTGACCTTGTGATCTGCCCACCTTGGCCTCCCAAAGTGCTGGGATTACAGGCGTGAGCCACTGTGTCTGGCTGTACCCTTCCTATTTTGTACCCTCTTCTTGTACTGTTCCGAATTACAGATTCTCTTCTTCAGCTGTATCTAATTTGTTTAGTCAGCCTATTGAATTTTTAATTTAAGCTATTGTATTTTTAATTTCTAGAGGTTCTATTAGTTTTTCAAAAATCTGCCTAATCATTTGACAGTCATTTCTTCCTCGTTCATATTTGTATTACATCTTTTATTTTTAAAGACATGAAATGTAGTTATTACAAATTCAGTATGTGATTTTCTAAAGTTCTTGTAGGTCCAATTCTGCTGTTCTTTGTTTCTGTTGGATCTCTTGTAGAGTCTTGTTTCCTCATGTGTTTGATAGGTTTTTTGTTTGTTTGTTTTTTGAGACGGAGTTTTACTCTCACCCAGGCTGGAGTGCAGTGGTGCAATCTCGTCTCACTGCAACCTCTGCCTCCCAGGTTCAAGCGATTCTCCCGCCTCAGCCTCCCGAGTAGCTGGGATTACAGGCATGCACCACTACATCTGGCTAATTTTTGTATTTTTAGTAGAGATGGAGTTTCACCATGTTGGCCAGGCTGGTCTCGATCTCCTGACCTCAAGTGACCTGCCCACCTCTCAGAGTGCTGGGATTACTGGCGTGAGCCACCGTGCTTGGCCGTGTTTGATAGTTTTTTATGTGAACTCACACCTGATTATTTTGTTTTATTTTATTATTATTTTTTTGAGACAGTCTTGCTCTGTCACCAGACTGGAGTGCAGTGGTGTGATCTCGGCTCACTGCAACCTCCGCCTCCTGGGTTCAAGTGATTCTCCTGCCTCAGCCTCCCAAGTAGCTGGGACTACAGGCACGTACCACCACACACAGCTAATTTTTGTATTTTTAGTAGAGACAGGGTTTCACCATGTTGGCCAGATGGTCTTGATCTCTTGACCTCATGATTCACCCACCTCGGCCTCCCAAAGTGCTGGGATTACAGGTGTGAGCCACCGCACCTGGCTTCAAATGATTATTTTAATCTGAGGTAATCCTGAGTGACCTCGGTGGAGGACACATTTTTTCAGAGAGGATTTTTGCATATCAAACTATATAAGGGATTCCTACTAATTGATTAAAAAAACAGTGAAACAATCTAATGAAGAAATAGACAAAGGATATGAACAGATATGTCACAGAAATAAATACAAATGGCCAATTATCATGAAAAATGACTAACTTTACTTGTAATCAGGGAAATACAGCTAAAGAGATTATTTTACATTCATTGGATTGGCAAAAGATAAAAGCTTGATAACAACCAGCATTGGTGAAGGAATCTAAGGGAAATAAGAGCTTTCTGACATAAATGGTTGGAGCGTAAAACGGTATACAACCTTTTTTTTTCTGAGATGAAGTCTCGCTCTGTCAGCCAGGCTGGAGTGCAATGACCTAATCTTGCCTCACTACAACCTCCGCCTCCCAGGTTCAAGCAATTCTCCTGCCTCAGCCTCCCCAGTAGTTGGGACTACAGGTGTGCGCCACCACGCCTGGCTGATTTTTGTATTTTTAGTAGAGACAGGGTTTCACCATGTTGACCAACCACCATGTTGGTCTTGAACTCCTGACCTCGGGGGATCCACCCGCCTTGGCCTCCCAAAGTGCTGGGATTATAGATGTGAGCCACCGCTCCCAGCTGGTATACAGTCTTTTTTTTTTTTTTTTTTTTTTTGATATACAGCCTTTTAAGAGGGTAATTTGGCACTATACAATACAATTTTTACAATTCACATTTCCTTAACCCATTCAATTTCTAAGTATCCTAGAAAAACAGTATAGACATGCACAAAAACACAGGAATTCTCTCTCTCTTTTTTTTTTTTTTCTTGAGACAGGGTCTTGTTTTGTTGCCCAGGCTGCAGTGCAGAGGCATGATCACAGCTCACTGCAGTGTCAACCTCCTGGACGCAAATGATCCTCCTACATCAGCCTCCTGAGCAGGTGGAACCACAGGCACATGCCACCATGCCTGGCTATTTTTTTTTATTTTTTGTAGAGATGAGGTCTTGCTATGTTGCCCAGCCTGGTCTTGAACTCCTGGGCTCAAGTGATCTGCCCACCTCAGCCTTCCAAATTGCTGGGATTACAGGCATGAGCCACCGCACCCGGCCTGCCTCTGCCTCCTTGAACACTAATGATCCTGAGTTTTATCCGCAGTCCTCATCTCACTTGGTGGTCTCTACTCCAACGGTTGAACTAACACGTAAACACAGACGATTCCCATTTCTATATCCAGCCCAGATCACCCTCCGAAATTCCATGTCATTACCTACTGGATATTTCTACCTGTGTCACCCACGTCCAATCTCACATATCGAAAGATAAGGCCAGGCGAGGTGGCTCACGCTTGTAATCCCAGCACTTTGGGAGGCCAAGGCAGGCGGATTACCTGAGGTCAGGAGTTCAAGACTAGCCTAGCCAACATGGTGAAACCCCGTCTCTACCCAAAATACAAAAATTAACTGGGTGTGGTGGCACATACCTGTAATCCCAGCCACTCGGGAGGCTGAGGCACGAGAATCGCTTGAACCCAGGAGGCGGACGGAGGCTGCAGTGAGCCGAGATCACACACTGCACTCCAGCCTGGGCAACAGAGTGAGACTCTGTCTGAAAAAAAAAAAAGGTAAGACTAATTTGCTCTCATCTCCTGCTCTCTCACCATGATAGCTCCTGTCCTTACTCACTCTCACAAACATGCTTGTCTCCCTTCTCACATCCCGGTAACTAAGGATCCACCATGCATCTAACTGCTCATCAAGTCTGCAACCTGGAACACGTCTTGACTAAATACAAATTGGATCAGTGGCTCCCTGGGGTCTTCAGGATAAAAAAAGTTTAAATGACATCACATGGCTTAAATAACTTGGCCCTGATTTGGTCCTTCAATGCCAGCTTTTTATTAACTTACTCCCAGTACTCCAGCTGGTAGTACTGTCCACACGAGATGGAAAGCCATTTGGTCAAAACTAGATTGTTTGAAATAACAATTTAATTAACTCATTCATTAATCAATTAATTCAACATTTATTAAGCTTTATTATTTACCATGTACTGGATATTATGGCATTGAAGAAATAGTCACCAGGCCAGCAGCAGTGGCTCATGCCTGTAATCCCAGCACTTTGGGAGGCTGAGGCCGGCAGATCACTTGAGGGCAGGAGTTCGAGACCAGCGTGGCCAACATGGTGAAACCCCGTTTCTACTAAAAATACAAAAATTAGCCAGGCGTGGTGGCATGCACCTGTAATCCCTGCTACTTGGGAGGCTGAGGCAGAAGAATCACTTGAACCCTGGAGGTAGAGGTTTCAGTGAGCTGAGATTGTGCCACTGCACTCCAGCCTGGGAGACAGAGCAAGATTCTGTCTCAAAGAAAAAAAAAAAAAGGAAATAGTCATCAGTACTTTAGTTTAGTGGGGAGGACAGGTTTTAAATAAATAACTACATGAATAGTAAATAGAATTAAAAATTATGACAAATGCTATAAAGGAAAAGTATAAGATGGATTGAGACGCTAGTGATTTAGATTGTGGAGTGAAGAAAGGAAGGCCTCTTAGAGGAAGTGACTTAACTGGGGACTTGAAAGCACAAAATAGGGAAAAGCTGTTCATGTGCAAGGCCCTGAGAAGGGAGTCTCTCAGCCCCCAATTCACTTTTTTTTTTGAAACATTTTTCCTTTGTTGGCTCAATGTTACGCTTTGTCAATAGAGGGCACTTGGGGAACAATGCAGTGATAGTGGAAGGAAGGCACTTCCTTCATGGGTTCTGGTTCTCTTCTCATACTCAGCGTGGGAGCCAATGGATCAGTGTACAGAAGCCCTAGCAGCGCTCACCTCAGTGGTCCTCAGGACCCGCCCCAGCTGCCCCTCATGTGTCCCACCTGCAGCTGCCTCCAAGGCAGCTTTGGCTGCACCACCCCGCAACTGTCTCTAGAATCAACAGAAAAAATATACAGGACACTCCATTAAATTTGAATTTCAGCTAAACAATTTTTTTATTTTTTTATTTTTATTTTTAGTATAAGTGTGTCCCATGCAACATTTGGCATTGTATTTTTCTTTTTTTGAGACAGGGTCTCGCTCTGTTGCCCAGGCTGGAGTGCAGTGGCATGATCATGGCTCACTGCAGCCTCAACTCCCTGCGGTCAAATCATCCTGCTACCTCAGCCTCCCAAGTAGCTGGAACTACAGGTGCATGCCACCATGCCTGGCTAATTTATTTATTTTAATTTTTTATGTTGTAGAGACGGAGTCTCACTATGTTGCCCAGGTTGGTCTCTCAAACTCCTAGGTTCAAGCAATCCTACCACCTTGGCCTCCCAGAGCACTGAGATTATAGGTGTGAGCTACTACACCCAGGCAAACCAAATTCTAAAAGACCCTAATTAACTGATGAGTGATAGCCAGGAAGAGTCCAAAACATTACCTCCTAAGTATTTAATTTATGTTTGCAATGTAACTAAAGACTTTGCCTTAAATAGTAGTTAACCTACCTGTATTTGAAAATCTCTTCAAAGACCACTTATCTACTCTGGAATTCAGAAAGGTGCAAAATCCCTACTTTTTAACCCTTGTATTATTTGTATTGCAACAAATCAGGTGAAAAAGCACTGAAGCCATAGAAATCAGAACTTCTTTGGGTAATTTTCAAAGGCATCTTGAGATTAATGGAAGTACTCACTAAAGGGCACTTGACTACTTTTTGAGAAACCTATCTAAAGATGTTTCATCTTTTTCAAGTAGCAGTTTCCTGCAAGTATAGGAAGGAAAGTTGTGGACTACTCTGTTCCTTCCAAAGCAAAGTCCATTTCTTGAGCTGCCATCATCAGTACTAGAAGCTTCATCTGTTATGCAAAATTTATATGCCATTTATTTCTGTATTTTCATCTTTTGATCCCTTACCAAATTGTCTCATATAAAAAACAACTTGGCTGGGGGCAGTGGCTCACACCTATAATCCCAGCATGTTGGGAGGGTGAGGCAGGATTGCTTGAACCCAGGAGTTTGAAACCAGCTTGGGCCTTTTTTAGAGACCCTGTCTCGAAAAAAATAAAAAATAAAACAACAACAACAACAAAACTCAGACCAAAACTGAGCATAAGATAGAATGCACAAAATCAAATTTTCTTTTTTTCTCAACTTTTACTTTAGATTGGGGGAACATGTGCAGCTTTCTTACCTGGGTATATTGCACGATGCTGAGGTTTGGGGTATGAATGGTTCCATCACCCAGGTACTGAGCACAGTACCTAATGGTTAGTCTCTCAACCTTCCCCCCAGTAGTTCCCAGTTTCTATTGTTGCCATCATTATTTCCATGAGTACCCAATGTTTCACTCCCACTTATAAGTGAGAACATGTAGTGTTTGGTTTTCTGTTCCTACATTAATTCACTTCAGATAGTGACCTCCAGCTTCATCCATGTTGCTGCAAAGGACATGATTTCATTCTTTTTTATGGCTGCATAGTATTCCATGATATATATATGTAAGGAAAAAGGCTGCATGGCAGTCAAGAGTAGGCCAAGGTAAACATCCGGTGCAGCATGACACAGCAGGATTGGAGTGCGTGTGCACAATCCTGTGCATTATATAATCACAGTTATGTAAACCATGTTATAAGTGAGCTCATCACCTGGCTCTGAGGTGCAAAAATGTATCACTGACACTGTGAGAGGGGCACATAATAAAGCCCCTGCCTCCGGACCCCCAAGTGTTCTTTCAACTACCTGCCACCCGTCCACCAACTCCCCTCGGACTCCAGCTTGGGTTGGAACCGGACAATTGGCGTAGTTGGCAGGATTCTGAAGTGAAAGAGTCCTCAGCACCTGATGATCCCTGGTTGGCCATGTGGCCCCAACATGGGTTGTGGTACCTGGTGGCAGCTGTGCTGTTCAGATGGGCCCTGGTGGAAACATGGGCAGAGGTAGACAGGTCCCCCATGAGCATGGAGAAGGCCCTGAAGCACCTGGAAGCACACAGCACCGAGAAGGAGGGTGCCTTTGCCAGCAGAGTTGGATGGGCATTTTTGACTATGCTATGGAAAGTGCATGCCCAGTCCCTGTGGGATACAGCACAGGTAAGGAACCTCCAGGTGCTAGCTGAGTGCCTGGAGGCCCAAATACAAAGCTTGGAATGAGAATGGGTAACTGCCGTAAGTGCAGGCTTGAGCCTGCCTTCCTGGCCAGAGACTCCCATTCCATCTGATACCGAGGAGGAAGAACCCCTGCTGCAGGCTCACCCTGTGGTCTGCCAGAAAATAGAGCATGAACAGCCACTTGGGCCCCAAGGGTGGGCCCAGGGACCCCCTACCGTGGTGGAGCACACTTCATATAGTGCCTACACCCCCACTGAGTTGTGGGAGTTAGGTAAGTAGCGGAAGCCCCTACCTGCCTGGATGCTCTGCTTCTGGGACAAAGGAGCTGACAGCATTTCCGGTTCCACTGCTGAGATGGAAAAGCTGGCTTCTGTCACAGCTCACCTCTCCCTCCATCAGCGGTTGCAGGTGAGCAGGCAGTTGGCACAAGGGAAAGGTGACCATATCCTGATTGAATGGCTGATGGCAGCCATGTGGACAGGGTGGAACGATGCCAGAGAATTATCAAAAACTGTGAGTAAATGGCAATCATATGCAGAGCTGGTGGAGGTAATTCGGAAGATGGGTATGTGGCAGGCTATGTTTGATTTGAATACCCAAGGGCCAGATGATGAACGCTTTACCTCCCACATGAGGGACCTTGTGTTGGGCTCTGCATCTCCGAGTGGTTTTGGCTCTCTGGTCGTTGTCCTTCTCCATACATTGGGCATAAGGTGACTACCATACATAAGGTGATACTGCCATGGCAGCCCTTGGGGAAGCAGAAAGCCAGCAGTGGGAGCAGGGAGTCTGTGCTATAAAGAAGGGGAAGGTATCCCTCCCACAGGGAGCCACCCCACAGGACAAAAAGTGGCCCCAGCAGGTGACCCCCATGCAGATGTGAATTGATCTGATATTGGCTGGGGTTGCTTGAGAGAAAATTGACAGGCAATCCAATGAAGTGCTGTTAACTTTGTGGAAGCAATTGTCCCCGGAGCAGCAATTCCGGAAAATGCCCAAGACAGGGCAGGATGATGCTGCTCAACCCAGTCCTGCTGGACACTCCAGCTCAAGGATTACTTGCAGATGGGTGGGAGAATAAAGCCTTTTGTGTTTGATTAGGGAACTGGCCAAGGTGCCCGGCTTGGCAGGACACCAGAGATCAGAGGCCACATGTGGAATTGGCAATCCACTGGTACCCCACCAATGTACAGCAGGTGTTGGTGCTGGTAGGTACTGACGCAGATTATAGCCTCGTCTATGGGAAACGGGATAAGTTTTTAGGCAAGGCTGCATACATAGATGGTTATAGAGGCCAGTCAGTGAAAGTAAAACCTGTATCTTTGCACCTCGGCATTGGCTGCTTGGCTTCCCATTTATACACTGTGTATATCTCTCCCATACTGGAATACATTCTGGGGATGGATATTTTGCACGGTCTTAACTTACACACCACAGCCAGAGAATTCAGACTCCGCGTACATGTAGGAAAGCTGGTACTATGGGGACATATGCATCACCTGCCCAGGTTCTGCCACAACCCCGATGGGTTACCTCCGCTTGTCAATACCACTTGCCAGGAGGGCATACGGAGATAACTGAGACTATTAAGAAGCTAGAGGATGGCCGGGCTCGGTGGCTCATGCCTGTAATCCCAGCACTTTGGGAGGCCAAGGCAGGCGGATCACGAGGTCAGGAGATTAAGACCATCCTGGCTAACACGGTGAAACCCCGTCTCTACTAAAAATACAAAAAATTAGCCAGGTGTGGTGGCACGCGCCGCAGTCCCAGCTACTCGGGAGGCTGAGGCAGGTGAATGGCGTGAACCTAGGAGGCAGAGCATGCAGTGAGCCAAGATCGCGCTACTGCACTCCAGCCTGGGCAACAGAGCGAGACTCTGTCTCAAAAAAAAAAAAAAAAAAAAAGGTAGAGGAGGTGCAGATAGTGCATGGCACCCACAGCCCCTACAATTCTCTGGTATGGCCAGTCAAAAGGCCTGTTGGGACTTTGTAGATGACAGTGGACTATCAAGAACTAAATAAAGTAACAGCCCCTTTACATGCAGCAGTCCCGTCTATCACGGATTTGATGGACCACCTGACGATGGAAGTGGGACAGTACCATTACGCAGTGGATTTGGCTAATGCATTCTTTTCAGATGATATCGCTCCAGAGAGCCAGGAACAGTTTGGCTTCACATGGGAAGGGCAACAATGGACTTTCACAGTGTTGCCACAGGGCTACGTGCATAGTCCCACCATATGTCATGGTCTCGTTGCTACGGATTTAGCCGCCTGGAAATTTCCAAAGGGGATCCGCCTATTCCATTACATTGATGATACTATGTTAACCTCTGATTCTCCTGCAGATTTAGAAGCTGTGGTGCCCCTCTTGCAACAACATTTGGCAGCATGAGGTTGGGCTGTCAATGAATCCAAGGTCCAAGGGCCTGGGTTGTCTGCCAAATTCTTGGGAGTTATCTGGTCGGGTAAGACAAAAGTCATACCAGAGGCCATCGTAGACAAAATTCAGACATATCCCAGCCCACCATGGTGAGGCAGCTGCAGACCTTTGTGGGCCTGCTGGGGTATTGGCGGGCGTTCATGCCCCATTTGGCTCAAATGACAAAACCGTTGTACTAGTTGACAAAAAAGGGGGCTACCTGGGATTGGGATGATAAAGCTAAGACAGCCTTTCTGGCAGCCATGTGGGCTATTCAATAAGCACAGGCCCTACAAGTGATTGACTAGGGGCACCATTTAAACTCTTTCTGCCTTGGCCTCCTAAAGCGTGGGAGTTATAGGCCTGAGCCACTGCGCCTGGCTTGAGAATCTAAGGCTAATATTAATTTCAATCCTTTTCCATTTGGTAACTTTATTTTTACTTATTTATTTTTTTTGAGATGGAGTCTCACTCCATTGCCCAGGCTGGAGTGCAGTGGCGAGATCTCTGCTCACTGTAAGCTCCGCCTCCCGGGTTCACACCATTCTCCTGCCTCAGCCTCCCGAGTAGCTGGGACTACAGGCGTCAGCCACCATGCCCGGCTAATTTTTTGTATTTTTAGTAGAGACGGGGTTTCACCATGTTGGCGAGGATAGTCTCGATCTCCTGACCTCGTGATCCACCCGCCTCGGCCTCCCAAAGTGCTGGGATTACAGGTGTGAGCCACCGCACCCGGCCTCCATTTGGTAACTTTTAGAATATTGTCTGGTGTCGGCCAGGCACGGTGGCTCACGCCTGTAATCCCAGCACTTTGGGAGGCCGAGGCGGGTGGATCACGAGGTCAGGAGATCCAGACCATCCTGGCTAACACGGTGAAATCCCGTCTCTATGAAAAATACAAAAAATTAGCCAGGTGTGGTGGCCGGTGCCTGTAGTCCCAGCTACTGGGGAGGCTGAGGAGGAGAATGGCATGAACCCGGGGTGCGGAGCTTGCAGTGAGCCGAGATCGCGCCACTGCATTCCAGCCTGGGGGAGACAGCAACACTCTGCCTCAAAAAAATAAATAAATAAATAAATAAAATAAATAAATAAAAATAAATAAAATAAAATAAAATAAATTCTAGGCCGGAAATGGTGACTCATGACTGTAATCCAGGCCCTTGGGGAGGCTGAGGCAGGCGAATCACCTGAGGTCAAGAGTTCGAGACCAGCCTGGCCAATATGGTGAAAACCGGTCTCTATGAAAAATACAAAAATTAGCTCGGCGTGGTGGCAGGCCTATAACCCCCATACTTTAGGAGGCCAAGGCAGGAAGAGTTTAAATGGCTCCCCTAGTCAATCACTTGTAGGGCCTGTGCTTATTGAATAGCCCACATGGCTGCCAGAAAGGCTGCCTTAGCTTTATCATCCCAATCCCAGGTAGCCCCCTTTTTTGTCAACCAGTACAACGGTTTTGTCATTTTAGCCAAATGGGGCACGAATGCCTCCCAATACCAATACTACAGCTGTAGTCCCAACTACTCAGGAGGCTGGGGCAGGAGAATCGCTTGAACCCAGGAGGTGGAGGTTACAGTGAACCGAGATCGCGCCACTGCACTTCAGCCTGGGCAACAGAGCAAGAGCAAGACTCTCTCTCAAAAAAATACAGTACATTCTACCCGCTCTATTTTCTCAGTTCTTTTCCTGGGATTCCTGTTAGTTGGTTATTAAACCTCCTGTATTGAGCCAACTTAATTTTTTCCCTTCACTTTTGATTTCTGTTCTAAAACTGTTTCTTGTCTTTTAATATTCTCACTGATTTCATTCATATTTTAAATTTCTTTTTCTGGTATTTTACTACTATCCTGCTAATTGTTTTTTGTTTGTTTTTTGAGACAGGGTCTTGCTCTATCACCCAGGCTGGAGCACGGTAGCACGATCTTAGCTCACTGCAACCTCCGCCTCCTGGGTTCAAGCGATTCTCATGCCTCAGCCTCCTGAATAGTTGGGATTACAGGCACGTGCCACCACACCTGGCTAACTTTTGTATTTTTAGTAGAGACAGGATTTCCCCATGTTGGTCAGGCTGGTCTTGGACTCCTGGCTTCAAGTGGGTGATCCACCCGCCTCAGCCTTCCAAAGTGCTGAGATTACAGGAGTGAGCCACAGTGCCCTGCCATATTTTATTTATTTATTTATTTATTTATTTATTTATTTATTTATTTATTTTTGAGACAGAGTCTCACTCTGTTGCCCAGGCTTGAATGCAATGGGATGATCTCTGCTCTCGGCACCCTCAGCATCCTGAGTTAAAGTGATTCTTGTGTAGCTGGGATTACAGGAATGTGCCACCATGCCCAGATAATTTTTGTATTTTTAGTAGAGACAGAGTTTTGCCATGTTGACCAGGTTGGTCTCGATTTTCTGACCTCAGGTGATCTACCTGCCTCGCTGTCCCAAAATGCTGGGATTACAGGTTTGAGCCACCGCACCCAGGCCCTAATTTCATTTTTTGTAGGCATGAGGTCTTGCTATGTTGCCCAGGCTGGTTTCAAACTCCTGGGCTCAAGCAATCCTCCCACCTTGGCCTCCCAAATTGCTGGGATTACAGGCCTGAGTCACTGTGTCTGGCTTCCTAATTTCTTTTTGTTTGTTGGTTTGTTTTTTGAGACAGTCTCGCTTTGCCCAGGCTGGAGTGCAGTGGTGCCATCTTGGCTCACTACAACCACTGCCTCCTAGGTTCAAGCGATTCTCCTGCCTCAGCCTCTTGAGTAGCTGGGATTACAGGCTTGTGCCACCACGCCCAGTGAATTTTGTGTTTTGTTTGTTGGAGACAGAGTTTCGCTCGTTACCCAGGCTGGAGTGCAGTGGTGCGATCTTGGCTCCCTGCAACATCTGCCTCCCAGGTTCAAGTGATTCTCCTGCCTCAGCCTCCTGAGTAGTTGGGATTACAGACATGCACCACCATACTTGGCTAATTTTTTTTTTTTTTTGAGACAGAGTCTCGCTCTGTTGCCCAGGCTGGAGTGCAGTGGCGCTATCTTGGCTCATTGCAACCTCTGTCTCCCAGGTTCAAGCAATTCTCCCACCTCAGCCGCCTGAGTAGCTGGGATTTTTTGTATTTTTAGTAGAGATGGGGTCTCACCATGTTGGGCAGGCTGGTCTCGAACTCCTGACCTCAGGTGACCCACCCGCCTCGGCCTCCCAAAGTGCTAGGATTACAGGCGTGAGCCACTGTGCCCTGCCTAGTTTTGTATTTTTAGTAGAGACAGGGTTTCACCATGTTGGCCAGGTTGGTCTTGAACTCCCGACCTCAGGTGATCCGCTTGCCTCGGCCTCCCAAAGTGCTGGGATTACAGGCGTGAGCCACCGAGCCTGGCCATCATTTCTTGAATACAACATCTTCTTTTATCTGGGGACATTCCAGCTCCTGGAAATTTTCTGATTGAGAGTTGCTTTTTGTTTAGAGCCACCTTTCACAATCAAAGTTTTCCTCAAATTTCTAGTGCTATTTTCCCATCCCTATGTAAAAGTGAAGCACTAAAAACCTGTCTGGAAGATTTGTGCACATGGGCAGGCCTTATTGACTGGCTGTAGAGGGAATGGTGGCCAGTTGGCGTTTTCGGTGGGTGCTCTTAAATGTCAGTAACTGTTGTCTCTCAAGAGTCACTTAGTTTTACAACAGAAGGATCCTCCAACATCCTGCCTGGTGGGCATGTCTGGCTGTTGGCATTCTAGAGCTGAACAAGGATAAATAGCTAAGGATCTCATTTATCCAGTATACAAAATTGTGCTTAATCTCTGTTTTCTGAACAGCATCACCTAGTAAAGTTTGCTTTTTCCTTTTTAAAGTTGAATTTACTATCTCAGTAACTTCACCCTCCAACTTTAGGAGCCACAGTGTAATTAATTACTGGCAATCTTGGGAATATCTTATCTCTGAGGCTAGTGCTGCAAACAGCCATTTGAGTGAGCAGAAATTTCAAATAACTGTAAGACACTCAAGAAATGCTACCATTGGCTGGGCGCAGTGGCTCACTCCTGTAATCCCAGCACTTTAGGAGGCTGAGGCAGGTGGATCATCTGAGGTCAGGAGTTTCAGACCAGCCTGTTCAACATGGCAAAACCCTATCTCTACTAAAAATACAAAAATTCAGCTGGGTAAGGTGGCACATGCCTGTAGTCCTAGCTACTCGGGAGGCTGAGGCAGGAGAATCACTTGAACCCAGGAGGCAGAGGCTGCAGTGAGCTGAGAGTGTGCCACCGCACTCCAGCCTGGGCAACAGAGAGACTTCGTCTCAAAAAAAAAACAAACAACAAAAAAAGGGTTTTTATACACGAACAATAAAGTGAATTAAGCCTGTTTTTTTTTTTTTTTTAAAAGGCTGGTCGTGGTGGCTCACACCTGTAATCCCAGCACTTTGGGAGGTCAAGACAAGTGGATCACCTGAGATCAGGAGTTCAAGACCAGCCTGGCCAATATTGTGAGACCCCGTCTGTACTGCAAACACAAAAGTTAGCCAGGCATGGTGGCAGGAGCCTGCAATCCCAGCTACTCAGGAGGCTGAGGCAAGAGAATGGCTTGAACCCAGGAGGGGGAGGTTGCAGTGAGCCGAGATCACGCCATTGCATTCCAGCCTGGGGGACAATAGTGAGACATGATCTCAAAAAAAAAAAAGGTTTACAAAAACCTGCTACCATTGACACCTGTTGTTTTCCTGTTTGGTTAATACATATGAATACATATAATACATATGAATTTCCTGTTTGGTTAATTCATATGAATATGAATTACGGTCTTCAAATGAAGGTACAAAAACCTATTCAATTGAGACACACTCACACATTTTATTAAGGCTCTTAAATTGAAACTCATCATTTTGGATGTACATTCAAATTCTAAACACAACAGTCAAAATGCAGTGACTGTAATGAAATGTAATAACCTCCTATAAAGAAACGATTGGGGACTATCATTTTTGTGATTTAATAACAGAGAAAATCCAGGAAGAATGAATTGAGTTCCTTCTAGGAGTTGTTTATCCCTGCTCATGCTTAAGATTGATGATTTCGTGAAATAACATTATTTAAGAGAGAAAAAAACTGATTTTTTTTAAAGAAATCATCACTCTCATTTGAAAGGTTTGCTTTCTTATTTCCTGTAAGTACATTTTGTTTTTCTAATTCAACTGTAACCTCAGGACCACTGTACAGCACTTAGTAAACCTGTCTTTGTACATGCAATCTAGTTCTTACCAACTGCCTTCTCAAATGAAATGGAACTATAACACACAAATAAAAGGAAGATGTACAAGCACAGGGACAAAACAGGAGGAAAATAAAGACTAGAATGTGAATCTCATTTTCAACAAGTATCAGCAAGGAAAATGAGACCCTGGTTTCATAATTAATTAAATCTGCAGAATGCCAATTCCATTTGGTGTTAAACAGTAACCCAATATAAACCACTGATTCTGGAATAAGATTAAAAAAAAAATACCTGAGTGAATATAACAATATGGATAGACCAAAAAGAAAAAAAAATCTCACACACAATAATCACTGCAAGAAGATCCCACAGGTTATAGAAAACATAAAGGAACTTTAATATCCAAACATTCAGGGTAAAGAATACTGGATTAATCACCCATTAAGTGTAAATCACTTCAGGTTCTTTACAGTACCAGAAAGTAAAATCTAAATTTTGCATATTGCAGAGAATGAAACCATTTTAAAAACTTTAATTTCCTTACCTGATACTAATACCAGTATGATTTTTAGACTGAAAAACTAAGAGTAAGAATTAAACCAAAGATAGAGGTGTTCCTGAAATGTGAATTTGTTCAGTAGTAACCTTTTCATCATGAGTACTGATACCACTTTCTTCTCAAAAAGTAGTCAATGTACATTTTAAGATTTGTGCAATAAGCCAATATGCTGGATAATAAAAACTGTTATTACTGGAGATAGTCAAAATGAAAGAAAACTATTTAAATTATTTATGCCCAAATAATTTACCCTGCAGTCCATGAGATGCACAGGAAATAATTGTTTTTAATAAGAGAACAATGAGGGTCCTAAAGTAGAAACATAAGCCAGAAGAAATCTAAAAATAGCTTCCTGATATTTTATTTTAAAATATTTCATTTAAGCTGCTTTTGGTTGCATGCCCTGATCTGTAGAAGTTAACAAGGAAATAAAATTTCCAAGTATTTAAAAAATTTACTCATCTTCCATAAAGCGACTTTTAATGTATCAACACTTAAAAATACACAGTGACTTAATGAAATATCAGCACAACTGCATAGAATTGAGCTCCAGAGAATTATACACTCGAGCTGTCTTTCCTGGGCTCTGGTTTACAAGGGTATTGGCTTAGAGACCAGCTTGGAGTCATTTGCCCCTACCCGGGAAATGCAGGCCAGGAAACTTAAGATTTTGCAGGCCTTTTCTGTTTCTAGGTAAAATGCAGGGAGCTCCCTGAAGGTCTTGAAAACCATTAACCATTCAAATATGTATACTGGGACCTTTCCTCTTGAGTCAAGGAAGAAGGAGGTTTGTGATCTTCACTGAAAACAAAGTGAAACTTCCCACACAAGTCTTCTAAGAGACTCTGAAAATTTCATACTAGAAATTTCAAAACTAGAACAATGCCATCAAAGATTAAACCTCTTAATGCTTGGAGCCACCCCAAAATAATAAAATCGGGAACTCCAGGAAAACAGGTACCAAAAGAATCAAAATAATGATTGCACTGAGGATTCTCTTATTTGAAGGCTGTTTAAAGAGGTAGGATTTTAAGGTTTTTTTTTTGTTTATCTTTTGGCCTCTGAACATTTAAAAGATGCTTTGCCCAGCTGGTCCTTCAGGCAAAATTTGGAGGTCACAATGAACTCCAAGCCTGACACAAAGATATTCTACAGTTTCACAGCTATCATTTGTACATATTAAGTTGATTCACTCTTTTTGAGCAAATCTACCTAGAAAACGGCAAATTAATATATTCCTTTACATACAACTTTGTGTCTCAAAATTCTTGAAAAACAAGAGCAGATGACTTTGTATTCAAAGACTACCAAAGTATGTATTTGATTTTCACATGCAAACAACTTAAAACCTTATAAATCTCATGTCAACTCTGCATGATGCCTTGAAGGAAATGACATACAAAGTTTGCTAACTGTGCAAAATATTAAATTGCTAAAACATTTTACATAATGAAATAATACATGTAAATGTTGAAGTTGACACATGAAATTAACATGGCATAAGAACTTATCACATTTCAGATATTTTCTTTAGTAACAAGTTTTTGTTTTTATAGTTCCTGGTACACAGCAAAGTTTATCACGAAAGATAAAAATCCTTTTAAACAAATCCAACAGGAAATTCTTGAGGCACCTTCTCATATAAAACACAAGATGAATGCAATTATCAATCCATCTGAGAAAAGTTTTCAATCTAAATGAACATCATTTTTTCCATTTAAGTATATTTTACAGAACTTTAATAAGGCAAGACAAATTTGTGAAAAAAGATGTAGATACAAAAATGATGTAAACTAATAATTTATATTAAAAAACCCCAAAGGGAAAACAGTGGAGATGGGACAGCTCAAACAATGCCTTTTTTAAACCTAAAACAGAATTGTGCACAAGCTGAAGATGACAAAGAACTTCTAGACTCTGCACAGTTTTGGTTTTTTTTTTTAACATCTTTATATTACATGTTTTAAATCATATCAGGAATGCAAACTAGAACTGCACACTACTTCAGTGGAAAAAAGTTCAACATTGTGCAATTTTCTGCCTCTTAATAGTTAAAAAGTGGCAGCAATCCCTGCATTTGTGTTTGAAACAAGGATCTGAGAAACTTTATCAAAAAAGGTAATGAAGGCAAAAATTGGCAGACATCCAGCATCTTGTTTCTTTTTAAAACAATGTGGATGATAAGTAATTTCATGATTAAAAATGAATCTTTTAAATAAATACATTGTATCTGACATTTGCACTGACTGATTTGATAAATCTTTAAGTAAACAACGGCTTTACTACACTCCCTGTAGCCTCAAGCCACTGGCTTTAGATTCTGGAGTCCTTTTTCACTGGGTTTCATACCCTGCCACTCGATACCCAGAAGGCTGATTGGGCAACATGCTGCCATTTTGCCCTTGAGGCGGTTGCACTCCATAATTTGGTCCCATCCATGGTGCAGAAGACTGTGTCTGACTGGTGGAGAATGTGAAAGAAGCAGAGGGGAGAGGAAATCCACTGATTAAAATAAAGTATTGGCAAGAACAAACAACAAGAACAAATATGGGAAATGGGAAACATACTTTTTCTTAATCCCAAATAGAATAATTTATGCTAGGGAAAATGAAATCTTTTACTAAAGTTTTTTTCTCTTAAAAACAAGCATCCCTGTACGTTTAATTTGGACAGTTTAATTTTGTTAGAAATTAAAGCTAAGAAAATACCCTGAACTTATCAACATTCATCTCCTTTGAATATAGAAAACCCTAACCCCATTCTTGGAAAAGAAAGCTATCCATCTCATCTCTATATCTTGGTTGAACATATTTGCTGAGGAAACCACTACCTGAAAGAGTCAGGTAGGTTCCCTATAACGAAAAAAGAACATTATACTACTCAAAGAAGAAATCAAAACAATTATTAGCATATGAAAGCTCATAAAAATTCATAACATTACAAGATTTTCTTTTCTTTTCTTTTTTTTTTTTTTGAGACAGGTTTTCATTGTGTCACCCAGGCTGGAGTACAGTGGTATGATCTCAGCTCACTGCAACCTACGTCTCCCCAGGCTCAAGCGATTCTCCTACCTCAGTCTCCTGAACATCTGGGATTATAGGCACGCAACCACCATGACTGGCTAATTTTTTTTGTACCTTTTGTAGAGATGAGATTTCGCCATGTTGCCCAGGCTGATCTTAAACTCCTGGACTCAAGTGATCCGCCTGCCTTGGCCTTCCAAAGTGCTAGGATTATAGGCATGAGCCACCATGCCCGACCACAAAATCCTTTTTTTTTTTGAGACAGAGTCTTGCTCTGTTGCCCAGGCTGGAGTGCAGTGGTGTAGTCTCAGCTCACTGCAACCTCCGCCTCCCAGGTTCAAGTGATTCTCCTGCCTCAGCCTCCCAAATAGCTGGAACTACTGGTGTGCACCACTACACCTGGCTAATTTTTGTATTTTTAGCAGAGGTGGGGTTTCGCCATGTTGGCCAGGCTGGTCGCAAACTCCTGGCCTCAAGTGATCCACCCACTTCAGCCTCCCAAAATGCTGGGATTACAGGCAGGAACCACCACGCCCAGCCCACTAAACTCCTTTTTAACCTCTCAAGTATTTTTATTTCCAGTGTGTTTTTCAGAAATGTAAGTAAAACAGTGTAATTCAGGGTGTATAAGGAAGCTTGCAATATAACAATGCACATTGAAAAAAACCTTTGTACAGAAAAAAGCATAATGAATACAACAACTAGCATCAAACTCAGTGTATATAAGAATGGCTCAGTGACCATTAGTCATGTGAAAAGCTTAACAACTATTAAGCTCTTATTTTCTTACTAAAAAACAATTTTAAATTCTTTCAAGGCTATAGTTACGCTTTACATAAGAGGCCCTATTATCCACTAATTCTTAAAATTTCTTCCTACTTAAAATTTCTTTAGACATTTTCAAAGGTTAGTAAAGGAAGAGATAAGATATGCTTACTTAAATCCTTGCTGGTTCCATGCCTGGCCATACATTCCATATGCAGGAACTTGCCAACCATTAGGCATATACTGGCCAATTTGTTGTGCATTTCCATACCACTGGCCCCACTGGCCATAAGGTTGGGGATATCCAATTTGATTCTGCTATTAAATAAAATTTAGTATTACTTGAAGTTAACTATATATATACAATCCTAATATGCTGATACCACAAATTCTTAGCCAAAACACACAGGGCCATCATTACAATTAAAATGACAGGATAAACAAGAGTTGACTGCTAAAAACAAAACAAAACAAAACAAGTGAGGTTATACTGCTGTAACTCTATGTGATACTCTGAATGGCATAGTTTTTGGAAGGCATCAGTTGATACCCTAGTAATAAATGTTAAACTTAGTAGAATGTTTAAGTGTTTGGTATACTATCTACGTGATTGTTTCCTTTAGATAGGGAAGATGTGATTAGTTATTTCTATATTCAGCTTACTTAAGACACTTATATAGTTTAGGATTTGCTTACTCCCATCTCTGTGCTCCATTTACAGTTTCCTCATAGAAATCTTTGTGGAATCAAGTTTGAACCACTAAAGCTGCCTGGAAAAAAAAAGGCAGCAAAATCTGGAAGAAAAATGCCAAGGCCATAACTATATTTACAGCTTTATTTTTGTTTCAGTTGAGTCAAGCATGCTTGTGAGTTCTCCAAATGGTATGTGAATAAATCTACCAAGTATTAAAAAAAGATGTAATACCCTTTTAGGTTTCTCGGAGCATTTTAAAATCCACTGTGTGAGCATGAGTCAATTGAGGCGGTCACATTCATCATGTCACCACTGCAATCCATGAAACACCATTCTGGAACTACAATACATGTAGGAAGAGCCCTTATATACTATCATTTTAGCTAGAAACTTATTAACAAGGATTATCAACAATCTTCACCTTAAAATAACATTATTAGCCCAACAATTACTTCTCAAAGTTAAGAACCCTCTCACCTGTTGCACGGGATTTATCATATCAAGAGTTTCTTTGCCCCAATAGCATTTCACAACATGACCTTCAATGGTAGTACCATTAACAGAAACAATTGCATGTGCTGCACTTTCATGGGAATTGAACCTATTGAAAACAATATTAAGAATCACCAATACAAATTCTTTTAAATATTTATGAATAAAACCTATTTTTAAAAATCAAGGTGAGTCTGAGGTAAAACAGTTTGCGTAACATGGCATATTTTCTTTGCTATTTTTTTCAAAGATCTTGTAGTTCTGGGGAAACTTGTGTTAACAGAGAATGTGTGTTTCACTGGCCTTGTGTTAGGGAGGGAGCTATAAAATCACAGAGGCAAATACGCTAGATGCTAGAGAAATTTCAGTTTTTTTTTTTTTGAGACGGTGTCTGGCTCTGTTGCCCATGCTGGAGTGCAGTGATTGTGATCTTGGCTTACTGCAACCTCCACCTCCTGGGTTCAAGTGATTCTCCTGCCTCAGCCTCCCGAGTAGCTGTGATTACAGGCATGTGCCGCCATGCAGGCTAATTTTTATATTTTTGTATTTTTAGTAGAGACGGGGTTTCACTATGTTGACCAGGCTGGTCTCAAACTCATGACGGTGATCCACCCGTCTCGGCCTCCCAAAGTGCTGGGAATACAGGCGTGAGCCACCGCACCCGGCCAAAATTTCAACTTCTTTATAACCAAGGTAAATTTTTAAGAAAATGAGGTAAATGTTCAAAAAATATTTTGGAGGAAAACGTTTTTTATTTTTATTTTCTGGTTTTCCAGTTACATTACCAAGAAAAAAGTTTTTTTAAAAAACCATCCCTACCGAACAAATGAATATCCTTTATCTGGAAAGACTCGAATTTCCATTATTTGTCCAAATGGTGAAAAAGTCTGACGCATTAGTTGTTCTGTTAGACAAAAAACCAAAACAAACAAATCACACTAAGTTATATAAAAATCCTACAAATATTAAGCTTTGCACTTTAAAAATTAATGCCACACAGGGAAGGCTCCCATACCTGTTAGCCCAGAAGTAACACCTCCACAGTATACAGTACAGTTGCTTGGACTAGACTGATTGACAACCTCATCATATGACAGCTGTTTGGTATTTGCTGGTGAGAGAAAAGGTTTATGTCTTTAATTCATCAAATAAAATGTGCAGAAAGACAAAAGTAGCATTCACTACACTACTGTAAAGGTAACATTAACCTTGATCAAAAGGCTTATATTACACATATTATACTTCAGTTCAGAATTAAACCTCCCCCACGAATGTCTAAAAAATTACCCAGTATTTTCTATTTAATAGGAGACTTGACATTAGAAATAATATTATTTATAATTACAAAAATGAAAACTAAGTACATTTTTGAATAGTAGTCTTGATTTGCTTCTCATCTATTTCTGCAATAAGTCTCCGGGAACAGCTCTAACATTTAAAATCTAGCGTATTTTTCTCCAAAATTCCACATTTCCTTTTCTTCTCCAATACACCTACACTCATATGTACTCTTTGGAGCGGGAGGCTTTCGGGTTGCCCAGTTAGTTCTGATTTGTCTTCCACCAAGCCACTGGCCACCCATCTGTTGAATGGCGTTTTCAGCATCCTGTTCCGTACAACATTAGAAACAATAAAGAAGTCACTATTAGTTGATGTTAAACAACTCTTGGCAGTAGAGAAAACTTGGTGCTTTTCACAAATGTTTAAGTGAAAATGCTCTATGAAATACACAACATATGATAGCTTTCCTAAAATGCAATGGTGCTTTTTATATTTTTAAATTTTTTATTTTATTTATTTTTTCAGATAGAGTCTCATTCTGTCACCCAGGATGGAGTGCAGTGGTGTGATATTGGGTCACTGCAACCTCTGCCAACTGGGTTCAAGCGATTCTCCTGCCTCAGCCTCCTGAGTAGCTGGGATTACAGGCATCCGCCACCATGCCTGGCTAATTTTTGTATTTGTAGTAGAGATGGGGTTTCGCCATATTGGCCAGGCTGGTCTCGAACTTCTTTTTTTTTTTTTAAGTCCCGCTCTGTGGCCCAGGCTGGAGTGCAGTGGCGTGATCTCGGCTCACTGCAAGCTCTGCCTCCCAGGTTCATGCCATTCTCCTGCCTCGGCCTCCCAAGTAGCTGGGACTACAGGCACCTGCCACCACGCCTGGCTCATTTTTTGTATTTTCAGTAGAGACAGGGTTTCGCCATGTTAGCCAGGATGGTCTCAATCTCCTGACCTCGTGATCCTCCCAACTCGGCCTCTCAAAGTGCTGGGATTACAGGCGTGAGCCACTGTGCCCGGCCCTGGTCTCAAACTTCTGACCTCAAGTGATCTGTCCACCTCAGCTTCCCAAAGTGCTACGATTACAGGCATGAGCTACCATGCTCAACCCAATGGTGCTTTTGTATTGTTTTTCTCTTATTTGAATATTAAATTTTGGGAACATTAATCATCTGAAAAGGTCCTGAGCCCAACAGCCCTAATGAGGTAGATATCATAAAGTTCATGCAACTCAGACTACTATAGAAGAAAATCTTACTTTAAACAATCTAACAAGCTTGTTAACAATATTTGGTTTCTCATTCATCCAACAAATAAATATTGAACAGTTATGTTCCAGGCATGCGGTTAAGAGCTAGGGACACACTGGTAAACAAGCATACATGGTCTCTTACATTCTTTTGTGGGGAACAAATAAAGCAATTACAAATTGTGGTAAGACCTATGACAGAAACAAAAGGCTGAGATAGAGAATATGGGCACAAGGATCTACCACAGACAGGATGAATAAGAAAGGTCTCTCTGAAATGACATTTAAACTAAGCCTGACAGCAATAGGAGATAGCCAAGTCAAAACAATGAGGAAGAAAGCCCCAGGGGAGAGAAAAGTATTGCAA
This sequence comes from Pan paniscus, assembly GCF_029289425.2. NCBI lineage: Eukaryota > Metazoa > Chordata > Mammalia > Primates > Hominidae > Pan > Pan paniscus. The sequence goes on along the minus strand of NC_073261.2, from coordinate 56,179,325 downwards.
AGTGTGTTAAGGCACAAAAGTTTGGTATGCATCTGAAAGCAGCATGTGAAAGACTAGTTTCAGTGGAATCCAGCGAGCAAAAAGAATGTCAGAGAATGAAACTGAAAGATTTTAAGCAAGGAATCATCATGACCTGTGTTTTAAGAAGGCCATTCTTTTTTTCGAGATGGAGTCTTGCTCTGTCTCCCAGGCTGGAGTGCAGTGGCGCGTTCTTGGCTCACTGCAAGCTCCGCCTCCTGGGTTCCCACCATTCTCCTGTACAGGTGCCAGCCACCAAGCCCGGCTAATTTTTTTTGTATTTTTTAGTAGAGACAGGGTTTCACCATGTTAGACAGGATGGTCTCCATCTCCTGACCTCGTGATCCGCCTGCCTCGGCTTCCCAAAGTGCTGGGATTACAGGCGTGAGCCACCGCACCCGGCAAGAAGGCCATTCTTAGTGCTAAGAGGAGAATGGCTTAGGATAATGGGTAGTAAGGGGATAAAGATACTTTATGAAACTTGTGCAATATTCTAGATTTTTAAAAAGTGTTGGTGGCCAGGAGCATTGTAGTAGCAGTGAATGTAACTTAAACTCAAGGCCAAAATAATGGGGGCTGGAGGGGACACCACAAGCAAAAGGAGAGAAAAGATAACTCTTAGGTTCCTCTAGAGAAATTGGAAAGACAGCATTTATTGAAATGCGGAGAAAGACCAGGAAAGAAAAGGGGAACAGGTCTAAGGAAGAAACAAAAAGCTCCATTAAGAAAAAACTTTGAGATGCCTGTGAGACATATAAATGAAGACCATTTGTTAATAAATGTGGAACACAGAGAAGTAGACTGAAGATACAAAATTCATGCAGACTAGAGAAAGAGCCTAGGACAGAGCCCTGAAAAACAGCAAAACTTGAAAAATGGGTAAAGGAATAATCACTAGCTAAGGTGACTAGGGAGGAGTAGCCAGTGATGAAGGAAGAAAGCCACAAAAGTGTATGGTCCAGGGAGCCAAGAAAACAGAGGTTAAGAGGTGACCTTGAAAATAGAGTAGCATTGGTACAAAGTGAGAGTAAAACCAGCTTAGAGTAGACTAAAAAGTAAATGGAGTGTAACTTTTGTGTGCACACATCAAAGGTAAGCTTAATCTACTACTGAAGGAACAGGCAAATTCAAGGCCTTTCTTGAAATATGAAAATGAAATGCTTAAAAAAAAAAATTAAATAGGGTCTTATTCTGTCATCCAGGCATGATCATAGCTTACTGTAGCCTTGAACTCCTTGGGCTCAAGTGATACTCCCACCTCAGCCTCCTAGTAGCTAGGACTATAAGCATGCACCAACAAGGTTGGCTGTTTTTTTTATTATTTTTATTTTTTTACTATGGTAGGAACAGCCTTTACTGGTTGCAACAGGCAATGGGAGGGATTTGGGGACCACAGACTAGGTCGCCAGGCTTTTTTTTTTTTTTTCTTAATGGAGACAGGGTCTTGCTGTTGCCCAGGCTGGTCTCTAACTCCTGGGCTCAAGCAGTCCTCCTCCTGCCTTGGCCTCCCAAAGTTCTGTTATTACAGGAATGAGCCACTGTGCCTGGCAGGAAATGCACATTCTTAAAAAGAAACAAATATTATCACCCCAACCAGTCCGAACTCCATGAGATGCTTAACTAATGTTATGTGTTGAATTGTGTCCCTCAAAACGATATGAAGTCCTATACCCTGGTATCTGTGAGATATGGCCTTATTTGGAAACAGGGTCTTTGCAGAAGTAATTAAGATGAGGTTATACTGGATTAAGGTGGGCCCCAAATCCAATGACTCAAGTCCTTATAAGAAGTAAAGATCAGACTGGGCACGGTGGCTCACACCTATAATCCCAGCACTTGGGAGGCTGAGGCAGGTGGATCACTTGAGCCCAGGAGTTCGAGACCAGCCTGGACAACCTGACAAAATCCTGTCTCTACAAAAAATAGAAAAATTAGCTGGGCATGGTGTTGCAACACCTGTAGTCCCAGCTACTTAGGAGGTTGTGATGGAAAGATCACCTAAGCCTGGGAGGTCAAGGCTGCAGTGAGTTGTGATTGTGCCACCACACTCCAGCCTGGGTGACAGAGTGAGGCCCTGTCTCGAAAAAAAAAGATGATGATTATATGGATACACAAAGAGAGAAGATGGTCATGTGAAGATGAAGGCAGAGATTGGAGTTATACAGCTACAAGCCAATGAATGCCAAGAATTACCAGCAACCACCAGAAGCTTGGAAGAAGCAACAAAGGATTCTTCTACAGAGCCTTCAAAAGAGCATGGACATGCTGACACCTTGATTGTGAATTTCACGCCTCCAAAACATTGAGAAAATAAATTTTTGTTGCTCTAAGCCATCCAGTTTATGATACTTTGATACAGCTCCTCAGGAAAAAAATAAAACTACTCACTCAAAAAAGTGGAAAAAAAAAAACAGAGATGTATCTATGTTGGTGGTTGTGAATGGGAGATAAAGTAGAAGCATATGCAAACAACTCTTGAGAATTATAGCCAAGAAATGGGGATACAGTTAGGGAAGGGATGTGAGGATAAACAGTGGTTTTGATTAAGAGATACTAGATGGCCAGGAACGGTGCCTCATGCCTATAACCCCACCACTTTGGGAGGCCAAGGCGGGCGGACTGGTTGAAGCCAGGAGTTCGAGGCCAGCCTGGGCAACAAAGTGAGATTGTTCCTACAAAAAAAATATATATATATTTTTGAGACGGAGTCTCACTCTGTCGCCCAGGCTGGAGTGCAGTGGCGTAATCTCAGCTCACTGCAACCTCTGCCTCCCGGGTTCAAGCGATTCTCCTGCCTCAGCCTCCTGAGTAGCCGGGATTACAGGCGTGTGCCACCATGCCTGGCTAATTTTTCTATTTTTAGTAGAGACGGGGTTTCACCATGTTGGTCAGGCTGGTCTCGAACTTCTGACCTCATGATCTGCTTGCCTCGGCCACCCAAAGTGCTGGGATTACAAGTGTGAGCCACTGTGCCTGGCCTTTTTTTAAAAAAAAATTAGGTGGGCATGGTGGTGTACACCTGTGGTCCCAGCTACTCTGGAGGCTGAGGCAGGAGGATGGATTGAGCCCAGGAGTTCGAGGCTGCAGTGAGCTAAGTCACACCACTGCACTCCAGCCTGAGTGACAGAGTGAGACCCTCTCTCCAAAAAAAAAGAGAGATCCTAGGTTGATGAGAATGATCCAGTAGAGAAGGAATAGAGTGATGACACAGAATAGCAGTAATAACAAGAACAGCACATTATGATTCCATTTATAGGAAATGTTGAGAACAGGGAAATCTACAGAGACAGAAAGTAGATTGACAATTGTTCAGGGCTGGCAGGAGGGGCATGAAAGGAGGATAGTGACTGCTAATGAGTCATGTAGCTTCTTTTTGGGGTGGTAAAAATATTCTAAAATTTATTTTGGTAATAGTTGCACAATTCTGTGAATTACCTAGAAACCACTGAATTGTATACTTTTAAAAAAAAATTTTTTTTTTTTGAGACAGGGTCTCTGTCGTCCAGGCTGGAGTGCAGTGGTGCAATCTCAGCTCACTGGATCCTCAACTTCCTGGGCTCAGGTGATTCCCCCACCTCTGCCTCTCAAGTAACTGGGACTACAGGTGTGTGCCACCATGCCTGGCTCATTTTTTGTAGAGAAGGGGTTTTGCCATTTTGCCCAGGCTGCTCTCAAATTCCTAGGCTCAAGTAATCTGCCTGCCTTAGTCTCCCAAAGTGCTGGGATTACAGGTGTGAGCCACTGTGCCCGGCCACACTGTATACTTGAATTATATCTCAATAAAGCTGCTGTTAAAACAAAACAAAACAAAACAAACAAACAAAAACAATGAAGCAGTGGCAGCATAGGCTCAAAGTCCTTGAAAAGGCAAGAGAGATGGGGACACGAAAAGGCAAGAGAGATGGGGACACAATCATAAGTGATTTTGCCTTTGACAGGAAGGACCTTTCCTGTACTATAATAGGAAGAATGGGAAGGTGGATGAATTTTATGTAAGTTTGGTGGTTGAAAGATGAGAAACACATGTTTGCCAAGACAGTACTCTGTACTCACCTAAAGTGTGTGACCATTAAATTAAAAGCAAAACCACCTGAACTCAGTTTTTTTCCAGCAACATTCAGTTATTTTGGGGTAGGCAGAGAAGCTAAGCTCAATCAGTATTGTGGTCTTCCTAGCATGCAGAACATAGGAAGAGAGGCTGGGGGTAATTGCAATCAGGGCTGTAGCACTGCGTAACAGAGCCAAGCACGTATCACAAATTTTACATAAGTTGAAATTTATAGATTTAAATTTATAGAAGATTTGATAGAAGATTATATTATTTACTGCCGGGCGCGGTGGCTCACGCCTGTAACCCCAGCACTCTGGGAGGCCGAGGCAGGCGGATCACAATGTCAGCAGTTTGAGACCAGCCTGGCCAACATAGTGAAATCCTGTCTCTACTAAAAATACAAAAATTTAGCCGTGCATGGTGGCAGCACCTGTAATCCCAGCTACTTGCGAGGCTGAGGCAGAAGAATTGCTTGAACCCAGGAGATGGAGGTTGCAGTGAGTCGAAATCGCGCCATTGCACTCCAGCCTGGGCAACAGAGCGAAACTCCGTCTCAAAAAAAAAAAAAAGATTATATTATTTACTCAAAGTTACATCTGTTTTATAATGGTTGTCAGAATTTGTACACATCTCTGGCTAACTCCAGAGGCCATACACAGGTTATCAATAGACATCCTTTGCTATTTAACTCTAGTTCATACTAAATACACATTCAACAGTGATTTTTATATAGCAGAACCCTATAGTCCACAATCTCGAAAATGTGAAAAATGAGTTCCTAGCCCATCAAACCGCCAATTTATTTCCCTAACTTGCACTAAAACATCCTAAAACCTATGAATCAATCCTCTAAGGAACTCAAATTAATCACAGCTATCAATCCATTATAGAAGGTATTTTTCTACCTTTCTAAAACATTATGCTATGCTTAATAGTAAAGTTTTCAGAACCAAATAAATTCTCTTAATTTTTATTTTCTCATCTTACAGGAAAAAAAAAAATCTTTGGTAGATGGGACATGTACATGACTGAGCTTGTATTGTTTTCACCTCTCAATGTACTTTACAACTTTCAACTTTTTTTTTCTTGAGACAGGGCCTCACTTTGTCACCCAGGCTGGAGTACAGTGGCTTGATCATGACTCACTGCAGCTTTGGCCTCCTGGATTTAAGTGATCCTCCCGCCTCAGCCCCGCAAGTAGCTGGGACTACAGGCATGTCTCGCCATGCCTGGCTAATTTTTTGTAGAGATGGGGTTTTGCCATGTTGTCCAGGTTGGTCTTGAACTCCTGACCTCAAGTGATCCGCCCACCTTGGCCTCCCAAAGTGCTGGGATTACAGGCGTGAGCCACTGGGCTCGGCTGAATTTTCGGAATTCCCGGAAAAAAAAAAAAAATTTTTAAAAAAGTAAAATAAAAAAATATATATTTTGTAGAGATAGGGTCCCACTATATTGCCAGTATTTATCTCAAACTTCTCAGCCTCCCAAAGTGCTGAGGTTATAGGCATAAACCACTGTGCCTGGGTAATATATAATTTTTTAAAAAGTTCCTATCCATCACAGTATTTTGTTTTATTTATTTATTTTTTGAGACAGGGTCTCACTCTGTTGCCCAGGCTGTGCTGTGGCATGATCTCAGCTCACTGCAACCTGTGCCTCCTGGGTTCAAGTGATCCTCCTGCCTCAGCTTCCCGAGTAGCTGCGACTACAGGCGCCTGCCACCACGCCCGGATAATTTTTGTATTTTTAGTAGAAACAGGGTTTCACCAGGTTGACCTGGCTGTTCTCAAAGTCCTGACCTCAGGTGATCCACCCACCTCGGCCTCCCAAAGTGTTGGGATTACAGGTGTGAGCCACTGCGTCTGGCCTCCTCACAGTATTTTATTAGCTACTTTTAAACTACCATGGGAATATAAACTAGGGAGATAATGAATTAAATCCATAAATGAGATTTTCAACATCTACCTTTGGCTGATAATTTAAACAACTTTACTTTCTACATTCTGAAAACATCTTATCAGTACTCTGCATGCCTCAGGTGCCAATAAATGTTAAACAGACAAAACAGAAGAAGATATCTTCTAGTGAGGGTTTATTTTAATCATCAGTAAAATAAACAGCAGACGAAAAAAAGATTAGTAATTAAAACGGAGTGTTTCCATTCTTTACTCTTTAAGCATTATCCATGCACTTCTCATTGAGCTCACCCATTTGTTGAAAAAGGAGACAAAGCCATATCCCTTAGACTTTCCTGTTGCCATGTCTTTTACCACTCGGGCATCTCTGAAATCAGAAACAATCAGAAGTTTAGGTTTGCAAACTATCCTCTGGATATCAAGTAAGAATTTCACACACAACTCATTCTCATGTTTCACCTTCATTAAAGTGAACCTTTAATGCAAATTCGCCTTTTATTCTACAAAATTTATCATGTATTAGGAAATGAGGCTTAATTTTATAGACATGCAAATCAATAACTTAAGTATATATGTATATTTATATTGTACAGAAATTGCCTCTCTCTTCAAAAAACTTTTTAAACTTTTAAATATTAAGCATGGTGAAAGCAGCTACTCACATGAACTACTTAACCACTTATAAAGTTCACAGGACATTAGATGAATGGCTTTCTTTAACCATGCAATTTATAACTTATTTGACACTATATTCTACCTAATCATTAAAAAAAAATAGAAAACTGGAAACCAAAAGAATGAAAAAGTTGTATATTCCCTAAACTAATTAAACTATTTAATTTTTTCAGATCAATTTATACCCCCCTTTTTGTCTAAATTTTGAGAACTTGACATTTTCAGAAATGTTAAATCATTGAAGAAAAATACTAGACACACACAAGTTTTAAGCTAGACAAGAAAAGATTTTACACTGAATTTTATAATAGCATTCATATAAAATTGATTGGAACTACAAGATATAAAAGCAAAATTTTAAAAAGTCAGAAAGTAAAAAAGCACGCCAACATTTATCCACTGTGAACCGTAGCTTGTAGTTAGCCAGGGCAATTCTGTCCATTCTTCAGAGACACTCTGCAAAATAACCAGAGCCCTATTATTTGAGATTGAGTAAAAACCCAGCCATGATAGCTAAAACTCCATACCTCAAAAAATTGGACTCAAATTGTGCTTCACAGGCAATCTGCTTTTAAGTTAGTCAGGTATGTCACAATGCTTGCTCTCTCAGGACACATGAACAAAACAGGCACTTTTATAACAAAAACCCAAGTCAGAAAGCCATGCAATGTAATTTTCTATTAAAGTATACATAAGCATATTTTAGATCAATCTGAGTGATTTATTAAGTGTTCAGGGTCAAAATGACAAAGACGTGGTGGTGAAAAGGGAAAATTAATGTAAGTCAATGTTCAATATGCAAAAATACTTAATAAATTATCTGTATGGTACGCATGCATTTAATCTGGTAGCTGACTCTCTTCTACGCTGTACTTTGTTAGTCTACCCTAAACTCAAGGAATAGGAAGAGTTTATAGGCTGTATATAAGGGAAAATGCCATTTTTTTATACTACATGCTTTTACAGACCACTGTTTATTACACATCTATAAATCAAACACTGATATTTGCACTTTTTAGAGAATATCATGAGAACTCTTCAACATACAGTTATCAACTTATCTCCTTTAACAACAACAAAAAAATCAGGAAAATATGCTACTGACTGCCAAATGATTCCTTTAAATGCAGGAAAGCTAATTCCTTATATAGCCTAAAACTCAAACATTATAAATTATCTCAATTGAAAATCATAAAACTTAAAGGTCTTACCAAGAAAAAAAGTATACACCAATAATCATGCTACAGACTAAAAATATGACACAGAAATATATTTAAGAGAAAAAAATATAACCCATGATTTGTAAATCATGAAATTGCTAAAATCTGAAGGTCACTTAACTTAAACTCACCAACTGTTAAATAATCTTTGCCTAATTCCAAACTAAAATTCCCGTGTTTTCAAAAAAACTACCTCAATTAAAATCAAAGCATTTAATAAAATAGCTACTTAATCTGTTCACAATGTTAGAAAATTTTTTCTTCTTAAACTTTCAGAAAATGTTAGTCTTGAAAAATATTCAACTCATTTATTTCTCTCTTAAAAGATTCTCTGGAGAAGCAGCAGCAAAGATCTAGATCAGGCTTCTTTATCCTTTTATGGTTCTATGACTACTCTGACAACAGGATAAAATTTACAAAGATTTTCCACACCAAAATGAAAACACAAAATTGTGCATAGAGATTTAGAGCCCTTGAGAGGCCAAAGGCTAAGACTGTCTAAGTCCAGATATTCGAAAGCAAGCTAATTATTATTGAAACTCTAAGATATTATTAAGAGGGACAATCAAGAAATGAAAGCTGTACTTATTTTCCTGATCAGGTCTCACAAAGAAAAATGTCATCTGAAAGAAGTCCATTTATAAGCCCTAATTCTGTGACCACCTTTAAAGTTGGTAATTCCTTGGTCACACCCCCTAATCAAGGAACGATAACTCTTCAAACGAAAGCTCCTAAAATTCACCAATACTACTGGCATTTACTTTCCAGTCTTCTCATCTCATCTCTGCTGTTGGTCTGTTCAAACCAAACCACAGCTAGCACTTCCTTTTTACTACTCTTCTAGGTGGAAAAATAACAGAGAAAGCGGAAACCCTTAAGTTTTCTAAGCTAATTACTCTACAGAAAGTACTGTAAACAACTTGTTATTCTTACTCTAATATGGCATGCTTTTCAAAATTTTAAAGTTCTTCTATGATGAATGCTATCTCAAGTAAGGTATTTATTCATAAGGGCCTAAAATGTATGACAAATGACAAGTGCAAGCAAGGCAGTGCTTCATAAAATATTATTAAGGCACTATTATTGTTAGCAGTTTTTTTAAAAGGGTGTAAATATCTAGAAAATAATATTCAATAACTGCTTTTTAAGTTGAATTGTTAAGGTTTCTTTTTGTTAAAATATATTAACACAAAATGCATGGTATCATAGAAGTACCCAACAGATCTAAATTCCTTAGTTACAGCACAATTTTACTAAAGATTGTCACCAAGCTAGCTTGATACCTATATAAGAAAGTATAACATGTACAATGGCAAATTTGTCTCTTAAGAGCTATGCTAATTGAAAAAGGATTTTAAGATAATTGAAAACCAAAGGTTTATTCATCAATGGGAAAACAATCTTTTGCTGTTAACTTCTTGAATGATCTCTAAACAATGTAATACATTATATTCAAGTTATAAAATCAATGTACAAAATTCACAACAGAATTATTTTCAAGTTATGTCTACATATAATTGTTTCTAATTAAAAGGATTTTATTTATCTTCTGTTACTTACGATATTCTTCCAAATGGTGCAAAAGCAGCTTTTATATCTTCAGTTGTAATTTCTGGGCTGAGATCACCAACAAAGACATGGAAATGATCTTATAAGGGGAAGGAAGGGGAAGTGAAAAGAAAAATAGAACTTTAGAATTTAAAAAGTACTAAAATCTATCCAATAAAGTATTCTTAAAATGATTATGGCTTATGATAAAGTATAAATAAAACACTATCCTATATCTATACAAATCCTACCAATTTTAAACAATGAATCAAGGTAACAACATAGGAAAAATTCTCCTGAAACGACTGTGATACATCTAACTGTAAAGTGACATTTATATTTCTATTTACAGTCAATTATTACACTGGTCTAAGAAAATAAACTAATAACATACAAGTTTCAGTTCTGCAAAAAGATTTAATGACTTAGTTACCATTCTAATAATAATTATTTACTTTTATTCAGTTTACCACTATATTAAGGCTTTACAAATTAAAATAAAATAGTGGTACTGTGAATTATGTAGACTAGATTTGCCTCAGTTAACACAATTTACTGAAGCTAGCTACATGATATATACTTGGTTTAACCATATTTTGTGAAGAACAATCAAAGAAATACCTTGCATTGCAACAGTTTGATGTTAAAGTATTTGACAGTTTTCTCAAAAGCCAACAGTTTTGGTTGCCCAGACATTACACCATTCAGTTTATGTGAATCCATGTGCAAGTGAACTAAGACTGAAGGCAACAGAATGAAAACAGTAATCCCTTCACTTTATATCAGAACCATTAAAAAAGCATTGGAGAGAAATAACCATCCCATATCTGAAGTTTTTAAAAAAGACAATTATCAAAAAAAGAAACACTTTAAAGATGCAAAATTGTTGGACCAACACTTTAAAATGGACACATACATCAATTTGACAAAGCATATTTGGAAAGAAAAGTTACCCATATTTGACAGGCCTTAAACAACATTTTGGATTGCTCTTTGGGAAACAAAATTTGAGGAGCAACTCAAGCATTTGGAAGATCTGGGTATGAAGCCCAGATGGTGACCTCAAGAAAGGAGGGTATTTTGCCCCTTAGTTGGTGAAAGTAGTTCTAAGGCATCAGCTGCTACCAAACGGGTCAGAAAGCTTGAACTAGCACCAAAGTAGTGGACAACTTATACTTGGTCAACACTGAGAAGGGAGAAAAGTATTGCTAGAGAGACAAATAGAAATAATATCTCCTCCCGCCCCCCTCCCCCAAATATCAAACAAAAAAACTTCAGGTGGTTAGTGAATACCCTTTCAAGAGATTTCATTTTATGTTTAAGAAGATACAATTACCTTGTGAACGCTGTGTGCTGACAACGGTACTACCTGATGACAAAGATTAGATTTGTTCTTAAATTTATTAACACAAACACATTCAATCATATCTTAGGATAACGATCAAAACATTACTGCAAACATGTATGATGTTTATAGGCTTTACAATAAAACTACTGGGTACAATAAAAACAAATGTTCAAAGAGCATAAAATATACTTACTGCTTGTATCTTTCTTTTGACTGCTAGGGGTTGTTGCCCAATTCACTTTGACTTCCTAAAAAAAAAAAATTTCTACATTTATACTTCACAAAAATAAAGCCCAAAATCACATTTGCATCTATAAACACATAGGAAGATATCTGTTTAAGATGAAACACTGAAGGAGATACCAGCTCTGGTCAAGTTTCAATACTTAATCTTCTGACCTACATTTAGGCAAATAATGTTGACAAATCCTAATCTTTATGTGTCTGTTATCATTCAATTAACCTTTCCTACCTAAAGTACCCATATTATTTTTTTCCTTTCATTCTTTTCCATTAGCATCCAAGCTTGAGTAATTCAGCAAATATTTTGGTATTTACCATGTACAATCCACCATGGAAAATACTAACATAGGCTGCTGGCTGACGTCTGTAATCTCAGCACTTTCGGAGGCCAAGACAGGCAGATCACCTGAGGTCAGGAGTTCAAGACCAGCCTGGCCATCAGAGTGAAACCCTGTCTCTACAAAAATACAAAAATTAGCTGGGCATGATGGTGGGTGCCTGTCATCCCAGCTACCCAGGAGGCTGAAGCAGAAGAATTGCTTGAACCCATGAGGCAGAGGTTGCAGTGAGCTAAGATAGTGCCACTGCACTCCAGCCTGGGTGACAAAGCAAGATTCCATCTCAAAAAAAAAAAAAAAAAAAAAAAAAAAGCTGGGGACGGTGGCTCACACCTGTAATCCCAGCACTTTGGGAGGCCAAGACGGGCAGATCGGATCATGAGGTCAGGCGACTGAGACCATCCTGGCCAACACGGTGAAACCCTGTCTCTACTAAAAATACAAAAAATTAGTCAGGCATGGTGGCGGGCACCTGTAGTCCCAGCTACTCCAGAGGCTGAGGCAGGAGAATGGCATGAACCCGGGAGGCGGAGCTTGCAGTGAGCTGAGATCGCGCCACTGCACTCCAGCCTGGGCAACAGAGCAAGACCCCACTCAAAAAAAAAAAAAAAAAAGAAAATACTAATATAAACACAAGCCTCTGCCCTCTAAAAGCTTTATCCTACCTTTTTAATATTATATGTCAATAACTGACCTTTTGCTATAAAGTGTTTAATGTTTCAGCCAGGCGCGGTGGCTCACATCTATAATCCCAACACTTTGGGAGGCCGAGGCAGGTAGATCACCTGAGGTCAGGAGTTTGAGACCAGTCTGGCTAACATGGTGAAACCTCATTTCTACTAAAAATACGAAAAATTAGCTGGGTGTGGTGGTGTGTTCCTGTAATCCCAGCTACTAGGGAGGCTGAGGCAGGAGAATCACTTGAACCCAGGAGGCAGAGGTTGCAGTGAGCCAAGACTGCGCCATTGCACTCCAGATGGGGCAACAAGGGCAAAATTTCATCTCAAAAAAACAAACAAACAAACAAACGTGTTTAATGTTTCTAAAAAGGAAACAAAATCATATATAACTTAAATTTTTTCAGTGCAAGTCACCTTCTTTAATTACGACAGCTTACCTTACCCATTATCTTCCGTCCATTCATAGCAGCTAATGCTGCAGCTGCATGACGATGCTCATGAAACTCCACAAAACAATAGGGATCATTTCCAGCTGTCTGTGGGAGAAGAAACACAAAAGCCAATTTTAAGCTTTATTCACCCATTACCTTAAAATTATGTAAAAAAAAAAAAATCTTAAACCAAGTTTTATACATCTAAGTTATCACGTCACGGAGAATGAATGGTCTATTCCACAAGTAAATTTTAGATTTAAAAAAGTAGGCTGGGTGAGGTGGCTCACACCTGTAATCCCAGCACTTTGGGAGGCCAAGGCAGGTGGATCATGAGGTCAGCAGTTTGAGACCAGCTTGGCCAACGTGGTGAAACCCTGTCTCTATTAAAAAAAAATACAAAAATTAACCAGGCGTGGTGGCAGGCTCCTGTAATCCCACCTACTCGGGAGGCTGAGGCAGGAGAATTGCTTGAACCCGGGAGGTGGAGGTTGCAGTGAGCCGAGACTGCACCATTGCACTCCAGCCTGGGCTACAGAGCAAGACTCCGTCTCAAAAAAAAAAAAAAAAAAAAGTAAACAGCCAGGCCTGGTGGAGAGCTCCTGTAGTCCCAGCTACTTTAGGAGGCTGAGGTGGGAGGAATGCTTGAGCCCAGGAGTTTGAATCCAGCCTGGGCAACACAGCAAGATCCTGTCTCTAAAATAATTAAAAAGTAAAAAAAAAAGCAAACACTTAGAATCACACTGCTTTTATACATAGCTATTTTCTTCAACAGGTTATACTATAGTACTATAATTTAATATTAATGACTAGGTATCCTAACTGGATATATAGCTACACACACCCCATCATCACATAACCATTTGTTCAAGCTACACAGATTAAGTTTGACTGAACTCCTAAGTTCTGAAGTCTCACTTTGGCTTTTTATGATTTTTCTATCCCCTCCCTGTTATAAGTTACTTTTTACTGCTACAAATGTACATTGCTCCTTGCTGCTACTAGCTTGTTGAGTAGCAGAAAATCTTAGCCAACCTTCTTAAACCTGTTTTAAAATACAGGTAAATAGGCTCTGAAAACTGAAGAGATTCTCTGGTAAGTAAAATTTTAGAATAGGTTTTAGAATGTGAACTTTCTGACATCAATTTTTTGCTTTCTCAGAAGCCTTTAAAAAATTATCTTCCTGCTGGGCACAGTGGCTCACGCCTGTAATCCCAGCACTTTGGGAGGCCGAGGCGGGCGGATCACGAGGTAAGGAGATCGACACCATCCTGGCTAGCACGGTGAAACCCCGTCTCTACTAAAAATACAAAAAATTAGCCGGGCCTGGTGGTGGGCGCCTGTAGTCCCAGCTACTCGGGAGGCTGAGGCAGGAGAATGGCGTGAACCCAGGAGACAGAGCTTGCAATGTGCAGTGAGCCGAGATCGCACCACTGCACTCCAGCCTGGGCGACAGAGCGAGACTCTGTCTCAAAAAAAAAAAAAGAAAAAAGAAAAAAAATTATCTTCCCAGCCAGGCGTGATGGCTCACACCTATAATCCCAGCACTTTGGGAGGCCAAGGTGGGCTGATCACCTGAGGTCAGGAGTTTGAGACCAGCCTGACCAACATGGTGAAACCCTGTCTCTACTAAAAATACAAAATTAGCCGGGCGTGGTGGTGCATGCCTGTAATCCCAGCTACTCGGGAGGCTGAGGCAGGAGAATCGCTTGAACCCTGGAGGCGAAGGTTGCGGTGAGCCGAGATTGCGCCATTGCACTCCAGCCTGGGCAACAAGAGTGAAACTGTCTCAAAAAAAAAAAAAAATTATCTTCCCTTGGCCAGGCACAGTAGCTCATGCCTGTAATCTCAGCACTTTGGGAGGATGAGGCAGGTGGATCACCTGAGGTCAGGAGCTCGAGACTAGCCTTGCCAAAATGGTGAAACCTCATCTCTACTAAAAATACAAAAATTAGCTGGGTGTGGTAGCGTGCGCTTGTAATACCAGCTACTCGGGAGGCTGAGGCAGGAGATTCGCTTGAACCCAGGAGGGGGACGTTGCAGTGAGCCAAGATTGTGCCACTGGATTCCAGTCTGGGCACATAGCGAGACTCCGTCTCAAAAAAAAAAAAAAAATCTTTCCTTTTCTGCTGGTGTTCCAGGTAGGTGAGGCTATGTGATAAACAGAACCTGGATGTTTAATTATAAATTCAAGTAGCAGAAAAAAATTCCAATTTTTACACCTACAGTGCAAAATATCAAATGACATTATAGGCCATTTTAAAATTCTTTCCATAGCCTCCTAAACAGATTTGTTAAAATAAAAAACTAATTCAAAAGACTAGAAAGCTACTAAAATAGAGGAATATACAATTTTATTTCAAGTACAATTAATTAATTTTTTTTAGAGATGTGGTCTTGTTATGTTGCCCAGGCTGGTCTCAAATTCCTGGGCTCAAGTGATCCTCCAGCCTCTGCCTCCCAAAGTGTTGGGAATACAGGCATCAGTCACTGTGTGTACATCAACAACTAATAGTTTGAGAGTCACTGGCAATGACTTGTAAAAATTTTTAAAGCAATGAGGCCAAGACAAAGTTTAATATATTGGGACTATATTTTGTCTAAAAAAATTAGAGAATAAAAATGTTATATAACTCAAACTAATAAAACACAATGGGAATTCTATTACCAAGATCAATGCTGACAGGCAACACTGAAATGAAGTTAGAAAAAGTCACTTGCGGCTGGGTGCGGTGGCTCACGCCTGTAATCCCAGCACTTTGGGAAGCTGGGGTGGGCGGATCATGACATCAGGAGATCGAGACCACCTGGCCAACATGGTGAAACCCTGTCTCTACTAAAAATACGAAAACTAGCCAGGTGTGGTGGCGCATGCCTGTAATCCCAGCTACTTAGGAGGCTGAGGCAGGAGAATAGCTTGAACCTGGGAGGCAGAGTTTGCAGTGAGCTGAGATCATGCCATTGCACTCCAGCCTGGGCAACAGAGTGAGACTCTGTCTTAAAAAAAAAAAAAAAGAAAAAGTCACTTGCATTTAAGAGTAAATAAATAAAAAAGAATATGTTTTACTTAATATATATGCAGAAAAAACTAACTTTTTAAATAAGAATCGAAGCATATATACATATTATCAGTCCAGGGAGCATAAAATTTATAAATGTGAATATTAGTCTCAGAATGTGAACAGACTGGAATTTAGATTTGAATAATAAAAATCTAAGCTTTTGAGCGATCAGAATCCACAAATGATAAAAAGTGGCAAAGGGTAACCTGTGTTTTTCCTGTAGCCAAGGCAATCATTAACGTTTTGTCTAATGATCTTTCCCCAGGGAAACATATGACCAGCCAGACAGAGAGTAGCAGCAGGCAAACCAACGGAGAAGATTTATATTTGGATAAATCAACTAGGGTTTACAGCCTTGCTTTGCCTCATTTCCTCATACATGAAATGAGAATAACACCTTCTTTATGTTTCTATTGAGCATTTGTGACAATGTATTAAAGTAACTGACAGGCAGCAAATTTTCCATAAATGCTACCATTGGGATAGGTAAGGAGATCTAGATTAAGGAAAGACTGGTTTTAAATTTCTCTTCATTTTTCCCCATCTTTCCCTCCTGTCTTTCTCTATGGGTACATGGATTTTTTCTCCTTTATCCAAAGGCATACCGATATTAAATGTGATAGAATAAAAGAACATAACTCTTTGTTGATTTCATCTATATAATATGCAGATGATTTTGCAGCATCAGAACAAAGGTCTGACAACATTTTAAGATCTAAGACAACAAATCAAAGCCAATTGGATAAATATATATTTTTGAGACAGTCTCCCTCTGTCGCCCAGGCTGGAGTGCAATGGCGCAATCTCGGCTCACTGCAACCTTCGCCTCCTGGGTTCAAACGATTCTACTGCCTTAGCCTCCTGAGTAGCTGGGATTACAGGCACTTGCCACCATGTCCGGCTAATTTTGGTATTTTCAGTAGAGACGGGGTTTCGCCATGTTGGTCAGGCTAGTCTCAAACTCCTGACCTCATGATCTGCCTGCCTCGGCCTCCCAAAGTGCTGGGATTACAGGTGTGAGCCACTGTGCCCAGCTAAATAATTACTTTTAAAAATATCAAGTAAAAAAAAGTTGAACTGGAATACAACAGGAAAGAAGGTAACAGATACACATACACACATACATGATTGTCTTTTCTGGAGAAAAGAAAACTGAAAGTTTATAGCAGGCTGGGTGCAATGGCTATACCAAGACCCTGTCTTTCAAGACAGACAAACAAACAAACAAACAAACAAACAACCCAAAAGTTTACAGAAAGGAGAGACCATGGGACAAAAGGATTTCTCTTTAACATTGCCTTTCCCATTAAAAAATTTAGGCCAGGTACGGTGGCTCATACCTGTAATCCCAGCACTTTGGGAGGCCAAGACAGGTGGATCACCTGAGGTCGGGAGTTCTAAACCAGCCTGACCAACATGGAGAAACCCCATCTCTACAAAAATACAAAATTAGCCAGGTGTGGTGGCGCATGCCTGTAATCCCAGCTACTTGGGAGGCTAGGCCAGAAGAATTGCTTGAACCCGGGAGGCGGAGGTTGCAGCGAGCCGAGATCGCACCATTGTATTCCAGCCTGGGCAACAAGAGCAAAACTCCGTCTCAAAAAAAAATTTAAAGTCTTTTCCCCCCCACCAGGAGACAAAGTCTCCAGGGAAATGGGGTAAATGTTCCCTAAATGTCTTTTTATACCTATTATGATTCAGGGTTAACACCAATTAGATGAATGAGTTCAGAGAGAGAGTGTGTGTGTGTGTGTGTGTGTGTGTGTGTGTGTGTGTGTGTGTTTAATACATTAAGGTCTCATAAATAGGAATTGCCTAAATACAAGAAAAACTTGAATGATTACCTTTAAAAATAAAGTTAAAAATACTTTCACTGTACCAAATGCCTATTATTTTTAAACCTGTTTTCCAATTTAATTGTAAGAGCTGAATTTATTAGCCAACCAGTTGACACCACATATAAACATTTCTGATGCCTCAATGCACCTGAAAGAGCCCACATATATATGTTCCCATCTGATCTAGAAATAACTAGTTCTATTGTCATCTTCCATCATGTAATAAAACAAATTAAATTCAGCTGTCAAAACAGGTTCATTACAAATTCACTAAAATCCCTATTAACTTAGAATATGGTAAACTAAGACTATATTTAGACTACAGTAAACTAATAATTTATACTATATTTAGACCATGGTAAACTAAGAATTCCTTCCAAGCAATGGCTTTAAGTAATGTGTAAAAAAAAAAGAATAAAGTTAACTAAGTAAAATACCCTTACATCCATAATCATTTTGCAGTTTTTACAAGGTCCAATCTGGCTAAAGAGTTGCAGAATTAGAGCTTCTGTCACATCTCTGGAAAGGTTACCGACGTATCTGAAACACAAAGAGAAACAATTTACCTTTTTTTTTTTTTTGAGACAGAGTTTCACTCTTGTTGCCCAGGATAGAGTGCAATGGCACGATCTCGGCTCACCACAACCTCCGCCTCCAGGGTTCAAGTGATTCCCCTGCCTCAGCCTCACCGAGTAGCTGGGATTACAGGCATGAGTGACCACACCCAGCTAATTTTGTATTTTTAGTAGAGACGGGGTTTCTCCATGTTGGTCAGGCTGGTCTCCAACTCCTGACCTCAGGTGATCCGCCCGCTTCAGCCTCCCAAAGTGCTGAAATTACAGGTGTGAGCCACTGCACCCGGTCTTTTTTTTTTTTTTTTTTTTTTTAAGAGAAATAGTCTGGCTATATTGCTCAGGCTGCTCTCAAACTCCTGGCCTCAAGCAAACCTACTGCCTCGGTCTCCTGAGTAACGGACTAGAGGAACCACCACACCCAGCTCAATTTACCTCAATTTATTTTTTTTTCAGACAAGGTCTTCTGGGTTGCCCAGACTAGAGTGTAGTGGCGCAATCTCAGCTCACTACAACCTCCACCTCCTGGGCACAAGGGATTCTCCCACTTCAGCCTCCCAAGTAGCTGGGACCACAGGCGTGTGCCATCATATCTGGCTAATTTTTTTACAGTTTCTGTGGAGAAGGGGTTTCACCATGTTGCTGAGCTGGTCTCAAACTCCTGGGTTCAAGCATCTGCCCGCCTTGGCCTCCCAAAGTGTAATCTTAAAGATTACAGGCATGAGGCATTGTGCCCAGCCCTTGATTTACCATTTTTAATTTGCTTATTCTCCATCGGTTTCTAAAGTTGTTCATTAAAAATTAAACTTGAGAAATAGGCAGATCTTTGCCTTAAACTATAATATTTGGGAGTAACTTTAAAAAGTTTGCCAACACTTCAAAATCTCTTTGAAAACAGATGTAAAGTATGTTATTTGAAAATATATTAGCTAGGTGTGGTGGCTCACGCCTGTAATCCCAGCACTTTGGGAAGCCAAGGTGGGAAGATCACCTGAGGCCAGGAGTTGAGACCAGCCTGGTAAACATGGTGAAACCCTGTCTCTACTAAAAACACAAAAATTAGCCAGGCATGGTGGTGCACATCTGTAAACCCAGCTACTTGGGAGGCTGAGGCAGGAGAATCACTTGAACCCAGGAGGCAGAGGCTGGGTTAGCTGAGGTTGCACCACTGCACTCCAGCCTGGGCAACAGAGTGAGACTATGTCTCAAAGAAGAAAAAAGAAAATATATTACACCTTGCTAGTGAAGGGGAAGCTAGTATGCGCATGTCTGTTTTAGTCATCGTTTTGCAAATTGATTGCTTGTTATTACGTTTCCAGGCTTACCTTAGGAAGACAAGCTTTAAAAACACTCAAATGAATCATCATTAGTTATATAAAATATCTTATACAATAATGGCTGGGCGAGGTGGCTCACACCTGTAATCCCAGCACTTTGGGAGGCTGAGGAGAGTGGATCACTTGAGGCAGGAGTTTGATACCAGCCTGGCCAACATAGTGAAACCCCTTCTCTACTAAAAACACAAAAATTAGCCAGGCGTGGTGGCGCCTGCCTGTAATCCCAGCTACTGGGGGACGGCTGAGGCATGAGAATTGCTTGAACCCAGGAGGCACAGGTTGCAACGAGCCCCGATCGTGCCACTGCACTCCAGCCTGGGTGACGGAGCAAGACTGTCTTAAAAAAGAAAAAAAAAGGCGGGGCGCAGTGGCTCATGCCTGTAATCCCAGCACTTTGGGAGGCCGAGGTGGGCGGATCACGAGGTCAGGAGATCAAGACCATCCTGGCTAACATGAAGAAACCTCGTCTCTAATAAAAACATAAAAAATTAGCTGGGTGTGGTGGTGGGCGCCTGTAGTCCCGGCTACTCGGGAGGCTGAGGCAGGAGAACGGCGTGAACCTGGGAGGCGGAACTTGCAGTGAGCCGAGATGGTGCCACTGCACTCCAGCTTGGGCAACAGAGCGAGACTCCATCTCAATTTAAAAAAAAAAAAAGTATACCATCAAACCTAAGAGGCATTGCAATTATTTCTACTTCTATGGTATTACTACTACTAAGAACATTGACGTTCCCCCAATTTTTTTTTTTTTTTTTTTGTGGACAAAGTCTCGCTCTGTCGCCCAGGCTGGAGTGCAGTGGCGCGATCTCGGCTCATTGCAACCTCCGCCTCCCAGGTTCAAGTGATTCTCCTGCCTCAGCCACCTGCGTAGCTGGGACTACAGGCGCCCGCCACCATGCCCAGCTAATTTTTTTATATTTTTGGTAGAGACGGGGTTTCACCATATTGGCCAGGCTGGTACCCCCAATTTTTAAATTAACATTATTTCCCTTATTTGTTCAATTTAGGTAGACTTTGGTTATGCAATGAACACATTTTTGAAAAGTTATAGGTAAATTATCAGTTGTTTTGAATGCTTACAGTGGGATGAGAAACCTTCCATTTAACATTACTGATCGGTAGAAGAGAGGTGAAAGGGAGTAGAAACATCACAGATTATGAGTTGGTAATCAATAAAAATATAAATCGTGCATTACAAGACCATAAGACTGTGATGATCTTCATTTAAAGGGTTTACACTAGGGGCAGTGGCTCACATCTGTAATCCCAGCACTTTTGGAGGCCAAGGTGGAAAGATCACTTTAGCCAAGGAGTTCAAGATCAGCCCAGTCAATACAGCGAGACCCCCGTCTCTACAAAAAATAAAAATAAAGATAAAAAATTAGCGGACATGGTGGCACTATGTCCCATGGCATGGTCCCAGCTACTTCGGACGCTGAGGTGGGAAGATCACTTGAACCCAGGAGTTAAGAGGCTGCAGTGAGCTATGATTATGCCACTGCACTCCATCCCAGGTGACAGAGCAAAACTCTATCTCTAAAAAGAAAATAAAGGTTTTATTATTTATTTATTTATTTAGAGACGGAGTCTTGCTCTGTCGCCCAGGCTGAAGTGCAGTGGCGCGATCTCAGCTCACTGCAAGCTCCGCCTCCTGGGTTCACGCCATTCTCCTGCCTCAGCCTCCCGAGTAGCTGGGACTACAGGCACCCGCCACCACGCCTGGCTAGTTTTTTGTATTTTTAGTAGAGATGGGGTTTCACCATGTTAGCCAGGATGGTCTCGATCTCCTGACCTTGTGATCTGCTTGCCTCGGCCTCCCAAAGTGTTGGGATTACAGGCGTGAGCCACTGCGCCCAGCCAATAAAGGGTTTATAAATAAGTTTTTAAATGAGATTTTGAAATGAGATTACCTCTAGTCATTTTACAGAGTTAGAGGTTTATCAGTTCTGGAATCAGGGAATGCAGTCTCCCCAGAATGGTAGTTTCTCATTTGTCTCTCAGGTACCCTTCAGAAAATTTGATACAAGGTATGGACTTTCTCCCCAGAAAAGTAAATATTCATACATGCTCACAAGGTGTGGAATCAATTTCTTCTTTCCATCTACCATTCAACAAACACATATTGAGTGCTTAACACGAAGCCTTTGGAAAAGGTTAAGATGGCAAAGGAAGAAATGCTGAGTCTTAATAACAAATGACATTTAACGATCAGGTAAAATAATGGTACTCAAAAGAGAAAGTAACAGCAACATTTACCCAACAGCAATTTACCAGTATTGGGAGTTATTACTACACCAAGTCTTTATTCTGAAAAAGAGACAGAATTAAGCATTTATCCTATTAAGTAGGAACTCCCACTAAATAGTGTAATCTAATAGCTCTAGTTTAGAAAAGTTCTCCTTTACAGAAGAATGCTAATTAATAAATGTAGAAAGATAGTATTAAATTAACAATGTGTAAACCCTAATTAAATAACTGTTTCAGGCAAGGATCTTTAATTAATGCTTAAACTACTACATGAACAGTTGGTGTGGAAATAGTCACAAGGTGTCAAAGTTATCACATAGATTACTTAATAAATTGCAAAGGGAAAACCTTACCTTAAAAATGAGAGCTTTGGCTGTTACCACTATGACCCAGTGATAAAATTTTCAATTATTTTATAGATGGGCAACGACCAATGAGATACTGCGTATATATAATATGAATTACACAGTATCACCTATGAAATATTTACATAAAAAAGTCTAACCTAAATCTAACCAAGCTGAAAATTAGATTTAAGTTTATAGGATATCAGGCAAATAAAACAATTCCACGAATCCAGATGTGGGACATTTTACAAGACAACTCAGTCTCTTCAAAAAATTATTGTCCTAAAACAAAAACAACAGATGACTGTTCTTGAATAAAAGGGAGTGGTGGCACAAGCCGGCAGCCCCAGCTACTTGAGAGGCTGAGGTGGGTGGATCCCTTGAACCCAGGAGTTTGAGGCCAGCCTGGGAACATAGCAAGACCTCATTTCTAAGATATAAATAAATAAAAGAAACAGAAAGCTGGGCACAGTGGCTCAAGCCTGAAATCCTAGCACTTCGGGAGGCCGAGGTAGGCAGTTCACTTGAGACCAGGAGTTAGAGACCAGCCTGGCCAACATGGTGAAACCTCATCTCTACTACAATAAATACAAAAATCAGCCAGGTGTGGTGGCGCATGCCTGTAATCCCAGCTACCTGGGAAGGGGAGGCACAAGAATCACTTGAACTTGGGAGGTGGACATTGTAGTGAGCTGATATTACACCACGGTACTCCAGCCAGGGTGACAGAGCAAGACACTGCCCTCCCTGCCCCCCCACCAAAAAAAAAGGACATAAAAAACACTGACAACCAAATACAATCAATAATGTTTAAATGGATCCCGGATGAGGGGAAAATAGTTTTTTCTTACAGAATTAATAAATGTAGAAAGAATGAGAGAAATAGAAACTCACCATTAAAACACCACAGTAATAATTTCTAAAGGAAGATCCACCCATGGAAGCTCACATTAGTTGATGAAACCTTAAAAGGGGAAACAGGGTATCTGCATAGCCTCAAAGTACCTCCACTAAAATATTTATTAAAAATTGGTTTTGGGACAGGTGCGGTGGCTCACGCCTGTAATCCTAGCACTTTGGGAGACCGAGGCGGATCACAGGTCAGGAGATCAAGACCACCCTGGCCAACATAGTGAAACCCTGTCTCTACTAAAAAATACAAAAAATTAGCTGGGCATGGTGGTGTGTGCCTGTAGTTTCAGCTACTAGGGAGGCCGACGCAGGAGAATCGCTTGAACCTGGGAGGCAGAGGTTGCAGTGAGCCGAGATCATGCCACTGTACTCCAGCCTGGCAACAGAGCGAGACTCTGTCTTAAAAAAAAAAAAAAAAAAAAAAGTTTTGACCAATGAACTAGTGGTTTTACATGACTATGAATTCTTTGGATACACCTCCCTCCAGGAAGTGTAACTTAATCTTCCTCTTCCTGAGTGTGAGCTAGCCTCGGTGACTTACTTCTAACCAACAGAGTAAGTTAAGAAAAAAGAAGTCACGGTGATTTTGGAGAACAGGAGAAATAGTACCCTTCCAAAGTGTCGGTAGGGTGTGGTGGCTCACACCGGTAAACCCAGTGCTTTGGGAGACCGAGGTGAGAGATTCACTTGAGACCAGTAGTTTGAGACCAGCTAGGGCAACATAGTGATATGCACCGTCTCTACAAAAAATAAGAAAAAATTAGCTGGGTGTGGTGGTGTGCACCTGTAGTTCCAGCTACTTGGGAAGCTGAAGTGAACAATGATTGTGCCACTGCACTCCAGTCTGGGCAACAGAGTGAGACCTTACCTCTAAAAAAAAAAAAAGTGTTAAGGTCAGAAAGACCTCTCACAGAATGAAGGAGAATAAAGAGACGATGACGAAATGCAATGTGGTATTTTCCTGAATTGGATCCTAGAATATAAAAAGGATATCAGCGGAAAAATTGGAATAAAGCCTATAGTGTTAATTTCTTAATTTTGATAATTATACCACGGTTATATAAGATGGATACATTAAGGGATGCTAGATGAAGGTTATCATGCCATTCTTCCGCAAAACCCTCCCCCGCAAAAAACAAAACTCTGTACTATCTCTGCATCTCTTGTGTGTCTACTCTCACCTGACTCTTGTGCCTATAAGAAATTTTCAGGATTAGCTGGGAGCGGTGGCTCACGCCTGTAATCCCAGCACTTTGGGAGGCTGAGGTGGGGGATCACTTGAGCTCAGGAGTTCGAGATCAGCCTGGCCAACATGTTGAAACTCGTCTCTACTAAAAACACAAAAAATTAGCCAAGTGTGATGGTGGGCGAGAGAATCACCTGAACCCGGGAAGTGGAGGTTGCAGTGAGCCGAGATCTCACCACGGCAGTCCAGCCTGGGTGACAGAGACTCAGTCTCCAAAAAAAAAAAAAAAGGCAGAATTTGATAAGGTCTCTGAAAATTTGAGTAAAAACGATGAATAGTTTTTTACCTAATAATAAATTCCATAAGAGGTTTTCATTTTTATTCTTAGTTGGTATCTACCATCTAGAACAGGGGTCCCCAACTCCCCCCTAGGCCATGGACCATTATGCGTCCATGGCCTGTTAGGAACTGGGCCACACAGCAGGAGGTGAGCAGCAGGGGAGGGAGCATTACTGCTTGAGCTCTGCCTCCTGTAAGATCAGCATTTGTGAACTGGGCATGCAAGGGATCTAGGTTGTGTGTTCCTTATGAGAATTTATCTAATGCCTGATGTTCTGAGGTGGAACAGTTTCATCCTGAAACCATCCCGCCCATGGAAAAATTGTCTTCCACAAAACTGGTCTTGGTGCCAAAAAGGCTGGGGACTGCTAGTCTAGAACACTGCCTGGAACATTGCAATATCATTGCAGTGATATTTATTGCTCTATAAATATCTGTTAAAGAGTTAAATGTACTGTCTCAGAATGACTTCTGAACATTTGCAATTTGCTAGAAAATTCTCTCATTTTGCTTAAGTTACCCTAGGGGGAAAAGATTAGTTATGTCTTTTGCTAATGAAGACACTGTGTAAACACCAGGCACGGTGGCTCACACCTATAATCCCACTTTGGGAGGCTAAGGTGGGAAGATCGCTTGAGCCCAGGAGTTGGAGACCAGCCTGGGCAACACAGTTGAGATCGCTTCTCTACAAATATTTTTAAAAATTAGCCAGACATAGTGGCACATGCCTGTAGTCCCAGCTATTCAGGAGGCTGAGGTGGGAAGATCCCTTGAGCCTCAGAGGTCGAGGCTACAGTGAGCTGTGATCACACCACTGCGCCAGAGCCTGGACAACAGGATGAGACCCTATCTCAATTAAAATAAATAAATAAATAAATTGTGTAGAATAGTAAGTGCTTGTGTATATACTATACATCAGCATCCTAGCCTTATTATTATTTAACAAATGTATACCCATCACAAAGAATAATCTGTTACAAGAGATGGCTGAAACTGCCTTACTAGTTGGGACCTCCTTCACTAGGTAAACCAGCTTGAACAAATGTATTCAATACTACGCCTGCAGACATCTTAAGGGATATCGATCCTCAAGACTTTTCATTTTTACTTATATTTTGCAACAAACTATAACATTTTAGATAACTGATATTACACATTTTAAAATAAATCCATTTATTGTTGACATCATTCTCACATGCCACATCTAAGCCACTGGTAATTCCTGTTGCTCTATTTTCAAAACATATCCATAATTCAACTATTTCTCATCACTTTCACCAGCACTAACTACAATTACAGGCATTGCTTTCTCTGATACCTGGATTGGCTTCCTGACTAGGCTACTTGCTTTTGCCAGTTTTAAGGTTAAGATAGGCTATACCACTACTCTGCGTGAAACCCACTTACAGCTTCCATTCCTACTCATAAGATAGCCCTCATAAGGATCCGTATGATCTGGCATTTTCTACCTCCCCTAACATTCCTATTTATCATCCTGACCTCATTTCCTACTCCTCTACTACATTTACTCTCTTCAGGCTAAACAACCAGCATGACCTGCCCCCAAGGGCCCCTTGCACTAGCTCTTTCTAGGGTGCTCCTCCTTCAGATAGAAGGATGGCTCTCCCTCATCTCCTTCACTTTTTTCCTCAAATGTCACTTATCAAAGGATGACCTTCCTTTATTATTCTCTATAAATATCCACCCCTTCCTCCTTACCATGCATACCCTGCATTATGTTTCTCCATAGCACTTATTACCATCTAACATAATTACTTATGTAAATTCATAAAAGGCCTATTATATGTACTACCATATCCCCAGTTCCCAGAAGACGGACAGCCATGTAGTATGCTCTCAATATTACTGAGTGAGTGTAATGTTTCTAGCATATTCTTAATTACTAGCAGTTATTTGGAAACATAAGTATTATCTAATAAATATCTCATTTTGGCCAACCTTGCCTTCAATCTAATCTTTAAAATAGGTCTGATTGTCGCCTGTAATCCCAGCACTTTGGGAGGCTGAGGCAGGCGGATCGCGAGGTCAGGAGATCGAGACCATCCTGGCTAACACGGTGAAACAGTGTCTCTACTAAAAATACAAAAAATTAGCCAGGCGTGGTGGCGGGTGCCTGCAGTCCCAGCTACTCCGGAGGCTGAGGCAGGAGAATGGCGTGAACCTGGAAGGCGGAGCTTGCAGTGAGCCAAGATCGGGCCACTGCATTCCAGCCTGGGTGACAGAGCGAGACTCCGTCTCAAAAAAAAAAAAAAAAAAAAGATAGGTCTGATTCTCAATACAAGAGATTTTATTTCATACAAATTACAAGGCCAATACTATTTGGAGAGTGGAGTAGACAACAAGAATGAAAGATGAGCATGGAGCAGAAGAAAGGCAAGGCCCACAATAGTATATAGCAATTAATTGGGCTCTGTCTTGCTCTGTCATCCAGGCTGGAGTGCAGTGGCGTGATCTCGGCTCACTGCAACCTCCACCTCCCGGGCGATTCTCCTTCCTGAGCCTCCGGAGTCTCGAGTAGCTGAGGCTACTGGCATGTGTCACCACACCTAGCTAATTTTTGTACTTTTAGTAGAGATGGGGTTTCACCATGTTGCCCAGGTTGGTCTCAAACTTCTGACCTCAGGTGATCCACTCACCTCGGCTTCCCAAAGTGCTGGGATTACAGGTGTGAGCCACCATGCCTGGCCAGCTGCAGGCTTTTAAAGATGGTCTATAATTTACAGATCTGCATCTTAGCAAATGTGAAAGCCGCACAATAACAGTATAGTTATCTCAAAAGAGAACACTCATGCATTTGAGAGTAAACCACACAAAGGATATTAAGGTGTCTGGATTTGAGGGAATTAACTTTCATCAACTAACACCAGCAATGTTTTTCTAGTCTATTGTGTAGCTTTTAGTCCACAAGTTGAATATTTTTAAAGTGACCAAGGCCAATTCAGACTCACTATACACGTATTTTTATTTTTTTTACTGTGGAAAATTTCAAATTTATACATGGAGAAGAGTAGTATACATCACCCATATGCTCACTACAAATGTTTGAACTTATTAACTGTACCTTGAATACTCCTCAAAATAATCTTGCAGTATAAACTTTCGGGAAGTTTGTCTCAAAATATGATTCCAAAGTATTGGTGACAAGAAATCAAATACTGGTATTCTCTAACTTAACATGGAGATGCCGAACACTCAGATGTAGCAAATGAAGGAATTTCCAGTGAGCCATTTAGGTATGTGGGTGATAAAAATTCAGACTCTATTTTATCCTCAAGAAAGAGTAAAATCTTAATTCACTGCTTGAAATTCTACCAGATTTTTTTTTTTTTTTTGAGATGGAGCCTCCCTCCTGTTGCACAGGCTGGAGTGCAATGGCGCAACCTCGGCTCACTGCAACCTCCACCTCCCGGGTTCAAGCGATTCTCCTTCCTCAGCCTCCCGAGTAGCTGGGATTACAGGCATGCGCCACCATGCTCAGTTAATTTTTGTATTTGTAGTAGAGACAGGGTTTCACCATGTTGGCCAGGCTGGTCTTGAACTCCTGCCCTCAAGTGATCCACCCTCCTCAGCCCCCCAAAGTGTTAGGATTATAGGCGTGAGCCACTGTGCCCAGCCAATTATACCAGTTTCTTAAACAAATTTATTGATCACTTACCATGGACCACACTAAGAACATATATTAAGAGGCTGTGTTTTTAATGTGCTAAGAACTGTGCTAAGAACATATATTAAAAGCCTCTGACTTCCAGGGTCATTAAAGCAAAAATCTTACATTAAAATTAAAAACACTATTAGGAAAACTTAGGGATTAGTACCCTCATGTTTGGTCAAGGTTTGCCTGACTAGAAAAATGGGAGTTTGGGTTGAGGGAGGTAGAAACAAGAGAAGACTTTTACAGTATGACTACTTTGAGGAAGAGTTTCTTGGATGGGGTGTATTAGTGAGGGATACAAGGCAAAATAAGTCATAAATGTAATAGTTAAAAGTTGAGGACAGGCCAGGCGCAGTGGCTCACACCTGTAATCCCAGCACTCTGGGAGGCCGAGGTGGGCGGATCACCTGAGGTCAGGAGTTCGAGACCAGCTTGGCCGACATGGTGAAACCCCATCTCTACTAAAAATAAAAAAATTAGCCGGGCATGGTGGTGCCCGCATGTAATGCCAGCTACTTGGGAGGGTGAGGCAGGAGAATCATTTGAACCCAGGAGGTGGAGGTTGCAGTGAGCCGAGATCGCATCACTGCACTCTAGCCTTGCAGCCTGGGTGACAAAGTGAGACTCCATCTCAAAAAATTAAAAAGTAAAAAGAAAATTAAAAAGTTAAAAAGTTAAGTGGTCAGATACTTCTGCAGTTTCTAAAATTAAACATTTTCAAACTAATACTGAGAATAATAAGTTTACATTATAAAACACGAGCAGTGCCTTAACCCAAAATGCTGATGACTGTCATAGCTAAGAGGCAAGAGGGAAGAGATTCCACCAACACCGTGAGGCTAGTAGTTTTTTAGGGAGTATTCATCTACAGATACAATCTTTCCTAAAACAAAGGTCATGCACTAATTGCTACGTCCTACTGAAAAGATACTTTCTGAGCCTCAGGAATAGAGAAAAGAAATTTCAAGGTTACTAACAGATTAACTGACAATCTATTAAGAAAACAAGTGTAACCACATTTCCAATATAGACAAGAAATAGCAACTTAAAAGTGGAAAAATTTTGGAGGTAAAAAAACAATTACATCGTACTTCAGAGCAACTTTATTAGAGAGCTGCAAAGAGAAACCTAAAATTGCATTTTTAATGCATGGAGCTCTCAAACTGCCAGTATTCCAAGAATATAAACAAAAAGCTATGTCATCCAAGAAAAACAAAAAGCTATGTCAACAACTCATTGAGCTTTTCTTCTTCCGAGAAATGCCAACAAAGGCAGGATCAACTCATCCGATAATACCTCGAAAAACAAAGAACGCAGTGGGGGAAGCCACACGACAAAGAAAATATCCACGCTCCGATAATTTAACGCTATCTCTAAAAATTCTCTGTAAATATGTTAGGGCATTTACAGCCCGCTCGTTCAACACCATGTCAATCACAACAGTAGTAAACGACTATAAAAATAATATGAAATCCATTTCCCCTCAATTGATATATTCCTTCTGGGTGAGATTTCCAAATCCCTGGGGTGTCTGGTTAGGCTTTTTGGTCGGTGGGTGCTACAGAAGGAAAGCCAGAGGTTAAAGAAAAATGCTTGGCTTTTTTCCAATTGGCAACTGCAAGAATAAAGTTTACTGCACTGGAAATGAGTACAAGCACCCTCGAGGGGGAAAAAAATCTTATCACCGAGAAGAAAATGAAAGGAAGAATTTCAGTAGGAAATCAAAAGTAAAATTAAAGGGAGACGGCTGTAAAGACATGAAGAGGTTAATCAAAAAGGGGGAGAAGCGGGAAAAGGAAAGAAAGCATAAGACAAAAGGAAGGTTCGACGAGTTCTAAAAAGAGGTCTGAATTAAAGTCTTTTCTCCAGGTCTAAGACCACAGAGGGCCCGTGGCGAGAGCAAAGGTCATGCAATGGTGTTGCTAAAGTGAAGGGATTAATTGAGAGGGTTGAGCCCCGTCTCCCTTCACCTCGTCCTCACAGATTGGGTCTTGGTTCTAAGCATCCAGGTGCATGCTAAGGAAACAAAAACCACGATATCGCGGTGTCCACGGAGAACAATAGGCTGGGAGCGGCGCAGGGCCGAGGCCTTCCCTCCGGGACGACCACCATCCCGCCTCCCTCATCGCTGCCCCAGACTCACAGAGTCTTGGGCATCTCGTCCTCCATGGCTGCTGCTGTCGCGGCGGCGCCTCCAGGTCCAGCTCCCTGCCCTTCACTACCTCCCAAATCGTTTAAGCGGTTATGGCTACGGGATAGTGGGGTTTCTCGGCTGACCAGAGGTTACTCCGCCTCCTCCTCCGGCGGCAATTACACTAAACCGCCCGGCCCAGCGGGAACAATGAAACCCCAATACAAGATGGCGGCGAGCCGGGAGCCTAGGAGCAGCCAGCAAAGTTACCCGGGCCGCGCCGGCGCAGAATAACTTTGCACTCTCAACCTCCGGGCCGCCCGGCTACACCTTAATCCATAGGTTCACTTGTTGCGCAGCCGCTCTTCCACCCGACGCGAGGGACGTCTCAGACTGCGCAGGCGCAAGGATTAACTACTTCTCGACTTGCGTGAACTTTTTTGTCTTCTGGCTGCGGATTCGAGTGTTTTGACCGCGAATTATAAAGGAGTGGAAACCTTCAGGGACAGTAAAAAGCCTAAATCTTTCCTCTTTTGGAAAGATACATAAAGACTCTTCAAGCTATCTGGTTTTTAGAGAGCGAGAAGCAAAACGCTTGTGCGCCGCCCGGGAATCGAACCCGGGTCGCAAGAATGGGAATCTTGCATGATACCACTACACCAGCGGCGCTGTTGAGGTAGCTACCCGCCACGGTATTTTAGGAGGAAATAGAAGCAGACGTTCTCTTTCATGTGAAAAGAATTGTCATGTATTATTTATTCATTTAAAAGTAAAAGTTTATTGACAGTCTGTAATCTTCTGTTTTCCAATAACATAAATAATTTATCTTCTCTCATCCCAAACATGGGAATGGATGTTTCAACTTTCTCTGTACAGAAAAAAAATTTCAATTTAAAATGTTTACTTAAGAAATAAGAAAAAAGAAAAAAGTTTTACTTAAAAAAGTAAGGATTTTATTAAGAATTTGCGTCGTTGGTGCTAGCCAAATTTTTCAGCGCGGGGAGGATATTTCCAGATGCCAGATTTTTATTTATATTTGCATTTCTTCCGTGTATTGATTGCACATTGAAAAGCATTTAAGAAATAGCTGTTTAGGCCTGGGGCAGTGGCTCACGCCTGTTATCCCAGCACTTTGGGAGGCTGAGGCGGGCGGATCACCTGAAATCAGGAGTTCGAGACCAGCCTGACCAGCCTGACCAACATGGCGAAACCCTGTCTCTACTAAAAATACAAAAATTAGCTGGGCGTGGTGGTGGGGGCCCGTAATCCCAACTACTCAGGAGGCTGAGGCAGGAGAATCCTTGAATCTGGGAGATGGAGATTGCAGTGAGCCGAGATCTTGCCATTGCACTCCAGCCTGGGCAACAGAACGAGGATCCGTCTCAAAAAACAAAGAAACAAACAAAAAAACCCAGCTATTTAATGCAAATTGGTCACAAGAATCTTAAAAGTAAACAAGTCAAAAGATACATATTCAGTCCAACTTTAGGAGGCAGAGAAATTAGAGCTCTGAAATGTGATTCGGTATACTCTGTATGCATTTCACATTGCTTATTATATATATATGTCACTAAAGTAATCCTATGTCTAGGAATCTATCCTACAGAAATAAAACAATTAATTTATAAAGATTTATGTGCCAAGATACAACTGCAGCATTGTTTACAGTAGAAAAAAATGGAGTAACCTGAATATCCATCAGTGCCACTTATGGTAATTTATTCAATTTACACCAAATACATGTGGAACTTTTTCTTTTTCTTTCTTTCTTTCTTTTTTTTTTGAGACAGTCTCGCTCTGTCTCCCAGGCTGGAGTGCAGTGACACAATCTTGGCTCACTGCAACCTCTGCCTCCCAGGTTCAAGCGATTCTCCTGCCTCAGCCTCCCTAGTAGCTGGGATTACAGACGTGCGCCACCACCTAAATTAGCCTAACTAATTTTTGTATTTTAATAGAGACAGGGTTTTGCCATGTTGGCCAGGCTGGTCTTGAACTCCTGACCTCAGGTGATCTGCCTGCCTCAGCCTCCCAAAGTGCTGAGATAACAGACGTGAGCCGCTGCCTCCAGACGGAACATTCATTTTATGGACTATTTTGCAGTTATTGAAAAGCTACTAATCAGATCTGTAGTGTTGAACTGGAAAATATCTATGATGTAAGTTTATTTAAGTTGTAGAAATATTTTTTAAACATAGGAGAATTTACACATCGAAAAACGTGATGTCGGCTGAGCAGGGCGGCTCACGCCTGTAATCCCAGTCTTTGGGAGACAGAGGCAGGCAGATCACTAGAGCTCAGGAGTTCAAGACCAGCGTGGCCAACATGGAGAAACCCCATCTCTACTTTAAAATACAAAAATTAGCCAGATGTGGCGGCGCATGTCTGTAATCCCGGCTACTCGGGAGGCTGAGGTAGGAGGAGAATCACTTGAACCCGGGAGTCGGAGGTTGCAGTGAGCCCCTGGGCCACAGAGCAAGACTCCTCAAAAACAAAACAAAACACCAAAAAAACAAAAACGTGATGTCCTCTTTAAAGTAGTTTCTTCAGACTGTATACATTCTGGATTTTTCATTTTTGGAATTGTCTTTAGAGTCTCTGACACATTCTTCAGATTATTTTCAAAGATATCAAGTACTAGTCTTTTGATGGTGAATAAAACAAATGTTAATGGGGATGGTGTTTTTAAAACACCTTTTTGGGACATCCATATAAAGTGTTTTTCAGTTTAATGGTTTTTAGTTTATTCACAGAGGTGTGTGTGCAACAATCACCACAATCAATTTTATAACATTTTCTTCACCTCAAAAAGGAAACCCGTAGCAATTAGCAGACACTCCCTGTCCCTCATCCCGTTCCATGTCCCAGCCACTAGTCTTTCTGCCCCTATAGATTTGCCTATTCTAGACATTTCATATAAATGGAAGCATGTAATATATGGTTTCTTGTAACTGACTTATTTCACTTAACATTATGCTTTTCAGGGTCATCCATGTTGTAACGTGTATCAGTAATTTATTCCTTTTTATTCCCAAATAAAACTCCATTATATGGATATTGCACAAGTACTTTTTTTAAGTAGTTTTTAAGTTACAAAAGTACAACGTGCTTAGTGTTACAAATGAAATGGATACATAAGGAAAATATTAAAAATGTATCTTCTTCCTCCTTTTGAGGTAAGTAATATTAATAGATTCATCTGTAATATTCCACATTTTACTCTATACAGATGCACATGTATACACTTGGGATTTTTAGGGTTTTTTTGTTTTTTGTTTTTTTTTACAGAGTGTCACCCAGAGTGACAGTGTCTTGGCTCACTGTGAACTCTGTCTCCTGGGCTCAAGCGTTTCTTGTGCCTCAGCCTCCAGAGTAGTTGGGATTACAGGTGTGAGCCACCACACCTGGCTAGTTTTTTTTTTTTTTTTTTTTTTTGAGACAGAGTTTCGCTCTTGTTGCCCAGGCTGGAGTGCAATGGCATGATCTCGGCTCACTGCCACCTCCACCTCCCGGGTTCAAGCGATTCTCCTGCCTCAGCCTCCCGAGTAGGTGGGATTACAGGCATGTGCCACCATGCCCGGCTAATTTTGTATTTTTAGTAGAGATGGGGTTTCTCCGCGTTGGTCAGGCTGGTCTTGAATTCCTGACCTCAGATGATCTGCCTGCCTCGGCCTCCCAAAGTGCTGGGATTACAGGCGTGAGCCACCATGCCCGGCCTAATTTTTTTTTATTTTTAGTAGAGACGGGATTTCACCATGCTGGCCAGGCTGGTCTCAAACTCCTGACCTCAAATGATCCACCCGCCTGATCTCAGCTCACTGCAACCTCTGCCTCCCAGGTTCAAGCGATTTTCTTGCCTCAGCCCGCCTAGTAGCTGGGATTACAGGCGTGGGCCAGCATGCCCCGCTAATTTTTACATTTTTTAGTATAGACAGGGTGTCACCATGTTGGACTGTCTGGTCTCGAACTCCTAACCTCAAGTGATCCACCCGCCTTGGTCTCCCAAAATGCTGGGATTACAGGTGTGAGCCACTGCACCGGGCTTTTTTTTTTTTTTTGAGACAGGGTCTCGCTCTGTTGCCCAGGCTGGAGTGCAGTGGCAATGATGTCAGCTCACTGCAGCCTCTGCCTCCAGGCTCAGGTGTTCCTGCTACCTTAGCCTCCTGAGTAGCTGGGACTACAGGCGCGTGCCACCATGCCTGGCTAATTTTTTTTTTTTTTTTTGAGATAGAGTTTCACTCTTGTTGCCCAGGCTGGAGTGCAATGGCTCGATCTCAGCTCACTGCAACCTCCACCTCCCGGGTTCAAGCAATTCTCCTGCCTCAGCCTCCTGAGTTGCTGGGATTACAAGCGCCTGCCACCACGCCCGGCCAATTTTTGTATTTTTAGTAGAGATGGGGTTTCACCATATTGGCCAGGCTGGTCTCGAATTCCTGACCTCAGGTCATCCGCCTGCCTCGGCCTCCCAAAGTGCTGGGATTACAGGCATGAGCCACCATGCCCGGCCCACGCCCAGCTAATTTTTGTATTCTTTGTAGAGACGGAGGTGTCACTTTGTTGCCCAGATTGGTCTCAAATTGCTGGGCTCAAGTGATGCACCAGCCTCGGCCTCCCAAAATGCCGGAATTACAGGTGTGAGCCACTGCGCCCAGTCCTGGCCTAATAGTTTTTTAATAGTTGCAAAATCGTCCATAAAATGAAAGTTCCACAATGTATTGGATGGTAAATTGAATAAATTACCATAACTGGCATTGATGGATATTCAGGTTACTACTTTTCAAAAATCTATTGTATTACAAATAATGTTGCAGTTGTATCCTGGTACATGTACCTTTTTTTTTTTTGGAGGTTGGGGGGCAGAGTCTCACTCTGTGCCCAGGCTGGAATGCAGTACCACAATCACTGCTCACCTCAGCCTCTACCTCCCAGGCTCAGGTGATCCTCCTGCCTCAGCCTCCTGAGTAGCTGGGACTACAGGTGCACACCACCATGCCAGGCTAATTTTTTTGTATTTTTTCGTAGAGACGGGGTTTCGCCATTTTGCTCAGGCTGGTCTCGAACCCTGGGCTCAAACTGTCCGCCTGCCCTAGCCTCCCAAAGTGCTGGGATTACAGGTGTGAGCCACTGAGCCCAGCCTCTTTCTCCAAGTTTAACTTTATTTTGTATCCAACCTATTTTCTTCTCATCTATATTGTTCTTCATGTTCATGAACTAGTTATTTTTGTTTGTTTGTTTGGGTGAAGTATTGTAATTACAGAAATGAGACTTTTTTTTTTAAATGAAAGGCCTCACATATTTATTACTGAACCCAGCCAACCAATGCGTTCATAACAGATTCGGAGAGGAAAACACGTCGAACTCTCCAGATAGGGGTGACATTTTCAGCTTGATATGGTAACGTGATCGTGACCTTCAGACAGCATAAATATGTGTGCCATCTCATGTACAATTCCTTATAGACCCAGCTTGGTTCTTCTCCAATGTCTCCTTTTGGAGTTGTACCTGATTTTATTTCCAGTTTTCATCCGAATCCACTGGGGAATGGGACGATTTTGCTTTTGTTTCTTGGGCAGGAATCACTTAATCCTGAAAGTCTTGTGAGAAGACATGGTGAGGGTGGAGTCAAGAACACACCACGATGGCAGAGAAAGGAAAAGAGGCATGAGATCATTTTATACCCATCATGCAACCGCAAGCTTTTCTCAACTGATAATACTAGGACATTAGTTATAGACCAATTTTTTTTTTTGAGACGGAGTCTCACTCTGTCGCCCAGGTTGGAGTGCAGTGGCGTAATCTTGGCTCACTGCAACCTCTGCCTCCTGGGTTCAAGCAATTGTCCTGTCTCAGCGTTCCTGAGTAGCTGGGATTACAGGTGTGCACTACCACGCCTGGCTGATTTTTATATTTTTAGTAGAGACAGGGTTTCACCATGTTGACCAGCCTGGTCTCGAATTCCTGACCTCAGGTGATCTGCTTGCTTTGGCCTCCCAAAGTGCTGGGATTACAGGTGTGAGCCACTGCGCCAAGCTCCAACATTCTTTTTTTGTATTTTTTATTTTTTGAGATCAGCCTGTCAGGTTGGAGTGCAGTGGTGCAATCTCAGCTCACTGCAACCTTGGCCTCCCAAGTTCACGTGATTCTCCTGCCTCAACCTCCCAAGTAGGTGGGATTACAGGCATGCATCACCACGCCCAGCTAATTTTTGTATTCTTAGTAGAGGCAGAGTTTTGCCACGTTGGCCAGGCTGGTCTTGAACTCCTGATCTCAGATATTCTGCCTGCCTTGGTCTCCCAGAGTGCTGGGATTACAGGCGTGAGCCACCATGCCTGGCTTCCTTTTAATGCAAGCATAATGTTCTATTGTATGGTATGTTGGGGAGAAAAAAAGAGTTTTCCTCTACCCTTCCGAGTTTTTGGTTGTGATAGACCCCTGTAACAAAAGACAGATTAACAAGAAGAAAACAAACAGGACCAGGTATGGTGGCTCATGCCTGTAATCCCAACACTTTGGGAGCCCAGGAGTTCCAGACCAGCCTGGGCAATATGGCAAAAAACCATCTCTACAAAAAATGTAAAAATTAGCTGGGCATGGTAGTGGATGCCTGTGGTATCAGGTACTCTACTCTGGTGGCTGAGGTGGGTGGATCGCTTGAGCCCAGGAGCGGGAGGTTGCAGTGAGCCGTGATAGTGCCATTGCACTTCAGCCTGGGTGACAGAGCAAAGCCATCTCAAAATAAATAAATAAAAGAAAGAAAGAAAAAAAGAAAAACAGAAATTTAAAAACATGTACGTCACGTATTCAAAAGAGAGACCGGGGAAATGAGCAAATCTCCAAGAGGTAGCTTTGAATTCAGGATTATACAGCATCTTCAAAAAAGAACAGTATATGTTTAGAGAAGTGTTAAGAGAACCGGGCACAGTGACTCACGCCTGTAATTCCAGCACTTTGGGAGGCCGAGGTGGGCAGATCACCTGAGGTCGGGAGTTCGAGACCAGCCTAACCAACACGGAGAAACCCCATCTCTACTAAAAATACAAAATTAGCCGGGTGTGGTGGCGCTTCCCTGTAATCCCAGCTACTCAGGAGGCTGAGGCAGGAGAATTGCTTGAACCCGAGAGGCGGACGTTGCCGTGAGACTGCGCCATTGCCCTCCAGCCTGGGGAACAAGAGCGAAACTTCGTCTCAAAAAAAAAAAAAAAAAAAAAAAGAAAGAAAGAAAGAAAAAAAAAGAGAAGTGTTAAGAGAAGGAAAATGATTTTGAGTCTCTAGGGGTGGCAAATTATGGG
Source organism: Pan paniscus (assembly GCF_029289425.2). Lineage (NCBI taxonomy): Eukaryota > Metazoa > Chordata > Mammalia > Primates > Hominidae > Pan > Pan paniscus. Next base: position 56,141,927 of record NC_073261.2, on the reverse strand, counting down.
AAGGCAAATATGCGATAGAAAAAGTCTCATTAATGAAGTTTGTCATGTAGATTCCTGGCTGATAAAGGTTTGTCAAAAGACAAAATTACAACTAATTTAGTTTAAAGAGCACAATTGGCTTTTAGTTGCGATTGTAGAATTGTGCAACACCTCATTTTATAAAATCGAATGAGTGTTCCTATGAGTTGAGTGGAGGAGGTTGGCTCTCAGAAAGCGCTGAAGAAAGCAGAAACAGAAAAGTGAATTGGTTGTTTCGAGGTTACTTTCCTTGAAAAGTTTAAAGCAGAGGGTATTTCCTTATCATGTCATTTCAAACTGGTCTGTTGGGAATTTGGCTATTATTTTTCTTTCTCCTGATTTCTTAGAAAGTCAGATCGACAACTTAGTTTTGACCTTGTGATGTGGAACATGAGTGACTTGAGTGACTCCATTTTGGTTTAGTCTGTTGGGCCTAGTCTAGTGCAGGAGCTCAGTCCAAACCAATGGCTTCCTATGAATTTTATTTAACAGGTGTAAAATTGTCTTTAGTGATTAACCTTTGTCCTTTCAGGCAGTGTGGGAAGAGGGATACCTTTGCCTTTTAAAATTTATGTCCTGCTTTACTTCAGACATTACACTAAATAGGAGTGTTGAGTATAAAAATGAATTCACAATTAAAGTTGTTAGATAAATTATTTGTATATAACTTTAAAAGGAGATTTTTTTGAAGCTTTGTAATTACATTGAAAGTTTATTTGTTTCCTTGAAAACAATTTTTTGAAAAGTGAAAAATAATGTAATACAGCTTTCAAATTACTTTATGCTGTTACTTTATTTCTATTGTATTCACATGTGAAAGTATGTGATCAGTTGTTGCTGTATCAGAGATATTAGAGATTCTTTATTAGTTGGGCATTCTTTATGACCTTTTCTATAAAAGAGTAAGGACATTAAAATGTAAGATGCGTGATGAAAATATAAGTAGCGAGGCTCATTGTAGTTAGCCTAAATTAAGTAATGTTTAAGGTAGGTGTTCATGGCCGGGCGCGGTGGCTCACACCTGTAATCCCAGCACTTTGTGAGGCCGAGGCGGGTGGATCACGAGGTCAGGAGATCGAGACCATCCTGGCTGACACAGTGAAACCTCGTCTCTACTAAAAATACAAAAAATTAGCCGGGCACGGTGGCGGGTGCCTGTAGTCCCAGCTACTCGGGAGGCTGAGACAGAAGAATTGCTTGAACCTGGGACGTAGAGTTTGCAGTGAGCTGAGATCGCGCCACTGCACTCCAGACTGGGCAACAGAGCGAGACTCCGTCTCAAAAAAAAAAAAAAAAAGTAGGTGTTCAGAGTAATACTTTTCTACATTATACTGAGAGAAAGAAATTATAAATTATAAAGTATATCAAATTATTATGTTATTTTACTAATTTTACTTTTATGTAATAAAATGCAATATATTTAAAAATTGTTAAAAAAATAAAATTTGTGTCCTGCTTTTAGGCAAATGGGGGAAGGCGGAGAACTTTCCACCCACGTATCTACATCGTATCTACATCTTCTCAATTGTCTTCGGCTTGAAATAATCCTTAGGCTAAAGAGGCGTATTTTGGGGTGGCACATTCTGGTGTCCTTACAGGTACACTAGTTTTATTCATGTCTGTTACTACTATTACACCCCCTTCACCTTGGGCCACCCCATCCTCAGTCTCCCTCATTTTTCTTTACAATTAGCACCATTTACCCATTCACGGAGAACCTTACAGTTCTCGCAACAGGGTGATCACTCAGTAAGTACTGTTGTCCCTTTGGTCTGTTTCTGGCAGCGATTAGCTGTGTGCATTCTTTGAGAGGAGCGACGGAGGGAACAGAAGAGGGTACTAGTGAAGAACTAACGTGCTTCACCCAAATAGATAGGGAGGGAGAAGGAGAGCTGAGGCGAGCCTCAGCTTCTGCCTTTTTTTTTTTTTTTTTTTTTTGAGACGGAGTCTGGCTCTGTCTCCCAGGCTGGAGTGCAGTGGCGCAATCGCGGCTCACTGCAAGCTCCGCCTCCCGGGTTCACGCCATTCTCCTGCCTCAGCCTCCCAAGTAGCTGGGACTACAGGCGCCCGCTACTATGCCGAGCTAAATTTTTGTATTTTTAGTAGAGACGGGGTTTCACCGTGTTAGCCAGGATGGTCTCGATCTCCTGACCTCATGATCCACCCACCTCGGCCTCCCAAAGTGCTGGGATTACAGGCTTGAGCCACCGCGCCCAGCCAGCTTCTGCCTTCGATGTCTTCTGAAGGAGGGTGGGCTTCAAGGCGGCAGGATGTGCTTAGGGCACTGAGTGGCCCAGAGTGGGGAGCTCCTGCAGGGTTGAGAGGACCGGCGGGGCGAGGTCGGGGCGGGGCTCGCAGGACCTGGGCGGGGCTCGCAGGGGCTGGGCGGCCTGGGGGCGGGGCTGGGCGGAGCGCGCAGCCGCGCAGCGCTGGGAGGACTGCGGGGCTCTTGAGGCCAGCTGCAGAGCTTGTGGAGGCCATGGGGCGCGTCGTCGCGGAGCTCGTCTCCTCGCTGCTGGGGCTGTGGCTGTTGCTGTGCAGCTGCGGATGCCCCGAGGGCGCCGAGCTGCGTGCCCCGCCAGATAAAATCGGTAGGCGAGAAGGGGGCGGCGCGGGAAGGTGCTGGAGCGCGCCCCGCGCCGGGCGGCCGCTGCGCAGTGCGCCCAGATCCCACAGCCGCGACGCAGTCCAGCGGTGCAGGCCGAGCCAGCTGCGCAGGTCGCGCCTTCCCCCATTCACACTTCAGGGCGGCTTTCAGCTCTGCTCGGAATAGGACTGTGCATTCCCAGGCGTGGAGAGGTGCCCACTTGAGGAATGGGCGTGGACGGGGACAGGGGCGGGCGGGCAGGCAGGCGCCTAGCGTACCTGTAGCCCCTGTCTCTTAGGTCTGGGGCTCCGGGGAGGCCTAGGTTTCTCTATCTTCCCGTTGAACACTGACCGTGAAGACTCCAGTGTTCTGGCGTGACCTGGGGCGCCCGGCCAGATTACAGGCTCACGCAGGCACAGCACAGGGAGGAGTGCAAACAAGTTGACCCTGCCTGCTTCCCTTGGGAGGCTGAACCCCCTTGCCCCAGCTCCGCTTTGCTGAGGTCGGCCTGCTCTCAGAGGCCCCTGGCTTGCACAGTTTCTCCGCCTAGGACTAACACAGCTGGAGAAAGAATCTGTTCTCTTTCCAGTGTCAGGAGCCTTGGCTCTTTGCTTCCTGTCTCCCTCCCGCCCCCCTTTAAAGTTGTGTTCTTCGGTATCATTAACCTATCTACATTGAATCTAGACACAACAAAGCTAGGCATAAATGGCCGTCACTTTATTAAAAATGCGTGCTGGAAAGGTCCACCTCTAATGTGCCCGTGAGTTGGGCATCTGGAAGGGTGTGCAGGCCCCTTGGTTCCTCCATAAAGACCTGTGAGAATCTTTGGGCATCTGGAAAAAAAATCGAGTGAATGTCAATATGTTAATTAATCTACTGCTTTTGTCTGGGGACAGTGTCTGTCCAGATTCAGGGAGTTAGACCTTCGCTGCAGGTGTCACTCTTCCCCCACCAAATTGTTGGTAATAGCTTTGAGTAACAACCTCCGCTATTAATGGTCTTTCAAAAACAAAACAACTCACAGAGCTGGTAAAAGGGGAAAATAGAATCTTCTGTTTTTTTCCCTCATAGCGATTATTGGAGCCGGAATTGGTGGCACTTCAGCAGCCTATTACCTGCGGCAGAAATTTGGGAAAGATGTGAAGATAGACCTGTTTGAAAGAGAAGAGGTCGGGGGCCGCCTGGCTACCATGATGGTGCAGGGGCAAGAATATGAGGCAGGAGGTTCTGTCATCCATCCTTTAAATCTGCACATGAAACGTTTTGTCAAAGACCTGGGTATGTAATTTTGGTCTTGGAGCTCACCAGATTACTGTGTGACATCCCCGGATATTTTTATCAGATGGAGAACTGAAATTTCTGCCTTGTTAATTGCCTTACAGAGACGTTGGTAAAACTGTTTTTTCCTCACTTTCTTGTTAGTTGGTACTGCCTGAGTTAGGAGCAGTTCTGCTGTAATGGGACACTAGTTGTCTGTATCTTCAGTTATCTGGAATTACAGCCATGGGGTGGGGGTGGGAATGGCTGCCATTGTCTTTTTTTTTCTTTTGAGAAGGAGTTTCGCTCTTGTCGCTCAGGCTGGAGTGCAATGGTGCGATCTTGGCTCACTGCAACCTCTGCCTCCCGGGTTCAAGCGATTCTCCTGCCTTAGCCTCCTGAGTAGCTGGGATTACAGGTGCCTGCCACCACGCCCAGCTAATTTTTGTATTTTCAGTAGTGACGGGGTTTCACCATGTTGGCCAGGCTGGTCTTGAACTCCTAACCCAGGTGATCCTCCTGCCTTGGCCTTCCAAAGTGCTGGGATTACAGGGGTGAGCCACTGTGCCCGGCCTCTGTTGTCTGTTCTTAAAATTCTGGGTTTGTGTTAAAGAATCAGAGAAGGTTTGGAGATAGTCACCTCATTGTGATCATTTTGCAGCTGAGTAAATGAGACCCAGAGACTTGAATTGTCTGGCTCAAAGTCACTCACATATGGCCATGGCCAGGGTCAGTGGCTCATGCCTGTAATCCCAGCACTTTGGGAGGCCGAGGCAGAGGATCGCTTGAGCCCAGGAGTTAGAAACCAGTCTGGGCAACATAGTGAGATCCTGTCTTTACTAAAAATAAAAAAGTTAGCCTGGTGTGATGGCACAAACCTGTAGTCCCAGCTTCTTGGGAGGCAGAGACAGGAGGATCCCTTGAGCCTGGGAGATAGAAGCTGCAGTGAGCCTTGATCATGCCACTGCACTCCAGCCTGGGCAACAAAGTGAGACCCTATCAAAACAAACCACCACCAACAAAACAAACTCCGTCACACAGCTATGGATGCAGACACGTGCCTAGAACTTGGGACGTGCAACTGCTGCCCTGACAGCAGAGGAGCTGGATAGGTCATGGGGAAAGTCTGACAGGCCTCTGGAGGCCCTTTTGGCAGGGAGTATTTTGTAACTTTGGCCTCCTTCCAGTTATCTGAAATATCCAGTTTTGCAAAATAGGATTCTCACAGGAATGGAAGTGCCTCAGCTGCCTTCCACATCCTCTGTAGATGCTGCCTCTGCTTCCGTTTCCTCCACGAGGGCGAAGGTATACCCAGAACAAATTATGCCACGAAGATGCATGTCTGACATCTTTGTTTTTAAATTGAATTCAGTTGGTACTCTGGCTTTTTTCCTTTGACTATCCAGTTTTTTTAGACTTTTAGTCTAAAAATAGCCAGGTAAAAATATATCTACTTTTGATATATTAATATTTACATGATCATCTGACCCATCGCCTAGCAAATCTGCTTTTGGACAGTGTAGTGAAAGTATAGTGTTTCACACTGTTCCAAAGATAGAGCTCCTTTATGTGTCTCCTGAGAACTGAGGGAAGCCCCAAATTCACTCAGATTACGTTCTTTCATTTGATCAGCATAGACACCACTGACTTAGCTGTGCTTTATGTTTTTGCAGGTCTCTCTACTGTTCAGGCCTCTGGTGGCCTACTGGGGATATATAATGGAGAGACTCTGGTATTTGAGGAGAGCAACTGGTTCATAATTAACGTGATTAAATTAGTTTGGCGCTATGGATTTCAATCCCTCCGTATGCACATGTGGGTAGAGGACGTGTTAGACAAGTTCATGAGGTAATTTTTTTTCCTTCCGTTTAACCTAAGATCTTTTAATTTAGGTTAAATTAAACTTGATGAACTTTAGGAATTATGATTTCTTGTAAGCATTTTCTACCTCACAGCAAGGCCTGTTTATAACATTGTTAGGCAAAATGTTTTGTAGAAACTATGCAGACTATTTGCTTGGATATTGAAAGGTTGGTTTATTTTTGCTTCTGAAGTGTATTTTGCAAATGCTTCTTTAGTGTTGCCAGATACTGTTAGATGCCTTGAATTCTTATGACAACTTACTCTGGTAGGTACTGTTTTTAGCTTCTTTAAACAGATGCAGAAGGTGGCGGTGTAGAGAGGTTTTAAGAGGCAAGTTCACCCACATAGTAAGTGGTATAGCTGGAGTTGCCACCCAGGCAGTCTGGCCTTTGAGTCTTTACTCTTAATCTCTATGCTGTGCTGGTGTTGTGTATATGAATGAGATAATGTGTACAAGAGCTTGTAGAAAGGACAGAAAACTTAAATGGCCTTTAATAGTGACATGTTTTCAGTGAACCAGCAGCCTGAAGTAGAGTAAAAGTTCCATATTCCAAGAATTTACATTCTAGCACTGTTTTGGGTAGTGAGAATTCAGGTGCCTTTTTTTCGTCCTTATGCTTTTCTATATTTAAACAGTTTTTTTTAATGTGTGTGAATATGTATCACTTTGGTAATCAGGAAGACTAACATAAAATAGCCAGTCTAATTTTGAAAGGTACAATCTGTATTTTTAAAGCTGTTGGCATGTGCTAGTTTTTTTGTTTTTTTGTTTTTGAGATGGAGTTTCGCTTGTTGCCTAGGCTGGAGTGCAATGGTTCGATATTGGCTCACTGCAACCTCTGCCTCTTGGGTTCAAGGGATACTCCTGCCTCAGGCTCCTGAGTAGCTGGGATTACAGACGCCTGCCACCACGTCCAGCTAATTTTTGTATTTTTAGTAGAGATGGGGTTTCACCCTCTTGGCCAGGCTGGTCTCGAACTCCGACCTCAGGTGATCCACCTGCCTCGGCCTCCCAAAGTGCTGGGATTACAGGTGTGAGCCACCGAGCTCGGCTGGCACGTGCTAATTTTTTTTTTTTTGAGATGGAGTTTTGCTCTGTCGCCCGGGCTGGAGTGCAGTGGCACCATCTCGGCTCACTGCAACCTCTGCCTCCCCGGTTCAAGTGATTCTCCTGCCTCAGACTCCCAAATAGCTGGAATTACAGGTGCCTGCCACTGCGCCTGGCTAATTTTTTGTATTTTTAGTAGAGACGGGGTTTCACTGTGTTAGCCAGGATGGTCTTGATCTCCTGACCTCGTGATCCGCCTGCCTCAGCCTCCCAAAGTGTTGGGATTACAGGCGTGAGCCACTGTGCCCGGCTAGCACGTGCTAATTTTTATGCTGCTTTACAGTTTTAGGTACTGGAGGCCAGGATCGCATCATTACACTCCAGCCTGGGTGACAGAACAAGATGCCATCTTGAGGGGAAAAAAAAAAAAAACAAAAAAAACATGTCATATGACCAGGTATTGAACAGGACAAATATGAGTTAAGCAGGGCTGGGCACAGTGGCTTATGCCTCTAATCCCAGAACTTTGGGAGGCTGAGGCTGGTGGATCACCTGAGGTCAGGAGTTTGAGACCAGCCTGACCAACATGGTAAAACCCTGTCTCTACAAAAAATATAAAAAATTAGCTAGCGTGGTGGTGCATGCCTGTAATCCCAGCGACTTGTGAGCCTGAGGCAGGAGAATCACTTGAACCTGGGAGGCAGAGGTTGCAGTGAGCCACGATCGTGCCATTGCACTCTAGCCTGGGGGACAGAGCCAGACTGTCTAAAAAAAAAAAAAAAAAGTTAAGCAGGATAAGCTCTGGTTTCTATAACTCATGGTAGTTTGGGGTTTCTTTCTTTCTCAACATCATTCTTAGGTCAGTTCCTTAAATGCCTTTCCCGTGGGTACCTTAAGTTCATCTACAGTGCATAATGTTTTTAAGTAGCCATTCATTCATTCACCCAATATTGAATACCTGTTAGGTGCTAGGCATTGTTCTATGTTGAGAGTATAGGACCTACAACATGTTCTTGTCCTCAAAGAATATATATTCTAGTGGAGAGACAGGCAATACACAACCAAGGAAATATATAGAATTTGCGTAGAGACAGCCAGTCACTTTATAGAAGGTGGGTGGCATGGTGCTGCATACTCAGCACGCGGATCAAGTTCTGATGGCATCAGCCCTGCTTGTGTGTATTGTTTTTCTTTTCTTTTCTTTTTTTTTTTTTTTTTGAGATAGAGTCTCGCTTTGTCGCCCAGGCTGGAGTGCAGTGGTGGGATCTCGGCTCACTGCAACATCTGCCTCCCAGGTTCAAGTGATTCTCCTGCCTCAGCCTCCTGAGTAGCTGGGACTACAGGCGCATGCCGCCATGCCCGGTTAATTTTTTGTATTTTTAGTAGAGATGTGGTTTCACCCTGTTAGCCAGGCTGGTCTCGAACTCCTGACCTTGTGATCTGCCTGTCTCGGCTTCCCAAAGTGTTGGGATTATAGGCGTGAGCCACTGTGCCTGGCCCTCTTTTTTTTTTTTTTTTTTTTTGATACAGGTCTCACTCTGTCACCCAGGCTGGAGTGCAGTGGTGTGATCATGGCTCACTGCAGCCTGGACCTCCTGGGCTCAGGGGATCTGCCTACCTTAGCCTCTGTGTAGCTGGGACCACAGGCACGTGCCATCAAATCTGGCTAATTTTTTTTTTTTTTTTTTTTTTGAGACGGAGTGTCGCTCTGTCCCCAGGCTGGAGTGCAGTGGCGCGATCTTGGCTCACTGCACCCTCCGCCTCCCGGGTTCACGCCATTCTCCTGCCTCATTCCCGAGTAGCTGGGACTACAGGCGCCCGCCACCACGCCCAGCTATTTTTTTTGTATTTTTAGTAGAGACGAGGTTTCACCGTGTTAGCCAGAATGGTCTCGATCTCCTGACCTTGTGATCCACCCGTCTCGGCCTCCCAAAGTGCTAGGATTACAGGCGTGAGCCACCGCGCCCGGTCAAATCTGGCTAATTTTTTGTATTTTTTTTTGTAGAGATGAGGTTTGGCCATGTTGCCCAGGCTGGTCTTGAATTCCTGGGCTCGAGTGTTCCACTCACCTGGGCCTCCCAAAGTGTTGGGATTACGGTCGTGAGCTCCTGCTCCCAGCCTTGTTTTTTTTTTTATCTGTGGCTTGCTTGACATGTAGAGAATTGCCCTTTGAGAAATTAAGAAATTACTTTTTTTTTTTTGAGACGAGTTTCACTCTGTCACCCAGGCTGGAGTGCACTGGTGCAATCTCGGCTCACTGCAACCTCCGCCTCCTGAGTCCAAGCGATTCTCCTGCCTCAGCCTCCTGAGTAGCTGGGACTACAGGCATGTGCCACCATACCTGGATAATTTTTTTATTTTTAGTAGAGACGGGGTTTTACCATGTTGGCTAGGCTGGTCTCAAACTCCTGGCCTTAATTGACCTGCCCACCTTGGCCTCCTAAAGTGCTGCGATTACAGGCATGAACCACCGCACCTGGCCTAAGAAATCACTTTTGAAGTGAATTCAAGGTATTACAGAACTGGGAAAAAGAACCAGTGAGGGGATACATAGGTTATACTGTTTTTGACTTTAAAAAATAATTTACGGGCCGGGCGCGGTGGCACACGCCTGTAATCCCAGCAGTTTGGGAGGCCAAGGCAGATAGATCACGAGGTCAGGAGTTCGAGACCAGCCTGGCCAACATGGTGAAACTCCGCCTCTGCTAAAAATACAAAAATTAGCTGGGCGTGGAGGCGCAGCTAATGCCAGCTACTTGGGAGGCTGAGGCAGTAGAATCGCTTGAACCCAGGAAGCGGAGGTTGTGGTGAGCCAAGATCAAAGTATACACAAGGTGGAGAAAGACCTATGTAACAGTAGTAAACCATGACACTCGAAAGAGGGCTCAAGCTTGTGGTAGGCAATACTGGAAAACAGTGCATTCATTCATTCTCTGCTGTTGGAGGTACTTGGGCGGAAATCCTGCAGCCCCTGACATCAGCACTAGCTAGCTTAATTTCCAGTTCTGCACATACATTTATGTAGTTGTTCTGGTTGGATGCCATTCTCAACTAATTTTTTTTTTTTTTTTTTTGAGACCAAGTCTTGCTCTGTCACCCAGGCTGGAGTATGGTGGTGCAATCACAGCTCACTGCAGCTTTGACCTCCTGGTCTCAAGTCATCTTCCAGCCTCAGCTGGGACTATAGGCATGTGCCATCATGCTTGGCTAATTTTTTAAATTTTTGTAGAGACAGGGTGTTGCCATGTTGCCCAAGCTGATCTTGAACTCCTGGGCTCAAGTGATCCTCCCACCTTGGCCTCCCAAAGTGTTGGGATTATAGGCGTGAGCCACCGCGCTCAGCCGGATGCCATTCTTTACTCCCAAGTCCAACCTCTTATCTCACTTTTTCAGCAAAGCATTTCCTTAATGCTTCAATCAACATTCATCTTTCTTTTCAAACATCCCTTATTATACGGTGCACACCGTGTGCTTGTGTTCTGTACTACGCACAGTAACTAGAATGTAGTAGATGTTTACTCAGATGTTTGTGGAATTTAAATCTCTGGTCTGCTGATGGCTTCCTGTTGAGATATCTTGGCTTGTAGACTAGGTTAAAGCTTATTCTTCTCTCTCAAGTTAGTGCATTTCTGGGGACTTGTAAGATCCTTAACACTTCTTGATCTGAGACTGATAGACTCACAGGGAAAGGCTTTATAAACACCCTTTCTTCCTTCCAGTTACTCCTACCAAATATTTTGAGTCAATTTTTGTTCTTTCATTTCCCAAACCCACTCTATCTCGAATCCCATCAGCCTTTAAAATACATCCAGTATTCCACTACTTCTCTCCAGGATTACTGCTACCACTTTGTTCCAAGTCACCACCACTGTCTCTTGTCTGGATTGCTAGAGTAGCCTCCTATTATAGGCTGAATAATCCTCTCCCCTGCCGTCTGCCACAAGATGTCCATGTCTTAATTCCTGGAACCTGTGAATGTGTTACCTTTTGAGGTAAAAGAGACTTTGCAGATATGGTTAAGGATGGGTAGATTATTCTGGATTATCTAGGTGGGCCCAATATAATCACAAGGGTCCTTAGAGAGGCAGGAGGATCAGGGTGGGTAGTAGGAGATGTGATGATGGAAGGAAGAGATTGGAGTGATGTTAGGAAGGAGTGTGTGTCCACGAGCCAAGGAATGCAGGTGGCCTGTAGAGGCTGGAAAAGACAGTCTTCCCTCAGAGCTTCTAGAAGGAACCAGCCTTGTGCACACCTTGATTTTAGCCCAGAGAGACTGACTTTGGTCTTCTAACTTACAGAACCGTAAGATTATAACTTTTTTTTTCTTTTTTTAGTATTTATTAATCATTCTTGGGTGTTTCTCGGAGAGGGGGATTTGGCAGGGTCATAGGACAATAGTGGAGGGAAGGTCAGCAGATAAACAAGTGAACAAAGGTCTCTGGTTTTCCTAGGCAGAGGACCCTGCGGCCCTCCGCAGTGTTTGTGTCCCTGGGTACTTGAGATTAGGGAGTGGTGATGACTCTTAACGAGCATGCTGCCTTCAAGCATCTGTTTAACAAAGCACATCTTGCACCACCCTTAATCCATTCAACCCTTAGTGGACACAGCACATGTTTCAGAGAGCATGGGGTTGGGGGTAAGGTCATAGATAAACAGCATCCCAAGGCAGAAGAATTTCTCTTAGTACAGAACAAAATGGAGTCTCGTATGTCCACCTCTTTCTACACAGACACAGTAACAATCCGATCCCTCCTTCCTTTCCCCACATTTCCCCCCCTTCTATTCGACAAAACTGCCATCGTCATCATGGCCCGTTCTCAATGAGCTATTGGGTACACCTCCCAGACGGGGTGGCGGCTGGGCAGAGGGGCTCCTCACTTCCCAGACGGGGCGGCTGCTGGGCGGAGGGGCTCCTCACTTCTCGGAGAGGGCGGCGGGTCAGAGAGGCTCCTCACCTCCCAGACGGGGTGGCGGCGGGGCAGAGACACTCCTCAGTTCCCAGACGGGGTCGCGGCCGGGCAGAGGCGCTCTTCACATCTCAGACGGGGCGGCGGGGCAGAGGCGCTCCCCACATCCCAGACGATGGGCGGCCGGGCAGAGACGCTCCTCACTTCCTAGACGGGATGACGGCCGGGAAGAGGCGCTCCTCACTTTCCAGACTGGGCGGCCGGGTAGAGGAGCTCCTCACATCCCAGATGATGGGCGGCCAGGCAGAGACACTCCTCACTTCCTAGACGGGGTGGCGGCTGGGCAGAGGCTGCAATCTCAGCACTTTGGGAGGCCAAGGCAGGCGGCTGGGAGGTGGAGGTTGTAGCGAGCCGAGATCACGCCACTGCACTCCAGCCTGGGCAACATTGAGCACTGAGTGAGCGAGACTCCGTCTGCAATCCCGGCACCTCAGGAGGCCGAGGCTGGCAGATCACTCACGGTCAGGAGCTGGAGACCAGCCCGGCCAACACGGCGAAACCCCGTCTCCACCAAAAAATACGAAAACCAGTCAGGCGTGGCGGCACACGCCTGCAATCCCAGGCACTAGGCAGGCTGAGGCAGGAGAATCAGGCAGGGAGGTTGCAGTGAGTCGAGATGGCGGCAGTACAGTCCAGCCTCCGCTCGGCATCAGAGGGAGACTGTGGAGAGGGGGAGGGGGAGAGGGAGAGCTGTTTTTTGTTTTGAGACAGAGTCTTGCTCTGTCACCCAGGCTGGAGTGCAGTGGCACGATCTTGGCTCACTGCAGCCTCCGCCTCCTGGGTTCAAGCAGTTCTGTGCCTCAGCCTCCTGAGTAGTTGGGATCACAGGCGCCCACCACCATGCCCGGCTAATTTTTGTATTTTTAGTGGAGATGGGGTTTCACCATCTTGGCCAGGCAGGGCTTGAACTCCTGACCTCGTGATCCACCCGCCTCAGCCTCCCAAAGTGCTGGGATTACAGGTGTGAGCCACCGCACCTGGCCGTAAATTTGTGTTGTTTTAAGCCACTAAGTTTGTGGTAATTTGTTATAGCAGCAGTGGAAAACCAATACACCTCCTAAATCATCTGCCATTACTGTTATATTGCTACCATTTGTTCTCAGGTTAGCAGCCAAAGTAGTTCTTTAAAATCTAAGGCTCATCACATCACTCCACTACTCAGATACCTTCAGTGGCTATTTCATTAATAGAGATTTATAGCCAAAATCTGTTTTGTGACTGAGAAGACATGACAGGATTCTGTGCTCTCATCCCTTACTTTTAAATTTGTTTTCCCCAAAATTCATAGGTTGAAACACTAGCCACCCAGTACTCAGAATGTGACTGCGTATGTAGGTAGGGCCTTTAAATATGTGATTAAGTTAAAATGAGGTCTTTAGGGTAGACCCTAAAACAATTTGATGGGTGTCCTTAAGATTAGGACAGAAGGGAGGCCAAGGTGGGCGGATCACCTGAGGTTGGGAGTTCGAGACCAGCCTGACCAACATGGTGAAACCCCTTCTCTACTAAAAATACAAAAAATTAGCCGGGCGTGGTGGCGCATGCTTGTAATCCCAGCTACTCAGGAAGGCTGAGGCAAGAGAATCACTTGAACCTGGGCAGCAGAGGTTGCAGTGAGCCATTGCACTCCAGCCTGGGCAACAAGAGTGAAACTCTGTCTCAAAAAAAAAAAAAAAAGATTGGGACACAGAAGAAACACACAAAGACCATGTGAGGACACAGCAAGAAGGTGGCCATCTGCAAGCCAAGGAAATAGGCCTCAGAAGAAACCGAATGCATCCACACCTTGATCTTGGACTTTTGGCCTACAGAACTATAAGAAATAAAACTTTTTTTGTTTAACCCATCCAGTCTTTGGTACTGTGTTATGGCAGTCCTGGTAAAGTAATACACTGTTGTCATTTTCAGTAACTGTCCATTATTGAAAATGGGATATTGAAGTCTCCATTATTGTTGAATTATGTATTTCAGTTCTGTCAAGATCATTTGATCATATTCATGAAGGTTTATTTCTGGGTTTTCTTATTTGTTTCAAGGATCTGTGTGTCTGTTTTTTTTTTTTTTTTTTTTTTTTCTGTTGATGTTTTGCTCTGTTGCCCAGGCTAGAGTGTAGTATGTTCACAGCAACCTCTGCCTCCCAGGCTCAAGCAATTCTCCAACCTCAGGCCCCTTGAGTGGCTGGGACTACAGATGTGCACTACCATGCCCAGCTAATTTTTTTTTTTTTTTTTGAGACAGAGGCTCGCTCTGTTGCCCAGGCTGGAGTTCAGTGGCGCTATCTGGGCTCACTGCAACCTCTGCCTCCCGGGTTCAAGCAATTCTTGTGCCTCAGTCTCCTGAGTAGGTGGGACTACAGGCATGCACCACCACCCCTGGCTAATTTTTTGTGTTTTTAGTAGAGATGGGTTTTTGCCATGATGGCCAGGCTGGTCTTGAACTCCTAACCTCAAGTGATCCTCCAGCCTGTGCCTCCCAATGTGCTGGGATTACAGGCGTGAGCCACTGCACCCGGCCTTTTTAAAAAAGTTTTTTTGGTCAGCCTCTTGTAATCTCTATTGATGTCATAGCCTCCGGCATCTGTGATGTTAAACAATTGACACAGATTTTTTTTTTTGACACGTGGACACGTGCCCTCAGGATGGGGCTGTTGCATAGAGTGAACTTTGAATCAGGTCGAATAAAGACAAGCCTTCAGGATAGAGCTTTTTGGGAGCTGCCAGTTAGGTCAAATATTGACAGTTCTCTGAGGATAGTGCTTTTTGGGAGCTACAAACTCGTTGTGTTCTCTCCAGTGGCTTCTAGCTTGCTAGTTTCACATTGCAGTTGGAAGGGTGCTGGTTTTATTTTTTATTTTTTTTTCTCTCTCTCTTTTTCTCTTTCTTTCTTTCTTTCGATGGAGTCTCCCTCTTGTCGCCCAGGCTGGAGTGCAATGGTGCGATCTTGGCTCACTGCAACCTCCATCTCCTGGGTTCAAGCGATTCTCCTGCCTCAGCCTCCTGAATAGCTGGGATTACAGGCGTGTGCCACCACACCTGGCTAATTTTTTATATTTTTGGTACAGATGGTGTTTCACCATGTTGGGCAGGCTGGTCTCGAACTCCTGACCTCAAGTGATCCGCCTGGCTCAGCTTCCCAGAGTGCTGGGATTACAGGTGTGAGCCACCACACCTGCCAGACATTTTTCTTGAATAAATACTCCTTGGACTTGGAAAGGCTTTGGTTTATCTGCAGAGCTCTGAAAGAGTCAATGTTGATCATTTTTGGCAGTATTCTCATAGCTTTTAGGGAGGAGCAGATTTCCAGAGGTCCTTCCTCTGCCATTCTGGAAGTTTCCTCTCCCCAGTAACATTTCTGGCTGTACCACTCCCGGTTCTCCCCATATCACTCTGCTTCAGCTGCTCTGGCTTCATTGTTTCTTGAATGTGCCAGGCAAGCTTCTGTCATGTGACCTTTGCATTGCTTTTACCTCTACTGGAAATATTTTCCCCCAGATGTTTGCCTGGTTTGCATCCTCATCTCCTTCGGGTCTTTGGTCTATATCATCTTCTCAGTGAGGCTTTTCCTGACCACTCTTGTTTTTGGACAGTCTTATTTAGAATTCAACCCTCCTAACCCCATGTATTTCTAGTCTTCTTTTCAGACCATTTTCTCCTTTTTTTTTTCTTTTGAGATGGAGTCTGTCTCTGTTGCCCAGGCTGGAGTGCAGTGGCACGATCTTGGCTCTCCTCAGCTCACCTTGGCTCACTGTGCCACTGCACCACTACGCCTGGCTAATTTTGTATTTTTAGTAGAGACAGGGTTTCTCCATGTTGGTCAGGCTGGTCTCGAACTCCTGACCTCAGGTGATCCACCTGTCTTGGCCTCCCAAAGTGCTGGGATTACAGGCGTGAGCCACTGTGCCTGGCCCCAGTTATGTTTTTTAAAAAATTATTATTTTTTTGTTTTTGTTTTTGTTTTTTTTAAGACAAGGTCTCACTCTGTTGCCCAAGCTGGATGGAGTGCAGTGGCGTGATCACAGCTCACTGCAGCCTCAACCAGCGGGGCTGAAGTGATCCTCATGCCTCAGCTTCCTGAATAGCTGGGACTACAGGCATGCCTCACCATGCCTGGCTAATTTTTAATTTTTTTTTTTTTTGAGAGGGAGTTTCACTCTGTCACCAAGGCTAGAGTGCAGTGGCACGATCTCGGCTCACTGCAACCTCTACCTCCCAGGTTCAAGCGATTCTCCTGCCTCCACCTCCCAAGTAGCTGGTATTACAGGCATGCGCCACCATGCCCAGTTAATTTTTGTATTTTTAGTAGAGGTGGGGTTTCGCTATGTTGGCCAGGCTGGTCTCAAACTCCTGACCTCAAGCGATCTGCCCGCCTCAGCCTCCCAAAGTGCTGGGATTACAGGCATGAACCACTGCGCCTGGCTAATTTTTACATTTTGTGTACAGACAGAGTCTTGCTATGTTGCCCAGGCTAGTCTTGAACTCCTGGCCTCAAGGTATCCTCCTGTCTTACTCTGTCACCCAGGCTGGAGTATATTGGCTGGCTGTTCACAGGTGCAACCATAATGTACTACAGCCTTGTGCCCCTGGGCTTAAGTGATCCTCCCACCTCAGCCTCTTGAGTAGCTGTGACTACAGGTGCATGCTGCCTCACCTGGGTGCTGTTTTTTAGTAGTATTTATTCTGTTTTTTCATTTATTACTATTATTTTTTTGAGATGGAGTCTTGCTCTGTCACCCAGGGTGGAGTGCAGTGGTGTGATCTTGACTTACCGCAACCTCTGTCTCCTGGGTCAAGCAATTCTCATGCCTCAGCCACCTGAGTAGCTGGGATTACAGGCATGTACCACCACACCTGGATAATTTTTGTATTTTTAGTAGAGATGGGGTTTCACCATGTTGGCCAGGCGGTCTCAAACTACTGACCTCAAGTGATGCTGCCCCACTTTGCCTCCCAAAGTGCTAGGATTACAGGCATGAGCCACCATACCCAGCAATGTATTTATTCTAATACAATTAGTTGTATCATGAAACAATTAGAGTGCTCTCTGTTTATATTGTGTATATAGTTTCATCTCACCGCTGCCACCTCGCCCCCCCCAGGGAGACTTGCTTGAGTGAGGTTGCAGCTCTGGCAGGAGCAGTTGGGGAATATGTTTTTTATAGCATCATTAGTAGCTTATTTAATTGACTGCTATTTTCTCATGTTGACCATTAGCCAAAGATCACTCTTCTTTGGATATGAGATATCCAGGCTATTATTTTTCTGAAGAATTCAGTGTTTCCATCCTACTTTTTCCAGTCTCCTAAAGACTGGGACCCAAATGCTATGGTTAGAAGGTGTTTAGTTTCTCAGTTTTGGCATAGATATCGAATCAGTTTTTCCAATAAAAATGTGTTTAACATTTTGTACACTTATACTACTACTATGCTTTTAGTAGGTAATACTGAAATGGTTACAATACTGTCCCTTGTTCTGTAAAAAAATATAGTACATTTTGAGAGAAAAACTTGATGTGAAAGTTTCCCTTCCATGATCAGTGATAGGGATCTTTCCTTGGCTCTTAATTTCTTATTTTCATATACTTATCTCTGCATGTGCCTTATTACTTATCCCTAACTATATGCCCCTTAAGGGAATAAGAGATAAACCCCTTATTACTTATCCCAAACTTAAGCCTGTTTTCCATCTTTGTACTATTTGCAACATGAAAAATTGTGTTTGAATTACTGAATGCACTAATTTATGTGAATGTTGTTTTAAATCCATAAAATGCAGAGAAATGTTGGGTGATATTTTTCTTTTTGGTCAAGTGATGTTTTCTAAAACATAATAGAAAGCATCTAATTGTTGAATGAGTGGCATTGGTGCTAAGTTTTATGAGGCTTCTGGAGATGATATAACTGTGGACTGGGAAGTTGAGCAAGACTTTTCAGAGAAGGTGGGATTCAAGTTCTGTTAAGGAAGAATAGATGTTCCATGGTTAGGAATGGGAAGTGTATTCAGGTTGGAGGGAAGAGCTTGTGCACTGGTGGGGATACAACATGTAGGGCAAATTTAGAGACCAGTGAATGGGTCAGGTGTGCTCCAGTGGAGACTGTGCATGTGTGGGTGATTGACAGCAGAGTGGGCAAGTTGTGATTGAGCCTTATACTTGCCATGTGGCCTTTAGACAAAGTATTTTACTTCTACTTTTTTTTTTTTTTTGAGATGGAGTCTTGCTCTGTTGCCCAGGCTGGAGTGCAGCGGTGTGATCTCGGCTCACTGCAACCTCCGCTTTCCGGGTTGAAGCGATTCTCCTGCCTCAGCCTCCTGAATAGCTGGGATTACAGGCGTGCGCCACCAGGCCCAGCTAATTTTTGTATTTTTAGTAGAGACGGGGTTTCACCATGTTGGTCAGGCTGGTCTCAAACTCCTGACCTAGTGATCTGCCTGCCTTGGCCTTCCAAAGAGCTAGGATTACAGGCATGAAACCACCGCACCTGGCCTTACTTCTACTTTTTATTTTTCCTTTTTCTTCTTCTTTCTTTCTTCCTTAGTTTCTTTTCTTTTTTTTTTTCTTTCTTTTTTTTTTTTTAAGAGACACTGTCACTGTCTGGCCCAGGCTGGAGTGCAGCGGCATGATCACAGTTCACTGCGGCCTTGAATTCCGGGGCTCAAGCAGTCCTCCTGCCTCAGCCTCCCAAGTAGCTGGGACCACAGGCATACACCACTATGCCTGGTTAATTTTTGTATTTTTAGTAAAGCTGGGGTTTTGCCATGTTGGCCAGGCTGGTCTTGAACTCCTGACCTCAGGTGACCCGCCCACCTCTGCCTCCCAAAGTGTGGGGATTATAGGCGTGAGCCACTGCACCTAGATGTCAGTTTGATTCTTATGACGCCACTTCCCTTCTTTATACATCCCCTTCCCCACATCTTGTTTGGTATTTAATGGATTTCTCTTCTTTTCCAAAGGATCTACCGCTACCAGTCTCATGACTATGCCTTCAGTAGTGTCGAAAAATTACTTCATGCTCTAGGAGGAGATGACTTCCTTGGAATGCTTAATCGAACACTTCTTGAAACCTTGCAAAAGGCCGGCTTCTCTGAGAAGTTCCTCAATGAAATGATTGCTCCTGTTATGAGGGTCAATTATGGCCAAAGCACGGACATCAATGCCTTTGTGGGTAAGCCAGGGCTTGAAACAGTGGTGGACATTAGTTCACAAAGGGGCTTACCTGATGCTATGGTGGTTCCTGACTTTAGGCTGTGGATTGGAGGCTACTTTTCTCTGTGAACCTCAGACATTGTTAGCAAAATTGTGCGTATGTAGATGTGCATTTTTAGGGGGAGAGGGTCTTTAGCTTTCATTAGTTCAGTAATTCTTAACTGGGGGAGATTTTGCTCCCAGGGGCCATTTAGCAATGTCTAGAGACATTTGGAGTAGAACATGTAATTGGGAAGGGAGAGTGGGTAGAGAGCCTCTTACAAAAAGTCAGAATTAAAACACATTTTTCCTCCTATTGACAGGGGCAGTGTCACTGTCCTGTTCTGATTCTGGCCTTTGGGCAGTAGAAGGTGGCAATAAACTTGTTTGCTCAGGGCTTCTGCAGGCATCCAAAAGCAATCTTATATCTGGCTCAGTAATGTACATTGAGGAGAAAACAAAGACCAAGTACACAGGTAAGCTTGAATTTCTGTCTTATTGTTCCTGATATCCCCTGCAGAAAATGATTGCTCAGGGAGAAACACTTCTCTTCTGTCATCTCTTACTCAAGTTCTAAAATGATGAAACTTGAAATTGTATATATTGTACCATGTAGAAATATTCCCCAATGGGCCGGGCACGGTGGCTCATGACTGTAATCCCTGTACTTTGGGAGGCCAAGGAGGGTGGATCACCTGAGGTCAGGAGATCAAGACTAGCCTGGCCAACATAGTTAAACCCTGTCTCTACTAAAAATACAAAAAATTAGCCGGGCGTGGTGGCAGGTGCCTGTAATCCCAGCTACTCAGGAGGCTGAGGCAGGAGAATCACATGAACCCAGGGGGCAGAGGTTGCAGTGAGCCAAGATCACACCACTGCACTCTAGCCTGGGTGACGGAGTGAGACTCCATCTAAAAAAAAAAAAAAAAAAAAAAAAATTCCCCAATGTAGTTAAGTGCTGTGGCATGACTCCTTGGATTTGAAAAATAATCTTTTTTTTTTTGAGATGGAGTCTCGCTCTTTTGCCCAGGCCGGACTGTAGTGGCCTATCTCGGCTCACTGCAAGCTCCGCCTCCCGGCTTCACGCCATTCTCCTGCCTCAGCGTCCTGAGTAGCTGGGACTATAGGCGCCTGCCACTGCGCTCGGCTAATTTTTTGTATTTTTAGTAGAGATGGGGTTTCACCATGTTAGCCAGGATGGTCTCGATCTCCTGACCTCGTGATCCACCCACCTTGGCCTCCCAAAGTGCTGGGATTACAGGTGTGAGCCGCTGCGCCCGGCGGAAAGATAATCTTACCTTCAAAAGTAAAAATTCTTTATTTTGTACTTATTGACATTCTGAATAAGAAATTGGCCTCAATGTAATAAAAATGCAAGGGACAACTATCTTAAGGGATATAACTTCTTCAATTCTTTAGAATTATAGAGAAATTATGAAGAAGGTATACAATTATTTTTAGAAGGTATGTTAGAAACACTAAACAAATATATGCCTCTTTATTTCCTCTAGGAAATCCAACAAAGATGTATGAAGTGGTCTACCAAATTGGAACTGAGACTCGTTCAGACTTCTATGACATCGTCTTGGTGGCCACTCCGTTGAATCGAAAAATGTCCAATATTACTTTTCTCAACTTTGATCCTCCAATTGAGGAATTCCATCAATATTATCAACATATAGTGACAACTTTAGTTAAGGGGGAATTGAATACATCTATCTTTAGCTCTAGACCCATAGATAAATTTGGCCTTAATACAGTTTTAACCACTGATAATTCAGATTTGTTCATTAACAGTATTGGGATTGTGTCCTCTGTGAGAGAAAAGGAAGATCCTGAGCCATCAACAGATGGAACATATGTTTGGAAGATGTTTTCCCAAGAAACTCTTACTAAAGCACAAATTTTAAAGCTCTTTCTGTCCTATGATTATGCTGTGAAGAAGCCATGGCTTGCATATCCTCACTATAAGCCCCCGGAGAAATGCCCCTCTATCATTCTCCATGATCGACTTTATTACCTCAATGGCATAGAGTGTGCAGCAAGTGCCATGGAGATGAGTGCCATTGCAGCCCACAACGCTGCACTCCTTGCCTATCACCGCTGGAACGGGCACACAGACATGATTGATCAGGATGGCTTATATGAGAAACTTAAAACTGAACTATGAAGTGACACACTCCTTTTTCCCCTCCTAGTTCCAAATGACTATCAGTGGCAAAAAAGAACAAAATCTGACCAGAGATGATTTTGAACCAGATATTTTGCCATTATCATTGTTAAATAAAAGTAATCCCTGCTGGTCATAGGAAAACACACGGTTCTAATTAAGTGTGAAGGTATAGCTATTGCACTTATGCCATCTCCAAAATTTCTTAAGTATTCTTTCACTATCCATTAGGAGTTTTTCTTAAACTTGTCTGATAATAAGAATCACCTGGAATTAGGAGGTGGCGGTTGCAGTGAGCCAATCGCACCATTGCACTTCAGCCTGAGCAACAAGAGCAAAACTCCGTCTCAAAAAAAAGTAAATAAAAATAATCACCTGGAGTTTGTTAAACCATATGGATTCTCAAGCTCCTCTCTTGAAGATTCTGATTCAGTAGGTCTGGGAGTGGCGCCCTGAATTTTGATCAAAATTGTAGAGCATTTTAAGGTGAGTACCTGAGGGAGAACTTAAAGACATCTTAGGGAGTAGTCCTTTTGAATTTTACAGCTAGATATAATCTTCAGTCAGATAAAATTTATGGGAGCTGGTGTCTTATGCCTCTTAGTAATTTCATACCGGTTTGAAGTACGTGTGCCCATGCCTAAAGCCTTGACTTTCAGAATGTTGTCTTTTGATTCTTCTGTCTTGATTTGATTAGGGGTGAAATTTAGAAGTCTTAGTAATGTAACTTGAAGATGTTAAACAAAAATCTCAAGTAAAATGAAAAGCAAATATGGGCTACTGAATTAAGAAACTGGCATTCTATTATTAAATCCTCACTTCAGGAGCTTTTAAAAATACTGAGAGACCCCCATAACCAGAGATTCAGATTCAAAGACTGAGGATAGGACCTTAGCATTGTAGCTATTTAAAGTTTCTAATGTGCACCCAGGGTTGGGAATCACCAATGTGGGTGTGAAAATGCCTACAAAGGGTTTTAGTGCCTTAGAAGTCCTAAGAAACCCAATCTGTATCAAAGCAGATCCATTTTGCAAGGATCTTTCTTTTAGAACTTTCTCAGTTCTCTTAGTAAGAACTTTAGAAGTAATCTTGATAATAAGCACAGACAGCCTAACAGCAGAGGCAACTTAAATAACTCCTGAGCAGTTGGCACTAGAACAGAATACTTGGAATGACACCAAAGTTAACCAAGTCCAGCATATGTCCAAAGAGTTAAGTGTTTCATTTACTGTAGCATTCTGGGTGAGAAATTGGTTGCTGAAATCTTAAGACAGTGGTCTCAACCTTGGCTGCACATTGGAATCACCTGTAGGGTTTTAAAGCATCCAAATGGTAATTAACAGGCAGCAAAACTTGAGAACTAGTTCTGCATCTACTGTACAAAGATCATGATTAACTGTCAAGACACTGGTAGAACAGAACAAGCAAAAGATTAAGAGTTCAAAAGTAAATGCAACCAATTTAACATGTAGTGTTATTAAAAAATTAAAAAGGCCTAGACCAGCCTGGGCAACATGGTGAAACCCCATCTCTACAAAAAATTTTTAAAAAGTTGGCCAGGCATGGTAATGCGCGCCTGTGGTCCCAGCTGCTCAGGAGGCTGAGGTGGGAGGATCACTTGAGCCTTGGAGGTCAAGGCTGCAGTGAATCATGATCATGCCACTGTACTCCAGCCTGGGCAACAGAGACCACCTTAAAAAAAAAAAAAATCCTTCCATTGAATAGAAACTTAAAAGTCCTTCATCAGATCATGGCATTAGCTACTTTAGCAAAATAGTGTAAACTTTGGTTCTGAGTAAAAATGACTTCTTCCCTACCACAGTTGTGAATGTTAATATGCTGATAAAACTGCCAAGATATATTTGATAGGTAGGGGATTAAACTCATGGTTTGTCAAAAGGGTGTTTTTTTCTAGTTTTATTCTTAACAGATATGTTGAGGTATTCATGGTTTCCTTTTGTGGTTTTAATGAAGACAATTTGTAAAGTAATACTGTTATGTATATGCTAAATGTTGGTAAATACTAATTAATTTCCATCATTGTAGACTTGTTTTGCAATGGGATATATTTTTACTTATAATACCAATTTAGGCTGGGCGCAGTGGCTCACGCCTGTAATCCCAGCACTTTGGGAGGCCAAGGCAAACGGATCACGAGGTCAGGAGATCAAGACCATCCTGGCCAACATGGTGAAACCCCATCTCTACTGAATATACAAAAATTGGCTGGGCATGGTGGCGCATGCCTGTAATCCCAGCTACTGTAATCTCAGCTACTCGGGAGGCTGAGGCAGGAGAATTGCCTCAACCGGGAGGCGGAGGTTGCAGTGAGCCAAGATCGCACCACTGCACTCCAGCCTGGCAACGGAGTGAGACTCTGTCTCAGAAAAAAAACCAAAAAACCAATTTAGGCTGGGTATGGTGGCTCACCAGCACTTTGGGAGGCTGAGGGAGGTGGATCTCTTGAGGTTGGGAGTTTGAGACCAGCCTGGCCAACATGGTGAAACCCTGTCTTTACTAAAAATACAAAAATTAGCCAGGCATGGTGGCGTGTGGCAGTAATCCCAGCTACTTGGGAGGCTGAGGTGCGAGAATCGCTTGAACCCTGGAGATGGAGGTTGCAGTGAGCAGAGATCGCACCACTGCACTCCAGCCTGGGCAAGAGTGAGACTGTGTCTCAAAAGGAAAAAAAAAAAATTAAAAATGTTGCTGGTATTACATCAGACCTACTCTGGATAAATTTTCCAGTAGGGCATCTGAAATTGCTTTGGCAAAAGCAAAACAGGTTATCAATAGACCAAGGACATTTAAGTAGTTTTAATGCAACTACAGTGTTGAGTACTTTTTTACTGGGAGAAAAATCCTAGCAGAACCTGCTACTCCGGGCGCATTAGGTAGTTTTATGCAACTATAGTATTAAGAGTTTTATTGGAAGAAAAAACACTGTCAGAGCTTGCTGCTCCAGACCTTTTTTTTTTTTTTTTTTTAATAGAAGAGACTGGTAAAAATGATGCAGGGGCTGAATGAAAGCCAGCTCTGCTCCAGTGGTTCTCTGAGTTGAGCATGCATCAGTTACCTTAAGGGCTTGTTAAAACATCGCTAGGCTCCACCCTGTTTATTCAATAAGTTTGTTATGGGATATAAGAAGTTGCATTTTATTAAGTTCCCCAGTGATGCTGCTGTTCTACTATTATAGGAACCACACTTGAAGAACTAGTTCTACAATTCAGCTATATGTTGTAAAGGAGTCAATGAAGATTTATAGAGTTGCTGAAAAATGGAGTAACAGTGTATGGGACTTCACATCAGTTCTCCTTGTGATTGTTAGTTTGATCCCTCTTGTTCTTTTGTTGTAAACATTTTCTATAATTAGGAAATGCCATTTAAGAGTGAGAGAGGTATATATCTATCTATCTGTGAGCCATTGTGTTTGGTGTTTTACAAGAACTTTACCATACTTGTGTGTAGTCCATTCCGTACAGTTTAAAAGTGATTCACGATTTGCAGGCTTTTTATCAGCTCACAAAAAAATCAGCCTTAAGCATTTGCTTGGTAAGGTTTCTTAAGATTAGGTTTATAATACAACCATCTGTAATGTATCTCTCGTTTGAGCTTGTGGGCCATACAATTCATTAACTAGATGAATACATTGTGGACAGCATCCTCGCTACCCTTCTCTACTCACTCACAAAGAACCATGATACACTGGAATGTTTTTCTCTGGAATCCTCTTTCTACTCTTGTATTAAAATTTTTCTCCACTTCATGATTATGTTCAAAATAAACAACTACATCATTACTTCTTCCTGTCTTTTGCTTCTGTTGTACTATATTTGCAATGTAGATGTACTTGGGAAAGTCAGACTAGATCAAAGTTACTATTCTTAAGTTGTGAAAATTAGTGTTTTAGAAGAAACTCACTCATGTTTGTAACTTCTTTATCTGTTCAGTGTTGAAAGATGGACAAAAGGAATCCTTGCCATGTTTCACATTTAATAAGATTCTTTCACTTTAATGCATAAAACCCTTTGAAATCAGTGTTAACCAGGAAAATTCATGTTAGAAAAAATTGGAATGAGAGCTGATATTCTATATTCAGAACATCTGAGAAAGCATTTTTGACTATTACAAAAGTTTATTTAACAAAAAGTCTAATATGAAAATGTACATGACCTAATTTTTACATCATAGTAAAACAGGCCCTATGGAGAGAGGACATGGGTTTCTCTGCTGAACAGCCATTATTTATACTCGTTCCAAGGCTTCCAACATGATGATACTATTTCCTCGTATTACCTAAGAAAGAGAAAAATAAATTTGAAAAGAACAACTCAGGTAACAGACATAACTATGATGATTTAAGAATTTTCACCAAATCATTAATGGTTTTTTAATATTACATGTCGGTTTGCAAAGGTTTGTTCAAGCCACAGGGACACCAAACAACTCTAAGCCCTTTAGACATCTTTTAGATTTAAGGCTAACAATTTTAGATTTAAGGCTAACAATTTGCTTTATGAGATTCTAATGCCAAGTCTCCAATGACTAATTTCACCTTTTTTTTTGAGACAGTCTCACTCTGTTGCCCAGGCTAGAGTGTAGTGGCGCAATCTCGGCTCACTGCAGCCTCTGCCACCCAGGTTCAAGCAATTCTGCTTCAGCCTCCCAAGTAGCTAGGATTACAGGAGCACCCCCCCACCACGCCCAGCTAATTTTTATATTTTTGGTAGAGACGGGGTTTCACCATGTTGGCCAGGCTGGTCTCAAACTCCTGACCTCAAGTAATCTGCTTGCCTCAGCCTCACAAAGTGCTGGGATTACAGGCGTGAGCTACTACGCCTGGCCCTAATTTCACCTTCTAAAATGCAGGACTCAAATTTAAATGCCCATCCCTGACTCTATGGGATCCAAAAATTAATGAGTAAAATAGGTACAGTAGAGTATGTTAGGTACAGTTTGGAGGTATGAGATCATTTAGGGAAGAAACCAGGATGGGAAATTGTGAAAGGCATGCTTTATGAAAATGACATTTTACCTGGGTCTTGGAAATTGGGCAGAATTTTGAAAAGGAGATTTTAGGAAATTCTAGACAGAACTAAGATGAAGACAAAGTATGAGAGGATAAGGAAGTAATCGAATTTGAATGCAGTAAAAAGTTCATGAAGAGAATCAGGAAACAAAGATAGTTGGCATTCAATCTTGGAAAGCTTCAAATGCCAATCTTAGTGTTTGGAGGACATCAGAAACTAACAATGAGCCAGTGAGAGTTTCACTTGGGGGAATGACAATCATAAGTGTCCCTGCAACAAGATATTATATAAATACACCAAAGTTTGAATAGGACAGAACCTAGAGGCAGAAAGAGAAGTTATAAAAAAAGGGCCCTAGGAGAACAGTGCTTGACCTAGTAGATAAGCCATAAATGAAGATAAGAATATTTATCGGGGGCGTGGTGGCTCAGGCCTATAATCCCAGCACTTTGGGAGGCCAAGGCAGTTGGATCACCTGAGGTTGGGAGTTCGAGACCATCCTGGCCAACATGGAGAAACCCCCATCTCTACTAAAAATACAAAATTAGCCGGGTGTGGTGGCACATGCCTGTAATCCCAGCTACTCAGGAGGCTGAGGCAGAAGAATCACTTGAACCTGGGAGGTGGAGGTTGCGGTAAGCCAAGATAGCGCCACTGCACTCCAGCCTGGGCAACGAGCGAAACTGTCCTTTGTCAAAAAAAAAAAAAAAAAACCAAAACCAAAACAAACCAACAGACAAACTTATCAGAGTATAGATGAATCAGCTGGTAAATGAATTCAAGAGGGGTAGAAAAATAAGCGAAACTGGAAGGCTAGGGGACTAAAAACAGTAAGTCCCTAATAGACCGTAGATCATCATAATCGACAGATCACCCATCAGTCAAGTAGAATTGGATAGGTGAATGGAGGGGTACGGGAGGGAAAGAACAGGTAATGTAGGGGAGAGAAAGGATAGGTAATGTAATAATTTGAGGTGTTTATTAGAAATGGAGGCATTCCAAAAAGATTCAAAGTGGAGCTATGCTTATAGGCAGCTAGAGTAGAAGTAGTTGTAACTTATTCTTTTCTCACAGTATCATGCTTGTTTTATTTACACATACGCTATGATTTATTGTGTTCTCCATACAAATGTAAATTTTATGAGGGCAGGGACTTAGGTGCAAAACCCCAGTGCCTAAAATAGTAGCAGGCACACAGAGGGCTCAAGAACCTGGTAAATATGAATAAAAGAACTCACATGTGATTACTGCAGCTGACAGAAGGGAACACAATTGGTAGGATAAGTGTCTTGGAACCTGGCAGCCAGTTATCAGCAATGAGTATGATAAGGTAGTAAAGAGCAGATTTAAAAAAGAATGGCTGGGCATGGTGGCTCACGCCTATAATCCCAGCACTTTGAGAGGTCCAGGTGGGCAGATAGCTTGAGCCCAGGAGTTTGAGACCAGCCTGGGCAACATGGTAAAACCCTGTCTCTACAAAAAATACAAAAATTAGCTGAG
Source organism: Pan paniscus (assembly GCF_029289425.2). NCBI lineage: Eukaryota > Metazoa > Chordata > Mammalia > Primates > Hominidae > Pan > Pan paniscus. The sequence goes on along the minus strand of NC_073261.2, from coordinate 56,114,308 downwards.
GGTGGTGGTGTACACCTGTGGTTCCAGCTACTGGGGAGGCTGAGGTGGAAGGATCAACTGAGCCCAGGGAGGTTGAGACCACAGTGAACCAAGCTCCATGCTACTGCACTCCGGCCTCGGTGACAGAGTGAGACCTTATCTCAAACCAACAACAAAAACCAGTAAACACAGTGCCCTGAAAATGTCAATGGGAACTGAAAGAGTCTAAAGATTGACACTCTTCTTCTAAGTTAACAGAGCTCCCCTCCATTTTTTTGAGACTGGGACTAGCTATGCTGACCAGGCTGCAGTGCAGTGGCTATTCACAGGCACAATCACTGCACACTGCATCCTCAAACTCCTAGGCACAAGTGGTTCTCCTGCCTCTGCCTCTTGAGTAGCTGGGACTATAGGTGCACATCACCATGCCCAGCATAAGCCAGGAGTAGAAACATGCTTACCTAGTTATCAGAATTTTCATTTTAATTATTATTATTTTTGAAACAGGGTCTTGCTCTGTCACCCAAGCTGGAATGCAGTGGTTCAATCACAGCTAACTGCAGCCTTGACCTCCTGGGCTCAAGTGATCCTCCCACTTCAGCCTCTCAAGTAGCTGGGACCAGAGGCATGAGCCATCAAGCTGGGCTAATTTTAAAATTTTCTGTAGAGACAGGGTCTCACCATGTTGCCCAGGCTTATCTCAAACTCCTAGTCTCAAGTGATCCTCCTGCCTTGGCCTCCCAAAGTGCTGGGATTACAGATGTGAGCCACTGCACCTGGCCAGTTATCAGAATTTTAAATTCTCAATTTTTTTTTTTTGGCAACAGATATTGAACATCACATCTCATTACCAAAGCAAGAAAAGCTAGCCTTCCTGCCTAGCTCCCTGCTAAATTTACATATTTCTTTGTCTTGTCACATAATATTTAGAAAATAAGGCTAGATGGTGAACTTTGTCCCACCTTATCTGTGGTCCAAAAACATTAAATGCATAATCCCGGCAACAGACATCCGTAAGTTTTACACTGCATGCTGTTCTTAGCAGTGTGATGATACCTCATACTGTCCCTGGATGTGGATTATCCTTTGTCTAGCATCTCCATGCTGCCCATTAATCAGTTATCTCAGTTTTATGATTGACTGTTGTGGTATCAAAGGGTTACTTGTGTTCAAGTAACCCTTTTTTTTACTTAATACTAGCCTGAAAGTATAAGAGCAGTGATGCTGGCAATATGGATATGCCAAAGAGAAGCTGTAAAGTGCTTCCTTTAAGTGAAAAGGTACAAGTTCTTGACTTAATAAGAAAAAGAATCATATGTTGAGACTGCTAAGATTTATGGTAAGGACGAATCTTCTATCTGTGAGATTGTGAAGAAGTAAAAAGAAATTCGTGCTGGCCAGGCGCGGTGGCTCACGCCTGTAATCCCAGCACTTTGGGAGGCTAAGGCAGGTGGCTCACACGGTCAGGAGTTTGAGACCAGCCTGGCCAACATAGTGAAACCCTGTCTCTACTAAAAATACAAAAATTAGCTTGGCGTGGTGGTGTGCACCTGTAGTCCCAGCTACTCGGGAAGCTGAGGCAGGAGAATCGCTTGAACCCAGGAGGCGGAGGTTGCAGTGAGCCGAGACCACACCACTGCACTCCAGCCTGGGTGACACAGTGAGACTCCGTCACATACACGCGCGTGCACACACACAGAGAAATTTGTGCATAGGGTTCACTACTATCTGTGGTTTCTGGTACCTACTCTGAGGATAAAGGAGGCCTGTTGTAGTGCTCTTCCTCTTTTGCCACTGTGTTTGAGGCCTAATTCTCCAAATCAAACTTGAACCATCAGGTCCAGAATTACATACTGCTCCCTTTTTTGTGCTTCAATGATGCTACAGAAGGACAACCCTAGCAAGAGTGCCTGAACTATGTAACATAATAAAAAGTAAGATAGAGGTGATGCCACTGACAACTCTGGGGATGTCTCAGAAGATAGTTGAGATTATCATTATTAGGTAACGATCCAGCTGACAGGTTAAAAACAAACTCACTCCTGAAAACAAACACATCCTTTTTGAGACAGGATCTCGCTTTGTCACACAGACTGGAGTGCAGTGGTGTGATTTCAGCTCACTGCAGCTTCGACTTCCTGCCTCAGCCTCCTGAGTAGCTGGGACTACAGGTGCACACCACCATGCCCGGCTAATTTTCTAATTTTTTTGTAGAGATGAGGTCTCACTATGTTGCCCAGGCTGATCTCAAACTCCTGGGCTCAAGTGATCCTCCTGCTTCAGACTCTCAAAGTGCTGGGATTATAGATGTGAGCTACTGTGCCCAGCCAACACACACATAACTGCAATAAAACAGTATTAAGTAATTTCAATGGCTTCAATGGATCACTGACTTGGACAAGGTAATAATGAAGCCAACTGTCCTTTGTTAAACAACTTCTAACAAAATGAACAAAACCTTAACCTATTTGTTTCCCTTCTTCCAACTTTAGAAAAGTCAAAAAGTTCATCTCTGTTCTTGCCTTTTAAAATGTCTTTTATTAAAGAAGTCTGATGTGTTATTATTTCTTTTTCAAAGTGAAGACTCAGCAGCAAGAATTACTGTCTGCTGATAAAAACTTTTTTTTTTCTTTGGCTGGAGGTTGGGGGGGTGTGTGTGTCACATAAACCTCAGAGATGGAACAGGAGGCTGCCCAACACACTAAGTAGGTAATCATTACTTAAATGACTTGGGATGGCAGTGCTTTCAACCAATTTCTGTGCAAAGAAAATAAAATCCATAAAGTTTAGGGGGAAAATTGCCAGAGGGATGCTCTATTCCTTCTCTGATAAAATTCCAATGAGCAGTGTGTTACATAATTCTCTAATCTTCTCAAAGCAGAATTGACAATTAGGTGCCAAGTTCTTCCTGAATCCTTTTCAGCAAATTTGTTGCAAGGAACTAAAAACCTAATCTACCTTCTATTAGAATGAAAATTTATTTGTAAAAATAAGGGCTTGGAGGAAAATCTTGGGGTATCTAGAAAATGTTTTTAAAAGGACTTGGCTACTAATGATGCTGGCAGCCTTATTCAACAGAAGCTCACAAGGGAATATACCTGAAAGACAAGTCAATTTACATGAAACTTGGGGGTACAGTGTGGTATCTGGAGACTCTAAACTGTTTTTTCAGTCATAACTATTGATTTGCTTTTCAAAATACAGTAATGAAAAAGTATCTGAAATAAGTAATAACACAAACCTTGGAAAGAATGGTATGTAAAAAAATTAAACAGGCAGAGATGTCAAAATAGGTCTATCTTCAACTTTACTGCTCAAACTTAAAAATCAAGGTTAATAAATCAAGGCTAATAATTAGCAACTCTTACCACTCCTTGGAGGTCTTTATGCTTAATAATTTGCTAAAAGTAAGTTGTCCTTTTTGGTTCACCTTTTTCAAGAACTTTGGGCTTACCGCTTTATTAGGTATGTTGTCCTGTGTTAGACAAAGAGGGACTCAAAGTCTGGGTATCAAAACTCTTCTTCAGCAATCACTAAAACTACGGCCCAATGAATGTAGGAATGTTTAATCCTATGAGGGCTCAGTATGTGCTTTTTTATTTTTTCCTGCTTTTTCTCTCATGTGAATAACTGTCACTGTGATTATCCCTTGTAACTTTTACCTTGGCTACCTTAAAATTTTGGGTGTGGTAAACCAGAAAATCCAGGTTAACTATGTATACAAGTAAAATCAGAAAGTGTTATCTGTGAACTGGCAGATCTGCATTAGGCATTAGTAGAAATGCAAAACCTTAATTAAGTTCCGCCCCATACCTACTAAAGTAGAATCTTCATTTTAAGAAGATTCCCTGGGGATTCATATACACATTAAGGTTTCAGAACTACTGCTCTAATGAAGGACCAACTATGAGCCTCTATTGCAGAATAAAGCTCAAAAAGGATTTCCAACAGCTATTTCAAGCGCTAGGACCTTAGGTTCTGTATAGTTGAGATCTTACCTACAGGTAAGCAGGATATTACTGGTTCATACTGAGTAACTGCCGTATGTTCAACTAAAAAGGAGATGGAAAGTCTAATCTTGCCTGTTATTTGCCATTTCTGGGGGTTACTAACCAGGAAAGTTAATACACATTCCAAAAGAAAAATGAAATCTCCAAGAGAACTCTTGTATCTTTACTTACCACCATTCCAATATTGTTCTGTTGTCCACTAGTCGCCATCTCCACACATTCATCTATCACAAGGTTCATAAAGGGATCAAATCCCCGCAATATTCCTTGGACATGTCTGCCACCATTTAATTTCACTATTAAAAAGAGAAAAAGAAGTTTTAGAAAAACATTCCATTAGCTACCAAGCATTCACTAAAAATCAGGTGGGATAAAACACAAGTATTTGAGATGTCTGAAACCCACTATCCTTACTGTATGACAAGAACTGGGTTAAACATTTTTGTATTTACTTCCACATTTTAATTTATAAGAATCCTAAAAAGTAGTATTATCCTTACTTTATAGGACAGAACTAAACTTCAGAGCTTTTTTAAAATTTTTATAAAGATGGGGGCTCCCTATGTTGCCCAGGCTGGTCTCGAACTCCTGGGCTCAAGGGATCCTCCCGCTTTGGCCTACCAAAGTGCTGGGGGATTATAGGTGTAAACCACCGTGCCCGAGCTTTTAAGTAACTGGGTTCATGGTTATACAGCTACTGTATGATAGAAGTGAGATTCAAGCTGAAGGCTGCTTACCTCTAACGCTCATGGTTTTTTCCCCTACATATATTTCAAGTACTGTGTGGGTCAGATTTTTAGATAAATTGAACAAATGTTATTCCTACATATTCCCAAGAAACAAGATAATTGTTCCTTGTCTAAGTCCTTTGTAGCTTGTTTAAAGAAAAAAGGTTGATAAATCCTGTTAATTTTGCCAAAGTGAGGAAGGGCTTACATAAGATAAAGCCTGAAGTGCTGTTAAATTTATTAATTATCAGAAATTAGGTAAATAAAATTGTCTAGTTAGGATTAAGTAATCTGCTTAATTAACGGATGTGAATTACAGGTCCTGTGTGCTTTAAATGTTTTTTTTTTTGAGACGGAGTCTAGCTCTATAGCCCGGACTGGAGTGCAGTAGCGCCATCTTGGCTCACTGCAAACTCCACCTCCTGGGTTCATGCCATTCTCCTGACTCAGCCTCCCGAGTAACTGGGACTACAGGCGCCCGCCACTGCGCCCGGCTAATTTTTTTTTGTATTTTTAGTAGAGACGGGGTTTCACTGTGTTAGCCAGGATGGTCTTGATCTCCTGACCTTGCGATCCGCCTGCCTCGGCCTCCCAAAGTGCTGGGATTACAGGCGTGAGCCATCGCGCCTGGCCGCTTTAAATTTTTATAAAGTTGCTCCAAACATATTGCTAAGACACATGTAAAAAGCAATTAAATAATTAAAAAAAACCCCAAAACAACAACAAACTTACATGATAACTTCTTGTCCATAAATCTGAAAAAGGAAAAGGGTAAAGATTATATAACCAATTAAAAAAATTTAAGCATAAACAAGTAAATAGGTATAGTTAAGATAATTTGCTAAAATTTATACAATGGGAATAATGAAATCTAAAATAGTAAAAAAAATGTATTGCTGTAAAGAGTGAGGGAGTAGGGCAAGGTAGCTCACGCCTGTAATCCCAGCACTTTAGGAGGCTGAGGCGGGTGGACTGCTTGAGCTCAGGAGTTGAGACCAGCCTGGGCAACATGGTGAAACCCCATCTCTACCAAAAATACAAAAATTAGCTGGGGGTGGTGGCACATGCCTATGGTTCCAGCTACTTGGGAGGCTGAGGTCGGAGAATCACTGGAGCCTGCCACGTTGAGGCTGTAGTGAGCCATGATTGCGCCACTGCCCTCCAGCTTGGGCAATAGAGCGAAACTGTCTCAGGGGAAAAAAAGAGTGGGGGCATAAAGGGTTACCTAAATTAGACATTCTACGAAGCAAAGTAATTTGGGAAGAGGAAAGGCAATAAAAATAAAACATATTTAGACTATATTAATTTACATTAAGTAGAGTATACTAATGTGAATTACATTCTTATTGTTCAATACTATGTTGTTTCATTGACCTAAATTTCTTTCTTTCTTTCTTTTTTTTTTTAAGAGATGGGAGTCTCACTATGTTGCCCAGGCTGGTCTTGAATTCCTGGCCTCAAAAAATATGCTCCCCCTCAGCCTCCCAAAGTGCTGCTGGGATTACACAGGCATGAGCTACCACATCTGGTCTCATTGACCTAATTTTCAATGATTGGATTTTATAGTCACAAGAGGAAAACAAAGACTTGCCTACGTTTGGTTATTTCCAAAACTAAGTTGTAAAGACAGCAAACAGTAATCAAATCATATCCAATTCAATAGGTATTTTATATTTGAAATAAGTAGTGTTCTTTTATTTAATATTAAAGCATCAAGCATAAATGTTCAGGGTAGTCCTCAACATTTAAGTATATTTTAGAATAATAAATGCACATTTGAAACTTCAAACGATATGAATTAAAAAAAAATTCCATTTTAGTGGAATACGAGATTAAGCCATGCAGTCAAATCAGTTTTTAATCTCTTCCATTTATAGGCCAGAAAACATAAAATTTCATTCAATTTTAAAAATTTCATTCAAATTTTAAAATATAAAAAAATGAAAAAAAAGATGTTTAGTATATGGGCCACGAAGTGGGGCACTTATTCAATTTTAATGTATAGGATTATCATGGGAAAATGTAAATATAAAACGAGCATGACTGAAGGAGGGAGTAGATACATTTACAAGTAAAAATATATTTATGGGCCGGGCGCAGTGGCTCATGCTTGTAATCCCAGCACTTTGGGAGGCCAAGGCGGGCGGATCACCTGAGGTCGGGAGTTCGAGACCAGCCTGATCAACATGGAGAAAACCCGTCTCTACTAAAAAAAAAAAAAAAAAAAAAAAAAAAAAAAAAAAAAAAATAGTCGGGTGTGGTGGTGCATGCTTGTAATCCCAGCTACTCGGGAGGCTGAGGCAGGAGAATCGCTTGAACCCGGGAGGCGCAGGTTGCGGTGAGCCAAGATCGCGCCACTGCACTCCAGCCTGGGCAGTAAGAGCGAAACTCCATCTCAAAAAAAAAAAAAAACACACATATATATATATGTATATATATATATATATATACATGAAGTAAACTATATTTTAATAAGATACATAAAACGTATCAAATATAACACACAAGATCTTATACAATCTTTACAACGACTTTGCAATTATGGTCTATCATTTCCACCGTTTTTACAGATGGAGAACTAGGCTTGGAAAAGCTAAAGCAATTTTTCAAAGTCACACAGCAAGTGAGAGCAAACACAAATAGTTCAGTTTGACTGGAGAATGGAATACGTGAGTATTAGCAGCTATAAGGTTTGGTGCTTGAATGCTGGGTTAAGTACAGACTCGATTTTGCATACTGTCATAAATTATTAAAGCAGTCACTGGCAAGACTACTGTGGCAGCAAATTTTAAGAAGTGGAAGGAAGAATTCAGTTAAGCCAGTGTATCTCAACTTCTATACTACTGACATTTGGGACCAGTTAATTTTGTATTGTTGGGGGCAGTCGAATAAGCGGTAGGATGTTTAGCAGCATCCCTGGTGTCTACTCACTAGAAGCCGGTAGCACCAGATTCCCTACTCCCCATTTAAGAACACCTGAGTTATGCTACACCAGAAGGAGGGCATAATGGTGTAAAAGAAGATGCTATCTGTGAGAAAGCAAAGGAAGAAAAAATTTTTAAGTCATTTTGGCGGCAGATCTGACCGGATTTCACAATTCATGAAACCTAGGGATGAGAAGAGAAAGGTATTAAAACTAGCCTCCTTCTCTGAAATTTTCAAAAACTATGTTATGAACCAGAAAGAAAATCTTAGATTACAAGTAGAGAATGGTCTTTTTGTTAAAAAAAAAAAAGTCACCATTTCACCAGTCCCTGATGAATCCAGAGGATACTTACATCACCAAAAATAACTTTCAGATAAAAAGAGTAATTTTCACAATAATTTCTGGGTAACTTCTATTTTTTTTTTTTTTTTTTTGGGACGGAGTCTCGCTCTGTTGCCCAGGCTGGAGTGCAGTGGCGCGATCTCGGCTCACTGCAAGCTCCGCCTCCCGCGTTCACGCCATTCTCCTGCCTCAGCCTCCCAAGTAGCTGGGACTACAAGTGCCCGCCACCACGCCCACATAATTTTTTGTATTTTTATAGAGACGGGGTTTCACCTTTTTAGCCATGATGGTCTCCATCTCCTGACCTCGTGATCCGCCCGCCTCGGCCTCCCAAAGTGCTGGGATTACAGGCGTGAGCCACCGCGTTGGGCTTATGTTTTAATAATTAATTCCTTAACAGACCTAACTAAAATATACATAGAAGTAGTTTTCATACAAAAGATGGCTTTGATACAAATGGACCTTTAAATGCAAAAATATTATTATTTTTTGAAACAGAGTTTCGGTCTTGTTACCCAGGCTGGAGGGCAATGGCGCAATCTTGACTCACTGCAATCTCCGCTTCCCGGGTTCAAGCGATTCTCCTGCCTCAACCTCCGGAGTAGCTGAGACTACAGGCTTACACCACCTGCCTGGCTAATTTTTTGTATTTTTAGTAGAGACGGGGGTTTCACCATGTTGGCCAGGCTGGTCTCGAACTCCTGACCTCAGGTGATCCACTCGCCTCAGCCTCCCAAAGTGCTGGGATTACAGGCGTGAGCCACTGTGCCCGGCCGCAAAATTATTAAATAGGAACTTTACCTTTTGTCTGACTTCCATGGGCCTGGTAATACATTAACTATACACGAAGCCAACCGCATGCTACGCCAGAAAAAACTGATCCCTGTAAAAATTTTGCATCCTTTGTGCAATCCAACTAATACATGTAGAATTCCAGCATCAGGAAGTATAAGCAAAACAGAAACGTAGTCAGGAAACACATAACCTGTTAAGTCCACTCAAAAAGTATTTGAGGAGTTCAAAGCTTTACGTTGAGTCCTACCTAAAGTAAGGCTCTCCTACTTAAAGTTGTTTGACTTTACTGGGTGTGTAGAAAAAACTTCAAAAAATTAGCCTTCTCTGACTAGAAAAAATTAATGTTCTTAAAAAAAAAAGAAAAATGAATGTTCTTACATAGTTTCAACATCAGAGCAAGATAACACGACGTTCAAGCTTAACGTAAAAGAAGGCAAGAAAAAGGAATGAGGTTTCTAAGTAAAAGCTCAAAACACCTACAAACACATTTGCTAAGACTAAAGTGGCTTTCGGATTCTGATGCCTCACGTAGTTTTAAAAACACTTCCTTCCCTTCCAGCCCCTCCTTAGTTCCTTTAGAGAATTTCCCCCTCTAGCCGTCTATCTAGAACATGATACTATTCGAGATGTTCAACAAAAGGTGGCGTTGGAGATCTTCAAGGAACGAGGGAGAGCGCCGGGTGACCAGGGGCCGGACCGCGGGACCTGGAGACTAGTCGGCCGGAAGGAGGTGCCGTGGCTGCCGGCCGTAACCACACCGACGCGCGAGCTCTGCGCGGGCTTCACGTCTCATGTGCGGGAGCCTGGCCGGGATCCCGGCGACCTCGGACCGGAAGAAGAAATGAAGTGAAGCGGCTCAAGACATTCGGCTAACGGAGAGGGAACCAAGGGACTCGCGGGACGCAAATAACTGACCAGTTCGGTTTGGCTCTCACACATACTTACTTTTTCAACTCGGGAGGGTGAGCTTTGCTCATGGTGTATACTCCGCGGGCTCACAGATGCCTTGGAACGCAACGCGCGGCTTCCCTCACGCTCCCGCGGTAGGCCCGGCGTCTTGCGTCTGCCGTTATCGACCTCGTTAGCCAATGGATTGTTGGCACTTTTTACATTTCACCTCGCGATATCTCAGCGCCTCGGTCATCGTTGAGCTTCCGGTTATGTCCTCAGCGATTGGCCAGGACGGAGGGGTGCGTCCTCTAGGCACCTTTCTGAATTCCGTTTTCCTTGTACAAAATTGAGATAACGGGTATTCCACCGGTGGGTATCCCTGCTCTTTTTCTTTTCTTTTTGAGACGGAGTCTAGCTCTGTAGCCCAGGCTGGAGTGCAGTGGCGCGATCTCGGCTCACTGCAAGCTCGGCCTCCCGGGCTCACGCCATTCTCCTGCCTCAGCCACCCGAATGGCTGGGACTACAGGCGCCCGCCACCACGCCCGGGTAATTTTGTGTATCTTTTAGTAGAGACGGGGTTTCACCATGTTAGCCAGGATGGTCTCGATCTCCTGACCTCGTTATCCGCCCGCCTCGGCCTCCCAAAGTGGTAGGATTACAGGCGTGAGCTACCGCGCCCAGCCGGGTATCCCTGCTCTTGTTTATGGAACAGCCAAAATAAACAAACAAACAAACAAATAAATCAATATATAAATAAATAAAAATAACAAAGCCGGGCGCCGTAAATCCCAGAACTTTGGATCTCTTGAGCCCAGGAGTTCGAGACCAGCCTGGGCAACATAGCGAGACCCCTTCTCTATTTAAAAAATAAAATTGAGATATTGAGATAACGGTCCCGTCTCTAGCTCCTGGGCAAACCCGGCCAATCCCGCATGTCTGTGGATCGTATCGCTTATTTTCTTCATATATACCAATATATCAAATGATAATCATCCCTGGAGGAATGGGCCTCTCTCTATATATGTATATTTTTTTGAGACGGAGTCTTGCTCTGTCGCCCAGACTGGAGTGCAGTGGCACGATCTCGGCTCACTGCAAGCTCTGCCTCCCGGGTTCACGCCATTCTCCTGCCTCAGCCTCCCGAGTAGCTGGGACTACAGGTGCCCGCCACCACGCCGGGCTAATTTTTTGTATTTTTAGTAGACACCGTATTTCACTGTGTTAGCCAGGATGGTCTTGATCTCCTGACCTCGTGATCCGCTGGCCTCGGCCTCCCAAAGTGCTGGGATTAAAGGCGTGAGCCCCCGCTCCCGGCTGGGCCTCTATATTTTTTTGGCAGGTAACCCTACAGCATACTGTCAGACCAAGTGGGGTTCCCGTAACATGTAAATTAGCAGCCTCTGAACCATTGTAGAGTAAGGTGACTGGGTCTGTCTCCAAGAATTTGAATCTATTTCTGACTGAGGGGTCTTGCAAAAAAATTTTTTTTTTGAGATGAGTTCTTGCTCTGTCACCTAGGCTGGGGAGCATGGTGTGATCATGGCTCACTGCAACCTCGAACTCCTGGCCTCAAGCAATCCTTCCACCTCAGCCTCCTGAGTTGTTGAGACTACAGGCGCACGCCACTGCACCCAGCTAATTTTTTTTTGTAGAGACGAGGTCTCGCTTTGTTGCCCAGGCTGTTCTCAAATTCCTGGCCTCAAGAGATCTGCCTGCCTCCGGCTCCCAAAGTGCTGAGATTACAGGGGTGAGCCAGCATGCCTGGCAATTCTGAAATTTTTCAAACACTACCTCCAGAACTCACTGATGTGCTATTGCCCCTGTATATAAAACGTGGTGCAGCACACAAACATTTTCTAATATAAGGTGTTCTTTTTTCATGTCAAGATGTGTAAAAAGTGGTTTCGGACTTGTTCCCAGTTGTTACCCCAAAATTATAGAAGACTAAACCAAAATAGAATACCTTGTTTTAAAATAGGGGATAGTTCTCAAAAATTCAGTTAATTCCTGATATTCTGGAATGGCTCTATATAAATATCAATGATAGTAAAGACTTAAACTCATCACATATTTTGCACTCTCTTAGTACTCAAAATCCTAGACACTGAATTTTTTCTAGCAGGGTCATAGCTTTGTACCTTTACTACCACTTGCTATTAGTGTTTAGTTGAAGCTAGAGACCTGACATAGATAATGAATTTCTCTTTTTAACCTTATAGACAGTTTCTTTTCTACATTAATGAACTTCAAGTCACAATGTCCTAGTCTCCTCTCAAAGTTTTTCCCATTTACAATGAACCAGTTCTGCATCTGAACTATAACAACTAATTTCCACTCTTCTGGACATTTTAAACTCATTTAACCTGTTAAAAGGAGAAGCATCCTGAGAAAGTTACATATTCACCACCCAGATATAAGGAAAGGAGACTCAATAGTGGGGAGAAAATTAAACCTTATTTATTTTTAAAACCAAACCACTAGGAAAATATATCACAGCCTGGAAACAGCAAACGGACAGGCTATATTATAATTTCAAGTAATAAGTTGGTGAAAATTCAACAAAGTTGCTATCAAAACAATAAGGTGCCATGCTGGGGCAGGAACACTGCCAGCTGCACAAGCCCCAGGCAAAAATGGTATTTGGTAATGGGGGCTGCCTCTCCTTTGCTCTAAGGGAGTCAGCTCATCCTAGCCCAAGTTGCTTACTTTTTCTCCCTTGAATTTCCTGTTGCCAGGGGTTTGTCTCAATTGGGCTCTGTTAATTCAGGGGGCTAAGTAGGCAATGCTAGGTGTAGGCTTTCATTCCATCTGTTCTAATAAAACCAGGTTTTTCCAAATCCAGTACTTCATTACTCTGTTGTAATCAAGTAGCCAACTGCTCCTCTTTTACTGTTCATTCCTAGATACTAGTATATATCACAATCAAAACCCCCTTCTCTTCAAGGGGAAAGTGTTACTGCAAGATTGTCCTGTCATTTTGCTACACACAGCCTCAGGGGCCATCAGCCAGTAATTCTGCTTCCCATAATTAGTGTGTCGTCACCTCTCATGTTTCTGCACGGTCTCCAGGCTGAAAGATGCAGCATGTAATAATTTTAAGAAATGTACATCCACATCTTGATGACCAGAAATGGGGATCCACAAGGAACATTTCAGAGTTCTTATCCAAACTAGTCTACCTCCCAGTTCCACATCTTAAAATCAACCTGTACGCCCTTGTATAAATTACCCCAAATCAAGAAAACAAAGACCCAGAAAACTTTCTTTCCCTTCTAAGTTAGTGACCTCATTGATTTTGTTTCACAGCTTATGGAAGATGGTGTGGTGATACTTTTGGTAAACAGGATGTTGGCAACAAAGAGAAAATATCTCTCCTCAGACTCCACCAACTCTAACCTGCCAGCCTGTTAGTACCTGTGTAGTAAGAAGAGTCTGGTACCTTAGAGGGCTCTGGCTTGTTACAGGGGAGAGCCTTACTGCCAGGACAAGCACTGGCCACAGGAAATAATAAGCTCTAAAACTCTCCTGTAATATCTCTGACTCGATTTAGCACCACTTTTTTCCATTTCATTTTTTAGGGACTGAAACATAAAATAACCAGTGTCCAGAGGCAAGTGACATGTGCCTTACACTTGTGGCCATCCTTCATTTCTTCATTCGTAAACTTCGCTTAAAAGACTAAAATTCCCAATTCCTTATAAAAAATATATTCTTGCCCTCAGCCCTGATGGCCACTGGCAAAGACTTTTATTTTCCAATTGATAAGAGAGCCTCCTTCATCTTCTTGGTCATAGTTGGGATGAGGTGCATGTGGTCATCCACACACTTGGTCACACAACTGTCCAGCTGCTGCTTCACCTGAAGCTCCTTACTCCCAGCATCTATTGAATCTTTGGCTTTGTCGTTGCAATGCATGGTGCACCGGGCCAGGCGGTCCTGTGGCAAGAAGGAAGAACGTAGAAAAAGCTGAGAGTAAGGCCTCCATTTACTGCGTGCTCATTATTTGTTAGGCCCTGTGCTACAGGTTTAATATGTATTATCTTGGTCAATTAAAGGGACATGGTAGTGTGATTGGCCAAGTTTTTTTTTTTTTTTTTTTGAGCAGAGTCTGACTCTGTTGCCCAGGCTGGAGCGCTGCGCTGCAGTGGCACGATTATGGCTTACTGCAGCCTCAACGTCCCAGGCTCACGCTATCTTTCCACCTCCGCTCTCAAGTAGCTAGGACCACAGGCACACGCCACCACTCTTGGCTAATACTTTCTTAAAAATTATTTTTGTAGAGATGGGATCTCCCTATGTTGCCCAGGCTGGTCTTGAACTCCTGGGCTCAAGTGATCCTCCCTCCTTGGCTTCCCAAAGTGTTGGGATTATAGGTGTGAGCCACTGTGTTTGGCTTTCCAAGACTGTCTTGACTCAAACAGAAGATGGCACCAGGAGGGCTCAAACTATTACTAGAAAGCAGGTGAATGACAGAATAAATTGGGCAGAACATTCTTCCAGGAAATGAGAGGTCCCTAGAGGTTATTGTAAGATGTACAAACATCTTGATTCTTTTTTTTTTTTTGAGATGGAGTTTTGCTCTTGTTGCCTAAGCTGGAGTGCAATGGCACAATCTCGGCTCACCACAACCTCCGCCTCCCGGGTTCAAGTGATTCTCCTGCCTCAGCCTCCTGAGTAGCTAGGATTATAGGCATGCGCCACCATGCCCGGCTAACTTTTTTTGTATTTTTAGTAGAGACGGGGTTTCTCCATGTTGGTCAGGCTGGTCCCAAACTCCCAACCTCAGGTGATCCACCCGCCTCAGCCTCCCAAAGTGCTGGGATTATAGGTGTGAGCCACTGATTCTTTAAAGTCTGTTCTTTCTACAGGAAAACATTCAATTCAACAAATATTTATTGAGCATCTACTATGTGCCAGGCACTCTTTTAATGTTAGGGAATATAGCAATGAGTAAAACAAAGTTCTTACCCTTACAGAACTTACATTCCAGTGAGAGGAAAGAGACAAACAAAGTAAATGGAGATGTGGAGGAATTAGGTGGATATGTGGAGTTTATCAGTGAGCTCTGGCCTACAGATATAAATGCAGGAGCTGTCAGCATAGAGATTATATTTACAGCTATGAGGCTAGAGGAGACTAGAGAAGTAGGCAGAAAGGAGAAAAGAAACAAGGACAGCCCCAGGCACTCTGATGCTCAGAGGCTGGAGTGGGGAAGAGAGAGCAAAGGAGGCCAAGGAAGGAGGCAGAAAACCAGGAGAGTGAGATGTCCTGGTGACCAACTGAATAAAATGCTTTAAGAAGGAGAGGGATCCACTGTGTCAATGATGCAGACAGAGTAAGATGAAGACTGAGAAATGACCCCCGGATTCGGCCCCATGGAGGTGAGTGGCAGGAGTGGTTCTGGCCCAGTGAAGAGTGAAAGTCCACTTGGAGAGGACTAAAAAGATAATGCAAGGGGAGTTATAGAGCAATCCAAGAATCACATTTTCAAAGACCCCATCTATAAAATTAGCTGTCAAAAAGAACACAAAGAAACCCTTTGGGGTTCCATGATCTTGAAGAAGTTATTCCTTCATAATGGCAGTAACTTTGAAGCGTTTTGAATGGAAGAATGTAAAGATGTGTCACATTGTGTATAAGTTTTCCATGTGGATGGAACCTCAGGCTATGAAAGACTGGCTTGGAAGTAGGCTTGCTTCCCCCAGGTTCCAGAAAAATATACTTAGAAGATGGGAGTAAAATGAAGTTGTGGATACTCTTTGCTCCAGAGAGGGAAACAGGGAGCTCTTTTGGTAACCTCAGAGGGGCTTGTGAGCCAGGAATCAGTGAGTCAACAGTAATAATGATTGACATAAATGACTGCTCCTTAGTGACAGAGGGGCTGCCCTCTGGGTATAGCAAGTAGGGGCAGTCCTGGGTGGGTGTATAAGTCCATAAAATGGTGGAAGGGTGTTCCTCTAATCTGTACCTTTTCAAGGCTATCCTACCTTTCTAGAGATTCTGCTGTTTTAAAAATAATATATGTTTTAGGAAACTTTATTTTTTTATTTTTATTTTATTTATTTTTTGAGACGGAGTCTCGCTCTGTCACCCAGGCTGGAGTGCAGTGACGCGATCTTGGCTCACTGCAAGCTCTGCCTCCCGGATTTACACCATTCTCCTGCCTCAGCTTCCCAAGTAGCTGGGACTACAGGCGCCCACCACCACACCCGGCCAATTTTTTGTATTTTTAGTAGAGACAGGGTTTCACTGTGTTAGCCAGGATGGTCTGGATCTCCTGACCTCGTGATCTGCCTGCCTCAGCCTCCCAAAGTGCTGGGATTACAGGTGTGAGCCACCGTGCCCGAACATTATTTATTTTTTTTTGAGACGGAGTTTCGCTCTTGTTGTCCAGGCTGGAGTGCAATGGCATGCGATCTTGGCTCACTGCAACCTGCGCCTTCCGGTTTCAAGCGATTCTCCTGCCTCAGCCTCCCGAGTAGCTGGGATTACAGGCACCTGCCACCATGCCCAGATAATTTCTGTGTTTTTAGTAGAGATGGGGTTTCACCATGTTGGCCAGGACGGTCTCAAACTCCTGACCTCGTGATCCACCCACCTCGGCCTCCCAAAATGTTGGGATTACAGGCGTGAGCTACGTGTCCAGCCAGGAAACTTTATACTACACAGTATACATTCTGTATTTGGTGGTTATGTCAAAAGGAACAAACAAACGCCTCCTCCCCAACAAACTGCATAAGGGCTCTTGGTCATGAACTCCCCTGGTAACTCCCCATTACATCATTTCTTTTTTTTTGAGACAGAGTCTCGCTCTGTTGCCAGGCTGAAGTGCAGTGGCGTGATCTTGGCTCACTGCAACTCCACCTCCTAGGTTCAAGAGATTCCCCTGCCTCAGCCTCCCTAGTATCTGGGACTACAGGTGCGTGCCACCACGCCCGGCTAATTTTTTGTATTTTAGTAGAGACGGGGTTTCACCATGTTGGCCAGGATGGTCTTGATCTCCTGCTCTCATGATCCACCTGCCTCAGCCTCCCAAAGTGCTGGGATTACAGGCATGAGCCTCCGCGCTCGGCCTACATCATTTCTATAGGAAATGATGTTCAACTTAAGGCACTCAACCGCCAAGACTTTTTCCAAAATTTCAAACCCTGTGAAAACTGGTTGGCCATCAGTATCACAACTGTTAACAGAACCAAGACACTAAAGCCAAGAGTTTTGAACAAATGCTTGTCATCTCCTGCAAAAGTCTGTATCAAGGACTACAGTGCTCTGTCTAGGATATTTCTCACCTGGAACTTCTCCAACTCACTGGTGACCAAAGCCTGGGCTTGAGCCAGAGGCACATGGCAGCGCTCGATGCACTGGTGCACCTGCTTCATGGAGGCCTGGCTGTCCTCACAACAGCTGGCGCTGCACCGGAACATGAGACCCTGGGGAGAAAGGGCAGAGAGGTTAGGTAGGAAAGTCTCTGGGGACAGAGATGACTATGGAGCACTACAGGAGTTAGAAGGCCACGTGGATATTTGCACCTCTCTCTCCACCTTCTGCTTTCACCTTCCCTGAGAATAGACACCAGGACCTTAAAACCACCACTGGGGAAAATTATCCTCAATGTCTAGTGTAGTGTTTCATGGTGTCCTTGCTGCTAGCTCATCGGCACCTGTTGCACCGATGGTTGGGTGAACAGAGGTTCCCCCGAGTGGGTAAGAGTAGGGTAGTCTGACGAAGCCAAATTCTGAAAACCAGGAGCCTCTTCCACGGGGTTCAGAGGTCAGCAACCTAGCAATACAAATTCCACCAGAGGGCAGCCGACCCACTAATCAATGACTCAAGGGGCACTATCTGGGAAACACAGACTCCGTGAGAGAAGCAGGACCGAAACACACAGAGGCATTGCGGGGCTCAGAGAAGAACAGTGTAGAAACCCGCGCTGTGTGAAGCGAGGTTGGGCACAAGAGAAGCAGGCATGACCTGGCCAACGGGGAGGCCGGAAGCCCTCGCCTTTCTGGTCTTTCACGTTGGCAGCGCCTCTGCTGGGCCTCGGGCCGCTCACCTGAGGAAGGGGCCGCGTAAGAGGGGAAGGTGGTGGGGCGAGCGCCTGCCACCAGGGGCTTCCCACCTGCCGCCGAGGTCGCTCCTGCCCCGGGCTGGAAGGGGCGGAAAACAGCCTCGCGCATGGCAAGGGCGCACGGATTTCATCCGATCCGCCAAAGCTTCCGAAGTCCTGTCCGAGGCCGCCCCGGCGACCCCAGGGCCGCCCACACCCGGTCTGCGGGGACGCGGCTGCAGTGCAAGGCGTCGCGTGGTGGCTGAGGGAAGGGCCCGGAACCCACCCGCTGAGAAGGGGGTCCTGGTTCGGCCCCAGCCCCGCTACCTGCATCTTCCGGATGTTCTCTCTTTCCAGACTCTTCACCATGGACTCCACCGCCTCCTGCACCCGGAGCTGCTGCAGCTCAGCCATGGCGACCCCGCGCTGCCCCGCGGCGCTCCGCGCCGGCGCCCATGTGGAATCGGCGTACGGGCCCGCCCCCTCACCGCCCTTCACCGCCCTTCGCCGCCCGCCCTTCCAGGACCCACGCCCCCCCTGGCGGCCGAACGGAGCCACTGCATGCTGGTGTCCGCGAGCCCACCGCCCTCCTCCCGCTTGGGAACCGGTCACTGGGACACCTGCCCTGAGGCTGCTGCCTGCCTTTCCTCCTCCCCTCCCTTGTCCCTCCCTTTACATTCTTTAAAATTATTTAATGTAATTTACATACAGATAAATGCCCAGATCTTAGGCGTGCTGCTTGATGAGTTTTAACAAACCCTGTCCGCCGGGCGCAGTGGCTTACGCCTGTAATCCCAGCACTTTGGGAGGCCGTGGGCAGGTGGATCACCTGAGCTCAGGAATTTGAGACCAGCCTGGCCAACCTGGCGAAACCCCGTCCCTACTAAAAATACAAAAATTAGCCGGGTGTGGTGGCACATGCCTGTAGTCCCAGCTATTTGGGAGGCTGAGGCAGGAGAATTGCTTGAACCCGGGAGGGAGAGGTTGCAGTGAGCCGAAATCACGCCATTGCACTCCAGCCTGGACGACAGAGTGAGACTCTGTCTCTAAACAACAATAAAAACCCAAACTCTGTCTTGTCCCAGTCTCTGTCCTTTCTACCCCATCTCCCCACCCCTGCCCTAACTGGTCTGCTTCTGTCACTGTAGATTACATTTTCTCTTTCTAGAATGTCATATGTATGTTATTATCCAATAAGTACTCCTTTTCTGTCTGGCTTTTTTAGCATATTGCTGAAAAATACTTAGCCTAATGCTTTCGAGATTGAGCTGTGTTGTTGGTTCTTTTTTGCTGCTGAGTAGTATTCTATTGAATGGACATACCACATCTGTCATTGTTGTTTTTTGAGACAGGGTCTCACTCTGTCACCCAGGCTGGAGTGCAGTGATGTGGTCTTGGCTCATGCAGCCTCCACCTCCCTGGTTCAAGTGATTCTCATGCCTCAGCCTCCCGAGTAGCTGGGATTACAGGCATGTGCCACCACGTCTGGCTAATTTTTTTTTTTTTGTAGACACGGGGTTTCACCATGTTAGCCAAGCTGGTCTCCAACTCCTGACCTCAAGGGATCCACACACCTCGGCCTCCCAAAGTGCTGAGATTGCAGACATGAGGCATCGGGCCCGGCCCACATTTGTTGATCCATTCCCCTGCTGATGGGTGTTTGGGTCTTTTCCAGTTAGTAGCTATTATGAATAAAGTGGTGACTATGAACATCCTTGACCATTTTGTTTTCTTTTGGAGATGGGATCTTGCTATGTTGTCCAGGCTGGTCTCAAACTCCAGGCCTCAAGCTATCCTCCTGCCTCTGCCTATCAAAGGGATTACGGGTATGCACCACCACCCAGTCCTGGACCAAGTCTTTTGTAGACACAGATTTTCTTCTCTTTTGGGTAAATATCTAGAAATGGGATTGTTGGATCACAGGGTAGATGTACGTTTATGCATTTATTTCTAATAAAAAATGAACTTCAGAGACAAAGCAGGGGCTACAGATCATCAATGAAGCAGTCATCAATGAAGCACTTATATGCCAGCAACATGAAACTGTTTCTGAATTCCTGGAGCAGTTTTTTTTTTTGGAATGCCTCACTGTCCCACCCATAACAGTACTGTCGTGTGCATTCATTTATCGAATACATTAGCTAGGGGTGCGGGTCCAGAGGGGAGTGTCAGTGGAGAAGGGAAACGCACACTCCATGGAGGAGGGGAAGGGGCAGTGTTGGAAGAGGTGTGCTGGAGGAGGTGGTCCAGGCTGGCAAGGAGGGAGTGAGCCATCTGGGTTCCTCAGGAAAGTTTTCTTAGAGGAGATAGGCTTGAATTGAGGCTTTGAATTGAATTGAAATGAGTGGGTGTTTGCTTGGCATATGGGGCTGAAGAGAAAGCCATGTCAGGCATGGGGGTGCAAGGTGGGGGTGGGGGTGGAACAAAGGAATGGGGCCGTCATTAGAATTTAACGATTTTCTGCCATTGGGCGCTAGATGGCAGGAGAACTCTAGTTTGAGGGCAGTGGGGAGTTTGACTCAACCCAAGCTTCTTTGAAGAAAGCTGTGTTTTGACTGGGCACGGTGGCTCACGCCTGTAATCCCAGCACTTTGGGGAGCTGAGGCAGGTGGATCACCTGAGGTGAGGAGTTTGAGACCAGCCTGGCCAACATGGTGAAACCCCATCTCTACTAAAAGCACAAAAATTAGCCGGGCATGGTGGCAGGCACTTGTAGTCTTGGCTACTTTGGGAGGTTGAGACAGGAGAATCGCTTGAATCTGGGAGGTAGAGGTTGCAGTGAGCTGAGATCACGTCACTGCACTCCAGCTTGGGCAACAAAGTGAGACTCTGTCTCAAAAAAAAAAAAAAAAAAAAGCAAGCAAGCAAGCAAGCAACCAAACAAGCTGTGTTCTTCCAGCGCCAGGCCCTCTGTAGTGAGTACAAGTGTGAGTATCTCCCCATAAATCACAGTTCAGGGTCTTGAGACAGCCTGTTCACTTCAAGCTCAACTACAGGTGGCTCCCAGCAGCAGCTGGAATCAGGGTGACACCAACTATTAAATAATGTGCCAGACAGTGTTTTAAGTGCCTTCCACGGGATGATCTCATTTAATTTCCATGACAAAGCACCCTATGAGGTGAGTACTTTACTCTCCTCTTTTCTCTCACTCAGGGCAGAAAACTGAGGCCTAGGGAGATGAAACCACTTGCCAGAGATTGCACATTTATAAACTGGTGGAGCTAGAATTCCAATCCTGATGGGCTAACTCCAGACTAGAAAAAGTAGGAAATCTCTACTGTGACTGACTTAATGTTTATACTTATGTCCCATATTCCACAGAAAGTTCTTTCTTTCTTCTTTATAGCACAATCTGAAACTACTCACTTCTCCCTCTTATTCCTAAAATGCCAGACAGAACCTCTCCAACAGCTCCTACTTGTAGGAGCCAAGTTAATCATGCTAAAATGAGTTTAAAAGTCCTTGAGTAATGCAGCCTTGTTAGTTTGTATACACAAATTGAATGGTACTTTTAGTATTTATGAAAAATGATTCTTGGCTGGGGCGGTGGCTCACATCTGTAATTCCAGAACATTGGGAGGCCGAGGCGGGCAGATCACTTGGGGCCGGGAGCTTGAGACCAGCCTGGCCAACGTGGTGAAACCCCCATCTCTACTAAAAATATAAAAACATTAGCTGGGCATAGTGGCACACACCTGCAATCACAGCTACTCAGAGGCTGAGGTGGGAGAATCACTTGAAATCAGGAGGTGGAGGTTGCAGTGAGCTGAGATGGTGCCACTGCACTCCAGCATGGGTGACAGAGCGAGACTCTGCCTCAAAAAAAAAAAAAAAAAAAAAACAACAAAAACAGAAAAAACAACAACAACAACAAAAAAAAACCAGAAAAAAGAAAAATGATTCCTGACTTCCAGTTAGTTGGCTGTGGAAATCCCATGGGAGTCATGGTGGAAGCAGAGTTTAATCTCATGTTAGGAAGCTCAGATACCTGTCTGTGCTATTACCCTGGTGCTTTGAGGGTGGGAAATGAGGTTTCAGGATTATCTGGCTCAAGCCTGGGCTGACTCACTGGAAACAAGTCACAGCTCTTTCAGGATCCTGGGTAGTCAGTTCTGTCATCTTGATTCCTTTCCCACCTCTCCTGCATGCCATCCTGTGAACGCAGGCCCCGCAGTTCCTCTCTGCCAGAGACAAACGGTGGCACAAGAGGGACTAGGGCTCTTTCCTATTTGCTCATGTTCAGGATGTGGGTGAGATAAATGGGGGCCAGGAGGCCCGGGATGAGGGGAGGAAGTGAATTTTGCTAGATGCTGCTACCTTTTCTAACCCTCAGGTTAGCAATGGGTGATAGCCAGAAACCCAGCTATGGCCAACCTTGGTTAAAGACTTCCAGATGAAACTTTATCAATCAAACTGATAATTTAGAAAGCAATTCTCATGTTATCACTTGTTTTTAAATTAATGCCAACAAGAATGAGCTTGAAGTGTTATCACTCTCTAGTCATGACACTCCTTGGTCGATTATGATGCCTTGCTGGGGAAAAGAAAACTCACAAGCAAAGAACACTGTCTTCTGCAGAATGAAGAATTCAGTCAACTTTTTGGAAGTCACAAGTACTTTTTAAAAATATATTCAATTGCTGGCCGGGCATGATGGCTCACGCCTGTATTCCCAGTACTTTGGGAGGCCAAGGCGGGTGGATCACTTGAGGCCAGGAGTTCAAGACCAGCCTGGCCAACATGGTGAAACCCCGCCTCTACTAAAAATACAAAAATTAGCTGGGCGTGGTGGTGAATGCCTGTAATACCAGGTACTCAGGAGGCTGAGACATGAGAATCACTTGAACCCGAGAGGCAGAGATTGCAGTGAACCGATATCACGCCACTGCACTCCAGCCTGTGCAATAGAGACCTTGTCTCAGGTTAAAAAAAAAAAAAAAAAAAAAAATATATATATATATATATATATATACACACACACACACCCACACCCACACAATTGCTTCAGAGCTCTCTGCCAAAAAAATACATATATATTCAAAACTTTGGTTGAATAATTATTTTATATACGTATATTATTAAACATAAAATAAAGCGAATGTTTTATGATTATAAATATCAAATTATGTAAATATCTCTTGAATCTATTCACATCTCTCTAGTTTACTGTTATCACCCTAAAGCCACTATTATTATTATTATTGCCTGGCCTACTACAGTTGATCCTGTTTAAATCTTCCTATTGTGGCTAGGTGGTGGCTCATGCCTATAATCCCAGAACTCTGGGAGGCCGAGGCAGATGGATCACTTGAAGCCAGGATTTTGAGACTGGCCTGACCAACATGGTGTAACCCCGTCTCTACTAAAAATACAAAAATTAGCCAGGCACGGTGGCATGGGACTGTAATCCCAACTACTCAGGAGGCTGAGGCAGGAGAATCGCTTAAACCTGGGAGGCAGAGGTTGCAGTGAGCTGAGATTGCTCCACTGCACTCCAGCCTGGATGACAGAGCAAAATTCCATCTCAAAAAAAAAAAAAAAAATCTTCTTATGGAGCGGTCATTTACTTGCTGGCTTGTTGAATGTGTATATATATATATATATATATATATATATATATATATGTTTTAAATTAAATTAAATTAAATTAAATTTAATTTTTTTGAGATAGAGTCTCGCTCTGTTGCCCAGTCTGGAGTGCAGTGGCACGATCTTGGCTCACTGCAACCTCCACCTCCCGGGTTCAAGCAATTCTCTGCCCCAGCCTCCCGAGTAGCTGGGATCACAGGCACGCACCACCTGCCTGGCTAATTTTTTGTATTTTTAGTAGAGACTGGGTTTCACCATCTTGGCCAGGCTGGTCTTGAACTCCTGACCTTGTGATCCACCCGCCTCGGCCTCCCAAAGTGCTGGGATTACAGGCCTGCACCACTGAGCCCGGCCTGTCGAATATATTTATATAGTCTTGTAATGGCTCTTTGTCAGTTGTATGTGTTACAATATTTTCTCCTACTTCATGGACGTTTCAGTTTTTCAACAGTATTAATGAAAGAAGTCTTTAATTTAAATGTAATCCTATTTATATTTTTTCCCTTTATGGTTAATTCTTTTTGTGTGTGTTTTTTTTAAAATCATTCTGGCTGGGCAGGATGGCTCATAGCTGCAATCCTAGCACTTTGGGAGGCCGAGGAGGGAGGATCACTTGAGGCCAGGAATTTGAGACCAACCTGGGCAATATAGGGAGATCCTGTCTGAACAAAAAATAAAAAAATTAGCCGGGCATGGTGGTGCATATCTGTCGTCTCAGCTACTCAGGAGGCTGAGGTGGGAAGATTGCTCGAGCCCAGGAGATGGAGGCTCCAGTGAGCTATTATTGTGCCCCAGCACTCCAGCCTGGGTGACAAAGTGAGACCCTGTCTCAAAAAACAAAATACAAGTTTCTTAACTCTAAGATTTGAAAGTATTCTTGAGATGTTAAAAAATTATATTTGGCCGGGTGCGAAGGCTCATGCCTGTAATCTTAGCACTTTGGGAGGCCGAGGTGGGCGGATTACCTGAGTTTAGGAGTTTGAGACTAGCCTGGCCAAGGAGGCGAAACCCCGTCTCTCCTAAAAATACAAAAATTAGCTGGGCGTGGTGGCGGGCGCCTGTAATCCCAGCTACTTGAGAGGCTGAGGCAGGAGAATTGCTTGAACCCGGGAGGTGGAGGTTGCAGTGAGCCGAGATTGTGCCATTGCACTCCAGCCTGGGTGACAGAGTGAGACTCTGTCTCAAAAACAAAACAAAACAAAACAAAACAAAAAAATTTGGCTGGGCGCGGTGGCTCATGCCTGTTAATCCCAGCACTTTGGGAGGCTGAGGTGGGTAGATCACCTGAGGTCAGGAGTTCGAGACCAACCTGGCTAATATGGTGAAACCCCATCTCTACTAAAATACAAAAATTAGCCAGACGTGGTGGCTGGTGCCTGTAATCCCAGCTACTTGGGAGGCTGAGGCAGGCGAATTGCTTGAACCTGGGAGGCGGAGGTTTCAGTGAGCCGAGATTGTGCCACTGCACTCCAGCCTGGGCGATAGAGCAAGACTCCGTCTCAAAAAAACAAAACACAAACAAACAAACAAAAATTATATTTATTTATTTTTATTCAGTCTTTCTTCTAGTTATTTGCATTTTATGGTTATAAATGTTCCTTTTAGTACTGCTTTAGCTTTACACTGCCACAAGTTTTGACATGTAGTTTTTTAGTTCAAATGTTTTCTAATTTCCATATGAATTATTTGACCCATGGGATTTTTTGAAATACACACACACACATACAGACACACACACACACACATATACAAACACACACACACATACATATTTTTTGAGATAGGGTCTGGCTTTTCTCCCAGGCTGGGGTGTACTGGCACAATCTCAGCTCACTGTAGCCTCTGCCTCCTGGGCTCAAGCGATCCTCCCACCCCAGCCTCCCAAGTAGTTGGGACTACAGGCACATTCCACCACGGTCGGCTAATTTTTGTATTTCTTTTGGTAGAGATGGGGTCTTGCCATGTTGTCCTGGCTGGTCTCTTCCTGGGCTCACGTGATCCTCCCACCTTGGCCTCCCACAGTGCTGGAATTACAGGCGCGAGCTATTGTGCCAGACCAAAATATATTTCTGAATTTCTAAACATATGGGTATTTTTAGGTAACTTTTTATCAATTGCAGGCGTGATTGCATTATGGTCAGTAAACGCACTCTATAATTTCAATCTTTTGATTAGTGGGAACTTGCTATATGGAATCAAAAAGACTTTTCTTATGGCATAATTTTTTTTTTTTTTTGAGACGGAGTCTCACTCTGTTGCCCAGGCTGGAGTGCAGTGGCGTGATCTCATCTCACCACAACCTCTGCCTCCCTGGTTTAAGCACTTCTCCTGCCTCAGCCTCCTGAGTAGCTGGGACTACAGGTGTGCACCACCATGCTCAGCTAATTTTTGTATTTTTAGTAGAGATGGGGTTTCACTATGTTGGTCAGGTTGGTCTCTAACTCCTAACCTTGTGATCTGTCCGCCTCTGCCTCCCAAAGTGCTGGGATTATAGGTGTGAGCCACCATGCCCGGCCGGCATAATGTTTTTTTAAAAAAGACTTCTCTGATTGCCCCCTTCCCACTCTGTATGCTCCTCTGTCATTTTCTTGGCCCTCTGTACTTGTCTGTGATGGTGCCCATCACTATTGTTCATTACTTGTCCCATGTTTATTTTCTTTGCTAGATTAAAAACTCTATGAGGAGAGGGACCACGTCTGTTTTGTTCATTGCTTTTCACCAATTCTTTGCCTAGTGTCTGGCACATACTAACCCCTCATTAATTTCATTATACAGGTAATCAGATTACTAGAAATATTTGGAAACCAGAGAAAAGCAACAATGAATAGATAAAAATGTAAAAATCCATAATACTACCCTACAACTTTATTTATTTACGTATTTTGATTGATTGATTGATGGATTTTTTTATACGGAGCCTCACTCTGTTGTCCTGGTTGTAGTGCAGTGGTGCGATCTTGGCTCACTGCATCCTCTACCTCCTGGGTTCAAGCAATTCTCCTGCCTCAGCTTCCCTAGTAGCTGGGATTACAGGCATGTGCCACCATACCCGGCTACCCTACTACTTCAAATACCACTGTTAAATTTTTGATTTCTTTCTTTTGTTGAAACATGATAAATGTTTGTTTCTCAGATATCATCTGAAGGTAAGCATTCTAGAGCTCATATGGCAGCTCCATGTCTCTTTTTTCTAGGTGTTCTGTCATCTCCAGGGTCACACTTTCATCTATATTGTCTTGACTTATTTCTTTCCAGTCTTTTTTTTTTCTATATGGGTTTTTAAAAACATTGTTGTAGGCCGGGTGTGGTGGCTCACGCCTGTAATCCCAGCACTTTGGGAGGCTGAGGCGGGTGGATCATGAGGTCAGGAGATTGAGACCATCCTGGCCAATGTGGTGAAACCCCATCTCTAGTAAAATACAGAAAATTAGCCGGGCATGGTGGCACGCACTTGTAGTCCCAGCTACTCGGGAGGTTAAGGCAGGGGAATCGCTTGAATCCGGGAGGCGGAGGTTGCAGTGAGCCAAGATCGCACCACTGCACTCCAGCCTGGTGACAGGGCAAGACTCCATCTCAAAAAATAAATAAATGAAAATTGTAGTAATAAAATATATATACTTTGGTATCTTGCTTTTACAATTATATTACAAATGTTTCCATGTCATATACAAATAAGGGGAAACATTGCATACAGCCAGTGACCAATGTTAAGCAGAAAAGGACCGAAATTATAATTCAAGTGTAGAGATTTGAGTAAGTCCTGGGATGGCGGTTGATAGAATCCCCCAGGTAGGCTGAGCAATCCAGGAGCAAAGGGGTCATGTCTGCCTTTGTAGAGTCCCAGGGAGTTGGCCAGGCTCCAGAGGGGTGATGTCTGCATGGTGGGTCTGGCAGAGAGGGCCTTAGGCAGTCCACAGGGTTCTCCAAGGCTCAGTGTGAGTAGGAGCTGCCCTAGAGTAGCATGAAACTAGATAGGGCCACGGACAGCCTGGCGGTATCTCTTTCCCATGGCCCAGAATGGGAACTGCCTAATGATCTCCAGGCAGCTGAGAGGAGCCCAGAGCCCAGAAGTACCTGAGAGAACTGGATCTGGAGAAATATTATCACTGGGAAGAGGAATGACTCTGAGGCAGCTGGTGTGAACCAAGAATGGAGACCTTTTCCCTCGCAGATGCCAGTGTGGACAGATGATCCTACCTACCTTCCCACCAGATGAAACTCGAGGATGAACTCCCAAATTGATTGAGATTATGTCCTTGCTACCCAGCAGAAGGGAGCTCACATTAGAAATTCTTTCCCCTCTTTTTGGTTAGTTTTCAAACTTAACAACTAGGTGTGCAGAGGGGTCGGGGGGGGGCAACTCCAATATAAAGAATGGATGATGTTATTTTAACAATCTCGATTAATTTTGTAAGTTTACATTTCAAAGATTTGTTTATTTTAGGTAGACTATCTACTGTGCCATCCAGGATGGCAGCCACTTAACTACATGTTGTTACTTAAATTTAAATGAAAAGTAAAGGCAGACATGGCGGCTCATGCCTATAATCGTAGCGCTTTGGGAGACTGAAGTGAGAGGATCCGTTGAGCTTGGGAGTTTAAGACCAGCCTGGGCAACATAGTGAGACCCCATCTGTATTTTAAATATAAAAAGTTTTTGGCTGGGCGCAATGGCTTATGACTGTAATCCCAGCACTTTGGGAGGCTGAGGTGGGTGGATCACTTGGGGTCAGGAGTTCGAGACCAGCCTGGCCAACATGGTGAAACCCTGTCTCTACTAAAAATACAAAAATTAGCCAGGTATGGTGGTGCTTGCCTGTAAACCCAGCTATTCAGGAGGCTGAGGCAGGAGAATTGTTGGAAACCAGGAGGTGGAGGTTGTAGTGAACTGAGATTGCACCACTGCACTCCAGCCTGGGTGACAGAGCAAGACTCCATCTCAAAAAAAAAAAAAAAAAAAAAAAGGGGGGCCGGGCACAATGGCTCACGCATGTAATCCCAGCATTTTGGGAGGCCGAGGTGGGTGGATCATGAAGTCAGGAGTTCGGGACCAGCCTGGCCAATATGGCGAAACCCCGTCTCTCTAAAAATACAAAAATTGGCCAGGCGTGGTGGCACACGCCTGTGGTCCCAGCTACTCGGGAGGCTGAGGCAGAAGAATCGCTTGAATTCGGGAGGCGGAGGTTGCAGTGAGCTGAGATCGCGCTATTGCACTCCAGCCTGGGTGACAGAGTGAGACTCCATCTCAAAAAATAAAATAAAATAAAATAAAAGTTTTAATATAACAAAATTAAAGAATTCAGCTTAGTCACACTAGCCACATTTTAAATGCTCACTAGGATATGTGGCATGTGGCTACTATATGTAGATACACAGCATTTCCATAATTGCAGAAAGTTCTATTGGCCAGTATAGCTCTAGAACAACAAGGTTGTTTCAATCAACACAAAAAAATTGAAATTGGGTTATGAATGACATACCAATCCTAGGACAGTCTCAGCTTCCATTGTACATCTCAGTTTTGCTTTATTTACACAGAATCAAGACAACCTTTATTTTACCAGGTAGGTAGTTACATATGGTGGCCTCTTCCCACCACTTCCTTTTTCAGTCTTGAGATACTCTTTATGTAGCAGAAGTGGCAGGAGAAGCTTCAGTCTAAGCCTGGACTGAAGCAAGTTAACCTGGTAGCACAAGAAAATTCCCCAATGATGTCTCCTAGGCTAAAACATGGCATATAATATACTTGAGCAGGTGTTTTTTGAAGGGCAGATAAAAAAGAATTTTAAAACATTAAAAAAATTAAAATTCTCAGATATCTTGTGGAACCCTGAATGCATCTCTATAGAGCCCCAGAGTGATGTGGGGCACAGCTTGAAAACTCTTTAAAAAAATAATTTGCCGGGTGTGGTGGCTCATGCCTGTAATCCCAGCACTTTGGGAGGCCGTGGAGGGCAGATCACGAGGTCAAGAGTTTGAGACCAGCCTGACCAACATGATAAAACTCCGTCTCTACTAAAAATACAAACAAATTAGGGCCGGGCGCAGTGGCTCATGCCTGTAATCCCAGCACTTTGGGAGGCCAAGGCGGGCGGATCAGGAGGTCAGGAGTTCGAGACCAGCCTGGACAACATGGTAAAACCCCATCTCTACTAAAAATACAAAAATTAGCTGGGTGTGGTGTCACATGCTTATAATCCCAGCTACTTTGGTGGATGAGGCAAGATAATTGCTTAAAAAACCTGAGAAGCAGAAGTTTCAGTGAGCCGAGATCTCCCCACTGCATTCCAGCCTGGGCGACAGAGCAAGACTCCATCTCTGGGGGAAAAAAAAAAATTAACCGGGCATGGTGGCACATGCCTGTAATCCTAGCTACTTGGGAGGCTGAGGCAGGAGAATTGCTTGAACCTGGGAGGTGGAGGTTGCAGTGAGCCATGATGGCGCCACTGTACTCCAGCCTGGGTGACAGAGTGAGACTCTGTCTCAAAATAAATAAATAAAATAGAAAATACTTATTTTGGCTGGGTGCGGTGGCTCACGCCTGTCATCCCAGCACTTTGGGAGGCTGAGGCAAGTGAATCACGAGGTTAGGAGTTCGAGACCAGCCTAGCCAACATGGTGAAACCTCATCTCTACTAAAATTACAAAAAATTAGCTGGGCGTAGTGGCAGGTACCTATAATCCCAGCTACTTGGGAGGCTGAGGCAGGAGAATCGCTTGAACCCGGGCGGCGGAGGTTGCAGTGAGCTGAGATCGTGCCACTGCACTCCAGCCTGGGTGACAGAGTGAGACTCCGCCTCAAAAAAAAAAAAAAAAAGAAAATATTTATTTTTAGTAGAAACAAGGTCTTCCTATGCTGCCCATGTTGGCCTTAGGCTCCTGGCCTCAAGAGATCCTCTTGCCTTGATCTCCCAAAATGCTGAGATTGAGGCAGGAAAATAGGGTCTGGAGGCTGGGAACATAAGGCTGATTCAGACTTCAGCTATGAGAAGAAATATTCTCTACATAGGGCGTACACCAAATAAATTACTTTGTAACTACTTCATCCTCTTCATTTACATCGAGCGTACCCCAAGTAGAGGGTATTTAAACTCACAAAAACTCTGTAACAGGACCCTTGGGTCCCTATGCTCGGGTCTGCTCCTACACTGTGGAGTGTACTTTTATTTTCAATAAATCCCTTCATTCCTTCCTTGTTTTGTTTGTGTGCTTTGTCCAGTTCTTTGTTCAAGATGCCAAGAACCTGGACACCCTCCACTGTTAACAAGATTATAGGCGTAAGCCACCGTGCCAGGCCTGAGTTTGAGAATTCTTGATCCAAATCAACCTTCTCATGAAACTGGGCCCTAGAAAGACGTGGGTTTCATGTCATCACAGTGGGTGTCAGAAATCAGAATACACATGGATATCTCTGACTGTCATCCCAGTGTGTTTTCTATACACCTCTGAAATGACATGGCTTGAATACCCCTGCCTCTGTCCTCCCCATCCTCTGGGTCACATTCTCTTGAAGCCACTTCATGATAACACTCCTTGTTGCAAGGTAGGCCATGGAGCTGAGTGCAAGTGGGGGCTGAGTGGGGCCTCACTTTTCTCATCTGGGATTTTACCTTCAATGATAATAACAGTAGCTTCTGTTTACTGAGCACCCACTGTGCACCAGATATACCAGGCACATAAAGATAGGACTTCTAACCCTCTCCACAGCTTTGCAGATGTTACTGTTATCCTTATTTGACAGACAAGTGTCAAAACCACATTCAGACTTACTAAGGAGACACTTTAATTCAAAAGGATTGTTGCAGCCGGACATGGTGCTGTACAACTGCAGTGTCAGCTACTCTGGAGGGCTATTTGGGAAGCAGGAGGATCACTTAAGCTCAGGAATTCTAGTTCAGCTTGGACAACACAGCCGGATCCCATCTTTAAAAAAAGAAGATTGCTGCAATAGGGGAGGGGACTATTGCAATAGAGGGAGAAGGACTGTTGCATTAGGGGGAGGGTACAATTGAGTAGGAGGAGGGGAGTATCGCACTGGGGTAGGGGACTGTTGCAATGGGGGAGAGAGAATATTGTAATAGTGGAGGGGACTAATGCAGTGGGGGAAGGGACTACGTCAGTAGGGAGCACCTTGTGACCATAACATCTGCAAAGATCTTGAGAGTTAGACAAAGAAGAGAAGAAGAGTTTTTTCTTTTTCTTTTCTTTTTTTTTTTTGAGACAGAGTCTTACTTTGTCACCCAGGTTGGAGTGCAGCAGTGTGATCTCTGCTCACTGCAACCTCTGCCTCCCGGGTTCAAGTGATTCTTATATCTCAGCCTCCCGAGTAGCTGGGATTACAGGTATGTGCCACCACACCCATCTACGTTTTTTATCTTTAGTACAGATGGGGTTTTGCCATGTTGGCCAGGCTGGCTGAGACCTCAGGTGACCTCCTGACCTCAAGTGATCTGCCCTCCTCAGCCTCCCAAAGTACTGGGATTACAAATGTGAGCCACTGTGCCTGGCCAAGAGTTTTTTTAAAGGAGTAAAAAAGCTAGAAAAGAACCAGGTGTTGGGAAGCAGGAGAAGAGGATGATGTGACCAACGAGATAGTAGATCAGAGAATGTTTTACTGTGAGGCTAGCATATTTTCTGGGAGGAAACTCTCAGGAGTGTTGTGCGGCTCAGGCTCAGGGTGGCCAAACCTCAGAGGTCTGGAGAGAGGAGGAAAGCTCTCAACCCAAAGTTTGGTTAACCGACATCTTGTTCCTATTGATCAATGGGAGCAAGCAATTCAGGTAATTATTTATAAGGTAAAGAATGGGAATTTGGAATCTGTGTCTGGCCTGGTCATAAGTAAACAAGGGAGGCATCTGTGAGTTTTCTCTAAGTCATATGGAGAAGTCTGGGTCCTTGCAGTAAGCATTTTCCAGAACACAAAGAGTTGGGGATTTCTTAACCTTCACTGTTCTTCAGAATCACTGGGCTCAGGTAAAATTCAACATTGTCAGGAGAAAGTGCTTTTAGAGGTCAAGTACATTGTTTAAGGTCACATTGCTAAGACACAGTGGAAAAGGGACTCAAATGAGATCTCATGGACTCCAAAACTCACATTCTCTCCCCTGCTCCTGCTGACCTCACAAGTCTAAAATTGTATTGTCAATCAGAGCATTTCTCACAGCATCTGGTGGAGTGCTGTTCAGATGTACCTGGTAAATACTTATTGAGTTGAACTGTCTCATTTTTCCAGGGTGGTGAGGGTAGGGTGAGAATGTGAGAATGTGTGGGTTGGTTCATAGCTATTATATCTTTTTTTTTTTTTTTTTGAGATAGGGTCTTGCTCTGTTGCCAAGGCTAGAGTGCAGTGGCATAATCATGTCTTACCACAACCTCCCACCTCAGCCTCTCAAGTAAGTGGGACCACAGGCATGCGCCATCATGCCCAGCTAAGTTTCGTATTTTTTTAAGAGACAAGGTCTTGCTATGTTACCCAGGTTGGTCTCGAACTCCTGGGCTCAAGCAATCTGCCCACCTTTGCCTCTTAAAGTGCTATATGCATGGGTGTAAATGTGAAATTATATTTCCTACTGTGGATAATGATCAAAAGAGTTTGGAAAGTCCTGAGCTGAAGTACTGTGTAGGTTGCAGATCTAGTTTCTGTTGAAAACATTGGTTTACAGATTCAATCTTGGGCTGAGCATCAAACTCTTCTGTGTTCTTAGCCTACTTCTGCCAACTTGTCCTTCAGCTAACTCAGTGATAGAGCCACTCCCTTTTCTCTTCCTTCCTTCTCCCTTTTATAAATTGTGACAATACTATTAACTCTCAGGGGTGTGGTGGCAGGCAGTTAGTGTCTCTGAGGTATGAGGTAAATAATTATTATTGTTCCTGGGAATCCTGTATTTCCCTTTCTCCCCCTCTTATTACTGTGGTTGTTATAGCAAAACAACAATGGTGATAATAATAATAATTTGTGGAACCTGTTGTGGGCCAGGCCTTGGGAGCAGAAGTGCTGAGGAGCCCCTTAAGGAAGGTCTCTTGTGGGGCTGGGCTCTGTTCCACCAGAGGAGGCGACCTCAGGCCTGTCACACACACTCAACCCAAAGGGCTCTGCTTCTCCTTACAGTAAAGGTCCATTCAGGGAACTTTGGTTGAAATCTTTGGATCTGGGTTGGTCTCAGGTATTCCTTTCTCTGGGATTCAATTTCTTTATCTGTAAAATGAGCTTGACTGGATTAAACCACCTCTCTGGTTCCTTACCAAAGAGGCCAAGAGTCCCTTCTTAATCAGGCAACATCCCTGGCTCCAAATTGTGAAGAGTAAGAAGAGAGGAGAGATCCATTCTGAGGCGTTGTCAAGACTGGGTGGGGTGGTGGGATTTGAGGAGATATTATTGTCAAAGTTGTGGACAGTTAGAGGGCTGAATGTGGACACTGGGCTCCTGAAAGGACCAGGGATTAGGACAGAAGTTTTAAGAGGGGATCCAGAGTTGCCAAAGACTTATTTCATCTACTGTAAATACTGAATACTTTACCCATGTAAACACCATGCCACACAGATATTCAAAATATATCCAAGCTCAACAAGAAGAGTGATACTAATGGCTGGACCTAGGTTCTCTTGGTGATATTAGAACATCAGTGGCACTTTACATAAAGTCAGACATCTCAGTTCTGACAGGACAAGCATCTGGCCCAGGACCACTGTGGGTCATTTAATCCTGGAGAAATGAAAAGGTTGCCGTCAACTTTTCTTTTTTTTGGCAGGGTCTTACTTAGGCTGGAGGGCAGTGGCATGATCACAGCTCAAGTGATCCTTTCACCTCGGCCTCCTGAGTAGCTGGGACTACAGTTGTGCTCCACCATGCCCAGCTAATATTTTATTTTCTGTAGAGATGGGGTCTTACTGTGTTGCCTAGGCTGATCTCAAAATCCTGAGCTCAAGCAATCCTTCCACCTTGGCCCCACCAAAGTGCTGGGATTACAGGCGTGAGCTACCAGCCCCAGCTTGCCTTCAACCTTTAAAGACAAGATCCGTACACTTACTTTTGTCATTAAGTCAATGTAACTTAGTGGGGTGTGGGGAGGGTAATGGTGGGCTGAGAAGGGATAGTTGCCATTTAGGTGGTCCGTGCTGAGAGGGGGTGAGATGCTTCAGGGAATGAGGGAGGGGCTGTCATTATACCAGCAGCACCACTGGGCTTGGGACCTCTAGCCATGGCTTGTGGCTCCTGGTCAGGAACCCAAGAGAGGCAAGACCATCAGGTTCCAGCTGAACTTTTAGCAGACATGCGGGGTGGCTCCACCGAACACCAAAGGAGGTGGGACGCATTTCTTCTCCTGACTTGAGGTTATGCTGGCCATGACCAGAAAGAACATTAGTGGGATTTTCTCTCTTCCCTGTTAGAAGCATGGAGAGTAGCTTAGCAGAGGGCCAGCTGAGCACAATCTTAATGGAAGGGCAGAGGGGAGGAGTAAATGCCCTTGGTCTACCTGTGCTAGTGGAACCCCTGCATGGGAAGACCTCAAGCCACCCAGGGCAGAACTGTGTGTTCTTCAGAGGAGCGAGACACAGGGCATGGCCAAGGTTGGGTTTCTGCATCATTTGTGCACAGGAATAATAATGCTTAAATGTATTCAACAGGCAGATATGAAGAAAACAGGATACTGTATCTGGACAACTGCAAAGGGGTGAGCTGTGGGTGGGAGGTGTGGGAAAAGGAAGGAACCAGCGAGTTGGTATCCAGAGAGTTGCCTGGAGTGCAGGCAGGTTGTATGTACATGAACCTCAAGTATATTTTAGCACCAGATTCTTCATACCTGGTTGTCCCCATCACTACTGCACTGAAGCTGCCATCTCCTGAGGGCACCCTGGGCCTCTGCAACCTGGAGAGGTGGACAGCATTTGGAGTGGTCATCCCTT
The DNA here is from genome assembly GCF_029289425.2 of Pan paniscus. NCBI lineage: Eukaryota > Metazoa > Chordata > Mammalia > Primates > Hominidae > Pan > Pan paniscus. The sequence goes on along the minus strand of NC_073261.2, from coordinate 56,079,097 downwards.
GGGACAGGGGAGATAAACAAAGACCAGCTGAATGAGAAAAGCAAAGGCTATTTATTGTGAACTTGCTATAGCAAGGGAGTCAGCCACCATCACTTGTGTTTAGTGAAGGCTCAAAGGCAAGCAGAGTGGGAAAGCTTCACAGTGGAAGAAAGCGAAGGCGTCAGGTGTGCTCTGGTGCGAGGCAGTTAGCATGGGGAAGCTGTAGGGGCCATGAAGGCAAAGCGAATGTGATTAATCCTCTGTGATTCATTAGAGGGGCATACTTGGCTTTCTCTGGTTTGTTTTAAATTGGATGTGGGGGCTGGGCATGGTGGCTTATGCCTGTAAGCCCAGCACTTTGGGAGGCCGAGGCCAGTGGATCGCTTGAGTCCAGGAGTTTGAGACCAGACTGGCCAACATGGTGAAAACCTGTCTCTACTAAAAATGCAAAAATTAGCCAGGTGTGGTGGCGGGCACCTCTATTCTCAGCTGTTAGGGTGGCTGAGGCAGGAGAATCACTTGAACCTGGGAGGCGGTGGTTGCAGTGAGCCGGGATCGTGCCACTGCACTCCAGCCTGGCCAACAGAGTGAGACTCCATCTAAAAAATAATAAATAAAAAAAATTAAATAAGTTGGATGTGGGGACAAAAATGAGGGAAGCTGCCTCCTGGACTGTCACTTAGAGACAGCAGGCAGGCTTGCTGCAAGTCTGATTTGTAGTGGTCTGGTCTCCTAGCTTGTTTATTGTGGATGAAGGGGTTGGTTTCCCGGCAGGCTGCTGCCGGTTGCAGGGCGGCATCTCATCTCCCATATGTGCTATTCCATTTTTGGACCTTGTCAACCTACACTAGGTACTTCCCTGGTTGCTTCATGCCCTCTCAGTACTGCACATTCAATGGAGCGAGTGTGAGTGGCGGTTGTTGACGGAAAGTTTGAGGCAACAAGAGAAGTCATACAGCATCACGGCACAGCAAACAGCTTTAACTTGAACATAGGATTGTGTGGTTCAGAAAGGTCTCAGCGATTCCTGCTTCTGTGGAGAAGAACATTCTACTCACTATGAGGTTTGGCCTTTCTTTCCTCCACCCTTATCGTATCTTCCTTTCTGGATCCAGTCTCCCAGGCTTCTTTGTGTGTTTTCCTTTCACCTGTCCAGCCCAAGTCCTAGAAGCTTCACTTTTATATTCAAGTTAAGTAAAAGAACTCATTTCTCCTCAGGCAGAACTCTGTCTCTATATCTTAGAATCATACACATGTACACACAAATACACATATTTCTCTCTCTGCTACACAAATGTTTTAAAAATTAGTCTGCCTGATAAGCACATAGGCATTGGCTGTATTAGTCTCTGTGTTTACTTTCCTGTGTGCTCGAAAATATTTCAAATTAAAAAATTAAAAGGAAAATGAATGGAGAAGACTGGGGACGTCATGATCAATGCTGGACATAGGGGAAATAGCTCCGTTGGTACAGAGAGTCTCATTTATTTATTTACAAACGTCTGGCTTACGATGTGCTGGGCATTATTCTAGGTGCTTTGGAAATATGTCTTCAAATCCTCATTCTAATCCTATGGTATTATTATTATTGTCTGCATTTTACAGATGAGGAAACAGAAAAGTTAAGCACCTTACACAATGTCACGTGTTTGCAAGTAGTAAAGCCAGGATTCAAACCCAGGCTGTCTGGCTCCAGAGGCCATACCTGTAACCACCATGCCTTCCTGCTTCTTGACAAGAGTCCCTTGTAGGCCAGTGGGATTCAAGGGCAGTGGGGACTCAGGGGGCAGTAACAAAGCAGCAAGCTCTTAGTAACTTTTTTTTTTTTTTTTTTTTTGAGACAGGGCACACTCTGTCACCCAGGCTGGAGTGCAGTGGCACGATCTAGGCTCACTGCAACCTCCACCTCCCGGGTTCAAGTGATTCTCATGCCTCAGCCTCCCTAGTAGCAAGGATTACAGGCAACTGCCACCATGTCCGGCTAATTTTTTGTTTTGTTTTGTTTTTTGAGATGGGGTCTTGCTCTGTCACCCAGGCTGGAGTGCCGTGGCGCAGTCTCGGCTCACTGCAAGCTCCGCCTCCCGGGTTCACGCCATTCTCCTGCCTCAGCCTCCTGAGTAGCTGGGACTACAGGCGCCCGCCACCACGCCCACCTACTTTTTTGTATTTTTAGTAGAGATGGGGTTTCACTGTGGTCAGGATGGTCTCGATCTCCTGACCTCGTGATCTGCCCGCCTTGGCCTCCCAAAGTGCTGGGATTACAGGCGTGAGCCACCGCGCCTGGCCAATTTTTGTATTTTTAGTAGAGACGAGGTTTCACCATGTTGGCTAGGCTGGTCTCGAACTCCCGTCCTCAAGTGATCTGCCTGCCTCAGCCTGCAAAGTGCTGGGATTACAGGCGTGAGCCACCATGCCCCATCTCTTAGTAGTTTTTGAGGAGCAGTTTAGAGTGTCAGCAAAGTTCTTCACAGATCCAAGAGTTGTTAGCTGATGTAATCCGGCTGGATGAGGGAGGTAGAGAGGAAGGGAAGAGGTGGCGGGTGGCTGAGGGCTGCTTGCGTAACAACTTGACTGTGGCAGCAGACACAGTGGAGGTTGTGAGATTTGTTATGGATGTTAAGAAGGGCTAAAGAGCCACTAGGTGATCATAGCTCACTGTAGGCTGGGTTCAGTGGCTCATCTCTGTAATCCTCAGCACTTTGGGAGGTTGAGGCAGAAGGATCACTTGAGCCCAGGAGCTTGAGGCTGCAGTGAGCTATGATTGTGCCACTGCACTGAAGCCTGGGCAACAGAGTGAGACCCTGTCTCTTAAAAAAAAAAAAAAGCTCACGATAACCTTAAACTCCTGGGCTCAAGTGATCCTCCAGGCACAGCCTCCCTAGTAGCTAGGACTACAGACACATACCACTATGCTCAGCTAATTTTTAATTTTTTTGTAGAGACAGGGTCTCACCATGTTGTCCAGGCTTGCATTGCATTGTTCTTTTTTCTTTTTTTTTTGAGACAGAGTCTTGTTCTGTCACCCAGGCTGGAGAGCAGTGGCACCATCTCTGCTCACTGCAACCTCCACCTTCCAGGTTTAAGCGATTCTCTGGCATCAACCTCCCAAGTAGCTGGGATTATAGGTGTGTGCCACCACGCCTGGCTAATTTTTGTTATTTTCAGTAGAGATGGGGTTTCGCCATGTTGGCCAGGCTGGTCTTGAACTCCTGACTTTGGGTGATCCACCCATCTTGGCCTCCCAAAGTGGTGGGATCACAGGTGTGAGGAGGCTTGCCTTGTTCTTTAAAGTCAAGAAAACATAGTTTCTAGGAAATGGAAAAAAAAAGATAATGAGATAATAGAAATGAAGATGGATCTGCCTAATGGAGTCCATAAAGAGGAAGGAAGATGAAATAAAAAGGAAAGAACACTTTGAAATGAAATGTGGTAGTGGTTTCCATAGAACTTAAACATGTTTTAGAAGTGGGGATCTTATGGGAAAATCTAGGTTTCAGTTAAGACAAGGAGGTGAAGGAAACCTTAGTAGAAAGGTTGGCAGTATGGGGGCATTTATTACACTCAAAACTAATTCTGGTGGGCATGGTGGAAAAGCTTGAGAAAGAAACAGAAGGAAGTTGAGTCAGGGCATGGAAACCCTGAGTGCTATGATGATGAAAATACCAGAGGTGGTAGACGGCCAGAGAGCCTTGTGTTACAGAGTCATGGGTGTGGGGCAGGGTGAGTTTAATTGGCTACTCAGGTAGGACACAAACCAGCTAAGGCTCTGGAAGTACACATGCACCTTTCACCAGGAACATATCCTGCTGGTGTGTGTGCAGCAAAGTACAGCCATTGTTAAGAGACACTCAAAACAAAAGCAACCCAGAAAGGCTACAAATAAGAGGGCAGCCTTGCAAAGGCAGACCCAAAGAAATCAGGCATTGCAGCATCAGTATCAGGATAAATGAATCCAAGATAAAAACATGCTGAAGTTCTTTTAGGCCTTCAAGGAAAAAGATGAGTCCCGGGTTTAATAAATCCAACACTGACTAAGTGAAATTAATAAAGGAATTTATTGGTTTAAGTCACCAAATCAAAGAAAGAGCAGAGACAGAGCTGGCTTCGGCCAAACCAAAGGACTCCAGGGCAGTTGGAGTGGTTTTTGGTTTTTCATTTCTGCATTTCTCTGTGTGTTGGCTCTGTTTTATCCTTCACATGGAGAAGAATGTGGATCTTGGCAGCTTGAGGGTCACGTCCTTTCAGCTTGTACCCAGAGAGGAAAAGAAGGCAGCTCTTACTGCTAGCTTTTACAAGAAAAAGCCCAGGAAAGAGCTCTGATTGGCCTGGCTTGGGTCCCATATATACCCTGGAAACAGCAATTATGAGGTACCTGATTGGTACCTGATTGGCTCAACCTCACATGTGTGTACTTCTGAGGTCAAGGCTGCAGGGTCTCTTAATGGAGAAGGGGTTGGGGAGAGGATTAACAGATAGCTTTGCAAAATATAGCCACTACCATAAGTAGATAAGCAGATTCAACACATTGTTATTTAAAAAAAAGCAACTATAAAATGGATACCACACCTAATCTCATAAAGACAAAATGAGTAATCAGAAAAGGAACACAGATACCACGGTGAACAAAAATTATAATAATGTAATGCATAATGCTATGCTAATATGTTTTTAGACCTGATGGAATTCTTTTTAAAGATAATATAAATTATCAATATATGTTCAAGACGCTTCTTGCATACAGAGTTTTTTCAAGTCTTCAAAGGAAAGAATTCCTGGTTGGGAGTGGTGGCTCACGCCTGTAATCCCAGCACTTTGGGAGGCCAGCGCAGGCGGATCACTTGAGGTCAGGAGTTCGAGACCGGCCTGGCCAACATGGCAAAACCCCATCTCTACTAAAAGTACAAAAATTAGCCAGACGTGGTGGCAGGCACCTGTAACCCTAGCTACTCAGGAGGCTGAGGCAGGAGAATCACTTGAACCTGGGAGGCGAAGGTTGCAGTGAGCCGATATTGCGCCATTGCACTCCAGACTGGGTGACAAGAGTGAGACTCTGTCTCAAAAAAAGAAAAAAAAGAAAAGAATTCCTGTGATACATAAATTATTGGATAGTAGAGAATTTTATTTTACAAAGCTAGCATGAAACAAAAAGAGAACAAAACATCCCCTCAACAGGCTGGGCAAGGTGGCTCATGCCTGTAATCCCAGCACTTTGGGAGGCCGAGGCAGGAGGACTGCTTGAGCTCAGGAGTTCAAGACCAGCCTGGGCAATGTGACAAAACCCCATCTCTACAAAATATACCAAAATTAGCCAGTGCGGTAGCGCACACCTGTAATCTCAGCTACTCAGGAGGTTGAGGCAGGAGAATCGCTTGAACCTGGGAGGTGGTGGTTGCAGTAAGCCAAGGTTGCACCACTGCACTCCAGCCTGGGTGACAGAATGAGAGTCTGTCTGGAAAAAACCAAAAAACCCAAAAACATCCTCCTGACAAGCATACAAAACATGTAGACTGATTTAACGAATGAATGTGGATGCAAAATGATAATGTACTTCCAAATAAAATCCAACGAATAAACATCACACTCAGGTAGGGTTTATTCCAGGAATGCTGATATAGTTCAATATAAAGTGATATATCAGTATAAACTATTCATTTCATCACAGGTCAAAGGCAGCAAAAGCAATCACTTCATTGTTCACATATAATTCAGTGATGTCCATGTTGAAAACACAACATAGTTTCCTATATAAAGGCAAAACGCCTTAGTACACAAAGCCCTGTATGTTGCGCCCTCCTCTCTCTCTGAGCTTACCTCCCCCATGCTCTGCCTGGCACTCTGTGTTAAACATGTGTACTGGCCTTTTTATTTCTTCATGTGCACCAGGCTTCCAGGACCACAAAGGCTTTGCATACGTTCTTTCCTCCACCTGCAACTCTTCCCTCCCTTTTTGACTTAGTGCCTTCTCTCCTTTCAGATCTAAGTTTACTCATTGCTTCCTTCAGGAACCTTTCCTTACCTCTGTAATCAGTCCAATCCTCCCTACTCCTGGGCTTCTCAAACTATGAAGCTTCCTGGTAAGGTGCAGATTCTGGTTCAGAAGGTCTGGAGATGCTGTGTTTCTAACAAGCTCCCAGGTGGAGCCCAGGCTGCTGGTGCATGGACCACAGATTAAGTATGGTAATCCTTTTCTTCCCAGCACCAGTTGTGGTGTACTTTTATTTTTTATTTATTTATTTTTTTGAGATGGAGTTTCCCTTTTGTTGCCCGGGCTGGAGTGCAATGGTGCGATCTCGGCTCACTGCAACCTCTGCCTCCTGGGTTCAAGCGATTCTCCTGCCTCAGCCTCTTGAGTAGCTGGGATTACAGGCATGCACCACCATGCCCAGCTGATTTATATATATATATTTTTTTAGATGGAGTCTTGCTCTGTCGCCAGGCTCGATTGCAGTGTTATGATCTCGGCTTACTGTAACCTCCGCCTCCTGGGTTCAAGCAATTCTCCTGCCTCAGCCTCCTGAGTAGCTGGGACTACAGGTGCACACCACCATGCCCAGCTAATTTTTGTATTTTTAGTAGAGACAGGGTTTCACCATGTTGGCCAGGATGGTCTCGATCTCTTGACTTAGTGATCTGCCTGCCTTGGCTGCCCAAAGTGCTGGGATTACAGGTGTGAGCCACCACGCCCGGCTGATTTTATATTTTTAGTAAAGACGGGGTTTCTCCATGTTGTCAGGCTGGTCTTGAACTCCTGACCTCAGGTGATCTACCTGCCTTGGCCTCCCAAAGTGCTGGGATTACAGGCGTGAGCCACCACGCCCAGCCGTACTTTTACCTTTTTTATGGGATTATTTGACTAACATCTGTGTCCTCCACTGGATTGTAATAAGCATCATGAAGGCAGGGACCATGTCTATTTTGCTCACTGTTGTATGTAGTACTCAGCGTAGGGCCTGGTACATAGTTGGTGTTCAAGACATATTTGTTGAATAAATAAATGAGAAAAATGACGTCATTATCTACAGATATAGTAAGAAGGCATTTGATACAAATGTGTTTTGGTGAAATTACCTAATAAATTCAGGATGGAAAGTTTTCCTTGAATATGATAAAGAATATCTACCTTAAATATTAAAATGTATTATAAAGTATAGTATGGCAATAGACATAAAGAAAAATATTTACAAATGAATAAAGAGCTCACAATAGATTCAAATATATATATAGGGATTTAATAAAAGATAAAGATGGCTTCAAATCACCAAGGAAAAAGAGGAGTCACTCAATCAACATATTAGAACAACTGGCTGGCCATTTGGGAAAAAAGTGATCTAAGTCTCATGTCAAAATAAACTCCAGATTTGAAATTTAGAAACATAACAAAAAAGTCTAGGGGAAACACAGGCAAAACTGTCCTTATAATCTTGAGGCAGGTTGATTCTAAGTAGGACATAAAGGAGAGAAATAAAACAGAAAAATATGGATATGCAAAAATTAAAAAACCCTTGTTCTTCACAAACTGGGAAAACATTTGTAACATATGTGTCTGATAAAAGAATGATAACAAAGTGTTTCTACCAATTAAAGAAAAAGGCAAAAAACTCAATAGAAAAGTGGGCAATTTGGCTGGGCAAGGTGGCTCACACCTGTAATCCCAGCACTTTGGGAGGCCAAGGCGGGCGGATCACCAGGTCAAGAGATCAAGACCATCCTGGCTAACATGGTGAAACCCTGTCTCTACTAAAAATACAAAAAAAAAAAAAAAAAAAAAAAAAAAAAAAAAAAAATTAGCTGGGTGTGCTGGCATGAGCCTGAAGTCCCAGCTACTTGAGAGGCCAAGGCAGGAGAATTGCTTGAACCTGGAGGTGGAGGTTGCAGGGTTGCAGTGAACAGAGATCGAGCCACTGCACTCCAGCCTGGTGACAGAGCAAGACTCAGTCGCCAAGAAAAAAAAAAAAAAAGAAAGAGAAGTGGGCAATTCACCAAAGGAAAAAGAAATAGGAATGGCTAATAAGCATATCGTTGGAGAAGGCTTTGTCCTCCTAAAAAGATATGTTGAAGTCCCAACCCCCAGTACTTCAGACTGTGATCTTATTTGGAAATAGGGCCTGTACACTTGGATTAATTTATATTCTAGTTAAACTGAGGTCATAGAGTGGTCTCTAATCCGTTGTGACTGGGTGTCCTTATAGAGTGGGGACATTTGGACAGAGGCAGAAAGGCACAGAGGGAAGACACGTGAAGAGGCACAGAGAGAAGACAGCCCTGCAAGCCAAGGGACAGCTGAGGCTACCTGCAGCCAGGAGAGAGGCGGGAGCAGATAATTCCCTACCATCTTCAGAGGTGAGACCATCAATATCTGTTGTTTTAGGCCACCCAGTTTGTCACACTTTGTTAGAGCAGCCTGAGGAAACTAATGCATGTGTGAAATCATATTCAGTTTCACTAAACATTTAAGAAATCAAAAAGAAAACAAATCACGGTTCTTCCTATCACACAGTTCAACTCGTTGGCTAGCAGGGCAAAACCTTTTGCAGGCAAGGATGAGAGGAAAAAGGACCATTTACACGGTGGTGATGTAAATGGTACGACTAGCCTGTAGAGCAAGGTCATTTAGCAGTGAATATCATAAGCCACAAATACATGAAAACTCCTTGACCCAACAATTCATCTTGAAGGAGGGAGATAAGCAGACATGTTTGGAAAGATATGTGAACTAGGATGTATAGTACAGCATTTATAATATTCCACGTTTGGAAGCAACTAAACGTGTAAGAACAGGCAACAGATTAAATAACTAACAAAAGGACCGTGCAATGAAGTACCCTGCAGACACAAAGAATCACACTGTAGGAGTAGTTTTTTTGGTATGAAAGAAGTATGTTACATTTGATTGAGTGAAAAAACTCAAGTAACAAAATAGTTTATGCATCATGATTTTTTTTAAAAATAAGAAACATGTTATATATACATGCCTAGAAGAAAATCTGAAGAATCACAGCACAACTGTTAAGGGTCATCACATAGGAGTGATTGGATTAGAAATGACTATAATTTTCTTCTGAATGTTTACAGGGGTTTCTAAGTTTTCTTTAATAAATGTGTCTTCTTGCTCACAGCTGTAATCCCAGCACTTTGGGAGGCCGAGGTGGTCGGATCATTTGAGGTCAGGAGTTTGACACCAGCCTGGCCAACATGGTGAAACCCCGTCTCTATTAAAAATACAAAAATTAGTCCAGGCACGGTGGCTCACGCCTGTAATCCCAGCACTTTGGGAGGCCGAGGCGGGCGGATCACGAGGTCAGGAGATGGAGACCATCCTGGCTAACACGGTGAAACCCATCTCTACTAAAAATACAAAAAAATTAGCTGGGTGTGGTGGCAGGCGCCTGTAGTCCCAGCTACTCAGGAGGCTGAGGCAGGAGAATGGCGTGAACCCGGGAGGCGGAGCTTGCAGTGAGCCGAGATCGCGCCACTGCACTCTAGCCTGGGCGACAAAGCGAGACTTGGTCTCAAAAAATAAAAAATAAAAAATATAAAATAAAAAAATTAGCTAGGTGTGGTGGCGCATGCCTGTAGTCCCAGCTACTTGGGAGGCTGAGCCAGGAGAATCGCTTGAACCCGGCAGGCAGAGGTTGTAGTGAGCCAAGATCGCGCCATTGCCCTCCAGCCTGGGTGACATAGGCTCCATCTCAAAAAAAAAAAGTGTCTTCTTTAGTTATATAAAATTTCTCTTGTTAGAACATCCATCCTAATTAATGAGAAAAAGAATGAGGACTGATAGTTCATATAATACTAAAGCTCACTCAACAAAACTTTTAAATTATTATTATTTTTAGTTAACTATCAGGTGCTTTATCCACAGATACTTAAGGCCTTATCACTGCCCAGAGACATTAGCTGGACCAAAGGGCAGCATGGGCAAGCTGGGCTGCTCAGCAGGGAGCAGGCGCTGTGGATTTCCGTTTTCATCTCGTCAGCTTGCTCCCTCTGTAATCATAGCTCTGCCCAGATTGTCTTAATGACAACCCTGCCTCACCTGGTTTCCGGAATGGATGCATTCCTTCCCACTTTGATCACAGAATGCTATTCTCATTCTCCAGGGTGTGGGCCCAGCCTGGCTCAGTGCCTGCTTGCCAAGGACCTGCCCTGAGTCACCCTGTCTTTGGTGCCGACAATCTGATTGCTACAGCTGGATATTTTTTCTTTCCTCTCCTTCAACTTGAAGAAAACACCCTCCTACTCACTCCCGCTGCCCTGCCCATGGGAATCACTCTAGAGTTTAACAATGTTGTCTGTCCTCTGTCTGTAACTTTGGGAAAACAGGTGAGCTGGGAAGCAGCAGGTGAGCTGGAGTACAGAGTACAAAAGGGCACACTGGGGCTTTGGCTTCTGTTCTGATGGATTGCCAGGGTGTACAAAGCAGTTCTCATGGAAAAGGCATCATGGCAATTTGTTTACTGTAGTCTTGAGGATCTGATGTTAATTTAGCCATATATGTGTACACACACACACACACACGCATGCAAATGTGTTAAGAACTATAAAGTTCTCTACAATCGTTATTTAAATATCAGAGACGCTCTTGGTTGAGCTTTTGTTTTTTTTAGAGACAGTCTTGTTCTGTTGCCCAGGCTAGAGTGCAGTGGTGTGATCATAGCTCACGGTAACCTTGAACTCCTGGGCTCAAGAGATCCTCCTGCTTCAGCTTCCTGAGCAGCTGTGACTACTGGCACGGGCCACTATGCCTGCCCAATTAAAACAAATTTTCTTTTGTGTAGATGCGGTCTCAATATGTTGCCCAGGCCGCTTTCAAATTCCCGGCCTCAAGTGATCCTTCCACTTCAGCCTTCCAAAGTACTGCGATTATAGGCGTGAGCCACTGCCCCTGGCCTCCAGCCAACTTTATAGAACATAACTACTGTGAATAATGAAGGTAAACTGTACTTTGCCTCACCCAAGATGGTGGGACCTGTAAAGATTCAAAAGTGCCGGCCGGGTGCGGTGGCTCACGCCTGTAATCCCAGCACTTTGGGAGGCCGAGGCAGGCGGATCACGAGGTCAGGAGATCGAGACCATCCTGGCTAACACGGTGAAACTCCGTGTCTACTAAAAATACAAAAAATAGCCGGGCGTGGTGGTGGGCGCCTGTAGTCCCATCTACTCGGGAGGCAGAGGCAGGAGAATGGCGTGAACCTGGGAGGCGGAGCTTGCAGTGAGCCGAGATAGCGCCACTGCACTCCAGCCTGGTTGACAGAGCGAGACTCCGTCTCAAAAAGAAAAAAAAAAAAAAAAGAAGATTCAAAAGTGCCTAAGAAGGTTTGAGTGGGCATCTAGGCTCCTGGGGAACATCTGTGTTCCAGTGTTCCACAGCCTGAACCTCCAGCACTCTGTGAGCTCAGAGTGGGGCCCTCTCTCCTCTGCACCCCAGACACCAGCATTAAGTTACTGCTGCTCCTCCCAGCAACCCAGAGATACCTCTGGAACTTTGTGGCTCAAGCTTGATGTTAGTGGATGTGTTTGATTCTAGGGGCGGGGAGAAGTCTGCAGGAACTTCTTCGGCGGCAGTGTAGAGACTGCTGCTTAGGGCCAGCCTGGGTGGGAACAGATGGGTCTGCTCACCTCCCAGCTGAAGCAAAAAAAAAAAAAAAAAAAAAAAAAAAAAAAGCAGGGAGGAGACTGCCCCCTATTAGAGGAGAGAAACAGAATTCACAGCTGGAGACACTATTTGGGGGTTGCAAAGAGAGGCTATACATTGGATTTGAACCATGAGGTTGGAAGCTGATGGGACTGGGAGCAAGTTGGGCTGGAGCAGATGAAATAGGGAGATGTGCAACAAAAGAACACCAAGGAGGGGAGCACCAGAGAGGAGCAAAACACGTCACCCTGCCCATATCCCTCCAGCGGGGGACACAGATGCCAAATAAATAAGCAAAGTGTATCGTTATAAATTGGGGGAGGTATTATTCAGAAAAGGTAGAGGGCTGTGAAAGAGAATAACAGAGGGGCTTTAACTGAGATGGGGATGGGGGAAGCCAGGAGAGGCCCCAGAACCAAGCTTTGAATTGTGAAAGGATGTGAACCAGGCTGCAGGGGCGCCCAAAGCACATTAGGAGCAGAATGGCCCACCTGGGGTCACCAAGATGGACAGGGCTGGGTGCCTTCCAGGACTGAAAAAACCGTCTGCCTGAGGGGCAGAGAGGCCAGTGGGGTCGGGAGATGAGACCAGGAAGGGAGGCAGGGCCAGACCATACCGACCTGCAGGCTGCATGAAGGAGCTTGGAGTTTATTCTAAATGCAACTGTGCTCTGGGTGCCTGTCCTCACGGTGTGACTTTTAGGACCACCAAATATATCTGATGGCATTGTTCTATGTTAGAGCAAACTTGCAGATTTTATAAACATTTGAAGGGAGATACACTGCCACGTTTGCAAAGTTGTTTTGAAGGTGGAAGTGGGTGAAACTGTGTTCCTCTTTCTACTTTTAAAATATTTTGCCTTATTTTCTTAACGACTGCATTACTTTGATAAATGTGAACATTATGGGAAAAAGAGCCCCCTGTGCTGATGGCTGAAGTCCCTGGGTCCCATGGGGTAGATTCTGGGCTAATGCTTTATGTTCATGAAGTTTTATAAAAATTGTGATTTTGATTGGGATTGCACTGAATTTATGGATAATATAATTTAAGAAAAAGAGGCTGGGGGCAGTGGCTCATGCCTGTAATCCCAGCACTTTGGGAGGCTGAGGTGGGGAGATCACTTGAGGTCAGATGTTTGAGCCCAGCCTGGCCAAGATGGTGAAACCCCATCTCTGCTAAAAACGCAAAAATTAGCCAGACGAGGTGGTATGCACGTGTAATCTCAGCTACTCGAGAGGCTGAGGCATGAGAATCACTTGAACCCAGGAGGCAGAGGTTGCAGTGAGCTGAGATTGCGCCACTGCACTCCAGCCTGGACAACAGAGTGAGACTTTGTCTCAAAAAAAAAAATTTTTTTAAAGAAAAAGTGTTATCTTTATGATAAAAATTAGCCAAACATGGTGGCATGTGCATGTAGTCCCAGCTACCCGGCCGTCAGGGGTTGGTGCTGAGGTGGGAGGATTGCTTGAACCTGGGAGTTCAAGGCTGAAGTGAGCTATCATAGTACCTTCTATCAAGGTCATTCAGCCCTGACCCAGGTGATTTAGCTTGTGAGGTCACCCATCACTGAGCCCCTAGTCCTGCCAGCTGAGGGCCCCACACCCAGAGCTGGGGACAGTTTCTATTTGCCTTCTGCCTAGTTTGACAGGATCAGCTTCCTGGGGTTTTTTTTTTTTTTTTTTTTTTTGAGGCCGAGTTTTGCTCTTTGTTGCCCAGGCTGTAGTGCAGTGGCACGATCTTGGCTCACTGCAACCTCTGCCTCCTGGGTTCAAGTGATTTTCCTGCCTCAGCCTCCCCAGTAGCTGGGATTACAGGCACCCACCACCATGCTGGGATACTTTTTTGTATTTTCAGTAGAGACGGGGTTTTGCCATATTGGTCAGGCTGGTCTCGAACTCCTGACCTCAGGTGATCTACCCGCCTCAGCCTCCCAAAGTGCTGGGATTACAGGTGTGAACACCGCCCCTGGCCCATGGGTACTTCTTTCTGCAGAAAAGCCACCTGTTAACAGAGGGCAGAGCCTGAGTTCAGAGGAATGAGCTTTAATGGGGGTATTCATAGCAGCACCAAGTGTGGGATGGGTGGGGTGGGAGTGTGAAGGGAGGGAAGCATAATCATTTGGGGTTGATAGTCTTCCTGGAGGGAGGAAAACAATGTGAAGTGTAGGAGTGGGGGAATCATTTTAATAAGGTAAAGGTAGATTATGGGCTAATGGTTTGTGTTCGTGATTCTCGTGGCGCCCAGTGTCCCTTGCATGAGGCCCCTGGTCATCTGCCCTGCACCTAGGGAGACAGGTGTGGTACAGAGGCCTCAGCATCTCACTCTCCATAATTCTGTCTCTCTTCTTCACCTCAGGAGGTGTGCAGCTAGGACACATTGTGCCTCCTCTTCTCATCTGAATTTTCATTGGGGCAAAGGGCAGTTGGAGAAGATTCCCTCCAGGGATACTCCCACCTTTCTGGTGGGCATAGAAGGGTTTTCTCCACTTCAATGCCAGCCTTTCCCTGTTCCAGCAATGCTTCCTTGACTACAGGCTGGTCTAGAGGTTTACCTGTTATTCCTTTATCCCAGCTTCTTGCATTTTTGCATGTCATATGCACATTTCCTAACCATCCTCCATGTGAAGAGTTTGGTCTCCCTCATAGGCCATTGAGGGTTTGCAGCTGTCATCTGGTCCAGGTGTAGCCTCTGGAGTGTGTGGGCAGGCTCTTGTAGAACTGTATGGGAGAACCTCCTTTCTGCTGATGGAGTCCTCATGCAGTCCTAGCTGACAGCCACCAGGATGTGGGGAAATGTCCAACTACGGGAGTCCAGAGATCCTGCTCAGGTTGGGGTGGCCATATTCAAATTTGTCTTGCATTCTGGCAAAGAGCTATTTCTCCTGGTGTTTCTCAATTCTGCTGGACTTGGTGCCCCCTTTTCAAACAAATATCTTATAGTTCCACCTTTACCTTAATGAAATGAAGTTATGGATAATATAACTCATGCAGAAATCAATATCATGTCCTATCACATAAAATATATAAAATAAAATAAACATATAAAACATATAAACAAATAAACAAAAAACATATAAAATAAAATAAAAACAATTAATAATAAAATAGTATTGTCAGTATTGTCAATATTCACTGACCAGCGACTACCAGGAACATACCAGCAGTAAAAAAAAAAGGTAGGTTATTTAGTTTGCTGCAGGGAGGGAGAACACACCCCAGATGATTCACAATAAAAGGGAGTTGGGAAGGGCTCTCTCTTTTTTTTCTGAGATGGGGTCTCACTTTGTCTCCCAGGCTGGAGTACAGTAGCGCGATCTCTGCTCACTGCAGCCTCAACCTCTTGGGTTCAAGTGATCCTCCTTCTTCAGCCTCCCAAGTAGCTGGGACTATAGGTGAGTGCCAACATGCCTGACTAATTTTTGTATATTTTGTAGAGATGGGTTTCACCATGTTGTTCAGGCTGGTCTTGAACTCCTGAAGTCAAGCAATCCACCTGCCTTGGCCTCTCGAAGTGCTGGTATTACAGGTGTGAGCCATTGCACCCAGCCTTATTTTCCTTTTTAAGTGGTTACATTTATTATTTTTTCCCTTCTGTAGACTGAATGTTTGTGTCCCCGGAAATTCATATGTTGAAATGTAATCTACCAATGTGATGTTAGGAGGTGAGACCTTTGGGAGGTAATTAGGTCATGAGGGTAGATCCCTCGTGAATGGGATTAGTGCCCTTGCGAAAGAGACCCTTGTCCCTTCCACCATGTGATGATACAGGGAGAAGATAGTCATTTATGAAATAGGAAGCAGGCCCTCACCAGACACTGGATCTATTGGCACCTGGATCTTGGAGTCTCTTGGACTTCCCAGACTCTAGAACTGTGAGAAATACTGTTTATAAGTTACCCAAATTACGGTATTTTGTTATAGCAGTCAGAACAGACTAAGACACTCCCTTTATGACTCATATATTTTGTGTTTTGCTTGAGAAAGCCTTTCTTTTCCTCAATGGATGGTTTAAACCCATTTTGCATACTTTCTGCTAATACTCTTTTTTCTTTTTTGAGATGGAGGCTTGCTGTGTCCCCATGCTGGAGTGCAGTGGCACGATCTCAGCTCACTGCAACCTCCGCCTCCCGGGTTTAAGCGATCCTCCTGCCTCAACCTCCTGAGTAGCTGGGACTATAGGTGTGCACCACCACGTCCAGCTAATTTTTGTATTTTTAGTAGAGACAGGGTTTCACCATGTTGGCCAGGATGGTCTTGATCTCTTGACCTTTTGATCCACCCGCCTCGGCCTCCCAAAGTGCTGGGATTACAGATGTGAGCCACCGTGCCCAGCCTTCTGCTAATACTTTTACAGTTAAAAAATATTTATCTTAGAGGGTATGATGTGAGGTTGAAATGTAGCTTTACTCTTTTCCAACTAGATAGCCCAACACCATTTATTCAACTGGCCACTCTTCTCCTACCATTTTGTCTTTTTTTTTTTTTTTTTTTTTTTTTGAGACAGAGTCTCGCTCTGTCATCTAGGCTGGAGTACAGTGGTGTGATCTTGGCATATTGCAACCTCTGCCTCCTGGGGTCAAGCGATTCTCCTGCCTCGGTCTGCCAAGTAGCTGGGACTACAGGCATGTGTCACCATGCCTGGCTAATTTTTGTATTTTTAGTAGAGACAGGGTTTTGCCATGTTGGCCAGGCTGGTCTTGAACTCCTGACCTCAGGTGATCTGCCTACCTCGGCCTCCCAAAATGCTGGGATTACAGGCATGAGCCACTGCCCCCTGCCCCTTTTCCTACCATTTTGAAGTGCTCCTTTATCATATACTAAATTTCCATTTATACATTAGTCAGTTCTATTTGTCTATTTATATACCAATACTACCATTGTCATAGCTTTACAGGATAATTTGATAGCCAAGAGGACAACTCTACCTACATTGTCCCTCATTTTAAAAAAGAATCGTGGCGATTGTATATACTCTCTTGTGATGGATTTTATTTATTTATTTATTTATTTATTTATTTATTTTGAGAGGGAGTCTCGCTCTGTCGCCCAGGCTGGAGTGCAGTGGCGCGATCTCGGCTCATGCAAGCTCTGCCTCCCGGGTTCACGCCATTCTGCTGCCTCAGCCTCCCCAGCAGCTGGGACTATAGGCGCCCGCCACCACGCCTGGCTAATTTTTGTATTTTTGGTAGAGATGGGGTTTCACCGTGTTAGCCAGGATGGTCTCGATCTCCTGACCTCGTGATCCGCCCGCCTCAGCCTCCCAAAGTGCTGGGATTACAGGCGTGAGCCACCGCGCCCAGCCTATTTATTTTAAGACAGAGTCTCACTCTGTTGCCCAGGCTGGAGAGCAGTGGCGCGATCTCAGCTTACTGCAACCTCCACCTCCTGGGTTCAAGTGATTCTCCTGCCTCAGCCTCCTGAGTAGCTGAGATTACAGGTATCTGTGACCATGTCCAGCTCATTTTTATATTTTTAGTAGAGATGGGGTTTTACCATGTTGGCTAGGCTGGTCTTGAACCCCTGACCTCAAGTTATCCACCTGCCTTGGCTTCCTGAACTGCTGGGATTATAGGTGTGAGCCACCACACCTGACCTAGATGGAATTTTAAAAATCAGTTATGAAGTTTTATGAAAATTGTGATTTTGATTAGTATTACACCAAGTTTACGGATAATAATTTAAGAAAAAGTGATATCTTTATGATACTGAATCGTTCTTTTTTTTTGAAGGGTCTAAGAAGGAATGTGTTATTGGAATATAGGTAATATATAGATTTGTGAGACTCTGGTTCTACAAAAAATTTTAAAAAAATTAGCCAGGCATTGTGGCATGCACCTGTAGTCCCAGCTACTGGAGGCTGAAGGGGCTGCTGCTGAGGTAGGAGGTAGGAGGATTGCTTGGGTGTGGGAGTTCGAGGCTGCAGTGAGCCATCATCGTGCCTCTGCGCTCCAGCCTAGGCAATAAAGCAAGACCCTTTCTAAAAAAAAAAAAAAAAAAAAGAAAATTCTACACATTCCTTAAGTTTGAATATACCTGCTCTAGGCTGCACTATCGGAGACTACACCCTCTGCTGGTGGCGGGCAGGGTGGGGGGGTCCCTTTGGGTTTCTGTGCTCACTACCATGCCTTTCCAACCATCCCTTGCTTTCTAGACTTCTCTACTGTGTCACACCTTCTAATCCACAATTGGAATCTGACAAACAACCAATGCCAACCTGTGGGCTTTGCTGGTGGGTGAGTGAGGGCTTAGGCAAGTCCCTTGGGCACAGGGAGAATGAATGAACCTGAAGTTGGCACCATAGTTTTGCATGTGTCTCTAGGTCCCAGTAGCAGGGGTCACTGTATGTAAGGTTATAACCAGGGTGCCAGCTTTTCACCAGCTTCCTGGTGTTAGTGCAGGGAAATCGGGGTGGCTTGGCGCCCATGAGGGACCAGTGGGCTGATGGGAGTCACAGGTAGAATCAGAAGTACTAAAGCTATTCCTGGAATTTTTTTTTTAGACCGAGTCTCGCTCTGTTGCCCAGGCTGGATTGCAGTGGCACGATCTCGGCTCACCGCAGCCTCCACCTCCCAGGTACAAGTGATCCTCCTGCCTCAACCCCCCTAGTAGCTGGGGTTACAGGCATGCGCCACCGTGCCTAGCTAATTTTTGTATTTTTAGTAGAGACAGTTTTCGCCATGTTGGCCAGGATGGTCTTGACTCCTGACCTCAGGTGATTCACCTGCCTCGGCCTCCCAAAGTGCTGGGATTACAGGCATGAGCCACCGTGTCCAGCCTGGAATTTTTTTAATTTAAAAAATATTTTGGGCCAGGCATGATAGCTCACGCCTGTAATCCCTGCACTTTGGGAGACTGAGGCGGGTGGATCGCTTGAGCCTAGGAGTTTGAGACCAGCCTGGGCAACATGGTGAAATCCCATCTCTACAAAACAAACAAACAAACAAACAAACAAACAAACAAACAAACAACCACACCAACCCTCCTGCCCCAAATTAGTCAGGCATATTGGCACATGCTTGTAGTCTCAGCTACTTGGAAGGCTGAGGCGGGAGGATCAGCTGATCCCAGGGAGGTCAAGGCTGCAGTGAGATGTGATTGTGCCTCTGCACTCCAGGCTGGGTGACAGAGCAAGACCCTGTCTCAAAAAACAAAAACAATAACCAAAAAACCCCCAAAACAAACGAAGAAAATATTTTAAAATATTTGCTCAATGGAGCTATGCCTAGTCGAGCTGAATGGATCTGACTTTGTTGTGGCTTCTGCCAGCTTCGTCACAGCAAGTGGGAGCCTGCCCACACTTTGAGTCTATTGCTTGCTGGGACTAAGGACACATTGAGGCAATTTAGACCCACCCAATTAGACTGAAGGTTATTTATAAACTCCCTAGATGGTTATGCATATTAATAAATCTCTAAATAATGGCCAAGGACCTGATCTCTGTTTTTAAAATTTTAATTATTATTATTATTTTTTGAGACAGGGTCTCACTCTGTCACCCAGGCTGGAGTGCAGTGGTGCGATCTCTGCTCACTGCAACCTCTGCTTCCTGGGTTCAAGCCATTCTCGTGGCTTGGCCTCCCAAGTAGCTGGGACTACAGGCACACACCATCATGCCCGGCTAGCTTCTTTATTTTTAGTAGAGATGGGGTTTTGCCATGTTGGCCAGGCTGGTCTTGAACTCCTGACCTCAGATGATTTGCCCACCTTGGCCTCCCAGAGTGTTGGGATTACAGGCATGAGCCACTGCACCCGGCCGTGATCTCTGTTTTAAATACTCGACATCTTAAAAATTCCAGCATGGTGGCTTATGTCTGTAGTCCCAGTACTTTGGGAGGCCGAGGCCGGAGGATTGCTTGAGGCCAGGAGTTTGAGACCAGCCTGGCTAACACAGTGAGACTCCATCTCTACAAAAAAGGAAAAAAAAAATATATATATATATATATATAAATTCCAGGAATTTCTTCTGATCCTGCCTGTGACTCCCAGCAGCCACTGGCCCCTCGTGGGCCCCAGACTCCCCTCGGGATCAGAGACCAGCAGGTACTTAGCATGCCTGTGAATCTTCTCTAAGTGTTTTCTTCCTGAAAACCTGAAGCAAAGAATGACTTACCATCTTGGGCAGGTTATTTCCCCTTCTTGGCTTCAGTTTTCCCCACTGAAGATGAGGTTAAATCAGTGTTTCTAAATCTCTCATCTGTGAAGTGATCCTAAACATCCTAAAACCAACTCAAACATTCTAAAACCAAAACCAAACTCTCAAAGCAATCCAGACAGTATTTTTTCTTACATGTATTGAAGAACATGTAATAAAATAGAAAGACATATATATATTGTGTGTGTATATTTTTTTACATAATAAACTATCCTTAAGGAACAGTGACCCAGGCCTGGAAACATGAGGTTGAGCTTGCTAGGCAGAGATAGGCACTGATTACCAACTGATAGTGGGGTTGATGGTACTGCTCTATGTTAGGTCTCTTGTCTTGTAATTATTACACTTTTTTTGTCATAAATTGTGCTTTTCATTCTTAATGCAATAAAATGATTTAATCTATCTAATATTTTCACTTTATTATGAGATAAAACAACATGTAAATAAACTTTGCATCTTTTTGAGCATTTAACTCTCCTTTGAGACAATTTTGTCTGCTTAATTGAATCCAAGTGGCCTACCAGCATTCTGTCAAGGCATGATGATGATTTTAACAAAGTGTTCTTGTCAAATTTCTTAAGAAAGTACTGAATTTTAGGATCTCTAACGTTCGTTTTAGGCCAGTGAATTTATACTAATATGGATGTAATTCTGGGAAAGAAAGAAGAAGAAAGAGGCAGAGACTTTATCTAGTAGGAATTTAGTTACCTATCAATCAAAGTAAAGTCTGAGCATGCATGTGTGTGTACCTGTGTGTGCAGTGAGTGAACGAGAAAAACATGCAGGTATGACAAGGCTTAAAGTAGTCTGAATAGATAGGCCTGTCCTGGAGCTTATCAGGAAACGCCTTGTCTAACGAACCTTTTCAGGACTTCTGCCACAGCCACACACATACCCAGATACACAGACACATACAGCCAGACACAGACACAGACATACACACATGTGCATGCACACACACACACACTCCTCAGAAATACAACCTCTTTTTAAAGAAATGAAGGCATTTCCAGCCTTGCTTTTTACTTTACAGGAGGCCTGGATGAGCTTTCTTGACAATCAGGGCTATTTCCGGTTACATCCGTGGTGCAGTGAAGATGTCTCAGGATTCTGACCAATTAGGTCTTTGGATGAGTTAACTTTTTTTTTTTTTTTTTAAAGACAGGGTCTCCTGTCACCCAGGCTGGAGTGCAGGCCTTTGCATGATAGTTAACAGCCTTTGCATGACAGTTAACCTAAAAATTTTTTTTAAAGAGATGGGGTCTTGCTATGTTGCCCAGGCTGGTCTTGACCTCCTGGCTCAAGTAATCCTCCTTCCATGTTCTCCCAAAGCACTGGGATTATGGGCGTGAGCCACCATGCCCAGCCCTAAGTTTCAATACTCATACAATCCTCCCTGTGACTCAGTAGATCTCAAACTTTAGTGCGTTTATAATTCCTTTGGGGGGCTGGGTTAAGATACAGAGTCTTGGGCCCCCTGCCTTACGTTTGAACTGTGGCCAAGGGATCTGCGTTTTTACAAGCCCCCATGTGATGCTGCTGCAGGAGTTTTATGGAGAAACATACCATCAAACTGTCTCAGAAATTCCATTAATTACTGAGAGGATCAAGGCACCAAGTATTATAGTAAAAATATCCAAGAACCATCTAGAACACTGCTTTTCTAGGAGTTGCCTCCCTTCTTGTTCTCACAAGCAGAAGGCATTTCTGTTCCTCTGCTTTAGATGACAAAGCTAAATGGGTGCACCTGTAACTTGCTTATAAGGTACTAGAATTTCCAGCCTCTTTGACTCACTGAGATGATCTTAATGGAGTTTGGTTTTTGTAGTTTCTGGAATTGCAACAATAATCTAGCTTCTTAAAACTTTAAAAACTTTACATGATGCACAGAAACAAATACATTTTATTACTTGATCCAGTATACACATATGCAAACACACACATTTATTGAAAAAAGTTTCTCCACAAAACTTTTGTTATTACATTTTCCATTCTATTCTGTTCTCTACCAGTTAATTCTTAAAAATCAATGCTGGTCATGACACACTTGAATGATTTCATGACCCACTGTTCTAGTTATCTATAGCTGCATAACAAATCATTCCAACATGATGACCTAAAGCAACAGTAATTATTTCAGTATCTTTCATGGTTTCTTTAGGGCAGCAATTTGGGAAGGGCTCAGTAGGGCCGTTCTGATTTAGGTGTCTCATGTGACTGTGGTCAGTAGCTGGGGCTGGAAGTGACAGACTGAATTAGCTATCTCTCTCTCCAGGTAGCGTCCCCGTGTGGTCTCAGTGTAGGCTTCCTTGTGCATGGCAGCCTCAGGGCAGTTGAACTGATTAGGTGCCTCAGAACTCCAAGTGGAAGTCATATAGCATCATTTTCTCCAGAATCACAAGCCCACTCCAATGCAGTGAAGGGAACATAGACTCTACTTCATAATGGGTGGAGTGTCAAAGTCCCATTGTAAGAACAGCAGGTGGGATGGGACATACGAGTCACCTTTGGAAAATACAATTAGCCACATCGAGAGCACCACTGCAATTTGAAGAGTACTCCTCTAGAGGGCACTGTTGTCATGTGACGCTGGATCCATTTGACTGGGGAATGGGGTGGAGTGATGGGAAGTGTGTTGGGGAGACAGAATAAGGAATTTGGGTGTTGGCAAAGGGGCAGCTTATCCTTTTTGAATTGATCATTCCTTCTGTTGCATAGAACTTGTGATGGCAGTGATGGGGGGGTGTGGCCATGTGGATGTCCGAAGGGAGGGGAACCCAGCAAAGGAGAAGGGGGGCTAGTGCCCAGCTTGTAGGACTTTAAGCCTCTGTGCATTCTCCCCAGTGCCTAGCAGAAGTCCTTGCCCATGGATCAATTTGACAGCTAAGAATAAAGTGTCCATGGGTCACCAGGCAGAAGTCTGAGCTTTGGGAAGGATAGCACCAAGCCTAGCACCCTCACAGTACCCACAATTTCCACCAAAGCATGGCTGGCTCCATACTTCTGGTGCTTGGGTGCTGGCAATGATGACTTGGAAGACTGATGCAGATGTATGAGTGGATGTGATTGTCCAGGAAGAGTGATAAATAAGGAGAAAGGGGCCAAGGAAAGAAAACTGGGGCTTCCACATTTAAAGAGAAAAAGAGGTGGCAGAGGAGGCTGGGAAGGCATGGTCAGAGATGCAGGAGCAAACCCAGTGAGATGGTGGCATGGGCTGGGATGGTTTCTAGGAGGCAGTGGCCCGCAGGGTCAAGTGCGGCTGCAAAATCAAGAAAAAAGGGAACCATCAGATGTGGCAACGAGGAGGTCCCTGGTGACTTTTATGATGCCATTTGCAGGAAACCAGGTAGGCAGGGCATTTAGGGAGTACAGTAGAGATGGGAGGGAGGAGTGAAGGGCTATAACTTGAGAAGAGGGAAGGGTCATGAGGTTTTTGTTTTTTAAATCTTGGGTGAGACTAAGCTGGCACATAGGCAAGGGAAAGGAGATGGAATGAGAAACCAAAGACTAAAAGGGAATAACTGGGCTGGGCGTGGTGGCTTATGCCTGTAATCCCAGTACTTCAGGAGGCCAAAGCCGGCGGATCACTTGAGACCAGGAGTTTGAGACCAGCCTGGCCAACATGGCGAAAGCCCATCTCTACTAAACATACAAAAATTAGCTGGGTGTGGTGGCGCATGCCTGTAATCCCAGCTACTCGGAAGCTGAGGCATGACAATTGCTTGAACACAGGAGGCTGAATTGCTTGAATACAGGAGATTGCACCACTACACTCCAGCCTGGGAGACAGAGTGAGACTCCGTCTCAAAAAAAAAAAAAAAAAAAAAGCAAACAAAAAAAGAGGAATAACTGATACGGCCTGGTGTGAGGCATGGGGTCCAGCATCCAGATGGAGGGGTCAGCCTTGGAGGGGTAAGGTGGGTGTTCCTTCTGAGAGAGATGGGAACTAATAAAACAAGGAAGAGATGAAGATTTAGGGAGAGGGGGTGGTCTGCTGAGCTAGTTCAAGTGAGCAGTGAGGATTGGGTAGATGGCTTGAGAAGAGTTTGTTAGAGATGAGTGAAAAGCCTGTTTAGCATCAACTCACACATATCTAGTACCTACTCTGTGTCCCATGTTTTCACAAAAATGATTTTATCCTTACAACAGTATGTGAAACAGAAAACATCCTTATTTGCAGGCTCCAACCTCTTCCTTGTTGAGTGAGTTCCTTGCTTACCTGAGCATAAGAATGTGCTTGTGAGGAAAAGGAAGGTAAGGAATCCAGGTCAGTCCTGAAGCTCAGAGCAGCCTTGCATCGCCTAGCCCAGGGACCCTTGATGAGGCTGGTTGCCTACTTGAAACAAGGGAAAGCAACCATGATTCTGTTTTGAGTCTGGGAAGAGGGGCTAGCATGGGGGAATGGGTCCCTCTGACCTTTGCCCAAGGTCTAGTCAAAGGGAGGAGGGGGAGGTGGTGAACTCTGCCTTCAGGAATACACGTGGAGTGGGGTGCAGTGCAAATAGCAGGGCCCTACCATCCATGTCTTTCTAGCTTTGCACCCCTGGACAAGCCACTTTGTATAAGCCTTTGTTTCTTCATCTGCAAAAAGGGGATAATTCTATTAAATTTGTATATCTGTGGAATGCAAAGTACCTGGAAATCCTAGACACCCAATACCTGCTGTTATTATTTTTTTGAGGTGGAGTCTTACTCTGTTGCCCAGGCTGGAGTGCAGTGGCACAATCTCGGCTCACTGCAACCTCTGCCTCCTGGGTTCAAGTGATTCTCCTGCCTCAGCCTCCTGAGTAGCTGGGATTACAGGTGCGTGCCACCACACCCATCTAATTTTTAATATTTTTGGTAGAGATGGGGTTTCACCATGTTGGCCAGGCTGGTTTTGAACTCAAGTGATCCACTCGCCTCAGCTTCCCAAAGTGCTAGGATTACAGGCATGAGACACCACGCCTGGCCCCTGCTATTATTATCATCATCATCATCATTTCATTTACTATCTCAGAGAAAGTCAGGAACTCCTGACTCAAGATCAGGACTCTAAGAATGTGGTAAGATTTTGGAATCTTTGTAACTAACACAGACCCATTTTATCACTTTTTATGTCCCCTATGACCTTATAGTAATTAGCAGTCAAATCCTTAAAACTGAGATGCCTGGGTACTTTATTTTTTGAGGAGTAACAGAAAAAGGGAGCCGGGAAGACTGTCTTACTTCACTGCTTGGACTGGAGTGAGGAGAATCCAGAAGTCAGAGTGGCTGCAGCTGAGATGGAGAAGAACTTGCTGCTTAGAGGAAGGGGACTGTAAGTAGCCAAGATGGGTCTTAAGGTACAGCTGAAAGGAAGGCATTTGGAGGGACCTGGGTGATGCCAGCCGGAGCCAAATCATTTCCAGAGGGAGGGCTTCCTTGCCACTTCCCTCCAATGTGCCACTTCTACTGCCTAGAGCCTGGATGACCACGGGGTCCTGTGCCTCCTTGTCTCTCTGTGCTCATCTTGCCTGTGTCACTCATCAGTCAGAAGTGCCTTCAGGGTGGGGACAAGAACTTGTTCACTGTTGAATCTCCAGTGCTTATTGCTCAGTGCCTTTCCTGTGGCCAATCCTCTGTAGATGTGATTCATTGACTGCCTGCATGTCTGAATGAGTGAATAAATGAATGAATGACTAATCATTGAATAACAGAATAAAGCAAATGCAAGAACCTTGTCTCAGCCTGTTTTGAGTCCATTGAAGTGTTGCCCAAGTGTCAGTTAGGGTCACCTAATTCCTTAAGAATTAGATAAACTTCCTTTGAGCCATCTATTTCATAAATGGGAAATCCAGAGGTCTCCCTAACATTTCTGTGGGTTCTTGGGGCTGTGGGCTAGGGTGTGGATGGAGAAATAGTGGGAGAGAGGCTTATGGTTTCCACTGGTTCTAAATTTCTGCTTCCTCAGTTTAAAGACTGTCTCCATCCAACTCTGCCTTCTCCTATGTGTGCAGTAAGATCTCTTCCTTTTTCCACATGATCCACACTCCCGCCAAACAAGGCAAGTTGTGTGTGGATCAGACTTCACTGTGGTACTAGGGGTTGGGGCAGAGGAGGAGTTTACATCATGACAACGCAGCAGTTCTAAATTAAATGTATTCTTACAATCCTTTGACATCCCACCACTAGAGATGTCTTGTTGGTTGTTTTATTACAGTGGACTCCAATCTTAAGCCATCTTATGATCTTCTCTTTACTTGTTTGCCCTCCTCTTTTTCTTCTCCTCATCGCTTCCACTCCAGGTTGCTTTCAGGACCTTCAAAATCTCTTTGTATTTTAAAGACCAATTTACCCCACCAAGAGCATCCCTGATAATAAAATAACTAACAACTGCAGAGTACTTACAGCTTTTTTTTTTTTTTTTTTGAGACAGAGTTTCGATCTTGTTGCCCAGGCTGGAGTACAATGGCATGATCTCGGCTCACCGCAACCTCCGCCTCCAAGGTTCAAGTGATTCTCCTGCCTCAGCCTCCCGAGTAGTTGGGATTACAGGCATGCACCACCATGCCCGGCTAATTTTTTGTATTTTTAGTAGAGACAGGGCTTCTGCATGTTGGTCAGGCTGGTCTTGAACTCCCAACCTCAGGTGATCTGCCCACCTTGGCCTCCCAAAGTGCTGGGATTACAGACGAGAGCCACCATGCCCGGCCCCTTGATAGCTCTTAATACATATGCATAGAGATGTACAAGTGTATGTGTGCACGTGGGTGGTGGTGTGAGAGAGGTTTAGGTGGCATCCTTTATCTGGCCCAGGACCACCAAGGTAAGATCCAACCCAGCTCTCCCTTGTCTTCCTGCTATGGGGGCAATGAACAGGAGCCTGCAGGTCCCCTGGCTGTAAGAAGTACCCAACTCTAGGGCCAAGGAATGAGAGTAAGAAGCAGAGGGCCACTCTGTGATTTCTCCTTTGCTTCACCAATGGGCCTCTGCTTTAAGTGCAAAAGCGGTTAAAGGTGCTTGAGGCTTAATGTGTCTCATTAAGGGCTTGGGCTGGTGATGGCTGCCTCTCTCTGCTGAAGGCTGTGACTCCCTTTAAACAGCTCGCTCCCACGGCCATGGGTCTCTCTGTGTGTCCACTCCCTCCCTTGCCCCTCAGGTCTAGAGATAGCAACAGCTCCCCACTGTTGCTAGTTTCAGGATAAATCACAGGATTGTTGCCCTTAATCTGGTTCCCACCATGCCACTGATCTCTTTATTAAACTCTCTTCAATCATGCTAAGTGTGTCCTCATTTCAGTTCAGACTCTTCCTTTGAGTCCTTTGTGCCCTAGTCCTAGTTTTAAGAGTCTTGGCTACCTGTAGGAGACCTTAAGGGTCCCTCAGGTGTTGCTGGGTTCTCTAAGAACTCCTTAGGGACCTGTTTGAGACAAGGTCTTGCTCTCTTGCTCAGAGTGGAGTGAAGTGGCACAATCACATCTCACTGCAGCCTCGGTCTCCTGGGCTCAAGCAATCCTTCCCTCAGCCTACCACGCAGCTGGGACCACGCCTGGCTAATTTTTAATTTTTGTAGAGATGGGGTCTCACTATGTTACCAGGCTGGTCTCCAACTCCTGAGCTCAAGCGATTCTCTCACCTCTGCTTTCCAAAGTGCTGAGATTACAGGTGTGGGCCACCGTGCCTAGCCTAGGTTTTGTAAGCAATTATGCAACCTTCACCCTTTCCCCCTAGAGGCTCTAAAACGCTGCCATTAGAGAGTCCTTCTCAAGCAAACCAGGGATATGCTCTGGTATGAAAAGGTGGTGGGTTTTCCAGTTTGTTCTGAGGGCCCAAGCCCCTTTAGAACAAGAATCAAAACAATGCCTGGGACCTGCCCTGTTATCCAACCCTATGCTCTCTCTTCCTGGTGGAGGCTGCAGAATTTCTGGATCACTGGATTTAGGGGATGCAATCCAGCTGGAAGAGAGTGGAACAGAGTTAGGGAACTTGTCTTGAAGCTGCAATTGCAGGGTTTTGCACCGAGTGTTTTAGGAGGTGGCTTGTGTGGGGTGGTGGTGAGGGGGTGCTGATGAGATTTTAGAGGAAGGTTTTGAGCCTGGGCACTGCTACTGGCTTCCCCTTTTGTTAGAACCTGGCCATGCCTCTGAACATGGCTTCTCTTCTCTCTGTGGACTGACAGCACCTGAGGGAGGGCAGGGAACAACCAGGGAAGCCCCAGCATGGGAACAGAGAAGAGAGACAGGCAGCCCTGCCTGTACCAGGGACCTCTTGAAGACTGTATGGATGGTCCCTGACTTAGGATTGTTTGATTTAGGATTTTTCGACTTTAGATGGTACAACAGTGATACACATTCAGCAGAAACTGTACTTTGAGTTTTTGGAATTGGGCTACATTTGTTGATATTGTTTTTTCTATTCCAATTAAGTCTAATAGAAGAGATGTTATATTTTGGTTGCAGTGAGGTTTGAGTATGATATCATGTGGTGTATTGTAATGGGAAGAAACCTAATATGTTGAAGAATTTATATGTGTGTGAAGGGGATTCAAGTTTGAGATTATTAGTCATAAGATTAAGTTCCACTGCTACTGTAAATCCTAGAATGCTTATGCCAAGGGCTTTAAGTTTTAGTTTAGTTTAACACAACCATTCTGTTTTCCAACTTCAGTATAGTATTCAATAAATTACATGAGATATTTAACACTATTATAAAATAAGCTTTGTGTTCAATGATTTGCCCAACTGTAGAGTAATGTAAGTGTTCTGAGGACTTTTAAGGTAGACTAGGCTAAGCTATGATGTTCAGTAGGTTAGGCATATTCAATGCATTTTGGATTTTGAGTACTTTCAACTTATGGTGGGTTTATCAGGATGTAACCCCATTGTAAATCAAGGTGCATCTATATGTGAAAGAAAGTTAGTAGAGAGCCCTGTTCATCTACCAAGTCCTGCAGTGAGGACCAAGGGTGGGATTGGGAGTGGTGCTCTGCAGGGAGCAGGAAATCACCCTCTTCAGTTACCTGGGGGCAGGGGAGCTGGGGATGAAGTCTGTATTGCTGCTATAATAAATTACTGTAAATTTAGTAGTTTAAAACAGCACAAATTTATTATCTTACAGTTCTGAAGATCAGAAGTCTAAAATCAATTTCACTGGGCTAATGTCAAGGGACAAAAGGGCTGATTCCTTCTGGAGGCTCTAGGGGATCTTTTTCCTTGTTTTTACAGCAGCTGGAGGCCACCTGCATTCCTTGGCCCATGCGCCCTTCCTCCATTGTCAAAGCCAGCAAAGGTAGCATCTGTCAATCTGACTTCTGCTTCCATAATCACATGTTTTTCTATGACT
This sequence comes from Pan paniscus, assembly GCF_029289425.2. Lineage (NCBI taxonomy): Eukaryota > Metazoa > Chordata > Mammalia > Primates > Hominidae > Pan > Pan paniscus. The sequence goes on along the minus strand of NC_073261.2, from coordinate 56,050,030 downwards.
CTGACCTTCCTGCCTTTGTCTTATAAAGAACCTTATGATTATTTTGGGCCCACCCAGATAATCCAGGATAACCTCCCCATCTCAAAATCCTTAATTTATTCACGTCCACAAAGTCCCTTTTACCAGGTACGATAACATATTCACAGGTTCTGAGGATTAGGACATGGACATTTTTGGAAAGTCTTATTCTGCCTACCACAAAGGCCAAATTCAGAAGGTGAAGAGTGTGTGGTTGGGACACAGGTGTAGGAATTGTTATGTCTATTTGACTAGAACTCCCTCTTCATAAGATTGCCTTGAGTCAAAGAGAGCTGCCAGCCAGAGGACAAAGGAGTTTAAAGGGTTTTTCCTCTATCAGAAGGAGTCCTTTCTGGGCGGTGGTGCTTTTGCCTCTCTGGTGACCTGGGACGAATGTCAAATGCCACAGCAAAGCTTGGAAATATTGCCCAGGTGTTACGACTCTCTACATATATGTTCCAAAAAAGTCTTCAGATGACAAATTAAGATTGACTTAGAAAACTCAGTAGTGGTCCTAAACATCTTAAATAACAGAATTATAATTAAAAATACATCATTTCCTATATTCTACTTTCACCAAATGATATGTACAATCATTTCCTATATCTTTATGTTCACCAAAAACATATTCAGAGTAACACCATTTGCATTAGCCCCAAACAACTTCCCAAATGCCCACCAATGGTAGAATGGATAAACTGATAGAAGACTGGTGTAATCAATGGAATTCAAAACAGCAGTGAGAACAAACCAACAACTGCATCCAATATGAAAAAATATCAAACAGAATGTTAAGAGATCAGCTTTAAAAAAAAAAAAGCACATTTTCTATGATTTATATCAAATCCCAAACCAGGGAAAACCAATCATGGTGTTAGAAGTCAGGGCAGTTACTCTTGATGAGGGGGAAAGGTGGTGAACAGCTACTGCAGGAAGGTACAAGTGGGCTTCTGGGATGTTAGTAAGGTTCTGTGTTTCTGTTTGCTAGTTTTATGGATGTGTTAGGTTTGCAAAAATTCATCAAGTTGGACATTTGTGATTTGTGCACTTTGCCATATGAATGCTATACCTCAATATAAAGTTAGAAATATATGTATACTATTTCCAACAGCAACAAAAACTATGAATCCAGTAATAAGTCTAACAAGCAGATATGCAAAACCTTTATGGAAGACATCAAAGAAGACCTAAAAACATGGAGAACGTGGTAGTTAATTTAAAGTGTCAACCTGGCTGGGCTATGGTACCCAGTTATTGGCTCAAACAGTGATCTAGATGTTGCTAGGAAGGTTTTTTTTCATATTAGGTTAACATTGAAATCAGGAGATATTGAGGAAAGCAGATTATTCTCCATACTGTGGGTGGCCTCAGAGAAAAGATGGCGGTCTCTGTGAGAGGAAGGAATTCTGCTTCCAGACTACCTCAGGATTCAAGACTGCAACATCAATTTCTGCTGAAATTTCCAGGCTGCTGGCCTGCCCTACAGATTTTGGACTTGCAAGCTCCACAACTGTGTGAGCCAATTCTTTAAAATCTCTCTCTCTACACACACCCCCCCCACACACGCACACACACACACACACCCTGTATTGGTTCTGTTTTTCTGGAGACTGTAGACTAATACAGAGAGATATACTATAGTCATAAATGGTAACAATTCTCCCCCAAATTATAAATTTAATGTAATTCAACTAAAACTTTGAGTAGGAGGTTTCATGAAACTTGACAAAATTAGTATTAAAAAGGTTAAAGAAGAGCTAAGACAATATTGAAGATGAGTATGATGAGGATATTTGCCCTTAAGTTATGAAGACATCATAAAACTATAGGAATTAAAACTGTATAACTTTTGCAGAAGGATGAATTCCCATTCCCCCCAACTTTACTGAGGTATAGTTGACAGTTAAACATTGCATATATTTAAGTTGTACAACTTGATGATTTGGTGCATGTAAACATTGTGAAATACCACAAACTAATTAACATATCAATTACCTCACACAGTTACCTTTGTGTGTGTGTGTGTGTATGTGTGTGTGTGTGTATGTATGGTGGGAACACTTAAGATCTACCCTTTCAGCAGAGAGGGTAGTATACAATACGATATTGTTAAATATAGTCACCTTGCTATACAATAGCTCCCCTGAACTTATTCCTCCTGTATAAACAAAAGATTTGTATCCTTTGGACAATACCTCCCCAGTCCTCATACTCCCAGCCCCTGGTAATCACCATTCTGCCATTCTATGAGTTTGACATTTTTAGATTCTACATATAAGCGAAATCAAACAATATTTTTCTTTCCGTGTCTGGCTTATTTCACTTATCATAAAGTCCTCTAAGTTTATCTGTGTTGTTCCAAATGACAGGATTTCCTTCCTTTTTAAAGGCTGAATAGTGTTCCAGCATGTGTGTGTGATATCTCTCTATCTCATATTTTATTTATCCTGTCATCCATCAATAGACAATTAGGTTGCTTCCATGTCTTGGCTATTGTGAATAATGACGAAATGAACATGAGAATGCAGGTATTCCTTCAAGATACTAATTTCATATCTTTTGGATGCATACCCAGGAGTGAGATTGCTGGATCATAAGGTAGTCCTATTTTTATTTTTTGGCTGAAGCTCCACAATGTTTTCTATAATGGCTGTACCCACCTTTATATCCCCACCAACAGCATACCAGGGTTCTCATTTCTACACATCTTAACACTTATTTTTTCCTCTTTGATAATAGCCATTCTAACAGGTGTGAGGTAATATCCCACTGTTTTTGCTTTGCATTTTCCTGGTGATTAGTGAAGCTGAGCACACCTTTCCATATACCTGTTGGCCATTTGTATTTTTCTTTTCTTTTCTTTCTTACGAGATGGAGTCTGTGTTTCCCAGGCTAGACTTGAACTCCTGGGCTCAAGTGATTCTCCCACCTCGACCTCCCGAGTAGCTGGGACTACAGGTGAGTTCCACCGTGCCTGGCTCCTACTGGCCATTTGTATATCTTCTTTTGAGAAATGTCTATTCAGGTCCTTTGTTCATTTCAAAATTTGGGTTTTTTTTTTGGCTACTGAGGTACATGGGTTCTTTATATATTTTGAATATTAGCCCCTTATCAGACACAAGGTTTGAAAATATTTTCCCCCCATTCCATAGGTTGTTTTTTCATTCTGTTGATTGTTTCCTTGGCTGTGTGGAAGCTTTTTAGTTGGATGCCATCCCATTTGTCTATTTTTGCTTTTCTTTCTTGTGCTTTTCATGTCATACACAAAAAAATCATTGCCTAGACCAATGAAAAATACCTTTTTTCCTATGTTTTCTTCTAGTAGTTTTACAACTTCCAGTCTTATGTCTAAGTTTTTAATCCATTTTGAGTTGACTTTTGTAGATGGTGTGAGATAAGGGTCAAATTTCATTCTTCTGCATGTGGATATCCGGTTTTCCCAATGCTATTTATTAAAGACATTATCCTTTCCCCATTGTGTGTTGTTGGCACTTTTGTCAAGGAGGATGAATTTCTGAGGTCTCCATTTGTATGTGAGAACTTGGATTTAATAGTAGAGCCACTGTAAATTATAGGGGAACAAAGGACTACTCAATAAATGTGCTGAAACCATATCTATGGAGATCTATGGAGAAAAAGTTGAATTCCTACCTCAGAGCACACATAAAATAAATCCCATATGGATTAAAGCCCAAGTGTGGAAAAGAGTATAGAACTTTAAAAAGAAACACACAGAAGAATATTTTTATGAAGTAGAGATGGATTTGTCAAAGAAAGAAAAAAATTCCCATGAACCCCAGAGGAATATTTGACAATATTAAAATTAAAACTTGTCAAATAGGCCAGGTGCAGTGGCTCACGCCTGTAATCCCAGCACCTTGGGAGGCCGAGGTGGGCAGATCACCTAAGGTCAGGAATTTGAGACCAGTCTGGCCAACATGGCGAAACCCTGTCTCTACTAAAAATACAAAATTAGCTGGGCATTGTGGTGCATGCCTATAGTCCCAGCTACTCAGGAGGCTGAGGCAGGCTTGAACCTGGGAGGCGGAGGTTGCAATGAGCCGAGATTGCGCCATTGTATTCCAGCCTGGACAACAAGAGCAAAACACCATCTCGAAAAAAACCCAGAAAAACCCCAAAACTTGTCAAATAATAAAAGGTATCATAACCGAAGTAAAAAGACAAGGCACAGACCGAGTGAAGATGTTTGCTATGCACATAACTGGGAAGTGATTATTACCCAGGATATATGTAGACTTACAAGCCAAAAAGTAAAAGATGACCCCTAGAAAATTAACAATGGATATGAATGGGTGATTCATAGAGAAAGAACCTGTATATTTATAAACCTATGAACAGACGTTCAAGTGATAATCAGAGAAAGAAATGCCCCTTTAAGTAATGAGATAATATTTTATAATCATCGTGCTGAAAAAAACATCAAGTCTGATACACCAAGGGCTGGGGAGGATGTGGGAAAATGAGAACTCTTACACATTGCTGGTAGGATTGTAAATTATTTCAACCTTTTTTGGAGAATAAACTATTGCTATCTAGGGGAGTTGAACATGTACCTTATAACCCAGGAATTCCACTCTCATCTATATCCTAGAGAAACTCTCACACTAGTGCACAAGTAACAGCAAATGACAGTTTCTTTGTAGGGGAAAAAGTGGAAGTAACCTAAAATGCCCTTCAGTAGGTCCATGCTATTATTTTCCATGGTACTTTCTCTTGTTTGAAGCATTTTATCCCCTCTGTCTCCCCGACTCTCCCTCTTCCTTTCCCTCTCTCTCTCTCCCTCTCTGTCTGGATCTGGCAGGGTGGTAGGGTGGTGGGCAGCCCCCAGGGCTGGGATCAATGTAGGAGAGAAGCTGGAGAAGCAGAGTAGGGAAAACACAGCTACAAGGAATGTGCAGAGAAGCCTCTGCAGCTGCTCCTGAAAGTGGGAGGAAATGAGGCCACCGGCAGGTCAGGACAAAATTTTTTTAAACAAGAGCTTTATTGAATATCATTTATATATCATATTAATTTACCCATTGAAAATGTACTATTGTACATTTGGGAGGCTGAGGCAGGAGGATCACTTGAGCACAGGAGCTCAAGACCCGACTGGGCAACATAGGGAGGCCCTGTCTCTACAAAAAATTCTGCAACCTGTGGTTCCAGCTACTTGGGAGAGTGAGGTGGGAGGATTGCTTGAGCTGGGAGGTCAAGGCTGCAGTGAGCCATGATTGCACCACTGCACTCCAGCCTGGGCAACAGAGTGAGACCCTGTCTCAAAAAATACAAAATGTACCATTCACAGAGTTATGCAACCAGAACCACAACCAACCAGTGGGGGTGAGGATGAGGTGGAAAGGCACTTTAAACAACAGAAATTTATTTTTATTTATTTATTTTTTTGAGACGGAGTCTCGCTCTGTTGCCCAGGCTGGAGTGAAGTGGTGCAATCATGGCTCACTGCAAGCTCCGCCTCCCAGGTTCACACCATTCTCCTGCCTCAGCCTCCCAAGTAGCTGGGACTACAGGCGTGTGCCACCACGCCTGGCTAATTTTTTTATATTTTTAGTAGAGACGGGGTTTCACCATGTTAGCCAGGATGGTCTCAATCTCCTGACCTCGTCATCCGCCCGCCTCGGCCTCCCAAAGTGCTGGGATTACAGGCGTGAGCCACAGCGCCCAGCCTGGAGAAATTTATTCTTTCACAGTGCTGGAGGCTAGAAGTCAGAAGTCAAGGTGACAACAAGCCTGGCTCTTCCTGGAGGCTTGGAGTGAGTCTGCCCACATCTCTCCTAGCTTCTGGTGGTTTCTGACCATCATCAGCATTCCTTGGCTGTGGCTGCATCACTTCAATCCTGGCCTCCCTCTCCATGTGGCCTTCTCCTCTGGCTGTGTCTCTGTTCTCTCCTCCTCATCTCCATTTTTTCTTTTTTAGTGCCTTAGTAGGGATTCTCCTCTTTTTATTAGGATATTAGTCATTGGATTTAGGGTCTGGCTTAATTTGGTATGCAAGTCTCTTTGCCTTAAGCCTCTTTGAGGACAGAAATGATCATGACAAACAAGGGCAGAAAAAGGAAAAAGAGAAAGAAAGGAGAAAAGCAGTTCCCAGATGAAGAAAAAAGGGAAAAACAAAGAAGAGCAAAGGATTATAAGCAGCAGCAAGACCAACACTTTATGGAGAATAAAACAGGATGCTTCTGGGGCCAGGCTCCTATAAATTTGGAATTTCTACCTCTGAACTTTCCTGAAAGCTCTTTAGTTAGGACAATAGACATACCTTCCAGAAGTTCTGAATCAATAGATGAGGCAATTGCAGAGAAAGGACGCAGGAGCTTTCTTTTCACTTCCTGTGACTCCTGACTACTCTGTAATTATTAAATATTAGTGATTTTAGTACTTAAAAGAGGAGACCTAGAATAATGGCTACCAGTCCATAGGGAGACTAAAAGATATGAAGTGTCATGCTTTATAACAAACAAAGATCATTTATTATAAAGTTGCAAAGAGGCTATCACACTCAGGGGTGCAGACTCTTAGCTTGGAGCAAACTCAGAGCCTGAGTCAGAGCATAGATTTCATGACAGACTAAAAAAGACTGCAGAGCAGAATGCTGAATCACACACTTTACAGAGATGGGGAGAACCATGGCTGCCACCCTAGGGAGAAAGAAAACCCTGTAGTCACTGATGCCAAATACTTCAAAATTCCCATTGAAGAAAATAAAAAGAAGTCAGAGACTTGCACTAAGATAATTGTAAAGCAATAATTTAGAAAGAGAACAGAGGCAGACTGGCCTTGTTAAAAATAGTTAAAGGATCTGAAGGAAAGCTGACCAGCTGGCTTGTTATAGTTGGGGGAGTCTGAAAGAAGGCCAGATGGCCAGCAACATGGAGACTTCTCCATTCTGAAGATCCTGTGGTAGAAGAACCCACCCTCTGTCCTATAAGACTGGGGATAACAACTCAATGGCTTCAGTCTGGAGTGACTGTCTTGTGGAGGTTCCAAGAAGGCCAAAGGAATCATGTTATTCCAGTGTTATGTTTGCATCACAGACCCTAAAGTTCTTTCACAGTATGCAATGACTCCACATTTGTGACTATTAGTAAGGATGATTCAAATTTAAGTGACTGAACTTATGGGGAGGAAGCTGAGCTTCCCAGTAGTTGCAGCATCCATATTTTGTTTTGGTCTTTATTTTTGTTGTTATATGCCAAGATTACCCATATATTATGGCAGGTAGTTTACTGGATATTCTAATGAAAGGAGGACATACTAGAATCCTGCAAGAGCTGGAAATGCTATCACCCGAAGGTGAAGGTCACAATAGGATGCTTGACACAGCAAAACACATGGAGGCTACAGAAATACAGCAGGCTAACTGCTGTCTAACAACCAGAATGGGTTCATAGCACTCAAAACAGTAACAACTTTGGTGCTCTGGCTGAAGTTTTTTACTCTGACAAGTTCTAAAAAAACTCACCAAAAGACCAAATTGTTCAAGGACTTCCAGGAACCTAGAATAAGCATCTGAGGACCAGGTCTCATCTCTGCATGAGATGTCTCCTGTGACCCTCTTACTGAGAGATGCATCTTGAAGAGCAAGGCTTATGACCTTAAAGAATTTGTGCAAATAACTCTAGCATCACAAGCATGTATAGAGGTAGAAAAACAATGGGGATTTTCATTCCTTCCCCCATCATAGAAAACAACAGAAGATTTAACAGAAGAGTTTGAAGAACTTAAGACTGATCTTGCTGATTGTTGACTGTGGACCTGATTGAATAGAAACTATCTGTATTTAATGATATATAATATACCTTTATTTTTCATTCTTAACTTGGAAATGCTTTTCAAGGGACTATTATACATTGGCATTAGATATTACACATTAACAAACTTTTAATTAGTCAAATTTAGAAGAATCAGTGTTCCAGACACTGGAAATATGTCAAGTAATAAAGCTGAACCTTGAATTGGAGAAAAAAAGGAAATATGACCCCTAGATGTTATCTACACTAGGCATCTGTTGATATGATCAATATTATTTACCCTCTTCCTTTCTGGTAACAGCGTTAGCCCATCTCCTTTGTGGAGTTGAACAACCCCCATTCTACGTGGTAGGAAGAGGACCCTGGCCAAAGGCATAGAGCTAGCTTGGCCAATCAGGATACTCCATCCATTTGTCCACAGTGATTGGTCCAGGGGTGGGCATATGATCTAAACGGGGCCGACTGTTGGAGATCAGAATCGTTAGGGGTTCCATCCATAGTAAGAGCACACATTCCCTGGAGAAATGTCAGGTGTGGAAGATTGTCAAAGTTGGTATAGTCAGCTGTGGACTAATAAGGGCTCTTTGAATTACAAGTCAGATGTTCAATTCAAAACTAATCTTTCCCTGGATTTCACACACACATGCTGGAAGAGAGAAGCTCTGTCTTTCCTCTGGGGTTACTTGCTACATAGAGGAAGTCATCCATCAAAGAGAGAATGAGACCAATCTACAGAGAGAAGCAGGACTGAGGGAAGGAGTTAGAGAGCCCTAATGACTTTGAGTCTTTGGAGCCAGTCATGCTCAAGGCGAACTCCCACCCTGCCACAAAGAGCTAATGAATCCCCTTTTTTTCATCAATATTAGTTTTGAGTTGAGCATCTGACACTTGTAATTCAAAGAGCCCTTATTAGTCCACAGCTGACTATACCAACTTTGACAATCTTCCACACCTGACACTTCTCCAGGGAATGTGTGATCTTACTATGGATGGAACCCCTAATGATTCTGATCTCCAACAGTGTACTCACACAGTGTTACTACAGTGACCACCAAAGTAAGAATAGCTAACATCTTCCAATCAAAATCTTATCAAAAGCACTGTGCTAAGTGCTTTGTATGCATTGTTTCCTTTACTCACCACAAAAGCCCTACACAGCATTATTTATTTCCCCTTCCCTATGAAGAACCTAAGGTTTGGAGAACTTGAGAAATTGTTCATGGTTCCACCACCAGTAGGTGTTGGAGAGAATGTTTAAAGCCAGGCAGTCTGACTCTCTGGAACATGTGCCGTTGACCTTACATTGTTATTACTTCCTTCCTAGACTTAACCTCTCAAGAACAGCACAGCCAGGAAGGGTCAATCTGAATCCCAAGGTGCCATTTATCTACTAGTTGGGCAGCCAGTATTATGAGATAGTGAATGATGCTGAGGGCACATTTTGCACTAGGATTATAGAGCGAACCCTTTCAACAATGCAAAAAGATAGAAATGAGTGTTCTAGTTTAAGTTTCTAGATCAAGAAACTGGGATGGTTAAGTGACATGCTCATGGTTACACTGCCCCAAGTGCTGAAGTTGGGAAAGGCTCCCGGAAATGTGTGACTTCATCCCCAAGAGGACTGAAAAGAAAGTGTTCTGACCTTGAAAGGTATACAGAAATCAAAGGATTCAGGTCGATGGGGTGAAAAGTTTGTTTTAGTAAAAAATGTCTTATCCTTGTTTGATCGGTTATTTTATTCTAGGGAGGAGGCCTTGTCTAGTTTTCCTTTTTATGGAAAGGTCAGCCGGTGGGTCAGGAAGCTGGGGAATGTGTGCCTTGTCATGAATTCAGGCTTCCTGATTCATGGGGTGAAATTTCGCTTTCTTATTGCCTCTCGGAGAAGGATGAGCTCATTGGTGGTGACAAGAGCAGCCTTCTGTCCTTCCTGCTCCAAATGCTGAAAGAAGTGGGATGTGAGCTCTCAAATGTCACAGAAGCCTACAAAACGCTGACTCCCAGATGCCAGGCATAACTGGGGTTGGCTCAGAACATGGAGACAGGGCAATACCATCATCTGCTAAGAATTCATTGTTCTGTAGCTTGCCCTGGACACAATGGCAAGACTGAGACAGGAGGAATAGATGTGGGGCGGGGGCAGACAAACTGGGTGTGTCTTTGCAAACATAGCCTTCTTGGGGGTGGGGAGAGATAGGATTAATCAAGAGGCAGACTGTATGTGGGTTTAGGGCACCAAGAAACAGAGACATGAAAAATCCTGACAAAACAAGGCAAAGCATAACAAAACAAATGCCCAAAGAAAGGGAGGGGGAGCATTTGTTTGGAAAGGTTTTGACATTTACTGCTTTAAAAAAAGCATTGAAACAGTCATAGGAAAATTCATAACTTTGTTTAGTATTTTGAATCACAAAGGGTGGGTGATTCAAATGACTTTGTAGAGACAAGGTGCTATTTAGATGAGAAGTTCTCTGGATTGGATGGTCCCAGACTCTCCTGTGGGCAGAAGGGCAGCTGATAGCCTGATTGGGTATGCTTTGAGTGACGCTGAGCAGACCCCGACTCCAAAAAACACTGGAAGGAAGAGTTCCAGAGTTAGGAATTGAGGTGGGATTGGAGGTTATTTTATTTACTTCTTTGTTCTTTGCATGTTTTCCAAATTTTGTGTGTATGTGTGTATACACACACACACATACACATATGTTTTTTGAGACAGGATCTTGCTCTGTTACCCAGGCTACAGTGCAGTGGCACAATCACTACTCACTGCAGCCTTGACTTCCTGGGCTCAAGCAATCCTTTTCCTACCTCAGCCTCCTAAGTAGCTGGGACTGCAGGTATGTGCTATCACACCTGGCTAATTTTTTATTTTACATAGAGACTGGGTCTTGCTTATTTTACATAGAGGCTGGTCTTGAACTCCTGGGGTCAAGCAATCTTCCCGCTTCAGCATCCCAAAGTGCTGGGATCACAGGCATGAGCCACTATACCTGGCCTTGCACACATATTTTTAAAACCTTAATTGTATTAATGTAAAATTATACAATTAACATGTTATTACAGTCCTTTATACAAAATTACTATTCCATGGTAAGAGTAAACTGTCCCCCTGACCATCACTTCTTTCCTATATATTCACATTCATATATAGAAACACATGAATGAGAATCAGATTGCTTTGTGTGAATGGCTTAAAAAAAACCCAGAAATGACATTGGACTGTATATTTCTTTTTTATTTTATTTTTTTTATTATATACTTTAAGTTTTAGGGTACATGTGCACAATGTGCAGGTTAGTTACATATGTATACATGTGCCATGCTGGTGTGCTGCACCCACTAACTCGTCATCTAGCATTAGGTATAACTCCCAATGCTATCCCTCCCCACTCCCCCCACCCCATAACAGTCCCCAGAGTGTGATGTTCCCCTTCCTGTGTCCATGTGTTCTCATTGTTCAATTCCCACCTATGAGTGAGAATATGCAGTGTTTGGTTTTTTGTTCTTGCGATAGTTTACTGAGAATGATGATTTCCAATTTCATCCATGTCCCTACAAAGGACATGAACTCATCATTTTTTTATGGCTGCATAGTATTCCATGGTATATATGTGCCACATTTTCTTAATCCAGTCTATCATTGTTGGACATTTGGGTTGGTTCCAAGTCTTTGCTATTGTGAACAGTGCCGCAATAAACATACGTGTGCATGTGTCTTTATAGCAGCATGATTTATAGTCCTTTGGGTATATACCCAGTGATGGGATGGATGGGTCAAAATGGTATTTCTAGTTCTAGATCCCTGAGGAATCGCCACACTGACTTCCACAATGGTTGAACTAGTTTACATGGACTGTACATTTCTTTCTGCAACTTGCATTTTCACTCAACAGGTCTTGTTGGGTGTTATAACAATTTGATCTACTTCATTCTTTTAACTATAGCATACTAGTCCATAGGGTGGCTTAAGCATTGAAGTAGTTATGGAGAAATTCAGAACTATATTTACGGCTATTCCTTTTCTCATGGACATTTAGATTATTTCTAATTTTAACCTATTGCATATAATGCTTCAGTGAACACCCTCGAAGGTAACTCCTTGGTCACATGTGCAAGGGTTTCCCCAGGGCAGGTATGGAGGAACTACTGGCTTCTAAGACTTTAATCTTCAATAGATACCATCAATTTGCCTTCCAGAGGGGCTGTAATAATTGATATTCCCAATTGCATTACTAAAGTGTTTCCCAAAACTTTGTCAACAGTGAATGAAAAGGAAAAAAATTACCAATCTGCTGAATAAAAAGTGATGTCTCATTGATTTTCTTTGACATTTTCCTGATTACCAGTGAGGCTATTTTATTTCTTCATCTTTTCCCGTATTTAACCTTTTTTTTTTCAGGAAACATGCACTACTTTCATAATATTGAAAAGAGTTCTCTCCTCCTCCTCTTTCTTAAAGCAGACACAGCACACAGATGAGGACTATTTGCCTTGATGGGACCATCTTAGGTCAAATGCCTATTCCTGAACCCATCACTGTTAGGAGATAGGAGGGTCTATCATTGTGGCCAGATGAGTGGGATTCACCTGATTGGTTCAGAGGCCACTTCTGGAACTGGGTGGGGCCAATCCCACGGTCCTCATAGCTACAGATGAGCAGGGTAGGGGTTTGTTTATTATACAGTGACCTTTTTCAGTTCTAATGTTCTTTGGCTCTAAAAAGAAATGACATTCCATTGGTTTAATCACTGATCTTTTGGTTGAAATGAACAGAGACCTAATCAAGTTAGATCAAGTGATAAATGAGATTTATTTGGGGGAAGGGGAAGCAGGGGTATCTCTCAAAACACAAAGGCAGGAAATAGAGCTGGCCTGGGGCAGGTACTGGAATGCCAGCAGAAACAAAGGCCACTTTCTCTTCTCTGTTTTTCTAGGCACATCTCCCCTTTTCTCCCTTTCCCTCCAGGCACACATCTTTTATGTGTGCTTCATCTTAACTTTGATTTAATGTCTTTTCTCCGTAAGCCCTCAGGCCACCTATTTCCTGTGGTCTCTGGGCCTCCTAGTTCAATTTTTCAGAGGATAGAAATATGATTGGTTTCTAGCCAGCCAATGGACTGGCTGATTTTGGGTCATGTGGTCAAACCTCCTCCAGTCAACTTTTTCATCTGCAGTGAAGGGCAGAGTTATTGGCCATAGAGGCCTGCCTCTTCCAGAGTCTGAGGGTGTGGCAGTTTCTCGGAACTGCCTGGGCAGGGCAGGCAATGGAATGTGCCTATGGCAAAGGTGTGGTCTTTTTTTTTTTTTTTTTTTTGAGACAGAGCCTCCCTCTGTTGCCCACGCTGGAGTGCAGTGGCACGATCTCGGCTCACTGCATCTTCCACCTCCCAGGTTCAAGCAATCTTCCTGCCTCAGCTCCCCTAGTAGGTGGGATTACAGGCATGTGCCACCATGCCGGGCTAATTTTTGTGTTTTTAGTAGAGATGGCGTTTTGCCATGCTGGCCAGGCCGGTCTCGATCCCCTGACCTCAGGTGATCCACCCGTCTCGGCCTCCCAAAGTTCTGGGATTACAGGTGAGAGCCAGTGTGCCCGGCCAAAGGTGTGGTCTTCTAAAATCTGAGGAGCTGTGTTGAATTCTAAAGCACGTCAGCATAAGCAAGAATAAAAGGAGCTCCCCTAAAATGTTCCCTTTTTCCTTCCTCCACCTTTGACCCCCAAACCTCAGTTCTGGAAATCTAAGTTAAGTTTTATGCATACAGATATTCTATAAGTACTATATATGACATCGATAAATAGAAATTAACAAAATGTCCTAAACTCAAAGAATGGCTACATAAAATGTGCATTCTACGGCATATTATATGCCATTAAATTGATGCTTTTAAAAATTTAAAATAACAAAGGAAATACATAAGATATAATAGTAAGTGAAAAATAGACTATATTTGTGTATCTACTATGATCACAGCTTTATAAACGAAAATTATATTTACTTATACACACACACACATACACATACATGTGATGTGGCAGTCTGCTAGTTTAAAAATAGATACTTGGCTGGGTGCGGTGGCTCATGCCTGTAATCCCAGCACTTTGGGAGGCTGAGGCAGGTGGATCACGAGGTCAGGAGTTCAAGACCAGCCTGGCCAACACGGTGAAACCCCGTCTGTAGTAAAGACACAAAAAAATTAGCTGGGCATGGTGGTGCGCACCTGTAATCCTAGCTACTTGGGAGGCTGAGACAGGAGAATTGCTTGAACCTGGGAGGCGAAGGTTGCAGTGAGCTGAGATCACGCCATTGCACTCCAGCCTGGGTGACAGGGCAAGACTGTCTCAAAAAAAAAAAAGGTACTTATTTCTGTCCTCTACTTTTGTGTATTTTTAAATGCAATAAACACACATTGCTTTTGTGAAGGAAAAACCTAATCAATGAATTTTAAAGAAGACAGCTTGGGCCTTGTGAACCCTGGGCTATGTGACGACTCTTCTTAGTAATGTTTAAAACCCAGACTCTGAGTTCTGGGACAACAGGGAATACTCTTTTCTTAAATGAGACAAGGTCTTGCTCTATTGCCTAGGCTGGAGTGTGTTGGTGCAATTATAGGTCACTGCAGCCTTGACTCCTGGGCTCAAGTGATCCTCCTGCCTCAGCCTCCACAGTAGCTGGGATTACTGGCACACGCCATCATGTTCCACTAATTATTTTCTCTTTTTTGTAGATATGTGATCTTTCTATGTTGCCCAGGCTGGTCTCAAACTCCTAGGCTCAAGCAATCCTCCCACCTCGTCCTCCCAAAGCGCTGGGACTACAGGCATGAGCTGCTGCACCTGGCCCTGATAGTCTTTATTTCACCACTGTATCACCAGGGTTTAGCGCAGTGCCTGAGTGCGTTGGATACCGAGCAAATATTTGCCAAATGAATGAGTAATGAGTGAATCCTTAAGCTGGGGGTGGCTGTGAGAAGAGTGACAAGGTTAGTGGCCACGATGCTGTGGGAGACCAGGCTCTCCACTAGTAGTTTAAGTGGAATGAACCCCTCATTGTTTCCAAACTAACGATCCTCATCTGAGAAGAGAAGTTCATTTGGAACCCCACTGTCACCTTCTCAGGGCCACCACGGAGTGTATGCTCATCAGGGACTTGGGAGACCACTTTGGCTCACCCCTGCACCCACCGCTTTGCTGACATCCAAGGGGCTGGGGGCCCCAGTCTGGGGAGCTCAATCCTTCATCCATGTCTGATCTCAGCAGCATGTCCCATTCCAGTTCACTATTTAAAATTGTATTTCTACAGCTCTTTTCATAGAAAAAAAAAATTGTGTTCCTTGTCTTAGCATGGTGCATTTCTGCAGTTGGACTGAGGTGTTACTAAAGCTAGAGTTTTCTACTCAGAGAGAGGAGAGGACTCCAGACTGCCGGTGCAGGAGAATACGTATGTACATGCATGTGTCTGGAAAGAAAATTCTGAGATCAATAAATCTACCAAGAATGAGTGTCTCACATCCATGGGAACCTGTCTGTGCTGCATCCTGTGATCACTGAACACCCCTAAGCCTCCACCATTCTAGATTTCACCTCTTTCCTCCTTTGCCCTGTTGTCCCCTGCTGGCGGTGGCTGCCCTCATCCAGGTGATACATTACATCCCTTGCAGCTCCCATGTCCTTCTGGCTCCAGCATCATCAGTTTACCATGGAGATTCTCGACCTCCAGGGGCTACCACGCCACTTCTCATACACCCCTGGAAACCTCCTTTCACAGCAAGTAAGCCTTCATCCCTGTTACTCCATTACCTTCTCCACCACAGCCATAGATGTCTCATAGTGAGCACTATTTGGAAGAACTCTGTGCTGCCTAGGAGTAACTTTGAAATTCAATAAATACTTACTAAAGCCTTACTATGTGTCAGGCACATTTCTTGGTGCTGAGGCCACAATAGTGGATAAGGCAGAACTGAATCCTGCCCCAGGGGAACTCACCTTCTACTAGAGGACACAGACATCAACAGAATCAGTGCACAATGATTGAAGCTCAGTTGTGGGAAAAGCCATGAAGTAGTTAGCACAGGGTGCCCCAAGTGCAGCATGGGATGCGCCTGAGTCAGGGTGGGGTGGTTTGGGAAAGCTTCACTGAGAATGAGAGGGTGAGTGTGAGTTCGGCAGATGGAGTGAGGAAGGCGCGGTGGGCAGTGCTCCAGGCCAGCACTCTAATGGGCATTCCAATCACCTGGGCAGCTTGTTGTGGCGTGGGGCCCAAGATTCTGTTTCTAACAAGCTCCCAAGTGGCTCCAGAGCTGCTGGTCTGGGAACTCACTTTGAGTAGCAAGTTTCTATACCAGTGACTCTCAGCCTTAATTGTGTATGGACATCACCTGGAAGCTTTAAACAATACTGATGCCTGGGTGCTACCTCCAGAGACTCTGATTTGCTTGGTCTTAGATGTGTCCTTGGGATTTGAAGGAAAAAAAAAAAACCACTCCCCAGGGTATTCTAATGTGCAGCTTGGATTGAGGACCCTTCATCTAGGCAAGGCTAATGGTACGAGTAAAACCCGAGGACATTTAGATGACAACTTTTCTGGGTGGAGGGCCAAGCGCTCAGTCTTCTCTGATCTTGCCTGGGCTCACGAATGCTGAGAACAGTCAGTGGTACCTCAAACAGCTGCATGGGCCAAGCTTGTCTCATTCACACATCTGGCAGGGGGTTCTGGCTATTGGCCGGGTCACCTTGCTCTCCAGGTAGCCTCTCATCTGAGAGTATGCTAGACTCACTGGATGGCATGAGAGCAAGGGTGGAAGCTGCAAGGGCTTCTGAGGCCTAGGCTCCGGAACTCGCATAGAACAGTTCCTCCACATTCTAAGTCACAAGGACTGCCCAGATTCAAGGGGGTGGAGACATATACTCCACCTCTTTATTTAACTGTTTCGTTTGTGGAGGTGAGGTCTCACTATGTTGCTCAGGCTGGTCTCAAACTCCTGGGCTCAGACAATCCTCCTGCCTTGGCCTCCCAAAGTGCTGGGATTACAGATGTGAGCTGCTGCCCTGGCTGCTGGACTCCACCTCTTGATGAGAGGAGACATCACATTACCAAGGACGTTGGGGCCTTTGGTGTAGAGATTTGCTACAGCGATCCAAGCAGCTACATAAGGACCCTGTGGTCAGAAAATGGAGTCACAGCTGGGGGTGGAATCCCTGTTTAATCTTTGAGGACTGGAGCCTGACAGTGGTCTCAGACTGTCTGATCAGAATGCAAATTTCCTACCTCAATTTTGCCCCTGGTGAGATGGTGAGAAGAGAACAAGGATGAGAGGATGCTTTCCCCACATCCATGGTGCTTCCTGCCTGCCTGACCCCATGGCGGGATTAACCTCATGGCATTCCAACCTCCAGGGGCCCTTTCCACACACAGCTGCTTTCTGGCCAAACTTACAGGCCAGGAGCGGTTCAGACTCCACAGATAGGAAGGTCCTCTCAGCAGTAGGCAGCTCCCATCACGGTGGGAATGGAAGGAGGGAGGGCCTCCTGACCCTCAGTGCTCTTCTTCCCACCAGAAAGTCCACCATGGTTAGGTATGCTCTGAGCTTTATCATCCTTTAGCAAGGAATTCAGGACCTTTGGGTGAAGATCTGGAGGAGTGAGAGGAAGGGGAAGTAGTATGGCAGCACCAGAGCCAAAGACAAGCCTGGAATTTCAGAGTAGCCCTGGCCTGCCTCTCACCACCTGGAGGGCACACTGGGCAGAGCCTTCTCTAATCAGGGCTGTAGCTTTGGTGACTGGGCAGTGCCTGGGGACTGAAGGGCGAGGGAAGAATCTCATTCAGCTGCTGCTAACATGGACCTGTAAGCTGCCCTGTTACCAAGGCAAAGAGGAGGGGACTCTCTCCCTGCTCCCCCACCTTCTAATCTCATGGCCCTTACCCCAGCAGTGCTCATAGAGAGCTCATGGCCACTTACCTATTTAGTCTTCCTTGCAGTGGACATTCAATCTATTTTATTATGTATTTATTTTTGAGATGGAGTCTTACTCTGTTGTTCAGGCTGGAGTGCAGTGGTGCGATCTCAGCTCACTACAGCCTCCATCTCCTGGGTTCAAGTGATTCTCCTGCCTCAGCCTCCCGAGTAGCTGGGATTACAGGTGTGCACCACCACACCTAATTTTTGTATTTTTAGTAGAGACAGGGTCTCACCACGTTGGCCAGGCTGGTCTCGAACTCCTGACCTCAAATGATCCTCCTGCCTTGGCCTCCCAAAGTGCTGGGATTACAGGCATGAGCCACCGTGCCTGGTCCCTTTCAGTTTATTTTAGATGAAAGGTCCTGGTCTTTCCCCAGCAGACATGGGCCCAGTTCTGCCAGTTCTAGCTACAGAGGTTTTTGTGAGAACTACTCCCCTGGCCCCAACCCCTGCTCCCACCAGGTACTGCCTGATCCCACCCTACAGCCCCCCTCAGCCCAAAGCTGGTAGACAGAGGAAGGTGCCAGAGCCAATCCCAGGTGGTGCTCCTCCAGGAGGCTTCAGGGACCACTCCTTTTAGGCTGGGCCACATGGCACTTCCTGTTGCAAAGAAAAGCAAGCTTATTGTGGAGGGGGCTCCAGCAGCTTGGCACTGGCCAGTAGAAGAGGTAAATATAAAGGAAATTAGAGAATGCAACTTTTCTTGACATGCAAACTGAGTTCTCAAGGAATGTATCTCTGGGCACGGCTAGTTTGAGATGTGCTGGATGCCAGGTGGGTGAGAGGGTGTGGGTGGGCCTGCATGTGTGAGAGGTGCAGGGAGAATGAATTCTAAAGAAGCAGAAATGTTTTCTAAACATTTGACGGCTGCTGAATGCCCTTTCCTCTGCTTCTGGGTTCCACATCTTCCAAATCCTCCTGACTGAGGCACATAGAGCTGCTTTGAACTTTTTTTTTTTTTTTTTTTTTTTTCTGAGACAGAGCCTCATGCTGTTGCCTGGGCTGGAGTGCAGTGGCACGATCTTGTTGGCTCACTGCAACCTCTGCCTCCTGGGTTCAAGCAATTCTCCTGCCTCAGCCTCCCAAGTAGCTGGGATTACAGGTGCCCACCAACTCATCCAACTATGCTTTGACCTTTCTAGGAGTAGAATCATCAGGAATGGAATTCCTAAACTTTTCTAATTCAGTGCTGTTTTCTGAGCCTTAGCTCCTAGCTTTGGCTGGGTCAGCCGAGTACCCAGCTCAGGCATTAGTCCCTATTTGAGAAGATGGGTCCTCCCAGCCGTAGTTAAGACCTACCCAGGCTCCTATTGGGGGTACCTAATTATGAAATTTCTCACTTCCAGCAACACTAATCTAAGTCAGCCTCTTTAGAAGGGGCAGCTATAGTGCCAACAGCCTAAGTTTCTCTTTGCTATGGGATGAAGGATTTTCTTCCTGGCTTGAAGATGACGCCTTCCCGCTGTGTGCTCACATGGCCTTTCCTTCGCATGTGTCCGTGAATGTAGAGAAAGGGACAGAGGGCTCTCTGGTGTCTCTTAAGACAATGATTCTATCAGACCAGGGCCCTATCCATATGGTCTCATTTAACCTTAATTATCTCCTAAGGCCCTGTCTCCAATTATAGTCACATTGGGGGTTAGGGCTTCAACATGTAACTTTTTTTTTTTTTTTGGGCAGGGGACACAGTTCATTCCATAGTAAGTGGTATAAATGATAAACACGAATATTTTAAGTATTGCGCCAAGTGAGAAATGGTCAAGATGAGCCCTTTCAGCAGCCTGGGGCCTTGCTCAATGCTGCCAGTTCTCCCAAATATCTTCCACCTAAGCCTCTTTACTGCACTTCCTGCCTTGAATTCCTCTCCATCTCTCTGTAAATTAACTTTTACCTAGGCAAAAATGAGGTAGGAGGCAGGACTCAACTCTGGAGGTGCTCGGACACCAGACCAAATTGAAGACTAGCTAAAACAGGGCTGTACTTTTGGCAAGTAGCTTGCCAAAAGACACGCCCACAAGTGTGCCACGTCAGTTTACCATTGCCATGACAACACTAGGAACAACACTCAGGAGTTACCGCCTCTTTCCATGGCAATGACCTGATGATCCAAAAGTTACTACTCCTTTCCTAGAAATTTCTCTGCAAACCACCCCTTAATCTAGATGAAATTAAAAGTAGGTATAAACATGACTGCAAAACTGCCCTGAGTTGCTACTCGCTGCCTATGGGGCAGCCCTGCTCTGCAGGAGCAATCACGGAGCTGGATCACCGCCAGAGCCGTAACACTGCTGCTTCCATAAAGCCATTTTCTTCTACCTCCAGTTTGCCCTTGAGTTCTTTCCTGGGCAAAGCCAAGAACTCTCATAGGCTAAGCCCCAGTTTGGGGCTCACCTGCCCTGCATCAAAAGTAAGGAAGGAGTCACTTAAATTGTTCACAGGTGGATCACAGTTGATTCCAATGCTGACTCTCTTCTCCCTGCCCAGAGGCAAGAAGAACTTGGGGTGAAGGGAGGTTTGAGTCGCTTTTTAATTCCACAGGGTCACCTCTATTCCTGCCTTCTTTATTCTCTCTTGATATCGCAGTGACAGCCGTGATATCAGTTACAGAGTATTTTGCTTGAATGACAGTGAGACTGCGGAAGAAAGAATGTCAAATGAAGAAAACAAGATGCAATATTGACAAATATGGTGTGTGGCCAGGTGTGGTGGCTCATGCCTGTAATCTCAGCACTTTGGGAGGCCGAGGTAGGCGGATCACCTGAGGTCAGGAGTTCAAGACCAGCCTGGCCAACACAGTGAAACTCCGTCTCTACAAAAAATACAAAATGAGCTGGGTGTGGTGGTGTGCACCTGTAATCCCAGCTCTGTAACTGATGCCTTGCATCAGACGCAGGGGAAGTGAGAGGCAGCTGGGCTTTGGCCTAAGAAAAGCACCTGACAAACATACATGTGTAATTTTATTATAAAGGAAGATATAAAAATGGGGGTAAATGAACTCATTACCTTGAGCATTAAACTTCATCTGTATATGGCAGGTGTCTTTTCATATTAGTGACTGTCATCTGTTAAACACAGGTTTTGGAATGTTGTTCTGGTTTGTGTATTTCTGCAAAGTTCTGGAATGTGGCTCTGGTAGGCTTCCTGATGGAAAAGACCCTGATCCTGTCTCTGACAGGGGTGTTTAATAAGCATTCGCCAAACTGCCAAATGAGCATCTTAGTTCTCAGTGGAGATTAAAGGTTAAGCAGGTGTTTTCCAGGCTCTACGTATAATTTAAATTTCAATTGTTATTTTACACAGATTAATCTAGAAGTTGTTAGAAGCAAACATGGAGCCATGCATATTTCCATCATAAAAAGGAAAAATAAAATATCTACAGACTTCGAGGGGCCTTCGGGGTCTTGGCACCCTGCCAGTTGCATCTCCCCTGTGGAGGCATTTGGCTTATGATCTTGCAGGGGCTGTTTGTTTCCAAGTCCTGCTCTACCTGTTTCTCGGTGTCTTAGTTCTTCCTTTTAGTAGAGAATATATTTTATTCTTTCCTCTTCAAAGATTTTGTATGTGTGGCTATGAATGAGCAATTCATGTTCATTGTAAAAACATGCCAAGTGCAGAATGGTATAAAGAAGCCGCAACAACAACAAAAAAACCCTCATAAATCTTAGTACCTATTGGCAACCCCTATTCATATTTTGCCTGATTTCTTTCCATTAGGTTTTCTTTGTATTTTTGACATCATTGAACCACACTTTTTTTTTTGAGATGGAGTCTCACTCTGTCGCCCAGCTGGAGTGCAGTGTGGCACGATCTCAGCTCACTGCAACCTCCACCTCCCAGGTTCAAGTGATTCTCCTGCCTCGGCCTCCCAAAGTGCTGGGATTACAGGTGTGAGCCACCATGCCTGGGCCACACTGTATTTTTCTTTTTTTTTTTAGAGACGGAGTTTTGCTTTTTTTGCCCAGGCTGGAGTGCAATGGCATGATCTCGGCACAACTGTAACCTCCACCTCCCGGGTTCAGGTGATTCTTCTGCTTAAGCCTCCCGAGTAGCTGGGATTACAGGCGCACACCACCACACCCAGCTCATTTTGTATTTTTGGTAGAGATGGAGTTTCACTGTGTTGGCCAGGCTGGTCTCAAACTGCTGACCTCAGGTGATCTGCCTGCCTTGGCCTCCCAAAGTGCTGAGATTACAGGCATAAGCCACCACACCCGGCCACACACCATATTTGTCAATATTGCATCTTGTTTTCTTCATTTGACATTCTTTCTTTTGCAGTCTCACTGTCATTCAAGCAAAATACTCTGTAAACACACTTTTAAATGACTGCCATTCTCTCCTGCAGATTAATGGATAATTTTTCAAAGGTAGAATTATGATTCTCATACCAATATAAAATCAACATGTCAAAGATTTTACTTAAATGATTAATTAATGAGGAAAGGAATAAGATACAACTGGTTCAAAAGGAAGAATTTAAAGAGCCACAGATATATAGATAAGGAATGCTGAAATGAATTAACAAGTACAGTTGATGCAAAACTGGACTCCCCAGAGGGCAACAATCAATTACACCCCACTGGATACAATCTATTTGCATTTCTGTGGATACAGGGAATTTGCAGTTATTTCTAGCTTTCTGCAACTTGCATAGTTGTAAAATCGCTTAAAGACAAAGAAAGGCAGTTATAACCCAGTCATCTTTTTTGGCCATTTGAATGTCCTTTACAATTTTTCCCGGTAAGATGTATGTGATTTTATGTGGCTGTTAGGATTGCGTGTGTCGTGTCCCTACATGAATGTGTGTGCCACAGGAAGCTTGGCTTTCTACCCATCTGAGAGGCAGTAAGTCACTGAACCTCACAGGGCCCACAGGCCCTCATCTGTAGAGTGAGGATGGTTGGATGGTCCCTAAAAGCCTTTCCCAAAGCCTGATGTCCACAGTTCCCTAATTAACTTGAGGCAAAGGTCCACATGGGGGACACAGCTGTTGCTTTGTCTCTCTGCTCTTGTCATTCCTTTTAGCAAGATTATACAGGTAGGATAGCAGTATCATATTTGAATTTAAGCCCAAGAGTGATAAGATAAAAATCTATGTTTAACTTCGTTTTCGAGGCTGGGTGCAGTGGCTCATGCCTGTAATCCCAGCACTTTAGGAGGCTGAAGTAGGTGGGTCATCTGAGGTCAGGAGTTCGAAACCAGCCTGGCCAACATGATGAAACCCCATCTCTACTAAAGATGCAAAACTGGGCTCCCCAGAGGGCAACAATCAATTATACCCCACTGGATACAATCTATTTGCATTTCTGTGGATACAGGGAATTTGCAGTTATTTCTAGCTTTCTGCAACTTGCATAGTTGTAAAATAGCTGTAAAGATACAAAAATTAGCCAGGTGTGGTGGCAGGTGGCAGGTGCCGGTGGTTTCAGCTATTCGGCAGGCTGAGGCATGAGAATTGGCAGGTAGAGTTTGCAGTGAGCCAAGATTGTGCTACTGCACTACAGCCTGGACGACAGAGCGAGACTCTGGCTTAAAAAAAAAAAAAATTAGTTTTCCAAAACTCTTCCAGAAGCTAGGGAGATGAGGTGAGCCAACTCAGAGCCTTCTGGGGGCTGCATTAGAAACATTCCTGAAGCCCTGAGAGACCACTGCCCATCCCGTTGGTTCTAATGGATCCACAGAGGTCATTCCAAGGATGAGAGTGGCCCCATAAAGGCAGTGGCAAGGACCTTCGGGTGTCTGGTTGACAGTGGGCCTGGCTACTAAGCCCTTGGTTTCAGTGAGACGAAAAGCAACAGACAG
This sequence comes from Pan paniscus, assembly GCF_029289425.2. Classification (NCBI taxonomy): domain Eukaryota; kingdom Metazoa; phylum Chordata; class Mammalia; order Primates; family Hominidae; genus Pan; species Pan paniscus. Next base: position 56,026,487 of record NC_073261.2, on the reverse strand, counting down.
TGTCAGGCTGTGACCACTAAGGATCTTAGTACTCTGCCACTAATATTGCTTTTACTTTCTCATTTAAATTTGGAACTTTTTGAATTTTTCAACAAATATTATTTGAGGAGGTACTTACTTTTATTGTGGTAAGATAAACATAAAATTTACCATTTTAACCATTTTACATCAGACAACTCAGAGGCAATTAGCACATGCAGTATTGTGCAACCATCACCAATACCTAGCTCCAAAACATTCCTATCGCCCCGAAAGGAAACTTCATACTTATTAGTCACTTCTCATTCTCCACTCCCCTAATCTCCTAGCAACCATGAATCTATTTCCTGTCTCCATGAATTTGCCTATTCTGGATTTAAATTCCATATAAGTGGACTCATAGAATATCTGGCCTTTTGTGTCTGGCTTCGCTTAGCATAATATTTTATAGGTTCATTCATGTTGTAGCATGTGTCAGTACTTCATTCCTCTTTATGGCCAAATAATATTTCCCTCAGTGAATAGTGACAGTTTGACTTCCTCCTTACAAATTTGGAGGCCCTTTATTTGTCTGAGTGCTCTGGCTAGGACTTCCAGTACTATGTTGAATAGGAGTGGTGAGAGTGGGCATCCTTGTCTTGTTCCAGTTCTCAGGGCGAATGCTTTCAACTTTTCCCACAGTATAATGTTGGCTGTGGGTTTGTCATAGATGGTTTTTATTACCGTATATCTCTTCTATCCCAATTTTGCTGAGGGTTTTAATCATAGAGAGATGCCAGATTTTGTTAAGTGGTTTTCTGCATGTATTGAGATGATCATGTGATTTTTGTTTTAAATTCTGTTTATGTGGTGTATCACATTTCTTGACTTGCATGTGTTGAACCATCCCTGCATTTCTGGTATGAAACCCACTTGATCATGGTGGATTATCTTTTTGATATGTTGTTGGATTTGGTTAGCTAGTATTTTGTTGAGGATTTTTGCATCTATGTTTTTACCATCATTTTTAAGGCTAGAAAGTCATTTCTAAGCCAAAGGTTTATAATTCTCTTCTAACTTTACCCGCCCACATGTATTAGTCAGGCTTTACCAGAGAAACAGAGTCAACAAGATGTGTATATATGGAAAGATTATAAGGAATTGGTTCATATGATTATGAAGGCTGGCAAGTTCAAAATCTGCCAAGCCAATGTCCCAGTTCAAGTCTGAAGACCAGTAGGCTGCTGTAGAACCAGGAAGAGCTGATGGTCCTGTTTGAAGATCTGTCAGATAGGAGAAGGCACTCTTGCTTGGGAGAGGGTCAGCCTTTTAGTCTATTCAGACCTTCTACTGATTGGGTAAGGCCCACTCACATTATGGAAGAGTGGGGGGATCTGCTTTACTCAGTCTACTGATTTAAATGTTAATCACATCCGAAAACACCCTCACAGAAACACCCAGAGTAATGTTTGGCCAAATATCTGGGCATCCTATGGTCCAGTCGAGTTGGTACATATTAATCATTATATCAGGTATGATTTGATCTTTTCCATTTAGCTTAATAATTCTGGAATTGATTTTGATATATGTTATATCTGATATATAGTACAAGGTAAGGACCTAAATTGATTTATTTTGCAACTAACTAACCAATCATCCCAACACTCTATGTTATTTCTTTCCATTCTCATTGGTTTAGGTCTCATTTCTGTTGAGTTTAACAGGCATTCTTCTTTAATCATGTCTCAATCTTATTTTTCATATACAATTTATCTAGGCTATTTCATTATCTATTTAACTGAGTATCTTTAATAGAAAATACTTTTTAGCGTACCACATATTGAACAATTTACAATAAAATCACACCACAACATTTACTCTTGAAACAACAAAATCATATCCAAACATAAATTTCCTAAATTAGGTGCTTTACTTAAGTGTAAATTGGGGTGTTCATCAAAAGGGGGTGCATAATTTTCAGTGTTTATGCCAAATTTACCATGTACTCATATTATATGAATTAAGCTATGTATAAAAATATTTTGGGGGCCGGCATCGTGGCTCATGCCTGTAATCCCAGCACTTTGGGAGGCCAAGGCAGGCGGATCACCTGAGGTCAGGAGCTCGAGACCAGCTTGACCAATATGGTGAAACCATGTCTCTACTAAAAATACAAAAATTAGCTGGGCATGGTGGTGCATGCCTGTAATCCCAGCTACTTGGGAGGAGGCTGAGGCAGGAGAATTGCTATATACATATATATAGCAGTTAAATATGTATATCATCCAATTTTTATTAGAAAATAACAGACATATAATATTAACTACTGAAAAAATAGCAAACCCCATGCTATGGGTTGAATGTTTTCTCCAAAACTCCTGTTGGAATTTATTCCCCAGTTGAGAGGTGGGACCTTTAAGAGATGATTGGATTATGAGGATGCTGCCCTCATGAATGGATTAATACATTCTTGAATCAATGGATTCATGGATTAATGGGCTAATGGATTAATGAATTATCATGGAAGTGGAACTGGTGGCTTTATTTTTTTGAGACAGAGTTTCGCTCTTGTTGCCTAGGCTGGAGTGCAATGGTGCGATCTCAGCTCACAGCAACCTCTGCCTCCCAGGTTCAAGTGATGATTCTCCTGCCTCAGCCTTATGAGTAGCTGGGATTACAGGTAGCCCACCACCATGCCCAGCTACTCTTTGTATTTTTAGTAGAGATGGGGTTTTGTCATGTTGGCCAGGTTGGTCTCGAACTCTTGACCTCAGGTGATCCTCCTGCCTCGGCCTCCCAGAGTCCTGGGATTACAGGCATGAGCCACTGTGCCTGGTGGGACTGATGGCTTTAAAAGAAAAGGAAGAGACCTGAGCTTGTTAGCATGCTCAGCACCCTCACCATGTGATACCCTGTGTTTCAGGACTCTACAGAGACCCCAGAAAGCTCTCACCAGACACAGCTCCTCAACCTTGGACTTCTTAGCCTCCACAACTGCAAGAAATACATTTCTTTGCTTTGTAAAATTACCCAGTTTCAGGTATTCTATTATAAGCAACAGAAAATGTACTAAGATACCCTGCTTTGACTCCCTAGGCACGTTCTCGTTGGCTGGCACCATCTGTGACAAATCCTGAACTGTATTGTTTACAGACACAGCTGCAGCCTGCATTGGCACCAAAGTCAATTACTGATGTTGTGCTCTTTGCAGCCCTGGCCCTTGCTAATTCTTCTTGGAAGGAAGAGATGTGAAGACAGGTTGCAAATGTAGGAGTGGTAAGAATAACCAATAGTTCATGTCTCTTCTGTCTTAAGAAATTAACCCTCTCCCCATCTTTAGACTCCTCCAGATACTACTCTCTCTCCATCCATATCATCCATACCTGTGGCTTCAACTAAAGGGTTGGCTCTTGAACCCACATTTCCATTCTATATCTCACTCCTGAGCCCAAATTTACATTTCAGTGTTTAATGTTTACCTAAAGCTATAAGTCAGCTTGATACTCCACAGATTGTACTTCTCCTAAATAATACATGTGAACTGTGGGCAGCCCAGTTTTGTACTTTTTGAGACTGTCTCACTCAGTCGCCCAGGCTAGAGTGCAATGGCATGATCATAGCTTACTGTAGCCTCAAACCCCTAGGCTCAAGGGACCCTCTTACCTCAGCCTCCTGAGTAGCTGAGACTACAGGCACACAGCACTATGCCAGGCTAATTTTTTAAATTTTTTATAGACATGAGGTCTTGCTATGCTATGAGGTCAGCCCAGGCTGGTCTCAAACCCCTAGCCTCAAGTGATCCTCCTGCCTTGGCTTCCCAAAGTGCTGGGATTACAGGTGTGAGCCACCATGCCAGCCTATTATTTAAAAATTTTCAGCTTTATTGAGCTATACCTGATGAATAAAATTGTATATATTTAAGGTACACAACGTGATGCTTTGATATACATATATAGTGTGAAATGATTACCACAGTCAAGTTAGTTAACACAATCATCACCTCATATAGTTAGCATTTTTTTTTTTTGGTGGTGGTGAGAACATTTAATATCCACTCTCTTAGCAAATTTTAATTATACAATATAGTATTATTAACTATAGTCACCATGCTGTACATTAGATCTCCAAAACTTTCTAATCTTAAAACTGAAAGTTTGTATCCTTTTACCACCTCCTTCATTCCCCCAACCTCCAGCCCTTGGTAATCAGCCTTCTACTCTGTTTCTATGAACTTAACTTTCTTGGATTCCACATATAAGGAAGATCATGGAGTATTCATCTTTCTCAGACTTATTTCACTTAGCATAATGCCCCAAGGTTCATCCATTTTGTGGAAAATAACAGGATTTCTTCTTGAGACAGGGTCTTGCTCTGTCGCCCAGGCTAGAGTGCAGTGGTGTGATCATGGCTCACGGTAGCCTTGATCTCCCAGGCCCAAAGTGATCCTCCCACCTCAGCTTCTCAAGTAGCTGGGACCACAGGCATGCACTACCACATGTGGCTAATTTTTAAAATTTTTATAGAGACAGGGTCTCCCTATGTTGCCCAGGCCGTTCTGAAACTCCTGGGCTCAAGTGACCCTACTGCCTCCGCCTCCCAAGTAGCTAGGACTATAGGTGCTCATCACTGCACCTGGCTTGCCTTCTTTTTAATGGCTAATATTTCATAATGTATACCACATTTAATTTTATTTTAAGCTGGAGTCTCCCTCTATCATCCAGGCTGGAGTGCAGTGGTGGATCTCGGCTCACTGCAAGCTCTACCTCCCGGGTTCAAGCAATTCTCTCTCAGGGAGTCTTAGCTCCCTGAGTAGCTGGGACTACAGGCGTACATCACCACGCTTGGCTAATTTTTGTAATTTTAGTAGAGACAGGGTTTTGCCATGTTGGCCAGGCTGGTCTTGAGCACCTGACCTCAAGTGATTCACCTGCCTCGGCTTCCCAAAGTGCTGGGATTACAGGCAGGAGCCACCGTGCCCGGCCCACATTTTCTTTATCGATTCATCTGTTGACACACTGAGGCTGTTTCCATGCCTTGCCTATTGTGAATAATGCTGCAATGAACATGGGGGAGCAAATACCTCTTTAAGATACTGATTTCATTTCCTTTGGATATATACTCAGAAGTGAGATTGCTAGATCATATCATAGCTCTATTTTTAATGTTTTAAGGAAACTCCATACTTTTTTTTTTTTATAATGGCTGTACCAATCTAGGCTATTTTATGTCATGGCCCAATGCCTTGAAGAAGCTGGTCATTTTCCCTCTACAGAAAAGAAAAAAATTAAACAAATATAATCTCTGGCAGGGCACCACTCAGCTAGGGCACTCCACATGAAAACAACTAGAGAATATGATACAATATGATCAGGGACTTGATTTTGTGTGTTCCAGCAAAGTTAGGATCAGGAGGGGCTATGTTTTGGTGGCTACATCATGGACCAAGAGGGTCTGAATATTTGAATAGAAGTAGGATTTGTCTTGGAAAAGCAGATATTGGGAGTCTAAGAGGAACATTTGAAGTGGAAAGTAAATTTGATGGTGAAAGTTGTAGCCTTAGAACTTGTTTGGGAGTCAAGAAAGTTATCAGGTGACTTGTTGCCTCCATTTCTGTATCTGTAAAATGGATTTTACTTTTCTACCTCTCTTCCAGAGGAGGGGGTGCCACGTGCAGGACTGAGAGAATATTTGCTACATGTTTGGAGTTTTTTAAAGAAAAACCAAAGGGGACTACAAGGCATTTATTCATCAAATATGAAAACCTTTCATTCCCCTCCCCACCCCACCTCCAAGCTGGAGACCTTGGCTATAAAGAACTAATGTAATAACTGTGTTGCAATGTGTTTTTCCTCTGGTTTCTTATTCCTTTGGAGTAAGAGGCATGGACATTTAGACCTCAACTGAAGGCATTGATTGGAAGAGTTTCTCCCAGAGTTGGCCCACTTGGAAACCAGGTAATCTAAGCTGGTGGAAAAAAGGCAAAAACCCACAGCTTGTTAGCACACACAAAGCTTTTTAACTCAGATCAGAGTTCAGCTGGGCTTTACATGTGAGCAGGCGGCTGGAGGCAGTTGAACTTGGTTGGAAAGGGGGTGGTGGGCATGTGCTTGCTTTTTCTCAGAGTCAAGAATCTGTTAGGCTGGGAGATGGGAGAGGGAGGGAAATTTGCCAAAATGGGAAAGGAGAAGCTAGAGATGAGTGGAATGTACTAGGAATGGGCTGGAGATTATCAGAAGCTGAGGCCTCCTTTCATGGAAACCTGGCTGTTGGGTGGTTGATGTTTTCCCAAACTCCTAACTCCTGTGATTCAGGACTGTGGCTTTAGTAATTATCAAAGTACTACTTTGCCCTTGTGTGTAAATGGCCAATTACCTCGAACTGTCAGAAGGGCCCAGAAATCTCAAGATCAGTTCCCCAAAATCAGGGAATGGACTAACCCAGTTTTGAAAAGTTCCAGGTGTAGATCTGGAGACAGCATGGCTTTGCATGGTAATATAGACGTGTAGGGGAGGAATGGAGCCTCAATTTATTTTTATTTGGGACAGGGTCTTGCTCTTGTCGCCCAGGCTGGAGTGCAGTGGAGCGATCACAGCTCATTGCAGCCTCGACCTCCTAGGCTCAAGCAATCCTCCTACCTCAGCCTCCCAAGTAGCTGGGACTACAGGTGTGTTGTACCACTACGCCCAGATAATTTTTGTATTTTTTGTACAGATGAAGTTTTGCTATGTTTCCCAGGTTGGTCTTGAACTCCTGGGCTCAAGCAATCTGCCCACCTTGGCCTCCCATTGTTGGAATCACAGATTATAGGTGTGAGCCACCATGCCCAGCCTGGAGCCTTAATTTTTAAAAAAGTTTGATTGAGATATAATTAACATACCACGCAATTTGTCCATTTAAAGTATACAATTCACAGGGCTTTAGTATGCGCAGAAACCCCCTACTCTTTAACTATCACCCCATCTTTTCCCCCGACCCCAGCCTTCAACAAGCACTGATATACTTTGTCTCTGTAAATTTCTCTATTCCAGACTTGCATATGAATGGGATTATATAATATGTGGCCTTTGTGCCTGGTTTCTTTCACTTAGCATGTTTTCAAAGTTCATGCGTGTTGTAGCATGTATCATCACTTCATACCTTTTTATGACTATCATTCCATTGTACGTATATGCTACATTTTGTTTATCCATTCATCAGGTGGACATTCAGGTTGCTTCTACCTTTTGGCTATAGTGAATAACGCTGCTATAAACATTTGTTTTCAAGTTTCTTTGTGGGTATATGTTTTCATTTTTCTTATACAATGTTGTTGTAAATATTTGTGTGCAAGTTTTTGTGAGGGGGTGTTTTCATTCTCTTGGTATATACCTGGTAGTGGAGTTGCTGGATCATACAATAACTCTGTTTAATCATTTGAGGAATTGCCTGACCGTATGAGGGTTCCAATTTCTCCACATCCTGGCCAACACTTTTTTTTTTTTTTTAAAAACATAGTCATCCTAGTGGGTGCGAAGTGGTGTTAAGGTTTTTGTTTGCATTTCCCTAATGACTAATGACCTAGAGCATTTATAGATATGCATATTGGCCATTTGTATATCTTCTTTGGAGAAATGGGTATTCAGATTTTTTTGCCCATTTTAATATTGGATAATTAGTGTTTTTACATTGAGTCATAAGTTTTTAAATACAGACAGGGTCTTGCTCTGTTGCTCAGAGCAACATGATTGCAGTGGCATGATTATAGCTCACTGTAACCTCAAACTCCTGGACTCAAGTGATCCTCCTGCCTCAGCCTCCTCAGTAGCTGGGATTACAGGTATGCACCACCATGCCTGGCTAGTTTTAACATTTTTTGTAGAGACAGGGTCTCACTATGTTGTCCAGGCAACATCTCAAACTCCTGGCCTCAAGCAACCCTCCTGCCTGGGCCTCTTAAAACACTGGTATTACAGGCATGAGCCAAGGCTCCTGGCCCCGGCCCTTACTTTCAGACTTTAGCTCTTACATTTAGATCTTTCCTCCCTTTTGAGTTAATCTTTTAAAATTGAGGTATAATTTATGTAACACACTATTAACCAGTTTAAAATGTACAATTATGTGGTATTTAGTGCATTTATAATGTTGTGAACCACTACCTCTCTCTAGTTTCAAAACTTTTTCACCACCCCAGAAGAACAACCTATATCCATGAAATAATCTCTCTATTAGCCCCCTCCACAAATCCCCTGTTAACCACTAGTCTGCTTTCTGTCTTGATGAATTTGCCTATTCTGGCTATTTTATACAAAAGGAATATTCTAATATGTTACCTTTTGTGCCTGGTTTCTTTCAGTTAGCATAGTGTTTTAGAGATTCATCCAAGTTACTTCATTGCTTTTTCTATGGCTGAATATTCCATTGTATGTATATAGTGCCATTTGCTGATATATTCATCCACTGACGGACATTTGGGTTGTTTCCACCTTTTCAATATTATAAATAATGCTGCTATAAATATCCATGTACAAGTTTTTATGTGGGTATATGTTCTCATTCCTCTTGTATGTGTATATATATATCATATATATACAAACTTTGTACATATTTATACACAAATATATACATTATATATATATATATACACACACACACGGGAGTGGAATTGATGGGTCATGTGGTAATTCTATATTTAACTTTTAAAGGAACTGCTAAACTGTTTTCCATAGTGGCTGTTTTATTTTACATACACACCAGTAATGCATGAGAGTTCTAATTTCTCCACATCCTCATCAATACTTATCTTCTGTTTTTTAAAAAAAGTTATTGTAGCCATCCTCATAGGTATTAAGTGGTATGTCATTGTGGTTTTGATTTACATTTCCTAATGACCAATTAATTTTTGCATATGGTGTGAGGGAAGGATCCAACTTCATTCTTTTGCCTGTGTCTACTCAGTGCTGTTTGTTGAAAAAGACTCTTCTTTCCCCACATAGCAGTCTTGGTACCCCTGTAGAAAATCAGTTGATCATAGATGTATGGGTTTCTTCCTGGGCTGTTAATCTTACTCCATTAATTGACATGTCTATTCCTGTGCTAGTATTACACTGTCTTGATTGCTTTATAGTAACCAGGAACCGCTGTAGTAAGTTTTGAAATCAGGAAGTGTAGTCCTCCTACTTTGTTATTTTTCAGTACTGTTTTGGCTAGTCTGGGTCCCTTGAAACTCCATATGAATTTTACAATCATTATTGATTCCTATGAAGAAATCAGTTGGGATTCTGATGGGTTTTTGTTGAATCTGTAGATCAGTTTGGGGAGTTTCACTATCTTATCAGTGTTAAGTCTACTGACCCATAAGCAGGGAATTTTTCCATTTATTTAGACCTTCTTTAATGTCTGAAACAAACAGTTCATTTATAAGGCCCATCCATGTGGTCAACTTTCTGGGACTTACATTTTGAACCTATGAAGCATTCAGGGAAAGAAGTTTTGTGGAAGGTGGGGAAGGGTATAATGAATTCTGGCTTGATGCCTCATTCTTGAATTCCCTAGAGGTGATGAGGATCTCCCCTTCTGAGCTGCACCCTTTACAGTAAGTCTTAGTGGCCTTCAGGAGAGGGCTGCTGAGCAGGCTCATGAAACCTACTGGAAGTCCCTGGTCAACTGCCCTGGAGAAGGCAGGGGCCACTTCCTGCCCTGCTAGGGAGACTGATTTCTGGGGTGAGGAAGAATGAATCATGACCCTCTTGGACCCAATCTACCTGCCTATGAGAGGTTGTAGTGAGTCACGCTTACTTGCTAATGACAATGTTTAAATGACTCTGAATGACCTCAGAGGTTTGCCTCTACTCTCCTGAAAGTTCTAATTTATAGAATGATGCCCCCTGGTTTCATAACTGGACAAAATGCATATCAACAGTTGAGAAAGAGTGAGAAAGAGAGAGTGAGAAAGTTGGGGGAGAGAATATACTAGGCCCTCATGAAGTTTCTATAATAACCTATGACATAGAAAACTCCCACCAACTCTTTAGGTGTGACTCCATTTTATAAAGAAATCTCTTTCTCTTTTCCTTTTTTCTTTTGCCATTCTCTTCTCTGCTGCAGGAAGTCCTTATTTGTCCCCTGAATGCCCAGTTTCAGTTTTTCCCTCTTGGTGAGGCTCCTCTGGGCAATCCCGTCCACTCATCACTGTCTTTTCTGCATTTCTGGTGTTTGTGGTCAGAGTTTCTACCCAACACTTGCTCACACGCAGTCTGGATTGCTTTCTGATAGTCCCCGGCATTAATCTCCTCTTCCCTGCGCTGTCATCTCCACAAGGGCAGGGCAGGGCTGTGCTGCCAACCTCATCTGCATGCCCTGGGGGATCGAGCTGACGCTGGGTGCAGCAGGAAGTGTGGCCCTGGTAGAATGTTCTCACCCATTCCAGTATAGGATTGGGACTTCCTGTCCTCATCCAGGCTGTGGCGGTTACATTTAAACCTTTCCCACACCTGGGTCTCTACCTCAGTTGTTGTCCTAGCAGGTTGGGTTGGTTCATCCTGCCCTGGGCATTCCTAAGGCTATTATAAGTGTGTCAGGTCTGGGTCTTTATCTTGATTAGAATAACAACTTCCTGAATTTGGCCAGTGGGCAGCCTTTCCTTAATGAATGAAAAAAGAACTGGAATGTTACTGCAAATGAGTATCTACCCTGTTCTCTTTCCACAGAACTCTTAGCATTCTGTTGTTATGAAATCTCCTGGATATCTAATTGGATGTATATTACTAGAGTGCTTCTGTATTCTGACATCAAGTTTCATTTTAATTATATGGGAAAAAAACTAATTCTTTTAATTAAACCAACATGGATATTAACTATTATCATTGACTTCTAGCAGATAAATCTTACATGCAAAAAACAGGGCAAATACCTCCTGCACTCCTTGGGTCGCCTGTGGAGCAGCCTCTGGGAACTCAGTCTCAAGGAGATGAAGGGCCCATGGGCATTCCTAGTTCCATGGAGGATGGGGACTAGTGTGGAGCAAACTCGTCAGGATCATTTATTCATTCACTTTTAGTTGTATGTTTGCTAAGTCCTTACAAATAAGGTGTAAACCAAAAATAAAATCCTGAGCACCCCCTCGCTACCTACCTGAAACTGAATGGATCCCCTCTGGACCAAGGGGACCCCAGAGAAACCTGAAAAACTGAATTCCTGGTGTATTAGTCAGGGTTCCCTAGAGGGACAGAATAGGAGATTATATATATATTATATATATATTATTAAGTATTAACTTACATGATCACAAGGTCCCAAAATACGCTGTCTGCAAACTTGAGATGCAAGGAGAGCCAGTCCAAGTCTTAAAACTGAAGAACTTGGAGTCTGATGTTTGAGGACAGGAAGTATCCAGCATGGGAGAAAGATGTAGGCTGGGAGGCTAGGCCAGTCTCACACTTTTCACGCTTTTCTGCCTGCTTTATATTTGCTGGCAGCTGATTAGATTGAGCCCACCAGGTTAAAGGTGGGTCTGCCTTCCCCAGGCCATTGACTCAAATGTTAATCTCCTTTGGCAACACCCTCACAGACACACCCAGGATCAATACTTTACATCCTTCAATCAAGTTGACACTCAGTATTAACCATCACACCCAGCCATGATGGGAAGTGATATGGTCTGGCTCTGTGTCCCCACCCAAATCTCACGTGGAATTTTAATCCCCAGGTGTCAGGGGAAGGAGCTGGTGGGAGGTGATTGGGTCATGGGGCATTTTCCCCCATGCTGTTCTTGTGGTAGTGAGTCCTCACGGGATCTGATGGTTTAAAAGCATGTGGCAGTTACCCCCTTGTTCTCTGTCTCTTGCTGCCATGGAAGACATGCCTTGCTTTCTTTTTGCCTTCCGCTATGATTGTAAGTTTCCTGAGGCCTCCCCAGCCACATGGAACAGTGAGTCCATTAAACTTTTCTTTATAAATTACCCCGTCTCAGGTAGTTCTTTATAGAAGTGTGAAAATGAACTAATACAAGAAGGAAGGACCACCTCATTATACCCCTTCCTTTGGAGTCTATGCGCAATTGACCAGCATTAATATTAAAATAGAGATCATAAGACTAACAAAACAGACTCTGGGAATAAGACACCAAATGCCAACCTGACTCTGGTTAGCATCACAGGACAGATGGCAGACCCTGAAGGAAATAAAAATATTTTACCCCAAAATGAATTTCTTTGACATATTTTGAAATGGTCCTGCAAAACTGTCTTTTAGGGGAGGACATTTGTATCTGTAGAGAATCTCCATTAATGCGGACAGGGCTTTCCTGAATTTAGGAGGGATAAACATCTTTTAAGGTCCAAAAAGAGACATTTACCATCTATTCTCTCCAAAGACTGCTACCTATGAGGCTTCATGTATATAACAAAAGCCCTGGTCGTGGCAACCTCCCTTAGCTTAACTCAAGCATTTCTTTCTACTGGCAAGTCTTTAGACAAAGTTCAACTCTTTCAACCAACTGCCAATCAGAAAATCTTTGGATCCACCTGTGACCTGTAAGTCCCTGCTTTGAGATACCCAGCTTTTCCGGGCCGAACCAATATATACCTTACATGTATTGATTTATGTCTTTGCCTGTAACTTCCATTTCTCTAAAATGTATAAAACCAAACTGTAACCCTATCTTCTCAGCCATACTTTCTCAAGACCTCTTGAGACTGTTCCCTGGGGCCTGGGTACTCATATTGGCTCAGAACAAACCTCTTTAAATATTTCACAAAATTTGGTTTTCTTCATCAACAAAGAACACATTTTCTCTCTGTACATTCAGGCAGTGTTTTTCACACATAGATTTTGGATTTTCAGATTTAAAAATTCCTACATAGCACCTGCCTGGCTTACTGGCCCTATTTAGAATTTATGTGCAGGCTGGGTGCAGTGGCTCATGCCTGTAACCCCAGCACTTTGGGAGGCTGAGGCAGGAGGACTGCTTGAGCCCAGGAGTTGGAGACCAGCCTGGGCAACACAGTTGTAGAGACCCCATCTCTACAAAAAAAATAAAAAAAAAATTAGCCAAGTGTGGTGGTATGCACCTGTGGTCCCAGCTACTTGAGAGGCTGAGGTGGGAGGATTGCTTGAGCCCAGAAACTGGAGTGCAGTGGGCCAAGATTGCGCCACTGCACTCCAGCCCCTAGGTGACAAAATGAGAAACTGTCTCAAAAACAGAAAACAAAGAATTCGTGTGCAGTTGGAGAGAGGAAAATTTTATGTTATACAAAGCAAAACACACCTTAGGTACCAGCCACGGGGAGCCATTTGCTATCCTGAATATGCCATGCTTCTGATAAGGGCAGTGCTTGGTGTCAGGCTCATGAAAAGCCCTGGGATTGGCTAATGTTGAATAGTCAATGGGAAGTAAAGCAACCATCAAACTCTGAGCTAGGAAGGCACCTTAAATAATGCCAGGTTATCTTTTGTGACTGGACTAGTCCACCAGCTTTGTTAAGGAAAGACCCATGACTCCAAGGGTATGAAAATACAAAAGGCATGGGTAGCTTTTGGCATTCTGCCTTGTGTCCTATGTCATTGAGTCTTTCTGACAAACATGGACCAAAAGCTCTTTGACCCTAGATACAGCAAGTAACCAAAGTTTCATCTCATTCATAGAGAACTTCACATTTGTAGGTAGACAGGGCTCATTTGTAAATGATCAAGTTAGTCTAGGGCAAGGTCAGAGAAGCATTTTTGATGTTTGCTTGATGTTTGTTGTCCTAGGAGTTGGGCAAACCTGCCCTTCTCATAAGTCCCTTGTTACAGGAGCACACAATGGTTTTTTTTTTTTTTTTTAAGAGAGGGCGTATTGCTCTGTCACCCAGGCTAGAGTGCAGTGGCTCAATCATAGCTCACTGCAGCCTCATGCCTGGCCTCAAGAGATCTTCCTACCGCAGCCTCCTGAGTAGCTGGGGCTTCAGGTGTGCATCACCATACTTGGTTATGGTTTTTGTGTGTTTGCTTTTTCAGGTTTTTAAGTAGAGATGGGGTCTTGCTATGCTGCCCAGGCTGGTCTCAAACTCCTGGCCTCAAGCGATCCTCCTGTCTTGGCCTCCCAAAATGTTGGGATTACAGGTGAAAGCTACCATGCCCAGCCAGGTTTTGTACTCTTATTGGCTCTTCCTCCAAATGTGGAACATGATTCATAACACAGTTCCCATGCCGTGGACTTTTTTTTTTTAAATCAACACATATTTTGCACTCAATGACACAGTTTCTGTGCTATCTTTATGGTCATTTTTTTTTAAACATAATCAAAAGAGTATTTTCCAGACTTGAAACAGTGTTTCCTACCAATTTGGATGCTGTTTTACTCTTTGCTTTGGTGGGTTTCCAAACAGGTAGGCACCAACCGATTTCTATCTTCAGGAAGCTGCTGTAGATGTGTGAAGAATCTGAAGAAAATGTGAAGCCGGAGGGGGGCGCTGCCCCACCAGCTCACCCCTGCAGGGTAGGCTAGGCCAGCTGGGGTGGCAGCAGTCTCTCTAGCCTCAGGGCCTGAGGGCACTGCTCATTTAGGACCAGGCCAGGGCCACAGCATAATCTTCATCTCCATCACATTTGCCTCTACTCTTTAGCCCAGGAGTTCTGTTCCACGTGAATGGGACAAAGGCCAAACTGCATTTCTTTTAGAAAGCCTCCTGTTTATTCTGTACTTGCATGTGGAGATCCGCGGAGATTGATGAGAAGAATGTGACGAGGGCATGTGGAATGACTCAGGGCAGAAGCTCCTGGAAGGCTGGCTCATGGCTTTTCAAGGAGCCCTGTGATCCTGCTCTGGTTGCTGGATTGAGAGGCCCCAGCCCCACTGTAGCTTCTAGGCCAATGTCCCACTAGACTAGCCCAAATCCCCTGCGGAGGAGGAGAAGAACTGGACAACTCCCCACTAGTAGATTCAGAATGAAATGTTATTGGGTGCTATCGGCTGAATTGTGTCTTCCCCAGATTTGTATGTTGAAGTCCTAACCCCCAGTACCTTAGAATGTGACTGTATTTGGAGATGGAGACTTTAAAAGGTTAAGTTAAAACGAGGTCTTTAGGGTGGGTCCTAATCCAATATGCTGGTGTCCTTGTAAGAAGAGAAGATTAGGATTCAGAGGCACATAGAGGGATGGCCATGTCTAGACACGGGGAAAGGCAGGCATCTACAAGCCAGGCAGAGAGGCCTCAGAAGAAACCAAATTTTTGACACCTCAGTCTTGAACTTCTAGCTTCCAGAGCTTCGAGGAAATAAATTTCTGTTGTTTAAGCCCCTTAGTTGGCTGGACATGGTGGCTCATGCCCGTAATCCCAGCACTTTGGGAGGCCGAGGTGGGTGGATTGCTTGAGCCCAGCCTGGGCAACATGGTGACACCCCATCTCTACCAAAAATTCAAATATTGGCTGGGTGTGGTGGCACACACTTGTAGTCCCAGCTACTCAGGAGGTTGAGGTGGGAGGATTGCTAGAGTCTGGGAAGTCAAGGCTGCAGTGAGCCGTGATCACCACTGCATTCCAGTCTGGGTGACAGAGTGAGACCCTGTCTCAAAGAAAAAAGCCCCCCAGTCCCAGTGGGCTTCATGACAGCATCCCTAGGAAAGACATACTGGGTCTGGTGGGCACTGTAGATACTTCTGGCAACAATGAGCTCTGCAACCCGCTCTAGCTATTCTGTGGAACTTTTCTGTTGCTGTTCTTTGTGAGCTCTCAAAGGATATTGTCCTTCTCACCCATCAAATTTTACCACAGAGTTTGCACCTTATTTTTTAATTCTTTGCATTCTTTTCTTAGGTACTGGGAAAACCTGGGACTGGGAGTTAGGAGCCCAAAGCCCCAGCTGCGGGAACACTGTGATCACACTGTGTGGCCTTGGGAGGTCGTCCAGTCTCCCAGGGCCTCAGGCTCCTGGCCTGTAACACAGGCGATGGAGCAGGTGCTCTCTGAAGCCCCTCCCAATGCTGACAAACCCTCCAGGGACTCCAACACTAGCCTCACGCTGTACGCTCTGTGAGTGCCATCCTCTCTCAGGTTGCTGATTTCTCCCACTCACGAGCCACTGTGCCTGGTCGAAGGTTCATTCTTGCTAACATCTGCAAGGGAGACCATTAGAAAAAAGGCCCATTTAGAGTTCAAACGTGCCAGTGAGAGAACAAGGAAGCCTACTTCCAATCGCAGGGAGTAGACCTGGAATTCTAGAGCTGTCAGTGAAATTCCCAAGGCTACCTCTGACTTATATTGTTTGACTGGGTAAGTTGATGAGTTATTTTTTGTTTCAACAAAGGTGGTGGTTGAGGTAAAATCAGGTGTCCTTTGAAAACTGGATGACCATGGAGATGTAGAATAGTGCTAAAATGGACAAATCAACAGCTAATCTGGTGAACTTGGCACCTGTTCCAGGGAAGCATTGCCATTTGGGTGGCCTCGCTTGGACTATGGTTTGGAGTTGAGTCTCAGTCCAAATAAAGTATGGATCTTCCTTCCTCTTCCCTCTGCATGTGTAGACTGCTCAATCCAAAGCCTCACAGCACTCTGTCAGCTTACCTATTGCAACAGGTACTGGCCCATGTGTTATTCTGGCTTATACTGTGGCCCCATCCTAAACATTGCTCACCTGAAATTGGAGGCCACTAAACATTTTCCTGATGAGTGCCCAGTGATTTCATCTTTTGTCATATGCCTCCCTTTGATTCTGTTCAGCTCATTGCAGCTTCATAAAAAATATTTCCTGTGTATTCAGAGCCATATACAGAACACTATATATGACACAGTGTCATATACTAAAGAACTACATGACCCAGTCCTAGACTCCAGGGAGCTTATAGTTTTCCCAGGAAGACAAGATACTTACATGAAATAATCTGAGAATAGTCAAGACAAAAAAGCCATGGCCTCTGTTGGGCTGAACAGAGGCTCAAGTGCTCAAATGGATGATACAGTCAGTAAATTTCAAGACTGGTGAGGTGGGAGAGAGATCAGAGATGGCTGCAATTTTCAAGAAAGACTTCAAGGAGAGGACGTGGGCCTTGCTTTGTTCTTGGCATTTTAAAATGGGACCAGTGATACTAAGTTTATGCAGCAATTCAGGCTCTTAAAGGATCAGGAAGAATTCCTTAGACTCTTTTCGAAGTGGGACATTGGGTTAAGGGAGAAAGGTTTTAGGAGAGGTAATAATTAGTAGAGAGAGGGGCAGAAATGGAAAGTAGACTTGAGCAAACAGCCTGTTTAATTTGGACTGTGTGAGATGGTTTCCAAACAAACATCCCTTTTCTTTCTCCCTCCCGTGCCTTCTTCAATTTCTAGACCCTGACGTCATGACACGGTGCAGCTGCAGTTATGTATCTTTTCCTTTCTGCTTGACCCCCAGCTTAAGTACCACTTTCTTGGCACCCACAATGGAGGGCACTGCCAGTGGCACAGATGAGAGATTGATTTTGGACTGCCAGCTCTGATGGAAAGCTGAGGACTATTGCATGGCCTTCCCCGAGGCAGCCACTGGAAATGGTGTGGGGTGGCTCTTCCAAGAGGGTAGAATTTTGGATGCCTACTGAACCCTTCTCTAGCAAATGGAGACTGGTAGACATCCATCCTTCCTGAGTCAGTCAGAACTGTGACCCCTCTTCAGATGGAGTCCTAGGCCTCATTCCCTTCCAAGAGGATAGAGATGACATTGTCTTGGGAGTTAATGTAATAGGTAAGCTGGTGAGGTTGAGGGTTCGAGAAGAGAGAGTGGTGCTGGATGGAGTAATAGCCCATGTCAAGCTATTACAGGAAACCACACATTTAACAAGGGAGAACTGATATTTTTTTTTAACACCCTTGGGAGAACCACCTCCTGGGAGGATACCAGGAACCCACCGTAACCTTTATTATTGAAAATATCAGGAGGGATTCTGGGTGAGCTTTGGTCTTTCCTAGGTGGAGGATGCACATGACCTAAGGAAGTGGCACCTTGTGCCCAGAGCTCTGGCACACTTCTGTAAACTAATTCACCCATGCCTACTTCTTCCCAAGACAGGTGAAAGGTAGGAAAGACCCACAGAGGGGAGACCGCAAGTTGAATGAAAGCCCAAGTTGATTTCCTTTTGTGATGCTGCCACCATCTATATCATTCGTGGCAGGTAAGGGCTGCCATGCCTGGTCTCCACTTCAGTTGTTCTGATCTGACTCTGATAGCATGTCAGGGAGAGATGACCTCAGTGACCCAGTCAGCTCAGAAAGGCAGTTTTGCTGCTTTCCAGGAGGTAACTGAATAATCCAAGTCTGATAGGAGAATCTGGGCTGGATGGTTTTCCTTGTGAAATTTTGACTTAAGAGAAAAAAACAAGCAATTTACTAATTTTATGACCTTGTGAGAGGCAGTATAGCATAGTGGCGAAGGTCAGGGGCTTTGAATAGACTTGGTTCAAGTCCACAGCTTGTGTCCCTTGCTTAACAGCTGTATAACCTAGACCAAATTGCTTAGCTTCTACAAGCCTCAGTTTCTTCATCAGTAAAATAGGGATAATACAAATCTGAGATGCTTTAAGAACTTGATAATATATACATAGCACATGGTGATCAATCAGTAAATGATAGCCAATAGTAATCATTATTAATTACAACTAAGTTTTGGATAGGGAGGATATTTGGTAGGTTTAATGAGATGGGCCTTTTGGCAAAGAAATTCATGACAATACTTGTTATTTAAAACAAATAAACAAAGGTATAAGTAGGATAGATGCCCTTGACCTCCCCTATCCTGGTCATACCAGACAATAACCTCTGACCCCTGGGCAGCAGACTAGGGCTGGCGACCTGGCTTACCCCACCCCAGGACCATGAAAGCACAGTACCTTTTGTCTTGCTGGTGTCTAACAAAGAAGGTCCAAGATGGAAACTATAATATGTGCACTCAAAGAATGTTTACTGATCTCCTGCTGTATGTCAGACACTTTTAGGAGCTGGGGACCCAGCAGTGAATAGGCAACATCCTTGACCCCATGGAATATACATAGAGATTAAACAATTTAATTAACAAGGTCATTTCCAATGGTGATGAGGGCTGAGACATCTTGTTTTCAGACTGATGTGTTGGAGTCTTTGCCTCCTGATAACGTTGAATGTGGTTTCAAGGCCACCAGGGCTGATTCTATTGTGCCTACCTGTGCACACACAAGACTTGTGGGCTAAGCTTCTGGCTGGTCAGACGCCAAGGCCCCCATGTCCTCTGAGAGACAGAGTTCACTGACTGTGGGAGAGCCTTGGAAAATTCTGTTTCCCTCCTCCTGAGATCATGTTAACAGCACTTATATCCCAAATGGCCCCTTTGCAAATAAAATCAGATGTTTCTGCCCGACTCAATACTTCCTTGTCTCTCACTGGGCAGGTCTCTGTGCCATTTGAGGGCTTAAAATTTTGTAGAGCCCTTGGGATTGGATGTTTATTAGTCAAACAGAAATGTGTTCCCTCTTTTTTTCCTTCACGTAGAAATGTATCTCTGGAAACATATACCAACCACTGCCAAATGCCTGGGAGTCAGGAACAGCACTACCTGCCAAGTCTTTAAAGTTTAATTCACTGCCATCCAAAGTACAAATTAGGGAGCTGGCTCTTCTGATCTTTGGATCTGTGACAAAGGAAGCTGAGTGGAACCTGAATTAGAGGTCAGGGGGCCCCAAGTTCTCTGGAGGTTATTAGTCATGAACATTGGGCAAATTACCAAATATCTCTGGGGCTCAGTTTTCTCATCTGTGAAATGGGGCAATTCAAAAGTTGTTTTGGAAGGTAAAACAAGATAAAGGCTACCTTCAGTGCCTCAGGTGTGAAGCAAGCAGGCTATCAGCAGAGGAGGAGCCAGCTAGAGGGTGAGCTAGGGCTGCAGGGACTAAGAGGTAGTGGCATTTGGATGTTAGAATCTTAGAGGACACAGTGACCTTCAGTTTGGGCAAGGTTATGCCAGCATCTTTAGAGTCGTGGCTAGTGACTGAGGTGAGGCAATAGGAGGTTCTGAGTGAGGCCCTAGCTCTAGAGATGTGTGTGGGAGGCAAAGCAGGGTTATAGCCAGCAGGAGAGGGTTAAGGTGGAATGTACCAAGTCCTAGAGAGGGAGCTAGTGAATACTAGGTGAGGAGTGAGAGTGAGAACATGTTAGACAAGGAGTCAGGGCTAGTGTATGCTAGGCAAGGAGTTAAGGCTAGAGCGTGCTAGACAAAGAGTCAGGGCTAGTACATGCTAGACGAAGAGTCTGAGCTAGAGCATGCTAGACAAGGAGTCAGGGCTAGTGCATGCTAGACAAAGAGTCAGAGCTAGTACATGCTAGACAAGGAATCAGGGCTAGTACATGCTAGACAAAGAGTCAGAGCTAGTACCTGCTAGACAAGGAGTCAGGGCTAGTGCATGCTAGACAAGGGGTCAGGGCTACTGCATCCTAGACAAGGAGTCAGGGCTAGTGCATGCTACACAAGGAGTCAGGGCTAGTGCATGCTAGACAAAGAGTCAGGGCTAGAGCATGTTAGACAAGGAGTCAGGGCAAGTGCATGCTAGGCAAGGAGTCAGGGCAAGTGCATGCTAGGCAAGGAGTCAGGGCAAGTGCATGCTAGGCAAGAAGTCAGGGCTAGTGCATGCTAGGCAAGGGGTCAGGGCTACCGCATCCTAGACAAGGAGTCAGGGCTAGTGCATGCTACGCAAGGAGTCAGGGCTAGTGCATGCTAGACAAAGAGTCAGGGGTAGAGCATGTTAGACAAGGAGTCAGAGCTAGTGCATCCTAGACAAGGAGTCAGGGCTAGTGCATGCTAGGCAAGGAGTCAGGGCTAGTACATGCTAGATAAGGAGTCAGTGCTAAAGCATGCTAGGCAAGGAGCCAGGGCTAGTGCATGCTAGGCAAGGAGTCAGGGTTAGTGCATGCTAAACAAGGTGGGTTGGGGCCCACTTTTAGCCTCATCAAGGGTGTACTCAGAAACCCAAGGCAGAGGATGAGTTTTTGGCCTGAAGGCCTTTGTTCAGTGTCAGAGGGAAGATTACAGGTTGCAGTTTGGGGCTGTACTAATTTAAGGCAGCAAGAACAATTCAGGAACCCACCTGTGCAGTGGGGGAAGGGGAGAAGAGGGTGGGGATTGGACCCTAATATACTGCCAGGTCTAGTTAAGGTCAGTTCAGGGCTTGCCATGTTCTGTCAACATGATTCCATATACTCCTCACATGACCTATGACATAGATATGGTCTTTATTTTACAGATGAGAAAAATGAGCCCCAGGGAGATAACTTGCCCAACATCTCACAACTGGTAAGAGGTACAGCCAAAACGAAAACCCAGGTCTGTCCTATGCCAAAGACTACCCTTTTAACTCCTAGAGACTGGGCTGTGATCTCTCCCTTCTTTGAGAAATATGTTCTTAAATTAACAATCTTGTTCACAGCAAAGTAATGGCACATGAAGGAAATCTAAGGCCTGTGTATCTAGCACTTAGACCAGGGCCCTTTCCTCTCACTGTTCCCTCAAGTACCATGGCCTTTGCAGCCCTCCTTGTCCCCAACCCAATTTGGCATTAAAACTTTTTTGGAAACACATATTCGTTCTATCTCTGGATGACTGAAAATAGAAATTAAAGCTGAAGAGACTTCTGTTCGAAACAAGGAAAACCTTGTCAGCAAGGAACAGAAAATTTTTTGAGTGAGAATGACATACAGGTGTGGAGTCGCTTTGCTTTGAGGTTTTTCTGAAGAAAATAGACTACAGCTGCTGTTTTTTGTTAGTTCAGGGTGACTAAAATCCATCAGTGACATCAACCAAGACCCAAACTAAGTTTTTATTCTTATAAATTCCACGTTGCTATGATCTGAACGTTTGTGTCCTCCCCAAAATCCATATGTTGAAACCTAATCTCCATTGCAAGTATTAAGAGGTGGGGCTTTTAGGAGATGATGAGGTCATGAGGGCTCTGCTGTCATGAGTGTGATTAGGGTCTCTTGTTAAAGAGGCTTGAGGGAGCTTGATTTTCCCTTCCACCTAAATCTGCTGACTCCTTGATCTTGGACTTCCCAGCCTCCAGAACCATAAGCAATAAATTTCTGTTGTTTATAAATTGCCCAGTCTAAGGTATTTTGTTATAGCAGCCTGAATAAACTAAGATATTTTGTTAACTTATACTACTGAGAAGACTTGATGCATATTTTATAGATATTATTTATCCATTTAGTCACTTGTGTGCAAAATCCATTTTATGTGTGCATGTAACACTGTCTTTTGCATTTTTGCTTTAATGGAAAGTTTATTACTCTGTTTCTGTTTCAAAATTTGCACACCCAGCCTGCAAGTCACTGTCTTGGGTGTGGACAAACTCATCTTCTAAATCTCCATCTAATCTCTAGAACCTTCTCATGTGCCCTGCCCAAGGCACCTGTGGATGTAGTAGGTTAACCTGCAAAGAGAAAGACATGTGTCTCTCAAAAGAATGCGGAGACCAAAATAAAGCAGTAACGGATTATAACTCAAAGTATAAATATTTATGAGTTCATATACTTTTGTAAATAAATGAATAAATAACAAAGTGGGCAAAGAGGCAAATCTCCAATGCAGAAGGATTTCAAATTATTTATATAGACACCGCACCCTCAAGGAGGTAGAACATAACTCTCCACATTAGTTTCTTGTGGCTGCTATAACAAATTGCCACACTCGGCGATTTTTGACAAAGATCTATTTTCACAGTTATAGGGGCCAGAAATCTGCCATCAGTATCACTGAACTAAAATCAAGGTGTCAGTGGGTCTGTGCTCTCCCTGGAGTCTCTGGGGTCTCCTTGCCTCCTCCAGTTTCTCCTAATTGCTGGCCGCATTTCTCCACTCTCTGCCTCTGGGATCACATTGCTTTTCCCTTCTTCTGGGTCAATCTCCCTCTGGCTTCCTCCTCTTCTTCAACTTTTAAGTTCTGGGGTACATGTGCAGGATGTACAGGTTTGTTACATAGGTAAATGTGTGCCATGGTGGTTTGCTGCACAGATCAACCTGTTACCTAGGTATTGAGCCCAGCATCCATTAGCTATTCTTCCTGATGCTCTCCCTTCCCCCTGCCTTCCCTGACAGGCCCCAGTGTGTGTTGTTCCCTGTCCCCACCATGTGTCCATGTGTTCTCATCATTCAGCGCCTACTTATAATAGGAAACATGTGGTGTTTGGTTTTCAGTTCTTGTGTTAGTTTGCTGAGGATAATGGCTTCCAGCTCCATTCATGTCCCTGCAAAGGACATGATCTCATTACTTTTTTATGGCTGTATAGTATTCCATGGTGTATATGTACCACATTTTCTTTACCGGTCTATCATTGATGGACATTTGGGTTGGTTCCACGTTTTCGTTATTGCGAATAGTGCTACAATGAACATACGTGGACTTGTATCTTTATAACAGAATGATTTATATTCCTTTGGGCATATACCCAGTAATGGGATTGCTGGGTCAAATTGTGTTTGTTTCTAGATCTTTGAGGAATTGCCACACTATCTTCCACAATGGTGGAACTAATTTACATTCCCACCAACAATGTAAAAGCATTCTTTTTCTCTGCAACCTCATTGGCATCTGTTGTTTCTTATTAATAATCACCATTATGACTGGTATAAAATGGTAGCTCATTGTGGTTTTGATTTGCATTTCTCTAGTGATCAGTGATGATTAGCTTTTTTTCATATGTTTGTTGGCCACATGAATGTCTTCTTTTGAGAAGTGTCTTTTCATATCCTTTGTCCACTTTTTAATGGGGTTGTTTTCTTATAAATTTGTTCAAGTTCCTTGCAGACTCTGGATATTAGATCTTTGTCAGATGGATAGATTGCAAACATTTTCTCCCATTCTGTAAGTTGTCTGTTCACTCTGATGATAGTTTCTTTTCCTGTTCTGCCTCTCTCTTACAAGAACACTCGCAATTACAATTAGGGCCCATTCTGATAATCCAGGATAATCTCTATATGGTGAAATCCTCAATTTAATCGCAAATATAAAATCACTTTTGACATATAAGGTGTCATTCACAGATTCTGGGGATTAGCATGTGGACATATTTAGGGCCTATTAGGCAGTCTACCACACTCCTTGCTCCTTAAGTATGAGCTTTGCATAGTGACTTTTGTCCAAAGTGTACTGTATGAGAAGGCGGGCAGGTGGGGGAAGAGTAGCTTTATGGTGGCGGAACCTGACAAACACTCCTTGAGCAGGTGACCAAGGTCAACATCAACAGTGATAAGTCATGTTGATAGTGTGTACCTTTAACATGATGGGATGAGAATGGGATGTTACCTCTGTGGTCTTCCTCCCTAAACCACATAACTCCAGTCTAATCATAAGAAAAACATAAGACAAACCTCAATGGAGGTGCATTCTACAAAATACCTACAATTAATTAAACCTATTATGATAACTTTGAATGTTAAAGGGAAAAGGTCAAGATATTGATCCTCTTCCTCCCAGAAAGCTCCTTGTGCTTTTGGCAAATTTGCCTGCTTATTCCCCAATAACTTTTAAGTTCCTTTGATTAATGAGTGTTGGGGAGAGGCAGCCTA
Organism: Pan paniscus; assembly: GCF_029289425.2. Classification (NCBI taxonomy): domain Eukaryota; kingdom Metazoa; phylum Chordata; class Mammalia; order Primates; family Hominidae; genus Pan; species Pan paniscus. The sequence goes on along the minus strand of NC_073261.2, from coordinate 56,002,016 downwards.
ATTCTATCTGCTTATAGCATTGAGCCCAGGACTTTGCCAAGCAAAAAATTAATCAAACAAAAAGATACAATTTTTGTCCTTTGTCTTTCCAGAACCATGTGTGCTTTCTTGCTTTATATCAACATAACTGAAAGGGGCCACTCAAGTGATTCTTCCCCAAATAAAAGTCTGTTCAAAGATTTCTTAGTATTTCCATTTAAACAGGAAAGACTGATAACCTTTTAATGATCAGGCTGGTGGTTCAAAATCAAATGCCTAGGCTGGGTGCGGTGGCTCATGCCTGTAATCCTGGCACTTTGGGAGGCCGAGGCAGGCAGATCACTTGAGGTCAGGAATTCGAGACCAGCCTGGGCAATATGGTGAAACCCTGTCTCTACTAAAAATGCAAAAAAATTAGCTGGGTGTGGTGGTGCACACCTGTAATCCCAGCTACTTCGGAGGCTGAGGCAGGAGAATCGCTTGAACCTGGGAGGCGGAGGTTCCAGTGAGCCGAGATCACACCACTGCACTCCAGCCTGAGTCTCACAGTGAGACTGTCTCAAAAAAAAAAAAAAAAAAAAAAATCAAATGGCTAAAGTTTGAACTCACTGGGCACCATCTCATAAGGTAAAAGAGGAATAAAATGAAAGTCACTATGATAGATTGTATTTTGCAAAGATGGCTGCATCAACATTCCATCTCACATTGCAAGCTTTCCTCACAATGTGAACTTGACACTCCTTCATTGAAAGGTGGGGTCTCTGCTCTGCCTCCTTGAATCTGGGTGAATCTGTGACTAAAGGAGAATGAGGCCACATGATTACCAAGGCTAAGTCATGAAAGCTGATATAGCTTCTGCCTGGTTCTCTTGAGACACTCACTCCGGGAACACAGCCACGATTCTGTGAGGAAGCCAAGTTGCCACAAGATGAAGTTGCGCTTAGGTCCTCTGGTCACAGCCTCAGCTAAAGGCTCAGCCAGCATCAACCGTCAGATGTGAATGAACGAGCCTTCAGATCACCCCAGCAGACACAGAGTGGAGCAGAGATGAATTGTCCCTGCTGAACTTGGCCAAAGTTGCAGATTCATGAGAAAAATAAATGTCTTAGGCTACTAAGTTTTAGGGTGGTTGGTTATATGTCAATAGATGACCAGAAAATATACATTTATACAACCCTATTAACATTTTGGGGTATCTCCTAGCAGTGTTTTGGGAAATCTTTTCAAAGATGACAGCTTAAATTTTGATAAGCAAAGAATTATGGTAGGTATTTTCCTTACATTTCCTGTTTCTAAACCATTTCTCCTCATTCCTCCTTTGAATAGACAAAAATCAACCTTTTAATCAATGAACAACTAAAACCAACTTCTCTGAGGTTTGGGCTATCTTGCCATCCCATATGTTTCCCCTCCTCATGGCTGAGATTTCCTTCCCTTACTAACAACTTTAGCACTGTCTTCCTCTCCATCTCTGCCTTTGTCATCATTGGCAACAAAATCTAATGGCATGATCCATCCAACACCCTGGCTTTGTTGTTCCTTAACCTTTGAACCTCCAAAAATCTCTTTCAATCCAGCTCAGCTTTCCACTCTCTTGGTTACACCACAGATTGTGTTATCACAAGCAACTGCTCTCACCTCTAAAGTTTTCAAGGATCCCTTCTTTGAGAATGAGCTACTCTTTTTCTTGCTTCCTCACTTTAGTGCCCGCACTGTAGAACACCCTGGTCTCCTTGAGACTGCCCATCCATTGACCTTAGGCTCTCATGATTATTTATTATTAATATTTATTTTAGAGACAGGGTCTCACTCTGTTGCCCAGGCTGCAGTACAGTGGCGTGAACATGGCTCCACTGCAAACTTGACCTTCTGGGCTCAAGTGATCCTCCCACCTCAGCCTCTATCTATCAAGCAGTTTATTTGCTAGGGTCAGTGCTAAAGTCTTTATTTTACTATCTCATTTAATCCTCACTACACCCTTAAGAGGCAGGTACTGCTTTACCCATTTGACAGATGGGGAGTCTGGGGGTTAGAGAGGTTATATGACTTGATCAGGTTTTTCAGCTAGTGTTTTTTTTAGGGCTCAAATCCAGACCTTTCTGATGCCAGAGCTCATGGGCATAACCAGAGAGCAACACTGAGCTTTGGCAATGTAATCATGGTCTGTAAGGGAAGCCCACTGAGCCGTTTCAAAAAAATCCATTTTGAAGAATAGCCAGGGGAACTTTTGGGAGGCTTAACAACAGGTGTTAAAAAGGAACACAAACAAAAACAGAAGAAAATCCCCCGATAGCATTCTTTCCCTTCCTGGTGTTCTCTCTCACTGGCTCTGGCTGGGGATGAGAGCAAAGCCAGCAGGGGACAGGAGAGGTTGGAACCTTGGGCAGCTGGGGAGGGACTTGGGTAGCTGTGGCAGGGACTCTCTGGCACCACCCTTTAAATTGATCTCTACATCCTACTGAATGTATTTCTGAGATACTTCTTTGATCTGGCTCCTCTCTCTCCCCACTCCCATGGCAGTAGTTTGGGAGCTTGTTGCATCTTATCCTGAGCAATGGACAGAGTGTTGGACATGGGGGCTGTTCCTCTGTCCTCCAGAATCCAGCACATCCAGCCGGGGGTTCCTTCCTTCTGAACCTCGCTCACTCCTCTCCAGAAAAGCTCCCATGGTTTCCTCTGGTCCTGGCCAGACTGCTGTTCTCATGCTGCCTCCAGTTTTCATCTCCAGCCTCAACTCCTGCCCACCCCTGATAGCCCTCTGCCCCAGATCCAGTCAGATCCATGTCTACTTCTTCCAGCCACTGTATTTTTGCAAATGCTCTATCCTTGGCATGAAATGCCTTTCTTCCCCTGACAAGGAGAGTCATTTCCTCACTCAGTCTGCAGATGTCCCTTGGATGCAGCCCTTCAGCACTGCAGAAGAGTGGGCTAAGTTGGCTTCTCCTAGTCCATGAGCTTTTGGGGGCTCTTATTCACTATCGTACTCTGAAAATCTACAGGGCTTAGTAAGTAGGTGGTGCTCAGTAGGTATCTGTTGTGCGAGTGAATAAAGGAAAGAGGGTGCTATATGTGGCTCTTCTTCTCCAACTACATGCCAAGGAAGAGAGAGGTTTCTGGTGCCATTGAGAAAGATATGCAACTAAACTGTCCCTGAGTTGGACAATGACCAGGCTTTTGTTTGCCTCCTCTTAGGTGAAGGAAAATAAACTCGTGAGTGGCAGCTAGGGTGAGACACTGTGTTTTCTCTGCTGAGAATTGGCAAGAGATACAAGGAGAACCCTGGTGGCAAGGACTCCCCAGCCTGGGAAACCTCAGGAACTCATCTGTACACAGGTGAGGTCATTTGGCGGCACACCTGTACAAATGAAAGGTAGGGGTTAACCACAGCTTGCTTCTCCCATGTCTTCTTGCCCAGCTCCACCTTAGCGTGGTGCTGATGGGCTGTCCCCAAAACACTTGCCTGAGGGTGGGTGATGGTGTTTGCTTAGAAAAAGCTCCAGAAACCAGGCTTGACATTGGCAACAAGCATCTAGCAGTGGTTCTCAAGCTTGACTGCACTTTGCCATCACCTGGGGGGCTTCTGAAAGAGACAGATGCCTGGGCCCATCCCCAGAGATTTTAATTGGTTTTGCCACATTGTGCAGGCTGGTCTCGAACTCCTGTGCTCAAGCAATTTGCCCTCCTCAGCCTCCCAAAATGTTGGGATTACAGGCATGAGCTACTGCACCCAACCCTATGGCTGCTTTCACACTTGAATAGCCACATTAAATAGTTGTGATACAGATTGAATGGCCCATGAACCCTAACATATTTACAATTTGGCCCTCCACAGAAAAAGTGTGCTGGGTGGAAACCAAGCACAGGATTTTTTCAAAGCTCCCTAGGTGATTCTAATGTGCACTCAGGTCTAAGGACCCCTGTGCTAAATGGATGAGACAGCATCGGGGGTTCCTATCCCACTCAGTTGGGAAGAGGCTGGTCTGCAGATGGGCTGAGGGCTGGTACCTCTGGAGGCTCCAGGCACAGCCCTACTCAATGCCTGGGGACCCTGTCAGGGACTTTGTTCCAAGGCAGGGGTCAGCACGCTTTCTGTGGAGGGCCAGATTGTAAATATGTTAGGGTTCATGGGCCATTCAGTCTGTGTTACAACTATTTAATGCAGCTGTTCAAGTGTGAAAGCAGCCATAGGGTTGGGTGCGGTGGCTCATGCCTGTAATCCCAACATTTTGGGAGGCTGAGGAAGGCAAATCGCTTGAGCCCAGGAGTTTAAGACCAGCCTGGGCAACGTGGCGAAACCCTGTCTCTACAAAAAATACAAAAATTAGCCAGATGTGGTGACATGTGTCTGTAGTCACAGCTACTTGGGAAGCTGAGGTGGGAGGATCACCTGATCCTGGGAGGCAGAGGTTGCAGTGAGCTGAGATTGCGTCACTGCACTCTAGCCTGGACCACAGAGCAAGACCCTGTATTAAATAAATAAATAAATAAATAAATAAAAGGCAGCCATAGACAAGAAGTAAATGAATGAGCATGGCTATGTTCCAAAATATTCCATTTATGGACACTGAAACTTGAATTTCAAATAATCTTCACATGTCATGAATAGTTTTATTTTCTCAGCCATTAAAAAATATTTAAAAACCATTCTTAGCTTATGCATCGTACAAGCGATTAAGCTGGATTTGACTTGGCAGATCCCTGCTCTGAGAGATGAGTGGCAGCCATTCCTTACAGCTTGATAGATGGTAAACGCTTCCTCATCTGTTCCCTCCCCAGACCCTCTCAGTTCTCCATTGACAATGGCCTACAAACCAGCTCTCACCCACAAGGAGTGCTAATCAAGATAGGAATGTTATTTATTTATCTGTCAACTTCATCCTGAGCAAAATGTGCTCAAGTGCACGTGGGCAGGTGATTGATAGAAAATATAAGGCTTAGGTTTTTTTTTTTTTAAGCTCATGTATTTTCTCCAAGGAGCCGAGGACACTGTAGCAAGACCTGTAAACAAAACTATTCCTTTTGGCATCCTTAGGAAGTAGAAGGAGAAACTTTAACTACAGAAAGAGATTATTTGGTAGTAATGAGAGATCTTCTCTAACCAGGCTTAGAGTTTGGAGCAGACTGTTGGGCGATGCCCACGTCCTGCTTCCTGCTGTCCACCTCTATCTTCAGAGGGGCTTGGGCCCCATGTCCAGTTCCATAGGGTGAATCATGAACTGTTTAAATCAAGGACTAGATACATAAGAAATGGTCCCTTTCTCCTTCTGGATGTTGCCCTGTGTACGTGTTGATGTCTGTGTGTTGATGCCTGGAATTGCAGCAGCCATGTTGGGAGTACGAGGGGAGCTGGTCTGGGCAGGACACACTGAGGATGGTTGAGTGGAAAGTGGAAGCAGCCTGGATCCTTGCTGACATTGCTGAGCCACTGAAGAAGCCAACGCTGGAGCCGTGCTCCTCTGGAGTTGTTATAGGAGCTAAATTCCCCTATTGTTTAAAGTTATTTTAAATTGGGGTTTCTATTTCTTACAGCTGAAAATATTAAAATTCATACAGAGGTCAGGAAAGAGACGCCCTACACAGAATCCCATACCGGGCACATCGTGGGTTCCTAGTTGATCGACTGAAGGAACAATTTTAAATACATGAATCCAATTGTTATTTAGCAAAGAGACTTTTTATAAAGAAGTCCCTTTGTAAAAGGACTGCCTTCTTCCAACATCTCTGGCAGGGTAGCCATCTCCAGTTTATTTTACTTGAAATCTCAGTGACAAATAAGTGGGGGAACCCAGAGCCCCTTTCAGCTGAAGAGCATATAGCCCACTAATTGAACCTATCCCACCCGGGTTGGTAACCAAGCCTTTACTAGTGAATCCAGCATCTCCTGATAATCCCATAACTCTGATAGAAGGACCAATCATATCAACACACATGATTCAATCGCATATTTGCAAAGTCACCCTTGTAACAGTGGGTTCTAGTTATAGTTTGAGATGCAAAGACTATCCCTCCCTTCTATTCTGGTTATTTTGGCACTTAACAAATTACTCCAAAACCGAGTGGTGTTAAACAACCATTTATTGTGCTCGCAGATTCTGCGGGCCAGAAGTTTAGACAGGACACAATGGGGCAGGCTCATCTCTATAGAGCAGCTTGAGATCTGGGGCTAGAATAATTTGAAACATTACTCACTCACAGGTCTGGTGGTCCATGCTGGTAAGAGTCAAAGACCTGAGGGCCCTCTAGCCTCTTTCTGTCTCTAATCCAACCCCACCAGTCTCTCTGACCTCACCTCTTTCTTCTCTGCACTCTAACCAACTGGCCTTCTTATTCTCTTCAAATCCAAGTATGTTCCTGCCTCAGAATCTATGCATGGGCTGTTTGTTTCTGTCTAGAATGTACTTCCCCCATATTGTCTCATGTCTCCTCCCTTACCTTATTTGGGTCTTAAGAGTTAACAATCAGTGAGACCTTCCCTGACCATCCTATCTAAAAAGCCATCCATTCCTATGGCTAACTTTTTATCCTGCTTTATTTTTTCCTCATAGCACTTATATTTATTGTTTATTGACTGCTTCCTCTACTGGAATATAAGCTCATGAGAGCAGAAACCCTTCCTAACTTTTTCAACATTATATTTCCAGTGCTAAAACAGTAACTTTACATGGTAGGTACTCAATAAACACATTTGAATGAAAACTAGAATTAAAAAGGGTTGTTTTTTTTTTTTTGTCCTGTTCTTTCTTTGTTTAGTTACTTTAAAAACCTGTGAAGTAATAATGAACTATCTGGAAAGAAAATTAGGAAAACTCCCATTTACAATTGCACTGAAAAAAAAATAAAATACTTAGGAGGTGAAAGACTTGTACACTAAAAACCACAAAACATTGATTAAAAAAATTAAAGATGACAGACTGAGGGAGAGAGACAGAGAAAGAGGCGAGAAGGAGGAGGATTCAGGGAATAGGAGCTGGGGAGCCCTTCTGTGCCACAGAAGTAGAAGTAGAGATACTCAAGATTATGGCAGACAGGAGGCAGGACTAGATTGCAGCTCTGACTTGGATGGACAGAACAGTGTGTGGAGGGTCGCATCATGAATTTTAGCTCCAGAATGACTGCAGGAATAAATCAGGAATCCCAGAGGACCCACAGACCCTCTGAAGGAAGTGGATTGCTCCTGCAGGACCCGGGAGACACCCCAAATACCGTGAGTGCCCAAACTGTGGAAGTGGGAAAGGGAGATCATCCACCCCCAAACACACACCCCCACTGGGGAACCTGAAGGTCTAGTTTGCGGGAGAAGATTCCAGCCTTACCTGGAGCTGAGTCAGTTTGGAGAGCCAAGTGAAATACAGGGGTAGAGGAAGCAGTGGGAGAGGCCCTTGGAGCTCTCTGGGTCCCCAAACAGGCCATTTCTGCCTGGCACCACAGGGATCCTTCGGGGAAAATGCCACAGGGAGAAGGAAGTCTTCAGCTGAACTTTGTAACAATTTGAACTGGTTGAGAAGCCTCTTGGCCAGAACTTAGGGGAGGGCACATATCCGGCATGTAGACTCCACAGGTGCAGGAAGAACTAAAGCCCTTTTCTTCTGCAGCTGGAAGGTGGGTAACATGGGGCAAGTTCTCAGCCCTGCTTGTTCACTGTCTGAAAACAGACTCAGTGCTGTTGCAGAGAGGGGGCACGGTGGGAGTGAGAATGGCCCTTTGGATTGCATGGGAGCTGGGTGAGGCCTGTGACTGCTGGCTTTCCCCCACTTCCCTGACAACCTGCATGACTCAGCAGAGGCAGCCATAATCCTCCTAGGGACACAACTCGATTGACCTGGGAACCTCACCCCCATCCCGCACAGCAGCTGCAGTAAGACCTGCCCAAGGAGAGTCTGAGCTCAGACACGCCTAACCCTGCCCCCACATGATTGTCCTTCTTTGCCCACCCTGGTAGCTGAAGACAAAGGGCATATACTCTTTGGAGTTCTAGGGCCCCGCCCACTGCCGGTTTCTCTCCATACTACCACAGCTGATACTCTCTGGAAAGCAGCACCTCCTGGCAGGAGGCCAACTAGCACAAATAGAGCATTAAACCACCAAAGCTAAGAACCCTTACAGAGTCCATTTCATCCCCCTGCCACTTCCACTGAACAGGTGCTGTATCTATGGCTGAGAGACCCATAGACTGTTCACATCCCAGGACTCTGTGTAGACAACCCCAGTACCAGCCCAGAGCCTGGTAGACTTGCTGGGTGGCTAGACCCAGAAGAGAGATAACGATCTCTACAGCTTGACTCGCAGGAAGCCACATCCATAGGAAAAGGGGGAGAGTATATAGTCGTCAGGTTATCTAAAGTTAAGATGAAGGAAAGAATCTTAAGAGCTGTGAGACAACAGCACCACGTAACCTATAAAGGAAAACCTACCAGATTAACAGTAGATTGCTCAGCAGAAACCCTAGAAGCCAGAAGGAATTGGGGCCCTATCTTCAGCCTCCTCAAACAAAATGATTATCAGCCAAGAATTTTGTATCCAGAGAAACTAAGCATCATATATGAAGGAAACATACAGTCTTTTTCAGACAAACAAATGCTGAAAGAACTCACCACTACCAAGCCACCACTACAGGAACTGCTAAAAGGAGCTCTAAATCTTGAAACAAATCCTGGAAACCCATCAAAACAGAACATCTTTAAAGCATAAATCTCATAGAACCTATAAAACAAAAATACAAGTTAAAAAGCAAAAACAGAAAACCAAGGTACACAGGCAACAAATAGCACAATGAATGGAATGGCACCTCATATCTCAGTACTAACATTGAATCTAAATGTCCTAAATGCTACACTTAAAACATACAGAGTTGCAGAATGGATAAGAATTCACCAACAAACTATCTGCTGCCTTCAAGAGACTCACCTAATACATAAGGACTCACATAAACTTAGTAAAGGGTGGAAAAAGGCATTTCATGCCAATGGACACCAAAAGTGAGCAGGGCTAGCTATTCTTACATCAGACAAAACAAAATTGAAAGCAATAGCAGTTAAAAAAGACAAAGAGGGACATTATATAATGGTAAAAGGCCTTGTCCAACAGGAAAATATCACAATCCTAACCACATATGTTGATAGAAGGGCTGAGGCAGGGCTTGCTTGTCTGACATAATGTAAGAGAGTCTTGGAACATATCCAGGGTCCAGGGTCTAAAACCCCTCATGGCCCATGGAACACCAAGCTCTGTGCCTAAGGGTGGAAGGCTGCCCCACCACACTACAATCTAAGCCCAGGACATAAAACTCCTTGTGGCTTGGAGAGAATCCGGGACTCAGGGCATAAAACCCCTCGTGGCCTCTGGAATGTGTCCAGACTCGCTGGAGCCTTGCTTCTTGCCCTCCCAGGATCAAAAATTGATTGTACCTTGAGTTAGAAGAACCTGTTCTCCATTATCTCAAGTAGCAGAGCATATGCTAAACTGTTACATCTACGCTTGATGCACCACTATCTTGCTACCCCCACATCCTCACATCCTCACCACCTGCTTCTTTGTTTGATCACCAATAAATAGTGTGGTTCCCAGAATTCAGAGCCTTCACAGCCTCCATACTAGCATTGGTCCCCTGGACCCCCCCATGTACTCTTGTCTTGTGTCACATAAACTTGAAAACCTAGAAGAGATGGATAAATTCCTGGAAAAATACAACCCTCCTAGCTTAAATCAGCAAGAATTAGATACAATAAATAGATCAATAACAAGCAGCAAGATTAAAATGGTAATTAAAAAATTACCAACAAAGAAGTCCAGGATCAGATGGAGTCACAGCAGAATTCTACCAGACATTCAGAGAAGAATTGATACCAATTATTTGACACTATTCCACAAGATAGAGAAAGAGGGAACCCTCCCTAATTCATTCTATGAATCCAGCATCACCCTAATACCAAAACTAGGAAAGGATATAACCAAAAAAGAAAACTACGGACTGATACCCTTGATGAATATAGATGCTACAATCCTTAACAAAATACCAGCTAACCAAATCCAACAGTATATCAAAAAGATAATCCACCATGATCAAGTGGGTTTCATACCAGGGATGACTAACATATGTAAGTCAATAAATGTGATATACCACATAAACATCATTAAAAACAAAAATCACATGATCTCAATAGATGCAGAAAAAGCATTTGACAAAATCCAGCATCCCTTTGTTATTAAAACTCTCAGCAAAATCAGCATACAAAGGCCATACATCAATATAATAAAAGCCATCTATGACAAACCCACAGCCAACATAATACTGAACGGGGAAAAGTTGAAAGCATTCCCTCTGAGAACTGGAACAAGACAAGGATGCCCACTGTCACCACTCCTCTTCAACATAGTATTGGAAGTGCTAGCCAGGGTAATCAGACAAGAGAAAGAAATAAAGGCCATCCAAATTGGTAAAGAGGAAGTCAAACTGTCACTGTCTGCTGATGATATGATTGTTTACCTCGAAAACCCTAAGGACTCCTCCAGAAAGTTCCTAGAACTGATAGAAGAATTCAGCAAAGCTTCTGGATACAAGACTAATGCACACAAATCAGTAGCTCCCCTATACACCAACAGTGACCAAGCAGAGAATCAAATTAAGAACTCAACCCCGGCTGGGTACAGTGGCTCATGCCTGTAATCCCAGCACTTTGGGAGGCTGAGGCAGGTGGATCACGAGGTCAGGAGATTGAGACCATCCTGGCCAACATGGTGAAGCCTTGTCTCTACTAAAAATACAAAAATTAGCTAGGCGCGTGGTGGTGCGTGCCTGTAGTCCCAGCTACTCAGGAGGCTGAAGCAGGAGAATAGCTTGAATCTGGGAGGCGGAGGTTGCAGTGAGCCGAGATCGCACCACTGTGCTCCAGCCTGGGAGACAAAGCAAGACTCTGTCTTAAAAAACAAAAACAAAACAAAACAAAAAAACAACAAAAAACAAACAACAACAACAATGAAACTCAACCCCTTTTAAAATAGCTGCAAAAAACAATAATACTTAGGAATATACCTAACCAAAGAGGCAAAAGACCTCTACAAGGAAAACTACAAAACACTGATGAAAGAAATCACAGATGCACAAACAAATGGAAACACATCCCATGCTCATGGATGGATAGAATCAATATTGTGAAAATGACCATACTGCCAAAAGTAATCTATAAATTCAACACGATCTTCATCAAAATACCACCATCATTCTTCACAGAATTAGAAAAAACAATTCTAAAATTCATATGGAACCAAAAAAGAGCCCACATTGCCAAAGCAAGACTAAGCAAAAAGAACAAATCTGGAGGCATCACACTACCTGATTTCAAACTATAAAGCCATACTCACCAAAACAGCATGGTACTGATATAAAAATAGGCACAAAGACCAATGGGACAGAATAGAGAACCCAGAAATAAACCCAAATACTTACAGCCAACTGATCTTCGACAAAGCAAATAAAAATAAAGTGGGGAAAAGAGACCCTTTTCAACAAATGGTGCTGGGATAATTGGCTAGCTACATGTAGAAGAATGAAACTGGATCCTCATCTCTCACCTCATACAAAAATCAACTCAAGACGGATTAAGAACATAAATCTAAGACCTGAAACTAAAAATTCTAGAAGATAACATTGGAAAAACCCTTCTAGACATTGGCTTAGGCAAGGATTTCATGACCAAGAACCCAAAAGCAAATGCAATAAAAACAAAGACAGGCCGGGCACGGTGGCTCACGCCTGTAATCCCAGCACTTTGGGAGGCTGAGGCGGGTGGATCACCTGAGGTAGGGAGTTCGAGACCAGCCTGGCCAACATGGGGAAACCCCATCTCTACTGAAAATAAAAATATCAGCTGGGCGTGGTCGCGGGCGCCTGTAATCCCAGCTACTTGGGAGGCTGAGTAACCAGAATCGCTTGAACCCGGGAGGCGGACGTTGTAGTGAGCCAAGATCGCGCCACTGCACTCCTGCCTGGGCGACAAGAGTGAGACTCCATCTCACAAAAAAGAAAAAAAAAAAAAGACAAATAGATGGGACTTAATTAAACTAAAGAGATTTAGTTAAACTAAACTAAAAGAACAGTCAGAAGAGTGAACAGACAACACACAGAATGGGAGAAAATCTTCACAATCTATACATCTGACAAAGGACTAATATCCAGAATCTGCAAGGAACTCAAATCAGCAAGAAAAAAAAAAAACAAACCCCAGAAAGTGGGCTGAGGACATGAAGGGACAATTCTCAAAAGAAGATATACAAATGGTCCACAAACATATAAAAAAATGCTCAACATCACTAATAATCAGGAACATGCAAATCAAAACCACAATGCAACACCACCTTACTCCTGCAAGAATGGCCATAATCAAAAAATAAAAAAATCAGTAGATGTTGGCATGGATGTGGTAATCAGGGAACACTTCTTCACTGCTGGTAGGAATGCAAACTAGTACAGCCACTATGGAAAACAGTGTGGAGATTCCTTAAAGAGCTAAAAGTGGAACTACCATTTGATCCAGCAATCCTACTACTGGGTATCTACCCAGAGGACAAGAAGTCATTATTTGAAAAAGATACTTGCACACGCATGTTTATAGCAGCGCAATTCACAACTGCAAAATCGTGGAACCAACCCAAATGCCCATCAATGAGTGGATAAAGAAACTGTGGTATATATATATATAAAATGGAATACTACTTAGCCATAAAAAGGAATGAATCAACGGCATTCACAGCAACTTGGATGAAATTGGAGACTATTATTCTAAGTACAGTAACTCAGGAATGGAAAACCAAACATCGTATGTTCTCACTGATATGTGGGAGCTAAGCTATGAGGATGCAAAGGCATAAGAATGATACAATGGACTTTGGGGACTTGGGGGAAGGGTGGGGGGGAGGAATAAAACATTATAAATAGGGTGCAGGGTATACTGCTTGGGTGATGGGTGCACCAAAGTCTCACAAATCACCACTATTGAACTTACTCATATAACTAACCACCACCCGTATCCTAATAACCTATGGGAAAATAAAAAAAAAAAAGGACAAATGGACACCCCATGTTCATGAATTGAAAGACTTATTAAAATGTCCATTCTATCCAAAGCAATCTACAGATTCAATGCAATCCCTATAAAAGTCTCAATGGCATTTTTTTACATAAATAGAAAAAAAAGTTAAAATTTATATAAAACTACAAAAGACCCCAAATAGCCAAAACACACTTGAGAAAGAAGAACAAAGCTGGAGGCATCACACTTCCTGATTTCAGAATACTACAACAATTTAAAACAGTCTAGTACTGGACAAGGATAGACATATAGAACAATTGAGCAGAATAAAGAGCGCAGAAATTAATCCACACACGCATGGTCAACTGATCCTCAACAAAGGTGCTAAAAATACAGAATGGGGAAAGGATAGTCTTTTTCATAAATGGTGTTGGGAAAACTGGGTATCTACATGCAATAAAAAAATTTGATTTTTATCTTACACCACACACAAAAATCAACTCAAAATAGATGAAAGACTTAAATGTAAGACCTGAACTATAAAACTCCTCTAAGAAAACATAGGAGAAATCTTCATGCATTGGTCTGGGTCATGATTTTCTGGATATATCCCCAAAAGCACAGGCAACAAAGGCAAAAATAGAACAATGAGACTGCATCAAACTAAAAAGCTTCTGCACATCAAAAGAAGTAATTAATAGAGTGAAAAGGCAGCCTATAGAATGGGAGAAAATGTTTGTAAACTATATATCAAATAAGGGGTTAATTTCCAAAATATATAAGGAAAACAGCTAATAACCAATTTAAAAATGGGCCAAATACTTGAATAGACATTTCTCCAAAGACAACACACAAATGGCCAACAGCCATATGAAAAGATGCTGAACGTCACTAGTTATCAGGGAAACAAATCAAAACCACACTGTTAGGAAGGCTATTATGAAAAAGACAAAAGATAACAAGTGTTGGAAAATACATGGAGAAATTGGAGTACTTGACACTGTTGGTGGGAATGCAAAACGTTACAGCCTCTATGGAAAGCAGTATGAAGATTCTCCCTAAAATTAAAAATAGAACAACCATATGATTCAGTAGTCCCACTTCTGGATATATATACACACAAAGGAATTCAAATTAGGATCTCAAAAATGTATTTGCACTCCCAACTTCACTGCAGCATTATTCACAATAACCAAGATGTGGAAACAACCTAAGTGCCCAATGTTGAATGAATAGAAAGGAAATATGGTTTATAGATACAATGGAATATTATTCAGCTTTAAAAAAGAAGGAACTCTTTCAATTTTCAACAATGCAGAAGAACCTGGAGGACATTATGCTAAGTGAAATAAGCCAGGCACATACAGACAAATAGTGCATGATCTTACATATATATGGAATCTAAAATAGTCATGTTTATAGAATCAGAATTGTAGTTATCAGGAGGAAATGAGGAGTTGCTAATTGCAACAGGTATAGTCTTAATTACACAAGCTAAATAAGTTCTAGAGATCTGTACAACACTGTTCCTATAGTTAACAATACTGTATTGTACTCTTAAACATTTAACACAGTAAATCTGTTAAGTGCTCTTACAATTACATATATGTGTGTGTGTATATATATATATATATATATATATGTGTGTGTATTTGGCTAGGACTTAGTGCCACTAACCCTGAGATGGAGGTTAGTGGTACTAAGTCTTAGCCAAATACTTTCTCATGGTAACTAAAAAATAACAACTAGGGTTGATGAAGGATCTTGGAGTTCAGCTAGCTGAGTGCTGACTAAAGTACCTGAGGATACCGCTTCTGAGGAAGAGATAATTTAGGAAGGACATACAAGCTGTCTTTAAGTGTTAGGAAGTATTATGTAAAACAGGGATTAGTTTCATTCATTATCACTCTAAAGCTCTACTCTCCACTTTAAAAAAATTGTTCACCCATAACAGTAAAATATTTTCAGTACTCTTCCGGCAAGTATATATTTATTTACAAGTTATATGCACATTAATTGTTAGCAGAGTTGAAGTTCTTTTTTGTTTTTAAGATGGAAAATAAGCAGTCTTTGTATTTTCCCCCCTACTCTGGAGGGTGACTTGTGCTGACCCTGGAATGTGCACACCCTGATATGGAGACCACGGTTTTGTGGGGACAGCTAGTACCAGCAGGAGAATTTTAAGAAAGTTGATTCTGGCATTACTGGATTGTCATATCTATAGCCCTCTCCTATGGTACAGCCCCAGGAATTAATTTTTCCAAGAGCAGTTATTTCTGGGGTTGTGCGATCCCGACACCTGATTAGACCAAGGTTGGTGCCCAGGCCAAAGCAAGCATGGACATAAAGGAAGAACATAAAAGAAGCTGTTGCATATCAGGTGGCATGTGAGTTGGGCCCTTCAGGAAGCAGATGCCAAGATGGAATTAAAAGAGCAACAGATGTACTGGAGGGAAATGTTTGGGAAGGATACAGGGGAGAGGAAGCAGGAGTAGACAGAAAGATCCTGTAGACCATGAAGCTCGTCTGACACCAGAGAAAGGAGAGAGGGAAAGGAAGATTGTGTAGGAAGAGCCTCAGGCTGCAGGGCACCTGAGAAAAATCTCAGCTGGATGGATGGGGAGTCTTCAGATGAGGTTGCCTGCTGGAAGAGTCCTTTGTCAGGAAACAGTGCCCTATCTCTGCTTCCCTTGCTGTGTTCAGTGACTGACTGGGAGTAGCCCATTCGGTGTGGGGTTTGTGAAGGCTGTGGTGGATCCTGAGGTGCAGCCGCTAGAGGCTGTCCACTGACTACACCCTCCCAGAAGGGAAGCTTGGAAAGAGCATTTCCACGGGGTTCTGAATTGCATGCTGACAAATTGACCCAACCAGATTTGCTCCCTTGGGAAGAACAAATGCCTGCTGCTAAGGATAGACGACTCACCCGGTCCTTGGGAATGCTTATAGGACCTCAATGACACTTGGCTCTTGTTTCAGTTCCCTGTGAGTGACCCCTGCAATCCAGGCAGAGTCCTGTCTTGGAAGTCCTGCCTCCTCCCTTCTGCATGTGACCTTACCCTACTCCCTCATCATCTAGGTTCATGAGCGCATGCCTTCCCAGGACCCAGAAGAGCCTCCCTGAAACATTGTTACCTCTAAGGAAGAACTTTCTAATGCTAACAGCCATGCAACAGTGGAATGTGCTAGCCCCTTAGGAAGTACAGATTGTCCTATCACTGCACTTGCTTTTGCTCAGGTGGCATAGTTTCCTGAAAATTTGACGTTAACTGGAAATTTGGACTAGACCAATGCTTCTCAAAGAGCGTGCCACCTGCATCAGTATCAGATATGTGTGGGAAGTGGGGTGGTGAGTGGGGAGGAGTGGTCAAAATGCAGATCTCTGGACCTTACCCAGATCTCTCAATCAGCATATCTTGGGAAAAGATTCAGGTATCAGCAAACTTATGTTGAAGCTGCCCGGAGAAAACATACTATGAGGTCCCTCCCTACTCTGAGAGTCTACGATTCAACTTCTAAAGCTGTTTATTAACTGGGACTGGCTGGAAGCCCTTGGAAAAGTTAGTTAACCTTTGGGCCTCAGTTTTGTCACCTTTGAAACAGAAGTTCAATTATAGTCTCTCTAACTCTGGAGTCCATGCCTCTTATCTATCTTCTCTCTCTTGATTTGAAGTTTGCTTGTGTCTGGGTACAAGTGAGCATGTGAAAAAAAATTTTTTTTTTGCAATGAAATAAAATAGTAAGTACTCAATAAATTTTTGTTGACTGATACCTTGGTTTAGGCTTAGTCAAAGGAGACCATTCAAAACAGGAGGAAAGCCACATCTTAAAAGCTAGGAGCTTCCCAAACCTTGGCTCACTTCAGAGTCTAACATGAAAGCCGTTATTTAAGTTGTGCTTCTGAAGTGGGCTGGAGGCCAAGGCAGTGGCTTACACATCACAGGACTGCTGCAGGCCAATAAATGCTCTGCTAGCCATGCTCATTGCTTGAAAGAGGTTTCCCCTGTGTGGCTTTATCAAAGGCCACAGGCCGGCAGCCGGACACGCAAAACTGTTCCTGTGTGGATACAGAGGCTCTCTGTCAGGCTGTCCCTTGCAGGAACCACAGGGTTGGTTTTCATCCTCTCTGTAGGGAGGAGGATGGAGGAGGAGGTGGGGAGAAGGATACCTGTGGGGTTTACCCAGATCCCAGAAGTAGCAGGCAAGACACGCAATCACATCTAGGGATACAGAAGCCTCAGACTGGTGGCTTTGGTTGCAGTGTCTCCATCTACTTTTTTTCTTTTTTTAAATAATTCAGATGGGGCCTTGCTATGTTGCCCAGGCTGGTCTCAAACTCCTAGGCTCAAGCAATCCTCCCTCCTTAGTCTCCCAAAGTGCTGGGATTACAGGCATGAGCCACTGCACCTGGCCACCATCTACTTTGGTTTTAGGAGAACACTTAGGAAAAAGGAGCGCTGTATTTCTGAGTCAAGGACATGGGGTGCTGCTAGGAATCAGATAGGTGCCCCTGCCTGCATGGGGCCTGTATGGCTCCTGTCAGCTAAAAGTAGTTATTATTTGGATCAGGTTGCCTGTGCTGGGGGAGCCTGGGCTCTCTCATCAGAGTCCTCTCCCCTCCTTTTCGGGAGAATCTGTCTTCAGAAACACCTGGGTGAGCCATTTCTGCTGACAGTCATCCCCATGTTTATGACCTTGTGAGATACCCAATGACTCTCATCTTTTGGTCCCCAGGCTCTGATCTAACACAAGCCTTGTCCAGCCTCATCTTGAGTTTTCAGGTAAGACCCCTTGGTTTAGTCCCTTACTTGTTCTTCCCTAATTCTCCTGCCTATAGAGATAAACCTCCAAGATTCCCCAGAGAGCTGAGGACTGGATGACATTCCCAGTGTTTTTTCCTACACATGTTCCCCTGAGGGAAGAGGATTTGCAGGAATTCAGACCCACTGTGTGTGAAGCACCCCCTATGTGTCTTACATGAATGCTCTCTAAGGTGGGCTGTGAGATCCCCAAGGATGACCCACTGGGGAGCAGGAAGAACATGCCAGTACTCCTACTCATATTTATTTTCCAATCCAAGATACAAGAAAGAGATGAAGTTTACTCACATTTAATGGAAGCTAGCACCTTCATGCCTGGCATGTAAGGTATCTTGAGGGCAGAATGAGGGTTCCAACCACACAGAAGGCTAACAGTGGCATTCTTGGGCTTTTGTTTATTTTTTGTGCATACTGAGACAAACTGCAATGAACATTAGATTTATAAATTCTAAAATAATGCTTACAAGTGGACAAGCGGCTTATAAAGAAGGCATGGATTGAAAATCCTACTAAAACATAAATCCAAGCAAATCTCACAAACACACAGAGAAAAAGTAGGGGACATTTCTATTCCCACAGTGAGCTGTGTCAGGCTCATTGTGTTACAAAGTAAAAACAATGACAATCCGATCAGATCCGAGAAGTTGAAGATAGCTGGTAAGGAAGGCAATTTGGAATATGGATTTATATCCACAATCTTTAAGGTGAGCCTCCCTCTAAGTTTATATCATGCTTCAAGAGACTAGCAAATGGTGATATAAAACCATCACACTGGCTGGGCGTGATGGCTCATGCCCATAATCCTCACACTTTGGGAGGCTGAGGCAGGCGAATCACGAGGTCAGGAGTTTGAGACTGGTCTGGCCAACATAGTGAAACCCTGTCTCTACTAAAAGTACAAAAAATTAGCCAGGTATGGTGGTGTACACCTGTAATCCTAGCTACTCGGGAGGCTGAGGCAAGAGAATCGTGTGAACCCAGGAGGCAGAGGTTGCGGTGAGCCGAGATAGTGCCATTACACTCCAGCCCAGGCAACAGTGCAAGACACTGTCTCAAAACAAACAAAAAAACAAAAACAAAAAACCCCCATCACACTTAGCAGCGTGTTTAAAAATTAAGCACCCAAAACATGAAGACATGTCTCTACAGGTTTTCAGCAATATTTAAAGTCAGGAAAAAAAATCTTGTTAGAAAATTTTATTAAACACAGATGGTTCCATGGTGAGCACTCTGGACTCTGAATGCAGAAAATTTTATTAAACACAATAATGTATGTTTAAAGTGTCTTTTTTTTTGGAGACAGGATCGCTCTTACCCCCCAGGCTAGACTGCATTGGTGCGATCATAGCTCACTGACTGCAGCCTGCCTTGCCTTCCCAGGCCCAACCAATCCTCCCACCTCAGCCTCCTGAGAAGCATGGAATACAGGCACACGTCACTATGAATGGCTAATTTTTAGGTTTTTTTTTTTTTTTTTTTTTTTTTTAGAGATGGGGGTCTCATTATGTTGCCCAGACTGGTCTTGAACTCCTGAGCTCAAGTGATCCTCCCTGTGTGTCCTCCCAAAATGTTCGGATTACAGGCGTGAGCCACTGCTCCCAGCTTAAAGTCTCTTTTGAGGTTTCTTATACAATAGCAAAAGGCAAAAAGTTGTACACTACTAGAGGAATACTTTCTGACACTGGAAAATATTCTGAGTTCCTGGCTGAAATACATAGAACACACTATGGCAAAAAACTATGATGCATTCATTTGTTAGAAAAACAACATTAGAAATTGTTGAATGATGCTTAGAAAACATTGCTTAAAATTTGGATCAAGAAGCATTAAAATGGATTGCTCAGCGTGAGAGGTGTTTTATATTATACTGTTGGATGGAAGTATAGATGTATCAGCTTATGGTCATTCTAAAATTCTATTTCAATAAAGAAATACCACAAAAAATTCCTTTTTTTTTTTTTTTAAATAATACAGAAAGTTACACGAGCTCATTGCATCCACCCTAGGTAATGAGAAAAAGCTGGCTAAAGATAAGTCATTAAATGTTTTTCAGCTCATTAGAGAGCTGAGGTCTCAAATCAACCGGGTTTACTAAATTCCAGGGGGTGAGAAGCCCCTAAGATAGAGCACAGAACTATCAGCACTTTGCCAAAAAAAATGTAAGAATAAATTTTAATGAATTCTTAAGGGCCAAGTGTGCCTCTAGAATCTCCATTTAGAATCTCTAGAAACCCCAGACCCAAGAGGAACCCATGCTAACTTGCCAGCCCTTTTGTATGAGCCGCCAGCAGGTACTCATGAAGATTAGGGGTGAGATAGGAAACCTGAGAGAGCTTTTCCCTCCATGGTGCACAGGCATGGACCCTACTTACTTTCCAGATACTACTTTCATATGAATCAAAAGCCATACACTTTAGAGGGAGACTGAAGGGAAGGAAACTCTCTCATCCCCTGTCCTAGGCAAAGAGCTACAATCTCTGGGCTAGGAGTAAAAGTAAAAGCCAACTGCTGCTGGGGGAGGAGAAGGAAACCTACTTGTGTGTGGGGGTGTTACAATGTATGTAGAGTAAAATGTATAACAACAATAGCACAGAGGACGAGAGTGAGGACGTGGAAGTGTGCTGTTGTAAGGTTTTGTCAGTGTACTTGAAGAGGTATTATATTGAAGGTAGGCTGTGTATTATAAACACTAGAGCAATCACCAAAAAGTAGAACAAAGAGGTAATTATTAAACCAGTAGTAGAGATAAATAATTATTAAAACACTCTGTTAATCCAAAAAAGGCGGGAAGAGAGAAAAAGAACAAAGAACAGATAGGACAAATTGTCAGGTGGTCGATTTAGTCCAACCATATTTATATCAAATGCAAATATCTAAATATTCCAAATAAAAAACAGAGGTGGTAAGATTGGGAAAAAAAGCAAGACTGATCGTATGCTGACCACAAAAAACCTACTTTAAATATAAAAACATACATGAAAAATGCCATGCAAGTAATAATAAAAGAGTGGCTATATCAATATCAGACAAAGTAGACTTCAGAACAAGGGGGACGTTACATATGTTAAAGGGGTCAATACGTTAAGAAGACATAACAATCCTAAATATCTATGTACCCAATAAAAAGCTTCAAAAAACATAAAACAAATACTGATGGAATGAGAAGGACTAGACAAATATATAATTATAGCAGGAAACAAGAACCCAAAAGACATAATTTTTAATTACTAAAGGAAGATCATACAAAGTACATTTTTTCAACAGTGAGTGGCTTTGTAATACACTTAATTTTAGGAAAAATTGTGTAATCATTAACGGAGTGTTTGCTTTGAACAACATACAAAAGAGGATTCAGAAGTAAGGTTATAGAGGTAACACCTTAGATGAAATTAATTCACTATATTATTAAAAAGCAAGCTTTCCAATAACGCTATTGAAGCCATATGTACCCTAGGTGCTAGATCAGCAATTTGGTAATAATGAAAAAAAAGACTATAAAAATACAGTGGAATCTTAATATTCTGAATGAGATGGGTAGTGACTACAAGCATCTTTTATACCACATAGAGACTAGCTGATTATCTTGTGGCAGAATGCTTAAAAACAAGAAATTTCCTTTTATAAAGAGAAGGGCTATGAATATGCTGCTCATTTATCAGTGATGACAAGTGACCCTTAGAAGTGTGCTTTCTAAAAGCAATTTTTAAAACAATAAACACAGGTATTTTGTTCTTCTGAGGTAATGGTGACCCTCTAGCAATGAGGGAGAAAATAGTTGCTTTGTGATGACGGGAACTTGTGCTACGGAGAGAGAATTGAGGATGAGTATTTGGTAATGTAGTCATATAATTTTATAGTAAAAAGTGCAGTGGGCCTCCTAAAAAAAATGCCCAGATCTGCCTTCTTAAAAAACTTAGGAACATGCTTTTCTCACTATTTACAAATCTTTAAATGAAGAGTTTCAGTGAGTTTTGAACCGTGTTAATGTAAAAATGTGACACCTTCCAATTAGTTTGTGGAACAATTGGCGTCAGGAATATATAAATTCACCAGCTGCATTTCAACAAAAGCCTTTGTATAATTGGTGTCAGTTTGAACACTGAATATCACAATTCACTTCTCCCATTTGGATGTACTGCAGGTGTCTTTGGGAAGTATCTTTTCCAGCAATAATAGCCAATCAATACAAGTATTGAAAAAAGCCCACTTTAGAACAGATCTTGGAAATGCTGCATCAAAATAAACAAGATTTCAAACTGTAATAAAGCATACCCAAGCACATTTCTCATTAAAAATATTAATAGAATTTTTTAGTGAAAGCCCAAATAATGTAGCTTAGAAAAAAAAATTAAAGCCTGGTTCAACTTATTAGAAGTGTGGTAACTCATCACTTCTTTCACACACAGCATTCTCCCTCCCCTATCTCAGCCTGGTTTTCAGCATAGGACGATTTTCCTAAAGGAACCCTTGAGTGGTGAAGACAACTGTTCAAATGGAGTTCCCCTAACCCAAGCAGGGCACACCCACACCCAAGGCCCTTCGACCCTCCTCTCTCCCCATCCCTTAAATTTAGAGGAATGGCTGGAAATGAATTAAGGATGCTGGTTATATTAGTCTGTTCTTGCATTGCTATAAAGCACTGCCTGAGACTAGGTAATTTATAAGAAAAGAGGTTTAATTGACTCACAGTTCTACAGGCTGTACAGGAAGCATGGCTGGGGAGGCCTCAGGAAACTTAAAATCACGGAGGAAAGCGAAGCGGAAGCAGACACATCTTTACCCAGCAAAGCAGGCGACAGAGCGTGAAGGGGGAAGTGCTACACGCTTTTAAACCACCAGATCCCGCGAGAACTCACTGTCACCAGAACAGCAAGGAGGAAGTCCGTCCCCATGATCCAATCACCTCCCACGAGGCCTCTTCTCCAGCATTGAGGATTACAATTTGACATGAGATTTGGGTGGGAACACGGAGCCGAACCATATCACTACTGGTCATTGTGGTGTCTCTAAAAGGCCAGGAACCAGTTTGAGGACCACCCACTGGGAGGAGAGCTCTGAACCAACACCTGTGAATAACGATTGTAGCCTTTGCCCGTGCTGTACACATGCGTAGTGCTTTCCCACACCTGGGTCCTTTCAACCTCGTTAACCTAGGCAATAATTATTATTTTCATCTTACAGCTGAGGAAACGGAGGCTCAAATGCTCGTCAGTTTCCCAGGGACGTGGGCTGGTAAGTAGCAAAGCTTGGAGTTGGACCCAGTTGATCCACCCTCTACTTATTTTTGAGGGGTAAGAGATATGTGTAAAGGGGGTGATAGATTTCATATGTGTATGGGCCCCTTAGGGGGCCTGTGTGAAGAGCCCAGGGAAGGCTAAGGTGGGTGGCTAGACCAGTTCTGCTAAGGAGAGCCAGAGTTTCAAAGAAAGGGAAATGTTTTAGATGCCTCTAAAACATGTTCCTGAATTCAGCCGCCCATCAGCAGCATCCAGAGAGGTTAAACGAAAAACAAACAAACAAACAATGGCTAATTCCTGGGCTCCTCCTCAAACCCTATCAAATTAGTATTGTGAAGAAAATAGAATCCACCTGAATTTTTTCCAACAGCTTTCCTGAAGCCAAATGGAGACTTCTAGAGGGCTGGTGGGATAGGTCTGGGAGCTAGGGACGGCTCCAGGTGGTGTCTTTGCACCTCTCTCCCCTAGGGAAGGGGAATGTGAGGCCTTCAGGATGGAAGGTAAGGATTCTGCCTGCTACTCTAGGCACCTAGCTGGGTGTCTTTGCACCTCTATTTCCTAGGGAAGCAGGGTTTGAGGCCTTCTGGATAGGAGGGAAGGGTTCTCTGCCTGCTACTCTGGGCACCTAGCTGGGTGTCTTTGCACCTCTATCTCCTAGGGAAGGGGGGTTTGAAGCCTTCTGGATGGAAGGGAAGGGTTCTCTGCCTGCTACTCTGGGCACCTAGCTGGGTGTCTTTGCACCTCTATCTCCTAGGGAAAGGGGGTTTGAAGCCTTCTGGATGGAAGGGAAGGGTTCTGCCTACTACTCTGGGCACCTAACTGGGTGGTCTTTGCACCTCTATCCACTGGGGGAGGGGGTTTGAGGCCTTCTGGATGGAAGGCAAGGGTTCTGCCAGCTACTCTGGGCACCTAGCTGGGTGTCTTTGCACCTCTATTCCTATGGAAGGGGGGTTTGAGGCCTTCTGGATGGAAGGCAAGGGTTCTGCCAGCTACTCTGGGCACCTAGCTGGGTGTCTTTGCACCTCTATTCCCTAGGGAAGGGGGGGTTTGAGGCCTTCTGGATGGAAGGGAAGGGTTCTGCCTACTACTCTGGGCACCTAGCTGGGTGGTCTTTGCACCTCTATCCACTGGGGAAAGGGGGTTTCAGGCATTCTGGATGGAAGGCAAAGGTTCTGCTTGCTACTCTGGGCACCTAGCTGGGTCCAGAGAGCAGGGTGGCATTGACAGAGCAAGAGCCTCCCAGTGATATGATCTGAGCCACACCGTCTTGTTTACTGCCATCTGCCTGAAGACTGTGCTTAAGGAACAATTTCTTTGTCAAAACACATGACAGCCTGCTTTGGCCCCAGGCTTCTGTTTCATAACTCTTTTTTATTGGAGCAGAAAGAAGCAGCACATTATTGTTCTCTTGCTCCGCATTTTCTCATGGATCAAGAAAGCAACAAGCACTTTGTGCAAATAGAAAAGCCTGCTTTGTTGTCTGAAGACAAGGAGGTGAGGTTGTAAGAAGCAGAGCTTTCACAGATCATAAAAGGGACACTCCACACAAAGCAGGCTTGAGGCTGACTGGCAGGAGGGCCTGGGAATGAGTGCAAATAAATCATTTGCACTTATTCACTGGCTTCATCAAGGTTTTACATGTTTCACTAGTAAAAGCAATCTTGGCAGGTGTGTGTCAAAGGCTCTCTGGCAGAGCTGTTTCTCCTAGAAGGATCATTCTAGGCTGATGTTATGCAATAATGGTGTTTCTGAAAAATGGAGTCAGTTGATCATGTTGTTGAGGGCACTGTTTTAAGAAACCTTGGTACTAAGAATATGATAATCAGCAGTAAGCTTTCCTGTATGTCACCTGCTCCTCCGTGTGACCTCTGAGGAGACAAGGTACTGTTGCTATCCTCAGTCATAGACGATGCAACCACGGCTCAGGGACCATGAGCTCCCTTCCCTCAGCTCACACAGAAGACCCAGGTTCAATTCCTGATGTGTGTGTGTTCATTTTCCTTTATTCTGGTGATGTCATAAATCATTCAGTAATGTAAGTATCTCCCTTCAAACGTTGGAAGTTTTGAAGGTTGGATTTTCCTCAAGCAGAGTGCAAAAGTCAGTTCTTCTGATAAGAAGTCAATTCAGGAGAAGGATACCCCATTCTCTGTGATTATTACACATTGCATGTCTGTATCAAAGCATCGTATGTGGGGAGGACGGGGGACGGTGGGAAGAGCATTAGGGAAAAGAGCTAATGCTTGCTGGGCTTAACACCTAGGTGATGGGTTGATAGGTACAGCAAACCACCGTGGCACACATTTACCTATGTAACAAACCTGCACATCCTGCACATGTACCCTGGAACTTAAAAAATAATAAACACAAAAAACTCATGCATCCCATAAATATATACACTTACCATGCACCCACAAAAAATTAAAAAAAAATTAAAAGCCAATTTAACTGATAAGTTGCCACAACCTAATAAGATGTGTACATAACTTTGAGAAACATCCCTCATTAAAAGAGTTAACTTTTTTTCCAACATTATAAAAGGGAATAAACAATTAGAAATTTTCTTGTAAGCTACATGTCTTCTCTCCCCACCTTTAGATAAATGCTTTTTCTAGAACAGTGATTCTCAAATTTTTAGTGAGCATTGGAACCACCTGGAGGGCTTGTTAAAACAGATTGCTGGGCCCCACCCCTAGGGATTCTGATTCAACAGGTCTAGGGTGGAGCTGGAAAATTTGCATTTCTAATACATTTCCAGGTGATGCTGATGTTGCTGGTATAGGAACCTCACTTAAGAAGCACAGTTTAGTGTTCTTCGTGTGCCTACAGAGACTTGTATATCTCTGTATCTCTACACGTATACACAACAGATTATTAAAAATGAACCCATTCTTTACTAATAATTTTGAAATTTGTTTTCATTTAACAAAATATCCTAGGTAACATTTCTTTGCTGATTTCCTACATCATATCCTAGATTAGGGATTTCTATCATTCTTTTTAATGGCTGCATAGAATTCCATTGTATTTTTGCACCATTTATTTAACCAGTCTCTATTGTTGGAAGTTTAGATTTTTTCCATTTTTTCCCCCATTACAAACAATGCTGCAACCCTTTTGCTTATATCTTACACGCTTGTGCTAATATTTCTGAAGGATAAATTCACAAAAGTGGAATAGATGGGTGATAATGTATACATGTCTGCATGTAAAATGTATAATGTATACATGTATATATAATGTATAATGTATACATGTATATATAATGTATAATGTATACATGTATACATGTAAAATTGTATAGAACTATCAAGTTCTCCCTCCCCCCATAAAGTTTGTTCCAATATTCCTACCAATAGTTTGAAAAACCCCTAACTACCACTGGATATTAAGAATCTTTTTTTTTAAATCTATGCTGATCTGATGGGTGAAAAATGTTATATTGTTATTTTAATTTGCATGTCTTTAATTATTAGTGAAGTTGAGTATATGTTATTGACCACTTATAATAATATTTCTTCTTAGGTGATATACCTGCTCATATCCACTGCTTGTTTTTAGAGAAGAGGCATCCAGAATGGCAGAAAGATGCATGGCAATGTCCTCATTGTGTCAGGCGTGGCTTGGGTCCCTGTACCCTACTGAAGAAATTTGAAGGTGCCACAGAAGAGAACCCAAAACAAGCCACAGAAATGAGCCAAAGTAATTAAAGGTGAGGGTATAGAAAAGTGAAATGAATAAAGATTGTTTAGGCCAGAGAATAGAAGACTAAGGGGGAGGGGAAAGAACGTAAACCTTACAATTCTGAATGATTAGTGTCATGGTTTGTGTGGCTATAACAGAATGCTATAGACTGGGTGATTTATTAATATAATGAAGAGAAATTTATTGGCTAATAGTTCTGGAGGCTGGAAAGTCCAAGGTCAAGATGCTGGCAGATTTGGTGTGTGGTGAGGGCCTGGTCTCTGCTGTTATGCCCAGACCGTTAGTTCCCCAAAGAAGACCACCAGAGTCCAGAGTCAAAGCCAAGCGGCAAGGATCTTTACTACAAGTTCGAACCTGGTCCCTCCATTCCACAGCATACAAGAGGGCCCTGAACAATGCGAGTGTTTGCTTTTTATAGCCTGAAAGTTACAGGGGAACAAAGGAATTCTTTTGGTTCCCGCTCTTTCAGTAAAACTTTGAATGGCTGTCTCCTTATCGGAGACTTTCCTGGTGGTGTTTGTACCGGGCTCAGGAAGTTTGAGAGATATATGGCGATATGTGGTGGGATGGGAGGATGGGATGTGTTTGTACTGGGCTTGTTTGTTTTGAGCCCGGGGCTGAGGAATGTGCCCGGCTCCTTTCATTCCCCCCCTTTCTTTTCAGGTATTTTTAGAGCCAATCTTGGGTCTTATAAGTCTGATTCTGTTTCAGCGTTTACAGGTTGGTATTGGGCTCTGAGGACCATGAGTTGTACAGTGTCAAACCTTTCTCTAACGAACCGCAAAATTCTGTTAACAACACAAGGTCCTACGGTAAGCAGAAATAGACTCAGCAGGGGTCCAAGGAAGGGGGCTAACAGAGAAAACATAGATGAGTTCCACCATTGGTCTGCAGCTGAAGCAAACTGCCGTGTTCTTACTTCTGTGCTTAACTTGCGTAACTGTTGGACCCGGTCTTCCACAAGCCCTGATTCATTTATGTAGAAACAACAGTCTTCCTTTAGAAACATACACGTACCCCCTTTTTCAGCAGTGAGTAGGTCTAAGGCCCTCCGGTTCTGCAAGGTTACCTGTGCTAGGGACGTGAGCTGCCGCTGGAGGGAGGCAAGGGACTCAGCTGACTCCTCCATAGCAACGGCAAATTGTTGGTACAGCTTATTACTTTTTATGAGGGTGTGACCTAGGGCTCCCCCAGCCAGTCCGGCCACCATGAAGGATGCGGTGAGGGAGATTCCTGCAATGAGGGGGAGAAATATGGCTCGTGCAGGTGTCGGTCTAGGGTCTGGGTGAATAACAGCACTAGTCCAGTTATCGGTATACCCTAGGAACTCGCTGGCAGTAAGTAGAGTTGGTAACAGAGGGGCTTGATAGGTTTTTAGATAATGTTCCATTACACCAGAAGAATATGCCTGACGGAGCCCTTAAGGTGATATTAGGGGGCGTTGCAGTGATGCTGCAGAGGCTGGAATTAGTTCCTGAGAAACAGTAGGGAAACTTTTCTTGACTGGGGTTTAGGTATAGTGGCACGTTAGGGATAGGGGCATATGAGAGGTTTCGGTGGTTGTTAGCTTGGGCAGAGGTGGAGGATCCCCATGGCAGGGGGACAGCGGTTAGTGGTGGACGCCCTAGAGTGGCACACAGAAAGCAGCCAGACAGGCTGTGAAGTCCTGTAAGGTTAGCAAGTTCTAATCCTTCTTGCAATAATTTTAACCAGGAAAAAGAACGTAAATCTTGTGTCAGGCGGTTTTCTTGTCGCTGGATATTTCCATGGACCAGGGGCCGTACCTGCACTAGACCCCGCCACAGATAGAGGTGACTGCTAGGCCATGTGGAGGCGGAGGAGTAGTATACAGCCCCGTGTTGAGGCGTGGTCTAGCGGGAGTTCCAGGGGTCTCTAACTATCCATGTATATGAAAGGTCTCTATCTCGTCTGCGATGGAAGGGCCATCTGGGACCTATCTGTTCTTTCCACCCCACCATTGGTATTTATGGATGTTACAATAGTTATAAGGGCAGCCGGCACTTTGGTGCCACCAATAGTGCTTACAATTGTATTTAGTCTGATCATACTCGAAGCATATTATTGGTGCCACTGGTTTGGCTATTGGGAAATCGGTAAAATTTAGTAAAATTGGGCTATTGCACCCTGAGGAGGGGCAATCTGCATTGGCCACTAATTTCCCGGGCTTATGAGGTTGCCCAGGGTGGGTTTGGTTTTCATAAAGCCAGAATCTCCAGACAAAGGGATTAGGAGCTGGCTTTATGTTTTCCCCAGCGGCCACTAGGGCGACTAATGTTAGAGTTAGACTACCTAACTGCATGTTTGCAGTGAGCTATGCTGCCGGCGCAGGGTGAGTTTTAAGGGGTTGTTCTTAGCTCTGTCCACAGTCCACGTGTCCGGTGCTTCAGCCGCTGCCGTGATTGGCCCCAGAAGGTCGGAGGTTGGGTCCACTGGCTTGACGTGGGTGTAGTGGATCCACGACGCAATGCCTTCTACCTTCAGGGTGGTGGGTGTGGTCAGGAGTACTTGGAGTGGTCCTTTCCACCTGGGCTCTAGGGTCTCTTGTCGGTGTCGCTTAACCAGGACCCAGTCTCCCGGCTGGTACGGATGGGGTGTCGGTGGGGGACTGGTCTCATATAGCTCTTTCAGCTTGGGCCAGATTTCTTGGTGAATTTTCTGTAAGGCTTGTAGGGAAAATAAGAATTCAGAGACATTTTCTGTTTCAGACTTAAGCAGATCATCTTTTAAGCTAGGAACCAGGGGTGGAGGTCTGCCACACATGATTTCATAAGGGGTAAGGCCCAGTTTGTAAGGGGTATTACGGGCCCGGAACAGAGCATAGGGGAGAAGGACTACCCAATTAGCGCCAGTCTCTATAGTCAATTTAGTTAAGGTCTCTTTTAAGGTCCGATTCATCCTTTCTACCTGTCCTGAACTCTGGGGCCTGTAAGCGCAATGTAGTTTCCAATTTGCCCCAAGGATGGAAGCCAAATCCTGACTTACCTTAGTGACGAAAGCGGGCCCATTATCTGACCCTATCTGGACGGGGAAGCCATACCTGGGAAGGATATCTTCCAGAATTTTCTTTGCTACGACCCGAGCAGTTTCTCTTTTGGTTGGGAATGCTTCAGTCCACCCTGAAAAAGTGTCTACAAAGACAAGTAAGTACCGGTACCCGTACTTTCCTGGATTTATTTCAGTAAAATCTACTTCCCAGTAGATACCGGGCCTGATTCCCCTGAGCCTTGTTCCTGTTGCAGCTTGAGATTGGGGGTATGCGTTGTTAAGCTGGCAGACTTTGCAACTTGTCACGATACTGCTGGCCGTCTCAGCTATATGTCTGATTTTGAGCTTGGAGCATCTGATCAGGTCTATCATCCGCCGGGCCCCCAGGTGGGTGGTTCGGTGGATGTGTTCTAACACCTGTTGTCCTAATTTTTCTGGTAGGATGGTTTGGTCATTAGTATCAGTCCACCACCCATTCTGGATTTGTTTCAGGGGAAGTTTGTCAATCCACTGGAGATCTTGTTCTGAATATTCAGGGAAATATGGCAAGTCCCGGGGGCCCGGGTCAGGGAGCTGGAGCGCAAGGAGTTGGCTGGGAGCCTTCGCCACATTCCTTGCAGTTTGGTCTGCCAGAAAGTTGCCTTGAGCAGTTGGAGTAGTTAGTTTCTGATGCCCTGGGCAATGTACAATGGCTAATTTTTCTGGCCTCCATAGGGCTGTTAGCAGGGCTAGGATCTCTTGCTTGTTTTTTATCTCTTTTCCTTTAGCCGTCAGTAACCCTCGCTCCCTGTAAATGGCCCCATGTATATGTGCCGTTGCAAAAGCATATCGGCTGTCTGTATATACTGTCAGCTTTTTCCCCGCCCCTAAGGTAAGAGCTTGGGTGAGCGCTATCAGTTCGGCCTTCTGGGCCGATGTCCCCGGGGGCAGGGGTTCTGCCCAGATTACCTCAGTCTCTGAAGTTACTGCCGCTCCAGCGTACCTCTGGCCTTGATGCATGAAGCTGCTCCCATCAGTGAACCAGACGAGGTCGACGTCAGGAAGTGGGCAGTCCTGCAGGTCTTCTCGAACTCCGTGCACCTGAGCTAGTATCTTGGTGCAGTCATGGAGTGGGGCGTCCAGGTCCGGGTTGGGCAGCAGCGAGGCAGGGTTTAAGGTCGTTGGGGGCAGGAAAATTATCCTGAGAGGATTTAGTAGTAGTCGTTGGTAGTGGGTGAGCCGGGCGTTACTCATCCATCGATTAGGTGGCTGTTTGAGTACACCTTCGATGGCATGTGGAGTAACGACCTGCAATTCTTGCCCCATGACAAGTTTATCAGCATCTTGCACCATCAGAGCCGTGGCTGCAATTATTCGGAGACAAGGGGGCCACCCGGCAGCCACTGGGTCTAACTTCTTTGATAGGTAGGCAACTGGCCTCTGCCAGGGGCCTAAGTTCTGAGTTATTACCGCCTTGGCTACACCCTTATTCTCATCCACGTATAAGTGGAAGGGCTTGGTAACATCAGGTAGTCCCAGTGCAGGCGCGGAGAGTAGGGCGGTTTTAATCTGTTGGAAGGCCAACTTGGCTTCGTCTGTCCAATTAAATGGCTGTTGCCCCCGTGTTGCCTGATACAAGGGTTTAGCTAGTTCTGCGAACCCAGGTATCCATAGTCTGCAAAATCCCGCTGACCCCAGGAATTCTCTCACTTGTCGGGTGGATTGTGGCCTGGGGATCTGCAGAACAGTTTGTTTCCGGGCGTCTGTTAGCCAGCGCTGCCCTCCCTTAAGCAGGTACCCTAGATATGTTACCTCTGGCTTACAGATTTGAGCTTTCTTTGCCGAGACTCGGTAGCCTAGATTCCCCAGAGCTTGTAAGAGACCCTTGGTCCCTTGGATGCAAGCTTCTTGGGTCTCAGCAGCAATTAGGAGGTCATCAACGTACTGTAGTAAAATTATTTCAGGGTGTTTACGTCGGTACTCACCCAGGTCTTCATGGAGGGCCTCATCGAACAGGGTAGGAGAGTTTTTGAATCCCTGCGGCAGCCTGGTCCATGTCAGTTGGCCACTTATGCCCCTATCAGGGTCATTCCACTCGAAGGCGAAGAGCTTTTGGCTCTGAGGGGCTAAAGGCAAACTGAAGAAAGCATCTTTCAAATCTAAAACAGTGTACCATTGATGTTTAGGGTTTAAGGTACTTAGGAGGGTATATGGGTTAGGCACAGTTGGATGTATGTCCACAACCCTCTTGTTGATTTATCTTAAGTCTTGTACAGGTCTGTATTCTCCACTATTAGGTTTTTGTACCAGCAACAATGGAGTATTCAAAGGTGAGTGACATGGGTGAAGGACCCCTTGGTCAAGGAGCCGGCGGATATGCGGGGCAATCCCTTTCTTGGCCTCTAGGGGTATCGGGTATTGGCGTACCCGCACGGGGTCTGTCCCAGGCTTAAGTTTAATAAATAAGGCAGGACGGTGTTTTGCTAGACCTAAGCCCCCCGTTTCCGCCCAAGCTTCTGGATATTGCTGGAGCCAGGTTGCTATGTCCTGGTCAGGGGCTGCTTTCTCCTGGTGGAGCCGGTACTCATCTTCTAGGTTTATAGTCAGGACGGACACGGGTCGATTGTGGGAGTTAGTCACGACGGGCCCCTCAGGGAGGAAATGGATCTGTGCTCCCATTTTAGTTAGCAGGTCTCTCCCCAATAGGGGACAGGGGCTCTCAGGGATGACCAGGAAAGAATGGGTTACATTCTTGGCTCTGAGGTTTACTGTTCTTTGTGTTGTCCATGGGTATTTCTTAACTCCTGTGGCCCCTTGTACCCACGAGGACTTGGAGGATAATTTCCCATTAGTTTTAACTAAGACCGAGTGCTGTGCTCCCGTATCGACCAAGAACTGGACTGGGGACCCCTCCACTTGCAAAGTTACCCTAGGTTCGGGGAGGGGGTCCGAACCCCATCTTTCCTAGTCTTCGTCTTGAGTGACTAGTACGGGTGTAGACCTAGGGGGTCCCTGTCCTCGTTGTTTCTTTTTGGGGCAGTCCCTTACCCAGTGGCCAGCCCCCTTACAGTAGGCACATCGGTCTTTGCTCAGATTATCATGCCGGGGGGGCCGCCTAGGTTGGGTGTACCCTGGCTGTAGATGCTCTTTCTGTACCACTGCTGCCAGGACCTTGGTCATTTTTTCAGTGGCCTTAAATTGCTTTTCCTCTGGAGTATCTCTGTTATTGTAAACCTGCTGGGCTATCTGAAGGAGGTCCTGAATCCGCTTTCCCTCCAAGTCTTCTAATTTCTGGAGTTTTCTCTTAATATCTGGGGCTGCCTGATTTATGAAAGACATTACAACAGCTGCCTGACTTCCTGGAGCCTCTGGATCTATGGGGGTGTACTGTCTAAAAGCTTCCATTAATCTTTCTAAGTAGGTAGCTGGGCTCTCTGTCTTTCCCTGCAGAATAGAATATACTTTAGCCAAATTAGTGGGCTTGCGAGCAGCTGCCCGGAGACCTGCCATTAGAGTCTGGCGATAAAGGTGTAACTGTCCCCTACCTTCTGCCGTGTTGTAGTCCCACGCCGGCCTGGTCAGAGGAAAGGTTGCGTTTATGAGGTCGGGGTTGGCGGTCGGTTGACCGTCGTCCCCCGGGACCAGCTTTCTAGCTTCTATCTGTATTCTCTCTTGCTCTTCCATGGTGAACAAGATTCGGAGGAGCTGCTGACAATCATCCCAAGTGCGCTGGTGGGTGAACATGACACTATCCAGTAAAGCCAGTAAATCTTTGGGGTTGTCTGAAAACCGAGCACTCTGAGTCTTCCAGTTATACAGATCACTGGTGGAGAATGGCCAGTACTGGAGCCTGGGGATTCCTGTGTCATCTGGGGGTCCTATTTCCCGAAGGGGTAAAGCCACCGTGGAGTCAGGCGGCTGAGGGGGGCTAGTCCGCGAAGTGCGCCCTCGCGTCTGCCCCGCCGGCCCTTCAAAGTTACTTTCCCTTTCAGCGGGCCCATGTGTGCCGGCCGCCTCCCGTCCGCCTGCTCCCTCCCGCAGCTCAGCCGGGGGGTGGGGCCTGGGGCCCGGAGGGGTATGGAGGGGGTTCTGTGAACAGTGGGTCCCCGCTGTCAGGTAGAACAGGATGGGGGGGGCAGTTGGTTGCTTGGATTTTAGTGGTCGAGCAACCAGTGCCTTACAGGGTTCAGAGGCTAATTGGAAAGGGGACAGCCAAGGAGGCGGGTTCTCAACAAGGTCCTGCCATATGAGGATATATGGGATTTGATCTAAGTGGCCCGCACGCCCAGGTAGGAAAATCTTGGACTTTACCCTAGTGATGACAGCAAGTCGGAAGGTCCCTTCGGGTGGCCACCCCACATCAAAGGCAGGCCATTCAGAGCGACACAGAGTAATTAGCTTTCCTTTCCTGATTTCTATACCAAGATCATGGCCCCTTGCTCTAACTTCTTTGAAATTATTCGTAAGGAGAGATAGAGGAGTGCTCTGGGTATTACTCATCCTGTAATAATTTGTAGTCTCTTCTTGTAAAGGAATGTGGGTTAGAATCCCTGTAAAGGAAATCTGATCTGACTTATTAATGATATCTAATCGCAGGCGCACTTTGGCAGCCCTGGTCAGAGTTAGCTGCCTGGATCGCGATCGCGCTGGGGCAGCCCAGATCAGAGATAGCTGCTGCCCGCCAAACCGGGGCAGTTCAGATTGCAAGCACGCACCGGAAACCTGGGTCAGAGTTAGCTGCCTGGATCGCGATCGCGCTGGGGCAGCCCAGATCAGAGATAGCTGCTGCCCGCCAAACCGGGGCAGTTCAGATTGCAATTTAGATCAGATGAGAGCCAGGGGACGTCTCCCACCGGTCTCCGCTGGCTGTCCTATAGCGCATCCGCCAGGACTGTGCCAGCTCCAGTTTTAGACCTCGCGAGTCACAGATTCAGATTCAGAACAGACACAGACAGACAAACGGAGACGAGCCA
Organism: Pan paniscus; assembly: GCF_029289425.2. Classification (NCBI taxonomy): domain Eukaryota; kingdom Metazoa; phylum Chordata; class Mammalia; order Primates; family Hominidae; genus Pan; species Pan paniscus. The sequence goes on along the minus strand of NC_073261.2, from coordinate 55,967,295 downwards.
GCTCACCTATCAGTAGATCGATCCTAGCAGATCCATTGACCAGGGGTCTGGTGGGCTTGGGGAATCCCGGACGAGCCCCCAGATGTTATGCCCAGACCATTAGTTCCCCAAAGGAGACCACCAGAGTCCAGAGTCAAAGCCAAGCGGCAAGGATCTTTACTACAAGTTCGAACCTGGTCCCTCCATTCCACAGCATACAAGAGGGCCCTGAACAACACGAGTGTTTGCTTTTTATAGCCTGAAAGTTACAGGGGAACAAAGGAATTCTTTTGGTTCCCGCTCTTTCAGTAAAACTTTGAACGGCTGTCTCCTTATCGGAGACTTTCCTGGTGGTGTTTGTACTGGGCTCAGGAAGTTTGAGAGATATATGGCGATATGTGGTGGGATGGGAGGATGGGATGTGTTTGTACTGGGCTTGTTTGTTTTGAGCCCGGGGCTGAGGAATGTGCCCAGCTCCTTTGACTGCTTCTAAGATGGCACCTTGAATGCTGCATCCTCTGGAGGGGAGGAGCACTGTTCCTCACATGACAGATAAGTGGAAGAGCTAAGAGAAGGCAAGAGAGAGGCAGGGACTGAACTCACCCTTTCATAAGGAGCCTACTCCTGAGCTAACAAACCCACTCCCGCAATAATGACATTAATTCATTCATGAGACAGAGCCCTCAGGACCTAATCATTTCTTATTAGGCACACCTCCCAACATTGATGCACTGGGGATTAAGTTTCCAACAAATGAATTTTGGGGGACACATTGAAACCATAGCATTGAGTCTTTTGAGAAGGATGGCTGATATGTGCTCTTTCTGCCAGGAACATGGACCAGTGTAAATTCCCATAAGTGGGCTTTATTCAAAGTAAGTTCCAGTTATGATCTACATTTCCATTCTTAGAGACATTTCAACTCAATTGGAGATAATTTTCGTGCAGACTCCTGCACTTTAAATCATGGAGCACAATCTTCCAAATACCTTTGTGTTCCTTTTTTAGGCTAGAGAATTTTAAAATACAGTGAATGGTCAAATCAAATTGATTTCATTTAATTCAATATTGGGGCTCTTTCCAATGATTTTGGGCTGCAGTGTTTGGAACTGCCCTGACTCTTCCCCCAGCAGCATGAGACCCAGTGTTCTGTGGTGCTCATTTATGGAGGTTTGCCCTGTGCTTGGATGTTGATTCTGGCACTAGAGTTAATATGACAGCAGTCTAGCCCAGCATTTCAGAGGTCCTCTCTCTCTGTGGGACCTGATTAAGTGTCTTGCATTTAGGGAGTTCCCAGTTATAGGACATAACGGAAATATCAGCCCTTTTGGCATGCACTCTCTTCCCTTACAACAATCCTGACTCCAGGCTGATTACTGGGCCCCTTTTACCACAAAAGTATCTTCTCATACCTGAGGCGTTAGTTAGCAATGCCATGAGAAGAAGGTACTGCCAAGCTCCCTGGACCCTGCAGCTTTCTTCTACGAATAGAATTACAGAATCTAGGCCAGAAAACCATAGCATTTTCAACTCCTCCCCACCCCTCCCCACCCCCACATCCCAGTAGTAGGCTAGATAGATCTTACCAAATCTCTCTGAAATATTTTCCATTTTCATCTTCATTATCCCTGCCTCAGTCTATCCTTTCCCCTTCTCTTGAATGAATGCATTGGCCTGCTGGCTTCCTCCAGTCATGTCCTCTTCCAGTCCATTTTATCATATAACTATTTGTTCATTCATTCATTCATCCATCCGTTCATTCTAGGAGAGTTGACTTTATCTTTGTGCCAAACACACTCGAGAAATGCCACAAGACTGTGGGTTATTAATTATAAAGAAGATATCCAGGAAGTCAGCCCTCTTGGTTGAAAGGAATTGGAGGGATCCAAGGTGGAGTTCCAAAGAAAGATGAAGTTAAGGTGGGCCTTGAAGTGTGCATAGATAATATGGAAAATGCTGCGAGTCAGCCATCCAGCTGTCATTCCCCACTTTCTTGCTCAGTGATGCTCTTTGTTCACCCTCTTATATGCTCAGGGAAGTAGCTTACAACTCCAGCTGAGGGGGTCAATCCTGATTGAGTCAAACAAATTAAGGCTATTTTCCTTACAGTGATTAGCTTAGGCAACAAAATCTTGAAGGGAACGGCTGCTGGGAGGCAGAAAAAGAGTGGCTCCTCTAAAAGGTATGGTTGTGTAGACTGTTAGTTGCCGTGTGGGATTCCTGGAGCACTATGATAGGTCTTCTGATTTTTCATGAAAAGCTTGAAATCTGATTAAAAATAATTTTTTGATAAATCCCTTTGCTGAGCATGTGCTGGTGATTGGGATACACCTCTGGAAGCAGAATCCAGGGACAGAGGCATTTGGGCTTAGAGATGCAGAGTAGGTGGATGAAAATGCAAGGAGATAGAGATGGGAAATGGCTTTTGATGGACAGGTGTGGAATTCTGGTCTGGGTGACAAACATGATAATGACATTAATGAGTACACTTTAAGGAAAATGCAGAAAAAGGCTGGGTGTGGTTGCTCCTACCTGTACAACCCCTGCACTTTGGGAGGCTGAGGTGGGTGGATCGCTTGAGGTCAGGAGCTCGAGACCAGCCTGGCCAACATGGGGAAACTCCATCTCTACTAAAAAATACAAAAATGAGCCAGGTGTGGTGGCAGGTGCCTGTAATTCCAGCTACTCAAGAGGCTGAGGCAGGAGAATTGCTTGAACCTGGGAGGCAGAGGTTGTAGTGAGCTGAGATTGCACCACTGCACTCCAGCCTGGGTGACAGAGTGAGACTCTGTCTCAAAAAAAAAAAAAAAAAAAAAAAGGCAGAAAAAACATGAAGAAAATGAAAGCCATTCCCAATCCTGCTATACAGAAAAAGCACTAATTTTTAATATTTTCCCATATAGTATTTTTTTCCCTTCTCCTGATGTTAGATTGTGAACCTTTTCTTCTCATCGTTAAAAGGCTCTCTGAAAACTTACTTTTGAATGGTGATATCTAAGTCCAATACAAGGGCCATGTCTCATGTAACTCTAAATACTCTAATTCTGTTGGAGTAAAACTCCTTCTTGAATCTTGGCTGGTTGTTCTGTTTGCTGCCTGTATGTTAAGCTGAAATGTCACCTGTGGTAAAATGCCTGTATTCTATTCTGAGGGTGGGGTACGGGGTGATAGGAAAAAAATAAACCCAGCGGAGAGAAAAATCTAGTGAGAAGAACAAGGCCAAACCAATAATGCAGATCTTTAAGTGGAACTTAAGCCCTCAGTCCAGCCATGCCCTTAGTCTGATTCCTCTTAGGAAAGTGTAATTAAATGTGTTGAGCCCTTCCTAGGTGTAAGCCATGCAAGCTCTGGGGAGTCTTACGGGGTCTGGGAGTGAATGGGAAGCTTCTTCACTCTCCTGCTGCTAATTTCACTCTCAGGTAGCCTGGCTAGGCATGGAAGAAGGATCCAGGCAAATGCAAGTCCAACCTGTAAGGTTGGCTCAAAAGGCTAGCTGAGCAGCAATTTCCAAGGCTGAAGCCCTCTAGCTGCCTGCCCTAGGGGCCAGCAGGAAGGGACATGAGGAGGGCCTGCTGGAGTCCTTCAGGAGTAAGGTTGTCATACCGCCTTCTGAGCCCCATTTTTGTGTCTGTCACCTCTCACTGCCCTTTGGTTTGGGGGTGGGGGACCCTGGCAGACACACTATACCTGCATTGTGACTAGGTGTGTCTCCCCGAGGGTGTGTTCCTGTGCCTTGTGCAATGACTGCCGAGTCGCTGGGCACAGATCTGAATGTGTTTCTCAGGCAGCTGGCATGATGAAACCTGGCTGGCCCAGCTCCCCTGCAAACACTTGGCTCTCCTCGTCTCTACTGTATTCCCTTAACAGACACTCGACATGGTAATGGGAACTGGCTTCAAAGATCATTCACAACACACCTGTGTTGAATGAGATCTTGCTTTGTGTATACGTAACAAGATTCCCAGGGATCAATGAGGCTGAAACCAATAAAGCAAATAGACAAATAATGCAGGTTGTTTGTGTTGTTAATAATAGTTAATGCAATAGCTATTTATTGAGCATTTGCTATGTGTCGGTCTTTGGGCTGAGAGCATTAACTCATGTAAGTCTCATAAAACCTCTTTGCGTTAGATATGATTAACACCCTCATTTTACCATGAGGAAACTGGGGCCCAGAGAAGTTGAGTAACCTTCCCAAGGTCCATGGTGGTAGAGTGAGGACTTAATCACAAGCCTATGCACGTGACCATGACTTGTTATATCTCTGATGTGTTTTTTATCTGCCCCTTATCCTTGTAGGTCTGGAATAGGCCCTGCTGGTTGTAATGCCTTTTCTTATAATACACTTCAAATTAAAAACCTAAAATTTTATTTAGGATTTAAAAAATCTCCATTTATAAATGAGATTGAGCTATATAGTTCCCCCCATCCCCAGTGTTTAGACATCTAGTCATATTTGCTTCAAATTTGAAATGAGTAGCTTTCTGAGCACTGGAATAATTTTAATTCATTAGGGGAGGAGGGGAATATTTTCTTAAGCAAGACAGGAAACCCAGAACCAATTAAAAAATAGACAAAATTGACTATATATATAACAAAAAATTCCATAAATGAAGTCAAAAGACAACAAGATTGGAGTTAGGAAGAATGAATAAAACCTAGTATTTGGTAGTACAACAAGGTGACAATAGTCAATAATAATTTTACATTTAAAAATAACTAAAAGTATAATTGGATTGTTTGTAACACAAAGAATAAATGCTTGAGAGGATGGATACCCCATTTTCCATGATGTGATTATTATGCATTGCATGTCTGTATCAAAACATCCCAAGTATCCCATAAATATATATACCTACTATATACCCACAAAATTAAAAAATTATATATATATATATATATGACAACAAGATTGGGAAAATATTTGTAATACAAATGACAGATGAATAGTTAATATGACACAAAAAGATTCTATAAGTTATAAGGAAAAGAAAAATAAGCCAATTAAAAATGAATAAAGAATGTGAATAGCAGCAACTCAAGAAGAGGAAATCCAAATGGCCAATTATTATATTACAAGATTCTCAACCTCATTAATTAACAGGAAAATACAAATTAAAACAACATTGATATACTTTTAACATATCAGACCAGTAAAAATAAAAAAGGTTTACTATATCTAGGGTAGACAAGGATTCAAAAAATGGCTACTATCTCTGTGGTAGAAATGTGAATTACCACAATTGATTTAAGCCATCATGACAATTTCCAGTTACTCAATTTCCCAGGCTCCCTTGCAACTATCAGTGTCCATGAACCCAGTTCTGGTCAATGAAATGTAAGGGGCCAGGCATGATGGCTTACATGTGTAATCCCGGCACTTTGGGAGGCTGAGGTGGGTGAATTGCTTGAGCTCAGGAGTTTGAGACCAGCCTGAGCAACATGGCAAAACCTTGTCTCTACAAAAAATACAAAATTAGCCAGGTGTGGTGGCTCCTGGGGAGGCTGAAGTGGGAGGATCGCTTGGGCCTGGGAGGTCAAGGCTGCAGTCAGCTGAGTCAGCTGAGATCATCACTGCACTCTAGCCTGGGCGACAGAGAGAGACCCCGTGTCAAAAAAATAAAATAAAATAAAATAAGGGAAAGACTGCTGTTGCAGGATCTCTAGGAAGGCCTTTGCTTTGCTGATGTAAGGTACAAATGAGGCTGTTGCTACTTTTCACCTTTACCTTGAATTTGAACATGATTGATGCCTGGAGCTGCGGCAGCCATGTAATCGTGAGGAAACAAGCATGAGAACAACATACTAGGATAACAGAGCAGAAAAATGTATAAGGGCCTGGGCTTCTGAACTAATACCCACCACTACTGCCCTCTAAGCCCTTGTTATGGGCGAACAAATCATTATTTTTTAATTTAAGCCTCTGTTAGGAGGGTTTCTGCTAATGGTAGCCAAATATGCCTCTAATCAGATACATGTTTACCCTCAACCCAGCCATTCCTACATGTGACTTCATCCTAAGAAATGAAAGTACCAGTAGGTAAACATTTATGTACAATTTATGTATAACATTGATTTTGGAAGCGAAGAACTAAAAACAAATGGAATATCTATCAATAGCCATGTGGTGAAATAAAATGTCATATATTCATACAATAAAATGTTATACGGTTATTAAAAAGAATGATTTAGACTGATGTCTATTGACCTGGAGGGATGCTCATGATGTATTATTATGTGAAAAAAACCCCATAGAAATCTGAGTAGTTAACAGTTATAGTTAATCCCTTATTTGTGGATTTGTTGTTGTTGTTGTTGTTGTAGATGGAGTCTCACTCATTGCACAGGCTGGAGTGCAATGGCGCGATTTTGGCCCACCACAACCTCTGCCTCCAAGGTTCAAGTGATTCTCCTGCCTCAGCCTCCTGAGTAGCTGGGATTACAGGCATGTGCCACCATGCCCCTGGCTAATTTTGTATTTTTAGTAGAGATGGGGTTTCACCACGTTGGCCAGGCTGGTCTCGATCTCCCGACCTCAGGTGATCCACCCGCCTCAGCCTCCCAAAGTGCTGGGATTACAGGCATGAGCCACCGCACCCGGCTGGAAAAATCTTTATGTGTGTATAGATGTTTGTATATGTCTCCACCAGCATAGAAAAAAGGGTCAGAATGCCTGCAGGGATGAGGGAAGTAATGTAACTGAGTGAAACAAGCCTGATAGGAAAGATAAGCTGTTCTAAGTATTGTAAAACTTTATTTTTATTAGACCATGAAGAGAAGCATCCAATATGATATAAATATGCATGATATTGTTGATTATATATTCAATATGGAGTTGAGTAAAAGAAAAATTGTATAATTATGTTTTTACTTTCTCATAATTTTTTATTACTTCTTTGTAGAATATGGATTCCAATATTATTTCTGTTTATATTGACAATTCAAAGACAGGTCTTATTTTCCTTTTTAATGATGCAAAGGTGGAATTCAGCCTTTAATCCTTTACTTGGAGGTAATGCTTAGTTTTCAAACAAAAAAAGTCTAATTAAAAGTGTGGCACTTCTAAACAGAGATATAGTGTTTTCACAGTGTTTTAAAAAAATACATATAATTGTTCTTGCAATAGTTTACTGAGAATGATGATTTCCAATTTCATCCATGTCCCTACAAAGGACATGAACTCATCATTTTTTATGGCTGCATAGTATTCCATGGTGTATATGTGCCACATTTTCTTAATCCAGTCTATCATTGTTGGACATTTGGGTTGGTTCCAAGTCTTTGCTATTGTGAATAGTGCCGCAGTAAACATACGTGTGCATGTGTCTTTATAGCAGCATGATTTATAGTCCTTTGGGTATATACCCAGTAATGGGATGGCTGGATCAAATGGTATTTCTAGTTCTAGATCCCTGAGGAATCGCCACACTGACTTCCACAATGGTTGAACTAGTTTATAGTCCCACCAACAGTGTAAAAGTGTTCCTATTTCTCCACATCCTCTCCAGCACCTGTTGTTTCCTGACTTTTTAATGATTGCCATTCTAACTGGTGTGAGATGGTATCTCATTGTGGTTTTGATTTGCATTTCTCTGATGGCCAGTGATGGTGAGCATTTTTTCATGTGTTTTTTGGCTGCATAAATGTCTTCTTTTGAGAAGTGTCTGTTCATGTCCTTTGCCCACTTTTTGATGGGGTTGTTTGTTTTTTTCTTGTAAATTTGTTTGAGTTCATTGTAGATTCTGGATATTAGCCCTTTGTCAGATGAGTAGGTTGCGAAAATTTTCTCCCATTTTGTAGGTTGCCTGTTCACTCTGATGGTAGTTTCTTTTGCTGTACAGAAGCTCTTTAGTTTAATGAGATCCCATTTGTCAATTTTGTCTTTCGTTGCCATTGCTTTTGGTGTTTTAGACATGAAGTCCTTGCCCATGCCTTTGTCCTGAATGGTATTGCCTAGGTTTTCTTCTAGGGTTTTTATGGTTTTAGGTCTAACGTTTAAGTCTTTAATCCATCTTGAATTGATTTTTGTATAAGGTGTAAGGAAGGGATCCAGTTTCAGCTTTCTACATATGGCTAGCCAGTTTTCCCAGCACCATTTATTAAATAGGGAATCCTTTCCCCATTGCTTGTTTTTCTCAGGTTTGTCAAAGATCAGATAGTTGTAGATATGCGGCGTTATTTCTGAGGGCTCTATTCTGTTCCATTGATGTATATCTCTGTTTTGGTACCAGTACCATGCTGTTTTGGTTACTGTAGCCTTGTAGTATAGTTTGAAGTCAGGTAGTGTGATGCCTCCAGCTTTGTTCTTTTGGCTTAGGATTGACTTGGCGATGCAGGCTCTTTTTTGCTTCCATATGAACTTTAAAGTAGTTTTTTCCAATTCTGTGAAGAAAGGCATTGGTAGCTTGATGGGGATGGCATTGAATCTGTAAATTACCTTGGGCAGTATGGCCATTTTCATGATATTGATTCTTCCTACCCATGAGCATGGAATGTTCTTCCATTTGTTTGTATCCTCTTTTATTTCCTTGAGCAGTGGTTTGTAGTTCTCCTTGAAGAGGTCCTTCACATCCCTTGTAAGTTGGATTCCTAGGTATTTTATTCTCTTTGAAGCAGTTGTGAATGGGAGTTCACTCATGATTTGGCTCTCTGTTTGTCTGTTGTTGGTGTATAAGAATGCTTGTGATTTTTGTACATTGATTTTGTATCCTGAGACTTTGCTGAAGTTGCTTATCAGCTTAAGGAGATTTTGGGCTGAGACAATGGGGTTTTCTAGATATACAATCATGTCGTCTGCATATTCTCACTCATAGGTGGGAATTGAACAATGAGATCACATGGACACAGGAAGGGGAACATCACACTCTGGGGACTGTTGTGGGGTGGGGGGAGGGGGGAGGGATAGCATTGGGAGATATACCTAATGCTAGATGACGAGTTAGTGGGTGCAGCGCACCAGCATGGCACATGTATACATATGTAACTAACCTGCACAATGTGCACATGTACCCTAAAACTTAAAGTATAATAATAAAAGAAAAAAAAACTAGGCAGAAGAATTCTCAGAAAATTCTTGGTGATGTGTGTATTCAACTCATAGGGTTGAACCTTCCTTTCGATAGAGCAGTTTTGAAACACTCTTTTTTTAGAATTTCCAAGTGGATATTTAAAGCGCTTTGAGGCCTATGGTAGAAAAGGAAATTAAAAAAAAAAAACATATAATTACAGTAACCATCACACGAACATTTATAGGATTCTGGTACACCCATGTCTTTTTATTTAGTTTTCAGTACTGGATTTTAAAAACTCTTCATAGTTCTTCATCCACATCATTAATATATTAATTGGGAAAGACAACTGAGCAACATTAATTCATTTTCATAATTTTAATAACAGGGACCCATTTGTGGAATTCAATCTTCACCTCCTCAATTTAAAAATAAACTTCAGATCATCACTTTCATTACTAGAAAACTGATTTTTGTGCAGGAAGGTCAACCAGGTTGGTTCTTGCCCAATAAGTTTCCCAAAGACACAATTTCTCAAGTGAGCAAATGAAATCATATGTTTGAGGAACTACTTGTGAATGCCCTTCAAAGGCATTTTGGAGGTGTTGTCTTGACAAAGAAAAGTAACAAGAATTGATCCAATTTTATTTGGTGAGCTGAGGTGGGGACTTTTCCTCAGATGACATGAATGATGCAATTTTCCTACCCATAGTTGAAACAATTGCTTTTGTATGAGGACACTAGTTAGCCAAATAACCTCTGTACAGGGCAGCAGATTGCCATACTGTGAAGACAATTCATCGTGACTCTGGGTCAAGCCAGAGTGGGAATCTTGTGTATGGAGTTAATTACTACAGTCATCATGCATTATCTTTTTAATGTTTTACCGACAAAGAGATTCCTGGTGAATGACACAATGAATTTAAATCCTATTTTCTTGCTGAATGATGCCACCATGGAAAAGTTTCATAAGAGGTCCCATGTTAGCACCAACATCACAGCAGCACTGTTTATATTTATATTGACTAATTTTGACCTGTCTACATTTAACTTCTCAAGAATGTTCTCTATGCAAAATAATTTATTCCCTAATGTTGTGTCTGACATGGGCACATGTCCAAAAGTTCTTTGCTCATGTTAAAAAAACCAAAAAACCAACCAACAACTATAAGTATAGTAGCTGTATGATATTATTTATATCAATGGTCTCATCGGTGATAAGAAAAAAAATCACAATTGCCTAATGGTTTCTTACTTTGTCCTGTACGTTTTGAATCCTGTCTTCATCATGCTGAACAACTGCATTTCCAGCAAATACATACTCATGTTGAGACAAAAACAATGAAAATTTCAGTCCATTTCTTCAGTTCAGTGATAGTTTCATTTTCATTTAACTTATTATTTTTCCTTTTTTCCATAATGGGATCTATAGTTGTCCTTTTTTGTGTGTTAGGAATAGTTTTATTGAGATACAGTTTACATACCAAAAAATTCATTCTTTATGCAATTCTTCAAGTATACAATTCTTTTTTTTTTTAATTTTATTTTATTTTTATTGATCATTCTTGGGTGTTTCTCACAGAGGGGGATTTGGCAGGGTCATAGGACACTAGTGGAGGGAAGGTCAGCAGACAAACAAGTGAACAAAGGTCTCTGGTTTTCCTAGGCAGAGTGTTTGTGTCCCTGGGTACTTGAGATTAGGGAGTGGTGATGACTCTTAACGAGCATGCTGCCTTCAAGCATCTGTTTAACAAAGCACATCTTGCACCGCCCTTAATCCATTTAACCCTGAGTGGACACAGTACATGTTTCAGAGAGCACAGGGTTGGGGGTAAGGTCATAGATCAACAGGATCCCAAGGCAGAAGAATTTTTCTTAGTACAGAACAAAATGAAAAGTCTCCCATGTCTACTTCTTTCTACACAGACACGGCAACCATCCGATTTCTCAATCTTTTCCCCACCTTGCCCCTCTTTCTACTCCAGAAAACCGCCATTGTCATCATGGCCTATTCTCAATGAGCTGTTGGGTACACCTCCAAGACGGGGTGGTGGCCAGGCAGAGGGGCTCCTCACTTCCCAGTAAGGGCGGCCGGGCAGAGGCGCCCCTCAGCTCCCGGACTGAGTGGCTGGCCAGGCGGGGGGCTGACCCCCCCATCTCCCGGACGGGGTGGCTGGCCGGGCGGGGGGCTGACCCCCCCACCTCCCTCCCGGACGGGGCGGCTGGCCGGGTGTGGGGCTGAGTCCCCCACCTCCCTCCCGGACGGGGCGGCTGGCCGGTCAGGGGGCTGACCCCCCCACCTCCCTCCCGGATGGGGCGGCTGGCCGGGCAGAGGGGCTCCTCACTTCCCAGTAGGGGCGGCCGGGCAGAGGCGCCCCTCACCTCCCGGACGGGGCAGCTGGCCGGGCGGGGGAGCTGACCCCCCCACCTCCTTCCCGGACGGGACGGCTGGCCGGGTGGGGGGCTGACCCCCCCACCTCCCTCCTGGACAGGGCGGCTGGCTGGGCAGAGGGGCTCCTGGCTGGGCAGAGGGGCTCCTCACTTCCCAGTAGGGGCGGCCGGGCAGAGGCGCCCCTTAGCTCCCGGACCGGGTGGCTGGCCAGGTGGGGGGCTCAGCCCCCCACCTCCCTCCTGGACGGGGCGGCTGGCCGGGCGGGGGACTGAGCCCCCCACCTCCCTCCCGGACGGGGCGGCTGGCCGGGTGGGGGGGCTGACCCCCCCCACCTCCCTCCTGGACGGAGCGGCTGGCCGGGCGGGGGGCTGACCCCCCCACCTCCCTCCCGGACGGGACGGCTGGCCGGGTGGGGGGCTGATCCCCCCACCTCCCTCCTGGACGGGGTGGCTGCCGGGCGGAGACGCTCCTCACTTCCCAGATGGGGTGGCAGCCAGGCGGAGGGGCTCCTCACTTCTCAGAAGGGGCGGTTGCCAGGCGGAGGGTCTCCTCACTTCTCAGACGGGGCGGCCGGGCAGAGACACTCCTCACCTCCCAGAAGGGGTCGCGGCCGGGCCGAGGCGCTCCTCACATCCCAGACGGGGCGGCAGGGCAGAGGTGCTCCCCACGTCTCAGACGATGGGCTGCCGGGCAGAGACGTTCCTCACTTCCTAGATGGGATGGCGGCCGGGACGAGGCGCTCCTCACTTCCTAGGTGGGATGGCGGCCGGGCAGAGACGCTCCTCACTTTCCAGACTGGGCAGCCAGGCAGAGGGGCTCCTCACATCCCAGACGATGGGCAGCCAGGCAGAGACGCTCCTCACTTCCCAGACGGGGTGGCGGCCGGGCAGAGGCTGCAATCTCCGCACTTTGGGGGGCCAAGGCAGGCGGCTGGGAGGTGGAGGCCGTAGCGAGCCGAGATCACGCCACTGCACTCCAGCCTGGGCACCATTGAGCACTGAGTGAATGAGACTCCGTCTGCAATCCCGGCACCTCAGGAGGCCGAGGCTGGCGGATCACTCGCAGCTAGGAGCTGGAGACCAGTCCGGCCAACACAGCGAAACCCCGTCCCCATCAAAAAAACACGAAAACCAGTCAGGCGTGGCGGCGCACGCCTGCAATCGCAGGCACTCGGCAGGCTGAGGCAGGAGAATCAGGCAGGGAGGCTGCAGCAAGCCGAGATGGCAGCAGTACAGTCCACCTTTGGCCCAGCATGAGAGGGAGACCGTGGAAAGGAGAGGGAGAGGGAGACGGGAGACGGGAGAGGGAGAGGGAGAGGGAGAGGGAGAGGGAGAGGGAGAGGGAGAGGGGAGAGGGGAGAGGGGAGACGGGAGACGGGAGACGGGAGACGGGAGAGGGAGACGGGAGAGGGAGATGGGAGCACAATTCTTTAAGTATACATTCAGCAGTTTTTAGTTAACTCAATGTTGCATAACCATCACTACTACTTAATTTTAGAACATGTTCAACATCCCCAAAAGAAACTCTACTCATTAGCAGATACCCTCTGTCCTTCTCCCCCAGCTCCTAGCAACAAATAATCTATGGATTTGCCTATTTTAGATAATTCATGTAAATAGAGTCATACAATATGTGGTCTATTGTGATTGGCTTCTTTCACATAGTATAATGTTTTCCAGATTCATCTGCAATATAGCATGTAACAGTATTTCATTTTTTTTGGCCAAATAATATTGCACAGTCTGTGCCACATTTAAAAAATCCATTCAATTGATAGACATGTGGATTGTTTCTATTTTTTAGCTATTAAAAATAATGTTCCTGTGAACATTTATGCGCAAGTTTTTGTGTGGACATATATTTTCTTTTTGTGTGTGTGTATATATATACCCAGGAGTAGAATTTCTGAGTCATATAGTAACTCTATGTTTAATCATTTGAGGAACCACTAAACTATTTCCAAAGTGGCGGCATCATTTGACATTTCTACCAGCAATGTATGAGGATTCTAATTCCTCCACATCCTTGTCAACACTTGTTATTATCTGACTTTTTGATTCTAGCCACCCTAGTGGGTGTAAAATGGTATCTCATTGTGGTTTTGATTTGCTTTTCTCTGTGAACTAATGATGCTGAACATCTTTTCATATGCTTGTTGACCATTCATGTATCTTTGGACAGATGTTTATTCAAATCCTTTATCCATTTTTAAATTGGGTTATTTGCCTTTTTATTGTTAAGTTATGAATTCTTTATTTATTTTAGATACTTATCTCTTGGATACATAATTTGAAAATATTTTCTCCCATTCTGTAGATTATCTTTTCACTTTCTTGATGGTATTCCTTGGAGCACAAAATACTTTAATTTCAATGACATTCAACTTATCTATTTTTTCTTCGGTGTTGTATTTAAGAATCATTGCTTAACCCAGTGTCACAAAGATTTATGCCTGTTTTCTTCTAAGATTTTTATATTTTTACCTTTTATATTTAGGTATATTATCTATTTTGAGTTGTATATGATTTGAGATAGGGGTCCAACTTCATCCTTTTACGTGTTATTATCTAGTCTCAGCACCATTTGTTGGGAAAGAATATTCCTTCCCCATTGGCTTGTCTTGGTACCTTTGTCAAAGATTGGTTAGCCACAGAGGTATGGTTTTATTTCTGGATATTCTATTCTATTCTATTCTATTCTATTCTATTCTATTCTATTCTATTCTATTCTATTCTATTCTATTCTATTCTATTCCATTGATCTATTTTTTAGGTCTGTTTTGTCTGTTCTTGCACCAATTTCATACTGCTTTGATTCTCATTGTTTTATAGTAGTTTTGAAATCAGGAACTGTGAGTCTTCTTTTTACTTTTTTTAAGATTTGGCTATTCTGGATTCCTGGCAATTCCATATGAATTTTAGAATCAGCTTGTTAGTTTCCACAAAGAAGTCAGCTGAGATTCGAATAGGGATTGCCTGAGTTTGTAGATCAATTTGGGGAGTATTGCCATCTTAACAATATTAAGTCTTCCAATCCATGAACATGGAATATTTTTTCATTCATTTAGATCTTCCTTAGTTGTTTTCAACAGTTTTTTTGTGGTTTTCTGAGGATAGGTTTTGCACTTCTTTTGTTAAGTTTATTTCTAAGTATCTTATTTGCTACTGTTGTGAGTTGTTTTCTTAATTTTATGTTTGGATTGTTCATTGCAAGTGTATAGAAATATGGTTTTTTAAAAGTATTAAACTTGTATTCTGTAACCTTGCTGAACTCATTTATTAGTTCTGATGTATATATTTAGGTAGATTATTTAGGGTTTCGTATATATAAGATCTATAATCTATTATATGAATAAAGATCCTTTCCAATATGGATTCTTTTTATTTATTTTTTCTTTCTTAACTGCCCTGGTTAGAACCTCCAGTACAATGTTGAATAGAAGTGGTGCGGGTGGACATGTACCACTTATCTCTCCTGGCCAAAATTATTTATGTCTTTGCTTAATAAAAACATTGAGTTGCTATTGTTATTGTTGTAGCTAGCTAAATTCATATTATTAACTTCTAGTTTCAGCATGTTATCTTTAGAGAATGTAAATTGTACACTTTTGGCGGGTCACCTTTAGAGTTTTCTCTATTTCAATGTACATAGTTTTGTGAAAAAAAGACTGCATCCAAAGTTTGAGATACGCCTTTTATCCTATGTCAATATCTTAAATAGTCATTTAAGGAAACATCATAAAGTTATAGATTAAATGCTTTTGAGGATGTTTATGACCTCTCAAAACTCAACTCAAAAACCATAGCATTGAAATTGGGGGTTTAATATGCCTTTGCCAGAGTTACGTCATTTGTAATTTCTTTCCCAGAATGGAAATAACCTGGTATACATATGAATATATATTGAGGGAATAAGGCTTGTGGCCATAATTAAGCCCCATATAGAGCAGCCAGTCATATTCAGCTGAGGAGTCTTTACTGTATATTCATAGATCCTTAGGTGGGTGGAAGAAGGTTGCAGAATGTTTGGAACATATTTCTGACCCAGCTGAAGACAGCATTAGATCAAAACATAAAAGATGAAGGAGATAAAAAATGATAGACAACACTCTGTGCTAGATACTGTTCTAATCTTTACAAAATGTGCATGTTTAATCTCCACCACCATTCTTTAAAGTATCTGCATTTTACAGTGGAGGAAACTGAGGTGTATAGACATTAAATAACTCATCCAAGTTCACACAGCTAACAAGTGACAGAGCTGGGATTTGAGCCTAGGCGGACTGACTTCTAAGCTGTGCTCTGACCACTAAGCTACAGTGCAGTGAAGATCAGTGGCAGAGGAGTGGTCAGGAGACTGCTGGCTTTGGGGGCTTCACAGAGAAGTTATTTGGTATCCCTGACTTTCTCACACAGATTATCAAGAAGGAAACAGGGAGATTTCAGGCTGCATTTGGGAAGAGGGCTGGGAAAATATCTGGGTTAGATTTGTCATAGGGTCTTTAACATGTTCTTTTGCTTCAAAGGCTAGGAGAAAAGCCGTGGAAGCTCCATTCACTTATTGTAAATACTAATACTTTCTCTGAGCATAGTACACTTCTGTCTACTTTCAGGGTGTGCCCAAGAAGTTGGTTCCCCTTATCTCCCTTCCAATTTTGTTCCTGGAAATTAAGTGTCCATAGGTATAAATGTTTTTCTGCTTTCTAAACAGTACCTTACCTGTTAGGGAGATTCCAAACTCTGTTCATTTCTGCTTTATATTTTTTGAATACCTTATGCTATTAGCTACACACATACAGATTTTTATGTATTTTTATATCTTCCTAGTGAATTTATCTTATGTGAGTATAGCTACACTAGATTTCTTTTAGTTGGCATTTTTATGGTCTATTTTTTTCTACCTTTTTACCTTTAATTTTTCTAGGTCCATATTTTTCAGGTGCATTTCTTATAAGCAGTACATAGTTAGGTTTATTTTTTAATCCAGTGTTTGAATTTTAATTGGAATGTTTAGTTTATTTACATTTAATATAGTTACCAATTTAGTTGGGTCGAAATCTCTCATTTGTCGCATTTTTAATGTTTCTTTTTCTCTCCTTTTGTGCTTTATTTTGGTTCAATTAAGTTCTTTTTATTTTCCCATTCCCCCCTCCTTTTAGATTATTGGTTATACATTATTTTACTTTTATTTTAATGGTTACTTTAGAGATTACAACATGCATTCTTGAGTTATTAAGGTCTAATAAAAATGAATAGACTTAACACTTTCTAAGCAATGGAAGAGGTCTTTGAACACTTTACCTCTATTTGCCCATGCCCCTTCCCTAGTATATATGTTATTGCTGTTGGGTATTTTAGTTCTTTAAATATTTTTATACCACATAAGACATTATTGTTTTTATTGTTTTATATTCGTTTATGGTTATTCTTTTTTTTTTTTTTTGAGATGGAGTCTTGCTCTGTTGTCCAGGCTGGAGTGCAGTGGTGTGATCTCGGCTCACTGCAACCTCTGCCTCCCAGGTGCAAGTAATTCTCCTGTTTCAGCCTCCCAAGTAGCTGGGACTACAGGCGCCGGCCACCAGGCCCAGCTACTGTTTATATTTTTAGTAGAGACAGGGTTTCACTATATTAGTCAGGCTGGTCTCGAACTCCTGACTTCAGGTGATCCACCTGCCTCAGCCTCCCAAAGTGCTGGGATTACAGGCGTGAGCCATCGCACCCGGCCTGTTTACAGTTATTCTTTCTGACACTGTTTATTCCTTTGTCATCCCATGTGAGATCATGTTCCTGCCTGACGAGTACCATTTAGTATAACTTGTAGTGTGTAGCTTTTTCTGCTGAATTATTTCCCCTTTTGTTTGGCTGCAAAGTGTCTTTATTCTGTATTAATTTAGGATATTTTCAGTGGATATAGAATTTAGGTGCAAAAGTCCTTAAGAAAGTACCAGTGAGTAGAATCCTACAATATTTCTAAAGAATGATATACTATCTGGTAAATTTATCCATCCAATTTATCCAGGAATTTAGATATCCATCCATCTGTCCATCCATCCATCCATCCATCCGTCTATCCATCCACCCATCCAATTTGGTCGTCTACTATGTGTCAAGTATTGAGCTTGATGTCAAATATTTAGTGGTGAAGAAGACAGATATAATTCCTACCTTCATGGAGCTTACTATCTAGTGGAGGAGACAGATATTAACCTAGTAAAACATATACATATAATATAAATTGTGGTAAGTTCTATGAAGGAAATGAACATAATACTGGATGGAGAATAACTAGAGTGGAAGGGGTAGTCAGGGTAGTGGAGTGGACTTACATGTAGGAGTCTCTTGAGGTGACATTTAACTGAGACCTGAAGGAAAAGGAGCCAGTCATAGAAGGGCTGGGGTGGGGTGTGAGAAAGAATTTTTCAGAAAAGCAAGGTTTAATGTTAATACAATTTAATTTTGATATAATTTAATATTGATATAATGTGTTGCCTTATAAATAATAGTGGGGAACCCATATGATTACCTTAAGAGATACCGAAGAGGCATTTGTTCTAGTCCAGGCTCTTTTGGTTTTAGGAAATAAAAATGCATTCAAGCTGGCTCAGGTGAAAAGAGGATTTTTTGGTTTGTTTGTTTGTTTTTTTGAGATGGAGTCTTGCTCTGTCACCCAGGCTGGAATACAGTGGCATGGTCTCGGCTCATTGCAACCTCCACCTCCCGGGTTCAGGCAATTCTTGTGCCTCAGCCTCCTGAGTATCCTGGATTACAGGTATGTGCCACCACACCCGGCTAATTTTTATATTTTTAGTAGAGATGGGGTTTCGCTACATTGGCCAGGCTGGTCTTGAACTCCTGACCTCAAGTGATCCGCCTGCCTTGGCCTCCCAAAGTGCCGGGATTACAGGCGTGAGCCACTGCGCTAGGCTGAAAAGAGGATTCTTGTAAAGGCTCAGGGCTCAATAGAGCAGAGGTGGCTGTGAGCCAGGTACCACAAGAACAAGAACGAAAAAGTGCTTGAGAATGGGTGTGACTTTCTCTCTTCCTACTAGGCGTGCTGTTTCTTTTTCTCTGTGAATCTGCCTCATTGTTTCCTTTTGCAAAATGGCTTCCTCAGCTTAGCCACCTGCTTGCTCATGGCCCACCATTGATGGCCCCATTCCCTCAGCCCCATTTTCTCTGTCACAGACTTTCTTCTTCAAAGGAATTCATGGACTAACCAGAGACCTATGACTTGTGTGACCAATGCATTGACCCCTCAGGGTCCTCAGGGCCTGCCACAGTCCAGTAACTGCGTCTGGAACAAAGGGACAGGATATCTGGGAAGAAGGGAGGGTCTCTGGCCGACATCTTGGAAGGTGTTAGAGGCACACAGAATCCACATTTGGCAGAACGCCCAATGGCCATTGCTTGAATCGGTATTCTACGGAATCAGAATATCTGCATCTTCAAAAGAACTTTTGGTTATGAGAAAAGAATCTGAATTTCATGAAAAAAATTGATTATTACAATTTTATTGTTAAAAATTAATAATTGTAGCAGATGCTATTTTCGCCACATCATACGCCCTCAGACCACCTAATTTCAGTTGCAGCTTTGGAAAAGCTTCCTGTGCTCAGTAGCAGTGTCACGTATCAGGCCCCTAAGATCTGTGCTGTGTGTGTGTGTGTGTGTGTGTGTGTGTGTGTGTGTATGGTGGGGGTGGAGGATTAATGACCCTATGGCAACTCTCACCATTGGGTGATGGAAGTCAGTAGTTAATGCCTTCTGATGTTCAGAGGCTCAATTCGGAGGTGGCATTCTACATATTTCCTCAGTGAGTGTCCAGTAGGATTGAGTCCCAATTTTACATATTGGTAGTCAGCTCACTGCTAATTTCCCATTGCTGACTTTTCCTCATTCTCTGTCTCAGTCTTCTTAGTCTCTCACTCCTGCTTCCTGAGATTGCCTCTAAAATAAAAGATCTGCCCCAAATTGTTATCTGAGGCCCTGCCTTTGGGGGAACCCAGATTTAAAAATTTTGTATTGTAGAGGAGGGACAGAATTTTGTAGCAAACTCAGTTGCTGGGTCGCTCTTAGACTCATTGTTCTGCCTATTCCTAACACGAAATAGATGTTCTGTTTTGGCTGATAGAGATTATATTCACATCATTGCCTGTTTGGATCAGAGGCCTCTCAAGGGAGCAGATTAGACTTCAAAGAAACCAACCACAAGAAGGAAATCTTGTAGAGGAAAACTTTCTGAGAAACCTCCTCCCATCTTTCTCCTCTCCTTTGTCTTTGTGTGCAACTTCCTCCACTCCAGTCTGAGCTCAGGGCTCAGGCCAGGCTGCTTCCTGTTGGCAGGTTGCTGGGGTGTAGACTGTCAGTCAGCAAATAAAAAGAGCTATGAAATCGTGACCATTGTCTAAAGAGTTAACTCTTCTGTGTGAGACTAACACAGAGGGTAGAATGGATGTGATTAAAAATTTTTGTCAAATCCACCTAGGCTGTGACAGAATTCTTGGTAAGTCATGGGTCAGAATATACAATGTATTTTTGCCTAGAAGCAAAGCTCCTCATGGTAGATGGGGAACCAGGGAGGGTCGCAAAGACCTATTTGACCTTCAAGGGGTCTGATTATAGCACCCAACACAACATACCAATAATGCAGCCCCACAAGACCCAGGGATCCCATATGACACTGTTCTCTTACCTCCAGAGACATACGGTGGTCCACCCAAAGCCTCATATCTCTGACGATTTTTTTCCACAGAATGTTACCATGTTACCTACCATGCCTCAGGCATTGAGCTAAACGACCGGGCTACAAAGATGCACAGAGATGCCTTACCTTGAAGAGTTCAAGACCTGGGTCACAGAATGGCCAGGGGCACAAGACAGCTCATGGAGGAGGAACGAAAAGTCCAGCACCGTGAGATGAGTATTCAAACGCAAGTATGCAAGGGGCCTTGGGGTGGGGGCGTTATCTTTTCATGCTCCAGGAAGGCTTCAGAAGAAAGTGAGGTGCCTGTGAGCCTGTTCTTGAAGGAACAGAAGTTTGCTCAGGCAAAGATGTAGAAAAAGTCTTTCCCAGCAAAGGGAACTACGAAGGTAGAGAGGTGTGAGGGGCCTGGCAGAGCCAGAGACAAGCAGACAGCTTGAGAGTGGTGGCTGCTAACGGATGGTGGCCTGCTGATAGATTGTGCTGGGGCCACAGGGTGGTTTCTTAACTGGAACCACACTTAGGGATGGAGATATTTTATGAAAAGGGCCAGATTTTCTGTTTCTCTTGAAAAAAAAAATAGTAAAACTGACCTCCCTGCTTGAGATCCACTTTAGACTGGGACTGAGAAGTGAACTCCCCCTTCAGCAGTGGTCAGTGCCTGCCAGTACATCACTATGTCCACCACAACCCTGGATTCAGACTCACTCATCGTCATTCATGCTTTCATCAAGCAGCTGCACTAATTCAGATGACTCACTTCACTCCAGGAGGTGTTTGACTTTTCAGCCTCTGGGTAAGCATCATTGGATACTAAAGAGAGAGGAAGGGTAAGATTGGCAGAGTTCAACTGGCAACTGTGGGAAGGCATTACCACCCCAGTACTGAAGGGGCAAGTGGAGGATGTGGTGTCCTGAAGCCCTGGGAGCGGGGCTGGGGAGTAGGGGCCCAGGGAGCCTAGCCTTGGGGACACAGTTGCTGCCAGATATGCAGCATTGGAGGAGGGAGGGAGCGAGGATGACAAATCCCCATGTCTCTCCTCCTACACCCACTCCGATCTCCTGCCAGTGCCTCCCACTGGCTGAACTGGAAGCCAGAGGACAAGAGAGCCCTAAGGAGGTGGCCCACAGGGGTCAGCTTCTGGGCACAGGGCAGACATGGGGAGAATGGATCTGGGAGTGGCAAATGACTGGCACAAATAGGCACCTAAGGAGTGGAAAGCACCAGAGAGAGCCCTCTCCTGATGAGAGTCGCTGGGGATGTGGTCCCTGTGTGGGGGCCATCCTTAGGATGGCTCTGATGTTAGGAGATGGGAGGTAAGGGGATTGAGCAGGGCCTGAGATCCCCCTCCATCACTGGGAAGCCCTGGGAGGACAGAGGATCAAATCTGAACTCGCAAAGATTATTCCAGAAGGGTGCAGTGGGAGATGGAGGCTTGGAGCTAAATAGGGGTAACCCATGGACTCATAGGTAGGAGACGGTGGTCAGATGTCCCAGGTCTTCTGGCTCATGCTCTAGTTCACCAGGAGACCCTCTGGGCCCTGGTTGGTACCCACCTCTGTGTGATCACTTTGGAGTTAGGAGGCACACTTGCCTGGAGGACAGCCAGAGCCAGCAGGCAGCTCTGTCAATGAAACAGAAGCTTCTACTGAGACAAAACTAACCTGTCTCCTGGCCTTGCCCCTTGAGGTCAGACCAAACCTCCTTATGTCTGAAGACAGTTGTCCTCACTCCTCTGGGTCATTAACCACTTGGAAAAGTGATGTCCTGAAATCATCACCCCCTGGTTTGGTCCCATTTGCTACTGGCTCTATGAAAATATTTCTCATGGGCGCCTCCCACCTCCCAGCTTCTTTTACCTTGAAGGTCAGTGGGGGACAAGGCGAGGGGGGCCTCCCTAGAGCTGGACAATATATTGATAGCATTTAGGATCACATCAGATTTTTTTATTCCAAGAATCAGGCTGTGCTTATGAGATTCAGCTCACAACCCTGGGCTAAATCGGTGGGAATTAGACAGACAGGCACAGGAGGCTCAGAAGGAAACAGTAACATCCCAGGGTGACACAGCCAGCAAGAAGCAGGCTGTAGTGAAACCCTGGGCCTTTGCCTCCAAGCCTCCTCCCACCACAGGGGCTCTGGACCTCTGCACTCTGGTTAGGGGGCTTCTTTCACAAGGCCTGGTGGGAGAGTTATGCTGCAGTGGAGGGGCGTGGCTGTTTGCTCTGATCTGGTAGGACATGCTTTAAGTGATGCTGGCTCCTCACAGCCCAGTTCTCCTGGGATGTCACATGTCCAGAATCCCTTCCTGCAATGTGCAGGACTAACAGCTGAAGCCCCAGCCCCAGGTTAGTGGAGATGTCCTCTTGCCCAGCTCTCAACTTCACCTACTTCCTGCAGGGGAAGCTCTGCAGGTCTTGGGATGGAGGTCCTTAAGGACTCTGGGTCCCAGGCACCTGTGCAGATGCACAAGCCTGAGGTTTCCATCGGAACAAATGGTCCTGGAAAGTGGTCTCCCCTTCCCACTTTCTTTCCCTTTCAGCATAAATGCCCAACTTTCTTTTATTCCCAAGTGTAAAATTTGGCTCCTAAAAAGCCACTGCCTTCGGAGGCCAAGGCGAGTGGATCACTTGAGGTCAGGAGTTAGAGACCAGCCTGGCCAACATGATGAAACCCTGTCTCTACTGAAAATACAAAAGTTAGCCAGGCGTGGTGGCTGGTGCCTGTAGTCCCAGCTACCTGGGAGGCTGAGGCAGGAGATTTGCTTGAACCCAGGAGACAGAGATGCAGTGAGCAGAGATCATGCTACTGTGCTCCAGCCTGGGTGATAGAGTGAGACCCTGACTCAAAAAAAAAAAAGCCACTGCCCACTTGTGCATGACCTATGACCTCAAGCCCCAGCCACAAGGCACTCCTTACAGGAGTACCCACAGGAGATTTCTCACTTCTCTGCCTTAGGCAATCCCACTTGAGAGGAGGCCCAAGCTTCTGTCTCCCCAGAGGTGAACATCTGTTGGATATTAAGGAATCTCCTTGAGGATGGGCCAGGGTGGGGTGCGCTGGGTGAGCACCAGGTACTCTTAGCTCCAGGCATCACACTTCTCCCATGCCACCTGCTCCCTGGGGCCTGGTGTATTCGAGAGGGAGGTAGGGTATGGATTAGAATCACCTGGAGAGATTTTTAAAGTGATGCCTAAGGTCCATCCCCATATATTCAAATTCCTTATTGATCTTGGGTGACAGACACCACGCCATGAAACAGGCATCGCTAGACACAGCTTCTGTGACTGCAAGCAATTCACTCCTGACTTCTGGAGGTGAAAGGCTGTGGTGGAAACCTCAGAGCCTGCTGGAAGTAGCAAGTCCTGCAGAAAGCAGTTGCGGAAGAGAGGTTTCAAGAGTCAGGGGGAAAAAAGTGCTGGTAGTGAAGCTCTGAGCTAGAGAGGAAGCAAGGCCAGGGTTATACTCAAATGTCCCCAAACAGCCAGGCATAAGTCAGGGCAACTAGGAAAGATAGGGGTCTGAAGTTTGGGCCAACAGGATCCAAAAAGGCTAGAACCAAAGCATCCAGAACATGGCTTTCAAGTTGTCAACTGCAAGTCAACTGGATGAGGAAAGGTCTGGCTTGATTCAAAGTTGATCGGTGCTTTTTCCTGGGATGGGTCCTCCCCACCCCAGACAGTTCAGTGCACCTGACCAGGACAAGGGGCAATCACTGGACCTTGGTTCTGGCAGGCAGGCAGCCTTGGCAGGTAGATGGCTTAGAAATTGGGAAGGAGGAGGAAAAAATGGGGACTAGTGAAAAATCCCACTGGTTAGGAAGAAGGCCTGGAGATGTCTCTAAAGACTGAATAGGGTCATGAGGAGGAAGACCAGGTTTGGGTAGCAAGTCTCCCCACTCTCTCTTAAGAGGTAGGGAAAGACTTTATTGAGGGCCAGATGCCAGGCCAGGGAGCTTGGGATGAAGAATTCCTTGAGTTTCCATCTTTCTGCAAGTTTGGCTGATCCTAAGCCCTCTGGGGTCTGGACAGCAAGCTCCACATGCTCGTCCCTCCCTACAAAGAGTAGAACCTTCTTTGGGGCCCAGGATTTTATACTGTGCAGCAACGATTTCACCCTCCACTTCTCTGTGAGCGCTTCCTATTTTGCATATGTGAATCCCACCCACAGGTTAGAAGTGCAGAGGCCTGGCTGGGTGGCTCATGCGGTGGCTCATGCCTGTAATCCCAGCACTTTGGGAGGCCGAGGCGGGTGGATCACAAGGTCAAGAGATTGAGACCATCCTGGGCAACATGGCGAAACCCCATCTCTACTAAAAATACAAAAATTAGCTGGGCGTGGTGGCGCACACCTGTAGTTCCAGCTACTCTGGAGGCTGAGGCAGGAGAATTGCTTGAACTCGGGAGGCAGAGGTTGCAGTGAGCCGAGATCACACCACTGCACTCCAGCCTGGGTGACAGAGTGAGACGCCATCTCAAAAAAAAAAAAAGTGCAGAGGCCTTACTATGGGCTTGTAAGATCCGGTTGACAGTTTTAGAACAATTCCTTATAATTAGAGACTGGGTGGTAGGGAACAGGGGTGGGTGAGCCCAGGGGTATGGTGGGAGATGGACAGATCTATTTTTTTTCCTTCAACTAGGCTGAGCAGAGAAGATCCAGATAAATGCAGCCCTTCATTCAAGGCTACACCTTCTGATGGTTATTACATTTGAACTCCAAGAGGTAAACTCTGTTTCACTTCTTCTGCAAAGCCTTTTCAAAGCTTTTCCATAAAACTGTAGCTCAACACTAAGTTGTCCCTTCACTGAATCCTATAGCACAGTAGTTCTTAAATTTGAGCATCAGCCAAGCGCAGTGGTCCACGCCTATAATCCCAGAACTCTGAGGCCAAGGTGGAGGATTGCTTGAGCCCAGGAGTTTGAAACCAGCCTGGAAAACACAGGGAGACCCTGCCTCTCTACAAAATTAAAAAATATATAAAAATTTTGAGCATGTATTAGAATCACCCAGAGGGCAGAGAGAGTATGGAGCACCCCCACAGTATAGTAGGTCTGGGCTGGAGCCCAAAGATTTGCATTCCTAACAAGTTCACAGGTTATACCAATGCTGCAGGTCTGGAACCATGCTTTGAGAACCACAGCTGTTAACATATATGCTCTACCTTATAATTTCATTGCTTATTTGTATTGTCTAGAAATAGTCCTGAATTATTCTTAGCGTATCAGTCTGTCTTCTTGACCAGATTTCAATTCCTGCAGTGGCAGAGGTTGTATATATTTTCCACCACATCAATTAGCATTATTGGACACATAGTCTACTAAGTACTTATATACTGGGAAGAGCTTCAGAGAACTTGAATTCAAGGAGACAGGGATCAACTATGGTTAATTATAGGATTTCCACATTTTGCAAAAGATCATCTAATTTTTCCTCATCATTCATATTTGCAGAGAAAAGTCTTCATTTCCTTGAGCAATATCCTAATCTCATTAAAGAAACACTCCAGTCTTGATTTAGGAAAAAAAGATTCATTCCTTCATCCTTCCAAATAAGGTACAGTACAACTCAATAACAATGCACATTACTGAAAAACACAATTGCGTCTTATATTGCTCACTACTCTTTAAGTATAATTCAGATATTAAGGAAAAGAACTGCTAATCACATTAACACATTACAGAAATCAAAATTAACTTACCACACAAAATAAATTAAAACATTAAATATTAACCTTTTCAGTGCAACATATACAGACATCAGAGTAAGGAGTTCTAAAAAAAAAAGCATCAGGTTTATTATAATAAAGATAATGAAAAGTTGACCATTTTAGTAAATTATTAAGACTAAGAAGAGGAGTTGCTTTTTCAGTACTCTCTCTCTCTCTGCGTGAACCACTAGATCTTTCAGAAAGCCTGGTAAATCAATGGCTAGAGAGAACAGGTCTTATGTTAGAACATTTAAAAATATACATGTTTGTCTTACTTCGGCAATGTGTTCTTGGTTTTGGGCATTTGAGTCATTCCTCCTTCTGTGACTGGGCAGGTTGGAAGAGATCAAAGCCCAGAACCAACTAGAGGGCAGGGGTCTCCTGAGCAGTGTTAGAGCCTCATTAGTCCATCCCAGCCAAATTGACTGAAAAAGCAACTGGTGACCCATGTGCCCTCGAAAACCTGGCTTGAAGATAACAGGCAGTTTTCTGTACCTGCAAAACACAATCCCTTGAGAAGCTCCAGAAGCACAAATTCTCCTCCCTTACCAGTGTGGGTGGGTGAGTGGCAATCCCATCTTTTTCTCCTTTCTCAGGGAAAAGAACTCTAGGGCCATTCTGCCCATCTCTCCTGCGGGGACACAATGGCCAGCCCATCCCTGGCTTGGTTCCACGTGTGTCCAGCTGGGGCCCTGTCTTCCAGATCAGGGTTGGCTGCTGTCTATCTTTCCATGTAGAAGAAAACATTTCCTGCCAGGATGCTTAAAAAAAGTCACAGCTTGTAGAGCAGTGGGAAAATCCAGGCTCCATAAGAGTATTGGAGGCCTTTTAAAAAATGTTTGTTATTTTTTTAAATGGGGGCTTTTCATTGTCCTCCTGAGCCATTGGAAACAGCGATGCTCCCCACTGCCAGGTGTGTGGCAGCTTACCAGGTCAGGATGTTAAATGATTCTCTAATTGTAGTGAACAATTCATTTTCTAAAGGGCAAGGAAACACAGGGAGCTTGCAGAGATGGATTAGAAGATGCATTTTTAACTTGAAATGGAGTATTTTTGCAGCTAACCAAAGACTACCATTGCCATTAAATGGCAGAGGGATCCAAAGCTTATCAGTCATTTGATTTCTAGAAGAAAAATTCCCAAATAAGCCAGGCTGTTCTATCCTGAGGCATGGACAATGGTCCAACCAGGCTTGCATTGATGCAGCCTCTTTTTCAGACCTGCTGGTTTCCAAAGGACTGACTTGGAAGGCACTTCTAGGGAGGCGTATATGTGAGGCCTCTCACTGCATGTGTGTTACAGGCATAAGGATGAGGGCACTGGCAGGTGTGACTTGCTGGACCTAGGAACTAGAACATTCACAGACACTAAATCTCAAGTCTTCGCAGGGAACCTCTGCTTCCGCCATCTGTCCAGCCTCATTCCCACGCCTCTGCAAAGTCTCTTGGATGCTAACTACTGATTGATAGAGGTCTAAAAACCAGTGTCCATTGATTGGTCTCTAAGCAGGATGCTACAGTCAAGCCTCAACCCACATATCTGGCCCAAGGGATGTAAACTTGAACTTATTTTAATAATTTAAAAACCTGGAGCTGTGTCAACTACGTTGCTAGGGGGTCAGCTCTGAAGAGATCCAAGTGCTTCAGGTGTGGCATTGTTAAATAAGAGTGCCAAAAATGAAGACACGGGTCATAGAATTGTCTGAATTATAAAAAAAAATAAAGAGAAAATTCATAGAAATTGTTCTTCCAGACCAAGGAAGAAGAATTAGGGGAAGACAAAATTCTCTGAAAATGTCAAGCCAATTTAACATATTTTAAATGTACCTTTCACGATGTAATAAGCTAGGTGCACTTAAGAGTTAATACATAGAAATCTTTCACTTTTCAGATATTAGTAGCATTTCCTCACATAAGGAGTTTATATATTATTTCTTCATTACTCTGTTTCCAAATTTTAATGAAAATTCCTAGGGATGAGCTATCCACTATGTATTTGAAGGGACCCACTGCTTCTCACAGGCAGGCGCCATGGGTCAGATGGACCCAGATGCTCAGGGGAACAATTGCTCCTTCTCTTGAGGGTGAGGGGAAAGGAAGACCCACATAGTGGAGGTGACTTGTTAGAGTTTTTGTTAATAAAGCCGGCATCCTGAATGGAAATGAAGAAAAAAAATTACTGGAATAGTTTTCCTAGTGCTCGAAAATAAATAGCAAAGTTAAACTTCTCCTTTTAACAATAAAGCAACAAACCAACCAAGCAACAAAATGGAAAATAAATGACTGGTCCCCCTTTCATGGATTTGGCCTGAAATGCCTATGGCTCGTGGCTAATGTTCTATTTCTAAACATACTTACCGAGGGCTCACGAGGAAGTGAACCCATTTAATCACTGAGTAGTACAGTATGTATTGGGTTTATCCTGTGTAGACACACACACTCTTCCTCTCTCCCCAACAGAGGGGACAGATCCCTGCTGATGGATTTGCTAAGTTTTCTCCCAGAACGTATTGAGGCATTTACCGGCTTTGTGGCTTCAATGGCACCACTTCTGAACCCCTACCTTTGTTCCTACCAGTAACCCAGCCTCTGGTTCCATCTCCGCACCCTGGAAGACTTTTCCCAAGCCTTAGCTGTCTCGAAGAGGCCAGACATTTCTAATCAGTATAGCTTTTCAGTCAGCAACACATACATCATTAATGTAGAAGTCTGAAGGGGTTTTATACTTTTTACATTGACTTAAGAGATTAAAAATAAAACCATTATCCATCTAATAAATAAGACATCATCTCCAAGGGTGGCGATAGCTTGGGACGGTCTTCAATGTCATGTGTCCATGGAAGATGTTGGGCTGGTTGAGGGTCTCGTGGTTAGAGGATACAGCTTCTCTCAAAGCTAGGGTCTTCATGTGATATTAAACAGTTTCCCCTCCTTCACTTTCTTCCCCAGTAGGCAAATGACAGAAAACAATAACTGTAGAAATCTCCTGTGTTGGGCAGAATTCTGTTGTGGGGAGGTGGCCCATTAAAAAGAAATATATAGCCTGGAATCCATGGCTGGCAGAAGACAACTGCACACATGTGGACTCAGACACCAACTGATGCACGCACCTCACCTAGGTGAACAGGAGTCCGTCTCTTTGCAGTTCTTTTTTAACCAGTCTTGAAATCGTGGTCTGCTGATTTCTTCTCTAGGTCACACTGAATAACCCCAAGCAGACGGAGTTCTTGACAGAGTTTTGAAGGCCCACAAAAGGCTGCACAGGTGATTACAGGCCAAGTAGGAAGGTCTGTGGCACATCCAGGCATCATCTCTGGCAGTGCTGTCCTGAAGAAGCCTTTCTTTATTGATCTGCCACAGTCCACCTGGCCAAACTCCTCCTCTGGGCTCTTCAGACCACTGGCAGGAAGGAAAAACAGGTTAAGCACTGTGGGCCACACCCTGGCCACGTTGGGAAAATAAGCTTAGAAAAGAGACTTGGAGATGGCAGAGCCAATGTCACCAAGTTCTCTCGGGCAGTTAGGCCCGAGTCCAAATTCTGCTGGTTCAGTCTCAGGGACCGCAACCTCTGACATTGTGCTTTCAGTGCCAAAGGAAGCTAGAGAGACTGATTGAAAGTGAGTGAGTGAGTGAGTGATAGCAGAAGGAAGGCAGATGGGGGGGAGTGGGGGGATGCCCCCTGTTGTGAGGGTCTCATTTTAATCTGGCCTGCAGTCAGCTCCTGTAAGGGGTGGCTTGGTGGGCAGCCCTAGTCCAGGGCTCTGGTGGCAGAAAGGCTTCCCCTGAGGCCATACAAGAATGGACCCATTTATTTTTCAGCGGCTGGGCCCTGAGGGTATCCTCTGTGTCTGTCGTGGTGAGGCAGCATGGACCGTCCTCAGTTCCTGAGTTCAGCTTAGCCTGGACATCTCTCTAGGTCCTTGCCGTGGTTCTTCTGGAGGTGCTCACAGGTGAGTAACCCTGGTTCACCCATCCTTTAGGCCCAGCAGGCCTGACGGGTGCTATATGAGGTTGTGATATGCACCATCTGAGGGAGAGGGACTTCAGCCCAGGTGGCCATCTCTAAAGGCCAGACCCATCCCCAGGCTTAGAGCTAACTTCTTAAATGTGGGTAGAGAAGAAGTGACATTAACAAGAAACTTACTCCACCCCAAATGACTCTGTTAGGTTCAGACAAATGCTACAGAATCTATTACAAATGCTACAGAATCTATTACAAATTTTCTTAAAAGATTAAAAACATTTTTCTATTGGTGCTAAAAGAAAAAATAAAAATATTTACCTTCATTAGCTCAATAGATTAGCCCAAGGTAGCTGAAAGGAGATGTTGAGAGGGGGCTTTAGAGGCCCTGGTTCTCATCCTCACTCACTCGCCCACTGATTCCCAGTGGGACCCAAGCAGGCTATCATCAGACTCAGTTTACCCACATCGCTCATGAGCCATCCTCTTCCTAAGACCACTGTAAGGCTGAATGGATTTGCATCCTCAAGAGCTGTGGCTCCTAAATCTCAAGTGCCGCTCCCGCACTCTCTGTGTGCTCCCTTACTGTGCACGATGACTATGGTTATTGAAATAAAGAACAAACACATATGTTCTTGGGCCTTCAGCTCCCTCCAGATGACCATGAGATCTAATGAATGCACATGTGTCCAGCCTCCCAGCAGCCTTCCTCCCTACCCTCTCCATGGACCCTGGAACTTCTGAACGCCAACTGTTTACTAGGGAAGGACACCTCTGGGTGGATTCGCTTTAATGACTGTCTCTTGACCCACTATGTCCTCAAGAAGAACTTTACGATGGGCTCTCTTGGTCAAAACTGAATCCCTGAAAAGCTGGCCGGTGTGAGACTTTTCCGGCCCTGTTTGGATGAAGGACTCTTCACCTCCACAAGCACAGAGCCACTGATGCTCCGAGGAGGCTCCTGAGGTGCAAGCTGGGCCCCACATCCTGATGTCTTCATGGATGTTGGTGAAAATATCCAGGAAACAAGGTAAACTTAATGAAGATCATAGGATCTAAGGGTTTTAAGGTCATTAGAGACCTTTCATAGGCCAAATTCCTCCTTTTACAGATGAAAAAGGGGAAGTGACTTTCTCAAGGGAAAGAGAATGAACATCTCTTGAGTGCCTACAATGGGGTGATAAACTATACTAGGTATTTTATATCAGTACTCCTCCAATTTGCACATCTTTTTAAGAATAAGAAAACCGAGGGTAAGCCGGGCACAGTGGCTCACGCCTGTAATCCCAGCACTTTGGGAGGCCGAGGCAGGCAGATCACCTGAGGTCAGGAGTTTGAGACCAGCCTGGCCAATACTGCGAAACCCCGTCTCTACTAAAAATACAAAAATTTTCTGGGTGTGGTGGTGGGCAGCCTGTAATCCCAGCTACTCGAGAGGCTGAGGCAGGAGAATCACTTGAAACTGGGAGGTGGAGATTGCAGTGAGCCGAGATCACGCCATTGCACTCCAGCCTGGGTGATAGAGTAAGACTCCATCTCAAAAAACAAAACAAAACAACAAAACAAAAAAACTCTGAGGCTGTGAGAGGTGAGTAACTTGTCAAAGGTCCCACAGCCACCAGCCAGGATGTAAGGGGTCCCTACTAAGTAAAAGGCACCTATGAATAAACTAAACCTGACTTGGTAGAATGAAACAGTCTCTTCCTTTTCTCCCCTCTTCCTGCTTCATACTCCAGGAACTTCTGCCCTGACTTGGAGAAGGTGGTCGTTTTCTCCACCCAATAGTGTCTCCCACCAGAGAAGAGTCTCCTTACCTGTTTCTGAGTGGCAGCAAGCGGTTCTTCCCTTCAGGAGGGCACTGGGCTTCTCGTGCCGGCAGATGAGGGCCCGGCACCACTCACAATGTTTTCGGACCTGGCAGCAGCTGCAAAGACACAGAGGACCCAGTCTGGGCAGGAGCCTGGCAGGAGGGCCAGGGTGGTACAGCATCTGCCCTAGGGGCCTGCTGGGCAGCTCCAGCTCTAAACCAGCTCCAAACCAGCTCCCCATGGGGGCTTCTAGAGGGGACAGGCACCACAGTGGTTTTTTGGGGCAGATGCTGGC
Organism: Pan paniscus; assembly: GCF_029289425.2. Classification (NCBI taxonomy): domain Eukaryota; kingdom Metazoa; phylum Chordata; class Mammalia; order Primates; family Hominidae; genus Pan; species Pan paniscus. The sequence goes on along the minus strand of NC_073261.2, from coordinate 55,935,447 downwards.
CAACAACAAAAGCATCTGTTGGCTACCCTAAAGTATTTGCTCCGTTTCTGCAAGCTGACCTGGCTCCAGCTTCCCCAGCTGTCGGAGAGAACTGGTCCTCCACTCGGCTTTCTTGATGAAGAACCAGGTGGGTAATTCCACAAGTGTAATGGCCTCAGAATTGGGACAAAGGACTGGGATAAAGTGGCCACCTCCAGCTGGCAGGGCTGTGAGGGTTTAGGAAGAGGTTATTCATCTGGTATTGCCAGTAGCAGAACAAGGAACTTGGATGGCTGAATTGACCCATGGATCTCAATGGCTTTGAATCCTGCTTTCAGGACTAAAATTCTCTAGTTTTGGAACATCTACCCTCTCTGTAAACCTGTGTGACCCGGAGTCCTGAGGCATCAGGGTTATAAAGGCTCCTGCCTCCCTCTGTGGGCAGGAATGGAGAGTTTTCAGACTTTGCATGAAAAAAAAAGGCCCCAAAAGAACAGAAAAGAAAGCACTGAGTGAGAGATGAGTTCCCCACAGACGCTGCCAGCCATTTCCCTTGGGCTATCGTGGAGAACTTTGTTTCCACTCATTCTAACCCTAATTTGTATATAATTTATGTATCCCTGGGCTAGGGTTGGAGTTAGGAGAAATTTCCTAAGGTGAGCCAGGTGGCAGAGATGAAGAAATAAGCCTGTTGCTGGGCTTCTCTCTTGGTATCTGGTGGGCATTTCACGATTCCCATCCCAGCCCCTGTCTTGGCACTGTCCTGCAGTGAGAAGCTGCAAAGGTTACTGGAGCCCCTGGATCTTTGGACAGCAGGGCTAAGGAGGAGGCTCTGAGACCTTCCTGCCCAAGCTGCTTATGTTACAGGTGAAAACCGGGAGCCCAGAGCAGTGTGCCTGGGCACGAGGCCCTTCTGAGTTGCAGAGTCTGGGCTGGAAACAGCACATCCCATGCCAGGGGGCTCTAAAGGCCTTGGTTCCAGAGCCATCAATGACTACTTTCTCACAGTCAGCCAGCCAGGTGGACTTGTCCTTGTCACTTCCCAGATAGGAGCATCCCTGGGCAATGGGATCAAGGCCTCTAGATCCCTCCAGCATGGGACAAGCTGGTCCCAACTTAGACCCTGCAACTCAGGAGGGCCCTAAGCCCAGGAAGCCAGCAGCCTGGCAGGAGTGAGAGCTTAGTCTCTGGCTCATGGATTCTGAACTTGGTCTCTGGCAGGGAGACCAAGGCTGGGAAGGGACACAGGAGTTGGGACTGGCCGCCTCCCTGGAAATGAGAGATGCTGTCTAGGCATCTAGATCATTCCTGTTTCCAGACAATCTGCCAAAATTAGCTCTTAGGTCCCTCTGGGGAGGCCCATGTGGGCCACCAGTCTTGTTTCTAAGTCCCTGTGACCCTCCTGGCCATAGACACAGGACAATGGAAGGATGGGGCAGCACACACAGCTACTGGCCATGAGAAGCAAGGCTGGCAGCCCACTAGCTTGCTCCTGCTCCTCGAGGAGGGTCCTTCTGAGTGACAGAGCCTGGGCTGTGGCCCAGTCTGAACCAGAGCTACTTGTCTTCTCCCAGCAAACATGTTTTTCCAAGGCCCCTGGAAGCAGAATGGATACTGCTTGGTGGGGAGGGAAAGGCCAGCCCAGCTCAGACCTCAAACCTCACCACTCAGTGCTGCCTTGGTCCAGGAGAAGGATGTGAGCAGGTTGTGGCTACTGTCAACAAGCTGGGGCTCTAACGGGTGCCTCACTGTTACCAGAACCAGGGCCATGTGTTTCAGATGTCTCAATAGCCACAAACCAAAGGGACAGTTTGTTTATCTGTCCAAATCTTAGGCAACCTTGGAGGGTGTAAGTCTGGCTTCTTGCATCGACATGTAGCTACTGAACACAACCTTGCCAGAGGGGCCCATCCACTGACTGTCTCCACCATGAGTTAACCTACACTGAATTGAATGGCAGCCTTTAACTGTTCTGTGACTTCTTTGTGCATATCCAATTAGGTATATTAGGTTGGTGCAAAAGTAATTGTGGTTTTGGCCTTAAAAAGTAATGGTGAAAACTGCAATTACTTTTGCACCAACCTAATAAATCCCCTAAGACTCAGACTTTAGATATTTCCAGGGAATAAATCTGGCATAGTTCCAAATGCTAGGAATATTGCACTGTATTCCCAGGGTCTCTGACCCTGCACAGCAGTCCAGTCAGGAGATATGGGCAAGCAAATGGGGCCAGGACACACCTGAAAAGTTCTCTCCTGGTCTAGGCCCCAGGGAGGCTTCCTGGAAGATACAACATAGCAACTGAGTTTTGGAGGATGAGGAGGGGCAGAGAAGTGGACAAAGAGGAAGGGCTGTGCAGAATGATGGTCATCAGCCTGTAACAGCAACAATGGCCCTCGACTGTATTTGCAAAGTGACTTCTGCAGAGAGGAAGTACTTCTGGTGCTGATGGAAGGAGGCTAGGAGCTGTCTCTAGTCCTCTCTGGAGCACCTGCCCGTGTCATCACTATTCTGAAGACTCCAACACAACCGTGGAAAGAACGAGCACGCCTTTGGTTCTGCACTGGCCTCCACAGTGCACCAACCCACCCCCCAGCTGGGGATCCGCCCAGGATGCACGAGGCTTTCATGCAGCTTGGCTGCCATGCCATGCCAACAGTCATCAAAGTAGCATTTAGCTTTCCTGACAGCACTCAGACATCGCAGAAATAAGCTGTGCTGAGGTGGCCCTGTTATCTGGATATACTGCGGATGTCCCTGGTAGGGGAGGTGGGCAGGGGACCTGGCCTTAGGGGCAGCAAGTACTCACTGTATCAGCACACATGTAATGATAAGGACAGCCAGGGCCACGATGGAGACCACCACCAAGGCGGTGATGGCCTGCTTCTTCTGGCTGGCAGCCACCACGGCCAGGAGGTCTGCATGCTCACAGCGTGCACCAACGTACCCAGAATGGCAGCTGGGGAAGAAAGGAACATCAGTGCACTCTCCTGACAAAAGGTCTTGTTACCCTAGCTCTCCAGGGAGGGCTTTCCTGGAGGGACCCAGAGCCTGCAGGTAAAGCCCAAAGGGGCCCTGCCAGCTTTTGCAATTGGAGGGAAAGGTGTCAGCAAAATGCCTGTTTCCCTGCCGCAGGCACCGCTGCTTATGTGGAGAAGGGAAGGGGAATCTAATCATCCTTATCATCTGCGGAGGCAAGCTATGTCTGAAGCAATCCGTGACTATTGTGACTGTGCCAAATCCTGGAGGAATGAAGGCAGCACATGTGTTCATGACATAAGCCTCATTTTGGCAGTTCATAAAAAATCCAGGTTAGTTTTAAACCAAATGTGTATTTTCAGACTTTCTGGTGATGAGAAAGAAAACACCTGAAACCAGTGGAGACATAGGCTTGTGGTTTGCCTTTTTATCTTCTTCAAGTTTAATTAGTTCTTCAAGTATTTACCAGGTTACTCAGCATGACTACCTGATCATTGTAGGACTGGAGAAATCACTACTCTCCTGTGAACCCTGGTGTCCTCCTATCCATCAATACCTGGCCTACCTCCACCCAGGCTTAGTAAAGGCACAAGCAAGGTCGTGTCTGAATGTGCGTGTAGCCTGTACAGTGTGGTGCTAATACCACGTGATGTAATTCCTGGTATTGCTACCATTCAGAGTCAGTCCTGGGCATCAAGATTTTTAAAGCTCCCAGCTGATTCCAGTGGGCAGGGGAGGGCGAGTCATTCAGAGGTTCTTTGGTATTAATCTTTCAATCACAGCCCCCTGCTATGCCCAAATGGGTCTCAAAGGTGCTTCAGGATGTGCCCTGGCCATAAGGATGGGATGGTCATTTTCTTTTACAGGCATCCCCTCACCCTGAGCCACTAATCCCCCAAGCATGTGATTCTTCTTAATAAAAGATACTTAGCTTAGACACTGGTCCCTTTGTTACTTCGTTACTCCCTTTGTATAGAGTAACATTCTTATCATCAATAGAAATCTAAGATCGCCACTTCCTTTGCCAGGCGGGACTTTTTTTTTTTTTTTTTGAGATGGAGTCTCACTCTTGTGCCCAGCCTGGAGTGCAGTGGCGGGATCTCGGCTCACTGCAACCTCCGTCTCCTGAGTTCAAGTGGTTCTCCTGCCTCAGCCTCCCGAGTAGCTGGGATTACAGGCACATGCCACCATGCCTGGCTAATTTTTGTATTTTTAGTAGAGACGGGGTTTCACCATGTTGGCCATGCTGGTCTCGAGCTCTTGACCTCAGGTGATCCACCCACCTCGGCCTCCCAAAGTGCTGGGATTATAGGCGTGAATCACAGTGCCCGGCCTGCTGGTGGGGACTTCTTAACAGAGCAGCCCCATATCATATGCTAGATTTAAAGTTTTGTTTACTTTTGTTTTTCCCCCAGACATGGCAGTGATAGCTAAACTTTTCTAAAGAGTTTATCTTTTGATTAATTAGCTAGCCTCTAACCTTCGCTTTTAGATTAAAAGGCCTTTGAAGACCAGGCACACTGAGAGGGGATCACAGAACTCTGAATAAGAACACTGACTTTCAACGGCTCAGGGGCTATGGGACAGGGGCAGGGTTTTTTTTGTTTGTTTGCTTGCTTTGATTTTAATAACAAAATTACATAAAGGCAAAGGTCAAGAAACAGCTCTCCCTGCAGGCACTGGCCCTTTCCTATGAGGCGGAGGCGAAGAGTGGACTAGACTCCAGGCTGAGAGGTGATAAGCAACAGGCTTAGGCAGTGCATAAATCTAAGCCATCCATATCTCAAGAAAATCCTGCAAAGGGTCCCTCCCTCTAGCTCCTCCTCCCCTGCACCCAGATGGCTCTCCAACCTTCCAGATGGGGTCCCTGAGTCGTGCACTTCCTCTGTGATATCTAGCCCTCTCTCCTGCAGGGCCCTAATCCACCCCTGTACTTTATCTCCCACCCACCTAGGTTCCAGCCAATCCAAGTTGTTGCCACTCCCCACCCCCAGCCCAGTGTTAAATCCACACACTGCACCTAGCACAGTTCCCAGCATGTGGGGACTCAGGACACACCTGCAGAATGAATGAACAACTACCCTACATTGTGCATCTCAACTCCGGCTACCTTTTCCACCTGGAATATCATTCCTCACTCTCCTCCTCAGGCTCCATCCCAAGGACCACATTCTCCAGAAGGATGTAATTTACAGACTCGTTCACGTTCATTTTTGTCATCCATCCATCCATTCTTCCATAGCTCACTTGGATCTCCCTAATCTCTCCTCCCTGAACCCCCCAGGACTATGCCCACCTTTCTGACTGCTCTTCTCTGACCAGCTTCACTTCTGGTCCCAGCCTTCTTGCTCTTGCAGGGCAGGGCTTAGCTCTGCAGAAACCTCCGGTGAACCACTGAACAGAATGGGGCCGGGGAGCCTGGGCTTTGGAATGGATTATCAGATTTGTAACCAGGAGTTGTGGACAAGCCAATGAGACTTCTATTCAAAGGGTTAGGGTTAGGGTTAGTGCTTCTTTCTCCCGGGGAAAGGTACCATAATGAGGATTTGCAGAGTCTTTTGTGAAAGTCTCAGCGTATAGGAAGGTGAGCAACCCATGACAATTTCACACAGCTTGAAACGTTTCTACTTTAACCAGCAGGCCCTGGGAAAGAGGGATTCTAGCACCTCACCTATTATTTGGCTCTAAAAACACTGCGATTTAACACATCAATACTGGAGACCCCAATACATTTCATTGAAATAAAATAGTGGCAGCCAAGTGCTAATTACAACACATAACATTCACTGCAAGCATTAGGCTAAACTCCTACATGAATCATCTCTTTTAATCCCAGCAATCACAACTGACCTGTGAGGTTGCGACTATTATTTACCTTGTTTGACAGATGAAGAAACAAAAGCTTCTAGAGGTTTGGGAACTAACAATCTCACCCAGTAAGGCTACCTTTCTGGGTTAATGCAGACTGGTTTGGAAGATACCCTGGGCTAGTGATTTAGTGACAAACACAAATCTGATCAGGCACAAGAGATGGGCTACTGATTGTCCTGGAGCGAGGTCTCCTTGCTCAGTGTGGCAAGGTGCAAAGGTGCCCCCAGACAGTGCCATCTTAATGCACCAAGGGAGATAACCCCCTGGGCTGGGACACACCTTGCTGACTTTCCATGCTTTTTCTACCAGAGGAACATTTGCCATTCATGCATGCTGGCCCCTGCAAATTTTAGCTGTGCTTTAAAACCGCCCCAGCAGGAGCCCCAGCCCCTTAGGAAAGTCTTCATGCCAACAAGAATGCCTATCACTCTAGTGTTAATAGCTGCAAACGCTCAACTCCCAGTCCCACAGAGTGAGGGAGCCCAACATGCTTCTGAGCGAACACTTCCCCAAGGTGGGAGGCACCTGGGTAACTGCCTCATCGTTGGGACTCCAGGTCATGACCTAGAAGAGCTCCAAGAACAGTGCGTCTTAGCCCCAAGCAGCCCAGTGGGTCTCACCTACAGCTGGGACCTCCCCAATCAAAATCTCTCTGCAAATGGGGCCTGGGCATTTTAAAGAAAGGGCCAAAAGGTAATTCTGACACGGCCAGAGTTGAGAGCCACCATGAAGTTTTTAACAGAGAAACCAACGTTTCTCAACCTTGGCTGCCTATTGAAATTGCATGCAGAGCTTTCAAAAATCCTGATGTCCAGGCCACACCTTTAGATCAATTAAATCAGAATCTCTGGGAGTCAGTCCTGGGCATCAAGATTTTTAAAGCTCCTAGCTGATTCCAGTGGGCAGGGGAGGGCGATCCTTTCTCTTCCTAATTGTAATAATGGAAATGCTTCTCAGCTGCTCTTTATGACGGAAAAAGAAAAAGGTTTGGTGACATACTTTAAAAAAAAAAAAAAACTTCCCAAGCTTCTACTAATATTAGACTTAATTATGCTGATTATTTTAGGCACAAGTCACAGAAGGAGTGGGAAGAGTCACCTCACCTGGCTGCAAATGAATCACACTTGATCCAGCTGCTGTTCTCTCCTTTGCCTCAGGTAGGCGCTGGTTCTCACCTGGCTGCACATTCCACAGGGCTATGAGACAGTGGGTGCACTAGGACCAAGGGCACGTGTATTGGGCTCACACATTCTCAGCCTTTCAAGAACCAGATTCACCAAGTCCTATAACCTCTGTGCTCTGGGGGCTGGTGGGGAGAGGGCTGGAGTATGGTCAGCCCTACTTACATACTCCTTCCAGCAGGACCTCACAACATCCCTTGGCTGTGGTGATGGTGCCAACAGCGGCCACAATAGCAAACACTTGAGCTCATATGCTGTGCTGGGAACTGGGCTTGAATGTTCTCCAGTGCTGTCTAATAGAACTTTCCGTGACCATGACAGAGTCTATATCTGGGCAGATGAATACAGTAGCCACTAGCTACCCTGAGGTATTACATCCTTAAAATGTGGCTAGTGAGACTGAGAAACTAAATTTTAATCAATTAATTTAAGTAGTCCCACTACTTAAGAGTCCAGTGGCTCTTGTCATAGGCAGCAATTGCTCTCTATATATTATCATCCCTGGGTCCCCATTACAATCCTATGAAGTATTAGTATCCTCATTCTGTGCACAAAGAAACAGAGGCTTAAAGGGGCCAAGTCACTTGTATGGGAGACTCAGCTGGACTTTACCTCGGTCTGCCTGACCTCCCATCCATGCCTTTAACTGTGCTGTCCTCCTGCCTGATGTGTGACCCCCACTCTGGGAGGACCTGCACTTTCTCCAGACCTGCGGATAGCAGTGATGTCATCCTTCTTAACCCTACCCCCACCACCTGCTGATGGATCTATGTAAGGGGGCTCGAGTACCAACAAGAAAACTGCCCCCAATCCTAATCTCTGGGGAGGCGCCACCTTGGTCACACAGGCAGCCAGTTATGAACTGATGGCGGTCAGGTCTCTTCGGGTGTTTAACTCTGTTCAGATTCCACTGGAAGGTTCTGTGGCCAGGGCCAGGTGGAATGTTTCCCTTGGCTGACAGGAATTTGCTTTCATACTTTGCTGTGGGAAAGTTGTCAGGGAGTTGGGTCACCAAGGAGCATTTGGGACAGGTGAGAAACTTCAAACTGGTTGCCAGGGGTAAACTTGTCACCTGGGTGGCTTCCTTCAACGGTTTTCCTTTGTTTGAAGGCTTCTGCAGGCAGCAGACCAATGGTGTGGGGAATCCGCCTCGGGGAAAAAGTGGTGAGAGTCCTAACCTTGCATTTCTATAGCTTTACTGTCTTTGCAAATTCTCTTCCCATTAGTTTTCTGATGTGGTTGGGACTAGGGGATTTATTAAAGGGAGCTGTAAAATACCATCTAGGGTTCACTTGAAGCATAAATATGTAAGGATAGTTTTCACCACCTTTGGCAGTCTGTGACTAGTTATTTGTTTAAACTTTTTTTTCTTTCCTTCATTTTATAGCATGAGATGTCATTTTAGGTTCTCTGGAAACCTAAAGACTGTTGTTCTTATGGAGGACGGAGTTTAAGACTTACGATATTTTAGAAAGTGCTCCCTCTCTCGAGACTAGAATCCTGGCTCCCTGTGGGTTTGCTTGATGAGGCCATGACAGATGGGGCCTGACCTCAGGGTATGTCAGGTTTATTGACCAGGATGTGTGTGTCAGCTTCCCAGGGCTGGGCAAGTCACAGGAGCAGGGACAGAATGTTCTACTTTCTCTGCATGCACTCAAGAGTTTCTGGTCTAGTGGGAATTCATTAATTAGAACATTCTTTTGGGTACTGTAAATACAAAAAGGGATAAGGTGTGGTTCTGTCTTCCCAGAGCTCACAAGCCATCAGGGGGGTAAGGAGTGCCGTCAGAGGGGTCTGCAGAGGACCCTGTCCCAGGGCTGAACACATGCAAGCCCCAAGGGGTCCCACGGATGGCAAAGTGAGGCAAGTGGCCTAGTGTAAGCACAGCATCAGGGCAACAGGTGACCAGAGACCAGTGTCACGTTGCTGTCGGGAATTTTGGGGAGAGGTGGAGAATGAAGGGCTGGAGAGCGCGAGCCCTATCTGGGGCGGCACACCTGAGTGAGTCCCAGCTGAGGGGCTGTGTTTGGAAGTTCAGGCCCGGTGTTGCCATTCTGCTTATTCAAGAGGAGCTGGACGTCTGCATGGAAATGTGAAATCTGCCTTCTAAAATGCTGACAACTGATTAAAGCCATCTAAGAACAGTGTGGCTCACTATGTGTTGCCATGTAAAGCATTTCTGCAGACTGAATACTGTCCCTGGGCCATCAAGATCCAGGGGGGAAACTGAGGTAAAGAGGTGTAATTGCTTGCATGGCCGTGCCTCCCCCAAGATGGTCAGCTTTTCCAAATGCGAGTATGTCTCAGCTGTCTCTGTAGCCCCACACTTGGCCCATAGGAAAAACTTGTTAAGAGTTTGTGGTCAGGGAACTGAGCTTGGGGATGACCCTGACCTTTCTCAGGAGGAGGGTTAATTTGCAGGGGGAAAATGCCTGGAAACAAAAGAGCTGAGTGGTTTGAGGTGAATTTTGCCAAGCAGAGGCACAGCACCCTCTGGGCAGCAGCTGGGAGCATGGGTTCTGGTGCTGGAATGATGGGACTGAACTCCACCTCCGCCATTTACTAGCTCTGGGACTCTGGGCAAGTCGCTCAACTTCTCTGAACCCCAGCTTTCTCACTTACACAACAAGGGTAATAATCCCTACTTGAGAGGGGAGTTGTGAGGGATCCATGGTTACGGTATGCAGAGTGCTGGGTACCATGCCTGCCATGAACTAAGCTTTTATTGAGCACTATTATTATTAATAGTAATGTGTATGATGTGAATGTGGAGAGATGGCCAATCACCCTGATTAGCAAAGTGCAAGGGTGTGTGAATGTGATGGACAGTTCCCTTGGGCCAAGAGCAAGGCTTGGGACTGAGGAGAATGGGAGAGCAGTCACCCACCCCAGCATTCAGAAGGCTTCCAACAGCTGAAGAGGGGGCTCCTCTGCCACACAGGTTGGCTGTGGCTTGGCTTGCCTGGCTGCCAGCTCTTGGAAAATTTACACCAGCCCTGATCTGGTGGGGAGGGCACCTGAGGAAGAAAAACTGAGCTTCTGACTCACTTTGGGTCAGAACTTGGTAAAGACCTGCCCTTTGTCTCCAAAGAGGATTCTCTCAACTCATATCCCAGTGCACAAGAGGCCCTGTATGCTTGATTCTGGGCCGAGCCCTGGACGTGGCTGGTGGGAGAGTACCTTCTGCCTGTTGTACAGGGAAGCTTTCTGATATCTGGGTCAAGAGGGCAAACTTCCTTCAGGGCCAGTGGTTTTCCACAATGACCAGGGCACTCATGAAAACAACCCCATCAGTCCCCCAGGGGCCCCTAGTGTGTTAATTATTAATAAGAATGGTAATCATGAATAATGACAGTGTCTATCATCATCATCATCATCGTGCTTTGTATTAACAGGGTGTGGAGGCCTGTCATCTGGAGGAGTTTCTTAGCCCTGCGGTGTTCCAAGGAGGAGGGTGGCCAGTGTGCCTCTCCTTCTTCCTCTCCAGGTGAGGGCTCAGAGGCACCCTGAGGGGCCTGCCCAGACTCACACAGCTGCACCTCAGAGAGAGGAAAGCCCTGACCACACCGCCTACTGCAGCAGGCTCTCCTGGTCCCCAGGCTCCTGGGCTGATGCATCTGATGGCCTTAAGCATCATGGCTAAGAACTCAGCTTCAGGAGCCAAAGAGGCTGGTTCGAGTCCAGGCCCTGCTATGCGGGCTGGGTATAGCCTCTCTTTCTTCTTCATGGGGTCAGTATGATTAAATGAGTTAGCACATGGATTGTACTTCAAACAGTACTTGACATGAAGCCAAAAGCTTAATAGGTGCCAGTTTTTATTAATGATTAGTATGAAACTGCCAATCCTCAACCATATTTGACCTACAAAAATGGCAATTTCATATAGATCCATGACTCTTAACTGGGGGGCAATTTTGCCCTGCAGAGGACATTTGACAATGTCTGGAGATATTTTTGATTGGCACGGCCAGGGATAGTAGTGCTATTGGCATCTAGTAGATAGAGGCCAGGGATACCGCTGACTTCCTTCAGTATACGGGTCAGTTTCCACAACAGAATGACCCAGCTCCAAATGTAATAGTGCCACGGTTCAATATAGGTCCCCCTAATAGTATTCTATTATAGACAGACTGATTGTCTTTAAATATGTCTTTCTGAAACCCACATGGCTTCCATTGCCTAAAGAATAAAGACAGCTTTCAACAGGCTGTGGCCTCCACTTTGTTTCTAAGCTGGTCTCCTCTCTGTCTCCCTGGTGTAGCCACACTGATCTGCAGTAGCAGATCCCCTGAGCATGTGAGGCCTGGAACAACCTCTCTACTCCCCCCAACTGGTCTAACCCTAACACCTGCTCTGGGAAGCTTTCTTCGAGTGAATTTCTTCCCCAACCTGGCTGACTGTGGCAGTCACCGTGGCTCTGAACTAATGTGATTCCCAGGTCCCACTCCTGGAGATTCTGATTCCGTAGGTCAGAGCAGGGTTCAGTAATACTTCGAGAAGCCCCCCAAGGAGGATGATGCTCAGCCAGGTGTGGAGACCACCATGCATGTCCTGCATCTTTATTTCTAAGTCGCTTCTGGTTCTGTTACCATTTATGTACACTAGCCCTTTGCCTGCACTTCTGGCTTGTTTTATGAGCTGGATTGTGAAGATGCTAGGGGGCAGAGACCACAAAGTTATCCATCCCAGTGCCTTGTGCTCCAGAAATTCTAAGTTGTGAATTAAATTTGAATCCAAGAATTTTCAGACTTTGCTAAACCCATGAGTGACCTGAGATGCTTGTTAAAAATGCAGGGCCCCAGGCTTGAACTTCCCGGGGTTCTGCCTCAGTGGCTGTGGGCTGGGGGCCTTGGAACCTGGATTTTTAGACATCTGGTTTTGAAAAAGGTGTCCCTCAGCCCCACTGTTCCAATCCTCTGACACATCTGGCTCCAGGGGTCTCGGGGCCTCTGGCAAGTCTTGTGGAGGTAAATGCTCTTCTAATTGGATGTTGGACTGACCCCAGCCCCAGATCTCCAGCAGAACAGGGGATACTTACACACATGCTGGCTTGTCCTCCTGCACCAAAAACCTGCAGGTTCCATGGAAGCAGAACTGAGTGTGGGAATCTGGGCAGTCATTAAAATGGGACACCACTGCTGCAGCCACGGGCGGGTCTGCTGGGGAGAGGAAAGATGCAGGGCTCAGATCCAGGAACAGCTGACATGCAAACCCCACACCTCCCACCCTACCAGTCAAGAAGGTGGAGCCCCTGATGGCTGGGACTTTGGGTTCTCACCTGGGGCACACCCTCTTCAGCTCTCACTTACTTTCTAAAGCCTAAGACAGGCCTAGAGCTCCTGTATAGCATGCTTTCCAGCTTTTTGTTTTTGTAGACAGCAAAACAAATTTCCCCTCAAACTAACGTAATTCAAAGACAACAGAGCAATTTTACTATTTCAACACAAGAGCTACCTAATTTCACTTTTGCAAAGTGACAGTGATTTTTTTTTAGATAGCTGTCATAAGAATCTGTTTTGAAAGCAAGAGAACGGAAAGGTACAAAAGAATATTCTGTAACCATTAAATTGATGCAGAAGCAGAAGAGTTAATGATGCAAAAAGGTGCTTATGATATACAGTAAGTTAAGTAAATGGGTTTCCAGTATTGTCTGTATAGCGGTGGCTCACGCCTGTAATCCCAGCACTCTGGGAGGCCGAGGCAGATGGATCATGAGGTCAGGAGATCGAGACCATCCTGGCTAACACGGTGACACCCGTCTCTACTAAAAATACAAAAAATTAGCTGGGCGAGGTGACGGGCGACTGTAGTCCCAGCTACTTGGAAGGCTGAGGCAGGAGAATGGCGAGAACCCCGGGGGGCGGAGCCTGCAGTGAGCTGAGATTGTGCCACTGCACTCTGCATTCCAGCCTGGGCGACAGCAAGACTCTGTCTCAAAAACAAACAAACAAACAAACAAACAAACAAAAAAAAAAACAAAAAAACCCAACACAAATAGAAATTAGACATGAAGGAGTCTGGGAAGGACATACACTAAGATGGTAGCAGGGCTTCTCTTGGTAGGATTAGGAGTGATAAGGCTATAAAGATTACTTAGAGTCCCATTACTGGGTATATACCCAAAGGAATATAAATCATTCTATGATAAAGATACACACATGCGTCTGTTCGTGGCAGGCCTATTCACAATGGTAAAGACATGGAACCAACCCAAATGCCCATCAATGACAGACTGGGTAAAGAAAATGTAATACATATACACCATGGAATACTATGCAGCCATAAAAAGGAATGAGATCATGTCCTTTGCAGGGACATGGATGAAGCTGGAAGCCATTATCCTCAGCAAACTAACGCAGGAAGAGAAAAACCAAACACTGCATGTTCTCACCTATAAGTGGGAGCTGAACAAAGAGAACACGTGGACACAGGGAGAGTGTGGGGGAGGGTGTGGGGGGAGAACATTAGGGAAAAGAACTAATGCATGCTGGGCTTAATACCTAGGTGATGGATTGTTATGTGCAGCGAACCACCATGGCACATGTTTACCTATGTAACGAACCTGCACATCCTGCACATGTACCCTGGAACTTAAAAAAATTAAATAACTTAAAAAAAAAGATTACTTAAAGCAAGAAACCCATATGAGAGCAGCACAGTCAATGTTGGGAAATTCTTTTCTCTTTTCCATAATGGGGAGAGAGAAAAAAGAGCAGAGTAGGGGCTGAGATGGGTCCTACTCAGAGCCCTAGTACTATGACTCTCACGAGCTTGGGGTGGTCACCACCCTCAGGGTTTTCCATCCCTGGCTTTCAGACAGGAATAAAAATAGCCAGCCAATTCAGGAGCACCGTCATGCACAACAGACCTGCTGACCAGGCAGCACTTTGGGCTTATTTTTTTCCACTCCCATTTTGTCCAAAGTAAATTTGAGGCATGGTATGTAGCTATTTCAAGACAGCTCCATCGATATAGTCTCCACTGCTTCTTTCAACAGGTCCTCGTATGCTTCTATTTTGGGTATTTCAGGAGTGAGTCTTTCCCACTTAGTTTTTTTTTGGGGAAAAAAATCCATGTTCCTGGAGCTCTTGCTCTCTGAGAAAGGACAGAACATTTAATATCTTGGGAGATTTTAGACCATCACTAAATATTAAACTCCTGTTGCTATCTTTCTATTCATGAGCTGCTTCTAGAAGTGTCATCATTTTAGAAATCCCATAATTCCAGGGGGGAAAAGCAGAGGCTAAAAATACAACGGAATCCTTGACATTGAAGGAGACACATTGTGTAGTGGTTAAAAACATGGGCTTTGCAGTCAGAGGCACGGGTTTGAATCCTGCCTCTGCCACCTGAAGCAGCTGGCCTCTCCTAGCCTGCCTCTGCAGCTACAAGACAGCGGGTCCCCCTGCCTCCTTGGTCCTCTGCGGTTGAATGAGGTAATGCTTGTTAAGTTCTGTACTCAAGAGATTGTCTGGTATGACACTCAGCTGTTAGCTCTCCTGTTGTCACCACTGACAATCCCAAGATATGAATGAATATCCACATGTGATAAAACCACTACAGTATGTAATCCCCCCATACATTCAGTGAGGTGTAACTAAAAGTCCAAGTGTCCCCTTTAGCCCTTAATGACAGTTACTGTCTTTCACACATGAGGACAAGCAGAGAAGCCCAAAGCCAGGTGGAGATATCGACCTGGGGTTGCTGGACCCTCCTCTGAGCAGGAGTCTGCAGGACTGCTGGGTCCAGTTGCCTGGGCTGGTTACAGTCACCTGCATGTGCTTGGCTTGAGTGGTTGAGGAACAGGCCCAGTCATTGGCTAACAGTAGACGCTGGATGCTGAATTGAGACAGGAAGGGTCTGCTGTAGTTTGCATAACTGGCTTCTCTGTGCTCGCTGAACTTGTCAAGGAACAAACACAGAGAGATGAAGGGGCTAGACTCTAGAGGCCAATGCAGGCCGGCAAGGCAGCAAAACTTCATCTGTACTTACAGCCACTTCCCATTGCTCACGTTAGCTCCGCCTCCTGTCAGTTTAGCAGTGGCATTAGATTCTCATAGGAGCGGGAAACCTATTGTGAACTGTGCATGTGAGGGATCTAGGCTGTGTACTTCTTATGAGAATCTAATACTTGATGATCTGTCACTGTCTCCCATCACCCCCAAATTGGACTGTCTAGTTGCAGAGAAACAAGCCCAGGGCTCCTCCCGATTCTACATTATGGTGAGTTGTATAATTATTTCATTAAATATTACAATGTAATAATAATAGAAATAAAGTACACAATAAATGTAACAAGCTGGAATCATCCTGAAACCAGCACCTCTCCCAAGTCTGTGGAAAAATTGTGTTCCATGCAACTGGTCCCTGGTGTCAAAAAGGTTGGGGACTGCTGGGCTAGTGGATCTCATTTGATGTACATGTTCAAAAAGGCTTTTGACAGGCTCCACAAAAGGCCGTTTAAACCACCACCTCCAAGTGGCTAGAGGAAGTCCCTTTGTCAGGACTTTGGGCTGGGTTCCTCCAAGTGTGATCTGCAGACAGACAGCTTCACATTCCCCTGAGTTTGCCTGCCACCCCTCCCCAGCCCAGACCTACTGAATCAGGATCTCTGGGGTGAGGCCCAGAAATCTGTGGGACAAACTTGCTAGGTGATTTTTTAAAGTCAGGCCTATTGAAATAGAATTGCTATACTGTAATGTTTGCCCTGCAGGTAATTAATTAATTAATTAATTTATATTTTTATTTTGAGACAGGGTCTCACTTCGTCATCCAGGCTGGAGTGCAGTGGCACGTTCATGGCTTACTGCAGCCTTGACCTCCTAGGCTTAAGCAATCCTCCCACCTCAGCCTCCAGAGTAGCTGGGATTAACAGGTACATTCCACTGCACCCAGCTAATTTTTGTATCTTAGTAGAGAGACAGAGTGTCACCACATTGCCCAGGCTGGCCTCGAACTCCTGGGCTCAAGTGATCTGCCTACCTCGGCCTCCCAAAGTGCTGAGATTATAGGTGCGAGCCGCCACATCTGGCCCCCTGCAGGTGATCCTGATGCACACTAATGTTTGAGACGCAGGCTTGTGTTACACAGAAGCAAAGGATAAATGGGCTCTTGCAAAAGTGGAAAGGCCAGGGTCCTTTTTGGAGCTGATTATCTTCCAGCTCTTCAAACTCCTGTGTGACTCTAAAGCCTGAAATCTGCTGAGGTTCTTCGTGGTAAAGTATTAGGTCAGTAGAAATACACTCAAAGAAAGAGAAAACTTGGAATCTGTTTTGGAACACTTCTCCAAAACTGACTGGTGAAGGGTGGACTCTGCTATGGTCTCATTTAACCCCTATTGATGGATACCTTTGCCTCATTTTATAAATGACATGAGGTGGTGTTATAAAAATAGGTACCATAAAAAGGCAATGCAAACGAGAAACAAGTGTGTGTGGGAGAAACAGCGAGAAGGAGAGAGACAGGAGAAAGGGACATAAAAAGGAAGGAGGAGGGAAGGAGACAGGAAGGGAGACAGAGAGTAGAGAGAGACGGGGTGGGGTTATGAGAGCGATAAGAGAGAGAAGGAACAGAAGAAGAGGGGAGGGAGGGAAACAGGAAGAAACAGACAGGCGGGCAGTGAGAGAGGGAAGGAGAGATTGGGACAAAGGAAAGTAAGGGTAAGGAGCAGCAATGAGCAAAACAGGCACCAGGTTAATACACAAAGATGGATATCAGAAAATCACACGCACATGCCAAAGCTGAGGGACAAATCTAACTCTATGCCTCCTGGCAGTCTTAGCAAGGATGTATAAGGTTCATTAGATAGGAATATATATACTTGTTCTGCACAAGCTGGACAGGCTCAGCTTTCCCTAAGTCTGTGGTTGGAGAGCAACGGTCAGAGAGCAACTTCTCTTCTTCTGCGGGTGTTTTTGAAGGGGACTTCATGTGCTATGGTGGATGACATCCTGAACAATTTCCCAAAGAAGTATCTGCCCGTGTAAACCATCAGTTCTTTCACTTCACACAGCTCACTAAGAAGCCAGAAGAGTCCAAGCTGTGAAGAAGCTCCATGCAACAGTAACAGTGATGGCAGATGACATGTGGTGGTCTCGCTCTGTGTATTCAGAGACCAGAGTGGAAACAAGCCTGAGGCTTAGAGTGCAAGTTCCTGGTCCTCCATAATTCCACCTGTCTGCCTCAGCCCAAAGGGCAGAGAGGATGAAGGGAGCTTGATGCTAGTGGATTATCATTAAAAGGTTGTTTATTAAAAAAAACCCTTTTCCTGACTACAACCATGATACATTCACTCTTGATACTTTTTCAACAGTTTCCAGACATTTTCTCATTACAAAAGTGATATATTTTAGGAAATTAAAATAAATCAATATATAATAAATACCATATTAGAGAATAAAACCCATCTGTAATCCACTATGTAGAGAGAACCATGTAAGTATACACTGCACACGAACATGCACCTAAACTTACTCTTTCTATTCTGTTACGTGCATTCTCCCCCCGACGCCCCCCCCCATTATAACCAAACTTCTTAAAAACAAGCATTTAATTCAAGTTCGAGGTTCTTTGCGCAGGGTGCTGTCCTGCCCCCACCACCCAGGAAGTTCAATGTGCACCATGTGCAGAACGGGTTCCTCTTCCACTGGCATATTTGGCAGCTTTGGAGCTTGTCACAGGTTTTCTAATAGGGGATGTGATTCACACTTGAGACCTAAGTGGACAGGGAGGAGTGGGTCAAACCACAGTCCCAAGGGCAAGCCACACTGTGGCCACTCTGCTCTTCCTGTGCCCCCTTAGGATGAGCCAGCTCCAGGAGGGGCAGCACTGGGGCTTGTGCGTCCCTAGGGTGCTGTGCGAGCCTCGTGAGCTGATGTGCTTTACTAAAGCCATCTCCAACAAGTGAGGGCGGAGTAACTGTTCTCATTTGAGGGCCTTTAAAGGTGTTTGTCTTAGATCCTCCCAGACTCAGCAAAGAACACCCCAAATACCACGGCAGGGTCAGCCCAGGCAGACAAGGCTATTCCTATGAAAGGCACTTTGGTGAAGGTAGGGGAGGGCAGGGACAGGGATGTCACTTATTGAGTGCTTGCTAAGTGCTGGGGGCTTTCCTTACATCATCCGCCAAGTCGAGGCAGGGTAGGCGGCCTGCTTTAACCTAAATAGTCTCCATTCTTTAGATAAGAAAACTAAACTGAAGCTTAGACAACCTTGTCAATGGGCAAGGGTTTGCTCAGTAACTTAGAGTACCATCTCCTCCTTGGGGGGCAAAACTGCCTCCAGTTATTTTATAAAAATGAGCATTACAAGGAACCCCCCAAATTCCTGGTATCTTTCCTAAGAATGATTCTCTCAGCCTCTCTCTCAGAGTCTGCCTCTTTCTTTTCTTCCTGCTTTTCTCTCTCTCCCCCTATTTTTTTCTCTACCTCCCTTCACTGTCCCTTTCCCACTCTATTGTTTTTTCTGAAAATTCAAGAAAATAGCGAGTGAGGGAAGGAAAGGCCTAGAGACTTAAAATTTAAAAAAAAGAATCACTTAGAAAAGGAAGGTGGCAAAGGCCAGCAGGGAATATCCAAAGAAAGTCTCCCCAAGATGTGCCAGCTGAGGGCAGAGAAGGACTGGCACTGGCCCCCAGGACTCTGGCCCATCTCCTCCAGACACCAAGTCTGAGTAGCACTTGGGGCTGATGATAGGAAAAGCAAATGTTCCAGGTTTTGGAACAGACCTCATATCGAGCCCACCAGCAGCTGGAGTTTCAAAGCCACTCAGTTCCTGTTGCCATGAAATTTATGAGAGGCCCCTCCAGCATGTTAACCAAACGCACATCTTGCAGACACCACTGCTCTCTGGGGAAGCTGTGAAAGCTTTGCCTAGAGACCACAGACCCACTAATAGGGCCTGGAGCCCAACCCTACTTACAGGAAGAGGGTCTGGAATAGCAATTGAGGGGCAGGGAAATCCCCCATCCAATTCACAGGAGGGGTCTCTGCAGTTCAGAGCAGCCAGGGAGACAGCCATCTGGACAGCTCCTTCCAACAGCCCTGCTCCCCTGGGAGCAGCATCCACACCACTGAGCACAATCACCCCCTTTAAAAGCAGCCCTAATTGGACTTCATGCTGTGCTGGTCAGTGGGAGCCGGCTGAGCCTGTGGCTCTTAACTCTCTTCCCCAGATGTCAAAAGTTGTGAACACGTTTGCCCATTGCAGAGCTTACATCATTTACAGCCATTTCATAACTTCCTCAGATATCATGGCTAACTTTCTAACAATTTAATCATGACGTCTGGCTTTTTAGTAGGAACTTTCAGCCAAAGTTTCTGACCTGGGACTAAATATTTTGTCTTCAGATACTACAATGGTAAAGCCAACTAATACTTTTTGGATGTCTAGGAGAAAAGGCAGTAGATTAATTTAGTAAAGATGGGAGTCAGCAGTAGCTACTGGGGAAGCTGGGGGGTGGGTATAAATCTGATACTCCCAGGTATCAAGGCCTCCACTCCACCCCGAGGCCAGGCTGGAGTCACCCAAAGCTCTGGACTCAGCTCTGGGATGGGAGGCTGGCTTCAGGGCAGCAGCAGGCCCAGTTTACAAGGGTGGAACTCCAAGCTTGGGAGGTGATGCGTGAACCTGCAAAGGCAGCTATGGAGTGAAGGAGAGGCTGGTGCGGAGGCTTACACTCGGGTGGCAGAACTGCTAAGCCAGAGCTTAGAGAAGTAAATGGTCCAGAACCTAGTGGCTGTCCAGAGAGACTTGGTGAGCAGGGCTCCTGCTCCCCTGGGCAGGTGGGGGGAGGTGAGAATAATTCTTACTTTTTGTGAATGATCCCGAAGAGGAATGGCACTGTCAGCATCTAGTGTGGCAATGCTACTGACCTTTGCAGAGAGAGCAATGCCCCATCAAGGAAATTGATCGACAGGGGCATTTCCTGGGGCTGTGTGTGCAGGCAGAAGAACAAGAGGGTTTTCAAATGAGCGGCGGATGTCAGCAGAGTTACGGAAAGGGAATCCCTGTCACATTTACAGTAGGAAATTGATCTCAAGTGTTACCAACTAATGAGGGGAATTCAATTTTTCTGTCTTAGAGGGGGGTGTGTGGGATGGTACAGATGAGATAAATATAATTATGCAACTCATTCATTATTAAACCCAAGATCACTATCTTTTAAACGATGGATATAAAACCATTTGAAAACAGAGTTTAGCTCTGCAGTACCATCATTTAAGAGAGAAGGGGCCTTCGTTGTAGTTAAGCAGTGAAAGAGAGAAAGGTAACTATAGTGCTACAGTTCTCTTGCTGTTCCACTTGTTCAGCTGGGTGGGGTGGGGCAAGGCCATTTTTGTCTCTACCATCCCCCAACCCCAGATTCTCAATTTACTGAGAGACTCCTATGCTTAAAAGAGAACATATTTTTCCTATAACATAATCCCTGAAAAATCTCCTAATTCTTCAGTGATCTTTTCCAATATTGACCAAATCTGACCCTATTTGCTTTTTAACTTTCCCTGATCATACACTGACTTTAGATCCTACCCACCCCTCCATCCCCACTGAAGGGCAGGGACTCCATATTATCTCACCAAACATCAAAAGCACCCTGTGGGGTTAGCATTATTAGTCTCTATTTTTAAGATAAGAAAACAAAACTGAAGCTTAGATAACCTTGTCAATGGACATGTAGCTGGAATGTAGTAGAACTGAAATTTGATCTCAGTTTTCTCTGATATTGAGATACTGAAGAGCTATAGAAAATTAGGATGCTATTCAAGTCCAGAAAGACAAATGCTGAGAAGGCACATGATCCCAACCCACAAATCACGCTGGCAGTGAGGAAGGGGAACACTTAACTAGTGAACATCTTCTAGTAATCAGAAAGGGGCACTTTCAGGAGAAACAAGAGGAAGTATTACTTTATTTGGGGGAGGAGTGGGGAACTATACATATGGAACTTATTCTCACAAGGGAGTAGTGGTTGAACATACAGATGCAAAAGAGATTTCTACATGTCCAGGGATGATGGTTAATTGAGGAGCTGCTGGAAGTAGGGTGGTGGCTGGAACATGAGATGCTATCAGGCCTTCCACTAAGGGCAGGAACCTCTGGGCTACACAGTGCTCTTGTCCAGGAGCTCAGAGCAGGCCTAAGATGGACTTCTGAATTGCTTTTGCAGCTTCAAACAAGATGCTGTAGGGGAAACCTAAGGGAACATCTGAGCCATTTTAATTCCCTCTGACCATTTCTCCCTTTGGGAAAAACCCAAGGGGCATCAGATGTGATGGAACCAAATTCAAACAAAGATATTGGTAAAGAAACAGACAATTTAGTTTCTACTTTCCTACAGAGATACTGGTTATTGATAACACAGCAGCCGTGTGTGTGTGTGTGTGTGTGTGTGTGTACTGGGAAAAAAGATAGAGTCAGAGAAGCCCCAGTGGGGTTCATCATGCTTACTTTGAAGGCAAAAGCAGAGTTTGCATCATTTTGGTACCTTTTTATTTTCCAACAGGGAGAAGAAAATCAGATAACATGAACACAGAAGTATTTTGCCAGCTTTCAATTTTATCTAAAGTACCTGGTCTTAGAGTTTTTAACCCAATGTAGAATTTTCTGAGGTTGGACTATGATGATGATGATATTATTATTAGGAGCAGCTACTATTGGATTGTCCACCTATTGCAAGTGCTATGCCCAGCATTTTATAGAGCGAATTCTATTTAATCCCCACAAAAATCTTGCAAGGGAATCCTCACTATCTCATCTTACAGATGAAGAAAGTGGAGCTGAGGGGGGTTAAAGTTGTTCAATGCTGTGAAGTCAGCAAATGGCAGAGCGGAAACCAGAACTCATGGTTGGTTTCCTCTAAAGCTCTCGCCCTTTCTAATACAGCACACTGTCACTTCAGAGGGCATGTGTGCGTGTGTGGATGTGTGTGAGAGAGAGTTGAGAGTTAAGAAGTCCTTATGGGCATCTTCCACACACTCAAGATGACTCTCATTTGGAAAATAAACAAATCAGGAATTACCAGGAAAATTTAGGGGCATTTTAGAATTAAAAGGGCTAAGAGTCCCAAGGCAAATGGCTTTAATTAGCAAAGAGGCTTTGGGAAATTAAAATAAAACCTCAGTGGAATCATGTTAAGTGTGGGCTAAAACCAGAGACTGTATCCATCTAAAGATGCACGACATACATATTTCAACTTGGCCTGTTACCTGTGCCCCGACTCCCCCTGGGAACACCACTACCTCCCCAAAAAGGCACAAGGAGGAGAGAGGCAGGTATGAGACTCCACAAGCAGCCTGCCAATCACCATTCTACATTCATTATGGATTAAAATGCAATGGAAATAGACAGGAAATATACTGGACGAAGATCACACTCTCTGCCACTAAGCTCCTCTTCCTCCTCATGACCCCATTTCTCCAGCTCCCAGGTTGCTTCTTCTATCCCTACTACCTTGGTCTTAGTAATTTTAAGCAAAAAAAAAAAAAAAAAAATTAAGAAAATTACAGGTCACGATTTTGCTTTGAGGACTGGAAGCTAAGCCTCCCCCTTTTCTTTTAATATGTGATAATTTGATTTCAAAGAGACAAATCATTTCCTTCTTTCATATCTTCAAACCAGAAAGCCCCTTATTGTAATTACATCCTCTTGGTGTCAACCAGCATTTGGAAAATACTTTACTTCCAAGTTCCATTCACAAGGTAAACAAGGAGGTTTATGTTTGGCTTTCATCAGCTGGCTTTGAACGAGAATGTGAATGGCTCTGGGAACTGGAGCCCAGTCCTGCTGGATGGGGAATTCTGTTCTGGCTTTGTTGGAGGAACAGCCCCGTTAGAGCCCAGGGCTACCTGCCTTTGCAGTCTCTGTGTGCCTCTATTCTCCTTATAAATATCAAAATTGTTAGGTAAAGTGGTTGGCAGGAAACTCTCAATCCACCCTTAGGAAAAAATGCTTCCTCTTGTTGAGTCTTTGAACCATAATCCCTTTAAACCCTCTACACTGAGCACATATAAGCGCTATTGGGATGATTGTTTTTCTAGAACATTTTATGTCCTCAGAACTTTTGACAAGTGCCTTTTTTCATCGGCAGTTTGCAGATGCAGTGTGGGTGGAAGAAGGATACTCCTCATTTTAAGTGAGGAAACTGAAGAATACAGAGGTAAATTTAAGGCAAAGCTCAACAGTCTTAAAAACATAGAAGTGAATTTGTAGTTGGGACTACGTCCCATGACAAAAATGTGACTCTCTTTCCTATTCCCTCTGAGTTTTGTACAGATGATTTTGGTTGTCCTTAGATAAAAGCCCTTCAATCAAGATTATATTCAAGAGGAAAGAAGCTGAGATGTAAGAGAGTGGTCAAATTATATGCAATTATTTTTTTTTTATAAATTTTCAAATTTCATGAAGTGAGCATTTTAGAGTTTCAACACAACCATTTAAAATTAAAACCCTATAACATTATAAACACAGTTAAAGCTTAACCAATTTTTATTTTTAGTGTTTTATTCACAGACAGAATTGTAGTGTTATAGAAGACTGGCCTTGAGGAATCTAGATTTAATCTGCACAAGAAAAATCATGTTACTGCCTCATGTTTTATCAATAAAAAGGAAGGAGGAGGAAGGAGACAAAATCATCATTTAGAGAAGACAGAAGATGCTCAGAAGAAAGATGTTTGGTAAGAGATGACCTCGGGCTTGGTCTCTATGGACAGAAACCTCACACACTCCTACCATAAACAACAAAATCCCAAAAGAGTACAGCCTATTTGATCCATTTCCAACCACTATACTTATGTCACTTTTTTTCTTTTAATTGAAAGAGTTCAGCTGGGAAACTGCTCTCTGAAGGAGGCAGGGAATATGCAAAAGATAAAGTGTGGGCCAGAGACTCCCAGGAGTTCCCCTAAATCCAAAGTCCTTTTTCTCCTGAGAATAGAGACTACATTTCCCAGCCTCCCTTGCAGTTAGGTGTGACCATGTGACCAGGATATGGCCAATGGATCTCAGCAGAGGTAACATGCTCCACTTGCAGGCTTGGTCCATAAGAACCTCCCGGTGTGACCTCCCTTTGTCTTTTCCCAGCTGCTGTCTGATTAGAGAGGCTCCTGCAGGACATGGAGGAGGGAGGAGCCACAGGATGGAAGAAGCCTGGGTCCTTGAATAAGCACATGGAAAGAAGTCTGCAGGGCCAGGAAAACCTGCAGAGCCTTTGACATGAGCAGGAAATAAACAATATTCAGGGTTTATCTGTTACAGCAGGGAGTGTTACTCTAATGCCAAGCCTGAAGTCTGGCATTAGGGGTTGGTTAGAGAATTTCTGATGTGGGATGAATCCTCACAATAAATCATATCCTTTTCTCTCTTTCTCTGTCTCTTCTGAGAGCCTCATCCAAACATCAACATGCCCTGTGCTTACAATCTGAAGTCAATCTGGCCCTGATTGGGAGGCTCCACTTTGAAACCCTGGTCCCCAGCTTAAGGTCTGTTCTGTCCATTCTCCATCCTGGAGGGATCAGGTCGACCTTCACAAACCTCTCCAGGAGTAGTAATAGTCTTTTGGGGTGAGGAGTGAGATCAGCTTTGTAATTGAACAAAGTGTGGATGGGGCAAAGGCTGCTTCTGCAACTCTATAAAACAAAATATAAAATGGTGCCACCACAATTGACAGCAGGCAGGGCACAACTGTTTTGATGGAAATGCTATACAGCTGATGCAAATATACTGCATTCTCAAAACGCTCTGGGCAGAAATCGCCAAGGCAGGACAGCATGGTAACTACTATAACATCAATCTTCTTGACATAGAAGATGGATGCCCTACAGTTCTCCAAATGGCCATGATCATGTATCTCACCAGCTGCAAAATCTTAAATCAATACCACTGGAAAAAAAAAAAGCACAACCATCCTGGCCCAGAATATCTTGATCATATCTTATGATAACTGGGAACTTCATCCATCCATTCTTTAGTTTTACTGGCAATGTGTTACACATCAAACAACTTTTTATAACAGCCCCCACAAGGGATTTTATAATTTGTTATTTAAAAGTTATGCATCTTCATTGTATAATTTTTGGAAATACAAATATCCTAAGCAAACGACTTGCCGTCTTATCACTGAGAAGAAATAACCTGTGTTTAGAAAACATTTTACAAATGCTTATTATTTTTAGTAGGTTGCCTTTTTTGTCTTTTGTATAAAAGATCATGTTTCTTTGACTTCTTTCCCCTTTTGTGGTGATTTAGAATATACTCTTTTTAATGTATTGTTTAAATTTTAAAAAAATGTAGTTTATTTTCTCAATTATCAATGTTAAAAATGAAATTTGATGTGTCATTTGATTAAAAAATTAGCATACTTACTTCCTCCTTCTTTTTCTTCCCAGTTACCAGTTTTTATTTCTGTCATCTGATTTCATATCCTCATTATTTTATATATAAAACTTATATTTCAATAATTAATTTTGACATCTGTACTAGTATAACTAAACTGACAACAGTTGCTTGGACACATTATCGCTGGTTTTGAAAAACTTATATCCTCCCCATTTGGGGGTTTTTATCTTGATACAGCTGTTATCTAGTTGAAGAGGCTCTTTGGACATTTTTTCCAGGAAGGGCATGTGAAAGGTATATCCATATAACGAAATATTATATGTCTGAGAACATCTGTGTTTCATTCATGTACATGGCTTTGCATATGAATGACAACTTGGGTCATGAGCTTTGGACCCCATAGGCCTCCCACCACTGACTTCTGGCTTGTAGTTGATGAAAAAACTGAAGCTAGATTTACTATATTCCTTTGTAACCTGCTTTTATTTTCACTTCAGTGCTTATAAGACCTTTTCTTTGCAATGAGAACTGGTTAAATTACCCTGAAGTTAATGCTTTCAATCTTAAGGACAAGTCTTTTTCAGCTTAAGAAAGTTCTCTTTAATGATCTTTGATGATTGTGTCAGCCCTAGTTTTCTTTTTTCCTTTTGGAATTATCTGTATGTTGGATCACCTGGTCCTTTTTTCCTTTTTTTCTCATTATTTTTGTTTTTCAGTCCTGAGTTCTGGGAGAAATTTCCCAGCCCATTAAAAAAAATTACTGACTTTACTGTGATATCTAATCTTCTGCTCATTAGTATATTATGGATTTAAAATTGGTCACCATATTCTGTCATCTCTTTGTAGCTGTTTCTTACTTGTTTCATAGATGCAATGTCAGCTTCAGTCTTGAAGACATAAATTAGATTATTCAATATCTTTACCCATTTCTTAGGAATAGAGGCATTAGTTGAAATTCCTCAAAAAATCTTCTCATATGATGAAATCCTTTCTTGTGGCCAGCGATTTCTTGCATCATCATCTTTACAGAGAAAGATCTGCTTTCGTGTAGCATCATGGGGAGTTAAGTTGGGCTTCATCAGAGACAATGGCCCTATTCAATATTTTGGGGCCAGATAAAGACAGAAAAGGGGAAGTTTAACTGTAGCGCCTTCAAATACCTAAGAAATCTATTTGGTAGAAGCAGGAGACAACAGGTACAAACCAAAGAGTTTTCTCTTTTCCCCTGTGTTTTCCAGACATTCATGCCATGCCAGTAGTGAGAGCTGACTGAGTTTGTCACTTATTGTGGCCTTGACTATGTCCTTTCTTGAGGCATTGGCAGGATCCAGATGGCCTGCCCTCACCCTCATACCTTGGCCTTCCAAGGTTGGGCTGTTTGGGTGATTCTGCTCCTGACAATCCTGTCTTCCAGAGGAGTGATTGTTGGACTAGGGTAGGAGGGCTGCCACCTGCACGCTCACTGGCAGAAATTCTTCAGAGCTTCTAGTACTGATATACATTTAGAAATGGTTTCATATTTCACAGATCATTTCAGTGAGTGTCCAAGGGTAGATTGGACTAAGGGAGGAGTAAACGTGGTATACTGTAGTGTTAATTTCCCTGGAAACCCTTTGCTTATGGACGTTTTCTACATTTTATGCCCACATGGTGACCAATATAACAGTGCCTCGCCACCCCCACCAACCACTTAAAAAGTTTCTCCATGAGGCTATTTTAAAAATGAGTGCATTCTCAGTTCTCTCTATGGGAATCCCCAGCAAAGCATCAGCTAGTATTTTTGCATGCTCAAAGAGTGGACTGATTTCCGTTGGTGGATATCTGAGCCTTCCCTGGACAATATCCCCTAGAGCTGCAACCCCCCTCCCTCTCTCCAAGGTGTGCCAGGATTCCCCGTGAGGAAAACTCCATGCCAACATTCCTGCCTCTTCCATGATCTAAAGACTCTGCCTCATAAAAAAGTTGGGAATTCCTGGTTTAAATCCCCTGGGCTAAGTGTAAATCAAGCAACTTGGAGCTCTGCTCTTAAAAGGAGAAATGTTGGGGGATTCCAGAAACACCAGGGTCATTTTACCTCTTAATAGTTTCTCCAAGCCATACTGGTTCAGAAGCAAAGACCTTATAGTTCCATGAAAAATTTGTTGTTCCTCAGAACTAAAAGAAATGAAGCCCTAAGGGTCTCATTTCACAAAATTCTCCCCTAGTCCAGAAGTGAAATATCAAAGAGTTGGAGGTACTCACAGCTAACTTTCTACCCAGTCAGGGTTCTGCATATGGTGTCCCTGGGAGAGGACACCCAGCCTGTGCTCTACTCTTCCAGTACTCAGGGGCTCAGTCTCTAAGGTAGTACTAAGTACTACTGCCCCAAATAGAATGAGCTGCCTTAGTACTGGCGTTCTATTTGGGCAGATTATTGCTAGGAGGTTCTTCCTTAAACACATTAACATCTGCCTCCCAGAAACCTCTGTGTATTGTTTTGAATTCCATCCTTGGAAGCCACACAGAATAAGTCTCCCTCTTCTATACAGCAGTCCTTTCCCATTTCTATAGTCAGCCACCAAACCTCTGGGTCTTTGTGGTCCTAAACTCCCCTTGACATCCAGCCTCCAAGGTAGCTCCCAATGATCCCTACCTCCTGGTATCCACAGCCTTGTGAAGTCCCCTCCCATACTGTCTCAGGGTTGGTCTGTGTGACCAATAGAATATGAATGGGATGTGACTTCAGAGACTAGGTCATAAAAGGCACTGTAACTTCTGCCTTGTTCTCTTTGTCTCTCTCTCTTGGATTGGTCACTCTGGAGGAAGCTAGTTGCTAAGTCATTGAGACACACAATGGAGAGGTCCATGTGGAAAGACTGAGGCCTCCCAACAATAGCTTGTAAGTGAGCCATTCTTCAGCCCCACTCAAGCCTTCAGATGACAGTGCAGCCCCAGTTGCGATCTTGACAGCAACCGCAATGAGAGACCCTGACCCAGAACCTCCCAGCAAAGCCACTTCTGAATTCCTCTCAGACCCTGTGTGGGAAAATAAATGTTTATTGCTTTAAGCTACTAAATTTTAATTTGTCATATAGCAATAAATAACATACACTTTGAGTTTCTGTAAGTATTCTTTAAGCAAGAAAGTCTGCAAACCTCTTACCTCAGGGAAAATTCAGTTTTTTTTTTTTTTTTTTATTGCCTTTCTTAAAATAGTCTACTATAGAGTAATGGGGACAACAACAACAACAAAACACATTTACCAAATACGTTGGATGTTGGCCTTTGTGCTAACAGTTTTATACCTACTACCTAAGTTAATTCTTATAAAAGCCCTGTGATATAGGTTCTATTATTCTATCCATTTTACAGATGAGGAATACAAGTTTAGAGAGGTTAAAAGCCTTGCCTAAAGATGTAGGGCTAGGAAGAGGCAGAAGGGAAATCTAAAAACAGGCAGTGTGACCTCAGAGTCCTAGCTCTAAAGCTCTGGGTTACAGGAACAGAGTACAGTAGGAAAACCACCTCCCATGACCTGATTTCTACATTGATAGAACTTAGTTCTCCATCAATTTTGCCAGCAGTCCTGGAATGCTGTTGGATTATATAAATTTGTGGTCAGCTAAGGCCTCTGGCTGTTTCTCCACTTAAACTACTGTCAAATTTGGCCTCATATCTTCCTGATTAAATCATTACTCTTAACCTAAATACTAACTGTTATTATAAATGTGTCACTGTTCAATTTAACTTGGTTGGTTGGCTGTGATCCATTGTTCTGGCTCAAAACTTTTTTTTTTCTCTTGAGTCTTTATTCTATCATCCAATACTTCAGCTATCATTCTGGGCACTGTGTTGTCTCTAAATCTGATAAACTTTTCCTTACATGTCTTCCTTTGATTTGCTCATAAAATTCTCAACAGGAAAGAAGGATAAAGCCTGCTGGCACACCCAGGAGTCCCCCTTCTAGGTCAATGTGAATACATCAACAAATGTTTTCTGAAGATGACCTAGTTAAAAATGTCCTGCCCTTCCCAAAAGCTTCTAGGTAAACCCATGTTGAGTATGTTTGGGGATCTCTTCATTTAAAGAGGTCACTGGCATTGCTCCTTCTCACCAACTAGCCAACTGTGAACTCTTGTAACTCATATTTCTCCAATTTGTCCAACTGAATATTTTGATTTTGTCATGTGCCTTGTTGAACTCAACTTGTATTCTCTTATACAGCCTTATGCTGGTGGCATTTCCCTCATCAGTCTTACAACACTAAAAAAGAAGTAAAGTTAATCTGCTGTGACTCATTTTGATAGATTTACTCAAGGGCCTAGGTTTTCATTCTTTATTTGCTGTAATAAATTGGTCTAATGTTTTCCTGGGAGTGTCAAGTTTTATAATCTACATTCTAAACAATCTTCAGGCATTTTTACATCATTAAAGTCAGAAATGTATTTGTCTTTTTCCATTCTCTGAGCAATTTTTACATTTGCTGCTATTTCTTAAAAATCACCAACAGGGATGGGTGATTTTTTGCTACAGGTTTCTCAGTACATTGAAGTAAAATTCATCTGTACCTGTGATGAGTAAATTCATCTGTGGTATTAGGGGTCTTTTACTAGGATACTCACTCAACCTTTTATTTCATATTTACTATGTTTGTTTTATTCTTTTTGACAGAAAATATAAAAGCAAAATTATGTCAATAATAGTCTTTTCCTGGTCCTGCACTAACCTTTTCTACCTGCCACAAGAGATGGACTTATTCCTTCCTTTTTTTTTACCTGTCTGCTCCCAAAGATAGCCTCAGAAAACCATTGGTTTGTGGCCAATAGCCACAACTCTAGTTCTTTCTGTCCTTCAGTTTTCCTGACATTCTCATAAACACCTGCCACCTAGGAGGCACTAACGTGCTTGTTCCCTCAACAAAGTGCTCTTCCATTCTATTCTTTGTCACCTCTTGGGACACATCCTTCTTTTGATGTTCTTGCATAACTTATTAGATGATGTATCAGAGAATTCCTTCTGCAGCCACATTTGGGTTCCTTACAGTCTCTCTCCCCTTTACTTTCTCATGAACCCTTTGACTACAAACTCAGAACTCTATGAGCCTCTCAACTGGCCTGGCCATATTCCCTTGTAGAATCATGCTTGTGGGATCACATGTGGTTTTACCCTGAATTTTTGGACACTCTGATTGCCTGAAATTGAACTCTACCTAGTGTTTCCTTCTCTCACTTCTATAGCACATATAGATACCAACCTGTTATCCTTTCTGATCAAGACTGCATTCACAGAAGCAGGTGTCCCTGTTGTCTTCTTTATCTTCTGAGTAATACATAACCAACAAGTATGTAAAGAATTCTTCAGGTGTTCAATTTGCGGCATGCTGAGATTTCCAGAAAATGTACCCATCTGAAGTTTGCTGCCAAGCCACATTCTATCCTTATGACTACTTTGTCATCAAGATCCAGACAATATTAATTTCTTAGATCAACCATCTATCTACAGAATTGATCTATGATGATTTAACTTTTGATATCCCGATTATTTTTTCTTGAAGCAACTGTCCATGTCGTTATTGAGCCCATTTGTTTATTTGGGGCTGCCTGGCAAACATTTCTTTACTTCATAACAGCACTCAGGTTTTCTTTTAGGGAATTCCCTCTTCCCCTACAGGTTTACATTGGCTTATCACCATGATCAGATGTGCTACCCACCCTTCCATCCTCTCTACCTAAAATATGAATCTTGATAAGAAAGACAAAAAGATAATGCTGATGGAATTCATGCATTGTAACTGTGGCATGTTGAGCACAGTTTCTGTTCTGAGATAGAATCTGCCATTCCTGATTCCTGGCTTCCTGGAGTCATCTGGGTTACTGTTCTGTTCTAAGGGTGATTCTCCAGCTTTCCCACAGATTCTGTGTGCTCCCAACAGCCTTCCAACAAAGTTGCTTTTGTTCAAGTTAGTTGGAATTGATTGCTGCAACCAAAGAACCCTAGTTGATGTATTCGGAACAAGATCTGTTCTTCAACTGACTTATAATGCTATTCCTTGTCACCAACTCTCCAGTGCCCACAGGATCATGGAATCACCCATTCAACTTACTGCAACCATTGATTCGCTTCAGTTTTCCAAAAACATTTCCTCAATAAGCCCACAGGCAGAAACTGAATTAAAATGCCAAGTTTCATCTATTCACTGCCCCCAAAGTGAGCTATAAATCTGTAGTTACCCAAGGTGGTAAGTCTTGTTTATAGCAATACTGTGTTCTGTAGCCTTACCACTCTTCCTTCTTCTCTCAAGCTCACCCTTCCTAAATTGATACACCTACCTTCACAGTCACCCCCGCTTTCTTTTTGAGACAGACTCTTGCCCTGTCACCCAGGCTAGAGTGCAGTGGCACGATCTGGCTCACTGCAACCCCCACCTCCTGGGTTCAAGTGATTCTTCTGCCTCAGCCTCCTGAGTAGCTGGGATTACAGGTGCCCGCCACCATGCCTGGTTAATTTTTGTATTTTTAGTAGAGATGGGGTTTCACCATGTTGGCCAGGCTGGTCTCGAACTCCTGACCTCATGATCCACCTGCCTCGGCCTCCCAAAGTGCTGGCACAGTCCCTTTTAGTGTTTTATGAAATTAGAAAATAAATCCAGGATCACCTCTGAAGACTGAGAATCAATCCAAAGGAACCGAGCACTGCTTAGTTTTCAAACCATCCCTGCTACCCTTCCCATAGCATCTGGCTTGACCATTTTGAGTCTTTTTTCTCTCCCCACAATTTCAGCTTAGGGACATACTGATCAGCTCAGTGGCTCTTTTGCCAAACATGTACTTACTTACTTCCCTGTCTTTGTATGCTACAAAGACATTATAGCTGAAATTATATTCATATATTGCATTTATACAGGCAACCACCCCACTCTGGTGGCTGGCTGTGTTGGCCCTTCTCCATCAAGTCTCAGATGAACAGTCAAGAAAGACCAGATACTTACTAATTGGCTACATCAGGGGCAACGCTGTATCCTTCAGCAGGAAGTCACAATTCACAATCATATTTCCTCCTCCTGGAACTGAGGACTCTTCTACACTCCCAAATGCCAAGCTGATGGTATTTGAAAGGCAAAAGCTCACAAAGTATATATCTTAATTACAGTGCCCTGAACATATTTTTCCTAGCCTGCTACATCAGGAAGTCATTGCTTTCTACTGCCCACTGGAGTGGACTTTTCCCTCACCTACCCACTTGTGACACTCTTCTTGCAGATGGAGGTCTATATTTTGCCTCCAGCCAATATGGCAAAAATGACCTCTGTAGACTTAGATGGTGAAACAATGAATATTCTGACCTATTCCACAGTGGCCCTTAAGGGACGAAGGGTACAGGGAACAAAGGCAGGATATTTTGCCTCCTTCCATCCGTGTCTGAGTACCTCTAAGGTATACTCCTCTTGGTTGTATGAGACCCCAACCACAAACACCGAAGCTGTCTCTCAAAAACATCTAAGCAAATTCCAACAAGATCCTTATAATTGCACCCCCTGCCTTTATTCATTTCTTGTGTTTTTTATTTGTTTGTTGTTGTTGTTTGTCTTTTTTTTTGAGACAGGGTCTCACTTTGTTGTTCAGGCTGGAGTGCAGTGAGGCAAACACAGCCTCCTGGGTTCAAGTCATCCTCCTGCCTCTGCCTCCCAAGTAGCTGGGACTACAGGTGTGCGCTACCACGCCAGGCTACTTTTTGTGTTTTTTTTGTAGAGATGAGGCTTTGCATGTTGCCCAGACTGGTATCAAACTCTTGAGCTCAAGCTATCTGCCTGCCATGGCCCCCTAAAGTGCTGGAATTATAGGCGTGAGCTACCATGCCTGACTATTTCTTGGTGTTTTTTTTTAGATGGAGTCTTGCTCTGTTGCCCAGGCTGGAGTGCAGTGGCACGATCTCAGCTCACTGCAAGCTCCACCTCCCGGGTTCACACTCATTCTCCTGTCTCAGCCTCCCGAGTAGCTGGGACTACAGAAGCCCGCCACCACACCCGGCTAATTTTTGTATTTTTAGTAGAGATGGGGTTTCACTGTGTTAGCCAGGATGGTCTCGATCTCCTGACCTCGTGATCTGCCCGCCTCGGCCTCCCAAAGTGCTAGGATTACAGGCATGAGCCACTGCGCCCAGCCCTATTTCTTGTTTTTAATCACTTTTGAAATTGCAAAAGCAATACATGTTTAAGAGAGAAAACTTGAGAGAACAGAAGAGTACAAAGAAAGAATAAACTCAAAGCATGCAAAAGCCATTCACAGATAACCACTATTAAAACTTTAGAATATAAATATTGTCTTTATTTTGTGTTCTGTGTGCCCAACAGGGAATAAAACGATACTACTCACGAACATTTCCCCAACTCAATTAACTATTATGATACAGGTTGAGTATTCTTTATCCAAAGTGCCTGGGATTGGAAGTCTTTTGGATTTTTTCAAATTTTGAATATTTGCATATACATATATGAGATATGAGATATCCTGGGGATGGGACCCAACTCTAAACATAAAATTCATTTGTTTCATATATACCTTATACACATATATTGAAGGTAATTTTATACAATATTGTAGATAATTTTGTGCATGAAACAAAGTTTTGACTGTATTCTAACTGCGACCACATGAGGTCAGGTGTAGAATTTTCCATTTGTGGTGTCATGTTGGTGCTCAAAGAGGTTCAGATTGTGGAGCATTTTAGATTTCAGGTTTTGGGATTAGGGATGCTCAATCTGGACATGGTAATCTTTGATGGCTGAAGTTTTCATCTAATATATACTATTTAACCAATCTCCTCTTATTGGGCATTGTGATAGCTTCCCAATATCTCACTATTATGAAACATTATATGAAACCGAATATCCTTCTACATAGATCTTTGTTCATGCACATTTATGATTATTTTTCTGAGAGTAGAATTAGTGTGGCAAAGGAATGCTCATTTTTCTGAGACACATTATCAAGCTGCATTCCAGGAAATTTGTAACAATTTACACTCCCCTGAGGAGGAGATGAGTGTTTCTTCATAACCGTTCCAATGCTAGATATTTTTCATTTCCCTTCTCGTCAATTTCGTGGCAATGTGTAAGAATCTCTTATGCTAACTGCATTTTCTTAATTTCTTGATGTAGATTTTTTTCATATGATTATTAACATTTGTATTTCAGCTTTGGTTAATTAGCTGTTCATATCTTTTGCCTACTTTTCTAGTGATACATTCTTTCTTGTCTATTTGAAAGTACTCTTTAAAATACTAATAACTCTGTATCCCGTTATATGTGTTACAAATAATTTGTGGTTTGTGTCTTCCTTTTGCTTATGCAGAAGTCACCCTGACATTATTAGAGGTCTTCCCTTTCTTAAGATTATATAAATATTTACCTACACTTCCTTCCATTATTTTATTGCTTATATTTAATTCTAAACCATCTATATTTAGTGCATAAGACGTATTTCATTATTTTCTAAACAGCCAACCAATTATCCTAACTCCATTTGTTGAACAGTTTATCATCTCCTTATTGATTTCAAATGTTACCTTTATCATAGGCTAATAACTCACTTTCAGTCTTTCTACTTAGTTCCACTGAGATTCTGTTTCTGTACCAGCACCAAAGCATTTACTGTAACATTGCAATATGTTTAATATCTGGCAGTACAAATTGGTCATCTTCCCTTGCCCCTACCCCTCATTTTTTTGAAAACACTTTGAATATTCTCCCCCGCTTGTTTTTCCAGATGACCGTTAGAATCATTTATAAGTTCTCTTCCCCATATCCAAACCTTTAGGGGACTGACATTATAATTATACATCAAGTTAGAGATAACTGGCCCATTTACAACAAGGAGTTTTCCCAGTCACAAATGTGCTATGCTTCTCCATTTATTCGCATTTCTGTGGTGCACCCTGCAGTAAAGTTCCATGGAAGTCCTGCATACAACCACCATTGCTGGATTTACTATTTCTCTGTAACACCGTCAGCTTAGTTTTAACCATCCCTGACAGAAAAAGGAAAGGCCTCCAGCCACCAAGCCCTGCTATAACACCACACATTGGAGGCTGGAAGGGTGTTCCAGGGCTGGAAAGATGGCACAAAAGATTCCGAGTCAGCAGCACGGGCCCCAGTAGCAGCTCTGTCACACTCACTCTAGATGATTTTGGCCAAGTCCTTCCCATCCCTGGGTCTCAGTTTACTCCTCTGTAAACTGTGCTGCCTGTCTGTTCCTGGGGAGAGGGTGCCTGGCTCTGTCCCACAGGCAGAGGCTCCCTGGGCAGGTGAGCGCCTTCTCCCACCAGCTGTTAGAAAAAGGTGGGCGTTGGAATGCTGCTCAGAGGCACCCTGGCTTCGCTCAACCTGGCGTTTCACACGCCCATTCCTTAACCTCATTCTCTCCCTATTTCATTCCTCTTCCCACGCAGTGTTTACTAAAATCTCTCAACACCAGACGAAGCACAAGACCAGGATGTTCTGGGCTGCCTGGGGAATGTTCCCACAACGGTGAGCCGCTGGGCAGAGAATCACACGGTCGCCACCCATTCAAGGCGGGGGCGCCCCAGTCTCCAACTCAGGGGTCACTGATGTGCTCAAGGACAAGAAAACCATCAGACAATGTCTGAGAGAGGGGCTTTTCCTTCAGTGCTTACAAATAAAATACAAAAATCCTCACAGGAAAAGGAGGATAAAGGCTGTGGTGGCTTTGCTGTTTGTTTACAAAGCAGTCAAGGGACAAGTGAGAACCTGTGTGGCATTTTATACTCACTGTGTCTACAATGTAGGGTCTAGCTATAGGTTCTCTTTTATAGTCTAGGAACTTGCTGTTCAAAATGTGGTCCACAGACAAGTGCCACTGGTGCTACCTGGGAGCTTGTTAGAAATGCAGAGTGTCAGGCCTCACCCCTGAGCCACTGAATCTGAATCTGCATTTTAACCAGGCCCCCAGGAGAGTCCTCCACACATTGTAGGCTGAGATATGTGGCTCTGGTTTACTGCCTCTCAATCTTCCACACGCATTGCAATCACCTTGGAAAAGTACCCATGCCAGGGCCCACCCCCACACCCAGAGATAATGATTTAATTGTTATGGGGTGCAGCCAGGACAATGGGATTTTTAAAAACTCTTCAGGTGATTGTAACATATAGCAAAGTTTGAGAACAACTGGTCTAGTATACATACAAATAGATTAAAAGAAAAAATGAGAAATCCCTTCCTGGACTACAAATAGAATCATAGAAAGTTTATAAACAACTGTAGCAAAATTTATTGAAAATAAATTGAACATATAACCACCAATCTGATGTCTTTACCATATAGTGTCAATAAATGATGCACTTGAGAAAATAACAACGAATTGCACTATTCAGAGAAGGTAAAAGATAAGATATTCTCTCTCCCATCTTCTTTCCACCTTGTGACTAATTAAAACAAAACCTCCTCATATAGTAATTTTCAAATGATGGCAAATGGGAACATTTTTGTGCTTCAGCCTTAGCACAATTTTCCTTTAGCACTGGAAATTTCAGTCGGATAATGCGCTTTGCACTGCAGTTACGTAAGTACAGTGGAAGTTCTTGTGTTCACTTGTAGAATACAGAGTTTCCTTTTACTCACACACTCCTTTAATGCAGTTGGACATCAATCTTTCCCGCTTAGAAAGGAGGTTTTGTTTCACTGCCAGGGGATAGAACTTCCAAAAAACACAAATGTCTTTCAGCATCATGTTGAGTAAATAATCAAGGGGGTATGAATTGGTCTCTCTCTAACTTCCTGCCTTATTTTGCTTTCAACTCATAGGTGAGTTATGAAAAGACATCTGCCCTAACATTCCAGCCACCTAGGCAGGATGTCAGCTCCAAAGACAAGTCTCAGCTTATGGTGCTTCCCATGCTTTTTTTGTTTATCTGGTCCTGGAGTCCGCTTACAAAACATAAAGCGTAGATATGTCTGTGGACCAATTAGTGCCTTTCCATTCAATTCAAGCCATTCATAAAATTGACTCAGAAAAATAGAAAGTGGCTCTTGGTTCAGGTTTCCCCAATCAGATCAGGTTTTATATAGGATATCACCATATTCGGTGGGGAATTGATCACAGAAAAACTGACAGCATTCTGTAGTCCAAGCCCAGAGGCAGCACAGAGTTCACCCACCCACCTACCCATCTACCTTTAATTGAACTCCTATTAAGAAGGCACTGTCAGCTCCTATGGCCCCACCAGAAACCCAGCAAGTTTGCTGAGATTGGGTCTGAGGACAATGAGTGGAGGTTCAGGATGGTGCTTCCTTCAGGCTATTCAGCAGCCAGGTATGTAGTATCAGGGATGGGGTTGGAATGGGGTCTCCCAGGACAAACCCATGTTGGGGCATGGCAACAATAAGGTGTGGGGAGGTTGGCCAGGACCAGTGGCTTTCAGTTCAGTAAAGTGTGGGGGGCCCAAAACCCTCCCAACCCAAACCAAAGTTTTCAGCTTGGTATGATTCAGAAGTCATCCATACCACACCAGGCAAGGAAAGCCCACTCCACTCAAGATGGCTCCACCAAAGCCCACCTGTGCTTCCATGAGTCTCTGGATTGTGAACTGGCCTATATGAAACTTGGTTTTTAAAAAAGTTCATTCCCTTTATCTTCTTGAAAATTCAAAAAGTACGAAAGTGTACAATGTCAAGTCTCCCTCTTACCCTGTCCCCAGCCAGCCATGCCCCTTCCCCGGAGACAGTGGCATAACAGGGTCCCGTGCACATGACTGTTGGCACTGCCTTTATTCTTTGAAGGGCTCTTCCTTTATGAGCAAAAGACACTTTTTGCTGTCCTCTGGCCCCCTAAGGAAAGGCTCACATATGGCTTCCCTGCCCTGTGCAAGATTCCATGGCTCTGTCAGTTTCCTACCCTCCTCCCTTGGGAAGTCCCAGGGCAGCACTCCACACATCACAGAGTAAGAGTGCATAAAACCCAGCAAATGAGCTGCACAATGGCACATCTCCAGCTTCTTGTAGGTGAGAACTTCAATTCTACATTTTTTAAATTTCTTACCAAATATTAACTTAGCTCTTTCCTTGTGCAGGAATACTTGGCTAGATGCTGCAGAAAAGAAAAACCATGAGCAAGTCATGCCTTATATTCACAGGATCTTAGATCTGCATGAGGTCTAAGATTTATGATGATACAGGGAGAGGAAAAAGTATCAAGAAGGGAAGAAATGGGGGAAGGTAAGAATATAGACAAAACTTTGGGACCTGACACAGCCAGGGGTTGGGAAGGGAAGAAGAGAGAGCAAGCTTGTCCTATATTGATGCGAGCTACCCCATAACCTATAATTGCACCTTAACAGATACTTGAATGCGCCATTTCCTTCTCCACACCTGGTGAAGGTGGAGCCCAGAGGAGAGGACTCTAGAGCAGGAATTAATGGGCTCTGGCTTGGATCATGGTCAATCGAGCATGGCCCTGACATCTTCTCAGCTGGACTGTGGTCCCTTGAGGTCCAGCGTGGACAAGATGAGTGGCTGCATGCCCCATTTCTCACCATCGCCAGGCAAACAAGCATTATTTTCCCATTTCATAGACAAGGG
The DNA here is from genome assembly GCF_029289425.2 of Pan paniscus. Taxonomy (NCBI): domain Eukaryota; kingdom Metazoa; phylum Chordata; class Mammalia; order Primates; family Hominidae; genus Pan; species Pan paniscus. The sequence goes on along the minus strand of NC_073261.2, from coordinate 55,896,531 downwards.
AACAGAAGCAAGAGGTTAAGTGACTTGTCTAAGGATGCTCTCTGCCGGTTGGCACCAGGGCCATTCCAGAGCGCCACGACTGTCTGGTGATTCAAGCCCAGGCTTCTGTTTTCTTCTCTCACTGTATGAGGCTTTGTTCACCTTGATGTTTCTGGACATCCCTTTTAATTATTGAACTGAATTTGTGTAAAGTAGGGGTTTTCCATATTCTCATCTTTAACTTCAAAACCCAGGTTCCATTTCACAACCTTTCCAAATGTTGGGTTAACAAGTCATAACAACGACCCTTTTACATGTTTCTTAATCACCAATTGTGCTTCAAATATGCTCTGAAAAACAAAGGTGCCTTTCATGTTATTCCCTGATAAAAAAAAAAACTTTACATTTAGTTAGAATGCTAAATTCTATAGCAATTTGTGTCCAATGGTTATAAGATTAATTCATTCTGATTTTAAAACTCATTCTCACTTAAAAATTTTAAAATGTAGCCCTCATTCCCTATAGGCTCATATACAAATATGAAAACTACATGTATATATTTATCTTTCATATATTCAATCTCAAATGGTAATGAATATTGATTATGGTTCCTGTGCTTATATATAGATGAAAGAGTGTACATGATAAAACCCAAATGCTCCACGTACCAAGTTATTAAACATGCCATATACCCTGTAGTATCAAGCAGTAACTCTCACCATTCACATTTCAGTTTCCTTCAGCAGCACTGACTGTGGCTTTCTATCGGCCAGAGAGCATGTGAGGAGACTCAGGAGGCCCACCTTCCCTTCTGGACAAGTGACCAGGGGAACCTGGGCTGTTCCACTGCATGGCCTTGACGTGACACTATAGCTTCAAACTTCTTATTCTGTATGTACAAAATTTTGCAGTGATTTTAGCATAGGAGTCTGGGTAGGAGGGATCTTTCAGGACATCTTTGCAGAAAGACCTAGGACCACCATGGGAGACTCTGTGAGGCCTCTACCCCCAATTTGTTTTGGTTCTGATGGCTTCTAACCTCTGTGTTTGCCTCCACAGTACCCTCTGAAATGTTCCAGAATCCCCCATATGAGAACACACTATTCACCCAAGCACCCACCCCAAAAAGGAAAATGCTAACAACAGCGTAGCCAGCTTTTAAAACAAATAAACTAAAATCTACTCGGCAGCCTCACCCATACTTACCAGTGCCATAACAATGACATACCTAATGATGGTAAACAAATGCTTAAGGAGGAACAGAACTTTAGAACAAGAAGGGAACCTTAGTGATGAAGAAAAGGAGCTCTAAAGAGGTGACTTCCTAAGGTTGGGACTAGAATCTAGGCCTCTGAACTTCCCACTCAGGACCAACTCGTGTATACGCTCTACATTAGTACAAATTTGATTTTTCCTCCTTTTCCAAATGCATTAGTTTCCCATTGCTGCTATAACAGATTACCACAAATTTAGTGGCTTAAAATCACCCACATTATCTCACATTTCTGGATGTCAGAAGTCTGAAATGAGTCTTATGGGGATAAACTCAAAGTGTCATCACCAGGAGGGCTGGTTCCCTCTGGAGATTGTAGGGGAGAATCTGTTTCATCTTTTCCACCTTCTAGAATCTGCTTGAATCCTCTGGCTTAAGGCTGCATCACTCCAAGCTCTGCTTCCCTCAACACATCTTCTCTTCTGTTTGTGACCCTCTTCCCATCTTCTTATAAAGGTATTGTGGTTATACTGGGCCCACCCAGATAATCCAAGATACTCTTCCCATTTCAAGGTCCTTAACCCCACCTGCAAAGTCCCTTTTGCCATGTAAGGTAGCATAGTCAGAGTTTCTGGAGAATATGAGTTGGACATCTTTGGGGGACCACAATTCAGCCTTCTGCACCAAATGAAAATAATTTCCTTCTGTTTGTTCAATCATCTGTCTGTGCTTGGAGTTTTCCTGATAAGTATCTGGCTGCAATGAACACTAAGCTAAGTTTTGGCACAAATCCACCCATGCTTATTTCCTTAGGACAAATTTTTAGAAGTGTTATTTCTGGGTCAACAGATAAGCAGGGCTTATTTTTCAGCCTTATGATAAGTATTACCAAATGGCTCTCATAAATGTTGTACAATTTATATACCCAATAAGTCTCCGACCTTATCTGCTTTGTACGCAGCTCTTATTTTTGTCTTCACTAATTTGACCAATGAAAATGATATTTCATTAATTTGCATCTCTTTGATGACTAGTAAGGCTGGACATCTTTTCTATGTTTATTGGCCGTATGTAGTTTTTTTGTGACTTGCCTATTCCAATAATTTGCTTATTCTCTTATTGATGTGTTAAAATTTTTGTTATTGGTGTGTGAGTGTATTTTACATATTAAGGATATAAATCCTCTTTAGGATTCAAACACTAGCAAATATGGATTTTATTTATAGTGGTTTTCAGGAGATGTTCAGAAAATCATAATTTTTATGTCTCTATTTTCCTTTATGGTTTCTGTTTTCAATGCTCTGATTAGACCTCCTTTTGTGTAAGCTATATAAATATCCACTTATTTCCTTGGAGAAATTTTATGCTTCCATTTAAAAAGTATTTCAATCACCTAGAACTTATTTTAGAATGTCATTATGTTTTTAGATCTAGATTCTTTTTAAATGTTTAACCTACCATCTCAGAATAATTTGTGACATGGTCCGCTCCTTCCCTATGGATGTGAAATGCCACTACTATCACATGTCAACTTATGCATAACTGGGTTTCTTTTGGAGCTTGCCATGCTGGCTCATGAATGTGTCTATTCTTGTCCCAGTGTTGTAATGTTTTAATTATTTCAGTGTTTTAATGTTTATTAATATTTGGAGGTACAAATCCCTCCACATTTTACATAAGCATTTTCTTGTGCCTTAAAGGTGAACTTTAGAATCATTTAGTTAAGTTCCCCCTTATTCATCCTAATCTTGTGGAAAGAGTAACTAGAACTGCCTTGGGTTTCTAAAGTAATAATGGGAAGAACAGTTCTATAACCTTTTACTTTCCCAGGGGTACAGGTCTCTCTATCAGTCAAATAAATTACCTTAAAAGGAAATTTTATGGTATTCTTCAAACAGATTCTGACACATCTTTTAAAGATTATTTCTACTTGGTCTATAGTCTATATTTTACAACTATTTTGAAGGTGATTCTCTCCAGTATATTTTTTATTGTTACTATGATTATTGTTATTTGAGGGAGATTCTTTTAAGTGTATAATATCATTAACTATAAGCACAATGTTGTACAGCAGATCAATAAACTTTTTCATCTTGCATAACTGGAACATTCTACTGTTTGAATAGTATAATAATTCCCCATTTTCCCCTCCTGCTCAGTATATTTTTAATTGGTTATTGATGGTTTATAGGAAAACTACTGACTGTTTTCTTACTTTCACCCTACTGGCTACTTTTAAGATTTCTAATAGGCATTTGTGGCAGTTTGTGCGTGCTTCCTTGATATATACTCATATAATTTGTAGAAATAGTGATTTATCTCTTTTCCAACCAGAGGCTCCTGAGCACTGAGGAGCCTGGCTGCCGTGGAGATCTCAGCTGAATACTGCAAAACTGCTGCCATACCCACATGTGTGAACCTGAAGGCCCCGAGACTGGGGGAAGGAGGTGGTGTTACCAGAGCAGTATCACTGTTATCTGAAGCTTGGACACTGCTTTCCAGTTGCTGCCATAAATTATTTTTACTGTTTTTTAAAAATGAGACTTTAAGACACATATTGCTTCTCAAATAAGAGTCATTCGTAATCTTCACACTCAAGGCAGATCTCCACAGCTCCCTCCAAAATATGCTTCTACCGGAACCCTTTCTTGTTACCACCAAGTTCTTTTGCAGAAAATAGCAGAAAAGGACCTATTTCAAAGGCCATGGACAAAACATTTTGAGCCACAGGGGAAAAAAACAGAATACTTCATGCTATTATACCTATGAAGATACAGAAAGAGGCAAAAACTTAATATTGAACCATAACCTCAGACCTGACTCTGGCACAAACCTTTATAGGCAGACAAACCTGAGAGCAAATATTGGCTCTTTGTGACTTACTAATTCTGACCTTGGGCAAGTCACTGAAACTCTCTGGGGCTCAGTTTCCCCATGAATCAATAGGGAATGTTATAAAGGCAAAATGGGTGATATAAAGCACTTGGTATGGTGCATAGTGTTCCTTCCTTCTTTACTTCCTTCATTCATTTACTCACTCAACAAAATATCAAGTGTCTTGTATGCGTCATGCACTGTGCTGGGTACTGGGGATCCATTAATTAACTAGACAGACAAGGTCCCTGCCCTCAAGGAACTTAAGTCTAATGGGGGAGGCAGGCAAATACGTAAATAAACAAACGAAATCATTATAGACAGCACTGGGTGCTACTAAGGAAATGCACAGAGATGTGATGAAGAGCTACTGCCAGAATCACCATGCAGGGAAAACTCCTCTGAAATGGTGAAGCACATCTGAGACCCGAAGGACATGAATAAGTCAGCCACTGGAAAAACTGGGGAAAGAGCATTCCAGGCAGAAGGAGGAGCAAGTGCAAAGCCTAGAAGTTAGAGAAGGACATGATACATCTGGGAAAAAGAAAGGAGACCAGGGAACCGGAGCATAGAAAGTAAGGAGGAAAGACGTATGAGCTACAGATGGAGTGGGAATGGGTGTTGCACCCGGCAGAGCCCTGCAGGGCAATGGAGAGCTTGGACTTTACTCTGAGAGTATGTTACTATGTATGTTCTTGTAGCTGTTGATATGAGAGATGCACTATTGGGTTTGCCATTTAAACCAGAAGCTTACACACATTTTTAACTATTTTCTTTGCAACGAAGTATATGACATAGATCTTAACTTAGGAGGCTCATTTTAAGATTGCTAAGCATTTCTGTTCAATTCAGCGAATCTCCAAGATCCACATCCAGACCTAGCCCCATGCACAAAATAATGAAAAGCACTTTCTTCACCTACTATATGGGAGGCACTAAAATAAGAAAAGCCTGCACCAGTGGTCACTGCCTACAAGGAGCTGAGGTCCTTGAGCATCTTCTCCTTTGGGCACATTGCATCCCAGCCGTGCTAACTTCTGATTAAGAACCAGCTGTAGAAAGGAGGGCCAGGCTGGTGGGTAGGATAAGAGAAAGTGGCCTCCAGGTTTTGAAAAGACAGTGGTGGCCTGTGATCTGCTGCTTGACATAAAACTTCCACTGCCAAGAACCTTGGCCATGTCAGCCTGACCAGTAAGAATCATTTTACAGAACCTATATCACAGCTATCCAGGCTAAGCAATTCTTTCCATCATTTTTTAAAGCTAATTCATATCAAATGCACAAATCTGTATTTTCACAAAAGGTGTTACAGTTATTTACTTGAGGTACTCTTGCATTGTTCTGCCTTGAAAATTGTTAGATACAAGAGGAAAAATAACTAAAAACAGCTTATTCCAGCATTAACTCTTAGCTCTGCCAATGGAAGAAAGCCAATGTGGTATTTTTATAACCAAAGAAAACTGACTGTTGGTACAATTTCCAGTTTACATAACAGTAGCATTCCAAGAGCTTGTTTGTAAATCATTTGGTGAGATCTCAGAATCCACAGGAAACAGAATATTACAAAAAGTGGGTGAAAGAGCTGGAGCAGCTCATAAAAGCTGGTCTTACCTATTGCATACCTCACCTCTTAAACAGAGTGCTGCTGAATCTGCCATTCTTAACAATACCACCAGGGACAATGTTGGGCACAAATTTTCTGAGAATATGGATTCCTTATGCTGTTCAAACCATCAGCCAGCAGGCTTAGGGCTCCCCCAGGGCCCTGCCTTTCCAGGCATGGGACTAGGGTGGCAGGTGGGAAATAGGCTGCAGGAAGAGGAGGAGATGAGGTTGCAGAGGACCAGAGGTTTGAGGCACCAGTTTCAGGTTAACAGAGAGTAAGGGGAACGGGGCTTGGGCTAAGGGTTTTGGAACAGGCTGGAGAGAAAAAAATCAAGACAAGGAATGAGTTTTTTCTTCTCTTTATCCCCTTTATCATCAAGATAAGTGGAGGGGAGGGGAGGTAGAAGGGACCACCCATTTACTGACTATAAAAGGTGGCAGGTGCAAAGGTGGGGTGGATGCTGCCCCTCCTCTCCTGGTTTTGTGTGTGGCAGTGAGATCATGTCATACATATATGACAGCTTGCACAGATCTAGTTTGCATAAAAGTCCACACCTGCCAGTGTATAATGGCCAGTATTTGTTCTATATTATAGTTGACAAATGCTTTCACATTCATTTGATCTTTACTGCCTTCAACAGACATGCAAAACCAGATTCGGTCTGTGTTAGAGTCAGGATTCAAGAGTCCTTCCCTCTTTTTCCCCTACACTTGTGGTTTTCAACCCTGGCTGCATACTAGAATCTCTGGGGGAGGTTTTAAAAATTACTGATGCCTGGATGCCATCCCCAGGCCCTGTAAATTAGAATCTCTGGGGTGGGGCCAGGACACTAGTGTTTTTAAAACTCCCCAGGTAATTCTAACATGCAGCCATAGTTGAGAACTCTAGTTCTACTCAATGGTCCTCAAACTTACAGTGAATATGAATCACTAGGGGAGTTAAAAATGCAGATCCCCAGGCCCTACCTCTGAGATTTGCATTTGGCCTATGAAGCAGACATTCCCATTGCTTACCAGTGTACACTCACCTCTATTTCTAGGTATGTAGAGGCCTTCCCCGTCTCCTTGGAGCTAGGTATGGCCATATGAGTTGTTTCAGAGAATGAAATGTGAGCACTGACAAGTAACGCATAACTAGGCGGGAGTACCCAGCTTGCTGATGGATCCCACTTGCTGATATGGAGGTCTAACCTGAACTATCAGTTTTCCTGGGGAGTATCCCAGGGCCCGCAGTGGACACAGAGTGACCGAGAGTTAAACCTGCTGTTAAGCCAGTGAAATTTTGTCACTGCAGCATAACCTAACATCTCCTGATTGAACCTTTTAGTCTGGAGTAAATCCTAATTTTTACAAGCGTTCTGGGTGATTCTTATGCCAACAGCCTATGGTCCACACTTTTAGAAGTAACCTCGATGCCATATTAACTTTCTGTACTTCGTTTCTTTATAAAGAAATAGGTGAGCTACAGAGAGCTAGTATTCACTTATTTACTCAACTTTTATTTTGTATCTATTGTGTCAGACATTGCACTAGGGGTTCATCCGTATGCAGAGCATTTTCACAAGTACAGGGACATGAGAAAGCACTCAACAGCTGGCTGCAGCACAATATTGGGGTGAGACTGAGGAAAGATGACCCTGGGGCTGGCGTTTAGGGAGAAACCCAGGATTGAAGGAAAGGATGTGAGTGAAAACAAACGTGTCGCAAGGTTCTAAAACTGTGAAATAAACATAAGCCGCATAAGTAATTCTATATATTCTAGTAGCCACCTTTAGGATAAAAAGGTGAAATTGATTTGAATAATGTATTTAATTTAACCAAATAAGGTCAAAATACTGTTACTTCAATAAACAAGCAATACAAACATTTATCGATAAGATATTCAGTTTTAATATACTAAGTCTTCACTATATGGTATATGGTATCTATTTTCAACACATCTCCATTGGAACTAGCCATGTGTCAAGCACTCCACAGCTGCATGTGGCTGCCATATTGGACGATGCAGTTCTAGACAGAGCTGCCAGAGGCTTCTCGGGATATCCTCTTCAAGGAGGTACCACATGCAAGTGGCCTGGGCATCGGGAACTCTTTTACTTAAAAACAAAAATATTAACTGAGAATCCTTTCTGGACCAGATTTTTAATAGTATCAGCCTTTGAACACCAATAAAAATACACTGATATTTTAAAATATTGATATCATCAAAGCTCTCTCCCCAAACAACATCCTGGTTCAGGGGCTACATTCACTGACAAAGTGATACTACTTAAGCAGAGTTAAAAAAAAAAAAAAAGTTAACTTGTAGTCTTAATGGCAAAATGTACTTTTGGAGAATTCTTGTGGCTAAATGAGTTAGTACTATTTTTTTTCCAAGAGCAACTATTTGAATAGCCCTGTAGTACCAACACTCTACCAAGGTTGATCATTTTGACTTGAAACGTGACCAGTAGGGAGGAAGAACTGCTCAACTCAGCTCCTTCTCCCAGTGCAGTAAAACACACTGGTGCTGCCTCCACTGTATCCTAAATCAAAGGAGCTCTCTCTCCTAGAAGAGCTGGCCCTGGGCACCCTTGCTATGAGCCATTTGAGTTCTTTATACAGGAACTCCTTGTGTAGGCTTCCATATAAGCCCCTTTATCAGATGGATGGCTTGCAAATATTTTCTCCCATTCCATAGGTTGTCTCTTCACACTGTTGATTGTTTCCTTGGCTGCGCAGAAGCATTTTAATTGGGTGTAATCCTTTTCTCTATTTTGTTTTTGTTGCCTGTGCTTTTAGGGCCATCTCCAAAAAAAAAAAAAAAAAAAATTGCAGAGACTGATGTTATGGAGCTCTTTCTCTGTTTTCTTCTAGTAGTTTCACAGTTTCAGCTCTTACTTTTAAGTCTTCATCCATTTTGAGTCGATTTTTGTATTTGTTATGCGATGAGGGTCTTAAGTACATGAACTCCTGCATATGTTAATTAGCTTGATTTAGCTATTCCCTAATGTATACTTATATTGGAACATGTACACCACATATATTTTTTGGTCAAAAAAATTTTAAAGAAAAAATTTTTAAAGTGCTCTTTGCTTGCAAACTTTTTTTTTTTTTCTCCTCCAGGGAAACTTCTTCAGTGCCCTCAAGAGAGGACAGCCTGCATCCTTCCTAACACCATTTTGTTCACAAGTCTGGTAGACAGTCATTTAATTCAGGCAATGGTTTGCAGTTCTATTTGTCACCTTCACCACTGAGAAGAACCCAAGGGCAATGACTGTCCTTGGTTCATCTCTGATGCCCAGTACAGCCCTCTGCAGTAAGCCCTCCTGCTCACTCACAAAAATGCTTAAACAAGAAAGAGAGAAAGTCAACTTAAATTGGGCCAAAGAGCCCTTCAGTATAATAATACCCTGTTACTCCAGGGTACCGAAGAACTCTCTTTTTCTTTTTTTGAGCAGGTATGATTTTATTCCACGTTGTCCCCCAGATGGTAAAGAATTTAAACTCAAATAGCTCTAGTTCCCCAATTAGGTATACTCTCCATTTAATGAGCTAATTATTTTCCATCTTTATACATTTCTAACCTGTACTCTCACTTCAATTCTTACAGCATTAGCATCAAAAGGGAAATTAGGCACTAACTTTTCTCACATAAAGTGCTATGAATAGTCTCCATCTGTGATCATCACCTCTCCCTGAACCTTTCACACCAAAGGAGAGCAACCTGTTTGTATTTTAAAGAACAGTGTGAAAAGGGCTTCTGTGGAGCAAGCGAACAAGTGAGAACATGACTTCCTCAAGCAAATGGTCCTGCCATTTTCACCTCTGTGCTTGTGTGGCAGGTTCTGGGCACTTGCAGGGAGCTGAGACCTTCCTTTGCCTTCCTCTTCTGCCCTCCTGTGCCTCTGCTTCTCTGGCCTTCAGCCTTTCCACACAGCAGCCCTGGTGGTTCCCTCCAATTTCTCGATGTTCCTCCTGAATCTTGTTGCTGGAATAGTGCAAAGCATTCCACGTCTCCCATAAGTAAAGGAAACCACCGAGGGGGTGTGTTTTCTCTGCTTTGGGTGCTGTAATTCTAAAAGTAAAGCTCAGTGTTTTGGCATCTACTGGAATAGCGGGTTCCATGACCCTACTTCCCAACAGCCAAAATGTGGCTTCCTTTGATCTGTTTTTGTTTGTTTGTTTTTGTTTTTGTTTTTGAGATGGAGTCTCACTCTGTTGCCCAGGCTGGAGTGCAATGGCATGATCTAGGCTCACTGCAACCTTCGCTTCCCGGGTTCAAGTGGTTCTCATGCCTCAGCCTCCCGAGTAGCTGGGATTACAGGTATGAGTCACCATGCCTGGCTAAGACGGGATTTTACCATGTTGGCCAGGCTGGTCTTGAACTCCTGACCTCGAGTGATCTGCTACCTTGGCCTCCCAAAGTGCTAGGATTACAGGCGTGAGCCACCACACCCAGCTGATCTGTTCTTTAAGTGTCAAAAATAACTCCTTAGTGTTGAGTTATGCAATTGATCCTGTCATGGCCCTTATGACTTTAAGCTCAAATCATGTCTCTGCCATCAATTGGCTCAGGCCATCTTGGTATTTCAGATGCCATTTCTTACTTGAATGTTATTGCTTTCTGTCTTTGTAAATCTAAATGAAAAGAATTATAACAAATACTTACATAGGACTTACCTGTGTCCTATGTAAGCCTGGCCCTGTTCTAAGTGCTTTACGTATATTCTCTCATTTCATTCTCACGGAGACCCTGTGGGGTAAGTTCTGCTGTTATCTCCACATTACAGATGGGGGACGGAGGCACAGAGTGGTTAAGAAACGGAACTAGTTCAACCATTGTGGAAGTCAGTGTGGGAATTCCTCAGGGATCTAGAACTAGAAATACCATTTGACCCAGCCATCCCATTACTGGGTATATACACAAAGGATTATAAATCATGCTGCTATAAAGACACATGCACACATATGTTTATTGCGGCACTGTTCACAATAGCAAAGACTTGGAACCAACCCAAATGTCCAACAATGATAGACTGGATTAAGAAAATGTGGCACATATACACTATGGAATACTATGCAGCCATAAAAAATGATGAGTTCATGTCCTTTGTAGGGACATGGATGAAGCTGGAAACCATCGTTCTCAGCAAACTATCGCAAGGACAAAAAACCAAACACCGCATGTTCTCACTCATAGGTGGGAATTGAACAATGAGAACACATGGACACAGGAAGGGGAACATCACACACCGGGGCCTGTTGTGAGGTGGGGGGAGAGGGGAGGGATAGCATTAGGAGATATACCTAATGTAAATGACGAGTTAATGGGTGCAGCACACCAACATGGCACATGAATACATATGTAACAAACCTGCACGTTGTGCACATGTACCCTAAAACCTAAAGTATAATAATAATAAAAAAATACAAAAAAAAAAAAAAAAAAAGAAACTTGCCTAAGGTCATAGTCCCCAGGGGGCACAGTTAAGCTTTAAATCTAGGTCATCTGGCTCCTGACTTTAACCACTGTGCTATCAAATACTTACAGTTTTTATTTGTAGGCAACTTTTCATCAAGCCAAATTTAAATAATAAAAAGGCATGATTTCCTCACATGTTAATGAGAAGCGGAAATCAAGCGATCCATTTGCTCTGACCTAGAGGCCCCGTCCTTGGACATACACCCAAGGTGGCTAGCAGATGGTGAGCTCTGTGCACAGAATCAAGCTAAGGAGAGGGAAGACTGCGTTTTCATCCCCACTGACTTTGTGACTTTGGAGTCTGACAGGTTCAATCCCCTGTGCTTCATAAGCCTACTGACACAGTCATCTTCAGTCAATTCACGAAAAGACTCTTTCAGGAAACATCTATTTGTGACCAGGTTTGTGCAAAAACATTTACAATAATAAGAACCTAGACACCACAGAACAAAGTCCATCACAGGAAACAAGTCAGTGTTTGTTGAGTGGAAGAAAATGTATACAGGCTGGGCACGGGGACTCATGCCTGTAATCCCAACACTGGGAGGCCGAGGTGGGTGGATCACTTGAGCTCAGGAGTTCGAGATGAACCTGGGCAACATGGCAAAAACTCACCTCTAAAAAAACACAAAAATTAGCCTGTGTGGTGGCATGTGCCTGTAGTCCCAGCTACTTGGGAGGCTGAGTTGGGAGGATTACTTGAGCCCAGGAAGTGGAAGTTGCAGTGAGCTGAGATAGCATCACTGCACTCCAGCCTGGGCAACAGAGCAAGACTCTGTACCAAAACCAAAACCAAAACAAAACAAATATATATATATATATATACACATACATACATACACACACACACACACACACACACACACACAGAGATTCCATAGTTTTGTGATAAGATAAAAATAAAAGCTTATATATACATACATGCATATACTCACATGTGCATTGGTATATATGTATACATGTGCACATTCACACACATAGTTATACACACACATACCTGGCTTTAAGCTGTATGTCTAAATTTTAATGAAATGAAGGGTTAAAAACCCAAGAAAGTGGTTTCCAATCTGTCTTGGAGAAGGGGAAGAAAGAGAGTCACACAGTTATTTAATGCAAAGTGTTTGTAAATCTCCCCTCAAATAACACCTGTGGTCTGAGTGAGACGTATGCGTATCTGTGTGTGTGTATGTTTTTGAAGCATAGTGGTGAAGTGCTTAGAATTCTGCAGCCAGTTACCTGGGTTTAAATCCCAGCTCTGCCAATTTCTAAGCAGGTGACCTTGGGCAAGTTACTTAACTTCTCTGTGCCTCAATTTTGCCAACTGTAAAATGGAGCTAATAGTAGTACCTTCTTCTTAGAGTTGTTGTAGAAATAAATAAAGCTAAATGGAGCAGCACCCAGCATATAGGGAGTACTCTATAAGTGTTAGTTCATATTATTATGTAAATTCTACTGTGATTGATAAAATACAAATTCATTTTAAAGTGTCACTGAGTTCTCATAGCAGCTTTTGACCATTATGTTTATTAACTCATTTAATATAATTTACGTTAATAGTAAAGGCACAACTACTCTCTGTGGGGTCTCACACAATTTTGATGTTAAAAATGGATCTTTATTCTGAAAAAGGTTGGGAAGCACTGGTCAAGGGCTGAATCCCTGGGAAACTGCCCACAATGGCAACTGCAATCTGGTTATCATTTGGTCAGGGGTGCATCTAGGTTTCTAGAGCCTGTCACTGTGCTGGGCTGCTTATTTAACAGGATATCAGATATAGAGGCTCCTGTGGACTGTTAGGTGATTAATCGTATTTCTATTTTTCATATCTAAGAGCACCAGGAAGATTCATTTGTGGCAGATTTCATAGCAATACCTGACAAGTTTCACTTTCGAGATCTTAAAGATACCTTTCTGGACCTACTGTGCAAGGCAGGGAGACATGTTCATTAAATCCAAGCCCCTAAAAGTCAAAACGAAAAAAGACCCTAAAAGAGGGATTCCTCCTGAAGCTGCTAAGTGACAACTAGGAAGGAAAAAAAAAAACAAAAAACTTTCTCCTTTTGAGCCCCCGCTACATTGTGAATAGAACTGAGGCCCTCCATTCTGCTTCATCTAATCCATTTTCTCCTGTGTTTTGGTATTTAAGAAACATTTTAGTCAATGCAACCTGGTGATAAAATGGCCAGATGTGTGAAATCACTTTCCATTTCACATTCTGATAAGGTAATTGGGCCGTAACTTTCAAGACAGGAAACGAGAAAGGGAGATTCTGAACAAATCCATAAAGCAAACAGTGGGAGAGCCTGCTTGTGGGGACATCTGAGCCTCACTGGATTAAAATAGCTGCAGGTCTGTTCATCAGTAAATAACCAGATGCTCCAGGTCAATCTCTGAACTCAGAAGCCAGGAGTTTGGGCTTGCACAGCCAGAAAACAGAGCTGATGTTTTACCAGAAAGCCACCGTGTTCATCATTTCATCACAGTAAGGCCAATGAGAGAGAAGACGTTTGAGGTTTGAGGTGGCCCAAGTTCTGAGGTTTTTGACTTTTCTTTACCAAAGTCCTGGGTGAATACTAGAAAGTCAGTCCTGGGTCACACACATTTCACAGACTCCCAGTGACCAGCACTGTCCGGCCGAGGTAAAGCAAGAACTTGGGGGATGGAGACGTGCTGTCACCTTCTGGTGAGAGTATCTCAGCCTACAAGGACAGTACATTCAGCCTCATCTTCCCATCCAACTGTAACAAAATGTGGTTGATGACTAAAAATGCAGATTTCTGGATCGCATGCTGTAAGGGCCTAGGAATCTGCATTTCAACAGAGTCAGCAGGATGACTGTTATGCACACTGAAATGTAAGACCACTACCATAGGGCTTAACTCCAGGTGGCAAAAAGTAACCATAAAGATACAGCTTTGCTTCACACTGTATGCATCACCAGTAATGATAATAAGGGTAGTAATAGCAGCAGCAGCAGCTAACACTTAGAGTAGCTGCCGTGTATACAAACAGTTGTAAGTGCTTTATAGTCAACTCTTAATTGTCACATCAATCCTATGATAGGTACTATTATTATCCCCATTCTACAGGCAAGGAAGCCAGGCACAGAGAGGTTAAGTATCTTGCCCAAGGTCTCACAGCTAGTAAGTGGCAGAGGTGGAATTTGAACTTGGACTGTCTGGTTTCAGAGTCTTCACATTTGAGAGACTGACCATAGACCTGGATGCCCAGAAAGACCCAACCTCTCTGTTGAAACCTGGAAGTGTTAAGTACTTGAAATTTCTGCAAAGTGGGTCAATATTTAGGAGTCACAGGCACTGAAGAAGAGTTTGGATGAACATTCCCAGACTTCTGAGGCAAAGTGGCAAATGTTGGGGACAACTCATCCAGACAGCAAAGGTCCTGTGAGTGCTGCTGTGCAGGGGAGTGAGGCCTGGGAGCCAAGCTACAAAAATGGGTGTCCCTCATGCAAGGCGCCACTGTTTCCCCATGCTCTAGAAACAGCCGTACTGCCTGAGCCTCGGAGCCTCGGCAGGTGCAGTCACTGGACTGCAAGGCCGAGGCAGCCTGCACTCAGTGCACACTGGCCAACAGACCTGCAGGGCAGCCACTGCCTCTTCTTTCTAGACACTGGAAAAACAGGAAAGCACAATGCAAATGAAATTCACATATAGTCTCATTAACCAGAGATCATTAATGTGAACATTATATGCCCTGTATTTTTGCATCTGTGTATATAGTTTATAAGTTCGAGTTACATCATCCAATTTTATATACTACTTTTTCTATGTATATATCATGTGTATTTTCCCAATCTTTAAACATTCCTCATCAACATGATTTTAAAGGGCTACATAGTAGCCTATCTGTCTACCTGTTCCATAACTATTTTCCTCTTGTTGACATTGGCTACTTTTCACTCTACTGGATAATAACCTAACATCTGATTGTTCTGTAAAACAGATCCCTAAGTACGATAGTTGGGTCACAGGGCATATACAATTTTTAAGTTTTCACTTACTAATACTAAGGAATTCAGTTCACTATTAATGTTAAGCTATTTCTCAGGAGGTTATGTCCATATTCACATCCATTAGTTTTGTCATTTGCCTCGCCTCTTTTGAAGATGGTAGATGCGCTATTAACTGAGCTCCACTTAAACCAAGGCCCTGATTTACCTAACCCCATACTCTCCATTTCTTTGCTAAAGCATCTAGACCAATGCCCTCAGCATGCAAAACCTCAGTTGGCTACTCTAGTTTATCAACCTATTTCTGTTCTCAACAGTTAGGCTATATATTTACCAAGAGGCCATTTGCATTTGTTGCCAAACCTGTTTATGTCAGCTGTACTCATTATTGTACTTATGTAACTTCATTACATATTATGTAAATTAATGAAATACCTGTGCATAAGAAAAGAGCTGTTGTTTCTATAAGTAGAGAGTTTTGGAAAAATGAAGATGAACTGCTGCTAAGTTAGGGTGGATAAGACAACTATAAAAGACTAGGAGGGCCGGGCATGGTGGCTCATGCCTGTAAACCCAGCACTTTGGGACGCTGAGGCGGGTGGATCATTTGAGGTCAGGAGTTCGAGACCAGCCTGGCCTACACGGCGAAACCCTGTCTCCACTAAAAATACAAAAATTAGCTGGGCGTGGTGGCCGGTGCCTGTAATCCCAGCTACTGGGGAGGCTGAGGCAGGAGAATCGCTTGAATCTGGGAGGCGGAGGTTGCAGTGAGCCAAGATTGCACCATTGCATGCTAGCCTGGGTGACAAGAGCAAAACTCCATCTCAAAACAAACAAAAAACTAGGGAGGTGAAGGGGGGAATGTTATAGGTCTAGAAAGATTTATGGCACTTACTCTGCAAGTGTCTAAGCTCTTATTTATGAATAAATCAAATCTGGAAATTATAGAAGAAGTGATATGGGTGTAATTCATGCAAGTAAAGTGATGCAGAATGCCAGTATATGAATCTATTAATAACTAAAACAAGAGTCATGAAATGGTACCTGTCCTTCCTCCATGTGATGCACTCTGAAATTCTCTAAACTATTCAATTCCACTTTTAAAAATGTTGATTATGACCCGTAAAGTGATTCTGCAACTCAGTTTGAAAAGACATTGACTTCATTCCACTCCTTCATTTTATTGATGGCAGAACGGAGGTTCAAGAAGATTTAAGAGGTCTGTTAAGGTGTTGCAGCCAGTGAGTCAGAATTACAATTCTGGACTGCCTATCCTGTGTTCTGTCTACTACCCTGAGCAGCTTTTGCTCAAAAAGCACTGACCCAGCACAATTTCCTTTGCAAAAAAAGTAGAAGGTGAAATGAGAATGTGGATGACAAGGATAAATCTTGGAGAGGAAAGGAAGAATCCCTCATTCCCTCCTAATGCTCTTCTAAGCATTCTTTAAAGTAAACACAAATGGGTGTATGTGGTTTTATCCCCAAACTGAGACATACCAAGTGTCTTGTGTTATAGACACCTATTTGGAGCAGGTGAGCCATGTAGTACCTGGGTAGAACACATGAGCCTTCTAATTTTAGAATGACTTCAGCTCCATGTGGGAAAACTCTAGACAATGGAACAGGGAAGCAGTTTGCAGTTCTGAAAAGCTTTTGTTAGGCGAGATGAGCAATAACCAGATTGCTTGCTTGCTGGCTGACACACGTTCTACCTGTTTTCCAAACAAGTAAAGCCTTCAAAGGCTTTTCCCTATAATCTCATCTGCCTTCCCTCTGTGCACCCCCAGCTCAAACTTGCCACCTAAACATATTTAAGCCCAGGGTCACCACTGAGATCTGATCACCATCTCCCTAAGCCAGCTGATAATGGTGACATTCCCCATGAATAATCGCACTGTAAATTTCCATGTTCTTTCATCCTCACCTCTGAGAAGCCTCCCAGACACTAAATTAAGCAAGCCTTCAAACATGCCTTGATTCCAGGTGGGTGTCCCTAGACACAGGCCAGAGGAAGGAGCAGAAGTTCAGAGGTTTAAAGTGCCGCCCTGAGTACCCAGCTCATGCGAGGCAGATAGCAGATGGAAGCCTGGAGGCTGGTTCCCGGGCGCCTGAGTAATGCCCTCACCACACCCCCTTGGTCATTAGAGTGAGTCTCATGAAAATATGAGAACCAGATGGGCAGCCTGGGAACTGTGCAACATTTCTCAGGGTTAAGCAAGTAGCCACCCAACAACTTCTTAACCAGGGTGCATTCTGTCCCTCTTAAGGGGCATTTAAAAGTGTCTTTTGAAGATAGGTCATAACTCCTTCCTGGAGAGGGTGTGACAGGTGTTCTAAGCTATAGGTGCTGCCACCCTCGTCCTGCCTCCAGCTAATGTTTCTCTGCATGCTTTACAAATTGACAACCAACCTGATAAAAATACTCTGTCCCCAACCATGCTATTGATTTCACTCCCATGGCAACTATTTTCTAAATCATGCATTAAGCAGTCAGCCAAGTTTGCCCGTATCATTGTGACACATTCCCCCACGGGTTCCCATGCTGTCTTTTCTCACCTGCCTGGGAGGCTCCTTGAGAGCAAGGCAGAGAAAGCCTGCTCCTTTGTATAGTTCCAGCAACTAGAATCTTTGAACCTGAATGTAAAAAAGCATCTAGTTCCAAGAAAATCAAATACGTGTCAGTGACACTACCACTTCCCTACCTTGGGCCTATGACCATTAGCATCACCAATGGATCAGTGCAGTACTTCCTAAAACCTGCAGTCAGCCTTATAACCCTCCCCACCCTGGCTCTCCAAGTCATCTCTACCAATCCATCAGTGTGTGGTCATGTGAAAAATCTCACAGGCCACTTCTGATTCAAGTCCAATAGATGAGGAAACAAATCCAAACAGGAACCAGAAAACTAACTTGCCCAGTGACTGGACAAAAAAACTCAAAAAAACCCTCAGAAAACTCAGAAAAAACTGAGACCAAATGGCCCAAAACCCATGATCTCTCACCTCCAGCCTCAGGCACCACATCCCTCTGCTGTCCCACTCAAATTGTCTGAGAAGCGTTTACTAATGACAATGCCAGTTTCCTATGACGCTGGCATCACCTGCCCTCTATATTTGGGGATCTAAGAGAAAGGAAGACAGGAAGAAACCAATGAAATGTCAAGAAGAAAGGCCAAGAGCAATGGTCAAGTTATAAGAACACAGAACTTTTTTTTTTTTTTCCAAAATGCACAAGAAAGGCCAGGCGTGGTGACTCATGCTTGTAATCCCAGCACTTTGGGAGGCCAAAGTGGGAGGACTGCTGGAGTCCAGGAATCTGAGACCAGCCTGGGCAACATAGCAAGATCTCATTTCTAAAAATAAAAGAAAAAAAATGCACAAGAAAGCCACATGAGATAAGCCCCATGCTCTTTTGAGCCCATTTAACACCTTTGATTAGCACATGGAGTTTGCAATTTTCTCTCCACAATGTTCCATTAAAGTGTGACGGCTTCACCCTGAGTACTCCTGTTGCCCTATGCTCTAGTGCTGTCACTCAGGAATGTATCAAAACCTATCTTGCATCCGTTATTATTTCTCATTCCCATCAACTCTTACAGTGAGAAGGCCTGCAAATTTACATCATGGGTAAAGTCCTTATAGCTTTTGTTCTAAAATTACCCATTTTCACACCTAACTGGTGGGGATGGTTTCACACCATTTACATTTTTCTGGATGGTTTGTTTCTGGATTGATTCTGGGATTGAGTAAAGGAGCCCACCAGCATCCAGAGCATTGGGAGTTAGGGGCACTCAGATGTGAAAGTCACCCAGCAGAGACATGAATACATTTTATGAAAACAGTGTTCACCTGAAAAGAAATATAAGTAGAATGCAAGATACAAAAACATGAAAGTAAATGCAAATTAAAACGAAGTAGCACAAAATTAAATACAGCATCATCTACCTTCCATATCTGAGGATCTAACAAAAAGGAATCATCATTGCCTTTGCTGGTGCGGTAATGGAATTGTGGTGACGTTTTAAAAGGCTTTATCTGTTACGTATACGCATTGAAGTGTTACGAGTGAAGTGGGCTTTGCTTTAAAATACCCCGGCACAGGGAAAAATTAGAAAGATAGGGAGAATAGATCAAAGAAAAATGACAGAATGATGCTAATTGTCAAACCTGGGTGATGGGTATACAGGAACTGATTTCACTATCTCTTCTTCTGTGGATGAAGGTTTCTCTAATACAATGTTAACAGAGAGTTTTACTTATCAGTCATGAATATACACACACACACACACACACACACACTTGCTACAATGACGGGCAGTGAGTGTGGCTGGTGGGAGTTGGTCCCCAGTTTGAGCTGCGCCCACCACAGGATTTCAGCCCTGTGCGGTGATGAGAGAGTGGGTGGGATGGGGTGGGAAGGCCTACCAGGGCCTGAGCAGTCCTCTAGGGGACAGGAAGGACACCCTAAAGGAAAGAAAGTTAAGCATAAGCCCGGTCTAGTCATAAAGCCCCAGCCTTTGGAGGTGTGACTATAACACGGTCATCACCACTTGGACTTTTCTCCTGGCCCAGCCCTCTCTGGATTCATGTCTGGGTCTCATGGGGCAGGGCCAAGAGTAAATAACTCTGGAAAGAGTAATTTCATTAAATCTCTAAGGCCCTGGGGTGCAAGTTCTGTAGCTCAGTGACCCATCAAACAGAGAGCAACAGAGAGGGCAGACGGGCAGCCACCTCCCTCCTCTGCAGACTGGCAGCCAACCCGGGGGGCTTGAGGCTCTCTGGACTTTAGAAGGTGTGGCACTGCCTCTGCTCTCACAGACCACCTCAGGCCTCAGAGTGGCACTGAGCTGGTTACAGGCTAATATGCAACATAGCAGGGGTTCAACTGCTGTTTTCTGACCACATGTCACAATGAGGGGAAGTAAACCTCAGAGATGTTCTCATAGAAAGTTCAGGAAGAAAAGATGGAACAGAGGCTGTTCACGACTGCAAAAAGAATAGTCCCCTTCTGGACAAATTTATCAGGTCTGCCCACATCTGCCCAGCAGGGCCTAGGGAACCCCAAAAGGCCTAGGCAGGAGTTATGCCAGGCTCCTGGGGAACAGGCTCCAGGGCGACATCCCTTAGGGTTTTCTTGTCTGTCTGAATGGATGGAGACTTGGAGGAGGGGGTCAAATAACCAAGAGGACCCCCTTCTCTATGCATGGCAGTGTCAGCACTTGCCATCATTGCAACTTGTCACCTGATTCAGTAGAGAACATGGCTCTTGGCCTACCAGGTCTTAGAGTGTGAATCAGGAGGAGCAGGAGGAAGGCTTCACCAGAGAGCCGGGAAACTAGGGATAGAGGCCTGGGGCACAGGACTCCATCTCCCCCTTCTGGCTTAATCTCAAGGCCTTTATACCTCAGTTCTACCCAATTTGGCTTAGAAGAGAACAGGGAGGGTGAGGAAAACACAGGAGGCTTCTTAGCCCATGGAGATGCGTGGAGATCATAGTGACAAGTATCAAAATGAGTGGTAACCCCCAACTGGCCCAGTGTCCAGGTTCTCTCAAATGATACCCAGTGCGTAAGTGTTGCTAGAGTATCAGTACTTTCTAGTGTTTGGGCAGGTCACCAGAGGTCTATCTGTAGGAGGGGCAGAAGGTGAAGCTTGGGGCAAGTGCATTCTAGAAAGGGGGTTGAGGCAATTCTGAGAATGGCATGGTGAAGTTACTAAGCTATCCTCTTTTTCCTCCCTATATGTTCATATCTGAGTCCTTTGTGGATGGGAGGTAATTAAAAAGTGAAAGTACTGCTTTATGGAAACCCTAGTAGACCCTGGACTCCAGATGCACTGTTTTGAGGTGGACACACTTACACCTTTCCACTTCCAGCCCCAACAAAGCACGACACAGAGTGGGACAGGCATTTTCTTCTGTGTCATCATGGACCACCAAGTGGCTTAGGCACCTTAAGGGTCCAAGTGCATCAAGGATAACAGTAGCAAGGGGGGCTGGTGGGGCTGCAGGAGCAGTGGTACCCAGTGGGACTGGCAGTGTCGCCTCCAGTGGGTTTGGAGGGAAAGGCCTGAAGGAGGAGAAGAGACCAGGGACACTGTGGTTGGCTACAGAATTTATGAATAGGTAAGAAACCCACCCCCTCCCACTGGAACCTCTCTGAAATAACTATGGAGACACAGCAGGAGGCTAGTGCAGTAACAGATGGGAGCAGAAGTTACTGAAACACACTCTGTGCTAACCAGGGAGTTGTGGGACTGGTGCACTCACACACTGCTGGGAGAAATCAGCACCATTCACTCGGAAAGCTATCTGGCAGTTTGTACCAAGGGTCATAAATCTGTATTTATTCCTGTTTCCGGAGACACATTCTGAGGAAAGAATCCAAAAGGTGGAAAAAGCTTCTAGGCATGAAGAGGTAGCATCATAACTTAAGAAACTAGAGGCACCGTAAATATCCAATGGGAAATGTTTCATTAAATCACACATGTTCACTTTAATGAGACAGCATGACATTTTAAGAGAAGAGATTTCAAGACTTTCCAGCAACATGGAACAATGCACAGCCCCAACATTTGAGCTTAAAAAGCAGGAATCCACATTGTTTCCTCACCAGGACTAATCGTATAAAAATATTAACACACATGGAGAAAGGGCAAAAGCAACATGCAAATCAAACAGAGGTTGCTCCCCTGCAGTGCTGTGGCCACTGGTGGTTTGCCTCCTACATGTCCCAAGCTCTCCACTATTTTGATTTAGGATCTTTAAAATAATAATTAAAAAAAAATACCGATTTTTTTTTTTTTTTTTTTTTTTTTTTACTATACGTATTAAAACGTAAACCAGAAAATAACTAAACAAAGGTCACCGATGGGGGTTCAGAAATCTGGGTTCTACTTCAGGTGGACTATTACGAGAGTGGGGAAAACATAGCTGGCCCCAAGCTCTGGGGTCCTGCAGGCCCTGTTTTGGCACACTTGCCCACAGGAATTGTCTGAACAGCTGAAGAGAGACACGTAGGGGAGGCCCCTGAGAGGGCCAGGAACAGCCCCCCCTTGGGCCTGCAGTTAAGACTTTCCAGTGAGCACCTCCTCGCCCCTGAGGAGGGGGCAGAGAGGACTCCGGGACAGGCGTGTGCTCGGTGGGCAGGAGGCCAGGGAGGGAGCTCTTGAGGAGCCACACAGCAGCAGGCCCGCTCCCTTCCCACACATGATCCACACACCCACGGCAGCTGCACTCACCACTCAGCGGGGACGTGCTGTTCTCCAAGGCCTGGCACGCAGCCAACACAATACCTGTTGGGTGGAGGAGAAGAGGGAAAAGGTCAGAGTCTGCTTGGCAAATGATGTCCTCAGACGCTTAGAGGGCAGGCCCTTTGACAGGCAAAAGTTCGGTAGTTTCACAGACTGGCCGGTAGACAGGCTCGGCTACATAATTTGTGGATATCAGTGCAAAATGAGCACATGGGACCCCTTGTTGAAAAAGTAAGAAGAAAATGCCCATGAAAAGCACTGAAATCCAGAGCCTTCCACTTCTTCCCAGTCTCTCTCTCCATCTGTCAGGGTGGTTTTGGCCTTTGTTTTTTCTTAACACCTTATAAATATATATTTTTTTATGGTGGGAAAATATACGTAACATAAAATTTACCATTTCAACCATTTTAATTGTACATTTTAGTGACATTAAGTACCTTCACCCTGTTGTTCATGTCATCATGTTTGTTTGCTATTTATGTCATTGCTGTCCTTTGGGTATGAGGATACCCACAGGTTGAGTGCAGCCTCTCACAGGTATACCCCAGGGACAGAGTGTGTAAGGGAGCAAAGGACCCACTCCCTCTGGGGTTTCCTTCCAGCTGGCAGCGGGGCCAATGTGCTGTGACCCAGCTGGGGGTTGAGGGGTCTAGTCAGGTATCTCTTATTCCCAGGAAGTGGCTGTCCCAACCCAAGATGGATGGGTGACCCCTTAAGGATATTGCCTCCTCCCTGCCAGGATGTACTAGGTACCTGGATCAGGGGGAGTCAAGCAGCTCACCCCTCTCTAGTTGCCCACTGAAGATGCCATGGAGCTGCCAGTCCAGAATGGGGACAGCTGCCACCATGCCGTACCCTGAGATGCCATGTACTTAACCCCAGGCCCCGCCACGGATAGATCATGGCAGGAGCAAGAAAACCTAGGGGAGGCAGGGAGATATTAATAAGCAGGACCACGGGAACCAAGCCTCTAAGCCCCCAGTGCGTACTGTATTGTCCCACTGGACTTCACCTACAAGACACAAATGTAAAGATAAAACTACAAGATTTTTAAGACTGCAACTGCAGAGTGTTAAACCTCAAGCTCAGGGCCCTTGTGAGCATGGGGTCCTGTGTGACCTATACAGGTTGCATGCCCATAAAACCAGCCCTGCCAACAGACGACCTTTATGTGCCTTCAGATTACAGTACTCGAGGTTTCTGGAAATGGTAGCAACCTTCCAATGAAGAAGGAACCTCTTCTGAGTTATGCAATCAGCATGAGCCACATTAGAATGACTTCCCAAAACTGAAACTCAAAAAGATGCCACAGTTGCTGTGCCGAGGGGCTGGGCCTCTGACAGGTTAGCCCAGAAGGCAAATGAATCAAGTTAGCACAGTAAACAAGCAAAGTTCTGTCTGTTACAGGATCGATGCAGCCCCCTACTCTGCAGGCTGTGAGGGTTCCTTGCCCCTTTTCACTTAGGGTGTAGATACAGAAGTCCTGACTCTCAAAGAACAAAACACACTTGGAATAGATAAAGCAATCATGCTCCCGACGTTCCTTCCAACCTCTGAAATGAGAAACATAAGAACTTCAGACTGCTTTTACTGGAGGTCTGGCATGGACCTCCGAAAGACTTTTACAGAATCCTAAGCCAGACGTTTGGGCTGGAGTTGGAGGCAGGGCAGGGGGACAGGGAGAGAAAATCAGTAAAATTATGCATGTCTTCCCTGTGCAATTCTTTCTTGCTGTCCAATTGATGCTAATTTTGGAAGCAAGGCTCCCAGGGCCCCTCTGTCACCCACACACAAGTGTTAAAACAAGGCATCCCCATCCAAGCCGGGAAAAGTCAGCGGTTGCCCCCTTGAAGCTGGGGAACAGTCATGTTCTGACTTCGCTGGCACTGCCACAAACCACCCTTGGCTAAAGTCAGCCAGTGACTCATAATAGTGTCCAAGGATGACACCGGGGATGCTTTGCATACTCTGAGGGGAAGCGTGACTTGCCTGTCACAAACTGCCCCTGAACTAAAGAATTATCTTCATGCCCTGTTCCTGCTCCCTATCCTGTCAGTCAGGGTGAACCCAGTCAGCATGGTTCCTGGGCTCCATGTTGGCCTCTGCTTAAGCAAAACCCAGACAAGAAAGCAAACACTGTACAGCTGAATCCAGGACAAGGCACTGATGAACACCACTGCTCCAGGAAGATGAGGGTGTGCAATGGGGGCCTGCTCCCCAGCCTTGGGGCAAATTACTTCACCTTCTGTTCCTCACCTGTGAGCTCGCAGCTGCTAAACTCACAGAGGTGTTTTGGGAATGAATTAAAGTTTGCAAAACCACGATGTTCCACAGATGAAAGACACTGGCTTTTTATTCATAATTTGAGCAACACAAGAAGAATAGGTCCTTTCTATACCCTCACGGAAAACAACTTCTTGGTGCCCTGGGCTTCACTCTGCAATCTTGATCCATGCCCAGCATCAGCTGAGGCCCTGTGATGAGCGGCAAGGCCTCTGCTTTGTCTTCATTATATGGTGAACCTAAGAAGACCCTGGAGCAGGAGGACAGGGCTCAGGTCTCTCACTTTGCAGGTGGATGTGTACCAGTTTTTGGGCATGACCTAGTCCCAGGCCCAGTGCTAAGGTTCTGCATGTGTTCTCTTACTTAGTCCTTAAAACAACTCATGACATTGGTGCCTCCCAACCTTCTGGTCCAGCTGGTAGAAATGCCCAGTCATAGAGATGAAGAAACTGAGGCTTAGAGAGGTTAAGAAATTTGCCCAAGCTCCTGCAGCCACATTCAAACTCAAGTGTCTCCAACTCCCATGCACAAGACAGTGTCTAATTACCAGACCACACCACAGTCCTTCTCACCATGGCCAGTTGTGACACAGGTGTGTATTCAGCAGTCACAAACCCCAAGTGAGTCCAAACAACAGACTCTGCAGGCCCAGCGGCTGAGCCTTGATCCGTCTCTCCCTGAGAGTCATGCATTGCCTCTTGGGGATTCTCCCACTGCCTCCAGTCTCCCTGCCATGAACAAGGTCTAATGAGGGGCAAAGGTATGAGCACCCAGGCTCACCAGCTGCCCAGCCCTCTGGCCACACGACTGTGCTTAGAAAGCCGGGCTGTGTGAGGACCTTCCAGAAACATGTGGCCTTGGCAGGCTCCAAGGGTCACTCCAAACAAAGGAAGGATGGGGAGAGGACAGCCACAGGCACTGCAGCCACATGCAGTGGCTCAGGGAGACACACAGTGCACAGGCCTGGTGGCCCACAGCCACAGGCTCCTCCTGCCTAAGTTTCAAAGCTGGTCCTTGCCTGCCACAGGCCCTCGGGACAGGAAGGCTTCTAGGAATCCCTTCTAGGCCACTCCTGCTGGCATCCTATTTCTGTTTAAATAGCTCCTAAGAGGGAAATCCCAAGACTGTGGACTTCAAAAAGAAAAAAGAAAAGAAGGGGGTGGTATCAAGGGGAAAACCACATGCAACGGAAGAAAACCCTTATGAAAGGCTGATCCTGTGTCCCCCAGAATAGAGTGGGAACCTGGTCTGCCCTTAGGAAGGACAAGTGTTGCCATGCTTATCGTTCAGCTGTTTGGTACCCAGGTAAATGTTCCCAACAGAAACAAGGTAAAAAGGAGGCTCACCGATTTAGCTCATGAGTCCCCAGAAGTGGAGCCATCCCGAAACCTATGTGCTGATGTGTCAATGGGAAATGCTCTTAAGAGAGGCTGGACACCCCTCTCCCCTGGGCCCCAGAGGAGGACACCCCCACTCCAACTCCTCAATCAGGCACGGGACTAGCAATTCTGCACAGATACCCAGGCTGTGCCTTCAGCGTCGGACACCCTTCATCCTCAACCACCCATTGGCCTGGTGACCACCACTTCTGTGGACACTCAGCTATAGTGCCTGGAGCTGGAAGGAGCATCCTCCGGCCCCTGACCACCTCAGCAGAGTGGACCATGTCCTGCTCTGGCCTCTGCTGGGGCTGGGGTTTGCTTTCAGGCCCCTATGTACTCCACTGCATAGATCAGTTACTCCCTCTAGAATATCAAGAGCTCTACCTTTCACCTGTTTGGGATCCTCTAAGCCAGACTTCCTGCATGAAGGGATGAAGGGTAAGTTTTTGTTTTCAGGGGGATGTGGGAGGATGAAGAGGCTGCAGCAGGTCCTTTTGGATGAAGGATGTTCTGGATTCAGAAGAGGTGGTGAGGAAAGGCCTTTGGATGAAGAACACGCTCAGGGCGGGAGGATAGGAATTGTGCTAGAGGGCAGGGCAGAAGGGAGTATGGGTATTCAGAGGGCAGCAGGTTTCCCCCTTCCTCCCCTACCATTCTTAGACCTGGCAGGTCCTAAGGAACAGGAAGTAGTTAGTGGTACGTAGATGGTGGGAATCCTGCTGCTCAGGGAGAGGTCTGCAAAGGCTCCCATGTAGGCATAAATATATAAAGAAATGGGCCACACAGAACCCAGGGCCAGTTAGTATAGGTTCATGGCATCTTCCCTTATGAATTATATCCCAACATTCAAATTTTATTTGCAAGCATGGCAGGATTTTAACTGCGTAGCAAAAATCACTAAATTGTATGATTTCATCAATATTTTTAAATCCAAGAGGTTGACAGCCAGGTGAGGATGCTGGCTTCAGGGTAAGAACTGATTAAGAAGGAAAAAGGGAAGGCCCTGCAGAGGAGGACTATGAGCAAGGCTGGTAGGATGAGCGTACCATGGACTATCCACAAACTCATTGGGATATTAAGGTCAAAAGCAGCCATGTGGCATCTCCATTGGACAGCAGCAAGTTCCAACTTGAAAAATCTCGGGAAATACTTCATGATTATGACATCACAGGAAATGATCCAGCATTACCTGAAAGCTCATAGGAATTTTCCATATCCATCTAAACATATCTGACAATAGCAAAAAACAAAGTATTCAGAATGAACCTTCAGGATCAGGGAGGCAAGAGAGATGGGCAGATGGGTGCCTGCACCACAACCCCCTACCACTTTCTAGCCTGTCACGGCACAGCAGAAAGGGGCTTTGCCATCAGGCCTGGGTGCAAATCCTGGCTCTGCCACTCCTTCACTGTGAGATCTTGGCTCTATTATGTACCCTTGCTAAGGCTTGTTGTGCTCATCCATAAAACAAGGATAAGAGCCCTTCATGGGACTTGCAAGGATTAAGTGAAACAAAATGAAATAGAGTACATGAGGTCCATAAGTCACCATGAGCACCCACTGAACACAGCACTTGATGGGGCTTCATGTTGGTCCTGTTTCATCATAACTTCCAGGAAGTTCAGGATGATGAGGAGGTGGTCATGACCCTCCTCCCTTTGGAAATCACTAAGGGAACTTCAACAAAGGGTTTTACTTGAGGCCCCGGGGTCGCCCAGCTGCAGGCTACTGATGTTCCATGGACTGATCTTGAAATAGCATGCCTTTTATGCCTTTTGAGGGTTTAAATAGTCAACATTGTGAAACCCGGACTCTACTAAAAATACAAAAATCAGCTGGGTGTGGTGGTGGGCATCTGTAATACCAGCTACTTGGGAGGCAGAGGCAGGAGAATTGTTTGAACCTGGGAGGCGGAGATTGCAGGGAGCCAAGATTGTGCCACTGCACTCCAGCCTGGGCGACAGAGCGAGACTCCCACTCCAAAAAAAAAAAAATTGTTATTTATTTATGTTAACTAATCAAATATTTATTTAGCACCTACATACTGTGAGCAAATTAAGTAAAAAAAGAGAAATCTGAGACCTTTGACTTTCCCTTAAAATGTTCAAGTCACGTGGGACAGCAACTACCCGAGAAAAATGGAATCCTCCCTACTTCAACAAAGGCAGACAAGTGTAGGCTGTTGCAGTTATCACTACAGCCCACCAAGGCACTGGACCGACCCTATATTCCCATAGATGCTTCCCCTGCTTCCATGCCCAAACACTATCTCCAACCTCCACCACTCTCCACAAGGCCTGTACCCCAGACCATGTGTTCAAAATTGAACTCATGTCTTCCACCTCTTCCTTGGTTCTGGGCGGGACTGATAACTAGGCAGTCATTGTCAGCCCTTCCCTCTCCTTCACCCAGTATCCAAGCCAAGCCCTCCTACACACCCAGCCTCCACACCGTCCATCCTATCCATCCCCCTGCATCCCTGCTGTTACTGCCCCAATTCAGGCCCTATCATCTCTCCCTGTGCTATCAAAATAGTTGTTAGACTGGTTTTCTTGCCAACAGCTTAAAAAAAAAAATCTTTGCTCCTACTACTAGACTGACCTTGCTGAATGAAATCACTCCTTTCCTCTAAGCTCTCCATGGGCTCTGTACCACTCACAGAACCCAGCGCAGAGACAGCACCCAGCCCCAAGTCCTGAGTAGAGATTTAGCATGCATAACCTGATCCTAGACCCCGTTTCCACCTAAACTCCACCCATTCCCTCCTGTCAGGTCCTCTGACCCCAGCTGCCCAGCACTGCCCCTTTTCCCTGCACAAAAATTGGCACTCCCAGCTTGGTGCCTTGGGTTCATGCTACTAGGATCCTCACCCAACTTCTTATGGCTGCTGACTTTAGTTTAGCTGCCTGAGCCTCAGTTTCCTTCACTGTAAAAGCAGATAAAGATATCCAACTCTTGCACAGGGTTGTTTAGAGATTAAACGAGGGACACATGAGAAAAATGTGGTATATTGAGTGACACACAATAAACATGCAACAAATGGTAGCTGCTACTATTGATAGTTTTTTTGTTGTTGTTGGATTTTTTTTTTTTTTTTTTTTTTTTTTTGAGTCTCGCTCTGTCTCCTAGGCTGGAGTGCAGTGGCATGATCTTGGCTCACTGCAACCTCTGCCTTCCGAATTCAAGCGATTCTTCTGCCTCCGCCTCCCGAGTAGCTGGGACCACAGGCACGTGCCACCATGCCTGGCTAATTTTTGTAGTTTTAGTAGAGACGGGGTTTCACCATATTGGCCAGGCTGGTCTTGAACTCCTAACTTCATGATTCACCTGCCTTGGCCTCCCAAAGTGCTGGGATTACAGGCGCAGGCCACCGTACCCAGCCTATTGACAGTTTTCATTCACATCATGCTGATCTCTCAAGTCGGCATATCCCATCCTCTACCCGTGGGAATCAAATTGGCCTCTCAAAGCCTTGCTCAAATGTCAGAAATAATCATTTCTTCCTCAGAGGAATCCTTACTTTATTCTGCCTTGCAGTTCAGAAGTTTTTACATCTTACCTGTCTCTCCTCTCTAGTGCGGTCAGGAGCTGTGGCTAAATCATCTCTATCCTTACACCTGGCCTAACGCACCTACATAGGATTTTAATACATTTATGTTGAACTGAATTTCTCTAAGAGGTCACCAGCTTGAAAACAGAGTTAAAGTCTCATCAAAGACTTGGACTATGGGCTGGGTAGTGAGTAGTGAGGGTGTACAGATGGGGAATGGGAAAACCTGCAGATCCTCGGGAATTCCTTTACTTCTAGTCTAGATCCCTGCCGCTACAGCTCTAGGTCTTGGTTCTTACTCTAATTTCAGTGGAGATGAGGAGCACTTGAATTTTTATTTCCAACTTTTATTTTTTACTTATTTATTTTTTTATGATGGAGTCTTACTCTGTTGCCCAGGCTGGAGTACAGTGGCATGATCTCAGCTCACTGCAACCTCCACCTCCCAGGTTCAAGCAATTCTCCTGCCTCAGCCTCCTGAATAGCTGGGATACAGGTGTGTGTCATCACACCCGGCTAATTTTTTATATTTTTGGTACAGACGAGGTTTCACCATGTTGGCCAGGCTGGTCTTAAACTCCCGACCTTAAGTGATCCACCTGCCTCGACCTCCCAAAGTGCTGGGATCACAGCCAACTTTCATTTTAAGTTCAGGGGTACACGTGCAGGATGTGCAGGTTTGTTACTTAAGTAGACGTGGGCCATGGTGGTTTGCTGCACAGAGCACTTGAATCCTGACATTCATTCATTCAACAAGTGCTCACTGAGCACCTGCTGCACCATTAGCGGGACATTGTCTAGGTGCTGGGCAGAGAGCAATGAATGAAAAGTCCCTTCCTATGAGAAAGAATCCTTCCAATTCTCAAAAGCCATTGAACTCCATTATAAATAGCTGTACCATTGTTCAGTTGGGTGGTAAGTTAAATCTGTGTTTTTCTATTTAAATGATATTAAATAGTCCCACTACAATATTGAAAAATCCATGAGGAATGAAGGAACTGTCATCCTTATGCAAAGCCCGGAGTTAAGTCTGCTGAAGTGGCCTGTCAAGTGGATCCTGCATTGTTTGGTCACCCGATGAGATGACCCCTGAAATATTTTATTTT
Source organism: Pan paniscus (assembly GCF_029289425.2). Classification (NCBI taxonomy): domain Eukaryota; kingdom Metazoa; phylum Chordata; class Mammalia; order Primates; family Hominidae; genus Pan; species Pan paniscus. The sequence goes on along the minus strand of NC_073261.2, from coordinate 55,865,855 downwards.
CCTACCCTTAACTCATTTTGTTGGCTTTTCCTGAAACTTTTATAAGAACACAAAGACTTCCATCCAGTGACCCCAAAGAGGCCTGGCCATATGCCAAGGAGGCTAAGACAGAGGAGTGAACGCTCATTGTGAACGTTCGTTGTGAATGTTGTGTCCCAGGGCTCTTCAAACAAAGGCAAGACTTGCCACAAGGAGTTTACAATCCAGATGATCGAAGCAAACACACTCACTGGTGTTCCTGTATCTCTGATGCTCCCTATTACAGCCCTTTCTTCCACCCAAATGTTTCTACCTAGTCCGGGTCTCTTACAAACACTAACTCCTTCTCTTCTGCATAGAAAAGCCTCCTTACTGCCTGACGTCATTTCTACCAGCCTTCCAGGTCGAGCTCAATCCCCAAGTCCTCCACGATGCCCCCTGACCACTCTGGCAGGCAGAGCTCCCTGCCTGCACCTCCTAACACCCACCAGCACTGGGCTGGGTATAAGATCAGGTCACTCACATGGACTAGTATCTCCTGTCCCTCCTTCTCTCAGCCCAGACCTCGTTTCCCACCATTACTGATTTAGGAGAGCTGGTTACTATCTTTCCCTACTTCAAGAGACAAATGAGAATATTGGCAAACTGCTTTGAACTCTTTAGAGTCAATGCCACTAACAAGTGCCCAGAACTGACACCACAGAAGTAACACAGTTGTTACATAACCCTTTGCAGCTATGTTAACAGAGAAGTAACATAGCTGCAAAAGGAGGTGAAATGCTTTTCCTGACATCTGGAGAAGCATGCAAAAAATAAACAACTAAATAAAAAAGGCACAGAGACCCTTGGAGGAGGAGCCAGTTGCTTCCTGTTGAGACACTTTTGTTTCTAAGGCCCGGCCACTGTGATGCAACAACTCACACTGCCACACAGACATCTTCCTGTATTCTCCCCAACATGTTACCCACTTCAAAGCCTTATAGAATAAGGCTGCCCACTGATCTGGTGGTCCGAGAGAACCCTCTCTCATAAAGCAAAGCAAATAGCAGATAGGTAAAACATCTTTATCCAACAGTGTTAACCAGGATGCAGCATGCATCTGGCTAGAGGTGAGGAAGGCCCTGTGCTTGCTCCCACCTGTGCAGATCTATGCCACACCCTTTTGTGCCAGGAGGAAGCAATTGTCTCTTCTGAAGAGTTTAAGCCTTATCAAAGACTTAGACCAGGGGCTGGGTACTGAGTCAACCTTCCTCTTCCCCAGGCCTGCTCACGCACTGGCTGGCTGAGGGCCCCCATCCAAATTCCTGGAATTTCAAGGCAACAGGGCGAGTATCGCCGAGCCCTCTCGGGCTGGCTGGAGTTCCCCAGCTGCTGAATCACCAACAGGCTCTACCAGGGCCGAGTTCTGAGGTTGCAGAGAAGCCGTGCCAAGCTGAGGCACTCTGAAAACCTGTTCCAGCTGACTGGCACTGTGACACGAGGCCTTGAGGTGTCTCTGGAAAGGGTGACACTTGATTTTCCCAGAGTCCAGGAGGGAGGAAGAAGGGGATGGCGGCAGTGGGCTAGGGACAAAGCTGGGGATAAAGTGGCAGATGCTATAGCTATCCACAGGGGCCCTGGGCCCTTTGCATTGTGAACCAGCTGAGCAGAGGGCACCTGGCTGACAAGAAGTACAGGAACCAAACACCACCTCTGGAAGGATCCATGGGGATGTTATAAGTCCCTCCCTATCCGTGAAGGCCCATTGGCCACATCTCAACTTCCCTGGCCTGTAATGTCTCAGAATTGCCATCCTCTGGGCCCAGGTGAGCAGTGGTTCTGCTGGTGTGCACCTCGGGCCAGCAGAGTTAGACCCTTGGTGGCTGAAATCAAACCAAGCCCATCCCCTCAGCTCAGTCAAAGCCATGTGTGGGCATCATTCACACAAGTGGCTTGAAAGTAGGGTATGAGCAGGGAGGAGGTAAAAACAAGCAATCCTTGAACTCTGTCCCATTTCCTCCATGTGAATAGCTTGGTGATGACAAACTCATCCCTGCACCCTGGTGCACGACACCCTGGACACCCCGGAACCACCCTGCAGAAGGCATTGTGAGGCTTTGGGTTTGGGCCAATACAAATACCAGTGTGACTTGGCAGAATCTCAGATCAATGCAGCATCAGCCTGGAAGTAGGGGATGGGGGAAGGGGACAATGCTGCCCCATTGCTAATCCCCACTGTCCACCTTGGGGGCTGGCCACAGGACACCCCTTAGGCATGCTCACTTGAGTTGATAAGGGTGGCTGATTAAGAAGCAAGTTCAATCAAGAAGGAAACAAATCCCCAGAACTACAGGTTTTCAAGAGTTAAGGGGTAAATACACTTACTTCTTGCAGCTCCACATTTCTCAACCCACATCACACTGCAAACTGGCAGAATCTCTAAGTTCTCCTCCTTGGGCCCCAGAAGCAAGGGGCAGGAGGAGGGAGAAGAGGCTAGTAGGGGAGAAAGGCCTGGGCAACAAGTGCAGGCTCCAGGTGCTGAAGAGGAGGAGTGGACGGGGTGGTACTCAGATTTACTCCCTTTCACTGGGAGACCTTGACCAGACCACCCGCTAGCCCAGGGGTTCTTACTGCTGGTAGCAGATGCCCCTTAGGGAGCATCTGAGAACCTGTGGTGGGAGGTGCTTTCTGACTGTCACAAGGACTAGGGGGCACTACTGGTACTTAATGGTGGGGCCGCGGATGCTAAGTTTCTGATTTCTGTAATGCACAGAACCTTGTCTTGCTTAACATATTGATAGTGCACTCTGTTGAGAAATTCTGGGCCCCAACAGAGAAAGTCCCTTCAACTGCAGGTCATTTAGTTTCCAACTGTATATGGGCAGATGTACCCAAAACTCAGGGGAAATGCAACAAGCTTGTAGTCACATGAGCAGACAGGGCCACTACTCATTAGAGCCTTGAAAATGGTCACAGAGGGACCATGGTGATCCAACCTGCCCCATTTACCTGGAATGCTTTTTCCTGTCAGCTCTTCCCTCTATTCTCCAGGTCATCAGCCTGTGCCTGTCTTGTCTGTCTCTTTGTATTAACCCAAAGCATTCAGGTTACACAACATGAAGCCTATTTATAAAGTAACAAGACTGACAAGTCACAAAACCCACTCCAGGTGTTTTATAGTGGTGGGGTTCCAATGAGACTCGGAAGCCCCAAGAGGGAAGAAACACACGGGGATGATGCATTTGACTTTCTTTTGATCCACTGCCAGATTTTAGGGCCCCTAATATATCTCCCTCAGGTCAATACATGTTCTTACCAGCCATGTGTAGCAAAGCTGTTCAGTTAATGCCCCAAATGCACTTAGTTGTATGGGCAGAATCTCATTTACTGACTCGAGACAAACCAGTAAGGAACAAGGCATGCCAACCCCAGAGCTGTGAGGCAGAGAGCATCATGTATCTTTTAGCAGTGTCAATTTAAAACATTTTAAAGGAAAACAAAAATCCCGGACAAAATGCAATAGCTCTGCTATGGGAAAATGGGAGTGGGATCTCCCCTACCAACCCTGCTCTAGTCCATTTTCCCCTTTAACTTTTGCTGGGGAAAGGGCGGTGATGAGAAGCAAAAAGGAGGGAGAGGGAAAAGAGGAAGTTTTCTGCTAGGATGGTTTAGTTCTAGCAAGAACAGAGACCAGCAGGAAGACTACAGAAAGAAGAATGAAGGTGGCAGCATTTCACCTTTAAGTCCCATGTAAGAGTGCAGTGAGAAAAGGGTTTCAGGTTACTAACAGTTAGTGTATTTCTGAAGTATTTTCTGGAAAAATTAGACTCATCTAAATGAAAGTGGTTCAGGAGTCAAAACCAGTTGATAAAGTGGTCCAGACACTTTAGAAGACAGTTTTTCGGTTTCTTACAAAATCAAACACACCCTTATACAATCCAGCAATAGTGCTCCTTGGTATTTACCCAAATTAGTTGAAAACTTATCTTCAAAGAAAAATCTGCATATAGATGCTTACAGTAGCTTTAATCATAACTGTGAAAACTTGGAAGCAACCAAAATATTCTTCAGTAGGTAAATGGATAAACAAATTGTGGTACATTCATACAATGGGATATTATACAGCAATGAAAATAAATAAGCATCAAGTCACATAGAGAAAGCTTAAATGCATATTACTGCATGAAAGACGCCAGTCTGAAAAGGCTGTATATTGTATGATTCTAACTATATGACAGTCTGAAAAAGGCAAAACTGTAGAGATCGTAAAAAGATCAGTAGTTGCCAGGGGCTTGGGAGAGGGGAGAAAGGGATGAACAGGTGTAGCACAGGCAATTTTTAGGTCAGTGAAATGACTCTGTACAATACTGTAATGGTGGGTATGTGTCATTATAAATCTGTCCAAACACATAGAATGTACAACTACAAGAGTGAGCCCTAATGTAAACGAGGGACTTTAGTTTATATCTAACTTTAGTTAACTAATATTAACTTTAGTTAATAATGTACCAAAATTGACTCATCAATTGTAACAAACATATCACACCAATGCAGGATGTTAATAACAGGTGAAACTATGCAGTGGGGTAAAGCTCTCTGTGCTTCCTGCTCAATTTTTCTGTAAATCTAAAGCTACTCTAAAAAAGTATTCTATTACCAGCTGATGACAGTTACAGCACTGTGAAGTTGGATGACTTTACTCTGCACTCTGGATTGTCCAGTCATACTGTTTCCCTAGGTTCAAGTACAACGTCCTTCTCCTAAGGAAGCCATGGCAGGGGCAGCTTGAGTCAGACATTTCTGGAAATGCAGAGGAGACACTGCTTAGTCGTGGATGAGCAGCCTTGTATGGAGCACTGTGGCTCTCAGCCTCATCTGCTGCCCTGTGGGCTCAGCTGATTGCAAAGACAGACAAAGCTCACTTCCAGCCTTTGCCATCACTATGAATTCTACCCTGCTGAAAACAGAGAGGGCAGAAGCACGCTTATTTCTCACCTATGGTGAAATGTGTTGAAGGGCTATGTTCAGTAACATCTAATTTTAGTCAACTAGTCTTAACTTTAGTTAATAATATATCAATATTTTTGATACATTTTGAACAATTGCTCATTAATTGTAACAAACATACTACACCAATATCACATGTTAATAACAGGGTCATAGTAGCATGTATTCACAGTGGCTCCCAGGGAGAAGCAATGACCAGCTTCGGTCAGTAGCTGATCTCGCCGGGCTGGGCTGCCCTGTACCCCAAGCCTCATTCTCACACTGGGAGCATGTCAGACGAGAGGAGGCCGAGAAAAACCATGATCCCTGTGGAAAGAGGCATGGAAAAGGCAGGGGTTGGGGGAGTGGGGAGGGAAGGGTAGAACGATGTGGGGAGCGGGTGGGTCTCCCAGAGAAGTCATCTAGTAGAAAGGTTGACAGGCACACAGTCAGGAATCTGAGCAGCCTTTGAAACAACCAAGAAAAGCCAGTATCCTGGTTTTAGTGCAACTGGCCTTGCTTGTGTGGTTTCCCACAAAAAAGATGATGTATCTTAGGCGCTCTGGCTCTCAGCTGGGGATAAGTTACCAATACAATTTTTAAAAATCTATTGTCAGTGAGCTCTGTGACCAAGAGGGCAGAACCTAAGAGTTACTACAAGGGTGGTTTAATTCAACTTCTTGACCCTCCAGCTATATAAGGGAGGGCTCCCAAGTGGGTATCAGACACGGCCTTTATCATAAAATGAAGCTACAGCTACACAGAACTCTTCCAGCCTCCTCTTCCTGTTCCTTCTTACACTTCAGGAGAGAAAGGAACAAGAGAGCACTGGGTGGGACGAGGGGGGCTTTTAATTGTCCAGCATCCACCTCTGGTGAAAATGTGTAGCAAGCAGCTCACTCCCATCCCTGGCTTTATCTTTGTTCCCAGCCCGGTTACAACCTGACATTTTATGGTATGTATGTCTGTTTGTTTTCTGTCTCCTTGGGACCAAGTCAGGTGTGTGAGGTGGAGGGGAGTGTTTTTGGTTCACCGTATTCTCATTGCCCAGAACAGTGCCTGACACATAGACAAGCTCTCAGCAAATACTTGCTGAATGAATTGTTTCTTTTCAAGCCAAACCTGCCAGGCAGTTCCGCAGAGACATCCGGGGGGCATGAACTACAGAAGACAACACTTGGACTCTCCTATTTGAGCAGCAGCACTTTATAAGCACCTTGTGGAATCTAGGTGATTTCCATCTGGAGTAAGGAGACACTGTTCCAACCTTTCTGTGATGACAGTTCTCCAACAAATAACACAGACACTGGAGCATTTTTCATCACGGATGCGTGTAAATAGATAAATAGTCATCATGGATGTCTTTTCTGAATAGATGACATCTGACACAGGCCTGAATAAAACGAGGGAGCCAGATTTGGAAATATCTGGAGGAAGAGCACGTGCAAAGGTCCTGAGGAGTGAATCCCCCCCCAGTCCTAGAAAAGAGCAGGTGGCTGCTGTGGCTGGGGGAGGGCACACCGGGAAATGAGGCTGGAGAGATGCTGGGGCAGACGCCTCCAGTGGGGAGCACTAGGGGCCTGGACTTTATTCCAAGCTGGGCAGCCCCTGGAAGACTTTGAGCAGAGGAGCAATAACATCTGATGCATGTGACAGAAGAGACACTCAGGGTCCTGGGGACAGAAGAGGCCTTAAGGAGGCACAAGTGGGAACTGGAAGAATGGGGTGAGATCACTGCAGAAGTTCAGGCAAAGGTCACAGTGGGGTGGCCACTGGGACATGAGAGTTGTCAGACATAGAATATAACAGAAACAGAGCCAGCAGAAATTCCTGAGGGACTGAATGTGGGGGTATACTTTGGCCTCATTCTTCCCTCTGCCTCTATCTATACTATTCCCTGCCTTCTCCTTCTACTTCCTAGGCCATGTTCAACCTCCAAGGCCAGTTCAAGTACCAATGTCTGCAAGAACCTTTCCTGACCACCTCAGATGGGAGATTCTGTCTCCCTCAAAAAAATTTAAAAAGCAAACATGAAGAAGTAGGAACTCAGGCTCAGAGATATCCATTAGCAGGCTCAACTCCTGTGAGAGTCAGACCTACATGAGTAAATCTTATCTTGGTCTGATAGTTTAAAACTTCTCTGAAGCACTTTCAAGTTCCCTTCCAGGGTCTGCCCACCATCCCTGAAATATTAATACTTCAGGATGCTGCCACCTGGAATGAAGGCTTTGTCCTTGGTCATTCACAGGCAGATCCCAGGGATCTCCATCTAAGGCAGTGGTGTCCAATCTTTTGGCTTCTCTGGGCCACATTGGAAGAAGAAGAATAAGAACACACATAAAATACACTAACAATAGCTGATAAGCTAAAAATAAAATCACAAAAAATCTTGTAATGTTTTAAGAAAGTTTATGAATTTGTGTTGGGCCACATTCAAAGCCCTCCTGGGCCACAGGCGGCCCATGGGCCACAGGTTGGACAACCTTGGTCTAAGGTAACCCCAGGTTTACTTATGAGACATGCATTAAATACCCAGGAGAAATTAGCCTGCAGATGACAACGGCTATGCCCAAGGCTTTCTGGAAGCTCACACGGTGTCTCATCTAGCTCAGCACAGACCTCAGCAATACCACCTGCAGGCAGGTCTGACAGCAACCCAAGCTCAGAGGTGAAGGGTCCACAAGGACCAAAGCAAACAGGCTCGGTGCTGGCCTGGTACCAGAGCACGTGCAGGCTGCAAATGCCCAGCCCAAGACTGTGCTCTCCTCTAGGTTTCTATGCCCTCAATGTACCACCTCTGCAGCAATCCCTGAGGCCCCAGGTCTCCACTTTCCTTTATATCTCCACACTGCACCTGTGGGAGAGAGTTTAACAGAGATAGCCACCTCCACTGAAGTGGGTGTGATGATGCTGAGCTGGCTGCTCGGGCAGGAGCACTGAGACATACCCTATATCCTCCAGGGAAAGGAGTCCTCCCCTCTAAGAAAAGGTAGAAGGCAGTGTTCCTTCTGACTAAGAGCCAGACAGAATACTCATGTGATAACTCAACAAGGGCCCAAAGTTGACAGACCTGAACGTCCACACAGAGTATGGTCAGTCCTATTAGCTGTGTTTTTTTGCCTCTTACTTCGAGGGGAGGCAGATACCCCAGTGTGTCCTGAAGGGTTTCAAACATACCAGTCCACACCCTCATGGGCTCTTTGCCTTGCTGGGAAGCCAATCCTGTCTAACAGGACTCCGTAGTGATTCTCCATGGCTATGGTACTAGATTTATGGAACACCTTTTAAAGTCTCAAGTACTGCATTTAAAAAAATAAAAAGCCATGAGATATAAGCAACATAAGTGGGGACACCTTCAACTAATTCTTAGAAACACATATTTTCCTCATTCTCAAGGAAAAGAGTCCACCATCTCAAGCAAGAATGCAAATACACTGCGCTTGTATCACCACCTCCATACAGAACCCACAGCAGACATTACTAATTGATCACAGCACTACTTCCTGCTGAACTCAGATGCAGCTTCCAAGTCCTTCTAAACAGTCACTTCCAAATGATCACAGTTGTCACAGAAGATGGAATATTTCCCACTTACTTCAAACAATATCTGCTGCTATGTCAAGGATGTGGGTGGAAGGAAAAAAAGAGGGAAGTGAGGAGAGACTCTTAAGGGTAAAGTATGTCATCAATGAAAACATTGATCAACCCTTGAATGTCACTGCAGAGAATGAACACAAGGGCAAGAGGAAAGGTGAAATAAAAAGTCCATGAAGTAGGAAATGAAACCTCTACTTGAAACACACCCACACTCTCACATACTCACACAAAATTATTGCCAATGGAGCAAGAGGTCATCCAGAGACACTCGTTGGTATTGACTACAAAATGAAAGTGGATTCTTTCCCCCCCAGTATAAGGGAGGCAGTACACAAGAATATCAACAGCTATTCATACCAATCTATCTACCTCCTTAAAGCAAATGGTTTTTATATAAACAAAGTTCCAGATTTTCAGAAAATTTCTGCCTGTGAAGCCTCTGAAAATAGCTCATCAGGTGATAAACAGACCAGTTGAAAGCGACGAAACCATTTATGGGAGAAGCTAAAATAGAGAAAACCCAAACCAGCACATAGCTAGGGAGTTTAGAACCATCCAGATTTCATTCTTGCTTTCTAATTATCTTATTGGGAACCTAAACATGAGTTTTCCCAAAGTTAATGACTTTATCTTCAAGGCCAAGCAGGGAGGCCATTCATCTACTTTTGCTCTGCCCCAGTGGAGTCAGATGACATCACAGCCCCCAGAGAGCAGGCACGCTTGGCTTTGCCTCCAGCCTCTGGGGCCTTGGCTCAGGGAAGAGGAGCATGCACACAAAGATAGGGATTCCCTTTCCAACACAATCCTCTTCCTCATTCACAAAGGCGGCTGGTGCCGGCCTTGTTTAAAGTATATTCAAGGGAAGATGCATATCATATCTTATTTACTGGGATAAAAAACATACACTAGCCTCCTACGCCTGTGGTTCATTTCTCAAGGCTCGGGACTCAGAGAAACTGCCCATCCTCTCTTAGCCCATCCCCATCCGTGGCCTGTGAACAGTCACTGCTAGAGCAGAACACTCTCCCTGCTTTAGACAGTTCCTCCCCAAGAGGAGCCAAAAACAGCCAGAAAGTGCTGTTCCCTGATTGTAGGTGAAGCACATCTCTGAATAATTAAGCAAGTGTATATTCTTTTTCTTTTCTTTTTTTTTTTAACAGGGCCTCACTCTGTTGCCTAGGCTGGAGTGCAGTGGCACAATCACTGCTCACTGCAGCCTCGACCTCCCTGGGCTCAGGTGACTCTCTCACCTCAGTCTCCCAAGTAGCTGGGGTGACAGAGGCACACAACCACGCCCAGCTAATTTTTGTATTTTTTTTTTCATAGAGACAGGGTTTCACCATATTGCCTGGTCTTGAACTCTGGGCTCAAGTGATCCGCCCATCTCAGCCTCCCAAAGTGTTGGGATTACAGGCGTGAGCCGCCACGCCCAGCGGTTTATTTTCTTTACTGCTGGAAAACAGCGTCTTTTCCTTGTTATCACTCACTGGTTCTGTGCAGTTTGGACTCCTTGTGTTCTGAGGTACAAGCTGAAAAGATGAAGAAATTTTGACCCAAAGGGACTGCTCTGTTATAAAATGTTGAACCTTTTCCCCCTACCCCCACCCCCCAACGCCTGCTGAATGTTACAACTGAAGCACATCAATCAGATGAGGAAGAAAAATTTTAGATTGTGGGTCACAAAGATTAGCTGACCCAGATGAAGATCAAGGAAGCCTCTAGTGCAATGTGGACAAAAACTGCAGAAAATACCACAAGGGCCTCTGGTCTGAGCAGCAGAATTTTTAAAAGAAGCTAATGTCTGTGTGTTTAAATCTCAGGAGATAGGTTAGTTTCTTGGCTTCTGAAAACATCAACTCTTCCTCCCCAACATACCAGCAGGATAGGCTGCTGGATAGGCTGCTGGTCTTGTTAACTGTGTTAACTATGTTAACTGTTAACAAATTAACTGTGTTAACACAGTTAACAAGTAGTCAACTTTTGTCGAGGAGAAGGGGTGGGCCCTGCAGTAGATGTAATCTGCTTCAAGTAATTCAGAGATGTGAATTATTTGGAATTACAAGCAAATTAAGGGGAAACTCTCCTAAAGGAAGACCATAAGGTCCTTTAAATAAGAGACAGATGTTTAAAATCCACATTTTTTTTTTCCAGAAGCTCATTCATTGCAAAGAAGTCTGTCTCACTGGTTGTTTTGTGTGTTAGCAATACACTGTTTGCCAATGCATACAACTCTCTTTATCTAAAGGAAAAAAAAAAAAATACACCTTTAACAAACATTTGTAGAATGCACACACTGTGGCCCTGCTCTAACACTTGGGGATGCAGACCCGAACCAGATACTGAAGTGTCCACTATTCGGAGGTACAAAGACCACCCAAAAATGCTGCCAGCTGAATGAAGTTCTTACATACAAGTAAAAGAGCAAATGCTATTTTTGTTCTCATCTGCTGTTCCTTCAAGTCAGTGGAAATGCCTGTGCTTTTTGTAGGTTCATGTCATCGCTAAAGTTGGTGGGGACAAGTCTGAAAGTAAGCCAGCTATTAGCAACTGTGCTCTCGCAGGTTCTATCTTTAGTTGGACTGTGAAGAACTAAAAGTGTTAAAGTGAAAGTGTTAAAGACTCTGCAGCCTTCTGCCATTGTTTGGGGAAAATGTTGGTGGGGAGGTGTAGAGGGGAATGAGGAGGAGGTGAAGCCAGTGCCCCAGGGGCTGCGGCTCAATGTGCCCCATGACTTCCAGGCGTGTCACTCACTGGGGGACAGACTGCCTACATCAACAGATCACTCTTCAAATCAAACACCTTTAAAAAACATTTATGGTAGAAAAGCAAACAAGCCCCCACTAATGAATTTATTATTAGAGGTTCCTTGGTCATAATAAAATATGTCAAATAGCGTGCCTCTTGTGATCATCTGAATACCTGAACTGTTGACTGAAGGAGGGAAAAAACCACTCTACCATACTTGTTTTTTTATGATATTTCCTAGCACTGGGAAGGGCAGTATTTCTTTTTAACCAGCATGACAACCACCTATGTGGGAATTACTCTCATCATGGTAAATATGTCGGAGAGTGGCTGTCTGAAAGTCTGGCTGCATTTAGCCCAAGTCTGTTACACGATGGTGCTCTCACACACAAACACCTCCAGGCACCTCAGCATCCACAGCCTTCCACAGGCTGATATGGAGAGTCAGAATGGAAGCAGCGTGGCTAGGATGGCAGGCAAGGGTCCTGGGCTCAAATCCTTATTCTGCTACTTGCTGGCAGAGGGAACTTGGGCAAGTCACCTAACAATTTTGTGCCTCAGTTCAGTTTTTTTTTTTTTAATCTCTAAAATGGAGATACCATATCTCATAAGATTGCTAGGTGGGTTAAAGGAGTTTGTACGATATGTAAGGTACTGGAAGAACTATGAGCCAGGCAACCTTCTAACTATTGGCCATTATCTTTTAGAAGAAAGCACCCTTGCCCTGTCATACCAAGAAGGTGCCCAAGGTGTCCACTGTGTACCTCATGCCATATTGTAAAAAACTGTGTGTCTGCTCCTGCCACGATCTATAAAAAATTCAGGAGCTGAGGGCAAGGGCTAGGTCATGGTTCTCTTTGCATTAATAACACCAGACCCAGCAGAGTATCTAATATATAGTTAAATGTTTACTAAAGTGCACAATCCACAAAATAAATCACCAAAATAAATATGTAGATACATAGCATCTCCCACTTTGTGCTGATCTTAGTTTTGTTATTCATTCCATTGCCTCTATAAGCATTAAGTAAAGAAAGTAGCTACCTCAGGTGAATTAAGCACCAAATGTTACATTAGGCCTAGTTCACAAAAATCACAATTACTGTTTGATCACTTAGATATATCCTACATGGGATGATAGCATAGATATTCCACATGCCTCTGCTCTCACTATTAAAAGAAAAATGCCCTGCTTTTTATCTGAAATCCAAAACATCCAATTTAGTTGAAAGGACTGTTTTGTTTGTTTTTCCCTCTGTTGCACCGTATGGGAAAGAGACACTTCACAAGAAAATAAGGTCGTATTATATAGTGAATTGATGTTGTTTTCCTAAGAGTAAATCCCTAACTTTGAAGTGGTTCACTGGTGCAATACCAGTCTGTTAGCCAAAATCTTCTACAACCCATAGAGGATTCAAAAAAGAATTTATTTGAAATTATGACCTCAATAAAAGAAAGCCCCATTATCTTGACCCTAGTAGAATGCTTGTCCAGGAAATTGGAGTAATGTTTTTTTTCTCTCTCTCCACAATTAAAGTTAAAATTGAGCAGAGTTCTGTTTAACTAAGTCAGGAAGAAAACTGAACTCACTGGAACTTCTCATTCACAAGTACTGAGGGAGACTATGTCAACTACAGGTATCACATGAGCATAAAGAGTTTATTAGAGAAGACCTTTATTGAGAGATGCAGAAATAGCTTCTGAATCATTAAAGAATGACGAAGTTACTAAGCAATCCTTAATGTGTATGTGCACCTAACAACAGTGTCAAAATCCATGAGGCAAAAACTAATAGAACAGCAAGGAGAAATAGAGGAATCCACTATTATGGGTAGTGACTTCAATATCCCTCTAGCAGAAGTGGTTAGATCTGGCAGGCAGAAATCAGTAAGGACATAGTTGAGCTCTGGCAACAGCAGAATACACATTCTTCTTAAGCTCCTGTGGAACATTCACCAAGAGAGACCACGTTCTGGGCCATAAAATATACCTTAACACATTTAAAGAAATAGGAATCATACAATGCATGCTCTCAGACCACAATGGAAATAAACTAGAAATCAATAACAGAAAGAGAGCTGAAAAATCCCCCAGTACTGGAGAAGAAACAACACACTTCTAAACAACACATGGGTCAAAAAGGAAACTCAAGAGCAGTTAAAAATATTTTGAACTAAATGAAAATAAAAATACAACTTATCAAAATGTGTGGGATGCAGCAAAAGCAGTGCTTAGAGGAAGATTTATAGCACTTACTGAATATATTACAAAGAAGAGACATCTAAAATCAATACGCTAAGCTTCCACTTTAGGAAACTAGAAAGAGAAGAGCCAATTAAGTGCAAAGTAAACAGAAGAAAGATGAAGTGATTCATTTTAGTTACTGTTTTGCTCTGTGCTGAGTATCTGAAAATTAGTCATCCACATGGGATAGCACAGGCATATTTCATTTGATAGAACTTTGCTTTATTGTGCCTCACAGATACTGTGGTTTTTTGTTTTGTTTTCTTTTCTCTTTTTCTTTTTTTTTTTTTTTTTTTTTTTTTACAAATTTAAAGTTTGTGGCATCTATCCAACAGCAAGCGCTCACTTCGTGTCTCTGTGTCACATTTTGGTAATAATCACAATTCATTATTATTATAATATCTGTTATGGTGACAGGTGCTCAGTGATCTTTGATGTTACTATTGTAATTGTTTCGGGGTGCCATGAACCACACCCGTAGAAGACAGCAAACTTAGCTGATCAATGGAGCAGTCAGAACACACATTTATCAGTCATTTCTCCATCTCTCTCCTTCTCCTCAGGCCTCCCTATTCCCTGAGACACAATAATATTAAAACTAGGCCAATCAATAAACCTACAATGGCCTCTCAGTTTTGAAGTGAAAGGAAGAGTGGCATGTCTCTCACTTTAAATCAAAAGCTAGAAATGATTGCACTTAGTGAAGTCTGCATGTTGTAAGCAGAAATAGGCCAAAAGCTAGGCTTCTTGCTCCAAACAATTAGCTAAGTTGTGAATGCGAAGGGAAAGTTCTTGGAGAAAATTAAAAGTGCTACTCCAGTGAATACACAAATGATAAGAGAGCAAAATAGCCTTATGGTTGTTATGGAGAAAGTTTTAGTGGTCTGGAAAGAAGATCAAACCAGCTAAAACTTGCCCTTAAACCAAAGCCTACTCCAGAGTAAGCCCCTAGTTCTTTGATTCTGAGAGAGGTGAAGAAGCTGCAGAAGAAAGTTGGAAGCTAGCAGAGGCTGGTTCAAGAGGTTTAAGGAAAGATGCCCTCTCCATAACATGACAGTGCACAGCGAAGCAGCAAGTGCTGACATAGGAGCTGCAGCAAGTTATCCAGAAGATCTAGCTAAGACCATTGATGAAGGTGGCTACTCTGCACAATAAATTTTCAGTGCAGATGAAACAGCCTTCAATTAGAAGATGATGCCATCTAGGATGTTTGTAGCTAGGGAGAAGTCAATGCCTGGCTTAAAAGCTTCAAAAGACAGGCTGATTCTCTTGTTAGGGGCTAATGCAGCTGGTGACTTTAGGTTGAAGCCAATGTTCATTTACCATTCAAGATTCCAAAGTCCTTATGCTAAATCTACTCTGCCTGTCCTCTACAAATGGAACAGCAAAGCCTGATTACAGCATATCTGTTTACAGTATGGTTTATGGAATATTTTAAGCCCACTGTTGAGATCTACTGCTCAGAAAAAAAAAGCATTTCTTTCAAAATGTTGCTATTCACTGACAATGCACCTGGGTCGCCCAAGAGCTCTGATGGAGCTGTATAAGGAGCTTAAAGTTGTTTCCATGACTGCTAACACAGCAACCACTATGCAGCCCATGCTCATTAAAGAGCAATTTCAAATTTCAAGTCTTAAGACCTACATTTTATAATGCTATTGCTGCCACAGATTTGTGATTCTGCTGATGGGTCTGGGTAAAGTAAATTAAAAATCTTGTGGAAATGATTCACCATTCTAGATGACATTAAGAACATTTGTAATTCACGGGAGTAGGTCAAAATATCAACATTAATAGGAGTTTGGAAGAAGTTGATTCCAACCCTGATGACTGGCTTTGAGGGGTTTGAGACTTCAGTGGAGGAAGCAACTACAGATGTGGTGGGAATAGCAAGAGAACTGGAATTAGAAGTAAAGCCTGAAGATGAGACTGAATTGCTGCAATTTCAATAAAATTTGAACAGATGTAGAGTTATTTCTTCTGGATGAACAAAGAAAGTGGTTTCCTGAGATGGAATCTACTCCTGGTGAAGATGCTGTGAACATTGTGGAAATGACAACACAGGACTTAGAGTATTCCATAAACTTAGTTGGTAAGGCAGTGGTAGGGTTTGAGAGGACTGACTCCAAGTCTGAAAGAAGTTCTGCTATGAGTAAAATGCTATCAAACAGAATCACATGCCACAGAGAAATCTTTCATGAAAGGAAGAATCAATTAGCATGGCAAATTTCATCGTTGTCTTATTTTAAGAAATTGCTCCAGTTACCCTAACCTTCAGCAACCACAACCCTGATCAGTCAGCAGCCAACGACATCAAGGTGAGATCCTTCACCAACAAAGATTATGATTTGCTGAAGGCTTAGATAATTGTTAGCATTTTAAACAATACAGTATTTTTAATTAAGGTATGTAATTTGTTTAGGCATAATGCTATTGCACACTTAATAGAACACAGTATAGTGTAAACATAACTTTTATATGCACCGGGAAACCAAAAAGTTCATGTGACTCACTTTATTGTGATATCTGCTTTATTGTGGTGGCCCGGAGCTGGGCCTGCTATATCTCTGAGGTATGCCTATACTTCTCAAACTTTTCCATCAAAACCCCCGTAAAATGGCAGAGAGAGGGAACTCATACCTATTCCTCTAGTCTGGGAACACAGCCTGAAGCAATCCAATGGAAGAAAAAAAATCACAATTTACATAAAGCCTTATCTTTTATCCTAAAAATTAACTTTGATATTTTTGTTTGTTTGTTTGAGGTGGAGTCTCACTCTGTCGCCCAGGCTGGAGTGAAGTGGCACAATCTCAGCACACTGCAACCTCCGCCTCCTAGGTTCAAGCGATTCTCCTGTCTCAGCTTCTCGAGTAGCTGGGATTACAGGCACCTGCCACTATGCCCAGCTAATTTTTATATTTTTAGTAGAGTTGGGGTTTCACCATGTTGGCCAGGCTGGTCTTGAACTCCTGACCTCAAGTGATCTGCCCGCCTCGGCCTCCCAAAGTGCTGAGATTACAGGTATGAGACACCACAGCCAGACAACCTTGATATTTCAATCTTGCATCCTATTCATTAACACATCTAAGTTTGTTTTAATATAGAAAACAATGTTATGACTTGCCACTTAAGTTCCTTTTTCATTCTCTAGTTGTTCCCGTGCCAGGTGTGGTCTGTGGTTCCACATATGCCATGGCATACTCTACACTAGTACTCCCATTTGAGAAGGGGACATGAAAATAGACAGTGTCAGTTCACCAGAATGTGGAGGATTGCAGGCCTGCCTCATGACCCGGCCCAATTCTTATAAAACACCAAGTTCCAGAAACAATAGGAGAGAGGATAAGCAGGTTCACCATGCCTTTCAGTACAGTAAGACCCAGTGCCCACCAGTCTCTGGCCAAGTGAGAGAATGGCCAGAGAACAGAGAGAGAAACGTGGTAAGTAATCCTTCCCTTCAACATCACCTAGGTAGGAGGGAAGTCAAGGTCTCATTATGAGGGTTAGAAGTGATGGGTATCCACTGGAATACACTTTATCTTCTTGGTCCTGAATATTTTCTGCCTTAATTTTCTAGTGCAATAACACATTCCAACTCATAAGAGTGGTTCATTATAGCCATGATCGTTAGATCAATGGAACAGAACAGAAACTCGACAGACCCAAGTACTCCTAAGAATGTATCAAGTGACAAAGTGAGATTTGAGATCAGTGAGTGGAGAATAAACTATTCAATAAATGATGTTAGAATAACTGGATCATTATTTGACAAAAAGGCAAGTTAGATGTTTATCCCACATCTTACACCAAAATCCACACCCAAAGAATTAAAATTTAGATTTGAAGGTAACTACATAAATGTATGAGGGGAAATCAGAGATCAAAGAGTCACAGAAAATCCTTTCTACCCCAAGACTAAGTATTACACAAAAGTAGAAATCTTAAAGGGATTATGAACAGATTTTTAGTCCCTAAGGTTAAAAACAAAAAAATTACACTTTTAGTAAACCTAAATACAACTCACATAAATTTAAAAGGCAAGATGACAAAATATTTTCAGTGTGTATTTTTAAAAACTGCTTACAAATCAATAATAAAATCACTAACCTACCCAAAACAGGGCCTAGGGATACAAACAGGTAACTCACAAGAAAATAAATTTAAATACTCAACCATGAAGCAGCATTCAATCTTACTGAAAACCAAAGAAATACAAATTAAAATGAGATACCATTTTGCCAGCAGAATTAGCAAAGTCTAGAGAATGAAAATATTCACAACCATTCACACATAAACAATAGAAGTATAAACGTGTACAGCTTTTCTGTTGTCAAAATATATTAAGAGACAAAAAAAGTGTGAAACTTTTGACCTAGTGATCAATTTCTCATGATTCATCCATAGAAAATAATTTTAAAATGCTGATAATAACTCTGGCAAGAATTTTCATTTCAGGTTTGAATATTTAAAAGTTTAAAGCAATCTATATCTCCATCAATAGCGATGGATTAATAAGTGATAAGAGTTGTATAACAGAATATATCCTAGCCATTAAAAATTAATAGTTTATAGATATATTTATATGTTTGCCACAGAAATATTTTCCCCATGTACTGTAAGCAAAAAGCAGATTTTAAAACAGAATCTAGCAATGTTGTGAAGGGAAAAAAATGACTATACAAATATCTGTATCCTTGCCCAGAAAGAAGGCTGGTAGGACACCTGGCAGTTAAATCTAGTAAGAGGATGTCTCTGGTGAGTCAATCTGGGGGTGTTTTTACACGCTGTTTGCAGATTCTGATTTCTGCTTCATTTTGGGAAAACAATGTGCAGGATTGAACTGAGGCTGGTGGAAAAGGAGTGTGTCGTGAAGAGCTCACACAGGGAGATGGCAGCAGAGGATGCACGTGTTCTATGAATGAGAAGAGGCCGGCGCTGTGGCCAGCACAGGGGTGTGCTTGTTTTGAGGGTTTTCTTTGTTGGGGGAGGAGAGTGCTTGATGAGATTCAGAGAGAGTCCAGATCCAGAAGGATTCTCCATCTGTGTGATCTATGAGTTTACCTCACATTCCTAAAAACTGCTCAGGCCCCAGGCTTGCTTTCATTCCAGTTCAGGGACCTATGATTCATCCCCTGAAACCCTAATTATAACACCCGAGGTCTGCTATGTGCAAAAAACATCTGTCATTGTTGAAATTTGCTGGCAGGGAGTGTGTACAGCACGCAGACCGGCCTGATGATGCGATCCTCCATTGCAAAACTTAAAACCCAGAAACCATCCCGAGGTGAGAAGGGTTCCAGCCAAAAGTTTCCAACTGTGCTCGGTGACAAATAAGATGGACAGGTTATGGCCACCATAATTCATTTGGCAATTCCTCAGGGCTGCTGCCATGGCGGAAGTTACAGATCTTAAGCTCTGTCAACCCCCCCAAAAATATATATATCATAAATTTGAGTTTTCCTTGTTAGTTGCTAAGAACTGGGAGAGGGAAGGGAGGAAAGTCTGTAATTGCAAACCCCTTGTTTATCAGCTTCAGCCGCTTTTGTGTGACCACATTACCTGAACTATTAGCCAGTTAATCTCCTATGCCTCTTGGAAGTACAGTAATTACAAAGAGAATGCCTCAGACCTGGCAAGAGATGATGAAAACGAGTAAAGGTATATCTGTCCTCTCAACGCCTAGGAGAATTGTTTACTGACCTCATTCAAACTCAGACTAAAGCCCCTAAGGAACCCAAGCTGAAGATATGGTCTCATTGTAAGAATCTAATATTTTAACCTAGAAGTGCTGATTTTAAAAACACAGCAGAAAATAAACAAAATCAACCAACCAACAATAAATTCCCTCATATAAGCATCGGTTGTGCACCTAATGGACACAATGGTAAATTTGGAGGTTTTTAAGGTGTATTTGGAGGTTTTTAAGCTTTTTAAAGTTTAACAAAGCATCAAGATGCTGCTCAGCAGCCTCAGCTACAAATTACAATGTCATATACTCTCCAAATCAGAAGTGGCATTGCTATAACAACTGTGGTATATGCACGTATGCAGACAAACTAAGGTTATTTACCTGGTCTTATGGGAACACTGTTACTTATGAAACTTTTCCTTCAATTTTATTTAAAAGAAGGGTATTTGCACTTTGGGAGGCCGAGGTGGGCAGATCATTTAAGGTCAGGAGTTCGAGACCAGCCTGGCCAACATGGTGAAACCCTATCTCTACTAAAAATACAAAAATTAGCCGGGCGTAGTGGCGGGCGCCTGTAATCCCAGGTACTTGGGAGGCTGAAGCAGGAGAATCGCTTGAACCCGGGAGGTGGAGGTTGCAGTGAGCCAAGATTGCGCCATTGCACTCCAGCCTGGGTAACAAGAGTGAAACTCCACCTAAAAAAAATAAAAAGAAAACTTAAAAATAAAAGAAGGGTTTTTTCCCTCTAAATATCATCAAGAAAAACAAACTTTAAAATATGTCTTATCTTGGGGGCCTTGATACTTACTTTATTTCACATTTGTTAAAGTCATATTACTAGGCCTGGCATGGTGGCTCATGCCCGTAATCCCAGCACTTTGGGAGGCTGAGGCAGGTGGATCTCTTGAGTTCAGGAGTTTGAGACCAGCCTGGCCAACATGGCAAAACCCCATCTCTACTAAAGAATACAAAAATTAGCTGGGCATGGTACACAGCTATAATCCCAGCTACTTGGGAGGCTGAGGCACGAGAATTGCTTGAACTCAGGAGGCAGAGGTTGCAGTGAGCTGAGATTGCGCCACTTCACCCTAGCCTGGGCAACAGAGCGAGACTCTGTCTCAAAAAAAAAAAGAAAAGAAAAGAAAAAAAAAGACTACATTAACTGGGGCCACAGATACAAAAAATGTTTCTTTAATTAAAAGGAGTTCATTTATAAATCTATGCTAAAATTTTAGAAATTTGAGTTGAATAGATTGTGAGGAAAATATGTAATTACCAAAACTGACTCAAAAAGTAGAAAATTTGAACTGACCACTAAAAAGGGACCAGGCCAGAAGCTTCTTAGCAATTTCTTTCAAGCCTTCACAAAATTATTGGTTATCCTGATACTTCAACTGGCAGAACACAAAAAAGATGAGATGCTTTAAAATTTATTTTATAAAGCTGACATAATATTGATATCAAAATCTAAAAAAGAAAACAAAGCCCCAAATACTTCATAATGGAGCAGATCTAGCAGTTTATACAGAGAATAATACCACATAGCCAAGAAGAGTTTATTTCAAGAATTTAAAGGTGGCTTTAACATAATTGAGTCAATCAATGTCCTCAAAACATTTGAGGGAAAAAACCCACACATTATTGCCTCCTGCTTTAAAAAACTAACAAAACAAAAAATGCCAACTCTTTTAGTAAATTATGATGAGAAACATATTTTAACATCATAAAGAATATATGTGTATATATAATATATAACCAAAAAGTCAGCTTCATACTTAACTGTTAATTGCACAAACATTACCCGTAAAGCCATGAAAAATACAAGGATATCTACTGCCTTTTAAGAAACCATGCCCTTAAAGTCCTGGTCTATGCTATAAGTAAGAAGAGATTCAAATATTAATAATTTAATATTTAATAAAAGATTAAAATAAGATATTTAATAAGAGATTAAAATATTAAAAGGAAGGAGGCAAAGTTATTATTATTCAAGCTTAAATGATCATCTACCTAGAAAACCTAAGAGGATCAACTGAAGGACTATTAGAATTAACAAAACTCGTTAAGATAGAAATATGAAAAAAAAGCTTTTATATACCAGCAATAACCAATTAGAATAGATAGCAGGGGGAAATGTCTCCCACATTAGAACACAGGTCCACGAGAACTGGAACTCTGCCTCATTCTTGGCTGAATCCCTAGCATCTAGAAGTGGTCCCAGCACAGAACAGGTGCTTGGTAATTATTTGCAGAATAAATGAGTGAACAAATTCACAATAAGGGCAAAAATACCAAATAATGGAACCAAACTGATATTCCATAAACAGATTCCAATACTTAAGAATTTAGCATATGAAAATAAACCAGGCACAGAAAGATAAACTTCACATGTTCTCACTTATTCATGGCAGCTGAAAATGAAAACAATTGAACTCATGGAGACAGAGTCGAATGATGGTTACCAGAGGCTAGAAAGGGTAGTGGGTGGTGTGGGAGTGGAGGTGGTTAAAGCGTACAAAAAATAGTTAGAAAGAATAAGATCTAGTATTTGATAGCAGAACAGAGGACTATAGTCAATAATAATTTAATTTTACATTTTAAAATAGCTAAAAGAGTATAATTGGATTGTTTGTATCACAAGGGATAAATGCTTGAGGTCACAGACGCTCCATTCACCTTGATGTGTTTATTACACATTGCATGCCTATATATAAAAATATCTCAGGTACCCTATAAATATATATACCTACTATGTACCCACAAGAATTAAAAATTGTAAAAATGTTGGAAGGAGACCAAGGAGATGAAGGACACAAAGGAGACGAAGGAGATGAAGAAGACAAAGAAGACGAAGATGAAGACGAAGAAAAAGAAGAAGAAGAAGAGGAAGAAGAAGAAAGCATATTGTGTCTCATTTTAAACTGCTAGTAGGGCAGAGCTGAGATTTGAATCCAGAGTCTGTGAGAGTCCAAGTCTTGTGCGCTTAGTTCCTATGCCACAGTATGCCCCAGATCTTATCATTTTACAAAGAACCGGTTTTAGTTGTTTAAAAAAACCAGAATTTGTCATATGATGAAAATGGAATTTCAAACCACAGGGGGAAGGGTAGATTATTCCATAAATAGCATTTTAGACTACTAACTGGTTAACTGTTTCAAATAATGAAAATGAGTTACATCTCACAACATACCCTAGAAAAATTATAGATAAAATATTTCAACATAATATATGAGATCACTAAAGAATTACAAGAAAAAAAGTAAGAAAATATTGGCATATCTTGGAATAAGAAAAGGTTTTTCTAAATATATAAGTAAAGGTAGAACACTAATGGGGAAAGATGCAGTTTCTGCTACATAAAAATAAAAACCTTAGGTATGTCAAAATACCATAAACAAAACAGTAAAAGATAAAAAATAAATGGGGGAAAATACTTGCAATGTATGACGGAAAAAGGATTACTATTCTTTTCATATAAAGTGTTATTATAAAACTCCAAGAAAAGGATGATCAATCAATAAGAAAAAAAATTTTAAAGGTTAAGATGCAAGTAGCAAAATGACAAATGTCCAACAAATTTACTGACCCTAACAAATACTACATATGAAAACTGGGCTGAGATCATTTTTCTCCAATCAACTTGGCAAATGTTAAATCTAACTTACAGTGTTATGGAAGATCAAGAAAGTGAGAGAAAAGGCCAATTTCTAGAAATTTATTCTAAATATTACAAGATGTGCCAAACATTTCTGTACAAGAATGCCTGTTGTATTACTTCTTTGACTTTAGGCACTATAGATTTAATATATGCTTCTTATAAAAAATTAACCAATTCAGAGCAAGACACTGTACTATACATATAGTACTGGAACCTGCCCTTTTAAATTTAGTGTATTGTGAAAACCCTTCATTACTTTATTTTTATTTTTAATGTCAACTTTTATTTTTAGATTCGGGGTACATGTGCAGGTTTGTTACATGGGTATATCGTGTAATTCTGTGATTTGGGGTACAATTCATTGTTACCCAGATAGTAAGAATGGTGCCCAATAGATAGTTTTTCAACACTTGCTCCCTCTCTCCATCCCAATGAAAAACCTTTTTTTTTTTTTTTTTTTTTGAGACAGGGCCAGGCTGGAGTGCAGTGGCTCAATCATGACTCACTGCAACCTCAACCTCCCAGGCTCCAGTGATCCACCAGCCTCAGCCTCCCAAGTAGCTGGGACTACAGGCACGCACTACCACACCCCGCTAATTTTTCTTTTTTCTTTTTTTTTGCAGAGATTGTGGGGAGTCTCTCACTGGGAGCTGCAGACAAAGCTGTTCCTATCTGGCCATCTTTGATCCAGCCATGGTGGGAGTCTCACTATGTTGCCCAGGCTGGTCTTGAACTCCTGGGCTCAAGTGATCTGCCTGCATCAACCTCCCAAAGGGCTGGGATTACAGGTGTGAGCCACCTTGCTTGGCCAGAAAACCTTTTAATAGCTAAATCTTTTAAATAGCTACACAGTAAATCATTGTACTGACATAGAAAAATAAAGGATTTAAGAAATCTCCTTAAATAATTATAGCAGTGTGGTACTAGCAACTTGTTCTTACAAACAATTCAATAGTCACCATCTTCTACATTTTTCTTTGCACATTTCAACATGTATTTATGTAGGATATATCAAAAAGTGAAATTGATGACTCAGAAGTTATGCCCACTTAAAATTTGTAGCTATTGCCACGCTGACTTTTAAAAAAATGTTGTATCGGTTAATATTCCCACAACAATGTGTGGATTATTCATAATAGTGACAAATAGGAAAAATCTATATGGTCAAAGTGCTTCAAAAGTCGTTACAATAAATGTAGTCAAGGGAGTATTTCCCAGCCACTAGAAATGCTATAGATGAATGTTTAATGACTCAAAAAATGTTTGTTGGCTGGGCACGGTGGCTCACGCCTGTAATCCAGCACTTTGGGAGGCCGAGGCGGGCAGATTGCCTGAGGTCAGGAGTTCAAGACCAGCCTGGCCAACAAGAAGAAATCCTGTCTCTACTAAAAACACAAAAATTAGCTGGAAATCACTTAAACCTGGGAGACAGAGGTTGCAGTGAGCCTAGATCGTGCCACTGCACTCCAGCCTGGGCAACAGAGCGAGCCTCCATCTCAAGAAAAAAAAAAAAACACGAAAAACAAACAAAAACTATTATGAAAGATTAAGTTACAAAAACAAGTACATTAAACAGTGTGAACCCACTGGAATTCATATATGCTTTTAAAGAATACTTACACTATCTATATAATAGTATAAAAATAGAATAAGTATAGATAGTATACTATCTATACTTATACTACTATATTATATATATAGATAGTATACTATATATAATATAGTATACTATATTATACAATATATACTATCTATATATATACTATCTATAGATATATATAGAGATATATATCTATAGATAGATAGTATACTATAAAGAATAGATCCATCAGGTTCTAAAACAAAATGTGAATCAGTTATCTTTCAGTGGTGGAATTATAGGTCATGAAAACACTCTCTTACACTTGTCTTAATTTTCCAAGTGTTCTAGAGAAAAAATATGATTTGCAATTGTGAAGACATTAAATTATAATCTATTTTTTAAAACAATAAAATGCTATCCTGAAGACTACCAGCATTAGTGATGCAAGACTTTATATGCAACCACCCTTGATTGCCATAATAAAGAATTTTTCAGGATTAACATGAACACCACCAAGTGTTTGCCAACTGAGTACCTCAGAGTATCCTGCACTGGGTCCCCACGAGGTCATCAAATACTTATTGGTCCCTGCTGAGGCTCGGCCTGTGCTCAGAGGTGCCAAACACAGAGGTGAGGAGGAAGAAGCCCTCAAACTGATAGAGGAGAGAGGTTAAGCACCAATCAACATTAATCCAAACCAGAACACATGGGGCCAGGGCTCTGCTACCGGGGTTCCCAGCTGGAAAAGTTAACACATTCCAAGATGAAAACAGGTGAAGCAATGGCAGCCTGGTTGTTACATAAAGGGGTTCCGTCTTGAGGAAACCCTAAGCAGCAGCAAATACTTCAAGGGTACAAATGCGAAGGTGAAGAAAACAGAAAGCCTTTCACAGTAAGGGAACAACAACAACAAAAATTAAAGCCAAAAGTGCTAGGCGTAGAACTCACTTGATTAGGGGAGCAGCTCCATGTGAAACAAATTTGCTTCCTCTGACTTAGAATACTAGCAAAATACATTAAATTCCATCTCAATAAACTTCCAACTTTTTCTAAGCCCAGGTAGCAACTATTTATTTCTTAAGTCATACTCAGTATAACAAATGTGTAATCTTTAACAGAATTTACCATTTTACCCAGTTTTTACCTAGATTTGTAGTGTTATTCTAAAGGGAATGTGCCTTGAACTTGAAGAGCTCCTAAGAGATGGTTTTGGTAGTGTAGATTTCTGGCTTTCTTGAGTCTATGAAAGATTTTTATACCTGACATTTCCTAGGGGGAAGAAAAGGCTAAACAAAACCAAAAGCCACCATAAAAGTCTCCCAGTCTTCCTCTATCTAAGTGCAATCTTAAACATATTAGCCCTTTAGCAAAGAGCTATGTTCATATTTTTTAATTAGGTGATTAAAAATATTTGAAACGGCAGCAAAACAACGGTCAGCTTTTGGTAATCCAAAGGAAAAGGTGACATGATTAGCACTGGCAAGCTTAAGTTTAATAACATGGGATCGTTACATTTTCCATGGATAAAGAACAAGAACACTTAAAATGAAGAGGTCTCAGCAAGAGGGCTAACTCTGTCCTGGTCAGCACGACAGGCCTTAAAGTGCCTTTAATAATAGCTTGTAAATTCACGGTGGCATTTACAAGCGTCTGAACGTACTTTAGGTAACATGCAATTGGTTAAGCCAAAAGTTTCCCTAACAGCAACTGACTGAAAAGCAGTGGTTCTCCAAGGGTCCCTTCTGCCCTTTCCCCATCAGCAACATAAGCCACACCTGGGAACTTGTTAGCCAGGCAAACCTCCCACCTACAGAATCACAACTGCAGTGGAGGGGGCCTGGCCATCCATTTTAACCAGCCCTCCAGATCATTCCAATGTAAGGCCTGCTGTAGAAGATACTACAGAGGTTTTGAGTGTGACACCAAGCACAAGATGCCTAATTCAGTGTGTACAAGCCGTTTTCATTTCCATTAACCAAACCTCCTCTTCCCGTTGCCCATCCCTTTTAGAGGGCAGTGCAAAGAGTAGGACCTTGTTCAAGACACACTTTGAAAAGGTCCTTAGGCCTAATGGAAAAGTCATCTATTTTTCATATGTTGCCACAGTAACAGTAACAAGAAGCATCACTTATTCCTATAAGAAAAGTCCCCTTTGCAGGGGACATTGAGTATTTATAGAAAGATCACTTTATCCTGAGGAACCCAAAATCTGGAAAAGCAAATATGGAAAACTCAGCCTCTAAGGCTTCCATATACAGCTTTACAGCCCATGTCCTAAGTGAACACTCCCTAATTATGGCTGCCCAATACAGAAAACATGTGTCCTAGGAAAACCTCCACTGTCTACTCTGAAAGACATCACGTCCAGGTAACAGAGAAAAGAAACGTCTTCTTTCAGTTCCCGTACTGGTCCCTCAGTCCT
Organism: Pan paniscus; assembly: GCF_029289425.2. Lineage (NCBI taxonomy): Eukaryota > Metazoa > Chordata > Mammalia > Primates > Hominidae > Pan > Pan paniscus. Next base: position 55,838,974 of record NC_073261.2, on the reverse strand, counting down.
GACTTAAACAGGGAAGGTGATCTATTTCGCCTCTGCCCATCCTTAATGCTACTTCATTTCCTATGACATCATTCTTTAGGTCCACATTCGGTCCTTACGGGAGTTGCCATAAAAATAATAAAGCTTATCTCTGGATTATAAAATCCATTTTTGTATCATAAGATCAGTTGCATTTTGTGTGCAGTCCTTATTTTTTTTATAAATAGCTTCCATATTTACCATCTCATTTGAGTCTTACAACAGCCTGTGAGGTGGGCACAGTTTTATTATTCTCACTTTACAGATGACAAAACCGGAACTTAGTGCTAACTTCCATAAACAACTGATCATTGAATACTAAAGGAGATACAAAAAATTTGCATAAAAAATTAAAGAATTAAATAATTAAAATTAAAAAGGTTTAAAAATTAAAAAGAATTAAAGAATTCATGATGTCTAAAAGAACCTCCAGGGCCGGGCACGGTGGCTCACGCCTGTAATCCCAGCACTTTGGGAGGCTGAGGTGGGTGGATCACGCGGTCAGGAGATGCAGACCATCCTGGCTAACACGGTGAAACCCCGTCTGTACTAAAAATATATTTAAAAAATTAGCCGGGCGTGGTGGCGGGCGCCTGTAGTCCCAGCTCATCGGGAGGCTGAGGCAGAATGGCGTGAACCCGGGAGGCGGAGCTTGCAGTGAGCCGAGATCGCGCCACTGCACTCCAGCCTGGGAGACAGAGCGAGACTCCGTCTCAAAAAACAAAAAACCAAAAAAACAAAACAAAACAAAAAAACCCTCCAGATTTGCTTGAATTTGTCATCGGCCAAATAATATTCACCAGAAATTACCTAGGTAGGTTTTTAGGTTGGGTGATATTTTTCTAAGGAATGGTAAAGAGCATGGAGATGAGATAAACGAAAACCTACAAACTCTCCCAGTTATACAACTCACATAACCTGCAATGATGTCTGGAATTCAATGGGGCTCAAAGTAACAACAATGATGATGATGATGATGATAAGATTAAGCTCTTACTACATACCAGGCACCCTTCTGCATACATTAAATATATTCAACAACCCTATTAATATCCCCATTTTGCAGGTGAGAAAAACAAGGCATAGAAAAGCTAAGTAACTTGCCCAAGATCACACATCTTGCTCCGTGAACACAGAGGAGGAAATGTAACTGGAAATGCCAAGCCCCCGTGCGGTCTGCCTGCCAGTGATGGAAACCTGACATGGGAGGGCAGCCACCACAGGAACCTGGGTTATGTTTCCAGTGTTGCCATTTGGGCAACAGTCTTCACATTCTCTTACTGAAAACATTAATCAATGCTCAGGTTCCAAGTAATCAAACATTAACCGAGACTCCTAACAGCCAGTTCCTTCTCAGACTAGCCCCACGAAGGTTTCCTAGATCTTGGGTAGCGAAGGAACACTGGTTGATTCTCCTGGAACTGCCTTCAACTATTTAAGAAAAATCAGAGGGGAAAGCAGCTTTGAAGGAAATGTGCAAAGTAAAGCTATATGTGGGAGGCAGCAGTTCTAGTAAACGCACAGAATTCACAGCTCTGATTTTTCTTTTAAAGACATATAAATAAAAAGGAGTCCTCACTGGTGTAAATTACTCCTGCCTTTTTTTTCCTCCAATTTTTTCAACTGCTCACATTTTGGAACTGTGTGAGCAAGCTTTTACATATTGATCAATCTTTTAAAGTTTATACATCATTTTCTTAAAGAAGGAAACAAAGATCAAGCTGAAAAGAACATTCAGGCAAAAGAGAAAAATTACACGATGAATGAATGCAGTCTTTGTGGGGGAGAGTTCTGGGATGGAAGTGTGGGGTGTAGGGACAGCTTTCAAACACTTACTCAAATGTGCTTATCTTCATCATTTCCTGCCTCTAATTTTTACCGAATAACCACCTTGAGATCCCAGGAATTCAATAGGAAACTCAATTTAACAACAAGTTCCAGGGTATTCCACATAATCTCTCTTTAAGGCAAAGTCCCAAAAGAGAGATGGGACTATAATGACCACAAGTTAGGTGACTTTTCATATTCACATTCCTTCCACGTTCTTCGACAATCCTGGTCCAGCTACTTACTGTGGACCCTGTGTGCTTTACTTTCCTCTGCTATATAATAAGAATAATATTAACACCTTCTTTATCCGGTTGGTGTGAAAACTGCATGAATAAATGTAAAGCACTTGGACTGTGTCTGACACAGAGTAAAATGCTCGAATAGCATCAGCTGTTATTATTACTACTACTTACTACTATTATTTGCAAAAACATTACAAGGGATAATTATATCCAGGAAGCTTCCCTTGTATTGGTAATGTTTTATTGCTTTTTCTAAAATTTAAATCAGAGCAACAGTCAATACATGCACACAAAAAAGGCAATTCTTCAAAAATGTGGGGGAAAAGCCTCCCATACCCATGTTACCTGCTGGTGAGTTTCAGGTAAGGGTGTAGCTGGGAGCATCCGGTTCCAAGACTGCCTTGTATTTCTCTTACAGGATGCCTCCCCTTCTGCTGCGGTTTTTAATCAGCGTTTCTAGGGCAGGCTTGCAGGCGGGGCCGCGAACCCCCTGTAGTTGTACACGGAGCTGGGTGAGGCTGCGGCTCTGGGCATTTCTGGGGAGGAGTTCCATGGCTTTCCACAGACTCTAACCACCCTGCAGCGAGCCGCATGCTATACAGGGTTAAACTCGGGGCATATCGAACGAACAATTCACTTCACGGAAGACTAGCAATAACCAGGACACCCGCGCTATTGATCAGCTATCTCAACACCAGAGAGACCCACCAGCACAAGGGGCAAGAATTGGCCAGGAGGCGCGCGGCGCTGCGCCCTCACCGCGTCCAGACAGACCCTTGAACTTCACCGCCAAAAAACGCACCGCTCCGCAGACCCGACCCGGGAGAGGGGTTTAACTTCCCCTCACCTTTCCCATCCCTCCTTCATTTCCAAGGACATACTCAAAGGAAACTGGCAACACTCGGTCTAGGGTTTCGCTCCTGCCCTCGGCTGACACCGAAACCACTTCTCCCAGGGAAGTTAATTAAAGGAACCATTAATCCGCACAAAAATCCAAAACCTACCCCCAAAGCTCAAGAGCTCTGAAAGGAGATCGAGGGCGCCTCTGCCGATCCTGAACATCTCTGCTCGTCGCTGGGGCTTAGAGGTGGGCAGGGGGTGCCAAAGGGGCGCAGGCAAGACCCGGCCAGAGGGTTAGACGCCGGCCCCCGTTCCGAGGCAGCCCAGTCTACACGCCAGCGACGCCGGCTGAGCCGGGCTTGGAGGCAGCCAGGTAAGCAGGTAGGTGTAGGCATGCGTCTGAGCAGACACACAGCTGCGGCGGATTAAAGTTCAAGCCCGTTCACACTCCGCTTCCCCTTCCCAGGTGTTCTCACGCACGGCCCAGGCAGCCACTTTCCCGGGGAAGCCTCAGCGCTCGACCGGACAGTCCCCTCTTTGTCATTCTTAATGACTCCCCTTGCCTCCCAGGCGCCAACCCATTGAGACTACTCGCTTCTCTCCACTCTCTCAGGCGGGCGCAGAAACCCCCGGAAAGGGGAACTCGGCGGGGACCGGGGGAAGCAGGGTGTCGCGGGGCGCAGGGGGCGCCGCAGCCGGCGTACGTACCCAGAGCGAACAGGGCGAGCTGTCCAGCCGAGGGGACCATTTTACGGGCGGGCGGGCAGCAGGCTCTCCAGCCTCCTGCCCTACCTGCGGTGCCCGAGTGGCGGAGCGGCGCCGCGGTGCGGGGGAAAAAGACGCAGACTAGGCAGGGCCTGCCCCCGGCGCGGGAGGGCGGAGGGAGGACCGAGCGCCTCTCTGCTGGCACTCGCCCCGCAGCGCTGCCCGCCGGGCGGAAATAGGAAGGCGGCTACCGTCACCTCCTCGCCACTCGGCGACCCGGGCACAGCTGACCCCCACCTCCCGCCCCGATGGGGGTGCCCCCCTGAGGGCACAGAGGGTGGGGGTTTGGGGTAAGGGGCGGGGACGCTGAGCGCACCGAGCAGGGCGCGGGCTGCTGGGCGGGGCGACCTGGGATCCCAGAGCCCGGCGGCGCGAGCAGGGCACCCGGGCCGACGAAAAGGCAGGAAGCGCCTGACTTCAGACACCACCCCCGACTGCCAGCGCCGTGCGGCAGCGGACTCCAGCGTGCGGGGTCGGCGCCGGCCGCGTAGCCGGATTGTCCTGGGCCGCAGTGGCGGCTTCCAGGCTCTAGGCGGCGGAGCGGAGCCGCCCGGGCACCCGTTACCTACACCGAGGGGCCGCTCCTGGGGCATCTCTGGGGCGGGGAAGGCTGGAGGCTGGGGACGCAGCCAGGAAAGGGACCTGCGAGTTTCGCCGGCCGCTTGCCAAGACTTGGCTCAAGGAAAGTGGTCCCCTGAATCAATGAAGAATTTGTTAAACCAGGTTTCCCACCTGTGCCACAGTTCCCATCAATTCTGGCAACGCCTGCCGCCTTACTTCCCAGGCAGGCCACATCGTTAAGATCAGTCTTCGTACTTCTGGCCTGGGACTGATAAAAGATGGGTCTCTGTGACGAATCTGGTTATATGGCACCACCAGCTGAGGCCAAAAGCCTGCTAGCCTGCCACCAAGTGTACCCCGAAAGAGGGGTGTGTGGGCCCGAGTCACCTGGGTGGTCCTTTCAGGATTTGTGGCTCTGAGGTGGCCCCTGGTGCTGGAATTTGGGGAGGTGGAGGGGATAGAGGGAAGACATTCTGGGCGAAGAGTGGAAGATCCATAGGTTCCTCGGTGACCCTCATGGGGACAGTACACCCGGGAGATTCATGTTCTCCAGGTACCCGGAGCTCACAGACTGACCCTCTTCTCCTGCCTCCTCTGGCCTACGTGCTCCGGGTAGATCCACTTTCCTTGAAGGTGGGGGTGGGGGCTGTTGGGCCTGGGGAATCTTTTGCTGTTTACTTGGGGAGGCTCAGGCTCTCACGGTTGACCTCTGCCCAGTTTGTTTCATGTAAGTAGAGCAACCTAGTTTCAAGAAGGAAGCACCAGGCCATTGGTCTCAACATTTGGGCAGGAAGCACCAGTGTAAATCATTCCTTTCAATAGATTTGTCGGAGCATACTTTGTTCTTTTAGGGTAAATCTTTTCCTTGGTCCACCCCATGCATGTACAAGGCACACATGCACTTCCTTTAGTAGGTTGTCCCTGACTCCCACTTCCTTCAGGTTGATCTTGACCTGCTCTGGTGGTTTCCCTGTCTCCTCCCTAAACTAGTCTGCTTTGGCTACAGAAGGGGAGGAATCAGGGGTTCCCCCACCCTTCTCCTGTTCCCCAGGACTAGAGAAGGACCTGACTCCTTGCTTCCTACTGGAACACGCAAATCAAGCTCACTGTGGCTGAGGGATGGCTGCCCAGCCGGCTGAGAGTCATGTTCAGCAGTTTCTGCTTATCTGTCCCCTACCCCCAAAGTCAGAGGTGGAGGGAAGTAGCAGAATCAAGTCAATTTCCTTCATGATTGGAAAATATTTTAAATCAAGAGGTAACTTGCAGGCCAGGCACGGTGGCTCACACCTGTAATACCATCACTTTGGGAGGCTGAGGTGGGTGGATTGCTTGAGCTCAGGAGTTTGAGACCAGCCTGGGCAACATGGTAAAACCCCCATTTCTACTAAACGTACAAAAAATTAGCCAGACATGGTGGCGTGCGTCTGTAGTCCCAGCTACTTGGGAGGCTGAGGCACGAGAATCACTTGAACCTGGGAGGCGGAGGTTGCAGTGAGCCAAGATTGTGCCACTGCACTCCAGCCTGGATGACAAAACAAGACTCTGTCTCAAAAAAAAAAAAAAAAAAAAGAGATAACTTGCCATCTTACAAACTAAAGAGTATCCAAATCAAAGTACATTCTAATGCTTGAAAATCATTAATTCTCCCTCCAAGATTTTCAAAAGCTGGTCCATATCTGCGGTTTTATAACCCTCCAATTCATTCAAGTCAAACAGGTCATCAGGGGCTGGGTGTTTTTTTTTTTTTTTTAACTTAAAGATCATTTTTTTGGTAAACTGAATTGCAATGATTTTTAAACGTTTAGTCATAGAGGAAACCTAATATCCTAAATTGTTGATGCTCTATCTTTTGCATTTTATATATCTCATTTAATCCTCACAATAATCTTATGAGATAGACCCCATCCCCTTTTATAAGAGAAGAATCAAGACTGAGTGAATTTAGTAACTTACCCAGAATTACACAGCCAATAAAGGGCAGAGCTTGATTTTGAAAGCAGAACAAGCTGGTTCTGAGGCTTATGTGCTGGCTTCTCTGCTATACTGCCTCAGTTTCCACATTTTCAATAAGGATAATGCTTAACTCATTGGGTTGATGTGAGTACTAAATGCAAGAATTTATTTGCATACTTAGCATAATATTTGCCATCAACAAAGCTACCTATTATTTAAAGGAAAACTCCCTCAGTGGACACACCTTTCCCTTGTCTTAGTTCCTTACCACTATCTTTATGTTATCATTTTCATATCAGCTTCTTTGCTTGAGCATATGCATGTACATGCACGTGCATACCTCTTCCTATGGGAAATATTTTCATAGGTGAATCAGGAGGTATGAAGTTTTTTCTCAGCTGTGGTGTGAAAGAAATAAGAAAAAAATTGACAGAACGCAATTTAGAGCAAAGCAATCATTTTTCCTAAAGGGTGGTGTGACATTTTGTATTGGAACACCTCACTCTCTGAGCCGAGTGAAATTCCAACTGTAGCCCCTTGAAGCTGTGTGGAGACTCAGGTATGCGCCTTCACCTACAGACACTGCATCTGTCTCGCGTGGCCACTGCAGCTCCTGTTTCTCTGCACGTGGAGCCTGATGATTATGTGGCCTTCCCACTAAGAATCTGCCTGGACTGCCTTTGCACACACTTGCTGCAGCTGGCCTTGAGCTCAGTATAATCTCTTCTGTGAGAAGCCAATCACAGCCTCTCCTCCCTGTGCAAACAAGAGAACTATGTTATGCTCTACTGAGAGCCGGTAAACCGCCCTGTCAGTTTTCCCTTTCCTTTCTCCTACATGCTTATTATAGAGGGTATGTTTAAAGAGCCCTCTTCTTCACTGTGATCAGCCTCCCTTTCCTTCCTGATTCAATTGTGGAAGTGGTTGTGGAGCTATGAGCACCAGAGCCTTCCCTGAATAATTCAGGCCAGCTGAGCTTGCTGTTTTAGATCAGCAGTTACCCAAGATACTGGGGAGTGAACAGCCCAGACATTCTTTGGGAGGAAGCACAGCCATGGGCCCAGCATTGAAGGAATTACAATTCCCACAGTCAAGCCCCAGGGAGCAGTGACTGGGCTGGTTCAGGTGGCTGCAGGACCTTCCTGGGTGACAGCAGCAGACAGTCAGGCTCAGAGGGAAAACAGGATGGGGCACCTGGTGCAGTGGGAGGGCAAAGGAGAGATGTCATCTGTGTATGAGAAAGAAAGAGGGAAGTTTTATTAAGGACTCTGGAGAACTGTGTTTAGGGAGAGTGAGGAGATTTTAATGTGTGAAGGGATTTAGAAAAAGAAATCTATTGTCTAAATATCAGCTCCCTCTGGGGCCTTAGCTATTAGTGTGTTCCTTATCTCTTGCCAAAGGAAAAAGTAGGAAACCTTATGCTGGGCTCATTTTTACAGTTTTCATCACCAGCATAATGGACGAGGTAAGAAGAGATAAGAGGCATTTGCTTTGTTCTCAGCTACCTGCGTGATTTTCTTTGCCAGTGTTGTCCGAAGATTGGTCTGACCTTCTGCTTAACATCTTCCATCCCCCAGCTCTCAGGCCTACGTTTGGAATGCACATTGAAGTTGAAATTGAAGCTCAAATCTTTCCTTTCCAGAGGAGATTTCACAGAATGGCTCTAAAGCCCAGTATTGAAGTGTGGAGGTTGGTGTTCCACTAGTGGTCCAAGCAGCTCCATGTCCTAGTCAAGGTGCTAGGTCAGAGTCTCTGGGACTCAGGGCCACCAGGTGGCTACCACATGAAAGACATTATATAGTTTGTGAACTTCCTAGACGACAGGATGCAGTAGCAGAACCCACAGGATTGAGCGCAGCCGCTGTGAAGCCATTCCATTAAGCGTGCTTGGAGGCAGGATAGCTCTGCATTCAATTCTGTCCTCCTATCTTTGCTACTGTCCTCAGCAGTCTCAACCACACAGCCATACCCTTCTGGAGACTGGAAAGATTGGCCCAGCAGGAGTGCCCCTGGGAAAGTCCTAAATCAAGCACCCAGAAATACTCAGGCAAGTACACTTAATGATGTTGATGGAAATAGGGTAGTGATGATTAACAGAAGCAAAAGAGAGATAGGAGAAAGAAAATATGAAGAATCAAGGAAGGAGAAATCAAAGAACTATAGAGAGCTGAAAAGGTGGCTTGGTAATTTATTTTTCAGTATGAGTCAGTGTGCCTGATAAACAAGAGATTCTCCCCAAGCTCAGAGGAAAAGGGAAAATAAATTGAGAGAGCTAAGGTATGAGACAAAGCCAAAGCCAGAATATCCAAAATACTGATGGAGTGCTCAGAAAATAAGCAGAGAGCTGATAGAAGAGAAACTTCTTATATCCCCCAACAGGAGGAACTAGTGATGGGAAGAGGGTGTTATGCCTCCCACAGGTCTATAAGGTGGAGAGGATCTTGTTTAAAGAGACTATGAAAGGTGCAAGGATAAACTTGCATTCTGTGACAGACATCCAAACCCTCACCTTGAACTTCTCATACCACCCCCACCCCCTGCTTCCAAACTCCATTGAAAACCAAAGGAAAATAATGGTAGGGGAAATTCTATGTCATTGTTCAAAACTGAAAGAAGGATTCCACCCACATGCCAGACGTTTTAAGGAATTTCTGTAAGACTTAATGCAGATGAGACCAGTTTGACAGAAGGATTTGACAACCTTCAATTCACCTCAGAGAAAAGCCTCTCCAGGGAAGGACCCCGCCCCCAACCCCAGACTCAGTAATGCTCCCAAATTGGTCATGACAGGAGCTGCAGGCAAAAATAAACCACAGAGGCCGGGCATGGTGACTTACGCCTGTAATCCCAGCACTTTGGGAGGCCGAGGTGGGTGGATCACCTGAGGTCAGAGTTCGAGACCAGCCTGGTCAACATAGCGAAACCCTTTCTCTGCTAAAAATTCAAAAAAATTAGCTGAGTGTGGTTGTGGGCAACTGTAATCCTAGCTCCTCGGGAGGCTGAGGCAGGAGAATCTCTTGAACCTGGGAGGCAGAGGTTGCAGTAGGCCGAACTCGCGCCAGTGCACTCCAGCCTGGGCGGCAGAGCATGACTCTGTCTCAAATAAATAAATAAATAAACCACAGAAAACTCATGTGGGGCAAGTCTCCATCCTCTTGAAACATTTAGGAAGTGCCCAGGTACTGGGGTGCATACAGAGCAGGGATCCCACTGAGGGGATCCTAATTTGGTGCCTGGTACAGAGACAACATTGCTGGGGGGCAGTGGCGAAGGCAGCCACACAAGCTCCTTGCTGGCTTTATGTGTTTACAACAGTGGGGAAAAGAAACTCTTCAATATAAAGGCGAAACTCTGCTCTCTTGGGGGCCCCCACAGAGCACCACTGGCTCTTAATAGTTTTCTTTCATCTCTTTATTCCGCATGTGTCCATTGCAAGCCTGTTGTGTTCCAGGCACTGGGTTAGGCACTTGTCAACAGTGGACAAGTGAAGTGTTTTCTGCTTTGTGGAGCTACTCAGGCAAAAGAATCAGGTTACCTCCAAAGTTAAAAAAAATCATAATTGACATTGACATTTGACATAATTGCCAAAGTAAACAAAGCAATAACCATGGAATTTTGAAGGGAAATGATTGTGACACAAAATTCTGTTTCTTACCAACATATTTCAGATAATCTATTTAAAAGTAAACCATTTATGTACCACTCCAAATGAAAACGAAAGAATCCACAGAAAATATTCCAGCCAAGCAAATAAACTCAATAAAGTGAAAGAAATGTCAGTGAATGACAGCAATAAAATTTAATGTTGAACCTAACTCCTGAATTTTAATATGTTGTACTGCTCACTGTTGGTTGTCAATAGGATGGAGATTTTACTTTCCTTCCTGCTAACAGAATCCCAATTTTGTTTGGTTGACAGCATGCCTCTGCCCACAGGAGGAGGCAAGACAATCCCTTGGCCTTTGCTAATGATTGGCCTCGGGGCAGGCACATGACTAAATCTGGCCAATGAAATGTCAGGGGGAGTCTCCTGTTAGGCTTTTTGGGAAGGAATTTGCTTCTTGATAAAGTCAGGCAGCAAGGTAGCTTGACTTTCTGCCTCAAAGTTGGTTGTCAAAAGATGAAATATCTGGAGTTGTGGCATCCATCTTGTGACTCTGAGGAGGAGGCCAACAGAATCTGAGACATGCCCACCTTGATATTGAAGAGCTAGCTGCTGAGCCAGCCCTGGATCTGTTTCTTTCACCCATGTTTCTATGTGGGATAATTACATGTACATAATGTCTGAGATATGGAAGAGCGTTCTAAAACAGTATACATGGATTAGGAGTTGGGACTAAATAATAATAAAGTAAATCTAAAGGCCCATATTATTGTCTTAGAAATTGGGAGGACGGGGTGGCATAGGAGAAGGGAAAGTAAAAATGTGCTTGTATTTGCTTGTTTTTCCTTCCTTCCTTCCTTCCTTCCTTCCTTCCTTCCTTCCTTCCTTCCTTCCTTCCTTCCTTCCTTCCCTCCTTCCTTCCAAGTCTTGCCCTCTCACCCAGGCTGGAGTGCAATGGTGCAATCTTGGTTCACCTCCACCTCCTGGATTCAAGCAATTCTCCCACCTCAGCCTCCTAAGTAGCTGGGATTACAGGCATATGCCACGAGACCTGGCTTATTTTTGTATTTTTAGTAGAGATGGCGTTTCACTATGTTGGCCAGGGTGGTCTCAAACTCCTGACCACAGGTGATCTGCCTGCCTCGGCCTCCCAAACTGCTGGGATTACAGGTGTGAGCCACGGTACCAGGCTCATCTTTTGTTGAAGAGAATTAATAGCTACCGTGAAATCTTTCCTCTGACAGAGAAATTTAAAATTTATTTAAAAATTTAAAGGTAACTAGTAATAGAATAAAAATAGAATTTATCCACATTTCTAAAAGAACAAAGAGAGTGAGCAAGAGATGTTGTGTGTAACATTAATGTAGCAAGAAGAAAGAACAAGGAAAATCCCAAGATAGAAAAGCCAGGAAGCATGTAAAATATGATCAGATGGTAGAAGTAAACACAAATATATCTGTGTTCTCGTTAATCATGAATAGGTTTAACTGCTCCTTTAAAATACAAAATCTGACGAGAGGCTTATAAGAAACACACCCAATAGTGATTTATATCACTATTAAGCAAAAACCATTGCTCAGTAAATGCAAACCAAACAAAACCTGGGGAGGTGATACAATGAGGAGAAAACTAAAATTCACAACAAAAAGGAAATTAATATATACACAGGATCATTTTAGTCAAAACTGTTAGAAATATAAGAAAAACTACAAGGACAAATTTATAATTCCTTTGTATTGGTAGATTGTAACATGAATGGCCCCCAGTGAAGCAAACTTCCCATTACCCACTCCTTGTGTAGTCCCCTCCCACATGGACTGTGGGTTTGGCCATGAGACTTACTTTGGTTGATGGAATGTGAGTAAAGAGAATGATGCATGCAGAGACTTCATAAACTCCTGTGCATTAGGGCTTGTGCTCTTGGAATGTTTCTGCATCATGAACAGCTGCCAATCTAGTCTACTAGAGGCTAATGAGGGGCTGCATGGAGCACAGCCCCCATTACTGAACCCAGCCCCCCACCCCACCTACCAGTTGAATTTGGCTGTAAGAGTGAACCCAGTCAACCCATAGAATTGTGATAAATAATAAAATGCCATTGTTTTAAGTCACTAAATTTTAGTGGGGCTTGTTATGCAGCAGTAAGTAATGACCACACTTTGTCAAACCCGAGCATCTCTTTCTGTCTGTGGCTCCTCAAAAGGAAAAATTAAGTAAAGTTATGATTAATTTGAATAATTTGTCTGATATAATTAATACATACAAATCAACATTTTCTACTCTGTAAATATATATTCAAGTATCTTTAGAAGATTTTTAAGAAATGATCATATGCCAACCCTCAGAATCTTAAGTAATTCTAAGAAAACACTTTTGCCGGGCACGGTGGCTCACGTCTGTAATCCCAGCACTTTGGGAAGCCGAGGCGGGCAGATCACTTGAGGTCAGGAGTTCGAGACCAGCTGGCTAACATAGTGAAACCCCGTCTCTACTAAAAATACAAAAATTAGCCAGATGTGGTGGCACATGCCTGTAATCTCACCTACTTGGGAGGCTGAGGCAGGAGAATCACCTGAACCCAGGAGGCGGAGGTTGCAGTGAACCGGAATTGTGCCACTGCACTCCACCCTCCATCTCAAAAAAAAAAAAAGAAAACACTTTTTAGGTTATAGTCATTGACTATAATACAATTAAACTAGAACTTAATAACAAAAGGACAACTTAAACATCTAATCACTTGGAAATAAATTTTTTAATCCATATTACTCTTGGATCAAAGAGAAAATGTATGCTACAAAATGGTTATGAAAGCAAAATCAAAACATTTGGGATTCAGCTAAAGTTATATGCAAAGAAAAATTTGTAGACACAAATTTTCTTTTATTATCAAGAAACTAAACTCACTAAATCAACAATTTGACTGAAATGAGAAGGAAAAAGCAATAAAGTAAAACTATGGAAGGCAAAAATATGGGTTTACAATTAAAGCATACCTTAATGAATTTAAAGATTGGAAAGAAATGCAAGAGCATTTTGAAAATAATGAAACCATAACAAGACTAATCATGAACAGTAGTGAGAAAATTGAAAATGCACAACGTTGGGAATGAGAAGTGGCATAGAAAAGGTGTTTTAATTATAAGAAAATATGTAATTGAATGTTAATGAATTTTAAAATGTTATTAAAATTAATAAATTTTCCAGGAAAATATAATTGCTAAATTGACTCAAGAACTAGAAAACTTGAAAAGACTAATAATCAAAGAAGAAAGGGATATGTTGTTAAATAATTACTTTATAAAAAAGGCCTGTTCCATAGAGTTATACCGTGGATTTCTTTTCACTCAAGAAATTTAATGTTCTTGCTGTTTAAAATATTCCAGAACATTAAAAAAGAATGAAAAAGGTCTCAATTCAGCTTTTGAAACTAAAGTAATCCCGATACCCCAAACTAACTAAATTAGCAAAAACAAAAAGCAAAAAAAGAAAACAGAAGATCGATCAGACCTAAGAGTATAGATGAAAAAAGGTAAATAAAATGCTAGCAAATCAAAACTAAAATGTTATTAAAAATAATACACTGTGACCAAGTAGAGTTTGTTCTAGTAATTCAGGTAATGTTTCATTAATATAAATAATTACATCTTAAAATCAAAGATAAAACTTATAATTATCTACAGTGGCTGGAAAATTTCTTTGTTAACTAGAAACAGGGTATTTCATTTATGTAAAGAATACCTCTGTTAAATCAGCATTGATAAAATCCTTCATATTAAGACATTTGAAGTATTCTTATTAATGGGACCAAACAAGGATGCCAATTTAACCACAATTATATAACATTTTCCATACAGTTTGATTTGTGTGAAGAATCTTAAGGTTTTTTGATACTGAGTACATTTATCCATTCTTTCCCCACTTCAAACAAGGTATTGTTTGAAATAATACTTTTATCATATGGCAAATTCTTTAATATTCTTGGTTCCACACCCCCACCCTCCGGACTTATATTCTGTATTAATTATTTCTCTATCTCTGTCCCCTCCCACAACTTCACACTGTTTTGCGTTAGTTTAACTTCATAATGTGTTCTTATGACTATTTTAAATCACACATACACACATACACACACTCCCCCAAACTTCGCTACAGAAAAGTTTTACCGATTCACATTCCTACCAGCTGTGTGGTAGGCTGTTTCCAACATTGGGCCTTTTTCCCCAAGCCAAGTTAATATAAATTATTGATTTTTTGGGTCACCTACAGCTTGGAGAATCTGGTGAAAACTACGAACTGTTTTGCCTACTACTCCCATATATATTTATATTTATATCCACATCTCTATATACCAAATTGCACATATTATTATAGGTGTTTATAGACTCTCTGGAGTTTATGATGGATCCCAGGTTAACAACATCTGCAGTAAATATTCGTCTATACTTATTCTTGCACATTTACATTTTACATTTTTAGCTCTTTAATTCAATTGAAATGTATTTTGATGACTATTTACAATATATTCCTAAAAATGTACAGTATGATCCAATTTTTGTCCCTCCCCATAAATATGTTATATACATGCATAGAGAAACAGAAAGCTGCAGATATAGCAAAATGTTTCAATACTATGGGTGGTAAAATTGAGTGATTCTTTGTCTATTCTCTGTTTCTTTATTTAAATTTTCCACAATAAATCTATTTCACTTTTGTAATAAGAAACAGATTAATTTCTTTCAGAAGGAGAAGCAGTGAGAATGGTTTGGTTGGTTACAGAGCTACAGGGAATGAGAGGTGGGAGAGTTTCTCTTCCTTTGTGGGTAGAGATGATTAGGGGGTCGTGGAGAGTGAAGTTTGAACATCAACTGTTTGCACTGGTGCACCAGGGCAGGCAGGAATCAGAGGCTGTCTGGGCCAATCTCACTGCCTGGACACAGGCGCCTCAGTGTGAACCGGGGCCTGTGATGGGCCGATACTGCTCGTTCCTGGAACAAGGGCCCTGTGTCTTCCACTGTCCAACACAAAGGACAGAGTTCCCCTGTTTACTTTGGATTAGAAATGTTCAAATGAAGGACAGCAACAACATTTGAGTTTTTCCTCTTTTCAGTTTCTTACAAAAAAACAAATTGTAGTAAGTCAGAGATTTTTTTGGCATCTTCGGTGAATAAAATCAATCAGACAAATCGCTGAAGGAGTCTTAAAGAGCTTCCCTTGTTTACTATGTTTTTTAGATTTATGGCTTAAAGCTTAAGAAGTAGCAGTGACTGACTAGGCCTCTGAATTGTCCATTCATTTCCCAAGAAATGAGGCATTCCCAATTCCTTGGTCAGTTGGGCCAAGTGACCTTTGACCTTTGGCAATAAGCTCATTCTAGGCTGGAAGTAATCACATAATTATGGAAACACTCCTTCCTTTTGTCCAACCTCCCACACACTTCGAAATACTCCTTTCCTTTCAGATGCTCATTCAAAACCCTCCTCAATTAGACCTGCTAAGACATAGAGTTTGTATCAGACATAGAAGTCTTTAAATCATCAAAGTCTAAGTGGTCCCATGTTGAAAGACTGTGCCTAACACTATAGGGAATAAGACCTTGAATACCATCGTGGTAAGGTGGAAACTGTGTGGCCTTTTGTGATGTCTGGGTTCAAATCTTAGCTCCAGCACTAATGGCTAAGGACAACTTTCTGAACGTTTCTGATCGTCAATTTCCTTACCTGTAAAATGGGGGATATGATAGTACCCAGCATATAAAGTCATTATGAAGATCAAAAGAGATGATGTGTATGAAAGGGTGTAAGTCAGAGCCTGGCACATGAAAATCACTCAATGCACAGTGGCTGCCATCACTGCTGTGACTTGCAACTGTTGTCACCTCACGTGGAATAGGTGGTTACAGCATTCGCCCAGTCCAGGAAGATGGGGCTAAACTGGTGTGTGTATAGGACTAGAAAAGTAGTTTGCCAGGACAGTGATTTTCTGTCTGATACTGGCTTGTTGTTGGGTAACTACATAATATCAGTAATTACCAAAGGAAGTGGATATAGAAATCCTGGGGAAGGGCTTTTGTACTCCATATCTGCCCTGCTCTTCCAGTACTGTGAGAGTGAGAATGCCCATCTGTGATGAGAGGTGCTCCGACAGGGATGTGATGTGCACATGAATGATACAGAAAGGGGAAAGGGAGCCTGCTAATTTTGATCCATTTAATCATCTTCTGCCCTGTCAGCTCTAACCATTACTAACATCATCAGGGGCAAGTATCTGAAGTGACATTTGCTTGTATCCCAGGTCATAAGGGTTCCTCAGTGTGACGGTTAATCTTATATGTCAACTTGACAGGGCTAAGGTATGCCCAAATAGCTGTGTGTGTCTGTGAGGTTGTTTCCGGAAGAGATTAGCCTTTGAATCGGTAAACAGAGTAAAAATCTGCCCTCATCAATAAAAGTGGGTATCACCCTACCCAAGCAGGGCCTGAATAGAATTAAAAGGTGGAGGAAGGGCAAATTTCTTCTGATTGAGCTGAGACATCCACCTTCTCCTGGTCTTGGACATCAGCATTCCTGGTTCTTGGGTCCTCAGACATGAACAGGGGCTTACACCATTGGCCCTCACTTCTTGAATCTTTGAACTGAGACTGGGACTTACAACCTTGGCTCCCCTCGTTCTCAGCCCTTAAGGCTTGGACTGGAACTACATCACTGGCTTAGCTGGGATGGCAGATTTGGGACTTCTTAGCTTCAGTAATGGTGTGAGCCAAGCCCTCCTAATAAATCTCTTTCTCTGTATCTTCATAGCCCCTATTGTTCTTGTTTCTCTGGAGAACTTTGAGTCATATACTCAGTCCGCCCTTTTGGGGGTGCTATGCAGAGTTGAATCTCCAAAGGTCTGACACAAGGAGTGGAATCACAAGCACCATGGCAGGGCCTTCCCACTTCTTTTTATCTCGAGTTTCTACTGGCCACCAGCAGGAATGCAGAAAGAAAAAGTGTAGTAAATCCTCATTTAACATCATTGATTGGTTCTTGGAAATTGCAATGTATAACAAAACCAGTTTTACCATAGGCTAATTGACATAAACAAGAGTTAAGTTCTTACGGCATATTTCTGGTTACAAAAACATCACCAAACTTCTGAATAAAGACTAAAACACTTCTAGTATTAAACATTGAAATAAATGTGAGCTATACTGACATTTAAGAAAGATGAATAAAAACAAGTAAGATTATTATTTACCCACTTATTCCAGTTCAGGGGAAGGGGTGGCTGGAACCTACCCTGGCAGCTCAGAGCACCAGGCAGGAACCAGCCCTGGACAGGGCACCGGCCCACTGTAGGGCGCTCATACACACACCCACACTCACTCACTGGGGCCCTGTAGACACAACAAGGAACCTGACATGCACATCTCTGGGATGTGGGAAGGAACTGGAGAGCCTGGAGAAAGCCCACATGGACACAGGGAGAATATGCAGACTCCACTCAGACAGTGGCTTCAGCCAGGAATTGATTTTTTTTTCTCATCAACATTACAACAAAACGATAGTGAACAAAACATTATTTGAGGACCCACTGTGAACCAACAGATTTTAAGATATAGCCAAGATCACGCAAAGAAAATCCCCTAAACATATGTCATTTCTTTACACATCACGTTTTCTGAATTCCGATGAGAACAAGCGTTTATTCCCCCACAGGTAGATGAGCGATGTTGAGAGCAGAAGTGATTGCTCTGAGAAACTGTTGGAAAACCAAGAGTCTTAAAGTCAGTAATTTATTTGACGATTGATGCTTCAGGGGACAGGAGCCGTTTGCTGGGCTCCACGCTCACTTTAGAACCTTTCGTTGGCCAGGCGCGGTGGCTCACACCTGCAATCCCAGCACTTTGGGAGGCCGAGGCAGGTGGATCACGAGGTCAAAAGATCAAGAACATCCTGACCAACATGGTGAAACCCCGTCTCTACTAAAAATACAAAAATTAGCTGGGTGTGGTGGTGGGCACCTGTAGTCCCAGCTACTTCAGGCTGAGGCAGGAGAATCCCTTGAACCCAGGAGGCACAGGTTGCAGTGAGCTGAGATTGCACCACTGCACTCTAGTCTGGTGACAGAGCAAGACTCCGTCTCAAGAAAAAAAAAAGAAAAGAAAAAGAAAAAAAGAACCTTTTGTTGCTTCCTTTCCCTGGGCTGTGTCGTCTCTCTCCTTGCCACCCCACTTGGCCTTGCTCTCCTATCACATTTTCCTTTCCCTCTTGTCCTCTCTCTCTTCCTATTTCTCACTTTCTCTCTCTGTTTACCAGCAATAGGAGAAAGTAAGCATCATAAGATTTTTTATTTAATGTTAACGTCATTGATTTTAAGAGATCTTTATGTTGTCGTTTTTTCTTGTTTTAATTAAAAACCTAAATTTAGTTGACCTTATTCAGATGTAATTCACTTTTTTCCCACTGTGTGTGCATGTATTTTAAATTAACAACAATCCTTTGACTTCTATGCTGATCTGAAAGGTGTTTTATCCTGCCATTTTATTTCTTACTGTTAGATAACTGGACCTCTAGTGTGTGTGTGTGTGTGTGTGTGTGTGTGTGTGTGCGTTTTCTTGCAAGCATTTTTATAAACTTGACAATGTATGTTTGCAAATATAGTAGTAAGTAACTCAGCATAATCCAGTTCTTGCCCATGACACAGCCTTCACCTATGCTCTGAAACTGCACCTCAGATCTGAGAAAAATGTGCCCACCTGGTCCTTGACTTAGATATCACTAAAGATCTGGCCATCAGCCTCTTCCTGATGCCAGACACAAGTCAGGTTTGTAACCTGCTTCTCCAGTTGGGCAGGACTTTGGGATTCCCCTGGATGAGACTCCTGGGTGGGATAGATCCCCTGATATTACTGTTGGATCACACCGAATGAGATAACCAAATTTTCCTTCTCATGGTGCCACTTACAAAGAGCTTCTGAATAATTATCTGTTTGATCCTTACACCAACCCTAGGAGGTGAAGCTACTAATGTTATCCCCAGTTTAAAGATGTGAAAACTGAGACTCACAGAAACTAGGTGACTTGTCTAGGGTCACACAGCCAGGAAATGTCAAGGCGAGAATTTGAACCCTGGCCTTCTGAACTTGAGATCCAGGGCCTGGCACAGAGTGGGCCCAGCAGACATTTCTTCTTCCCATCACACCTGCCATGAGCTAAAGAAAAGTCATCACTTCTGTCTTGTAGGACCAGCTCTTCAGGGAAGGACATCCCCACAACCAGGACCCCTGGCAAAGAGGAATTAAAGACCCAGTTGTGTTGTGATGTTCATTATTCAGATCTCGGAGCGCTCACGGATCTCTTGGATGTCCCCTGCCAGCTCAACTGATGAGACTGCTACTTTATGTACCACTGCTTGAAAAAGAAGGGAATCTCCTATTTCTCACACAGGATAACAGTTGAGAGTCATTGCCACAATAAAACAGACATGTTAGCGGTCAGGTTCATAAAAGGACTGAGCAGCCCCATGAGTCACATAGGACTGGCTAATCCTAGGACACTCCTCTCTGTGGTTTGCTAGGTAGCAGAGAGGGGAAGCTAAATAGCAGTTTCTAATAACAACTGGGAAGGCTTTTTCTTTTTAAATAAAAATGGAATTGGCGTAATTGGGAATGAAGATAAAGCTTGGAACCAAGTTAGAGAAGGTAAAGTGTACATAGAAGAGCTGTTACAAATATAAAACTTGGCTGCGTTCTTTGTGAAGGCTCAAACTTGGGAAGGTTAAATACCATAAGTTTTTTCATTCATTCTGTATTTTGATCCTGAAAAGAAAGCTGGCTTTGCCCATGTATTATTTTAAAAACTTGGGGGAAAGGAGAAGAAAGGGACAAGTTTTTAAAAACTGTTTGGAAACATTACAGCTGAAAGAAGCTACATAGGAGCTGGGTAGAGAACCTAGTGACTAAGAGAATGAGGAATGCTGAGTACGCGTCCTGTGGGCAGGGCTCTACCCTTGCTGCTTTCACGTACGGGAATCTTGACACCAAACATGTTCTCACATGCATGGTGGTGTGAATGATTTGAAGGAATTTGTAGTTAGTATAAGGAAGAACCTGGAACATGTTTAATGATTTACCCCCGGAGATCATAATAAACAATGTAAAATTTGGGAGACATCTCTGAGTTCCCTGGCTCTTGCAGAATTCAGCTGGGCAGTCAGAACCAGTACTGTGCCCTCGGGTATGTCTCTGGAAGTCCCAGGAAGATAAGAGATATCTAGACATGAGACTTGGTTGAGGCAACCCTACTCACCAGCTATGCTCCCAATCAAAATGCCCTCCTTCTAATTCTATTAGAATTATTCCCACACTTACTGCATTCTCATATTCTCAGAAGCACACACACACACACACACACACACACACACACAAACAACCTTCCATGCTTCCAAGTTTAAATGACTCCTGTTAACTCCTAGTTGCCTTTAAGGGCTCAGCCAGAACCTCACCTTTTCAGGGGCCCCCTTGATTCATCAAACATGGTCAGGGCCACCCATGGACTCTGATACTGCCCTATAGACCTCCCAGTGGCACTCATAGCACTTCCTTTGTCCCCATCTCAGCGTGTTTTGTCTGATCCCACAATGCAGGTATGGATGCCCGTCCACCCCAATATACCTCTCACTGGATTCTCTTGGCCTTGCAGGCATCTTGGGGTGGTCAGTGGAAGGATCCCCAGAAGGATGTGGAGGCTGTGTGCCTCCTAGGTGGAAGTGGGAATCAAGCTGGGCATTGGAACCATGGGGATTGGGCTTAGAGAAGAAAGTCGCTGATTTTGTGAGCTCAACCACACAGCACCATCTTCCCAGCAGTGACAAGGTCTCTGATGGAGAGCTGCTAAGGTGCTGTGAAGTCCAGACACTAAGCCTGTGAACTTGGGTCCCTCAATGGGGGCTTGCCATAGTCAAGCATAGAAGGAGGGGCTCCTCCACAGAGGCCAGCCCCCGTGGGAGCCACCCAGTCTGAGGAATAGGGCTCTACCTCATTTTCCTGGATGACATCACCCAGGAATAGCAGGGATCAACGGATGAACATCAACAGCCTGGGCTTCTCAAGCCAGATTTAATTTCTCAAGCCAGATTTAAAAGGTCTTTTCTTTCATCTAAATTTATAACTATTATGCCCATAGCACAATTATAATTACATAAGGACTCCCAAAATTGTTAGTTTTCATGTCTACCTTCCTCTGTTAGAAGTGTATATACCTAGCACAAAGTCCAGAAGGTGCTTGATTCTCAATCAATATTCATTCAATGAATGAGTGAACTAATCCTTGAAACTCCTTAAATCTTCCAATAATCCCAAGCCCTTTTGTTGGAACCTTCGACCAAAACAAAGTCATAAAACCACCACTACCCCACATGTCTTTGGGAACTAGTCTATGTTAGCCCTGCAAGTCTGAAAGCTTAGCTTTGTTTTGTTTTGTTTTTATTTTTAAAATTTTTTTTCATACAGCGTCACTCTCAGGATATGACAGCATCACTTTTGGAAAACAGGTTGTTGTTTTTTTTAAAAAAAGGTAAGAAGACAACAAGGAGTCGGCCTCACACCCTATGGATTAGATTTCTTAATCAAGTGTTCACCTTCCACCTCTCGTGGTCCTACCAGATCACCCTTTTCTCTTGTGTTTTTCCAGATTTAACTTCCTGATCAAATAGTTTTACAAGAATAAACTCAGGAAACAGGTTGAGAAATGAGCAGCTGAGACTGGAGTGTTCACTTTGCAAAGAACATACTACGAAAAGATCTGCACTCTAGGAGGTCTCAGCTGATGAGGAAGACGCTAGCACAGTGTCCTATGGTCAGAAAAGATGACCTGGCAAGAGGGGGACTGGAGGAGAGGCAGGAAAGGGGATCCCTTCATGCTGAAATCAATGCAATGATGTCTGATACATACAGAAAAACAGGTCTTGTATAAATATGTCATTACAAGTGACAAGATAATAACATTTTCTAGTGTGTGGATTCTATTTCTTTATGTCATTCTGCCCAACCAAAAACAATCCTATTTGGCAGATTTCTGGCATTTTGCCTCTTCCCCTAATGACAGATCTAAACACATATATAAAAATAGGTGGCCACAAAGAAATAACTTCTGGTTTTAAATGTCATTTGGCTAGAAATGTCTCGGGCAGCCTCTCCCAACTTTCCTGTGATATCTTTGAAAACAAAGAGAAAGACAAGAACTCAAAACAAGCACCAGAAACTTTGACCCAATCAAAGTCTTACCCAGATTCTTGGAAGCATTGTTCTTAATTATAAGGCAAGAAACATAGGATTGATACAAACCCATCCAAATTATGCCTCATGTAATAGAAGTCAGTGGGAAGCCAGCTGCCCCTATTTTCTTAGAGATACAGAGATTCACGGTCTGTACCAACCAGAACACTAAGCGGGCACCCATGTGCCATGGAAGTGCTGCTTTTTGAGGATGCCAGTACTACATCTATTTGGAGATAGCACCTCCCAGGAAATAACTGGCCAGGAAGTGTGTGTATATGTGGGGGAGGGGTAGGAAGAAGGAGAACCAGCAATTTGTACTGTATCTTGGGAGGTGTAACTTTAACTTTACAAGCTAAACACTACAGGCAAGGGTGGAGACAGGAAGATTCCTAATAGCAGGACACTCTATCAATTGCAGTTTTGCAGGTGACTCTGTGGGTCACAAGAATAGAGAACCAGATGGGGAATGTGCTACCTCAGTAGAATGAAACTGTTATTTGGTGCATGTCTGCTAGAAACTGAAAATTGGTCTGGACTCATGCATGTCAACTTGTACTCCAGGTCTGAAAAGGGGATGCATATGTATAAAATTCAACAGAATGTACAAATAATTAGGATTAATAAGTGACCTGAGCAAGGATGCAGAATACAAGGTCAATTAATTTCTATGTACTAGCAATAAATAATTTTAAATGAAGTAAAAATACTATATACAACAACATAAAATCATCAAATATTAAAGAATAAATACAATAGAATATGTTTAAGATCTCTACATTGAAAACTATAAAACACTGAAGGGAAAATGTTTAAAAGACCAAAATAAATGGAGCAATATACCATGTTTGTGGATCAAAGCATACAATATTGTTAAGACGTCAATCCTCACTAAATTCTATTGTAATCCCAATCCAAATCCCAAATATTCTTCTACAATATGGCTTTGCCACTGCCCCATCAATAGAAGTTTACTTTTTCTCTCTTTGAATCTAGATAGGCTTATATGCTTCATGGCTTCCTTGGCAGGTGATAAATGGCAATTCAGCTTCAACCTGGATTACAGGAATAGCCATTGTTTTAGACTTCAACTGTCACGTAAGCAGTTCAGCTGAACTGAGGCACCATGACGTGAGGAAGCCCAAAGTCACCCTATCTGGAGGGATCACATGGAGAGGTCCCAAGACTACACAAAAAGAAGATGATATGAATGCCTGGCCAGCCCCTAGCTGCTCTAGTTCCTTGCTGTTCCAGCTCCAGCCATCATCCAACTGCAACTGCATGAGAGACCCCAGAAGCATAGAGCTAAGCCCTTCCCAAATTCCTTCCCACAGAAACCCTGAGAGATAATAAATGACTGTTGTTGTTTTCAATCACTCTTTTGAAATTGGTTGTTAGGCAGCAAGAGAAGCCAGAACAGGGACCTTGGAATACACAGAAGTTTCTTAATCAGGATACAAAAAGAGCTAACCACAAGCTTTAAAAAATGATACATTGGATTTCATTAAAATTAAGAACTTCAGTTTATCAGAAGATACTACTTATCAGAAGAGAGTGAGAAGGTGAGTGACAAAATGGGAGAAGTTTTCACAAACCATATCTGACAAAAGGACTTGTATACAGTATGTAAAAGAATGCCAAAAAGTAAGAAGAAAAAGACAACAAACAACCCAATAAAGATGTTCACAAAACCCTTAAACAGTCACTTTATAAAAGAGAGTGTCTAAATAGCTAATAAGCATATATAAAGTTTTCAATATTATTATTCATCAGGAAATAGGAATTGAAACCACAATGAGAAACCACCATACACTCATCAGAATGGCTAAAATCAAAACTAACAAGAGTAAGCATTGGCAGTGATGTGGAGAAATTGGAACCTTTATATACTGCGGATGGCAGTATAAAACAGTGTGACCGATTTGGAAAATTGTTTGGCAATATCCATTAAGGTAAATATAGTTCTATCTTATGACCCAGAAATTTCACTGCTAGGTATATACCCACTAGAAAAGAGTTCATATGTTCACCAAAAGGTATATACAACAATGTTCACAGCGCCTTAATTAATAACATCCCCAAACTGGAAATAATGAAAATGTTCATAAACAGAAGAATGGGCAATAAATTATGGTATATTTACACAACAGAATACTCAACAATAAAAACAACAAACTACTGATACCACAAAAGCATGGATAAAGATCCCAGACAGTATGCTGAGCAAAATAAATGGGCATGAAAGAATACATACTGTATGTTTCCATTCATAGTAGTCCCCACCTTATCTGTGGTTTTGCTTTCTGCAATTTAGGTGCCAGTGGTCAACCTTGGTCCAAAAATAGGTGAGTAGAGTACAATAAGATATTTTGGGAGAGATGGGGGGAGAGAGGGAGAGAGAGAGAGAGAGCGAGACCATATTTACATAATTTTTATTGCAGTGTATTATTGTTCTATTTTACTATTATTGTTAACCTCTTGCTATGCCTAATTTATAAATTACACTTTATCATAGGTATGTAAGCACAGGGAAAAAAACATAGTATAGATGAAGTTTGGTACTATCTACAGTTTCAGGCATCTACTAGGGGTCTTGTAACATATACCACATGGATAATCCAGGGACTACCTCATATGTTCAAGAGCAGACAAAATTAACATAATGGAAGTCAGAATAGTGGTTACTTTGCAGGGGTAGAAGGAACAAGGGAGCTTTCTGGGATGTTAGAAGCATTCGGTATCTTGATCTGGATGGTAGTTACACTAGAAAATACATATGAAAAAATTCATTGAGCTATACATTTAAGATTAGTGATTCCACATATTTTACTGAATGTATATTATACCCCTACTAAAAAGTAGAGAGAAAAAACAGAAAAAAATATGCCAGAATATTAAGTGTATAACCAGACTGTCCTGAGAAAACTGGCATACACCACCACCCTATTTTTTAGGGAAGGGGACAAGAATGATATAAGGAAGTTTTTAATGGAAACTAAAATGTAATAAAATCCACTTTGAGTTCAGTAAAAAGCAGAATTAGTGCTGAAGAAAACTGAATTAGTTATGAGAATGAAAAAAAAAAACAGGAAAAAACACCTCATAATTAAGATGAAAGGGGCAAGTCATGAAAACAAGAGAGAAGATAATAGGTATAGATTGGTGACCAGAACAAAGCAGACCAGAAATAACCAAAGATATGGCAGAAGAAAAGTATTTGAACTCTAGGTAATAGCAGAAGAATTCCTTGCATCTCACTCAAAATTTGTGAACAGGAACCCATCTATGGCAGAACTGCCTAACTGACCACCGTAACTTATGCTCCCCTTTCCATGGCACAGTGTTGTCAGCAGGCAGCTTCCCAGACAGGAACTGCATTTCCCACCTTTTTCTGTATCTAGGACAGGCCATGTACTAGTTCTCATTAATGAATGTTACACATGTTATTTCCAGACCACTGTAGTTAAAAAGTCATTATACCTTCTTCTCCCTTTTCTGCCAGCTAGCTATTGATGCTGGTGACGTTAGAAGCCATTAGTTGAAGATGGCACGTGTTCCATCAGCCAAGGTCCCTGAATGACTGTGTGGAGCACAGTCTTCTCTTAAGCCCCACTACAAACCAGAAACTACACATTAGACAATTCTGTTGTGTTAAGCTACTGAAATATTTGGATTTATTTGCTCCAGTAAATATAAAGCAATGGGAACTCTCATAGTTGGCTGATTGGAGAGGTACAACTACATTGGAAAACTGTTGGGATTACCCAATAAAGTTGAACATGTAGATACTCTTTGACCCAGGAATTCAACTTCTAGTTATATATCCTATATGCAATGAATGTTTATAGCAGTATGGTTTATAGTAGTGAACAATAGGAAACCACCCAAATTTTCATCAAAAGTATGTCAGATGAGGGCTGAGCACAGTGGCTCATGCCTGTAATCTCAGCACTTTGGGAGTCCAAGGCAGAGGGATGGCTTGAGGCCAGGAGTTCAAGACCCACCTGGGCAACATAGCAAGACTCTGTCTCTATAAAAAATAAAATAAAAAGTAGGTCACATGAATTGTGACATATTCATAACAATAATAAACCACAGAAAAATAAGCAAAACAAATTACAGATTATACAGAAACATGGATAAATATAAAAACATGATATTTAGTTAAAGAAGCATGTTCCATAAGAATATATATAATATGATTCCTTTTATATAAAATACAAAGATCAGGCAAAATTAAGCAATATACACCTACGTCTTGCTTAAGGACTTTAACCCACTCTTGGAAACCCTGCTGCTAGGTAAAAAGCCATTAAATAAAAATATTTTTTTATTCCTTAACTTTCAATGGAAAAATTATGATATACTCCGTTGCAACCCAAGATACCTAAACAAATTGTATAGATAAAAATATGTTGATCAAGCAATGAAAAATAAAAGCTCTAAAAGTAATAAACACCAGCTTGAAAGGAAATAAAAACTATCTTAAATGTATGTGATGACATTTATTGCATTCACAGAGATTGTAGAGAAGTCTATTCAGAAAATATTCATGTTATTTAGATGGTCTTAGAACAAGAAACGACAGAACATTTCTCAATGCATTTCTCAAAGCTGGTATAACCCTGATACCAAACTGGACAATGACTAGAAAAAAAGAGAGAGATGACTTTAAATTATTGATCTGACCTATGAATATAAATTTTAAAAAAATCATAAAGAAAATATTAGCAAATTGAAATCATCAGAAATTTGAAAGAAATACTCCATGACCAAGTAGACCTTGTTGAAGTAATGTAAGAATGGTATAATTATGGACATAAATGCTTAATTTATCACATTGTAGGTCAAAGAGAAAAACACAGTATTAATAGATATCAAAAGTAATTTGATAAAAGTCAATATTTACTTTTTATTAATCCTCTAGTAAATTGGGAACAAGGGGTTTTTTCCTTAATATATATTTAAATAAAACCGACTGCCAATATTATTTTTAATGATAAACACTAGAGGTATTCCATTCAAACTAGGAAAAAGACAAGGAACATTCTATCGCCTATTCTTATCACTTTTCTGAAAGTGCTAATAAATGCAATTAGATCTTTAAATAATTAAGCAGTGCAGGTTGGAAAAGCAGAGAAAAATGATCATTTTAAACATATTATCAAATTTTCTACCTGGAAAAATGTTAGATGGATGGAGTGGTGGGGGCAGTCCTCCCTTAGTGTAGGCAGTAAGAGAGTGTATATCCTGTGGAGAATTTTAAAAACAATGATAAATTGACTAAAAGTCTGCCTGCTTTTATAATCACTTTAGAGGGACAGTTCTAAACAACGCCAGTAACAAAATATTCTTCCTCCTAAAAAATACTCTAACTTCTATACAATTGTTGCAGTTATTGTTGAGTTTAAATAATGCATGTTTCCACTTAGTTGATTTTCATTACTTATCCATTAATAAACATTGTGTCCTACATGGAATTAATTGAGACCTCTCAGGTAAATAGTCAGCCCCTGATACACATGGATTTAGTTACACGGGTTGTTTGGAAAGTAAGTTTATAACAATTTAGAGTCATTTAATCCTGCTTCAGAGGCACTTTGTGTCTCCAATTCTGTGGCACTACATAGTCCTACACTGAAAGAGATTTGCAATAAACAATAAAGGCACAGTAACTGTAAGGGTAAAGAAATAGAGCTGGAGTTACTTCAATTTGGTCATGTGACCATTGCCAGAAGAATTCAAAAGGGCAGAGTTTGAATGTCTTGATCATTTTCACCAAGAATAGAAACTCATTCTTTTTTTTTTTTTTTAACCACTCCTTGTAGATAAGGACTACCCCATGGGCAGCACGCTGACAGTAGCCTTTAAAAAATTTTATTTATTTATTTTTGAGACAGAGTCTCGGTCTGTCACCCAGGCTGGAGTGCAGTGACATATTCTTGCTCACAGCAACCTCTGCTTCCCAAATTTGAGCAATTCTCCTGCCTCAGTCACCTGAGTAGCTGGGATTACAAGCACGTACCACCATGCCCAGCTAATTTTTTGTATTTTTAGTAGAGACGGGGATTCGCCATGTTGGCCAGGCTGGTCTTGAACTCCTGATCTCAAGTGATCTGCCCACTTCGGCCTCCCAAAGTGCTGGGATAACAGGTGTGAGCCACCACGCCTGGCCAAGAATGAAAACTCATTCTAAAGCAATGGATCAAGTAATGGCAATGTTTGCTATCATCCTCCTATTTTCTATGATTTTTGCGAAAGAAGAAAAACTTCATAGGTTTTTATAAAATGTAACAGAAATATATGATGAATTTCTTGGTGAAGATATTTTAATGACAGCATCATTGTAACAACAGATGCAAGGAAGCCAGGGAGGATCCCCTAGCGATAATCTAGGTGGAAGGAGATGGTTACCGGGACTAGGGTGATACTGGTGGAGTTGGTGAGAATTTTGGGTGGATAGCAATGATAGGAATGGCAGGATTGACTGATGGTGGTGTGAGAGGAAGAGATTTCTGGCCTGAGCAACTGGGCAGTTTGGAAATGCCACTTACTGCCATGGGGAAGAAAATGAAAGGTACAATCTTTTTGGGGGGGTGCAGAGGTTAGTTTTGGACATGCTAAATTTAAGAGTAGATATCTAAGCAAATTTGCCAAATAGGCAGCTGAATATACCAGTCTGGGCTGGAGGTATGGATTTTGAACCCTCTTGAAGCAAGAGGGTCTGTTTCATGAGCTGGGATTTTGTCCTACCCATGCTGAAAACAAATAGGAAAGGACAAATAACCAACTTCATAATTAAAATCTTTAGGATCAGATGATTTAGCTTGGATCACACAACTGCAAAGAACAGATTGCATCTATTGGGGTCCCCACCCATGCTTTGGACTTCAATTGTGTTAACCTCAACATCCTCAGGAATTGCTCTGTAGCACATTGACATGTGATCCAGAAATGCATCAGTATCTGGTTTTTAACTAATGTGATGTCAGTGAGTTTGTGATGCAGCTGAAGCTGGAAAATCTCCATATCAATGGATTCAGGCAGGTCCCCCATAGATGCTACAGGCCTTTGTTATAGGACCTTAGCTCATCAAGAAACAAAAAGTTTTTAATATTGCTCACCTATTCTAAAATTGTTTCTATGCTTTTCTGAAAATGTTTCCCTTTTAAGAAAAAACCATGAGGGGCAAGGTCAGGGTTGGAGGCCCTCCAGCAGTCTATGGTGGTGATAATGGGCATGCCTGCTGCGGTCCCCAGTCTCAGCCTTGCTGTCTCTGGCTTGTAAAGCCTGGTTTGGGTATCAAGGGCAATACTAGGGTTTTCTGGATACAACTGTAACTTGCAATTAAGAGCAACCCAAAGGACAATTTGGCAGCTATGGAGGTCATGCTGCCACCTGAAACTTACAAATGTAACTACTTCTTACACTCCTACCAGCATTCTGTGTGGCCAACTTTCATTTGCCTTTCTTTGTATACTAGTGAAATTGATCATTTTCTCAATATATTCACTGGCTGTTCTTTTTTCTTCTTTAAATTCTGTCATTTTTAACCAAAATTCTTGTTATGTGTAGTCTATTGGTTTTATTTTTAGTAGTGCATGAATTGAAATTGTTTACTCCATAAGAATTTCCATTTTTTTTCTGTTCTGTTCTAAATGGTCTCTGAATACATCCTGAATATTATCTTTGAACATTTTATTTCATTTCTGGTGGTAGCACTTTAGGAGTGTCCTGATGTTTAAAACCAGCTAACTTGTTAATCCCCTCCCCGTGAGTGGCCAACTGGAGTCAATGAAGAAGCCTTCATTGAAATCTCCTCCAATATTGCTGCATTTGAGGGATTCATATAACCCAGCTGAAATATCCATGGTCAAGCCAAGCCTTTCCTGATAAGATATATCTGCACAATGCTGTTTAACCATATCTACTTGGGCATTCTGGATTCTGCACAGTCTTCAAAAGTGAATGCCTGAAACCAAACACCCAACCCACTCTCCACACACTTTCTTACATCTTCTATGCATTTGGACATGGTGATGGATGTGGGGGTGGGGGAATGAGGAAGTGACTGCTAGGGCCCCTGAGGTTGTAAATGCTACCAAAGTCAGGATTTCTAGGGGAAATAAAAAGCTATTTTAAGCAGACCAATTGCTGTCACTCTAGTTTAGGTTAAACCCTACAAGCTCCTCTGGAGTTGCAGCTGTCTTTGTTCAGCTGGGATAGCTGTAAAAATAATAGGGCCCATCACACACAGCACACATACTGTTGTACTCTTTCACATCGGCTCTAGGGTTCTGCTGGGGTTATAGACACTGTTGCCCTTGCGATGGTCAAAATAAAACCATTCCGACTGAGGGCACCCTGATGCCACAATTTACATAACATCATAAATTCATTAATAGGTAATGTAGCATTTGTATAAGCTCTCTATGATGTTGTTGAAAGCTTGCTGATAGCATGGAAGAGGACAACTGAACAACAACAACAACAAAAATCCACCTTTCATCATCACAACAGAAAGCATGGAGTATTTGAATCTCTAAGAATAGTTCTGCATTAAATCGACAAGTTGTCTACCTGGTGCTAAGATGGAGAGAGGAAAATAAGCGGATGGCACTTTAAATTCATGAAACCACATTTCAGTTTGGGAGCTGATCCTTATAGATGCCCTAATAGGACTTCAGTGAGATCTAGGGAGCCTCCCCAGCCCAGTGAGTCTCACGACGAAATCTCTAACATCTCCCAGTCCGTGGCTTCTCAAATAAAGCGACTTCATTTAACTGCATGAAGTTTATCTTTATCCTCATATGCAGCTTGAAAACTATTCTCCCCCATCCATCTCTGTATCTGTGCCAACAAAAGGAAATATATATATACTTGTAAGGGTATATGTGCTTATATGTATGTATGTGTATGTGTGTACATACCCCCCCACACCAACTTATAAGATAATAAAAAAAATTTTCTGTCAAACTTCAAGCAAATGTTTAAAGTCCGAAGATAATTCTAGCTCCAAACATCACCCAAGCACAGTAGTCCACCAGGAAGCATAAAGCTGATAATTTTCTCTTCCTGTGATCACAGCTGATTCAGCACTGCAGGATGTAGAGTGAAGAGGAGAATCTAAAAACTCTAAATCAGAAAACAGAGCTGCAGCTTCTTAAAAACTTCCTAACTTTATGTGTATCTTTAGATATGCCTTGGAAACCCTGGATGTCATAGTAGTTTGATTTTTTAAAGTGGGCTGTGGATGTCACACAGAGATGGTAGAAATGCAACGAGTCTACGCGTTGTAAGAAGGTGTTGCAGGGACGCCGAAGGGGCTTCTCTACCTGCTTTCATCTAGCAGAGGCCCCCTTTCCTCTCTCTCTTCCTGTCTCCTTTCCCCACCCTTCCTCCTCACCAGTAATATTTTCCAAACATTTTGCTCTGCAGGTAATTCGTTTCCCATCAGGTGACCCTTGCAGCCTACGCTCAAATGTGTCTTCTGCAGATCGTAGTTGCCAGTTGACCTACTCGTCTTCCTCAAATCCTTTTTTGTGCTTCTTTCTTATAAACCTGCATGATGAAGAAGCTACAACAGGAAAAATATGTGGACATGAAGGGAACCTGTGAGTAGGTGCTGTTGAGTACATGCCTGTGTGTGTATATGTGCTAGGGACACCTACCAGGGAGGTCCAAGTGGATAAGGCCTTCAAGTAAGATTCTGATGGTATAAACCAATTTGGTTTACACACGCTTAGGAGTGTGACATGGTTTTCTCATCTTTTTGGAAAAGCTTCTATGTCTGAGGGATGTGCTTGAGGAGAGATGGGTGCAGGGAGTGGCGAGGGTGCTGGGTGTGAAGGCTTACACTGTGTTTGGAAATCAGCTTCAGGTTTGGTGTTGCACATTTTTCTGAGAGTTTCAGAGCTAGCGATTCTTAATTTTTGAGTCTTTTGGAAAATATCATCAAACAGCCAAGACTAAGAGAGAGATGGGGGCAGGGAAGGGGGTTTGAGGCTGCTGAAGCCCCAGGTTCAGATGTAAACCCCAGAGGGGTTTCAATTCAGGGATCTCAAACCCTTACCTGAGCTTTATGTCTACTATTCAGAGAGTTTACTCACCACTCACCCTATCCCACCCACAGAAATAGTCATTTCAGACTTATGGGGGCATAAGCATTTTCTGAGAACCTGGTACTGGTAGTTTTTGGTACAATCTTTTAGCAAGATAGGGTTATAAGAGCTCTTAAACATCTTGGTTTAGTTTAGACATAATGGCTGCAATCTTATTTATGGAATGAAGATTAAAAGACATAACCAAAAAATGTTCGTGGGGGCAGGCTGAAGTGGGTTGCTGATTAAGAGATTAGCTTGATGACATTAAGATGAAAGTGAAGGGGTAGGGAGAGATGGCTGGATTAGTTAAAAACATATGGCCAGTGTAGTAGACTACAGATGTGTTTTCACAGTTTAAGGCTTCTGTTCCTAGTAAGAGATTTAATGTGAATATAACCCTTCAGGATACAGTCATTCTTTCTGTGGCTCTTTGCTTTAGTTTACATATTTAGCAAACAGGATACAAGCCTCCTACCCTGAGGGTCTGTGGGGGCAAGCAAGTATTGGCCATGGCACACATCTCAGGTTCGGGACCCACCCAAATTGTCACATCCTTACCGAATTCTCCCTGCCTCCACTGCATCCCCAAATGGCTTGGACATGGACTTGGGAAGGCTTTCATTGGCCTCCAAATTGCCGTATGCAGGGTTTCTGCCTGAGACACCCAGCACCTCTCGCAATTCAGTGTGGGGCTGACATTATTCTCAAAGCCTCATCACTGATGACAGTGAGGTGAGCAAGAATCAAGGGCTTCGTTTTTTAAAACAATCTGTCAGCAGCTTTCAAAGTTGAATCTCAGGTCTTGTCCTCCCCTAGGCTTTAGTGATCTCTGGTAAACGGAATTAAAGCACATTAAATGCTCATTTAGGAGCACATTGGCCGCCTTATCCAAAGACACTTGCAAAGGGTGTAGGAGATTGGCCTAGTTTAGTAGCATCCAGGCACAGTGAGGACGTGGCATCATTTTGGCCTTCAGCCTCCTGCAGTCTCTAAACCTCAGTATCTGAGTCTGTTTTGGCTGCTACAACAATATGCCTTAGACTGGGTAATTTATAAACAGTACAAATTTATTGCTTACAGTTATGGAGGCTGGGAAGTCCAAGATCAAGGCACCAACAGATTTGGTGTCTGGAAAGGGCTAGTTTTCTGCTTCAAAGATGGCACCTTCTCACTACCTTTTTTATAAGGGCAGTAATCTCATTCATGAAGACCTAATTACCTCCCAAAGGCCCACGTCTTAATACGATTGCATTGAAGATTAGGTTTTAACATATGGATTTTGAGGGGAAACATACCTTCAGACTATAGACTGGTTTAGCCTGGATTCTTTAGAATTGGGCCTGATGGAACAGGAGACAATATTTTAAACAGTTAAAACAAAAGGTGGGTGGTGTGGGGAGGCGCGGTGGCTCATGCCTGTAATCCCAGCATTTTGGGAGGCTAAGGCGGAGGGATCGCTCAAGCCCAGGAACTGGAGACCAGTCTGGCCAACATAGTAAAACCTCATCTCCACCAAAAAAAAAAACAAAAACCCAAAAATTAGCTGGGCTAATTGAGTAGTCCCAGCTACACGAGAGGCTGAGGTGGAAGGATCACCTAAGCCTGGGAGGTCGAGGCCGCAGTGAGCTATGACTGCATCATTGCACTCCAGCCTGGGTGACAGAGCAAGACCCTGTCTCAAAAAAAAAAAAAAAAAAAAAGAGTACGGAGACAATGCTAGCCACGGAGATGGTCAAGAGGCTCACCTTCACTATGGGCTCTTGTTCTAAAATCAGATTGTGGTAATGGCTGCACAATTTTGTAAATATACTAAAAAGTGTTGAAAATCATTACAGCATGTGAATCATACCACAGTAAAGCTGTTAAATAAAAAAGAAAAAAATATGGATCACAGACACCTACTTCTCCTGGTGGATGAACAACTGGTGACTCCAGTATAACCCAAAGCTGCATTAGAAAACCCTAAAAATTCTGTTTTCTCTGAACAAAGTCAGTGAGCAGAAATTCCAACGATGCAGATTCTGCCTTAAGAAGGGGCCTTCTAGTTTACAGTCCCCTAAAACTTAAAGTATAATAATAAAAAAAAAAAAAGAAGGGGCCTTCTGACTATTACAAAGACCCAATTAGCGAATGGAAGATTTTCTATGAGGTAGTGCCCTCCCTAGCACTAGAATCATACTCAGCAGTCTACCAGGGACAGAGGACCAAGGACTCTGCATTGAAACAGGTGTTGTGATGCCTCCTGGGATGATTCCAAGCTCTGAGGTCAGGGATCCTAGTGTTGCGATGTGGCAAATCCCCTTTTCTCTCTGAGGCTCAGTTTGTTCATCCAGAAGCTGGGGATGTTTCTGCTACATTTCTAATTCATTTGGATGGGATGTTTATGTGATGCTCTGAGATGTTGATCAAAGAGGCCAGAGGAACACAGATTCCCTGAAGACTTAGACTTAGGTAATGACAGGAACTCGGCAACTGACAGACTACAATTGTGTGCCCATAATAATAGTAATTAATGCAAGAATAATAACTTCATTTTCTATTTCCTATTCCCACTTTTATTCTGGGAAGCTCACAAACCCAATAGAAAAAAAATGTGGCCACTTCTTGGGTGTGGTCTTATAGTAGTATTTTAATGTTTGCTTTAGTATTCATTGTTTTAAAAAATTATAAAAGTGCTATGTTGCCTGTAAGAAATTTAGAAAAGGCAGAAAGCAATGAAAGGAATATAAATTAAATGAGAATCCCACAACCCAGTGATAACCACTATTAACATATATATTTGTTGTATTTTGGTATGTATCTTTCCAATCATATAGAAATATATTGTTTTACAGAAAGTATAATGTTTGTAAGCTAATTTCTAATTTAACAATATATTGCAGTCTTTTCTAAGTCATTAAATATGCTTCTAAAATTTTCTTTAATGGTTGTACAATTTTGTATTACACTCTATTAATAGAATAGATAGGTTTATCTATTAATAGAAAATTAATATATTACATGTATTAATAATTACATCAATAAATTATTATAAAATTAATATATAGTTTATGTTAAACTATAAAATTTTTTATGTTAGTTAACATATTTTATATATTACTATATATTAAAATGTAAAATTGATATATGTTAATATATAAGCATATATTAATATATTTAATCGATTTCCTATTATTGTAGCTTTAGGTTACTTCCAATTGTTTCTGATATTGGCAATAAAATTTTTTAGGTCAAGATTTTGTGCATATAAAAATATGCATTTTTTTTTTTTTTTTGGAGACAGAGTTTCACTCTTGCTGCCCAGGCTTGAGTGCAATGGCGCAATCTCGGCTCACTGCAACCTCTGCCTCCTGGGTTCAAGCAATTCTGCCTCAGCCTCCCCGGTAGCTGGGATTACAGGCATGCGCCACTATGCCTGGCTAATTTTGTATTTTTAGTAGAGATGGGGTTTCACCATGTTGGTCAGGCTGGTCTCGAACCCCCGACCTCAGGTGATCCGCCGACTTCGGCCTCCCAAAGTGCTGGGATTACAGGCGTGAGCCACCGAGCCGGACCAAAAATATGCATATTTTTATAAATGCTCTGGACATGGACGCTAGATGTGTAATTTCTGGTTCAAAATATATAAATATTATTCAGATTTTTGTTATTTATTTCTAAAAGGTCCTTCAAAGAGTTTGTGTATATTATACACAAGCCATCAGGGCATGAGGGTACCCATTTCCCCACATCTTCTTTAATTCTAGTTATTATCATGATTAAATATGCCAGTTTTGTAGCTATGTATTCAACGGTATCTCATTTTTTTAAATTTGCATTTTTCTGGTCATTATTGAGCTTGACTATTTATTCAGCATCAACATTTGTTTATATTTTTCCTTTTGTGAATTGTATCCTCATGTCTTCTGTTCATTTTTTTGTTGGACAATTCATCTTTTTTTCTGTTGATTTATATATATTACAGATAGCAAATCATTGCTTCCTTTGTAAGTTGTAAATATTTTTTCCCATGTTGTTGTTTGCCTATTAATATTTTTTTGGAGGGAAAGATAAGTTTATTCTTTTTTAACTTTATTTTTTATTGCAGTAAAATATGCATATATAATTTGCCATCTTTACCATTTTTAGGTGTACAGGTCACAGTAATAAACACATTTATATATTTTTTTCCCTTTATCCCTCCCTCCCCCTTACCCTTCCAGACTGGCCTGTTATTTTTATTTAAGATTTTTTTTGATATACAAATTTCTTAACATTGTCAAAATCTAATGATTTTATTCATTTACAATTTCTGTCTTTGGCACAATTCTTAGAAAGTACTTCCGTACCCAAAATGTATATAACTATTTTTCTTTGGAGTTTTTATAATTTCACTGTTTACATTCACATCTTTATGTTATCTGGTATTGATGTGGATTTATTGTGTGAAGTAGAAATTTCATTTTTTTCCAAATGGTTAGGCATTTGACCAATTATTGAAAAATTTACTCTTATTTATCTAGTTTGAGGGGCCACCTTTATCATGTATTACAATTTCATGTATATTTTTATCTGTTTTTGGACTTGTAATTCATTTTCATCAATTTGCCAGCCTTAGCCTATGTTGCTCCTAGACTATCTCAACTAATGTTACTTGTTATCCATTATTTTGTTATATGTTGTAATATCTGGTAGGACAAATGGCTGCTCATTTCATAGAAGTTTATTCTAGATATTTGACAATTTCTGTAGCTATGGTTATTGGAAACTGTTTTTCCATTAGATATTTGTAACTAGTTACTGCTTTTTAACTACATGCTTTAGCATGTCACAACTAACTAAATTGTTTTTATTAGTTTGAGTACTGTTCCATAGAAAGCAGAAAAATAATTTATTCCAAAAAACGACAGAGCAATCCTGAAAACAGACTTTGGTGTATTTCCATCACTTGGGGGCAGATGTTTCTTCTGCGCACTTTCTCTTTCTGATTGTCCCACTGAGGTCTTCAGCACTGCAGCAGCCTCTGCATGTCTCAAACACATGGCTTGCTGCCATGTTGCGAAAGGACAGGAGCCATCTTCAGATGCACAGATTCCCTAAAAGAGATTTAACATATTTCTCTCATATGTCAGAAGGGAACACAATACTGAAGTTCAGAATAAGCTATTCAAATGTTCAAGACATCTGAGAGCCAAGCAGATGTGTTGAGGAAGGCAGTCAGGAGTAGGAGGCACTCTTGCAGATAAATGAATGCCTTCTGTCACCAACATAACAAAGCACTGAGCAGCGTGTCCTCTTCCTTGAGGCCGAGGATGCTTGCGTTTCATATTTTAGTTGTGGTCCAAGGAGAGGGTTGAGGTGGGCTGGAATTGCAATTAGTCAAAGGAGATGGCAGCAAACTAACTAGGTTGTCAGAATGGTGATGAGAGCTTCCCAGTGAGTACCCTGGGGATCAACCAGGGGACCAAGGCCCAAGAACACATTTATCCAGTGAAAGCACTGTGAGGTTTTTGTACACCAGGGCTACCACCATAGCTGCCACCTCTGTACCTGCTGATGCACTTTTGTCCCCTTGCAGTTCTGATATTTGAAAAATTGATTCCCTCATATTTCCTGCTAGGTAATAATATCTGCAATTGATGAAGATTTAATCTCTTTCCTATATATGTCTTTCTCTTCTTTATCTTTTTTTTTGTGTTTTACTGCATTGACTAGCCATTTAATTTTTTTTAATTTTTAATTTTTATGGGTACATAGTAGCTGTATATATTTATGGGGTATATGAAATTGACTAGCCATTTTAGACCAATGAATAAACAAGCAAACAAGACAGACCTATCTTTGCCCTATTTTTAACCCCTGGAATGCTTTTAACTTTTCACTGCTAAATATATTGTTGGCAATATATTTATTGCCAACAATAATTTGGAATAATATATTGGAATAATATAATTATATTATTATAATATAATATAATATAATATTATTCCAATATATTATATTATAAATAATATAAATATTATATATTACATTATATTATAAATAATACAAATATTATATATTATTTATATTATATAAATAATATAAATATATAAATAATTTATAATATAATATATTTATAATATATTATATTATAAATAAATATATTATAAATAATAATTTGGAATAATATATTGGAAATATACTAAGACATTTCTTTCTTGTTCTTATTTACTAAGAATTCTCTTTTTTAAAAAGGAATTGGCCAGGCGTGGTGGCTCACGCTTGTAATCCCAGCACTTTGGGAGGCTGAGGCGGCGGGGAATCACCTGAGGTTGGGAGACCAGCCTGACCAACATGGAGAAACCCTGTCTCTACTAAAAATACAAAATTAGCCAGGCGTGGTGGCATGTGCCTGTAATCCCAGCTACTCAGGAGGCTGAGGCAGGAGAAGCACTTGAACCTGGCAGGCGGAGGTTGCAGTGAGCCGAGATCACTCCATTGTACTCCAGCATGGGCAACAAGAGCAAAACTCCGTCTCAAAAAAAAAAAAAAAAAATTGATAAATGTTCCTTTGCTATTTTCCTATTTATATGCTAAATTCTAATAATAGATTTTCCATTGTTGGGCCAGAATTGCATTCTGGAAAAAACTATTCTATCTGGAATAAACGTTGAAAATACACTGTGTGGTATATTATTTAAACTATACTACTCAAAAAGATTCTCTAATATTGTATTTAGAAATTTTCCCACTGTGTGGATAAAATAAAATGGCCTGTAATTTTTGTTGTCATTTTTGCCTTCAGGGCTACGTTAGCTTTATTTTATAAATTGAATTTTACTTGATTAATCAGAAAGCCTTTTACATTTTTGTATTCTCTAGAGCAATTTTTAAAAGCCTCTCCCTTAATTATTTTTTTCTTAAAGCCTTGAAATAACTTTCCCATAAATTGTTTGAATCTGCCCTTTCAGAACGTTGCCTCCCAAGTCATTGGCAAGTGCCCATCGTCCATGTGTTCTCTCTCTCTCTCCTTATATTCCACATTCCCTGGTCTGACATCTTCAAGGTCCATTCTCAGATGTACTCTCCTTGGCTCCTTCCAGTATCTACGGGTGAGGTCCTACAACTCTTCCTGGAGCAAAAACCATATTTCTATCCTCAGGCTGGTTTGGCACATGATCGTTGTTGTTAGCCCATGGACAACTATGAGCAACAAGGGTGGATATCACAAGGTACCTGCTTCAGGTGACGTCTCTGAAGTGCCTTCAGGCAAGGGGAGATGCTCTCTCTCTGATAACGGGGAGACGGCCACTTCTCCTGGTGCAGACAATTCAGGGGTGTCTGGGAGTTCAAGATTATTAGGTTCATATATCCAAATGTCCGCATCTCAGTTCTCACAGATTCATTCTTTTTGTATCACTTCAACATGTGAGACCTACTGTGAATACAGGTAGTCTCTTTTTCTATTTTGCTACCTCTACAATTAGATACTGGGCCTGACTTTTGACGCAGTCAGCCTTATAGCTGCTAGAAATGAAGGATCTCATTAAACGCTTCTATAGAAGCAATTTGGCTTACATAGCATGTTTTGTGTGTTCAGAGTTGGCTGTCCTGATTCCACCATTTTCTTTTTTTCAAGACTTTCAATGCAGTTAACAAAAGCTGGACAACTCCATAATCCTTGTAACTGCTATTGCCATCCAACTGTCCAAACACTACCCCTACCACTTAACCCAACACATTCCCTTCCAGCTGTGCCTCATCCCAGTCAACCCCAGGTAAGACTTCTAGTAATTTTGATGTCAATGCATGTTAGGAGTTCTTGTCACCCTACTTACCGCCAGTTATGGAGACTAATGGCCATCTGACCCAAGAGTGGCCCATCTAAAGTCCCACCCTGAAGGTCCACTTTCTAGGACTGCTCTTACTACCAACTGTCATAGCCTGAGTTCCCCTTAAAGCAGAGTCTGAGACCAAAGCTTAGGTATGATTGTTCATTTGGGAGTGTGGATCTAGGGGTTAGGACAGGAGCAAGGGAAGAATAAAAGAAATAAACAGGGAAAGAGGGAAAATCACTACAAGGATGTGTCATCAAGTTGAACAACTGCTACAGGGTGCTCAATCCCAGTGGACAATCTGAGATGTGTTATGACATGTGGCTGAAGGCCTTGCTCCTGGGAAAAGAGAGGGGAAAGCATTTATCCACTGGCTCCCTGTTTCTCCCAATTCCTGGTTGAAGGTTGCCCCAAAGGACATTAAATATTTCTCATCTTGGTTGAGCAGGCAGGGTGCCACTACATCCTGCACTGAGGAGTGTCAGAGAAGGCCTGGCGCAGGGTGAAACAAAGTGCTGTTGGATTGCACCTGCTGGAGGTTGTTCAAAGCCAGAGCAGAGCTGGTAGCCATAGTTGTGAGTGAAATAAGAGCTGAGGCCCAGAGGACTAATTATAGTACCCACAGCTCGGGTATCCACAGTTTGGGCACTACCTTTAGTCCTCTGGAACTAAAAACTGTGATTAGGAGTTTTCTTTTACAACTTTTAAAATATCTGAGGTCTGCAGATCACTTGAGGTCAGGAGTTCGAGACCAGCCTGGCCAACACGGTGAAACCCTGTCTCCACTAAAAGTATAAAAATTAGCCGGGTGTGGTTGTGCGCACCTGTAGTCCCAGCTACTCAGGAGCTCTGACGCAGGAGAATCCCTTGAACCCGGGAGGCAGAGGTTGCAGTGGGCTGAGATCGCGCCACTGTACTCCAGCCTGGGCAACAGAGTGAGACTCCATCTCAAACAAACAAAAAAAACAAAATCAGAATTAGTAATGTAATCAGGCTTTCTATCTCCTATTGAGTTCATTTTGGTAACTTACATGTTCCTTTGAAAATCATTTCATTTCATTAAGATCTTCAAATATGCTAGCATGATTTTCTCTCTCCCTCCCTCTCTTTCACTATGTTTTTAAAGGGTTGTCTAAATTAGCGTTATTTGTTTTTTTTTTTTTTTTTAGAAAGAGTCTCACTCTGTCTCCTAGGCTGAAGTGCAGTGGCATGATCTTGGCTCACTGCAACCTCTGCTTGCCAGGTTCAAGCAATTCTCCTATCTCAGCCTCCCTAGTAGCTGGGATTGCAGGTGTGTGCCACCATGCTTGGCTAATTTTTTTATTTTTAATAGAGACGGGGTTTTGCCATGTTGGCCAGGCTGGTCTCGAACTCCTGGCCTCAAGTGATCCACCTCAGCCTCCCAAAGTGCTGGGATTACAGGCGTGAGCCACCGTGCCTAGCTGTTTTTGTTTTGAAGTTTTTTTTTTCTTTTCATAAAAACCAGCCTGGATTGAATTATTAATGACACTTTTCTGTTTTTCAACTTATCAATTTCTGCTTTCATTATATGAATACTTTTTAACAGCTTTATTTTACATTTAAAAACTTTCCTATTGAGATAAACAATTAATTTATTTTCATTATTTCTTTTAAAAATAATAATAGCATTTTAGAATATGATTTTCTTTCTGACTATAGCTTTGTCATCTGCCAAAAGTTTTGAAACTGGTGTTTTATTGTTGCTATTTTCAGAACAGTATTTAATTATATGTTTTATTTCCTTTCTTACTCAAGAGTTATTTAGAAGAGTGTTGCTTAATTTCTTGCTATTTTAATTCTACTATTTAATATTTTTCTCACTAATTATTTGTGTTATGATTATGGTCAAAGAGAGTTTACATTTTTAAGAATTTATTGACATTTCTTTATGGCCTAATATGTTACCTCAGTTTACAAACTGGCCATTTAAAAGCAATATTAATTAGGTACTTGTGAACTATAAATGTTGAAAAGCTTATTGATTATTTAATTCCTTTATGTGTCAATTTAATGCATCATGGTCCATGATGATAAGAAATGATAAATGTTATCACTAAGATTATAGTCTTATCCATTTCTGCTTGAGTTTTAAGATCTAATTTTTAATATTTAGCTGCTATCTTATGCAGGACATAAACACTGATGAGCTTATCTTCTTTGTGAATTGCATCTTATATTGATATAATATTCCATATGTTTTTTTCTTGAATTCTTTGTTCAATATTAACATTGTCATTCCTACTTCAGTTGTTGCTTTGTCTTATTTTCATTTATGTCCTATATTTTTGTACATCCTTTTAAAGAGGAGCTTTGTGGGTCATTTTATTTTAGGCCTGCCATTTGTAAACACTGTATATGACTCAGATTTCTGTGGAGGAAACAGAAAACCCCTTATGTGTTTTAAGTGGAAAGGGATTTAATATAAGGAATTAGGTGCTTACAGAAGCATTAGGCTA
This sequence comes from Pan paniscus, assembly GCF_029289425.2. Classification (NCBI taxonomy): domain Eukaryota; kingdom Metazoa; phylum Chordata; class Mammalia; order Primates; family Hominidae; genus Pan; species Pan paniscus. Next base: position 55,796,529 of record NC_073261.2, on the reverse strand, counting down.
GGCTGAAGGAATGAAGAGGTTGGCAGCCCCCACTGGACTCACAGCACCACATCTGCTGCCGTGGGTCGAGAAGTTACTGCTGCTGCTGCCAGCACAACTGCCTCTTAGCCCATGAAGCTGGTGACCAGGCACTGGAACACAGGTCTGGCTGCTACCAATAGTCTTGTCAAAACCTGTTTCCTGTCAACCAGCAGCAGCAAGGTGGCCTCCACTTCACCTCCACCTGCTAAAGCTCCCTTGAATGCATCTTATTGGCCCAACCTAATTTGCACCTAGCACCCTCACTTGGAAGGCCTTTGAAAAAGGTAATTTTTAGTTTTACAACCCCTCCAAGTAGGAGGATGGAATGGAAAAGCCATTCCATCTTAGGAAAGCCAATCCAAGAATCTACCATATAGTTTTGAAGTTTGCCTTTTGAATTCTGAGAACCCTTCTGTTTCAAATGGAGAGAGTAGCCCAGTCACATTTATTATAAATGATATTGATCTAACTTCTTTATTCTTATGTTTATGTGCATTTCTACTTTTCTTTTTAATCTTTTATCATATTAACTGATTTTTTAAAGTAATTTGCAAGTTTTGTATTCTATTTTATTCCATGATTATTTTTAGTTGAAGTATACATAAATAAATATATATTTAGATTATGTATATGTTTAGGTTAAGTATATACTTCCATACCTTTTTCAGGGTCAAGCATGAATCAGTATCTGTCAACCTATGTACCGGATATCCTAGTCAGGGGGCTCTTGCTGGCAAAAAAGAGAAGCCTTCCGCCAATCTGAATAGAAGATGATTTCAGTGAAAAGATACTTGGTGGATCATAGAGTTGGTGGGAGGCCTGGAGAGCCAGGCTGGGGGAGTGGGCAGGTGGAGCAGGCTGTTTAGAGTCCTGCTGCTGCTAGTCCCACAGCCCCAGGGCACAGGCCTCTTCTCCTCACCTCCCTTCCTCTAGGTTCAGACCCTGGGCAGGGCTTCCTAGTAGCTGAATTTAGGCCATCCACCTGGGCTCTAGTTGTTTTTTTTTTTTTTTTTTTTTGAGATGGAGTCTCACTCTGTCACCCAGGCTGGAGTGCAGTGGCATGATCTTAGCTCACTGCAACCTCCGCCTCCCGGGTTCAAGCGATTCTTCTGCCTCAGCCTCCTGAGTAGCTGGGATTACAGGCATGTGCCACCATGCCCAGCTAATTTTGTATTTTTAGTACAGACGGGGTTTCTCCATGTCGGTCAGGCTGGTCTCAAACTCCTGACCTCGTGATCTGCCCGCCTCAGCCTCCCAAAGTGCTGGGATTAAAAGGCTGGCCCCACATTCCACCAAGACTCCCACAGTAGCTGATTCCTTGAACCTAGGAAGGTGTCAGGTGCTGTACCCCAAACATTGAAGTGTCCGCGGTACATATCCCCTCATTGTAAAAGATGAGAAATTTAGTCTGTTTTCCCTTCTTCTTTTTAGTTTGATCAACAAGCACTTATTGACTGCTTTGTAAGAATCAGAAATTGTCATAGGCACAAATTATGTAAATCAAAAGGCCAGTTCCTGTCTGCAAGGAATGCATAGTTTGGTACGGGAGAGAACTAGATACTTAAAGGTGCTGTTTTACTGTGATGGGACACATACTAGGAGCATGTATGTTCACAGGGTGGGATTGGAGCAGAGGAAAGAGATGCTTAGCTCTGTCTGAGTGGGAGAGGATGAGTCTGATATGATCTCAAAAGAGGATCATTTTCCAGGTGTTCAGGGTAGGGGAGAAAGACACAAGCACTCGGATATGTGGAACAACATGGTGCACAGAAAATATATGCACTTTGCTGTCACCAGGACAAGTGTCACCTGTGTAGGCAGGACCAGAGGAGCTGGGGCTGGAGAGTTAGATGGGGCCACCTCACATTAGAGGTGACCGACGGAAGAGGACCCAGCAGAACATGGCCATCCCTACCCCAGCCACATTAGAGCCTGCTGATTCTCTCTCTCTCTGAAATTTGCTGAGTCTTTGGATCCACAGAGCTTCTAACCCTGCTGGAGCCTGGAGAAGAGGAGAGCGGGGAGCAGAGAGACAGTAGAGATGAGAGAAGGGTGCTGAAAGATGTACCCTGCTTCTGGCTCAGTGAAGACATGACCTTTTCCCACAGTTCAGTAGGCACCAGAGAAGGTGGCAAGGCTTGAGTGGCCTTTAGGTTAAGGGGCCGCTGAGGCATTTTCTGAAGGGAGGACCACCTGTGTCAGGAAACTTGCACAGGGGGAGGCCTCACTGGGCCAAGAGAGGACAGCATTTGGATGGCTGACCTTCAGGGGCCACTGAGGACCCACTGGTATTAGCCAGAGAAGTAGCAATACCAAACAGAGTGACCACAAGAGGGACCTTTTGAAAAGAAAGAAGGAAACAACAGTTGCTGGAGAGGATATGGAGAAACAGGAATGCTTTTACACTGTTGGTAGGAGTGTAAATTAGTTCAACCATTGCGGAAGACAGTGTGGTGATTCCTCAAGGATCTAGAACCAGAAATACCATTTGACCCAGCAATCCCATTACTGGGTATATACCCAAAGGATTAGAAATCATTTTACTATAAAGACACATGCACACGTATGTTTATTGTAGCACTATTTACAATAGCAAAGACTTGGAACCAACCCGAATGCCCATCAATGATAGACTGGATAAAGAAAATGTGTCTCATATACACCATGGAATACTATGCAGCCATAAAAAAGAATGAGTTCATGTCCTTTGCAGGGACATGGATGAAGCTGGAAACCATTATCCTCAGCAAACTAACATAGGAACAGAAAACCAAACAGCGTATGGTCTCACTCATAAGTGAGAGTTGAACAATGAGAACTCATGGACACAGGGAGGGGAACATCACAAACCGGGGCCTGTTGGGGGGTGGGGGGCAAGGGGAGAACATTAGGACAAATACCTAATGCATGCAGGGCTTAAAACTTAAATGACAGGTTAATAGGTGCAGCAAACCACCATGGCACATGTATACCTATGTAACAAACCTGCACATTCTGCACATGTATCCAGAACTTAAAGTAAAGTTAAAAAAAAATAAGATCTGGGGATCTAGTGTGCAGCATGGCGACAACAGTTAATAATATTGTATTATATACTTGGAATTAGCTAAGAGAGAGTTTATCTTAAGAGTTCTAACCAAAAAAACAAAAATTAAAAAGGGAAACTATGTGATTTGAGGGATGGATATGTTAATTAACTTGATTGTGGTAATTATTTTACAATACATACCTATATCAAATCTTCATGTTGTACACTTTAAATATATACTTTAAATATGGGAAAAAAAGAAAACAAAGAAAACCCTTCATGTCTATGCCTCCAATGGGCTGAGTCTTCTCAATAGCCTTGGCATTTGTTGGTGGCTAATTGAGGATGCCAAGGAGGGAGTTCACTACAGGGCTTAGAACACAGCAGTACTTCCTTAAAATTATCCTTAGAATCTCTTTCTCCTTCCAGCCACTGCTCAAATCCTACCTTCTTCCACCACCTCTTAAATCTTTTTCCTGCCTGCATTTTCTTACGTAAAGCAATCTACTACTGCCATCGGTTCATTCACTCACCGGAACCTGTCTTGCCAGGACCTGACCTCAGCAGACTGAGTCATACCAGCATCATCCTTGTTGGGGCCCAGGTCTGCATCCCGCTTCCGGCCCCAGCCCCACTGTTAGCTCCATCAGGTCCTCTGGGGCACACCAAGGAGGCCGTTTTCTCTCCCTTTTTCTGAATTAGATCCCCAGAAGCAAGACATCAGGCTTCCTGGGGAAATCTAATTTTGCTCATGAATTTGACCATTCATTGTTGCTCAGTTACCTGTGCCCAGCTCTTTCTGCCTTTTCAAACTGCACTCAGCTGTGCCCTTGAATGAACTGGGGCAGAAGTCCTTAGGTCCTGATCACACATGCTGTTCCCAACTTCCCTTCCCCTTGACACGCTGTGGTGAACTCTGAATTCCAGCACATCTCCACTCTGCTGTAGAGCCTTTCTAGGGCTGGCAGGCATTCTGCCACAGAGCTGGTCTTTGTGGCTTTATGCCCACAGTAATTACTAGGGCTGGGCCATGCAACCGTCTAACCTCTTCAATTTATAGCCTCCAGGATCTGCCACCCCTGTGGCATTTGGAGGGTGTCTAACCACAGACCGGACGTGCGTGGTAGCAGGTGGTCTGCTTGATTGCTGGTCCTTCAGTGACCCCTCTGCTCTCCAGTGGCCAGACAGGGATTCAGAACATGCCCAGGCATGTCTGCTACTGACATCCTCATCCATGAAATTCCCAATATCTGCAGAAATTGTGTATTTGTACATGTTGATTCTATAATAAATACTGAATCCCAGCCTGTACTGCAGAAAGGCTTCCTTAGCCTCTCAGTCTGGCTTATGTAAAGCAGCGTAAGTGTGATTCTCCATTTCATACACCGGGGCCCTTAACACTCCATGCCCTCATGGCTCTAATTCTGATTTTGGAACAGACCCCACCATTTCTCTCTTTTTGAAGGTGACTTTGCAAGGATCACATAACTCCTGTTGGGCCAACTTCCTTTCCCTTGTACTATGAGCATAACAACTAGATGGTCATCCCGAAAGCTCATTCTTGTCACAGTTCTGGGGGGATCAGTTACCTGAAGCATACTCAGGTTGAAACCCCAGACAAACCTTACCAAATATGATGTGAACGTTCCAGGCTGCCCTGTAGACCCTCACTATGGTATCACATCCCAATAAACACAAGCCCACCTCAAAAGAAAAAAGAAAGATTGATAAGTAATGCAGGTCTTTACTTCTTGTAAACCCAGAAGAGAGGATTACATAGCACGTCAGACAAAAATATCTCTTAAAATCCTTTCTAAGCAATTCTTATTATGCCTGAACTTTGATTTCTCATCAGTTTCTTATGGTGAGTGCCCTATACCTAAATCCCTCCAGTATTTCCTCCATTTCTTTGCCTCTCTGTTCCTTTCTTTCTCTCTTTTTCCCTCTCTCCTTCTGTCCTGTTATTACATTTCCTTAGTGTTTCATTGCATCTGCTTCTCTGGTCAGCAAAACAAAACCATCTCCTTTGAGGCCCACCCTTCTTAAAAGGACCAGGGGGATAAATTTTTTTTTTCTGCAGTTACTTTTTAATTAAACTTTTTATTTTGAGATAAATGTAGGCTCACATGCAGTTGTAAGAAATAATACAGATTAATCCCTTGTGTGTTTCCCCAATGGTAACATGTTGCCAAACTATAGCACAATTTGATATTGTCATCGATATAGTCAAGTACAGACCATTTCTATCACCATAAAGATCCCTCATGTTGTCATTTTATGGGCACATTTACTTCCCTCTCTGTCACCCTTCCTTAGCCCTTGGCAATCACTAATCTGTTCTCCATTTTGGTAATTGTGTCATTTCAAGACTGTTATATAAATGAAATAATACAGTAGATAACCGTTTGAGAGTGGCTTTTTCACTGAGCATATTTCTCTGGATTCATCCAGGTTGGTGCCTGTATCATATTAATAATTCCTTTTCATTGCTGAGTAGTATTCTACAGTAAGGATATACCACAGTTTATTTAACCATTTACTCCTTGAAAGACATCTGGTTTGTTTCCAGTTTTTGGCTATTGGAATTAAGCTGCTATTCATGTACAAGGTTTTGTGTAAACCTAGGTTGTCATTTCTCTGGGATATATATATATCCAGGAGTGCAATTGCTGGGTCATTTGGTAGCTATATGTTTAACTTTTTAAAAGAAACTGCCAAACATTTTTCCAGAATGACCTTTCTGTCCTTGCCAGCATTTGGTTGGTGTCACTATTTTTTAATTTTAGCCATTCTGGTAAGTGTGTAGTGACATTTCGTTGTGGTTTTAATTTGCATTGTCTTGATAGCTAATGATATGAAATATCTTTTCATATGCTTTTTTGCTATCTGTATGTCACTTTCCGTATCTTTTGCCCATTTTCTAAGTGGATTGTTTGCTTTTTTACTGTTGAATATCGAGAGTTCTTTATATATTCTCAATACTAGTTCTTTGTTAGATGCATGGTTTGAAAATATTTTCTCCAATGCCCTTTCTTATCTTTTCACCCACTTAAGAGTGTCTTTCACCAAACAAACATTTTTAAGTTTGATGAAGTCCAATTTATCAGTTTTTCCTTTTATGGACCATGCTTTTGGGATCAAATCTAAGAATTCTTTGCCTAACCCTAGATGTCAAACATTTTTTGTGTGCTTTTCTTCTGTAAAAGTTTTATAGTTTTACATTTTACATTTAAATCCATGATCCATTGTTGAATTAATTTTTGTGTAAAGATGTGAGACTCAGAGGTTCATCATGTCCAGTGTTCCAGCACCATTTGAAAATGTTGAAAAGCTATCTTTCCTGTATTAAATTGTTTTGCATCTTTGTCAAAAATGAGATGGGCATATTCATGTGGGTCTATTTCTGGGTTCTCTGTTCTGTTTCATTGATCATGTGGCCTTTGTGATCTTTGCCAATATCACACTGTTTTGGTTACTGTAGCTATATAAGAAGTCTAGGAATTGGATAGACTGCTTCTACTTTATTCTTCTTTTTCACAGTTGTTTGAGCTATTCTAGTTATTTTGACTGCCCATATAAATTTTAGAATAATCTTGTTTGTGTCTTTAAAAATCTTGCTGAGATTTTGATAGGAATTGTGTTAAAAGTGTACATCAATTTGGGAAGAATTGAATTTGTTACTATGTTAAGTCTTCCAATTCATATTGGAAGTCTTCCATTCATATTTCAATATTATATCTCTTCAACATTATATCTCCCTATTATTTATATCTTTGGTTTCTTTCATCAGTATTATATGCTATTCAGCATAGAAGTCCTATATGTTTTGTTAGATATACATCTATTTCTTTTTTAGTGATTATAAATGATATTGTATTTTTCATTTCAGTGGCTGTGTGTTCATTGCTAGAATATAGAAATACACTCTTTTGTATGTTTATCTTGTATTCTGTGACCTTGCTGAAGTCACTTATTAGTTATATGAAGGTTTTTAAAAAAATATTCCTTAGGATTGTCTATGTGTAAATTGGGACAGTTCTACTTTCTCCTTTCTAATCTGTGTGCTCTTCATTCCTCCCAGCTCCCCATTATATTGGCTAGAACTTTCAGCACTTGGTAAGTAAGAGTAGAGCAGACATCCTTGCCTTGTTCCCAATCTCAGGAGGAAAGCATTCAGTCTTTCTCCACTAAGTATACTGTTAGCTGTAGGGTTTTTTTGTAGATGTTCTTCATCAAATTGGGGGAATTCCTGTCTATTCCTGTTTTCTTTTTCTTTTTTTCTGAGAGCTTTTATCATGAATCAGTGTCAAATATTGTCAAATGTGTTTTCTGCAACGATTAATCATGTGATTTTTCTTCTTTAGCCTGTTAATATGATAGATTACATTGGTTGACTTCGAATAGTGAGCCAGCCTTGCTTGCATCCCTGGAATAAACTTCTTCACTTGGTCATGTTATATAAATCTTTTCATGGATTGGTGAATTCTACTTGCTAATATTTTGTTTAGAATTTTTGCATCTGTATTCATGAGGACTATTGGTCTGCAGTTTTTATCTATTTATTTATTTATTTTAAAAATATTTTTTAGTTTATCTTGCTGTTCTTTTTTTTTATACTTTAAGTTCTAGGGTACATGTGCACAACGTGCAGGTTTGTTACATATGTATACATATGCCATTTATGCAGCCAACAGACACATGAAAAAATGCTCATCATCACTGGCCATCAGAGAAATGCAAATCAAAAGCACAATGAGATAACATCTCACACCAGTTAGAATGGTGATCATTAAAAAGTCAGGAAACAACAGGTGCTGGAGAGGATGTGGAGAAATAGGAACACTTTTACACTGTTGGTGGGACTGTAAACTGGTTCAACAATTGTGGAAGACAGTGTGGCGATTCCTCAAGGATCTAGAACTAGAAATACCATTTGACCCACTATCCCATTACTGGGTATATACCCAAAGGATTAGAAATCATGCTGCTATAAAGACACATGCACACGTATGTTTATTGCGGCACTATTCACAATAGCAAAGATTTGGAACCAGCCCAAATGTCCATCAATGGTAGACTGGATTAAGAAAATGTGGCACATATACACCATGGAATACTATGCAGCCATAAAAAAGGATGAGTTCATGTCCTTTGTAGGGACATGGATGAAGCTGGAAACCATCATTCTCAGCAAACTATTGCAAGGACAAAAAACCAAACACCGCATGTTCTCACTCACAGGTGGGAATTGAGCAATGAGAACACTTGGACACAGGGTGGGGAACATCACACACCCGGGCCCGTCGTGGGGTGGGGGAAGGGGGGAGGGATAGCATTAGGAGATATACCTAATGTAAATGACGAGTTAATGGGTTCAGCACACCAATATGGCACATGTATACATATGTAACAAAACTGCACGTTGTGCACATGTACCCTAGAACTTAAAGTATAATAATAATAATGATAAAAAAGAACAGCAAGATGGTCTGCTGTTTTTAAAATTTATACTGCCTTTTTCTGGTTTTGGTAACAGGGTAATATTAACTTCATAAAATGAGCTGGGAGATGTTTTTTCCTCTTCTGCTTTCTGGAAGATATTGTGTAGAACTGGTGTTAATTCTTATTCAATGTTTGGTAGTGAAATAATCAAAGCTTGGGAATTTCTTTTGTAGGAGTTTTATAACTACAGATTAAATTTTCTTGATAGGTAAAAGGCTATTCAAATATGTTTTTTATTGGGTAAGTTGTGATAGTTTGGTTTCTCCAAGGAATGGTTTTTCTGAGGATTTCTGAGAATGAAATTCTTTTTTTTTTTTTTCTTTTTAGACGGGCTTACTCTGTCACCTAGGCTAGAGTGTGGCGGCACAATCACGACTCACAGCAGCCATGACCTCCTAGGTTCAAGCATTTTTTGTAGAGACAGGGTTTTGCCATGTTGCCCAGGTTGGTCTCCAACTCCTAGGCTCAAGTGATCCACCCGCTTCGTCCTCCCAAAGTGCTGGGTCTACAGGCGTGAGCCACTGCATCCAGTCAGTATTCTCTCGTTTTTGATGTCTATAGAGTCTGCAGTGATATCCTCTGTTTATTACTAGTATTGGTAATTTGTGTCTTCTTTTTATTTGTCAGTCTTGTTAGAAGTTTGACCATATTCTTGATATTTTTCAAAGAACCAGCTCTTCCTTCCATTGATTTTATCTATTGTTTTCCTGTTTTCAAGTTTATTGATTTGTGTTCTTTGTTTTTTTTTTCTTCTGTCTGCTACAGGTTTATTTTGTTCTTTTTATGCTAAGTTCTTAAGATTGGAGCTTAGGTTTTTTATTCAAGTCTTTCATTTTTTCCCAATTATATACGTTTAGTGCTGTAAATTTCCCTCTCAGCAGCTTTAGCTATGTGCCACAAATTTTTAATATGTTATATTTTCATTTTCATTCAGTTCAAGGTATTTTTAAACTTCTCTTTAGACTGCATCTTTGACCCATTTATTATTTAGAAGTATGTTATTTTGTTTCCAAGTGTTTGAAGATTTTCCTGTTATCTTCTTGTTATTGATTTCTGGTTCGATTTCAATTGTGGTCAGAGAGCATGCTCTGTAAGGACTTACTTTTTGTATCTATTGAGATTTGTTTTATGGTCCAGGATATGGTCTATCTCGGTGTATGTTCTCTGTGGGCACTTGAAAAGAGTGTATATTCTGCTGTTTTAGGGTGGCGTATTCTATTAATGCCAATTTGATACTTTTGGTAGATGGTTCTGTTAAGTTCTTCTGTATCTTTGCTGATTTTCTGCCTAGTTTTATAAAATTTTGAGGGGTGACAGTGTTGAAGTCTCCAACTATAATTATGAATTTGTCTATTTTTCCTTTCAGTTTTATCAGTTTTTGCTTCAAATGTTTTGTAGCTCTGTTGTTTGGTACATATATATTTAGGATTTATGTATTTACCCTTGATGGATTTACCCTTTTATCATTATATAATGTTCCACTTTTCTCTCACAAATTTGTTTGTTTTGATGTCTACTTTATCTGATGTTAATATAGACAATTTTGCTTATTTTTATTTTTCCATTTACATGATATATCTTTTCCCATCCTTTAACTTTTAATCTGCCTATGTCATTATGTTTGAAATGAGTTTTTTCTTGACAGCAGTTATAGCATGTTTTAAAATTTACTTTGCTAATCCTTCTTTTATTGGGTATATTTAAACCTTTTAATGTTATTGTTGATATGATAAGGCTTAAGTTTCCCATTTTATTTTTTGTTTTAAGTTTATTCTCTTTGTTATTTTGAGTTTTTTCTTGCCTTCTTGTGAGTTACTTAAATAATTTTTTAGAATTCCATTTTGATTTATCTATGCTGTTTTTGAATGTCTCTTTTTGTATAGTTTTTTTTTAGTGGTTGTTCTAGGTATTATATTATATATACATAACTTATCACAGTGTGCTGGTGTTTTCATTTTACTAGTTTGACTGAAGTATAGAAACTTTATCTACCTTTGCACATCTTTATCTTCTCCCATATCAGACAGTTTTATAATTTCTGCTTCAATCATCAAACATAATTTAGTAAACTCAAGAGGAAAAGGAAAGCCTAATATATATTTACCTATATCTTTGCTTATAGTAATCTTTCTTTCTCTCTCTTTTCGATGTCCCAGTATTTCTTCTTTAACTGCTTCATTTCTATTTATAGAATTTCCTTTAGCCATTCTTTTAGGGTAGGTGTGTTGGTGTCAAATTGTCTTAGTTTTCCTTTATCTGAGATTGTCTTCCTTTCTGGGTTGGCAGTTTTTTTCTCTTTCAGCACTTGAAAAATATTGTGCCACTTCCTTCAGGTCTCAGTGGTTTCTGATAAGAAATCCTGTCTCATTAGAGTTATTTTTCCTCTATTGGCAAGCTTTTCATCTGGTTGTCTTTAAGATTTTTTTGTCTTTAGTTTTCAAAATTTAATTATAATGTGTCTTGGTATAGATTTCTTTGGTTTTATCCTGTTTGGGGGTTTATTCAGCTTTCTAAATCTGTAGGTTTATGTCACTTGGCAAATTGAAGGAATTTTTGCCTTTATGTCTTTAACTACTTTTTCAGTCCTATCCTTTTTCTTCTCTCCTTCCAGGACTCCAGTAACATGAATGTTAGATCTTTTGTTACAGTTCCATAAGTCCTTAAGGCTCTGTATATTTTTAAAGTTAATTTTCTCTCTTTTATTCATATTGGCTAGTTTCATTGTTCTATCTTCCAGATCATGAATTCTTTCCTACATCCCTCCATTCTGCTGTTGAGCCCATCTACTGAGTTTTTTATTTATTATATTTTTCAGTTCCAAAGTTTACATTTGGTTGCCTTTATATATATCTATATCTATATCTATATCTATATCTATATATATATTTTTAGATGGAGTTTCACTTTGTCGCCAGGCTGGAGTGCAGTGGCTAGATCTTGGCTCACTGCAATCTCTGTCTCCTGGGTTCAAGCGATTCTCCCGCCTCAGCCTCCTGAGTAGCTGGGATTACAGGCATGCGCCACCATACCCAGCTAATTTTTGTATTTTTGGTAGAGATAGGGTTTCACCATATTGGCCAAGATGGTCTCCATCTCCTGACCTCGTGATCCGCCCCCCTTGGCCTCCCAAAGTGCTGGGATTACAGGTGTGAGCCACTGCCCCTGGCCTATTCTTCTCTTTCCTTCCTGAGACTTTCTGTTTCTTTGCTGAGGTGTTCTGTTTTTTTCATGTTTGAAGTATATTTGTAATTTCTTATTGAAATATTTTTATCATAGATGCTTTTAAATCTTTGTCAAATACTTCTAACATCTCTGACCTCTTGATGGTGGTGTGTATTGGCTTTTTTATAATTCAGTTTGAGATCTTCTTGGTTCTTGCAAATCAGATGAATGATTTTCAATTAAAATCTGGACATTTTTGTTTTGCATTCTATAACTCCGGATATTCTCTTTTAGCTGGCTTTCTTTGACACTGCTATGGCAGGTTCCTTAGGTCCCAGGTCCCTGGTTAGTCTGCCTTCTTCTCTCCCCCTTTTAGAATCTTATGCTTATTTTACATATAATGTCCAGGATTTTTAGCTGTGATTTGCAGGAGGAATAAGAAAAAGTACAGCTATTCCATCTTCCCAGAAGTGTTTGTTTGTTTGAGACAGAGTATAGCTCAGTCACTCAGACTGGAGTGCAGTGGCACACTCTTGGCTCACTGCAGCCTCCACTTCCCAGGCTCAAGTGATCCTCCCACCTCAGCCTCTCTAGTGACTGAGACTACAGGTGAGTGCCACCAAACCCAACTAATTTTTGTAATTTTTTTTGGTAGAGATCGGGTTTTGCCATGTTGCCCAAGCTGGTCTTGAACTCCTGGGCTCAAGGGATCTGCCCACCTCAGCCTCCCAACGTGCTAGGATTACAGGTGTGAGCCATCATGCCTGGCCAGAAGTAGAAGTCAGGCAATAATTTAAAACCATTACATGTAAGTTATTGTCTTTGTCACACATCAAATCAAAATAATATTTTTGTTTTATACAAACTGTTCTAGGGGCTATATAGCAGGTGGATTTGAGCATAACCCAAATGAAATCTGATAAATTTTGAAGTTATTGACAGAAATGAAAAGACATAGTGGTAGGGTGGATGGAGAGAAAGGGAGAATTCTAGGAATACCATAATGTGCTGCATAATGATGTTTCAGTCAATTAGGGACCACATATGGGACAGTGGTCCCAAAAGATTACAATATCATATTTTTACTGTACATTTTCTATGTTTATATATACAAATACTTACTACTGTGTTACAGTTGTCTCCAGTATTTAGTACAGTAACATGCTGTACAGGTTTGCAGCCTAGGATCAATAGGCTATACCCTATAGCCTAGGGGTGTAGTAGGCTATGCCATCTAGGTTTGTGCAAGTACGCTGTATGATGTTTGCACAACAATGAAATCACCCAACACATTTATCAGGCATATCCCCAGTGTTAATCAATGTATGGCTGTATTTAGGAGACAAAACAGATAGGACTAAGTGATTTTTTGAATATAGGGAATGCATGAAAGGAAAGAGGCTAGACTGTTTTTATATCTTGGGATCCAATATGGTGGGTTCATTATAAGACTGGGAATGCAGGAGGAGGAGTAGGTCTCGTAAAGAGGAGAAGGAAGAAAGATATGTTTGGTTTTAGATACGTCGAGTTTGAGAGACTCACAGATCATCCAAGTGGAGTCGCCTATCAAGCAGTTATATATGCCGATGTAAAGAAGTATAGGGGAGAGGACAGAGCTGGTTCTACTTGTTTGAATGTCCTCAGCACAATATGGTAGTAAAACCATGAGAGAGGGAGTGACTTGGGTAAGAATAGCGAAGGAAGAGCAGTGCACCAAGGAGCAGGAGCTTGAATGTGGAGAAATAAGAGGGAGGGGAGAGAGTGGAGAGAGCAAGTGCAGACCTGCTTCTCACAGTTTGGTGCACAGGGAAGGATAATGGTAGGAAAGGAGCTACATAGTGAGGATTAGTATTAATTTTTCACTATGCTTATAAGAAGAAGAAAAACATATGGTAGGGAGGAAGTTGAAGATGTAGGAGAGACTGGTGGACCAAGGGGCAAGCAACCAACTGGGGATGTAGAGGAAGGATTGGCTTCAAGCCCAAGTCCAGATACTAGATCCTTTGAGTCTGGAGAAATGGAGGTGAAGATGAGGCAGATGCAGATAAATCTTCAGATGGGGAGCAGGAAAGGGAAGTCATTTATAGATGCCCACTCCAATTATCTTAATGAAGTGGGTGGTAGGTCCTCTCCTGGGATAATAGCGAGGGGGAGCTTGGACATGATGCTAAGGACTTGAAAAGAGAGGTGTTGCCTATGGACAAGGAAAGGGGTGTCGGTTGGGTCTGAGTTCCCAGCTTAGGTTGGACACATGGACCCTGCAGTGGCAGCCCCACTGTTAAGGACTAAGATGGTTTTCCATTCGAGTACACAAGTCAGCCCTAACCGTATTTTAATCTGTGTAATGTGGGCCAGAATTGATACGTTCTTGGCAACAGAAAAAAATGAATAAGACATCTTACTGATGGTTTTTCAATGCAGAAAAAAATGTTAATGTGAAATTTGGTCTACAAGACATTCATTTGTAAATACCACTGGTAACAGCCTCGTATGGTTTGTGTTGTGTAATTAGTGTGAAAGAAAGAAAGGAATTCCATGAATTGCCTATATTTCACTGCTTGGGCACCGAATCAACTGAGGTCAGGTAATAATAAGCAGTCTTGCTACCAGCCTTATTCATTGAATCATCTCTTATGTTGCCAAGACAATGCTCCTCTTTATGCCACATGGAGGCCTAGCCTCTGTGATTGTAGGAACTCCTGCCAACTCAGCTCTTGGCTTGGTGACCCGAGGGTGCTTAGGCCACATCCTTAGAGACAGCCGGTGCCACGGACACATCCGTTGTCTTGTTGCCACACGATAGCCATTGAAAACCCCAAGGTGGAGACTCACTGCAGAACCTCTATTCAGTCCACACAGAGCCCCAGGGAGAACAGGGCTGACGTCAGCCTGGGAGGTGAGAAGCCCGAACCCAGAGAAGGCAGGCTGTGTTCCAGGACATGACAGTTTCTGTGGAGAGAAGATATATGTCCTTCTCTCTGCTAGAGCATGGCTAAAGCTGGAGGGGCAGTGAAGCTGAGCCCTCTAAGGAGTTCAGTTCATGCATTATTCAGGAGGTGGCCAAGAAAGGCTGAGATGGCAGAGGGAGACAGAAACAAATTTATATTTCAAGCTGAAGATTCCATTATGAAACCAAATTCTATTTAAATGAAGTCCTGAGTCTGGTCATCCAAGTAAATCCAGGAGTAAGAAGAGCCCAGGGTGGTCCCTCTATCCCCAGGCAGTGTAAAGAGTCTGCCATTGGTCCTAAATTTGCTTGGATCTTCTCTTCCTTTCACTAAAGAAAGAACAAAAACAGGCATTTATTGAATGCCGTTTGTGGTTCACCTTCTTGAACAGGCCTTCCTTAATCTTCACAACAACCTGTAAAGCAAAGATAAGCACTTACCTTTTATAGTAGAGGAGAGTGAGGAGTGGAGGGGGTTAAGGAACTTACCTACTGACAAATAAATATAAGTGGTGGGGCTGGGATTAGGACCCAGGTTTTGTGACATAGAAGCCTACAAATACTCTTCCCCTTGTATCCAAAGAAACCAGTAAAGTAATCTTCTCTGTGTTTCTTTCTGTTCAAGGTGCCCACTTATGCATCCTAAGAATTTGTAGCTCAAGATTGAATGACCTCAGAGGGCAAGTGGGCATTTGCCCAGTGGCTTAGAGGGTTGGAGGGTCATTTTTCACTTTTATGGATTTTGGAAAAGGCACAACTCAATGTCTTTGAATTTGATGTTTCTCCCTGCCTAGAGCATTCATTTTATACTTGTTTATATCCTGACGCAGGTACGTCCTGGGAGACTGGACCTCAGTAGCTCCATCATTTCTGTAACGGGGACTTGAGGTATTGGTTTTTTGGGATCCAAAAGTCAGAACACATGGTCTAACGAAAGCCTGTTTATGATTTATAAACATGTATGTATAAAAGGAATAATAACTGAAACCCATCTACTTGCACAGGTAATAAATGATTTTTATGGAAGGGTTCCCAATTATGAGTCATCCTGGCTGAATCTGCAGTAACAGCATCACGCTGAGAATGGGGGAATACTCAGGACACCCTTGCTGAATAGAACTCATTTTAATTGAGCTGCATGACGTCCTGGCACACAGAAATGCCCTTGCCAGCTTTTCAAGTGGATGTCCTGCCCCTGTTGCTGTCAAAAGATGCTACAAGTAGAAACACCTTCTGTTAATAATCCCGAGTGGGTCACGCATATTTTCCTTCAGTAGTCATGCTAATACTCTCAGGAAGTGAGCCTCTTTGAAGCTACTGAATCTCCTTCCCAGTCCCCAGGGCCTGGTGCTGGTCCCCTTGGCACACGGTCTCCAGGTACATCTCTTTGGGGTACCAGAGTGGCACATCCCCTGCAATCTGCTTGTAACCCTGAGCAAAGACTTCATGCTGCTGACCAGGCCCATGGCCCATGTGCCCTGTCAGGCCTCTGCTACTTAGCCTGGCCACAGACTTGATGTCACACCTGTCCCTCCACACCATTCTGTGATTTCTTCTGTGATTCTTTCTTCCATGGATGATGTTCTGCTTAACCCTTCCCAATAACTGGAATAATCCCTTAGAATATTGATCCGTTGTAAATCACTGCTCACATCCCCATGTCTTCAGGTTTTTCACAGAGCCTTCCTTCTACTTCCTGCCTTGAACAGCTCTCTCTCAGGAAAAGCTGGGGCCTGGCACCCATGGGTGTAGCCTGGGAGGTTGAAAGTTTTGTGGAGAAGACCCACCTCCAGCATAGCAGCTGGGGAGTGCTGTATTCATGGCTGAGTGAGGCATCTAGGTGGGTGAACCTGAGAACAGTTTCACAGGGCATGTGCCCCCAGTGTGGTTCAGGGAGGTGCCAAGATGATCAGCAGAACCAAAGCGGTCCTGTCCTTGGGACAAGAAGGAAAAAGGCAGTGTAAACCCGACACTGGTGGCCTCACTTCAGTAGCAGACAAAGCTGAGGAATAAGACGATGCCAAGTTCCCTTGGACAAGCTGACCCTCAGCAGAGGCCAGTGAGGCTCAACAAAGGCCAAAGGCCATTCTGGCACCTCCCTTTCAAGTCATGAGGATGACATCTGAAAATAGAGATCATTTTACGTCTTCCTTTCTAATCTGAGTGCTTTGTATTTCTTTTTCTCACCCAGTTGGCCTTGCTAGAAGCTTCCAGTATATTTTTGGAAGTTTTAAGTGTTGCTGTGGCTTCTTCCAAGCCATTTGCTCTTGGGTGGGCAGGGGATGAGCAGGCCATGGTACTGCCCCTTCCTGTGGCCATGATTCCCCGAAGCCCTGTTTCTATTAAAGACACATTTATAGACAGGCGCGGTGGCTCACACCTGTAATCCCAGCACTTTGGGAGGCCGAGGCAGGTGGATCGCCTGAGGTCAGGAGTTTGAGACCAGCCTGGCCAACATGGCAAACCCCATCTCTACTGAAAATACAAAAATTAGCTGGGCGTGGGGGCGGGCGCTTGTAATCCCAGCTACTCGGGAGGCTGAGGCCGAGAGAATCGCTTGAACCTGGGAGGCAGAGGTTGCAGTGAGCCGAGATCACCCCACTGCACTCCAGTTTGGGCAATGGATTGAGACTCTGTCTCAAAAAAAAAAAAATTATAATGATCTATGAAATTATCTGAATAGGCTTTAAGAACTTTCCAAGTTTTAGTTTTTCTCCTAGCTTCATACCCCCTGTTTCCTTCCAGGTGGGATTGGATGAGAGAGACTTTCAGAATGGCCATCCCACAACCACCTCTAAATCCTGGAAGATGTTCCTGGAATACTGCCCATGGGACCTCTGGAGCCACATCCCTAAGGACAGACTAGGGAATCAAATGAGCTGGAACACTGCCCAGGATCCTCTGTCCATCCCCTCTTCCTTGCATGTGGACAGAGGGCTATTGCATCCCCAGCTACTGCAAACCATTGGATAGTTTAAGGGACTGGTCATTTGGTTGATTTTCTGTAAATTAATCTGGAGACATCTTCTCTAGCATAAACCTGAGGGAGGGAAAGCCAGTCCATTCCTACCAGAACAGGATAACGTGGAAGAAAGAGGAAAAGAGGGTGGGAGTCAAAAATGTCTAGTTTGCCACCAACTGCCAAGCACCACTGTAAGGTTGTGAAGGCTGCACATGGCAGTAGCTCCAGGACTTACTGCATGAGAAGAGAGAGCAAAGAGGATATGGATAGAGGACCTGATGCTCCCAAAGTTCACACTCCTTGACCATGTAGTGCCTATGGAAGAAGAAATCTAAGGTTATGACTGTGACTTAGAGGGGCGATGGCTTAGCTCTGATCCTGCCACATGGGATGAAAGTGAAATCCTGCAGGCAGAACCAAAAAGAGCAGAAGGTGGGTGAAGTGTTAGTGGAAATGGATAGTATTTGGCTAGAAGATCCAAGGGAAGCCTGAATCTCATCTAACCATCACTTCTCCCTCTGTGAGGCTCTGGCAAGAGCTGCTCAAACAAGGAGCAAGAGCAGAAAGGCACTCAAGTGTCACATGATAGCGGAACCAGAGCCTAATCCCTTCCACAGCAGGTCAAAGCTGGGGTGGAGCAGGTAGCTTAGGAGCTCCCTAAGCCTGAGTCCAAGTCTTGGGGGTCTTGTCTCCTTCTGGTGGGTTCCATGGTATGGGAGGCTGAAGCGATCAGCAATATGCTCAGGCCAATCCTCAGTGGGAGAGAGGCATGGTGCGGCCCATGATTCTGGTGCATTAAGTGTAAGTGAGAGTGGAGCCTGGCTGCACCATCACCTCTGTAACGATGCTGCCACCTCTGTAACGATGCTGCCACCTCTGTAACGATGCTGCCACCTCTGTAACGATGCTGCCACCTCTGTAATGATGCTGCCCACCAATAAACAAGACCCAGGTGGTTCCCTCAGTGTTGATCAATCAAATTAGCAACTATTCCTTTCTGGAGGAGTTGGGAAGGGGATGGGTAGACTGGTTGACGGAGAAGTGGGAGATATTGGAGATAACAATGACAATCATTTAAATTGGACCCGGAAGTTCTGAGAAAATGCCATAAACACAAACCAGACATGGGGCATGGATATTTGAAAGAAGTTGAAAAAAATATTATTTGTATTTGTGGCTGGAATATTCAAGAGAATTAACTAAAAAGCTATTATATAAAGAAACTAGTTACGTACTAGAAAATAATAGAAATACCAAATACTTTACTACAGATCACCAGTAACCAGATAAAAAGATGATCCATTCATTAAAGTATAAGATACCCTAGTAAGAAATCTGTATGACCTAATGGAAAAAAAAACCCCTGCAAATTCTATTAAATGATATTGAGACAAAAAAAAATGCCATGCTTTTTTCCACTTAAAATTATGTGATGAGCATTTTTCAAGTCAATAAACATTCTTTTAAAACATCATTTAGAAAAATTGCATAACATCCCATTGAATTGATATAACAGCACTTACTAAACAAATTGCTTTAAACATTTGCAACATTTTCATTTTTTTTGCAACTTTACTTGCAAAAACAACAACAGCTGTACACAAATCTTTGTCCACCTTTCAGTTGTTTCCTTAAGGTAAATTTCAGAGGTTTTTGCATGGTTTTATCATAGAAACATAATTGCTGACTCAAAGCATGTGATATAAAGATTTCTAGAGAGCTTGGGCTCATGATTAAGTGAGGCTACCCCTTTCACTGCATTCTTGGTGGCGGTAACTATTATTTTTAAAATTTTTGCTAAATATGATAGCTAAAAAAATAGCATTTTATTCTTTTTGCCCTTTCTTTTTTTGCATAAACAAGTAAAGTGAACAGAACAGGGATTAAGAGTAAGGGCTTGAAAGTTAGACTGAGCAGGACCCAGCTTCTACCCTTTTGCCCTCACCAATTTTTAGACCAGGGATAGTATGGTGCCTTTCTTACAGGCCTGCGAAGAGTATAGGAGATGATGCCTACAAAGCCCGAAACTGTCCTGGAGTTGTCATCCAGTGCTGGCTCCTGAAACAATTATAATGAACCCCGCCCCCCCCTCTTCCCAGCCTCTGGAAAATGCAGCATCTCTTGGTCTGTCTCTTAGGCTTTCAGTTCTGACATCACTCCGGAAAGCTGCCTTGGGTGTGTTGTCTCCATATTCCCCACCCTCCTGTGTGTGCCTCTAGGCCGTGAGAAGTTCCACCCTGGCCAGAGGGGAGTGTGGATGCTCTCTCTCTAAGATGCTGGTTCTGTGTCCCTTCACTTCAGGCCAGGGCTGGGCAGCAGCTCTGGTGGGCTACTCTGGGCCTCTGCACTCTGACTACCAGTGCAGTGGAGAACTCTGTATATCTAATGAGCTCAGCCCATCAGCATTAACACTCAGAGTCCTCCACTTCGATTGCAGCAGACATTGCTACAATCACACTCCTGGACTCTGCCATCACATGCTTCTCCCTGGGAAAACCACAGTCAGCCCTGGGATCTCAGAGCCACTCTTCATAGGGGCAAGGAAACGGATCAGCAAATTTCTAAGGATGGGTTTGGAACTGAGTTGAGTGTGCCTGTCTGTAGTATCTCCCACAGTATCTATGTGGGAGTATCTTATCAATGCAGAATTACTTATGACAGAATAACTGAGTATACTCATATTAGATCAGGATGCTCTGATGTGATCGTCTTGTTAGGGGCCATTGATTGCAAAGGGACCATCCCCTTTGGGAGGAGGTGGGGCTTCCCCCTAAAGGGAGTGGAGTTTCCCATTGTCAATCATCTTGGAAGGAGTTTTACCTGGAATAGGAAATGAGGAATAGGGAGGCAAATCTCAGAGCGAAGAGATTCAAAAACCCTTTCCTCTCTCTGGGTCTTATCGAGTTGGTTTGAACTTACAGGCTCAAGAGTAGAGCTGGTAGTGGAGAGAAGCTGGCCCCTGTCCCACGGAGGTGTGATCCTGGGCCTGGGCTGCATCTGGTGTCGTCTCCCTGACCCATCACCCCTACCATCTCTGAACCTTCCGCTCCTGGCTTAGCCATTACTGCGAGGAATTAAGGGATGGGCGTGTGCTTGTCCTTGGGAGGAGGTGCTTCAGGCAAGAGCAGCAGGAGTCTTGGGAGATCCCCAGCTTAGTGTTGTTGAAGGCTCCTTGGTGGCTCAGCTGCCAAGAGTGAGACACAGGCCCTTGCTGCCAGCAGCGCCCAGCAGAGGTCTGCGGAACATGAAATCAGTTCTGCTTGAACCTCAGAAATCCTTAGAGGGGCAGAGACAACTAGATACAACACTAGATTCCTGCAGGAAAGCATCATGGGGGTGATAAGGCCATATTAATTCTAGGTATAAATAGAAATATGATCTTGTAGGCTGATGAGGCCTAGGGCATACCAGTTACAGTTTAAAAGGGATAATGAGTTAGAAGGTGCATTTTAAAAGTGGAATATTTAACCATGACAACACATGTTTGCAGCCAAATCCATGAAAAAAAGTTCAAAATCTCAAAGATTAATTTCTGGTAATGTGGAAAGTCAGATATCTTGAAAAATACTCATGGCACATTTATAATAACAATTAAAAATATTAAGACCCTAGGAATAAATCCAATAAAAGATATGTAAGCTATCAGTGGAGAAGATGATTAAACTTTACAGAAGGACATTAAAGAAGGCTTAAATACATGGGAACTTAGAGCATATGAGAAAACTCCAAATCACAAACACACCCTATGCCCACCACCTAGGTTTTACTAACATTTTATTCTTCCTGCTTTATCATGTGTCTGTCCATCTACACATCCCTCTCTCTCCATCCATCAATCTGTCTTATTTTTTAAATGTATTGGAAAGTAAGTTGCAGGCATCAGTACGCTTCCTCCTAACTAGTTTTGTATGCACACCATTAGTTAGGGAGGCTTGAGGATCTTTCAGCCACCTGTGTAGCATGGATTCAGGCCCCAAACTGTATGAAGGCCAGCTTTTATTTACAAATTCACAGCGAAGAGAGCCCTTCTTTTTTTTTTTTTTTTTCTTTTCTTTTTCCTCTACCTAGAGCCAAGGCTGAGACATGCATTCTTGCTGCCTTCATTTTTGTGGGATCGACATTTTCTTTAATGCTTTTGTAACTGATGGTATAGCCCTTGGTAGTCACTATTTTATTTGAGTCTCCAATACACCTTTCCACCGTGGGAGCATCCTGTCCTATGTATGGCCATGCAAATGATGTTCCAGTCATGGAGAATTGCCATAAGTCCCCGGGGCTACCACTGACTGTTTCTCACTCACCTCTCTGGATTCCCACCCTGTTTGTTTGGGGCCTTTAGAGACGTTCCTTACTGTCTTGAAAGCATGTGTTTGAAAACATTTTTTAGTCAGGCATGTAGTGGTGGTCTGTATTGTGCATTGTGGTATAAAGTAGGTTTGACTGTAAATCCATACCTCCCACCCAGATGGCTACATATGTCCTAGGAACTGTCCCCAAAGTCATCATTGTCTTCATCAGTTGCCATCTTAAGGTTGGCACCCTCGGGATTGTAACATTGTGACTTAACCAAATTCTAGGAGCTTCTTTTCCTTTCCTACTTGTCTTTCCCCTCCTTCCTTCTTCCTTTTGGCTGAACACACATTAGCAGAATAGAATATTCCACCCCTCTGTATAGCACTCCCAGAACCCCCCACTCCAGGAGTAGTTAGGGGACCACCATGTAACAGCACAATATTGCCAAAACTTCCTCTTCCTTTGTGTAAGAGGAAGGTGTCTGGCCATTAAGCTGGTGGCCAAAGACCTCAAGTGTCTTGGTCTGTAGAGGCTGCTGTAACAGAGTGCTACCGTCTGGATGGCCTATCAGCAACAGAAATTGGTTCTCACACTCCTGGAAGCTGGAAGTCTCAGATCAAGATGCTGGCAGATTTGGTGTCTGGTGAGGACCTGCTTCCTGGCCCAAAGACGGATGTCTTCTAGCTTTGTCCTCACATGGCAGGAGGAGGCAGAGAGCCCTCTGGAGTCTCTTATAAAGGTACTAATACTGTCAGCCTCCATCCTCAGGACCGAATCACCTCACAAAGACCCCACCTTCCAATATCATTACATTGGGGGTTAGGGTGTCAATATATGAATTTAGGGGAACACAAACATTCAGTTTATTGCGCCCACAAATGAGTCCCACTCAATAATTCATACTGTAAACTCCAGTCCAGCCTCTGCTTAGATAGACACAGTGTGTGCCAATGACCTCACGTCTCTAGCAAGGCTAGGAGATCCAGAGGCTGGAAGCACCCCAGGAGCCTCTTGCCTAACTGTGTGTTCTGCTGATGGTTCAGGAAATCCATATATAGTACTGCCAAAGGTTCCAGAGATCCATAAGGCACTATTTTTACAACGTGAACTGCTTCAACTAAACCCTCTAGTCCTGTATAGCCCAAGTCCGGTGACTCAGTTTGTAAAGGGTTAATTACTTGTGGAGTTCTGCTCTGCCTTGGAAAGTAAAGAAAGCAAGGAAAGCAGGTGACAGGAAGCTAACAGCAGCCCCTCTAGCTGTCTTTGCAGGAGAATCTCCTATTGCAGTTAGGTAGCCCTTGCAGGGTATCTGGCTGGAGGTCAGGATTCCCTTGGAACACCCCCTTGCTCAGCTCACTAAGGGCAGCAGGGTTTCTCCTGGAGAGCTTTTCTGGAGGAGCCACCAGGTGTGAGCCACTTATGGCTAGCCACATCCGGAGTTCAGACAATTCATCTGGTGTGAAACCTCTTCTGGGAATATTCTCCTAACTCAGCAGAGTGGAGTGAGTAACCTGCTCCCAGGTGCCTGTCACAGCTTGACAGGTCAGCCTGACCTCACATCTAGAAGGCAGGTAGTAAAGCTCAGGGAGTGTTGCAACCTTGGTTTATAACCACAGCACGTGTCCAAGGTAGACAGAATGGAAGCGCTGAGCCTGATACTCCACAGGGCTCACTCCTGAAAGCCAGGCCAGCCTCTGGGGATGACAGGGGGTCCCACCCGCTTTGCTGTGATACCGGCCCAGCCTGCCTGGGAGCCACTGCTCCCCAAGCAGGGCAGAGCATAAACAGTGCACCTTGGACACACCAGCATGGAATGCACGGGGGCACTCCTCGCTTCTGGGTGCCCTGTGCGTTTTGTTCTCCTGCATCTTCAAGGAAGAGAGGAACACTCTGGAAATAGAAGACTCAGGGAAGAAGCCCTTTACTCCTCATAGGGCCTGAGTGTTTTTAGCCCACCAAGTCCTGTGGCCCAGAACCTGGGTTCCACCATGACAGAAAGATAAAGTGTATCTTTTCAGAGAGGACCTCAGATGGCTGTGGCATGGTGCTTGGCATTTTCTGAGAAATGTTGCATCCAGCCAGCCTAAGTCTGTGCATCAAAGGTTGTGAGCCACCATCTTGAAGATCACAGTTGCTAAAACAGAAATTAAGTGACAGGGAGGTGACAGGTTATAATGTATCAATAAGGACAAACAGGGTAGAAGGAATCAACCTCAGCCTGGAAGAATTCAGACCCTGCAGTTGTTGGCAAAGAAAAAGGCGTCCATGGTCTGGCTGAAAGGCTGACTTGCTGGAACACTCCAGGGAACTGGGCGCAGAGACTGTCAGAACTGTTCACAACATTCTAAACCCAGTCCCAGTTTGGGCCTAACCTTAAGCAAGGACTGGCTTAGGGAATCTGTTTTCCACATCTTGGAAAAGGGTTTGATGATACCTACTACTTGGATGTGCACTGAAGGATTTAATTAATGTTTGCAAAGCACTTTGAGATGCAGTTGTAGGGCCCACAGCCAAAAACATAGCCAGCTTGTTTAGATTGGCAGTAAAAAAGTTAAGCACTCTTTACTAATTAACACCCTATTAGTATAACAGCAATATCCATGTTGAGTTACTCAAGACCGTGTTTATTTTCACCACTCTGTGTAGTTTGGTTTCTAAGCTAAGGAAGTCTGAACTTACCTGGTGGTGTGAAGTAATCAATTACTGAAACCTCCCTTCAAGCCAAACTCTACCAACAAAGAAATATGCTAAGATGGGTGCATGCCAGGAAATGCCAGTCAAACAGGTGCCTGTTGGGGAAAGACCATAACCAGAAACCCTGGCAAATATTTCCCAAACCAAAGCTCCCTGGACTCTAGAATGCAGTTCCTGGGAGGAGCCTGGCTGGGCATGAGGAGGGTGCCACCTGCTGGCACCAGGGTGTATTTTCTGTGATTTGCAAGCCCACGTGCAAGTGTCTGCAGGAACAGAATTTAAGAGAATTGGCCAGGTGCGGTGGCTCACGCCTGTAACCCCAGAACTCTAGGAGGCTGAGGTGGGCGGATCACCTGAGGTCAGGGGTTCGAGACCAGCATGGCCAGCATGGTGAAACCCTGTCTCTACTAATTAGTTGGGCGTGGTGGCGCATGCCTGTAATCCCAGCTACTTGGGAGGCTGAGGCAGGAGAATCACTTGAACCTGGGAGGCAGAGGTTGTGGTGAGCCGAGATCGTGCCACTGCACTCCAGCCTGGGAGACAGAGGAAGACTCCACCTCAAAAAAATTATTAGACCCACCCCCATTTCTATAAATGGCAATAAAGTCCAACATAACCATTATGGGAAAGTAAAATACACAAATATAGGCCTGTGCGATGTAGTATACCTGGAAAGTTTAGAAAGGAGCAGAGGTTGCTTTTTGCAGCTAATAATCTTGCAATAACAATGGCAGATTTATAAATTGTACTTCAGTCAGGACCTACGTTTTATCTAATTCTATTTAACATATAAATGTCTCTTAATTAAGCGGTGTTCACCAGTTGAAAATGTCTACACTGGATTTGGCACAGCAATAAATTATGCTTGCATCAATTTTCATCAATGTCGAATTTGTTGGCTTCAAAACATTTTTTGGTGTGCTATCAGCCCTAAAGAGATTATGAAGTTGAGAGTAGAACTGTCAACACAGGCATAATCCACTAAGTAAGTAGCTAATGATTGCTAGACAATAGATGAATAGCCAAACATTGAGAGTAGCCAACCTGTACACAAATAAATTAATCTCTGAATCAATTCATTCAGAAGGTGAGGAAGTGAGCCGTGCAGATATCGGAGGGGAAACTGCACAAGTCAGAGGGCATAACAATGGAAAGGTGCTAAGGAGGGAGTGTTGCTGGCATCCTAAGGAGGAGCAGGGAGCCAGTCTGCCTAGAGTGGAGTGAGTGGGGCCCTTTCAACCTGGACATGTGGAGCAGTCTTGAGTCCAACCAGAAGCTGGGAGTCCCGTCTGGCCCAGCCTACCCCACCCAAATCACAGCCAATCTATAGACCTAGGAGCATGGAAATAAATTATCAGGGTTGTAAGTCACTGAAATTGTAAGACCATTTGTTATGCAGCATTATTATAGCAATAGCTGACAAACACATTAATCTAATAATCACCCTATTGTACTAGCAGATGAGATCATACAGGTAATGGGGGTGAAGGGCAGATCTATAAGGTCTTGTAGCCAGTAATGGAGGAAGAACACCAGGAGAGTGGTGTTCAGAGGTCAAATGAAGAAAGAATGTTAAAGAAGACAGCAGGACCCAAAGTATCAAATGCTACAGATAAGAGAGTGACCATATACTTTACTATACAAAGTATGGCACTTTTAAAGTCAAAAAAGGGCACTCAACTTTGGCAGGACAACAATAAGCTAGGGATGTTCTGGGCGAACTGAGATGTGTGGTCAAGTAAGGTGAGAATTGAGGTTTGAACACAGATTTAGCAACTAAGAAGTCACTGATAATCTCCCCAAGAGCAGTTTTGGTGAACTAGAGGGTTAAGTTTAGTCCAATTGGATTGAGTTCAAGAAAAAGTGGTAAGACTGTGAGTACAGGCAACTTTTCCGAGAAACGTTACTGTAAATGAGAAAAGTAAAGGGGGAAATAGCTAAAGGGAGATGTGAAAACAATATTTGGCATTTTTTAATGGAAGAAAGATATAAATGTTTATTTGCTTATGGGAATGATGCAGCTAACAGGAGAAAGTTTGTGATAACAGGGAGAGGGAGAAATGCTACGTGAGGCCCTTGAGTATAGGAGAGAGGCTGGGATCTGATGGGCAAATGAGGGTGTTGTCCTCTGCTAGGATCAGGATCCACTCATCCAAGGAATAAGATGGAAGGCAAGGAGTAGACACAGAGTGAGAGATGATGGAATGTTTCTTTTAATTTTGTCAGTGAAACTGAAAGCAAATTCGTCAGCTGAGAGGAGGAGAGCTTGCAGGAGGAGAGAGGGAAAAGTTTGAAATCACTGATACAGGAGCCCAAAAGAAATTATTTAGGCAGTTAGTGAGGGTAACACAGTCCTCAGTAAGGTTTTCCTTTTAATGAAAAGCAGCCCCAAGATCATTTCTTTTTTAACAAAGAGCAGCCTGAAAACTCAAGCTGCAGATATAGAAAAGCAAGCTAGAAGCTTGCATGGGCGAATGCCAGCAGCTGTGCCAATAGAAAAGTGATACCTGGAAGCCAGGCATGTTCAACATGGAGGCTCCTTCTTCCCTTTTCTTTGTCAACGTGTGTGCAGTAAAGAAGCAGACAACCTGGGGCCGGCCAGGCAGAGGATACATCTGCATAACAAAAGATTAGGATGGGGTGGCCAGCTTCTTCCCAAGCTATGTAAATGGCACACCTGGTCCGACCAATCTTTTGGGCCCTATGTAAATCAGACACTGCCTCCTCAAGCTAGTCTACGATACCCCATGCATTTCACCTCAGAACCTGAAGACGCACTCCAGAGCCCCTCTCTATTTGCAGGAGAAAGAGCTTTTCTCCTTCTTTTGCCTATTAAACCTTCACTCTTAACCTTGCTGCTTGTGGTCCATGTCCTTGATTTCCTCGGTGTGAGGACACGAACCTTGGGTATTACCCCAGACAAACAATGCCACTTCATCACTACCCAGGACATGGGAGACTGATTACACCAGGGGGACACTGTCAGGCCTCTGAGCCCAAGCTAAGCCATCATATCCCCTGTGACCTGCACGTACACATCCAGATGGCCGGCTCCTGCCTTAACTGATGACATTCCACCACAAAAGAAATGAAAATGGCCTGTTCCTGCCTTAACTGATGACATTATCTTGTGAAATTCCTTCTCCTGGCTCAAAAGCTCCCCTACTGAGCACCTTGTGACCCCCACTCCTGCCTGCCAGAGAACAACCCCCCTTTTTCCTTTACCTACCCAAATCCTATAAAATGGCCCCACCCCTATCTCCCTTCGCTGACTCTCTTTTCGGACTCAGCCCGCCTGCACCCAGGTGAAATAAACAGCTTTATTGCTCACACAAAGCCTGTTTGGTGGTCTCTTCACACAGATGTGCATGAAATTTGGTGCCGTGACTCGGATCGGGGGACCTCCCTTGGAAGATCAATCCTCTGTCGTCCTGTTCTTTGTTCCATGAAAAAGATCCCCCTACAACCTCAGGTCCTCAGACCAACCAGCCCAAGAAACATCTCACCAATTTCAAATCTGGTAAGTGGCCTCTTTTTACTCTCTTCTCCAACCTCCCTAGCTATCCCTCAACCTCTTTCTCCTTTCAATCTTGGCGCCACACTTCAATCTCCCCCTTCTCTTAATTTCAATTCCTTCCATTTTCTGGTAGAGACAAAGGAGACACGTTTTATCCGTGGACCCAAAACTCCAGCGCCAGTCACGGACTGGGAAGGCAGCCTTCCCTTGGTGTTTAATCATTACAGGGATGCCTCTCTGATTATTCACCCACGTTTCAGAGGTGTCAGAACATGCAGGGACGCCTGCCTTGGTCCTTCACCCTTAGCGGCAAGTCCTGCTTTTCTGGGAGAGGGGCAAGTACCCCAATCCCTTCTCTCCATGTCTCTGCCCCTTCTCTGCCTTTCTGAGGGGCAAGAAACCCCCAACCCCTTCTCCTTCACTCTTAGTGGCAAGTCCCGCTTTTCTAGGGGAGGGCCAAGTACCCCAATCTCTTCCTCTCCATGTCTCTATCCCTTCTCTGCCTTTCTGGGGGGCAAGAAACCCCCAACCCCTTCTCCTTCACTCTTAGCAGCAAGTCCTGCTTTTCTAGGGGAGGGCCAAGTACCCCAACCTCATATCTCTGCACCCCGATCCCTTATTTCCATGCCCCAACCTCATATCTCTGTGCCCCGATCCCTTATTTCCACACCCTGACCTCTTATCTCTGTGCCCCGATCCCTTATTTCTGCACTCTGACCTCTTATCTCTGGGCCCCAACCCCTTATTTCCATGCCCCGATCCCTTCTCTGCTTTTCTGGAGGGCAAGAACCCCCCACCCCTTCTCTGTGTCTCTACTCTTTTTTCTCTAGGCTTCCCTCCTTCACTATAGGCACTCTTCCACCTTCCATTCCTCCTTCTTCTCCCTTAGCCTGTATTCTTAAGAACTCAAAACCTCTTCAACTCTCACCTGACCTAAAATCTAAGCATCTTATTTTCTCCTGCAATGCCGCTTGACCCCAATACTAACTCGACAGTAGTTCCAAATAGCCGGAAAATGGCACTTTCAATTTTTCCATCCTACAAGATCTAAATAATTCTTGTCGTAAAATAGGCAAATGGTCTGAGGTGCCTGATGTCCAGGCATTCTTTTACACATCAGTCCCTCTCTAGTCTCTGCTCCCAATGCAAGTTATCCCAAATCTTCCTTTTTTCCCTCCCGCCTGTCCCCTCAGTCCCAACCCCAAGCATCGCTGAGTCTTTCTAATCTTCCTTTTCTACAGACCCATCTGACCTCTCCCCTCCTCCCCAGGCCCAGCTAGGTCCCAATTCTTCCTCAGCCTCCGCTCCTCCACCCTATAATCTTTTTATTGCCTCCCCTCCTCACACCTGGTCGGGCTTACAGTTTCGTTCCGTGACTAGCCCTCCCCCACCTGCCCAGCAATTTACTCTTAAAAAGGTGGCTGGAGCTAAAGGCATAGTCAAGGTTAATGCTCCTTTTTCTTTATCAGACCTCTCCCAAATCAGTGAGCATTTAGGCTCTTTCATCAAACATTAAAAACCCAGCCCAGTTCATGGCTTGTTCGGCAGCAACCCTGAGACACTTTACAGCCCTAGACCCTAAAAGGTCAAAAGGCCATCTTATTCTAATATACATTTTATTACCCAATCTGCTCCTGACATTAAATAAACTCCAAAAATTAAATTCTGGCCCTCAAACCCCACAACAGGATTTAATTAACCTTGCCTTCAAGGTGTACAATAATAGAAAAAAGTTGCAATTCCTTGCCTCCACTGTGAGACAAACCCCAGCCACATCTCCAGCACACAAGAACTTCCAAACGCCTGAACCGCAGTGGCCAGTTGTTCCTCCAGAACCTCCTCCCCCAGGAGCTTGCTACAAGTGCTGGAAATCTGGCCACCTGGCCAAGGAATGCCCGCAGCCTGGGATTCCTCCTAAGCCACGTCCCATCTGTGTAGGACCCCACTGAAAATCGGACTGTTCAACTCACCTGGCAGCCACTTCCAGAGCCCCTGGAACTCTGGCCCAAGGCTCTCTGACTGACTCCTTCCCAGATCTTCTCGGCTTAGCAGCTGAAGACTGACACTGCCCGATCGCCTTGGAAGCCCTTTAAACCAGCACGGACACCAAGCTTCAGGTAACTCTCACAGTAGAAAGTAAGTCCGTCCCATTCTTAATCAATACGGAAGCTACCCACTCCACATTACCTTTTTTTCAAAGGCCTGTTTCCCTTGCTTCCATAACTGTTGTGGGTATTGACAGCCAGGCTTCTAAACCTCTTAAAACTCCCCAACTCTAGTGCCAACTTAGACAAACTCTTTTAAGCACTCCTTCTTAGTTATCCCCACCTGCCCAGTTCCCTTATTAGGCCGAGACACTTTAACTAAATTATCTGCTTCCCTGACTATTCCTAGGCTATAGCCACACCTAATTGCCACCTTTTCCCCCAGTTCAACGTCTCCTTCACATCCTCCCCTTGTATCTCCCCACCTTAACCCACAAGTATAAGACACCTCTACTCCCTCCTTAGTGACTGATCATGCCCCCCTTACCATCCCATTAAAACCTAATCACACTTACCCCACTCAATGCCAATATCCCATCCCGCAGCATGCTTTAAAAAGATTAAAGCCTGTTATCACTCACCTGCTACAGCATGGCCTTTTAAAGCCTATAAACTCTCCTTACCATTCCCCCATTTTACCTGTCCTAAAACCAGACAAGGCTTACAGGTTAGTTCAGAATCTGCGCCTTATCAACCAAATTGTTTTGCCTATCCACCCCGTAGTGCCAAGCCCATATACTCTCCTATCCTCAGTACCTCCCTCTACAACCCATTATTCTGTTCCAGATCTCAAACATGCTTTCTTTACTATTCCTTTGCACCCTTCATCCCAGCCTCTCTTTGCTTTCATTTAGACTGACCCTGACACCCATTAGGCTCAGCAAATTACCTGGGCTGTACTGCCACAAGGCTTCACAGACATCCCCCATTACTTCAGTCAAGCCCAAATTTCTTCCTCATCTGTTACCTGTCTCGGCGTAATTCTTATAAAAACACACGTGCTCTCCCTGCCAATTGTGTCTGACTGATCTCTCAAACCCCAACACCTTCTACATCCTAGGCATGGTTAGATACTTTCTACTTTAGATACCTGGTTTTGCCATCCTAACAAAACCATTATATAAATTCACAAAAAGAAACCTAGCTGACCCCATAGATCCTATATCCTTTCCCCACTCCTTTTTCCGTTCCTTGAAGACAGCTTTAGAGACTGCCCCCATCCGAGCTCTCCCTGACTCATCCCAACCCTTTTCATTACACACAGCCGAAGTGCAGGGCTGTGCAGTCGGAATTCTTACACAAGGACTGGGATCACGTCCTGTAGCCTTTTTGTCCAAACAACTTGACCTTACTGTTTTAGGTTGGCCATAATGTCTCCGTGCAGTGGCTGCTGCCACCCTAATACTTTCAGAGGCCCTTAAAATCACAAACTATGCTCAACTCACTCTCTACAGCTCTCATAATTTCCAAAATCTATTTTCTTCCTCACACCTGACGCATATACTTTCTGCTCCCCGGCTCCTTCATCTCTCTGATCCACCTGACGTTCACCCCATTTCCCCACATTTCCTTCTTCCCTGTTTCTCACCCTGATCACACTTAGTTTATTGGTGGCAGTTCCACCAGGCCTAATTGCCACACACCAGCAAAGGCAGGCTATGCTATAGTACAAGCCACTAGCCCGCCTCTTAGAACCTCTCATTTCCTTTCCATCGTAGAAATCTATCCTCAAGGAAATAACTTCTCAATGTTCCATCTGCTATTTTACTACTCCTCAGGGATTATTCAGGCCCCCTCCCTTCCCTACACATCAAGCTCAAGAATTTGCCCCCGCCCAGGACTGGCAAATTAGCTTTACTCAACATGCCCCGAGTCAGGAAACTAAAATACCTCTTAGTCTAAGTAGACACTTTCACTGAATAAGTAAAGACCTTTCCTACAGGGTCTGAGAAGGCCACCGCAGTCATTTCTTCTCTTCTGTCAGACATAATTCCTCAGTTTGGCCTTCCCACCTCTATACCGTCTGATAGCAGACCGGCCTTTATTAGTCAAATCAGCCAAGCATTTTTTCAGGCTGTTAGTATTCAGTGAAACCTTTATATCCCTTACAGTCCTCAGTCTTCAGGAAAAGTAGAACAGACTAATGGTCTTTTAAAAACACACCTTACCAAGCTCAGCCACCAACTTAAAAAGGACTGGACAATACTTTTACCACTTTCCCTTCTCAGAAGTCAGACCTGTCCTCAGAATGCTACAAAATACAGCCCATTTGACCTCCTGTATAGACGCTCCTTTTTATTAGGCCCCAGTCTCATTCCAGACACCAGACCAACTTAGACTGTGCCCCAAAAAACTTGTCATCCCTACTGTCTTCTGTCTAGTCATACTCCTATTCACCGTTCTCAACTACTCATACATGCCCTGCTCTTGTTTACACTGCCGGTTTACACTGTTTTTCCAAGCCATCACAGCTGATATCTCCTGGTGCTATCCCCAAACCGCCACTCTTAACTCTTGAAGTAAATAAATAATCTTTGCTGGCAGGACTATGCTGAATCTCCTTAGGCACTCTCTAATCAGATGTCCTAAGTCCTCCCAATTCTTAGACCTTTTATACCTGTTTTTCTCCTCTTATTCCATTTAGTTTTTCAATTCATACAAAACTGTATCCAGGCCATCACCAATAATTCTAAATGACACATGTTTCTTCTAACAGTCCCACAATATCACCCCTTACCACAAAATCTTCCTTCAGCTTAATCTCTCCCACTCTAGGTTCCCACGCCGCCCCTAATCCTGCTCGAAGCAGCCCTGAGAAACATCGCCCATTATCTCTCCATACCATCCCCCAAAATTTTTGCCGTCCCAACACTTTACCACTATTTCATTTTATTTTTCTTATTAATATAAGAAGACAGGAATGTCAGGCCTCTGAGCCCAAGCTAAGCCTTCATATCCCCTGTGACCTGCATGTACACATCCAGATGGCCGGTTCCTGCCTTAACTGATGACATTCCACCACAAAAGAAATGAAAATGGCCTGTTCCTGCCTTAACTGGTGACATTATCTTGTGAAATTCCTTCTCCTGGCTCATCCTGGCTCAAAAGCTCCCCTACTGAGCACCTTGTGACCCCCACTCCTGCCTGCCAGAGAACAACCCCCGCTTTTTCCTTTATCTACCCAAATCCTATAAAACGACCCCACCCCTATCTCCCTTCGCTGACTCTCTTTTCGGACTCAGCCCGCCTGCACCCAGGTGATTAAAAGCTTTATTGCTCACACAAAGCCTGTTTGGTGGTCTCTTCACACTGACGCGCATGAAAGACACAGTAAGATTGCCCACCAGCAGTAAAGGGCATGAGGTCAGGAATCGAAAGTGCAATCAGCGGAGGCGACTCCATTTCTGCTTAAGATGTAGAAAACTGCAAAAGAAAATATGCTACCCCATTCTAAGCTGCTACACAATCACAATTTCTCTGGAAACCATCAGAGAGCTGAGGTTACACAGTAACAAACTACTTGAATTTCAAAGAGAGGTAAGGTTTCCTGAGGAGAGATGGAACTCACTAACTGTAACACTCGTGGCAAAGCTGGGGAGGAAGGAGCTCCAGGAGGGACAAGTGGGTAAGAAGAAATAAGCTAAAGCACTGGCCAGCCACCAAAGGCCAAGTGTGAGCTAGTGTGTCCGTCCAGACTCCCTGGGAGCTGTGACCCAGGGGCCTTTGGGCTCGCTCACAAGCTCCTCCCCACCAGTTTCCATGGGCAGGGCGGGAGATCCGAAAGCCCTTCCCTCAGAGGCACAGGCAGGTTAAACAGTTCCCCAGGCCCTGCTCTTGGACAAGAGAAGAAGAAGAGTGACAGGACAGGGCAAAAACATATTTTAAGAGATAGTAGTCAGTAATTTTATAAAGATAATGAAATACATCCAATGACAGATCCAAAAAACTTGGAGAACCAAGAAGGATAAACACCAAAAGATACAGATAAAACAAACCAAAACAGAAAAACACCTGGACACAGCACAGTGTCCCTGGAAAACCACTGTTAAAGAGAGAATCCTGAAGGCAGCCAGTGGGCAGGAAGGGAGGAAAGGGCACATGACATATAAAGGAAAAAAGAATCACAGTAGAATCTCCTTAGAAACCACACAAGCAGAAGATAGTGGGGCAACACCATTCAAATACAAAGAGCAAAAAAGTTCTCCATCCAGAACTCTCCTTCCAGTGAAAATAGCTTTCAAAAATGAAGGCAAAATAACAACTTTTTCAGAAAAACAACCAAGAGAATTCGTTGCCAATAGACTTATGCTACAAG
Source organism: Pan paniscus (assembly GCF_029289425.2). Lineage (NCBI taxonomy): Eukaryota > Metazoa > Chordata > Mammalia > Primates > Hominidae > Pan > Pan paniscus. The sequence goes on along the minus strand of NC_073261.2, from coordinate 55,762,043 downwards.
AAATGTTAGAGGAAATTCTCCAGGCAGGGGGAATATGGCACCAGACAGAAACTTGGAACTGTAAAAAGAAATCAAGAGCGCTAGAAATGCTAAAAATGAAGGTAAATTAATTCTTTTTAATTGCACTAAAAGATAATTTTCTAAAGTGAAGTCATCAAACATTTTGTGAAAGGGCCAGATATTAATAATAAATATTTTAGGCTTGCAGGACATACAGTCTCAGTTGCAGCTACTCAGATCTGCTGCTGTAGTCGGAAAGCAGCCAGGACATGTGTAAACAAATGGGTGTGGCTGTGTGCCAGTAAACTTTATTTATAAAAATGTTTGGCTGACCTGATGGTCATGGTTTGCTGGCCTCTGGCCTAAAGCAAAAACTATACAAATGCATTGTGGGGTTTAAAAACATTTAAAAGTAAAATGTAAGACAAAAATAGCACCAAGGATCAGAGGAACAAATTGGAAGTATACTGTTGTAAGGTTTCTACACCACTGTGAGTGGTATAATATTATTTAGAGGTATACTGTAATAAGTTAAAAATATACATGGTAAACTCTAGGGCAGCTATTAAATATTTTTTTAAAAGAGGCAAAAGAATAAGCCAGTAGTAGAGACACAATTATATCATAAAAAGTACTCAATCCTGAAGCAGACAGAAAAAGAGGGAAAAGAAGGAATGAAGAACAGATGGGACCAATTGAAAACAACTAGCAAGATGGTAGAGTTAAACCCTACTATGCCACTAATTAGATGTAAATAGTCTAAATACTCCTATTAAAAGACAGAAATTGTCAAAATTGTATTTTAAAAGGCTCAACCATATGCTGTCTAGAAGAAACTCGCTTTTTTAAAACTTATTTTAGGTTCAGGGGCACATGTGCAGGTTCGTTATATAGATACACTTGTGTCATGGGGATTTGTTGTACAGATAATAGTTCATCACTCAGGTACTAAGCCTAGTACCCAATACTTATTTTCTCTGATCCTGTCACTGTTCCTACCCTCCACCCTCAAGGAGGCCCCAGTGTCTGTTGTTCCCTTTTTTGTGTCCATGTGTTCTCATTATTTAGCTCCCACTTACAAGTGAGAACATGTGGTATTTGGTTTTCTGTTGCTGCGTTAGCTTGCGAAGGATAATGGCTTCCAGCTCCATCCATGTCCCTGCAAAGGACATGATCTGGTTCCTTTTTATGGCTGCGTAGTATTCCATGGTGTATATGTATGTGCCACATTTTCTTTATATAGTCTGTCACTGATGGACATTTAGGATGATTCTATGTCTTTGCTATTGTGAATAGTGCTGCAATGAACAGTTGTGTGTACATCTTCATGGTAGCACGATTTATATTCCTTTGGGTATATACCCAGTAATAGTTGGGTCAAATGGTAGTTCTGTTTTTAGCCCTTTGAGGAATCACCACACAGCTTTCCACAATGGTTGAACTCATTTACACTCCTACCAACAGTGTGTAAGCGAGAAATCCTTAATATGTTTTAATATGAACATACAGATGGGATAAAAGTAAAAGGATAGAAAAAGATATACCATGCAAATGCTAATCAAAAGAAAGCTGAAGTGGCTATATTCATATCAAAGACTTCAAAGGAAAGAATATTACTAGGGATAATAAAGAGCAACATTACATAATGATCATTTCACAATAAAGCCTTAACAATCCTAAATGTGTATGTGTCTAAGAACAGAATTTTAAAGTAAATGAAATGAAGGCCGGGCATGGCAGCTCATGCCTGTAATCCCAGCACTTTAGGAGGTGGAGGTGGGTGGATCACTTAAGGCCAGGAGTTCGAGACCAGCCTGGCCAACATTGTGAAACCCCGTCTCTACTAAAGATACAAAAATTAGCTGGGCATGGTGGCACATGCCTGTAATCCCAGCTACTTGGGAGGCTGAGACAGCAGAATCACTTGAACCTGGGAGGCAGAGGTTGCAGTGACCCCAGATTATACCACTGCACTCCAGCCTGGGTGACAGAGCGAGACTCCATCTCAAAAATAAATAAATAAATGATTACATGAAATTAAAGTAAATGAAATGAAAACTGAAGTACTGAAAGGAGAAAGACAAAGCCATAATTATAGTTGAAGACTTCAAAACTCTGTTCTCATTAATTGATAGAAAAAGTAAATAGAAAATCAATGGCAGTATAGAAGACCTGAAGAACATGAACAACCAACTTGACCTAATTGACGTTGCTAGAACAGTTCACCTGGCAACAGCAGAATACACATTCATTTTGACTGCACAGGGAATGTTCATCAAAATAGGTCCATCATGTTTTGAACCACAGAACAAACTGCAACAAATGTAAGAGAATTAAAATTATAAGGTACAAACGGTCAGAATGTTTTTATGCTCAAATCCACTCTGAATCATTTGTGCAGGTTTAGGTACAAGGTAAGCAAGAGTCGGATTTAACTAGGTTCGGGATTTTTCCATGTGAGCTTGTGTAAAGAGGGAGCAGGTAAAGGAGTTTTAAGGAAGTGATTATAGGATTGGACAATGGAATTTAAGCTAGGTAAGACATAAAATAAGAATATGAGGAGCATTGAAAAATATACTAGGATCAAAGGGCTGGAAGATCTGATAGTAATTATTGATGTTTGAGTATCAGAAAAAGCAAGCTGGCTATTTACATGATGATTGTCAGAGTGGATGCTTGAAATAGATATTATTGGTAAAGCCAAGGTCAGAGGTATAACCACAGGAATGAGTAACTGAGGTACAATGGAGAACATGCTCACTGAAAGAGACAGGGTCGAGGAACTGAGATGCTGGGTACTGGAAACGTCATCCGTGTCACTAATAAAACATCATCAATTGTGAAAGTAGCAGTGTTGAAGAGCATGATTGTGAACTAAGAGCTAAAATCTTTGAGGAATAAAGGGAAATGACTGGGTGGTGTAGGTGACTGCCACAAGATGCGTGGGTAGTATGTAGTCTGATGACATGAGATGTTATTAGTAGGAAAAGAAGACCTGTCTAATACCAGCAATGAGCATCAAGCATAATGCCCTGCCAGACTCAATGGTGCTAGGAAGCAAGAGAAAAACACCTCCCAGAGGAAGGCTACAGAAGAAGCAATGTCCTTAAAAGAATATGAGCTTCTCAAAGAGAATCAGGCAGCATTCTAATTATTTCCTTACTGTGAAACAGGTAAAGTAGCATGAGGATTTTAATGTATAAATTGGAAGGCTATGCACACAATTTTTTTTCCTTTCCACCTGAGACTCCAGTAAAATGATGGTGAAGGAAGAAACTCGTATCCTAAATGAATTGGGAAAGAGATCATTGGTAGGTAAGGGGTTTCAATGAATTTCTTACAGATGAAAAGAGAATGTAAGACATTTCATGAAGAAACAGGGTGAAACAAAGCATCTCAGAATATGCAGGAGGAAACTGCAGCAAAGGAGAAAGCCAATGGCCCCAGGAAGCTCCAGAAGGCTTCAGGACCAGGCCCCAGTTGGCAGTTATAAAGGAGGGCAGGGGTGAGAAGGAGGGTCCTAAAAGAAAGGAGTTCACTCAAAGTGGACCCCTCTCACTTCCTCTTTTTAACCCTATTGCCAAGAAATACATTGTAGGAAGCCCGGCATTTCCTTCAGGTCAAAAATTACAGGACACTTCTCTAAAGATACTGAACTTACTCCCAGGGGCCAAATAGGACTCCTAGAGTTGGTAAAATCCTTGAGAGTAAAGCCCTCCCTTTATGCAATTGGGAAATCCCAGTTTAGAGGCTGACTTTCTACAGTTTATCTAAAAGAGCATTGGGCCTACAGCTGATCCCTGCCCACATTGCAGAGCTTCTAGTCAGCATACGCATTCCTAGGAGAGAGCTAGGAAGAAAAATAGACACACCTTGGATAAGCAAGTAAACTGATGGCAGTTCTGGAGAAAAATCAACACCATTCCCCATTATTAAGTAGAACCAATCACCAGAAAGAAGACAAACACCTGAGCATAAAATGACAAGGCTAATTCAAACAGAACAAATTACTCCAAAAGAAATATGTAACTCAGTGGAGAAAGGAAAACATTAAAAAAAAAAAAAAACAAACAACTCTAATGAATAGCCCCAGAATTTTTGAGTTGTTGTATGAATATGGACAAAAACATAAGCAGAATGCTATTTAAAAGGAACAATAAGAAAATTAATTAGGAAAAATTAATAGAATAATTGAAGGATAAAGTCAAAGAAATTTCCCAGAACATAAGGCAAAGAGATGGAGCCAGAGAGAAAGGATCTATTTAGAAAGTCAATTATCCGACTAATAGAATTTCCAGAGTGAGAAAACAGAGAAAGTGGATCAAACAAATCATATAAGAAATTTTCCCAGAGCTGAAAAGAAGCAGTTTTTAGCCTTAAAAAGTTCACATAGTGCTGACAATCACACACTCTTTAACACATTTCTGCACACTGAAGATAGGGTACATCTAAAAGCAGAGAGAGAGAGACGGAGGAAGTGGCCAGTGGGGGAGAGAAACAGAAATTCCTTAAAAATCAGAAGTCAGGTTGACATTAAACTTCTCATCAGCAACTAGATTCTAGAAGACAATGGATCCAATTCATTCTAGGTTCTGAGAGAAAATTATTTTGAATATAGAATTCTACATATTGCTAAATTATCAATCAAATGTCAGGCTGAAATAAAATATTTTCAGAAATGCAAAGCAAAGGAAGTGTGGCTGCCATGAGAATGTGCCTTGCAGATCTCTGATTACAGGAGTGTAACTGACCATGGGTCCCACTTCTGTGCCTGAAATCTGTTGGCACATTTGTGTCATGGCTGCTCCCAGCCAAAGACTGAATGTAGCAGAGATACTAACCCAGACCCATTCCTGGGAGACAGGGGACTCTCCAACATCTGTGTCAAACTTTTCGTCTGACTGAATGGAATCTAAAACCCTTCTACCCAACCTTCTCTCCCTCTCTCCATCATTCAGGGTCAAACCTGCATCATGCTCTGATATCTCTCCAAGCCTTATCCAGATCTTTCTCTATTTTTACTCATGACTTGAAATTTACTTTTCAGGGGACCCAGACTAATAGAAAGTTTATCTCCTATGGAACTTCTTGAGGAAAAAACCTGCAAAACCAAGGGTGAAAAGGGGGAAAAAAACAAACAGAATGAGCAAGACATGAGATATAAATGGCAAACCTAACCAGAGTTCAGTAAATAGGAAGTTGTGCAACAGGTCTGAAAAAGAAATTAGAGTGGATGTCTGGTTTGAATACGGCTGTTCAAAGTTACCTTTCTCCCTCTCTTTTCCTGGAATTTATCCAAAAGCAACAAGGAAAATGAGACACAAAACTGCAAACTTCACTTTAAAAGAAGCTTAGAGATAACTAAAACACCAGTCTATATGATAAGTAGAAGAACTGCCATAAACAGGGAGCTTGACGGGGGCATTTGCGTACAGAAAGGATGCTGCAGAGAGAAGGTGCTGTGGCCACAGATCTCAGAAAAAGCCAGCAAAATTACCGATCTTAAAGATGAAGGGCATCCTTGGCAGGCAAAATCAAACCCTTGTTTTTCTAATTGTGTTGAGGAGTACTCTATCAGTAAAAGTGACCCTGAATCTAATTTGGTTCCAAAATACAAATGTGATAGAACAAGAAATCATACTGATAAGCCATAATAATGGAAAGTGGTCTATCTCTTTGGCAGTGAGGGAAAAAAGAGCTCTTGCATTAAAACAAACAAACAAATGGCACACTGGCCTTTCTTCATTAGCTGGGAAACAATAAAAGTGAAACCAGCACACACACAAATTCCAGTTAGCCTGGAACATGGCCCTGGCCCCACTGACACATGAATTTCATTCTAAGAGGTGTTCCAGAAATAACTCATTTTCTGCAATGTTGAGTAATGTAAAACAAAGCAGCATATAATTTATATGAAAATGTTAAAAGAAAAGGAAAAGAAGAAAACAGGGAAAACAAAAGACAGAGAGCCTGAAAATGTTGTCATGGAGCAGATGAAATTTTGACCACAAATATTTCACCATGGATTAAACATATATGCAACAGACAATTATCTTTCTAAAGTAAGAGGACAAAGAAGAGATGCAAGAGCTGGGGAAGAGATGATAAAATAGCAGGAGAAGATGAAAAGTAAACTGGCAGAACTTAAAAAAGCAGTAAAAGAAATAAATGAAGCCATGATTGAAATAAAGGAAAAGAAACATTGTGAAAAACAAATAAGAGAGACATAAAATATTAAATTTAAAAATCAAAATGTTAAAAAGGATTACAGAGGAAAATTAGAGATATGAGATACAGACAAAAGAGATCCAACATACATTAATTGGAACCCCTGACAAAGAAAATCAAAATAATGAACCACATATATTTACTTTGCTAAATATTTGGACATGGTGAAAGGTAGTGAAAGTATATGCTCTGGTCTCCCCTTTTTGACAGAGGCCTTTCAAAATTCTAAGCATGCCTCAGAGTCTTCCTTGGCTTTGAAGCTACGTGGACTTGGATTTGAATCTTGGCTCTTCAAGTTGCTACAAGAGGCTCCAGCAAGTTATTTAACAGCTCTGGGCCCCAGTATTCTCATCTGTATAATGCACCTGTTAATACCTACTACATAAGAATGCTGTGAGAATTAAACGAGAATTGTGCATAGTGCCTGAAACGTAGCAGGCAGGGTAAACAAAGAGATCATTTAACTAGAAGAGAGCCATTGAAGGGAATCCTAACCAGATCCCTTTTTGTCTTTTGGTAACCAAGTCTTAGAAGATAAGAGAGAATAGTAACGTTCCTTAGGCTAGACGGTGTACCGATGTGGTGCCAAATTCCTGGGCTTGAATCCCAGCTCCACCATATACAAGTTGGGAGATCTTAGATAAGTTACATAACCTCTCTGTGCCTCAGTTTCTTCATTTGATAACAATAGTACTCATCTACTAGGACTGGTATGAGAATTCAATGAATTAATATATATAAAGTAGTCAGATGACCTCTTGGATGATAATAAATACAGGCATGTGTCACACAACAGCTTTTCAGTCAACCAACAGGTTATAATACAGTACTTTTACTGTAACTTTTCCACATTTAGATATATTTAAATACACAAATACCACTGTGTTACAATTGCCTACAGTATTCAGTACAGTAACATGCTGTACTGATTTGAAGCCATACAACATAGCTGTGTAGTAGGTTATACCATTCAGGTTTGTTTAAGTACACTCTATGATCTTCAAACAATAATGAAATCAGCTAACACTGCATTTCTCAGAAAGTAGCCTCAGCATTAAGTGACAGATGAATAAATGTTGGCTATCACTGGGTTTGGAAAATTAGCCTTGAGGGCCTCCAGGTTAAGATGTCGAGTTGAAGCAACAAAAGCAAAAACAGACAAATGGGATTGCATCAAACTAAAAAGCTTCTACATGACAAAGGAATCAATTAATAGAAAGAAAAGGCAACTCACAGATTGGGTGAAAATATTTTCAAATCATACATCAAATCAGAGGCTAATATACAAAGTAAACAAGGAACTCAAACTACTCAATAACAAGAAAACAACCTATTAAAAATGGGCGAATGACTTGAATAGACATTTCTCAAAAGAAGACATATAACTGGACAACAGATATATCCAAAAATGTTCAACATCTTTACTCATAAGAGTAATGAAAATTAAACCACAATGAGATATCATCTCACACCTGTTAGATTGGTGGTTATCAAAAAGAGGAAAGATAACAAGTGTTGGTGAGGATGTGGGGAAAAGAGAACCCTTATGCACTGTTGGTGGGAATGTAAATCAGTACAGCCATTTTGGAAAACTGTGGAGGTTCCTCAAAAAAACTAAAAATAGAATTATCATATGATCCACCAATCCCACTCCTGGGTATATACCCAAAGGAATTGAAATCAGTATATTGAAGACATATCTGCACTTCCATGTTCATCGCAGCACTATACACAATAGCCAAGATATGGAAACAACCTAAGTGCTCATTCATGGATGAATGGATTTTTTTTAATGTGGTGTATATGTAAATGGAATACTCTTCAGCCTTAAAATAACCCAGGAAATTCTGTCATTTGTGACAACAAGGATAAACCTAAAGGACATTTCAGTGAAATAAGCCAGGCACAGAGAGACAAATACTGTGTGATTTCATTTATATGAGGAATCTCAAAAAGTCAGTCTCATAGAAGAGAGTAGAATGGTGGTTACCAGAGGCTGGGTGGCAGGTGGGAGGGTTGAAAGGGAAAGAGGAGACACTGGTCAATGGGTTTGAAGTTTCAGTTAGATAAGAGGAACAAGCTCTGGTGTTCTACTGCACAGCACAGTGACTATAGTTAATAATAATATATATTTCAAAATAGCTAAAAGAGGATTTTAGATGTTCTTGCCAACAAGGAATGATAAATATTCGAGGTGATGAATATGCTAATTCACCTGATGTGATCATTCTACAGTGTATACATGTATTGAAACAATACATTTTACACCATAAATATGTGTAATTCTTGTCAATTAAAAATAAAACAAAACTTAAAAATATAAACAAAAATCAATTTTTAAAAACATGCCTATTTGAATATATGTCTGATGTCCCTCGCCAGTAAAGAAATTTTAAAACAAAGCGAAAACATAAACTCACAGCTATAAACTATTTTATAATAGTTTTATAGAGAACAGCTATAAAATATTTGAAGCTAGAAAGCAGAAGTGTGAGTGGTAACTGGATTAGCAGATTGATAAAGCTGAATCTTAAGTCATCTATAGAGAAAGTGAAGAACCAACTTGATTTATTCCACAGAGTCCTCAAAGGGCTCAGAACTGGGCAGCATTGGGCACCTCCAGAACTGTGGATGAAAGGGTACTCAAGAAAGAACAGGAAGTGAAATCCATTGAGAAGTGATTAGATTCCCGAGTTCCCTTCTTTACTCCATACTCCTGGTGACTGCCCTTTTCCCACCCTCTCAGAAGACTGGGAGTTTTTCTGTAAAGAAGGGAAACAAAGGCTTGAGCACCGCACAGAAAACAAGGATACTTAGTTAGCACATACAACTGAATTCCAAGACCCCCAGTCCACTTTCCACATTCGTCTCCCAAAATGTCAGGATCCAGAAGCTGGAGAGAAGAGTCTTTCTTGAGGAATCTAAACAGCCTAAGAAAAAGATCCTGAATTGGAGGTTCCCAGCACACAACACTGAGACTACTCCACCACGAAGCTCTAATCTATCAAGGCCTTCATACACTCAGAACTTCTTAGAACAGCTTTTTAGACCCCAATCTTAGTCAAGAACAGACAGCCAAACACTGACAAAGTTCTCTAATGTGGAATAAAGAGACCCAAACAAATAAATAGTGGAAAGCAACCCCTAGAGAAAACGGTCAATGCAGAAAGAAGAAAACTTTTTTTAAAAGTTGTTAATATTCCTGGAGAACAGGAGAGATTGCATCAATGAAGGAAGAACAGGATGTTATTTTAAAAAGAAATAAAACATTTGATAAACAATAACAACAACAGAAGCTCTTTAAAATGAAAATATGATGATGGAAAGAAACTCAGTAGAACTGGAAACTAAACTGGAAGAAATTTCCTGAAAAATGGAGGAGAAAGACAAAGAAATGGGAAGTAGGAGAGACAATATAAGAACATTAGAGGGTAAGTACGACAGATCCAAAATCCAACCAATTGGAATTGCAAAGGAAAACAGAGAAGGCTGTAGGGAATAAATCATCAACAATAGCTGAAGAAAACTTCATATTCTTATATGACTTTCTAGATTTAAAGGGCTCAGTGAGAATCCTGCAAATTGATTAAAACTAAACCTATGTGAAGGCATCTCATCGTGATCTTTCAGAACCATGAGGACAAAGAGAAGATTTTAAAGCTTCCAGAGAGAAAAACTATACTGTATAAAAAGGAGGAAGAATCTGAATGGCTTTGGGCTTCTCAATAGCAACACCAAAAGCAAGAAGACAGTAGAGCAATGCCCCCCAAATTACAAAAAGTTACTGAAAATTTTTCCAACCTAGGAAATTTAATTTTTTTCAAGCTATAATTCTGTAGGTAGCCAATAATCGAGGAAGTATATGGGCATAATAAAGACATCTTTGAACATGCAAAGTCTCAAAAGCTCTGCCTCCCATGTCTGCTTTCTCAGGAAACTATTAGAAGCTGTTGGAAGTAAAGCAAGAAAGAGAAGGACATGGGACACGGGATAAAGAAAATGAATTTCAGCTGGGTGCAGTGGCTGACGCCTGTAATCCCAGCCCTCTGGGAGGCCGAGGCTCCTTTGGGAGCCCTTTGGATCATGAGGTCAGGAGATCGAGACCATCCTGGCTAACATGGTGAAACCCCGTCTCTACTAAAAATGCAAAAAATTAGATGGGCATGGTGGTGGGCGCCTGTAGTCCCAGCTACTTGGGAGGCTGAGGCAGATGAATGGCATGAACCTGGCAGGCAGAGCTTGCAGTGAGCCAAGATCACGCCATTGCACTCTGCACTCCAGCCTGGGTGACAGAGCGAGACTCCATCTCAAAAAAATAAAAATAAAATAAAATAAAATAAAATAAAATAAAATAAAGAAAATGAATTTCAACCCAGGAGAGAAGTGAAGGAAATCACCAAGAGTACGGTGAACAAAGATCCCAGAGTGACATCTGATGACGTACAGGGCACCTGGTTCAGACTGAAGCAGTATCCTCAAGGGACAGCCACAACGAGGAACATCATCACTGTGTCCATCACTGTTGAACCATCATTTTAACCTGATCAGACTGTTGGAGCATGTACTCCATTAAAACAAGGTATTAAACTAAAAAGAGGAAGATATCAAAGAAACAGAGAATCCAACTCAAAGAAAAAGGCAAATAAATAAATAAATTAAATAAATAAAATAAAAAAAATCCCAAGGATGGCAGCAAAAAGGAATCAGTCCCAGAAAGACAGGTATACAGCAGCCTGGCAAGCCTAGAGAAAAACCAGCCTAGGTAGGAGAAGGCAAATCTTCATGAGAGATGTTTCTAACAGAAATTAAAAACAAAAAAAGAACAGTTAGATTGCTTGATGTTGTTGGCTTTATAGAAAAGTGGGAGACTTTCAGAAGTTGCAAGATAAATTAGCAATAAGTACAGAAAATTAAGTAAATAAAAAGAAGGCAATTATTAACTACAGATGAAACAAAAGGTAAGAAAGGAAACATAATCATAGTGCACTACAATGCTCAGCCGTGAATAATATTTGTCCAGGCATAATGATATAAACAGATAATATTAATCTGACCAAAAACCATAATCAAATTGCATGGGGAGGAGGGGGAACAGGAAGCAGACGGATGGAGATGATGCTGTAAGAGAACTAGATCCCCATCTAGCATAACAGGAAGTCAGTAGATAATATCTCAAATTGATAAAGTAAAAGATAACAGAATATACATGTTGTTTAGAAATATGAAGATATGTAAACCCAGGAAAAAAGCAGTTGAAAGTGGAAGACTCTAGAGAGGGGAACAGGTAGGGGTGGGGAAGGATGGGACAGGGAATCATGTTTTATTATAAGTATATTAGCTCAATTTGATGATTGGAACTGTGTGCACTGAAGAAAAAATTAATTTGAAAAATCAATTAATTTCTCTTAGCAAGAGGTGTCTCATGGCTGCCCTGACTCAAACGTAAGGCTTAGAAAATAATGACAATCCTGCCCCTCCCCAAAAAACCCAGCCTCTTATTTTTGTGTAGCTGCGTATTTCTTAAAGTATGTTATTATTTCAAAGAATTATACCCATATCAAATATCTTGGAGACGAAGAGAGTTATTCACAGGGAAGAAAATTATAACGAAGCAGGAAATTCTTAAATGCAAGTTAAACACCTTCCTAAACTCCAACCATTGTAATTTATCATGTAGCTAATTTCCTTTTTGACTTATTGGGAAATCTTTAGGTTCCCCCCCATTCCTGTGTTGTCTGGTTCCGCCCTTAGCCTGTTGATGGCCTTTTAGCTCCTTGGGACCTACTCTGGGGGAGCTCCAGGGACTCAGGCTCCTCCTGGCTTCAGCCTGTGTCCAGTTCTTTTTTTTTTTTTTTCCTATAATAGTGAGCTTTAAGATTTTTATTTTATTTTATTTTAAAAATCTTAAGAGACAGGGTCTTGCTGTGTTGCCCAGGCTAGAGTGTAGTGGCTATTCACAGGCATGATCATCATAACTACTGTAGCCTTGAACTCCTGGCCTCCAAGGATCCTCCTACCTCAGCCTCCCAAATAGCAGGGATATCAGGTGCACACCACAGTGCATGGGTCCCGTGCCCAGTTCTTTCTTAACTGGCTTATCTTCCATTTGACAGGCAAGAACACACCCTCCCTGGGGACAGAGACCTGCTCATCACTCTGAACCTGGTACAGAAAATGCCCAAAAATTATTAGTTGAAAGAACAAACTGCTTTCCTAACCTCAGAACAACCCTGAAGTGGCTGACCTGCTCACCACTCTGAACCTGGTATAGAAAATGCCCAAAAATTATCGGTTGAAAGAATGAACTGCTTTCCTAACCTCAGAACAACCCTGAAGTGGCTGTTAGAGCTGAAGGGATCCTAGTGTACCTAGCCCAATCACCTTATTTTGCAGAAGCTCAGATAGGAGCCAGCATTTGTTCAGGCCACTTTGTGAGTCAGATGCTGAGCTAGAGATATTCGTTTCCTGTGGCTGCTGTAACAGAGCACCACAAACTGGGTGCCTTTACAACATCAGAAATCCAAAATCAAGGTGTGGGCACGGCCAGGCTCCCTCCAAAAGCTTTAGAGGGGGATCCTCCTTTGCCTCCTCCAGCTTCTGGTAGCTTCAGGAGTTACTTGGATCATGGCAGCCTGACTCCAATTTCTGCCTCTGCTTTCATGTGGCTGTCTTCCCTCTTTGTCTGGGTGTCTGTGTGACTTCCCATGGCATCCTCCTTTTGTGTCTTCGCATCGTCTTTCTATAAGGACACCAGTCATGCTGGATTAAAGGCTCATGCTACTCCAGTATGACTTCATCTTAACTAACTGTATCTGCAATGACCTTATTTGCAAATAATAATTCAACCTATAACAGTATGGAAAACAGATTTTCTGTTCCTGGCTTGGCAGGTTTACCACTAGGTCACCTGGCTGCCCTTCTCTCTGAGTTAAGTGGCCTAGCTCCATCCCTCCCTGTAAAGATGGTTCTTCCAGCTTACTGATAGGAGTACTTTAATGTTACTGCTTAAAGGTGAGTTTGCACTTTAAAAGGAGCTCTTAAAAATCAGAGGTTCCAGGTCAGGAGATTGAGAACAACCTGGCTAACACAGTGAAACCTGGTCTGTACTAAAAAGTACAAAAAATTAGCCAGGTGTGGTGGCACACGCCTGTAGTCCCAGCTACTTGGGAGGCTGAGGCAGGAGAATCGCTTGCACTCGGGAGGCAGAGGTTGCAGTGAGCCAAGATCATGCCACTGCACTCCAGCCTGGGTGACAGAGCAAAACTCCATCTAAAAAAAAAAAAAAAAAAAAAAAGTCAGAGGTTTCATGGAGAACTAAATAAATAAAATACATGATAAGTGAGACACAGAATTTCAAACTTGGTGAAAGGCAGTGGGGGAGATATTTGAGAACGTGTCCATCCTGGCATCCCTCCAGCCCACTTCCTGAGTTTTGCCCTCTACTCATGAGCCCAGACATGACAGAGGGCATTCTGGCAGAGAAAGGCTCACCCTGCCTCTGAGAAGATGCAATGTCAGGACCACTGTCCTCTTCTGCTTCCCATACCTCAGCATCCTCCTTACCCTGGGGCTCCCAGCGATGGCTGGAAGGTTGGAGAAGGGAGGTGGAACAGAATGCTCCCTTAACACTCACCTTGCCCCTGTCACTTTGAGTCCGTGCCTCTCCTGCCATGTTCAATGGCCTGCTCCCCTCCAGGTGCCACAATGACCCAACCAAGCCCACAGTGACAGGGAAACAGGAGCCCAGGATCATGGGTCTCTTTCTCATACGGAAGAACAAGGATGATGGTCTCACCCTTTAGGATGACACAATCTTTTGAGTTGGGACGTGCTGTCTTTGCTTCTTTTCGATGGAGACCACAAGCCTCTGTGGATAAGAACAGGCTGTCAGGTCACGCTGGTCCTGTGGTGTTTGTTTTTAAAGCCACGAGAATCAATCTGATTCATGTCCTTAATGATTCAGCCTTCCCTGTAATTGTGAGAGAGGAGAGGTTTGTCTTGAGGCCTCCACGTCTCCCTCCTGGTTACCTACCTTTCTCCCCTCCATTACCATAAATTGCACCAATCCTAAAGGCAGTGGCCCACACCTTTCTGGTAATGTGTCACCCTCCCAGGAGTCTTCACACTGTTAAAGAGCAAAGCAGTGAGGGGACACTGAAGGACAGAGCCTTTTGTATGAAGAGGGCCATTTGGGGATAGGGGTGAGGTTGGATGGCTTCCAGTCCGCCCTCCACTATCTCTGCTTGGAACTGATGTGGGTGGTGGGCTTTCCTGCCAGGAGCCCCATCTTCCAGCCGGAGGAGGGCCTGAAGGGCGACGCTCAGAGGCTGGCAACGGCGAAGGCGGGTCAAGGGCCCAGTGAAGTGGCCACAGGGACCAGATGCAGGGAAACCGTCATGCGCTGCCACCAAAATAAACTTCAAAGGCAGTGACAAGATAGACACGCTGGGTAATGACATCCTGGAGCTTCCTTTCATCTCAGCATCTGGAATCCTGAAAACATTCATTACGCCTTCCTCCCTTTGAATGGAGGAGGAATCGTGCAGTTGTCACTGAGGCAGGACATCTCAGGCCCCTGGGAAAGAGCCCTGGGCTGGAGCCAGGAGTTCCATGGGATTCCAGCCTCAGCCCTGTCAATGCAGTGGTTCTTAGGCAAATTCCTTAACCTGAGTTTTGGTTTTGTTGTGTTAAAAAATGGAAATAATAATAATAATAAACAGGAACTTTGGGAAGCACTTGGCTCCAGGTATTGTATGAGGGCTGCACCTGCCTTATCCCAGGAGGCCCACACAGTACCTCAGGAGACCAGGGTGGCCACGGAGCCCGTTCTGCAGATCAAAAAGCCAAGTCCTTGAGAGAATGATTGACCTTGCCAGTAAGTAGAGGTGCTGGTGTATGAATGCAAGTCTGCTGGCTGCAAAGGCAGGGCTGATAGGCTGAAAAGAAAGTCTAATAAGTGGAGGTTCTTCAGAAAGTTCTGCCTTCCACAGAAGTCAGGGGCAGGCAAGGGACCAGAGTCTGGGCCCATCCTGCCTTCCACACCAGGTCAGGCTGTGGCATCTCAGGGCCAACTTCCCTGCTGCTGGTGCTTGTGCAAGATTTAGTCAGATTTCTAGGGACTTGATGATATGGAAGGAACAGCATAGAATGTCCTAGACTAAAATGTTGTCTTGTTCCTTTCAAACCCCTCACATGGCTTCTTAAACCTTCAGCCTAGGAAAGCCAAACCGTTCTAGCCTTAATCAGTTCTGGGAACGCAGTCACCATAGTAGGAAGAAAATTTTAACAACATTCTTCTGTGGTGTTGCTTTCTACCCCTCTCTGGGGCCGAGGAACATTATTTGATGGTGGAAAAAAAAATTGGGGGTGGGGAGGGGAAGTGTCTTTTCTCCTTTTGCTATTGGAAAGGAGATTGATTTTTGTAATGAACAATGATGCACTTCAAATTAATGCCATCAAGATTCCACAGCACCATAGCCTGATCCTTGCTCTAGTACCTGTGAATGACCAGCCAGGAGAGAAAGCCCTCCAGGGCCTTGTGCCCTCTGCACCAGGAAAGGCAGCCCCTCAGAGTGCCTGTGGTTTCAGAGCTTTCTCCCCCTAAGCAGGTTTGCTGGGCACCGGGCTGAGCACCACGGTTACACTGGGTGGAGGATGGTGAGACCCCCCCACTTCTGGTAGTGAGCCATGGGAGACCACACTTGCACTGAAGGGCCAGGTGAGGAGTAGGTGAGGCGGGCACAGGAACACAGGATGGTCAGGACACGGGATGGTGTCCTCAAGTCCAGCAGGTGAGCCTGGAGGCATAGTTAGGGCCAGATCCAAAAGGTATCCTTGCAAGTCGTGTTGAATGAGTGGTGTGCCCAGTGAGGAATGGGCAATCTTGAAGGATTTTTTTTTCTCTCTTTTTTTTTTGAGATAAGGTTTCACTCTGTTCCCCAGGCTGGAGTGCAGTGGCACGATCTTGGCTTACTGCAACCTTGACCTCCCTGGCTCAAGCGGTCCTCCCACCACCTCAGCCTCCCAAGTAGCTGGGACTACAGGCATGCACCACCAAGCCCAGCTAATTTTTGTATTTTTTGTAGAAATGGGGTTTTGCCATGTTGGCCAGGCTGGTCTTGACCTCCTGGGTTCAAATGATCTTCCTGCCTCCGAGTAGCTACTGCCTCCGAGTAGCTACAGGTGCAGGCCACTGCGCCTGGCTAACTAAAAAAAAAAAAAAAAAAATTTTTTTTAAGAGGCAGGGTCTCGCTATGTGGTCTAGGCTAAATCTAGAAGGATTTGAGGCAAGAATGTAGAAGAATTTAGAAAACCTAGATGATTCCTGTGTGAGAAGAGCGCCCCCGGGAGGCCTCGTGGCAGGACAGCAAGGCTGGGAGGGTGCTGCCAATTCACCAAACATAAATGACTGGGCCTGAGCCAATTCCCTGAAGACAGAGACACGTGTTATTTTTAAGCTTTTTGTTCAACTTTTTGCGAAAGAAACCACTGTCTATTGAATATTCTATGTCGCTAGTGAGAATTTAAGACATAAAGCAAGATTTCCTCAAAAGATAGTCATTGTTTTGTGATTGGCTTCCAGGGCTGGAGTATAAACTTGAGGAGATGAAATCAAACATTCATCACAGGATTTCAAAATCCTTTTCTTATTTTAAATTGTGGCTGCTTGTTGTTCTTCATTTAGGGACTCACTTGGTGGTTATAATAATATTGACAGCTGACACAGAGCTTCTTCCATGTCCTGCTGGGTTCTAGGAGCTTTATTTATTTATTTTAGACAGGGTCTTGCTCTGTCCCCAAGGCTGGAGTGCAGTAGTGTGATCTTGGCTCACTGCAGACTTGACCTCCCAGGCTCAGGTCATCCTCCCACATCAGCCTCCTGAGTAGTTGGAACCACAGGTGCACGCCATCATGCCCAGCTAATTTTTTTTTTGTAGAGACGGGGTTTCACCATGTTGCCCAGGCTTTCTCAAATTCCTGGGCTCAAGCAATCCTCCCACTTTGGCCTCCCAAAATGCTGAGATTACAGGTCACCACGCCCAGCCTAGGAGCTTTAAACAGATCAAATTGTTTCATGTTTACAATAACCCAAAGAGCTGGGCATCATGATTGGTTGTTTGTTTGTTTCGTTTCGTTTTGATTTTTTGAGGCAGAATCTCGCTGTGTCGCCCAGGCTGGAGTGCAGTGGTGTGATTTTGGCTCACTATAGCCTTCACTTCCCATGTTCAAGTGATTCTCTTGCCTCAGCCTCCCGAGTAGCTGGGACTACAGGTGCCTGCCACCACTCCCAGCTAATTTTTGTATTTTTAGTAGAGACGGGGTTTTGTCATGTTGGCCAGGCTGGTCTCAAACTCCTGACCTCAGGTGATCCGCCTGCCTTGGTCTCTCAAAGTGCCGGGATTACAGGCTTCAGCCTCCCACAGGTGAGGGCATTAAATAACCACACAGCTAGCAGTGGCAGAGCTGGGACTTGAACCCAAGCAGCCTGGCTCCAGAGCCCCACTTACCTGCCCTCTCATGATATAACATGCCCAGGACAGGCCAGCACGTAGTGGTACCAAAATGCAGGCAGGTTCTTTACCCGGAAGCATATATGCAAGGTTTTGTGTCTGTGTTCATTTTCCTGGAGGGAGAGTCTAGCTCTTGGCACCTTCTTGATCCCAGTGGGTTAAGAGCCTCCAACAGTAACAGTCAGGAGCCCTGGGGTCTAGCACTGCCTCTATCACTAAGCAGCAGTGTGATGTTGGGCAAGCTGCTTCACCTCTGTGCTTCAGTCTCCTCATCTGTAGAATGGAGAAGGAGCAGTAAACTATGTGATCTCAACAACTTCTTCCAGCTCTAATGTTCTATAGCTCTGAATTAGTTCTATAAATGTCTGAGCCTCTACCCTGCATAAGCCAAGGTGCCTTGCTAGGTCCTGGAGTGACAAGGAGGAAGAAGAGCACCCTGCACCTCAGAGGAGCTTGCCTTCTCATCCAGGAAAACAGCCACTAGGTCTTGTCTCCCTCAAGGACAGCTGGGGGCTGAGAGAGGAAACAGCACCATGATGTTGGGATAGCGCCCTGGGGTGTCAGGAGCCACGAAGCCTGTGAGCTGGGTTTTGGACCCTGTCACCCCCTGGGTATTAGGACAACTCTAGGTGCGTCTGGGGGAGGCCTCAAGAGGGAAGTGCTGGCTGTTCTGTCACTATGGCTGTGTGGAGCCCGAACAGTGAGTGGAAAGAAAGTAAGAGACATGATCCCATATGCCCCGCAAGCTGGCTCATGGGTTATGGGTGATATTTATAGACAATACAGCTAGGATAAAGCCCAGAGCAAAAGGCCAGGTCAGCAAATGCTGCTGCCTCTAGTGACAGTGATGAGAATTGTCGCACAGAGGCTGGGATTCGAGACCTATGGTATACTCTCAGGAGTGGCAGTGTTTGGGAGATGGCTAACAGATATGATGAAGGTGCCTCCCTAAATGCATTGAGGAAGTAGCCACCCAAAAGTGCAATCTGTGGCAAATAAGTTGTCATCCTGAGCCGGATCACCTCTGGGTGATCTGATAAAGTTAGTTTTCTAGCCCTACAAGGGAGAAAGCCAGAATGACAGTGACCCAACAACAGGCCAGCGCACTTCCTGCCTGTGTGTATCATGCTCCAGTGCCCAAGAATGGGAGGGAGAGCATGGCTATGGCTCACCATTAAGATTTTAACACCACGAGAGGGTTCCTGGTGTCACTGCATGTCAGTATCACCGTGAGGAAATTCTTGCAGCCTTTAGACCCCAGTGAAGGCAAAAGGAGGCTTTCCTTTTTCCAGCCCTCGTTAACCTGACAAATCAAGCAGCTGTCTTAGACAAATCTTGGCAAGCGTTTGTCTTGCCTTGTTTATAACAAAACATTTCCCACCCAAGCCTGTGGTCAGGTTTTGTTTTTTAATGAATGGGAATGAGGATATTGCACCGCCTTCTCAGGAACTTCACAGAGAGTCACTACTGCTTCCTGACCTCTCCTTGGGACTTCAGGCAGCGATACTGACCTTAGACCCCAGTAAAAGGGGCTTGGGTTCTGTGCCTCAGAGGGCCCTGCCTGACCCTTTCTTTGGCCTTTCATGAGGGTGGAGTGAGTGGGGCCAAGGAGACACGCTCACCTGGTGGTACACTGTGCCCTGGTGACCTAGGACCCCAAATTCCCTGCCCAGACAGCTGCAGCCTACTTCTAGGGTCCACACAGGTTCTTCCCAGAGTTCATTTTCCCAGGGACTCACAGGGTGTCCAGAAAGCAGCCATTTGCCTGGGGGGTATGGGTGAAGCCTGGGCATGCGCTCTGGGTGTCCACATGTGTGCTCACAAGGCCACCTGTGTCATGGGATGGACACAGCATTGGGAACAGAAGGATAATGGTCCTCTCCCCACACTGCCATTTTCCTCTGGGGAGCTCCAGCAAGTCTGAACTCTACATTTGAACCTAGCTTTCTAGCTCATGATGAATTTGTAAAACTAGGAAGATAGAATATATTTAACTTAAAATGTTTAGCTTGATGTAAAACTCTTCGATGTCTAGAGTATTGAGCCTCCAATGATATGCAAACCCTGCACCGCCAAAGGTTCAGAGCAGTTGTGTTGGTCAGAAATGATCTTTGTTGTATGCTGAGATTGTACAATGCAAAGACCCATCTCTAGAGAAGCACTCCTGTTCCTAACTCTGAAGTCAGGATATTTTGAACAGGTAAAACAATGTAAACTGAGATAATCAATTTTAAGTTTATTTTAGAATGATGCCAATGATGTGAGTGTGGCTGTGTGTGTATGCATGCATATTTGGATGTGTGCGGTTGTGTGTCTATGTGTGTGTGTGTGTGTGCGCACATGTGTTTGTGTGTATGCATGCATTAGTTTTTAAAATGGTAGAAACCAATGTCTAGAGGTCTGAATCAGTGGAAAATGTTATGGTGTCCCCACTGAAAAATTCAAAATTAAAATAATCTTAAATCATCAAAAATTATTCCCCTAGATTCTGATTTTTTTCCATATTGATTATTTCCCTGTTTTGCAGATGAGAAAACTGGCTTGGAGACGTTAAGTGACTTACCCAAGGGCACAGAGCTCATGAACCTGAATCAGGGTTCACGCCAGTGTGGCTCTAGGGCCCCGGGCTCCTGTACACTATTCTGCATGATCTCTTGGCCTGGAGAACAGACCCAGGTGGACTGGGGCCATCACTCTGGATGCCCAAAAGATGAGGACTTCTTAGGAAGTTGAGCAGCGAGCACTAGATATTATTAATAGATGTCAATAGCTGCTCAGACATAGTAATCAAATGAATTCTAAGGTCTTGAATGTAAGGAGACTCACCACTTATCCTTCATCCCTTTGCTGGTGACAAGAAGAGACCAAGGTTTGTGATGGTACTGCTGGGGGCTGCCTGTCAGAAAAAGGAAGGCATCCTGCTTGGACCGGTTTCTGCAGAGGAAGGAGAGAAAGGAAACGTCGTCCCCTGGTGGGCATCATTGGTAGCGGCAGTAGGAAGCCGACCAGCATTAGGTATGAGGAGGATGTCAAGGCAAGGAGGTTTCTCGTGTCCTGGTGAATGATCATGTTGTAACTATCCCATGGCCATTTAAAAGGAATGTGCATTCTGCTTAAAGGATATATATGCGTCTATTAAATCAACATGCTTTTATTGTTACATTCTTCAAATCCTCTATATTCATATATAAATCCATGCATATGAAAATATATGAATATATAGTCTAAATTCATATATATAGTCTATATTCATATATGTATATATTTCTTGTGCCAATTATGAGGGGCAGAGAGACATGTTAAAATCTCCTGGCTATAATTTTTATTTGTCTATTTTCCTTCATACACTGCTATGGTTTGAATATCCCTTCCAAAACTCATGTTGAAATTTAATTGCCATTGTAACAGTACTAAGAGGTGGAATCTTTAAGAGATAATTAGGCCATGAGGACTCCACTGTCTCGAATGGATTAGTGTTGCTATCATGGGAATAGTTTCGCTATAAAAGAGTGAAGAAAGACCCCCTTTTCTCTCTCACCCTCTCTTGCCCTTCTGTCTTCTGCCATGGGATGACACAGAAAGAAGGCTTCACCAAATGCTGGTGCCTTGATCTTGGACTTCCCAGCTTCCAGATGTGAGAGAAATAAATCTGTGTTCATTATAAATGACCCAGTCTCAGGTAATCTGTTTAGCAGAAAAAACAGACTAAGATTCCCCCAGCTGTTTTTGCTTCAGATATTTAAATACATTCAAATACGGTGTTACTATTTGCAGTGTACAGTATGTTACTCAACACAAAAAAAAGTTTTCTACTGTGATGTCTTCACTGTGGATTGGGCTTTTTGTGTAAACTAGGCCCCTAAACCTTTGACCCTGTCCTGTTCTTCCTTCCGTTACATTTGCTTAATTGTTTCTTTGCACATTCATTCCTTTATCATTTACATTTCTGCTATTTGATATGTATCTTTTGTACAGCAGACAATGGATTTCATTTTTTGACTCAATCTGAAACCCTCCCTTAAAAATTATAATAGTTTAGTCCATTCATATTTATGCTGAAAACATATATTTAGTCATACTTCTTTTTTTTTTTTTTTGAGATGGGGTTTCGCTCTTGTGCAATGGCACTATCTTGGCTCACTGCAAACTCCGCCTCCCAGGTTCAAGTGATTCTCCTGCCTCAGCCTCCAAAATAGCTGGGATTACAGAAGCATACCACCACACCTGACTAATTTTGTATTTTTAGTACAGATGGGGTTTCATCATGTTGGTGAGGCTGGTCTCAAACTCCTGACCTCAAGTGATCCTCCTGCCTTGGCCTCCCAAAGTGCTGGGATTACAGGCGTGAGTCACCACGCTCGGCCTAGTCATGCTTCTACTTGGTGTTCTGCTTTTCATTTTTAAAATGTTCCCTTGCCTTTTCCCCCTTTTTTCTGACTTTTGGTGTATAAATTAATTTTTAAGAGCTTTATGGAGGTACAGTTGACATGCAATAAATAGCACATATTTATGTATATCAATGTATATAACAATTTCTGATATATGTGTACACCCATGAAACTATCACCACAGGTAATGCACATCTCCATCACCCCCAAAGACTTCCCCGTGTCCCTTAGTAATCCCTCCACCCCACATGACACCCACCCCTATCATCACTGATCTGTTTCCTATCACTCTAGATTAGTCTACATTTTCTAGGATTTTATGTAAATGGAATCATACAGTATATACTTTTCTTTGGCTTCTCTCTCTGAGCATTATTATTTTGAGATTCATCTATATTGCAGCGTGCATCAAGAATGTATTCCTTTTATTGTGGAGTGTTATTCCAATATATAGGTATATCACAGTTTATTCACTAGTTGATGGGAATTTGGGTCACTTCAAGTTTTTAGCTATTACAAATAAAACTGCTATGAACATTTGTGCACAAATCTTTGTATGAACATATGCTTTTATTTCCCTTGAGCAAACATCTACAAGTGGAATGGCTAGATCATTTATAGATATAGGCTTAATTTTTTTTAAGAAACTGGTAAACTGTTTTTCAAAGTTGTACTGTCTACATTACCATCAGCAGTGTATGAGACTTCCAGTTTCCCCACATCCTTGCCAACACTTAGTATAGTCTTTGCTCTTAAGTTTAGCCATTTTAATGCATGGGTAGTGGGATCCCATGTGGCTTTCATTTTCATTTGATAATCCTTTCGTGTGCTTATTTGCTATTCAACTGTCTTCTTTAGTAAAGTGTATATTAAAATCTTTTGCCATTTTAATTGGGTTTTATTGTGATATCATTGAGTAGCCCATGTTAAGAGTTTATTATACATTCTGGATACAAGTTCTTTATCAGATATATGCTTTGCAAATATTTTCTCCCAGTCTGAAATATTCAGCCCAAAATATTAATAGTGCTGAGTATGAAAAACTTTGCTGTAACTGTTTTATAATTTTACTGACAATTTTAGGTTTTATAGGATTTATATCTTTAACTTATCACAACATACCTTCACCTTCAACTGATATTACTTCATGTATAGCAGAAGAACATTGCAGTAGTATACTTCAATTTCCCTCCCCCAATATTTGTGCTATTGTTGTCAGACATTTTGTTTTTACAAGTTATAAACCCCATGCCACAATGTAATTTTTGTTTATACAGTCAGTTGTCCTTTAAAGAAATTTAGAGTGGGCACAGTGGCTCACACCTGTAACCCCAGCACTTTGGGAGGCCAAGGTGGGAGGATCACTTGAGCCCAGGAGTTCAAAACCAGCTTGGACAACATCGTGGGATGCTGTCTTTACAAAAAAATATAAAAAGTAGCCAGGTGTGGAGGTGTGCACCTGTGTCCCATCTACTTGGGAGGCTGAGGTGGAAGGATCGCTTGAGCCCAGGAGGTTGAGGCTGCAGTGAGCCATGATGGTGCTACTGCATTCCAGCCTGGGTGACAGAGTGATACTCTGTCAAAAAAAGAAAAAAAAAGAAAGAAGAAAGAAAGAAAGAAAGGAAAGAAAGAAAGAAGAAAGAAAAAGAAAGAAAGAAAGAAAGGAAAGAAAGAAAGAAAAGAAAGAAAGAAAGAAAAGAAAGAAAGAAAGAAAAAAAGAAAAGAAAGAAAGAAAGAAAGGAAGGAAAGAAAGAAAAGAAAAAAGAAAAAAAGGAGAGAGAAATTTAAATAACCCCCAAATCTTACATCTTTCCTCCTGTAGTTACCATTTCTGATGTTCTTCCTCCTTTGTGCAGATTCACATTTCCATTGGATATTTTCCTTCTACATGAAGAACATTAAGATTTATTGAAGGTGCTGCTTCTGATGATGGATTTTTTTTTCAGCTTTTGTAAATCTGAAAAAGTATTTCATCTTCACTTTTTTGTTGTTGTTAAAAGCCCAGCTGTGTAATCATCTTCACTTTTGAAAGAGATTTGTACTGGGCATGGAATTCTACATTGACAGTTTCTTGTTCAGTACTTTAAAGGTGTTATTTTATTGTCTTCTCACTTGTACTGTTTTTGAGAAGAAATCTGCTTGTATCTCTGTATTTGTTTCTCTGTGCATAGTTTTTTTATTTTGGTTGCTTTTCACATTTTCTCATTATCACCGGTTTTGAGCAATTTGTCAATGATGTGCCTTGGTGTGATTATCTTCGTTTCTTGTGCTTGGGTTCATTGAGCTTCCTGGATCTGTAGATTTATAGTTTTAATGAAATTTGGGGAAATGTTGGCCATTATTTCTTCAATTTGTTTTTCTGCCTTCTTCTCTCTTTCAGAAACTGAAAGCACACATATATTATGCTGCTTGAAATAGTCCAAGAACTCACTGATGCTCTGTTAATTTTTAAAAATTCTCTTTCTCTCTGTGTTTCATTTTGGATAGTTTCTATTGCTATGTCTTCAAGTTCACCAACCTTTTCTTCTGCGATGTCTAATCTGCTGTTAATTCCATTGAGTGTATTTTTCATCTCACACATTGTAGTTTTCATCTCCAGAAGTTTGATTTGTGTTTTTTTAATATCTTCCATGTCTCTACTTAACTTTTTGAACACATGGAATACACCTATAATAATACGTCTGCCAAATCCAACATCTGAATTAGTTCTAGGTCAGCTTTGATTGATATATATTTTATCTTCATTGTTAGTCACATTTTCCTGTCTCTTTGCAAGTCTGATAATCTCTTGTTAGATACCGAATGTTGTACATTTTTCTTGTTGGGTGCTACATGTTTCTGTATTCTTGTCAATAATCTTGACCTTAGTTCTGACATGCAGTTATTTAGAAACAATTTGATCCTTTTGGGTCTTGTGTTTAAGATTTGCTAGACAGGACCAGAGTAGTCTTTATTCTAGTGCTAATTATTTCCCACTACTGAGGCAAGACAGAGTTCTCTCAAGTGTACTCCGTCCAATGACCCACGAATCATGAAGTTTTTCAGTCAGCCTGGAAGGGACAGACACTATTCCTGACCCCACGTTGGTACTGGGCAGTGTTACCTCTAATGCTTTGGGTAGGCTGTTTTGTTTTGGTTTGGTTTTAAGTCTTGGGTAGTTTCCTCACATACATATACTGATTGGTATTCATCTGAATACTCAGAGGGGCACATCTGCATCTATGTACAGTCTCTCCCTTCTGCTACCCTATCCTGCAAACTCTAGCTAGCTTCTTCTCCCAGGACTCTCAGCTCCATCTGCTTAACTGAGTTTGCCAGACTCTGCCCGGATTCACCTTTCCTGTGCCATGGCCTAGAAATTCTACTAAGGCAGTAAGCTGGGACAATCATAGATAGGGGTCACTTCATGGATTTCTCAACTCTCCGGCATCATTGTTCTTTACTGCTGGATGTGAAGTGGTTTGAAGACCATTGTTTCATATATTTTATTCATTTTTTGGTTATTGTAGGCAGGATGGTAAATTTAGTCTGTTACTCCATCTTAGCTGAATTCCTATTCTTATTTTTCTCTTTAGTGATTTGGAAGATATAGAGCCTTTTAATAAGGATTATCTTTTAAATTCTTATAAACCATCTCTAAGTTCACAATTGGCTGTGGACTGAATGTTTATGCCTTCCCAAATTCATATGTTGAAATCCTAATCCCCAATGTGGTTGTATTAGGAGGTGGGACCTCCTAATTTTGGAGGAAGTTAAATTATGAGCGTGGAGCCCTCATGAATCGGATTAGTGCCTTACAAAGGATGGTGAGAACTCTCTCACTGTCTTTCCACTATGTGGAGATACAAGGAGAAACCGGTAATCTACAGCCTGGAAAATGGCCCTCACCAGAACCCAACCACGCTGACATCCTGATCTTGGACTTTGAGTCTCCAGAACTGTAAAAAATAAATGTTTGGTGTCTGACCCACCCCATCCCTGGCCATTTGTTATAGCAGCCTGAACTAATACAACAATTTTATATGTAATTGAGCCAATATTCTTCCAACAATTTAAAAAATAATCTATTAAATCTCTTTTGCCAATAATGAGAAACTTAGCATGTTTAACTCCCTGCTGCTCCAAATTATTATTTATTATATATATATATATCCTAATAACTACTTTTAAACATTTGCATTGAGTTGGTTAAATTAATGAAAAATTAGACTTAGCAATACATTTATGTGGTTTCATTGCTTCCTACCTTAGTCTAGTCACATGCCTTTCTCCTTCTTGAGTTATTCACTTATATACATTTTCCAATCCACTGGACACGATTGTCTAATTTTTTTCAAGGGATGGGCTCGGGATCCTTCCATGTTTAGACACGTCTTTATGTTTTCATCTATGATAAATAACATTCAACCTGCTATTGATGGCTTATGCCTTGTGTTTACATATGGCAGTGTTTCTCATCACTAAAAAAAAAATGTTTCTTGACTTAAAGTGCTCCCTTTTCATAACTGGCTGATCTTTTCAGTAAATGGTATATTAATAGAGATTTCCTGAACCATTCTCCTGCTTCTTGCAGTAACTCAGTGGCATTGAGGACAATGTGTTCTAGTTTCCCAGCTTGGTCTTCTTGTAAGCTACTAAATTGTGACGTGATTTTTCTCCATGCTTACTCTTAACACAGTGAGATCTCTATCCAGATTAGAGTTCACTCCTGTCAGAGATGTGCATTCCCCTGTGCAAAGGCACAAATGAAGAGAAAAGGAACATTTTCTATTTCTTATGGTTACATTTTGCCAGATTTGAGATCTAGTTATCTGGGTGGCAGTGGTGGAATCCACAATAACTTGGCTGAAAGTTTGTTTTTTTCATATTTATCCAGGTAGCCAGGATTAGGGGGGCCACGGCGCCCTTCCTTGATCCTATCTGGATTCTGGTGCTTCACATCCCTGACTCTTCCTCACTTCCTCGTTACTTAGATCTTGCAAATAGGGTCCTGGCAGTGTGAACCCCAGCACTTTCCTCATTGTTCTTGAAACCAGGAGGGGCCTCCACCACATTTTCCTGATGATCTCTCTGCCACCCTCACTGCTCCCTCTGAGTAGGAGCTATCTCAGTAGGTCCTTCCCACTTCTTCTCCAGCCCGACTTTCCTTTCACATGTAGTGAATTGTGGGTTTCACTTCCTGCAGTTTCAGTTACCTATGGCCAACCAGGGTCCAAGAAAATTAAATGGAAAATTCCAGAAATAAACAATTCATAAGCTTTTGTTGTTGTTGTTGTTTTTGAAATGGGGTCTTATTCTGTCACCCAGGCTGGAGTGCAGTGGTGCAATCTCAGCTCACTGCAACCTCTGCCTTCCAGGTTCAAGCAATTCTTCTGCCTCAGCCTCCCAAGTAACCTCCTGAGACTACAGGCGCCCGTCACCACACCTGGCTAATTTTTGTACTTTTAGTAGCGATGGGGTTTCACCATATTGGTCAGGCTGGTCTTGAACTCCTGACCTCAGGTGATCCACTTGCCTCGGCCTCCCAAAGTGCTGGGATTACAGGGGTGAGCCACCGTGCCTTAAATTGCGTGTTTGTTCTGAGTAGTGTGCTGCAATATCTCATCATCCCATTTGTTCAGTGCTATCTACCTGGGAGCACAAATAACCCTTTGTCAGTGTATTCACGCTGTCTACACTACCTGCCCATTAGTCACTCAGTAGCCGTCTTGATTATCAGATTGGCTGTAACAGTATCACCATGCGTGTGTTCAAGTAATGCTTATTGTACTTTTATTACAGCACATTGTTATAATAGTTCTAATTTATTATTGTGAATCTCTTACTGTTCCTAATTTATAAACTTTCTCAGAGGTATATATGTATAGGAAAAATCATAGTGTGTCTAGGGGTCAGTGCTATTTAAGGTTTCAGGCACCCATGGGGGGGTCTTGGAAAGTATCCCCAGCAGATAAGGGGGTACTGCTGTATATGCGCTGGAGAAATTTCTTAATATCTCTGGCAGATAGAGGGCACTCTGCTCCTACATTAGTTTCCCTTTAGTCATAGTGCAAACTTAGGAAGAGTTCAACTTGTGGGTTTGCGTGACAATCTTTTTTTTTTTTTTTTTTTTTTGAGACAGAGTTTCGCTCTTGTTGCCCAGGCTGGAGTGCAATGGCACGATCTTGGCTCACCGCAACCTCCGCCTCTTGGGTTCAAGCAATTCTCCTGCCTCAGCCTCCCAAGTAGCTGGGATTACAGGCACCCGCCACCACGCCCGGCAAATTTTGTATTATAAGTAGAGACGGGGTTTCTCCATGTTGGTCAGGCTGGTCTCAGCATGATAATCTTAAACTGTAGCAAGCTTTATAAAGTGGTGTCAGCAGATTGACTATTGTCCTTGACCTGATCGATGTACACAGCTGTGAGAGCACACAGAAGTCATATTCCTTACAGGTGGATTCCTGGGTGACTGCAGCAAGGGAGAAACTGATGGCTTTGGGGCACCCGAGGGGCTGGGTTCCTTGTTTCCAAGTTTACAGGAGCTGTGGAAACTTCAGGATACCTGGATGCAAGAGGAGGAAGAGGGGCTCTACCCTTGGATACAGGCGGTCTGTGGAAAGCAGACGTGCCCAGAACAGTGGGCCTGAGAGTAATGACGGGGACTGCTCTTGTGCTCAGGGCACCCGGCAGCGAGCAGCAGTGGAAAGAGCCAGGGCTTGGTTACCTACAAGACCTTAGCTGAACTTGGGCTTCACCACATATTAACCTGTGGCCCAAGAAAAGTCCCCTTACTTCATCTGTAAAGTAAGTAGTAATAACAGAATCACCCTCTGGGTTTTATGGGGGCTCAGTGGGTGCGATGCATGAGATACTTAAACAACACCTGCCACATATGTGTGGATGCTCAAGGAATACTGAGCTTCCACAGTAGTTTTTGAATAAAGAGGAGCCAAAGGCTCTCTTTCCTCTTTTCTCTCTTCCTTTTTCCCCACCTAGTCTCTCCATTCCCCTTTCACCCCTTGGGGTGACTTCTTAGCCCTCTCCAAGATTCTCACTCTGGCCTGACACCCTCTTCCATTCCAGCCTATAGATCTGCCGCTGCTGCTGCCCTGCAGGGCCGTCCACATGTGTGTTTGTGCAACGCTCCTCCCCTATCCCAACCCACCAAAACTGAGCTTCCTCCACAGAGCTGTTTCAAATCCACATGGCCATTTCCTTTTCAGGGGAGTCTAGTATTTTATAACCGCCCTTCCCAAATCAGAACACAAGTAGACACATGTTCAGCTTTCCGTGTGAGAAATGGCCTCAAGGGTACAATTTTCTTGCGTGGTCCATGTTTCCACAGGGCCCCCTTTCTGACTTCTCCCCTGGGAGCCAGGAGAGCTGAGGAGCCGACAGAGATGGGGCACACACGCTGGGAAGCCAAGCATGTTAGATTTACTAGGGTCATGTCTGCAGGTGAGGTAACAGCACACACATACAGAAATTCATGGGCAGAGATGCCACCCCAGCATCACCGTCAGACACCAAAGCAGCAGGAGGGCTCAGGAAGTGGCTTTGGAAAGTTCTCGTGAAAATCAAAGGGCAGCTTTGGTGCTCAGAGATTCAAACAGAAAACTATACAAAACCAACCCATAAATATATATATATATTATATGTGTATATATATAAAATTGCAAAATAAAAGCCCAAGAAACTAACCACCAATCTGCACGTCAGTGGCTCAAAAAGTGTTAGCATAGAGAAAGGCAAAACCATTTGTGGGGGTGATGCATACTCCAGGGGGCCGGCATTTCAGTAGCAGAAAGAGTATTTACATGGAACCCCTATTTGAAACCTCACAATACTAGGAAAAGCTAAACACAGACAATGTATGTACAAGGGAAGACAGTAAGTACTCTTGCGTGACGATTGTCAGACACAGACATTTCACTGAAACCATCCATAGCTTTAGAGAACACTGCACTCTATCTAGACTGGGTTCCTGCTTGCCTGCACCCCAGCCAGGCGATCTCAGGCTCTGGACCGTATGTTCTCCCCCACCTGGCCTCTTCCCGGAGAGAGCAAACACTAGGATGTTGGTTGCAGCATAAATTGCAGGAATTTTTTTTTTTTTTTTTTTTTTTTTTTTGAGACGGAGTCTCGCTCTGTCGCCCAGGCTGGAGTGCAGTGGCGCGATCTCGGCTCACTGCAAGCTCCGCCTCCCGGGTTCACGCCATTCTCCAAATTGCAGGAATTTAAAGGTGGGGCAGTCCTTGGGTATCAATCAATCACCCACAAAGCAGGACCAACAGGTGTGAGGTGGAGTGGAAGTGTGGGGGTGGGGTTCCCTGAAATATATTCCCATTTTATAATGTGTTTCAAGTGTGGCCACTCTGCCCTTGGTCCAATTGCCATCCTCCTTCTGATTCATGTTAAAAGGGGAGATCTGGCCTTTGGGTTTTTAAACATTATACAAGATAATTTGCTGGGGGAGAGAAGAGTTTAGGGTCTTTCTACAGTTATGCTCCCACCACCCCCCAAACTCTTACGTTTTCTTTAAACTACCTAGAGATAAGCAATTTGCCGATCACAGCTGGCCTCAGTTCGGGACACAGTGGGTGAGGAGAGGAGCTCAGGACCTGACTCTACTAGAAAACCGCCAGTGCTTTCTCACACTGAGCCTCAGACTCCAGCTCTGCCTGAACCCCTTCCCTGCATCAATAATGATCATTTCTCCCCCATCTGCAGGCCCCAATTTCCCATAGCAATGACCCAACTTTTGGGAAAATCTAGAAGGTAAGTGGCACCAAACATCAATATAGCCAAACCTAATATCACCTAAGTATGAACCAATGCGACCCATTGTTTCTGTATACATAAGAACACTCCCAGTTGGAGATTCTTCCTAATTGTTTCTAAGATGAAAAGCCTACATTCTCAAGGGAATTGTCTCTATCAAAATGATGAAAGGTGTTCTCCACTAAGGGACACCCCACTGAAGTCCCCACTCTGCTTCCCGGTGAGCGTGGCTGCTCATTGTGAGAGGTAAAGGGATGTTGGGCATTCCTTGGTGACCGAGCTCTACATGTGGTCTCTCATTTATGACAGAAAGTGTGCCACATCTGAATAGGTTGGTTAGACGGGGCTTCTGGAAGTAATTACACTCCATGTATGCTTTCTTATGGTGCAAGTGGAAATGTGCACATTTCATGAGTTTACAGTCACTACAGGCCTCTTACTTCTTGCATTAAACTATCCCTTTCAGAACAGATGTGAAACAGTTGATAGGCTGCCTCACTGGCTTTTAGATTGTAGGGTGCCCTGTCCTTTCTGTGGGAGTGGAGAGCTTAAATTTAGCCTCTCCCTCATTTCTTTTCAGACTCTTTGAGTGCTAAGGTCTTAGAGAGTTCAACTGAGCTCAAGTGATGAGAGAGAATGTAAAAAGACCTGTTTCCTCTATGCTCAGAGTCAACGGCGACTGTGCCAACCAACTCTAGGGCTTCTGCTGACCTGCATGTGTAAAATGAGTAAGGGGTAAATGTTCTCTCATTTGTTCAGTAGTCAAGAACTCATTACCCTTGTCCCAAAACTAGAACATAAAATTCACACAAAAGAAAAAACGTGTCAGCTGGCACAGTGGCTCATGCCTGTAATCCCAGCACTTTGGGAAGCCGAGGCAGGTGGATCATGAGGTCAGGAGTTCAAGACCCGCCTGGCCAACATGGTGAAACCCCGTCTCTACTAAAAATACAAAAATTAGCTGGGCAAGGTGGCGGGCTCCTGTAATTCCAGCTACTTGGGAGGCTGAGACAGAAGAATCGCTTGAAAAACCGGGAGGCAGAGATTGCAGTGAGCTAAGATTGCACCACTGCACTCCAGCCTGGGCAACAAAGAGCAAAGCTCCGTCTCAAAAAAAAAAATAAAAAGAAAGAAAAGAAAAAGAAAAAACATGTCATGCAGACCTATGGGTAGGCTGTGTGTCTATCCTCCACATACCTTCATGGAAAAATTGAAAATTATTTTTAGACTTTCAGAGGCGAATCATGCTGTTGGGCAAATGGTTCTTTCAAATCCATGGCAATCAAAGAAGTGGATTTATAGCATTTTCCCCCACACTGGCAGTAGCCCTGCTACAACAATGCCAAACATCTGAATGACTGTCTTGCCATGTCACCATGAGCAAGTGACGGTATCATCCACAGGGAATGGGATTCAAATTCAGTCTACATGGATCAGTGGCAGAGGGCAGTGCTTTACAGTGGGGTTCTTACTGTAAGAACTTACTGCTCTTCATCCAATTTCCCCCAAGTCCTTTAAAAAGAACTTATCTGTTCACAGAGGAAGAACCCTGTTTTAGTTATAGGAGAGTGGAGGGGGTCAACTGGCCAAAGTAGGACAGTTACTTGGGTTGCATGCAGGCCAGGAGGCTCTTAGGGAGTCCAGATCTGGGCTAGAAGGTGTCTCTTTCTGCAGTTTGGGAGGAAGGTCACATGGTATGGACGGTTCTCTCACACCACTGTTGGGTGCAGCCAACACTACGCAGGGAGCCGTTGGAGCCAAGCCTGTCTCTGTGAAACCACTAATCCTTCTTGTCCTCTCTCCTCCTGCCTGCCTTCCGATGGAAATAAGCTCAGAAACCTCTCCACTTCCCAGCTCAGCCAGCCACAGAGCAGCACATTGGTTCAAATGTTACCCTTTTCTCTGGCACATCCAAGCACAGTGGCTCAACCAGACATGAACCTACTGCCCACCAAATCTGAGCTCTTGAATACACATTTTCTCCAGTCAGATATTGGTCAAAGTTTTCAGCCAACTTTTATCCACAGCCAAAGAAAATGGCCTTTCCTTTCTAATAGCCTGTAGATTTGTTTGGACCACATGTCTGTTTCTGTAGCATTTGGTGCATGTCCTCAAGCCTGGAGCTAAATGTGCCACATTCTGTGCAAGGGAAGAAGAAATGGCAGGATGGCTGGACACCTCTCCCAGCAATTCTACACCAAGACAAAATAAAACTGGAAACATTAGCTCTTTGAATGCTCCCCTCTCCTTGTTGAAAATCCCTCTTAAGGTGCTTTATCCAAAGACTTTTATGGAAATAAATTTTGTGTTGGAAACTCACTATCTGCTGTAGAGGAAACATCGTGTAAAGCAGGCCATCAACTATGTTTTAGTATTGACATTTCAAAAAGGCCTCATAGCTCCCATGCCACCATCCCACGCCCATCCAGTCCACAGTCTCCATTCAGCCACCAAAGGGATTTTCCTAAAATGCAATTCTGATCATGACTCTATCCTGATTTAAAGGCTCCAGTGGCTCCAAACCCCCTCCATGACAAGTCTAGCTCCTCCACACTTCCTACCAGTTTCCTTAGGATTCAGCCCTGCCTACCTATGAAGGGACCCCTCAACCCCTGAGCTTCCACATCATGCTCTGGCAATGCCACGTTGCTCAGCAGAACCCATCATGGCATTTCATGCGTCCACACCTTTGCACATTCTTCCCTCATCGTGGCATGCCCTACCAATCCTTTCATTCTACTGGAAATTTACTGTTCTAAAACCTTAACAGCCATTGCTTCTCTCAGGGTTTCTCTGGTCCCCAAGATAGTTAATTGTTGCTTTCTTATGCCACCTTGGTACCCTTGCCTGTTTTGCAATTTGTCTATACACCTCCTATGCTCATGAACTTCTTGAGGGCAGGAACTATGCCTATCCTCACGCCTGGCCCTTGACCCAAGCTCAATGCATGTTTTTGGAATGCATGAGGAATGAACCAATTGACAGGTTCATCTATCAACAGAAAGTGGGCCCATGGCATAAATTCCAAGAATAATGCTGCAGCAAGACTCCACCCAATGAGGCCTAAGTGAGGCCTCATTGTCAAGGGAATAGAGTGTGTTGAATGCAGAGGCAATCAACATCACCCCCGAAGTAGAACAACTCGCACACAAAAGGCTGCATCAGAGGTCGTGTTCACCATTCTCACAACATCGTTTGCCACTTATTATTCTAGTCATAATGATGGCTCTCTTTCAACGTCAGCATAATGCCTGGTGCTCAGTGGATCCTTAACAAATACCATGTAAGGATAAATGAATAAATGTGAAATCTACTTTTTAAAAGAAGGCATCAAGGGATTGGCTTTTAAAGGCATTTCCCATATGACAGATTTTTCTGAGGCATGAGTGGGTTGTCCCTTCTAAAATTTGACCCAATCAGGAAGTAGAACAGAGATGGAGCCTGGGGTAGCAGTTAGGAATCTGCACTAGAGAGACACAGTGTCAGGTTTACCTTGGTCCTAGGTCAGTTTCCTTCCTTCTCAAGAAATAGCCAACTATGGATGGTATTTCCCGCCCCAACCAGAAGGCTCTTGCCTCTCCTTTGTCAGAGGCACACAGTAGCATCACCACAGTCCACATTGACCAGGAACTTCACGTGCAGTGATGAGGATGAGCACAGGGCGCTCCCTATCTTTGCTTCAAGTGCTAACATTATGCAATGGAGAACAGTCATAGAGACAAATCCTGGATGAAAACCACCACCCCTGGAGATTAAAGTTGTCTGTTCACCATAGCTGTTAAGAGCAAGGGCTCTGGACTCAGACTGACCTGGATTCAAATCCAGGATCCAGATCTTTCTAGCCAAGTCAGCTGGGACAAGTCAATTATCATTTTAGGGGGTCAATTTCCTCACCCACAAAATGGGAATGATCTTACCCCCCTCAAAGGATTACTGTGAGGGTTAAAGAATGTAATGTATGTGAAGCCTGCACAGTGTCTATAGATAGCAAGTGCTCAAAAGTGGAAAACTATGATTAAGAACTTTCAAAAATATTTTCACGATAGTCAGATCAAAAGGAAAAATATTCTTTCAAGACACTGTGCTTTCAAGAGAATGGATTGTCTAATTTTTAGGAGCCAACAAATGCTCATTAATCAATGCCCCACGGAAGAACATGAGAAGACAGTGTTGGCATTTAAAACAATAACTGTGGCCATTACCAGGCCCCAGGATGGACAGATAGGGACAGGGACAGGGACACCCAGCATTTCTCTGAGAGCTGGTGCAAGAGGATTAATCCTGAAGGGCTCATTTCTGATTCTCCTCTGCTGGACAAAGAGTGACTCAGAGTTGGAACCTCAGAGGGTGCAAGTCAAGGTGCCAAGAGTAAGATGCCAGTTTCGGTCTGTAAGCAACTGTTTCTGGGGGTGAGGGAAGGTCAGGGGAAACCTGACTACTGGACAGGAGTGAGGCAGGTACAGTGCATTGCTCCAGGTGTCATGCAAAGCTAGAAAGTCATGGCATTTCCTCTGTTGTTTTGATCCTCCTTATACAACCCAAAGCCAACAGAGGATTTCAACTTCCCCAAATTTCTGCCCTGAGCATTAAACAACTTTTTCCTATGCTAAATTTGGTTTTAGTTTTGAAGTGCCTGAGATGCACAATTCAAAGGGGTCAAGTTCCTGGCCTCTTATGTTGATGAAACCATCCCCAATCCTCAGCTTACATGGCTTGCCCTTATGCCTGCCACCTCTTATAGCTCTTCCATCCATCATTCAAGAGGTTCCATGAAGAAAGCTCAGGGTTAATGTTTGGGGAAGTACAAGCTAAGCCATCAGCCCTTGGGAACAAAGATCACTTTCTGTTGGAGGGGTCCATTTGGCTAGTTACTTTGAGCAGCAGGGCAGGGACCCAAAGTGGAAAAGAGAAGAGATTTTTAAATGTAGAGATAGCTCCATCCGCAGGAGATTGGATTCCTGGGAAGAAATGGACCTTACTCAGGGGAAGCCTTGACCTCTGATTTAGTCTGAGCCTGTGAGAGCTCACGGCCCATTTCTGGCCTTCTTGCCCTAGGCTCAGATTGGTGGACAGCATCCAAACAAAGGCAGCCCACAACTAGGCAGTGTTGTGTAGTAGAAGGAGCCCTGGACTGGAAGTCAGGAGACCTGAATTCGAGTGCAGGCTCTGCCGCTAACTAGCTGTGTGACCTTGGGCAAGTCACCTGATTTCTCTTGGGCAACTGTAAAACGAAGGGTTGGTCGGGTGATCTCTAAGTTCCCCTTCCGAATGTGGTCCAGGGTCCTACTCTATCCCTCCTTAGCCCTGTGCTTGCAGGGACAGAGATGGGAGAAGGGAAGGGGAGGAGAGAGAGGAGGCAGGAGGGAGCCCAAGGGTGTCATGAATCAGGACTCCACTTTCTCCTTCTTTTTGCTCTTTTTCAGGAAGGAGGGGGTTCGGAATTTCTTTTTCTTCTTTGAGGGAGACTTGGAAGGTGAGCCCTCTGGGGACATGGGGCCGCTGGTGACCGACTCGGTTTTGTCCTTAGAGGTATCAACATCCGTGTCAGCACTGGTGGTCATCTGGCTCAGGCCTTTGCTGAGGATTTCCTCTGCCGTCTGCTCCTCCTCCCTCCCGTTGACCACCACCCCTTCCGGCTGGGTTGTTTCGGGCTCTGGGGTGGCGGCTTTGCTTGTTTCTGTCTTCTTAGTACCTTCTAGAAAAAGATCAAAAGATATGACCTGTAAGATTTCATTCAGGTGACAGCTTCCACCTGGGGCTAACAGAACCATTTCTAGGGAATTCTATAAAATCAATCCAGAGCGAGGGGAGGGCCAGCCTGATGTTGAGGGATGGCTACCAGAGACAGATGGAAGGACTGGGTTCTGATCTGCACCTTCCATGTGGCCTGTCCTGGGAACACCCCCTTGCAGGCTGGCAGCTCTGGGCTCTTGTCTATGAATTTAGATGGATATTAATGTCTGAAGTGGCAGGAGGCCCGGCTGGGGTCCAGCTCAGAGTTTTTCTAGGCAAGAAAGAAGAAACAGACACAGAGAAAGGAGAAGGCATGAGGTGTACAGCTTGGTGGAGACATCCAAGCATTGCTGTAACCAGTTTAGTTTCACCAATAAAAATATGGAAATTACATGTCCTCAAACCCATTTCATTTTCTACACCAGTGAGGAACTCCAAGAAATATGGAGAATATCTTCCCAGTAGGCAGAGGGAGAGTGGAATTCCTTATATAACACGGACCCCATATTTCCAAGACATGTTAGTCAAAAGGGGAAGACCCCTGGTCAGCCCTTTCTAGCAGCCACTGGGGCCCCCAGGTCTTTATTCCACCTGGGAATGTGTTGGGATCACGGGCATGTTCAAGGCCAGAGTTACTCAGGCCCCAGAAACCAAACCCTCCTGCCACACTTTCTCCCCCTCCGCACTCTCACTCAACCTTGCTTCCACGCAACCTTTCAGATGCCTGGATGGGGTGAGAGTCAGGGAGATTGTAAAACCACAGACTGAAAAGTAGAAAGCAAGGTAAATATCATCTGATGCCTCTCCTCCCCACTGCACAGTTAAGAAGGCTGAAGAACACAGTACCATGGTGGGCAGACCTCGGCTTACCAACTTCCGGTTCAGCTTCTTCTCACCACGGGAACTGAAACGAGTGTGTGTGGGTGAGCACGTGTGTGTACAAGTGTGTGTGAGTGTGTGCAAGTGTGTGTGTGTGAGGGTGTGTGAGGGTGTGCAAGTGTGTGTGTGAGTGGGCAGGCTGTGGGTGGTGTGTGTAAGTTTGAGTATGCAAGTGAGATTGTTTGCCATGAGTGTGTCTGTGAGCGTGTGTGGTGTGAGCATGTGCGAACCAGTGTGTGTGACAGTGAGTGGTATATGAGTGTGGGAGTGAGCGTTTACAAATATGTTTTTGTGTGTGTGTGTGTGTGAGTGCACATGAGCATATGCGAGGGTGTGAATGTGTGCGAGTGAGTGTGTGACACACCTGTGTGGTGTGTGTGTGATGGGCACATATGAAGGCAGTGTGTATGTGTTGCCACATCACAAGAAGGAACCCGGCATGCTGAGGTGCATGGAATCGTGGGTGATGTGGAAGGTATAGTCAGTGTTACAGAGGGAGTGAGTGAAGGACTCAGTTTTAGGAGAAGCCTGGGGTCTTAACAGGGGTGAAGTCTGGGGAAGTGCACGGTTACATGGAGGATGGGACAGAGTGGGGTAACTTGTGGACAGTTAGAGTGGACTAGTGAACCACCTGGGCCAGATCGCCCTGTAACAAAGTCTTTGTAACTCCTGACACTGCTGGGCAAGTCAAAGTGCCCCCTCCAAACCACTGCGGAGCACCAGCTCCCTCTTGGTATCAAAGACTTTGGCCACTGCTCCCAGTCTTCCCACTGCCCAGCCCATGTCCTGTCATCCTCATCCAGTGTCCCCTCCCGTCCCGCCACGTAATCCTGTGGCCATCACTTGGCAGTACTCTTGAGTGCCATAAACCAGGCTGGACACAACCATCTCTCTGTCCACTCTCCTATTCCCACTTTGCCTGCTTTTTGCCATACCAAGCTGCTGGTCCTGGACCTCTCACTGTCATCCCAGCCCATTCCCCTCTGGAAGGCCCTTCTCTCTCCTCTGTGTCCCCAGCCTTCACTCCATATAATGAATCACCTTGAGTGTTACTTCTTCCTTCAAGTCTCTCCTGATCCTCATTCCCACTTCCAGGTAGAGTTTATCACTCCTTCCTTTCTGCCTCTGCTATCTAAACTTCCATCACAGCATCTGCAAAACGATCACACTTGTTTTTTTGTTTTTTGTTTTTTTTCCGAGACAGTCCTGCTCTGTCGCTTAGAGCTGGAGTGCAATGGCGGAATCTCGGCTCACTGCAATCTCCACCTCCCAGGTTCAAGCAATTCTCCTGCCTCAGCCTCCCAAGTAGCTGGGATTACAGGTGCCCGCCACCAAGTCCAGCTAATTTTTGTATTTTTAGTAGAAATGGGGTTTCACCATGTTGGCCAGGATGGTCTCGAACTCCTGACCTTGTGATCCACCCACCTTGGCCTCCCAAAGTGCTGGGATTACAGGTGTGAGCCACTGCATCCAGCCCACACTTGTTTTTTATGCCTATCTCCTCCCCCTTCTACACTGAAATGAATTAGGGCAAAATTGTGTCTAATGACCTATGTCACTAGCTCACAGAAGGCACTCAGAAAAGGTCTGTGGAATCCATGAATGGTTGAAGGCATGAGCAAATAAATGAATATGTGAATGGATTTATTCTAACCAAGCCAATATCATCACCTAATCTTTTCTTATCTATCCCAGCCTGAGCCTTCTAAGCTGAACTGGATCCACTCATGTAAATGAACACCAGCCCTGAGTGCTGGCCTTTGTCTCCTGTACCTATGCCCTGGTCTTCCCTCTCATCTTCCTGGGCTCTCCATGGCTTTGCAACTTCAAACTAGACCCTCACTGCAGGGCCTTCACTTGGATGACACATTAGGATGCATTTCTCAAGACTGACCTTTGGCTCTCTCCTCTAAGATGATTGGGGCACTTGCCTTCTAGCTCCGTGAAGACAACTATGGATAAGAGGGGCTCCCACTTTCTGTCCAAGTGTCATTTCCTGCCTGGTGGCAATGAGTATCCTCACTCCAATGGCCTCCTTCAACCATGCCCCTCATCCATGTCCCTTTGCCCATACCTGCCCTGCTGTCAACCTAAGCAACAGCCTCAGCCCCTGGTGTGTGTCTGGTTTAGGAGAGCAACACCCAAGGTTCTTCTCACCATGTAGAAAGTGGGGGCCACAGATGGTGCATCTGCCATGATTCAGAGAGGTTCCACATCATGAATTGTTTGAGGAGTCATAGCAAATGGAAAATGGGGCTTGGAGGAGCCAGGTTCCCAACTAAGGTCACCACTCCCTCAACTATAGAGTCAGAGACCACTGGAGGGTTCCACTGGCCAAGAGAAGGGACAGGGCTCCAGAAATCAACATGTGTTAGGCCCCTGGAAAGTACTGAGGACAGGCTCTGATAGCCTAGACCCCTCCTCTGTCAACAGGCTGAAAACCAGGCTGGGAGAGGCCCCAGGAACTAGGGTCAGATGGGAACTCACCTTCTAGCCTCTTCTAAGAAGAACCTTTGACTTTATCTCCTGGATGGTGGGAACCTGGAGCTCTGGGAATAGGGGATATTGTGGGGGTGAGTAGAGTGGGGCAGAAGCTGGAAAATGGGGGCTCTGTCCAAGGATGGTGACTGGAAAGCTGGGGGAGAGACAGGAGGCATTGGGAGAACAGGTGACGGGAACGAGACTGGACTCTGAAGTCAGGGCCCACACCCAGACCCTGTGGGTTGGGAGACAAAGGACTAAAAGGCTGCTAGAGGCTGGAGGAGGAGGGGGGCTTCTGTGGGAGGCGCAGAGCTGGTTTGGACACTCTGCCTCTCCAACATGATTTCTCACTAGCCCACAGCCTCCAACCACTGGCTGTCTCTTGGCCACCAATGAACATGTGGTGGTTAATTTTAATGTGTCAACTTGACTGGGTAAGGGATGCCCAGATAGTTGATAAAACAATATTTCTGGGTGTGTCTGTGAGGGTGTTTCCAGAAGAGATTCGCTTTTTGGTGGGGGGATGGAATTTCGCTCGTCACCCAGGCTGGAGTGCAACGGTGTAATAACTCACTGCAACCTCTGCCTCCCGGGTTCAAGTGATTGTCCTGCCTCAGCCTCCCGAGTAGCTGGGATTACAGGCGCATGTCACCACGCCCAGCAAATTTTTGTATTTTTAGTAGAGACAGGGTTTCACCATGTTGGCCAGGCTGATCTCAAACTCCGGACCTCAGGTGATCCACCAGCCTCAGCCTCCCAAAGTGCTGGGATTACAGGTGTGAGCCACCATGCCCGTCCAGGATTAGCATTTGAATCAGTAGTCTGAATATAGAAGATCTGCCCTCACCAACATGGTTGGACACCATCCAATCTGTTTAGGGCCTTCTCACATAGAACAAAAAGGTGGAGGAAGGGCAAATTCTCTCTGTTCTTGAGCTGCGACACCCATCTTCTCCTGCCCTGAAGCTTAGAGCTCCTGGTTCTCAGGCCTCAGACTCAGACTGAGTTACACCAGTGGCTTTCCTGTTCTAGAGCCTGGAGACAACATACTCTTCAGCCTCCATAATCACATGAGGCAATTCCCCTAGGAAGTCTCCTCTTATCTCTCTATATATCCCCTTGGTTCTGTTTCTCTGGAGAACTCTAATACAGTCCCCTTCCAGGAATGCCAGCTCCCCCAGCTTCCTAGGCACCACCCCTGCACAGCCCATTCCACTCCTGTCTGCTGCTCCAAGCATGTACTTATCCAACGTCTGGCTCAAGCCACACCGCATCTGGACAGCCTCCCCTGACATTGGACAATGAGCTCGCCGTCCTGTAAACCCACTGCTCACATATTCATTTTACACTTGCATGTGTCATTTATCTTTTTTTCTTTTGAGAGTCTATTCATCACCCAAGTACACTGTTCATGACAGAAACTCTTTTACGTCTCTAACAATCATCATGCAGCTCAGTGACAACATGTTCAAGCCATGTTTACTGCTGCTGACGTCTGCCAAATGAGGTCAGATGAAGGCTCAACAGAGGATGCCTTGTATCAGCTCAGCAGCTGGGCTCTTCTGTGGCCGTGCACTGGGGTAAAGACATGGAGAAGGAATATGGACCTTGCATAATTGAAGGAGCAAGGCTGCCTTTCCTTCTCTGGCCTGCTGACATCTCAGGCTCAAACACATGACCTCTTGCCTCAAGCCCCCCAGCTTTGAGAAGCCCTCTCTTTGCAGCAGGGAAGACACCAGTGGAGGGCCTAGAAACAGGATTTGCTGACGCACTTCTGAACACAAGGTCAATCAGATGGATCCTGACCTATATTCCAAATGCAAGGAGAACTGGTCACTGCCATGTACTGCTTTTACTTTTCTCTTGAAAAGGCAGTGCCACATCATTGCATAGAGAGGTCATAGAGAGATTCATTAAAGACCTTGAAAAAAAACATGTCCTATGTTGACACAAGGGCTGGGCGCTCATGCAGCAACAGTCAAGAAGGCCCACGGGTGCTCAAAGAACAGAGCAGAGGGGAAGAAGAGCAACAAGCTGAGCTGCCCATGGCCGACCATTGAGCTGGATGCTGGCCACGCAGAGAGGTTTGCAACAGAGTTTCTGTCTGGGTTTAAATTCTCAAACATCCATGTCTGAAAGAATCACCCAGAGAGCTTGTGAAAATGCATCTTCTTAGTGTTGTCCTCACAATAAACTGAAACAGAAGGTGGACCAAGAAATAGATATTTTTAACAAGTCCCCAGGTAATTCTGATACAAAAGGCCCATTAGCCACACATTGAGAAACATAAGTTTAGAATGCTATGCTTTATCCGACGTTTACTTACCCCCAAAAACTGAGAGTACCACTGATAAAAAAGAAAGTAGAGCTTCTCATAAATGGATGCAGTGGACTCTGTGACTCCCATCCACTCACCACAGCTAGGATACAAATGTTCCTCTAAGTACCCAAATATACTTTCAGTATCTGGTAGAGCTTGTGTGCAAATATGACCCCAATGAGCTATCCCTCCGGGTATCCACACTGAATCTGGGCTGGCCCTGTGGCTGGCAAAACCAATAGAATGCAGTGGAAGATCCACAAAGCAGGCCTCAGGCCAAAGACTTAAGAAGGCCTAGCAACTTCTATTTTCACAGTTTTGGGAGCCTTATACCACCATGTATAAAGTCCAACAACCCTGATGGAAAAACATGTAGAGAGGCCGCATGGGTGGGCCCTGAGACCACATAGAGGGAGAGAGAGACAGACAGACAGAGAGAGAGACAGACAGACAGACAGACAGACACCCAGCCATCTCAGTGTCCCAGCTGAGCCCAGCCTTCTAGCTGCCCCTGCTAAGGTACCAGGCATGTAAGTGCACCATCTTGGAAGTTCCAGCTTAGTCAAGCTCCCTACTGACTGGAGCCCTCCGCAGATATCACATCAATTAGAAATCATCCAGCTAAGCCCCAACAACCCCAGTCAACCCACAAAAGAACTAATTTCCGTAATACTAGTTCTTATTC
This sequence comes from Pan paniscus, assembly GCF_029289425.2. Taxonomy (NCBI): domain Eukaryota; kingdom Metazoa; phylum Chordata; class Mammalia; order Primates; family Hominidae; genus Pan; species Pan paniscus. Next base: position 55,719,056 of record NC_073261.2, on the reverse strand, counting down.
TATACCATGACTTAAATCAAATATTATTGCTGCATCACAAACCACCCTGAAACTTAGTGGCTTAAAACATCAAGTGCTGTATTAGCTCTCACAATTTGGAGAACATGGTAGATAAAAGGACTAACTTATGTAAAGCATATTACAAAGTGCTTTTATATTCAGTAGCTCATTTTATCCTGACAACATGCTGTGGGTTAGGAAAGGCAGATTCATGTTATTCCCATCCAGCAGTGTTTTTAAATGACTTGTTTGAGATGGCTAGATTAGTTAGTGGCAGAGCTGATCATGTGATGTCAAATACAGGGCTATTTCTTTGCAGGCGTAGCCAGTTGCCCTGAGGGTTCAGCAGAGGATAAGGTGAGCTGGGACAAGGGTCTGACAGGAGCTAAAGAGAAGGTGATAGCACAGATGACCAGATGCAAAGGCTCTCTCTGATGGCCAGCCTTCAGAGAGGCTGATGGGGTAGGAGTCAGGTAGACAGATGAGGAGTGACACTGAGGCGACTCAGCATAAGAAGATTTGAGGACATGGTGGCAAATGGTTGGAAAAAGCCATCCCTGATCTGATGGGTGGGCTAGATGTGAAAGAGCAGAGACTTGCATGGTGGGTCAGTTCTGTCTGCCCAGGAGCTCGGCAAGCCTGTGAGCAGCCTGGCCAAGGCTTCACACCGGGCTCCCCACCCAACTACAGCTTGTGTCCTCGTCATGCAGGGTCTGCTCCGTGGTGCCATGCTCCCTAGCTCTGTCTGTTATAGGAAGTGGGTTATGGGAAGTATCTTCAAGACAACTCTTCTAACAACTCAACCGTGGGCCCCTCCAGGGGAAGAATGAAGAATCCTGCTATAGGGTGTAAAATGTCAGGCAGTGGGTAAACAGCTACCCCACCCATTGCATGCCCTTCCTGGCCCTTGTCCCACTCCTCCTCTCCAGCCCTGGATTTCCTTCCTGCAGCTGGAACACATGTCCTGAAGACCCTAGCAGACCAGGCCCTCTATGCATCCTTATAAGGCAGTTCAGGCTCTAGCCCAAAACCTAGATGAGGCCACAGGTTCCTTCAAGGTGCCTGTGCATTAGGAAGAGGGGTAGGAGTGAGTGCCTGAGAGCCGTAAGCACTCTACCGCCGGGAGTGCCCGAGAGTTGGCCCTACTGCCTGCAAACTCTTGGGAGCTTGTTGCTTCTGGGCGTGTGTGCCTGTGTGTTTGTGTATGTGTGTGGCCTATGTGTGTATATCCACATCTCATGTAGAGAAGCCTAATCCATGCATAGTGCATGTGGAATTGGCCATGAATTTTACAGCCAGGAAACTTCCCAAAGGCAGAGTTGTGAGTCGCAAAAGAAAAATGTGGGGAGAAATCTATTTCTTTTGAAAAAAAAAAATCCTCCCTCCCCCATTGCAAGGGTTGCAGTGAGTTAGTAAACAGCCTCTCTATACTTACTACAGAGACAAGTATTCAGAATCGGAGGAAACTCCTTTGATGAAGGCACAAATGGGAAGAGAAAGGAAGACATTGTGGAGACAGGTTGACAACACCACGGTGAGACACAATGAACACAACAGTCGGGGTACATCTGCTTGGGGCTCTGGCCTCAAGTAGACGGGTTTCTTCTGGCAACACTGGGCCTGCATATGAGGCAATAGTTTGCTTGTGGAGGGAGCTCAGGGTTGGGGGATTCTATCAGAATCCACATGTGTGGCCGTTCTACCCCAGAGGGAGAAGATTCCAATAGGCCACCAGATTGCTGCTCTCTGGGTAGCAGGACGGCTCTGTCTGGTGGGGGTCTCTGGGGACCTGGGATGGAGTGTGCATGCCCTGGAGTGATTCCAGGAGCTCAGTAAAGATACTTTTATGATTTAGGTGGCCAGGAACTATAATTCTTATCCACTTTATGTATACTATTAACCATAACCATAATTGCATCTTAAATTATTTAAGTCCTGCTTTTACTCTTTCAAAGTATGTTTTCACCTACACTTCCCTTATACATGTATAAAAAGGGACTATATTAGTAGCCCCATCTGACAGTCAACAAAACTGAGGCTCAGAGATGCTGATTTGCTAAAATTGGCAGTTATTACTAGTTAGCAGTTCAGTTGGGCCTCGAACTCCGTTCTTTAAGCTAGTAGCTCTCTATTGAAGCTGTTTTCAACCTGGAACACACTTTAGATTTCCCCTGGAGAGATGTGAAAACTCCAGGCTGTACTCCTAAACCCACCTGACTCCAGACTTTTCTGAGTTTTCCTTAACTCAGAAAAGCTGGGGATGGGATCCAAGAATCAAGATGGTTAAAGCTCCGCAGGTGATTCCAATGTGCGGTTAAGGTTGAGTATGACATCATTACCCTCACCTGGGAAATTCAGCATCTCAGGCCACATCCCAGACTTACTAAGTAGAATCTTCATTTTCACAAGATCCCCAGGTGGTACCTATACACGTTAAGGTCTGAGAAAGGGGCTAGTGCATCTGGAAAGGACTAACAGCCCCGGCCATGTCTGAGTTGGGGCAAGGAGCCGGGGGCCAGCCAGTAACTTATTCTTCATTGCTTATACTGGGTTTAAGCTGCAAGGTGTAGTGTTATAGCTTGTGAGTGAAACAACATGAAACTTGATAATCCCTATTTCTGATTTCCTAGAAATAGCAGAGGGGAAAGATTTTCAGATTAGGGGCAACACGAGTGGAAGGCAGGGCACCTTCCCAGCCTGCAGATGCACCCCTCTCCCTCCCTCCCAGCCTGCTCAGCTGGACTCACCCTCTAAAGACTTGGAAGGAGAGACTAAAGGGCTCTTTGTCTCTGCCTCCTTCACTGGGCTCTGCACTGGAGAAGCAGGTGCAGACTTTGCAGGTGAGCCAGGCTCTTCTGGGGCAGTTTCTTTCTCTCCTGAAAAAACAGAAAAACACCTCAGGATAGAGGTCAAGTAGAGAAGAGATGGGCAGGGAAATAAAGCCTTCTAAAAATTACTTTTTTCTATTTGGTCATCAATCCTCCTGGCTGATAATGAGCCTTCTAGCTGAAGTTAGCTCCTCCCCCTGACCTTTTTAGATTTCTGCTACTTCCTTGGGAAGGCCAATGGGAGAGGGTGGAGTCATGTTTCCTTCATCAAAACACACCTACCAATATGTTACTCCAGATGTGGAGGGCAACACTGAAGAACTCGCACACGGCCGGACCAGAGCCTGGCTCTCATTCCTGTCCTGTCTCTGAAGAGAACCAGCCAGGAGCTTTGTGTCGTAAGCACAGAGCACATCAACGGGTAAGAGGTGGACCCACAACCACCAACTCCCCTTATTTTATTTTTTGCTGACTCCCCTTAAAAACACCCATGATTTCTTTGCATGTAACTATTGTTTAATTCATCAAATTTACATTTTCTGTCCAAACAATCCCTAGGGATAAAAAGTGCCATGTTCCTCTATTTGCTTTTCAATTGGCACATTAGAGCCCCAAGCAAGCCAGCAAGGGTTTTTTGGTTTTTGCTGTTGTTGTTTGAGATGAAGTCTCCCTCTGTCACCCAGGCTGGAGTGCAGTGGTGTGATCTCAGCTCACTGTAACCTCCGCCTTCTGGGTTCAAGCAATTCTCCTGCCACAGCCTCCTGAGTATCTGAGATTACAGGCGTGTACCACCATGCCTGGCTAATTTTTGTATTTTTAGTAGAGATGGGGTTTCACCATGTTGGCCAGACTGGTCTCGAACTCCTGACCTCAGGTGATCCACCAGCCTTGGCCTCCCAACGTGCTGGGATTACAGGCCATTCCCGGCCAGCAAGGGATTTTTAAGTGCCTGCTTTGTGTCCAGGAAGGTGGCTGACTTGGGGTGAGGAATGGAGATGGTGGCAGAAGACCCTGCCCTGAGGGAGTGTCAGTCTAGCCCAGTGGACACAACCAAAAGCTGAATTATGCGTCTCAGACCCCAAGTGGTCAGGAAGCAAAGAGAAGGGACAGCTCAATTTGGGTGGAGTAGAGAGGGTGACAGGGAGGCCCTTCCTAGCTGGAGAGGGGTTTGAGAGGAAGCCGGAAGTGTCGATAACTGATCAGGCTAGCCAAGAAGGGGAACCATGCCAGGAAGAGACAAAGGTAGGAACAAGGGCATACAAGCTACTGTGAGTGAATATTTGGGAGTCAACACAGAGAGATGGGCTTCACTCAAGAATCTGAAATAAAGGAGCGAGAAAAAGACACAAAGGTGTCAGCTGGTGGAGGGTTTTGATTGCCAGGCTAAAAGGCTTATACTAGACCTGGTGGGAAATAATAATGATGACTACGATCATTATTATAGCTAAAATTGATCTGGTGTTTACTGGCCTAAGCCATATTTGTAGGCACTTCTCTAAGCACATTACAAGTATTAACTCCTTTATGCCCGGTAAGAGGGTCAAGTGAGGTCATGAAGGCACCAAGTAACTGTCAGGAACAGAGCAATGAAGGGCATTTTTGTGATTAATGGAACTACGGTAGAAATATTCTTTGATGATGGGGCAGGAAGGTCCTCTCTTGGTAGTCCTGAGCTCTCCCCTCCACCCTGGGGGACTTGGAAGCAAGGGTGCCTCAGGGTCATTTACCATCAAGTTCTAGTTTCTTCCTCTCCACCTCTTTCTTGTACTCCTCCAACTCCTGGTCAGTGAGTTGGCTGAAGGGGTTGGGCACCGTCTCCTCTGAATCGTCTTTGGTATCCTCGTCTCCCTTGGACATCAGCTGGCTCTCTGTAGACTGAAAGTTAACCACAGAGGGTGTGTCGCTCTCTGAACGCCGCAGTTGGGGTGCAGGCCCCAGCTTCCTTTTAGATTCATGTGGCTGCAAGCGGTCTTGCTAGGGACAGCGTGGCATGCAGCTCCTTGGAAACAGCTCAGGGCCTTGGGGTAGGGATTGTTCATTCCTCCCCATTGCTACCTTACCCCTAGATTTTGCAACTGGCTGGATGAATATAGGGGGTCCACAGTCTGCCCCTGAAATAAAATCAAAGGATGCTCCCGAGCAGAAGGAAGACACACCTTTATTGCAATCCCTTCTATGGACACTTCCAAGCCATCACTATGCAAATACAGTTGGTGGCCCAAAGCCAGTCAGCCAAAGCCCAGCAAGCATAGCATTGGCTCAAGCAAGCTTCATGCCAGCCATTCCCCACCACTGCCCTCCCCGCCCCCACAGCAGTGCAAGCCACAACACACAGCATTAAGTTATATGCACAACACACAGCAGCTTCAGTGCTCTCAGTCCAAACTGTTAGTCCTGTTTCACACACAGTTGTAAGTGACAAAGGGGCCAAGGTTCCTGAGTCTCAGATCTTCAACCTGCCTGTACTGCAGGTCCCTGCAGGGATACTGGCAAAATCACTGGGTTTTGCCACCTCTGTGGAGCCCGTGGTTCTGGGGAGCTGACCAGCCGGCCCTTACATAAGCTTCAGGAATTCTTTGACCCCTCTAGCCCAAGATAGGAACTAAAATTCAGACTCCACAGCCTTTTTTCCTAATTCAGCATCCTCATCTTGGCCTTTGAGGATGCAGTGCTCTGAAGCTGAGGAGCAAAGAGAGTGAACCAAAGGGAGGTGAGCCTGGAGGCTGCCAGTCCTCCCTGCCCTGGCCCGCCAGGTCTTCTGCCCCCGGGCCCCTTCCAAAAGGGAGGCCACAGTAGGCCTAATGTAGGGAATCATGGAGTCAACCGAGAATCCAAGACCAAAAACCCAAGAAGAGGGACTCCGAGAAGAGCACTTGGTATAAATGGCAGGGGAGATTTTTGTTTGTTTTTTTAACAGTGTTGCTCATTGTAATGAACTCTCACCTCCCGCCAGAACATGGCTATTTCTATACTTGACCCTGCGGGATATTCAGTGTTCCCCATCTTGGCTGAGTTGGGGTTGGGGGGAGGTAAGTGTGATGATACAACTTTCACACTTCTCCTGCCAATGGGCACCCACCCTGTGGGCTGCAGTCTTGACCTGAAATCATTGTATCATCACAATTTGCCCTGCAGAGAGGAACATTTCCTGTATTTCCCCAATTTTTACTGCTAAGGAAAATGTCATGCCCATTGCTACCTTGCAAGGAGCAGCAGTGATTTCAAACACATGCCAGAATTCTGAACTTCACCCCTTTTGCTAAGCACTAGACAAAACACTGTTCTATCTCAAGCACAAAAACAATTACAATACTTTCTAACTCAATGTGGGTTTGTGTGGGTAATATTGTCCCTTCCCATCCTGTAGGAGCATGGGTCCTGTCTATATACCCCTTCTCTATGGGTACATGATCATCTTTCCAGAGCTCTGGTTGGATGATGTCATACCAGGCTCAGAGGTCAGAGACTCTCAGGGCTGGGCACACCTGGGGCACCTGGGAGTCTCCAGCCCCAAGCCTATGAGTCCCCACTTCATGGGGTAGTAAGGGAGGACAGAGTGGAGTTCCATGGCAGGAGGTACGGAAGCCGGCCGCATCACTCCTGCAGGCAGGCTGGGCTGCTGTTCTCCCGCCCAGTGCCCACAGGGGCCATCAGACATTGTCCTCCCTGGTCCTCACAGCACCCCTGTGAGGTTGGCCTCCATTTTGCAGCAAGAGCACCGGCACCCAAGATCACAGGGAAAGGTGGGTATGAGGACTCAGGGGTCCTGCAACCCAGCCCCAGGCACAGAAGACCCCGAAGGCAAACACGTTTCCCCGCCAGTCAGGGGCAGCCTCTGCTCTACCGGGCTTCGGCTCTTCTCGGCAATGACGCTCGCCAGGAGCTGGGACTGAGGCCCCGCTGACTTCACATCTTGTCGGTTTTGTTCTCGAATCTGTGTGGAAAGGGGAGAGGGAGAGTGAGCTGGCTGTTCAGGGTCAGCATGGAGTTTGGGAGGGGGCATACGGGTGTGCCTGGGGTCGAGAAAGGTCCTCTAGCGGTGTGGGAGCCTGTCTCCTATCCTAATGCAATCCTTGTACTCTAATGGGGGGCCTCCAAGTCTGTTCCAGGGTGAATTAGCAATTTATGTAAAGCACCAGATTTTCATGAAACCAGAAGGAGCTGTAAACTATGAAAAGTAAAATGAGGCATAGTTGATTCTAAGAAGGCCCTGAGGAATTTGTTTTAAATACAGATTCTAGGCACCCCCCACAATTGAATCTGAATATCTGGGGAGAGGGGAGAGGGAGGGAAGGTGGTAGAGGAGGGTGACCCAGGAATCTCAACTTTCAACAAGTGCTGTAGGGTATCTGGGTCCACATACTGCAACACTATCCTGTGAGCGATCTGATCTGTTAGAGGTGCCTGCTACAACTGCACTTTTAAAGTAACATTAAAAATACACGCAAGTGAACTGTCAGGCAAAAGTCCGGAAACAAACACAGCAATCTTGAAATATTGCCAATAAGCCAAAAGGAAAATGGTATAAAATTTATTAAAACTCATTTTGTGGGCAGGACTTTCAGAGACAGCTGATGTGTAAACCAAGCTGTGCTCTAGGTAAAGGGTTACGGGACCACATGAGTACAGCGCTTAGCACAGCACCTGGGCCATGGTCAGTCAATGGTAGTTTCTCTCTCCTGTGAGGCATGTGAGATGTCAGCGAGTCAGGCACATCCTGGGAACTCAGCTCCTGTTTGTGGGACCTGAGACCCCCCAATGTGGGAGAAGAGAGAGTGGGATAAACAGACCCCACTTACCTTGTTCCTCATCTCCAGTACTTCCTGGGGGTCAGTATAGAGAGGCACAAATTGGTTTGGGTTTTCGATGCGAATTGGCATGCCACTGCTGGATTTCTCCACCTCGTCAGCCTTCATCCACTGCACAAACACAAGGCCATGGGGCTGAGGTGAGGGAACAGGCCCATGAGTCCTCCCCAGTGGTCCACCCATGAGATCTGGGCCCAACTGCCTGCATGGAAGGTCAGCAAGCCTACTCATAGACACTCTCTCTTCTTAGGCCTCTTTGATGTCTGTCTCCAGGAGCAGAGAATGGCAACAGATGACCCAGTTACCAATGAAGGCCCTCAGGCCAAAGGTCGGCTATAAAGAACATCCAAGAGTTGGGGTCAGAACCTTGGGAACCAGCTTTGACACACAGGCAACCACTTGGGCTTCAGTATTAGGTAACTTGATTTGAGTTTGGAGAGCTTCATATTGTTTTATGAAGAGCTATTCTATTTGGCTGTTGGCTACTTTTATGTTAATGAAAAACTGAGAGCCTGTGGGTGGGGACAGGGAGAGAAAATATAACTTCATAGAAGTGGCTGTACAGCCCACCTCCTGGGCTTGCATCAGATCTGAAGTCCCAATGTTAAATGCTCCTCCCTTGAATTTCCCAGGAGCCCCCTGTGGATGTGGGAGAAAGAAGCACAAACCAACTTGTTCTGGGTCATGTGCCTGGTCCAACTGCCCTCTGGAGAAATCTGCTCCTTAGACCCAAAAACTCAGGCAGAGGTGCAAGGAAGAAGTGGTCAGGGGCTCAGTAGGCCTGAGCAGCTGCTCCCAGAGGCCTAATAGGAAGCCCAAAGAGGATGCTACTAACCTGGGGCAGGAGAGGTTTGTTCTGTTCCCATTTTAAAAATGCCTCACCCTGCAAATGCAGCCTGCCCCTCTCTGCCCGGGTCTGTCCTGGGCTCCCCCTTACCGTGGTCTTGGGTCGGGGGCTGCCCATGCTCCTCTGGACCTCATCGGCCACATTGACCCGCAGGTAGGTGTTGGGCGTATTGAGCCAGCGGGTCTTCTCCTTCTGCTGCTTCTGGGCATGCTGTCGCAGGGCGGGCACCGGGGCACCGTCCTCCTCAAACACGAAGGCTGTGACCGTGGCTGGAATCTCCACCTCACTTTTGTGTTTGGTTTTCTCTTGAACAAAGGGGTGGCGATACGTGTAACCTGTTCTGTAGCCCTATAAAGGACAAAAATAGAACCACTTATGGGGTGAGAAAAAAGGCCTGTACCTGCACATACATGCACACACACCTTTCCTTCCGTCTACTTAAAGGACTCTTCATGTAAACCCAAATCTCCATTAAACAATCTAGGCTTTCCACTCTTCTGGTATATTTCAGAACTGTTCCCTCCTCCTGGTCCCCCATCCCCTCTCTTTCTCTACCCCAACAAGTCCTCTGATCAGGGCTGAGAAAATCCCTAGACCTTTGTGGACCAGACAGACAGAGCTCCTCATCCAAATGGAGCCACAGATTTCCTCTGGTCCAGTGGCTCCCAGCCCTGGCTGTACACTAGAATCACCGGGGGAGCTTCACACAAACACTGATGCCTGGGCCCTGATGCAGAGTTGCCCATTTAATCAGATCACAGTGTGGCCTGGGCTACAGGATCTTTAAAAGCTTCCCAGCTGATTTAACAGTCACCCCTCCCTTCCTTGACTGTGAAACTTCTTAACAATTTCCTTCTAGGAACCCTGAAATCAGACTCAAGAACATTCCTGTCTCCTAAGCAAGGCCACATCCCCTCAAAGCTGGAGCTGACTGCTTCTTGGAGAGAACAAACATTCTGGAATCTTGGCAGCTGTTGGAGCAATATTCAGCTCTGTTTGTCTTCTTTTATTTTTAAATTAAAATGACATTAAGGTATTTTTCTGATTATAAAAGAAATACAGATCCATGTAGAAAAATTAAGCAAAATTAAAAAAAATAAGGAAAAAACGGAATTTTATGCAAACTCTCACCCCAGAGACAATCACTAAAAACCTTTCCAGTCATATCTCTATGCATATACATGTTTGTCCATATATGTTTGATACTAGTAAAATGGATATTTCCAATTACATATCATGGCTACTTAACTATTTTCCTTTGTAAACTGTTTATGTTCTCAGCCCATTTTTCTACTGATGTTTCTCTTTTTCACATTGATTTGTAAGCTCTTTGTAAATTAAGAATATTAATTTTTTCACTATCATAGATGGTGAAAATATTTCCCTCTATACTTTGTCTTTTACCTTGTTTATGGTGGGGGAGTGGCTTATAGAAATGCAAGTTTTGAATTGTTTAATATCATTTCTATTAATATTTGTCAAGATTGCAGCCTTTTGTGCCGTGCTTGATAAGTCTTCCCTAACACAAGGGCATCAAAAACATAAATCTATGTTTTTTAATACCCCTATGAGTTCACTTTTTATGTTTACCATTTTGACAAACCAGGAATTTATCTTGTTGAAATAAATGAAGTAGCATCTGCCTTAGTTTTCCTTCCCAGATGGCAAGTAGTCTATCTTTCCCGCACTGATTTATAAAGTGCCTGCTTTTCCTGTGTTAAATTCTCATATATTTTGGATCTATTTCTGGATTCTCTAAGCTGTTGCATTGTTTTGCACATCCATTCTGCTAGTGCCACGCCATTTAGTTGCCAAAGTTTTATCACACTTTGTCATGAGGTGGAATTAGTATTCCTAATTACTTTTCTTTTTATAACATTGCCCTAGCCATTCTGAATTTCACATGGAAGGATATTTTGTCAAGTCCTCATACCTTCCCCCATTTTTGAAAGAAATCCATTGAGTTTATTGATTAATTTTGGGGAAGTAACCACTTTACCCTATTGAAGCTTTCTAACCAAGAATAAATTATAGCTCTTCACTGACTTCAGGTTTTCTCTGATGTCTATTAATAAAGTTTTATGGTTTTAAAAACATGGATTATGCTTTTTAGTGTTTTATGATTGTGATCTATTTGCAAATAGGATTATTTTCTCCCATTATTATATTTTCAAAGTAGTTAAGATACAAAAACTACTGATTTTTGTATATATTTGCATAATTGTCTACCTTAAACTGAAATCACCTTTGCAAAATTATGACAGTACTCTATCTTGCTTCTAGCCTCACAAGCTGGCTGGCTTTGCTCATTCCTGGATGTGAGCCAAACTAACTTCAGGAGAAATTTAGTTTATAGTGTAAATGACGATAGCCCTTCCCAAAAACTAAACTATCCTTGTAAAACTGATGAAAGACCACCAAGTTAGGAAGAGGAAAGGGGCCTGAATTTTACTAAAATGTAGGCATAGTTAAATAATTACCAGCTATTATTCCAGAGGTCACACGATTTGCAACTTCCCCAATTACTCCTGTAAATAATATCACTATTATAGAACCTAAAATTGGCCTTTGGAGGTATCTTTTCAGGCTTTCACATTTCTGACAACTGGATGGCTCTGGGACTCAGTCAGTTCTGTGGCCCTACCCACAGGCAGACTCAGTGCACGAGGACCATATTCCACACTCCTATGATTGTATCCCCAACCAATCAGTATCACCCATACCTTAGCCCCCTACCCACCAAACTATCTTTGAATCTTCCTGGCACAGTGGCTCACACCTGTAATTTCAGCACCTTAGGAGGCTGAGACAGGTGAGTCACTTGAGCCCAAGTGTTTAAGACCAGGAATCTTTGAAAAACCCCCTTTGAAAAATCCCTAACCTCTGAGGCTTCAGTGAGATTGATTTGAGTCTGTCTCCTGCATGGCATGGCCAGCCTCGCATCAGTTAAACTCTCTCTTTACTGTAATGCCATGGTCTCTGTGAACTGAATTTGCTTGTGCAATGGGCAGGAAGAACCCGTCAGGTAGTTACAAAAGTATTCTCATTATTTTTAATATTTTTTCAGTAGTTTTTTTTTGGACTTTATAGGCATGTAACCATATTATTTGTAAATAATAGTTTCCTTTCCTTTATAATATTTATACCTCTTATGCTTCATTGCCTTGGATTGAATTCCAATATTATTCTAGAATAATATTAAATAATAGTGTTATGACCAAGAATAATTGTTTTGTTTAAAAGTTTAATAGGTACATGCCACCATGCCTGGCCATGTTTTGTATTTTTTGTAGAGATAGGGTCTTGCTATGTTGCCCAGGCTGGTCTTGAACTCCTGGGCTCAAGCGATCCACCTCTGTCTCAGCCTCCCAAGGTGCTGAGATTACAGGTGTGAGCCACCATACTGGACAGATCAAAAGTTTTTATCCTTTGATGCTTCAATATCATGAAATACATTTAAAAGATTTATAGATTGATATTATTAAGCCATCCCTGAATTCTAGGAATGAGCCACCAGTTATTGTATATTATTATTTTACTATTAGGCTTGATACTATTTGCTAGTTTTCATGTAGCATTTTTCATCAACGTTCAAAGAAAAATTGGTCTAAATATGTTACAATTATTATGGCTTAGTATTCTTTTTTCACTCCTCTCAGAAAGAGTTTAAATAACAGAATTATCTGTGTCTTAAAGGTTGGAAAGAATTCTTGTATGAAACCATCTAGTCGCGGTGCTTTCTTTAGGCATAGATTACTCAGCATACAAATGTTAATGGGAGTTGTATTTTCATTGTGGATTGTACCTTTCATTACTATAAAGTGGCCCTCATGGTCAGCCTGGTAACAAAGTAGAGATGATTTGGAGGAACTGAAGACAGGGAGAAATGTATTAATTATTACCATAACCTTGACATGATAAAGAAGGCCCAAGATTGTAGCAGTGAGGATGGGAAAAATGGATCAGATGGAATGTTATAAAGATAGATTTCATCTTTCACTCCTCTGAGCAATCTAAGAAGTTACAGCCTCTTATGCAATTAGCTCCTCATTGCATATGCTTTCCTCTTGTTCTTGAATTGTCACCTGTTTATGTCTCATATTATCAGCTAAATTGTTAGCCCTTAGAAGAAGAAAGAATGTCTTAAAAATTTTTTTGTATCCTTTGAAGAGCCAGCCCACTCCTAGACACATACTAGTTTAATTCCTTACATGACTGATTGGTTCATTTATTCATTACAATAGGATATTGTTACAAAGGTGCTGCCTAGGATTAAGGAAATTAGTAGTATTGTGTGTTTTCTGCATTAAAGTCATGAAATGGACAGAAAGACAGAACTAACTATATAAGAGGTATGAGCAAAGCCCCAGTATAAGATAGGCTCTGTGTCCCAGTTTTTACTGGAGTATGACCTTTTTTTTTTTTTTTGAGACAGAGTCTCACTCTGTCACCCAGACTAGAGTGCAGTGGCACAATGTCGGCTCACTGCAACCTCCGCCTCCCAGTTCAATTCTCCTGCCTCAGCCTCCTGAGTAGCTGGGACTACAGGTATGTGCCACCATGCCCAGCTAATTTTTTGTATTTTTTTTTTAGTAGAGACAGTGTTTCACTGCATTAGCCCGGACGGTCTCAATCTCCTGACCTCATGATCTGCCTGCCTCTGCCTCCCAAAGTGCTGGGATTAAAGGTGTGAGCCACTGCGCCCGGCCTGGACTAAGACTTTTCATAGAGGACACTGCAGATATGACAACATCCACAGCACTTAGTTGTGGGTGGCAAAGTCCACAGTTTACAAAAATTCAACTACTGTTAGAATAACCACACATTCTAAATCAAATTTCCCATCAAAGAGGCTTCAACAACCTAGTTGTGATGCTGGCGATTCTTGTGCCCACCTGATGTCTTGTACTTCCTGGTTCCAGGGGGCTAAGCCTCAATGGACTGGCCTGGAAGGGCGATGGCAGGAGACTCACCAGGTTGTCCAGCATCCTCATGAGGGCCTCAAACTCATGCTCCCCCAGCCGACTCTTCTGCATAGGCCCAAAGGTGCTCCCGGCCCACTGCACGGAGCCCACCTCGTGAGGCCGGTGCTTCTCCTGCTCCAGGAGGATGAGGTTCTCGACTCCCCCGGCACTGGACAGAGCCGACACCTGTAGCAAAGAGCAGAGAGCCCTCAGCCCATGTGCACATGGGTACCCTGCACTTATCTATGCTCCTGTATGTGATGAGGGAATGGGGAGTCACAGAGGAGAACTTAGAGGCCAAACTGAGAAAGAGCCACCCATACTTGATGGGCATGCCCCCATTTCCAAGAAAAGAGCTATTAGTTTATTTTCTGATGCCAGTTCTTAGAGATTATAAAGAAGGAAATAGCAAGCATTAAACCTTAAGAATCAAAACAGAGGACTGAAAGTTACCTGGGATACAGACTAACCTAGAATTGTGATTATATCTGGGGAGGGAGGGAAGATGAGACAGGAAAGGACTTCAAAGCGGATTTCAGTTCTTGTTTGTAATATTTTGTTTCTTCAAGATTTGAAGCCAGAGGTTATGAATATGTTTGATCTGATTGGTAGGTATGGGTGTCTATTATGTTAGTCTCTGCACTTTTCTGTATGTTTGAAATAGCTCCTATTTTTTTAATTTTTATTTTGAGACAGTGTTTCTGTTGCCCAGGCTGGAGGGCAGTGGCACAATCTCGGATCACTGCAGCCTTAACCTCCCAGGCTTCAGCTATCCTCCCACCTCAGCCTCCTGAGTAGCTGGGACTACAGATGTGCACTACCACATTCAGCAAATTTTTGTATTTTTTGTAGAGATGGGGGTCCTGCCATGTTGGCCAGGCTGGTCTCGAACCCCTGGGCTCAAGCAATCTACCTGCCTTGGCCTCCCAATGTGCTGGGATTACAGGCATGAACCACCATTGCTGACCTCTCCTATATTTTTTTAAAAGTCACTTGAAAGAAATAGGCTGGCTCCCAAGCCAATGAAATTTATTTGTAACCTCATGGGATGAATTCACAGGTCCAAAGGAAGAATACATTCTCCACAATGGGGTTAGTCAGTCAAGGAAGCCCAGAGAAAGGAGACAGATAAAATGCTTGTAGTGTACAGCCAAGCACTGTGCAGGGGTGAGAGTTCCCACACATGGACTTAGAGTGTCTGTCTCATTGTCAAGGCTCCATGGGGAGGGCAATGCAGGTGGTTGTAGGCAATGGACTCTGAGTATTAGGACAAGAGGTGTGTGTATACAGCAGGCAATTTTAGAATGATCCTAAAAAACACTCATTAATCTAACAAATCCCCTTATTTTTTTAATTCTGTGCTTATCTAATGGTACATTCTATTTACCCTCATGTATCTACCACTCAGATATAATTGGTTAGGGTTTGGCTTCCTGGATGACAAATCTAGCTACATAAAGAGACAATGGCTTATGAATATTCCAGGTGGTAAGCCAGGTGTTTTGCACTGCACATTATTATATTAGCATTCCGAATAAGATATGATATCCCATGTTAGCCTGTTTGTTATGGGAAACTGCTTTAATTATGCAAACTTTCAGTATTTTTGTGACAGTTATTTTTTACTGGAAATGAAAAAATCCAATTTAACCTGCTGACAAATGCAGGTCTATGAACCCAAGAGGATCAGGGACAGACCTTAGAGTGTGTTAAATTCATCATTTAACAAATGCCCATGTGATACTTCTCTGAGGTCAGCCAGGCAGCCCTCCCAGGTGACCCCCGTCACCCTGTGAAGAGAAGGAAGCAAGAATATTATCTACGCCCTTCTCATCCAAGCCATGTGTCTAGCAGAAGATAAACAGACTTCTCCCACTGCCCCTCACAGCCCTGGTGAGGCAGCGCTTCTCCAGGTAGTGTTTAAGGGCACAGACCTGGGCACCAGGCTGCCCAGGTTTGAATCCTGGCTCTGCCACTTACCAACTGTGTGACTTTTAGTAGCTATTTACCATCTGTGTACCTCAGTTTCCTCTAAAATGAAAATAGCAGAACCTACCTTGTGAGAAGTCTTTAAGGTAATAGATCTAAAGCACTTAGTGTATCACCTGGTACATATGGGGTGCCGTATAATGTTCTAATGAATGAATTTTGAGAAGCGCTATTCCCTGGGGACCCATACTTAATGGAGAAGAAGAGAGGGAGAGACTGCCCACAACCTTGCAAGAGCTGCCTCCTCCCACCTCCCTCTTCCTCCCCCAGTTTCCATGGTGATGGGTAGCAGATGGAGAAGAACTGCCTGAGCTTCTTCCCATCTGCCTGTCGGCAGAGCAGGGAGCTGCCTCTCTCAGCAGGGGATGACCCAGTTTCCTGGAACCCCAAATTGATGGGGAGCAGAGAGAACACCATCCCCAGGAGAAATAAATAGGCTCTCAGCCTTGAACTACTAACATGACCACAGCCACGTTCGCTTGTTTGCTAAGGTCACCAAGGAAGAAAACTTGGCCCACAATGGAAACAGAGCTTCAGTGCTGGCCACTTCACCCAAAAATGACCTGGCTAGGGCTGCGCTCCCAGCGGCACCTGCAGTCACTGTTACCTAGGCTCTTTCATGCCCTGATCCACCCACACCTCCTCTAGGCTTTCCTGCTTTTTTCTTCCACATCTTCCAGCTCTATTCCCGCCTCTAGAAGCCTCTCTGCTCTACCAGCTGGGGGAAAAAAAGGTCACTGGAGCTTGCCCGGGGTCTGTCTGCATTGCCTGAGGTCCTGTAACAAGGTCTCAGCAAACCAATCCTGAAACGAAAGTGATAGCAGCTGAGGGAAGGGGGCTGTCAGGTACAGAAGCCCACAGCTCTGCCCTTGAAACTGCCCAGAAACTGTTTCTGGGGTTCTGGATCCTGGGAGAGGCATACTTCACCATGTGGGGTGGTGCGACACATGGGTATCCCTCTCCCTTCATTTTTTGGGCTGTGCTGTCTTTGCAGAGATGATGTTTTTACAGGAGATATTTTCTTATTGAAGAATCTTCTCCAGAAGGAAGATAGGGAGCTCTTAAGAGTTCAGATGTGGGAAAGGGAGAGTAGCTTCCCGGTATCCCAGAGGCTCCACCAGATTCTTCCACCAGTCACTGGTCAGAGCTTAGGGCCAGAATCTTTGGTTGGGCAGCAGCGGGGGGCGCTACATCACATCAGAAAGGCACCAGCTGGGTCTGTGTCCACCTGCCCCTGTTCTGACCACTGCCTCTAATACTTGATCATTATCTTCACAGCTATCCTCACCACATATCCTTTTAAAACGATTGAAAAGGTCCCACTGCAGAGCCTCCACCAGCGACACTTCCAGGCAGATCCCAATCTCCCCAGAGTGCCTCCAAGAGAAAGACCTCTTCCTCTCGGTGCTGCTCTGCCTAGGCCAGCCAGGAGAGGGCGGACGGGACACCAAGGGGCTGGGCAAAGAGCTGACTCATCCAGGAGCAACGGGCCTCCATATGTCAGTTGAGTCCTAAAAATAGCATCAGCAACACCCCTCTTTGTGTCCTCACAGTGACCCGCTGGGCCCCACGTCTACAGTTGAGGAGACAGAGGCTCAAGCAGGGCAAGTCCTCTACCCAAGGGCACACAGCCCAGAGCGGGGAGGATGGAGCCTGGTCAGCCTGGTCTGGTTAATAAGGTCTTTTCAGGGTTGTGCAAGGCCCCCTACCTGCCCCTGACCAACTTGCCACATTGAAAAGTGTGTGCTTGGCTTATCCAACACCACCTTGTTGTCTATACAACTACAGGTTTGTCTGTTTTCCTACTGCTTCTCCAACTCCTCTAGGGGGTTCCCTGATCACTGACACTCCTGTCTTCTCCATCCCTTCCCGGTTAGGGATTTCATGACGGCTTCCTGGACATCACTTGGGGTTGCCCTGGCTGTTAAGGCTGCCACGTCAACACTCCGATTGGTCTGCTTTCCGCTTCTTTTTCTGGACTTGACCATGTCCCTGGCCTTTGCAAACCAACCCCCTCCCCTCAAAACAAACAAACAAACAAACAAACACCTACCTGTGTGTCTGTTGGGCATAGGTGCAACAGGTATACCCCACGTAACATATGAGCATGGTAAAAAATTTCTATGCCTTATTACAGTTGCTCCCACTGTCCAGTTGATGAGCCCAGGCAGCTCCCCAGACTGGGCACTGACCCCTAAGAAGTGGGTATTTATTGCTTGTTAGACAATGTTGATGCATTTTTCAAAGCCACAGAACTAATCCTAAGTGTGAAACTTTAGAGGGATAAGATGGTGCCAAGGTAGAGAAATAGGGCAAGGCTTTTAGACGGCTGGGATCAAAAGACTCCCTGAATCACAGCCAACAGGGTCACCAGGTTTGCCCACAGGCCCCTGTCAGAGCCCACTCCTGGGCCCACTTTCCAGGAGAATTTGCTCACCTGTATCTCACATGCAGCCTGCAGGTGGAAGATCTTGTAAAATGCCTCCTCTACCGTGTCACCCAGAGCAACCACTCCATGGTTTCTTAGCACCAGGATCTGTAGAGAAATAAATAGTCAATTAAAACCTTAAGTCCTCTAAACTTTAGTTAAGAGGGAGAGGTTTTTCATTTTATTTAGATCAACTTCCACAACCAATCCCAGGGCCCCTTCTCCCAACTCCTTATGTTCTCTAATCAAATACCCCAAAGCTACCCCACATGGGATTTTAACTCAAAGCATCTACCCTAAGAAATTGAAAAGACATTTTAAAACTGGGACTAAATAGCTTGATCAATTTCTTTAGGCAATGCCTGGGTTTTTAGGCATTTTAAAAATTGAAATTGAAAAGGCATTTTAAAACTGAGACTAAATAGCTTGGTCAATTTCTTTAGGCAATGCCTGGGTTTTTAGGCCTTGGAAAGCTTAGAAGCTTGAAAAACTGATGTGTATATTAAAGTGAATGAAGTTGTTTGCTATCCAATACAGAGTTCCCACCTCAATAGCAATCTCTTGCTCCTGTGACTTAGTTGACGTGGGAGTCAAAACCCAGGGGGTGGCTCTCTGAGAGGTGGCCCTGCAGAAACAGGTGAGTCACGTCACCTCTTTGGGTCTTAGGTTTCTGCACCATAAACTCAACAAGGCCCTGTCAGCTCAGATCTCACAGCTCTAGAAAGAGGCCACAGTGACCTTCTCATCTAACTCATCGGTTTTATAGAAAAGAAAATAAAAGCCTGAAAAGACTAAAAGTCTCAGCCGTGGTGGGTCACGCCTGTAATCCCAGCACTTTGGGAGGCTAAGGTGGGCAGATCACTTGAGGTCAGGAGTTCGAGACCAGCCTGGCCAACGTGGTGAAACCCCGTCTCTACTAAAAATACAAAAATTAAAAAATTAGCTGGGTGTGATGGGGCCTGCCTGTAGTCCCAGCTACTCGGGAGGGTGCGGTGGGAGGATCACTTGAACCTTGGGGGTGGAGGCTGCAGTGAGCAGAGATCGCACCATTGTACCCCAGTCGGTGACAGAGCAAGACTCCGTCTCAAAAAAAAACCAAAAACGGAAAGTCTCTCAGCTAATTAGGGGAAGCATCTGAACTAGAAGCCAGGGGTTCTCACTATTAGTGCAATGTTTTAGACTCAGTCAGGGAAAGGTGAGTAAAAGTGGGGGAACCCAAACTGAATTTGTACCAAGAGCACAACTCCCCAAAGTTCAACTGCATCTTCCCTCCGAAACTTTTCTTCGTTGGTTTTACTCTCAAGAACTCTCTGGAACCAGATGACACCAGCCTGGGAGCTGGGACACAGATCCATGTGTCAGATCTGTCTCCAGGCAGAGCCTGGGCTGAAGCCTGGTGGCTCTAAACATCGCATCCTCTCCTGTTGAAAACAGCTGGTATTTTTTCCTCTCAAGTGCCAGAGAAACAGAAAGAGACGATGGCTGTGGCCCACAAAAAGTACTACAAACAACGAATACCCCATCTCTCAAATTCTTGTAGCACTTCGTAGATGTGAACATTTCATCCCTCTCCCCACACTCTAAATAATGTTCTGGAGGATGTCAGGAGAGAGAGGTGGGATACCTCACTGTGTTAGAGATGAGAAGACAGGGACTCATGGGAAATGATTCAGGCAGTGCATTCCTTGCCAGGACAGCGGCAAAGCATCCATCAATCAAGACTAGCCTCCGTGGCTGTGCCATACTGAGCTAACCATCCCCAAATATGTGCTGTTATAAAACAGGGCTCAAGAGTTCAGTCAAGCAACAACAAGATTCCATTTTTCTCTTGCAAGCTGGTGGAAAACTAAAGGCGACAACACTCAAGTTTGGGGAGACTGCAGGGAAGTGGCACTCTCATATCCTAGACATGGGGTGGAAGAGTGAACAAACCGTGTGGGGCAATTTGGCGACATGAAGTGAGAGTTCTAGCCCGTGCAGCCCTAGGAACTTATCCTAAGAAACTCATCTCAAGTTCACACAAAGATTTAGCTGACAGGATTTTCATCAATGTGTTGTTTTTATTAAGAAAAAACTCAGGAAGAAAAAAAAAAATTTTTTTTTTTTTTGAGACAGGGTCTAACTCTGTTGCCCAGGCTGGAGTATAGCAATGTGATCACAGCTCACTGCAGCCTTCACCTTCTGGGGTCAATCGATCCTCCCACCTCAGCCTCCTGAGTAGCTGGGACCACAGGTGCATACCACCAAGCTTCACTAATTTTTGTATTTTTTGTAGAGACAGGGTTTGGCCATGTTGCCCAGGCTGGTCTTGAACTCCTGGGCTCAAGTGATCCACCCACCTTGGCCTCCCAAAGTGTTGGGATTACAGGCATGAGCCCTGCACCCAGCTGAAAAATACCTTTTAATGTTCAACCACAGAAGAGTATTCAGGTAAATTATAGCACAACTATTCCCATAATGAAGTCTGTGAATAGTTGTGCTATAATTTAATTAAATTTAATAATTTAAAATGGTGATAGAGAAAATATTTAATAACATACAAAGGTAATTACTATATATTGCTGAGGGAAAACAACTTATTTTATGATCCTAGTTTTGCAAATATAAATTTCAATATATTTGGGGTACACAGCAAAATCTCAGGGTAGTGGGATAGAGAGATCTTTCTTTTTTTTCCCCCCCTCTCTCCCTCCCTTATTGTCCAATGAACATATGTCACTTTTGTGATGTTGGCTTTTGACAATGCCACTCTAGATTATTGTCCCAGAAGAGCTAAGCTAACCTTGCAGGTGGGTCCAAGGCACTTCTGCAGGTTGATCCGATCGGCTTCCTGCTCCATTTCCCCATTGAAGTCATAATAGGCCATGTCCCCCACCAGCAGGGCATTGTGGGAGACAGGCAGGAGGCCCCACTTCATGGCCGACACCTTAGAGAGACAATGGCATGGTTAGCACCTGCAGCCCTCCCTGCCCTTTCCTCAGAGCAGCACAGTCCAGCTCTACTCTGGGGGCCAGTGAGGGGTGAGGGGTGAGGAGTGAGGGGTGAGGTTGGGGAGCAGGCACAAGAAAGGCCTGGGCTCCTCTACCACCTGGCTTGGGCGTTGTGTCACGCTGCTTGCTCCAGTGTCTTTCCATCACTGTTTTCACAGCAGCCATGTCAACATATCACCTTTTAGAATTGCTAGAAAGAATGCACTCCAGAGACCTATTGCTGCCCCTCCCACTCCCCCCACCTCACACACAGCTTTGCTCTTGTCATACAACTCTGGGAAGAGGCAAGCTGTGGTGGAGTTTGTACCAGGCTAGGGTAAGCAGAGTCCAGATCTCTTGGGGTAGGCTGGAGACCCTCAGCTTTGGTTTCAGTGCACACTTGGTCACAATTTTTAACAAACAGAGAGGCCCATTGAAAAGTCCCATTTTAAAATGAATGAAATTATTTGCTGCCCAATATAAAGGTCCCACTTCAAAAGCAATCTCTTGCCCCTGGGACTAGGACAATACAAGTGCTGGGGACCAGGGTTGAAACACATTCCCCCACCACTTATTAAAAGTAAGCTGCTCATGGTGGACAGAGTGTGCAATAATTTATTTATTTATTTTTTTAGCAAGGAGCATGGAGAGGTTTAGAAGAACCCTTGCCCTCCTTCATTCATTCTGCCCTGACTCAGCCCTGAGCTCTGCAAAGATGCATGCTCAGCACAAATACATCTTCACATCTTAGTCCAAATTCTGGAAAGTCTGAATGCTCATAACCAGTGTGTTTTGCTGAGAAAACGGGCTGATGACAAGTCAGCCTACTCTGTCCCTGTACACGTGTGGCCTGGGGGTCAGCAGGATAGGGTAGGGTTCGGGGGGAGTACCCAGAACTGGTTGTCTGCCTGCCGTCTTTCCAAGTGACATCGCAGTGTCTTAGGTACACATGGAGAAATGATCAGAGGGGGACAACCTGCTCATTGAGTCTCTTCTTTGTATTCTTTCCCAGTTTTGCTTGCTCCGTCCCCTACTCTCAGCCTACCCTGAGCTATGGGAAAACGGGCACAGTCCAGGTTCCCACTAACTGGTTGTCCTCTGTCAAGATATCTCCTTGCCAGAGCCTGGCTTCGTGGGGGCAGGCCCCACGCCTTGGTCCAACAGGACTGACCTGAGTAGAAACTTAGCAGGTACTGCTTGTGTATGCAGTATGTGGGGGATGCGATGGAACAGACATTCCATGTCTTCATGTTATGCTATGACTTCAGTAGTCAGAAAGATGGAGAGGCTGGGCGTTTCCACGTTGGGAGTTCTCTCGCTTCACCTTGGCCTGAGTTCTAGATCTTTCCAGACTGTTTTAAGTGACGAGATTGCTACAACCTCGGCTGCCTTACGTCTTTCCTTGGGTGGCTGAGAAGGAGTCCACTCACCGCTGCTGTGGCCGGTGTGTGCAGGTGGATGATGCAGCGCACGTCGGGCCTCGCTGCATAGATGGCCGAGTGCAGACAGAAGCCTGTGGTGTCCACTGGGAAGCAGCTGCTGCCCTTCTCCACCACCTCTCCCAGAATGTTCACCTTGATCTGCGCCAGGGAAGAAGAGAGACTTATGGCAACAGGGTGGCCGAGGCCCCTCACTCCTCTCCCAGCTGGTGGGCCCAGCATGTGCCGCCCACCTGTCTTCACACATTCCAGACACCATGAGCAATGACGGACTTGGTGTTGGAAGAAAACAAACCAGTTCCTGCCCTCAGTGAGTGCACAGTCTAACGGGAGCACAGACGATTATAATTCAGCAGGAGAAATGCGAGAGCAGAGTTTCTCAGACTTTGTTCACGTGAATCACCTGAAGCCCAGTCAAATGCAGGTTCTGATTCAGAGGCTGAGGGGGCCCTGAGAGCCTGCATTTCTAACAAGTTCTCAAGTGATCCACAGACCACACATGGGGTAGCAAAGTGCTAGAAAAGAGTCATGCACAGAATTCTCTAGACAGAGACAGGGGGAGTCTTTCATCCCATCAGAAAAGGAGCATCTGAGAGGCCTTCCAGGGGGAGTAATGTCTACACTGAGCCCTTTCTCAATGAGGCTCAAAGAGGCTGCGGCTGCTTTACCAGTGACAGCTCTAGCCTCACTCCGTGCCCCCACTCCCCTGCCTCCTGGATAAAAAGTAGTAAAATATTCAATCACAGAATGTCCTGTGTCCTGAGAGCCCACAATCCAAGGTAAACAGAACTCTCTCTCAAATCACTCAGCACAAATCCAAATCCTGAAGCCAGCCCCTCCCAGTACGCTCTCACTGAACACCTCCCCGACTTCCCGGAGTGCAATCTCCCGGCAGCTGGAAGTTAACCTAACTTCACTGACTGCAGTTGTTCCCTGGACGTTAACAAGCCAGATGATAGTCTCTAAAACTCATGACAACTTTAGCCCTTAAAACTGAGACACCCGTGACATCCTGAATGTGGCACACAGGGCAGTTCCTCAACTTGCCCATCACCCCCACCCCAGAAAGTCCAGGCAGACAAGATGGGTATCAAAGCAGGGAGACAGACTCTAATGTGGGCGGAAGGATGTGCTGCTGGCGTTTGCTTACACAGAAGCATCAGGAAGATGTTCAACAAATCTCCACTTACAATATCCTATTTTAAGTGAATTTCACAGACTTCAAAGCAGCGTGACCCCTAAAAGCTGCAGCAACTCTCCCACCTCAGGTACTTTAAACCCAAGTGTGGAGTGCTGCCCTCTGGTTTCCCTCAGCCCAGCTCCCCCACTTCCTCAGACATGTGGCCTGTTTAGAATTCCCTCTCTCGGATGATCTCTCTCTGATCTTACATATTTTATATCTCATTGTTGGATGTGTGATCTGTTGTCATTCAAGAACCTCCACAGCCTAATACAGCAGCCACCCTCCCATACGGTGCCTTTGTACAAATGAGAAAGCAGGTACCCCCTCTTGAGGACAGCCCAGGGACATAGGGCTTGGTGTGTGGGTATTGCCTTTGTGCAAATTCAAAACAGAAGCCCAATGCTAGGACACACTTAGTGAGTGGACCACAGGTTGGATTTCACCCTCTCTTCTCTTCCTCATTAGCCAGGCTCCCTTGTGCAGTGCACAAACTGCACAACCACACACAGCAGCCCTATGTCTACACACAATTCATAAACATCTCATGCCCATGACTCAAACCTGTATCTCTAGCCTGCATCTCTTCTGAACCTAGAATAACCAAATGCCAACTGACATCTCTTGAAAGTCCCACCAGCTTCTCAAACTCAATCCCATATTCCCAATCCAACTGATCAGCAGGCCTACTAAGCATAGAGGCCCGGAATTTCCTTCCCAGCTTGCTGTAATAACCCCACCTAGGTGTCGGTTGGCCTCTACACAGCTTTCAGAGTGATCTTTCTACAACAGAAATCTGCTTGCATTACTCCCCTGCTTGCATTTCAGTGGCTCTGAGTGTCCAGCAGAATAAAGCCAAAGCACCATAACAGGATCTTCCATGCCATTTATCACCTGGACCCGATCCCCTACCCAAGGTCACCTCCAGATACTGAATACTTGAGCCAGACTTGGCCTGTCTTCCCAAATGCATGCACAGGGCTCTTATATGCATCTGGGTTTGATGCATGCTGCACTCCTGCTAAGGACACAGTCACCTCTGCCAAACCTCTCCTTGCCACCATGATCTAAGTCTGCTTACCCCGCTGGTTCATATCCCACTGACTCCACTCCTGCACCATGGTTTCAGCTAGATGCCTCCTCCCTCATTCCCTCTTTCTCCTACAGCTCCTGGCGGGGTAGGGTGCCCCTTTCCAGGCTCCCCAAGCTTCCTTCACCTCTACTGGAACACTCGGTAACCCTGAGCTTTTATAGCTGATTACCTCGCCTCTCTCCTCCAACCAGACCATGAACACCTTACAGACAGAGCCTGTGTCATCCTTTTCTCTGTGGTCCCAACTCTGACTTGGCCATCACCTCCTTGGGTAGCCTTGTGCAAGTTGCTTACCCTCCCTGGGCACCAGTTTCCTTTCTTGCCTCTCAAGTGGCCTTGGCCATGGTAGAAGTCCTGCCCTGCCTAGATATTCTATGACTTGCTGAGCCTGGACTTTTGAGTGAGTAGCTGCACTCTACACCTGAGCATGTCTCAAGCCTGGCAGAAGCCCCCAAGGTAGTGTCCTCCTCTCCGAGGTACATGGCACAGCAGCCACAGCCCATGTATCTGAGAAGGATTGGGCCTTTTCTGCTTCTAAGACAGTCCTTTCTACTGCTTTCCTCTCCCCAACCGGAAATATTTCCTGAACTAAAGCAACTTTTGCAAGCCTCTACCTCATCTAAAAGGAGCAACACTGAAAAGGGACCCAGAAGCATCTCTAATGGTGCCAGTGCTGGACAAATCTCGTGCTGCTTTGGTTCTTATTCTAATGTATCCCCCTAACCAGAAAGGCCCCCCATTCCCAACCATTGTGGTCTAATCCCAGGCGTAGCCATCCCATGAGTCTGCTGAGAGGATGCCAGGCCCATCTCCACTCCCTCCTCCCTCCCACTGCACTTGCTACCTCCTCCTGGCAATTGGTCTCTTGGTCGCATCATGCTCTGGACACTTAGTTTGTTCCATGTGTCTTCTCTGCCCTATCAGATTGTGAGCTCCACAGCGCAACAGTGACCAATTTGGAGATGACCTAGCACTGTGGGAACAGAGAGAGTGCTGTCATTTCAATAAGGAGTGGGCAGTGATGCTGGACTGTACTCACCAGGCTGGACGCTGTGACTTCACTGCAAGAAACTCCCTTAGGGCTGATCAGGAAGTGGTCCTGCTCCTTGCTGACTCTCAACTGGAGGAAAGACACAAGTTCTCAGGGGCAAGGAGGGAGAGATGACATTTCCAAGGACACTGTGCTTGAATCCCCTCTTCCCCTGAATCTACTGCACCCAAGTCCACCTCTAATGAACCCTTATCTCTCCCCCCAGCCATAAGAGATAAAAAGAACTCAGCTTTTATTTGGAGCAGGGGAAAGGGAGCTACAAAAGGGAACTCACTATGATCAAGCATAGCTCTAGTATAGGATCCAGGAGTTCCTTCCCATCCAAAGAAGTGCCCGCTGGGCAGGATGCCTTATCAATGACCACAGTGGTTAAAAAACTTGGAAGGGTTCAGTGCATTTTAGCCAAAGGTCACCAGCAGTGCCATGGCCATGCCAAGGGTCAGGAGTTCTCCCTTTGGGTTTTGTGGGACCACATGCAGTGCCCCACCCAATTCCAGGGTGTTCTGCTCACCGTGACATAGGTGTCGCTCAGCTGGGCCCAGCCATAGAGGTCCAGGAGTCGGTAGACACTGCTGATCTTGCACCGCATGAGCCGCTCCCCTTTGGCCAGGTTCAGGGAGTCAGCTGTGTGGAGGTCATTGATAGGCGTCATCATGGAGACATCTGCAGGGACAGTGCAGTTCTCTCAGGGCCAGGGCCCATCTGCCCTCCCCTTCCTTGCTCCAGTGTTCTCCAAATTCTCACTGGCACTAAAACTGCACAGGAGACTTCCCCAGGCAGGGAATTAAACATTCTTTGACCTGTACCTGGGGGAGGAGTCCACAGAATCGACGTCTGTGCCCAATAAAGTCTGCTCATTCAGATAAGCTTTTGCTCAAAAATCATGGCAAGTCTCAAGGCCACAGAATGAAGGGTTCTGGGAATGCCACACAGGTTCTGGGAATGCCAAGCTTACCATAAACTCTGAAGATGGGCACTGAATCAAAGCAAGAATAAATCTCTGAGTGGAAACATGGGTATATTTCATCAGTTATTATTAATGAAGAAGTTACTCGTCATTAAACCAGCTATTACATTGTTTTAACGACACCATGTAATCACATTTTCTGTGATTTAGAAACAGGGAAAACAGAAAGCCAGATCAGAACTGGGTGCAATGGCTCACACCTGTAATCCCAGCATTTTGGGAGGTCGAGGTGGGCGGATCACAAGCTCGAGAGATCAAGACCATCCTGGCCAACACAGTGAAACCTCGTCTCTACTAAAAATACAAAAATTAGCTGGGTGTGGTGGCACGCGCCTGTAATCCCAGCTACTCAGGAGGCTGAGGCAGGAGAATCATTTGAACCTGGGAGGTGGAGGTTGCAGTGCACCACTGCACGCCAGCCTGGGGACAGAGCGAGACTCCGTCCCCCACACCCTCCCAAAAAAAGAAAGCCAGATCAGCCTGAAAGTAACTTCCTCAAGTTTTTCTAACAAGTCATAAACTTCTGGAAGTGAGTGCAGCTGTGGCTGGCTGAAAGCCCAGAGGCCTCAGGCAGGGTACCTAGGCTCCTCTCTGGGCATGCAGTCCCTTAGCTATACGGTGGTTCTTTCTGGGAATTTGAGGGGATGTGGAAGGGATTTGGAAATGGGCCTAGAGGGTTTGATAGTCTTGTCCTCAGGGCATGCAAGGGTCTAGGATATGACATCCAGTCTATCCCGTTAACCATGATGACCACTGCCTACATGCCTCAGGAAGGGAGCAGAGGGCATCTGAGCTCCAGCACCTGAATCAGCATCTAGGAACTAATAAGAGAATCAATAGGAAAGGTTCTGGCTTAAAATGGTGTGTGGCTGGGAGCCTCCTGATGCTGCCTCTCCCAGCTCCCACCAAAGATTTTAATGGCTCAGGATGCTCTTTGGAAGCTTTTACCACCTCTGTGAGACTTGCTGCAGTACGATGTATGTCCTGCATCGAGTGTGCCATTAGTGGAAGTGATGACGTGGTCTACAAAAGCGAGGGCAGACTGGGTGCTGGGCCAACATCCAGCGAGCAGAGCAGGCCTTGAATCACCCATGTCAGGAAACGCACACGAGGGCCTTGCGAACCAGAGGTGATACAGCTCCAGGGCAGGTGCCCTGCAAACACAGATAGCAGGGACAGCAGTGGTCCAAAAGCCTAGTTAGACTGCCAAGGAGAACAACAAACTTCCAAAGTTAAGGATTTCTAATTCAAACTGACCAGTTTGGGATTGCCTCCTCCCCTCTGTGGGTTCCCCAGACAAGAAATTACTTCTCTGCTTCATGCCTAGCAGCAAGGAGGGCATGTCAAAAGCACAGGGCCCCAGGCAAAGGCGGGCAGGTGGGGCTGATGTTGGGAGGTCTATATAGTCTATACCACAGTTCTTTGAATACTTCTCCTACAAATAACCATGGGGCCCCAGTGATGGCCAGGGGGCCAGAACAGGTCTGAAAACACTCACCCCATCACATCATCTGTGTCTGTATCAAAGACAGTCCCTCTCCCCAACCCCGTGGAGGTTCAACTAAGAGGATGACCTCACCCACAGGTACAAGGGGCAGAAGAAGAAGAGAACAGGAGGGCTCAAAAGGAGCTCCCGATCCCCTGCTCTGAGTCTCAAGAGAGGTGGGATGAAGAGAGGTTGATTAATGAGTACAAAAACACAGACAGACCGAATAAGTTCTAGAATTTGAAAGTACAATAGGGCAACTGTAGTTAACAAGAATTCATAGTGTATTTCAAAACAGCTAGAAGAAAAGATGTGGAATGCTCCCAATAAATAAATGATAAGTGTTTGAGGTGATGGTTATTCCAATTATCCTGATTTGATCATATTATTATTTATATATAAAAATGTCGCTTGTACCCCATAAATATGTACAACTATTAGGTATCCATTTTAAAAAGAAAATAATATTACAACAAGTTTTTAAAAGCTTATTCTAATTGGCCTCACGAAAGTTAGGATGGCTAAATGTCACGTTTATAAATCAGATCTAACTGAGCCATTTAGTCAAAGTACCCAAGAAAACACAGAAAAAGATGAAAACTCACCATGGTCCCTGAAAGCTAAGACTTAAGGGCACACTGATGCTCAAAACCCCAATTTCTAAGGCAAATGGAGCTAGACAGATAACAACCTATCTGGGCTTGAACTCATGGTACTTGAAACTTCCCCTCTCCACATCCCTGACTCAGATATCCTGGATATGTACCAAGCAGATTTCCAGGCATCCCTCTGTCTTCCTGACAGATGTTGATTGGTGAGGCAATGGGAATGCTGGTCAGCCCTATTCCTTTCTCAGGAGGAAGAGTATAATGACAGACATGGAAAGGATGGTAGAGAATATGACAGATTTGGGAGATAAAAACCAGAGAGCCCGGCTATAGATAAGCCATGTGAATATGGTAGAAGAAACATTTTCTGAACTGAAAAAAAAAAAGACCTGCGCATGTGAGTACTCACTGATTATGGGGAAAGTTCATATAAAAAAAAAACAAACCTACAACTATATGCTTCCTGGTAACATTTCTGAAATACAGGGATAAGGGGAAAATATCCATAAGCATCTAGAAAAAAAATGTTTGGCGACCTAAAAAGGAACCAAAAAAATTGGCTATCCCATTTCTCTGTTATAGCCACAGAATGTCAGATGGCAATGCTATAGGAAGTTTACAAAAAATAAAAACAGGCCAGGCACAGTGGCTCACACCTACAGTCCCAGCACTCTGGGAAGCTGATGCAGAAAACTCGCTTGAGCCTAGGAGTTTCAGACCAGCCTGGGCAACATAGTGAGAACTCGTCTCTACAAAAAATTTTAAAATTGCCCAGGCATGGTGGCACATGCCTGTAGTCCCAGCTACTTGGGAGGCTGAGGCAGAAAGATCACTTGAGCCCAGGAGGTTGAGGCTGCAGTGAGCTGTGTTTGCACCATTGCTTTCCAGCCTAGGAGACAGAGCAAGATCCTGTCTCAAAAACAAAACAAAACAAAAAAACCCCCACTAAAATAAAGTGGCTCCAAAGAGGTAAAAATAAAAGGAAGATCAAAAATACACCAGGCAAATATAAACAAAAACTACGCAGAGGTCATCACACTATTATCAAAATAGAAGTTGGGCAAAACAATATTCTCTTATACAAAGAAGCTATTTTATAGGTCATTTTATATGAATTAAAGATGCAATCAATAACGAAGCTATAACTATCAGTCATGCTTATGCCGTGAATATTTCAAGACATAGAAAGCAAAAACTATCATAAATACCAAGAGAAATGAACAGAAATCAAATGTAATGGGAGAAAATTTTTTACAAAATCAAATTAAGACAAAAATATAGATTAAATACCATGCTATAGAGATGGTATATACCCATTATCATTTTTAAATGATATTATTAGGCCACAAAGAATACCTGAATACATCTCCAACACAGAAATTAAATAGGCCACATTTTCTAAACATAATGCAATAAAATCCAATGCTATTAGCAAACCTTTAAAAGACTAAGCATTCAACGACTTGGAAATAAGAAAACACTCCTAGATAGCTCTTAGAAGAAAAATAAAGTCCAAACAGCAACTGCAAGCTATTTAGAAATTAACAATAAAATAATTACTATGTGTCAAATTCCTGAGATAAGGCCAAACATATACTCATAGAAAAAAATTTATAGCCTTAAATGTCTTTATTATTGAATTAAGTATAAAAATAAATACATTTTATGCTACTCTAGAAAATACATAAATAACAAAATAGAAAAGTTATGGAAAAGGATTAATGAATATAGAAATAAAACTGATGAATCAGGAAGCAGAAAGAATAACAGGACCAATAAGTAAATCCAAGAATTGGCTTATGTGAGATGATCTATGAATAAACAAATATCTAGATTGGTCAGTAAAGAGAAAGCAAAAATTTACATAGCACCAGGAATGAGAATGGGATGTTATCTCATCTACTTTAGCAGGAAATTTGAATGATAAAAATAATACTGTAAATGACTCTCATAATTTTGAAAAACTCCATAAAATGGTTTATTTTACACAAAATATATGACGAAAACTTAACCAAGAAGCAGCAAAATAAATTTTAAAACCCCAGATGAAACTGAGGACAAAAACATCAAAAATCCCTAAAAATATTCCAGATCTAGATGACATTCTAAGTGAATAATAAATCTCAAGGAACAGAGATTTCCTATCTTATTTAAACTATATCAGGGTAAAAAAGAGAGAGAAATCACCTTGATTCATGTTATGAAATTACAGTCATGGTATCAATACTAGGTAAAGACTGCCCAAAAAGTGAACTGCTAACCAATCTCATGTGTGAATATGAATGCAAAAATCTTTAATAAAATTCTGGAAAATCAAATACAGAAGGGTATTTTCAAAAGAATGCATCAAGACCAAGAATGATTTATTTCAGTAATGAAAAAGGAGTTCAATACTCAGAAATCTGTTACTAAAACTCATCACGTCAATAGTTCAAGGGAAAAAAAAACCAATAAATGGCCAAAATGTATTTTATGACATTCAACATCCATTCCTGAGAAAAACTCATAGTGAACTAGAATAAAAAGATATTTCCTCAACACGATAAAAAATAATTGTCTCAAACTCTTGTGGTAAAACAACTTCCATTAAAGTCAGAAATAAGACAAGGATAACTAATCTATTATTAAACATTGTTCTGAAAATTCTAACAGATGCAATGAGAAAACTGGAAAAATAAACCAATGGGTAAATGTTGAAATGAAGGAAGCAAAATGATCATGATTTGCAGGTTATGTGATTTTTGTATATACAACACCCAAAAGAATTAACTGAGATGATATTAAAATTTAAATAAGAGTTCAATAAGGGGCTAGTGTATACACACATGCACACACACACTTATATGTGTATATATATCTCTAACAATTTATCTTAAATGAGAACTATAACAAGAAAGAAAATAGAATGGATAAAGATTCACTTAAAATAACAAAGTTATTTAAAAATTTCAGAATAAACTTCATAAGAAATTAGTAAGAACTACATGAAAATAATTATTAAACTTCTCTGATGGATATGAAAGAAGACTTAAATAAATAAAAGACATATTTCATTTCTGAAAAGATTTACAATTCACTCATGTAAATATTTTAAAGTACCTACTATGTGCCAGATACATTCTAAATCAAAGGATATAGCAGTGGACCAAACTTACAAATTTCCCCTACAGAGCTTACATTCTAATATAAAATTATAAATTTATAAATTCTTCACCAAATCAATTTATTCATTTAATGTAATCCCAATCAAAATCCCAAAAGGAATTTTTAAGGTCAATGGGGGGACTTGATAAAATAATTCTAAAGTGTGATTTTTGTTTTTGCTATTTTGAGATAGAATCTTGCTCTGTCGCTCAGGCTGGAGTGCAGTGGTGTAATCTCAGCTCACTGCAACCTCCACCTCTAGGGTTCAAACAATTCTCCCGCCTCAACCTCCCAAGTAGCTGGGATTACAGGCATGCAACACCATGCCTGGTTAATTTTTATATTTTTAGTAGAGACAGGGTTTCACCATGTTGGCCGGGCTGGTCTCAAACTCCTGACCTCAGGTGATCCACCTGCTGTAATCCCAAAGTGCTGGGATTACAGGCATGAACCATTGTGTCTGGCCTAAAGTTATTGTAAAGAATAAACTTGTACAAACAGTTGAGGAAAATTGACAAATGCATAATTAAGGGTATTTGTTCCATCAGATGATGAAACATGGGAAAGGTATTTCTAAGCATGCAATCAAAAGCAGAACACACAAAGGAAAATTACAATGGTTTCTGCTACAAAGAAACTAAAGAATTCTACAAGACAAAAAAAAAAAAATGCCATGGACAAAACTAAAAGACAAAGGAGAAACTGGGGAAAAAAAAAGCAATATATTTGACAGATAATAGAGAAACAGCTTTACTTTATAAAAATGTAAAAATCTATAAGAAAATAATACACTAATAGGAAAATAGGCAAAGGATGTAAAAAGGCAATTTACTATAAAAAGAAAGTCAGGGGCGGGCACGGTGGCTCACGTCTGTAATGCTAACACTTTGGGAGACCGGGGTGGGTGGATCACTTGAACCCAGAAGTTCGAAACCAGCCTGGGCAACATGGTGAAGCCCTGTCTCCACAAAAAATACAAAAATTATCCAGGCATGTGGTGCATGCCCGTGGTCCCAGCTACTTGGCAGGCTGAAGTGGGAGGAGTGCTTGAGCCTGGAAGGTTGCAGTGGGCTGAGATTGCACCACTACACTCTAGCCTGGGCAACAGAGTGAGATTCTGCGTGAAAGAAAGGAAAGAAAAGAAAAAGGAAAGGAAGAAGAAAAGAAAAGAAAGAAAAGAAAAGAAAAAGGAAAGAAAAGGAAAAGGAAAGGAAGAAGAAAAGAAAACGAAAGAGAGAACGAGAGAAAGAGAAAGAGAGAAAGGAAGAAAATCATGTCCAATATGTATGTGAAAATACATTAATATATCCAACCTCATCAGTAGTCAAACAAATGCACATTAAAACACAAATAAAGTATTATTTGTCACCTACTGAATCAGGAGGATGAAACAAATGGTAGTATACACTATGGACCAGGGTAGAGGAAATGGGCACTCTACCGCATTACTGTTGGGAACGTAAATTGGATCCATTTGGAGAAAGGATGTAATCTGCCATTCTGCATTAAAGTCTTTAAAACATGCATGCATGTACTTCAATTCAGCAATTCTACTAGTAATTTATCTTAAGAAAATAATCATGGATATAATCTCAGGTTTATTTACAAGGATGTTTATTGCATTGTTCCTAACAGAAAAAGTTGGAAATAACCTAAAAGTCCAACAATGGGAAATTTATTAAATAGCATGTATCCACCAAAAATTATATTATAGAACCATATTTTATGTGATTACATTTGTGTTTGCATAATCTATATATGTTAAGAAAAAAAGGACTGGAAGGATATATGTTCACCAAAATATTAAGAATAGTAATATGAGGGCTTTAAGAACACAGTAGAATGATTTCTGCTTCCCTTTCTTGGTTATTTTCACAGTTTTCAGCCATAACCCTGTAATAATCTTATTGAGGGGGAGTTATTTTTTGATGCTTGTTTTTTAAACGTTATGGGCAGAGCATAACAGCCCAGGAGGGTGGCTTCCTGCATAGCCCTGGCTGGCTCCTCTCAGCCCTCATCTGTGGAGTCAGTTTGGCCTGTCTAGTGGGGCATGGAAACACAGGCTTCAGTGGTCTCTTCCCATCCACTGAAGTCACCTCCACCCTCTTATTCCTGGCATTGGGGTAATTTTTCTGTGGACGTTTAATTTGCAGCAACATCAGAAGCAGAGCCAGGTACCTCTCTGGCTGCTGCTGAGCTCCCCAAGGCCTGATAACACAATAGGCTGCTTACTCCATAGCCTGGCAACCAGATGCTTCTTGCTGCTCCTCCCTCTCTTCCCCACCCCACCCTCCCCTCCACCTCTGCTCCTGGCAGCTCCCCAGACACCACATACTCATGGAAGATGTTGGGAAGACTGCGTGGGAGGTGCTGGCCATGAAGTCCGCGATCTGTCGCAGGGCCCAGATGTTGGAGGAGTTGTTCCCCTTCTTCATCTGCTCCTGGATGAGGCCTTCCAGCTCCTCCCTGAAAGACTGAAGCAGGCCCCAAGGTGCTTGTCCCCCCATAGCCTATCACACAGCTGCCCAACAATGAGCTCTTCCAAGTGCCCACCCCTTGCCCCTAGGTCAGCTAGGTCAGGGCCATGCTCAGGGTCCCCAGCTACAGGGGACACTGAGCAGTTCCACTAGGACCTCAGGAATTGCTGTATGGGAAGCAACAAAGAAATGCTGGGAATGGATCTTGTGTTCCCTTGCCCTGTGGGCAGTAATCCAGATTCCAGGTCCTTTCTGTGTCTAAATGAGGGCCAAGACCCCTCCCCACAGGACTTCACTTTAGTAATGAAGGACTTTTTTTTAGGCAGAACTGAATGGAGAGAGCCACCATCCCTCTCCATTAGCGATGCCTGTGATTCTTTCGGGCTTCAGTTTCCTCATGTGCTTAATGAAAGGGTAGGAGGAAGAACAGGAAGATTTGATGACCTCTGAGGTCGCTTCCACTCCTGATGTCCAACTCTAAGCCTGGCTTTTCAGACCATGAAGCCATAAGCAAGGAATCCTGCCCACCAGGTGGCAGGAGAAAACACTCAGGAGGAAATGGGGGGCCACTTAGGTGTGTTGGCCAACCTGTAAAAGGACAGAAGGAAGCAGACCCTCCTCCAACCCCTATTTACTGCCTGAGCCCTGAAATCTGGGCTGGTGCTAACTCTGCCGCCTCTCCTAACCCCCTTGCCACCCCTCCTAGTCACACTCTGGGGGTTTTCCCAGAGGCTCTTCACCCCAATGCTTTCAGCATCTGCCATATTCCTCCAAGCTCCCCAACACAATATCTGGGCACAGATATTGGACCTCGGCCCATTCCCTGGAGCTGCTCTGTGTGGCCTGAGTATGCACCATGGCTCCCAGCCAGGGCCTCACACAGCCCCTGCACAGGCCCTGGCTCTCTGGAGCCCAGAAGGCCAAGGCAGAGCGGCTCGCATCTCTTGAGCCCATCCTGGCAAGCAATTGGAGATGCCAACTCTGTCCCTGGGCTTCCCGATCCTTAGGATCATGGGCTGATTCCTGAGGCCCCCCAAGCTCTTCCTCAGTCAGACCCCTCTTGCCTCCACCACAGTGATCTCCCTCTGCCTTCAGTGGTCCACAGGGCCCATGCTTTGGCCTTCTCAAGGCACTACCTGCCTCAAGGAGGAGCTGTGTCCATGCCAGGCAGGAACCAACTGGCCCCAAGTAAGGAGGGACGTGACTGATCCCGACTTGCCTTCCCTTCCCGCACCCCATCCCACAGCCCGGCTGAGCCCTCCACTCTACCCACCTCCTGGGGCTTCCAGGCTCTCCTCAGCCCCATCCCATTCATGTCAAAGCTTCATTTGTCCCGACAGAAAGTTCTTACTTTGTGGTGTTCAGTAAAGGGAGCCCCAAGCCCTCCTCCTGGCACCCTGCTGGTCTCCAGTTTACATGGATTTGTCCGTTCACTGTCATAGCTTTCGGTGAGGAGGGAAGACTGGGAACTGAGGCTCCGAAGGGGCACAGGAAACTGAGGGGGACTCCTGTCTCCATCCCACCTCCCCCCGCACCAAGCCAAACTGCCGCACACAAGCCAGGTTCTGCCATCCACCAGTTACAAGGGAGAGTGTCAAGGCCCCAGGTGACCAGATCCGTCTTGCTCAGTGGGCTTACATTTCTACTGACCCTGAGCAAGGGAAAGAGGAGTTACTCATCTTTCGGGTGGGTACACGTCCTGAAGAGCCAGCGCCCCCTGCGCCCTCTCCCGCCCGGGTCAGCCCCACTCACGGGACTCTGCAGGATCATGGTGACGCGCTTCTTCTGCTCCATCAGGTTGAAGTCCTGCCGCAGGTCCGCCGCCCGGTTGCGAAGGCGCATGTACTCGGGGTCGTCCTCTGAGAAGCGGTCAAAGTAAGGCTGCCCCTGCGGGGGCGGCGGCGAGGCAGCCTCGGGGACCGTCTCTTCGCTCATTTTCCCGGTGGGTTTGCAATTCGCTCCTGGAACTCTACAGAGAAGGGGAGAGGGTATGCGGTCAGGTTGGTGCTCCCCATCGGGGTACACGTTTCCCAGAGCACAGGGCTAAGTTCAGTTGGATTCTCAGTGGGGTATGGCTGTTCCTAGGATGGTAGAGGCAGAGCCTGGGGAGGAGGGCAGGACGCCAGCAGCGGCCCCATATACCCATCTATAGGGGCGCTGCTGTGCCATGAGACTAAGTAAAAACATGGGTTCAGGTGTCCACTCCCTTCCCCAACTAGCCAGCCCTTAAATGGTCACACTTGGCTGGGAGTAGAGAGTTCCCCGAATGGAAACATGACCTGCAGACCTTGTTGAGCATTTCTGTGATGCGCACCTATGCAGTGGTAAGCTACTTACTGGAAATCAGTACTTCATCTAAAATGGAAACCCTCTAATAAGGCCCCTCAAAAATTATGGTGGAAATAGCTAATGCATGCTGGGCTTAACACCTAGGTAATGGGTTGATAGGCGCAGCAAACCACCATGGCACACATTTACCTATGTAACAAACCTGCACATCCTGCACACGTACCACAGAACTAAAAAGAAAAAAAAATTATGGTGGGAAATTCACAAAAGAACACTACTATTAAACAGGGCCTACTAAGACTACTACTAAAAGAGCACAGGAACTACTGAAACGTGGGAAGCGCTTTGCCCAATGCTTTTCTTTACAACTTAAACTTCGCTCTGGCCCCTGGAAAGGAATTTATTGGTGAATCTGTTTTTCTGAAACTTGCTTTAATGCAGAATCAGATTCTTATTCCAAGTTTAAAAAGAGGTGTGCAACTTTATTAATGGAAAATTATTTTCTCTCCAATCCCATTCAACTCATGTTGAGAAACAACAACTAAATATGGTTTGCAGGGTGCCATGCTGCCCGGCTGCCAGAGCCCCACGTGCTGCGTGTAAACCTGCTCCCTGGAGCAAGGACCACGACAGCCTCTGGAGAGTCAAGCTGGGGGAAACCTGTGGATTTTTTCTAATCAAGAATACTTTTTAAAATGCGTGAATGATGAATGAAGAAAAGTTTTCTGTTGCTATCTTGGAGCCCTTCTGAAGAGTAAGCCTGCAGTTCCGGGCTTCACTTCCCGGCTGTGGGAATTTGGCGAAGCCAGTCTCCTTTCCTGTGTCGGCACTGCAAGGCCTTCAAATCGGTGCTCTGCCCCTTCAACATCCAGGGTGGCCTTATAGAGCGTTGGCCTTCTCCCTGCTGGCTGATTCTCTTCTCAGCAGAAGGCAGCATGTACTTTGGCTGAACAATAATTAGCTTTTTAACATATATGGGAAGATACAAATAAAAGAGCATTACAAGGGACCAGGACACCTGGGTTCTCATCCATAACCTGCCACTCCCTTGCTTTACCTCCAGGGGCTCCCATTCCACGAGGAGATGGAATGCTCTCTTGTTCTTTGGGAGAAGACTCCTGGCCTCCCAGGTCCTGATCTGCCCTTTGCCCATGGCTGGCCAGTCCTGGCTTCCTCCGGCCTTGCTCCAGCAGTCCTGTTGGCCCCAGCCTACCCTTGATTCTGGTCAGAAGCTCATTACAAAGGAGGCTTTGCTGATGTCCAGTAGAGCATATTCTTGTTGTCCCTGAGCTGCCTGTAACCTCTTCTTCCACATTCTACCAGAACTCCACACTCTACCTTTGCAGTCTCTCTGGGTGGGGTGAGGGGAGAATGATGCCATAGATAAGCTTGGAGGACAGTGGAAGGCCATCTCATCAGCCCAGAATACACAGATGGTTTCCTGTTGTTCTTGTTTGCATTCTTCCTCTAGGGGAAAGGCAAACAGTTCGTTCAAGGGAAGGCGCATGGACAGAGTTCCTCAAGGGTCAGCTGATGGCCTGAGCCCTCAGCCTAGAGCAGTGGTTCTCAACCTTGGGTGCACAATAGCGTCACCTGGGAACTTTAAAATCTATTGATGCCAGATATTCTAATATAATTAGTCTGAGGTATGACCTGGACATCAGGATTTTTCAAAAGCTCCCTAATCCCTAGTGAGCAGCCTCGGTTGAAATATCTATAGTTTAGATGTTAATGGTTGCAACATGTAATGGAAGGCATCCATTCCAGGTGTTGGCCATTTCTAGCAAGTCTGACATAAGATGGCACAAAACCTCACGTAATCTGACTCTCATATCACAGGCCAAGTCCCATAGCTATCTAGGCCCCTCCCCTCGTTCAAACCACCATCTGCTATCATACACTTGGCCTGGGACATGTTACATTAAGTTTGGCCTAAAGCTGCCTCCCTACATATTTTAAGTGTGGCCTAAGGGCTTTTCCACGTATAATAAACTGTAACCCAACTTGATGTGTAATAGACTGTAACCTACTCTTGTGACAAGTAGCTGAGTCTCAGCCAACCACAGCAGCTGAGCTTCCATCAATCACAGGTGGCCAACTATTCAAACACTATTCCAATAAAGCAAATACAAAGCTGTAACCAATCCAGCCATTTCTGTATCTCACTTCCATTTTCTGTAGGTCACTTTCCTTTTTCTGTCCATAAATGTATCCAATCATGTGGCAGCCTCAGAGTCACTCAGAAACCATTCTGGTTCTGAGGGCTCCCCAGTTCCTGAATCATGCTTTGCTCAAACTCTGTTAAGTTTAATTCGTCTAAAATTTTTCTTTTAACAGGCAGTGGGAGTGCTCCAAATGCCACCATGGCCCACTTCTGCAAAGCTGCCAAACCAGGACCTATGATCTTAATCATTCCACTAGTTAGTCATCTTCTTATGAAAGCCCTTACCTGATCTCCCCCAACCAGCACCACACTTACCAGCAGTGTTGACAAAATATTTGATAATAGGGGACGGAGATGAAGGGTCGGAGGTAGAGGAAGGGGTCTGCTGGGAGTGGGAGCCAAAAAAAAAAAAAAAAAAAGATTCTGTAAAGAAAGATTTTGGAACAGATTTGGCAGGCTGCTAGAATGGTTGTGGTCATACTTGGCAACATTTAAATCCAGACCCTTTCCTTTCATCTGAATGGAAAAAGAATGATTGAGTCAGGGATGTTGCTGGTGGACTGAGCTCTAGACTAGAAGTCAGGGACCTGCAATCTTGCCCCTATCTGTCACTCAGTAGCTGCATGGGCTTGGGCAAGTCATTGCCTCTCTCTGGGTCTCACTTTGCCCAGCTCTAAATCGGAAAATGAACCAAATGACCTCTGGGGTCCCTTCTAGCTCTGACACTCTATGATTTATCTGAGTTGGAGACAGATACATTCATGTAATAAAGGCAGAAGCATGGAGGATCTGGGTTTCCTGGAGCAAGAGACCTTCCCACTTTCCCCCAGAGTCTCTCCCACAAGTCAGATGCCAAAAGAGAAACATCTGCAAAGAACACACATTGGCCTTGTGGATTCCAGTCAGTCCCATGTGCATGGCGTTAGTTAAGAATATTTCACCTCTATCATGCTCACACCCAACCTCATCCCTGGACCTTGAGGATAAGAAGGGATGACAAAGTCAAACATAATAGAACTGCATCAGAGCCACACAGACATGTGGCCCCCACTCAGATTCTTCTGGGCAGGCAGCACGGCAGAACAAAATTCTTCCAGAGACATCACCTCATCGAATCCCACTCCTTCTCTGTTTAGTGACTCATCATAGTAAATTAATTCTCTTTGGCACTTTCAAAGCCCTGAACCTTTGATATTATTTTTAAAACAGCAACAAGCAACTCCCCTTCCCCAGTGAGTACACTGGATGTGAGCATAGGCATGTGAGCCCCCTGTGCTCCCTAGGACTCCAGGCTCTAAGCCAACTGAACTCTCAGCTTCTCTGGGACTGGGATCATTTTGGCCAGCACAGCCTTGTACTGAGCCTTCCAGGCAGGAAAAGGTTGACCCTCTCCCCTTCCCCATGGAGTGGTTGCATTCCCCAGTAACTGGTCTGTGAAGGCTGTGAAGTAGCTCTGCCCTCCCTGAAGTACAAAGAAGCAAGAAGCTCTGGGCCTGATGGACAGGAGCTCACACCGCTATGCCCCAGGGCCTGCCTTCCCTTCTTAGAGCCCTGCCCCAGAGGGTTGCTCCAGAGGTACTCCGATGGGGGTGGTGTAGGACATGGAAGCCCTGACTCCATCACCATCACAGCAGGGGCCTGAGCCAACCCTTTGGCTTTGTGAATCACAGGCATCCTCTTGTGCTCCTTCCTTCTGTCTCCAAAAAGTTATGTGCAGAATGGCTTAGCGATTAAAAGCACAGACTCTGGAACAAGACTACCTGGGTTCAAATCTCAGCTGTGCCACTTATTATCTGTGTAATCTTGAGCTAGTTACTTAACTGCTCTGTGCCTCCATTTCCCCACATATAAAATGGGGACTGTAGTAAATTAACTACCTTGAAACGTACTTGTGAGGATTAGTGAAGTTAATGTATGTGGAGTATTTAAAACAGGGCTTGGTATATAGCAAGTGCTATTAACTATTTACTCTTATTATGTGTGATTGAGGGGCTTAAGTCATCTTAGCATTAGGAATTCAAGTAATGAGAGGCTTGTGATTCAATTATAAACAGGTGCACACTAAATAACTGTAATTATGTGTTTTAGTCTAAAAAACTAATTCAATCTTGAGCTACATCGACAAAAAGAAGAACATCCAGAAAAAGACTGAGAATGCCCAGTTTCCCAACCAGATAATGGGAACAGGTCAACCTCGATATCACAAAAAAGAAGCTCACCAGGATGCTGAAGATCAGAGGAGACCAGCGTGTGATGAGCCAGGTGTGACATAAGAAAGACTATATGTCATCTTTGTCCCTGGTTCCTGGCACAGAGTTTCAAAAACCTTTGGAATTCCTAAAATGCCCAAAAGACAGTAGGAATGTCTTTTGTTATTCATCATGAGCCTCTTTCAACTGAACCTGAGTTTATACTAATAAGGTGACTTATGATAGGCCCTTGGTTTCAAGGAAGGGTCTAGCCACCCCAGAAAACCCAAGCACATGATTAGAAGCCTGTAGCAGCAGCTCCACCCCCCACCAATCCCAACACTTCCAAAGTGGGGAGAGGGGCTAGAGATTGAGTCCAGACAAGTGGCAAATGATTTAACCACTCATGCCTCTGTAACAAATGCCCCTTGATTTTTTAAAAAACTCTGGACACCAAGGTGTAACAAATGCCCCTTGATTTTTAAAAAAAACTCTGGACACCAAGGTGTGGGGGAACTTCCTAGTTGGTGAACACATTGATGTGCTGGGAGAGTTATGGGCCTGGATTCCACAGGAGAGAGCACGGAAGCTCT
Source organism: Pan paniscus (assembly GCF_029289425.2). Lineage (NCBI taxonomy): Eukaryota > Metazoa > Chordata > Mammalia > Primates > Hominidae > Pan > Pan paniscus. The sequence continues at coordinate 55,677,543 of NC_073261.2, read as the reverse complement.
GTGTGCCCCACCTTACACCCTGACCTATGCATGCATCTCTTCCATGTGGGTGTTCCAGAGTTGGACCCTTTGAAATATGATTGCAAGTACCATACTTTCGGTGAGTTCTGTGACTCATTCTAATGAATTATTGAACCTGAAGAGGGGTCATGGGAACTCCTAAATTTATAGCCAAGTCAGTTGGAAGCGTGGGTGACCTGGGGACCCCAATTGTGGCTGGTGCCTGAGGTGGGGATGGTCATATTGGTGACCTTGTCCTTTATCTTGTAGTAGTTAGCTTGTGTGCCCTTCAACTTGGGGTAGTTCATGTCAGAATTGAATTGAATTGTAGGACAGCCAGCTGATGACAGGGAATTGGTGACATAATATTACCAGGCAACTTTTATTCATGATGTATTTTCGCCCCCAGGACCAATTTATGAGGTCGATATTATTGTTCCAGTTTTACTTGAACAAAATAAAGATAGGCTGGGTGCAGTGGCTCATGTCTGTAATCCCAGCACTTTGGGAGGCCAAGGCGGATAGATCACCTGAAGTCAGGAGTTCGAGACCAGCCTGGCCAACATGGTGAAACCCTGTCTCTATTAAAAATACAAAAATTAGGCGAGCATGGTGGTGTGCACCTGTAGTCCCAGCTACTTGGGAGGCTGAGGCAGGAGAATCGCTTGAACCTGGGAGGCAGAGGTTGCAGTGAGCTGAGATCACACCACTGCACTCCAGCCTGGGTGAAAGAGGGAGACCCTGTCTCAAAACAACAACAACAACAAAAAAACATAAAGAAACTGAATCACAAAGAGATTAACAAACTTGCTCAAGGTCACACAGATAACAGTGGAGTCATGATTTCAACCAGGTTTGTCTCTAGCCCCACATCCTGCAGTTCTCCACTCCATCATTCTGTCCCAAAACATCTGCTGGGCTGCCATGTGGAAGAAGAATTAGGCTGGTTCTCTAGAACCTCAGAGGCCAGAACTAGGAAACCAGGTGGTTGTTACAGACAGGCAGATTGCAGCTGAGGGCATGGGGGAGAACTTCCTAAGGGCAAGAGCTGCTCAGTAATGGGAAGGTGGAACAGGCTGCCTTGTCAGGTGGGGAGTTCTCTCTGCTGGGAATCAGAGTGAGCACACGATGCTGTAAAGGGGCTTCTGTCCTTGCTGAACCACGGGCAGGGGGTGGACTAGTGACTTCTAAGGTCCTTCAGATTCTATGGTAGGTCTTGAGTCAGCAGGATAAGGGGACTTCATAGCAATGACCTGAGTGTCTGGAAGCTCATCCTCATGCAAAGGGCCTTGTCTGTACCTCACGTGATGGGCCCAGCCAAAAAGTGTGCATCACCCCCGTCACCACCAGAAACTACTGCTTACTTACCGGGAGGCTGGCCCAGCCCTGTCCAAGGCTCCTTCTGTTCACTGCTCAGTCTGCACCCCCTAGCTCCACTCTCAAGGGTGCCGGCCACATCTACACAACCTCAAACATCCAGGTGGAAACTGCAAAACACAAACATGACAAGTGTCAGGGCCTGCACCACCATGACTCTTCACCTGATTTATAAGAGCTTCTGGGAAATTCCTTAAAATGAACTTGAAATGAATTTTTATTTTAAAAGCAAATTATGCCTTTAAAAAGGTAAAGAGGCCAGGCACAGTGGCTCATGTCTGTAATCCCAGCACTTTGGGAGGCCAAGGTGGGGGGATCACGAGGTCAAGAGATCAGGACCATCCAGGCCAATATGGTGAAACCCCATCTCTACTAAAAATACAAAAATCAGCTGGGCGTGGTGGTGGGTGCCTGTAGTCCCAGCTACTCTGGAGGCTGAGGCAGGAGAATTGCTTGAGTCCGGGAGGTGGAGGTTGCAGTGAGCCAAGATCGCGCCACTGCACTCCAGCCTGGGGGAGGGAGTGAGACTCTGTCTCAAAAGAAAAAAGGTAAAGAAAGCTGCATTATCTTTACAATTGGGATCAAAATTCCTTTTAAAGAGAAGAATTGGAGAATTTCTTTGCTGAGTGCTGGCTGGCAAGGCCTCCAGGGAAAGCGGTTGCCCTGGCCTGGTGGAGGGCGCAGAATGTGGAACTCCTGCACGAGCCCAGACGTGGTGGCGAGTTGCTGGGCTGGGAGGATCTCCCTTCCTGAGACCCCCAAAACACTTCACTAACAGCTGCTAAACTCACAGATGCTAATGTGAGTGATGTTTGGATGCAGCCCAAGACGCAGAAGCAGCCTGAAGAGTATCGCATCCCAGGAAAATGGGAGAGTTTTAGATTTGCACAGGCTGTCCATGGGCGAATTCAAGGCCATTTCACCCAGAGTTCAAGGGGAAGAAAGGCCCCAGCTAATACCTGGATAAAAGGTCCTAAAGTACTACTGAAGGAGGAATATAAAGTTGTTAATACCTTACAAACTAGGGTGAGTTACTACTCCAAAACTCCTAGGAATCAAGGTCTTCAAAGCATTAATTGTCAAAATGTTTAAAAATAAAGACAAGTAATGACAAGTGATCATTTTCCATTTTCACTTGGACATCCTGTTGTTCTGACCCAGAGCTGCTGGGGGCTGTCTCACCCAGGGCTGGCAGCATCCCTGAGTACCCCCACCCTACCGCCGCCTGCCCATGGCTCTGGCTCACTGGCAGCTCACTTCCATCCCTGACCCAATGCTGTCCAGAGTGGAGCCATTCGAAGAGACTCGTCCCACCAATGAGGGACAAGGAGAACTCGTCTTGGTAGGTACAATGTGCCTGTGGGAATCCAGGATACCTGCACACCCACTAAGGCTCAGCCTCCTCCTCAATCCAGGCAGGGGGCCTGGGGCTCAGTGTTTCAGTGCCTGAATGGTCCCTGAGCCCAGTCCTGATGCTCGCCCATCTACTTAGGAACAGGTTGCTTCTAAGAGTGAGACTCTGTGCTCTGCACATCCAGTGCCAGCTGAGGCCCTTCTCCCAGAGGTTCTATTTTTAGCTAGAACAGGGTCCTAGCCACCACTTGATGCTGCCTTTCTCCAATGGCCTCCCTTCCAGGGCTGGCCTCAGGGTGGGGTTTGCTGATGTATCTCCACTGCCCTCCCTAAGGACCAATCTTGCAGCCTCAAACACCAGTTTCCTCTCCTTCCCCAGAAGGTCTGAGGCTGCCCTGTGGCCACAACCTGCTAAGATTTGAATTTTTAGAATCTCAGCTATTTTTTATGTGTACTAATAGAATTAATCCTTTGCCCCTAGAAGTAGCCTGCACCATTCTTGTAAGAAAGCAAACATTTACCCCCAATGTAAATATACAGTGAACAAAATAATTCCCACCCCAACCCCCATTGCTGCTGAAATTCCCCACCAGAGCACCATTCCTTGGGTTATGGTGTTACGCCCTAATTAAAATGAAAATAGTCCTGAGAGGTATTTGAGGCAATTGTATTAGCTAGAAACCATTGTCCTGTGGCAATGAAACTGTCAAATCTCTGAATGGGGAGTTGGGCTGAGCAGGCAGGACAGGCACCAGATCAGCAAGTTTTAATGAGAGAAGGGAAGAGAAAGAGGCCTAATGCCAGGGCTGCTCTAGAGAGGCCCCAGCACCTAGAGCAGGGCTGCTGTCCTGGGGGAGTTTAGATAATCCTGGCCAGACAGAACCCTCCGAGCCTGCTGAAGCTGCTGTACCAAGCACAGCATCACCTCTTGTGCAGACTTCAGCTTCCTAGCACATGCGTTGAGAACCTAGCTCTCTCCAGCTTCCAGCCCCCACATCCCTCAGGCAGAGCAGAGATGCAAGTGACAGTGTGAGCCATGGTGCCCCATGTAGTGAAAACAGATGCCTGACACCCCCTGGGTGGTTCAGAAAGCACCAGAGGCACAGCCCCTCAGAGCCACCTGCCCCCTGCTCTTGGTGGGCAGTCAAGCTGGGCTGTGAGGCGGCAGGAGTTAGGGCAGTGCATTCTAGTCCTTGTTGGCTGCCCTCTGGACTGTGAATCCAGACATTAAAACACTCAGGGGCCTTTGCCTATTCCTGTGTCCTGCAGCCTCGTTAAAAATCAACCTGCAAACGGACCATCACTCCTGCTCACCCCACACCACAGCCTCCCCAGCCCCCTCCTCTCTGCCCCCTACCAACCAGGCATCCCACCATGGGATCCCACCTTGACTCCCTCTTTTTGCCCTGCACATTTAATTGGTCACTGAGGTCTCTGGTTTTATGTCCTAAATATCTCTCCACCCGCAGCACCAGGCCCTGAATCATGCCTCCATCTCTCCATCCTTTAATGATCTCTGGTCCACAGTCCTTCCTGGCCCATGCCTGTCACTGCCCTGCTAAAAATCCATCTCTGTCTCTAGGGGCCGTGTTCCTTAACCTTTTTTTTTCTTTTTAAAGCCCTGCTTTTCCAACCAAAACCTAGTCAAATTTAGCCTTTATTACCAAAATGGCAGGTATACTTTTCACATTTTCCAAATATAAAGTGTTAAATCCAAATGGGCTTTGTCAAACCAAATGCACACCCCATGTTAACAATCCAGGCCCATCGATGCCCAGCTGGGAGCTGTGCGTTTTTCTCTCTGCCAGCCCCTTCTCCTTGAGGACAGCTACCCTGTAGGATGAGGCTGAGACTCAGATGACACCTCTATTCCCAGCCCCCTGACCTCTCTGTATTTGCCCTGCTTTCCAGGGGCTATTCCCAGGACCCAAGAGGCACAAAGCAGATTCTTGGTTGGGGCTGGAGTCTGCCAGGAACACCCTCCTCTCTTCACCTCCTCCCTGCATTTCATGTGTCCTCTCCTCTGGCAGCCTGCCCCCTACACCCCCGCCCTGGGCTTTCACATCACTTTTACTTGCCTCTTCCATTCCACTTGCAGCCTGGCAGCAACAATCTATTACCGTGAGCTCCTGGCAGGCGGCCTGTGTCTCTGCGTTTCTCTATCCTCCCTGTTGCCATAGGGCCTGGTGCCAGTTAGGTGCTGAACAAATGTTAGTTGAAGGTAAATTGGGAAGAGCTGGGCCAGCTTAACAAAGCAGCCCTGTCCAGCCCTGAGGTCCCAGCAGCAAGTGAGGCCTGAGGGGAGCTCACGGTACAGTGTGAGGAGACAGACCCTGAAGGGTAAGGTGCTGAGTGTTCATGGAGGAGTGCATGGCAGGTGCCTCAGTGCCCAAATCACCTCTTGTCTTGGTATATAACTGAGTGGCTGGCCCCTCAGCCACCCTTCTTGCCTAATTTGAGGCAGAACCCAGCAACAGATTGCAACTCTTACATTAACAAATCCGACATTAATTATGGGGAGACAGAGAGGAAGGTAATATTACATACCATGCATCACACACAACAACCTCCTTGGCTCTCCCATGTTCAGCCCTGCTCTCTTCTCTGTCTCTCTCACCTCCTCCCTTGAGCACCCCCTCACCTCCCTCAGCTGGGACCCTCCTCTCTGCACAGAGGAACCCAGGAGCTCCCTCTAGGCCTGGCAAGCTCACTTCCTCACACCTCTGCAGCCCCTCAGCAGAGTCCCTGCTTGGGATTTGCCCTGGTAGGAGGGCAGCTGGAGACTACACATCACGAGACACGCTTCTTGTCACCAAGCATCTTCTTCCCTGTCCCACTGAAGACCAAGTACATGTAACCACTGGAGTATGAAATCACATTTCTATGGATCGTTCCTTGTGGCTATAAGAGAAACAAAAGGTCTACAAGGGGAGTAACAGATGCCCGAGTTGTCTGACTTTTTGTTAAAATCGGCTTAAGCTTCATGTGCCCTAAGCAGAGGCAGGCGCCGTCTCCTGCCACTTCAGTGGGGGAGTCTCCAGACAGGAACAGACAGTCTGTGTGGCTCAGCACCCAGAGCTCAAAGTAGAAAGATGCAAGCTGCCACTTCCCAGGTGCTCCCCAACAGCCATGGCCATGGGTCCCTCAGCAGTCCTGGCCTCTGAAAGCCCCAGGCCCCGGCCCCACGGATCAGCTCCCCACAAGGACGGCATAGCATTTGCTCCAGGACTTAGGCTAGAAGTCAGAAGCCAGACTTACCGATCCGTAAATGAGACTCCCACAAGTGAGAGAGGAGATGGTCAGGGCTGAGCTGCTGCTACTTTTGCAGAATAAATGAAGACAGTTGAATAAGGGACTGGACCGCACCCTGCCTGATGTGTTCAGATAAAGAGAAGGCTCATGCCTCTGGCGGGTAGGATTATGGGGAAAGCTTATCATCATTTTTTCAAATGCTTCTGAATTTTACAAAGTTCTAGATTAGGTATTAACTGCTGTGATCATTTAAGCCAAAAATAGTTGAAAAGAAGAAAGAGAGAAAGAGGCAGGACAGCGATGGTAAAGTCTATGTCCATCTCCAGACACCCCCTTAGTTGGAAGAATCCTTTAACTCCTTCACTGCTGCAGACCCCATAAGTACTTATTTCTGGGCATCCCTGGTGCAAACATTCCTAGTGAAGTCCAGTGAATTTTAAAAGCCCTCCAGCAAACGACCTCAAACCTAATCGTTGGTAGGCAACGTTTTTCTGTTCTTCTATCCAGGAATTGGATTGTTGTAGCATGAATGGACTGAGTATTCTTTCTTACAGACTTGGAATCATTCCCATACCCTCTAACTAAATAAACAGTTATTTGTCAAGTATCTGTTGGTGCCCGGGAGTGAGCAAGAACTAGAATTGGATGTGAGAGGGAAGATGGCTGGGAGAAATGAGACATGGCCCTGCCTGCTAGAGGCCCACAGTCATGTTCGTATTCCTGAAAAACTTGCATGCAAGTGAAACATACATAGATACATGCACATATATGCAGATATGTAATTAACTGTTAAGGGCAACACACTACAGGGCCCCAACAATGAATGCTGAGGTGATCAGAAATGAATGTGTTTAACGCTTGTTGGGAAGGGAGACTGGAAACCTTGGGTGCACATAATGAGGACCAAGGTCCTGAGTTAGATCCTGAAGAAAGACATTATTCAATCAACAAAAGCTGTGAAACTCCAATAAGTGCCCAGTGCTATGCCCAGCCCTGCAGTGAAGGACCCAGCATCCTGGTTTTTCAGGAGAGGAAATTGAGGCTGCAGGAACCTGGGTGACTTGATTCAGGCCACAGAGCTGGTGAAAGGCAGAACCTGGGTTTGAACCCCTCTAGTTCCAGAGCCTGTTCTCCCGTTACTTCACCACACTTTCTGCCCCTCATTCGAACAAAGGGGAGCAGATGCCAGGGGCCTGGTAGGTGGTGGGGGAATGGACATCAGCAAGTGGCCAGAGCCCAATTTCTATATTCCTGGCAGAAGCCTTGAGGACTTGGCCAGCACCAGAAAGGATGATTCTACTTCCTATTTCTGGCATGCGGGGCTCAGAACCAAGCTCTTCCCCAGCACAGAAATGGGGATTAGGAGGCAAGGAAGAGAGTAGGCACCTCTGGTACTCACTCTGACAAAGTGAACTTAGCTTTTAGGTAAAGAAGATCCTGCTGGCCCCTCAAGAGGACAGGTGGGCTGCAGTGGTGACAGCTGGTGGTGGGTCACCCACCTGCACTCCCAGGGCTGCCAGTCACTGCAGTGTGGGTACAGCCACCTATGAGACTTGCTTCATCTGGACTCAATACAATCCTTCCACTAAAATATCTGCCATGGGTCAGGACCTGGCTCACCACTGGGGATGTGAAGGGATGCAATCGTAATCCCATTTCTCAAAAGGCCCAGGACAGGGGCATGGGAGGCGGCTCTAGAGAGATGATTACAATACTGGGGTACAGTGCTCTGGTATAGGTTCATGAAGGTGACCAGGGGGTCCTAACCTCAAGGCTCCAGCACTGGGCTTTAACCCACTCATCAGCAGCCTCTGCCACTGATCACAAAACCATGTGGACCTCATGCCTTCGTGAAAGGGAAGAAAGGGTTGTTGGGGAAGCCCTGGTGATGGAGAGACAGTGCTGAGCTAGCAGGATGGCTGGGCTCAGTCTTCCCACACTCAGTGCCTTCAGTAAAAAGGTCAAACTTGGAAGCCCATCAAAAAGGCTAATTGAGCTGACTGTCCTGATTCACTGTTCCACCTCAGGCTGTCCTGGAATCCAGTCACAGATACTTTTAAGCAGTCACCTTGCCTGCCTTTGGCCTTCAGGCAAGTCAGTGGAGCTATATTTTGAAAAGTTTCGCCTCAATCAAATTCAAACATGAAACAGTTGATTCTGCTCTTTGGCCCAATCTGAGAGCATCTGTCCTTTAATAGGAAGGTGAAGTGTAACTCACTGGATCATGTGACAGGATTGTCTTGTCCCCATCCCCAACCACCCCCCACCAAGAAATCAAGGAAACAGCTATTGGGTATGTATCCTTTTTTGTCTAATAGAATAAACCATATCCTAAGCCATAAGAGGTGGGAATAAATGCTCATTTGGCACATTAAGGTTGAAATTGTTTTGTGGGGTTTTTTTAACTGGGCATTTCCCCCCACTGTTTGGGCATAAGAGAAAATAGGAACACTTTGCATCTAAACTGGAGGGTAATCCTGCACTATCCCTCCCCTCTCCAGACTGGGGAAGCTGTGAACGTTCAAAACTGAAACAAGACTCGGGAGTGCTGGTGTGGAGGAGGGGAAGGAGGAAAGTTAGTAGGCCCAGAGAGAGGAGATGGTGGGAAGCAGAGGGAGTATGTTAAGGGTGGGAGGTCTAAAGGCTCACATGGGGAACTGCTGGCCTCCGGAATCTCCATGTGGAGACATCTCAAAAGCCTGAGCAGTGAGGCTCAGGCCATGATAGGGTGTTAAGAACAGGATGGCGAAAATAGGAGAGATGTTGTCCGACTGTCCACTCCTCTCCCCGATGATTCTGTATTCTAGTGTCTCCTGCAGGATCACCAATTAACCATATGTTGGATCTCTGTTCTCTAAATCTGTCATTTTTCTTCTCACTAGTTCTATTGTTGACATATTCCCTACATTCTGACAGTTCGTATTTCCCATTTCACTTATTGGATTACGGGGATATTAAGGAAAGAGCTATTTCACCTTCTGTATATTTCTGTGTATGTTTGCATATCCATGTGTCAGAGACAATGCTATGTGCTCCCCAAACCCATTTCCTCTTCTTCCTGGGCGCCCATGTTTCCCAGGCCTGCTTTTGCCTGGACAGAACCCTAGGGAATGTAAGCCAGCAGAAAGTAAGCAGAAATGATGGCATCCCTTGCAGCCAAGGCAATTAAGAGTGGAGGTGCCTTCTCCACTCCCTTTCTCCTCCCTTGCCTCCCTGCTGGAGGCAGAGGATTCAGTGGAAACTCCCAGGCTCTTGGAAGTGACGCAGCCACCAAATGGAAGAAAGTGGGAAGTCACTGCAAGCAGCCCACTGAGCATCTATTTGATTGGAGATTCTGAGGCTGTTGCTATGGCAGGTCACCTACCCTGAAAAACATATTCCCACCCTTTAGGTCAGAATAGTCTTATTCTAGTGTCTCCTGCAGGACCATCAGTTATCTATATGTTGGATCTCTGCTCTCTAAATCTATTGTTACCTTCTCACTGATTCTGTTGTTGACATTTCCCTTACATTCTCACAGTTTGTCAGTATTTCCCACTTCACTGATTTTAATTCAGCAAAATTCACGTGGATTTTAATGCTGATATTAAACATTTTATCACTTTGCATACTATCCTTACTTTATATCCATTTTAACCTCAGATCTTTCATCTTAGTCTATTCTCCCCCCATGACACTATTTCTTAGAAGCCATGTCTTTTTGAACCATATATACTAAGGATACCAGCTTTCTGACATTCTTCTGGTTCCTACATCAGGTTATTATCAGAGGTAAATGCTCCTTTTGAGTCCTACAGATCATTTATCTTCCCCTGAAGTGTATTTTCTCAAGATATTTCTAATTGTTTTCCTTTATTCTCAAATAAGGTGAAATCAAGTCCCCTAAGATACAACCTTCAGGGAAAATAGCTTCCGGCAAAATGTGTTGAGAAAGCCACGTGTTTTCTGGAAATCAAGTGTGGTGAACACATAGTTAATAGCGACTTTTAATATCTCCAGGCAATTTCTGTACTAACATGAACAAAGAAATTACCTTAATGATTAGTCCAACTAAAATTAGAGATACAAAAGGACAAGTATCAAGGAAACCAGCCCAATCCCACATGCAGATTATAAAATGGGTACTCCATTTATAGAAAACTTAAAATTCAATCAAACTCATTTCTGGATGGTGGAGTGATTGGCGACTAACATCAGACTTAAGGAAATAAATACTTAGGCGAGCCCACAAATCTTAAAACATGACCCCCTGCTTTGCAATTTCCTGCAATGCCATAAAACTATTAATAAGATAGAGGAAGGAGGGAATGAAAAATAAACATCATGATAACAATTTGATAACAGGGTTAGCAGATCCTGGAGACCCAGGCCAGCCTCACTTCTAGGACATCTCCTGCTTAAAGGAATGGCATGGGAGGTGAGTCACACCAATGAGCATAAAGAACACCTTTCTTTGTTGTAGGTCTCAGAAGTGAAGGCTGAGAGATCCAAGCCCAGGTGTTGATTTGATAGAGGGGTAAAAATAAAACGAGCATTGGCATGACTGTATTCTTCAATTCTAAGATATCTTTGATAGATTGGCACACCAATTATTTTAAATATTACTGAGAAAGAAAAAAAAACATTGCTAACTATCATTATAAGTCATCATTGATTGGCGGACACATCCCAACTTCAAAGATGTTGAAATGCTGGGGAAATGTGTATCTTAGAATCAATGAAGTAAGGAACTCAACTTAGAAGTTGATGTCACCATTTTGGGACTGCCTTTTACATGGTGGGTGGCAGATCATCTACTGGGTCAGGGAGCTGAAGGATGAGACAAGAGAAACAGGCCATGAGGGCCTTGGGAGAGCCCCTTGACACCTGGATTCAGGGCTTATCAGTAGACCAGATTTGTTGGCTGTCAATCCATGCTTCTGCCCAGTACAGTGTCCTGAGAGCTACAACAAGGCAGACTGATGTGCATAGCCCCCAAACAGGTTTTCACTCAGTGTATATCTCAGTACATCTGCTGAGGAAGCAACTTCCTGTACTGTGAAATAAGAGCTTAATGTCATAAGGCAAGACCAGACTAAGATGAGAGGCAACAAGATGAGATAAAAATGGAAATTGACCCACCACCTATATTTCTGATTAGGCTCAGCCCATGAAAACCACAAGGGCTTTTGTTCTCCAGGGGGACATAGTACAGAGTAGGTGCTCGATCAATGCTAGTTCCCATCCCCTATATTCTCTCCACAAGAACACTCCCAAATCTGCCATTTGATTCTGCCCTATGTTTTCCCAAAGTTGGGAGTAGGAGAGAAAATTAAAAACTATGGTGGGGAGGAGGTAATTAACTTCATAGAGGCCCCAAACTATTTCTCTACATGAAGGACCCAGGGAATTGGTTCCACCATGCAGCACCATGGCTACAAATCCAGGCTCTGAATGGCATTAAGGGCCTAGGAATGAATCCCAGCTCTGCCTCTTTCTAGTTATGTGACCTTGAACAAGTTGCTTAATTTTTCTAAACCTCAGGTTCTTTGTCCAATGTGGAGAAGAACAGTCCCTCCTCAGAGCATTATCTAAGATAATATATGAAAGCACAGGCTTTGCACAGGGCCCAACAAATAGTAAGGACTCCACAAATGTTAGGTGCTACTATTAAATCATTCCTCATATGGATTCTTAACATTGCAACAATTGATTTTTTTTTTTTTTATCACAGTCTGGATTCTATCTAGTCAGCAAGCACACATCTGGGCTGACTGCTCCATCAAATGTTCTCAAGGGAACATCAACGAATCTGAAACTGAGCTGAATAAAATCAGGCAGGTTATGTCTGCTGCTGAATTTCTGCACTACAAGACATAGGTAGATTTTTAGCTGATACGCACTTTAAATGGTGGGCTCCACTTTTCCGTCTGAGCAGGTAATCTGCAGCCCCCAGTGCTGGTTACAACACTGCTTGCATGCCTGGTGAGAATGTCTGGACTGGGTTACAGGTTTTTTCAGCTAATTCCCTGACCCCCTTGACCCAGCCATTAATTATAGGCACAAAATGCTGTGCCCAGCCGTCTCCTGACACACTTGCACCGCAGGAGGATCTTCTTTGAGCTTGGAACTCAAAGAATGGGGTCAGATTTTTGGCCTGGAGAAAAAAAATGGCAAAGGGCTACAAACTAAGGCCAAAAACCATGAATGGTATAAGGAGGGTAAATGCAAGGGGAGACCCCACCTCTCACCACTTAGAAAAGGGCATTTCAAGCACATTCAATGAGGCTTCATATACTGGTTAGCAAACAAATGGAATGTATTAGCCCAAGGCAGGGTATGGACCAAAAGTGCCCAGTGATGAGGCCACAGTGAATATCCACCTAACGACCTTCTTGGATGATGTACACGTGACATAGGCCTTAAAAGCTGTCTTGTGGAAACATGTACCTTCATCGTGTTAAATGAAAAAGGTGTTGGGGTGGACTCAATATACATCCTTTCAAGTGCCTTCTCTGTCCAGACACTGTGCCAGCACTGTTCTGCCATGAGCCTGTCATTCCAGGACCCACCCCGTGCTGTGGAGCGAGGGCCTTAGCAGCTCTGTGGCCTTGGTGAGCCCCTCCACCACTGTGTGCTCATTTCTAAATGGTGACCACTGCAGTACCTCTGTCATAAGAAATGTTCCTCCTGCATTTCTGGGTAGCCTCTTCATGAGGGATTCAGAACTTGGCTCAGCTGCCAGCTTCCTAATGAAGCAGTGCACCTGCCCAGGGCAGGTATGTCTCTGCCCCCGCCCACCCTCACACTGCTCCCCGACACACACTATGCACGTGGGTTTCCCGGAGCTCAGGCCAGGTTGCATGGCTCCCTGGGCTGCTCCCCCAAGCTCCCCACAAGGAGGCCTGCTGTCATCACTCTTGTGGCTCTAGGCCCCCCTGCCAGGCTCTCTGCTTTTGCTTTGGATTCTCCTTGACTTGGGCCCCCTCTCAAGGCTGCAGGACTTGGGGTTGCTGCTGGCCACGGCTGTGCTTGTGCTCCTCTGACGCAGAGGCGAGGCACTGTACTAGGTGCCAGCCACTCAGTGGTGAGGGAGATGTGCTCTACATCCTCCACGTGCCAACAGCTGGGTGGCCCCAAACTTTACACAGTATTGGGTGTGGACAGGACAGATGCCCACACTGTATCAAGATATTTTTGATACACCCAAGCCTCTTTGCACCCAAGCTTCTCCAGAAAGTGGAACAAAGGCCCCTGATGCCATCTCTCTCCTCTACTGCCTCTTCTTTCTGTCAGGAAGATAACCTTTTAAACCCTTCATAATTTCAGAAGCATTATCCCATAAGGGTGAAGAACAAAGACTGTGCAGTCTGCCTAGTTTATATCCTGGGTGTACTTTTACAAGCTGCGAGGGTTACCAAACCACCCTGTACCTCAGTTTCCTCATCTGTAAAGCAGAGTGGTAATTATGGTAGCCACCCCAAGGGGCTGTTGCAATTAAATGGGTTCATCCATGTAAAACACTTAGGATAATGCCTGTCATAGAAGAAGCATTCAATAATGCTGGTCTTATTTGACAGTTTACAGTCAGTGTCGGTAAATCAGAAAACTAGGCTGGACTAGCTGAAGAAGTTGAGCGCAAGTGAGGACCTGGGAAGAATGCTGTCTGGGAATGTTCCAAGGGAATCTGTATTGGGTTGAATATTCCTCCCCAACCCCCTGCCAAAAATATATATATATGTGTGTATGTCCTAACTCCCAGAGCCTGTGAATGTGATCTTATTTAGAAAATGGATCTTCACAGATGTAATAAAGTTAAGCATCTCAAGATGAAATAATCCTGGATCATCCAGGTAAGCCCTAAATCCCTTCACAAGTGTCCTTATAAGACACAGACACACAGGAGATGGCCCTGTGAAGATGGAGGCAGAGATTGGAGTGAGGCAGCCACAAGCCAAGGAACACCAGGAGCCACCAGAAGCTGGGAGACGCAAGGAAGCATTCTCCCCTAGAACTTCTGGATGGAGCACAGCCCTACCGACACCATGAGTTTGGACTTCTGGCCTCCAAAACTGTCATGGTGCTTCTCCAACCACAATGTACATACAAACCACCTGAGGATTTTGCTAACCTGCAGATTCTGATTCAGCAGGTCTGGGGTAAGGGCTGAGAGTATGCATGTCTCAAAGGCCCCCAGTGATGCCAGTGTTGCTGGTCCACAAACCATACTTTGAGTAGCAAGGTTTAAGAATGTATTGTCATCAGCAGCACCATGATGACAAAGGAAACCACTGGAAACAAAGGGGCAGAGGTTGTAGATCCAGTCAGCCACAACGCTGGGCCACTGTGACAGCATATGAGAGCCCAGCTTTCAGCTGTGGGATAAAGAGTGGAAGGAAGCCATTGACCTTTAGTGGCACTTGTCCCTGGGATCAATCAATGCTTCTGAATTGAATAGCAGCTCACCCAGGCAGTGCTAATGAGTTTTGACTGCTCCAGTTCATCACTCCCTAACAGGGTCAACCAAGAAGTAGTCTCATCCTTTTTGCTAGGGGTGAGAAAAAGGTTTTATGATCCCTGCCTTATGGAGGGCCCAGAACAATTCCTGGGAGAATGGAAATGTTGGTGACAGAATCCCAGGTTCCTAATTTCAATGAACTTGATGGAAATGTATAATTCAGGACTTTTGTGTTAATGCTTTTATGGGCGAAAAACACTTGATCCAAAAAACAAGAGTTCACCTCTAATGTAGCCTGTGCTCTTCTGAGAAGCTCATTTTGGTAGACAAGAGAGGAGAGGCCCCTGGCATGCATGCCCCAGGTTTGGGGAGGTAGCTTTACCCACTAAAACAGCCTATGTCAAGAATATTTTTAAAAGTCTGGTCTACCAAATCCAACACAGGAATTGGTAGGAGATACAGACAGCCCTTAGCCTACATTCTCACTGGATTCTCCCACTGCTGTCTCTCCAGTCCCCAACCCCACAATGCACACAGGGTTATATTTCAAAATGCTCCAGAAAAACCATCCATGACTTCTTGTGGGCCACAGCCAAATGGTCACAAAGCTTTATACCATGTTCAGGCTTTGATCGATCGGTAGTGGCTACCTAGAAGGGCTTGAGTCCTTCTTCACGCTCCGTGGGAAGAATGCTAGGATTGATTTCCAGTGTCTGCCATAGACTCGGAGCAGGAAGACTGGCACTGTGCCATTTCTTTCAGGACAACAGGATAAAGTTATCTTGTGGCTTTCAAGCTCCTCGAGCTACCATTAAATCATTTCCCACTCTTATATGAAACGCTTACTCCAGACAAAGCCCATACCAGCCCCAACACTCCCCAACATGTGACCCTGCCTCTGTGGCTGGGGTCCAGCAGAACTTTCCCCTTCCTCATCCATCCCTCCATTCCCCAACGCCTAATTGCCTCTCCCTCTCCCTCTCCCTCTCCTGGGCTCCAGTGCCTCCCATTCATCACTAAACTGCCTTCTTTTCCTGCTATTACTCATCTCTGTAGATGAGTCAGGACAAAAATGACTCCTGTATATTTCCGGATTTTCCACTCCCTCAGACCCTTTTCTTCCCTGAACTCCCAGAAAAGCCTGCCTTGACTCACTGGCTCCTTGGGTCTTTAGAATGCAGAATTGGCCAGGCGCGGTGGCTCATGCCTATAATCCCCGCACTTTAGGAGGCTGAGGTGGGCAGATCACTTGCAGTCAGGGGTTCAAGACTAGCCTGGCCAACATGGTGAAACCCTGTCTCTACTAAAATATACAAAAGTTAGCTGGGCGTGGTGATGCATGCCTGTAATCCCAGCTACTTGGGAGGCTGAAGCAGGAGAATTGCTTGAACCCAGGAGGCTGAGGTTGCAGTGAGCTGAGATCGTGCCACTGCACTCCAGCCTGGGCGACAGAGGGAGACTCTGTCAATAAATAAATAAATAAATAAATAAATAAATAAAATGCAGAATTGCCAGGGAAGGGAGACAGGATAAGAACAGGAGGATGGGACCTCAAGGACGTCCGTGGATTTGTAGGGGCCTTTTGTTGAGAGAGGAGAAGCTTTGCGAGGTTCAAGGGCAACGGCAAGGCAGAGAAAAGTGGATTTAGAAGAAACACTGCTGTGCTCCGCATTCTCCCCATGTCATATTCAAGAAATACAAGTAAATGTTTGGAGTCACTACAAGGAGCTTCTGCTGGTCACTCTTGTCCATCCCTGAGGCCACTGCAGTGCTCTCTGTCTGGACCTCATAGGCCACGGCCTGTATGTGCTCTCTTTCCCATTGCCTTAAAAGGCCATTTCCAGTACCTGTCTGTCAGGATCTGGGCTGGGCTCCAGTGTGACAGAGTTGGGAAAGCCCTTAGCATATACCCAACCCCCTCGCTTTATAGATAAAGAGCCTGAAGCCCACAGTGGGGGTCAGTCTGCACCTCAAATTTCACAACAGCTGAGATGCCTGTGTGAGGAGTCAGTCCTGGGCTGATGTCAGAGTGTGCCTGCCAATACCACTTGCCCTCCTTCGAGAAGAGGTGCACTAGGTGAATGGATACCAAATCAATCCAGTTTGACAGGTATTGATTGAAGACACTCTCTGAAAAAGGTGCTGTGTGTGAAAATACATTAAATGCTCTAGAAAAACATGCTATGGACATTGCCCTTTTGCGAGTTATTTTATGATGGGATATATACTTTTTGCACAGACAGTAACCATCGGACATTGCCCTTTTGCGAGTTATTTTATGATGGGATATATACTTTTTGCACAGACAGTAACCATCCCCGCTCATGGGAGAAGCCCTTTGACGTCTGTACCTTTGGGTCTGGCTTCATCTGTCCCTTTCCATCCACAAGCATAAGCCCTATTCTATCTCCTCTTTCTCATCCTCCTCCTACCCACACACAGACACCTTCCTTGAGGGCTTGCCTTGTCTTCCTCCCACATAGGCAAGTCCAGTGCAGAAAAGGCACCTTGGCAATGTTTGTTTTTGGTGGTGCGGGAGTAGGGAAGCCTCACTGAAGACCACTAGGGCCTGTCGGCATGGTTTTCCACTGGCAAACTCTCAAAGATACGCTGAGCTTCCAGCTCTCATTGAATGTCAGAGTTACAGGGACTTCGAAGGCAGCCTGGCCTGGGCCTTCACTGGCCTAACCATTCCTCAGCCTTTCCTGCTGACCCCTGCAGGCTCCCATGGCAGCTGGCTCCATGCTGGGTTGGGGGCAATTAGAGGCACTGCCTGAAGATGGGAGGAGATGCCAGGGCACTCCTTCCCTCATGCACTGTCTCAAGAAATACCTCCTCCGTGGCCCCAGCTTCTGCCAGAGGCCCACCATGTTCCTTCCAGTTTCTGCAGGGTGACCTTGACCCCTGGGCTGGAATAACACTACCTCCTTCCTCCCTCTGCCTCAGGGTAGGTCTCTGGGCCACTTCCCCAAGCCTTGTTTGTTGGTTGGTTGGTTTTCAGCTCCTTCATTACCTGTGTAAATTTTCTGCGTTAAATTCCCTCGGTTGGAACACTTGAAGAAATTTCTATTTACCTTGTTAGGCCCTGACTGAAACATAGCCCAACCTCTCCCCTACCCCTTCATTGAACTTATGAAGAAACCAAGGCCAAGAGTGGTGTGCTTTGTCCAAAAAAGACTCACGGATACTTAGTTGTCAGTGACTGGCCTGGGTTTCTCAGTTTCTGTCCTCCACACCTCTGCAAAATATGGCAGGACATGCTTCATTTTTAGTTTTAATCCAAAAGAATCCAGAGTCATTGGGATCAACAGTTTTGAAATGTGTGGCTTCTAAGGAAAAACCACAGTTGCAGTTCCAGTCCTTTACACTTTCTAAATACTCCCTTGGACCATCAGAAATGATTTAAACCTTGTTTCTGAGAGATGGAGACGTCAACTAGAGTAGCCCAGACTGTGACCACAACCAGGTCACTGCCTGCTTCCAGGCTTGCATTTCCAGCCTGCATTTCCATATCTAAGGAAATTAACATAATACGAAATGACCATTTCTAAAACCATTTAAAACTTTCTTTTAATATATGTAGCAAAATTCAAGTCCACACATTTTTGGACCAGATGGTTTCTTAACTCTGCAAAGTAGGTTTAAAGTAATAGTTACTTAAGAGTGCCATATATTTTAAATACACAGTGCTTCTGCTAATTAACACTTCATGATTTCTCAAGAGTCCCACAGGCAATAGTTACCATTTGTAAATGGTGAAATACAGTGTCAAGAAAATGAATCCTATTTTGCTCCCAAATTGCAGCCCTGGGATGCTATACGTCAGATACCTCAGCCCTTCCCCCAGTGTGAATGGAGTGGTGAGAAGATGAAAGTGACTGCTCTGGGGTTGGATGCTGGGGACATGTGAGCATGATACCACATTGGGCCTCTGCACACACAGGTTCTTCAAAAGGCAGACCCCCTCCACCCGTCATGGGCCTATGGGCCAAAATTAGTCACACAGATGCATGCAAGTTAAACACTGACCTAACAAGAAGACATGGACACACAGGCACACATTTACACACACCTGTTATGTCCTGTGTTTGCAGGACAAAATAGCCACAGTCTATGTGAGCCTGAGAGGCAAGGCAAGCTAACCTACGGGCATGAAGTGAGGCTGGCCTCTCTGCCCCAAATCTTACCAGGCCACTTACACATCCTCCCCTACTCCTCTTTGCCTGAAGTTCAATCATTTGAAGATTGATTTGACTAATATGTCTCCTCTTTTTAAAAGTCAGTGCTCCTGGAAGAGTTGATCAGATACAGTCACATGCTGCATGATTTGGTCAATGACAGACCACATATGTGATGGTGGTCCCATATGATTATAATACTATATTTTTACTGTACTTTTTCTATGTCTAGATACACAAATACTTACCATTGTGTTGTAGTTGCCTACAGTATTCAGTATGGTCACATGCTGCAAGGTTTGCAGCCTAGGAGCAATAGGCGATACCATATTGCCTAGGTGTGTAGCAGGCTAGGTTTGTGTAAGTACACTCTCTGATTTTCCCACAATGATGAAATCACCAAACAATGCATTTCTCAGAACACAGCCTTGTCATTAAGCAACATGTGATTAAATTTTTAATCCTTCATACATCAATGTGGCCAAATGAGACAGCTTTCTTCCTGGTGCTTTGCAGACATCAGGGGCTGACAGGTTGGAGAACCCAAAGAATATGGAGTGCTTAGGGGAATATACCAGGAGGATGCAGGCTGCCTTGCTTTATTGTAATGGGGAGCCCTGGACACCTGGGCAAGTGGGGAAAAGGGGTACTTAGAAACTGATGGGACACCAAAGAGAAAAGGAGGAAGAAATGTCTGCTTACCCAGGGTCTGCACAGGACTACCCTGCCTGGACAGGATGCCACTGTCCACACCTACTACTGTCTCAGGATTGCTTCCTCTTTAGGGTAAAGGAGATGTGAGCAGAAGGCTGACACTAAAGTAGGGGACAAAGGAAATGGCAAAGACCATGTGCGATTAGGAGAAAGTTCATTGGGGGACACTTCTTTATTGAAATCCTAAAAATAGCAAAGAACTAGACTGTGCTTTCACCTGTCACTAGACTGGAAGTTTTAAGCAGACAAAGCCTTGTCTGACTTTGTGCATCACCATATCTCCAGCACCCAGAATAGCGTTAAGAGGTGTGCTCAGCAGGAATTGGTTCGGTGCATGTACACACCAAAGTGCAAGCAGAGGACACCTCAAGACCCTTCTAATCCCCTCATTTCCTCAAGGCCCAATGATCATGTGTGGCTGCACAGATCTCTTGCTGGAGTTATAAATGGGCTGCTGGAGAAAAGACAAATCCCTCTACGGACCCCACAGCGATGCACTGCTGAGTTCTGCTGTTCCCCAGGGACACTGCCTTCATTAGGCAGCACCTGCTATATGGCCAGCCCATATGTGTCATGTCAGGCAGTCCCACAAGAGGAGGTAGACAATGCACCAACCAGCCTTAAGTTTCCCTTAACCAAACCTTCCAATGAGTGGCAGGCTCTGCACCAGAAGACAACAAATGGAAATTCTTTGGGGTGCCTTCCACCTTTCATTTTTGAAGCACCACAAGCAAAATGAAACCACTGATATTCTGTGGGACCTGATGCCCCAAGGTAATGTTTATGGTCATATTTTCAATCTTCCCCTCCCTTCTCATTGAGTTGAGAGGATGAAGTGGCACAGGCAGCAGGGGAGAACCCAGGCATGATTCTGAAGGAAGGCAGGACAAAGTGAGTGGGCTGGAACCCAAGCATGAAGTTGTACAAAAATATATAGTATGAAGCCTTTAGGTCTTCACAGTTTGCAAAACCATTTTGTCAACCAAAAACAGCTCTGGATGTAGCCAGCAACACTCCTTCCTAAAGCTCGTCTACACAGATCCAGATGCATGCACCTTGCTGAATGCTGAGCTTACAGTAAGTCCACAACTAATTCCTGTCCAATTGAGAAACATTTGAATGCAATGATATCTGGATCAATTGAGATCACATATATATGAAGTAGAAAGTTTCTCCTAATTCCTGGGTATGCACTTGACCCCTGCCCTATACAGAGAAGGCAAGGCACTAAGCTGGCATTCTAGGCACTGCATCATGAGGGAAAAGCACTGGACAGACTACGAGACGAGGGTCTGGTCCCGGATCTCCCTGAGCCATCCTCAGATGGCTTTCAGGGATGTCAGAGGTGGGCATGGAGAGGAGGATCCTGTCTGTCTAGAGCCAGAGCAGTAAGGTCCCCGGGGGCTGGGAGGTTGTTGCCTCTACACAAAGAACTCGCCCAGCTAAAGTCTCCTCTGAACCAAGCCCACTGTTTGCCTGGAGAAGTCAGTGTCTTTCCTTTGGGGAGATGAAGGAAACAAAGGAACTGTTTGGAGGGCTTTAGAATGCCACAGCTCACCACTGGTTATTTGGGGGAGGAGGATGTGCAGGAGCTAAATTTGAGCCCCAGTGTTGTGAACTTCACAAGGGGAAAGAGTTGCTGAAACGCCTGGGGGAAACAGTGTAGGGCTCTGGCCTCCATCTGTCTGTTCATACATCTGTCTGATCTGCCTTCCCCTGCTAATTAATTCCCATCTCATCACAGCCACTCTTGGCTCATGAGTCTCTCTCACAGTTTCCCATCTAGGTTATTTAGCATTCAAGGATTACATGCTACAAAAATTAGCCACGTTTGAACAAATTAGCTACTTTTATAAGCCCAGGGTCCAAGGGCCATCTCTATTAGATTTGGCATAGGCTACAATTTTGCAGAATCTTTTCCCTGAGTTTTTCTGGTGGCAGATGTTGCCTCTTGCAGAGAGATGTAAAATCACTGCTGGCTCGTCTTCTCCCCAGTGATCCCTCGGCTGCTTTTTAAGGAGGCTTTAATAATGCAAAGGAAGGGAAGGCGGTGCATGCATAAAACACCATGCCACTATCAGGATGTGCTGCCTTGAAATCAGGCCTGGTGGTTAAAGCAAATGAACCAGTTTTTAGAGGAAGTTTTCTGGTTTGCACTGAGCATGAAGGTTTGGATTGCAGAGGCTTTTCTGAAGATGCCATCAGACAAGTGCAGGTTTGAGCCAACATCAGCTTATCAAGCGCTGAGTTTAATTTCCTCCCAGCAGCCAGGCCACACAAATCATTGCCTGTTGAGGAAGGAAGGAAGGAATGCTTTTGATGTAGCCATTGAAAGTGGTAAGAGTGAATGCAGATTTGGCTGAGTACATGTCGGCTAACAAAACATGTTATCAAAAAGGTGTTCTGGGTATGGTAAAATGTATCAAGGATCAGAGGCAATGAGGCAGAAGGGAACGGAAGATTCTATATCTGGATTCCCAATTTACAGATTACATAACTGATGTCACTGTGCCACCTGGGAGGGTTTTAATATTGTTAATAATACAGTAAGAGCTGGCGAATTTTCAGAAATGGCTTGCTGTACTGATAAAGAAAGGATTGCCTTTCTTGTCCCCAAGTCCCAGTGCTTTCCACAGACACACAAAAGCCCACCCCTAGCAGCAGATGAGCAGACTTCATCTCTGTTGTCAAGGAAACCAGTCTGTTCTTAGCTCTAGAATTAGAAAGCCTGGGTCTGGCCTCAGCAGTGCCTTCCGCCCACTTCTCCTGCCGGGACCTGCTATCTCCACCCCCCTCTCCCCGGGGACACTGAAGACCCTTTCTCTAGCAAAATTTCTAGCACATCACTGGAGTTGGGGGCTCTATTAACGGCTCAAACCAACCATCGGGTGGGTGCACAGGCCAGATGAACAGACACATGGGGGAAAAATGAGTTTATCTACATAGAAAAGGAAAGGACAATTGGCATGGATCTAGGACAATGGCCAAGTGATTGACCCACCTTATATGGAATGGCTTAGGGAAGCAGGATTGGCCACTCAGTGCTGGCCCAGCACTTTCTCTCTCTAAAACATCTACCCCCACCCCTCACCCCCTCAAAGCACACACACATGTTGCTCTAGATGACAAAGGTAGCCCACTGGCATCACCAATGGACCAGACCTGGCACTCTGGCCTGCCCCAGGGAAGCCTCTTGGGGTAAAAGGCCTTGGTAAAATGCTCCCAGGTCAGGGCACTTAGGGGAGTTAAGGGTAGCACATTGGTCTGGAAGGAGGGAAGAGAAGACCCCAATGTCACTACTTCTGAGGAAGGGAGAACTGAAATGGAAGAAAGACAGAGGAGTGAGCCAGCCACCGGCAGGAGAGGAGAAAGGATGACCAGTATCTTTGGGGATATGCTCTGTGGAAGAGGGTGGGCATGAAATTAAAGGGAGCTTGGACATGATACCCATTCAGGACAGTCTTATCCAAAAAACAACCATGTGCTTAATTCTCTGAATTCCCCAAGCCGACCACCTCTGTACCCTTTCTGAATTTACCACCATCTAGCTTGCATTGCACCTATTTGGGTAAGTGTGTTATCTGTCTTTTTAAACCAAGAGCCCTGAGAGATCAAGTTCTGGCCCATCTTTCTATTTCCCATAGCCCTGGAAGAACTTGTGTGTACTAGGGGCTAGTGAGGATTTGTCTTCATGAGTGAATCCTTATTTTAGACACTGTGAAATCACCTACAGAAAGTGTTCAGAATTTTGAAATAATTATGAGGGAAAAAAATGTTAAACTGTTATCTCAAAAATTTCAAACAGTATTAGTTCGATTTTCACTTTTCCTAGTGCTTTTTCCAACTGTCACAGTTATTATGATTGCCTTATTATTATTATTAATGATGATGGTGATTGTTTTTTTGTCAGCACAGGAAGGTACAGTGAGACACCCAAACAGAGAAAAGAAGGGGAAAAAAAAGAGTGCCCTCTGAATGAAACCCTGTGAACACACAGGATGTTTGCGGGCAGAGATTTGCATAATGATTAAGTGAAAAGAAAATGACTCCTCAGCTACTTGGACTAGATGTTAATCTGACAGTATTAGCACATCAAAACTCCATCACATGGGGGGCACAGTTCACACAACCCAAATTTAAAGTATCTCAAGTTTTTTTTGCTAGAATTTCTCAAACACTCCAGGGGAGCTTTTAAAAATTTCCCTTTTGCTGCACCCACATACACAGCTACCTCCATGCCTTTTTCCTCAAACCTCGACCTCCACACCCCTAAAATTTCCTCTGCCCCAGCCTGCTTGCTCTGCCTTCTTTCCCTCCTCCCTCTTTCCTAACAAACTCAGTGTCATTGTGCAAATGTAAAACCTCATTCCACATATTCTTCCTTGATCCCCACACCCATGTTCACCTCTCCTTCCAAGCCCAGTCTCTATCTCTATTCCCCCGCCTTTTTTTTGCTTTTCTTTCTTTTGAGATGGAGTTTCACTCCGTCGCCCAGGCTGGAGTGCAGTGGCGTGATCTTGGCTCACTGCAACCTCCGCCTCCCGGGTTCAAACAAATCTGCCGTAGGTGCCCGCAGCCATGCCCAGCATTTTTTTTTTTTTTTTTTTTTAGTAAAGATGGAGTTTCACCATGTTGGCCAGGCTGGTTTTGAACTCCTGACCTCAAATAATCTGCCTGCCTTGGCCTCCCAAAGTGCTGAGATTACAGGCATGAGCCGCCACACACAGCCCATGTTCCCCCACTTTCCATCGCAGAAGCCTGACCAGGCAGTCATGCCATTCCCCCATCAGGAGGGCACAACAGGGCAAGGGAAGAAGCCCTATACTCAAATCCAGAGTCTCTAACTGCCGGGGGTGGGGGGCAGAAAGGCTGAGAACAATCAGATAGAGGGTATGACTTGTCTCCCATCACATAAAGACTATGTCACAAAGGAGAACTGGACAGGTATGATGGCATAAAGGAGAGAGTCAAAGAGGTACTAGTTGGATTGGCACTGGATTAAGGGCTGAGCCAGCTAGGCAGATGCCTGGAGTCCTAATCATCAAGTAGTGTTAAAATGTCATCAGCATAAAGGAGAAACACAGCACCGGTTAACTGGGATTTCTGGATATGACTTCTCACATGGTGACGACATTTAAACTGGTTCTGCTCCTATTGAGTAGACAGAAAACTTATGATAGCTCCTCACCTGTACTGACTTAGAATTTTAAAGTATTTTTGCAAAATGACCCTCCAGGTTTCATGGTATAAGCATGACAGTCCCCTGAAGTCTGCCACAACATTCAGTTGAAATTTCTAAACCAAGTAAGACATGACACAGGACACAGTGCTTTGTACTGAGATAAGTTATTTAGCTTACTACATAACTTGTAGAACTTTTCATATACTTTTCAAGAAACTGCCTAGTTCAGAAGATCTTATTAATGGTTTCTGAAGAGAAATCTATTTTTCTTCACACTGTATTGGACATAATGAGAATCTATTTCTCCCCACTGTGTTGCTGTTTTTTTTTTTTTTAAGTTGAATGAATGCTCGAATAATATGAGCTTGGAGGTAAGCAGAATCATTAGTCCAGGAGAGAAGGAGGGAGCATCTATTATAAAAAGGAAAAAACAACCCCATCAAAAAGTGGGTGAAGGATATGAACAGACACTTCTCAAAAGAAGACATTTATGCAGCCAACAGACACATGAAAAAATGCTCATCATCAATGGCCATCAGAGAAATGCAAATCAAAACCACAGTGAGATACCATCTCACACCAGTTAGAATGGCGATCATTAAAAAGTCAGGAAACAACAGGTGCTGGTGAGGATGTGGAGAGATAGGAACACTTTTACACTGTTGGTGGGACTGTAAACTAGTTCAACCATTGCGGAAGACAGTGTGGCGATTCCTCAGGGATCTAGAACTAGAAATACCATTTGACCCAGCCATCCCATTACTGGGTATATACCCAAAGGATTATAAATCATACTGCTATAAAGAAACATGCACAAGTATGTTTATTGCGACACTATTCACAATAGCAAAGGCTTGGAACCAACCCAAATGTCCATCAATGATAGACTGGATTAAGAAAATGTGGCACATATACACCATGGAATACTATGCAGCCATAAAAAAGGATGAGTTCATATCCTTTGTAGGGACATGGATGAAGCTGGAAACCATCATTCTCAGCAAACTATCGCAAGGACAAAAAACCAAACACTGCATGTTCTCACTCATAGGTGGGAATTGAACAATGAGAACACATGGACACAGGAAGGGGAACATCACACTCTGGGGACTGTTGTGGGGTGGGGGGAGGGGGGCGGGATAGCATTAGGAGATATACCTAATGTAAATGACGAGTTAATGGGTGCAGCGCACCAACATGGCGCATGTATACATATGTAACAAACCTGCACATTGTGCACATGTACCCTAGAACTTAAAGTATAATGAAAATAAATAAATTAAAAAAAGAGGCTTGATACTGTTTTGAAACATTCAATTCATCCAAGTCCCCCTGTTCTGATTCCATCTCCCAAAAAATTCTTCTGATTGTGATTCAGCTTCTCACATTCACATGAGGCCAAAGGAGCACAAGTCATGGGTAAAACACTACAGCCTGCCCCTGATCTTCACTACCACTCTTTAGAGTGGAAATTACTATCCCCCTTTTATAGAAAAGGAAACTGAGACCCAGTGAGTTTCAGCAACTTGCTCAGCAGCACACAGCCAATAAGTGGCAGAGCTGAACACTGGATCTGGGTTCATCTGATTCCAAAGCCCAGTACACTATGAGGACTCGTGTTGTTTCTGCCGCTTGTTTAATTCTTAAAATAAATTAAACACTACTTGGGAGACATATCTATAAACAAAACAAAAATCCAATAAGGGAAGAACAGGATGTTCAAATGATTATAAATATCCTAAGAAATTCCAGTTCAGGATGCTGTCTGGCTAGTGATCCATGAGTCAACCTCACCTAACTTTTCACTAAAAACCAACGTCAATTCACACACAAAATTAGATCATAACTCAAAAGAACTTCAAAAATGAAGACTGACAATTAGCCTAGGGCCAGAATGATGAATGATCATTTACTCATCGAGATCTATGAGACTGAAAAGAGAAGCATGAAGAGGGATTCATATAGGCACTTGTCTTTGCTACTTGGAGGAGAGAAAGCTAATCAGCTGAAAGATAAAGCTTTATTCCACCCTCACTGCCTGCCTGCCTCCTAGCTCAGGGTCTGTACCCTCCAGAAAAGTGAGCAACCTTCCCACTGTGATATGGAAGCTACTCCTTGAGAGGCCACAGCCATTTCACACCTGTATTGCCTCATGCTTCATCTGTACCAGGACCGCAGTGCTGGTCATGCAACATGGCCAGGGACAGATGTGGATTCCAATGCTGTATTGCAGCCAGAGATTTGAAGACACACATAAAAAGTGCCTGTGACAGGATGGGTGTGGGAGTCAGACAAAATCCACCTCTAGGCTACTTGTAAAGAGATGTATCTATGATCAAGTCATAAAATATTACTTAAAATAATTAGCTGAGCCATAAGCAGAAGATTGAAACTGGACCCCTTCCTTACACCATATACAAAAATCAACTCAAGATGCATTAAAGACTTAAATGTAAAACCCAAAACTATTATAAAACCCTCGAAGACAACCTAGGTAATACCATTCTGGACATAGGAATGGGCAAAGATTTCATGACAAAGATGCCAAGAGCAATTGCAACAAAAGCAAAAACTGACAAATGGGATCTAAGTAAACTTAAGAGCTTCTGCACAGCCAAAGAAACTATTAGGAGAGTAAACAGACAACCTACAGAATGGGCAGAAATATTTGCAAACAGTGTATCTGACAAAGGTCTAATATCCAGCATCTATAAGGAACTTAAACAAATTTACAGGAAAAAAACCCCATTAAAAGGTGGGCAAAGGACATGAAGACACTTTTAAAAAGACGACATACATGTGGCCAACAAGCATATGAAAAAAAGCTCAATATCACTGATAATTAGAGGGCTGCAAATCAAAACCACAATGAGATACCATCTCACACCAGGTCAGAATGGTTATTATTAAAAAGTCAAAAATTACAGATACTGGCAAGGTTGCAGAGAAAAGAAAACACTTATACAGTGTTGGTGGAAGTGTAAATTTGTCCAACCGTTGTGGAAAGCAGTGTAGTGATTCCTCAAAGAGCTAAAAGCAGAACTACCATTTGACCCAGCAATCTTATTACTGGTATGTACCCAAAGGAATATAAATCATTCTACCATGAAGACACATGCACACATATGTTCATTGCAGCACTTTTCACAATAGCAAAGACCTAAATGCCCATCAATGGCAGACTGGACAAAGAAAATGTGGCATATATACACCATGGAATACTATGTAGCCATGAAAAAGAATGAGATCACATCCTTCGCAGGCACATGGGTGAAGCTGGAGGCCATTATCCTCAGCAAACTAACACAGGAACAGAAAACCAAATACTGCATGTTCTCACTTATAAGTGGGAGCTACACGATGAGAACACATGGACACAAAGAAAGGAACAGCAAACACTGGGGCCTACTTGAGGGTGGAGAGTGGGAGAAGGGAGAGATCAGAAAAAATAACTACTGCATACTAGGCCTAGTACCTGCATGGTGGAATAATCTGCACAATAAATCCCCGTGACACAAGTTTACCTACGTCACAAACCTGCACATGTACCCCTGAACCTAAAATAAAAGTTAAAAAACTAAAATAGATAAATAATAAAATAATTAGCTCAATAAATATGCACCAGGAAAAAATAAACAAACTATGGCTTATGATATTTATATCAGAGACAATAAAAGTTAAGGTTAAAAGCTCTAAGTGATTCAAAATATTTTTATATTTGAAAAAAGTAAACCCCATAATGAAACTATCCTATTGAACAATTATGTACTAAATAACATAGCACTGGACTATATATGTAAAGCAAAAACTGTTGAGAATCAGTAAGAAAATAACAGGATCATAATAATAATGGATTACTTTAATATGCTTTTCAGTCCTTGACAAAGAGGCTTAAAAAAGAGGATAGGAGAATACAAGAAACCTGAATCGGTTGACTAATTAGACTTAAAGGTATCCCTCCTCACTATCCACAATCTCACAATACAAACAGAAACCTAACAGATTTGGGTGGCAAAAATTACATTATAGTAAGCAATTTCACTGCAAGCATGCAGAGCAGAGTAAAATGCTGGTTAAAAACAAAACACCTCAGCTAACAATTTCTTCATTCTAGGAGAAGCATCATTTATCCTCAGGGAGATGGCAGAGTTTTTGTTGTCTTGTTTTTTGTGGGGATTTTTTTGTTTGTTTGTTTGCTTTTTGTTGTTTTTGTGTGTGTGTCTAAGAAATTTTTTATTTTTATTTTTATTTATTTATTTTTTTGAGACAGGGTCTCACTCTGTTACCCAGGCTGGAGTACACTGGCACAATCACAGCTCACTGCAACCTCTGCCTCCTGGCTTCAAGTGATTCTCCCACCCCAACCTCCCGAGTAGCTGAGCGTACAGGCGTGTGCCACTATGCCTGGCTAATTTTTATATTTTTAGTAGAGACGGGGTTTCACTATGTTGGCCAGGCTGGTCTCAAACTCCTGGCCTCAAGTGATCCACCTGCCTTCGCCTCCCAGAGTGCTGGGATTATAGGCATGAGCCACCGTGCCCGGCCTTGGTCTAAGAAATTTTTCGATGGGTCCTTTAAAATGTGAAAAGTGAGTTCCTGCTCCTTTGTCAAATTTCACAAATCTTGATGTGGGAGAGGATGATTTAAAAAAAGAAATGATAAATTGCCCTGCAGAGAAAGTTACCAATTATCAGCAGTGGGAAAATAATGGGAGACGGAAAGAGAGTCAGGAGCATCAAGACAAGAACACGGCAAAGAACAGTAGCTTATAGAAAGAAACAGCCAGTGAGAAACTCCCTGTAACAGTGAATGATCAATAAATTTTGAGAATTACTGACATCTGACATTGAATTTAAAAGTTGTTTACAGCCTTACACTATAATTACCTTCTGATATGCCCAGTCCTTTGATTAAGAGTCTGATGCGCAGAAGAGCTTTGTGTTAGTGGTGCTCTGGGAGAATAAAGGAGAAAGGACAGTGAGGGCAAATGTATTAACGAAGAGGGCAGCTCCTTTGGGAGGCAAGCTTTTAAGTGTGATGGATGCTATTGTTCACCAGTATGTGTTTCCTCTCTACTTTGGCGTACAGGAGAAGATGACATTTCCCCACCACATTCCAGGTCAGCATTCCCATACGTCTTTTTCTAGTCAATAAAATATGAACAAACATTCTTCTGGGAAGAAGCATGTTAAAGCCTTCCTCCTGCTGCAGTCACCAGCAATTTCCAGATGATGACAACTCCATCAGCTAAATCTCTGAGTAAGGAAGACATGGGACAGGACCCACACACACACTGAAACTCAATGGACATGCAACAGGAGCAAGAGATAAATTTCTGTTGTGTTCAGCCACTGAAATCATATGGTGTCTTGGTACTGCAGTGTAGGTTGGCCTGTTGTGATCAGTAGCCTCGGTCACAATACCAGCTCCTCCCCCACACATCCCACCCAGCTGTGGGCTCCCAGGCAAATCCATTAACCAATTTTGACATTTCTCTAATCAATAATAAAATGAAGATGTTGGACTGGATTGGAAGTTTTCAAACTGTGTTCCAAGAACCTGGAAGTTTCCAAGAGGTACATCAGGGATTCTACAAGCATTTGATCCAATCTGTTTTAACTATTTAAAAGGCCATTATATACTACACCTTTAATATCCCTAATTCAAATACATCTGAGACTACCAATACCTTGTGCTAATTCTTCTTTTCCTTGACGTCAGAATAAAGCTTCCCTGCCTATGCGGATTTAAGAACTACCCAAAACATGTTTTTGGTTAAGAAAGTCCTATTTCTGAGCTAGTTATTTTTTAGAGAGTAAAACCCATTTGTGTCTGCTCACATGAAAATGTATAATCAAGTACATTACCAGAGAAAATATTCACTGGGCCCAGTGACACACCAGAAACAGCTCAGCTACATCTGCTTGGAATCAGCTCTTGACAAGGCAGAACTAAGTTGTAGGTGTTCTTAGCTAACTTTTAATATTTATACATATTATTTATTTTAGATGAAGTGAAATCATTTCCCTTAAAAAAAGAAATGGACTGCTGGTTGAAGAATGGGAATTCTAAAAGAAAATATGACGATATCTGCAATCAAAGTGATGGAGCTCAAGGTGAAACATCAAG
Organism: Pan paniscus; assembly: GCF_029289425.2. Classification (NCBI taxonomy): domain Eukaryota; kingdom Metazoa; phylum Chordata; class Mammalia; order Primates; family Hominidae; genus Pan; species Pan paniscus. The sequence continues at coordinate 55,646,921 of NC_073261.2, read as the reverse complement.
TCAGGCTCAACTGGTATCTATTGATTCTTCAACTCTTGTTGCCTATAGAACAACAGTGAATGAAATAAGAGGAATGCCGCAAAGAAAACAAAGTACGGTAGCCATTATCTGTCTTTGGGGCTGACCTTTTAGGGCAATACAATCCACTCAAGTCCTTGATGTGCTCTGTATGTATAAATCTGGCAAAAGAGTTCTATGTTCCCTGCCATAGAACACCATTTGAACAGCACCTAGGGAGCCTACAAATGAGGTCCCTGGCTATACTTACATACATCTTAATGTTATGTTTTTTTAAGTTATGTGATATTTAAGTTTGTCAATGTATGTTTAACTTTGCCCATGAGGGAAAAACATACACTCTCTTTGAAAATCTTATTAAATCCTATCCTATGGATTCTATGTTACAGATGTGTTAAGTGAGAATCTTGCTTCAAAAATATTAGTACTGCTGTTGCATAGCACAGTCCACTCAAGAATCCAAGACTGTATTTAATGAATTAGCTAAGGAGGTCAAAATTATCACAGCAAAGTCACATCTTATGATAGATTGGTCAGCGTCCATAGCCTGTCAGTACGGTCAATATTGGCTGGAGTCAAAATTATCCTTGAACATCTCCTCAGTGGACATGAGGAATAGGGCATGGCTCTCCATGTATCACCCCACACAGTACTGTGCATGTGTAATTGGATAATACATACAGTAGCATATGACTCATAAAAGGACATGTGCAAAATATAATTTGGTTGTATTTTTACTCCACTTCTCTGAGAGCTGGATTACCATGAAAGAAATGTGAGCATAAGGCACCTCTGGTCGAAAGGAAAAGTTCAGCGTTTCACAGAGGAAGAGGCAGCGTCTTATGGCTGTCTCCTCTCTCCAGGCTGCTTTGTATGTTACCACCAGTCAGGTAATTTATTAGGGACAATATCTGCTTCAAAACACTTAACAGTGGGAGAAGAAGAGAAGAAAATGCTCTTTCTTCTCAACAAGTGTGTAACATTTCAAAGAAGTTTGTAAAATTCTGAGATACTTGCCAGGTCTATTTTAAAATAAATCTGGTTTGAAAAACCTAGAGTAGAGGCTTCCTGGAAGCTGTGGCTATACTGTATTTAAAGTCATCAAGTCTTGTAAGGAAAAACAAGAGTCAACAATGAAATAGGAAGAAAAAAGTGTTCCAGGCCAGATTACTATAGCATGTACAAAGGTCCTGTGGTAGATCAGAGCATACAGAGCATGAGGAATTAAAGGAAGGCCAGTGTGGCCAGAGCAGAGCTGAGAAGCCTAGAGGGGACAGCAGGGATGACACATGGCAGCCAAATCATGCTAGGTCATAGCCATCCAGTCAGCCATTTACTCATTTGTTCATCAATCAAATATTTATCTTCTATGTATCAGACACTGTTCCTGGTGCCAGGGGAAATACAGGAGTAAACAGGCCAGGTAAGGAGCTTATTTTTAGTGTTTACATCCTAAATGGATAATACATCCTACACTCTTAAAACTCAGAGTAATAAGAACTATGACAAGAATTAAAATAGGGCAACATATTCACCATTTGGTAACCACCATGGAAATAATTGGAATTGGCAAAATTTGAATAAACCCTACAGATTAGATAGTAGGATTGTACCAATGTTAATTGCCTGGTTTATGAAAGGTTTGTCGATGTTAATTGTCTAGTTTACAATTACCAAAAATTGTATTGGGCAATTATGTAACAGAATGTCTTTGTTTTCAGGAAACACACATTGAAGTATTTATTATAGCATGATATGTGCACTTCATTCAAACGGTTCTGAACTAAATTGTGTGTATGTGTTTGTATAGCTGTATGTGTGGACAATACATACAGACATGCTGGGACAGGGAGAAAAAGGGAAAATGGCCTCTGAAGAGGTGGAAGGCTGAGATATAAATGACATGAAAGGGCATTCCTAGTGCAGGGAACAGCTAATGTAAGGCTCGAAGGCTAGACAGCATTTGATGAGTTGAAGGAGCTGAAAGAAGTCCATTGTGGCTGAAGCTGAGTGGCAAAGGGTAAGGTCTATGAGATTCGAGCACAGAGGAATTCTGCCTTTTTTCTAAGAATAATGGGAGACATTAATGGGCTTTAAATGGAGGATAGCAAGGTCCCATTTTCATACTGAATGCTCACACTGAAAAATAGAATAGGGGATGGGTCACTAGTGGGCGTGTGGGGGTCAGTTAGAGGCAGCAGCAGATGTTCAGGTGGGGAAGACCGGGCTTGGACTCAGGGCCTGGGGGAGCTGGAGAACAGTAGATAGGCCTCGGATGTTTAGGAGACAAAAACAAACAAAACAAAACAAAACACAGGACTTGGTGGTGACTTGAATGTACCTCTAATTGTCTTCTTTCGAGCATTGGATCAGTTAATGGAACTGAACTTAAGATTTCAAGGTGAACGGCCGGGCACGGTGGCTCACGCTTGTAATCCCAGCACTTTGGGAGGCCGAGGCGGGCGGATCTTGAGGTCAGGAGATCGAGACCATCCTGGCTAACATGGTGAAACCCCGTCTCTACTAAAAATACAAAAAATTAGCCAGGCGTGGTGGCGGGCGCCTGTAGTCCCAACTACTCGGGAAGCTGAGGCAGGAGAATGGTGTGAACCCGGAGGGCGGAGCTTGCAGTGGGCCGAGATCATGCCACTGCACTCCAGCCTGGGCGACAGAGCGAGACTCCGTCTCAAAATAAAAAAAAAGAAGATTTCAAGGTGAACTATTAAAGTACCCCAACCCCATTCTTGCTGTAGGGTTGTTGTTGTTGTTTTTGTTTCTTATTCCCACACTCCTTTCTGGACAGTACCACAAAGTACAGAATCAGAGGAGAGGGAACAAGTTAAGATGTGAGAGGAGGGCTTCAGAGTGTGAACATTGTACTTAGATGTGAAGGGGTTGGTCTTCTCCTGAGATGCAGGCCGCCTCTCTGAGGTTCACAGTGTTTCTAACATCCCCACACAAAACAGAAAAATGGCACGTGCTGGGAAAGCAGGAGGGGCAGGAGATCTCCATCCAAAGCCAGACTATAGCCTCACCAAAAACCCTCCCAGGAGAGCAGCTGGGAACAGTAGATTGCTTGCCCCTCTTTCTTGAGAAAGCACAGCAGATGCTTTTTATATAATGTCCAATTACTCCAAGGAATGTCACCATCTTTATGATTAATGAGTTTATATACTCAGGGACATATGTGAGGTGGTATCCAAGGACAACAAAAGACCCTGCAGAGAGGAGATAAATTGAGTCCAACCCCTGTAGCCAATAGTTAGAGAAACAGATTAATTGTATGTATTACATAAATATCACTCAATGTAAGTTATTGTCAAAATAAGGACTGTTTTTATCTAAATTCACTGTGAAACAAATCTATTTTGAAAACCTACAGGTTATGGAAATGACAGGGAAAAGTTGTAAATAATAGATATCCCTTTTTCAGAACTCAATAATGAGCTAGTGAGACTGTCGTTATGATAATGACTTGTAAAATAGCACCCAATAAATAAAATAGCTTTTGTGATTAAAGGGATTCTTCCAAGAAGGAATCGAACCAAGCAAGAATATTCCAACTTGCTTTGTAAGGCCCAGCTCAAATGTCAACCCCTTTGTGAGATTTTCTCTGATCTCTGGAGCAGAATTAATAGGCCTCTTCTATGAGCTCTGAGGGTGCTCATCAGTGGGTGGTGGAATTATTTACCATGGTAAATCTCTCAAATAGTTCTCTTTGATTACAGTACCTAGCATACTACTCAGCTTCCTTTTCCTTTTGGAGCTTTAAAGAATATGCAAACATTAAAAGCATCAGCAGTAGTACAGCGTGCAGCTGCTAATACTTATGGAACATTCATGGGACCAGGCACCAACTCCAAGCATTAACCCTTTAGTCCCCACAATAACCTTAATGAAGTAGGTACCACCAAGATGAGGAAACAGTAGGAGAGGTGAGTAGACATGTGCAAGTTCCCATTGCTAGTACTTGGGGGCAATTAGGATTCTAACTCACGCAGTCTGACTCTACCACTTCCCCAATAGGGTAGGATGGGAAAACACTGGGCCGGGAGGGAAAATAATTGGAGTCAAGTTTGTATTTATTAGTTTGTCAGCTGTGTAGCCCTAGGATACTCACTGAGTCCACTGGCCTCTAGGATTTCTCTGCCTCCTCAGAATTCAGGTCTCATCCACACTCTGGCAAGATAGCAACAGCCCCCATGCCTGGCCTTCCCACCACTGACCCACAGCCTGGGCCTGCCAGGTTAGCATCTGAGCCAAATGTTTTTGGATAGATTTACTTAGGCATCATTGTTCTCCAAATGTCTACTCTTCTCACAGTTTTTGAAAACTGGGCTAAGTGCTGAGAGACAGCAAAGATTTAGCAAATGGTCCCTGCATTCCAGGAGCTAACAGTCCAATATGGATTTTTTTTTTTTTGAGACAGAGTCTCGCTCTGTCGCCCAGGCTGGAGTGCAGTGGCGCTGATCTTGGCTCACTGTAAGCTCCGCCTCCCGGGTTCACGCCATTCTCCTGCCTCAGCCTCCCGAGTAGCTGGGACTACAGGCGCCCGCCACCACACCCAGCTAATTTTTTGTATTTTTAGTAGAGATGGGGTTTCACCGTGTTAGCCAGGATGATCTCGATCTCCTGACCTCAAGATCCGTTTGCCTCGGCCTCCCAAAGTGCTGGGGTTACAGGCGTGAGCCACCGTGCCCAGCCTAAGAGTCCAATATGGATTTAAACAAGAAAGCTGAACCTCAAGATTACAATCCAGAGCTGTATGGTAAGTGCTCTCCCATCATGCCACATGCTCTCCCATCATGCCATGTGCTCTCCCATCATGTCACATGCTCTCCCATCATGCCATGTGCTTTCCCATCATGCCATGTGCTTTCCCGTCATGTGTGTGCTCACCCATCATGCCACATGCTCTCGCATCATGCCATGTGTTCTCCCATCATGCCACAGGCTCTATCACGCCACATGCTCTCCCATCATGCTATATGCCCTCCTATCATGCTATGTGTTCACCCATTATGAGTCATGCTTTCCCATCATGCCACAGCATAGTCACTCAGGCAAGAGAAACCCATCCTGTCTTCTGCTACATTACCCTTTTCTTTATATCTTCTACACATATTTTGTGTCCAGCGACAGTATCTCTTTATGGACTAGTGACTTGGGAGCCACTTATAATCTCAGATTGACCTTTCTGAAACATTACTCAGTGGAAATTTGACAACAAATTGTTTCCTTTGCACTCAATGGGATTACAATTTGAAATTCAATTGTTTTTTGTATAGTAGGTCAACAATCGAAATGGTACAAAGGCATTTGCTCTTTTCAGCTTCCACCTTTGGATATGAGGCTTTATGTGACCTGCACTTCCTTGAAAATTTATAATGGCATAAATTTTTAATGGTTTTTAAAAATCTTGACATATTATTGCTGATAGGAAAAACAAGTGTTTTTTTAATCTTTGCACCCAGAACCAAAAAAAGAGCTTGTGGTCACAGCAGGGCATGGAGATGGCACAACCTCCATATAGTTTTTCTCCTGGGACACCATGCCCTCACTTGTGAAGAAAACTTCTGTTCTTAAGTTTGAAGACATGATTGCCTTATCATGTGGGTCCTGCCCTCCTCCTCACTCCAAGTATTTAGAGGTAAAATTAGAAATGTCACATATTCAAACACTGATAAAAAAAAAAAAGGAATCCTTTTTTAGAATCTATTCTGTGTCTCTGTGTAGCTATCATTGACATTATTATTCATCAAAGTAAGCTGAGTTATGCTGCAGTAACTAGACTCCTTCCCTCTGGTCTTGTGTGGCCTCTCTGACCACTTAAGGTAAAACAAGGAGAACTAAAAGACAAAGATCTTTATGGCTTCTCCTGCCACAATAGGCTCCTCATAGCAGGTCCATTTTATCCAGATCCAAAGCAGAGCACTTCCTACCTGGGAATGGAGACTTGCTCTTTGGCTCCCCTGGTGATTAGAACGTGTGACCACAGAAGTGATCACTGAAAACCCCTGCCACTGACAAGGTCCTCTGAGCCACTCTTTGAGAAAGTGAAAGCTTCTGTCTTTTCACCACTTAAAATGCTGGCCAGAAGAAAGCATTGCTTCTACAATGCATTTCAAGTATATTACTTTAAATGTGGCAGTTATATGTCCAAAGGATTTTGGAGGTTTGTAGAGAGGTAAGTCCCAAATGCCATTATTGCACATTAAAGAAAATGAAATTAGCTTAGGAGTGCAACACAGTTCAAGCCATTAAATAATTTAAAAGGCACTTAGTGCAGCATTGAGCTATATGAGTATGGGCACACTTAAACTGCTTGAGCTGTACTGAACTAACTCAGTACAGATCCTGTTTGGCAGGATCAAACTTGGAGGCTGTATTAGTCCGTTCTCATGTTGCTATGAAGGAATACCTGAGACTGGGTAATTTATAGAGATCAGAGGTTTAACTGACTCATAGTTTTGCATGGCTGGTGAGGCCTCAGGAAACTTACAATCATGGCAGAAGACACCTCTTCACAAGGCGGCAGGAGAGAGAATGAGAGCCAGCAGGGGAAATGCCAGATGCTTATAAAACCATTAGATCTCGTGAGAACTCACTCACTATCAGGAGAACAGCATGGGGGGAACCACCTCCATGATTCAATTACCTCCCACAGGGTCCCTCCCATGACACACGGGGAATAGGGGATTATAATTCAAGATGAGATTTGGGTGGGGACACAAAGCCAAACCATATCAGAGGCTAATGCTAAAAACCTAGAATTGCATAGGAAGCACTTTCTTGTGAAGGACAGTTAGGACAAATGTTTAACAAGGGCAACTTCCTGGTCACTAATGCCAGGGGAAGTTATATGTGTGGCAGTCACTGCTAGCTAGGCAATATTCACCTCCCCTTCTTCCTCCCTATCAGGGAACAATATGGCCAGCTAAAAAAAAAACCGCATTTCCCAGCCTTCCCCAAAGCTAGAAGCAACCATTTGATACAGTCTTGGTCAATAATGTGTTAGCACAAATCTTCTGGGAATTTCTGAGAAAGTCTAATTTCCTGATGGAAATACTATCCTCTTCCCTCACCTCTTCCTCCTCTTTCTCCCTGTCTAGAAGGTAGTTAAAGGCTGGAAATGGAGTAGCTGCAAACTTTCAGGATAAAAAATACCACCTGCTAAGCATGGCAGAGCAGGCAGACAGGAGCCTGGCACATTGGTACCATAAGGAGTCGCTGCACCAGCCCCGGGTTGCCAACCTCTGGACTTTCTGGGGAATGGAAATAAGTCCCTATTTGGCTAAGCCACTATGGCTAGGTTTCTGCTTCATGCAGCTGGAGGCAATTCTTAACCAATATAGAGTGTCACAAAGACAAAAGAATTTCCTGTCCAATAAGTTTGGGGATCAGTAGGGTATACACAGGTCCTTGTTACAGGACCTTTCTGAGCCTTTCATATCGTAGGTGCCTGATGATGCTCTTGAGAGGGGGGCAGAGTACAGTGTCTCCCAAATTCTATTGGCCATGGACACTTATTTCATGTTACATCTCTTGGGAATAATGTCCCACCAAATATACCTTAGGAAACAATGCTCCAAGTGTGCACATGCTCATGCTCGCTCTTTCTTTTTCTTTCTCTCAACCAGGGAAACATCATGCCTTTCCAGGAGGTACAAACATAAATTCTTAGCAAATGTTGAAACATAAAAGTCTCTCAAAATTCATGTCCCCAAAGTGTCTCCCAACAATTCATATCCACCTGAAACCTGTGAATTTGTCCTTATTTAGAAACAGGATCTCTGCAGATGTAATCAAGTGAAGATGAAGTCATAGTGGATTAGGGTAGGTCCTAAATCCAACGGTCAGCATCCTTATAAGGAATGGGAAGATTTAGTCATCAAAGTCATAGAGAAGACACACACGCACAGAGGAAAGACCATGTGATGACAGAGGTAGAGACTGGATTGATGTAGCTGCAAGCCAAGGAATGCCAAGAATTACTGCCACCCTCCAAAGGTAGGAAGAAACAGGGAAGGAGTACCCTAGAGCCTTCAGAGGGAGCACGGCCTTGTCAGCAGTTTGATTTCAGACCTCTAGCCTTCAGAACTGAGAGAGAATACATTTCGGTTATGTCAAGCCATCTCCATTTAAGGAGATCTCCATTTAAGCCATCTCCATGTAAAGGCAGCCCTGGGAAATTAATATACTCTGAAGCATTATAACCATGTCTAAATTACTATAATTTTTTCCTGTGTCCAGGAATGAGAATTAAGGGCCAACACTGAGACCTGGCCATGTAGAGAAACTGCCTCCCCACACCCTAGCTCCTCTACCGTATTTTACATTCTTATAAAAAATTGATATGCTTCCTGTCACTTTTCCTTGAAATCAAATAGCATCTTGAAAACTCTGACTTTAAAAATGGGAGACGCTGACATTTGAATATAAATGCCCTAAAGAAAAACTTTTCAGGAGCCTTGAATTTGCCATTAATTAATCTGCCTCACCTTGGATCAGTGCCTTATCTTTTCTCAGCTTCAGGTGTCTGATTTCTATAATGAAGAGGTTGGACTGGAAGATCTGTTTGATCCCTTCCACTTTGACAATCTGGAATTCCAGAGGGAATGTTTCAGTATATAACAGTTGACGCTTGTTACTCAGAAACCTAAAGATGGGCAGGGCTGGTTGGGATGAGGTCGGAGCAGCAGGCCCTTACTAATGCTTAGGGTACCTTGTTAGCTTTTCTGAGTTCACCTGTATAGAAAAATCTTACTTCCTAGGATGTCTCTTTGAACTAAACTAGAAAAAGGAATACAGTGTTACGTTTGGTGTTACGTTTGCCTTAGCATATTAAAAGTCCTAAGAGAGAGGATTCTTTTGGAGGGTTGTGATAGAAACTACTAGGACAAAAATGAATGTATCTCCCTTTCCCATTCTTAAAAGAAACTTACACTCCTAAAACTAGGTTAATTATTCACATTACAAAAGATGTCTTTACTTTATGAAAAAGCTTACTAAAGATTTCCTTTACAATAAACAGCATAAGAAAGTAGTTGCTTAACTGCTCTTCTCCAATCGAAACAACTCGATTCTTTTAGACTTTGGTCATATGAGCTTGTTTCCATCTACTTGACTATTTAGGTTGTTTTATCCAGAGCACCAATCATTTATCATCATACACTGTAACTGTGATAACCAGCACAGAGAACAATATTCTCAAGATCAATCAAGATAAAGGAAACTTAAGAAAAGGAACACATCTTGGAGCTTGAAGTCATTCTCTCAAGATATCTCCCCGGTTCCAGAAAATGCAAGGATATGATGGGAAATATAAGAGTCCCCGCTTTTCACAAGGGCACACAAGACACAATGTTTCAGCAAGGCACATCAAGACATTGTAATTATCAGACATAAACATTTTTAGTGCCTTAAATGCATATAGCCTTTGTCGAAAATGGTTTCAAGCCAAAGACACTACAAATTCTGTAACACACACGCCCTTTGGACATTTGCCAATGGACATTTGCAATGTCATTGGTGCCTAACAAGGACACAGAAACCCTAATTCTCTAAGCATATCAATGGCATTATTGAGTATTATATTCATAACAAGGGAGAAAAATAAACCAAGAGAATAAATTGGGTTTTTTTAGGTCATAAACTGCAGGTCTATGTAGGGTTACCTAGTTATAAGTTATAAAGTTTATTCATGTATTCAATCTGCAAATAATTATTTATTGCCTTTTATGTGTCCACTTTTCTTATCCAAGAAATGAGAATAATAATACCACCTACCTCATAGGGTTATTGTGATGATTAGACTTTAAATACTTATAAATATAAATATATGTCATTAACACAGCCTGACATGTAGGAAGTACTGAATAAATATCAGCTACTACTATTATAATGGAGCCAAGTAGAAAGATTTGGGATATGTTTTGGAGGACTGAGCCAGCAGAATTTGCTGATAGACTGGATGAAAAAGTGAAGGAAAGAGAAACCAAGGACAACTCCAAAATCTTTGGCTTGTGCAACTGGGATGATGACACAAGGAAAATGCAGAGAGAAATGGGTTTGAGTAAAGAAATCAAGAGCTCTAAGAGCGTCATTTAGGGTTGGTCTAAGACGCCTGTAAGACATGCATGTAGAAATGTCAGGGAAGCAGTTGGATATACAGGTTTTCAGCCTCACTACCCAAAGTAAGATCCGGAGACCAGCAACATCAGCATCACTGGGAGCTTATTGGAAATGCAAACTCTCAGGCCCCACTCCAGACAAATGAGACTGGAATCTACATTTTAACAGGATCCCCAGGTGATCAGTGTGTACAGTAAAGTTCCAGAAGCAATGAAGTAGAGTTCTGGGGAGATAGGAACTTTGGATTCATCAGCACAAAAATGAAGTCTAAAGCCAAGGCCCAAAAGAGCTCACCAGAGAGAGCGTATAAAGAAGACAAAGTGGTGCAGGGCAAAGCTCTCTCACACTTAGAGGTCTGGTGGAGGAAAAGGAACTGCACAGAAGAAAAGGAGGAACAGCAAGTGAGGCAAGGGAAAACCAGAAAAGGGCAGTATTCCAGGCCAGATAATCCAAATGTTTCAAGAAGTGGTCAACAGTGTTGAGTGCTGCTGACAGGTCAAGTAAGATAAGAACAGAGAAGAGGCCATTAGATTTGGCAATATGGAGGTCATCTTCAATGACCTTGACAAGAATAGCCTCAGTGCCATAAAGAGGACAGGTATAAACAGTGGGGAACAGGAAGAGATACAGAGCAAAGGCAACTCTTTCAAGGAGAACATAAAGGGAGAAATGGGAGGAGGGGGGAAGGAAGAAAGAGGTTGATGATGCAGAAAAGATAAAGGCCAATTGCCATGGTGGTGTTTTTGAGATGGTGAGAGGGAAAAGGTCCCAGAGCCCAGAAGAAAAGATGGCCTCTGATAGAAGCAGGGGCCACTCAACCCAGAGCAGCATGTCAGGGATGTGTGTCAGGGGTTGGGGGGTGGGAAGACAGGAGAGCTCCGGGATCACTGTTTCTGTTTCTCAGTGAAGCTGGAGGCACCCAGAAAGGTGGGTGGGGTGGAGAGGAAAGGAAATTTGGAGAAAAGGAGTGAATTTGTCATTCTGGAAAGTGAGAAAGTAAATGCCTTAGAATTGCCAGGTAGCACAGGATGCTTTTTTGAGATTTTCGGCCATGCATCTGAAAAACCCTACGCTCTCCCATAACATGCTTCGTTCCTCCAAAATGTCCTCATGTTCTAATGCATAGAGGCATAAATCACAAGAAAGTGCATCTTCTCCATCAATTCTCATTATTCCTGTAAGCATTTTATTACATTAAAGGTCACCGTCAGCAGAACAAGGCTAGACAAGGGCGTCATCATAGAGCCACAGCAAGATGGTGATACAAAAGGACAGAAGCCTTCTATCCTCTCCATGAGATTTATGGCTGAGGGGTGAGGCAGGAATTAATGACATGAAAACACAAGATGCCTCAAGGGAGGGAGTTCCTACAATTCACAAGAACTGCTAGGAGATCCCTCCTGAGACAAGTGCTTTGGTAAACAACACCAAGTACTGTTAATTGCCTTAATTGAGTTTTGAACAAGCCCAAAGTCAATAATGCCTCCTTGGTTACCTTCCTTCCTGCTTGGAAACCAATCGAATTGAACAATCACATAATTCTTCGCAGCACTTCCAAATTCAGCTACATAAAGCCCACTTCTGTGATCCACAAACGAAGAAGCTAAAATGTGGCTCTCCCACAGCACACTATTGCCCCACAGCACTCTCTTCCACATCCCAGGTACTCAGGGCCTGGGTGCACATCTCCTCCAGCCCTATAGTCACCTCTATCTATTTCCACTCCTTCAAAACCCCATCACCTTGGAAGCACAGTCTTCCAACTTGACTTCCTGTCACTCCTCCTTGTGACTCTCCTCTACTGCCCAGCCACTCCTCTCATTCTCCGAGGACTCCAGCTCCTGGCTAACCATCTTCCCCTCCACCACTCTCCTTACTCATTCCTGCTGACATTGACATCTACATGGTGATCCACCCGACACCCACCATCACATCTTCATGGCCTCCAATGCCACTTATCTCTCCTTCCAACCCAGCCTCAGTCACCCTCTCCCGTGGTCATACCCTAGATCTTGCTGCTACCAAGATCACCACTTTCAATGTGTGGATGTCAACATCCTACTCTGACCATCCCCTTCCAGCCCAGCTCTGGCACCCCACCTCCTAGCAATTCTCCAACATCTCTGATACCTGCTAATCACTTTTTAATTATCTATCTCCAACTCTACTTTTCCCATCTCTTCTCATGTAGCTTAAATTATCCAACTGGATAACCATTCCCTTGCAAAACACCTCTAACTCCTCTGCCCTCTCACCCACCACTGTTTCTACCTCACAGAGCCCCACCCTTAGTTAAACCCTATGTGACCTTGCCCCTGCCTGCATCTGGGCCATTGACCTTTGCACAAAACTCTGTGGACTGGACTCACTTCAAATTACCCTCTACACCTTTCAAATGATTTCTTAACATTGCCAAGCAACCTGCCCTTCTCTCAAAGTACAGACTCTTCAACAAGATCATTTCCCACCTTCTCATCTCAAATCTCCCGACTCCCTCTTCGCTCCACTCTCGGCCAATGATGTGGCCTCAAATAGCATAATGAAAATGCCTGCAATCAGCCAGCACTAGCTTATCCTCTGATCCGTCTCACGAACTCACCTGCAACAGCTCACTGCTGCCTCCCAAAAGAGCCTTCCCTGACCACTCTGGCTAAAGCAGCCTCCTCCCTCATGTTAAAATGAGTTTATCTTCTGCATAATGGGTATCAATGCTTGACAACTGTTTGTTTTTATGCTTAGTGTCTGTCTCTCCTCACTAGAGTGTAAACTCCTGGCTCGTGGCATCCCCAGCACTGCACAGTAACCACACATAGAAGGTGTTCAGTAAACACTTGTTGACTGACTGATGAGCTGGGTTGAACCATACACTTACCTACCATTGTGACCAATTACTCATCATCTAGTACACCTCCAGCAAATGTAAATGCACATTTTCTTAAATATTTTTTATTTAGCCCTCCCTCCCTCTCCTCATAAAAATGAGCAGTGGGGCTGCTATCTAGGTCAAATTTATCTATTTTAAAAAATGTTTATGGTCGGGCACAGTGGCTCACGCCTGTAATCCCAGCACTTTGGGAGGCCGAGGCAGGCAGATCATGAGGTCAGGAGTTCGAGACCAGCCTGGCCAACATGGTGAAACCCTGTCTCTACTAAAAATACAAAAATTAGCTAGGCATGGTGGCACATGCCTGTAACCCCAGGTACTTGGGAGGCTGAGGCAGGAGAATCGCTTGAACCCGGGAGGCAGAGGTTGCAGTGAGCCGAGATCACGCCATTGCACTCCAGCCTGGGCAACAAAAGTGAAACTTCATCTCAGCAAAAAAAAGAAAAAAAAAAAAAACAGAAAGAAAGAAAAATAAAAGAGGCTGAACACAAGCACAAATTGCAGGTCTCTATACAGAGCAGCAGATCCTGCCTACCCCCTTTCCTCCCCCAACATACAGCGGTCCCCAGTCAGGCACTCAGTTGAGTTAACTCTTTATCTCAAAATAGCATGCATACACAGTTCTTTTTGGATTTATTAGCTTCAATCATTAGATGGGTGTTCTTAGAGAAACTGCACACACTGCAGGAGAGAACTAGAGCCATACTAGGGTGGTATTGGTGCCCGCAGATTAAAGCCTATCTCTGTGGGTCACTTACGGAGCCCCAGATAACAATTCATGTGAATTTCACCCTGGATTGAGACATTGGAGTCCTAAGAAAGATGAAATCCTAGCATGCTACTTATTGTGCAGTAAGCAATATCAACTCAGTCAGATACTGAACACTGTTAGGAGTTTTCATTTGTTTTAATTACCTTATAGACAAATCATAGAAACCAACCATGGCTAGGAAATAGAGTATTTTATCAACTTTGATAGTACAAAAGTAAATGTACAGCTAGAGAAGGAGGGAGCAGGCAAGGAGACGTGGTGGTAATAGCCTTATTTATGGCATAGAGTCAGGTGACACGATCAACAGTGGATGGAATGGGAAATCTGGTTGTAATGAATCTATTGTCTGGAGTTGTGGGGATGGCCAGAAGAGAGGTGAAGAGATGGAGTTGTAGCGCAAGTAAGCTTCAACCTTGAGGGTTTTTTGTTTGTTTGTTTTTCCTTTTGAGACAGAGTTTAGCTCTTGTTGCCCAGGCTGGAGTGCAGTGGCGCGATCTCGGCTCACTGCAAACTCCGCCTCCCAGGTTCACGCGATTCTCCTGCCTCAGCCTCCCAAGCAGCTGGGATTACAGGCATGCCCCACCACACCTGGCTAATTTTGTACTTTCAGCAGAGACAGGGTTTCACCAAGTTGGTCAGGCCGATCTTGAACTCCTGACCTCAAGTGATCCATCTGCCTCGGCCTCCCAAAGTGCTGGGATTACAGGGATAAGCCACCGCGCCCGGCTGGCTCAACCTTAATTTTTATGGCAGAAAGTCACTAGACAGTGATCACAGTTGATACATTCAGAAACAGCAGTACATGCATATTATTTTGGGATACAGAGGTATCTACAGCAGAACAAAAAAACACAGCTAAAATTGGTTTGCCTGTGGATAAGGGATTTGGGGCGGGATTTGTACAGGGATTGTTGCCTTTTATTAGAAGCCCTTCAGTCCTATTTGATTCATTAAGTATGAACAAGTGTTGCCTTAAAAACTAAAAGTTTGGGGACAGGAGACGAATAAAGAAAAATAATGATATATTTTATGAAATAAGAGAGAGGAAGTCTCACACACAGTATGGTGGGAATGAGTGTGGAATGGTTAAGCTGGATACTGCATAACTATGGTAACAGATGTAGCTAATTTAAGACACAAATGAGGGTGTTGGAAAGATCTAAGAGAAATATGGTGTTAAGAGGGAAGGAGAATAAATTCTAAAAAAAGGGATGCTGAGATAATCAGTATGGATGCTCTGCCATCTGACATGAGGAAAGCAGGAAAGAACCAAACCCGCCCTCACTTTTCCTGTCTTTTCACAGTAGATTTTTGAAAGTAAACCCCTAGATATTCTTATGGAGACTCCATGCCGAGTAAAGAAAGCAAACATGATAAAATTCATACTCAATAAAATAACACAGGCAGAAAATCACATCCATTGTTAAATGAAATTGTGTTTCATAAAGCCTCCATGCATTTCAAAGTTTAATAACTTCATTTGTTCTTTGAGAAAAACAATTTAAAAATAACATTCAAATGCCCTTGTATTGATTTTCCCTTCAATAAAATGATTCACAATCAAGCACAAACATTTAACGACCCTTTCAAAATTCCACAGAAAATTACCGAAGGAACGTAAAAATAGGAACAAATCTCCATCACTTCTGGTTACCAGGGAGGCTGCCATTCACGCGGCAGGAACTGTGAGGGATCGACATCTTTATAACATCGGTTCTTCCCATCTGGGAACATGACATTCTGTTTCTTGAGTAAATATTGGTAATGCATATTTTCAGTGGAAATAGTCCATTTCATCAAGATTTTCACAGATGATGGGATACAATAATGCACAATGTTCTTGAGATTTTACATCTTTTCTTCATGCTGCTCCATATGTCATTTCTAGCTTTGTGAATTTTTTTGCCTTTATATCTTAATTAGGCTTTCTGGAAGTTTGTCTATTTTATTGGCTTTCTAAAAGAACTAACTGGCTGGATAAAAGGTGGGGAGAGGGCATATAAGGAGGTGGAAAGAGTTGCTTTGGAAGGGTTGGGAGGGTGGGAAAGCATCTTCAGAAAAATGGAGTGGTTCAGCCTACCTAGGGGGTAGAGCGTAAAGGAAAAAGAGGAAAAGCAGTTGAGGCAGGTAAGGAGCTTGGGCTTTATCCGGAGGGTAGAGAAATTATGAGATTAGATTTTTGTTTTAAAAAGATCAACTATGCAACATAGTGAGACCTCGTCTCTACCAGAATTAAAAAAAAAAAAATAAGCCAGGCATGTTGGCATACACTGTACTCCCAGCTACTTGGGAGGTTGAGATGGGAGGATTGCTTGAGCCCAGGAGGTCAAGGCTGCAGTGAGCCATGATTGCACTGCTGCACTCCAGCCTGGGCAACAGAGCGAGACCTTGTCTCAGAAAAACAATAATAATAAACTATGGATGGAGGAAGACTGGGCTGGAAGCAGGGAAGAAGGTGGGGGGACTCTAAAGTAATCCAGAGTTTCAGCCAGGGGCAGTGTGGCCATATGAAACAGGAACCCAAGCAAAGTAGCCCAGGCAGAATGGAAGGTAACATCGACATGGAAACCAAAGTCTAGCCTGGACTCATGGAAACTACTAGAATTGTCATCAATTCAGGGAGCCATGGGGATGGGGTGAAGGATGTCAAATGGTCCTTAGAGCTGCTACTGATAGAAGCCACAGGGATTTACTACTTGGCTTAGAAAGTTTTTTTCAGCCACTTCACAGCTGGAAAAAAGGCACAGAGAAAACCATTCCAGGCATTAAATGGAGCACTGAAATTTGTATTCAGGTACCTAGATCCTAAGCTCCCTGGCCTCCAGATCCTGCCCTGGAAGCTTGCAGGATGAGGCCCTATGTTAGATCAAATACATTACAGGTATTTACTGCTGGGTGGAATAGCGTTTATTTACGTACTTTTGTATCTTTATTTTTAGCTGCATCTGGTGAAGTGATCAGAATCAACCTTGTTTGAAGCTGGATATATTAAATCCCCACTTTACTGGGAGCTCCCTCAGCACATGTCTGAGGAACTGAGGGTGCTATGGTTTGGATATTTGATCCCTCCAAAGCCCATGTTGAAGGAGGGGGTACCTGGTGGGAGGTGTTTGGGTCATGGTGGTGGATCCCTCATGAATGGCTTGGAGCCATTCTTGCAGTAGTGAGTGAGTTCTCGCTCTTTTCATTCCCATGACAGCTGGTTGTTAAGAAGAGCCTGGCATCTCCTCCCCTCTCTCTTGCTTCCTCTCTTGCCATGTGATCTCTGCACACGCCAGCTCCCCTTTGCTTTCTGTCAGGAGTGGAAGTGGCCTGAGGCTTCCACAAGCTGCCCAGTCTTCCAGCCAGTAGAATCATGAGAAAAGTAAACCTTTTCTCTATAAATTACCCAGCCTTGGATATTCCTTCATAGCAACACAGGCAGACTAAGATGGGGGTCTGCCACTCAAGGTGGCAGTGCTGATAGATTTCCCACGGCCCTTAGATTTATATCCCTCATCCCCACCCCACTGACCATACCACAGCCCATCTAGCCCTGTTTCATTGAGCCTGGGGATACTAGCACTCAGCTGAGAGGACATCACTGCTTCTTCCCAGGAAAGCCCCTTGTTGATACTCATGGGCTGGGTGATATTGGCTGGCACCATCTGTACTCTAACTTTTACAGAGTCCTTAAAGAATCTAGGCCCAGTGTTTGTTCTCTTCTCTAAAACTCAAATCGATATTTTCCTTACTATATTTGTCTTTGGACACTTTGAAGAAAAGAAAGGCAAATATTTAGGTCCATGGTGCCATCTTGAAACCTACACGTGCGTGTTTATAACCCTGAACCTGCAACTCAGATCTCAGGTCCCAGCCATGACACATGCATACGTCTGCCTCTCTGCTGGCCATCCCCACCTCAAACTCGTCTTGTCTAAAACTGACCACTGTCTTACACAAACCACTTCCTTCTTGGCTGTGCTGGATTCCCCAATAATCAGACAAAGTGAGTTTTAGAGCACCAAGCAAAGTAGGGCTCCAAATATTCTTGGAATAAATTTGATATATATTTTTTGAAGCATCAAAGTAGTCACCATGGAGATGTTATAACAATGAGTAAGATACAAATGGTACAGTTCTAATTTTTTTAAGTTTCAGAGAAACAAGTCTGATGTACTTTGTTTGAGGATGCAAATTTAGATTATAAAATTATAAAAGAAAGCAAGAAAATGGTTACCATAAAAGGAAGGTGAGTTGTTACCTCCAGGGGGAAGCAGGGTGTGATTCAAGGGTGCACTGGGCTCTGGGAGCTGGCTGTGTCCTGCTTCTTGACCTGCATGGTGGTCACGCGGCATTCACTTTATAATATTTCACTAAACTGCACATTTGTTTCATGTCCTTTCCTATATCTGTGTTATGTTTTATATATTTTAAGGTTTTTTTAAATAAAGTAGTCATTACAAGGGAAAGAAACAAAACTTTTGTGGACTTTCATACAGTTATTTTGATAAAGTTGGCCACAACTTATCTTCCATCATACAAAACGCCAGAAGACAAAAGAATAATATTTGGAGTTTTTAGGTAAAAAGCCTAAGATGAAGAAGTGTATGCCCCAAAAGGATGATGTTACTGTGAAACGGCAACATAAAGAAGTTCTTAGGCAAGCAAGAACTACCGGAATATACTACCTTTCCTGAAAAAGATTCCAACTAATCAAGGAATAAGTAAAAATGAAGATTGAGCATAGGAAATGGACTGAGTATTGTAACCTATGTAACTCTCAGTCTAGATAGCAGCTGTTAGTATGGTTAGGAAACATAAATGTCAAAAATAATTCTGGAAAGCAAAAGCATGCATTGCTTTTTTTTTTTTTTAAGACAATAATCTGGATCTAAAAGCCAAAATGTTTTTAAGGCAAAAAGTTAGTGGGGGTAGATGGGCAACAAAAAAGAAATTAAAGCTGGGCACAGTGGCTTACACCTGTAATCCCAGCACTTTGGGAGGCCAAGGTGGGTGGATCACCTGAGATCAGGAGTTTGAGACCTGCCTGGCCAACATGGTGAAACCTGGTCTCTACTAAAAATACAAAATTAGCCGGGCGTGGTGGCAGGTGCCTGTAATCCAAGCTACTCAGGAGGCTGAGGCACAAGAATCACTTGAACCCAGGAGACAGAGGTTGCAGTGAGATAAGATTGTACCACTGCACTCCAGCCTGAGTGACAGAAGAAAAAAAAAAAAAAAAAAAAAAGGAAGGAAGGAATTAAAGTATACTAAATCTCTCATTATTTATGAAAGAACAAATAGACACAACTTTTTTTTTTTTGAGACAGAGTATCATTCTGTTGCTCAGGCTGGAGTGCAGTGGTGCAATCTCGGCTCACTGCAAGCTCTGCCTCCTGGGTTCATGCCATTCTCCTGCCTCAGCCTCCTGAGTAGCTGGGACTACAGGTGCCCACCACCACGCCTGGCTAATTTTTTGTATTTTTAGTACAGACGGGGTTTCACCATATTAGCCAGGATGGCCTATCTCCTGACCTCACGATCTACCTGCCCTGGCCTCCTAAAGTGCTGGGATTACAGGCGTGAGCCACCGCGCCTGGCCAACACAACTATATTTTTTAATGTCAATGAAGACTAGTAGAAAAAAATGGGCAGAAAATTTCCCTTTTATCTAAAGAACAAGGGACTCTTACACTACATTTAAGTTAAGAAAGGGGGTGGGAAAATAGCTTGGAATTTTTTTAATGTAAAATAAAATTTTAGAAGATCTGTGACTGTATCACATATAATAAATGTAAATTGAGTCACAATTGGATTAAAAATCCAATTATGATGCTTAAAATAGACAAAAATCAAAATGACATAAAAGAAGAAAGCTTAAGAAGAAAGAGAATGTGCATCACACCAGGGAAATGAAAACAGAAAGAAGGCAGGACCAGATTTCTTATCACACAGTAAAATTTAAGACAAACATAAAAATACAGTGAGACAAAGAAGGTCTGGAAATATGGAAGATTCACCCCACAATGGAGAGTCAAGGGTCACAACGTTTGTGTCACAGAGGATAACCAGTCATCCCCATTTGCCTGGCACTGTCCCAGCTTTAGCACTGAAAATCCCTCATCCCAGAAAACCCATCAGTCCTGGGCAATCAGGGCCCTAAGTAATACAGCATCAAATATAACTATGTAAAAACATATAAAATATATACAAATACATGTTTATATATATAATTACATAATTATATATCAAATAAATATATAAATATAACTGTATATAATATATATATGGATTTAAAGGGCATGCTAAAGGACATAGCAAAAGGAAAGTGGTCAAAAATATCATTTTCTTTTTTTTTTTTTTTGGAGATGGAGTTTCATTCTTGTTGCCCAGGCTGGAGTGCAATGGTGTGATCTCGGCTCACTGCAACCTCCGCCTCCTGGGTTCAAGCAATTCTCCTGCCACAGCCTCTGGAGTAGCTGGGATTAGAGGCGCCCACCACCACACCCAGCTAATTTTTGTATTTTTAGTAGAGACGAGGTTTCACCATGTTGGCCAGGCTGGTCTGGAACTCCTGACCTCAGGTGATCCACCCGCCTCGGCCTCCCAAAGTGCTGGGATTACAGGCGTGAGCCACCACACCCAGCCAAAAATATCATTTGAGACTAACATCTTTTGTATTCTTTGACAGATCACTTAGGTACAAAGAAAAGTTTAAAATAAATTTGAATAACATAATCAATAAACTCATTTAAATCTATACAACTGAAGTTTAGACTCCACAGAGGATACACTTTCTCTTCATCTCTTTCAGTAACATTGGCAAAGCTTTCCTATGTAGTTTATCTTGGAAGACAGACCGGGATGAAATCTTTACTAAAAGCCTGCCATTCCATGAGTGCTCTTCGAGTTTGGAAGATTTGGTGGTGGTTGTCATTGAAGACAGGCAGTTTTTCATAGTATTGCTTTAAAATTCTTTCAGGCTAAAATTGTAGCAGCCAATGTATGTGGAGTCAAATATTGTGGCTGCAATCTCTTCTAAAGATTCAAATTTCTATTCCAAGAATCTGTGTGTGTCCCTGTACGTAGTTCAAAATACTTAAACTATATAAAAATCCCTTTTGGCAGAAAAAATTTCTCATGACCTCATGGTTGACCTAAGTCACTTTTATTAAAATGTAACTTAAATATGTATACTCATAAATACCAGTTCTAAACACCTATGCTTTACAGCTTTTATATTATTAAAATGCCAAAACAATGTACAAATACAACTATCAACTTTAAAATATCAAAGTAATAAAATTAATTTATTGCAATAGGTAAGTCTTTCACATGTAACAACTCATTCTTATAATATCACCATGCAATCAATGCCATATATTTATTCCTATATTATTATAGGAAATTGAGCAGGAGAGAGGTTGAATAACTTGCCTAAACTCTCACAGCTAGTAAGTAGAAAAATAATTTTTGAAGTCAGACAGTCTGGTGTCACTTAACCATCAGAACAAATTACCCATCTCATTTTCTTTTCTTTTTTTTTTTGAGTTGTAGTCTCGCTCTGTTGCCCAGGCTGGAGTGCAGTGGCGTGATCTCGGCTCACTGCAACCTCTGCCTCCAGGATTCAAGTGATTCTCCTGCCTCAGCCTCCCGAGTAGCTGAGATTACAGTTGCCCACCACCATGCTCAGCTAATTTTTGTATTTTTAGTAGAGATGGGGTTTCACTATGTTGGTCAGGCTGGTCTCGAACTCCTGACCTCAGGTGATCCACCTGCCTCGGCCTCCCAAAGTGCTGGAATTACAGGCGTGAGCCACCGCGCCCAGCCCCATCTCATTTTCTTAGATGTAAGATACCTATTGGAGAGTTACTAAATATGCATTAAATGAAGATCTAATTCAAATATTGTCAAAATCCACAACAGCAACTTTTCTGTTCTGTTTTTACTACATCTGCTGCTGATAAATTGCTGCAAACTTGATCCATACAAAGGTGAACTGGCGTGAGATCTTCAATCCCTGCCAATAGAGCAGTGGTCGCCAGGAGCTGTTCTTTTGGAGTTGGCAAGTTGTGTGTGTCCTGTGTAGACTCACTCTCTCCACTATTCCAACTCCCCTTCCCTTCACCCAGGCTGTGGCTGGAGCCACCAGGCCTGCCCATGGCTCAAATGGAAAGATACAAAGGCAAACACAGACTCCAGCATCAGTTTCAGCCTTGCCATCAAGATGATCCAGAACACATTTTTATTGCTAATTATTTATGATTATCACTGGAATAGGCCAGGCATAGTGGCTCATGCCTGTAGTCACAGCTACTCAGGAGGGAGAGGTGGGAGGATCGCTTGAGCCCAGGAGGTCCAGGCTGCAGGGAACTATGATCATGCCACTGCATTCCAGCCTGGGTAACAGAGCAAGATCCCTACTCAAACAGTCTGGGTGACAGAGCAAGACTCCGCAAAAAAGATTATCACTGGAATAAAACCACTAATGTCAGAGAATACACAGATCTTTCAAAATACGTATATCTTCAGAACCCCAGGGGGCTGAGAGACCTGTGGCATGATATCATTAGCTCATGCTGAGGGCCATTGTGAAAAACAACCCTATGAAACTTGTCCTTGTGTCTGATGAGGAGGTGATCGAAGGCATCATTTCAAACACTATGTCACATTAGGAAAAAGTTCCTTTCTGGTCTCGGAATCAAGAACTGTTGGTTGGGCAAAGTGGCTCACACTTGTAATCCCAGCACTCTGGTAGGCAGAGGCAGGCGGATCGCTTGAGGCCAAGGATTTGAGACCAGCCTGGCCAACATGGTGAAACCCCGTCTCTACTAAAAATGTAAAAATTAGCCGGGCGTGGTGACACACACCTGTAGTCCCAGCTATTCGGGAGGCTGAGGCGTGAGAATCACTTGAACCCAGGAGGTGGAGGTTGCAGTGAGCTGAGATCATGCCACTGCGCTCCAGCCTGGGCAACAGAGTGAGATTGTGTCTCAAAAAAATATAAAACATAAAAAATAAAAAAGAATTGTTGTGTTTTTATGTTCTGGCCATATAATGTTTTGTGTTTTGTGTTTTTCCCACATAGCTGTTATCACAATTTGTAATTATATATTCATTTGAGAGATTTCTTGATGAGTGTCCATTTCTTGCATTTGTCTTTAAGCGCCCATTAAACACAGACCACGTCTATCTGCTTTATCCCTTTGTTCCCAGTACGTCTTACAGAACCTGGCACGTAGTAAGTCCTCACTGAATGTTTGTTGAGTGAAGAAGTGTGTGAATGAGTTTAACAAATAAATAAAACATATAAGCCATGGGTTCGTCAATTTCTTTTTTGCTTATGCTGCAAGAAAGTTTAGAGCTGTTTTTGTTTCCTGCCCGTAGCCATTGTAGAAGGTCTCATGCTCATGTTTTTGTATCGGCCTCACGCTTAAGACCATTTTATGACTCCACCCTTAGTGTCCTTTTTTCTTTCCCAACTACTTCCAAGTTAGGCTGCCTTGCCATATTTATGAATCCCTGTAAACTATCTTAAATCCCTTGTGGAAGAGGTGGTAATAAATAAATATATCTACTAGTCTTTTTTATATATATTTAAAATCTTAACACTAAACCCACTGCCAGCAAACACATTTGCTCATCTGTTAACCTTAAGAATAGCTGAGATTTGCTAATTCCAACACTATACTAATATTTAAAACAAATTCAATCCAAGCCTAGAAACCACTGCATATCATGTCAGGCATTGTTGTACATTGTGTATATGACAAGCATGTTTCTAATAAGGCTAGGCAATTTGGTGGACAAGAAAGAACATAGGGCTTACTACAAAATTCTTATGGATTTTGGATCAAAGAATAATTTATCTTTAGTGGTTTTTCAAAATGTGTTGACATCACACTAATAATGAAAACTTTGCTTTTACTTGTGCCCTATGCAGGGAGGAGTAGGGAAGAAAGGCTGGGCAAGATCCTGATCTATAGGAGAAAAGTCTCTACAGAGAAAAGTTTGATCACATTACACAATTAAAGTAGAACATTATAAAGTAAAAATATTAAATGGTCTAAACCCCCCTTTTAAGTCTCTAACATATATTATTCATATGCTAATGGAGATATTATTTGCAAGTCTGAAACGTCATAGTTCTCTTCTTTGGTCAGATTCATTTAAAACACTTTTACTTCAAATGCTGACTTGCTATTTTTCTCTTAAAACGGAACATAATTTTCTAATGGCATTAATGAGAACACCCCTCACTGCACAAGTTAAACATCTCAGGAATCCCAGCTAGATCCACAAACTAGACGTGAAAGCAGTTGCTTGCACCCTCTCCAATCCCTTTGCTTCTGCCAGGATGACAGACCAACCACTCCTTTTGGGTTACTCGGGAAGCATGAAATGTGCATTTAGGAAACTGAGATTTGATTTCTATTATCGATAAAGCTCATCTGAGTCAGTTGAATCTTAGACGACAAATAGCAAGAGGGAAGAGTGGGTGTAAGGAAACAGATGGGTATTAATCATGTGTCAGAGATAAATGACAGTTTTTTAAAGAATTTGATAGGGTGTGGGCTGGAGCTTGCTTTTTTATTTTCTATTTCTATTTCCTATTTTCTATTTTTAGTTTTGGGCAAGAGATGGAGATTAGGGGTGAGAAAAGGAAGGAAGAGAAAAGGCAAGACAATAGGCCAGACCCGAGAGCCTGATCTGCATCCTAAAGCAGTCTGTCCCTCCCTCCCTTCCCCCCAACACCAGGTAGGCTGTGGTGTGATTTAAAAATAAGCAGACACCGACTCCCGCCTCCGGGACCGGGGATGGCCTCCGCCCCGGCTGCAGAAAGGGAGGGGAGGCAGGGAGAGGAGAGGGAAGATGGAAGAAACAGACTGGCAAGACCCCCTCGGGTACAGTGGGATTTTTCCCTCCAAAGTGGTGGAGCCGCATAAAATCAAAACCCACGAGGGCCGCTCACGTGCCGGTTGCCCCGATCTCAATGTAGGCGGCTGCCGACGCCGCACCTGCTCGGCCGGCCACTGCGGCTGAGCGCCGCGCAGCCAGCGATCGCGAGGCCCCGGGGGACGCGCCCAGCCCCGCCAAGCCCGCCTCGCACGGCTACCCCGGAGGGCGGCGGCCGAGCGGGAAGGAAAGGGAGGGGAGGGAGGGGAGGGGAGGAGCGGCCCCGCCCGGCTAGGCGAGGCGAGGCTTGCCGCCCCTCCATTCGGACCCAAAAGAAAGCCCCACCTGTCAGGCGTTACGCTCCGGGCGAGGGTCCCACCATCCCCAAGCAGGGGCCAGTGCTTGCAGCCCCGATTTCCTAAGAGCCTCGGATGCTACATCATCACCAGAAACCTTTAGGCGCAAAACACACGGCTGCCGGCCAGGGCTGCAGCACCGACGGGCTCGGCAACAGACGCGCCCCACCTGGGCCAAGCGGCTCCCGCCCGGCCGAGGGATGCCAGGGTCTCCGCGCCAGGAGACCAGCGACCCCAGGCAGCCCACCAGGCCCGCTCCCCAGACCCTTACCTCCTGCGCGGCATCTTAGCTATCTCCGGTCGGCCACTGCGGGTTGGTTTTGTTATTTTATGGGTTTGGGGGGTGGGGTGCGCTTAAAAAATCCACCCAGCTAATCTGCAGAGCAGCGTTTTCTGCCCATGCTGCAGCCCGCGCTCGTCAGAGCTGCTGGGAGATCCCCCAGCAGTGCAGCGGCTCCGCGGCGGCGGGGATGACTGGCCACCGACGCCGCAGTTCCTTGACAAAAGGCTCGGGTTCCCGCTAGTCCCTCACAGCCCTGCCGTCAGAATTAAAGCCATTTCCCGCACGAGGCTGGGAGGAAATGAGAGCTCTCCTGGCCCTGCGCGCTGACAAAAGGCCGCTGCGCGGTGCCCACAGCGCCCCCTCCAGCAGGCCGCGCCGGCCGCCCGAGGGCGGCGGTGCTGCAGTGCCCCCGCCCGCAGCGCCCCCCACCGCCCCGCAGCGCCCCCCACCGCCCCGCAGCACCCCCACTACCGCCCCGCAGCGCACCCCCACCGCCCCGCAGCGCACCCCCACCGCCCCGCAGCGCCCCCCTCCTCCCCGCAGCGCCCCCGCCCGCGCCGCCGCAGACCCCCCTAGCCAGGCTTCCAGCCCCCTTCCACCCCCGCCCCGCACCACTCACTACCCGGGATGGCCAGAGCTAAGCAGGGGAGTCTGTTACTAGGGAGAAAATCTGAAACAGAGCTCCCTTGGGGGAATGTATTCTCCCTGGAAGGAAGAAAGCAAAAGTCTTACACTTGGAATATTTCTTTTCGTCTGGAAAGGACAGCTAGCCTTCGGAAGATAATTCTATTAGTGATTTTAATAGCAATTGTTTGACTGAATTCCAAACCAAAATTCTCCCTGTCCTGATTCTCACTCCTTTTCAACCAGGACAAAATTTTTGTTGTGGCCCTGCCCTTGGGAGCTGTGGACCCAACGCTCTCCAACTCTCACTACATTCTCCTCTCACTCCTTTCCTTCCTCAGGTCTCCCGCCCCAGAAGGAACAGGTGTGTAGTGAGTGGGGAACTGGATAGGGAACCAGAATACTTCGGTTGCCGTCTCAGAGCTGCTGTTAACTAGCTGTGAGACCTTAATCAACGCACTTAACCTCTCTGGGCCTCGTTGTCTTCCTCTGTAAAATGACAGTGTACCTAAGGCACCTCCCATTTCCAATACTTTCAAGGCCTGGCCCTCAGAGAGTAGGGGTGTTAAGAGATAGCTCTGGACTTTTCACCCCCATAATCTCCACCAGTCCCCAAAACTCCCCTCAATCAACATCCTCTCTCCAAGGGCTTTTGAAAATGTGCTTGTGAAAATGTACTGCTTCCAGAAAAGCCTCTGGCCACTGATCTGAAACCTGATCATGGCCCCTCTGCCCTTCCAGGTTCTGGGGCACCACAGCCCTCAGACACCCCCACAAAAGTCACTGGCCCCCACCACAGTGCTGCTGTGGAACCAGAATCTCTGGAGGTAGGCTCAGGATTGGTAATTTTAACAAGCAGCCCTAGTGATTCCTTTGCACACTAACACTTTAGAAACACCACTCTGAGAGATACTACTGATTTAGAAAAGAAAATGCTAATGACAACCCTAGAAATTCTGTTTCAGATGCCAGGATAAACTTGTCTTTCTGCTTCAGCCCCCCTTCCCTTACAAGAAACACATATGCATACCTGGTCCCTGCACCCTCCTTCCACACTCAGAGCTTCTCACTCATTCTCATTCAGAATCACTGAGTCCACAAGACTTCTCCCCATTCTCCTGTCAAAACCTGCTAGAAGAATTACAACAGGCTCAGCCACACAAGATGAAACCCCTTCCCCTCCCCACCCCAGGACCTAGGTCTGTCTGGTCAAAGAAGCCAGGAAGTGTTATGTTTATTGAGTAATTCCTGGCAGCCATAGCTCTTTTGGTGCCAATGGGTGATGAGATCTGAGAAACAGGGAACCCCTTCTCCAGAGCTCAGAAGTCACAGGTAAGGTGGGCTCTATATCTTAATAGAACCCCCAAAAAGAATGGAGAATTTTTGTTAGAAATAGCAGGTTTCATAAGTCACCCCAGTCATTTCCATCCCCCAAAATTTCTCTTCCTAGTGTGTTATTTTGTTTTCTCACATGAATCCTAGCAAACCCTTGTTGGTTCCTGGCACTGTTCTGATAGCTTTACATGCATTTTCACATAATCCTTGCAAAAACTCTGTGAGGGTGGTACAATTATCATCCCCATTTTATAGATGAAGAGACTGAGGCACAGGGATGTTAAGTCGCTTGCCCTAGGTCACACAGCTAGTGGGTGGCTGAGCAATGAATCAAACTCAAGTGCTGTGGCTCCAGAGTTTGTGGGCCCTAACCACTACAGTGCATGGCCTCCCAGAGGGGACAATAAACTTTTTTTTTTTCTTTTGAGACAGAGTCTCATTCTGTCGCCCAGGCTGGAGTGCAGTGGCATGATCTCAGCTCACTGCAACTTCCTCTCCCCAGGTTTAAGCGATTCTCCTGCCTCAGCCTCCCGAGTAGCCGGGATTACAGGCACGCACCACCACACCCAGCTAATTTTTGTATTTTTAGTAGATATGGGTTTTCACCATGTTGGCTAGGCTGGTCTGGAACTCCTGACCTCAGGTGATCTGCCCGTCTCAGCCTCCCAGAGTGCTGGGATTACAGGCGTGAGCCACCATGCCTGGCCAAAAATAAACTTTTTAAAGCAGAGCTGGTACAAGACACTGAAAGGCTGATAAGACTAATACATTCTCCTTCCCCCCTGGCAAAAAAAAATGATTCTGCTCCCCTAGTCATCACAGGAGATACATATATATATTTATTTATGTTTATATATGTATATATTATATATATTACATATACACAATATATATTATATATATTACATATATTTTTATATATATATATGTCCGGCCTCTCCCAGGGTCTATCTGATACTGCATATTGAGAAGGTGGTGCCATCCTGGGACTTTAGGAATTGTCCAAATGTCAGACAGGAAATAAGACTTCATTAATTCCCATATTCATAGCCTATATGAAATTTTAATTGAAGTTCCAGAAATTCTCAATTTCAAATTCACTTCAAAATCCAGGAAAAGGAACCACAACTGTAGTTGGCTCCAACTGTCAATGGGAGACCAGGAGACTTCAGAGCTCCCACTGCAACAAGCCCAAGATGCCTGGCCCTTAACTGGGGCCAGAAAAACACAAGAGACCCCCATGTCAGACCGGGGAAAAATCACAGCTGGCTAACCCTCCATGGCCAGATAGTTTAAAATTAGACTTTCTGACTGATTTGCAGTAAAATTTCTCATCTTCCAAGTCTTCTGACAAAAATGTTTCTGGCCAAGAATAACTAGTAGAGAGAGAAGCTGGCAGTGCAACAGTGAGCCCCATCTCCTGGTATCCATTGCCTTGTGTATTACCCTCTCCTTAGGTGCTGGCATGACTGTGGCTCACTTCTAACCAACAGGATAAGGCAAAGATAATGGGATGTTCACTTCCGTGATTACATTACATAAGATTCTTTGTCTTGCTAGCAGACTGTCTCAGTTGGCTTCTTGACCTGCATGCTTTCATTAGTAGCCATGTTTGGAAGATCTACATGGCAAGGAACTGAGGGTGACATCCAGCTAATAGCCAGCTGGAAACTGAGAACTTCAGTCCAAAAAAGCCCTAGAGGAAATGAATTCCACTAACCATCACATAAGTTTAGAGGCAGATCCTCCCCCAGTTAAGCCTTCCACTGAGAACCCAGCCCTGGCTGACACCTTGATTTCTGCCTTGTGAGAGACACTGAAGCAGAGGACTCAGTTAAGTCATACTGAGACTCAACTCCTGGCCACAGAAACCATGAGATAATAAATGTGTTGTTTTAAATTGCTTAGTTTGCATTACTTTGTTACACAGCAATAGATAACTAATACGGGGGCTTAGCACTCTATAGGCCCAGGCATGCTTATCAATGGCCTTTTCTAGGGCATGCTGGAAATGCTGGAGAAATCAACACCCCTGGGATCAGCCCTCAACCAATGACCATTAGGAGTTTGTGGATAAACAGCCTGGCTCCCTCATCCCTGAGAGTTGGGAGAATACCTCAGTGTTCTCCATTGCCTCCCAGAGAGCCTCAGCAGGATTGAGCCCCAGCTGCCCACAGCAGTAACCTACCTGCTCACTCACGCATCTTTTTTGGGCTTTTCTTCCCTATATCACTTTCCCACTCCCTTACAGGTGCCTCCCGGGCTTGCTTCCCAACTTACACTCAAATCGTAATCTACATTTAGGGGAACCCACTTTAAGATGGGGCAAGGGAAGGAAGACAGTGCTTTCAAAGGAAGACCACTGATAAGTTGTAAGTCTAGATGTTCTGAAGATACCCAATAAGTGAAAGTTCACCTCTATGGCTGATGCTGCTCTGGAAACAGAAGTGAATTGGGAGTCCAGGGCCTAGGGCTCCAATCTCAGTCCCAGGGAATGTGTGGACTTAGGAAAGACCCTGACCCCTTATTCTCCCTTACCCAGCTATAAAGTGAGGGTAACAGCACTTGCTCTCTGTTAGGGGCTGAATCTCATCCCCCTCAAATTTATGTGTTGAAGTCCTAGCCCCCAGTGCTCCACAATGTGACTGTATTTGGAGCTAAATCCTTTAAAAAAGTAACTAAGGTAAAATGATGTCATATATGTGGGCCCTAATCCAGTATGATTGAGGTCCTTGTAAGAAATTTGGACACAAACTGGCACAAAGGGATGACCATATGAGGACACAGCAAGAAGGTGGCCATCTACATACACTCCAAGAAGAAATCATACCTGCCCACACTTTGATCTCAGACTTTGAGCCTCTAGAATGGTAAGACCACACATTTCTGTGGTTTACCATTACCATCTGGGATGCTTTGTTATGGGAGCCCCAGAAAACTACTACATCCTCCACCTGGCCAAGGTTGTCATGTAGACAAAATGGGACGCCAAGTGAAAGCACTTATGGTCTTATTACCTATTGAGACAGCCAGACAGTGTAACCCCAGCCACATCAGGAAATAACCAGAGTGGTTCCAGAGACAGAGAGCCCCAGCCTCCAGTTCCCACCCTCATGTTAGGTCCAGACCTGGAGAGCTGTGGATAGAGCTCTTCATGTTGAGCCCTGATAACATGTAAGTCCCTCTGGGGGAGGCCTTCCTGTACCCAGATGTTAAGTGCACTAGTTCCTCCTACCAGCCCACAAGAATTTTCTTTTATGATCACTGCTTGCCCAGCAGGATTTATTATTCTGCAGTTCTTATTCCTAGAAGGTGCTAAAGTTTTCAGAGTCTGTCTTGAAACTTGGAGCTGATGCCTCAGATAGACCCAGGGATTTGTTCCTGGTACCATGACTCTCTTACTACCCAATGCCCCTCAGGCAGCTAGACCCAGCAGATGGCTCATTCTGATTCTGAGGAATTCCACTTAGGGTGTCTACAACTCACATCAGTAAGGGCTTCCTCATCCTTACCCCGAGACCCAGTTCCATTACAATGTCACATTCAAAAGAAATAATCCCACTGCTAATGCCTTGAAAAGTTCTGCAAGTCATTGAATAGATGGAAAGGAGAGGGAGCAGGGGAAATTCTCTCTCGTCCTCTTTGTTCAACGTAGTCCCACACCAGTGGAAGTTATCCCAGGAATTCCTAACCCTTCTCCTACCTTCCAGAGCTTTTCTTTTGTAGGTAGCTCTCTTTCCTCTCTAATAAAGATGGTGATATGGTTTGGCTGTGTCCCCACCCAAATCTCATCCTGAATTGTAGCTCCCATAATTCCCACTTGTGGGAGAGACCCAGTGGGAGATAACTGAATCATGGGGGTGGTTTCCCCAATACTGTTCTCATGGTAGTGAATAAGTCCCATGAGATCTGATGGTTTTATAAGGGGTTTCCCCTTTTGCTCGGTTCTCATTCTTTCTTTCCTGCCACCATGTAAAACGTCCCTTTGCTCTTCCTCCATCTTCCACCAGGACTGTGAGGCCTCCCAGGCCATGTGGAACTGTGAGTCCATTAAACCTCTTTTCCTTTATAAATTACCCAGTCTTGGGTATGTCTTTATTAGCAGCATGAGAACAAACTAATACAGCTAGTCTCAACTTCTGTTCTCCTTCCTTCTCTTCATTTACACCATTCCCCCTGATGAAGACAAGGGACCCAAAGCCCAGTAGACAAGCAAACAAAGCTACTCTTTAAGGTGGGGGAAGGAAAAAGGCTATGATCAAACATCCCAGTTATCTATGAGGGTATTTCTGGATGAGATTAACATTTGACTCTGCAGACCAAGTAAGGCAGATTGTCCTCCTAGTGTGGGTGGCTTCTGGACTCCAACTTAAACCATTGGCTCTCCTGGTTTTCAGACCTTTGGACTCAAGCTGCAACCATCCTATTGGCTGTCCTGAATCTCCAACTTGCTCACTGCAGAACTTGGTACTTCTCAGCTTCCATAATGGCATTAGCCAATTTCTTGCAATAAATACATAATCTCCTGTTGGTTCTTTTTCTCTTGAGACCGCCAATACAGATTTTGGTATCAAGAGTGGGATATTGCTGTAAGAAATACCTAACAATCTAGAAGTGGCTTTGGAACTGGGTAATTGATAGAAAATGGAAGAGTTTTCAGATTTATGCTAGAAAAAGCCTAGATTGCCATAAACGGACTGTTGGTAGAAATATGGATGTTAAAGATATTTCTGGTAAGCATTCAGAAAGAAAAGAGGAGAGCTGGAGAGAAGCATTCATCTTCTCAGAGAATAATCAGGAACAGAATGTTGGTAGAAATAAGGCTGAAGCATGAGAATTGCCTGAACCAGGGAGGCGGAGGTTACAGTGCACTGAGATTGTGCCATTGCACTCCAGCCTGGGTGACAGAGTGAAGCTCCATCTCAAAAAAAAAAAAAAAAAAAAGTGATCCTGCTATAAAGTGGCAAACAACCTGGCTGAATAGCATTCTAGTGCTTTTGGGAAGGTAGAACTTGCAAGTGATAAAATTAAATATTTAGCAGAAGCGATTTCTAAACAAAGTATTAAAGGTGCGGTTTGGGTCCTCCTTACTGCTTATAGTAAAATTCGGGAAACATGAGATAAACTGAAGAAATCAAAAGCAAAAAGGAATCAGAGGCTGGGTGTGGTGGATCACGCCTGCAATCCTAGCACTTTGAGAGGCTGAGGTGGGTGGATCACTTGAGGCCAGAAGTTCAAGACCAGCCTGGCGGACATGATGAGACCCTATCTGTACTAAAAACACAAAAATTAGCTGGGCATGGTGGTGCATGCCTGTAATTCCAGCTACTCGGGAGGCCGAGGCATTAGAATCGCTTGAACCCAGGAGGTGGAGGTTGCAGAGAGCCAAGACTGTGCCACTGCACTCCAACCTGGGTGATAGAGACTCTGTCTTAAAAAGAAAAAAAAAAAAAAAAGGAACCAGAACTTGGGGACTTGGAAAATTTCTTAACCTATCCATATTGCAAAAATTGAGAAAGCTTACTCTGAAGAGATCACTAAGGGTGTGGCTGAGCAACCATTTGATAACAGATCATGAGTGTGACTCATATACTTAATTAGCCATCTCAGCTGAAGCCAGGAATACTGACGGGATTATACCAGAAAGACACTGATAGCTGGAAAGAAAGGGGACAGAGAAAATGGGAAAGAATGAAGGTAAGCTGTCAGCCTTCTCAGATTCTATAGGACTAGACCATATCACTATTTGGCTACAAACATGCACTATTTAAGCAAAGGAAAGAAATGACCCCAAAGGCAACTCAGAGGTCAGGGTTGCCACTCAGTGTGTGTGTGTATGTTTTGGAGGAGGGGGCACAGGCAGGAGAAGAGCTGAGTTCCTCCTCACTTTCCGAGGGAAGGTCACCCTGCCAAGCTACAAGGATGACACTGCATCAAAGCAAAGAGGATTTATTCTTGAGGCTTAAGATATAATGGAATTTGCCTCAATAGGTTTTGGACTTGCTTGGGACCCATTAACACTTTGTTTCCTATTTTTCCTTTTTGGAATAGGAATGTCAATCCTACACCTGTCTCACCATTGTGCTTGGGATGCACATAACTTGCCTGGTTTCAGAGGTTCACAGCTGGAGAAAGATAGGAATCATAGCTCAAGTCTCACCCATACCTGATTTAGAAGTTATTTAAATGAGACTTTGTACTTTAATGTGAGAATGAGTTTAGATACTGGGGGCTGCTGGGGTGGAATGCATACATTTTGCATGTGATAAAATGAATTTGGGGGAAGGGCTAGGGACAGAATGCTATGAACAGCATATGTTCACCCAAAATTCATATATTGAGAGCCTAACCCCCAATAAGGCTGTATTTGGAGATAGGGTCTCTAGGAGATATTAAGATTACATGAAGTCATCAGGATGGAGCCCTAATCCAATAGGATTGGTGCCCTTATAAGAAGAAGGGAAACCAAAGCTAGCTATCTCTCTGCCATATGAGGACACAGTGACAAGGCAGTCATCTGCAAGCCAGGAAGAAAGCCCTCATCAGAAACTGAACAATGCCAGACCATAATCTTGGACTTTCCAGCCTCTAGAACTATAAGAAATAAATTTCCGTTGTTAAGCCACCCAGTCTATGGTATTTGTTAAGGCAGGCTGAGCTAATTATACTTTCTGTACCTTGGTTTTCCCATCTGTGAAATGGGGATACTTATGCCATTATCTTAGGCTTGTTGTAAGAACAAGTTAACACATGGAAAGCATAGAGAACAGAATCCAGCATATAATAAGTACTATGTCTTTGTGAGCAATGGTTATAAAGATGAAGCCTTTGTGCTCAAGGTGCTTGGCTGTCTACCTTGCACAAAAGGTGCCATTTGGCCTTAGCTGGGTATCTAGAAACCCTTGAAAACTCTCACTCCCCTTGGCCAATGTTTACAACTCTTTTAGCTTAAGTCTTCATTTCTATTAAGGTTAATTTCTGTTGGAAGGGTAACAGTTACTTATTTCTCAAAGCAATGAAAAAAAGATGTAGGTCCCCAGAGGATGACAATGAGTTGGAAGCAAAGGATGAAGCCCCTGAAGCCTATTTCTTCAAAGCATGAAGTTAAGGAGAAGGTAGAGTGGAGTAAACTTGAGAGAGGCAAGGCTATTTAAAAGGGTAATTGTTAAACTCGGAATTACTACAAAATTTCTTTTTTAAAAAAGAGACTCCCACGGGGCACAGTGGCTCATTCCTGTAATCCCAGCACTTTGGGAGGCTGAGGTGGTTGAATCACCTGAGGTCGGGAGTTCGAGACCAGCCTGACCAACGTGGAGAAGCCCTGTCTCTACTAAAAATACAAAAATTAGCTGGGCGTGGTGGCACATGCCTGTAATCCCAGCTACTCAGGAGGCTGAGGCAGGAGAATCACTTGAACCCAGGAGGCGGGGGTTGCAGTGAGCCAAGATCGCACCGTGCCACTCCAGCCTGGGTGATAAGAGTGAAACTCTATCTCAAAAAAAAAAAAAAAAAAAAAAGAGAGACTCCAAAACTTTCAAGACTGCATTTATTTGTCTCTAGAAGGTAACCCTGGGCCTTTTCATTTTTCATACTTGTGGAAGTCTGAAACAGAGAAAACATTCCATTATAAATAGTTAAAAATAAGAACCGTTTACAAAAGAAATAAAATAAAGAAATATGCAAAAAATTAATTTTATTAGTAATCAAAGATGTTTAAATTTAAAGATACTACTTTTTTACCCATTAAGATTCCTTCTTTTAATAGAGCTCATTGCTAAGAATGTGATGGAATTAGCACTCTTATTATACAGCCAGTGGTGTTATAAATTGGCACTACGCATCAGGTTACAGAATGACCTACCTGTGACTCAGCAGTTCTACTTCTGGGAATCTATCCTGCAAAAACAATACAAAATACAGAAAGGGCTAAACACATCGGTTATTTGTCACGTTTATGAGAACAAAAAACTGAGAACATAGTGGCCAACAGTAAAAAAATTGTCCCACCTAATGGGTCACATAAACATGCCAGTGATAGAAAAATCAAGAACAGGCACACAATGTTATGTACCTGATGATAATTTTTTATTTTAGTTGCAAAGGAAAAGAAATTGGAAGGATTTTAGTGTATTTCCATCAGTGGTTTTACTAACGTGGCAAGATCATTTTGTCTCTGCTCAATTTTCTGAAACTCTCACTTGAAGAAAAAATAAACCCATGACTGAAAAATAAAGCCGCTCAAGTCATGGTCAGGCATTTTGGATACTGAAACCTATTATGTACATCACTGTGGATGGTAAAGCACCGCAATCAAATGCTTTAACTTAGCCTTAAACATTTATCTATTTTCTAGTCCACCCTCCTTTACATTTCAAAGTTGAGTTTTGTTAGAACGAAAGTGGTTAAAAAGGACTTAACACTATCACCCACATCCCCCCCAACCCCAACACTTCATTGACTTGCAGGTATTGGGCAAGTTACTTCTGTTCCTTAGTTTCCTCACATGTAAAATGGATATAATTGTTTGTATAGCACAGGGTGGTTGTGAAAATTAAATAGGTTAATATGTATACACTGCCAGGAGCAGTCTGACACAAAATATGTATGAGTAGCTTTTTTTTCCTAATCTTGATCGAGTCTTTCCACTATACAAGTGATCAACCTTTCTTTCTTTTTACAGTTCAGACCTAGCTTTGGAAGCTTTATTTTTAAAATAAATTTTAATTTTTTTACATATTTAGAATTTTTTATACTTGAGACAAATTCATATATATTTACCTGAAGGATTAAAGGATGACAATATTCTGCCTATAGTCTACTGCATTTTAGAACATTTATTTTAGTTTGTTTTTAAGAATTAGCTGGAAAATTTCAGAAACGTAATATTTAAGTATGAGAATAGAAAAACTTGCCAAAGTTTATAAATGTTGTCTTTATTGTCACAGCTCATTAAAAATTGGCTGTTGGTCTCATCTAAGCCAAAGAGTTTAAGGTCCAAGAAGAGGGTAGTCTGGAGAATAGAAACCCAGTTTGCTGCTTAATATCTTTAAGAAGGCAGGCACACTCCAACTGTTGGCAGTGTGGCTGCAGAATTTGACGTATTATCCAATGTACATTCCTCCACCCACTGAGCCAGGCTTGGTGAGGGAGATGGGGTAAACAGAAATCCTTGCTCACTCAGCTTTAGAGTTCAGTCCCTGCTCCTATGATAATCTGAAAAGCAAGGCTCTTTCCAAAATCCCAGAGAACCACAAGCATAGGCACCATCACAGCACCAGCCCCTAAATCCCCAAAGTATAGAGAGCACAGTAAAATCCCAGGGCTATAAACGCAGTCGCCGGAGCAGCTTTTCCTCTGAGCCACTGTGCCTTTAGACCAGGGCAGAAAAACCCAACACCTTACCGGGTGAAATATGCTACTCCGGTGCAGGAAGGAGTGGGGAGGACTGGGACAAACCAGAAGGCACCCACCCCATTAAAAGGGAAACAACTTTGGAAAATGCTGGGCTGACTAATCTCATCAGAATATGCCCCATGGGTTATTGGTGAACCCCAGGGCAGATGACTGTGCTTCTCAAGCAAAGCAGACCCATCACTTACTGTGGTAGAAGTTTTACCATCGTATAGAGCCACTACCTGGGGGAATGTGAGGTAGAAGACAGAAGAAAGAGGCTTCAGGGCTTTCCCAAGGTGCTAATGAATTCATCCCAACTAGCCAAACCATCTCATTTCAGAGCTTAAAATGCTGTAGGAAGAAATGTCCCCAGTGAGTAATTTCACAGATTACCGCAACTTGGAACAGGGGTGGTAGGAGTCTACCATCCACACAGGATTCTTTCTCTCAGAAATTCTTTCAAGGAACATTCCCATGACATGCCAGAGTTTGGAAGTATATACTGGCAGCATACCAAGGCCCCTGTAACAGATACTATGTCTCTCCATATGTCCCTTTCCAAAGGCCCTCAAGCCTCAGCACTCTTGGCATCTCACTCCAAAATTGAGGGTGGTCTTTGTCTAGAGACATGGTCTCTACAGTGTCACTGGCAACTCTGAACAAAATTTAGAGCCATGCATAATATGAAATGCCAGAGCCATAACCACGAGTGGCAAATAGAAGGAATATACAATGGCAAGACAGCGAACACCCTGCCATCTAGCAATGCCAACCCCAATATGGCAAAAACCTACACTTTGAAGCTCTAATTTTAAACAGGCCTCTCCTGGACCTTGAAATTAATTTTTCTCCCTACCAACACCACATGCTGTGGCTTCACATGGCTCACGGCCCTCTCTGTCTGCACGAATACTTGCCAATTCATTCCCCAAGTGAACTTCTGGGGCTCTGGCCCCAGAAGTTAATCTCCATCCCTGTCATCAGCAGATTCTCATGCACTTCATTTGGGACTTTGCCTCCCAGGAATGTTGTTGATCTT
Organism: Pan paniscus; assembly: GCF_029289425.2. Lineage (NCBI taxonomy): Eukaryota > Metazoa > Chordata > Mammalia > Primates > Hominidae > Pan > Pan paniscus. The sequence continues at coordinate 55,609,205 of NC_073261.2, read as the reverse complement.
GCACAGCCTGCTCTGACCCCATCTCCAAATCCCCCAAAATGTCCGTCCCTGCCATCACCAGGATTTCACTCCCTGGGTCCTCATCAAGGGCAGGGAAAAGGGTGCCACTCCTGCAGACTGAAGCTGGAGAAGGCCTGCCTCCCAAATCTTAAGCTCCTCTGGATATGAGCATTTCTGTCCAATGAGCCACATTATCTGTCACTAGGTCTCTAGTCTGGACAGGATCCTGAAACCTTATGGAGTCACCACTTCAGGAAAGCTGGGCCGAACCTTTACGAGGATCCTTTTGTCAAATAACGGTCAGCCTGAGCATCACTTCCTTGGACCCTTTTTATCTTGAGCCCACCCTGGTTCCTGATTGTAAAATGCAAGCTTTTTATACAGTTAATAAAGGTGATATTGAATAATTGCTCAACTCACGTATAATTAAAGATCTCAGAGATAAATGTTAATTTAACAAAGAGAAAACTAGCCAGAAAGACGGCTGCACAGTAGGTACTTCAAAGAAAATGTGAGTTCTTCTCCCTCCTAAACAATTCAGTACTAATGTCATTAGTTGGGTCACAGTTAGGTAGTGAGAAGCCACAGTGACCCAAGTGAAGTGGTATCAGAGCCCAAGCAGGGTGAGATGGCACCCACATACAGAGGCAGCCCAGCACAGGATATCAGAGATCCAGCAGATGAGGGGCATGTTCACATGGTGGGTGTGGTCCAGTGCAAACATGGTAGAGCCCAGTCAGGATGAGAACGGCAGCCCCATGAAAGGAGTGGAGGCCTGGCCTGGGGACTCAGAGCCCAAGCTGGGTAAGAAGTCCATGGAAAGGGGCAGTTCAGCATGGAGTAGAGAAACCCGAGCTGAGTATGCCAGGCACTCGTGTGTGCAGGTGATTTAGCGAGAGCAGGGAGAGGAGGAATCCACATATGAGGGGACCTGCGTGGAATGTCAGAGCCAAGGAGGAGGTTTTTGCGGAGGTACAGCTTGCTATGAGTGTTAAAGTTCAAGGGGGTGAGGAGAACAGCCATGTGGTGAGGGGATGGCAACGGAGATGGGAGATGGGTTATACACAGGGGCATCCTCAGATAAGTGGCTGATTCCAGGGCTGGGATAGAAAAGTACAAGATGAGCTTGGAACATCTTCTGCCAAAAAGGAAATGATGAAATAATTATGATGACATATCAAACAGAAAGGTTGCCAGCTTAAGGAGCTTCCGCTGGCCACAGTGGGGACAATTTGAACAATAAAATAATAAAAAATGATAGTATATAATAATCCACTGAATTAAACAGAAAACCATGAGCTCATACTAATATAAAAATGTCTGTATAAAAACAACCAAAATGTTCTAAAATATTTAAGTGAACAGTTAAACTGTGGTACATCCACACCACAGATGACTACTCAGCAAAAAGCAGAGGAACAGACCATTTATACAATGTGGATGATCTCAAGGGCATCATCTGAGTGGAAAAAGACCATCTGTAAAAGTCACATAATGTATGGTCCCATTTTTATAGCATTCTCAAGATAAATTATAGAGGTGGAGAACAGATTAGTGATGTCCAGGAGTTCGGAAGAATGGAGGGTTGGGAGCAGAGTGTGGGTGTGACCATAAAGGGGCAGCATGAAGGAGATCTTTGTGGTGATGGAACAGTTCTGCATCTGGATTGCAATGGTGATTCCATGAATCTACACGTGTGATAAAACAACATACAACTATGCATACGTGGTACCAATGTCAGTTTCCCGGTTTTGATATTATACTATAGTTATGGAAGATGCAACCATTGGGGAAAACTGGGCTACGGATGCACAGCACTTTTCTGTACTATTTTTGCAACTTCCTGTGAATCTATAATTACTTCCAAATTACAGATTTGATAAATAAATATAGAATGTTTGATGAGTAATGAGATCTTTACATAGTTTCAAAGCACCTCCTCACAAAATACATATTAATTACAAAAGAAAAAGATTAACTTTAAAGTGAAAGGCTTGGCAGTCACCACCTTAAGCAAGTGATCAAAGTGAATATCCTTAGAAATAGAATAAATCAAAATCTGCCCCATGTAATAGGATGCAATGAGTAGAAAACAGCATCGCTTTTGTTATTCCTGCCGACGATGCATATCTGAATCTAATCGAAAGGAAACAGACAAATGCTGATCAAGACACGCTCTATAAAACAACTGGCCTGTAATCTCCAAACGTGTCATGGTTATAAGTCACAGAAGCACCAAGAAACTCTCCTTCCAGACTGAAGGAGCCATGGCAACTAAATGTAATTCATGATTCTCAGCTGGGTCTTTTCTCTAGAAGAGACGTTATTGAGACTACTGGTGAAACTTGAATGGGACCTGAGGATTGTATGGCGGTAACGCAACAACATTAATCCCCAGACTTAGTGGTTGCATTGTGGCTATGCAGGGGAATGTCCTGTTTGTAAGAAATGTACACTGAAGCCTTAGGGGTGATGGGACATCAGGTTGACCCTCAAATGTGCCAGGAAAAAAGTTCTTTGTACTGCACCTGCAACCTTTCTATAAGTTGACTATTGTTTCAGACTCATTTTTTTAATTTTAAAAATTAATGGCTGGGCATGGTGGCTCACGCCTGTAATCCCAGCACTCTGGGAGGCTGAGGTGGGCAGATCACGAGGTCAGGAGTTCGAGTCCAGCCTGGCCAACATGGTGAAACCCCATCTCTACTAAAAATACAAAAATTAGCTGGGCATGGTGGTGTGAGCCAGTTACTTGGGAGGCTGAGGCAGGAGAGTTACTTGAACCCGGGAGGCGGAGGTTGCAGTGAGTCGAGATGGTGCCACTGCACTCCAGCCTGGCAACAGAGCGAGACTCTGTCTCAAAAAAAAAAAAAAAATTATTTGAATGTGAAAGGATGAAAAATCCTTGACAAAACTGATGAAATACTAGAATGCTTCTGCAAAAAAATGGCACTCTTTACAATCAGGCCTCAGAAGTCATACTTGACAGAAGTGACATGCACTGTCTATAAAAATCTCAAATGTCGAGTCTTCCTTGGTTCATTCTACAAATTAGCACTCTTCCAATTAACAACAAACTTGCTTGGCTAAAAAGACTAAATATTAAGTGTTTTATTCCCTTTTTTGAAGGAAATTCCAGTCAGAACATCTCTGGCTTTTACTAGGAAACGTTAGTCCCCACTCTAAATTAGTGTACTATACGTGGCCTATGCCCAGGTTCAATTATCCTTGGAAAACAAGGACCTCCCATCAAATGTACTTGCTACTAGTACTGCCAAGCACAGGCCTGCTCTGCTACTGCAGAGGCTCCTGTCCCAGCCCAGGTCCAACAGAACTGGCACGAAGGTGTAGCCAGGTGGCTCACCATGACAGTGACATGATGATACCTACCTGACAAGGATCAATGAGGATTAAGTGCAAGTAAGATTTTCACCTTGATACTAGCATTTGCAGAAGCATTACTCTTCTTAGACAGTCAGGCTCGAGGTCTAGCTCAGGTCATTTTTTTTTTTTTTTTTTTTTTTGAGATGGTGTCTCACTCTGTCACCCAGGCTGGAATGCAGTGGCATAATCTCAGCTCACTGCAACCTCCCCTCCCAGGTTCAAGCGATTCTCCTGCCTCAGCCTCTTGAGTGAGTAACTGTGACTACAGGTGCCCGCCACCACGCCCGATTTTTAGTAGCAATGGGGTTTCACCATGTTGGCCAGGCTGGTCTCGAACTCCTGACCTCAGGTGATCCGCCCACCTCGGCCTCCCAAAGTGCTGGGATGACAATTGTGAGCCACTGCGCCTGGCCCCACTCTTTTGTTGTTGTTGCTTTTAGTCATTCCATGTCAGCTCATGTAGTAGCAACAGGAATTCTGTCTCCTATGGGTTGACTGGCCAGGGAAATCTTATATCTCAAGTGGTCAGAATATGAAAATCTACACTGAGCATATGCACAAATGAATCCTGAGAACACATTAATCTAATCAGAAATGGAAGCCAAGGCCGCCCACCACCTCTCTCCCCACCCCTGCCCTGCCCCCACCAGCCAGCAGGAAGCCTGTAGGACCTCAAATCAGAGCACAACATTGGTGAGAGCCAAGTGAGAAAACTCAAAACACTGGCTACAGAGCTAGAATACCTGTGGCTCATTATTGCTCACTAATCAATGTTGATTGCTCATGAGTCAAGAGAAGTTGGTATCTATCCAAGTGACATGACAGGTATTATGCCAGATACTTTGCTGACATGATATCATTTGGAGTTAGTTATCTTATATACAAGGTAGGTACAATTATTATACCCATTGCTCAGATGGGGAAACTGAGGATTAGAGGTGTTCAGTAGCTCATGCAAGATTATAAGCTAGCAAGTGGTAAAACCAGGGTTTAAACCTCAGCAGTCTGTTCCCAGAGCCTACTCTCAACTGCTCCCCTAAACTGCCTCCCTCCAACCACTATTTGTGACTCCACAGCCCCCACTGTCCCTTATATCATACCATGCAACATGTTTGTTACAGCATGTTACTTCACATTCCTATACACCTTTCTTATTTCAATAGTAATTGTGTTGCAGGGTAGGATACAGCAGGGGCCTCATTTATGAATACCAGTTCACAGCAAGGGCAAAAAGTCCACTTCTGGACTTGGAGAAGCATGCTGCCACTTCCAGCTGTCTCTTTAGTTGACAAAGTAATAAGAGACAATAAACTCCTTTGTTATTTCATTTAAAATGTTGTCTTACAACCAGCACCACCCCCCACCACAAAAAAAAAAAAGTATCACCAAACATGCATCTTTATGTATGGCAAGCTACTTACTTCTTTTTCTGGAGACCATAGAGTCCAGAAAACCTTTTGATGGGTTAAATAGGATCATTTAAAAGATAAGCTTAGGTCTGTATTGGGTGGTTCTGGAGGAGTTTCCCCTTCCCTGGAGCCGCTTACCAGTTAATTTAGAAACAAAATAATCTCCCAAACTAGTAAACCCCACTGCCCCACCCAAAGGCTTTCATTAAATTATCTTGTTTTAATCATGTTTTAGCATGGAAAAATGACTCATATCTCAAAGTATACATTTTAAGGTTCTGATATCTGTATGGCTATTTAAGAAGGAATATTTTACCAGACTTCTGGTTGGGGAGATAATTTCAGTCGTAGACATCACACTGTGGCGACAAGTATGTGCTGGCTCACCACTGCCACCATCTGCCCAAGGCCCTTCCTCTTCATTCTTCAAGCCGAAAGCACAGCTGATATGTTGGGTGATGTTTCTTGACAGCTGTCTTGCCGAGGATGTATGTGATTCAGAAGTGTCGTTACTATAGCTCTGCTCATCTGGGTCTTGTTTCTGGAAACCATATTTAGTTGTCAAACAGTATAATATGACAGAAAGATTTTGATGACTTAAACTAATATATTTCAAAGTTTTAACTGATGAGGTTTCATTTAAATGATAAGGGCAATGCTTAAGTTATTATGGAGAGAAAAGCATTGTTCAATTGACCGTATTTTGTTCTCCTATAATCTTAAAATGTTATGCAATAGGTAACTGCATAAAAAATATTATGGCATGGAACACATGGTATGTTTTACAATGAACAAAGCACTTCTGTTACACAATGGACATGCAAGAGAAAACTAAGGTAGCCACCTACACATGTCCAAACACTGTGACCATACCAAAACCCAACCATCCAGTTTGGCCAACAGGACAATTCACTCCTGCCATCGCAGAATGTAGCTTCCTAGCAGTCACCTGGCTAGGACTAATGGAGAAGAAAAAAATATTCAAAGGTACTATCATACACCTGGAGATTTCTGCCCCAAATTTCTAGGATAATTGTTTCTTTTCTCTCTAGTATCTCTCCTTCTGTTCCTAAACACGATCAAATTTCTACATAGGAAAGACCTTCACTTGATCTAACAACTTTTCTGCCTTTTTTTTTTTTTGGCAGGGGGTGCAGGGAGTGGGGTGGGGGGTGGTTCTTCTTTCCACTCTCGGACTTCTAGGTTTTCTTTTTTTTGGGAGGGGGGACAGAGTCTCGCTCTGTTGCCCAGGCTGGAGTGCAGTGGCGCCATCTCAGCTCACTGCAAGCTCCGCCTCCCAGGTTCACGCCATTCTCCTGCCTCAGCCTCCTGAGTAGCTGGGACTACAGGCGCCTGCCACCACGCCCGGCTAATTTTTTTGTATTTTTAGTAGAGATGGGGTTTCACCATGTTAGCCAGGATGGTCTTGATCTCCTGACCTCGTGATCTGCCTGCCTCGGCCTCCCAAAGTGCTGGGATTACAGGCGTGAGCCACCGCGCCTGGCGGACTTCTAGGTTAAATGGACTTGAAGTTTGCCACTTTCCTCTGAATCTGCTTGATTCCAGATATTTACCAATCATGCACCCTCAATCTCCTCCAAGTTGATGCCCAGCCCAATTCTCTTTCACCTTTCAAGTGCTAGACATGGTGCTTCCCCCAGTCCTGGCCTTCTTCAGCCTCTCTGTAACCTCTCACACTCCTCACCTTTAGTTTCCTAAGGTTCTCTCCTCCTCAACTTTATGACCCCATTTTGTTCCTCTACCTTCTTGCCACATTCTAATGATGATTCCTTCCTCCTACCAACAGAGTTGCTTAGGGCTCATTTCTAAGGCCTTTTCTCTCTTCCTATTTTGTTTCCCCAGATGACTGATTCATTTTCAGCCCATCAATGTTTGTCTTTCCCTGGAACAAGTCCATAAAACCAGTCCACACTTTACTTTGCCTAATGGACACTTCTGAGCTATCTCACTCTCATAATGGTGGTGACATTATGATACTCCACAGTTTACAGGGCCATTTGTGTCATTCCTGCTGAATGGTTGCAAAACCCCATGAGACTGGTATCACCAGACCATTGCTGAGCTCTTCAGCTGGCCTTAGGGAGGGTCTCTCCTAAGAGAGGTTCCTTGGGGAAAAGAAATGCTTCTTCCTTCCTGTGTCCTGTCTGATGTGCATTCTACTGTAGGGAAACAACCAAAGTGCTTTTAGGAAAGCCCCCTCCTATGTCCAGCTGTAGAAATCCTATCAAAGATTCAACAGTCAGGAGCTAGGTGCCCTGGATAGTGACCATAGGAAAGTATAGATGGTCAGGGACTCAACTCTAAAGCTCATGTAGCTCTGGGTTCAAATCCCAGTCCTGACTTTTTCAGAGTTGTATGGCCTTAACTATATTTTGGTTTCCTTCTCTGTCAAATAAGGGTCATAAAAATAGCTTAGAGGTTATAAACCTTAACTGGAAAGTATACATATATCACTTGGCACAGTGTGTCGTACGTAGAAAAGGCCTAATAAATGGTGGCTATCGTTATTCTAAAATCTTACACCTTTACCTTTGAGTCTTTGGCTCCTTCCAAAAGATCACTGAGAACCTGTATATATTCAGTCGCACCTTTAAGGATATCAACTTTGCTGGGCTTCCTGCTTTGGGGAAGAAATGGCACAAGTGCCTTCAATCTGGCAAAACCACGGTTGAGATTTTTTATCTAGAAAACAAAAAGGCACAGTAACACACAGAGAAGCCAATTTGTATAGACATCTCCCCAAGCTACAGAAGGGGGTTGTTTCCACTGCCTCCTTGTCTGAGTGGCAAATCTAAACAGGCATATGCCCCAAAGAGTCAGTGCTCCACCAGCAGTGCAGTTCATAGTAAAGGAAGAGGGAATGGCATAAACTTGGTACTGTGGGCAGATGGGCTGCAAGGTGTGTTCATGTTCATGCTGAGCTCACTCCTCTTCTTTTGAGAGCATACCCACTGTATCATAATGTGGAGGCAGTAGAGGAGTGGCTAAAATATGAGTCAACTACACCCAGGTTTAAAATCCAGGTCTATCATTTACAAGAGTGTGTGGAATACTTCACATCACTAAGCCTGTTTGTTCATCTGCAAAGTGGAAAATATCTTAAAGCTTTTTGGGGGGTGTGATTAAGTGATATAATGTACAAATAAGATAGCTCACCCAAACCTGGCACATAGAAAGTCCTCAAGAAGTGGTATTGCTGGTGATGAATCAAATGCACAAATACCTGTCAACTCAAGCACTGAGCCGTCAGCTCTTCAACCTCTTTCCCCACTGAGTTAATGATATAGAGGCAAGGGTGAGAATCCAGAGAGTTGGTGAGACCTCAAAGGCTCCTCATATTTTATTTTTCTCTCTTCTCCAGAGTCTAATCCCTGTCTCTGAAGGCCTATAATTCTGATGTTCATCCCCCTGGGAGACACAGGCCTTGGGAGAACTGGCTCCCACTATGCCACAAAGCCAATATATATTGAGTACATCCTACCCTGGAGCAAACCAGACAAGGGACATAGTTGGCCAATTCACAGGAGAATACAACAACCACTCAGTGTATAAAAAGAATTTAATAATCAAAGAACTACAAACTAAAACAGAAATTAGATACCATTTTTTATGTATCAAGGTGGTAACATTTTTGTTTTATCATACCCAGGATAAGGGATAGCTTGAAAAAGAGAACAGTCCTAGACCTGTAAGAAAGGATAAAAATTAGTAAACCTATCTAGAAAGCAATTGGGTAACTTGTATCAGAAGCCATTCCATTGTATATGCCTTAAGTCTCAGTAATTTCACTTGTAGCATTTTATTCTAAGGAAATTATCAGACACGCACATAGAGTTACACCGATAGGTACCGGTAAAAAGCTACAAACAGCAAACATGCCTAACAATAAGAGACTGAATACATTATGGTCCATTTTTGGACAGACTATGCAGTCAAAAACTAGTCTTTGAAAGAATACTTAAGAATATAAGAAAATGCTTTTGATAATGTTAAGTGGAAAAATTACACAAATATGTACTGAATGACAATTTTGTAAAAATTATATATATATATATGAATACACAAAACTAGAAAAAGACTGGGTGGATATACACAAAAATGTTCACAGTAGTTATATCTGTGTTGTGTCTCTTCTTCACTCATTTCTGTCTTTTCCAAGTGTGTTAACCTTATCATTATAAAGAATAATAAAGCTCATTCGTGTTTTAGTGGATAAAACCAGGACTGATTCTCTGGAGAAGACAATTCCTTCCTGGTGGGAAGGACCACTTAAAGTATTAGATCATAATCTCTTTGTAGGGCCACCGAATCAGATCACAGGGTTCTGTCCATCAAGAGTCTAGTACCGGTAAAAGAGGAGACTTAAAGAAGTCTCCTACTCTCCTGTCGTCCTTTCTGCGCTTGCCCTCTCCCTGCAAAGCTCCTACTTGATTCACTGGGACATTTCTAAAAGGCCTAGGAACAGCCCCGGGCGGAACTTCTCTCCCCAGTCCCAGTCCTGAACGTGCGCTCTGCTCCCTCTTCTATCCCTCACCCTTCTCTCTCCTGGATTCGCCTCTGCTGCAACCAAACCCGTAGACTGCAAACGCTAGGAAGGAGACCATGTCTCCCAAGTTTGGGGCTGAGTTTCGTTAGAGATAGTAAAATCTACCAGCAGGTGCCGCTCCAACCACGGCCCACAGGACCCTTCCCGTTTGCGAGTTGCTGCGGCTCGACTGGGAAACACTCACTTTATCTTGACAGAGTTGAGTGGGAGTCTTGGGTGCACACTGGGACGTCGTGTTTCGTTACTTTAAAAAAGAAAAGTCACTTCCGTCAGGCCCCCCTTTCTCCTCACCCTCGTGTGTGCTTCGAGGCCGAGATGCAGAGAGCAAGAAAAAGGAGCGAAGGGGATCCCTGCGCGTCCCAAACACCCACCAGCGCCTACGGTGTGAGATGAAAGCTCACCCCCTGGGCGCGAAGCTTTTAAAGCACCTGCCCAGGGAGACATTTTTGAAGTTGTCAGGGCCCCTCCTCTGTCCCCTGCCAGACCCGGGTCCTGCACAAATCCTGGAGGGTTAGCGGGCGAGGCGGCCACCGCAGCGGCCGCCAACGAGCAGCTGCACGGAGGTGCAGAAGAAGGAGGCCACTGCCATTCTCCTGACAAGCTGGGGGCGTGGGAGGCCTCGGGAGCTCGAAGTCGCCTCGAGCGGGGGTGGGCGGTGAGCGGACCCCCGGGTGTTGACCAGGTGTTTGGTGGTAGAGCAGGGAAGGGGGGAACGGGCGTCGACCCTAGGGACCCCTCACCCGCTCACGCTCCTTGGCGTTGGCCACACGCCGCCGCTCCAGCACCAACTGGAGGTTTTCAGTGGACGAGTAGCCGCCCGATGGCAGCCGCTTGAGCCGGCAGACAGCGGCCAGCTGGGGCAGCGGCCCGAACTGCTCCCGCAACACGTCCTCCAGCACCTCGGCTTGCGGGGCGCCCAGGAGCGCGGGCGGCGCGGCGCGGGGATCTAGGACGCCGGGCGCGGGGTCCATGGCGGGGCCGAGGCCGCTGAGGCCGGGCTTTCACCTGCGCACACGGGGCCGCACGAGGCCCGGGCGGGGGCGGGGCGGGGGCGGGAGCTGGACCACCTGCAACCATTCCCCGGCTGCGGCTGCGTATTCCAATCCCGGCCTCCTCTCTGGAGGCTGCGTCCAGGCATCGCGTTGAATAAGCCGCACAGGTGTGACTCGGGAGCGCTGGAGCGCAGCCCGGCTGCACACCTGGAACCGCTGGGAGCGTGGTAGTGGTGTTTTTCTCAATCCACATGCCACGGTTCCAGTCCCCCAAATTCCCATTTAATCAGTCTGGGTTGGGGCCTGAGCCTCTGGATATGTGTATACAGAAAAATGTGATGGATATCCAGAAAACTTTTTTAAGAATTCGTTTTGAAATAAAAGTTGAGGGGAAAATGGCAAGAAGAGTTTCTAAGTGCTCCTGTACCCCCTTCGACACGCTCTCTACATGCTAAGTTTTCACGTTTGCTCCGTTGCCCTCTTTCTCGCTGTGAATATTCTCATTTTCATTATTCTTTTTCCATTCTATTTGAACTATTTTCTTTTTTCGCGGGTGGGGGGGATACATCGCTTTATTCATTTTCCCCCTTTTCCACACAGACCCTTATTGTCAACACAGCCAAACACAGTTGTTACTTCAGAAAATGTGCTGGAAAATAGCGATCCCAAACTTGTTTAATAGTAGAGTACAATTTAGTACTTTAGAAATAATTAACTACATCTTCTGTTTTGACTAGATTACTCACGAGAGTTTGTTTCTCTGGAGGTTATCGATATAACTGGAACATTCTGATCTTGCACCTGAAAATCAGACATGTTTCTGGAAGCCCTCTGTAAAATCATTCCTTCCAAGCATAGAAATACATTTTTTTTCCTTTGGTCTGAGAAAATATTTTTTTATACTTTTGTTTCAGGTTCAGGGGTATATGTGCAGGTTTGTTATGTGGGTAAATTGTGTGTTGCTGAGGTCTGGTGTACGAATGATCCCGTGGCCTAAGTAGTGAGCCTAGTACCCAATAGGTATCCTTCCAACCCACGCGCCCCTCTTACTGCCCCCTCAAGCACACCCCAGTGTCTATTGTTTCCATCTTTGTGTCCCTGTGTATTCAATGTTTAGCTCCCACTTATAAAGTGAGAACAGGCAATGTTTGGTTTTCTGTTTCTGTGTTAGTTCCCTTACAATAATGACGTCTAGCTGCATCCATTGATCTATTCTTTTTTTAAAAATTTTTAAGTTGCAGACATGCTGTCATATCACCTCTAAATACTCCAGTGGGTATTCCCCCTAAACAAGGCCTCTCTTCCACATAACCGCAACACAACCACTCAAACTAGGAAGTAAGCATTGGTACTGTGCTACCATACAATCCATGGACCCCATCCAAGTACCACCAGCTGTCTCAACAATGTCTTTTTCTCTTCTGGTTGGAATCCAATCCAGGAGTACAAGTTTCATTTTGTTGTCGTATTTCTACTCTCCTTCATTCTGGACCATTTCCTCCATCTTGTCCTGTCTTCATGCCCTTGACAGTTTAAAAGAGTAGGGGCCTTTCATTCTGTAGTATGTCCCTCGACCTGGGGTTGTCCACTATTTGCTCATGTCCAGACCCCAGCCATGCCTTCATGGAGGGGCTCCAGATAAATGATGCTGGGCTCTTCTCAGTGCATCACATCAGGAAGTACATGAAGTTGATCTGCCCCACCACTGGTGATGTTAACCTTAATCGCCTGGTCAAGGTGGTGGTGTCAGGTTTTTTCACCATAAATTGATAAATATTTTGTGGGCCAGGCGCGGTGGCTCACGCCTGTAATCCCAGCACTTTGGGAGGCTGAGGCGGGCGGATCACGAGGTCAGGAGATCGAGACCATCCTGGCTAACATGGTGAAACCCTGTCTCTATTAAAAAATATTAAAAAATTAGACGGGCGCGGTGGCGGGTTCCTGTAGTCCCAGCTACTCAGGAGGCTGAGGCAGGAGAATGGTGTGAACCTAGAAGGCAGAGCTTGCAGTGAGCCTAGATCTGTGCCACTGCCCTCCAGCCTGGGCAACAGAGTAAGACTCCGTCTCAAAAAATAAAAATAAAAAAAATATTTTGTGAAGAGATACTCCTTCTCATCCATTGTTGACTCCTACCTGAATCAACCAGCACTACAATTAGAGGCAAATGATTGGCATTCTACTGTGAAAAAGAGCTTTCCCTTCTTCCCATTTATTTATTGATTTTGTATTTATGTCAGCATGGGCTCATGAATTTCTATTTTAGTCACAGGATATAATTTATTTACATCATTATGTTAATGCTCAAATTGTCTCAGATTTGGCTTATGGGAGGCCCTCTAAGCTGGCTCCTCTGTCCTTTTCATATGACTCCCTCATTCTTTGTGCACTTTCTTACTTGTCCCAGGAAGGATCTTCCTGAATTTTCCCAGCCCCAGCCCAGGGATCAGTGTATTCTTCTTTTAGTGGAAGTTAGGATTTAGAAACCAAGATCTGTGTGCTTGCTTGCTCATTCCTTTTGGGATGTCATTGCTTCTAAGCCCTTTTTGCAGATATGACACATATTTAGGTAAGTACACATGCATGTATTATATTACAATATAATAATGCATATAATATCCTCTAACATAATATAATGCATATAATAACTATATCTGTGTATCTAAGTACGTATATATTTAAAACCATGAGTTCACACTAATACCTCCAACTCCAACCCAACACCTCAGGTTCCCTCTAGTTTCCCTGCTTTCCTTTTTTGTAACTCCTCACCCCATATCTGCTTTTGTAACTCCCTTCTCCAACAATGAGAAGCTTGACTCACATTATCCTCAGTGTAATTACTTATTTGCTCAATCCCTGTACCTAACCAATTTTCTAACCACATCAGCCACCTCTTAGGCCCCACCCTTCTTCAGCTCCCACTCTGACATTGCCTCCCAGGAAAGGTCAAAGGAAAGAAGGGGACACACCAAATGTTTGACTGAGGTTCCTTGAGCATGGCCTGGGAATGGGGAAGTGTGACTGCACATCACATCCTCTGTATAGCTTATTTCACAATAAATACGGGCCACTTCTGTAATTTAAAATATATTTTTAAGTAGGAAAATACTTTGTTTGCGCTAAGTTCATTTGGTGTTGTCTGCTGGCAGGCAGATGGAAGGCAACAAGGGCCAAAAGTGTGGGAAAAAGCTTAAAATGGAGATAGCTTACCCATTTACTTAACTTTCCTTGAAAGCATCATAAAGGACATCATTGATATTATTCTATTTTATTGCCAAACCTTGCAGTGAACAAGGTGGTGTACATTAGGAACCCATTGTGAGCACACCAGATTTGATTCCTTCATACCTGTGTTCTTCCATAAACTCCAACTCTTAACTTTCTGGCCTCTGGTCTGTTAGATTCGTACGTTATGTCATTGTTCTCAGGGAAAGCAATCACGTGAACTGATTTAAGCTAAAGTGTTACACCTGATGGTGACTTAGTGCTGATACCTTGCCATACACCCAATAATACAATGGCCTAATGAACAAAAAGTTTCACTATCCTCTAACAGTGTGAAAGGTTTAGGTCAGCTCTGCTCCTCAAGGTCACTTGGGGACTTAGGTTCCTTCCAAGTTATTGTTCTTCCATCCCTTAGGGCCAACTCCCCTACAGCATTGTCATCATTGGCATGGCCGAGGCTCGGTAGCCACCGTATCTGGGTTCCAGGAGAAGGGCATGGAAGAGATCTTAAGGCCTGACCAGAGGTGGCACATAGGATTCAACTCACATGCCATTGGCAGGAATTCACACATGGCTACACACGGATGCAAGAAAGGGTGGGGAATGTAGTCTGACTGGGGAGCCATGTGCCTGGCTACAATTCTGTTCAATGGGGAGAACGCATTTGGTTGACAACAGGAGTCTCTGTCCTAGCGCCCCTCCTCTGTGCTCCAGTAGTGCCCATAAGCCTCTGCGAGATCATTTATTTCTCTTATTTTGGCTCCTTGAAGGAGGATCACTGGCCACAGCATCTCCAGCACCTACGGAGTGCTGGCTTGGCACACAGTAGACATGCAATAAACATTTGTTGAATGAGTGAGAAGGCAAATGAATGAATGATGCTTGCAATGAAGTAAAAAAGCTACTTTGACATGGGTGAAATAAGAACCTGCTTATTCAGGTAAAATCTTTCACGTTTTGCCATAGCTGCTTGACCCTATAATATATATTTGTGAATAAATAAATAGATGAATGAAAAAGCTTACCTAAGTTTACATAGAAAGTAGGAAGATCTCTCTGCCATGGAAAATTGAAGGATAAGTGTCCTCTTAGATGCTGGTGATACACTATGGTTGATATACACAGTACTGGCTCAGTTGCATTCATCCTATACTGCTCTATGGGTCTAGTAGGGAGTTTCCTGTTCCAGGCTGCCTGAAGTATGTGAACATCTTTAGGTCCCAGAATGCATTGCTCTCCTTGTGTTTGCTATTCCTGCTTATTGCTCTTCCTTTGTGGGACCAGACCTCTTGGGATGCAACTGATAACATCCTCTCTTTACTGCTTTTTTGTTTCCTGAGTCCTAAATACCTTGTAGTCCAGTACAATGCCAGCTGAATGGAGTCCACCCTTGGAGTAAGGATGGGGACACACAGCTATCTCAAAACACAATGCCTTGAAGAAAGGGGATCCCTGTCTAGTTTGCTGATTGATACAGACACTAGGTCTCTGAGTCAACGGTGCAAAAAGCAGGGTAAGGCTAAAGGACCTTTTACCAATTTCTTATTGTTGTTCTGTTTCAAAAAGCAAGACATGTGCTTGCTTCAAATCATGTTTCTGACCTCAGCTCCATGACTATTACAGGTAGTCGGTAAAATTTCTCTGGCAATTGAGTTACTACCTGTCTTGGTTTCTGCTGCTGCTGTCAGTTTTGCCTTTTTCTGTGTGTTATTATGTATTTTAGAGGGAAATGAGAAGACTCTTGGTCAAATGCCATTTTAAAGAGAAAATTCCCCTAGTACTGGCTTTAAATAATGCTTTTTTTCATTTAAAATTAAGAAAGCTATTTTTTCACTTAGGGAGAGTAAGAAGGCATGCAGTAAGAAGGAACTCTTCACCTTTGCCTGATGACATAAGGCTGGGTGAGATGATGACTTAAGGCTGGCACATATTGAGTGCTAATAAATGTCACCATTATTGTCACTTCTCTTGCTAGATAAGCTGTTTCCCTCCATGCCTGTGGGCAGCTAAGGAAAGGTCAAGACTGCTCTGTCTACTTGGGGACAATTAAACAATACTCCTCCCGAATCCTGCCTTGGAAGGGGAGGGCAGGGACAGGAAGGAAAGAGGGGGAACCTTAGCAGTGATCAGGACTCACACTCCAGGCAGGGGCTTCCAGCAGGCCAGGGAAGCAGAATCTCAGTTTGGACCCCTGGATTTGGAGCATTTGAATTTTTCTGACTTTGGGTAGGGGGACATTTTTGTTTGTTTTTCCCTTAGGCTTTCAATACTCTAGCCTGTTTTACTTGTGCAAAGGGGCCTATGAATGATATTCCTAAAGCCAGGAAGAGGTAACCATGTTGAGCAGAGTGAAAAAAAAAAAACCCAGGGTTTCAGGGTTGTTGTTTTTTTTTTTAAGCAGTACCTCTTTAACAAGCCATCCCTTCCCTTCAGGAAGTCCCACCCCAGGTGCCTCATCACCCCACCCCACCCCTTCCAGAAGGGATTGAGAGAGATAAGGTAGGTGGGGTGTCATTCCTGAGCTGTCCCCTTAGAGGCCTCTGCAGGGAGCCTGCCTTGCAGCAGCAAAGACCTCAGGCCATTCCCCCCAGCAAGGCTCAGTATAGGCTTAGAAGCTCTTCTAGCTATTCTAAGCAGTTGCCAAAGGATTTCATTCAGGATCCTACTGCTTACACAACCATCAGAGGGCTGGAGAGGCAGGAGGAGCTCTGAGTTTGAGAACACACCACTGCTACTGCCATCAACCCCACAAATGTGGGGAAGGGGCCTAGGACACGGTGGTGGAGAAACGCCTGGCCCCATCTCCTTGCTTTCCACAGAAAATAGACAAAAGGACAGGAAGGTGAGCTCTGCTTCACTTTCACCCTCTCAATGTCCTACAACAGTTTCTAATTAAATCATCTTAATTGGCATTCAGAACACTGGGTCCAAATTCTGAAAAATGAAGCTTCTGCAGTGCCAAAAGGCATGAGGTGGAGGCAGCCAATCCACATTATCTTCTCCTACGAGACACAGAGAAATTGCCCTCGCTCCATCTCCAGCCGGTCCACCTTGTCAGTCTTTGCCCGTTAGTTACCCTAGGCCTAGCTGAGAAGAACTCTCCCCTGCTGGGTCTGCCCTCCTGGGCACTCAGCATCCCTTATCATGGTGACCACATTGTGGCTCACACATGCCACCTTTCTCCCATTAGCTCAGGCAAGACAAGAAAGAGCTGCTAAAAAAGCAGCTATGGTAAAGGAAGACCAAGAATGCATTTTAAACAGGGACCAAAGACTATAGTCAAGCCTATATTGCCCAGAATTCCCATCCAAATCGATTTGGCAATTTCATGTTGTTCATATTCACATAAATTCACATTATTATTATGATATATTATTTTTGACACAGCATTATAATTTTATCCCACTCTATCCTGGGCATTAGACTTTCCTCCCATTGTGCAGATGAGAAAATTGATAGAGTTTAATGACTGGGCAAGGTCACGCCGCCGGTCAGTAGCAGAGCCAAGTCTAGAACTCAACTTTGTCACATTCACTGCACGTTTGTCACATTCACATTCACTGCAGCTCTCTTTCCTCCAAGTCTGAGTGGCCTCCAACCCAAGAACATGCAGCACAGCCTCACATTTCCAGCCGCTTGGGTCCTGGCACACAGGTCCTGCCTGCTTGCTATGTGGATTATTTCACTTCCCTTGGGGGCCTTCTCTTCCTCCACCCCCACCAAACATGAGCTGGGGTTAGTGTATTGGCTACACCACCAGCAGGGTTAAAAGAGGATCAAAAGTGCCTCTCAGAGAGAGGACAGAGAACAGAGAAAAGGAACAGGCACAGAGACTCTGCCCTTGGGCTTTGTCCCTAGGAAACTGGCCAAAGACCTTCCCTTCCCAGAGCCCCTTAGCTCAGGAGCTTCTCACTGGTGCTGCTGTGCTTCAGAGCCCTGACAAGACATAAAGAGAGACCTACAGCCTCGTGAAGAGGCCCTGGGGAGCTTAGAGCCATGTGAGCTGCAGTGGCCTTGCAGAAGAGCTGAGAAAATGAAGCAGAGAGTGGGGGCTACAGGCAGAGGGCCATGGCTGTCAAGGGGGACCTTCTGCAGCAGGGCGTTTGTATGACCTTCAGGCAAGTCATCTGTATTCATCCATTTTCACACTGCTGATAAAGACATAACTGAGACTGGGAAGAAAAAGAGGTTTAATTGTATTTACAGTTCCACATGGCTGGGGAGGCCTCAGAATCATGGTGGGAGACCAAAGGCACTTCTTACATGGCAGTGGCAAGAGAAATGAGGAAATGCAAAAGCAGAAACCCCTGATAAAACCATCAGGTCTCGTGAGACTTATTCACTACTACATGAACAGTATGGGGAAACCACCCCAAAATTCAAATGATCTCCCACTGGGTCCCCCCCACAACACGTGGGAATTATGGGAGTACAATTCAAGATGAGATTTGGGTGGGGACACAGAGCCAAACCATATCATTCCATCCCTGGCCACTCCAAATCTCATGTTCTCACATTTCAAAACCAATCATGCCTTCCCAACAGTCCCCCAAAGTCTTAACTCATTTCAGCATTAACCCAAAAGTCCACAGTTCAAAGTCTCATTTGAGACAAGGCAAGTCCCTTCTGCCTATGAGCCTGCAAAATCAAAAGCAAGCTAGTTACTTCCTAGATACAATGGGGGTACAGATATTGGGTAAATACAGCCATTCCAAATGGGAGAAATTGGCCAAAACAAAGGGGTTACAGGGCCCATGCAAGTCCAAAATCCAGCAGGGCAGTCAAATTTTAAAGCTCCAAAATTATCTCCTTTGACTCCAGGTCTCACATCTAGGTCATGCTGATGCAAGAGGTGGGTTCCCATAATCTTGGGCAGCTCCACCCCTGTGGCTTTGCAGGGTACAGCCTCCCTCCTGGCTGCTTTCACAGTCTGGCATTGAATGTCTGCAGTTTTTCCAGGCACACAGTGCAAGGTGTAGGTGGATCTACCATTCTGGGGTCTGGAGGACGGTGGCCCTCTTCTCACAGCTCCACTAGGTGGTACTCCAGTAGGGACTGCATGGGAGCTCCAACCCCACATTTCCCTTCTGCACTGCCCTAGTGGTGGTTCTCCATGAGTTCCCCGCCTCTGCAGCAAACTTCTGCCTGGGCATCCAGGCATCCATACATCTTCTGAAATCTAGGCGGAGGTTCCCAAACCTCAATTCTTGACTTCTGTGCACCTGCAGGCTCAACACCACGTGGAAACTGCCAAGGCTTGGGGCTTGCACCCTCTGAAGCCACTGCAAAGCTCTATGTTGGCCTCTTTCAGCCATGGCTGGAGCAGCTGAGACACAGGGCACCAAGTCCCTAGGCTGCACACAGTACAGGTACTCAGGGCCCTGCCCAAAAAACCATTTTTTCCTGCTAGATCTCTGGGTCTGTAATGGGAGAGGCTGCCACAAAGGTCTCTGACATGCCCTGGTGACACTTTCCCCATTGTCTTGGGGATTAACATTTGGCTCCTTGTTACTCATGAAAATATCTGCAGCCAGCTCAAATTTCTCCTCAGGAAATGAGATTTTCTCTTCCATTGCATTGTCAGGCTGCAAATTTTCCAAACTTTTATGCTCTGCTTCCCTTTCAAAACTGAATGCCTTTAGCAGCATCCAAGTCACCTCTTGAATGCTTTGCTGCTTAGAAATGTCTTCCACCAGATACCCTAAATCATCTCTCTCAAGTTCCAAGTTCCACAAATTTCTAGGGCAGGGGCAAAATACCACTAGTCTCTTTGCTAAAACATAAAAAGAGTCACCTTTGCTCCAGTTCCCAAGAAGTTCCTCATCTCCATCTGAGACCATCTCAGCCTGGATTTCATTGTCTATATCATTATCAGTATTTTTGTCAAAGCCATTCAACAAGTCTCTAGGAAGTTGGAAACTTTCCCACATTTTCCTGTCTTCTTCTGAGCCCTCAAAGCTGTTCCAATCTCTGCCTGTTAGCTAGTTACAAAGCCGCTTCCACATTTTCAGGTATCTTTTCAGCAACACCTCACTCCTGGTACCAATTTACTATATTAGTCCCTTTTCATGCTGCTGATAAACACGCACCCAGGACTGGGAAGTAAAAGAGGTTTCATTGAACTTACAGTTCCACATGGCTGGGGAGGCCTCAGAATCATGGTGGGAGATGAAAGGCACTTCTTACATGGCAGCAGCAAGAGAAAATAAAGAGATGCAAAAGTGGAAACCTCTGATAAAACCATCAGATCTCATGAGACTTATTCACCACCAAGAGAACAGTATGATTCAAATTATCTCCCACCGGGTCCCTCCCACAACAGGTGGGAATTATGGGAATACAATTCAAGATGAGATTTGGGTGGAGACACAGACACAAACCACATCATCATCCAAATTCTCTGGGCTTTATCTCCCCGTTTGTAAAGTGAGGGTTCTAATGGAGCCTTCCTCAGAAGTGAAGTGAGGAGTGAAGTAGGCCATCAGCAAAACAATCACGACCTACGCTTGCACAGTGGGATCCGTGTCCCATGCACTATCCTAAATTCGTCCTATGCATTGACTTTCCTAATTCTCACAGCACCCCCACGAAGGAGGTACTGTAGTTACTTCCATTTCACAGAAGAGGAAACTGAAACATGGAAGTCAATGAACCAGCTTTCCCAGCCAGAAAGGGATGAAAATGGGATCGGACCCAGACTGTTTGGCCTCAGGGCCTGGGTCTATAACCACCAAGCTCTCCTGCCTCCCATAACCCCCACCATGTTGTTAGTTAATGGTAGCATGATTTATGAACCAAATAGAAAGTCCAGAAATGTGGTTATCATACAGACAAATCCTAAGTGACCCAGGCTAAGGGGTGGTCAGAGCACCAATGCAGAAGCTACAATCAGAGCTGGTTGAGGAGACACTAAGGTGCTTGGCTCAGTTCCAGTGACCCCATGGCAGAAGTGTGATGAAAGGCTCATTGGGGTCATCTTGAAGAGGGCCTGGGATCCCAGTTGTGGCACCTGTATGGTGGAGAGTGGAAAATGCTTGTCAGGTCTAAGAAGTCAAAGATTGCAACAAAAGCAGGGCTTTGGGGAGATTCAAGAGGCAGTGAGATGCGGCTGCTTTGGGGAGTGAGGCAGGGTTGCACTATGGACAGCCTGCTGCTTGGGGCCCTGTCCTGCAGGAAGAAGCCAGATAGCATGGACCCTCTGGCTATCCTAAAGCACATGGACCCTCGTGTCTCCCAAGAGGAGCCAAGGCATCCTTACTCTTCCGTGATTCTCACTGGGGCCTGGGACTCTCACTGGGGATGTGGGGGTCCTTGGAATTGGTTGCCTAAGCTGCAGCAGGAATTGCTGGCTGGCAAGGTGGAAAAATTTATAACTGGCTCTTATAAGTGAGAACAATACACAAAAGAGAGGGTCCTTCTGAGAGGCATGGTGGAGGCACACAGGAAGGGTTGGTCCCAGGCCCAAATTCATGTGTCAGGGCAGTGAATGCTGTGTGTATCTAGTGCATGAAAAGGGCTGGGCATTTGTTGGTAGACACTCAAAATTACTGACTAAGCAAGTGTAGATTTTCCTCTAAACCAGTGTCATCCCTCATCCTCAAAATGCTGTTACATCTTCCTCCAGAATGTGAGAAACTTCTCTCTGCCCCTGGAAAACCAGGTCTGAGAGTCATTTCGTAACAACTGTAATGTCTATACCTTCTCCTACTTATGCTAGAGTCAGGCTGTCCCCTAAATCACAATGAGTGGGACCCCAGATTCCATGGTGAGCCTCATGCCCGGAAAGACTAAAAATCTCTGGGAGAGAAGGCTGTGGGCACCTGAGTGTCAACATCATACCCTGTGTGGTGGCAGTTGTCTGTCACAGCCTGCTAGTGCCACCAAAGCAACCCAAGGTCACAGAGAGTGGCAGCTGTACAGAGTTCCCACAGTGGAGGCAGGGCAGGCAGGCCCTCCAGTGAGACAAGCCGGCTACTTCCCCCAGGTCACCCGACAACTGCACTCTGTCTCCCCAGACGGTTCCAGTCAGTCTATGGAGAACTTCATTCCTCTGCCTCTCTCTTGAGGAAACTGCAGCTTTCAGAACCTCCCCTGAAGGAGAGAAGGGGGCAGTGGGGACATGAGAATTGACCCTGAGGAGGCAGGAGGGAGTCCTTCCTGTTTACCCGCCCCAGTCCAGCCACTTCTTTGTTACCTTTAGACGGCAGGGCAAGGTTGGCTGGATTGATTATGACAGCTCCTTGCTACTCCACACCATCACCTCTCCACAGGACTCCTTCCTGGGGTTGTGAGAAGGGGCTGAATGTGCTAACTACCTCTGCTCCCTACTAGAATGCTAGCCTCGTGAGGGCTGGGATTTTTGTCTGTTTGGTTCACTGTTGAACCCCTAAAATCTAGAAGAGTGCTTGGTACATAGTAGAGGTGCAATGAACGTTCCTTGAAGGAATAATTATTGATATAAAGTAAAATTCCTGAAGTAGATTTCATAGTTAATTGATCTTGGTGGCTGGGCTTGTAATCCCAGCACTTTGGGAGGCTGAGGTGGAAAGCTCACTTGAGGTCAGGTGTTCGAGACCAGCCTGGCCAACGTGGAGAAACCTTGTCTCTACTAAAAATGCAAAAATTAGCCAGGCATGGTACATGCCTGTAATTCCAGCTATTCAGGAGGCTGAGGCAGGAGAATCGCTTGAACCCAGGAGGCAGAGATTGCAGTGAGCTGAGATCATACCACTGCACTCCAGCCTGGGTGACAGAGAAAGACTCCATCTCAAAAACAAACAAACAAACAAACAAAACAACAACAACAAAACAATAGTTATTGGATCTTGGGCCAGGCACAGGGACTCATGCCTGTAATCCCAGCATTTTGGGAGGCCAAGGCAAGAGAATTGCTTGAGCCCAGGAGTTTGAGACCAGCCTAGGCAACATGGTGAGACCTCATCTCTACAAAAAATAAATAAAATTAGCCAGGTGTGGTGGCATGTGCCTGTGGTCCTAGCAACTTGGGAGGCTGAGGTGGGAGGATCACCTAGACTGAGAGGTCAAGGCTGCAGTGAGTCAAGATCTCACCACTGCACTCCAACCTGGTTGACAGAGCAAGACCCAGTCTCAAAAAACAGTGGGGGTTGGTTGGGTGGAGTTAGTTATGAATCTTTAGACATTAAACAAAGTAACTGAAATGGAAGAAGAAGAGGCGAGAATGACCCCCCGACCGATCAAAGCCTGTGCGCCGCTGCATCCCGGGCCCAGCATCTAAGTCCCACTGCTGTCACCGCCGCCACCTTGCCCAGGAGGAAGACCGAAGGGGATGCTAAAGGAGATAAAGCCAAGGTGGACACACCACAGAGAAGATCCACAAGGTTGTCTGCTAAACCTGCTCCTCCAAAGCCAGAGCCCAAGCCTAAAAATGCCCCTGCAAGGAAGGGAGAAGGTACCCAAAGGGAAAAAGGGAAAAGGTGATGCTGGCAAGGAGGGGAATTACCCTGCAGAAAAAGGAGATGCCATAACAGACCAGGCCAGGGAAGCTGAAGGTGATGGAGAGGCCAAGTGAAGTGTGTGCATTTTTGATAACTGTGTACTTCTGGTGACTGTACAGTTTGAAATACTATTTTTTATCAAGTTTTATAAAAATGCAGAATTTTGTTTTACTTTGTTTTTTAAAGCTATTATGTTGTTAGCTCACAGAACACTTCATTGTTGTTTCTGGGGGAAGGGGTATATGTCACTAATAGAATGTCTCCAAAGCTGGAGTGATGTGAGGAAAACACCTTTCCCTTCTAGTTTTGGGAGACTTCCTCTTGGCTCCCGGGAGGAGGGATTCCCTGACTTTGATACACATGAGTACCTTGGCACTAAAGCTTTGTGTTTGGAAAAAGCAATTCATTTTTATGTCCTCTTCTCCCTTTCCATCTTTCAGCATAGACTTAACTCTCTTAAGCCCAGACATCTGTTGGGACCTCATCCCCAGTCACTGGTTACCAGTGTGTCAGGCAATCTGGACTTTCCAGTGGTGCCACTGAGATGGCACCTGTCTAAAGAGCTGTGGTTCCGTTCCTAGATTGTGGATCTTCAGATACATTCTGCCATGTTCATTTCACTTCCTGAAAGTCAGGGTCAGCTCGTGAAAAGTTGTTAAACAACATGCTAAATGTGAAATGTCAACCCTAACTCTAAACTTCCCCTGTTCAGAGCATCAGATGAAGACTTCATTGGGTTTTATAGTGGCTTTCTGATTTTTGGTAGTCCACTGAAGAAGGGAGTTTGAAAGTTGTTGTATACTGTTAACAATTGTCTTCCATTTCCTGCCTGAAATACCATGATTGTTTATGGAAAGTATCTTTAATAAAGCTGGATACAGTTCGGCTTCGAAAGAAATGTAACTGAAATATATATATATTATATATATATAATATATAGATATATAAATAAAGGCTCTTAGAAATAAGAGGAAAATGTGACAAAATGATAAACATCATGAGAGAGTTTTAAAAAATCCTCTCAGAGAAACTGATTGATTGAGCAGACAAAACGTAAATGAGAACGTAAAATGTTTGCACAGTGAAAATTATAAGCTTAATCTAATAAATACACCTATAGAACATTTATAAAGAGTGAGCACATACTAGGCCACAAAGAGAATCTCAGGAAATTCCAAAAAAGTAGGCCATGTTATTTTTATTATTATTATTATATTTTATTATACTTTAAGTTCTAGGGTACATGTGCACAACATGCAGGTTTGTTACATAGCTATACATGTGCCATGTTGGTTTGCTGCACCCATCAACTTGTCATTTACATTAGGTATTTCTCCTAATGCTATCTCTCCCCCAGCTCCCCACCCCGCAACAGGCCCTGGTGTGTGATGTTCCTGCCCTGTGTCCATGTGTTCTCATTGTTCAACTCCCACCTATGAGTGAGAACATGCGGTGTTTGGTATTCTGTCCTTGTGTTAGTTTGCTTAGAATGATGGTTTCCAGCTTCATCCATGTCCCTGCAAAGGACATAAACTTATCCTTTTTTATGGCTGTATAGTATTCCATGGTATATATGTGCCACATTTTCTTTTTTTTTTCAAAAGCGTTCTCACTCTGTCGCCCAGGCTGGAGTGCAGTGGCGCGATCTCGGCTCATTGCAAGCTCCGCCTCCCAGGTTCACGCCATTCTCCTGCCTCAGCCTCCTGAGTAGCTGGGACTACAGGCGCCCGCCACCACGCCCGGCTAAATTTTTTGTATTTTTTTTAGTAGAGACGGAGTTTAACCGTGTTAGCCAGGATGATCTCGATCTCCTGACCTCCTGATCCACCCGCCTCAGCCTCCCAAAGTGCTGGGATTGAGGCGTGAGCCACTGCGACTGGCCGTGCCACATTTTCTTAATAAAGTCTATCATTGATGGACATTTGGGTTGGTTCCAAGTCTTTGCTATTGTGAGTAGTGAAAGTAGGCCATGTTACTTAATACTGCTTCCTGATGACACAAAGCTAGGAAAACCCTAAAATGAAGAATAGAAAAACATACAAAGAAAAATATATATACATACAAACATTTGTATGTATAATTGACCCATGAGCAACCTAAGTGTGAATAGCATGGTCCACTTATATGTGGATTTTTTTCAATAAATATTTTGAAAAAAATTTTGGAGATTGCCACAATATAAAAAAAATTGCAGATGAACCAGGTAGCCTAGAATTTTTTTTTCTGAGATGGAATCTTGCTCTGTTGCCCAGGCTGGAGTGCAGTGGCATGATCTTGGATCACTGCAGCCTCTGTCACTCCAGGTTCAAGCAATTCTCATGCCTCAGCCTCCCAAGTAGCTGGGATTATGGGCATGAACCACCACCCCTGGCTAATTTTTTTATTTTTATTTTTAGTAGAGATGAGGTTTTGCCATGTTGGTCAGGCTGGTTTCAAACTCCTGACCTCAGATGGCCCGACTGCCTTGGCATCCCAAAGTGCTGGGATTACAGGCATGAGCCACCACACCCGGCCGAAATAATTTTTAAAAAATAAGAAAAAGTTAGGTCTGTCATAAATGCATAAAATATATGTAGATGCTAAATCAATTTTATCATTCACTAACATAAAATATATACAAATCTATTATAAGAAATTAACATTTATCAAAACATATGCACACAAACACAGACCATACACGGTGCCATTTGCAGTTAAGAGAAATGTAAACAAACTTAAAGATGCAATATTAAAAGAAAACTGCATAAATTAGCTGTGGTACATACTGTACTACTGTAATAATTTTGCAGTCACCTCCTGTTGCTACCACGGTGAGCTCAAGTGTTTAAGTATCCACTTAAGACACTACGTGATGCTAATCGTCTCCCATAAGCAGTTCCTCACTCCAGTAAATTGCATATGGCAGTAAAAACTGATTTAGTTCTCATGTATTTTTCATTTTCAGTGCAATATCATAAACCTTGAATAACATCATGGGTTCCATATGAGATGGCACTAGTGAGTCTGGAAGCACTCCCAAAAAGCAGAGAAAAGTCCTGACATTACCAAAAAAAGTTGAATTGCTTGATATGTGCCATTTATAAAGGTCTGCAGCTGTGGTTGTCTGCCATCCGAAGACAATTGAGTCTTGCAAAGGACAATTGTAAAATAAAGAAAAGGATATTTGTGAAACCATCACTGTAGCTACACCAGCAGGCACAAAAACCTTGCACTTTTTGCAAAATATCTTTTTAATCTCTTATTGAAAAATGCAGTTTTTATGTGGGTGCAGGATTGCTGTAAGAAAGGCATACCTACAGACTTGAACACCATTTGAGAAAAAGTAAAATCCATTAATGACAACTCAAAGCAAAAGGAAGGTAAAGAATCTAAAGCAGGAGAATGTATTGCCAGCAAACGATGGTTTGATAGTTTCAGAAAGAGGTGTGGCTTTTAAAATGTCCATATGACAGGAGAAGCAGCTTCTGTCAATCAAGAGGCGGTAGACAAGTTTCTGGAAAATCATTCAAGAGAAAGGGTATCTTCTTAAACAGGTTTTTTTTGTTGTTGTTTTTGTTTTGTTTCGTTTTCTGGGTTTTTAAATTTTTTTAATTTTTTTTGAGACAGGGTGTCACTCTGTCACCCAGGCTGGAGTGCAGTGGCGTAATCTTGGCTCACTGCATTCTCCACCTCCCAGATTCAAGTGATTCTCATGCCTCAGCCTCCCAAGTAGCTGGGATTACAGGCACAGCCACCACACCCTACTAATTTTTGTATTTTTTGTAGAGATGGGATTTCGCCATTTTGCCCAGGCTGGTCTCGAACCCTTGAGCTCAAGCAGTCCACCTGCCTCGGCCTCCCAAAGTACTGGGATTACAGGCATCAGCCACTGTGCCCAGCCTGAACAGGCTTTTAATGTAAATGAAAGTGCCGTATTCTGAGGGGGAAAAATGCCACAAAGGACATTTGTTAGTAAAAAAGAAAAGCAAACACCAGAATTTAAAGCAAAAAGGGATAGACTAACTCTACTGTTTTGTGCAAATACAGTTGGGTTTATATGATCAGGACTGCCCTTATCTATAAAGCTGGTAACCCCTGATCCTTGAAGGGGAAAGGTAAACACCAGCTGCCAGTCTTTTGGTTGTACAACAAGATACGCATCCATCGATGCTTTATCCCAAAGTCAGGAAGTACCTTGCCAATAAGGACCGCCTTTTAAAGTTCTTTTGAGGCCAGGCATGGTGGCTCTTGCCTATCATCCCACACTTTGGGATGCTGAGTAGGAGGAGGGCTTGAAGCCAGAGGTTTGAGACCATCCTGGGAAACAAAGGATGAAACCCCCATCTCTACAAAAATTTAAAAATTAGCTGGGTGCAGTGGCATGAACCTGTAGTCCCAGTTATTCGGGAGGCTGAGGTGGGAGGATCACTTGAGCCCAGGAGTTCAAGGCTGCAGTGAGCTATAATCATGCCACTGCACTGCAGCCTGGGCAACAGAGTGAGACCTTGCCTCTAAAAAATAATTAATTAAAAAATATTTTTAAAAGTCGCTTATGATTTTCTGCTCTACAACGTGTGTAAAACAGCCTTGTTAACTGCGGAATAAGCGACCGTATCACATCTCCTGAATAGAAACTAGGAGCACATCTGATCTGATGCACTTTAATATTGCCTTCATTTTTTGAAAAGATTAATTCAACACTTCTGTGCTGGGACTAAGCAAAGTCAGTCAAAATGTGCCCTTCACTCTTCTTTCCACTGTACTCCAGCCTGGAAGACAGAGCAAGACCCTGTCTCTAAAAAAATTTTTTTTGTATTTTTTTAAAAAGAAAAACAATAGGCTGGGCGTGGTGGCTCGTGCCTGTAATCCCAGCACTTTGGCAGGCTGAGGCAGGCAGATCACCTGAGGTCAGGAGTTTGAGAACAGCCTGGCCAACATGGTGAAACCTCGTCTCTACTAAAAACACAACAATTAGCCAGGCATAGTGGCACATCCCTGTAGTCCCAGCTACTCAGGAGGCTGAGGCAGGAAAATTGTTTGAACCCAGGAGGCAGAGGTTGCAATGAGCCGAGATGGCACCACTGCACTCCAGCCTGGGTGACAGAGCTAGGACTGCTAGGACTTTGTACCCCTATGAAGTCCCTGTAGTTTGTGTTCAACCTCTGCTGTTTTCAACAAACTAGCAAAAAGTTACTAGCTATAAAGCCCTTAATAAAAGTGTGCTTGTTTTGAGACAGAAGGAACGCTGAGGGAAGGAGAACCAATCCAGGGAGGAGAGAGTGTAGTGGCCGCCACAGGGAACAAGCCAGCACGAAGCTTTTGTTGATCCAGTGAGTATTTATTGAGGACCTGCTGTCTGACAGGCCTGTGCTGGGTGCTGAGGCTACAGGGGCACAGCAAGGCTCTTCCCTTGAGAAGCCACTGATGTCACTGGGTCACTCGAGGTAAGCATGTTCGAAAGGGCTAAATCAAAGAACAAGGCAGGAAGTCCACAAGGCCAATGGAAGGCCCTAGAGAACAAGCAGAGCTCAGAGGCTCCGAAGGCATTGAGGAGGAGGAGGAGGGTCAGTATTGGCAGGCAGGAGCAGCCCCTCAGCTCTGGCCTGCCCTCAGGCCACACCCTGGCCCATGGGCTTCTTGCACACCCACTGATAGGGGGTGTCACAGGTCATGTCATTCCACTTCTGCTGAATTTGGACACAGTCTTCAGTCTGCCCATTCTTGTGCCGCCAGTTGTCAGGCTGATTCTTTTCCCAAAACCTGAAGACAACAGGGCTTTATACTGTTAGATGAAGGCAGCATCCCTTCCTGGTGCTGTGGCTCCTAGGGAGCTGACATGGGATGAGTCTAGGGAGCTGACTTGAGATGGGTCCTTCATCCCCTAGTGGCCCTAGGATGAGGACAGGGCTGGGAGAAGGAGTACCCTGAGGGTGTCTGTGCTCAGGTTGCTCTTAGTTACTGAGGATCCAGGGACAGGGAGGGGTGTCTATGAAGCTGCAAGCTCCCATCCCAGAATTCACACTAATATACCTTCTGAGTGGGCAGGATCCCTTGGAACCAGGCCTGAGTAGGGCAGGGGGAAAAAAACAGAAAGACCCACTCACTGGCTGCATGCCAGCCTCAGGACCTGTCCTTTCCTAATGACCCTCTGTGGAGGAGTCCAGGTGAGAGCGATGACCACACCTGCGTGTCCAAACGCACACACATCACACACATACCACACATACACCTCGCACACCACATGCATTACACATGCCACATACATGGCACACACACCACACATACACCACATACACACCACACACGTCACACACACATATACACACAACACTACCACTTACTGGGAAGGGACACACAGTGTGTAGCTAGGTCCACCAAAGACAGTGCCTGGGACAGCGCCAGATGGTGGCTAGACTCACGCTTTGTTCTGGGCGGCGTTGAATGGTGTCCCATCTGTCCAGCGCCAGGAGCCCTCTGTGCCCCTGTCAGTGAGACCGATCCAGTAGTACACTTTACTTGTGAACTCTACCAGAAATGCCTGCAGAGAAAAGGCAGTGTCATTGTTTGTCCCTGTGTGTGGGGAGCCAGTTCTCCAGGCCACCTGGAGAACCTGCTTATAGATATACACATAATTATATATGCATATCAAAAACTGTAAACAGAATTTTAAAACACTTTTATCTCATTTGGGGAAAGTTAAGAGGTAAGACAAAACTGTGTACTATAGAATTTTTTAGGATATCTAAACTCAGGGTAAAACCAAAGGAAAACATTTCTACTTCTTTAGTAAATGGCTTGTGTGAAACCTCAAGCTCTCACTCTTTTTTTTTTTTAATAGATGGGTTTGTTTGATGAGGATTGTGATCTAATGATTGTTTAGCAGCAATTTTACCAAACTGTAAATTCTTTCATTAACAGGCATTATAAACAGATAATACTAATCTTATTTAAAAATCATGAGTGCCACACTGATGAATATACAGCTTATGAATAACTTAAAAAGTATTTCCCATTTTAGGCCAGGCACAGTGGCTCATGTCTGTAATCCCAGCACTTTGGGAGGCCAAGGCAGGCGGATCACCTGAGGTCAGGAGTTCGAGACCAGCTTGGCCAGCATGGTGAAACCCCGTCTCTACTAAAAATACAAAAATTAGCTGGGCATGGTGGCAGGTGCCTGTAATCCCAGCTACTTGGGAAGCTGAGGCAGGAGAATCCCTTGAACCCAGGAGGCGGAGGTTGCAGTGAGCCAAGATCGCACCATTGCACTCCAGCCTGGGCAATAGAGCGAAACTCTGTCGCAAAAAAAAAAAAAAAAAAAAAGTATTTCCCATTTTAAAAGGCAAACACAGGATACAAAAACCTATACTAAACAAAGAAGCTATAATATGGATACACGATTGATGTGTCTAAAATGATATATACAGTACGTAATTAATGTTAATTATGTGATCAGTACATTTTCCCATATGATTCCCTTCGTGCTTCACTTTCCCCAGAAATTGAATTCTGTACTCCCTCTTCTAAAATTGGTACAATCAGGTTATCCTTGGACATCAAATTATATTTCATCACAAATTTAATAAACCAATGGCACAAAAATGTTTCATTTTCATATTCATCAAATATCTGCCAATGATGAAAATAAACATGTGAAAATATTCTGTAAATTCTACAGCATACTGATTTTGGTGTCACTACAGATGATTCCTTTATGCTAACCCTGCTGGGAAAATATTTATTGCTATTCAGAAGACATGCAGCACCATCAGGTGTGTGTCTAGTATAGTCTATAGCAGGACACTCTTTTGGAGTTTTATGAGCTACGCAAAGAAAAATCCATTGTTCAGTTGCTGTCATTTGAGTACAAGTATCTGGATGGCATTCACTCTGAAGTTTGACAGCAAGTCCAATTAGCTCAAGGCACAATTGTCTTAAATGTCATACTTCCATACACCTTCACCTTGGCCTTTAGGTGCTTCAAGAATTTTGTCAATATTGGAGCAATCTGCTCTTATGTTCTGTTGAATAGACTGTTGAGCAGCTAGTGTACTGTCCATTTTATCAAAGGATTCATCAGGCCAATTATAGATATCCTGTGCCTTGGTGCCCTGCCTGTTCTGCCTCAGCACTGCCATCCCCTCTGCCATGACCATAGTGCCAGCACCTCCCATAGCTTATTAAGAAGATGTGTTTTACGAAGTTGCATGTTCTTTCTCAGGCCAGTAACAGTGGTCTCAGGAGAGCCACAGGGGGGTAGGCAGTTCTGCAAGTCAAATTGGACAAACATTGTGGTTCTTTGTTAGTAATCCTGGCAAGTTCTGATAAGGACCACGACAGTGAGCCACCTGGGACGGTATTGCGTTTGGTGGTCCTCGGACCCATAGTTGTGTGCCTGGTCTTCCCAAGAAGCCTGGGTCTCCTATTCATGGGCCCTCTACAGCAGCTGGATTAACTGACATTAAAATCAAGACAGGCTGGATGCAGTGGCTCACTCCCAGCACTTTGGGAGGCCCACTTCGGTGAATAACTTGAGCCCATAAGTTTGAGACCAGCCTTGGCAACATGGCGAAACCCCATTTCTACAAAAAAAAATACTCCCAAAAATTAGCCGGACATGGTGTCGTGCGCCTGTAGTCACAGCTACTCGGGGAGCTGAGCTACTCAGTGGGCTGAGGTGGGAGGATCGCTTGAGCAAGGAGGTCAAGGTTGCAGTCAGCCATGATCAGGCTACTGCACTCCAGCCTGGATGACAGAACGAGACACTGTCTCCAAAAAAAAGATGACTGGAAACAAGCCTGAGAGAAAAACAAATGCATGAGAAGGGAAGTGTGCTCCTAGCACTTAAGGGCATCACCTGATGCCACCTCCCCTTGGCCTTCCTCCCTGCTGATGTCTCTTGACCTCTGGTGTCTCCCTCATTCATGGAAGACATGGAGGTTTGCTGTCAGGGATTCTACCTCCAGTGCATGTGCTCATCAGAACTCACTCAATATTTGCTCCCTGCCTGGCAGAGGAGACATGGAGGTCTCCGTCATACCCGCGGAGAGCAGGAAGGCCAAAACACCAAAGTCCCTTATTCCACACCAATTCCACCAACAACACCCCATGCTCGCAGCTCTGACCTGCTCCTCCTTGGAGGCCACAGATGCCAGATGGGCTCCCTGGGACACGCAGAACTGCTCAGCCTCATGCCAAGACTTCTTGACACTAGAAAAATAATATAAGCTTCCACCATTGAACTTCCAGCCTTGCAGGACCATCTGGAGAAGCTGACCTGGAGCAAAGATTGGGGAGAAAAGAGAACCAGGAGCTGCTGGTAGGAGTCCCAGAAGGAACTTTTCTGACCTCTCTAGGGCCTGCCCACTGAGGTTCACAAGCCCATGAAATTCTTGATGTGCAGTGCTCCAGGAGAAAGGCCTGGGGGGCTGCACTGCCATCTCACTACCCAGCACTCCAGGAAGCAGCCCTCAAGACGCCCAGCTTGGGCACTCCTGGGAGGCTCAGGCAGCTCTCTCTTTCCAGATACCTGCTTCCTGGCTATCCTGCCCTCTCTCCCAACTCATTGCTATCACCTGACAGTCCTCTCCACCCCAACTCCTGCCATCTTCCCTGGGGATTTTACAGGTATCCCATAGCCTTACTCATTACCTTGTCTTCATCTCCATCCACTTGCACTGCCACACCCATGGCCATCCTGGGACCTGGTCATCACCTGGTCTGCCTGGCCTTCCATTTTTCAAACTCTTATAGCTCATCCTGTGAGCACAAGCCCCAATTCTGTCAGCTCTTTCTTCCCTCCCTGCCATAACAGCCTGCTCTTTGGCGCCATCTATGCCACAGCTGTTTGAAATGGTGCCGCACAAGCTCAATTAATCACCAAATTGTTCTTTTGTTCAACGTGCATCGTGCAACGTTCCTTAACTTCTTCCAGCTAGCCACTGCCATACTGTACAAAGATCAATCAGACATGATTGATGCCCTTAAGGAACTTAGAGCCTAATAAATGAGACAGATGGAAAACAGGTGTTGAAGATGCATTGACTAAAAAACACATGCACAGTAGAATAGTCACGGAAGAAGGTATGGTCTGTTTCATCTGAGCAGGAGGTGGGGCTCAGGAAGGACACCCTGGATGAGATGTTACTGGAGCTGAGTCTCTCTTTCTTTCTTTCTTTCTTTCTTTCTTTCTTTCTTTCTTTCTTTCTTTCTTTCTTTCTCTCTTTCTTCCTTCCTTTCTTCCTTTCTTTCTTTTTTTGAGACAGAGTTTTGCTATGGATGCCCAGGCTGGAGTGCAATGGTGCGATCTTGGCTCACTGCAACCTCTACCTCCCGGGTTCAAGCGATTCTCCTGCCTACCCTCCTGAGTAGCTGGGATTACAGGTGCCCGCCACCATGCCCGGCTATTTTTTTGTATTTTTAGTAGAGATGGGGTTTTGCCATGTTGGCCAAGCTGCTCTCAAACTCCTGATCTCAGGTGATCTGCCTGCCTTGGCCTCCCAAAGTGCTGGGATTACAGGCGTGAGCCACTGTGCCCCATCTGGAGCTGAGTCTTAAGGGACTGAGGAAGAGTTTGCCAGGTGTTCAGTGTTAAGGAGAGCACCCCAGGCAGGGAAAAGGATCAGCACAAAGGCATAAAGGTCTGGAACAGCCGGGCACAGCCTGATCTATTCAAGCTACTTGGTATTCTTGGGACATAAAGGATGGGTGAGTGATGAATTTGGACAGGTTCACCAGCACTAAATGGTACATCCCATGTGAAACAGTTTGGATTTTTTTTTCCCTATGAGCAATGGGAAGCACTGCAAGGTTTTGAGAAGGATGGTAATATGTCCAGATTTGCACTGGAAAAACGTCAACCTGGTGGAAGCTGAACCAGAAGAAGGTACTCCTAATGAGGACAGAAACACCAATGATAACACAATGGCGAAAGTCCCAGTAAGAGATGGGTATAAATCAGGGGTTCGAAAAGTGTGGTCCCAGACAATCAGCATCACCTGACAACGTGGTAGAAATGCAAATTTTCAGGACCACCATAGCCCTACTGAATCCAAAATTATGTTTTAACAATCTGCTTCAGCAAGCCCTCTGGTGGTTCTGATGCCCAGAACTAGTCATCTAAACCAACCATTGGCAAATTCTAGCCTGTCAGCAGTGTCTTTTTAATAAAATTTATCGGAGCGTAGCCATGCTCATTAGTTTACTGTCTTTTTCTTTTGCTTTATAATTACGAACAGAGTTGAGTAGTTGTAACAGAGATCGTACAGCCCCAAAGCCTAAGATATCTAGTTCTTTGTCCTTTAAGAAAAAAAATTAAGCTAATAGTTCTCAGCCCAGATGCCAGTAGATCCACCTAGGCATTAAAAAAAAAATACTGATGCCAGACACCCTCACCAAAAAAAAAAAAAAAATCACAGTTCTGGAGGCGGGTCCCCAGGCATCAGTATTTTCAAAGCTCCTTGGGCGATTCCAGTGTGCCCCCAAAGTGGAGAAACACTGGGCTCACCTAAAGCAGCAGTGAGAGCTGGGAGGAATAAGGACATTGGGGCACTAGGAGATGTGTGAAGAAGTGGAGCCTCTGACTCCAGACCAGGAACCGGGCAAAGCAGTAAAGTGGAACGTCACTGCTGCCCACCAAGCCCTCATTTGTCAGCCCCCATTTCTTCAGTGGCTGCCCCAAACACTCCCTTCTGTCTCTCAGCTGCCCTCTTGTCCACAGGCCAAAGAGAACTGCCTGAAGTTTCCAGAATCTCATGATTTTGTGTCTCCATGCCTGCAAACCCTATTTGCTTGGCAAACACCTATTCATCCTTCAGGATGAAGTTCAAGAGCCATCTTCTCACAAAGCATCTTTTGATCTTTTCCCCACAGATCTCTTCCCTCCCCCTAGAAGATTCCTTTTCCCTTCTTTTTATTCTGCCCCCCAACCCCAGTTCTCAGTACCTGCTTCTAACCTATCAGCCTTATACCTGTCTATATGTCTTTCATGCAAGTCTGTACTACTAGCCTGTAAGCTTCTCAAGGGTACCTATCACACCTTATTCACCTTTTTACCCAGCACATCACAGGGCCTCAATAAAGCATCAGGTGAGGGCATGAATGCTAGGTACTTTGTTAAAGGCCTTACATGTGTGAACTCATTGGATCCTCACTGTGATGCAAATAATATTGTCTCCCCCTTGCAGATGAGAAAAGTGTAGCTCAGAGAAGGTAAGTAACATGCTCAAGATCATACCATTTGGGATATCAGGAAGTCGGAAATAAGGCTGTGTGGCCCACTAGCCCATGCCGTCCTTATCACACATGTGCACCATTTACAGTTGGTTTCCCATGTTCATTTGGTCACCGTGACCAGAATATAAGCAACTTGAGAGCAGAAACTTCCCACCTCACACCATCTCCACAACTGCCCAGGCTCCTTGGGCCCATTTCCCTGGATTTGGTCAAGGAGTTGCATGTTGCAGTAAAAAAGAGGCTGATGAGATGGAAGACTCTACCCTCTCAAGAGACTGTGCCCTCCCCAACGGGACTCCCCTCTCCCACTTACTTTGGGTTCTTTGTAGCTGTTCCTGTGAAGTAACGACCTCATGGAGGGTCTTCAGGCGACTCTGCTCCTGCTGGATTTCCATGGTTAGAGCTTTGGTGTTCTCTAGTCCCCTCTTAACCTCCGGATCTCAGCACTGGCCTTCTGCAGATTGCTGTCTAACATCTGGGTCTGGGAAGTTAAGGCTGAAGCATTCTTCATTCCTTGTTTTAGGGTCTGTATCTCTCTGCTGGCATTTTTCATATGACCATTTAAGACCTGAATCTGGGCATTTAAGGTATTCGCATTTTCCATCTCTGCCTTGAATACCTGAATCTGAGTGTCTGTCTGGTCCAGACGGCCATTTGCTTTTTGGGTCTGGGCTGTGACCATTTCCAAATCCCTTTTTAACACGTGAATTTCATCACCAGCCCTTTCCAAATGACCTCTTAAGAACTGGATCTCAGCACTAGTGTTGTCAAAACTGCTTTTTATAAAGGCCTGGGTCTGGGAGTTTAAAGCATTTGTGTTCTGCAGATTTTCCTTTAGTCCCTGGATCTCAGCATTGGCTCCTTCCAAACTATTTCTTAAAACCTGGTTCTGGGTCCTCAAGTCATTGACACTATCTAGATGGCCTCTCAAAACATGGATCTCAGCATTAGCGTTCTTTAAACTGCTATTGGCTAACTGAGCCTGGGTATTTGCCGTTTCCAAACTGGCATTCAACATCTGAATTTCAGAGTTTGCATTTTCTAAGCCTCTGCTTAGCACGTGGAGCTCAATGCTGGTGTTTTCTAAACTGCTTTTTAAGAAATTCAGCATCTGGAAAGTTAAAGCATCTGCCTTTTCAAGGTCTCCCATGAGCCTCTAGATCTCAGCATTGGTTCCCTCCAGGGAACTCCTTAACATCTGTGTCTGCAAACTCAATGTAGTGGCATCCTTTAGAACTCCTTTTACCATCTGGATGTCAGCACTGGTGTTTCCCAGAAGATCACCGAGCACCTGGAGCTGCGAATTGACATTGTCCACTCTGCACTTCAACATCTGGATTTCTACTACCCAGGCACTGGAATTCTCCATGTGGCCTTTAAATGTCTGGATAAGCTCTCGCATTTCTGCCTCCCTGCCAAAGTGGTGATGATCTGGAGGGAGGAAGTGAAGAAGGCAGCCAAAGAGGCCCATTATGTAGGGTAGCATTTTATGGGCCAACCAGAGTGTTCCTAACATTTCCAAGGGAAATGGGTACTGCACAGCCCTCAGTGCTCCCCCAAGCACCCTCCTGGTCACACAGCCACCCAGACCCTGGGGACGGTCCACCTGAGAATGCGGGCCAAGAAACAAAGATCTAATTCACTGTTACACACAAATGAAGGGGTCAGAAGGATTGAAATGCTTGCCTGCTGTAAGCCAGCTGCCACCAGGAGTCATGCTGGTAAGGCTTGGATTATTTTGTCGTTATAATTGCTCAACTTGAAAGTAACTGATTTTATCATTTAGAGCTGTTGAAGTTTAATTTTACTGGAATTTCACCATAGATGGGTCATTATGGGAAAGAAAATAGGTATGAATAAAGCCTGTGGTTAGTCCTACATTATATTTGTACACCAAGCATAGAGCCTCTTGATTCACCATTGTTACTTGATAAAAACCACCACAAACATAAGTTTTATAATGGCAAATTCCATGGAGAAGAAAACACAAAGGAAAGAAACAGAAACAAAACAAAACAGGTGTGCTGGGAGGAAGTACCCTGTTCAATCAACAGGGCTGTGATAGAGGCATGCCATGCCCTCCAGGTAACTAACACTGGACTTCAGCTGAGATGGCCTTTTAAAGAGCCAGCACCCCCAGTGTTACATAGGGCAAGGGTCCCTACAGAACAGTTTGAGGATACAGGAAACCTGAGTAAAAGGCCTTGCGCTGGGGTCGTTGAAGGAGACCCCGCAGCCCCTTTAATCTGCAAGGTCTTTCCCACCAACCTCACATGCATCTACCTCTGGTCCTGCTAGCATCCTTTGTTCACCTCACGAACTAGGACCTAATCTCACACATCCATGATCCCCTTCTGATTCCAGTCTCCCCTCAGGAATAGGGAGAAAAACCCAAGTTGGCAGGGACCCTTTCTGGAGCATCCATGTACTATTTCTCATGCACTGCCTATGTAGATGTGTGAGACCTCAGTCACTGTGCTAAGGTAAGAGAGGGGACCTTTCAAGGTACTGGGAGTTCAGTCAAAGATTCTGCTTTGTAAAGATAGACAAACAAATCAATACGACAGAATGGAGAATACAGAAGTAGACCCCCACACATATGGACAATCGAATTTCAACAAAGGTGCAAAGGCAATTCATGGAGAAAGATAACTTTTTCAACAAATGGTGCTGGAACAATCCATTTCACACCATTATACAATAATTAACTCAAATGAGGCAGAGACCTAAATGTAAAACTAAAAACTGGGCTGGGCGCGGTGGCTCATGCCTGTAATCCCAGCACTTTGGGAGGCCGAGGTGGGCAGATCACGAGGTCAGGGGATTAAGACCATCCTGGCTAACACAGTGAAACCCTGTCTCTACTAAAAATACAAAAAATTAGCCAGGCGTGGTGGCGGGCGCCTGTAGTTGTAGCTACTCCAGAGGCTGAGGCAGGAGAATGGCATGAACCTGGGAGGCAGAGCTTGCAGTGAGCCGAGATCACGCCACTGCACTCCAGCCTGGGTGACAGAGCGAGACTCCGTCAAAAAACAAAAACAAAAACTAAAACTAAAAACTGTACAATTTCCAGAAACAAAGGAGAACATCTTTGTAGCCTTGGATTAGGCAGATTTCTCACATACGAGACCATGAGAATAATCCATAACAGAAATAAAATGATAAATTAGACATCAAAATTAAAATCTTGTTAGGAGAATGAAAAGACAAGTCACAGACTGAGAGAAAATATTTGCAAATCACATGACTAGCAAAGAACAAAGAGTACATGCTCTATGATCCCTTTTCTATAAAACTCTAGAAAAAGCAAACTAATCTATAGTTACAGCAAGTAGATCTGTGGCTGCCCAGGGATGAGGAGAGGAAGGGAGAGGAAGGAATTACAAAGAGCCACAAGGAAACTTTGGGGTGAGGAGGATGACTACGTGATGATGATTGTGGTGATGGTTTCAGGGGCACATACATATGTCAAAACTTAACAGATTGTATGCTTTAAATATATACACCATTAGACCTCAATAAAACTGTGTTTTTAAAAAATTATCTCTTTCTATGAGGATGGCGGAGCCCATTCAGTGGTCTGAGGGTACCAGGGGAGAAGCTCATCCTAGGGTCTGAGCATCTGAAGGCCCCAGCTCCCTCTGCACCCCACCCCCACTGTGGCTACTCACTGTTGGGTTCAAAAGGTAAATGCCCAGTAATGTTGTCTCCCAGAATTACGGCTTGCACAGGCTTCGGAACAGGTCTTGTGTACTGTTGAACTGAGACATTCCATTTTTCCAGGTCAGCAAATCCCCAGCCCTGAGCCTGGGAGGATACGCTCAGGTAGAGTTCCAGAACCGGGGAGATAGCAGCAAAGACCCTCCCAGGGTTTCCCTCATGAACCTCAGTTCCTGGGAGGCTCCCCCTTGGACAGTGGCCTTTATCTGTTCCCAGGGAAGCTGTGGCTTGGGCCTGGAGCTGGAGGTGGAATGATCTTTCCGGGAGCAGAGAGGCCTAGAGAGTGTGCATCTGGGGCCCCTGGGGACTTTGTGCTGAAAGGAGAGAAAGTCAGTGAGATTTGGGTCACCTGGTGGCTTACCCACTACAAAGAGAGTCACAAGAGAGAAGACCAAGGTCACAGCCATAAATGCCGGGGTAGCCTGAATGAGCCTCGGTATCTTGGGGGCTGCAGGAGCCGTTGCCACAGAGTCCACCTCTGCAGGGGAGAAGCCAGTGTCCAAGGTGAGAGGGTGCTGTACAAGGTGAGAGGGTGCTGTGCAGGCTGAGACACAGCCTCTCTGATTCTGTTTCCTGGGTTGTCTAATGGGGATGATAACTCCTGCCATGCTTATCATGCAAGTGGTTATGGAGAAGGAAGACAAAACACTTTGGGCTGTTCACCAGAGCTAGATGTGGATATGGTAGCAACACAGAGCTGAGGAGCTCTGAGACCGAGACCACCACTCTCCAAATCTCAAGGAGGCTTTGGTGGTGCACAGGGCACAGAACCTGGCACAGAGCACAGAGCAACAAAAGTGTAGTTTGAATGAAAGAAGAAAGGAAGGGAGGGAGGCCTCACAGGACCAGCTCAGTGTGCAGGGCCGGGATTCCAAGCCAGGACCATCTGAATTCAAAGTTCATCCCCTTTCTCTTGCCAGGTCTGCATCCCCAAGGACAAGGGTCTGGGGAGAGCAATAAGACAGCAATAAGCTGCCTTATGGCAGAGGGCCAAAGGACAGGCAGGCTACTCCCTCACTGGGCACGAGCTGGGGCCCCAGTTTTCTCACCTTGGGGGTGCAGGGAGACACACTGGTTATCTGTGCAGAAGCGGACTGCCTCACTGTCCATGTCTGCTTCCTTGATCCTCCAGCACTGCTCCCAGCCACTGGCTCCTGGAAGGGCCGTCCTGTGGACCAATGGCAGTGGAAGCAAAGCTGAGACACCCACACTTATATGCTCCTGACAGAGGTCCTGACCACCCTCCCAGCTCTTCCTCCCTCCCTGCCTGACTCTGCAGAAACCCGCCCCAGTGGGCCCCTCCCCTAGAGGCTCCCAGACACCCATCTGCCCTATTTTCTTCCTCTTCCCATTAGCACCTTCCCATCAGTTCTCAGCCCCATCATCCCAGCCTCTGCCGCATCCAGCATAACCCCAAACACACCTCTTCTTCTCTGGGGGCTGGGACTGGCACCTAGGAAGGGGGTCTCAGCTTTGCATAGAAAACATCCTTATGACTATGGCTGACCTTTAATTCTAGCCCCAGAACCTCTTAAGTAAAAGGAGTCAGGTAAAAGAGGGGCCAGGTCAGTGCGGCCGATATTTGCAGGTCAATGGAGGAAGCGGGGTGACCAGCCACTTGGGGACTCACAACTGAATTATAGTATACAGGAGGATGTGTGGAGGTTATATAAAAATACTACATGATTTTGTACAAGGGACTTGAGCATCTGTGGACTTTGGTACCCATGGGGGTCCTGAAACAAATCCCCTGCAGATACCAAGGGACCACTCTGTAAAAAATATATCTGGTCTTCATCTCAGCTCCTGACACAGAACTCCTAAAACCCTTAGAGTTTCCTGGGTGACAGGAGTGTTTTTTGTTATTCATCATAAGCCCCTTAGGACTACACTTGGGTTTATGCTAATGAGGTGACACAGGGTGGACCCTTAGATAATTTCAGGCTGGAGGCTGGTCCCAGAAAGACCAAACATGGGATTAGACTTTGGAAGACTGGGACTTTCAGCCACCCACTCCCATTCCCTACTCCCAGACCTCCAGGTATGGGAGATAGCCTGGGGTCTGGGCTATAACGACTCTTAAAAAATGAGATTCAAGGAGCTTAGGGATTGGTGATCCACATGCCAGGAGGGTGTCATGCCCTGACTCCACAGAGACAGAGTCTCCTGCACTTGGGGCCCCACTGGGCCTTGCCCTGTGTACCTCTTCATCAGGCTGTTTTTGTCCTTTACAAGAAAAGAATAGTAAGTACAGGGTTTTTCTGAGTTCTGTGAATTGTTCTAGTGAATTATGAAAACTGAGAGGTTGTTGCAGAAACCCCCTAATTTTTTGTTTGAGACAGGGTCTCCCTCTGTCACTCAGGCTGGAGTGCAGTGGTACAATCATAAGTCAATGCAGCCTTGAACTCCTGGACCCAAGTGATCCTCAGTTCTCAGCCCCAACATCCCAGCCTCTGTCACATCCAGCATAACCCCAGCATAACTGGGACTACAGGTGTGTGCCAACATACCTGGCTAATTTTTTATTTTTATTTTTTTGTAGAGATGGGATCTCTTTTTATTCCCCAGGCTGGTCTGGAACTCCCGGCTTCAAGTGATCCTCCCACCTCAGCCTCCCAAAGTGCTGGGACTACAGGCATGAGCCACCTTGCCTAGCCAGAACCCCCAAATTTGTAGTTGACCAGGCAGAAGTGGGGTCACTACCTCACTTGTAGCTAGCATCTGAAGGGGGGCAGTCTTGTGGGACTGAGGCCTTACCCTGTGAGAGCTGTGCTAACTCTGGAAGTTAGTGTTAGAATCTGTTTGAATTGTTGGATGCCCAGTGGGTGTCAGAGAATCGGCTGGTGTCAGGAAAAAGCACACATTTGGTGTCAGAAGTGGTGTCAGAAAATACCAAGCAGGCCCCAACTTTAGCTGATTGGATCCATGCCTCCTGAGGTGACCAGGTTCTCAAGACTAACTCAAAAGAATCTGATGGAGCAGGCTGGGGCCAATGTGTGGCTTTCAATGAGCCCTATCCCTTCCAGGAGGAACAGATACTGCTTCAGGGGTTCCTGCTGCTGGGTGGGCCTAGCATTAGAAGAGAAGGCATGAGGCATCCCAGTGGACAGTGCCATGGAGCTGTGCAAGCGTGATGTCCCTGTCCCTGCCACAGGGGTTACCAGCTGAACAGAACCAATATTCCCACGGCTGGTCAAGGAACCCCTCTAAAAGCCAGTGCTGGGGTTACCAGCAGATTCCTGTTCTTTGGTTCCTTCTTGTCTCCATTACTTCAAACGGTCACAATCTTTTTGAAATAAATCACATTTTCTTTCACTTTGGAAAGTCTAATTACATATTATACCATCATAGCAACTCTTAAACAAACTCACAACCTTGCAAATGGCTTGTTCCATCCATGTTGTGTTGTTTCTTTGCTACTTTCACCCTCTGTTCCTATGTCCCATTCTCATGTCTTTTGCACAGATCCTGGGGTCAGCCTCTTATAGGTCCCCAGCTGCCGACTAACAACACTGCAGACCAACCACAAAGGTGGAGAAGCCACACGGAACGTGCCTCCTCTGAGGCCGGGCCAGGAGAACAGCTTTGGCCCAGGAGGAGCCTGTGCCATGCGTGGCTGATGTCAACCCGGCAAGCAAGTCGCCCCGTGGGTAGGGGATCTGCAGGCAGGAAGGGAGCGGTTGCCCACACCCAGTTCATGATGGTTGGGGTGTGTGTGTTTGTGTGTGTGTGTGTGTTGAACTGTGCAGTGTTAGGGGCCCAATGTGTAGAGTGCAGAGCCACCATTTGCTGCCTTTTACCTCCTGTTTGTTGAAAACTGACCTTAGAGAGGAGGGCACAGCAGGAATGAAGGGTGAAGGCACCCATTTCTGGACTATCAACAGCGCTGCCTGAGATCCCAGTGGTGTCTGCCAGACTCCTTCTCCGCCACATAGAATGGGATGGAAGCTGCTGGAGGTGCCTCCCTAGAGGCCCATCAGACACTCAGGGCTGGTGGCTGAAAAGAAAGGGCTTGTCTTGGTTTCTGTTTCCCCATACACAGGAAGGGCCCAGGCTGGACCTACTCAGGACCTATTTCCTCCTGAGGCCTGAGGGCTGAGGGAACCTCGAAGGCAGAACTCTACGGATTCCTTGCCCAACTGGAAGGTCAGAGTCTGGGCCAGGGGAGGGGCATAGTTCTTCCCTGGCCTCCTCACCCACCCTCCGGGCCCTAGCTCTTCTATTTCCCACAGGAACACCATCTACCAGCAGGGCAGAAAAACCAGGGGGTTGCTATGTCTTCACTGAGAGGCTTTCTGTTCTCTGGCCAGACAAAAACAAATGGGCATTAATACAAGAAATGGCCAGGCACGGTGGCTCATGCCTGCAATACCAGCACTTTGTGAGGCCGAGGCAGGTGGATCACTTGAGGCCAAGAGTTCAAGACCAGTCTGGCCAACATGATGAAACCCTTGTCTCTATTAAAAATACAAAAACTAACTGGGCGTGGTGGCAGGTGACTGTAATCCCAGCTACTCGGGAGGCTGAGACAGGAGAATCATTTGAACCTGGGAGGCGGAGGTGGCAGTGAGCCGAGATTGCACACTGCACTCCAGCCTGGGTGACAGAGCAAGACTCCAAAAAAAAAAAAAAAAAAAGAAAGAGTCTACTTGGGACTAAAGCCAAACCAGAGGGAGCCAGAGCCAGGAGAGGGAGAGAGGCGGATTCTTCTTTATATTTTTTAATCCAGGACATTTTATTTAATAGTAGGGACAGCTTCTTGACATGATGTGAGCACTTGTATTCAGCAGTACAAAGTGTCCTGATTTTACACCCTACAAAATACAGCAACGACAATTCATCACATTTATAGGCCTGAATGCAAACCACCATCTCACCTGGCTTTTATTCCATTCATCTCCTAACTGTTCTCCCTGCCTCTCCTCTTACCCCCTCTCAAGTCCTGTCACCATGGTGCAAGCATAATGATCTTTTCAAAAAAAATTAGGTGTACACACAAATATTACTTAGCTCTCTCAGCTGGGAGAGGCAATGATGTTCAAATAGCAACAGCCACACAGCCCCCAGGTTTTGATTTCTAACACCATTCTCCAAAAAAAGGAAACCAGGGCTCATTAGAGAAATGGCTGACTCTAGAACTGGGGCAGGAAATACTCAAGATGAGCCTGGAGCATCTTGTAGTACCAGAAAGTAAGGAGATGCTTAGTTACCAAAAACAAACAAACAAACAAACAAACAAAAAAAAAAAAACTGAGGGAAGTATGTCAAAATGACACAGGAACCAATGAAGGAGCTCCCAATGGCCAAAGCCAGAGCAATTTGAGCAAAAACAAAACAAAAAAACAAATAAAATAGTATTGGATTATAACCCAAAGTGTAAGAGAAATATCTGTGAGTCCATACTGACATAAATGAATGTCTGAGTAAGTAAACAAATAGATAAGTCTCTAGGGCAGAAAATGTCCAAATATTTTATGTAAATATCCCATTCTGAGAAAAGTAGAGTGTAACTTCCTACTCTTTCAGTGTGAACTGCATATAGTGACTTCCTTCCAAAAAGTTCAGTACAGGAAAAGGGAGAAAAGAGTAACTCTGGAGTCAATAAACTTGGCAA
This sequence comes from Pan paniscus, assembly GCF_029289425.2. Taxonomy (NCBI): domain Eukaryota; kingdom Metazoa; phylum Chordata; class Mammalia; order Primates; family Hominidae; genus Pan; species Pan paniscus. The sequence goes on along the minus strand of NC_073261.2, from coordinate 55,564,608 downwards.
ACACTACCCCAGCCTGGAGATCAAGGTCAACACCAACAGTAATGAATTCTATTGATGGTATGTACCCTTCATAGGATGTGATGAGAATGGCCCTTTATCTCCATGGTCTTCCTCCTGAAACTCAGTACCCCAATCTAATCATGAGAAAAACACCAGACAAATTCCATTTAAGGGACAATCTACAAAGTACCTGACCAGTGGGCTCCTCAAAACTGTCAAAGTCTTCAAAAACAAGGAAAGACTGAGAAAATGTCACAGCCAAGAGGATCCCAAGGAGACATGATGGCTAAATGTAATGTGGCATTCTGGATGGGATCCTAGGAGAGAAAAAGGATGTTAGGGGAAAACCAACGAAATCTGAATAAAGTATGGACTTCAGTTAAATATTGGCTCATTAATTGTGACAAATGTACCATACTAATATAAGATGTTAACAATCGGGGAAATGGGAAAGGGTGGGTATATAGAAACTCTCTGTATTATCTTCACAATTTTTCTGTAAAGCTGAAACTATTCTATAATATAAAGTTTTTAAAAAAAATTATTGAGACAGGGTCTCACTCTATCACCCAGGCTGGAGTACAGTGGCGTGATTACAGCTCACTGCAGCCTTGACCTCCCAGGTTCAAGCAATTCTCCCACCTCAGCCTCTTGATTTGCTGGGACTACAGGCATATGCCACCACACACGGCTAAGTTTTGTATTTTTTTTTAGAGACAGGGTCTCCCTATGTTGCCCAGGCTGGCCTCAAACTCTTGTGATCAAGTGATTCTCCTTGAGTTCTGTGCTCTGTGAACACAGGCATGAGCCACTGAGCCCAGCCTAAAAAGGTATTTAAAAGATATTAGGGATGGCTGGGTATGGCAATTCACACCTGTAATCTAAGCACTTTGGGAAGCTGAGGCAGGAGGATCACCTGAGCTCAGGAGTTTGAAGCCAGCCTGGGCAACATAGCAAGACCTCATCTCTACTAAAATTTAAAAAAAATTAGCTGGGCATGGTGGTGCACACCTGAGGTTCCAGGTACTCAGGAGGCTAAGGCAGGAGGATTGGTTAAACCCAGGAGTTCAAGGTTGCAGTGAGCTGTGATTGTGCCACTGTACTCCAACCTGAGTGGCAAAGGGAGGCCCTGTCTCAAAAAAATCAAAATTAAAAAAAGACATAAGTAGTAATTATGGAATCTCAGAAGACCAGAGTCAAGCTTTAGAGTCTATGCTGGCAGGAGGAATGCTCCAAGAACGGCAGCACTAAATCTAGTCTGAGCTCTGAAAAAACACCAGGACAAATCAAAGGTCTCACATGGTTGAATCCGACCGGTGGTCCCTGGGTCACATGACTGCACTTTAAAAATAAATAAATAATTTAATTAAATTAAATTAAAACAGGGTCTTGCTCTGTAGCCCAGGCTAGAGTGCAGTGGTGTGATCACGGCTCACTGCAGCCTCAATCTCTTGAGCCCAAGCAATCCTCCCACCTCAGCCTCCGAAGAGCTAGGATTACAAGTCCGCACTACCACACCCAGCTAATTTTTTCTGTATTTTTTGTGGAGACGGGGTCCCACTGGGTTGACCAAGCAGATCTTCAACTCCTGGCCTCAAGTGATCCTCCTGCCTTGGCTCCCAAAGGGCCTCCCAAAGCATCTAGCCTCATGCCTGCACTTTTCTGCAAGGAAGGCTGTAAGTGCTAGTTCTGCTTCTAACTTTAAAAGGTGAACTCAAAATACAGGAAGATACCTAAACCAAGAAGCTGTTCAGGATAAAGGAAGAACCACAAGAGTGTGACAAATGTTTTCCAGTGACATAATTCTATTGCATGTCTGTAGATCTTGTTATTCCTGGAAGCATTTAAGCTTTCAAATGTAACAAATCATTTGTCACGCTTCTTCAACACTAAGTAAAAAACAGATGTCACTCATCTGCCTAAAACACTTCAATGTTTCCTCCTTGTCCTTCACATAAAATCCAAAACCCCTCCTCTGGCTTTGAAGGCCCTCCAAGAGCTGCCTGTCCCCTGCTTCACCTCACACCACACTCCAGCTAGACTGGACTTCTCTTGGTGCCTCAGGCCTGTCACACTCCTTCTCTGCATTTTCTGTTTCCTCTCTCTTTCCTCGTCTGTGTCCCTATCCCACTCTGCCTAAATTCTGCTCATCTCTCAAGGCTCAGCTTATGTGCCTCTTCCTCAGGAAGCCTTACGAAATCCTTTCGCTTTAGGCTCCCATAGATTAATAAAAGTTTCCTTTTTGAAAACACACTGAGTTTATCATAAATTGGGTAGCCTGTGTTTTCTCCCCCAAAAACAGAGATTCATTCTGGACCTGAAAAAAAAAAGAAAGTTGCCTTGGGACAGATAGGAGGGGAGGTTCTTGGAGGTCTGGGATGGGAACAGAGAGGTAGAGAGAAAGGAGGGCCTGAAATCTCTGAGGGAGGCAACGCATTGCCCTGCTGGGGGCTACCTGGAGCCCTGGCCAGGTGGGGTCACCAAGGGAGCCAATGGCAGCCCCCATGCCCAGGGCCCAGCCCCAACCAGGGCGACAATGCCAGGAATAATGCCAATAATCCCAGAAGCCAGGGTGCTTTGTAAGAAAAAGGGGAAGTGCTAGGCAACTACACACATGTGCGCGCGCGCACACACACACACACCCCACCCAAATAATGGCTTATCTTCCAAAGCACTGGGAAAATTAAAGCAAAGAAAGCATAGCTCATACAATATGAGAAAAAGAGGAGAGAGAGAAAGAGAAAGTGAGAGAGAATGACAAAGAAAGAGAAAATGAAGTGATTCAATAGATAGATAGATCAATAAAGCATAAAAACAGAAAAATAAAATATTATAGTACATGTTCACGAGCATTAGGACTAGTTGGTCAGTGGGGGTGACTGAAGTATTTTTTTCTCTTCTTTTATATTCAAACACAAAAGGATAAATTTTTCAAGAGTATTTTATTGCAACATTGAAAGAGGGCATGTCAAGCATTGTTAGCCTGCCAAATCAGAAAAAAAAAAAGAAAGAAAACAACTAATGTAATATAATAAATACCCAAGTTGACTGAGAAAAAGTTCTCACCTGTCCCTGGCTCCCAATTTTTCACCTGACAATGGAAAAATCCCCAGAATTTCACAAGAAATACTGCGGGGTCCATGATACGAGGAGCTGCCCAGGTATTGATAACACCCCAAGACCTGCTAGAGACAGGACTAGAGCACTATCAATGGTGGGACTTCCTAGGCGAGGCCACACTGCCAGCAGAAGGGCAGGTGCCCATGTAGCGACCTCCCTGGAGAAGCAAGGCATGCATACAGTGGGGGAGGGAGCCAAGGTCACAAGACAAAGCAAAGCAACAGGTGTCCCAGCTTCCTCAAGGGAGGAAGCCAAGGCAATGCTGCACTTGTTGGGTTCAGGCTGGGGCACAGACTCCAGATAAAAACACATCCTCACTGACTCAGGCTCTTTCAGTTTCAAGAAAAAGCAATGGTTGGGGTCAGGAGCACAGCCTCGTAAGGTCCCCATGCACAGAAACCAGGAGGATCCGAAGGGCTGGGAGGATCTGAGGCAGCCCTGGGAACGGGAGCAGCCGGAGCCCTTCAGGCTGCCCTCCGGGACCTCCATTGCGACTCCTCTGAGCCGTTCTCTTTTCTCTGCCAACTATAATCCTCTGCAGTCACTTCTTTTTTTTTGAAACAAAGTCTTGCCCTGTTGCCCAGGCTGGAGTGCAGTGGTGGGATCTCAGCTCACTGCAACCTCTGCCTCCCAGGTTCAAGTGATTCGCCTGCCTCAGTCTCCCAAGTAGTTGGAATTACAGGTGCCCACCACCATGCCCGGCTAATTTTTGTATTTTTAGTAGAGATGGGGTTTCACCATGTTGGCCAGGCTGTCTCGAACTCCTGACCTCAGGTGACCCACCCACTTCAGCCTCCCAAAGTGCTGGGATTATAGGCATGAGCCACCGTGCCCGGCCTGCATTCATGTCTTTCCTCTGCCTCATAGCTTCTGCTCATTGCTAGTTTCTTCCAATGCCACATGACGGCCCCTCCAGCCTTTCTCTTAACTCAGTGCCTTCCAGCTCAACTTCCTTTTGTTAACAGCTTCATCCTCTTGCTATTTCCTGGTTCAAATTCTTTCCCAGAGAAATGGTCTGATTTTCCCAGCTCATCTCTTTGCCAAAACCAACCAGAGATCCCCGACCAGCCTTGTTCTTGTCACCTCCCATTTCCTCCATTGGTGAGGGAGGGATCCCCTGCCCTAAATAGGACAAGATGGCCAAAACACGACATTTGACACTGTGCAGGTGAGACTGGCAGCAGTTTACTAGTCACAAATACAGTCTACTGGGGAAAGATATCATAAGCCACACAGGGCCACACGGGGTCACCCTCAGGAGCAGAGTGAACCAGCCAGGGCTGTGGGAGTCAGGCCTTGTAGTAACAAAAGGATGAGATGCCCCGGATTCCTGTAGGAGGATGTGATTGGCTTGTTTGAATAGTTTCTCAGGCTGGCAGAGAAGTGAAACCCATTAAGTAGAAAACTGGGTGGTGTGCAGCTGGTCCAGATGATAGGGAATTAGCCAGGTGGGGACCGAGGGCAAGGATATATCTGGTGAGAGGCAGGGAACTCAGGGTTAGGTCTTTGGGGCCCTGTGAGGCATAAAATGTCACAGAAGCACGTGGTATTTCAGGTCTTACAATGCAAGCCTGTGCCCTCAGCTGTGACCCATTTGCACCCAGAACAACACACTGCTGGTTACACTTATTTAAGGAAGCATCTTTTCCTGAGGACCCTAATGAAGACCTGTGCTCACTCCACCCTCCCCTCCTCTCTGTGGTGGCTGCTGCCTGGATTCCCGCTTCAGCCACTGGACTTGGGATTTGGAACTGATGCCTGTGGAACTGGGTCTCTGTGAAGAGTGGGGAACCTGCTGAGACTTGTTCTTGGGAATTGAGCTAGAGACTAGAAGATTGTCCAGTGAACAAGAAGAAAGATCACCAAGATCGTGACATTGGAGACCTTGCTCTACTTTAATAAAAACTAGAGATAAGTACTGGTCACATTTTGTGGCATTTCCAGGGCTGGAACTTCCCCAGTCCTTGTTATTTTTGACTCCCCAGATGTTTCCTGAGGATACCCTAGAACTTCATGTCCACCAGAGGAGACTGCCTTTCCCACATATTCACCTGGACAACCAGAAATGAAAAAGTGCACGTGGAGTGAGTCCTTGACCCAGGCAGCATTTTATTCTGAGGAAGCTGGAAGGTGAATTCATGAAGGCACTGAAGGCTGCTTCCCATGCACAAGACACAGGAAGACAGGAAATGCAGAAGGAGGAGGAGGTGCCGGAGAGGTGAGGACAGAGGCTGTATGGACGCTGGGTGGAAGGCAGGGCTCGGCACTCCAGTGTACTAAGGGAGTGGAAGGAGAAGGGAGCCAGCCGAGCTCTGAAGGAGATACAAGTCCGTGTCAGCCGCTGACTTGAACCAGAGAAGAACGGGTTCAGGCTTTAGATGATGTGGATGAAGAAACCACTGGGGACATACCATGAGCAGGATTTCCAAGAACAGAGCAATTTGCATGGCAAACACAGCCAGCTGCTAGCTGCCAGCACAGCTAAGCAGAGACATGGAAATTCTAGGGGGTTTGGCCAAGAAAAGCCCTGGATGACAATATCAGGAGAATTGCTTGGTTGCTCTGGAGTAACTTTGATGTGATGAAGCTGAGGCTTCTCTGAAAGAGTGGAAAACCCCAGGGTGTTGTGCCGGATTACGGGTCTTGATCCTCCTTAGCAGGGCAATTGGAACTTCTAAATCCTCTCTACCCACCCCTCCCACGTTAACCTGAATTCTCCTTTCCATTCCAGCTGCCTCCAAGAGGTCAGAGAATTTCCAGCCAAGACAGACGGACTCCAGAATGCCACTGTGGGACAATTTTGAAGCAAGAAAAATTAACGTGCAAAGTCATCCTGGAGTCTGGGGAAGAAAGGCATTTCCTCATGTTTAACAAGCGTTGGAGTTCAAAGAGTGAGCTTGGGAGCCTGTCCTGTCATGGTTCTGATGGGACATAGGGTCGCTTACAAATGAAAAGAAACGTTATGTCACAGGGGGCATCATTCCAGGCCTGAAGTGAGGGAGCCTTTATATTGCCACAGTGTTCATTGTTCCCAGCATTGTTGGGCTCACCTGGAATCCAGAACCTACCAAGAGGGGGGAAAAAGATGGATTTACAAAGTGGAAAATCAAAAAGAACTTATTTCCAGTGAAGAAATGAGTTAACTCAACCCAAGCTTTTGTCCTAGGGAATGGCATAGCAAATGTCTGCACCCAAGCCTCAGAGGAAGGGGACTGGTGAGACTTCGACCTCTAAGCTTTCACATGCCCCAAGTCCAGGCCAAACCAACCCACCACTTTCAAGTCCCTACACAAACCCACACTGTGAAGACCTAGACTCATGACAAGATCCCTGAAGCTGGCCAGGTAGAAGGCCTTGTTGCCAAACCCCAGAGGGCGTGGAGGGCTCAGGTCCACAGCCAGTTAGTGACAGGGTTGCGCTCGATCTTGGTTGCAATGTTCCAGTCATCCTAAGACAGGGAAGAATCAGAAACCCTGTCTCATGGGGAACTTCGCCCCCACTCCCTTCATGCCCTGGCCATGGCCGGGGAAAGTCAGGCTGGCAGGGAGGGCTCCAGGGGCTTACCTCGCACTTTGGACCTTGTTGAATGGCGTGTCATCCACCCAGGACCAGTCCCCTTCCATCCCTGCTTTAGTCAGGCCAATCCAGTAGATGAGTCCCCCCGCTGTTTTATACAGAAACTCCTGTAGGAAAGACAGGATAAGCAGAGGTGCGGCCACACTTGGAGCTTGATCACCTGTCTCTGGGTGTTCTTCACCTGCGCTCAGTGACAGCCCTGACCCACAGATGCGCTGCACAAACTGGCCTCTCAAGCTTCTTCCTGCCCTTGCCCAGAGCCCAGATTTCATCTTCCAGATTATGATGTGTCCCTGCTCTGCAGCTAACAAGCTCAGGACTCAAGCCTTTCTGCCACTCAGGAAGCAGGTGCTGAAGCACAGGAAGGCCTCAGCTGAACTCCAGAGCACGGACCACAAGAGAATGGTTCATATGATAAAACCTGAATTAAATGAGCCCTGAATCCACATACGGCACTGTGCTGAGTCGTCCATATGCATTCACTCCTTTCCTCTGAGGCAGGTGCCATCACCATGCATGTTTCATCAAGTGAGGGCCAGTGAAGTTTGCCCAGTGAAGTTGGGTATTCCACCCAAGCTGCTAGGACTAGTTAGATGGCAAGGTTTGGGCTCTAGAACTACGCCAGAGCCCAGGCTCTGACCTGCTCTGCTATCCCACCTCCCAGATGAAAAGGGCCTGCCCAATTTCTGCCTCACCAGGCAGGAGACTTCTTGAGTCATGTGGAATCATTAAGGCTGTTCACAAATATTTCTTTTTTTCTGGGCACATGGAAAGTAGATCCTCTCTGCCCTGTTCCAGGAGTACTGGAATCCAGGATCCTCCCAATCCAGCAGTACTGCATAACTTACTTAACTTAATTAACATAACTTAAGCTAGTGAAATGTAAGCAAAAATGAGGTATGTTAAATCTGGGCAGAAGCTTTGCACAATATGTCAAGTTCCCTTTTCCTGCCCCAGCAATTGTGGAGACATGTTAAGATGAAGACTCCTTGGCCTGGGTCCTTGAGTAGCCACAGTGAGCACAGCCCCCTTGCCGGCCCTTATTCGACATGCTACTGAGAACTAATCCTTCTTCATTAGGTCATCAATATTTGGGGATTTTTGTTCACACAGTGTAATCTTGCCCATCCTCCCTGGCCCAGTGCTCATACGCCCCCTTCACAGAGCCCATAGGCACAGCACTCACCTGCTCACTCTCTGAGGTCACCGAGGTCAGGTGTGAATTCCTGGACACACAGAACTGCTCGGCACTATACCAGGTCTTTGAAATGAGAGAAAAGTAATAGAAGTTCCCCTTGAAGTACTTCCAGCCTTGAGAAACCACCTGTAGAATATCATCTAGAGAACAAGAGGTAAAAGTGAACGCTGGTATTCTTGATTTCTTGGGATGCTGGCTTGGTGGGGGCACTTGAATGAGGTCTCAGAGACAGCAGCAAATGGAGCTGTGCTCTGGTGTCCTTGGGTCCTTGTATAGGGGAGTAGGGACACTCTTTCAAATCCTGAAAGTCAGACAGAGACTAATAGAGTCTCTGGGACTGGAGAGGTTATAATGCAAGAGGTTGGACAAAGAGTGTCTTCCCCATGATGAGGAAGCAACCCTCCATCGGCCATGACAAGTAGCTGAGCCCCTGGACTCTAGAAAGGAACTTGATGGGAAATGACTAGGTGTGGGCCAGGGTGGACATCCCCTAATGCTTTTACATTCTGCACTTTTGTGTGGGAGCTCTAGCTGGACCCTGGTCTCTTTTCTCCTAACAGCCCCTAAGTCCTCCCCAACCTCAAGCCCTCTCTCCTTAACTTCCTAGCCCATGGCTGCCCCTCTTTTGCCCCCACTTTCCTCCCCAACCCACCAGCCCAATGGCCTCAGGTCTGGGACAGGTAAGATCCCATGGGCCACTGGTCAGCTTCAATGTAATTTTCTGAGTCACTTACTTTGTCGTTTGAGCAACTTGCTCATATTCTCCAAGCTGCCCTGGAGTGCCCGGATCTTTGTATTTAAAGCACTGGCTTTCTCCAAATCACTTTTTAACTCTGGGATTTGGGCATTTAAGGTACTGACTTCTTCCCAACTTCTTGTTAAGATCTGGATCTGTGCGTTGGCCTTCTCCACACTGGTTTCTAACTTCAGGAACTGAGAACGCACATAACCCAGGCTCACATTCACCATCTGGATCTGAACGCCAGCTGCCTCCATGCCGTCGCTATTCTTTTTAATTTCAGAATCCAGGGTGCTGATGTTGTCCACACGACCTTTCAGCAACTGTACATTGGTCTTTACATCTGATATGGTGCCCATAAACCGGGGATCTGAGATTGAGAAAGTCAGGAGGTCAGCTGAGGGGAGCCCCAGGGACAGGAGTGGGGGTGTTGTCAGGTTGATCAAAGGAAGGGAAGGAATAGGCTGAAGCTTCCCAAAGAACCAAGACAGTCCAATGGGCCACCCCAACCCTCCAATCATTCATTAACATACAACAAACGTGCAATGGGCACCCACCATGTGCCAGGAACACAGGTGGATACAGATAATGGGGAGACTGATAAAACACAGGCTCTCTGTGAAAAGATTTCACAGGCAAGCAGAAGCAGGAGTTAGAAACCATTCCTGAATTTTCTGAGTGTTCAGGGAACATTTGATAAAGGGTGCCCTCCATGAGCCCCGTCACTCTCCCCAGAACTTGATTCCCCCTAGACCCCACCCCTTGGTTGCCATCCCTCTGTTTTCAGAAACCCCTGAAGTGGCCATCTGCTAGGACAGCACCACTCCCCCACATCTGTCCATGGGCCCCTCTGTGACCATGGGAAGAACCAGCCACTAATCTGGAAGTGGCTTCTCCAGAGAACATGGAAGAGGAAATTACAAAACTGTTTCTCCCCTTCCCTTGCCCCACCCACTTTCACATTCTGCTCAGGTCCCAGGCCTGGGTACCAGAGAGAGGATCAAAGATAAACCAAGAAGCTCAAAGGCGAGCCCTGAGGAAAATGCCATGCTAGAGGCCAGGGGTCTAGGATGGGGCAAGGGGGACTCTGCTCAGAGCCTACAAGTCTAAGACCAAATATGTCCCGAGGCCACAGAGGGAGAAAAAAAACCCAACAGCTTCTTGGGTCCCCTTGCTCTGCTTCCTGGAGCCCTGGCAGGAGGAAGAAGGCTCTGCCAGCAGCAAAGGCCATGAAGCCTGACAGAGCCAGAAAAGGAAGAAAGATAAACCATGCAACATCAAATGAGCAGGAAGCCTCCCTAGATGTGATCTTTACAGGGACAGGAGAATGAAGACAGCACCAATGGGTCCTGGTGAGAGGGGACTGAGTCATGGAGATCTGTTGGCTCGTTGGCCAGGCTCTCCATCTGGTGAGTTGGGGCCAATGATACATGAGGCTCGGTCCTTCACAGGGTCAGGAGACATTGCACTGTCAAGGACTGTCCACAAGGCTCTAGATCCAAGGAGCAGAGCTCAGATTGGTGTGGGGGTGGACGGGGAGAAAATAGCACAGGATGAAAAACTAGATGAATGTTTCCTGAGGACAAAAGAATGTATCCTTGAGCACCAATGTGCAAATGCTAATCCCAATAATATCCCAGAAATTGGGAGGGAAAGAGCATCAGCTCACCGTACTGGGGGCGGCACACCCTGTTACTGCACATGGAAAGAGGAGGAAGGAGACGAATGAAAAAGCCACAGGCAGGAGAAACCCGGAGAGCAGGGAAGTGGTCTCGATCTGGAGGGAGCCGGCTGGCCACAGAGAGGGGCTAAGCCCAGATGATGAAACATGAGGACTTACAAAGGACGGCCTGCAGCAGGACGGAGGCGACCAGGACCAGCGTCAGGCAGATTAATGCAGCACGGACTGTGGGTGTTTTCCCCGGGACCAGAGATGGACCGGACTTGGGAGGAGGCTCTGCTGGAAGAAGAAGAAAATGTGTGTTGAAGGAGCAGCAAAGGGCAGGTTTGCACACAGAACACGGAGCAGGTTCTAAGCAGCGATGTGGCTTGCCTCGGGGCCAGAGGGAGATGTTCTGTTTGTCCACAGTGAAGTGCGCATCAGGGGCCTCCCTCTCCACAGTCATCCTGAGTGCTCACCCTTATCCTGAGAGCACAGATGCTTCTGGCTGCCTGTCTCTCCAAGGGCTCTTATCTAGAGGAAACAGGAAGTCAGTCCCACAGCAGGTCACCATATCATCCCAACTTCCCTATTCCTGACTAGATACCTTGTCTGGCTGACTCCCATCCTCAGATGTCTGAGCTTTCAGGAAGAGGCCATTTGTTGTCTTCTCTGGGGGTCTGTTACATGGATACATTAACCATCTTGTCCCAAAGCTATCCCATTTCTCTTGTAAGACTCTCATCATCCATCCACCCATCCATTCACCCCACAAATACAGGCTGAGTGCCTTCTAGGTACTGATGCTCTACCAGGCATAGGGCCACAGTGATGAATAACTCACAGTCCTTGCACCAAGCAGCTCATAGTCTGGTAGGAAAGACAGACATGAGCAAATAAATTGCAAGGTGATGAGCACAAGAGATAAATATGCCCAGTTCAAAGAAGCATATGAAATGGAGTAATGGGGGAAAAAAAAAAACTCCAGTAGAAAGATAAGCATATGCCAAAGGATGGAGCATAAGATAGCATGGAGTGCTTGGCAAATTGTAAATAGTCGCAATATTGCTGGAATGTAAAATATACATTCCAACAGGAAGGGGACGCACACGGGGTGGAAGAGGCACCTGGGGTCTGATGATGAAGATCCTTCTGATCATGTCAAGGAGCTGGACCTCTGGCTTGTGGGTGACATGGGGCCAATTAAGGACTTCAGGCAGGAGAGAGACAAGGACAGGGACACTGTAGAAACATCACTCTGATCCTGGTGAGGAGCAGACTGGTGGGAGAAGCCTGGAAGCAGAGATACCAAATAGGCAACCATTGCAATAGAATATCCTGCTTCCTGTTATTAATGCATCTTGGCTGATACAATATCCCTTTATAATATGCAACTTGGAGATTCAAAGTGTAAACCTAAGACTTGGGTTCTCCTCCCTGCTTCCTGCACCATGTGAGATTTTCAAAAAAAGTAGGGGTGCTCAGCAACCTCAGACTAGGAATCATTCTGTTTCTCTCTCCTCTCTCTCTGTCCCCACCTCCTCTCTCCTTCTTTGTAGTCCTAAATAGAGAGTTCCATATGTGCAAGAAGCTCAGGGCACAGAAGAGCTGATTTGGGCTCAATGAAGGACTAAATTTTCTCCTGGGCGGCTTCTCATGCTTTGAAGAAGTCTGCCAAATCTGAGAAATTTGGCACATGGCAGACTCTAGACAAATATTTCTTGGAATATAGGAAAGAGGAGAGGAAAGAGGGAGGGAAGGAAGGAAAAAAGAAGGAAATTGGTCCAGATAATTGGAGGATGGGTGAATGGATGAATGGATGGATAGAGGATGCATGGATGGATGTGTGAATGGTAAGTGACTTGGAGACTTGATAGCTGATCATGCCACTCAGACATTTACACAGTCTGGGGCCTGGGATCTGCCTTCTAGAAGCTGCTGCTTCTTTCCTATGTCTCCAGAAGTTCTCATTCATCTTCAATGCAAAAGCATAAGGGGAAGTGTGATTTACTCCTTACCCAGGAATGAACAAAAGCTCTGGCCGCAGGACAAGAAAGCTGTCCTGGGCCTGCTGAGGCTGAGCCAGTGGAGCTGGATGACAGCCTGTATCAGGGACCAGGATTAGAGGTTAAGTTAACAGGGCCAAGGAAATATCTACCTATGCTTTCAGGGGCTACTGCCACCTTTGGTACTTGGGAAGATAGTGGCTGCACGCTCAGCCCATGCCTATGTGCAGCTCATTGTAGTTACAGGCCCTTGATGCTCTCTCTCCAGCTAACCGGGCCTCAGGCTGGAGCGGCTTCTCGGACTGGATGAGGGAACCCAGAGAGGACCCCACACTGGGAAGCTCTGGGAAGGAAGCTGGGTAGCAAAGATGGTGTCTCATTTGTTCTGTCCCATCGCTTCCCTACCCAGCCTGTCTGTAACTTCCAGGCCTGCTGTCTGCTCTAAATTTTAACATTTGATAGTCCCGAATCTGAGGGCCTGGCTCCACATCACTGCCTGCCTCTGGATGTCCATGAAGATTCCTACTCTCTTCAGGCGGCTCGTGTGGTTGCAGAGCCTTGGTTCCATCAGGGCTTAGACAGGATTAGAATGTTCCACTTCTGGACTCTCGTGCTTGGGACCCAGCCTAACTCCAGAATCATCTCTGCCCTTCTGCTCCTGGCTCCTGGCCCTTCATCCATAGCCTGTCCTATTTCTGGGCCTGGGGATAGAGAAGAATCCAAATTACTCAAGACCCTGGTAGAAGGGGCCTTGCAGGGGTCCATGTCTCCTCCTGAGGCATTTGCAGGAAAGAAGCCGCCACACAGTGTGCCTGGGAAGTGTCTTGTCCATTTCCGCTTGGTTGAGAAGTTGGGTTTTCTCTGCTGGTTAGTGGTATGAGTTATTCTTTATAGAGCCCCCCAGATGCCCTCTCATTGGTCCCAGGAAAGGATGAGGAAGCCTCAGCAGGCTGGGCCCATGGCATAGGAAGGGGCTGGAGCAGGGAGCATTTACTCCAAGTGATGGAAATGCAGGCTGAGGTAGGTAGAATAGCTACCGCTAGGCGAAAGGCTGTTCCAGCATGAGGAAGCTGAGCAAAGGCATGGAATCCTGGGCTGTGGGCCTTCTGGGGTTTCAGAGGAGGTGGATGTAAAAGTCCCAAACCATAGGAAGTTTCATTTCCCACTTTGTGGAGAGGGAGGGAGTCAGAAGCCATCTTCCTATTATCATGCTCATCTACAGGTCTTTCCTGAGCACCTCTCCTGTGCAAACCTCTGGATGCTCTATCTGGCACCTGGCCTGGCAGGAGAAAAGACAGAGAAGCAGGCAGGTGCCTTGGCCACACTTTCCAGTCAGGAAGGCGGGCAGTTCTCCTGGGCACTCAGACAATGCCCTGCTCTTCCAAACAGAAGAGGAACTCTGGCCAGACCTAGTGACCAAAAAAATCACCGCTGTGATGAGAACGGGAAGTCTGTGCTCATTTTTTTAGTTTCTCCTCTTCCTGTGTTCCTGGGGTTCTAATATTTTCTCTGGATAAGGATAGAGGAAGAAAACAGCTTGGTCACTTTTTCCCTTTCTCTGGTTGAGACTATGGTTGGGCCCAGCCTTATGCTTGGAGGAGGACCATGGGTTTAATCAACAAGACTGGAACAGAGACCTGGGTTGTATGAAATGCTCCAGCAGTGCCAAGAGTCATCTCCAGGGAGGAGTCACCCGAGTCCCTCAGTCAAGTCATGGAGGAAAGTAGAGTGAACGCCAAATTGCGGAGTGGGGACAGGGAAGGAGAAGAGAGGGAGGAGGGGAGAATGACTCTGAAATGAGAGGAGATTACAGCTGGTCACACCTGGCTTACAGGCCTCAGAGGGACTCCTGTGATGTGATGCGGGATTTGGCCCACAGCCTCCAAAAAATCAAGGGATTCCATGCCACCCTCTGGACATGTGCCCTGGGCACAGGGGATAGGGCAGAGAAACCAAGGAGCATAGGTGGCACCATTCACTCCTCTAGTCCTGCTGTGCACTAGGTACCAGGACACAGCAAGGAAAAAGACAACCACAGACCCTGCCCTCAGGAATGGTTTTCCTATTGTTGAAAAAATATGACATCCTTAATGCTGGGGAGAAGGGAAGGCTCTCCCAAGACTAAAAATGACTGACGACACTATAGGGGCCTTCCCAGGTCTTCCTGGACCCTGATAATGGGTTCCTCTTTTATGACATTATATGAGGACAGGTCTCTTTGGAACAGTGACAATAAGCCAGACCCTACTGGTCAGGGTATTTCACCCAGTGCCATCATAAATAGTGTGATATGTAAATGGGCTGGCAACCTAGCCACATGGAAGAGCTGCTGTGTACCCGGCAGAGGAGGCTGCCCCAAAACTACGTCATAAGTCAAAGAACTCATGCCTATAGCCTCAGTGGGAAGGGCGAATCTATGTCAGGAAAGTAATGAAAGGCTTTTGGGAAAAAAAATATGCATAGTTTCTTTTTAAATCTTTTATTTATTATATAATTAATGATAATTAATGATAGAAAAAAATCCAAGTAAGAAAAAAACCCACCATAGACTGGATGCAGTGGCTCATGTGTGTAATCCCAGCACTTTGGGAGGCCAAGGTGGGTGGATCACCTGGGGTCAGGAGTTTGAGACCAGCCTGGCCAACATAAGTGAAACTCGTCTCTACTAAAAATACAAAAATCAGCCAGGCATGGTGGTGTGTGCCTGTAGTCCCAGCTACTCGGGAGGCTGAGGTGGGAGAATCACTTGAACCTGGAAGGTGGAGATTGCAGTGAGCTGAGATTGTGCCACCGCACTCCAGCCTGGGTGATAGAGTGAGACTCTGTTTCAAAACAAAACAAAACAAAACAAAACCATCATAGAGAAAACAAATGTTGTACCCATAGTTCAGTCTTCCTAACCACCCACGTGTATATGTATACACATCTATATCTATAGCCATAGCTGTGTCTAATCATAACTATGCATATATTATATACATAATCACAACACAATTTCTGCTTATTTTCCCTAGCATCCTTCCCCACCTGTCCTGCATTTCTTTTTTGTTTTTTTGTTTTGTTTTGTTTTGTTTGAGATAGAGTCTCACTCTGTTGCCCAGGCTGGAGTGGAGTGGCGCGATCTTGGCTCACTACAACCTCTGCCTCCAGGGTTCAAGCAATTCTCCTGCCTCACCCTCCTGAGTAGCTGGGACTACAGGTGTCTGCCACCACATCCAGCTAATTTTTTGTGTTTTTAGTAGAGACGGGGTTTCACCGTGTTAACCAGGATGGTCTCAATCTCCTGACCTTGTGATCCACCTGCCTTGGCCTCCCAAAGTGCTGGGATTACAGGCGTGAGCCACTGCGCCCAACCCCTCCTGCATTTCTGATACCAAAAATCCCCCTCCATTGGGAAATTTTTTCAGTTTGTGATTCAAATGGGGCTGCTGATCCTAGATACCTGCAGGTGTAGGAGTGACAACTTGCAATGATGGGTGCCCAGGGTTTGGGTAGGAAGGTAGCTCTCCTCTCTCCCTAAACTGAGGGCCCTAAAGATATGACTATAGGGCAGCTAGTAACCAGTTCCTCTGTCATGTGGAAGACCCCAGTAGAATAAGACCAGCACAGAGACAGAAGCTGTAACAAAAAATGAAGAGACAGAAAGTGAGTCCTGATGTCTTTGAGTGCTGGATCCTGTTGAACTTGAGTTCCATTCCCCACAGACACTGTGTTTCTTGGTTTGGTTATGTGAACACAAACAAAAATGAAAATCTCTTATTTTCATTTGAATTTAATTGGATGAGTTTCTGTTTCTTGCAACAAAAGAGTCCTGTCCAATGCGTTATGTAAGCATATATTTTTTTTTTACAAAACTAGACTTATACCCTATAGTGTGTAAGTTTTTTTTGTGTAATAATGTATTATGGATAACCTTAAAATCAAACTTACATCTGCATAATAACTTTTACTTTTATGTCATGCTCTACTGTAACTTCATTTTCACTTTTTATATTTGATACATTTGGATTTCATGATATTCCATTTTCTTCTTATCTCTTATGGTTTTTTTCAAGTATTCCATGATTTTAGAAAGGAATCTAACTTATCCATTTCTAAATGGGTAGCCTGCTGTCCAGATACCATTTTTTAAAACCATGCATAATTTTATCTCTGATTATGAAGTACCATCTTCATCATGTGTTTCATAATATGTTTGAGTTTGTTTCATATCTTTAAAGGTCTGTTTCTGGACTTTCTATTGTGTTCCATTTGTCTTTCTATTGATATAACAAAACTCTATAATATTAATTAGTATAGCTTTATAATAAAGGCCCTATCTCCAGACACAGTCATATTGAGGATTAGGGATTCAACATGTAAATGAACAGAAAACACAATTCAATCCATAACAGAGCTCATAGAACAGACTAGCAGAAAAATATAACCCGTAATAAGGATAAAAACCAATCTACTGAAACGAACCCAGAAATGATACAGATGTTAGACTTTCCAGACAAGGACATTACAATAGACATTATAACTGTGTTTCTTGTGTTCAAACAGTTAAATAGAGACATGAAACATTTAATAGATACAAATTGCACTTATAATGACTAAAAAAACTACAATGCCTGGTATGAAAAATACACTGAAAGGGATTAATGGCAGGTTATAAATTGCAGAAGAAAAGATCAATGAAGTTGAAGATATACCAATAGAAACTATGCAAAATGAAGCACAGAGAGAAAAAATAACAGAACATCAGGAAGTCTGAGACAACTTCATGCAATTTAATATACGTGGATTTGAAGTCCTCAAAGCGGGTGGAGAGGGACAGAAAATATATTCAAAGAAACAATGGTCAAAATGTTTCCAAGTTTAAGAGCTATTTATTTATATAATAACATGGATGGGTCCATTCCAAGATGGCCAAATAGGAACAGCTCCGGTCTGCAGCTCCCAGCGTGATCGACATAGAAGAAGGGTGATTTCCGCATTTTCAACTGAGGTACCTGGTTCATCTCATTGGGACTGGTTGGACAGTGAGTGCAGCCCACAGAGGGCGAGCCAAAGCAGGGTGGAGTGTCACTTCACCCAGGAAGCACAGGGATTGGGGGATTTCCCTTTCCTAGCCAAGGGAAGCCGTGACAGACGGTACCTGGAAAATCGGTACACTCCTGCCCAAATACTGCTTTTCCTACAGTCTTAGCAACCAGCAGACCAGGAGGTTCTCTCCTGTGCCTGGCTCAGAGGGCCCCACACCCACGGAGCCTTGCTCACTGCTAGCACAGCAGTCTGAGATCGACCTGCGAGGCTGCAGCCTGGCTGGGGGAGGGGCGTACACCATTGCTGAGGCTTGAGTAGGTAAACAAAATGGTCAGGAAGCTCAAACTGGGCACAGCCCATCACAGCTCAGCAAGACCTACTGCCTCTATAGGCTCCACCTCTGTGGGCAGGGCATAGCTAAACAAAAGGCAGCAGACAACTTCCGCAGACTTAAACATCCCTATCTAACAGCTCTGAAGAGAGCAGTGGTTCTCCCAGCACAGTGCTTGAGCTCTGAGAACAGACAGACTGCCTCCTCAAGTGAGTCCCTGACCCCCGTGTAGCCTAACTGGGAGACACCTCCCAGTAGGGGCAGACAGACACCTCATATAGACGGGTGACCCTCTGGGATGAAGCTTTCAGAGGAAGGATTAGGCAGCAATATTTGCTGTTCTGCAGCCTCTGCTGGTGATACCCAGACAAACAGGGTCTGGAATGGACCTCCAGCAAACTCCAGCAGACCTGCACTGACTGTTAGGAGGAAAACTAACAAACAGAAAGGAATAGCATCAACATCAACATCAATAAAAAGGACATCCACACCAAAACCATGCCAACATCAAAGACCAAAGGTAGATAAAACCACGAAGATGGGGAGAAACCAGAGCAGAAAAGCTGAAAATTCTAAAGAACAGAGCACCTCTTCTCCTCCAAAGGATCGCAGCTCCTCGCCAGCAACAGAACAAAACTGGGTGGAAAATGACTTTGACGAGTTGACAGAAGTAGGCTTCAGACGGTCGATAATAACAAACTTCTCTGAGTTAAAGGAGCATGATCTAACCCATTGCAAGGAAGCTAGAAACCTTGAAAAAAGGTTAGACGAATGGCTAACTAGAATAAACAGTGTAGAGAAGACCTTAAATGACCTGATGGAGCTGAAAACCATGGCATGAGAACTTCGTAACACATGCACAAACTTCAATAGCTGATTCGATCAAGTGGAAGAAAGGATATCCGTGATTGAAGATCAAATTAATGAAATAAAGCGAGAAGACAAGATTAGAGAAAAAAAGAGTAAAAAGAAACAAACAAAGCCTCCAAGAAATATGGGACTATGTGAAAAGACCAAATCTACGTTTGATTAGTGTACCTGAAAGTGATGGGGAGAATGGAACCAAGTTGGAAAACACTCTTCAGGATATTATCCAGGAGAACTTCCCCAACCTAGCAAGGCAGACCAACATTCAAATTCAGGAAATACAGAGAACACCACAAAGATACTCCTCAAGAAGAGCAACGCCAAGACACATAATTGTCAGATTCACCAAAGTTTAAATGAAGGAAAAAATGTTAAGTCCAGCCAGAGAGAAAAGTCGAGTTACCCAGAAAGGGAAGCCCATCAGACTAACAGTGGATCTCTCAGCAGAAACCCTACAAGCCAGAAGAGAGTGGGGGCCAATATTCAACATTCTTAAAGAAAATAATTTTTAACCCAGAATTTCATATCCAGCCAAACTAAGCTTCATAAGTGAAGGAGAAATAAAATCCTTTACAGACAAGCAAATGCTGAGAGATTTTGTCACCACCAGGCCTGCCTTACAAGAGCTCCTGAAGGAAGCACTAAACATGGAGAGGAACAACTGGTACCAGCCACTGCAAAAACATGCCAAATTGTAAAGACCATTGATGCTATGAAGAAACTGCATCAATTAACGGGCAAAATAACCAGCTAACATCATAATGACAGGATCAAATTCACACATAACAATTATTAACCTTAAATGTAAATGGGCTAAATGTCCCAATTAAAAGACACAGACTGGCAAATTGGATAAAGAGTCAAGACCCGCTTTCTGCCCGTGGACGCCGCCGAAGAAGCATCGTTAAAATCTCTCTTCACCCTGCCGTCATGTCTAAGTCAGAGTCTCCTAAAGAGCCCGAACAGCTGAGGAAGCTCTTCTTTGGAGGGTTGAGCTTTGAAACAACTGATGAGAGCCTGAGGAGCCATTTTGAGCAATGGGGAACGCTCACGGACTGTGTGGTAATGAGAGATCCAAACACCAAGCGCTCCAGGGGCTTTGGGTTTGTCACATATGCCACTGTGGAGGAGGTGGATGCAGCTATGAATGCAAGGCCACACAAGGTGGATGGAAGAGTTGTGGAACCAAAGAGAGCTGTCTCCAGAGAAGATTCTCAAAGACCAGGTGCCCACTTAACTGTGAAAAAGATATTTGTTGGCGGCATTAAAGAAGACACTGAAGAACATCACCTAAGAGATTATTTTGAACAGTATGGAAAAATTGAAGTGATTGAAATCATGACTGACCGAGGCAGTGGCAAGAAAAGGGGCTTTGCCTTTGTAACCTTTGATGACCATGACTCCGTGGATAAGATTGTCATTCAGAAATACCATACTGTGAATGGCCACAACTGTGAAGTTAGAAAAGCCCTGTCAAAGCAAGAGATGGCTAGTGCTTCATCCAGCCAAAGAGGTCGAAGTGGTTCTGGAAACTTTGGTGGCGGTCGTGGAGGTGGTTTCGGTGGGAATGACAACTTTGGTCGTGGAGGAAACTTCAGTGGTCATGGTGGCTTTGGTGGCAGCCGTGGTGGTGGTGGATATGGTGGCAGTGGGGATGGCTATAATGGATTTGGTAATGATGGAAGCAATTTTGGAGGTGGTGGAAGCTACAATGATTTTGGCAATTACAACAATCAGTCTTCAAATTTTGGACCCATGAAGGGAGGAAATTTTGGAGGCAGAAGCTCTGGCCCCTATAGCGGTGGAGGCCAATACTTTGCAAAACCGCGAAACCAAGGTGGCTATGGCGGTTCCAGCAGCAGCAGTAGCTATGGCAGTGGCAGAAGATTTTAATTAGGAAACAAAGCTTAGCAGGAGAGGAGAGCCAGAGAAGTGACAGGGAAGCTACAGGTTACAACAGATTTGTGAACTCAGCCAAGCACAGTGGTGGCAGGGCCTAGCTGCTACAAAGAAGACATGTTTTAGACAAATACTCATGTGTATGGGCAAAAAACTCGAGGACTGTATTTGTGACTAATTGTATAACAGGTTATTTTAGTTTCTGTTCTGTGGAAAGTGTAAAGCATTCCAACAAAGGGTTTTAATGTAGATTTTTTTTTTGCACCCCATGCTGTTGATTGCTAAATGTAATAGTCTGATCGTGACGCTGAATAAATGTCTTTTTTTTAAAAAAAAAAAAAAAAAAAGAGTCAAGACCCATCAGTGTGCTGTATTCAGGATACCCATCTCACGTGCAGAGACACACATAGGCTCAAAGTAAAGGGATGGAGGAAGATCTACCAAGCAAATGGAAAGCAAAAAAAAGCAAGAGTTGCAATCCTGATAAATAAATCTCTGATAAAACAGACTCTAAACCAACAAAGATCAAAAGAGACAAAGAAGGCCATTACATAATGGTAAAGGAATCAATTCAACAAGAAGAGCTAACTATCCTAAATATATATGCAGCCAATACAGGAGCACCCAGATTCATAAAGCAAGTCCTTAGAGACCTACAAAGAAACTTAGACTCCCACACAGTAATAATGGGAGACTTTAACACCTCACTGTCAATATTAGACAGATCAACAAGACAGAAGGTTAACAAGGATATCCAGGACTTGAACTCGGCTTTGCACCAAGCAGACCTAATAGATAGCTACAGAATTCTCCACCCCAAATCGACAGAATATACATTCTTCTCAGCACCACATCACACTTATTCTAAAATTGACCACATAATTGGAAGTAAAGCACTCCTCAGCAAATGTAAAAGAACAGAAATCACAACAAACTGGCTCTCAGACTACAGTGCAATCAAATTAGAAATCAGGATTAAGAAACTCACTCAAAACCACACGACTACATGGAAACTGAACAACTTGCTCCTGAATGACTACTGGGCAAATAACAAAATGAAGGCAAAAATAAAGATGTTCTTTGAAACTAATGAGAACAAAGACACAACATACCAGAATCTCTGGAACACATTTAAAGCAGTGTGTAGGGGGAAATTTATAGCACTAAATGCCCACAAGAGAAAGCAGAAAAGATCAAAAATCGACACCCTAACATCACAATTAAAAGAACTAGAGAAGCAAGAGCAAACATATTCAAAAGCTAGCAGAAGGCAAGAAATAACTAAGATCAGAGCAGAACTGAAAGAGATAGAGACACAAGAAACCCTTCAAGAAATGAATGAATCCAGAAGCTGGTTTTTTGAAAAGATCAACAAAATTGATAGACCACTAGCAAGACTAATAAAGAAGAAAAGAGAGATGAATCAAATAGATGCAATAAGAAATGATAAAGGGGATATCACCACCGATCCCACAGGAATACAAACTACCATCAGAGAATACTATAAACACCTCTATGCAAATAAACTAGAAAATCTAGAAGAAATGGATAAATTTCTGGACACATACACCCTCCCAAGACTCAACCAGGAAGAAGTGAATCCCTGAATAGACCAATAACAGGCTCTGAAATTGAGGCAATAATTAATGGCCTACCAAACAAAAAAAGTCCAGGACCAGATGGATTCACAGCCGAATTCTACCAGAGGTGCAAAGAGGAGCTGGTACCATTCCTTCTGAAACTATTCCAATCAACAGAAAAAGAGGGAATCCTCCCTAACTCATTTTATGAGGCCAACATCATCCTGATACCAAAGCCTGGCAGAGACACAACAAAAAAAGAGAATTTTAGACCAATATCCCTTATGAACATTGATGCGAAAATCCTCAAGAAAATACTGGCAAACCGAATCCAGCAGCACATCAAAAAGCTTATCCACCATGATCAAGTCGGCTTCATCCCTGGGATGCAAGGCTGGTTCAACATACTCAAATCAATAAACGTAATCCATCACATAAACAGAACCAATGACAAAAACCACATTATTATCTCAATAGATGCAGAAAAGGCCTTTGACAAAATTCAATAGCGCTTCATGCTGAAAACTCTCAATAAACTAGGTGTTGATGGAATGTATCTCAAAATAATAAGCGCTATTTATGACAAACCCACAGCCAATATCATACTGAATGGGCAAAAACTGGAAGCATTCCCTTTGAAAGCAGGCACAAGACAAGTATGCCCTCTCTCACCACTCCTATTCAACATAGTGTTGGAAGTTCTGGCCAGGGCAATCAGGCAAGAGAAAGAAATAAAGGGTATTCAATTAGGAAAAGAGGAAGTCAAATTGTCCCTGTTTGCAGATGACATGATTGTATATTTAGAAAACCCCATCGTCTCAGCACAAAATCTTCTTAAGCTGATAAGCAACTTCAGAAAAGTCTCAGGATACAAAATCAATGTGCAAAAATCACAAGCATTCCTATACACTAATAACAGACAGAGAGCCAAATCATGAGTGAATTCCCATTCACAATTGCTACAAAGAGAATAAAATACCTAGGAGTCCAACTTACAAGGGATGTGAAGGACCTCTTCAAGGAGAACTATAAACCACTGCTCAGTGAAATAAAAGAGGACACAAACAAATCGAAGAACATTCCATGCTCATGAATAGGAAGAATCAATATTGTGAAAATGGCCATACTGCTCAAAGTAATTTATAGATTCAATGCCATCACCATCAAGCTACCAATGACTTTCTTCACAGAAGTGGAAAAAACTACTTTAAAGTTCATGTGGAACCAAAAAAAGAGCCCGCATAGCCAAGACAATCCTAAGCCAAAGGAACAAAGCTGGAGGCATCACGCTACCTGACTTCAAACTATACTACAAGGCTACAGTAACCAAAACAGCATGGTACTGGTACCAAAACAGATATATAGACCAATGGAACAGAGCAGAGGCCTCAGAAATAACACCACACATCTACAACCATCTGATCTTTGACAAACCTAACAAAAACAAGCAATGAGGAAAGGATTCCCTATTTAATAAGTGGTGCTGGGAAAACTGGCTAGCCATATGTAGAAAGCTGATACTGGATCCCTTCCTTACACCTTATACAAAAATTAATTCAAGATGGAGTAAAGACTTAAATGTAAGACCTAAAACCATAAAAACCCTAGAAGAAAACCTAGGCAATCTGTTTCAGGACATAGGCATGGGCAAAGACTTCATGACTAAAACACCAAAAGCAATGGCAACAAAAGCCAAAATAGACAAATGGGATCTAATTAAACTAAAGAGCTTCTGCACAGCAAAAGAAACTACCATCAGAGTGAACAGGCAAATTACAGCATGGGAGAAAACTTTTGCAATCTACCCATCTGACAAAGGGCTAATATCCAGAATCTACAAAGAACTTAAACAAATTGACAAGAAAAAAAACCCCATAAAAAGTGGGCAAAGGATACGAACAGACACTTCTCAAAAGAAGACATTTATGCAGCCAACAGACATATGAAAAAATGCTCATCATCATTGGTCATCAGAGAAATGCAAATCAAAACCACAACAAGATACCATCTCCCGCCAGTTAGAATGGCAATCATTAAAAAGTCAGGAAACAACAGATGCTGGAGAGGATGTGGAGGAATAGGAACCCTTCTACACTGTTAGTGGGAGTGTAAATTAGTTCAACCATTGTGGAAGACAGTGTGGTGATTCCTCAAGGATCTAGAACTAGAAATACCATTTGATCCAGCGATCCCACTACTGCGTATATACCCAAAAGACCATAAATCGTGCTACTATAAAGACACATGCAAACGTATGTTTATTGCAGCACTATTCACAATAGGAAAGACTTGGAACCAACCCAAATGCCCATCAATGATAGACTGGATTAAGAAAATGTGGCACATATACACCATGGAACACTATGCAGCCATAAAAAAGGATGAGTTTATATCCTTTGCAGGGACATGGATGAAGCTGGAAACCATCATTCTCAGCAAACTATCACAAGGACAGAAAACCAAACACCGTATGCTCTCACTCATAGGTGGGAATTGAACAACGAGAACACTTGGACACAGGGTGGGCAACATCACATGCCGGGGCCTCTCAGGGAGTGGGGAGCTGGGGGAGGGATAGCATTAGGAGAAATACCTGATGTAAATGACCAGTTGATGGGTGCAGCAAACCAACATGGCACATGTATACCTATGTAACAAACCTGCACGTTGTGCACATGTACCCTAGAACTTAAAGAATAATTTAAAAAAAATAGATGAATGCATTTTACTACGTGAAATAAGCCAGACCCAACAGACAACACATTATGTGATTCCATTCATATGACATCCGAAAAAGGAAAAACTGGAAGGATGGAAACTGATTAGTGGTTGACAAGAGCTGACAGAAAGAGAAGTGGTTGCTAAAAAGTAGATGAACAGGGGAACCTTAAGGGTGATGGAATGCCTTGCATGGTACTGTGTTGGTGTACATCACTCTATGCATTTGTCAAAACCCACAGAACTCTACATAACAAAGAGTGAAATTTCAAAAGTAAGAAAAGGACATGAACAGACACTTCTCAAAAGGAGATGTACAAATGGCCAATAAACATAAAAATGCTCAACATCATTAATCATCATAGAAGTGCAAATTAAAACCACATCTCACACCAGTCAGAATGGTTATTATTAAAAAGTCAAAAAATAATAGATATTGGTGAGGGTGCAGAGAAAAGGGAACACTTATACACTGTTGGTAAGAATGTAAATTAGTTTAGCCCCTGTGGAAAGCAGTATGGAGATTTCTCAAATAACTAAAAGTAGAACTACCATTTGGTCCAGCAATCCCACTGCTGGGATTCTACCCAAAGGAAAGGAAATCACTCTACCAAAAAGACACCTACACTTGTATGTTTATTGCAGCACTATTCACAATAGCAAAGTCATGGAATCAACCCAGGCACCCATCAATGGTGGACTGAATAAAGAAAAAATGATATATATACACCATGGAATACTGTGCAGCCATTAAAAAGAATGAAACCGTGTCCTTTGCAGCAACATGAAAGCAGCTGGAGGCCATTAACCTAACTAAGTGAATTAACACAGAAAGAAGAAACCAAATGTTCTCACTTATAAGTGGGAGCTAAACAATGCGTACCCACAGACATAAGATGAAAACAATAGATACTGAGGACTCCAAAAGTGGGGAGGGAGGGGGACAAAGGTTGGAAAACTACCTATTGAATACTATGTTCACTATTTGGGTAATAGGCTCAATAGTAGCCCAGGCTCTTCTCTCTCTCTGTCTCTCTTTTTTGTTGTTGTTGTTGTTGTTAATAGAGAAACAGGGTCTCACCATGTTGCCCAGGCTGGAGTGCAGTGGGTATTCACAGGTGCAATCAGTGCACTACACAGGCCAGAACTCCTAGGCTCAAGTGATCCTCCTGCCTCAGCCTCTGAGCAGCTGAGACTACACATGCATGCCACTGCACCTGGTGTAGGCTCTTCTTTGAAGGAGAATCTGGAAATTATATCTCCATGTCCACTACATAGGATAGTTGATCCTGACATTTGAAGGAAGAAAGTTCACTGACACAGAAATAGGGTATAGTAGGTAGTCTCAATGATCCCTGCCTTCATTTCCTGTGAGCTTGGAATCATGACCTTCCTCCATGAATGAAGTCTTCAGATGGGACCACAGCCCCAGCCAATAGTTTGACTGTAATCTCATGAGAGACCTTGAGCTTGATGCACCCAGCTAAGCTGCACCTGGATACCTGCCCACAAAAACTGAGATGATAAATATCTGTTAAAAACCACTACGTTTTAGGGTAATTTGTTATGCAGCAATAAATTACTAACACAGGGGGCAGGGAGGGTTATGAATAGGACCCAAGCAATGTATATCTCATATCTACCTAGTTCAGCCTGCAAAGCTTGGAATTCTGGAGCTCTTAACAAACAGGATGATCAATAGGCTAAGCTCCCTCAGATGTGAAGATTTGGTTCACCCTATCAAGTAAAGGACCCAGATAGCTGATGTGCTAACTAAAGGGAAAAGGAAAAAAGAATAAATGAATAATCACGGAGGGAAGTCATATGGTTTCATGAACATAGCAGAAACAAGAACTAAAAGGACTACCTGCATTTCCTCCTTTCTGTATTATATATATTTTTATATTTTTAATTTCATTTCGTTTTTCTTTCTTCTGTCATTTACCATTGGATATAACTGTTCAAATATCCAAATGGAATAATAACAGAACTAGAGGAGGGGCTGGGCACAGTGGCTCGTGCCTGTAATCCCAGCACTTTGGGAGGCTGAGGCAGGTGATCACCTGAGGTCAGGAGTTCGAGACCAGCCTGGCCAACATGGTGAAACTCTGTCTCTACTAAAAATACAAAAATTAGCTGGGTGTGGTGGTGGGCACCTGTAATCCCAGCTACTCGGAGGTTGAGGCAGGAGAATCTCTTGAACCTGGGAGGCGGAGGTTGCCGTCAGCCAAGATTGCACCACTGCACTCCAGCCTGGGTGACAGAGGGAGACTCCATCTGAAAGAAAAAGAGGAGGAAAATCAGTCGTTCAGTAATCCTAGACTTAAAGCTGGATGCAACAACTTAAAAGACAGTGGGGGGGTGCCTGCTCTTAGAAAGAGCGTATGTTTTCTGTTGGGTAAGATACAACTGCTCCAGATCAGGTGACAACAGCTTGAGGAAATGTCAGCACAAGGAAAAGTATGTGTATGGATATTGGGCTGTAAAGATAGTTGTCTTTTTGGCCTGTCCAGAATACCCTTACTGATAAAGATGAATCTCAAAAATCTATGGTAGGCAGGATCCCCAACTCCCAGTGAGAAGACAAAAAGAGTTGTTTCTTCTTTCTAACTGCCTGGCAGCTGGATCTCAGGCATATTATCCCGGCTCAGGCAGTCAGATGCCACCACCTGTGTGATTGAGACAATAATGCACTCTTTCTTTGGTTCTGCCTCTTTTTCAAGTCTTCCCATCGAATCTGAGAGCAAATGGCCACCCTCTGAATAAATTCCCTTTATGCTTAAGTTATGCAGACATAGGCTTGTTGTTTCCAATAGAGAACACTGTGACTGGGCGCAGTGACTCACGCCTGTAATCCCAGAACTTTGGGAGGTGGAGGCAGGCAGATCACTTCAGGTCAGGAGTTCAGGACTACCCTGGCCAACATTGAGAAACCCCGTCTCTACTAAAAATACAAAAATTAGCCAGGTGTGGTGGCGGGCATCTGTGATCCCAGCTACTCAGGAGGCTGAGGCAGGAGAATCGCTTGAACCTGGGAGACGGAGGCTGCAGTGAGCTGAGACCACACCACTGTACTCCAGCCTGGGTGAGAGAGTGAGACTCTGTCTCAAATAATAATAACGATAAATTTTTAAAATAAACCCTGTGTAATATACCCACCAAGTTATCCCCTTTCCTTCTAAGAGTGACCCAGCCTTCCCAACATGTGTTGCCTCGAACACTAGTCCAGGATGTTCTTCCCAGAAAAGGGTCCAAGACTAAATAAGTTGGTGAAATATTTCATACTGTCTACTTTTTTTTTGAGAATTATATTAAAGTTCCTGAGAAGTCCTGTGTTAAATATGTTTAACATTTTTATACCAGGGTTTTGGTATCATTTTGCTTTTATACTCTCTTCACAGAAGACACTTCTCACTCTGAGAAACACTGGCCTGAATTCGAGAAAGGACGATTCAGAGAGACTGAAGTTCTCTCTGATTTCCCAGTTCTAGTTTGCTCTGTGAGATCTTGCCACTTCCCCAGATGAATCACACAAAGAATCACCACCCCCTTCACAGGAAGCCATGCTCCCCACAGAATATCATCACCCTTCTATTGAGTACTCTACCTTCCCCATTACGTTCAGATGCTTCCTCAGACATTTATAAAGTGTTTTATTCTGGGGTCTGTTTAGGGCTCTCTATTCTGTTTCACTGGTCTTCAAATTATCTTGATATCACTAAACTAATAGCTGCTTTATAAAACATCTTAAAATATGGCAGGCCTCCTTTTTAACCTTTTCTTAATTAAAATTTTCTTTGCCATTTTTAACTTGCTCTTTCAAATTACCCTTTGGCAAGTCCTATTGGGATTTTAAGTGGAATTTTAGTAAAGCTGTAAAATAACTTAGGGAGAGTTGATGTCTTTAGGATAGTTTTTATATCCACCTGCATGTGGTGTTTCTCTATTTCATTTATACCTGTCGGTCAAACTTGTTTTGGTTTTCTTCTTGTGAGCACCAACCTTTTGTTTGAAGGGAAGAAAACAACATTATTATTTGTAGATGATATGATTTTTTTACCTAAACCTGGAAGAGTTACTTAAATTGATGAGGGTTAATCTTCATATAGACAAAAACAATCCACATTAATAACTTTCCTATAAACCAAAACCAGCTCATTAGAAATGGTGGATATGCAGAGCAATTGGGGGGCTTCATATATATTTAGGAACAGAATTAACAAGACTTGGTAATGGGCTTGGTGTAGAGGATGTTGGGGTGGGAGCGTCAGTGAAATATTTCAGAATTTGCCCCACTGTCACCCTGCGAGGGAAGACCATGTTGGATTAAACATTCTCCTTTCCATTCTAAAACCCAAATTTCTGCTTCTTGATGACACTTCTCAAGGTTTTTGACATTCCTGGTTTCAGGACTGTTGGTATGGTCTTAGCTACTTCGTTCTTTTCATTTTGGTTAGCTAGTCAGCTCCTACCCCACCATTGTTCCCAGAAATCTGCCTGTAGGATTCTCTGCAGCTATTTTGCATCACTCTTCTCTGGTTGTTTTGATAAAGTGGGAAGAAAGATCCTCTGTGGGAGTTACAAAGAGGAACTGAAAAGAGGAGTGAAGATTTAGAACAATAGTAAAGGATAACAGAAGAGGAAACTCACTAAAGGCAAAGAAATGGGTGGGCAGCTCAGAGACTGCTTATTCATGGTGGTCTGTAAATGTCAAAGGCTCTCAGACACACATGGAAGTAGGCAAGGGAAATGCCAAAGCTCCCATTCTGGGCTCACTTAAAACCTTGCAGGTTATAACTGCAGAAAAGAAAAAATATATATTTATATTTATATATAAATATATATAAAAGAATATATATGTATATATATATAAATGTAAATATTGCTATAAAGGAATCAAATTATTGAGAAACACACCAATCAGAATTACAGACTTTTAGGGTTAAAAGTTACCGTTTACAGTACATAACAACAATCTCTGAAGTCCAGACATCTTAAAAGACTCCTTTGTAACTGGCCAGGTGCAGTGGCTGTCACTTTGGGAGGCCGAGGTGGGCAGATCACCTGGTCAGGAGTTCGAGACCAGCCTGACCAATGTTGTGAAACCCCATTTCTACTAAAAATACAAAAATTAGCCGGGCATGGTGGTGGGCACCTGTAATCTCAGCTAATCAGGAGGCTGAGGCAGGAGAATCACTTGAACCTGGGAGGCAGAGGTTGCAGTGAGCTGAGATCATGCCACTGTATTCCAGCCTGGGAGGCAGAGTTAGACTCTGTCTCAAAAAAAAAAAAAAAAAAGACTCCTTTGTTATGAAACAGAACAGGATTATACACCTTCAACAAGTCCTCCCACTGGGCAAAAGAGTAAAACTGATGCTCTTTGTGATTATTCTCAATATACCTCCTTCTCAGTACTTGCTTTAAATAGATCTGCTTTCCTGTAGTTTTGTGGGAGGGACTATTTCTCCTCATGTCTCTAAGATCTGTTTTATGAGCACCATTCTTAACATTAAGCCTGTTCTCAAGGTTAAGACCATTAGTCCAGAAGAAAACTCCTGAGAAACTTCAATATGAAAAGTAAAAGAGTAGAAGATAATTTTAAACAAATGGAATATGCAATTGTTCATTGGTGTTTAAAATTGGCCTCTTAGGTTTAGACAGAAAACTCTGATTTGAAGTTTTGCCAGTTATCATTGTGTAAATATCCCCACGATAGCTGATTTCAACTTGGCACGATGTCACCAAACACGGTTGTGAAGAGAGGCCCACAATAGGCTCCCATAAGCCTGTAAAGGACAATGCCAGGGCACCACTGTTTTCCTCCCGTGGCCATGATCTATCCAATTGTGTGGTTTTCCCCCAGCCTTGCTCTCCAGAAAGGAGAAGAGAGGGGTTTGCCTATAGGTTTGGGATGGAAGGACAGAGATACTAGGAGTATGACACTGTTAAATGCTACCCAGGAGACCCAGAGTAGGGAAAAGATGCAAAGGCCCCAGTATAAAATGGAAGGAATGAGCCCCAGCCCCTTAGAGGAGTCTCCGTTCTGAGAACTTATCTGTCGATTTCCACCAACTTCCGCCAACAACCTGCTGTGGCTTTTAAGTTCTGTCTGTAGACTCCAAAATGAACTGTTCCTCTTCCCTGGCCACAAGAGGCCTGGCTGCCCACATGCCACAACTCCCTGATGTGGGCATGGCTCCTTTACGTGATTGTGGCCTATGGTCAGTTTCTCAGGAGTGGGTGATTGATAGGGAAAGCTCTGGTGCTTTCCCTGGAGCAAGAACCACCAGGACCACAAAGGCCTCATGTTTGGCCACCAGCTACCTCCCTACAAGGAACAAAAACCCTTTCCATGAGTGTAACAACTCCAGGGACCCGAGGACATTTCCTGGGTATGTGGGGAGAATTAGATGAATAACGGGAGAGTAAAACATAAACCTGATCCCACTAGTCCTTTGCTTCAAAAGAGTCTCATTACCCTTAAAAGAAAAGAAAAATATCCTGATCATCTAACAAAACCCTTTGGGATCTGGAGCCTATCTTCACATTCCCATCTCTCACCACTCTCCTCACTGGCTTTCTTTATGTTTGGAAATATGCCAAGCCCATTTCTTCACAGGCACTTTGCACTTGTGAATGTATATATGTAGGTATGTATGTATTTACATACATGTACATATATCTTTTCTTGGTGAACCATTTGAAAGTAAATTGTAGCATTTCAGCGTTATTTGATATTTCAGCCCTTACCTAAAAACAAACAAGGATATTCTCCCCCCATAATCCTAATACAATTACCACACCCAAGGAATTTAATGTGGATAAAATATCAAAGCCGTTATAAAAATTTACAGACCAGGCACAGTGGCTCATGCCTGTAATCCCAGAACTTTGGGAGTCCAAGGCAGGAGCATCACCTGCGTCCAGGAGTTTAAGACCAGCCTGGGCAACATAGTGAAACCTCAGCTCTACAAAAAACTAAAAAAATTTGTGGTGGTGCATGCCTATAGTCCCAGATACTGTGGAGGCTGAGATGGGAGGATCACTTGAGCTTAGGAGGTCGAGGTTGCAGTAAGCCATGATCACACCATTGCACTTCAACCTGGGCAACAGAGAGGGGCTCTGTATCAGAAAAAAAAAATTTACAAAAACCCTTAAATGAAAATATTTACCCAAAAGAAGCTAGGTTTATTTCCTGATCCCAGGATCCAATTAAAGTTCACACATGGTATTTGGTTGTCACGGCTCCTTAGTTTCCATTAATCTAGGCCAGCCTCATAACCACAACCATCACTTACACACACTCCCCTCTTTTTATCTTTCATCATATTAACATATTAAAGAGTTCATGTCCATTGCTTGTAGAATGCCCAATTCTGGACTTGTCTGATTGCTTCCTTATGATTAGATTCAGGTTGTGGTTTTCTTTTAAAATAAACTGTTAGTGCAACTTGACACCCCTCATGTGAGGGTGGTGCTGAGTAGTGGCTTAGCTGGGAACCCAGCAAGTGTGTTCCAACCGTTGCCCAACCTGGCCTCCTGGTGTCCCCTGGACTCCACAGCCCTGATGCTGCTCAGGTTTTGAACCCTCCCCCACTAGAAAAATACTGAAGAATTTTCTGTGCTCCAGAGCAAGTGCTCCAGAGCTCCTAAGACCAACTGTTTATTGCCTTTGGATAACAATGCCTGAAACACTGGAACAAACATGTTTTGACGAAGGACATGGAAACTAGGATGTACCTCTATCCAGAAGCCTCTGTGTCAGAGACCTTAATCAAGACCAAGAAGATGCCCCACTAGGCAGAGAGACTATTTACTGACAGTGTTACACCCAAGGGGTGTATATCCTTGAGGATTCCACTGTGGGACCACAGAACCAGACATGTCACCCTCACCTATAATACCAACTGCACCCAGCTGGTGTGGAGAGGATCAATGCATTTATTGAGTGAATCCTGAAAACAGAAGCTGGATGCAAATCTACTGAGATGCCCTAGGACTCCTCTAGCGGCATCTTTAAATCATCTGGGAATTTGGCTTGGCCTAGTTCAAAACTAACATGGTCAAATGAAGATTTGTGTTTCTGGCCAAGATGGAGTAACAGAGATTATGTTTACTCTCACACCTAAGATAAAACAGACAATATACAGAAAACAGTGGTTTTTAGGACACTGGACATCAGGCAATGAAGAATAGTGATCCCTGAAACAAAGGAAACAAATGAGGTAAGCTCTAAGATTGCCCTAGCTTACTACCTGCGGAGTTTCCAGGCCACAGCACCAAGAGGAAGAACAGAAGGCACCAGGCAGACTCCCTGAGTTGAGAAGACAGAGCTGAGAGTCCAGGGATACCACAGCAGCTAGAGTACACAGGACAGAGCTTGTAATCCAGATCTCTGGAGTTCTATATCTGAGCAGACAGGAGAGAGCTGCTCAGATACAGAATCCCAGAGATCTGGAGCCTTCAGCACCAGTCAGCACATGTGTGTGAGGAAAGCACCTGAAGCTGGAGAAAGAACCATTCAAAGGGATTAGAAGGAAAAATGTTGTTGCCCATGCAAAGCCTAGAATGGTGCCTGTTTCCATCAGCCAGACTAGAAAATTTATAATTCACAGGGCATTGGGTAGAGTATGCAGGACTCAGGGCAGGAAGAGCATCAGGAAAAATAGCTAATGCATGCTGGGCTTAATGCATAGGTGATGGGTTGATAGGTGCAGCAAACCACCATGGCACACGTTTACCTATGTAACAAACCTGCACATCCTGTACATGTATCCTGGGGCTTCATAAAATAAAATAAACTGTGTATTTAAAATAATAATAAATATAAGGTCGTGTCTGTCTACAAACAAGGATAATTAGACTTTTTCCTGTCCAATTTGGTTGCCCTTTATTCCTTGTTCTTGACTAATTGCTCTGACTAGGACTTCCAGTACTATGTTGAATAAAAGTGAAAGTGGGCATCTTCGTCTTGTTCCAGATGTTAGAGAAAAGGCTTTTGGTGTTTCCCTATTCAGTGTGATATTAGCTGTACATTTGTCTTATATGGCCTTTATTGTTTTGAAGTTTATTCCTTTTGTACCCACTTTGTTGAGAATTTTTTAATCATGAAAGGATATTCAATTTTATAGAATGCTTCTTCAGCGTCTATTGAAATGATCATCTGCTTTTTGTCCTTAACTCTGTTAATGTGATGTATCATGTTTATTGATTTGCTTATGTTAAACCAGGCTTTATCCCTGAAATAAAATTCACTTGATTATGGTAGATGATCTCTCTAATGTGTTGTTGGGTTTGTTAGAATTTTGTTGAGAATTTTTGCTCCTATGTTCATCAGGATATTGACTGGTAGTTTTCTTATTTATTGTGTCTGGTTTTGATATTGAGTAATGCTGGCCTCATAGGATGAGTTTGGATGTTTCCCCTCTTTAATCTTTTGGAATAGTTTGAGTAGAATTAATATAGCTCTTCTTTAAATGTTTGGTAGAATTCAGCAATGAAGCAATCAGGTCCTAGGATTTTTATTGATGGGAGACTTTTTAATTAGTGCTTTGATCTCATTACTTGTTACTGGTCTGTTAAGATTTACTATTTCTTCAAGTTCAATTTTAGTAGGTGGTACATGTCCAGGAATGTATTCATTTCTTCTTGGTTTTCCAGTAGGTGGGTGTATAGATATTTATAATAACCTCTAATGATCCTTTATACATCAACGGTATTAGTTGTAATGTCTCATTTTTTATTTCTCATTTTATTTATTTGGGTTTTCTCTTTGTTAGTCTAGCTAAAGTTTTGTTGATTTTGTTCATATTTTCCAAAAACCAGCTTTTTGTTTCCTTGATGTATTACATTGGGTATTGTGTTTTTAATCTTAATTTCACTTATTACTGCTCTGATCTTTATTATTTGTTTTCCTCTACAAATTTTGACTTTGGTTTGTTCTGGCTTTTCTAGTTAAGGTGCACTGTTAGGTGTTTATTTGCAGTCTTTCTACTTTTCTTTAAAAAAGTGGCTCCAATTTATGGCTCTAATTGATGCCTCACTTTCTACTTTTTTGATGTAGGCATTTATTGCTATAAATTTCCCACTTAGTGCTGCTTTTATTTCATAGGTTTTGGTGTGTTGTGCTACCATTTTAATTTGTTTCAAGAAATTTTTAAAATTCCTTCTTGATTTCTTCATTGACTCACTGGTCATTCAGGAGCATATTGTTTAATTTCCATGTATTAGTACAGTTTCCAAAATTCCTCTTGTTATTGATTTCTAGTTTTATTCATTGTGATCAGAAAATATATTTGATATGATTTTGAATTTTCTGAATTTCTTGTGATTTATTTTGTGGCATAACATGTAGCCTATCCTGAAGAATGTTCCGTGTGTGGAGGAATAGAATGTGTATTCTGCAGCTGGTAGGTTGTTGTATAAATGTCAGTGCCGTGTTTGGATATGGTTTGTCACCACCAAAACTCATGTTGAAATTTGATCCCCAACATGGCAAAGTTGGGAGGTGAGCTTAGTGGGTCATAGAGGTGGATCCCTCATAAATGTCTTGATAAGTGAGACTAGATTAGTTCTTGGGGAAATGAATTAGTTTCCTTGAGAGTGGGCTATTATAACACCAGGATGCCCCTCAGACTTTATCTCTTCACATGTGTCCATTTCTCCTTTGACCTTCTCTACCATCTTTTGACCCAGCACATGGCCCTCACCAGAAGCTAGGCAGATGCTGATGCCATACTCCTCATACTTCCCAGCCTACACAACTGTGAGCTAAGTAAGCTTCTTTTCTGTGTAAATTACTCAGTCTCAGGTCCTCTGTTATAGTAACACAAAATGGATTAAGTCAGATAGGTCCATTTGGTATAGAGTGCAGTTTAACTCTGATGTTTGTTATTTTCTGTCTGGATAATCTGTCTATTACTGAAAGTGGGTGTTGAAGTTGCCTAATATTATATTGCAGTCTCTATTTCCCTTTAAATCAATTAATATTTGCTTTATACATTTGGGTGCTCTGATATTGGAATGCATAGTTACAATTATTATACCCTCTTGCTAAATTGACTCCTTTATAACCTCTTGCTGAATTGACTCCTTTATCATTATATAATGACCTTCTTTGTTTTTCTTTACACTTTTTGACTTGAAGCCTAGTTTATCTGATATGAGTATAGTTACTCTTGCCCCTTTTTTTGCTTCCATTTGTATAAAATATCTTTTTCTAACTCTTCATTTCCAGTCTGTATGTTCCCTTACAGGTGAAGTGAGTTTCTTGTAGGCAACACATAGTTGGGTCTTATTTTTTTAAATCATGCAGCCATTTATGTCTTTTAATTGGGGATTTAGTCCATTTATATTCAATGTTATTTTGATAGGTAAGGACTTACTACTGGCATTTTTGTTACTTGCTTTGTGGTTATTTTGTAAGTCTTCTTTTTCTTTCTTCCTTTCTTGCTCTCTTCCTTTGTGGTTAAGTGATATCTCTGGTAGTATGTTTTTAATTCCTTGCTTTTTTATTTTTAGTGTATCTATTACAGGTTTTTGCTTTGTGGTTACTGGGTAATTTATAAAGGAAAGAGGTTTAATTGACTTACAGTTCTACATGGCTGGGGAGGCCTCAGGAAACTTACAATCTTGGTGGAAGGCAAAGGAGAAGCAAGTGCCTTCTTCACAAGGTGGCAGGAAAGAGAGAGAGTGAAGAGTGACAGGTGCACTAAAATCTCAGCCTTCACTACTATACAATTCATCCTTGTAACCAAAAACCAGTTGTACTCCCAGAGCTATTGAAATTTAAAAATACTTTTCTAAGAAAAGAGACTGGCATCTCTCCTGCTCCCTCTCTTGCCACATGACATACCTGCTCCCCCTCTACCTTCCACCATGAGTAAAAGCTTCCTGAGGCCTCATCAGAAGCTGAGCAGATGCTCGTATAACCTGCAGAACTATATGCCTCTTTTCTTTATAAATTACCCAGTCTCAGGTATTCCTTTATAGCAATGAAAAATGGACCACTACAAGAAGGAAGCTGTCCACTCCAGAAAGGACCCATGGCTCATCCCAGCCAGCCCTGCCTATGAGCAAGGCACAGCACATCCTCCCAGGAGCAGAACAGGCAGATGCCACAGGGGGAGTGTGGCATCTCCATTGGGCAGGATGTTACTGGGGTCTTCCAGCCCCACTGACTTCTTGCCCAGTGCTTCTTCCAGTGGAGCAGCATGGAGCAGGGATAAAGCTCAGTGTCCAGGTGGCGCCGCTTTGTGGAGCACTATGGCAGGACACAGTCACCTCTGGAGACTGGGACAGAGACAAGGAGAGAAGATACCTGATCTCAGCTCACCTTGATCCTCCATGCCGCTCTCCTCCTTACTTGCAAATCCTCCCCCTAAACCAGTCCCAGAGGCCAAGCCAGGAGATCACACCTATAAGGGTTCTGGCTTCGTGGTCATTGCCAGGTCTTTATGTCCATTACCTTTGAAGAAAATCTAAATCAGTTTCTAAAATTGAAATCAAACCACGTCTCTTCCCTGCTTAAGAGATTTCCATAGCTTTCCTTCCTCCATGGGGAAAAGTAGAGCCAAGAACCCCAAGAAAGCCTGGTAGCTGAGGCCATCAGTGGCTCCTGAACTCAGTCCTGTATTAGTGCAGTCACAGGCGATCAACATGTTAATCAAACCCATCTATAAATGTTTATGTTCCTGATGCTCCATTTTAAAAGGCAGATAACATAGAATATATTTTAGAAGATGTGGAGCAGATGTTAGTAGCAGATGCTAGAGAAGCAGGAAAGTGCAGGGGTGAAGACCTGGGCTCTGAAACCAGACTGACTGAGTTGGAGTCTTCGCTTCCCAGCACTGTGTGGCCTTGGGCAAGTGGCCAGACCCTTTGCCTCGTTCCCTTATATATAAAATAGGGGATGAGATATCATCTAACTTATGGGATTGTTTTGAGGGTCAACAAGTTAATACCTGTTTTAGAATGCTTGTGAGAATGCCCAGCACTGGATAAACGAATGTTGGGTATTATTAAATAACACAGCCGGGCATGGTGGCGCATGCCTGTAGTCCCAGCTACTCAGGAGGCTGAAGAGAGAGGATCGCTTGAACCCAGGAGTTCGAGTCCAGTCTGGGCAACCTAGTGAGACCCTACCTCAAAAATATTTTTAAATAAATAATAATAAAAAAAGTTTTCAACAACGGAGGCACACAGACTTGACTTCCCACACTGCATTTTGCTTGCCCCCGGCCCTAAACATACATACCCCTAAGCTGCGATCCACTGCCTCTTCCCTCACGAGCATATACCCCTCCCCCACCACTCCTTTGGTCATATTTTGGGAAAGAATCCTTAAATTAAGTTCCCTTTAGCACTGCTTTTATAGGACATGGACATCCACAAGCTTGATCTTTCTCCCTGCCTAATTCACACCCAGGCTCAGATATGGATCTGTCCTTCCCTCGTGTTGCTTTTAAACATCTGGTCATTAAGAAAAGTTCATGTCGAGAACGCCAGAGTCCACAAGAGTGCGGGATTCCTGAGATCCCTGCCAAAGCGGCTCCCTGGCATTACAATTCCGCCGGCGCTCTCTCCCTCAGTGACCTGTAGATGGCGCCATTGCCTCTGCCTGGGCACAGAAGGACGCCTGCCGCTTGGAGTTCTGTTTTCACTATGCGTGTGAATCTGGTCCTCCTTAGGTATTTGTTGGACTGAATGATAGTTATAATGGAATCCTGGCCTTCCAGGAATCCCCGACCCCCTCAATGAATGTAGTAGTAATATTAGTCATCTCATTCCTACATTTCACTCCCCAGGCCAGGACCCCTGAGATTTCAGTAAAGGTATACATTTGCTGAATTCTTTGAACCAAGCGCCAGGTGCTGGCTTCATGGAAGGCAGAAAATTGCTTGCCTTGTCCCCAATGAGCACACATGAGTAATCAGTCTTGGTCTTCCGGATGTAGCCAGGGTAGCAATGGCCTCGATCCCACCAGCTGGTGACTATTAAATATGCCAAGCCCTGACAGGTTCAGTCCTGAGAGTCCGGAACCTCTAGGAATGCCAGGGGTTCTTGTTACAAAGAGAGCCGAGGAACAGGAGTCAGGTGGCAGTGACACTCCATGCTTCCCCTACTCCACCAAAGCTGTTCTTGCCACAGTCACGGTGAACTGACCCTCCTGTTTACAAATTCAACTGGCATTTTCCTATCTGTTGATTTTTTTTTACCTCTTGGTGACATTCTTTCCCACTCACACTCCCTCACAAGGCCCCATTTCTTGGATACTTGTGGCCTCACGCACTCCTGGTCTTCTCCTGCTTGGAACCTCCAGGAGTTCCTTCTCTCTCACCTCTCCCCTAGATGCTGGACTTGCTGATAGGTCCGTTCTTATTCCTCTTCCCTGCTCTCCACACAGATTCTCCCTGGACAATCTCCTTCCTCCCCACCTCACTCCCCAATTCTCTTTCAGTCTAAACCAGTCCCCCAGACTTATGAATCCAGCTACCACTGGCCCTCTTTGCTTGCTTGCCACACGAACTCTTCAAAAACAATAAATCCATACCTGAACCCGGCCCCAGCACCTGACCACCACATCCCTATCCCCACCCCAGCCAACAAGTCTGACCCTGGTTCTGTGCTCCAGTCTCCCGAGCCAGACAGTCAAGTATCACCCTTGACTCCTGTGTTAGTTTTCTAGGGTTGCTGTAACAAATTATCACAAACCAGGCGGCTTAAAACAACAGAGAGTGACCCTCTCATCGTTCGGAAGGCCAGAAGTCTGAAAAACTGTCAGCTGCATTGTGCTGCCTCCAGAATCTCCAGGGGAGAATCCTTCCTCACCTCTTCCAGCTTCAGGCATTCCCTGGCTCCTCCGTGTCTGATTCCAGCCTCTGCCCCCATCTTCACATGGCCATCTCTTCCGTCTCTATGCATCCTCTTCTAAGAAAGCTCTCCTTGGATTTAGAGCCCATCCTAAGCCAGTGTGATCTCATCTGTATCTTTACCTCAATCATATCAGCTAAGATCCTATTTCCAAGTAAGGTCTCATTCTGAGGTTCTGGGTGGGCATGAATTTGGAGGGGATGCCATTCAACCCACTGTAATTCCTCCACTTCCCCGCCACAATCTAATTTAATGCACGCTACCTGGGTTTTTTGTTTGTTTGGTTGGTTGGTTGTTTTTTTTGTCTGTTTGTTTGCTTTTTGTTTTTTCGAGACAGAGTTTTTTGCTCTTGTTGCCCAAGCTGAAGTGCAATGGCACGATCTCGGCTCACTGCAACCTCCGCCTCCTTGGTTCAAGCAATTCTCTTGCCTCAGCTTCCTGAGTAACTGGGATTACAGGCACCTGCCACCACTCCTGGCTAATTTTTTGTATTTTTAGTAGAAACGGGGTTTCACCATATTGGTCACGCTGGTCTTGAATTCCTGACCTCAGGTGATCCACCCACCTTGGCCTCCCAAAGTGCTGGGATTATAGCCATGAGCCACTGCACCCAGCTGCTACCTGCGTTTTTGTTTTTCTATTCTTTCTTTCTTTCTTTTTTTTTTTTTTTTTTTTGAGACAGAGTCTCCCTCTGTTGCCCAGGCTGGGGTGCAATGGCGGCATCTCAGCTTACTGCAACCTCCGCCTGCTGGGTCCAAGCAATTCTTGTGCATCAGCCTCCTGCGTAGCTGGGATTACAGGCACCCACCACCACACCTGGCTTGTTTTTGTATTTTTAGTAGAGATGCAGTTCCACCATGTTGACCAGGATGGCCTCAAACTCCTGACCTCAGGTGATCCACCCACCTTGGCCTCCCAAAGTGCTGGGATTACAGCCATGAGCCACCGCACCCAGCTGCTACCTGGGTTTTTGTTTTTCTTTTCTTTCTTTCTCTTTCTCTTCCTTCCTTCCTTTCTTTCTTTCCTTCCTTCCTTCCTTCCTTCCTTTTTTTTCTCTCTTTTTTTTTTTTGAGACAGAGTCGCCCTCTGTTGCCCAGGCTGGAGTGCAATGGCGGGATCTCAGCTCACTGCAACCTCCGCCTGCTGGGTCCAAGCGATTCTTGTGCATCAGCCTCCTGCGTAACTGGGATTACAGGCACCCACCACCACACCTGGCTAGTTTTTGTATTTTTAGTAGAGATGCAGTTTCACCATGTTGACCAGGCTGGTCTCAAACTCCTGACCTCAGGTGATCTGCCCATCTTGGCCTCCCAAAGTGCTGGGATTACAGGCATGAGCTACTGCTCCCAGCCACATGCTACCTGTTTAACATCTTTCCATCCACCTACTTCTCTCCATCCACATGGTCAAGCCACCAACTCCTGCTCCCTGGCACCTGGTCAGGTGTCCAGGCCCCAGCCTTGCCTTCCATCCGCTCCTCACACAGCAGCCAGAGGAATTGTTTCAAAACAGATCTAACCCTGCTACTCACCTCACAACCTGCAACACACACACACACACACACACACACACACACACTCCCAGCGTCACTGGGAGAAAGCTCCAGCTCCCCAGCCAGCGCTCCGCAACACACCAGTCCCTCTGTAAGTGGTCCCTGCCCTCCTTTCTGGCTTAACGCCTAACAACTGCCCACCCACTTTCCAGCCACCTTCCTCATGTCCCAAGTCTGCCTGGGCCAAAAGCACTCCTGTGGGCTGCAGGTGCCACAGCGCCCACGTCTCTGCAGATGCTGCTTCCTCTGCTGGAAATGCCCTCTCCCTGCCCGGCCCACCTCACTGACTCCTTCAAATCTCAGGTTAGATGCCGATTCCTCTGGTCAGATAGCCCTGGCCCCCAAATCAAGTGAGATTCCCGTTCGGGCTCTCCCAGCTCTCCAGGCCACCCCCAGCACAGCCCTGTCACACTGTACTATGTGTGTGTTCCTTGAGAGCAGGCACCAGGCATGCTCACCACATAGTCTCTGCACCTAGCTCAGTACCTGTCACTTCACAGCAACAAACAACACATTGTGAGCACCCAGCATGAGTCAGGGACAGTCCTCAGCATCTTCCCTGCACTAACTCATTTCCTTTTCACAACAGCCCTGTAAGGTGGTGACTTCACAGGAGGCCCATTTTTTTAGATGTGGAAACTGGGGTACAGATACATTAGGTAACTTATTCAGAGTCACAAAGCTATTAAGTAGCAAGTCTGGTGTTCCAACACAGGCAGCCTAGGTGCAGAGTCCAGTCCTAGCTATAATGCTATACTCAACCATGTATTGAAATAACTCTTTATTGGTTCAGTTAGCTAATGTAAAATGGAGCCAGCCTGACCCCAAGAAGTTAGCTGACTTTTCCTGAGGTTGTCTAGTGAGGTCAGAACTTTGACTCAAGCCTTCAGACTTCTAGACCGGTGTTGCTTATGAACCCACCAAAAAGAGACCAGGGGGCCAGGAGTCACTGGGCTGCTACAGGTGCAGGATTCTCAGAAAGGCGCCTGAGAAAAAGGGGCCCTCTTCCTTTGCTGCCTTGTCCAGAAGTGCTCATTATAGTCAGGACAGAAGCCCTCCAGCACAAAAGGACACCCCGGCAGCAAGTCTCCTGGTACCCAGCACTATTCATGAGGTTCTATTAAAACAAACAAACAAACAAACCCTTTGTATTTTTGTAGAGACAGGGTTTCACCATGTTGGCCAGGCTGGTCTTGAACTCCTAACCTCAGGTGATCTGCCCAGGGTGTGATGGCGGTGCCTGTAATCCAAGCTACTCAGGAGGCTGAGGCAGGAGGATCGCTTGAAACCTGGGAGGCGGAGGTTGCAGTGAGCCGAGATCGCGCCATTGCACTCCAGCCTGGGCGTCTGTCTCAAAAAAAAAAAAAAAACACTTGAGTTCAGATCCAAACCTCAATTTGATCAGGCCTCTAAATCTAATTGCCAGATTAAAGGAAGTACAGAGGATACTGCAACATGGTGAGTAAGTCCAAAGAATGAGAAATGCTAAGGATGACTGCTCTAGTTACACACACACACACACACACACACACACACACACACACACACTCACACATAAAGAGTAAGATGAATGGTCACAGATTTTAAAAGCCTTAAAGATGTATCAAACAAACACAATGTATGGCATTTGTTTGGATGCTGATTGAAAAAAGGTACCTGTTAAAGAAAACACATGTGAGACAAAAGAGCAAATGTGAACAATGACTGGCTATTAGTACTAATCTGTAGGTATAATTACTGTGTTTTTTGTTTGCTTGTTTGTTTGTTTTTGAGACAGGGTCTCACTCTGTCACCCAGGCTGGAGTGCCGTGGCTCAATCATGGCTCACTCACTGCAGCCTTGACTTCCCAGGCTAAGTGATCCTCCCACCTCAGCTTCCCAAGTAGCTGGGACTACAGGTGTGCACTATCACACCCAGTTAATTTCTTTATTTTTTTTGTCGAAATGGGGTTTTGCTGTGTTGCCCAGGCTGGTCTTGAACTCCTGGGCTCAAGTAATCCTCCCACCTCTGCCTCTCAAAGTGCTGGGATTATAGGCATGAGCCACCATGCCCGACTAATTATTACACTTTTTAAAAAAGAGTTCTTACTTCTTAGAAATACATACTGAAGTATTTACAGATAATAAAATAACTCGAGGGAGAAGAATAGGGATATAGATAAAATAAGGTCAATTGTGGAATCTGGGTAATAGGTATATGGTGGGGGAGTTATATTATTCCCTCTACTTTTGTACTTGCTTCTAAAATGCATAATAAAAGACTAAAATAAAAGAGTCACCCTCACACAGTGAACCAGGCAGCTGCAGCCAACCGGTCAGAAATTATGGATTATGAATCCACTTTATCCAGTCAATTCTGTTCTGGAGTATGGTGATCCCAGAAGGAGGTTTTGAAACAGGAAAGAGCCCCTGGGTCTTAAAGAGGAGTCAGCTCTGGTAGGCTCAGAAGCCTGACCCTGGCTGGGTGAAGTGGCTCACACCTGTCATACCAACACTTTGGGAGGCAGAGGCAGGAGGATCGCTTGAGGTCTAGAGTTCAAAACCAGTCTGGGCAACATAACAAGACCCTGTCTCTACAACAACAACAACAAAATTTTAATTTGCCAGGCATGATGGCATGATCCAATAGTCCAAGCTACTCAGAAGGCTGAAGCAGGAGGATTGTTTGAGCCCAGGAGTTCAAGACTGCAGTGAGCTATGATAGTGCCACTACATTCTAGCCTGGCAATAGAGTGAGACCCTGTCTCAGAATAAAAATTTAAAAAGAAAGCCTGA
Organism: Pan paniscus; assembly: GCF_029289425.2. Classification (NCBI taxonomy): domain Eukaryota; kingdom Metazoa; phylum Chordata; class Mammalia; order Primates; family Hominidae; genus Pan; species Pan paniscus. Next base: position 55,520,688 of record NC_073261.2, on the reverse strand, counting down.
CCCTTATAGCTTGGCTACATTTATAGAATATAGAATATTTCTTCTTCTTCGCTCTTTTTTTTTGTCTTTTGTTGCTATTAAATATTGTTCTCCTTCAGTCTTTGGTAAAAATCTTTTATGAAAATTCCAACTTTTTTCACATGTGGTTAAGGGAAGCAAGGAAAGTTGAATTTGTTTACCAAATGTTGAGACCCTCAATCCCATCCCCAGCCCCTAAGACACCTGGTCTTCCTCTGCAAGCAGGAGACTGGAAGAGCCTTCTCTGGGAAATCTAACTGGCCCAGGAGAAAGATATTCAAAGCAATGAAAATTGATAGATTTTTCTGAAGAAATTGAGAGGAGTTGTAGAGAGTTGGCAGAGTCTGAGGTTGAATTATTTCAAAGCATATAGAAAACTAACCAAATGAAAAGAAAAAATAATTATTAATTTTTAAAAGTAGTATAGGAAAGGAAAATATAATTGTGATTCAGCTGTGAATGTTTACATATTCATAGTAATATGATTACTGAATACTGATATACCAACTGTTATTTATTGGTTTGCCGCATCCATTTCCATTACTGTTATGTTCTTCCCTAAATCACAGCAGATGGAAGGCTAGAAACTATTCTTCCAGACTTACAAAAAGTTTGGGATCTGATTGTGATTTTAGATCTGCCACAGGGATATTTTTTTTCTGTCTGTTTGGCCTATCAATAATCTAGAAGTGTTTTGAAATCCCTCACTAGGATAGTAAATGTGTACATTTCTCCCTATAATTCGTTCGTTTTTATGTTATCATTAGAAACCATGTTAATTGCTCCCAGCACTTTGGGAGGCCGAGGCAGGTGGATCACGAGGTCAGGAGATTGAGACCATCCTGGCTAACATGGTGAAACCCTGTCTCTACTAAAAATACAAAAAATTAGCCGGGCGTGGTGGCGGGCGCCTGTAGTCCCAGCTACTCAGGAGGTTGAGGCAGGAGAATGGTTTGAACCCAGGAGGCGGAGCTTACAGTGAGCTGAGATTGTGCCACAGCACCACTGCACTCCAGCCTGGGCGACAGAGTGAGACTCTGTCTCAAAAAAAAACAAAAACAAAAACAAAAAAAAACCATGTTAATTGCATACATGTTTAGAACTGTTGCCGGGTGTGGTGGCTCATGCCTGCAATTCTAGCACTTTGGGAGGCTGAGGTGGGAATATCACTTCAGCCCAGGAGTTTGACACCAGCCTGGGCAACAGAGGAGAACCCATCTCTACAAAAAATAATAAAAAAAAAAATTGGCGGGTGTGGTGGTGCACACAGTCCCAGCTACTCAGGAGGCTGTGGTGGGAGGATCACTTGAGCCCAAGAGTTCAAGGCTGCAGTGAGCCATCTTTGTGCCATTGCACTCCAGCCTGAGGGACAGAGAGAGACCCTATCTCAAGAAAAACAAAAACAAAAAAACCTGTTTTATCTGCTTAGTGAATATTTTGTCATGAGAATGATATTAATATGGCCATGCTTGCTTTTTTGTTTGTTTGTCCAATGTATCTTTTTCCCTTTCTTCACATTCAGTTTGTCTGTATCTTTACATCTTAAATGTGTCTGTTTGAAACGACATATAGCTAGGTTTTCTGTCTCATCTTTTTTTAGTTCTTTCTCCAAAAGCGTTTTCAGCGTAGGTCATCCTACAGTATATATTGAGAAAAATGTTTAGTATGCCCTCATATCTGAGTGACAATCTGCCTGGATATAAAATTATAATTTTCAAAAGAGTCACCCTCACATACCCCAGCGGGGTCTATATTCTGCCCTGATCATACCTGCTATAATCTGAATGTGTCCCTCCAGAATTCATTTGTGTTAACCTACGTGGACACTGGGGTGGTATGAAGAGGCAGGGCCTTTGGGGACATGGTTAAGTCATAAGTGCTGCACCCTCATGGATGGGACTAGAGCCCTTAGAAAAGAAGTTGAAGGGAGCTCCCTGGCCCCTCCACCATGTGATGCCTCAGCAAAAGGGGCCATATTTGAAGCAGAGCAAACCCTCACCAGACAGAATCTGCCAGCACCTTGATCTCAGACTTCCCAACCTCCAAAACTGTGAGCAATAAATTTCTATTGTTTATAAATTACCCAATTCATGGGTTTGTGTTTTTGTTTGTTTTGTTTTGTTTTTTGAAATGGAGTCTCTGTCTGTCTCCCAGGCTGGAGTGCAATGACATGATCTCGGCTCACTACAACCTCTGCCTCCCAGGTTCAAGCAATCCCCCTGCCTCAGCCTCCCTAATAGCTGGGATTACAGACACGTGCCACCACGCCCAGCTAATTTTTTTTTTTTTTGTATTTTTAGTAGAGATGGGGTTTGCCATCTCTGTTGCCCAGGCTGGTCTCAAACTCCTGACCTCAAGTGATCTGCCCACCTCGGCCTCCCAAAGTGCTGGGATTACAGGCGTGAGCCACCACGTTTGGCCCTATAGTTCATGGTATTTTTGTTACAACAGTCTGAATGGACTTAAGGCAGTACCCCATGGGTACCTGCCCAAACCTTCTGGGCCATTTTCACAGGCTGAGGGAGCACCCAGTGGGTATCCTAAAGCAAAAAGGTTAGGGCAGGGCAAGCCACAATTAAAATAATAGCCTGCCCAAAGTTAAACTGCCACCTCCACTTCTTTGCAGCTTTTAAATGACAGGGTTGCTCCAGGGAGTAGTTCCAGCTACATTTCAGAAATCACAGGATTTTGTTCTTGGCTTCAGCGGGAATGATGCTGGTATTTCTCCAGTAGGCTCCAAGAAGATCTCCACGTACATGGAACCCTCTCTTAAGCAATTTAAGTGAACTGCTGTGTGCGTAAAGAGGGTGGCCTATGTGGCTGTGTGTGCATTTGTTTGTGCATACACAGGACACCCCTGGAAGGTTACACAAGAAACTAACACTATTGAGTGCCTTTGAGGAGGGTACCTGGGTGACTGGGGACTGGAGTAGGGAATGAAGCTGTTCCATTGTTTTATAGCTCTTGATTTTTTAAATTTAATTAATTAATTAATTTATTTATTTTTGAGACAGGGTTTCGCTTTGGCATACAGGTTGGAGTGCAGTGGTATGAACATGGCTCACTGCAGCCACCTCAACCTCCCAGGCTCAAGCGATCCTCCCACTTCAACCTGCCAAGCAGCTGGGACTACAGGCATGCACCACCATACCCAGATATCTTTGTATTTTTTGTAGAGACAAGGTTTTGCCATGTTGCCCAGGCTGGTCTCTAACTCCAGAGCTCCGCCAATGCACCAGCCTCGGCCTCCCAAAGTGCTGGGATTACAGGTGTGAGCCACCATTCCTGGCCCTTGGAGTCCTTTTGATAAGAACACTAATCCCATTCATGACGGCTGTATGCTTATGACCTAATCACCTCCCAAAGTCCCCAACTCCTAATACCATCACATTGGTGAATAGGATTCAACACGTTACCATGGGGGGACATAAACATTCAGATCATAGCAGGATGAGAGCAGCTCCCTCTCACCTCCCACTCTGGGACTGTGCTTCTGGAGAAGAGTTGGCTGGGGATGCCCTTCACATGAGACAGAGAGTGGATTGGGAAGGACCTGTCATCCTCCTGAGCATTAGGGACCTCCTTCCCCAACATATTTGATATTCCCGTTGTCATGTTTTATCTGTTCAGGTAAAGCTAATGATTGTCCTCTTACAATGGCAAACAACAAAGAAGAAATATCACCCCATATCTCCAAGGGCCTAATCTCTGGCAGCCTGCCAAGATGTAGGATTGGAAGCTGAGGAAAAGGGGGCGTGCATCCTGGAACAGAGCAGATGCAGATACACAGAGTTGAGCTGTCCTCCAACTCTTCTGTTCCCAGGGCCTCCTCCTAGAGAAAGCCCAACTCCTATGGATTATACCAAGCCTTACTCAAGTGCAAGCTCTCCCTGGCTCCTGATCCTCCTGGTGCCAGGCTCGCCCTTTACAGCCACAGTTATTTTCGAATGCATCACCCGTATAATCTTCCTATGTCTATGTCCCCTACAGACACTCAAAATGGCCTCTAGTCACTAAGAGGAAGAGGACAGTGACTGACGTCTGGCCACAGGGGTACCCTGGGGTGGGAGCTGCCGTTGTTCACTACAGCAAGGTGGATGTTTTCATTATCATTGTACCCCCAGTACTCAGGGAGTATTCCGGGAGCATAAAGGACTCCTCTTGGGTTTCCCATCCTAAGGGGGCTGTCTGTCCTGCCCCTTCCCTTATGGACCAGGATTAGGGAGCGTGGACTGCTGCACTGGGCACGAACAGGTGTAACCAGAGAAATTAGACACGCGGCCAGCTTCCCGGGCCTGGCCTCGTTGGAGACATTCCCCACTCTCCCTCCTTTTCCCACCCCCATCCACCCATTTCTGGACCCTAGGGAGCCATGGCCCACCACCCAGGGTGCCTGCGCAAGGAAGTCGGCGCAGAGCGAAACCCCTCGGTGCTGTAAGTTTGCGACCAGCAGAGGGCAGCACAAGGCCGCTTCCCTGGAGGTGGCCGGCAGGACCGCTGCAGCACTACTGGAGGCGGGCGGGCACCGACTGGGGGCGGCCAGGGTAGGAGAGCCCTGTCAGTGTGAAATTAGCCTGAAGACTGGGGCGTGGTATTAGTGCGTACGCGAGGTGCACGTCCCGGTCCCTGACACCCAGGACACTGTCGTTACCGCCGCCTTCCTCCATCAGTGTGGTACCAAGGGTCGTGTGGTGCAGTGATGGGGGCACAGGCTCTGCCATGAGGCTGAAAGGATGTTTCCACTCCACCGTTTACTGTGTGGCGTTGGGAAAGTTACCTGACCTGTCTGAGCCTCAGCTTCCCCATCTATTAAATGGGGTAATACGGCCCACCTCACTGGGTCGTTAGGGAGCTCATAGGCACACTGGTAAGTGCTTAATATTCACCTTCATCAGCACTTTTCTTATTGCGTCATAATTGCCCAACTGTGTATCTCTCCTTGTACAGGTTTCCTTAGCACTCGTGGGAGATTATGTTTGGGATCTATATCCAGGAGTGGAATTTCTGGGTCACATGGCATGAAAAAGTTCCCAGATGCCTGAGCTGCCTGGTTCTCAGGAAAAGGAGGGTGGGGCAGGGGGGTGTCTCCAATCTCAAAATACCTGTCAGGCATTTTGGGATTACAGCGCCCAGCCCCGTCCCTCATCAAAGTAACTGCTCCGTGAGCTGTTGTGAAGCCAACCTGAGTGGGAATGAGGTTGCCGCAGCTCTACACTGGGCCCTACACAGCCCCTGGCTGACCTCAGACCCTGTCCAGATCTCCTCAAACTCCAGCCCCTTGGAGCCCCCTGGTGTTGGGAACAAGCCCCCCCAAATCTGGCCATAAACTGGCCCCAAAACTGGCCATAAACAAAATCTCTGCAGCACTGTGACATGTTCATCATGGCCATAATGCCCACGCTGGAAGGTTGTGGGTTTACTGGAATGAGGGCAAGGAACACCTGACCCACCCAAGGTGGAAAACCACTTAAAGGCATTCTTAAGCCACAAACAATAGCATGAGCGATGACTGCTGCAGGTAACTAGCCCAACCTATCCTTTAATTCGGCCCATCCCTTCGTTTCCCATAAGGGATACTTTTAGTTAATTTAATATCTATAGAAACAATGCTAATGACTGGCTTGCTGTTAATAAATATGTGGGTAAATCTCTGTTTGGGGCTCTCAGCTCTGAAGGCTGTGAGACCCCTGATTTCCCACTTCACACCTCTATATTTCTGTGTGTGTGTGTGTCTTTAATTCCTCTAGAGCCACTGGGTTAGGGTCTCCCCAGACAAGCTGGTCTCGGCACCTGGGTAGCCCAAACTTCTCTTGCTGTGTGAAGGGAAGGGCTGTTCCCTCCCCAAGCCCACAGTGGTCCTCACCCACCTTGGGGGTTTGGGCCACCTGAGAGTGCCTGCCCAGGGCCTGGGTCTCCATGAACTTCTGTGTCTCTGTCTCTGTAGGTGCTTGTTTCTGTGACTGAGGTTGGGGATTCCTAAAAAAGAAATAAGACCCCCCATCTCTTTCTGGCTTCTTTTTTATTTCTTAGAGACAAGGTCTCTCTCTCTGCCACCTAGGGTGGAGTGCAGTGGCACAATCATAGCTCACTGGAGCCTCAAACTCCTAGGCTCAAGTGATCCTCCCACCTAAGCCTCCCAAGTAGCTGGGACTACAGATGCACATCACCACACCTGCTAATTTTTTTAAATTTTTTGTGCAGATGGGGTTTCACTGTGTTGCCCAGGCTGTTCTCAAACTCCTGGCCTCAAGCCACCCTCCTGCCTTGGTAGTTCAAAGCACTGGGATTATAGGCATGAGCCACCTCATATGGCCTTCTGTCTCCTTCTTTAACAGCCAGCAGTTGGTGCATATAATTAGTCCTCAATTCTTCCTCAAAGAAAACAAGTTTGAAGCTCAGCCCAGTTGCCCCAGCCTGCACCCAAAGAAAATGTTGCTTTTCTGCTCACTGCACAGCCCCACATAGGCTCGGCCCAAAGGGGAACAGGATGGAGTCTCCCCAGGGAGTGTGGGCTGCCTCCCTGAGGGAGTGCTGGAAAGAGAGACACGTCCTCTTCGGTAGGAGATAGCTGGTGAGAGAGCGATCCTGGGAACCGTCCCCTGGATAGTTCTGTGCAGCTGACCTGAGGCCAGGGAGCCCTAGCACTGTCTTCTCCCTCATGGCCCAGAGACAGGGAAAAAAATCTGTAAGAATTAGCTCAGGGTAATTTTTTCAGTCCCCATTTACCTTCTGGGCCAGGTAACCTTATGCAATGCACAACGTGCCCAACTGTATATGGCAGAAACTTACATCCTTGCGCTTCCATAGGAAGTAAGATCTCAGACTGTAAAGAAGACTGCGACCAGGCAGGTGTCCACTTGTCCACCCTTGCTCTGTGGGGCCATCAGGGGAAGGTGGTGGTCAATGTTCCTGTGAAAAAATACTGCTTACTCCTGTCAGTGGACCCACAATTCCCTCGTTGCTCCTTCCAGAGCAGCTGCCTCTGGGCCTGATGGTGTCTACAGAGCAGTTTCAGGAAACCTGTGTCCTCCCTTTCCACTGCCTGGCACATCCCAGCCAACATGGCTGACTACCCAACTGTGCTCAGCATTGTCTCCTGGCAACTGTCCTTATTACCTAACTGCAGCTTCAATGCCTCTTCTTATTTCTCAAATCAGGAACACTTCTCAGTGATACCTATTTTCCTCCCAAACTGTGGTCTCTGACTGAGTCCCTGGTCTCCACCACAGACTTGATGACACTCTTATATATGGCTAAATATGGCGTCCTCAAACATGCATGCTAAACTAAAAACACCACTTCTAAAAATTTATCAGAAGAAATTCTGGCACAAGTGCAAAGATGTATGTTTAAGGAGGGTTATGGGAGCATTCGTTTATGGTAGTGAAAAACCTCTGAAGACTCCAGATGCCTATTAATAGGGAAATGGCTTAATACTTTATGGGTCACTCAAGCTATGCACTTCCATGCAGCTGATAAAAAGCTTTCCAAGACGTTTAAAGGGCTGGAGGTTGGGAGGGTTGGAAAACAATACGAACAGTCAGAGCCCATATAGGTTTTAAGAAAATAGAGGACTACGTGCAGCTAAATGCATAGACCTGGAAAAGCCAAAGGCCAATAAGCATTTGGGTGGATGCTCAAGACCATTGGTAATTTCCAGAGACATGGAAATTAGAGCAACAAAATATCCCTTGATGCCTAGCTGACTGGCAAAAACTCGACAGTGGGAAAATACAAAGTTGACAGTGGAGGGGATGTGTGGATACACAAAACTACGTGCACATTGGTGACTGTAGACTGGAGCAGCCATTCTGGACAGCAAGCTCACAATGTTTAGGCAAGTTAGATGTTTCTAGTGACCCAGAAACTCTACTCCTGGTATAGATCCCAAAGATGTTTTCCCACAGATACTTAGGGAAACCTGTACAAAGATGTTTGTTGTGGCTTTTTTTTTTTTTTTTTTTTTTTTGAACAGGGTTTTGCTCTGTCACCCAGGCTGGAGTGCAATGGCACCATCTTGGCTCACTGCAAGCTCCACCTCCTGGGCTCAAGTGATTCTCCTGCCTCTGCCTCCTGAGTAGCCAGGACTACAGGCACATACCACCACACCTGGCTAATTTTTGTATTTTTTGTAGAGATGGGGTTTCACCATGTTGCCTAGGCTGGTCTCAAACTCCTGAACTCAGGTGATTCACCTACTTTGGCCTCCCAAAGTACTGGGATTACAGGCATGGGCCACCATGCCCAGCCTGTTATGGCATTATTTGAGGAGGCAGGGGAGTTGTTGGAACCACCTAGATATCTAATCTTGGGAGAGCAGAGAAGTAAAATGAAGTGGTCGCACACCATGGAGAGTTATACAGCCATCTGAAGCAACAGAGATGGATCTTTAAAAATATAACATGGGGCCAGGCGCGGTGGCTCATGCCTGTAATCCTAGCACTTTGGGAGGCCAAGGCAGGCAGATCACTTGAGGTCAGGAGTTCAAGATCAGCCTGACCAACATGGTGAAACCCCGTCACTACTGAAACAAATTAGCTGGGTGTGGTGGTGCACACCTGTAGTCCCAGCTACTTGGGAGGCTGAGGTGAGAGAATTGCTTGAACCCAAGTGGCAGAGGTTGCAATGAGCTGAGATTGCACCACTGCACTCCAGTCTGGACGACAGAGCAAGACTCCGTCAAAAAAAAAAAAAAAAAAAAAGGCCAAATAGGAAGAGCTGCAGTCTGTAGCTCCCAGTGTGATCAACACAGAAGATGGGTGATTTCTGCATTTCCAAGTGAGGTACTTGGTACATCTCATTGGGACTGGTTGGACAGTGGGTACAGCACTCGGAGGGCGAGCTGAAGCAGGGCGGCTCACCCAGGAAGTGCAAGGGGTCGGGGGATTTCCCTTTCCTAGCCAAGGGAAGCCATGACAAACTACCTGGAAAAACGGGGCACTCCCACCCAAATACTGTGCTTTTCCCAAGGTCTTAGCAACTGGCAGATGAGGTGATTCTCTCCCATGCCTGGCTTGGCAGGTCCCATGCCCACGGAGTCTTGCTCACTGCTAGCATGCAGTCTGAGATCCATCTGCGAGGTGGCAGCCTGGCTGGGGGATGGGCATGCACCATTGCTGAGGCTTGAGTAGGTGAACAAAGCGGTCAGGAAGCTCAAACTTGGCGAAGACCACCGCAGCTCGACAAGGCCTACTGCTTCTAGACCCCACCTGTGTGGACAGGGCATAGCTGAACAAAAGGCAGCAGACAACTTCTGCAGACTTAAATGTCCCTGTCTGACAGCTCTGAAGAGAGCAGTGGTTCTCCCAGCATGGCGCTTGAACTCTGAGAATGGACAGACTGCCTCCTCAAGTGGGTCCCTGACCCCTGTGTAGCCTAACTGGGAGACACCTCGCAGTAGGGACCAACACGCACCTCATATAGGCAGCTGCCTCTCTAGGACAAAGCTTCCAGAGGAAGGATCAGGCAGCAATATTTGCTGTTCTGCAATATTCGCTGTTCTGGAGCCTCCGCTGGTGATACCCAGGCAAACAGCGTCTGCAGTGGAACTCCAGCAAACTCCAACAGACCTGCAGCTGAGGGACCTGACTGCTAGAAGGAAAACTAACAAACAGAAAGGAATAGCATCAACATCAACAAAAAGGTCATATACACCAAAACCCCATCTGTAGGTCACCAACATCAAAGACCAAAGATAGATAAAACAACAAAGATGGGGAGAAACCAGAGCAGAAAACCTGAAAATTCTAAAAATCAGAGTGCCTCTTCTCTAAAGAATTGCAGTTCCTTGCCAGCAACAGAGCAAAGCTGGATGGAGAATGACTTTGACAAGTTGACAGAAGGAGGCTTCAGAAGGTCTGTAATAACAAACTTTTCCGAGATAAAGGAGGATGTTCGAACCCATCGCAAGGAAGCTAAAAACCTTGAAAAAAGATTAGACGAATGGCTAACTAGAATAAACAGTGTAGAGAAGACCTTAATAGCCTGATGGAGCTGAAAACCATGGCACAAGAACTTTGTGATGCATGCACAAGCTTCAATAGCTGATTCAATCAAGTGGAAGAAAGGATATCAGTGATTGAAGATCAAATTAATTAAATAAAGCAAGAAGATTAGAGTAAAAAGGTAAAAAGAAACAAACAAAGCCTCCAAGAAATATGGGTCTATGTGAAAAGACCAAATCTACGTTTGATTGGTGTACCTGAAAGTGATGAGGAGAATGGAACCAAGTTGGAAAACACTCTTCAGGATATTATCCAGGAGAACATCCCCAACTTAGCAAGGCAGACCAACATTCAAATTCAGGAAATACACAGAACACCACAAAGATACTCCTCAAGAAGAGCAACCCCAAGACACATAATTGTCAGATTCACCAAGGTTGAAATGAAGGAAAAAGTGTTAAGGGCAGCCAGAGAGGAAGGTCGAGTTACCCAGAAAGGGAAGCCCATCAGACTAACAGCAGATCTCTCAGCGAAAACCTTACAAGCCAGAAGAGAGTGGGGGCCAATATTCAACATTATTAAAGAAAAGAATTTTTAACCCAGAATTTCATATCTAGCCAAACTAAAATTCATAAGTGAAGGAGAAATAAAATCCTTTACAGACAAGCAAATGCTGAGAGATTTTGTCACCACCAGACCTGCCTTATGAGAGCTCCTGAAGGAAGCACTAAACATGGAAAAAACAAACGGTACCAGCCACTACAAAAACATGCCAAATTGTAAAGACCATCAATGCTAGGAAGAAACTGCGTCAACTACAGGCAAAATAACCAGCTAACATCATAAAGACAGGATCAAATTCACACATAACAATATTGACCTTAAAAGTAAATGGGCTAAATGCCCCAGTTAAAGGACACAGACTGGCAAATTGGACAAAGAGTCAAGACCTATCAGTGTGCTGTATTCAAGAGACCCAGCTCACATGCAGAGACATACATAGGCTCAAAATAAAGGGATGGGGGAAAATCCACCAAGCAAATGTAAAGCAAAAGCAAAAAAAAAAAAAAGCAGGGGTTGCAATCCTAGTCTCTGATAAAACAGATTTTAAACCAACAGAGATCAAAAGAGACAAAGAAGGTCATTACATAATGGTAAAGGGATCAATTCAACTGGAAGAGTTAACTATCCTAAATATATATGCAGCCAATTCAGGAGCACCCAGATTCATAAAGCAAGTCCTTAGAGACCTACAAAGAGACTTAGACTCCCACAAAATAATAATGGGAGACTTTAACACCCAACTGTCAATATTAGACAGATCAATGACACAGAAGGTTAACAAGGATATCCAGGACCTGAACTCAGCTCTGCACCAAGCAGACCTAATAGACATCTACAGAGCTCTCCACCCCAAATCAACAGAATATACATTTTTCTCAGCACCACATCACACTTATTATAAAATTGACCACATAATTGGCAGTAAAACACTCCTCAGCAAACGTAAAAGAACAGAAATCACAACAAACTGTTTCTCAGACCACAGTGCAATCAAATTAGAACTCAGGATTCAGAAACTCACTCAAAACTGCACAACTACTTGGAAACTGAACAACTTGTTGCAGAATGACTAATGCGTAAATAACGAAATGAAAGCAGAAATAAAGGTGTTCTTTGAAACCAATGAGAACAATGACACAACGTACCAGAATCTCTGGGACACATTTAAAGCAGTGTGTAGAGGGAAATTTATAGCACTAAATGCCCACAAGAGAAAGCAGGAAAGTTCAAAAATCAACACCCTAGCAACACAACTAAAAGAACTAGAGAAGCAAGAGCAAACAAATTCAAAAGCTAGCAGAAGGCAAGAAATAACTAAGATCAGAGCAGAACTGAAAGAGATAGAGAGACAAAAAACCCTTAAGAAAATCAATAAATCCAGGAGCTGGTTTCTTGAAAAGATCAACAAAATTGATAGACCACTAGCAAGACTAACAAGAAAAGAGAGAAGAATCAAATAGATGCAGTAAAAAATGATAAAGGGGATATCACCACCAATCCCACAGAAATACAAACTACCATCAGAGAATACTATAAACACCTCTGTGCAAATAAACTAGGAAATCTAGAAGAAATGGATAAATTCCTGGACACATACACCCTCCCAAGACTAAACCAGGAAGAAGTTGAATCTCTGAACAGACCAATAACAGGCTCTGAAATTGAGGCAATAATTAATAGCCCACCACCCCAAAATAGTCCAGGACCAGACGGATTCACAGCCGAATTCTAACAGTGGTACAAAGAGGAGCTGGTACTATTCCTTCTGAAATTATTCCAATCAATAGAGAAAGAGGGAATCCTCCCTAACTCATTTTATGAGGCCAACATCATCCTGATACCAAAGCCTGGCAGAGACACAACAAAAAAAGAGAATTTTAGACCAATATCCCTGATGAACATCAGTGCGAAAATCCTCAAGAAAATACTGGCAAACCAAATCCAGCAGCACATCAAAAAGCTTATCCACCATGATCAAGTCAGCTTCGTCCCTGGGATGCAAGGCTGGTTCAACATATGCAAATCAATAAATGTAGCAAGGCTGGTTCAACGTATGCAAATTAATAAACATAATCCATCACATAAACAGAACCAACGACAAAAACCACTTGATTATCTCAATAGATGCAGAAAGGCCTTTGACAAAATTCAACAGCGCTTCATGCTAAAAACTCTCAATAAACTAGATGTTGATGGAACATATCTCAAAATAATAAGAGCTATTTATGACAAACTCACAGCCAATATCATACTGAATGGGCAAAAACTGGAAGCATTCCCTTTGAAAACAGGCACAAGACAAGGATGCCCTCTCTCACCACTCCTATTCAACATAGTGTTGGAAGTTCTGGCCAGGGCAATTAGGCAAGAGAAAGAAATAAAGGGTATTCAATTAGGAGAAGAGGAAGTCAAATTGTCCCTGTTTGCAGATGACATGATTGTATATTTAGAAAACTCCATCATCTCAGCCCAAAATCTCGTTAAGCTGATAAACAACTTCACCAAAGTCTCAGGATACAAAATCAATGTGCAAAAATCACAGGCATTCCTCTACACCATTAACAGACAAACAGAGAGCCAAATCATGAGTGAACTCCCATTCACAATTGCTGCAAAGAGAATAAAATTCCTAGGAATCCAACTTACAAGGGATGTGAAGGACCTCTTCAAGGAGAACTACAAACCACAGCTCAATGAAATAAAAGAGGACACAAACAAATGAAAGAATATTCCATGCTAATGGATAGGAAGAATCAATATCATGAAAATGGCCATACTACCCAAAGTAATTCATAGATTCAATGCCATCCCCATGAAGCTACAAATGACTTTCTTCAGAGAATTGGAAAAAACTACTTTAAAGTTCTTATGGAACCAAAAAAGAGCCTGCATTGACAAGACAATCCTAAGCAAAAAGAACAAAGCTGGAGGCATCATGCTACCTGACTTTAAACTGCACTACAAGCCTACAGTAACCAAAACAGCACGGTACTGGTACCAAAACAGACATATAGACCAATGGAACAGAACAGAGCCCTTAGAAATAACACCACACATCTACAACTATTTGATCTTTGACAAAAACAAGAAATGGGGAAAGGATTCCCTATTTAATAAATGGTGCTGGGAAAACAGGTTAGCCATATGTAGAAAGCTGAAACTGGATCCCTTCCTTACACCTTACACAAAAATTAACTCAAGATGGAGTAAAGACTTAAATGTTAGACTTAAAATCATAAACACCCTAGAAGAAAACCTAGGCAATACCATTCAGGACATAGGCATGGGCAAGGACTTCATGACTAAAACACCAAAAGCAATGGCAACAAAAGCCAAAATAGACAAATGGAATCTGATTAAACTAAAGAGCTTCTGCACAGCAAAAGAAACTACCATCAGAGTGAACAGGCAACCTACAGAATGGGAGAAAATTTTTGCAATCTACCCATCTGACAAAGGGCTAATATCCAGAATCTACAAAGAACTCAAACAAATTTACAAGAAAAAAACAAACAACCCCATCAAAAAGTGGGCAAAGGACATGAACAGACACTTCTCAAAAGAAGACATCTATGCAACCAACAGACACATGAAAAAATGCTCGTCATCACTGGTCATTAGAGAAATGCAAATCAAAACCACAATGAGATACCATCTCATGCCAGTTAGAATGGCAATCATTAAAAAGTCAGGAAACAACAGATGCTGGAGAGGATGTGGAGAAATAGGAATGCTTTTATACTGTTGGTGGGAGTGTAAATTAGTTCAACCATTGTGGAAGACAGTGTGGCAATTCCTCAAGGATCTAGAACTAGAGTTACCATTTGACCCAGCGATCCCATTACTGAGTATATACCCAAAGGATTATAAATCATGCTGCTATAAAGACACATGCACACGTATGTTTATTGCAGCACTATTCAATAGCAAAGACTTGGAACCAACCCAAATGTCCATCAATGATAGACTGGATTAAGAAAATGTGGCACATATACACCACGGAATACTATGCAGCCATAAAAAAGGATGAGTTCATGTCCTTTGCAGGGACATGGATGAAGCTGGAAACCATCATTCTCAGCAAACTATCACAAGGACAGAAAACCAAACACTGCATTTTCGCACTCATAGGTGGGAATTGAACAACGAGATCACTTGGACACAGGGCGGGGAACATCACACACCGGGGCCTCTCAGGGGGTGGGGGGCTGGGGAAGGGATAGCATTAGAAGAAATACCTAATGTAAATGATGAGTTGATGGGTGCAGCAAACCAACGTGGTACGTGTATACTTATGTATCAAACCTGCATGTTATGCATATGTACCTAGAACTTAAAGTATAAAAAAGAAAAAAGAAGTGAAGCCTGAAGATGTGACCGAATTGCTGCAATCTCATGATAAAACTTGAATGAATGAGGAGTTGCTTCTTATGGTTGAGCAAAGAAAGTGGTTTCTTGAGATGGAATCTACTTCCAGTGAAGATGTTGTGAACATTATTTGCAATGGCAACAAAGGGTTTAGAATATTACATACACTTAGTTGATAAAGCAGCAGCAGAGTTTGAGAAAACTGATTCCAATTTTGAAAGAAGTTCTATTGTGGGTAAAATGCTGTCAAACAGCATCTCATGCTACAGAGAAATCTCTCATTAAAAAAAAGAGTCAATTGATGTGGCAAAAAAATACAATTTTTTATATATATATATAGTTGCTCTTCCCTTCCTGAAAATGTCATCCAAAAGCCATTAGGTAGGGCCAAGCAAGGTAAGCATCCCCATAAGGGAGAGTGTCTGCCACGGTGAATCCGCATGGGTGTGTTGGGATCCAAGCAGGGAGACATCCACACAGTGTCAGCATCAGATACCTCGGCCACAGTGGGGTGAGCAGAGTCTCCTCAGTAGGGGTGGGGCACAGAGAGGCAATGCAGCCACAGGAAACTCGTTACACACCAGGAAACTGATCAAATATACATACTGAGGAAAATAGGAGACAGATTTCTCACTGTTCGAGAAGGTAGCATAAATACAGAAAAGAAGAAAACTAGAAAAAGCTCTTCCAGCCTGGGCAATATAGGAGGACTCTGTCTCTATAAAAAATGAGAAATTAACTGGGCATGGTGGTGCACACCAGTAGTCCTGGCTCCTCAGGAGGCTGAGGTGAGATGATCACTTGAGCCCAGGATTTCAAGGCTGCAGAGAGCTATGATTGCACCACTGCACTCCAACCTGTGCAACTAGAGGACTCTACCTTAAAAATATAAATAATAAATAATAAAACTCAATAATATAAAAACAAATAACCCAATGTGAAAAAGAGCAAAGGACATGAATAGATATTTCTTTACAGAAGATATACAAATGGCCAAGAAACACATGAAAAGATAGACAACATCATTAGTCATCAGGGAAATGCAAATAAGAACCACATTGAAATACAAAGTCACATCCACTAGGATGGCTATAATTGAAAAAACAGACAAAAACAAGTGTTGCCAAGGATGTGGAACAATTGGAATTCTTATTCGTTGCTAGGGGAAAATGTAAAATGGGACAGCTACTTTGGAAGACAGTGTGGTAGGTCCTCAAAAGTTTAAAGATAGAATTAGTTGTTTGACCTAGCAATTCCACTCCTAGGTATGTACCCAAGAGATATGAAAATATATGGCCACCGAAAACTTCTCCAAGAACATTCACAGCAGGATATATTCATAATAGCTAAACAGTGGAAACAACCCAAATGTCCATCAACTGATGAATAGATAAACTGTGGTATGTCCATACAATGGAATTATTCATCCATTAAAAATGAAGTACTGATTTATGCTACAATACGGATGAACCTTGAAAACATTATGGTAAGGGAAAGAAGTCAGTCACAAAAGACCATATATTCAACAATTCCATTTATATGATATGTTCAGAATAGGCAAATCTATAGAGACACAATGTAGATAGTTACCTAGGGCTGGCAGGGATGGGAGAATTGGGAGGTGAAAGCTAACAGGAATGGGATTTCTTTTGGGGATGATGAAAATGTTCTAAAATTGATTATAGGAGTGGTTGTACAACTCTGTGAATATACATATTAAAAAACATTACACAGTGTATTTTAAATAGGTGAAGTGTATGATACATGAATGATATCTCAATAAAGCTATTACCCCCAAAAAAGGACATTTGGGACAATTCACAAATTAAATAAATAATATAGTAACAAAATATAGCCCATTGAATACATTAGGAATCCATTTGTTGATATTGATCTAAACAATGCACAAAGAGCTTGATGAGGGGCAGGATATATAGATAGTCTAAAAGTTCCTCCCTGCAAAATACTTATTAAATGCAAAGGGAAAAATAACCTTACAGGGAGAAACTTAATTCTTATTCAAATGATCAAAGTTAACATCACCAGTACAGGATATATCAAAATCATGTACCATCTGATAGGACACAATGAGAAGAATTCAATATCACTTCTGTGATATTCCTGCCAAAGATGCATAGTCTGAATTGAATTGTGAGGAAACATGAGATAAATCCACACCGAGGGGCTTTCTACATAATAACTGGCCGTGAAAGTCAAAGACTGGAACTAACTGTCACAGATTGAAGGAGACTAAAGAGACGTGACAACTGACTGCAATACATCTTTACTGCATCCTTTTAATAATAAAGGACATTTGCAGAACCATTGACAAGGGGGTCTGAGGAGTCAATTGTGATAGCATTAATTTTCTAATTTTGATGATTGCATTGCGATTTCAAGGGAGAATGTCCTTGTTTGTTAGAAATACAAAATAAAGCATTATGTCAGCAACTTGAGTTCAAACAGGTAAGTGGAGGAGGGCGTTTCTTTGTAATGCTCTTGACAATTTCTCTGTAAGTTTCAGACTGTTCAAAATAAAACAAGGAACTCCAATATATACAATCTAACTAACTGGTCCATATTCTTCAAAAATATCTATTACAAACATACACAAAAAAAGTTGATAAACTGTTTCCAGGTAAAGGAGGCTAACAAGAACTTAAAAACTAAATGCAATGGGTAATATTGAATTAAATCTGGGACCAGAAAAAAATAATAATATTATAAAGGATATTATTGGGACAATTGATGAAATTTGAATAAGATCTGAAGATTATATATCAATGTTAAGATTCCTAATTTTAATCACTGCAATGTGGCATGTAGGTGATAGCCCTCAGGAAATGCACGCGAAAGTATTTAATAGTAAAACGGCATGGTGTCTGCAACTTATCCTCAAATGCTTCCATAAAAATAATTTTATAAGAGAATGACAATGCAATTGCAGCTTAAAGACAATACTAGAGTTTTGTAATATTCTTGCAACTTTCCCATAAATTTGAAATTGTTTTTAAAAATTTTAAATAATATTTAAAATGGAATATAAAACTCAATACCATGTACATACAATAAAAACGCACACCAAAAAAAGAGAGCTTATTTTGTGAGAATATATGACAACAAAGACTAACAGTAAATACAACCCAGTGGTTTGGAGGAGGGGATTGTGAAATTCAGGGAGAAGGAGAATGTGAGTGCGTGAGTGCTCAGTCTAAAGAGATTAAACACACAATTTTTTTTTTAAACGGAGCTTCACTCTTTTCGCCCAAGCTGGAGCGCAATGGTGCGATCTCGGCTCACTGCAACCTCCGCCTCCCGGGTTCAAGCGATTCTCCAGCCTCAGCCTCCGGAGTAGCTGGGATTACAGGCGCTAGCCACCACGCCCAGCTAATTTTTGTATTTTTAGTAGAAACGGGGTTTCACCATGTTGGCCAGGCTGGTGATCTCCTGACCTCAGGTGATCGGCCCACCTCGGCCCACCTCGGCCTCCCAAAGTGCTGGGATTACAGGCATGAGCCACCGTGCCCGGCCTAAATACACTATTTTAAAAACAGACTAGGGAGGGGAGCTGCCGAAACAATCCCCAAACTTCTCACTTCACACTTCTGAGGAATGAGATGGGGTAGAAGTAGGGACAAGCATGAAGGGAGGTGTCATGTTTTAACTTTATCTTTTGGCACTGTTTGAACTTTTATTATATAAAATACAACCACATAAACAAATATGTAATTTTTTAATACAGACAAAAAAATGATGGAACATCTATATAATGTTACCAAGACAGCTGCTAGGAATGAGATAGAGCTACTTCCATTAACATGTAAGAAAACTATGACCTATTTTTTTAAGGCAATTTGCAGAGTGGCAGGGAATATAAATCATTGTTGCAAAAAACATCTAAATAGTTCACATATGCAACGTAGTAACTATAAGCCATGCTACTTCTGCAGAGAGGATTAAGGAAGGACTTGTATACACTTGTCTGATTATTTTATGAGTTTGTGTTCACTTATAATCTTTAAATTAATCTTATGTGAATATATTCTTATTAAAAATCAAATAATATACGTATTGCTTTTATGATTTAAAATACATATTACTGTGGTTTAGAGAAGAAATTGTTTCTTAAAGGACAATTCCTATTTCTTTCTTCAGCCTCAAGAGTCAGAAGGCAAGACAATTAGTATTTTTAAATAAGGAAATGTAAACTAGTTTTCAGTAAAACATAATTTACAACAATAATGATTATGTAATCATGCCTCTATTAATACAGCAACCGTTTAAAATAATGCAAATGCGCAATAACCAGGCTGTCTGTTTCCAATTTCCTTGGACTGGATGGCGAGAATCCCACTTTCCTGGACTTTTCCACCCACATTTATGATCCCGCGCAGCGTATAACCACTACGTACCTCTCCAAACCCAACAAACTTTGCAGCCTGTGCAGACAAACGTTTCTGTGTTTCTCTCTCCATTTCTACTTGACAAACCCCTGCCTGGGGCTGTACTCGGGAGTCACCTTCACTTCCTTGCTAAGTCAGGTGAAGCCTTACCTGACTTTCTCCAGGCTGGGGAAAGAACCCCCACACCCCTCACCCACTCCCCGGCTCCCATTGCCTCTTCTTTCCTCTCCCTACGGTGCTGCCCACTTTGCGCGGTAATTTTTGCTCCAAGGGCCTGCCTCCCAGAGGCTTGGGGTGCAGGGAAAGTGCTCTAAGGGTGGGACTGATTTAGCCTGGACATTCCTGACCGGTAGCACCACGCCCATAATGACCCGAAAATAAATGCCTGCGTAAATTGCTTTGGGAAGCGCTTGGGCAATTTATTGAGAGTAGTGAAAATGTCCCCTTCCTGCTGAAACAGTAAGAATCTTGAAGAAATAATCCTCCCCAAAGGAGAAAACTATATACACGAAGATTTTAGGTTGTGTATTATTTTTATACAGAAAAACTGGACACGGAAGAATATCAAGTAATTGAACGGTTAAGTAAATTACACAGTAACATAATAGAGCATTACTCGGCCATTGAAAAGTATACTTATGAGGATCATAGCACATAGCAAATACTGAAGTGTGGCCTCAAGTAGAAAAGACTGAATACAAAACTACATGTTCACCAGGACTAACATTATGCAAAATAAAGATGCACATTAAAAAAAAAAAAGACTGAGTCTTTTAGGGGTAGCACGGGGATATTTTTCCTGCTTTCAATTCTATTATTGCTGTTCTAGCCATGCGAACAGTGCACAGAGGTTGGAAGTGGCGTCAAGAGGAGTCTTACCATTGTGTATATGACTGTAAAACTGAGAAAAAGAAGGTAATATCAGCCAGGGTAATATCAGCCAGCATTTCTAATGGAGGGACTTCCTGCACCTTGACCTGCCAGTCGGGGTTGTGGCCCGACAGTGGCATTCCCAGGGGGGTCTCAGAACAAAACGACGGCCACAGAGTCCACCTGCACAAAAGGGCAGGGAAGGGGCCCCTCGCCCTTGACCCTTGGGCTCTGCTCCGGCCACCCTGAGCCAAAGGCTGTTTGGGTGAATGCGTGGGGTGTCTCCAGCGATCGATCCCTTTGGACTGGCTTCCCCACTAGCAACCTGCGCGTCCCCACCAGAACCAGCCGGCTGGCCGAGCGAAAGCCCGGATTCGGGAGACCTTGCGGGGAGAGCAGCTGGCCCTCGCCCACCCGGCCGCGCTTTGTCTAGGGCGCGAGTCCGCCCGTTTCCGGCCCCGCCCCTCGCCCTGGTCCCAGTCCGCCCCTCCCCCTACCCGGCTTCCGCGTCTCCGCTCCCGCGCTGCCGGCTTCCGCGGCTTCCCCCACTTCTCAGCCTGCTTCTCTCTCCCCTCTCCTTCCTTTCCTGTCCTTTCACACTCGCGCCCCAGCCCCCGTCCCATCTTCCCCAAGGACTTGCAAACTTCGCCCCTGAGGAGCGGACTCTTCGGTTCTCCGTGGAAAATCAACCAGACCCAAAACAGAGGTCCCGGGTTTGGGGATACCACGCCGCGCGCCTGAGCATCCGGGCTCCATTTCTCCAGGCGACATCTGCGGGAAGGGAGACCTAAAGGCCAAGGCTGGGGAAGAGAGGCAGGTGCCTGGAGTAGTGGACCGTGGAAATGGCGACGGCGGCCTGCACCCAGCGATCCCGAAAGTGCCCATGTATCCGTCCATCTGGGTTTTTTTTTTTTCTTAGATCATCCACTAAGGCCGGGGTTTCCGAGTGAGGCGCCCACTTCGCATCCCACAGTACCGCCAGGTGTGTTTCCCATGAGCTCTTTAAGAGAGAACCCAGGAGCTCTTTAAGAGAGAACCCAAATAATGTGTGAATACCTTCTGCAATAACTTCAAGTCAGAGGCTCAGACACACACACACACACACACACACCCCTAAAACATATTTATTTCGTGGAAGAGCGTGTATCCCTCGGCTGTCCTTCCAGCTCTCCCTTGGTGCGTGTGCAGGACGCACAGAAGGGTGGAGTGTGGGTTGCGATTATTTTTACACAGAAGGTGTCACACTCTGGGATCTGTTCCGCAGGGAGGCCACAGGTGCCAGGAGACGCGGGAGAGACTGGCTCCTGCCAAGAACATTTCTTTGCATTGTTCAGTGCGGTTTTTTATTTTTATTTTTGACTGTTTGTTTGCCTAAGAGATGACCTCCCTTGCCAGAAAAAAAAAAGTGTTGTAAAAATAAAAGGAAACGGGATAACGATGTAAAAGACGAATAGATAAACCCGGTTCCGCAGATCTGCGGCGCGCGCGCCTGGCGGCCTCGGATACATTCATTGAAGTTGCCGCGCACTCGTACCCGGGTTCACCTCGCCCCTCGCTCATTCCTCCCGACCAAGGCCCATGGTCAGAGGTGTCCTCGCCCCGCGGCCGTCAGAGGGCGCGGCCTACACTCGAATGCCGGCCGAGCCCTCCACGCGCTCGGAACTTGGGCTTCCCGGTGCAGCCTCCCCGCGATCGCAATGCCCGCTGCCTTTCCCGAGCCCAGTCCGGAACCCGCCTCTCTCGGGGACCTTGACCTCGCGCGGACCTCGTCGCCTTGCTTAGCTCTCCCTGACCTGCTTTTGAACCCGCTAATCCCGTCCCGAACTCTCGCCCCGCGGCAATCCCTCGCCCCGGCCCTGGCGCGCTAATTCCCGCTGACCCCGCCGCCCCGCCGCCTCTCTCCGCTCGCGCGGCTGTGACCAGGATAAGGGCTTCCCGCCTCTGAGTGCAGGTGTGATCTGGAGCTCAGGCAACTAGTGACCCCGCATTGTCCCCAGCCCGCGCTCGCACCCCCAGGACCCAAGCAAAGCGTCTCTTGCCTCAAACATTCTGCCCTTCTCTTGCTTCCTCTTGTTTCCCTAGCATAATTCATGTCTTTCTTTAAGAAACCCATCGGACCCACAAAGATCAAAATCTTCGGTAACACACCAAGCTGGCGACGCTGTGGGGAAGCAAGCACTCTCCCACGTGGCTGGCGCGCAGTGAGGGCGCAGGAAAGGTAAGCAGGAGACCCGCCGCTAGGAGCCAGCGCCAGGCGGGCGAGGCGGGCAGGCAGGAGGAACCGCGGACAGGGCGACTTGATCTCATTTTTAAAACCGGAGAGTGAGATGGGACGAGAGCTTGAGCTTCTAGGGATGGGGCTGAGATTCTGGAGAGACACCTGGTAGTCATTTCTTAATCTTTTGTGCTGCTTAGAATTTTTTCTTAGATGCATGTTTTCCTTTTAAAAGAAAAAGAAAAAAAAAAAGAAAAGGCAGAGCGGGGTGGCTCACACCTGTAATCCCAACAGTTTAGGAGACCAAGGAGGGAGAAGCCCTAGCGGCCAGGAGTTCCAGATCAGCCTTGGCAACATAACGAGACCCTCCTCTCTGCAAAAAAATAAAAATAAAAAATTAGGCGAGTGTGGTGGTGCCTGCCTGTTGTCCTAGCTACTCAGGAGGTTGAGGCAGGAGGATAGCTTGTGCTTAGGAGTAGAAGGTTGTAGTGAGCCGTGATCGTGTCACTGCAACCAGCATGGGCGACAGAGTGAGACCTTGTCTCTTAAAAAAAAAAGTAAAAGTCATTATTTTAAAAGTTGATGAAATTAGTTCACACTACACACATTTACAAACACAGGTCACACACACACACAAACACCTCCAAGGCAAGGGTCTGCATGTTTGTTTGGGGTTGTTTTGTCTTGTTTTGTTTTGTAAGCAAACTGAACCCAACACAAGGCACTGTACTCCCCTTCTTGGTGTTTATTACAGGACCATGGAGGCTTAGTAAAAAGCATTTATTTAAGGGGAGTTATTTTCAGAGGCTGTTTTCTAGCCAGGAAAAAAAAAAATCGGATACTTAGACTTATCCCCTGGTATGCGCAACATGTAAACAACCAGGTAGAATGCTCCTCCCACCCCCAAAGATCAAACTCCAGGGTTCCAGCCTTGGCTCTGTATCAGTCTGACTGCCCCTGGAAGGTTGGCCATCTCCAGTGATATAGGCTACATGACCGACTATTCGAGTCTGTTTGGCTCACAGCTGTCCCCTAGTGCCTGGCATATTTTAGGAACTCAATAAACATTTGTTAGATGACAAATATTTCAAAGAATGTGCAACAGCTCCTGGAGAACCTGTTTCCAGTAGATATAAATTCCTAGCAGCATCTTGGGGTAAGAGGACAGGCCCCCGAGGCTGCCACCTCTAGAGGGCCTTGGATAGTGGCCAGTGCCTTCCCACACAGGCCCAACAGTCACCCAAAACAGGCTGTCATTCAGCTCCTCACCCTTGCATTTTGAAAGTCCTCTCCCAGGGTCAAGAGATAGAGAATTCCTCTAGCCTGGTCCCACCCAGGCCAGTGGCTCCTAGAGACCCAGTCCCTAGGTAACCCCTCCTATTCACCATGGACAATAGGCCACTCAGCAGACAGGCCTTGGATGCTTGTGTTGGGACCCACCTGAGCCCAAGAGCAGAGCTTCTGGCTCACATGGTGAAGGGGAAACCAGAGAGAAGGTGACCTAGGAAGAGGTGCCAGAGATGCCTGGCTCCTGATTGCCAAGGTCAGTCTGGAACCCGCTTGCAGGTGACACAGATCACTGATCGCAAATGATTATTGCTTGAGGCAACAGGGCCCTAAACCTGAGGGTTTCCTAGCACTGGGGACATGGGAGACAGGTGGTTAGTGACCTTGAATGTACAGTGTTCTGGCTTGCACAGAAGGCATGGCAAAGACAAAAAGGACAAAAAGATGAAAAGGAGACCTACCTACTTTGTAGTGACTAGTGGCAAAGACGAAAAGAAGACCTGCCTAAGTGGTAAGTCACTGTAGGCAACCTCTCTGAGGCACAGTCAGGAAGGAAAGGTGAGCCACTGCCCTTGATGGAAACACAGAAACGAAATGCTTCAAATCCATTCTAACAATGACATTTAAATTTGTGTTTTACTGGATTTGTTTGACTTTTAACGCACCACAAATTCAAAAGGTATCAAAGGATATAAAGGCCACCCATGCTGACCTCCAGGCCCCTCCCCAAAGACAGTCCAGAGAGCAGTCCCAGTGATCCAAGCTGCACCCTGAGCTTTCCAGGAGCACCACGTGGGAAATGCCTGGGAAATGATGCCTGCCCCCTCCCGTGTCTCCCCCGCGACACACACACACACACACACACACACACACACACGCACACACAGCCTTTGCAATCTCCGTTTGCCTCTTTGCCAGAGGACTCAGATCTTTCTTGGGCTCGAGTTGCTGTTCCTTCCCTGAATTGTTCTTCCCTGGGCCTCAGGAAAGGCTGATGAATAGGCTGGGGTTCTCAGGTTGGGAAAAATGCAGGATCTGGCTTTGGGTATGAGACTGGAATGATAAACTCAGAATGCTCCCCAGGGTCTGTGCCAGGGCCGAGTTGGATGAAGACAGGGCTCCAGCCTAGGCCTCACAGCACAGTGTCCTCTGAGCCCAATGGCCACTTTTGGGAAAAAGAGGGTTGAGCCAACCTGGGAGGAGAAT
Organism: Pan paniscus; assembly: GCF_029289425.2. Taxonomy (NCBI): domain Eukaryota; kingdom Metazoa; phylum Chordata; class Mammalia; order Primates; family Hominidae; genus Pan; species Pan paniscus. The sequence goes on along the minus strand of NC_073261.2, from coordinate 55,495,813 downwards.
TGCTGTCCTCAGCCTTGGCAGCCAGTTGCATTTCTCCTGTACCCACGACCTGGGACAGGCACTAAGGTAGTCAGTGTGGAGGGCCCTGGAATCTGGGTTCACAACCCGCATGCTGGACAGTCTCCTGCTGCTCCCCTTGGGCATGGCTAACCTCCTCATTTCTTCATTCACCCTGGCAGGAGGAGGAGAGGGAGCAATTAGGGCTACAGTGTGTTCTTGGCTCTAAGCCTTAAATGATACAAGCTTAAATCTTTCCTTCAGCACCCACAGAGTGCCAGGTAAAGTGCACTGGGTTAAGTGCTCTGAATATATTAATTTACTCCTCTTAACATTTCCAGAGGTTGATACTAATATTAATCTCACTTAATGGATGAGAACACTGAAGCCTAGAGAGGTTCAGCAGCCTGTTAGCAACTAGTTAAGTGGTAGAACCAGGATCTGAACCCAACCTAGCCAAGAGCCATGACTCTGAATCATTGCTCCAGAGACTGTATTCCTATAAGGCTGCAGTCCAGGTGGCTCCTCCCCAATGGACAAAACCAGAAAGAATGCTTCCAGAAGGTGACTGATTAGCTGGGGACCCATAGCCATCCAGTGGCATTTCCCAAGCCTTGCCGGGCTCATCTAGCTGTTCCCAAGAAACCTCCCCCACTCTTCTGGTCAAGCGCTGACCTGAAGGCTGAAAACCAGTTTGGGAGTCACAGACGTGCTCACACAAAAGGTAGAAATAATCCAAATTTCCATCAATAATGAATGGATAGACAAAAAGTGAGCTAATCATACAATGAAATATTCTTCAGTCAGAAAAAGAAATGAAGTACTGATATACGCTACAACATGGATGAAATTTGAAACATTATGCTAATAAAAGAAGCTAGGCACGAAAACCACAGATGATATGATTCCATTTATATGAAGTATCCAGGATAGGAAAATCCATAGAGACAGAGAGTAGATTAGTGGTTGCTTAGGGCTGGGGGTTTGAGGAGATAGAAGGCTGGGGGATCGAGATTTCTTTTTGAGGTGATGAAAATGTTCTAAAATTGACAGTAGTGATGGTTGCACATATCTGTAAATACACGAAAAACCATTGAATTATACACTTTAAATGGGTGAATTTTATGATATGTGAATTACATCTCAATAAAGCTATTACCAAAACACAAAATCAACACAACATACACACATAGTTCTAGAACTTAAGGCCACCACCCAGTCAAGGTAGATCCATGTCCTTGCAGTCCAAGTTTCCTTCAGTCTCTGTAGAGGCCGCAGCTCCCCTGCAGTGAATGATACTGCCCCTCAATTCAAAAGGCCCCTCCTGGGCTGTGCCAGGAGCCTGAATCCAGCCTACCGAGAACCTCTCAGACTGGGAGAGAGCCCCCTTCACAGAGTGAAATTGGAGGGAGGGGAAAAGATTTTTGCCTTGGCAGGGCCCTTGGGGTCCCACACAAACCAGCTATATGACCTTGGTCTCAGTATCCTCTTCTGCAAATTGAGACAACTGAGCCCCCGTCCTAAATAGTCTTGTGAGTATTTCATTAAATTATGAGTCTAGCATAGCTTCCGGCACTAGCCAGTGTATTCCATGTTAGAAAACAGATGAAGGATTGAGTGAATTTGGGGGATGACATAGATAAAATCAGAGTGGTAGGAGTAAAGGGATTTAATTTGTTAAGAAAGAAGAAAAAGTTTTAGAAGATTGTCTCAAGTCTCTTGCATCTCTTTTGTTCATTCCAACTCTGCACCCAGTGGGATTGTAATTGTCCGAAATGGACAAGTGAAAGAGGGCACTCCTGGAGAAGGCAGAAAAGAAGAGGGGAAATTAAGAAGCAAGAAAAGGGAGATGGAGGAAGGAGAGAGTGTTGGTGGGGAGGTTACCAGGGAAACTGCCTCGAAGACTCAAGGGACAGGAAGGACAGAACTGCCCAGGGAAGGGGTGGCTGAGGGGAGGGAGAAAGGCTAAAGAAAAGAAGGAGAAACGGAGGCAAAGGGAGGGGGAGGTGGCCAAATCATCAGGTGAGAGGGGAGGAGGAGGAAGAGTCACAGAGAACTACTGGGGAGAAGAAGGAAGAAGCCAGCTAGTCTGGGACCAATCTGGAGACGAGAAGATTACCAAGTCAGGAGTCCAAAAGCCCCCCTTCCAGAACCTGGGGACACTGGTCTCCATTGGCTGCCGACTGGGACCTCTCTCCCTATTCTGGCCCAGCCATCCTCTCCCTGCCCTTGGGCAGCCCTGGAGAATCCTGAGTCCTGTGGATGGAGAGGGCTTTTCAGATTAAGCTGGACACCTGGAGGTTGGGTCCAGTCGTGTCCTGCCTGGGTCTGTTCAACCATCCCCGAATGAACCTCCTCCCCGCAAAACTTCTCCCACCTCCCAGACTCCACCACCCCTGGCTTGCCTCCTCCCTGACCCCACCTAAAGTCCTGACCATTTCTCATTTCCTGAACCAGAGCATGCTGATCACCACTGGCCTTTGCTCCAGCAAAGTGCCAGCTTCCCCAGCCCTCAGGTGGTTCCTAACCAGGCTTCACCTGGAAGGCTTTTAAATATATGGATGGCCACTAGGAACCACTAAGGAGCCATTTGGTCTTCAGCTGAGCACCAGTCATTTTAAGTTGTCTGGGTGATTTAATATGTGGCAAGTGTTGAGAACTCCAGTTTGCCTCCTTCCTTAAGCTTCCTGACCCTGGGCCAAGGCCACAGCCAAGGCAGTACTGCCTGATATATATTTGCCTGGTTAGGTACTTAAAGGATCTCCTCAGGTCTGGCATGTTAGCAGTGGTCACTCCGGTGTGGCCTTCTTTACAGCCCAGCCTAGGCCCACAGCCTCCCTGGTGGAAGCCCTCCTGGGTAGGCCCTGGGGCTCAGCAGATCAGGAAAGTTGCCAGCACCTTGCATCGGGCCTGGCACACAGGCAGCAAATCTTGACGGGCTCTAGAGCTCCCACCACTTGGCTGGAATCCCTGCTGGGGCAGAGAAGATGGAGCAAAGGGGTGCAAAGCAGGTAAGTGCTGCCTTAGGGGGCTCCCTGCTGTGCCCTAGAGGTGTCTTAGGGGAAACTAGGTCCAGAAACCCACACTGAGGTGGCAGAGGGAAGGATTCAGCAGCAGCGGAAGCTATTGTCCTGCAGCCCAGAGCACACAAGGCCAACTGAAGACCCTGTGGGCCTAGGCCAGAGAAGGTAAACGCCAGGTTGGATAGGTGGTGGGTCCAGAGGTGGTGCAGTGGCTGGAGTCTTTGGCTTCTCACCCTGAACCAGGCAGATTCAGCACAGCAAACTTGGGTTCCCTGTTCCCCACTAAGGGGTAACCTCTCACCCATGCTCATAGAGTGCCCCTACAGCCCACGGGTCCTTCTCCTGCATAAACCCCAGAGTGCAACACTGGCATCCAGCACAGACATGCCACGGGTCATTTTGTGTTGTCTGAAATGAGCAGTGACTGAGCCTGCAGGGGCCAGTGATCCAGGAGGGGCCTACACAGTGGAATTTGAGGAGCTCTCCCACCTCTCTGGACACCCCAAGGAACTGCCTATGGTCTCACTGTTGGAGCTAACTCCTTCACTTTCAGTGCTGCTACTTTTCTCAGAAATAAATATATTTTTATTGTTTTATGAAAATAACAATACTTACTGTAAAAATACCAAAATCCAATACCATCTCATCTTAAAATGTCAATCCTTCCCTAGCAGCGGGTGGGATAGCGGGTCACTCCCAAACAGGCTGGTGCAGAGGTCAGGATCCCAGGCACTAGAGGTGGGGCACAGACAGGGGGCTGGAGAAGGAAGCAGGGTGCAGAGGCTTTCTGCCAACTCACTTATGCTCCCTGAGTGGTTTCTTTGAGGATTGTTCCTCTCTGCTCATCCCAAGCTCCCAGCTCTCTTTAGCTGCAGAAGAACTCCCATTCCTGCATGATGGCTGAGCAGAATGGCAGGCAAAGACTGGATTTTTGGGGAGGACGGCAAGTGCCGCTGAGGATTTCCCAAGGGCCTTAAGGTGGGCCCCAAAACCAGCGAGGAGAGAGGAGGGCAGGAGACCCAAAAAGAAAGTTAGTGGAGCAGAGCTGAGGAACCCAGGCTGCCTGAGCCTCTGGGGCTCTGGGTCTGAAATGGCTGGGGAGATGCGCTAGCTGAGAGAGGCAACAGGGTCGTAGAGGCAGAGGGGTCAAAGGGGAGGAAGGAAAGAAGCAGGAGGAGCCCGGGAAGGCACCCGACGCCTGCGCACCGCCTGAGAGAGGCCAGGCCCCAGGCTCAGCTACAGGCAAGCGCACCCGAAGGAGCCAAGCTGAGCAGGACAGAGTCCAGGCCTGGAAAGCCGGCCTGGAGAGCCGGCCTGGTGCACCGGCCAGAGCACCCCGAGGGATACGAAAGAAGAAAGAATGCTGGACACAGGTTCTGAGCACCTGAACCGGATACTGAAGGCTCTGCCAGCGCTCCAGAGCGCTGGCAGTGAAGGACGGAACGGCTCCGCAGAAAGGTACTGGGTAGTGTCTGGGGGAGCCTGGCCTACGAATTCCACCCACTCACATACATCCCTTATCTCCCCTAGCACCCAGCACAGGCCTCACATTGCCGACCCTAGAGAGGGCTGCTGCGGGTCGTGGTGTTGGGGGTAGGGGGCAGGGGAGTGTATTTATCCACAGGCACCAGGGATCCAGTTCCTAGCACCACGAAGGCTCGGGAGGTCAGTCCCTCCCGCTGAGCGGCCAAAAGGCAAGAAGGCGGCTGGTGCGGGGCTGGAGGGTCCCGGGGGAATGACCAGAACGGGCCCACGCCCCGAAAAGGCGGCAGGAATTGGAGGGTGGCGGAGGATGCTGAGCAAGGTTGAATCCAGAGAGGATGGCCTCTTTACCCGACTCCAGCCGGGCTTTGGAGAAACCCCAGGGGATTCCAGTTCTAAGGGGAGCTGGGAGCAGGAGTGCCCCTCCCTGCTGAAGGTCTTCCCATTCCTCCCACTGAGAATGAAGGACCTGAACCACCATTGCCCTCCCCCCACCGTCTGGCATCTCCCTTCCAACTCCCCTAGGTTCAGTTTCTCAATCATCTTACCAAAAAAGAGAGGAAGAGTCGAAAGAAATTATCTGGGCTCCTGGGGTATTGGCGGGTTGAGATCACAGTGAGGCCGCAGGTGGAGACTGAAGGTGAAGAGGAGAGCAGCAGGCCCGGGACAGGTCCCAGCTTCGAATGAGGAATCCCTGATCCCAGTGAATTCGTGCCAGGCGGACTCACCACTCCTCCAGCTCTGCGTCCGTCTTGCACTGGGCAGGAAGTTTCCTCTAGACCCAGGCAGGGACCCAACTTACGCACGCTTTGTTCCCCAACCCACGCACATACTCTGAAGGCGCGGTACCTCACCCCTACATCCCCCAGTACACCCTCACCATGTGTCTGTACCCGGGCACATGTGGCCCAGCCTTCCTCACCAAGGACCCGGGGGACTTAGCGAGGCAAGATGTCCTCTGTCTCTAGGAAGGGGAGGACGCCGGTGGGAGCCTAGTGGCTCCTGCACAAAGCGCCTTCTTGGGGGGGAACTAGACCGCCCAGGCAGCGAGCTCAGGGAGGCTCGGGGGCCGAAGCGGCCTGGGGTTCAAGAACCTATGTTCCAGAGGCTGGCCAGGCTCCCAGCTCGGCCTGAAAGGGGTCTGACTAGTCAGGGAAGGGCTCGGTGAGGAGACCCAGTCCTCCTCTCCACTCCTCCTCCATACACACCCCGGCGCCTCCGTACACAGAAACCCTGGTTTCCTTACTCCATCCCCGCATGCACGTGCACCGGGGCTGGCGCCCCACTGCCCAGACCTGCCCAGAAGAGAAAGCCAGGATTCCTGAGGGAGGCCGAATCTCATACCTCCAAGAGAGAACGTGAGAAAGGAAGAATAAAGGGTGCAGGAGAAAGGAGAATACTGGAACACCCAAGAGTCAACACCCAGCTGGCTTGGAGCTGGGCAGTGCTCCCTGCAAGGCTCCCCGGGGCAGACAGGGAAGAGAAAGCTGCCAGAACCTCCGGGGTCCTGGCTCCGAAGGACTCTATGGGAGGCTTCTGACCTTTCCCAGGAGTGTGCTGACACCTAGGACCTCATCCATGGGCCCTGGAAGAGGACTCCGGGACTAAGACCCGAGTTACTGGTGTGGAAAGATGCCATTTGTGAAATGAAAAATTAAAACCATGACAACAAACAAAGCCTGGTACGGTCCAGCAAGTGCTGTTTTTCCGTTTTTGTCTGCACAGAAACTGGGGGCTCATCTGCAGCAAGCAGAACCGCTAGAGCTAGGGGTAGGGGTGCAGTGTCCAGGCAAGCCGAGTGTTTGCTTATATTTCTGTTTATAATTTTTGTATACTAGATGCATCTTACTCAAGTAATAAAAATAAACTTGAGAGAGCCAGAGAGGCAAAAAACTGAAGTGCAGAGTAGAAGTGGTGGTTGGGTGAGAGACAAGACTTTTGGGGAGCTTGGCGGATGGAGAGGGAGAGGGTCTGACCTGCATGGCAGTCATTAAGGAGTTCACTGCCACTCCCAGGGCCTGGCCGGGAGGAACAGAGTGCAGAGCTCACCGCACATCATGCAACATGGATTCCTTCAGCCGAGCTCGAGCTCGGTTCCACTGGGTCACACTTTCCCCAGGACCCTCCTGAAACCTCTTTCTCACTCCTCCCTCCTACATACATATACATTCCTACAGCCCCGTGCCCCAGGCCCACAAACTCTCAGCACCTACAGGTAGTCCACGCTGCTCTCCCTCTGAACCGTGACTTAAGCCTTGGGCTCAATCCCACCTTTCCTGCCCCCCCACCCAAATCACTTTGTGGCTGCATTTCCCTTCCTTCCTTCCTTTTTTTCTTTCCTTCCTTCCTTCCTTCCCTCCTTCTTTTCTTCCTTTCTTCCCCTCTTCTTTCCTCCCTTCCCTTCTTTCCGTTAGTATTACCAGCAAGACCTCCCGACCTGCCCTTTTTACCATCCCCTTTTCCTAGGTTCTATACCCTAAGTGGAGTAGTTGTTAATCACTCAATTAAATAATTGGTGTGTGTCCCCCCCAACCTCACCTTCTGCCGGGAACATCTGGCATCGGAAACACACAACCATTCACATGCACATTGGACACACACTATGCCACTGAAACACGCACACACTCATACACCTGCTTTCCCACTCACAGGGATAATGGAGGCTGCACCAGGGACACACTCAGCCATGCTACAGCCACTTTCACGGGCATATCCACGCCAGCTCTCACAGACACCCTTAACCAGATTATTGGACAGACCAAAGCACCCTGCTCACGCCAGCAGGTCAGAAAAACGAAGGAAAGTCTGAGATTGTAGTGCTTTAGGGGAAGGGTCACAGGCCTTGTTGCTCGTGCACACATTTGCACACACACCTTCGTTTTCAATCTTTCGTCCAGGCCCCCTTCTGAGTCAAAGAAGGCCCCTTCTGGTGCGTTGAGAGAGACACTAGGCTCGGGAGAGCGCTGGCCTCTCCAGTAAATGGTGGGGATCCGCACGCCTCAAAGGGCTGCGCCCCGGGACCCCAGCTGCTCAGCTCCTCACAGCCTGACCCTGCTTCACTTCCAGCCGTGCTCACCTCCGCCCTTTACCTCTCCTCAGCCTCGGAGAAGGCGGGACCCGGGAAAGCGACAGAGCACGGGGAAAGCTCCGCGGGGGAAACAAGGAAATCCCCACCTTCTATCCCTGTCTCGTGGTGCGGTCCCCTGTGACGGCCTCAGACCTGCGGGGAACCCAGGACTTTGCCGCCTACCACGGTCTCAGCCTTATTCTCGAGCCTCTGGGCGCCTGCAACCGGCTGTCTGTCTGTGTGCCTGTTCACTCTCCCCCGGGGATGCGGGTGAGTCGGTCTGCTTGCCTCACTTTACTAGCCTCATTCGCCCACTCTTGCCTTCCTCTTCCAGGAGTGCCGGGGGAGGGGGTCCTCCGGTCTGGGTTCATGAGTGTGGGTGTGGGTATAAATCTAGGGGTTGGCGCACTGAGCCTAGGCCTGCGCCCCCGCCTCCAGCACCCCCACCGACCCCACCCCGCCAAGCGCCCGAGCAAGGCCAACCTCCTGTTCTCTGCTAGGTCTCTCCGAGGTCGCCTTCTTTGCGCACTTTGGTTATTGATCCTGCTGAACCGGCCGGAGCGCAGCGGCTGCGCTTCTCTGGGAAAGAAGGGAGTGGGGAGGTGAGTAGGCTAGGGGAACGGTGGAGGGGAGGAGAGGTTTATCAACTTTAGGAGGGGGTGTACGGCGTTCCTCAGGGCCGCCCCAGTCTCCCTCTGCCGGGCTTGGAGCAGGGCTAGACTAGTGGTGGAGTGGGACCACCGCTCCCCTCCCCCTCTCCCCCTGGCGCGGAGCTCCGGCGCAGCTGGGAGTCTTGGAAACCTGACTCCCGCCCAATCAGCAGGGAGGGGAGGAGCAGCGGCCGGGAGCGGGGCCTGAGGAGGAGGAGTCGAGCGGGGGCGCGAGGGGCGGGGAGCGGCGCTCCGGGCCAGCCTAGGCTGGCTCCGCCGTAGAGGGGTTGGCAGTGGCGGTCGGCATGGGCGATGGGGGCGCCGAGCGCGACCGGGGCCCCGCGCGCCGGGCGGAGTCTGGTGGCGGCGGTGGGCGCTGCGGAGACCGCGGCGGAGCGGAGGACTTGCGAGCTGATGGCGGTGGCCACAGCCCAACGGAGGTGGCCGGGACCTCAGCCTCCAGTCCCGCAGGCTCCAGGGAGAGTGGAGCCGACAGCGACGGGCAGCCCGGGCCCGGCGAGGCAGACCACTGCCGCCGCATACTGGTGCGAGGTAAGGGGACAGCCCGCGGCCCTGCTCCACTGGACCCTCACCCTACCCATACTGGGGCCCCCGACCTAGCTGCAGCTGACACCTCTCAATTCATATATTCATTCATTCGTCATCCAGTCATTCATTCAGCAAATATTATTTTGAGCGTCTATTGTGTGCTGGACATTAAGCTGAGTGCAAGGGACAAAGCAGCGAATGGGACCGAAGCGGTCCCCGTTTCTCCGCCTCTCGGGCCAGTCCCCTAGTTCTAGGCCCACTCGGAACGGCTACTGTGGCGGGGGCAGAAATGGAGTGCGGGATGCTGAGAGCCTGGTCTCCGTCCCGTGACCCTCAAGGCAAGTGCGGAGAAAAGCGTCACGCGCGCTCCGCGGGGACAGGACGTGGAGGGAGCAGCGTCGGCAACCGCGGGAGGAAAAGGCCCCGGCTCTGCAGGGCGGCCGGGGTGCTTCCTCGCCTCCTGCCTAGCCGCGTTTCCCGTCCCCGGCAATCGGGACCCGCACGGATTGCCCAGGGGAGACGGCGCGGGACGCGGAGGGTGGCGTGCGCGGCGCTAGCCCGCTGTGCTTTACTCTCTCGGTTCCCACTTCCTCGCGGCGCCTGGGCCCAGCCGGCTCTCGGCGCCGCCTTCCCGCGGCCTGGCCTTTCACGTCCTTCCCTTTCTCCCTCGGCCCTCGTCCTCCTCTAGTCTTTCCTGGCCATTCCTCTCAGCCGAACGCGCCTTCCCAGCACCTTCTTCCTGCAAGCTCCTCCATCTGGACTGCTACCGATTACCCAGCTCTTCCCGTCCTCCTCTCCGCGAGGCCGAGGCTCCCCAGGTCCCCAGCGCCAGCCTTTCGCAATGCCAAGGGTTCCGCTTTCCCTCGATCTGGGCCTCGCCCGGCGAGATGAGAGGAGAAAGGGGACTCCGGGGTCTTGCCCTCAGCCCGACCCCAGGCCGCGGCCAGAGCCTGAAGTCCGCTGCCTCCTCCATCCCTAAGCCCCGGGACCGGGAGACCCAGCGCCAGAAGAGGCCACTGGCGGTAATGGCTCCCCCAGGCTCCTTCCTGGGCTCCCTCCTCCCGGCTTCCTCCTGCTGCCTCTTTCCAGCCTCTTCACACGCGCCGCTCGGGAGAGCCACTGGGCCTCTGGAGGCTACCGGCCCGAGCGGATTTCTTTGGCCTCCGCCTGGGGAAGGCGAACAGGCTGGAAGCTGGCCCTGGGTCGTTCCAGCGAGGGGATTATGTTTGATCTGAGCTCGGCTACCCTCAAGCTGACTGGGACACCCTGGGCAAGTTGGGCACTACCTCTCTGCGGCTGCTGGGTGTGGGTGGCTCTGGGGACTGGAGGGTAGAGCATGCATGCAGCCCAGTGTGAGGGTGACTGATGACTGCCTTGAATACAGAGACAGGGGCCTTAGCTCTGGGAAACATTCCTGGTGCCAGATGTCACTGGGACAGTGGGTGCTCACTGCTACTCATAGTTGACTGCTTGAGTCAAAGCAGTTATACCATCAGGAATTCCAGCAGGTGTGTGGACCTGTTGGGCACCAGGGATTAAATCCGATTTTATTCTTTAGACTGTGGGATGTCTTGAGTGAAGGCATAAGCAGACCTTTTGGTTCCATTAAAAATATCTGTAGGACTGCCAGAGAAATCAGTCCTCCAATCCCACACATTCCCAGGGGAGGATCTAAAGTCACTGCCTGTGACACTCATCACCTTGAACCCCACCTATGGGTGGACATTTTCTTCCCCCCAGGACAATTGTGAGTTCTGTGCCCACCTAACATCCTCTCCACTCTACTAACCCTGTATGTAGAGCAAGTAAGTTTTGTGTACAGATGTCAATTAAATAGCCTTCATGGGTAAACTCATAGGAAGTGGAATTCAAAAGTGACCCTCCACCCTGTGAGGTGGGGCCACCCAAGCTGGGAGCAATCCACAGCCAGGCAGAGATGGGCTTGCACTGGATGTGAGACAGCCTGTGTGCATCTTCAGGGGGTGTACTTTTATAAATGTATGTGCACACACAGAGGTGCCAATGCATTTGTAAAATATAATAGAAATATTAGACATAAAGCATAGAGGATATATTTACACACTTGACAGAAATGAAAGGCAAATGGGGCTTTTATAAATCCCTCTGCCCTTCCCCATTTAATGATAGGGAGGTTATTATGGGCCTGAAATGCTCAGGATGTGATTTGCCACTAATCTCTCCTAGCCAGGGTCACCTGTGTTACTGGCAGTCCCACCATGGCTCAGGGCTCTGATCAATGAAACAGGCCTGGCACTGGTGAAGGAAAGTCTGAACTAACTGCCTTGGCCCCTGAATGAACATTCCTTCCATAGGCCTTCAATACACTTTGCCCTTGACCTCAGAGAACACATCCTCCCAAAGAGCCTTTGGAAGGAAACCACTAAAAGGTAAAAGGGAGGCATTTGCCCTTGCTGTCCTATGTCAATGTTGGGTTGGGGCCTCCCCAGGACCTGTCCTTTCTTGGGGAGGCCTCACCCCTTCTGGGTCCTTTCTGCCTCCCTTTCATTCTGCACTCCTCCACCTAAGGGCATACCACAGGGGGGTGGGGGGGCAGGTTTGTTGAGGGAGTCCTTTGGCACAGGGAGTAGGAGGAGAGCTTGGGCACCAGAGTTAAGCAAAGTTGGTTTAGATTACTGACCTTACAGCCCTTTAAACCTGAACCAGTTTCTTTGTTTCTCTTTGCTTGTTTCCTTATCTTACAAAGGGACCCATAGCCCTTACCTTAAAGGACTTGCCAAGAATCAGAGGTGATGTCTATAAAATTGCAAACACCCAGTAGGATCTTCATAAATATTTGTTGACAGAAGGAAGGGTGTAGCTCTGAGGTGACCCACGAACCACTTTTGATGGGTGGGGCAGTGGACCTTCGTTGTCCGAGGCCTCTCCCAAGTCACCCCTTTCCCCCTCCTTCTGGCTCTGGGCCCAGGGCCTGGGCTGTACTGGAGGTGAGCACCTAGGGGTTAAGAAGCCACTAATGGTAAAGGAAAATTAGCACCATCTTGCAGACCACACAGTGCAGCCCTCCCCAATCTCCTTGGTGGGACCCTTTTTGGGCCAGTGACTCAAGCCTCTGCGAATACAGGGTGGAGAGCCAAGGAGGCCAAACGTGGTGCGTCTCCTGCCTCAAAATGAAGACTCCTTCATGTCACACATGGGCACGGACCAGAGCTGCTGAGATGATAGGCCGGGCGCATAACAGGCACCCCGCACATCGCACCGCGGACGCAGCGATCCTCCCATTTGGACCCTAAGGCCTGAGAAGGCCGCTCCACACCTCCGCGTGCACAGTCCCTAGACCTGTGAGGGCGGGGACGGGGAAATCCTTTTGTTTTATGTTGGAAACCTTACGCCAAAGGCAGGCAGGAAGCAACCAAAGGAACAACAGGCCGCCTGAGCCGTGGCTCAAACAGCACAGGGCAGTGGCCGAGCACCAGGCTTTTCGGTGGAGCTGGGATCCCAGCAGGCAGAAGAGGTGGACAACTCTGACCCCAGACTCCCTACAACCCCGCGATCGATGCTCCACCTGCACGCTCAAACGCACCCGTTTCCCAAATTAATCCAGACGCGAATTTAACGACCGATTTTGATAGATCCGGGAAATTCTGTCCACCAGCGTCACCCAACACAGCAACTTTTACAGACAATGCGTGGCGTCCGTTCCTGCTCACCCAAAGCGGCCTCTCTGGGCTGACAGCCACCCCAGCGGGTCCTCAAACCCCACTCGAAACCCTCCGAACCCCTGTGTCTGGGAGCAGTAGGGTGGGATGACTGCAGGATCCCTTGAAGAAGTGACTCGCTGCAACCCCACCACCAGCAGCAAAAACGCTTTCACCCGGGAGCTGCATGGATGCGCGGATGGCTGGGGACTGAGGGGACCGTGAAGCCCAGGCCTCTTGCTTGGGCTGGGCGATTCCCGCCGTGGGACGGGTGGGATTGACCTTAGTGGAGTCCAGTCCTTCGGAGAATCCGCGGGCAGTCGGGACCCACGCTCCGGAAACACCCAAGTCCGAACTCGTACACACAGCACAATGGCGTGCAGCCGCCGGGGCCCTAACTCCCAGAGACGCGTCTGAAGAAGCCATACAAGGGGGCGCAGCTTCGGGGCTCTGGCTGGGAGGTTACTGCAGGGACAGACGCCTCGCCTCCAGCAGCCGGGTCCAGGCTCAGGGCCGGCCGGCCTCTGCTCGCTTTCTGCTTGGATTACCAACAGCCACTGGGCTTGGGGAGATCGGCCGGGCCGCAGGCCTAGCCCTGCTGAGCAGGCGTTTAGTAAGGACCACAGGACTTTAGTCTCAATATCTGAGTCTGTTAATAGACCTGATAACCGAGGACCAGCCCCCCAGGCAGACGTGGAAAGGTGTAAATGGTTCATGCAAGGAACTGCACTTTGAGATTTTTGTATTTGTTTTTATTTTTTGGTTTTAGCATTTGTAGAGGGTTTCTTTTTTGTTTGTTTGTTTTCTTGGAGTTGCTTTACGTTATTTTTTCCTTTTACTTGTTTTCGGCAGGAGGCCCACATTCCCATAGCGTGTCTATTCCTATGCCGGGCCCTCTTATTTGGGTCTTCTTTTGTTTCCCCCCCTTCCATAACCCTTACCCCCACAAACACACACTGAAGCAGACCAGCAACCCGAAAAATCATCTTGTAGATGTGTCTTGTGTGCCCAGTTTTCATTTTCAGGGAACGGTTCAGGAAGATTAGACAGCTCCTTCCCTCCTCAGGCGATTTCTGTTCCCCGCCTGGTCTGGTAGACCCAGGAACCCATGGAACTGCCACCGCATCCCCTTGCCCCACACACCTGCATCTTCAGGGATGGTCCCCCAGGTAGCTTCTGGGGAGTCCGAGGGGCAAGGAGGCCAAATCCTTTGGAAGCCCGGACAAGGAGTGGGTACCTGGGGCTACAGGAAAGGGAGGAGATGGCAGTGGCATGCACCCGCAGTCAGTCAAAGCCACCGGGCTCAAGTCTTCCTCTTTTGCACAGCACCTGTAAGGAGAGAGGGTGTCTATGCATCACGTTGGCCTGGGTGCCATTTCCCCAATTACCCCTTGGCTGCAGGCTCCCTTCTTGTTGGCTACATTTCTTTGATTTCTATTTTAATGGTGGGAGGTGGAGCATATGAATTTTGCCTATTTGCTCCTTGCTTAATATAAAATCACAAATAATGCTAGACCTGACTACCCTTGGAGAGCCAGTAGCCGGTTACCTGGCTGTGCATCTGCAGATTCTGTACCCCAGTTCAAGATACTCTGATAGAAGACACCAACGCTGCATGGGCCTGCCCACCAATCCCTGCGGCGAGACAGGTCTAGGAGGCTAGTTCATTCCTCATACCCCCAACCCAGCTCATCCGGGAAGGCAGTTGGGGGTTTCAGTGTACTGGGTTCTCCCACTGTTGGTGGATGCTGACTGGGGACATTCAGCACTGCAGAAAGAGGTAGCAGCCCCAGGCTTGGATGTGGCCTACAGAGCCAGGGTGAATGCACCTGGAAAGTCAGGGTGAGTGCCAGACTGGAGGAGTGTGCTATAAGGTCCTGGTGGAGGCTTGGGCTTGTAAAGGCTCAGGGCCCTCCTTGAACCATCTCCCCTGTGGCCTTAACATCTTTTATTCTTTCTTTTTTTTTCTTTTCTTTTCCATTTTTTTTTTTTTTTTTTTTTTTTTTTTTTTTTTTTTTTTAGATAGAGTGGTTGCTCTGTTGCCCAGACTAGAGTGCAAGGGTGCAATCATAGTTCACTGTAACCTTGAACCTCTGGGCTCAAGCGATCCTCCCTCATCGACCTCCCAAAGTGCTGGATTACAGGACTGAGCTACCACGCGTTTCTTGTTCTTTAACTTATTCTACAAACATTAATGTGTACTCACTGTGTGCCAGACTGATCCTGGCCGAAGCTGCTGGCACGCAGCTTCCCATAAATGTAAGCTGTTTCTGCCCAGCTCCCACAGTCAGGCCAGAAACAGCTGGGTAGAGACTTCCCCGCTGAAGTCGAGGGGGCGGGCTCCCCGAGCCCGCTTCCCTTGAAGCCAGGCAAAGACCACGTAGGAGGTGGTCACTGTGCCCACCAAATCCAGGCGATCTTCCCGGATGCTTTTAGTGCACTGTAGGCACTCAATAAATACTTCTCGAATAACTTAAACGGGACAAAATTCATCAACATGGCATAATTCTATAGGTATTAGGCGGCCAACGCCTTCTCACGGAAGAACGTGTGTTCTAATATTATCTTATTTTTTGACGTTGCAATGTCCTTCTTATATGAAACAGTGATCATGGCAGAACATAGAATAATAGTTAAAACATGAAGTTGACAACCCCATAGTTTCGGAATTTTGTTTCTGCAATCCGCAGCTTTGGGAAGCACTGAATTACAAAACCTGAAAACCCGCATATATGCGGCGGCTTAGAGGCCGGCCTAGGCTGGAGCGGAGGTCTTGGGAAGCGCTGGGCCGCTCGTAAAGTCAATGGTGAGTCTCCCGGCTTTCGGCTTTCGGCTTTCGGCTTTCGGCGGCAGCCGGGTGTGAGGTTCCACGGGCAAAGCCAGCCAGAGGGTTGACAGAAATAACTGGATAAATCTGTGCCCCTGCCTCTGCCGGCTCACACGGCTGCAGCCCACGGCTGGAGCCAAAAATAACCGCGCAGTTGACGCCACGGTTTCTTTAGCGTCTTGCTGGAGACATTGACTTTCAGAGCTCCTGTCCCGCCTTCCATTCCCCACTACTTGGCAGCCCACCGCGTCCACCCGCGGAGCTGCGGAAGCCAGGGCCGGGCAAAGGACACTCTACGAGGCACAGCCTCCGGCAGGGCCACACCTACAATGTAGACAGGTAAATAGACGATTTAAATTCAAAAAGTAATACGAGCTCGATTTTTTTAAAAACCGGAAGCAAAGAAGGATCCCAGGAACAGCCACTGTTTTCAATTCTGGGCGAGTCCTTCCAGGAGATTTTTCCACGCTCTTACAGACGAACAAATAAATAAAAGCAGAACTATATTTCATAGGCTGTTTTGCAATTTACCATTTCAAAAAAATTTAATCTGCAGTGATCATCTTCTCTGCTGAACCAGTTCTTGCTGTCCCTTGACTGTAGAATTAAGTATTCCTTTAGTTGGGGAAAGCCTAATTCCCCTAAAGACTGGAGGGACCTTGGGGTTGTTTTTCCTTAATATAAACACTGTGAAGTAAGCTCCTAAGGCAGGGGTCTTCTAGACCTTTGACTGTTTCTGTGGGATAAGTTTCTAGCAGTGTAATTACTGCTTCAAAAGATTTACACACACAATTTAAATATATTTCATTTACTGTAATAGGTAATTGTAAAATAGATAATTAATTCATCAAAACATCTTTTTTTCAGACATCAGGAGATGGGGGTCTCACTATTTTGGGTTTAAGCTGGACTCTAGTGCTCACATAGCTGGGATTACAGGTGGGAGCCACTGCACTTTTTAAAAAGTATCCGGTGAAAAACCTCTCCCATCCCTGTCCCCATCACCCACTTCCCACCTGGTTCAAGGACTTTCTAATATGTCCTTCCAGATAATGTGTATGCCTATGGAAATCAGTGCAGTTATATAACTTTTTTCTTCCAATATATCTTGGGGTGTAAATAACTTTTTGTTTGTTTTTTTTTATAGATGCATAATATTCCATTTAAGTGGACTAGGTGGATCATAATGTATATCATATAACCAGTACCCTATTTGTGGACATTTGGTTATTTTCTTATCTGTTGCTATTATATGTAATCCTGAAATAAATAAACTTGTTTCTTGGTCATTTCCACATGTGTGAGTATATCTGTCAGAGAAGTTCCTAAAAGTGAATTACTGGGTCAAATGGTATCTGTGTTTGAAATTTGCAAGATAATGCCAAATTGTTTGTCCTCCATAAGATGGAAGCAATTTACACTGCCACCAGCGATGTCTGAAAGTGGTTGTTTCTCCAAAATTTGCCAGCACAGTTCACATTTTACATCCTGATAAATATAGTCAAGTTATTCTGCAGGAGAAGTTTAGTTACTTATGCCCACCCCTTTGCCCTGTCCCCACATTGGACATTTTGTATCATTTCATCTTTGTCAATCTTCATATTCATTAGCCAGTTGTATTTCTTCTATCTATTGATTCATTTCCTTTGACCAGTTTAATTTGCAAATATACTGTTTCCTTATTGATCTGTAGAAACTCTATGTATTGCTTTCAATATGTGTTGCAACATTTTAATTTACAATTTATCCTTTGATTTTGTTTAGGATGGTCTTTTGTTTTCAGAAGTATAAAATATCTTTTTATTTTTATTATGTCATTATATTTATTTTTTAGAGACAAGGGCTCACTCTGTCACCCAGGCTGGAGTGCAGTGGCCCAACAATAGCACACTATAACCTTGAACTCCTGGCCTCAAGCAGTCCTCCCACCTCAGCCTCTGGAGTAACTGAGACTACGGGCACTCCCCACAATGCTGGCCTAGCTTTAATTTTTTATTTATTTTCTTTAATTTTTTATTTTTAATTTTTTTTAGCAGGGACAGGGTTTCACCATATTGAGGAGGCCAGTCTCAAACTCTTGGCCTCAAGCAATCCTCCCACCTGTGCCTCTCATAAAATATCTTTTAAATTACAAAAGCAATCCATACTATTTTGCTATGTCATGTAAAATTTAAAAGTTTCTAATTTCCCTTACATGATATACTTCCACTCCTAAGATTTACCTTCCAAACTTTACCTAGTAATTGAAAAATATAAATATGTAAGTTATATATTACAAAAATTGGATTTTTTTGCAATGGCTTTTTTCTTAATTAAACAAAATGTCTTAGCTTGCAAGTAGAGTAAAAGAATATTTGTGGAAATCTTTCTTTCTAGAACTCCCTCATTCTTTTTAACCACTGTATAGGATTCTGTTATGTAGATATCATATAACTTATTTAACTGGTCCTCTATTAATGGATATTTAGGTTGGTTGTACTTTTTCATTATTACAAACAATGCTGTAGTGAACATCTTTGTATCCTAATTTGAACAAATGGTTTGTTTTATTTTTAATTATTCTTATCTTTTTATCCCAGGCAACACCTCATTTATAGCATAGAATGAGTGCTCCCTTGAACAAATGGTTTTTTTAAAATCTTATTTATGAGACAATTTGGAACATGTAAAACCAGGTGGGATATTTTATTATATTAAGGAATAATTGTCAATTTTTATTGTGATAATAGTATTGTAGGTGACTTTTTTAAGAGTCCCCCCTTTTTAAGAGATACATGTTGAAATACTCATAAGTGAAATGTTATGACTTCTAGAATTTGCTAATAATTACAGCAGAATAGAAGAAATAAGATTATTCCTGAGTTTCTAATAGTTGAAATTGGGGGATAGGTATATCGGAGCTCATTGTACTGCTCTCCCTAATTTTGTAAACATTTGAAATTTGTCATAATAAACTATTTAAAGTAACTAGAATCATTTTACATATACATGGTATGAATATAATTACAGGATAAATTCCTAGAAGCAAACTTTTAAAATCCAAGGATATACATTTAAAGTTATGATAGTATTTCCAAATTTTATACCAAAACTCTTACATTGATTTATACTCTTAGCCATCTTGTATAAAAGTGTCATTTCTCTACGTCCTCCCAACTCAGGATATACTTAATTTTTTAGACTGAAATCTTTTCAAGTGACAGAATAATCTCATTTTATTAGTAGTTTAAATTGCTAGTGAGGTTAAGCATGTTTTTATGTAGTTATTCTTCATTTTAATATTCTCTTCTGTGAATTATTCATATATTTAGCCATTTCTCTATCGGATCACTAATTTTTTCTCATCTTTGTAAGTGCCACTTATATAGTAAGGAAATGAGCCCTTTTTCTGTGACATGTATTGCAAACAACTCCCAGGTCACTTTCTAAAAAAAAAAAAAAAACAGCAACAAAAAACTTTCTTTGTGGGATTTCTTTTTTTTCTAAACTGAAATTTAAACTCTAACCACATTTAATGGTTGTTCCTTTTTGGGCTTCTAGATTCTAGCTCCTAGTTAGAAAAATCTTCATCCAGCATTTAAAACATTACATATGCATACACAAACATATTAAAATGTTTGCTACCAAAAAAATTTTATTCCCTAGTCTTTTCACCAAAAGAAATAATAAAGAAAGACAAAAAATGAGTTGAATCTTTCCTCCCTGATCGGTTTCCACTCCTCAGAGGCAAGAGAAGAGTGAGATGCTTCTTTTGCCAGACTTGTTCCTATGTGGTTACAAAAACACAAACACACACACAGAAAGAGTTTACTTTTACTGTTTTTTTAATATAAAAATGGGTTTATGCACACTTGCCATTTCACTTAGTAGTATACAATAAACATCCATCCAGGTTATGTGTCTCATTCTTGTTAATGTCTACATATAGCCAAAGTTATTACTAGACTGTGATTTTATCGACAATTTTCCTATTGATAAACATTCAGCTTTTCCCCCTTTTCTCCCTCTTGCAAACTATGCTACAAACAGTGGGTCTGTATTTATCAACTACGCCAACGTTTCTGTGTGATAGAAAGCTCTATAAAAATGCTGGGACAAAGGAACAGTGCATTTTAAGTTTAGCTAGGCATTATTTCTCTTCAAAAACCATATATTATATCAATTTATGTTCTTATTGAGAGAGCTTGAGAGAACCTAATTCTACTCAGCCTTGCCAGTACAATTTTCCAAATCTGATAGATAAAATATGGCATCTCAAAAAACAAGGCTATCTCATTGCTGTTATAACTTTCATTTTTCTGATTCCTCTAGCCCGAGTATTTTTTCATATTTATTAACCACATGCATTTCTTCTTCTCTGAATAATTTGTTCGGTTTCCCACTGGACTGCTTGACTTTACTCACTGGTTTACAGAGGCTGTGTGTATACCAGACATTAGGACTCTGTTAAGAATTCATTATGAATATTTTCTCCCCATCTGTCTCTTACCCTGCAGATGCGTTTATTTTTAGGTACTCAAATATGTCATTTATTTTCCTTTCTAGAAAGTTATTTTATATTTGTTCTTCAATTTTTAGAGCTTTTATTTACATTTAAATTTGTGTTTATTTTTGCACACAGTGTGAGATAAATAGCTTTATTCCAAATAATGAACTAATTGTTCAAAAGCTATGTCTCTAATAACCCTGTCTTTCCTCCAACTAATTCAAAATACTGTCTTCCCAACATACCAGATCCACATAGACACATGAATTTGCTTCATAACTCTTGTGCAGCATTATACCATTTTAGTTGCTGTAGATTTGTAACATATTTGCTGTGTGGTAATGCAAGTATTCACTACTACTGTTTAACTTTTTTTGTTGGCTATCCTTGCATTTTCAATGTTCCCAATAAACTTGAGAATGAATTTTCCATAAGGAATTTTTATAGCAACCACATTATATTTGTAGGTGGGGGCAGGAAGGGCCTTGCACACTTAAAAGTCAGCATATTATCGGCCAGGCATGGTGGATCATGCCTGTAATCCCAGCACTTTGGAGGCCGAGGGGTGCAGATCACTTGAGGTCAGGAGCTCGAAACCAGCCTGGCCAACATGGCGAAACCCCGTCCCTACTAAAAATACAAAAATTAGCCAGGCGCGGTGGTGGGCGCCTGTAATCCCAGCTACTCAGGAGGCTGAGGGAGGAGAATCGCTTGAACCCTGGAGGCGGAGGTTGCAGTGAGCCGAGATCACGCCGTTGCACTCCAGCCTGGGTGACAGAGTGAGACTCCGTTTCAAAAAAAAGTCAGCACATTATCAGCTTATCGTGCAAAGAGACTACCTAGTGCTAGGTAGGAAAAGAAGTGAGATAGGGCTTTGGAGGTGGGGGGGATGTCTATTGGGAGAGGTGCCAGAGGGGCACCAGAGGTCAGAAGCATAAGCTAACTACTATCAGGCCGGGGGTCACCACCTCTCCCAAGCAAAGTCTCTTGGGCAGAATTCACCCTCCCACATACCCCTAGAGCTCACTGCTCTTTGAGGAGACTTGAGGGGTAGCAAAATGCAGGACTCATTCCATTTCACCCTAATAAGTGCCTACCTGCAAGGAAGCCCTGGAATGAAAGCTGTTCCTCTTTCCTGATGCTCCTCCCAAACTCCTCCCAGAAAAGGAGCAACTCAAAAAAAGAGGACTACTTTAATAAGATAGGCTATATTTTGCTGCAGAGACAACCCCAAATTTTAGAGGCTTAACAAAACACAAATGCATTTATCACTCACAGAAGTCCAGCACAAGTGGACAGGGGCTCATCCTGATACTCAGAAACCCAGGCTGGTAAAGCTTCTTCACTCCTGCTTCCAAGACCATCACAGTAGAAAGGGTGTGGCAACACACACACACTCTCTGGTTATTGGGTTTTGTTATTTAGGGCAGGGATGGTAATATCCCCTTATCTTATTTTATTGCCTTCCCAGCACTCGTCTTTGCCTTACATATTTTTAAAATTTATTTTTTATTAGAAATAAATTGCTTGAAGGCCGGGTGCAGTGGCTCACGCCTGTAATCCCAGCACTTTGGGAGACTGAGGCGGGGGGATCACTTGAGCCTTTTGAGACCAGTCTGGCCAACATGGTGAAACCCTGCCTCTACTAAAAATACAAAAATTAGCGGGCATGGTGGTGGGTGCATGTAATCTCAACTACTCAGGAGGCGGAGGCAGGAGAATCGTTCGAACCCAGGAGGCAGAGGTTGCCGTAAACCAAGATCACGCCACTGCACTCTAGCCTGGGTGACAGAGCAAGACTCCGACTCTAAATAAATAAATAAATAAATAAATAAATAAATAAATAAATAACTTTACATTTATTATCTGTCTCCCTCCCCAGTACAAGGTTTACAGGAACAAATGCTTTTCTCTTTTGCTCATTTCTGTATCCCCAGGTCCTAGAATGATATTTGACACATAAGGGCTTATTAAATACTGAATGGTTGAATATATTCAGTTGTTTTAATCTACATAAATGAGATTAAACTACACGTTATTCTGTAACTTACTTTCATACACTAATGTCTGTTCACATAGCTTATTGCCTCATTCTTTTCAATTATTACATGGTATTTTATAATACAAATGTACCACTATTTGTTCAGCCATTTCTCTTGTGGAAAATACTGAGGATGCTTTCAAATTTTTGGTGTTTTGAGCAGTGCAGCAACACGCACCATTGTTGTATATACTTTGGAGCACCTGAGCCTGTGTTTCTCTAGGACAAATACCAACGAAAATAAAATCAGGCCAGGTGCAGTGGCTCATGTCTGTAATCCCAGCATTTTGGGAGGCCGAGGTGGGTGGATCACTTGAGGTCAAGAGTTTGAGACCAGCCTGGCCAACATGGTGAAACCCTGTCTCTACTAAAAAATTACAAAAATTAGGGGGCGTGGTGATGGGCACCTGTAATCCCAGCTACTTGGGAGGCTGAGGCAGGAGAATCACTTGAACCCGGGAGGCGGAGGCTGCAGTGAGCATTGATATTGCACCACTGCACTCCAGCCTGGGCAACAGAGTGAGACTCTATCTCAAAAAAATAAATAAAATAATTGGAGCAAAAGTTATGTGCATCTTTAATCTTGATAAATGCAGCCTTAAAAGATGGACTCAATTATGGTTCTATTAATAGCGTATAGGAGTGTAGATTTCCCTACAGTGCACCATTGTTATTAATTGTCATCATTGTTTTTAATCACCTGTTAATGTGCTTTCAACCTTATGGGATATAAAGGGCTTTCCATTGTTGCTGGAACTTGTATTATATTGATTACTATAAAGCTATGCTTATCCTTTCATACGTTTATTGGCCATTTAGCTGTCTTTTTTTGTGAATGACCTAGATAAATTACTTGACCATTTATTTTATCAGGCTATTTACTTAAATTTTTTTTTTTTTTTTTTTTTTTTTGAGACAGAGTCTCACAGTATCGCCAGGCTGGAGTGCAATGGTGCGATCTTGGCTCACTGCAACCTCTCCCTCCCAGGTTCAAGTGATTCTCATGCCTCGGCCCCTGAGTAGCTGGGATTAGAGGCGCACGCCACCACACCCAGCTAATTTTTTTATTTTTAGTAAAGAAGAGGTTTCACCATGTTGCCCAGGCTGGTCTCCAATGCCTGGCCTCAAGTGATCTGCCCACCTCGGCCTCCCAAAGTGCTGGGATTACAGGCATGAGTTACCACAACCAGCCTCTTTGACTCTTAAATGTATTTTTTTTTTTCAAATCTGTTTCTTGTACTTTACCTTGATTTTGGTGCTTTTGTCATCCAAGTTTTTAGCTTTAATATAGTCAAATACATCCTTTGTGTTTCCTTTACAGCCTCCAGTTTTTTTGCTGTTTGTTTTTTGTTTTTTTTGAGACCGAGTCTTGCTCTGTCTCCCAGGCTGGAGAGCAATGGCGCAATCTCAGCTCACTGCAACTTCCCCTTCCCTGCCTCAGCCTCCCAAGTAGCTGGATTACAGGTGCCTGCCACCGCATCCAGCTAATTTTTGTATTTTTTAGTAGAGACGGAGTTTCACCACGTTGGCCAGGCTGGTCTCGAACTCCTGACCTCAGGTGATCCACCTGCCTCAGCCTCCCAAAGTGCTGGGATTACAGGCGTGAGCCACCACGCCTAGCCTACAGCCTCCAGTTTTGCAGCTTGCTTAGAAATTTCATCCCAAGCCTAGCATTCTAAAAACATCCTCCTATATTTTTTTGTAATGCCCTTATAATTTTATCATCTATGATTTGGTCTTTAATCCAGTTGAAATGTGTTGTTATTTATGGAGCGAGATAGGAATTTAACTTAATTTTATTCCAAACATACAATTTATGGTCACCAATCTGCTTAACATGACTTATTGACTAAATCACTCTTTTCCCATCTTGAATGCCCTTTTATGATAAACTCTATGACTATGGATACATGTGTCTAATATCCCCTTATCTTGTACTTCCCATGCTATTGTTTCCCCATATGCAGTCATTTGAGTCCCATCTTCATTTGTTATATTCATATTACATTTATTTTCTTAATATTTTAGCATAATGCATTTTAAGATTAAATTTCCACTTTAGCCTCACCCTAAGCCTATAAAATTATAGGTTTAAATTTTTTTCTAGTAAACATTAAAATAAATGCCTAACTTT
Organism: Pan paniscus; assembly: GCF_029289425.2. NCBI lineage: Eukaryota > Metazoa > Chordata > Mammalia > Primates > Hominidae > Pan > Pan paniscus. The sequence continues at coordinate 55,471,880 of NC_073261.2, read as the reverse complement.
TTAAATGACATGCTTACTTATGTACAATTTTAAATCATCTTACAAACCATAAGTGGAATACAGAGACACTATCGTGTTTTTTCTCCTAATGGATTTGTCAATTTCTGTGACAACACATCACTCTAGCTTTGTGGCATGCTTTGGTGTCAACTTTTTATTTTGAAATAATTATAGACTCGCAAGGAGTTATAAAAATAGTACAGAGAAGTCCCATGTATCCATCACCTAGCTTCTCTGTAGATGGCATTTTACAAACCTATAGTACCTTATCAAAACCAGAAAATTGACATTAATACAACATAATTAACTAGACTACAGACCTTCCTCAGATTTCACCTGTTTTTCCTTGCACTGTTTTTTTGTTTTTTGTATATAGTTCTATGACATTTTATTACATTTATAGATCCATGTCACCACTACCACGGCCATGATACAGTACTGTGGTGTCACCACAAAGGAACTTCCTCTTACTACTCATTGATGGCCAGGTCCTTCCTCCATCCCCAAATCCTGGCAACCACTGATCTGGTCTCCACCTGTATAATTTTGTTACCTTTATATTAAATAAATGGAATCATACAGTGTATAACTTTTGGGAACCATTTTTTTCCCCTCAGTATAATTTCCTGTGTAAATTGTTGTGTGTTTCAATCATTCTTCCTTTTTTTCCTGAGTAGTATCCCAGAGTACAGTTACACCACAGTTTGTTTAACCATTCACCCACTGAAGGACGTCTGATTTATTTCCATTAGGGGGCTATTACAAATAAAGCTGCTATAATCATTTGTATACAGGTTTTTGTGTGAACATAAGATTTCAGCTGGGCTGAAATGGGATTACAGCTCACGCCTGTAATCCCAACACTTTGGGAGGCCCAGGCAGGTGGATCACCTGAGGTCAGGAGTTTGAGACCAGCCTGGCCAACATGGTGAAACCCCATCTCTACTAAAAATACAATAATTAGCTGGTTGTGGTGGCAGGCGCCTGTAATCCCAGCTACTTAGGAGGCTGAGGCAGGAAAATCGCTTGAAACCAGAAGACGGAGGTTGCAGTGAGCCGAGATCGCGCCACTGCACTCCAGCCTGGGCAACAAGAGTGAAACTCTGTCTCAAAAAAAAAAAAAAAAAAAAAAATCAGCCACGCATGGTGGCAGGTGCCTGTAACCCCAGCTACTCAGGAGGCTGAGACATGAGAATTGTTTAAACCTGGGAGGTGGAGGTTGCAGTGAGCTAAGATTGCACCACTGCACTCCAGCCTGGGGGATAGAGCGAGACTCTATCTCCAAATAAATAAATAAATAAATAAAACAAAAACAAATATTTCATTTCCCTAGAATAAATACCCATTTATTCTGGGCATTTATTCTGGGTTGTAGGGTAAGTATATTTTTAACTCTTTAAGAAACTGCCTGGCTAGTAGTACCATTTTCCATTCCCACCAGCAGTGTAAGAGAGATCCAGCTTCCCTGCATCCTCACCAGCTTTTCCACTCTCAGTATTTTTTCTTTTCGCTGTTCTGATAGGTGTTTCTTATTGCGGCTTTAATTTGCCTTTCCCTGATGGTCAGCAATGTTGAACATTTTTCATGTGCTTATTTGTATGGCATGTTTTAATATTTGGTGGCAAGTCTGAGGTTGCCTTTCTCATCTGGGTCATGCCTCCCTGACCCTGAGGGAGACAGCTGCACTTGGCTGCTCCCTGAGGTGGCAATCCCCCTTTTAGGTCTTGTATAAAGAGGGAGGGATGGTTTGATCTCATGTTTAGGGACTCAGGCTCAGATGCTACAGGGTGGGCTTGAGGAGGCTTATTAAGGGGAGGGTAAGACACCAGCTGTAACAGCACCCTTCCTCCTATTCATACCCCACAAAACATGTTTGATAAAATCAGTGCCTTTGAGATGGATTCACTTGGGAGTGTTGCCACAAAGTTCTGAGTCTGCTCTCACAATTGGAAATTATGGAACCTGAGCAAAGGAGGCTGATCCAGTCACAGTGGGGTTACACATATTACCCTATCTTTTTGAAATGTGAACAGAATTAGAGCTGGGGAGCTTGAGTTGTCCTAAGAGGCCTGTAGTTTCTAGAACACATCTTTTTGATAGGCTCTGCCCAGCAGCTTGGCAGGACCTGGCCTGGGATGGGGAGGGAAGCCACCTCTGAGCAGTGACACATCCTCCACCCTGGCTCACCTTTTCCCTGAGGCTGACTATGAACAGGATGGTGCTTGAGAACCTGTGAGATCTGAGCCAGGACTCTTGAGCCAGGAGCCAGAGCATACCCTGGAAGGGGAGTGTCAATTTGCACTGGCAGGACCCAGAAAGAGTCAGTCTCCTGGGGTGGGACACTTGGAGGGAGGGGCTCAGGGTAACCCTCTAGAGCCGGGATTCTCAAGGTAGGTCCCACAGTCCCTGTGGATCACAAGGAGCCTCCTGCCAGACAGCACATCCCGAATACAGCTCTTTCCATTATGTTCTCCAGGGGAGTGATGAACCCATCCAGAAGATTCCATCTTTTACTCATGACCAGGTCCTCTTCATTTCAACCTATTAATTGAATTATTAAGAATTATCAACCGAGGGCTGGGCACGGTGGCTCACGCCTGTAATCCCAGCACTTTGGGTGTCCGAGGTGGGCAGATCACGAGGTCAGGAGATTGAGACTATCCTGGCTAACATGGTGAAACCCCGTCTTTACTAAAAATACAAAAAATTAGCCAGGCGTGGTGGTGGGCGCCTGTAGTTCCAGCTACTTGGGAGGCTGAGGCAGGAGAATGGTGTGAACCCAGGAGGCAGAGCTTGCAGTGAGCTGAAATTGCGCCACGGCACTCCAGCCTGGGCAACAGAGCAAGACTCGTCTCAAAAAAAAAAAAAAAAAAAAAAGAATTACCAACTGAGGGTAGACATAAAGTAAAATGATGGAGCCGGGCGCAGTGGTTCATGCCTGTAATCCCAGCACTTTGGGAGGTCGAGGTGGGCAGATCATGAAGTCAGGAGTTCAAGGCCAGCCTGGCCAACATAGTGAAACCCTGTCTCTACTAAAAATACAAAAATTAGCCAGGCATGGTGGCGCACACCTGTAGTCCCAGTTACTCGGGAGGCTGAGGCAGGAGAATCACTTGAACCTGGGAGGCGGAGGTTGTGGTGAGCCGAGATGGTGCCACTGCACTTCAGCCTAAGTAACAGAGTGTGTCTCCACAAAAAAAAAAAAAAAAAGAAAAAGAAAGACGGTGTTTCAAGAGTTTCTTGGACACTGCCAGTAGGACCTTGAGTAAATTACTTAAATTTTGTTACTCCATTTCCTCATCTGTAAAATGGGGATCATAATAGTTCCAAATTCATGGAGACATTGAGAAGGTTAAAGTGCTTAAAACAGCAGGGTGTGGTGGCTCACACCTATAATCCCAGCACTTTGGGAGGCTGAGACAAGAGGATCACTTGAGCCCAGGAGTTCAAAACCAGCCTAAGTGAGACCCCATCTCATTTTTAAAAAACAAAGAAAAAAATAATTAAAAAATAAAATAAGGCCAGGCACAATGGCTCACACCTGTAATCCCAGCACTTTGGGAGGCTGAGGCAGGCAGATCACTTGAACCCAGAAGTTACAGACCAGCCTGGGCAACACGGTGAAATCCCCTATGACCCCCGTCTCTACAAAAAATACAAAAATTAGCTGGGCGTGGTGGTGTGCTCCTGTAGTCCCAGCAACTTGGGAGGCTGAAGTTGGAGGATTGATTGAACCCTAGAGGTAGAGACTGCAGTAAGCTGAGACGCACCACTGCATTACAGCCTGGGCGTGAGAGTGAGACCCTGTCTCAAAAAATAAATAAACAAAACAAAATTAAATTTAATTAAGTGCTTAGAACAGTGACTGGCCCAGAGCAAGTACTGCAGACGTTTGTCAGCCTTTGTTACGGCTGGAATGTCAACAGCCACTGCCCATTCTGGCCGCGTTTCAAACTCCGACTGCGTGCGCCGCCTGGAGGGTATTGTAATTCCTGCACCTGTGGAGGGTTGCTTTCTTCCTTGGGCTTCCTCAAGGCGGCCTTGAGTTGGTAAGCTTCCCATTGCCAAGGCTAAGTAATGGAAATTCCTGTTAGTTTAGCTTCGTTATCATGGACATCATTTGTAGGGAGTGATTTTGTAAATCCTACAGGATGTGATGCTGCATATTTCCACAATCTAATTTGTAATATAAAATGTTCTAATAACTAGATTTCAAGTCATCAGTATGTGTGGGTCACACATGGATCATCTCCACCCCTGTAGTTAAATGTTACTAAGTTCTTTATCAGGCATGTGTGGGGAACATGGGCTCCAAATCACTCTTCAGTGGGCTCCAAAATATTGGAGGCCCTCTGTGTGGAGGGCATTGGTCAGAGCCCAGGAGTGGCCCTGCTGTTCAGGACTAGGCACATGGGGAGTGGCAGCAGCCCCCCTCTGGAAGGCATCCAGCGGCCTGATATGGTAGCAGTTGTCCTTGGGCTCCTCCTAGGGACGTCAGCTCCCCAGACTGTCCTCTACCGCTCATCAGCTAGCCTCCTCCTCATGGACCCCAGGTCCCAGGTCTGTGGATGCATGACACTCCTTCATGCATGCATGCATGCACAGACACACACACACACACACACACACACAGCTTAGGACCTGGCTCTGACCTCTCCAGTAAGCCTTACCTGATTGATCACATTCAATTCTAACCCATCATCCCCTATGTACTTGAGGACCCAGCATATTTTTCCCATCTGTTCCTTACTCTGCAAAGGCCCAGAATCCTGGCTGGGACAGAGTGAGTCCTTTCTTCCCAGACCACAATGGTAGACCTGGCAGTTGTACTGAGGCCTATTCACATACATTTAGCCACCCATTAGATACAATATCCTGCATTGGGTGGTTAAGGAATCTGGGCCCAGAGAGGGTGAGCAACTTGTCACAGGTCATGCAACCAGATCCAGGCCAGAGGAGCTCCGCGATAGATCACACCACCTTTTATTAAGATGCTTTCTGGTGATCTAACTCCCTAGCTAATGAACTAACCTGGCTCCTTTCATGGCCTCTGCAGATGCCAAGGGGACAATTCGGGAAATTGTCCTGCCTAAGGGCCTGGACCTGGACCGGCCCAAGCGGACACGTACATCCTTCACTGCCGAGCAGCTGTACCGCCTGGAGATGGAGTTCCAGCGCTGCCAGTATGTGGTGGGCCGCGAGCGCACTGAGCTGGCCCGCCAGCTGAACCTCTCCGAGACCCAGGTAAGAGACCAGGGCCAGGCCACTCCACTCTTGTCCTGGCAGCCTGGGAACTCCTGGGGATATGAGGCCCTGTGAGCTGCTACAGGGAGACCCAACTTTGGAGGCGTTCAGACAAGCATGAGGGAAAGACTTTAAGCTACAGGTAAACCAGAGTGAAAGAGCAAATAAATATAGCGCCGACCACAGACAGTCAGGAAATGCCAATGGGGGCCTTCTGGATACATCAGGCACTTTTGGATGGAATATGGAAAAAGTTCAGAGAAACTGGGGGAGAGCAGCCCTCAGGGCACAGGGAGTGGCTTGGGGGGGTGTTGGCATGTAAGAGGAGTGACAAGAAGGGATGGTGAGGGCTTGGCTGGTTGGAAATAAAGATTCTGGGGAAGATGAAACATTATAAAATTGGGCTGGGGACCTCTCGCTTCTCCATTTCTGGCCCTTTCCCACCCTCCATCACCTTCCCTTCACCTCAGGGTGCCTCAGTCTCTTGTTGGAAAGGAGGGGTCTGCACACCCCCTTCACCTGGGTAGGACTGGCATTTTAACAGCAGTATGCTTAACTCAAAAGAAAAAAACTTTTGTAAATTAAGCACCTACCCTGTATGAATGGAGACCCTTCAAGCTGGTACTAGAGCTACAAAATACTACCACCACTACTACTACTAATACTTAGTACTTACATGTGCCAGGCACTAAGTGCTTTGCCTATGTTAAGTAACTAATCCCTCCCAAGAAGCAGATGATGTCATTCCCATGTTACACGTGAAAGGAAGTTATGCCCAAGGTCAGACAACTAATTAGTTCCAGAGCTGGGCTTTGGACAAGCAGTCTCTCATCTTTATGCTGCCTATAAACTGGGCAACCTTCCTTGAGATTGTCAAAGAATAACTCAGAGACCCTTCTTTCAGCCAGAGCTCTAGTAGTTTGCTCTCATATATGAGGGAGATCAATCAATACATGCATTGTAAACAACGGCCAAAACAGGATTGATAAAGTGGAGAGGAAGGGAGGAGGGGAATGCGGAAGCACTGGTCTGGAGCAGTGTGTGGTTTCCTTCCTGGGAGCGAGGCGGGAGGCTGTGCTGGAGTGAGGGCTTCCCGTCTGTGCTGTGTGGCTGCTGTCCTCCCCTGTATCCCTGCCTCAGTGAGGTCAGCTCTCCCTGTTTCCCTCAGCATAATTCCTCCAGCCCCTCAAATCCCACCAACAGAGTGCTGTGCAGCCCACCCCTGGGGAGGGGGTAGTCAGATGCGCCTGGAAGTCCTGGTCCCCTTGAGAGGTGAGCAGGTTCCTCCTGGGGTACACTGAGAGTAGGGCAGAGGAAGAGGCAAGAAGGGATGAGAGGCAGAGGAGGGGCAGGCCGGGAGGAGGGGCAGGCCGGGAGGAGGGGCAGGCCGGGGAAGGACAGCAGCTGCTGTCCTGCAGGGCCGGGTCATCTCCACCTGCACTTGTTTTTCCCCAGCTGCCACTGCAGAGCTCCCAAACAACCCTGCGGGGCCTCCCTCCAGCTGGGCTCAACAGGGGGCTGGGAAGCCGGGCCTGTGCTCAGAGAGGAGGCTGCAGTGACAGGGCCAGGCCAGAACTCCTGGGGAAGTCACCGAGGCCCGTATTCCCTACACTGAGCTGCCCTTGGAGGTCAAGCCCAAGCCCCCCTCTTCCAGGAAGCCTTCTGCAGGCACCTTGCCCTCTTCCCAAGAGACCTTTCCACATGGCGTGACCTGGAGAGAGAGAGAGAGAGTGTGTGTGTGTGTGCCCATGTGTGCATGTGTACATGTGTGTGGTGTTGGATGTCCACCAGTATTTGCTTCCCTAGGACAAGAATGTATTTATAGGCCATGGCTCCTCGTCGTGCTTCTCAAGGAGCCCAGAACACAGCTGGACACATAGTAGGCCCTCAGCGAGTCCTCCGCACCGTTCTCACTCACGACCCTCCTTTCTCTGTCCCCAGTCCTAGGGTTGCCAGATAGTAAAAGTAATGGACAGCTAATGCTTATTGAGTGCTTCCCATGCACCAGGTCCTGTTCCAAGGGTGTGACATAGTCTAACTAGTTTAGTCCTCACCACAACCTTATGGGATACGTGTGAGATTTTTCTTCCAACACCAGGTGTATGGTATGTTCCAACCACCAGCAGGCAGTGCTCCAATTCTCCAGCATCACTGAGTATATTCAACAGTTCAATACTGACACTAATTCCCAGAGCTAGCACAGACCCTACAAGTTAAGGGCTCTGTCCCACAAGACAGTGCCACAGCAGACACAAGTTCCAGGAGCCACCTGTGCTTCTGTATGGACTGGCCTAAAACCGGGGGCTCCCACATCGCCCTCTGCAGATTTGACAATTCACTAGAATGACGCACAGAACTCAGGAAACACCTCCCCTACACTTGCTGGTTTATTATAAATGACACGAGTGAGGAAGAGCCAGATGGAAGAGACACAAAGAGCAAGGTAAGGGGGAGGTGCGTGGAGCTCCCATGCCGTTTCCAGTGCCCCCATTCCCAGCGCTTCCACGTGTTCGCCAACCAGAAGTTCTCCTGGTCTCCTTGTTCAAGACTAAATCCAGGCCGGCCTGGCACAGTGGCTCACGCCTGCAATCCCAGCACTTTGGGAGGCCAAGGAGGGAGGATCGCTCAGGAGTCCAGGAGTTCAAGACCAGCCTGGGCAGCACAGGGAGACCTTATCTCTAAAAAAAGTTTTTAAAAACATTTTTTACAGTTTACACTGTAAACTGCAGGGTGTGGTGGCACACACCTGTAGTCCCAGCTACCTGGGAGGCTGAGGTGGGAGGATTGTTTGAGCCCAGGAAGTCAAGGCTACAGTGAGCCATGTTAGCTTCACTGCACTCCAGCCTGGATGACAGAGCAAGACTCTATCTCAAAAACAAACGAAAAAAGACTATAATCCAATCTCCATTCCCCTCCCCTCCCTAGAAGGAAAGAATGGGGGCGGCTGAAAGTTTCTACCCTCTAATCACAAGTATGGTCTTTCTAGAACCAGCCCCAGTCCTGAAACTACCTAGAGATCCACCCTGAATCACCTCATTAGCATACAACAGTAAGTCTTATTTATTTATTTATTTATGTTTACTGTAGAGACGGGGTCTCGCTTTGTTTCCTAGGCTGGCCTGGAAATCCTGGTCTCAAGTAATTCTCCCTCCTCGGCCTTCCAAAGTGCTGGGATTATAGGTGTGAGCCACCATGCCCAGCCAATAAGAGTATATTGTTTCCACTTTAAAAAGAAGGAAACTGAGGCATAGAAAAGTTAAATAGATAACTTGCTCAAGACTTGCAGCAGGTGCATTCATGGGTAATAGTACCCATGAAGATGGCTTTATGGGTACTATTATCCCCATTTAAGCAAACTGAGCCTCAGAGAGGTTAACCAACTTGTAGCTAGAATTCTGTGGCATTCTCAGTATGTTCACCCATACTTTTGTTCAAAAATATTATCGAATACCTACTATATAGCAGGTACTCTTCTAGGCACTTGGGCTTTGGCTTAGAACAAAACAGACCAGGCATCTGCCCTCGTGCAGCTAAGATCCACAGAGACAAAGACAAACCGCATTTCCAGGAGTGATGAGTGTTGTGAGGGAGCTCAAATGGGGTCATAGGAGAGAGACTAGAAGGAAGTGTTTTACTGGGGTGTTCAGGGAAGGCCTCTTTGAGAAGATGACATTGAGCTTAGGCCTGAGTGGCAAGGGAGAAACAGCCAGATGAGGAGCCAGAAGGAGACGTCAAGGCAGACGGTAACTATGAAGACGTGAGGGGCAGGAACTAGCATAGAATGTTCTAGAAGTATCAGAAGGCCAGAGTGGCTGGAGCTACAGGGTAATTGGGTAAGTAGGTAGGAGAGGATCATGGGATGCTTAGAGACTATGGTAATACATTGAAGAGAAAGTGACAGGAGATGATTGGCATTTTACAGAGGTTCTCTGGCTGCCACTTGGGGAAGGGACCACAGGGGAAAGGAGTGGACAGGTGTGGACAGGTAGGAACTATTGACATGGGTCCTGAACAGAGCAGTGGTGGAGGAGAGAAGCGTACTGATGTGAGAGGCACTCTAATTTAGTGCTGGAACCTGTTAGGACTTGCTCATGGATTATATGCACAGGGCAAGGGAAAGGAAGTTGTTTGGGTAGAACAACTGGGAGAATGGTGACACCATATAATGAGTTGAGAAACTGGGGGAGAAGCAAGATGGTGGGAGCATAATCAAGAATTTTGTTTTGGATCAGTTAAGTTTGAGATCCCAGCGGAGATGTCAAGAAAGCATGTCAGATTTTGGGGGGAGGGCTGGTTTTTCTCTGGTTTAAGTTATCTGAGAGTCTCTGTCAGAGCTCTTTTGGGGGAAAAGATAAGAAATTCCTTCAGGTGCCCTCAGATAATGGATGGACTCCCCAGGGATTAAAAACAGAAGCCATAGCCTTGTTGAAATTCAATAACAGGAACCATGGTGTAGCCAGGAATTGGAAGAGACTGGAAGCCAAAGGTTCTTTTGGGCCCAAGGGATTCAGCACCAGCTACTCACAGAACTTCCTCCCAGTGCTCTGCTGAGTATGTGCTCCAACTGCTCTCCAAAATATCTGCTTCTCTCTCTGTTTCTTCCTCTCCTCTCCTCTCTTTTTATCTCTTCTCTTCTCTCTTTTTTCTCTTCTCTTCCTTCTGCCAAATAGCATCTCTACCTTCTTCCCTGGATACTCAGAGGACCCAGGCATGGTCCCAATTCAGGCAGAGAAAACACAGAGCTTGCTCAGGGCCCATTTCCATGGCTAGTCTCTTCTTTAATCTAGCATGCCCAATTCAGCTGAGTTGTCTGCAGATTTAAATCTGAAACCCACTTACAGGATTGGGCAGGCAGAATGGCGAAGCCCTTTCCTTGGCTCTCCACCACTCACAGGGCTCTACAGGACAAAGGGTCCACCAGAGTAGGAACAGTGAACAAGACACAGTGCAGCTGACCTCTGTCCTGGCCTTGCCCAGACTCCATGGCTGTGCAACAGAGGCTAAGCATGGCTGCCCTGGAAAGCAGGGGCAGCCTCAGAGGAATCTCTCTCTCAAGACTATCAAAAGAATCCTCTGCCCACCTTTGTCAGCCCAAGGGTAGCATACACTGAAAGTTCTTCTCATGTCAGAGAACATGGACAGCCCCACTTAGTCCAGTTCTCCTTGGTTTTAGAAACCTTCTGATACACCTTGTCACCATGCTTTGTTTGAAAAAGAAAGTTTGGTGTTTGATTAAAGCAGCATTTCTCAAGGTATGCTCTGGAGACCAGCTGTACGTACAGCTCCCCTGGGGTAAAATACAGATGCCTGTGCCACCCTCAGCCCAGAGGTTCCCAGTCAGATTTCTAGGGAAGACCCCACAACCTATATATTTTTTGTTCCAGGTGATTTAATGCACAGTGATGTCTGAGAATCACTGGCTTATGGAAAAGTGAGCAAATCTGACCAGATGATGTGATCACCATGTTGCTTAAAAGACTTCATCAACTGCCAGCACTTTAATAAGTCTGTGATTATTAGCCCACCGAGTCATCACAACAAAACTATGAGGAAGAGTTAAGAACCCCATTTTACTGGTGGGGAAACTGAGGCTCCAAGAAGTTAAGTAACTTGACTTAAGTCATCTAGCTAGTTAAGGGAACCAGAATTGAATCAGTGGCTGTCTGACCTCTGATTCTCCACGATAGTTTGCTACTATATATTGTCTCCTCCACTATATTGTTTGCTACTTCAACCAGAACACTTACCATGTTGTAACACTTACTGCTTGCCCATGACCCACCCTGCTAGTGTCTGAGAGCCAAGAGGGTCAAAATGGAGTTTTATTTATTTTTGTTTTTTCAGCACCTGGCAATGCCTGGCTTGCATCAAATGCTTGATATTTCTGTGTTGCCTGAATGAATGACCAGAGTACCAGGGTCCAAGTAGGACATAAGAGGATGTGGCTGCAGAGGAAAGGAAGATGAGAAGCTGGCTCAGGACTCCCCTCCTGCAGCTGGGCTGGAGGACGTTCTCAGGGCCAGGAGCCCAGGAGCCAGGTGGAGAACAAACCGCCAAGTCCCAATATCCCCCCGGGATGCCCACCTAGCTTGGGTAAGAGCTGCTCCAGCCCTTCAGCATTGTCCTCAGCCTCATGCTTGATGCCTCTGCCTCAGATGGCTTCTTCCAGAACAGCACGATAGATGGTACCTTCCTAGTGCAGATTACAAAATCCAAGCCATCCTAGATACACAGATACCACTCACCTCAGATTAAATATGGGCCCATGGTCACAGAAAACAGTCTTCAAAAGATGAATGCCATTTCCAGATCAACAATGAATCTTGGAATTTGATATTGACCATGAGCCCAAAGAAGCTGGTGGATAATCTCCTGGAAAATTCCTCTGTAGTCCTGGCAGCCAAGTGGAAACCGTGCCCATCCCCTGGTGTGCAGCCATGGGTCACAGTGTGGCCCAGAAAGAGATCAGGGAGGGGGCAGTGCCATGGGTCACAGTGTGGCCCAGCAAGAGATCACGGAGGGGGGCGGGGCAGCCACCAAGCACTCACTGAGTCCCAGGGAGTCAAGATGGCAGCCTCTAGGAGGCCACACAGGACCCTGAGAAAACAGAGGAGGGAGACAGCCCAGAAGGTGCACTGGGCAGGTGAGGGGAGAGGCACAGCTCAGGAGGTGTGCTGGCCCCGCCACCCTGTGAAGTCAGCTAGGAATGGTTTCCCAGAAGTGGATAAGGACCGATCACTTTGGATTTAACCTTGAGAAGAGGATGAACCTGAGGTGGAAATGAAGGTTTCCTGGGGCAGGAGGGACACATTCAGAGGGCTCTGAGCCTGTCTGTTCTTCAGAGAGACAGAGAAACAACATTTGCAGGGCCCTGTGAACCTACCCACTAGGGCCTGAAGGGCCTGATAGGCTTGGTGGGCCTGATGGGCTTGATGGTGGGAAGTAGAGAGTTGACCCTTCTTACTCTCACCCTTGAAGTTGGCAATGCTGGGAAGCACATTAGATTCACCCACAGAGCTTTAGAAGAATACCCAGGCCTCAGCCCCATTCCCTAGAGATTCTGATTTAATATGGGTGAGGCATGAGGCCCGGGCATCATCCCAGAAAATTCCAGTGTGCGGCCAAGGTTGAGAATTCCTGACCTAGCCCGTATGTGGCCAAGAAACAAGCACCCCCGGTCCCAGCCCCTGCTCCATCTGCCTCTGACTTCTCCTCTCCTAGGGTCCAGGCTCACCTTCTCAGGAGACGCCCAAACCCAGCACCAGCCCACACCCGCCTCTCCTTGCTACACCCAGAGCTACAGGAAGATGGGATATGTGGGAGAGCACCTTGTAAATGCCTGGTCATTCCTCATCTGTCACACCCCATTACTGCCACCCCCTGAGTACGAATTGCCCTCTGTTTTTTGGGAATGAGTTAGTGCCACTCCCCCACTAGACTCTCAGCTTCCCAAGGACTGGAGTCATGACATCTGTGTCTCCTCTCCCTCTAGTTCAGAAACAGAGCTAGAAACAGAGAAAGCCAGCAGTAAATAACTACTCACATTTCCTGTGGGCCAGGCGTGATGCTAAGCTCCCTAAATGGGTTTTCTTCTTTCATCTCTGCAATAGCCAAGTATTATTGTCCCCATTTTAAAGATAAGACACTGAGGCTCAGGGGATCCTGGAGGTGGCCTGGCCTCAGGTCCTAGGACCGGGAGGTGCTGGCTTGGCTGAGAGGTCAGGAAGCTTCCCAGCAGGGAGGGGGAATGCAGCAGTGTGCAGCGCTGTGGTCCATGAGGATCTGGTGAGACTCCTTCCCTCAGCAGTCAGATTCCAGAAGTGACAAATGGGAAAGGGTTTTCTTCTTTCCAGTCATTGCCTTCAGCTAGACTTGGCTGAATCTTCCTTGACCATCCCTTACTGATATCTTCTTCAAATGTCCCCTCTTCAGGGAGGCTGTATGTGCCATTCCATTAACAAAACAGTCACCCACCTCCTTCCTTTCTGCTATCCTGCCACCTTTCTCTAAAGCAGTGCCCCCCAGAGTATGGCCCTTGGGCCACTGCCAGCCCATAAACTGTTACCTGTCTATGACATGGTAAGTATAGAAATAAAGAATAGGTATTTAGAAAAGGCCTGGAGCAGTGGCTCATGCCTGTAATCCCAGCACTTTAGGAGGCCGAGGTGGGCAGATCACGAGGTCAGGAGTTTGAGACCAGCCTGGCCAACATGGTGAAACCCTGTCTCTAGCAAAAATACAAAAATTAGTTGGGTGTGATGGCACATGCCTATAATCCCAGCTACTCAGGAGGCTGAGGCAGGAGAATCACTTGAACCCCGGAGGTGGAAGTTGCAGTGAGCCGAGATCATGCCACTGCACTCCAGCCTGGGCTACACAGTGAGACTCCATCTCAAAAAAAAACAATGTATATAGCAATCTTTCCAGTAATTCATTTTAATTGTATTTTTTAAAGTATTGGTCCTCAACAAAATTGGACACTTTATAAAGTGGTCCTCACCTCAAATCATTTGAGAAACACAGCTCAAAGCCCTTGCTGCCAATTGACAGACAGGCTTGTTTGTGTTTGTTGTTCATCCTCTGCCTCCCCAACTCCACCGCCCACTCCACGTGGCAAGGATTCACTGGGCTTTGTTCACTGCTGATTCCCTGGGCCTCAATGTATATCTGATGAGTGAATGAATGGATAAATGAAGAAATCAACCTCAAGTAGATCTCATAACTTTCTGATAACTTTTGGTTATTGAATCTGCATCCGCCAGGTGCGGTGGTGTGCACCTGTAGTCCCAGAACTTGGGAGGCTGAGGCAAGAGGATCACTTGAGGCCAGGATTTTGAGGCTGCAGTGAGCTCTCATCACACTAGTGTACTCCAGCCCAGGCAGAAAACCAACACTTTGTCTCTAAAAACAAAAATAAAGAAATAAACTCAATCCAATGTCCTTCAAAACGCCAAACTCACATCTAGTTTAAATCTCATCTTCTCCTGAAGCCCCACGCCTGCTTCCCCACTCAGAACAGCCTTGACTCACTGCTTGCCAGCAAGGTTTGAGGTTTGAGGAAAGCACATCTCACATAGGAGCATGAACACCCAGTCATCCTGCTGAAGAACTACAAAAGGACCCCTGCCCACTCTTTACCTCCTCCCAGTGCAGCCTCTGGAGGGGATTGTGATCTGTCTCAGTCACTTGCTCCCTCTTCCCCCAACAGCCATCTCCTCCAGGATCAGACGGCAGGGGGTGGCTTCAAGGAGGCAGAGATCTTTTTAAAAGACTGGACATCTTCTGGTGTGAGGAGGGGAGGCACCAAGGCCTCACTTTCTGAAGGCCTTTGCTGAAGGGCCAGTCACTCCTAGCAGGTGGTGATGTCTGGCATGGCCCAGGTGGCCCAGTCTGTCTTGGCTCTGCCTGTCTTCTTAACCTGGGCAGCCCTCTGGCTCAAGCCTTCTCCTCCACCCATCTCTTGGCAACTTCTCAAAACCATAGCAGTTGCTGGACTATTAAATCTTCCAAAAGCTGGAAGGAACCAGCAAGGTCTTCCTGACCTTTTCTTATTGGGCCCTCCCCTCCACGGTTCTCACCCTCCCTGCCGGTACACCTGCCCCAGCTCCAGGCAAGGAGCAGGGTTGGCCTCTATGTTCCCAGGGAAACAAGTCTGGGTGCTCCCATGGTGGCCTCCATGACATGGGCCTGTAGATGCTGTGGCCTGATGAGTTTCTGGACTGGGGCATGAATGCCAGTCTCTCCTTCTAGTGCCTACAAGTGATTCTTTTGGGCCCTCCCCCAACTTGCATCTGCAGGGCAGCACACCCTTCCTCCCATGAGGTTTTGTGGCCCCCAGGGGACTGAGCCTCAGCTTCCTGCCCAGTTCCCTTTCCTCATGTAGAGTAGGAAGGGGTTTGGAGCACTGGGTGTTGGGTAGTAGAGGCAGGGCCAGTTCTGCCTCCTCTCAGAGGCCCTGAAAAAGACCTCTTCCATGATTCTGGTGACTTTCTTCAGACTGTGGCACCTCTTTGTCCTCAGCTTTGAATGTGTGGCCAACAGAAGTCCCCCTCAACAACCTGCCACATCCAGTCACACTTGGTGTCACGTTGAGAAACTTGGCCTTTATAGGTGATGGGGTGGGAGGGTGCTGCTGAAAACTTCAAACCGGGCAATGGCCAGATTGGGTTAGAAAGAGCTCCCTCCAAAGGCAGCGTGGCGGCCAGCATGGAGGCAGAGACCTCACCATCCTCAGACGGGCATCTGGCCCCTCCTCTGGTCATGCCCCTCCCTACGGAATGAGGACTCTGCAAAGCCAAGGGGTCTCGCCTGCCAGAAGCCTGTGCCCACCTTTGAGACCACCCATCCCTGCCAACAAAGTGTACGGTTTCAGAATTCCCTGCCAAATGGCCCTGAGCCACATCCGGCACCTGCCTGGGCCTCTCCAGGGTCAGTCTTCCCAAGGGCAGACCACAGACATTATTCAGCACTCCAGGCCCAAGAAGCGGCCAATGGGGGGCTATTTGCAGACTGTGAACAGGCTGGGGCAGCCACACACGTGTGGGTCAGAGCCAGGGTGGGCCATGAGCCAGAGGCTTCCATTTTTTCTCTTGCCCCAGCCCTCTAGATGTTACAGTTTAGACCTGGGGCAGAGACACCTTTAAAACACTGGTTTCTTCACCTTGGAATCACCTGGTGAGCTTTAAAAACTACTAGAGTCTGGGTCCCAGGTTCCCCCGTTCTGAGTTTATTGGTCCAAGGTGAGAAGTGAGTTAGGGGCTTAAAGCTCCCCAGGTTCTCATGGGCAGCCAGGGTCGAGAGGTGCTGCTGTAGAGACAATGCCATGGTCCAGGTCAGAGAGAACAAAGGGAGAGAGGAGGGTCTGTTCTAGGGAGCTGGGAGACAGGCTCCTGCGTGAGTGAGTGGAGGCAGCCATGATGGAAGAGGGAGCGTGGGAAGCCTCTGTTTGGAGGACAGAGCTGCACATGTGGGGTTTGGGGTGTTTTTTGAGATATCCATGGGGAGATGTCTAGCAGGCAGGTGGATACATGGCCTGGATCTCAGTTCAGAGCTCTGGGCCTGAGGTAGAGTTGGAATTACCAGCACATAAATGGTGGATGAGGCTGTGAACTTGACTTTGAGCCAAGGGCATGTGGGCCAAGAGGAGAACATCAGTTGTACTCCCAAACTCCATTCTCTGTCTGTCGATCCATTCCTCCATCCTAGGCCAGAGTCAGTTTAGTAGTAGAGGGGCCTCCATAATTTGGGGGACCAGAGTCCCTAATCAGTTCGCCTAGAGCAGGATGGTTGTGGGGAGACCTTAACAACAATCTGCTCTTCTTTCCCTCTTGCTCCACCCTCACACCCCACCCCCACCCCCATCCACCACCTGCCCCAACCCCATGCCCTTCCTCTCCTTTCCTCCTCCCACCTGCCCCCACTTTGCTTTGCCTGTCCCATCTCCCTCCTTGACACCCCCTCCCCCACCCCAAGGTGAAGGTCTGGTTCCAGAACCGCCGCACCAAGCAGAAGAAAGACCAGAGCAGAGACCTGGAGAAGCGGGCGTCCTCCTCAGCCTCCGAGGCCTTTGCCACCTCCAACATTCTGCGGCTGCTGGAGCAGGGCCGGCTGCTCTCTGTGCCCAGGGCCCCCAGCCTCCTGGCACTGACCCCTAGCCTGCCAGGCCTACCTGCCAGCCACAGGGGCACCTCCTTAGGTGACCCCAGGAACTCCTCCCCACGCCTCAACCCGCTGTCCTCGGCCTCAGCGTCCCCCCCACTGCCGCCCCCTCTGCCAGCTGTCTGCTTTTCCTCGGCCCCGCTCCTGGATCTGCCTGCCGGTTACGAACTGGGTTCCTCGGCCTTCGAGCCATACAGCTGGCTAGAACGGAAAGTGGGCAGCGCCAGCAGCTGCAAGAAAGCTAACACTTAAGACTCCCACCCCGTGACACTGAGTCCCGAGCACAGCACCTTCCCAGTCTCCTGTGCCCCAGCGGACAGCACTGAGCAGGCCCCGGAGAGGAGGGGCTGCAGCCACACACTCCTCCCCACCTGCCCCCCAGCTCAGAGACTCGCGACCAAATGGCCTTGGTCCCGCAGCTTGTGTGCGTGAGTGCAGTGTGAGTGTGTGTGTCTCTCACTGAAATAAAAGGAAAACAATGACAAGAAGGGAAATGGTGCCCACAGCACAACTACTTACCCCTCAATCCCTTCTATCCCTCTTGTCACTGGAAGGGAAAATGGGCTTAGAGTCAGAGGGACCTCAGATGGGAGAGGGCAGAAACTGGGATTCTGGGGGTCAGGGGACTCACGTGTGTGGGTCAGCAGGCACCTGATTCCCACTCAATAGAGGCCCATGGCACCAACACGAATTCTTTGGTTAAATGTTGCCCTTTACAAGCTCTCTTTCAAACATAAAAATACTTGAGAGAGGGAAACATTGTCACCTTGAAGAGGGTGAATGGTGAAAGGGGAGACCAGGTTGAGAGAGAGGGAAAGAGAGCATCAAAGCTAAACACAAGCAAGAGTCCAGATGTTTAGAGACGGCCTACCCATCACAAACTGCAACATGAAACCCTTTAAAATATCTATACACAGCCTGGCCAACGTGGGGAAACTCCATCTCTACTCAAAATACAAAAATTAGCTGGGCATGGTGGCGGGCGCCTGTAATCTCAGCCACTCAGGAGGCTGAAGCAGGAGAATCACTTGAACCCAGGAGGTGGAGGCTGCAGTGAGCCAAGATCATGCCTCTGCATTTCAGCCTGACAACAGAGGGAGACTCTGTCTCAAAAAAAAAAAAAAATATATATATATATATATACACACACATATACATATTATATATATTTCATATTGCTCAAACAATATAAATTTTTTTAAAGTTAAATAAGAGTCTTGCTCAAGACTCTTTTATTTAACTTTTTATTTTGCAGCAACTATAGATTTACAGGAAGCTGCAGAGATAGGACAGAGAAGTTCCTTCCATTGGCAGGAACTCAATAGTATGAGACAGATAGGCTTCATCTTCCCTAACTATAGTACAATATCAAAACTAGGAAATTGGCATTGGTACCGTGTGTGTGCATAGTGCCATGTCATTTTATAGATTCGTGGACTCACTGCTGCAATCCAGATGCAGACCTGTTCCATCACCACAGAGATCTTCCTCATGCTGCTCCTTGATGGTCACACCCACCCCCGCCCTCCACAGGAGAGTTCTTTGAAAGGATGGGCATTAGGAACGAGAGACCTGAAATGGGTCCTCAGGAGGGAGGATGCGGGGTAAGATTTTGACTCTGTGAACAGAAATAACAAGCACAGTCTTCTCCAGTCTGCTCTGAGAAACATAGTAGCTGCTGCTTTGGTTTCAAATTGGCTGTCCTGAGTCACCTGGAGTGGGTGCTTGGGGACAGTGATCCCTAGGCAAACGTACTTCTGCCCTTCCCTCTGCTCAGTGGTATGGTTTGGGGAGGAGCTTAGAAATGCAGAAATCCTGAACCTAGAATGAGGCATGAGGGTGACTAGAAGACCTTGGGTTGGGCAGGTCCAGCTACCACCCAGGGTCCACCCTGCCTTGCCCAGAGGACCTGTACCACACTCCACTCACCAGGAGAAACCACAACTCTTAGTTTCATGACATGAAGAGAGAGTTCTTGGGAAGCAGTGGTGAGGTCTTGAGTGGAACCCAGGCCAGGCTGTGCACATAGTTTGATTTATAACTCCAGGTATTTAGTTATACAATACAGGGACCTCCATTTTACTTTCTGACCTGGGCTGGAAAGGTCAGGGCAGGCCTGCTGTATAGAAATCTGGAGGTGAATGTGAGAAGATGAGACACGGTTCTACGATCAGATGGAGAGAGACCAGCCCTCATTCTCAAGAACTCTCAATAGTATGAGACAGACAGGCTTCAGGAGACCCAGCTCTGTGGGTTGAGACACAGGCTCAGCTTTTGGGGGCTCACAGCCCAGTGGCAGGGACAAGAGAGGCCTCTCCTAAAGGGCATGACTTAGGAAAGAGGCTAGATGTGTAGTAAATCTTGGCTGCTAGAGAATCCAGAGAAGGCTTCATGTAGGAGGTGGCACTGAGGCTGACCAGGAAATAATTCTCTACAGATGTTCAAAAAGATGACAATGGAATTGTCAGGGGGCAGAAGTATCCAGGTATAGTCAGGGCAAGGAGTGCAGGGTAAGGTCAGGTTGCGAGAACAGTGAAGAAAGGGCAGCCTGCCAGAAGTTGGGTGTGGAGAGACCAGAAAGAGCTGTGGTGAGGGACAAGTGTGGGAAAGTTGACAGCACCTGATGGTCCAGGGGAGGAATTGAATTCATACAGTTTGGGGTTGGCAGGGAGGAACCGCCTAGCACAGAAGAAGGAAAAAGCCAGCCCTCCCCTCTTCCCTTCTCCCTCCACATCCTCCAGCTCTCAGGTGGCTGGGGCCCCTCCCAGACCTGCACAGCTTGGTGTGGGGAAAGCTTGGGAGCCAGAGCCCCAGGCTTCCTTGTTTACTGTCAACTTAGAGGAGGAGGAGAGGGAGGGGAGGGGGAGAGGGGAGAGGTGGCTGCAGGGGAAGGCTGAGCGGCTCTCTCCAGCTCCAGCTGGACCTGAAGTCTCAGAGCTGCCACCAGCAGTAGCCTCGGACACTGGGCTCCCAGCTGGGCACTGCTCCATGGCCATGGAGATAGACAGCAGGCCTGGGGGGCTCCCCGGCAGTGGCTGCAACCTAGGTGCAGCCCGAGAACACATGCAGGCGGTCACCCGAAACTACATCACCCACCCCCGTGTCAGTGAGTAGCCCCTCCACCGTGATGGGTGAGGTCAGGGTGGGGAGCTGGGGTGGGCTGCCAGGTTCCCGGGCCCCACTTCTTGCCTCAGAAAAGGAGGAGGACCCAAGACCTGGGGAGACCTGGAGGGCTCTCTGTCCAGCAGAGTGACGCAGTGGGGCCACCTGGACCAGAGGCCACCTCTGCAGGTGAAGGGTTGCAGGTCCCCAGCCCAGCCTTCCCCAGAAGAGAGGGCTGGGGAGTGGCTGTCATCAGCCCAATCCTGCTGTAACACCCGAAGTCCAGAGATAGCTTCCAGTTGCCCCTGAGAGTGGGGTGTGCTGTGCACCTGCTCTTGTGTAAACGTGCCTGTGTGAGGAGTGTGCACCCAAGCACTCAGAGTCAGGCGGGGTGTGATTAAGTGTACTTGGAGTGGTGTGTGTGGCAGTGCAGAGTGTCAGCGCTCTCAGCCTGAGGAAATAGGTGCCCCGTGTGCGTCACATCAATGGGTGCATGTCGTGTGTGTGTTCTGAGGAGGGTGCCTGTGTGCATAAGCAGGTAGGAGCATGTGTCTAGGGGGTGCTCCCACCTTCACTTGGGGTAAGGAAATGTGTGACTGCATGCTTATGCACTCAGGGCAAAGGTGTGTGTGTGTGAACTTAGGTGTGATGTACGTGTGTGCATGTGCACTCATGGAGAGAACACTTGTGTATGTGTTCTGGCAGTGTCACATATCTGAGTATGGTGAGTGTGTGTACAGCTGGGATAAGAATGCGTATCCAGGTGTGGGGCATGGAAGTGTCTACAGGTGCTGGGATGTACCCTTGTCAATTTCAGAGGGGAGGCCCTACTTGTGGCTCCTGTGCCTGTCCCGCAAGGGTGGCCCAGATGTCTGGGGCAAGGTCCAGAGGACCAAAGGGAACTCCTGCATCTCCTTGTCCAAGGTCACTCTCCCTGGCCTGGTGAATTCTCAGGCCGCCCTGCTCACTGGAGTAAACCAGCATGGCCCGCCACAGCTATGCAAAGCCAGAGGCTCACTGGAGTAAACCAGCATGGCCCGCCACAGCTATGCAGAGCCAGAGGCTCCTAACAGGGAGTGTGGTGTGAGGGGAAGTGAGCCTGATGCAGCCACCCCACCTCCCTCTGTTCCTCTGTTGCTTTCCAGGCCAGGAGAGGAGGTGGAGTGAACTCAGAGGGTAGCTGAGGGGTGAAATCAGAGTAAAGGGGCCCGGGGGCACATGGGAGGAGAGCCCTGGGGTGTGGGGCACCTCCTGAGGCCTGAGGCAGGTGCTGAGGGTGGAGCACATTCCAGCTAAGAAGAAATGGTGAGAATGGGGTGGGTCAGATTTCTCAAGCAAGGCCTGTAGGCCCTGCCCCATGGAGCTGGGGGGAGGATAGGAGGTCCAGATACTCCCTAGGCCAAAGCTAGGGTCACCAAGGCCCAGAAATATGCAGTGACTGGGCCCCCTTGGGTCCAGAGCCCAGGTCTGGAGCCCTGAGCTGGCATGTGTGACTCTTGCCAGTCTGCTGTGATGAGCCCCACTCCCTGCAGGCCGTCCCTCCTCCCTGCAGGCACCCGGGAGTTGCTGGGTGCTGAGTGTGGTGTGTGATCTGCACCTTCATGCTCTGCTTTCCTTCTTCCTGGAAAGTGCCCCCACCTCCTGATACCCAGGGACCCTATAGGTACCATCTAACCCCACACTCCTCTGGGCAGGTTGGCCCAAGCCTGGAGCCACCTCCAGCCAGCTCTTTCCCACCCAGCCCCTTATGTATAGTCAACATGCCCTGGAGGTTCTGACCCAGGCTGGAACCCAGGGATGGCTGTGCCCGCCCCCCATGTTTGCATGCTTCCCTCGATGCTGGCTCTATATGGCCTCCACCCAGGAGAATGTGTTGACACCCAACAACCCAACAGTGGACCCAGAGCAAAGGTCAGTGCAGGGGAGCCCCTCCAGGCTCTGCTCCCTGCCAGCGCCTTTACTTTTGCTGCCTATCAAGTGTCCTCACAGGATGCACCGGACCAGCCTCAGCCCAGCCCAGATGCCCTCCCACCCCCAGGGGAAGGCTGGGATTCCTTGGTGTGTCCCTTCATCCACAGTGTCTCCCAATCCCCTCCCCGCCTCACTCACTTCCTCCTCAGGCTCTGGGAGTGGGAGGGATGAGGGGGGTGGTTCTCACTGGGGCCTGTGGACAGGCGCAGGGCTGGCAAGGGTTTGGAAATTTAGGGCTGCACCCTCAGTACACTGGAGGCAGGGCTGCTCTGTCCCTCTCCACCTGTCTCCTCCCCAGCCTGGCCTCCTACCCTGGGTCTGTAAGCACTCCCAGACAGGAGAACTCTGGGAGAAAAGCTGGGGGTGCCTAAGGGCAGGGAGGCCCCAGTGCTCGCTCGGCCACGGCCACGGGTGGAGGTGAGTCCAGGTGACTTAAGAGGCATTCCCTTCCCCCGGGGAGGTGGGCTAAAGAGGCCTGAGACTTTAAGGCTGATTTCACTGCAGTGGCTGAGAGAGGATTGGCTAGAAAGGAGGAGACACTAGAAAGAGTGGAGGCAGCTGGGGAGCTGACCCTGCCAACATCTACCTTGGGAAAGAAGGGTCCCCTGTGCCTCCCGTGGAGCTAGAATGGTTCCCCAAGGGCCTTGGCTCCCGGCTGGGGAGGAGGTATCCTGGAGCTTCATCTGTTTGGGCAGAAGATGTTGGGCTTGGAGGGTGGAGGTGCCCAGCAGGAGCAAAGGTCAGGAAGGACAAACTGGCAGCCTGGTTGGAGGGATGAAGCCAGGTCAGATCCCCGAAGATCCCCCAGGAGCTTGAGTGCCAAACCACTGTCTTTGCCTCCCCACCTCGGTTTCCTCAACTGGAAGGGGAAGGAGTTACACGGAGAGAGTCCCAACAAGCAGGGTCTTGGGCTGAAGAGCCCTCAGCTTCCAGCCCCTGCCCTCCCTCCTCTAATCCCTCCAGCGGGATCAGGGAGGAGGTGCGGGACCTGCTGCCCCGGGCTTGCCCCCATCCCGGCCTCACGCATGGGCGCCTGTCTCAGCCCTCTCCCAGGACGCTGCAGGTGTGGCTGGGCCAGCGCTAATTAGTGGGCCGCGCGGGGGCCCCGCTGAGCCTTTGACAGAAAAGGCGGTAGGGAGGTGGGGGCAGGGAGGCGCTCCACCAGCCAGAAGTCCGGAGCGCAACCCAAAGTGTCAGCTAAGACAATGGAGAGGGGGTGGGCCGGGCAGCTGGAGGGAGTGTCTGCAAAGTCTCTGGAAGGCCCATGGAAGGAGCGCCCTTCGGGTCTTCTGATCCAGCCCTCTGCCTGTGGCAATGCACCCGCTTCCCTCTCCAGGGTCAAGGCGAACATCCCAGGGTTGCAGAGTGGGCCATAATCGCTGAGCGCTGCAGGATACCGTCTTGAACTGTGGTGCGTCCTGCCAGAAATTAGCCCACTTTCTGGGCCTCGTTTTGCCACTCCATGCAAGGGACACACGGAGGTAGGGGCGGCAGTGTACAAACAAAAGGACCGGCTTGCAATCAAGGACACCTCTGTTGCTCAGCCCCCATTTTGGCTGTGTCCAAACCAAACAGCCTAGAAGAAAAGATCAGGCTGGCTTAACAGGGGAGAGGCAGAGCTCTAAGACGTCTGACGGGAGAGACATCCCTCTAGGGTCCCAGTCTGTAGTACCGTGGGATAGCAGTGGGGAGAGGACCCAGTGGGCTGCAGTAGTCAGTCAAGGGCAAGGCCTTGAAGGATGTGCATAGTCCAATGCTGAACAGAAACAGCCGCGTAAGTGGATTATCTGCAATGAAGGGTCCAGGCCATGAAGCGATGTGTTCACCCAGAGCCAGGCCTGGAGGCTGTGAGAAGCCCAGGAAGGCAACTCACAGCTGAGGCTGATGTGCTAAGATGTTGAGCTTCGATATCTCACCCCGGTCACCCGAGCGGCCTGGCCGGGGAAGGCATCTGACTCCCAGAGGACCTGCAGCAAGCACTTTGCAGCTGCCTCTAGGCCCCTTCCAGCCCAGCCCCTCCTCCTGAGGGAAGGGCTGTGTGGATCCCCTAATCCTCTGTCCCCCACTCTGCTGCTGCCCCCACTCCCAGGTGGAGTTGCTGGATGTCAGGGCTAATGGGGATTCTACATGACAGGGGCTGTGAAGTGGGGGAGCAGCTGTGAAGGAAGGGAGGAAGTTGAAAGACTTGTCTCCGGAGGCGGTGGAATTAGAAATGATTCCCTGGACTTTTCTGGTCCTTGGGCCCCATCCCCTCCCACACTCCCACCTCCCTATCCAGCCCACCCACCCTGCATCTTTTCATCACTGCTTTCTTCCCCCAGCGCAGCCCTTTGGTAGGTGTGGCATGCAAGATGCCAGCTCTCCCGGGGGCTTATAAAAATGAGGGTCTCTCCTGCCTGCCCCGCATCCCTTTGCTTGCACAATCCACTAGCAATCCAGACAATCTGATCCAAACACCATGTGGGTGTGGGAGTGCCGTGGCTGTTTGGAGTTTTTTTTAATTGATGGGAAGGGTAATGCCCAAGCCTCTGTCTCCTACCCTTTCTCGTTGAGGAGTCTTCCTATGCGCAACAGCCCCTTAGCCCAGTACATCCTCTCTCTCTTCTACTCTCTGCCTTCTCAGGAAGTATGGCTGGTGCTAGGGGTGCAACCCTTTAAGCTGGTCAATGGGACTCTCATTTGGTTTGGAGGCTTGGGAAGGTCGGAGGGGGCACACAATGGTTCTGATGTGGGAAGTATGAGAAGGAGCAGATGGGGTCAGTTAACACCTTTCATAATCCATCCACAAAGATTTCTTTTTCTTCTTTTTTTCTTTTTTCTTTTTTTTTGAGACAGGATCTTACTCTGTCACCCAGGCTGGAGTGCAATAATAGCGTGATCAGAGCTCACTGCAGCCTCAACCTCCCTGGGCTCAGGTGATCCTCCTACCTCAGCCTCCTGAGAGCTGGGACCACAGGCACGTTCCACCATGCCCAGCTAATTTTTAAATTTTTCTGTAGAGACGAGGCTTCACCATATTGCCCAGGCTGGTCTCGAACTCCTGGGCTCAAGTGATCCACCCACCTCAGCCTCCCAGGGTGCTGGGATTACAGGCGTGAGCCACTGTAGCTGTCCAAATATTTCTTGAGTGTGTACCATATTCCCAGCACTATTCCATGAAGTGGGACACAACGATGAGCACCACAGTTGATGTCTTGCCCTCCTGGAGGTGACAGGTCTTACTGCACCTGAAGCGAGCCTGTGCATGCCAGCCCACTGCCCCTCTTTCTGTTCCACGAAGGCCCTGGATGAGTCCTTTCTCTCCTCTGCCAGAAGTGCCCTTTCCCCAGCTCCCTGGGGGCTGGCACCCCTTGACCCTGAAGGCTCAGCTCAAATGGCCCTTCCCATAAGATGCTTCCTCCAAGCGCGCCCAGTCTGGTCTTCCCTCCCACTCTCATTCACCCATCCTGATCTTTCCCTTAGGAGCACCCACTGCAGTTTGTAATGATGTTATTTGCTCTGTATCCTTCTTTTAGCCTGTAGGCACTTCACATTTTCATTTGTCACTTTCATTTGCCTAGCTTAGTACATAGAAGGCATCCATGCAGTAGATATGCTTGAAGAAAGGAAGCAGGGAGGGAAGGAAGAAGGCAGATCTCAGAGGAAAGGAGAGGAAGAAGTGGAGAGCCAGGCCAAACCTCGAAGTCCTCCAGCACCCAAAGGTCTGAGAGCAAGGAGCGTGAGTCTTCAGAGGAGGCTGACAGGCGGCCCCAGAGGGGAGCTTCCAAAGGACAGTGCACCCAGGCTCTGAGTGTAGCCATCGGAGGCCACTGAAGCCAGAGTGGAGAAGGCCAAGGAGAGGGTGGAAGGTGGGGAAGGAAAGCCGGCAGTGGGGGGCCATGCTTGTGAGGGGAGGAGCTGGAGAAGGACTGGGACTGAGCGAGGTTTCTTTTGTACTGGAAACATCAGAGCTTCATGGGAAGACAAGAGAGGGAGAGAGAGACACAGAGAGAGGCAAGGAGGCTCTGGTCCTTCACCCCATGGAGTCATCTCTAGGGCCTGTTTCCCGGTGCAGGGGAAGGACTCACTATGAAGGAAGCAGGGACACCTCCTTAGTGGGAATAGGAAGGAAGAAGAGGGTGGCTCAGGTGCAGGCCAGGCAGGTCTGTAAGGTAGGTTTGAAGGCAGGTAGCTGAGGGAGATCCCCTGCTCTGGCAAAGTGCAAGTTGAACTTATCTTCTCTGGCTGTCCTCGAGGCCCGGAGTTTTCCAAATGGTTGTTACACTTGGAGGATCCTTATAAAAATCTGTGCAAGAATCACCGTGCCCAGTTGATCTTCCTAGTCCAAGTCCTGGTGAAAAGAGCTTAGATCAAACAAAAAGAAGAAGCTTGACCACACATATCCAGACTGGGAAGGGGAGGGACTTTTGGTTTTTCTTTGGCATGGGGTGGCTCGGGGCCAGGCTTGCCCAAAGCAAGAGGGTAAGTGAGCCGAGAACCAGTGTGGTCCAGCAAGAAGCACAGGGTGGGTTCCCAGCCCCAGCTCTGCTACAGATGTGCTGTGTGGCCCTGGGCAAGGCTTCTCACACTTCTGGGCCCCATTTTCCTTGCCTGTGAAAGAGGGGTTGGGCCACTCCCCTCTGCATCCTGCCAGCCTGTGGCTGACCCAGGGGCCTCACAGACCCCCTGCCCACCTTGCCAAATGCCTTCATCTCAGGCGTCTCATCTCATTGGTGCATCACAAGAACCTCAGAGAAGGGCACTGGTATCCCAGGACTATGGGCAAGGGACTGTCCCAGGTCTCTCAGCCAGCCTCTAGCAGAACCAAAACTAGGCTTGCCTCCCGCAAGTCCACAGCTTCTTCTATGGGAGTTAGGAAGTATTTTTTGGCATCTAACCCAATTCCCTCTGCAAGCTGAGCTCATTTGCCATGTGTGGGTCTCTGCAGCTGCCACATCTGCAGGCATTTCCCTCCTTCCCTTGCCTTTTCACTCCCTCCCCTCCCATGCTGAGCACCCAGTGAGCCTGGGGAGTCCAGGAACCTTGTGATGAGAGCAGAGGCCCCGTCTGGTTTTTCTCACTGACGTCTGCACCCCCTACACACCACATACACACACACACACTGCTCAATCAGTGTGGGGTGAATGGAGGGAAATGCAGTCCTGGTGAGGGCAGAGGAGGGCACTTTTCGGCCACAGCCGGGGGCCAGGAGCTTTTGGAAAATGCTTGGAGTGAGAGGGTGAGGTGGGGGTTGAAGCCAGAAGGGAAGCAGCCTCAGGGATGAGAGGCCTCTATGTGGTGGGGGCGGACTCTGAGGAGGCCTCTGCCCTCTGCCTGGCCCTCCCCCAGCCTCCTGCAGGTGTCCGAGCAGCAGGGGCCCTGCGGGCAGGGGCATGACCCTTACAGCAATGGTGGCTGGCCCTGTCACAGCTAATGACCCTGACGGCCCAGGCTGGGAAGGAGGTGGGGTGTGGAGAGGAAGGGAAGGCAGAGGATGCCTCTGTGTGTGTGAGCAGGGTGTTTGGGGTGAGACCCCTACTCACCCCCGCCCCTCCCCCAGCCTACAGGACTGTGTGCAGCGTGAACGGGCCCCTGGTGGTGCTGGACCGGGTCAAGGTAAGACTCTTCTGCTGCCTCCCTGGCACTAAGGCCAAATCCCAGGGCGCCTCTCCCCTGCCCTGCAGGATTTCTTCTAAATTACCCTTTCCCTCCATGGCCCCCAGGGCCTGCTCTGTTCTCTCCATCCAGGCACCCACTCCCACTCTCCTTCCCTAGCTGTATCCCCAGCCGTCCAAGCTTTCTCCTCCCTGCCTTTTCAGTAAAAACCATAAAAACCCCATGGAGGCCCAGCCTTGGGCCTTGGGAAACCTCCTACTATCCCTAACAAGCTGTCCTGCCTCCGTTTCCCTATCAGTGGCATGGACGTACCTAACCTCCTCAGAGGAAGGCTGGACCACAGCACGGCTGTACCTAACCTCCTCGAGGGCTAGACTCTCCCCACCCTCGACTCTCACAGGATCTTCTTTTAACGGGAAAGAGGAGGAGGTGGCAAGTCAATGCCAACTAAATTTTCTAGGGATCTTGATGGCCTCCAAAGGCCTTTGGAATATCTCAGTCTCAGCAACATGGGTGGTAAGTGAAGTGGGCCCCACCAAAGGTAAGTGGGCTGTGGGCTATTTTGTAGCCCCTGGGAAACTGGCAGACACTGACAGTATCTTGAGTCCTGGGGTTGGGAATTCTTGAGCCATAAAGAGCCCTGCAAAGGTACAAGATCACTCTCTTATCCTCCCTCCACCAACCAGCCCCACTCCCTCAGCCTCCCACCCCACCTCCTAGCTGAGCAAACTGGAAGTCTCGGTGCCCCTTTGACCCCTCTTGTCCCAGACCCCACACCTGCCAGCGCCCATGTCTGTAGCTCCCTCCCACCCCACTGCTACCTTGTGATGGCGATGGCCTTGGGCTCCCAGCCTGGCACCCTCCTATCCTGTCTCCATCCTCCAGCCCTTCAGACCTGACCCTTGCATCAAATTTGCCCAGGGCTCTCCAGTGCCCTCAGCTTACAGGTCTTTTCTTTTTTTTTTTTTTTTTTGAGACGGAGTCTCACTCTGTCCCCCAGGCTGGAGTGCAGTGGCGCAATCTCGGCTCACTGCAAGCTCCGCCCTCCAGGTTCACGCTATTCTCCTGCCTCAGCCTCCCGAGTAGCTGGGACTACAGGCACCCACTACCACGCCCAACTGATTATTTGTTTTTTAGTAGAGACGGGGTTTCCCCGTGTTAGCCAGGATGGTCTCGATCTCTTGACCTGGTGATCCTCCCGCCTCGGCCTCCCAAAGTGCTGGGATTACAGGCGTGAGCCACTGTGCCCAGCTGCTTACAGGTCTTTTCTATGAGGGTGCCTGCCAGCCTTTCCACTCACTCTCATCACTCTCCCTTCCCTGTGTAGAAACCAACACCTGAAATAGTGTCTGCATGGGGCTGCCATTTGAGATCTCTGGGCACTTGCATGCCATTTTTTAAAAATGTGATCAGTAATGTATGTTTATTAACAAATTAAATTACGAGATGTCACCGCCAGTTTCACTGCTATCATTTTAAAGTAGTGATGAGCACAAATACTATTTTGAGGTACCTGCAACGACTGTAATGTGGTATGAAAATATCTGTGATTTCTGATGGTAACAAAGTCACAGGTACCGTGGAAATGCTAATTCTACCGTGGTTTGTTCCTTACATTCAGAACTAGAGGAAACACTAAATTTGCGTAAACGTTAATGAATGTAAAAATGTAACTTTCCCATTCAAGATCACAGAAGCCCTGAGTTCTCTCTGTAGACTCTGAGATAGGTTCTAGGCAAAGAACCCTTCTCACAATTAGTTGGACAAGAGGATAGAGTATGTAGAAAGGAATGACAAAGATTGGGGGCTTGTGTCTGTGCATTTGATAATAGACACACAATAATTGTACATATTCCTGGGGTACACAGTGATGTTTTGATACATATAATGCATAGTGATCAGGTCAGGGCAATTAGCATATCCATCATCTCCAGCATCCTTTCTTTGTGTTGGGAATATTAGTATCCTCTTTCTGGCTATTTGAAGATATATATATATATATATATATATATATATATATATATATATAGTTGTTAACTACAGTCATCCTATTGTGGTATAGAACACTAGAACTTATTGCTCCTGGCTAGCTGTAATTTTGTGCACAGATTTTTCCCTCTGCCTCCTAGACTACACTTCCCCCTATTCCCTCCCTCTGACTCATCCCCAGGGTTGAGAGGTCACCTTCTCCTGGATGCCTCTCCCTCTTCTCTACTTTTTGTGGTTTTATTATTGGCATCCACTGAGGTATTTGGTCAAGATCTGGCCATGTATCTCCTCCCTACCCTTCCCCACACACACCGTGCCCTGCTATTGGCCATGAACTGTGTTTTGTTCATCTTCAGCTCCAGAAGCCCAACACAGCATTTTTACTGAACACGTAGGCTATAGTAGGTGCTCAGCATGTTTGCTCAAAGGAAAGATGAGTACATTAATGAGATAAATGAATGAATAAATGTTAGCATGACTAGCTATGCACCTGTCAAAACCTGAGCCAACAATATTAAATAAATCAGACCCATTCTTTGCTAACAAACAGATTCTGAGTTCATACAGACATTACCGCTTGACCCCCCAGTGTAAGGGACGCCCCAGAAGGAAGTGTGGCTGAGTAGTTAAGTGCAGCACACTGGGTTTGGATTTTAATCCCAGATCCATCCCACTCTTTTCTGCTAGCTACCTGCCAACCCTAGATCAACAGCATTAGCACCGCCCAGGAACGTGTTAGAAATACAAATTCTTGGGCTCCACCTCAGACTGACAGAATCAGAAGCTCTGGGGGTAGGGCCCAGAAGTCTGTCCTCACAAGCCTTCCAGGTGAACTGATGCTCAAGTTAGAGAACCATCGATCTCGGATTGTAAATCCCAGTTTCCTCATCTATTAAATAATAATAGGATTATTGTGAGGTTCACATCAGACAAATGTAGTATTATTCTCCCTTGAGAATAGCCAGCAATATTTCTGCCTGGAATGCAGAAATGCTAATAAGCCTGATTAAACAGTTGGTGCCACCTCCTGCCCCCTCTCCACCTCCACCACACTCTCCACCAGACCTGCCATTCTCCATGGGACCCAGTGTGGCATGGAGTCGGAACCTATAAAGGTGTCCACTTTCTCCACTGTAAAATGAGGTCGATCTAGGAAACCAGAACTAGGTCCCCAGACCTGTGGTTTTGCGACTATCGGATGCATCTGTAGCTTTGGCAGAGAAAAATAATTGGGTGGTGGAGGCACCTCTCTGCATCCCTCTCCGTTGCCCCTACCCCTTTCCCTCTTCCAGGATTTGGCAAATGCTACAATTCTGTTTCTACAGCGCCACCTTCTGCCACATTGAATCACACAGGCAATTACTCTTCCTGCTTCCGTCCTCAAATGTAAGAACATTTGAGGGAAGAATTTTGTGTAGATCAGAGGTTCTTAGCCCAGGGAATTAGGCCCTTGAAATTGTGTGCAGACCTTTGAAGGTATGCTTGAATGTGCCTGTGCATTTTTCTGGTAGGAGTTTCTACAGTTTTGTCTGATTTTTCAGGGTTCGTGACCCAGAAAAGGCTAACTCTCTGATTTGTGTAAGTTGAACAAGCATCAGAATATCAGGGGTGCAGGGGGCTTGTTAACAGGCAGATTGCTGGGCCCCACCCCAGAGCTCTGATTCAGCATGCCTGGGGTAGGAGGCCCAAGAATGTACATTTCTATCAAGTTCCTAGGTGATGCTGCTGGTATGGGGACCACAAGGAGAACCTCTGTTCTAGAGAATCTTCTGACTCCTGTAGTCTGTGATTCAAATTGGTCCCTGTTTGAGAATTGGAGTAAGCACTCACCTTAACCACCAGACTCCATCCCCAATGTCTGTGGCTGCTTTCGAAAGAGTCTGCATCAGCTCTGAAGACAATTTCCAGAGAGGAACCTCCGCACTGCCCTGGCCATTGTCAGCAGGAGGGACCTTAGAGGCAGCATTCCTGTGCACAAATCTCGACAGGCTTGCTAAGAACTTCCAGTCCTCCGTGTGTAGACAGCAGCTCCCCTGTGCCTGGCCACTTGCTGGTTGAGAGCTCAGTTGAATCTCCAGCACGGGGTTACATTGCACTGAGTCATGCCCTCTTCCTGCAGCCCTCTTAGTAACCGACAGTGAGAGTTGATGGGATCAGGCCTGCTCAGTATGCGGCTGGGAAATAGGGCCCCTTAAGATACAAGCTCCTGGACTAGCTATCCCCCACGGGAATTCTCCCAGGTACCCACTGCCATAACTGGTCATGAGATCCCACCACCAACAACAATAACGACGAACATCCAGCACACACTTAGAGCCTCGGGCTCTTCCTAAAGGTTCCAGACACTACACCCTCCATGCCTGAGTGTGAAAACCTGATGGCCCTTCCCCAGATCTGACCATAATTTCTGCCATTTAAAGTTCATTTTCTCTGATTTTGTCCTTCAGGGACACAGAACGCACCACTCTCCTCTCCACTCTCCTCTCCTGCCACCCTCCCTCTCTCACCCACATAAACCCACATGAAAATGATCACTTTTTTTTTCTTTTTGAGACGGAGTCTTGCTCTGTCGCCAGGCTGAAGTGCAATGGCACGATCTCTGCTCACTGCATCCTTCGCCTCCCGGGTTCAAGTGATTTTCCTGCCTCAGCCTCCCGAGTAGCTAGGACTACAGAAAATGATCACTTTTAAATCACTCCACCGCCTGATTTATTTGGGGCACACTCTGGCCTGTGTTCTGTACAGCAACTTTTCCCCTGAGGTGGAAACAGCCCTCCGTCACCTCCAGGGAGATGACAAACAATGAGGCAGGGCCCGTTTCGTATCGAAACACAGGTTATCAGAGTGGGAGAGGAAAACGAGCCGCGACGTGTGTTCCACGCGTTTCCCAGGCCCTCGCTGTCCGTGCTCCTGGGCTCCCTCTTGTGGTTGAGAACCCAAGACGCCTGGGTGTTCGCAGCTCCTCCCACCTCGGAGCCCTCCTCCCCGGCCGGCCTAGTGCTGAGGCCCCCACTCCGCAAGGCTGAGGGGTGGTTTGGGGAACCACAGGTCACCTTCCTGGCATCCTCTTCACAGGACAAGGGAGGACTCAAGGTAGCGCTCCCTTCCGTGTGATTGTCAGGGCTGCAAACCTAGTCTCAAGTTCGACCAGCAGGGGTTCCCTGGCGGAGTGGTCCCTACTTGGTCACACCTTGCTGGGGAATTGGACCCTCCGCCCCAACCCCCAAGCCCTTAAGGTCACTAGTTTGTGGCCAGTAGATGATATAACGATAGTAATGATGATGATAATCACCGGCACTGTGCTGTAACATGTCCTAAAAATGTATTATATTTTAATTGCAAAAATAATACATGCTCCTTGTAACTTAGTGAAAAAGAGAAAAGACACGTAAAGTTAACTATCTGCCCCTAACCGCTTTATTCTCAGCCCCGAAAGACCCTGCTGTATACGCTCAAACACAGGCAAATATGTTAGAGGCTGACCTCGGGGTCAGTCCCTTGGCTCTCAAGGGACTGACAGTGGATCCACTGACAGTGTCAGCGGATACACATTTTACGCATTCTTTTGGATACTGGCATAGCAGGCGATAGTATGGATGTACTGTAACTTACTCAAGAGTCCCATTATTGATAGACATTCGTATGTTCTCAGGTTTTGCCATTACAAATAGTACAATATTGTATCCCTTTTAAACGGACGCTTTTGTGGTTATAGGATAGATTCCCAGAAGTGGAATTGCTGGTTCAAGTACTTTTTTATTCCAAATTAGATATTGACAATTTGGGGCAAGATGGCTTGCCCAGAAGGGTTGTGGTAATTCACATTTCCACCAACCAGGTATGAGAGGACCCACTTCCCCACATCCTTGCTGGCCCTGAATATGTTCTCTCTGTAGTTTTACCTATCTAATAAATGAAAACTAGTACTGTCTCGCTTTTATTTACATTTCTCTGATAACTAGGAAAGTTGAGTGTCTGTCCATATGTTTACCATTTTGATTTTGCTTCCTTCTCCGTGAAATCTTCCTACCAAGCAAGTTGTGCATACGGGAGCTCCTTGTTTATTGCTCACAGGCTATCTTTTGCAACAATAAATGAAACAAAGATTTCATCTATTGTGTCTCTGCCATACAGAAGTTTGAAATACTCATATGATCAAATATTTTTTGTTTATACCTTCTGAATTTCTTGTCTTGCTTAAAGACATTGCTCATCTGTCTTTTAATTGGATTATTCAGAAAGATAGGAAAGAAGAAAAGCTCTTCCAGTATTTTTTAAAAATTGTTTTTACTTTATATTTAAATTTTTTTACATGCCTGGAATGTATTTGGGTTTATGATGTGGTTATCTTCTAACTAGATATCCTCTTATGTTCTATATATTATTTCCCCTCTGAGAATTAATTAATATACAACATTTGTTCTATAATAGTCCTATAAAATCTGGGATCTCCTTCTGGACTTTTTTTCTTTCCTGCTGATCCATTTGTCTACCTCATATCAATTTACTGCTTGACTTCAGCAGCTTTATAACAAGTTTTAATATCTGAAAAGGCAAGTCCTCTATCTCTGATCTTTTTCATAACTACTTTGGCTATTCTCAGACATTTATGTGAACTTTAAAATAATTTTATTAAATTTTAAAATAAACAATAATCCATTAGGGTTGGATCAAATTTATATACTTTTTAAAAGGATTAATGTTTTTATGCTAGTAACTAAGAACATTAAGACAATAATGCTCTTCATTGTTTAGGACTTGTTTTATGTTATTCCATAATATATTTTTTTGTACCTTTCTTGTTATATTTATTTCTAGCTATTTTATGAGTTTTGGCCCTATTGCAGATGGGATGGTTTTCTCCGTTGCCTCTTCTAACTGGTTACTACTAAAATAGAAAAAAAAGGAGGGGGGGAATGATTTTTAAATATTTATCTTATAAACAGCCAAATTATCTTATTCATTCTAAAACCTTCTTTCTAAACCAGAACCTCTTGAGTTTTTCTAAATGTATAATATAATCTGCAAATAAAGGGAATTATGTCTCTTTTTCCGTCAGTATACTTTTACTTTACTTTTTATTTTGAAACAATTTCAATTTTATAAAAATTTGCAAAGATAAAAATAGTAGTAGGAACATCCATGTCACCAACGGTTAATATATTATCTCATTTGCTCTATCATTTGCTCTCCATGTGTGACTGTGTGTGCATAATTTTTTCCTGATTTTTTTTTTTTTTTTTTTTTTTTTGAGACGGAGTTTCACTCTTGTTGCCCAGGCTGGAGTGCAGTGGCACAATCTTGGCTCACTGCAACCTCCACCTCCCCGGTTCAAGCGATTCTTCTGCCTCAGCCTCCCGAGAAGCTGAGATTACAGGCGCCCTCTACCACGCCTGGCTAATTTTTGTATTTTTAGTAGAGACAGGGTTTCACCATTTTGACCAGGCTGGTCTCGAACTTCTGACCTCAGGTGATCTGCCCGCCTCGGCCTCCCAAAGTGCAGGGATTACAGGCATGATCCACTGCGCCCGGCCTTCCTGAATCTTTTGAGGGTACGCTAAGCTCAAGTACTTCAGTGTATATTTCCTAAGAATTAAGATATTCTTTTATATAACTACAGTAGAGCTATCAACTTCTGAAATTTATACTGATACAATACTTTAATCTACCATCCACATTCCAATTTATCAATTTACCTGATATCGGGTAAGCTGATAAATTGGAATGTAGCAATTTTTTTTCACTCCAGTATAGGATCCAGTCTAGGGTCAGGTATTGCGTTTGTCATGTCTGTCTACCTTCCTATAATCTGGAACATTTTCCCACAGCCCTTCTTTGACTTCCCACAGCCTTTCTTTGACATTTTTGAAGAATACAGTCACCTTCAACCACCACCTTTAAAAAAATAGAACACTCGGCCAGGCGCGGTGGCTCATGCCTGTAATCCCAGCACTTCAGGACGCCGAGGCAGGCAGGTCAGGAGTTCGAGACCAGCCTGACCAACATGGAGAAACCCCGTCTCTACTAAAAATTCAAAACATTAGCTGGGTGTGGTGGCACATGCCTGTAATCCCAGATACTTGGGAGGCTGAGGTAGGAGAATCGCTTGAACACAGGAGGCAGAGGTTGCAGTGAGCCGAGATCGCACCATTGCACTCCAGCCTGGGCAACGAGTGAAACTCTGTCTTAAAAAAAAAAAGATAAATAAAAATAAATAGAACATTCTCTGTTTATGTTTAATTTTCTTTTTTCTTTTTCTGGTCTTACTGTATAAACAAAAACTTCCAAAACAATGTTAGGTAACAATTATAATATAGGCATCTCTGTTACTGATTTTCATTGGAAATGAAAGTAACGTTAGCATTTTACCATGTACAAGGATGTTTTTTTTGTTTTGTTTTTTTTGTTTTTTGTTTTGTTTTTTTTTTTTGAGACGGAGTCCCGCTCTTTAGCCCAGGCCGGATTGCAGTGGCGCAATCTCGGCTCACTGCAAGCTCCGCCTCCCAGGTTCACGCCATTCTCCTGCCTCAGCCTCCCGAGTAGCTGGGACTACAGGCTCCCGCCACCGCGCCCGGCTAATTTTTTGTATTTTTAGTAGAGACGGGGTTTCACCATGTACAAGGATGTTGATGTTGGTTTTGGTTAATAGTTTAGTGTTCAAGTAGTTACCTTCCATTCCTGTTTTATATAGAATTGTATTAGAAACAGATGCTTGGCCAGGCACAGTAGCTCACGCCTGTAATCCCAGCACTTTGGGAGACCAAGGTGGGCAGATCACCTGAGGTCAGGAGTTGGAGACCAGCCTGGCCAACATGGTGAAACCCCGTCTCTACTAAAAATACAAAAAATCAGCCGGGCGTGATGGCGCACACCTGTAATCCCAGCTACTTGAGAGGCTGAAGAAGGAGAATTGCTTGAACCTGGGAGGCGGAGGTTGCAGTGAGCCGAGATCTCGCCATTGCATTCCAGCCTGGGGGACAGAGTAAGACTCTGTCTCAAAAAAAAAAAAAAAAACAAAAACCACACAAAAAACAGATGCTGAATTTTATCAGAAGCCTTTTGGCTTCTATTTACATAATCTTATAGGATTCTTTTTTAATCTATGTTGACGAACTCTCTATTATTATGAATTTTGTTATCAAATGTTGACAAATTCCCTAAAGTTGATTGCTCTAGTCTTGCATTCTTGGATTAAATCCTACTTGGTCATACATGTTTATTTAATGCACTGCTTGATTAGACTAATAATTTATTTCTGCATCTATATTAATAAGAAATATTGATCTATAGTTTTCCTTTTGGCTCTATCTTTAATGTATTTGGGAATTGTGGGCTTTCTATTTGGTAGTTGTTTCCTTCTAATTGTTATTCATTTTATTTTATTAGCTTAGCTAGTTCCTCCAGTACAAGGCTGAATAGAATGAGAATAGCAGGGATTCTTGCTTTGCTCCTAATTTTAAACAGAATGCTTTATGCATCGTATCATTGAATATCATATTTTCTGTAGGGTTTGTTTGTTTGTTTTTTGTCGAGACAGGGTCCCTCTCTGTCACCCAGTGCAGTGGTGCAATCTCAGCTCACTGCAACCTCTGCCTCCTGGGTTCAAGTGATTCTCCTGCCTCAGCTTCCCCAGTAGCTGGGATTACAGGCACCCACTACCACACCTGGCTAATTTTGTATTTTTAGTAGAGATGGGGTTTCACCACGTTGGCCAGGCTGGTCTCAAACTCCTGACCTCAAGCAATCTGCCCACCTCAGCCTCCTAAAATGCTGGGGTTAAAGGCGTGAGCCACTACACCCAGCCTATGTAGGGTTTTTTGAGGATATTCTTTTTGGAGTTAAGAAATTTCCCTTTTATTTCCTGTTTTCAAAGAGTACTTTTGTTCTTTTTTGTTTTGGTTTTAATCATGGATGGGTTTTTTTTTTTTTTTTTGACTTTTTTCAAAATGTTTTTAGATGTTGATAGTTTTTAATCTTTTAATTTGTTAATAATGTGAATTACATGAATAGATTTTCTCCTATTAGACTAGCCTTACATCCCTAAAATAATCCCAACTTGATCTTTTAAAATTTCTGTTTATGTGTATATGTTTATCTTCATTTCTTTTCTTTACTTTTTTGGCTTATAACTTGGTCTTTTTTATACATTGCTAGATTGGGTTAATATTTTGTTAGGATTTGTGCATCCATGTTCACAAGTGAGATTGCCTACAAGTTTCCCATAATTATTTTATTTTGGTATCAAGGCTATAATTGCCTCATAAAATGAGTTAAATACAGTACCTTCTCTTCCTGGCTTTGAAGAGCTTAAGTTTCAAATTATTTATTCCTTGACTGTTAGAACTCACTGGTAAAACTATCTGGGATTGCTATTTAATATCTTAAAGATTTCAGGATTATTCTGGCTTTCAATATCATTTTCAGTTGGTTCTGGTTTGAGTTATATTTATTCATGTCATCTAATTTCTCAAACGTGTTGCATAAAATTGTTCATAGTTCCTTTCGTTATCTTTTTAATATTATCAGTTTATCTAGTTGTGACTTTATTCCAACAATTATTTATTCATGCCTTTCTTATTTCTTAATCTGCATTGCCAGCAATTTGTCTACTTTATTCAGCTTTTCAAAAAACCAATTGGCTTTGTTGGTCTTCTCTATTCTATGTTTGTTTTCTGTTTGAATAATTTCTCCTCTTATTTCCTCTACTTTCTTTGGGGTTTTAATGCTGTTCTTTTTTCTGACTTCTCACATTGCAGACTTTTAGCTTCTTCAACATTTTTCTTATCTAATATAATCATTTAAAGCTTTGAATGCATCACACATATATTGACATACAGCTTTTCACTATTACGGGAGCTAAATGTTTTCTAGTTCTGATTATAAATGCTTCTATACCTAGAATGCTTTTCTTTCCAAATGTAAGAGGTATTTCTAACTATTTTTTTGCTGTTGTTATTGATTTCTAACTTACTTTTATGGTCAGAGAATATGGCACAGCTTTATATCTTTCATAGGTAATGGCACAAAATGATGACCTCCTCATTCTTTTCCAGATAATCTGTTATTTCAGTTTTGATTGCCTCTAATGACAAGGAGTAATTCAGAAGAGTGCTTTAATTTCCCAGAATATTAGGAATTTGGGAGGAAAGTGTTGTCTTTTTACCATCAATATTTTGTTTGTTTGTTTGTTTTGGGTTTTTGTTTGGTTTGGTTTGGTTTTTCATAGAGATGGGTCTCGCTGTGTTGCCCAGGCTGATCTCAACCTCCTAGGTTCAAGTGATCCTCTCACCTCAGCCTCCCAAAGTGCTGGGATTACAGGCGTGAGCCACTGTGCCTGGCCCCATTAATTTTAGTTGGATTATGATTATGGCTTACTCCCTGGTAAATCAGCGACTTGGGAAGTGAGGTGAGGGAGCCTAGGGGATGCAATGCGTTTGCTCCAGGACTTTTTCCGGGAAGAAGGTGCAGGTATGGGGCTTAGATCTCTTGGTGCTGATGACAGCTGACGATGAGTGTCAATGGGGATGGTGTGCTCTGCTAGCCCAGCTTCCCAGGCCAAGTCTGTGACCTCCTCTAGCTGTGGGTAAAGACTGGGACTTGGTGGCTCCCAGAGCGTGCACAGACAGCAGAGCTCAGGGATTCCCTGGGGCAAAGCTCTACCTGCCCATGTGCTGCCTGTGGTCCTGGAGGAACAGCCTGATGGTTTGTTGGTTTGGTTTTTGGTTTGGTTTGGTTTGGTTTTCTGAGATAGGGTTTCACTCTGTCACCCAGGCTGACGTGGGACATGATCACGCAGTGGCATGCAGTGGCATGATCATGGCTCATTGCAAGTTCGACCTCCTGGGCTCAAGTGATCTTCCTTTCTCAGCTACCTGAGTATCTGGGACCCTGATGTGTTATAAAAATTGAAATATAACTCACATACTGTTAATTCAGTGGCTTTTAGTATATTCACAGAGTTATGCAAACATCATCATAATCAAATTCCAAAACATTGTCATCACCTCAAAAAGAAACCCCACGCCCATTAGTCCTCACTCCAGTCCTCCCTCTCCCAGCCCCTGAGCACCAACTAATCTACTTTCTGTCTTTATGGAATTGCCTATTCTGGACAT
This sequence comes from Pan paniscus, assembly GCF_029289425.2. NCBI lineage: Eukaryota > Metazoa > Chordata > Mammalia > Primates > Hominidae > Pan > Pan paniscus. The sequence goes on along the minus strand of NC_073261.2, from coordinate 55,432,206 downwards.
TTTCTATTAATAGAACTGTGTAATATGTGGCCTGCTGTGCCTGACTTTTTTCACTTAGCATAATATTTTCAAGGTTCATTCATGTTGCGGCATCTATCAGTGCTTCTTTTTTTTAATGAATTGGCATATTTGTTTATTTCTCAATTCGTGAAAATGTCCTTAATTTGTTGATGTAGGAAACAAATTTCAACTCTGCTAGGCAAAAAAACAAATCTGCTTTGCAATGAACTTCATATAATTCAACTGCATACAGGCAACACACTATATATGGAAAAAGTTACTAACTGAATTATGGGTATTAACTACTGAAAAGAGTTAACAGTTTATTATAATTTTTTTTTCACAATCTAGGAAGCTGGCAGCCAGCAGCAGTTCTAACACAATTTCGGGTGCTATTGGGAATTCGGGAATCTTGGTGGAGCTGTTACTGTAGTGAAACTTGTTTGCAAAATACAAGCATACTTTTAATAGCACATGTGAAGGAATCTCTCTAAAATTGAACTCATTGGTTTTGTTCTCAGCAAACTCATCTGGGCCATTCAACATAGTTTTTATTGTGCCTGGTGTTGATGCCTGTTCTCTTTTTACAATACATTCATGACCATTGGATGATATCAATTTGACATACATGGCATCAGGGCCTTCATAGCCACCATAGGTTTTCTCCTCTCCATCCATTTTGTTCTTATGAAATCCTCCTTTGCTTCCCAAGGAACTTGAGAAGTTTTTCATTAGCCCCACAGCCACCATAGCCGGGTCCCCATGTACTGCCATAGCCCCATTCCAGGGCCGCCCCCTGACTCGGCTGCCTGCCCCCACGGGTTCCAGGGCAGTCCCTTCCTTTTTAATGCTGAACGATATTCTATTGTATGAATACATCATATTTTGTTTATCCATTCATCAGTTGATGGACATTGAGTTATTTTCACTTTTGGCTATTATGAATATTGCCAGACTGCTTTCCAAAGTGGCTGCACTATTTTCTATTCCTCCCAGCACTGTATGAGCATTCAAGTTTCTTCACATCCTCAACACTTGTTATTATTATTTTATTTTATTTTTTTTGAGACAGAGTCTTTCTCTGTTGGCCAGGCTGGAGTACAGTTGCATGATCTTGGCTCACTGCAACCTCTGCCTTCCCGGCTCAAAGGATTCTCCTGCCTCAGCCTCCCAAGCAGGTGCCCGCCACCATGCCTGGCTAATTTTTGTGTTTTTGTAGAGACAGGGTTTCACCATGTTCCCCAGGCTGATCTCAAACTCCTCATGTGATCCACACGCCTCAGCCTCCCAAAGTGCTGGGATTACAGGCATGAACCACCTTGCCTGGCCTATCTTTTTTATTATAGCCATCCTAGTGTGTGTGAAGTGGCATCTATCTCATTGTGGTTTTGATTTTCGTTTCCCTAATAACTATTGATGTTGAGTATCTTATCTTGTGGCTATTGGCCATTTGTATGTCGTCTTTGTAGAAATGTTTTTTCAAATCCTTTGATCAAATCCTTTTGATTATTATGGTTTAAAAGTTCTTCTTCTTTTTTTTTTTTTTTTTGGATGGAGTCTCACTCTATCATCCAGGCTGGAGTGCAGTGGTGCGATGTCGGCTCACTGCAACCTCTGCCTCCTGGGTTCAGTGATTCTCCTGCCTCATCCTTCCGAGTAACTGGGACTACAGGTGTGCACCACCATGCCTGGCTATATATATATATATATATATAGCATTTTCAGTAGAAACGGGGTTTCACCATGTTGCCCAGGCTGGTCTCAAACTCCTGACCTCAAGTGATCCGCCCGCCTCGGCCTCCCAAATTGCTGGGATTACAGGCATGAGCCACCACACCCAGCCTGAGTTCTGTATATATTCTGGATATTAGCCTGATTTTTAAAATCCTTGATCCCTGGAAGGACTGCGTGAGTCAATTCTAGTCCCATGCCACTGGTATCGAAGGACGCCTGAGCAGAGGGAAGCACTTTGCCAGTGTGTTTACCCCTAGTCCACAGGGGCAGAAACAGATATGCTGTCCAGGATCCCGAGGCAGCCCAGTCATTATTACATCTTTATTGAGGTTTTACAAAGTGCCAGGCACCATGCTAATGGATCTGCATATGTTATCTCATTTCCTCCCTGCAGCAGCCGTGGGAAGTAGGTGTTATTATTATCCACATTTTAAAGACGAGGAAACTAAACCTCATTACTTATGACTTACGTATTTAATGAGTTACTGAAATCGTAAAGTAACTTCCACAAGGTCAGGCAGCTACTAAGCTTCAGAGTTTCAGTTGTAACCTGGTCTTGCAACTCTGAAGTGGGTGCAACTGCCTCCCAAACAGAATTCAGACTTTCACTTCCCAGCCCCTTGAGTTCATTTCCACAAGTGTCTGGACACTAGAGGGGAGAGAACAGTTTGGGACTGGGTCAGGGAGGGCCGGAGGAGGAGAAGGGACTTTGCCTCCAGTCTCACTGTCACGTGGCTGCTCTCCCCTCCTGCCAGTTTGCCCAGTATGCGGAGATCGTCCACTTCACCCTCCCAGATGGGACTCAGAGGAGCGGGCAGGTGCTTGAGGTGGCTGGCACCAAGGCGATTGTTCAGGTGAGTGGGGTCAATGGGACATTGGCTAGTTAAATCAGTGAATTAACCCATAAAGTTCGCACACTATCTACAAACTCTGAAGGCAGGAAATGGTCTATTTCCCTGAGAGCACAAAACGTGCCCAGAATGGGTAGCCCCATTCCCTCCAGCAGGCCCCTTAGTGGAGAAACTCCCTCTTGTTCCCACAGGTGTTTGAAGGGACATCAGGGATCGATGCCAGGAAGACCACTTGCGAATTTACAGGGGACATCCTACGAACTCCGGTGTCAGAGGACATGCTGGGTGAGGGACAGGGAGGGGCAGGGGTGGGGGTGCTCCTCTGCCTTCCCAGCCCAGCTTCTCTGACCAAGCCCTCAGCACTCTACACTGTCACTTCCTGTTTACTTCCTGCCTGTCTCCCTGGTGGGCTCTTTGAAGTCTGGGGTATGTCTTCTCTCTGATTCCTGACCCCAGCTCAGGGTCTGACATACAGGTGTTCAATAAATGAGGAAGGTGGGTTCAATAAACTAGAGACACAGTAGGTAGCCACCTATTTGGAGCCAGGCTGAAAGGGACTGCTAAGCCTTGAATATCCCCTAATTCTCTCCCAAGACCTGGCCTGGCCCTCTCCTCTCTCTAGTCCTGGAATCCCCCATTAGAGTCATGGTCCTGGGCCAAGGCCTTGCCTGTAAAGGTTTCCAGGAGAGGAAGGAAGACTCTCACAGGACAGTCCTTGTAGCTGGCTCTCTGGGTTACCTGTGGGCTGCCGGGGAGGGGGACACAGGGCACTCCTGTGGGGAGTGGGTGGGAGCTGGTGGTGGTGTGCAGGGTAGACAGTAGTGAGGGACACAGGGCTAGCCTGAGCACCCTGCAACACTCCTCGTCCACCCTCAGGTCGGGTTTTCAATGGCTCCGGCAAGCCCATTGACAAGGGGCCAGTGGTCATGGCGGAGGACTTTCTGGATATCAATGGTGAGTGACTGGAGGTTCTGGATGGCTTCGGGACCCAGCCCTAACACCTTCCCCACTCTTGGAAGTTCTGCCCAGACTCACAAGCAGAGCGGATGTGATGGGAGAGCAGCAAAGGCCTCTCTATCCCCAAATCTTCCACTGAACCCCAACACTGTCGTCAGCACTCCATGTCCATCCCCTGTAAAATGCCATCATCATTGGGCAGTGTTCCACGCCTGCCCCAAGGCCATCATGCCCCTGCCTTTGGCTTCCTGTCCACAATCCTGAGAATGGGCTGCGGTGCTCTGCCGGCTCTCGTCCATTCAAGCGGGCACCTTCCCCAGGCCTCAAACCCTATCCCATCTGTTTACTGAGGACACACTGGGAGGCCTGTGGGAGCCTGTGGCTTGCCCTAGGCCACACAGAAAGTCAGTGGCAGAGCACAGAAGACTCATCTGCTCAGACAGGAGGCTGAGTCACCCGCAGGCCCTCTGAACCCTGCACTAGTATCTGGAGGTGGTGATGAGGGCTCTGCCCTCTTGGGCCCCGAAGCCTCAGCCTGAGTTTCCACCTGCCTGCCACTTCCAAAGCACAAGGGCAGCTCTGTCCAAGGTAGCACTGGGCCTGTGGCTATTTAAATTTAAACTAATTCAAACAGAAAGAAAGTCCCATTTCAGAGTCACACGTCATGTGCTCAATAGCCATTTGTATCTAGGGCTACATCAGGCAGCACGGCCAGAGCACGTTTCTATCATCGCAGAAAGTTCTGTCAAACAGTGCTGCTCTGGAGTCTGGGGTCAGTGTCGAGGAGAGCAGGGAAGGGTTTGAACCCCTGAGCATGGCTCTGTGATCGCCCTCTCCCAGGCCAGCCCATCAACCCGCACTCCCGCATCTACCCCGAGGAGATGATTCAGACGGGCATTTCTCCTATTGACGTCATGAACAGCATTGCCCGTGGCCAGAAGATCCCCATCTTCTCAGCAGCCGGGCTCCCCCACAATGAGGTGAGGCCTGCAGGGCCAGCAGGCATGGCTGGGGGAGGGACAGAGCAGAGGCTGGGGCTGCTGGACCAGTGAGGACAGCTCCTGTGACAAGCAGGCAGGGGTTGGCAGGGCTGGGGTCGCCAGCATCGAGACTGGCAGCTGTCCCTGGGCAGCTCAGGGACTCAGGACTGCACAAGATTTCCTCCAGGTCCAATCTTCAGGCTGCCCCAAACGAGGGAGCCCATGGGGAGCTCCCAGAGTAGAAAGTCCTGCTTGGGGGAGCTCACAGCCCCTACCACCGTCCCTGCACTCATCTTTACTCACCCGCTCCTGCTTCTCTCAACCACCAACAGTGAACAGCCGCTTCCTCTCAGAGCAGCTGGTGTGACAAGGTCTCTAGATGCTCCTCCAGCCACCCAGGCATGATCACTCAAAATGGCCTGAGTGATCAGAGGGCATAAGTGCCCCCACCCTACTGTGACCCTTCCTTCCCAGCTCTGGACATGGTGTCTTGGAGGCCCACAGACTACAGGCCCAGGGCAACTCTGTGTCCAAATAGCTCCCCCAGCAGGCTGTGGAGGGGTATGGAGCTGCCCTATGCCAAGGTACCCAGACCCATAAAGAGGCAGTTGCTCTTTGGGACTGTTACTCTGTCCTGCCTCTCGTGTCAGGCACCCCCAGCCCACTAGCAGCCCACAATAACTCCCACCCCCCACCCCAAGAAAGACTGTAGCACCTGGGGCAGCCCCCTCACCTCTCTGGGCTTGGATCCCTCCCACCAAAGGCCATGAGCCAGTGGTGCTCAGTGGGGCAGGGGTCAGCTCTGACTCTGACGTCCTCCTGCCCAATCCACTCTGCCCTAGATTGCCGCTCAGATCTGCCGCCAGGCAGGGCTGGTGAAGAAGTCCAAGGCTGTGCTGGATTACCATGACGACAACTTCGCCATCGTCTTTGCAGCCATGGGGGTGAGGAGACTTAGTAGACTGGCAAGTTCTGGAGGCTGTGAGCAGGCAGCCTGTCTCCCTCAGCCCCTGGCATGACCTGATCTGATGGGGAAGCCATCAGTGTCCCGGCCAGCCAGGAGGGGTGAGGATGGGAGCAGTGACCAGGGCCATGTGTCCCTCAGGGTGTCCCAAAGGCAATCACAGTGGTAGGATGGGCCCTGGGTGGCCTGAAGGAGGGGAAGCCAGGGGATTGGGGGAAAAAAGATAGCTTCAGGAACGGGAGGCCTGGGAGGCCAGGGAGGTGGGCAGAGCAGCAGCTGGCGACAGGAGGGGCAGGGATGGCACTGAGCAGAGCTGGACTTAAAGAAGTCTCAGCCTCTCCAGGGGGATCTGACAAGGCCCTATGAGGACTGGGGCAGCAAACCCAGTGCCTGCCCTTTCCAGCCCCTGGGTCACCCCATGGCCTTGGTGCCTTCACCCCCAGCGACTGGTAGCTGGTCAGTCCACAGGCTTTCCTGAGGACACCTGGGAGGGGCCAAGCCTTGCCCTCAGGCCACAGGGCCCTACCTCCAGCCCACCCTGCTGTGTATCCAGGTGAACATGGAGACAGCCAGATTCTTCAAGTCTGACTTTGAGCAGAATGGAACCATGGGGAACGTCTGCCTCTTCCTGAACTTGGCCAATGACCCCACGTGAGCTTTCCCTGATGCCCAAACTGCCCTCAGGTGGGCAGACCCCGTCCCCTTCCAAGACCTACAGTACCAGGGCTCCAGGGCATCCCAGAACTACAGCCATACACCAGAGCTGGGAGAACAACCCTCATTGTGTAGATAGGGAAACTGAGGCCTGGGAATGGCGAGGAAAACTCACAGGCAGAGGGAGCCAGAACATGACTCTGTCTGCTGCCTGTGCCCTCTGCTCTTCCCACAACCCATGTCCAGCCACCATTCCAACTCAGGGCTCCTCATCTCTGTGTCACGTCCACAAAGTCACCCCAAGAAGATCATTTCCCTAAACATTTATTTAGAAAAACTGCTATTATAAAAGTGTAGAAAATGGGAGTTTAAATCTGGGGGTCAGGTGGATGAAAACAATTCTAATAAACTATCCTGGGTATTTCTGGAGGGTACTCCAGAAAGCAGATAATAGAATTCTGGAGGTTTTGGTGACATCCCCCAAGGGGAAGAGCCACAGCTCCAGAGCTGGGAACTGAGAGTGTCTGAAGCTGAGGTACGGTATTCAGGAGCACTCCACGTGGGAAGGGTTCATAGGGCTGGCAAGCATAGGGACGAGCACATTAGGTGTGCTTTGAGCAGTGAAAGGGAAAGTGAGAGGAGCAGTGAGAGGGACGAAACCATCCAGAGGACATGGAGTGAGGGTGCTCCAGCTGACCCAAGTGTGGGTGCCCTAGGATAAGACAGAGCTAAAGCAGGTGCCCCCAACTCATCTACAGTGTGATATGCCAGAGTCCTTCCCCTTCAGTCCACAGGGGACAAAAGCCACTCTCATCTTCATCAGGCACTCCTGGCCCTGCCTGGCTTTTCCCACCCAACTTGCCTCCTGGCCTCAGCCCCTGTCCCCTTTCCTACCTTGGACAGTAGGCGAGGTGTGTGTTGGAGTCTGCCTACTCCCAGGAACCATGGCCCTGGCCTAGGGGATGGGGGCAAGGGCTCATCTTATCCATTCCTCTGCCACTATGCACAACACCAGCTTCCCAGTTCACCTTGCGCTCAGCCTCCAGGCTATGTGGTGCATTAGCCCAGGCCTCCAGGCTCTCTAACACCTGGCTACACCTCCAGGATCGAGCGGATCATCACCCCGCGCCTGGCGCTGACCACTGCTGAATTCCTTGCCTACCAGTGTGAGAAGCATGTGCTGGTCATACTGACGGACATGAGTTCCTATGCAGAGGCCTTGCGGGAGGTAAGCTGGCTAGCAAGGGGTGTCAGATTCCTCCCTACCCCTCCCTAAGCCTGACACCCCAGAGGGTCACCCTGCAAATAGAGGGGAGCTGGTCCACCCAAGCCTGCCCCACTCCCATGAGTTCCAGGGCTTGGTCTCAGCCTGGCCATTCCTCCCCTGCCCCCCACTCCATTTCTCACAGGGTCACTGAACCTCCCACCCACCCTTCCTAGCTTCAGCCTCTCATCCCCTTTCTTACCCCAGTGCCCATGGATATTGCAGGTCTCTGCTGCTAGAGAAGAGGTGCCTGGGCGCCGAGGGTTTCCTGGATATATGTACACAGACCTGGCCACCATCTACGAGCGGGCAGGCCGCGTGGAGGGTCGGGGAGGATCCATCACACAGATCCCCATCCTCACCATGCCCAACGACGGTAGCCTCCTCACAGCCCACTACCCTCCAGAGCTCCCATGTCCTCCCTTTTCCAACCAGATACTTAAAGGGCCCACGTTGCTTTGCACAGATGTGCAGCAGCGCTTTTCCTCCATCGAGATAGACACTGCCCTTTCCTCCACCATCCATGCCCCCCCCACATCCCTATCATTCCCATGAAGGAAACAGACCCCAGGTGGCCCTGAGTGGTTGGAGACCTGGGCCCCCACCCACACTGAGGCCAGTGTGTTTTCTTGTAGATATCACCCACCCTATCCCAGACTTGACGGGCTTCATCACAGAGGGACAGATCTACGTGGACAGACAGCTTCACAACAGACAGGTACTGCCCTGTCCCTGCCCACTTCCTGCTCTCAGCCCAGAGAAACACTGAGGAACAGATGTTTCACTGCCCCCAGGCATGAATTAGGAGGGGCCAGCCAAAGCGAACCCCAAACAGGAGACAGCCACAGGGAAGACTGCATGGTTCACAGACAGAAGACAGGCCTGAGCAGAATCTGGTTTACCTGGCTCTGGGATCTTGAGAAGATAATTTCATCTCTTGGATCCTAGGTTTCCTCATCCATAAAATGGGAATAATCAAATATATCACCCAGACGCATTGTGGAGGATAAAAATAAGTTGGCATATAGAAAGCATCTGGCAGATAGTCAATACTATTTGCCTTCCCTTTCCAGTTATTTGCTTCGGTGGGCAGAAAACAACGGCTAACTGACACACATCCGTCCTGTGTGTAGGTTAAAGGCGACCTCTATGACGTTTTTCTCTTTGCTCGGCAGGTTTTTTTTTTTTTTTTTTTTTCAGCTATTAACCATTAAGCTTCAAAGTGGTTTTTGTCCACATTATCAAAAGTTTTGAAATACTGAGCCTTTTATTAACTAATGCCATGTCATCTTCCCCCTCCACTGTTCTGTCTAGGGCCACATATAAGACAGCTGATGCCCAAGCCCTAGAATTTGTGGGAGATAAGAGAGGGTGGGTGTGGCTGTTGACCCCTCGGAATGTAGGATAAGTGAGGAGCTTCTCCTGAGAACAATTTGGGGACAGGGGGAGCAAAGCTTGAGTCCTGCTGTCCACCACTCCCTTTTTCTTCTCCCTCAGATCTACCCCCCCATCAACGTGCTCCCTTCCCTGTCGCGGCTGATGAAGTCAGCCATTGGGGAAGGCATGACAAGAAAGGACCATGGAGATGTCTCCAACCAGCTGGTAAGGAGGAGAGGGTCCGGGGGCTGGTAGGTCCTCTAGTTTCCGAAGCTGAAGGCCTGAGCCCCATCTGAAGGACAAGCTTTTCTCCTGGCAAAATTCCTTTCCGAACGGGGTCCCAGTGTGGCCAGGCTGGGGGCTACTGGACTCCCGTGGTAAGCCCGCAGCGGCCACCGACGCCTTGCCCCTCCCCCAGTACGCCTGCTATGCCATCGGGAAGGACGTGCAGGCCATGAAGGCAGTAGTTGGGGAGGAGGCGCTCACCTCTGAGGACCTGCTCTACCTGGAATTTCTGCAGAAGTTTGAGAAGAACTTCATCAATCAGGGTAAGGCGCGTCGCTGGTGTGGAGCCAGTAACCTCTTCACCCTCCTTCCGCCCCACACACATTCCTAACACTCCCTCCCGCTCTGTCCCTAGGCCCCTACGAGAACCGCTCGGTGTTCGAGTCGCTGGACCTGGGCTGGAAGCTGCTGCGCATCTTCCCCAAGGAGATGCTGAAGCGCATTCCGCAGGCCGTGATCGACGAGTTCTATTCCCGCGAGGGGGCGCTGCAGGACCTCGCGCCTGACACGGCGCTCTAGCCCCGCGCGCCGTGGCACCCCAACACCGGCAGGGAACCTACCCTCGGCTCCCGGGTCTCCCCTCCCTCGCCACCCCAACCAGCGGCTTCTGCGCCGCCCTCCGCCCTCCGCTGGCTCCGAGGTGGTGGGGGCGCCGCACGCTCCATCCCTTTCCCTCGCTCGATTCCTTTTCCCGCGCTCCATGCCTCCCCCTCGACTCCCGGTGCTGCGGAAGAACCGAAGGTTGCGATGCCTTACTCTGACGGGAGCATCTGTATTTTTATGTTAAAAGCCCACAAAATAAAAATAAAAAGTAACTGAGATGAATTTACCTTCGTTGAAAACAAGACTGGCAAAAGAAAGATAAAAATGAAAGGAAAAGACAATTGTTGAAGCTGGGGGCTGGGGTTATGAGCACACGGAGTTCATTAAACTATTCTCCCTATTTAAAAAAAAAAAAAAAGCCCAACGCGGAGGCTGAGACTGTTGTCCCAGCTACTCTGGAGGCTGAGACGGGAGGATCGCTTGAGCTCAGGAGTTCTGGTCTGTCGTGCCCTATGCTGATATGGTGTCCACACTAAGTTGGGCATCAATATGGTGACCTCCCAGAGACGGGGGCCAGCAGGTTCCCTAAGGAGGGGTGAACAAGTCCAGGTCTGAAACCAAACAGGTCATAACTCCAGTGCTGATCAATAGCGGAACCGTTCTTGGGAATAGCCACTGCACTCCAGCCTGGGCAACATAGCGAGACTCTGTCTCTTAAAAAAAATAATAAAAATTAAATTTAAGCCCGGTGCGGTGGCTCACGCCTGTAATCCAAGCACTTTGGGAGGCCGAGGCGGGGGTCACTTGAGGTCAGGAGTTCGAGACCAGCCTGGTCAACATGGCGAAACCCTCGTCTCTACTAATACAAAAAAAATTAGTTGGGTGTGATATCGCACGCCTGTAATCCCAGCTACTAGGGAGGTTGAGAAAGGAGAATCACTTGAACGCGGGGGGCAGAGGTTGCAGTGAGCTGAGATCGCGCCACTGCACTCCAGCCTGGGCGACAGAGTAAGACTCCATCTCATATAGATAAATAAATAAATTAATTAATTAATTTTTAAAAAGCTGCATTAATGTCTTAACAGTTGACAATAGAATTTTTCTTAGGGAGATAATTATCTTCCTTAAGAAATAGCTTGGGCCAGGGGCGGTGGCTCACACCTGTAATCCCAGCACTTTGGGAGGCCGAGGCGGGCAGATCACTTGAGGTCGAGAGTTCAAGACCAGCCTGACCGATATGGAGAAACCGCGTCTCTACTAAAAATACAAAAAAAAAAAAAAAAAAAAAAATTAGCCGGCTGTGGTGGCACATCCCTGTAATCCCAGCTACATGGGAGGCCGAGGCAGGAGAATCGCTTGAACCTGGGAGGCAGAGGTTGCGGTGTGCCAAGATCGCACCATTGCACTCCAGCTTGGGCAATAAGAGTGAGACTCCGTCTCAAAAAGAAAAAGAAAAAAGAAAGAAAGAAATAGCTTGATAGGTTGGGTGTGATCGTTCAAGCCTGTAATCCCAGCACTTTGGGAGGCTGAGACAGGATTGATTGCTTGAGCCCAGGAGTTAAAGACCAGCCTGGGCAACATAGTGAGACCCCTGTATCTACTAAAATAATTTTTAAAAATCACCTAGGTGGCACACACCTGTAGTCCAGCTACCCAGGAGGCTGAAGCGGGAGGATTACTTGAGCCTGGGAGGTCAGGCTGCAGTGAGCCGCGATGGCGCCACTGCACTCCAGCCTGGGCTGCAGAGTGAGACAGGGTCGCCCCCTGTCTCAGTAACAAACAAATAAACGCACAAATATCTTGATAAATTTCATGTGGCACATGAGCTCAGGAGCCTTGGAAGGGACAACCAAGGCCACAAAAGATGTGTGTGACTCTAAACAGCTCTGCCTGAGAGATGCTAGGTAGAATTTGGTTTGCTCCAGACAGGAAGGGAGAAGAGTTGCTAGGGAGAGGGCCTGAAGGACATGGGGGGTATGAGTGCAGAAGACTGAAGATCCCCAGTTAAGAAATGGATGAAGAGTATTCTATAAATTAGGCTGCCTGATGTTCCTTTGAAAGCTGCCAACTTTTTTGTAATATCAATCCCTCCTCTGTCTCCCCTGCCCCATCTACAGTGAAATCATGAATGCTTCCTAGGAAGGGAAAGAAGGGTGGTTTGGGAGGATAGAACTTCAGCAAAGAGCTGAGTTTCATTTCTAGGTAAACATGTTGTAGATGACGTAAGAATTATTGGATCAAGAGCTAGGACCAAAGGAGGCCCTCCCCATTCCCATCCCAGGATAATTTACAGCCATCTTGGGGAAAGGTTTGGGTGTCCGCTGGGCAAAGAGTTGTTTTTATTTAATAACAATTTCATTGAAATACAATTCCCATACTATACAATTTATTTATAATTGTAAGAGTTAAGTTTTTGGTATAGTCACAGAGTTGTGCATCCATGGCCACAATCAATTTTAGAACACCGTCATTACCACAAAAAGAAACCCTACACTCTTAGCTTTCACCTCTCAACACCTCCCCACAATCCATTCACTCCTCAGCCCTAGGCAACTACTAACCCACTTTCTGTCCATGGATGTGTCTGTTTTATATCATATAAATGGAAACATACAATATGTGGTCTTTTGTGACTGGCTTCTTAGCAAAATATTTTCAAGGTTCATCCATGCATGCATCAGTACTTCATTTCTTTTTATTACCAAATAATATTTCACAGAATGGATATACCACCTTTTGTTTATCCAGCAGTTTATGGACATATGAGTTGTTTCCACTTTTTTGCTATTATGCATAATGCTACTATGAACATTCCTGTGAAAGTTGTTATGAGGACATGTTTTCATTTCTCTTAGGTAGATAACTAGCAGTGGAATTGCTGGGTTGGATGGTAACTCAGTTTAATGTTTTGAAGAACAGCCAGCTGCTTTCCAAAGTGGGTGCACCATTTTCCATTTCCCCAAGCAGTGGATGAGGTTTCCAATTTCTCCACATCCTCAGCAACGCTTATTATCTGTCCTTTTTATTATAGCCATATTAGTGGGTACAAAGTGGTATCTCATTGTGGTTTTGATTTTCATTTTCCTAACAATGAATGATGTTGGCTGTCTTTTCCCATGTTTATTGATCATTTGTATATCTTCTTTGGAGAAATATCTATTCACATCCTTTGCCCATTTTAAAGTTGGGTTGTCATTCTATTATTGAGTTGTAAGACTTGTTCACATATTTGACATACCAATTCCAGTCCTTTACCAATGATTTGCAAATATTTTCTCTCATTCTGTGTGTGTGTTGTCTGTTCACTTTCTTGATGATGTCCTTTAAAGCAAAAAAAATTTAATTTTGATGATGTCTTGTTTATTTTTTCTTTTGGTGTCATATCTAAGAACCTATTGCCTAATACAAGGTCACAATGATTTATGCTTATGTTTTTTTCTAAGAGTTTTATAGTTTTTTGTTTTTGTTTTGAGATGGAGTCTCACTCTGTCACCCAGGCTGGAGTGCAGTGGCACGATCTCGGCTCACTGCAACCTCTGCCTCCCGGGTTCAAGTGATTCTCCTGTCTCAGCTACCCGAGTAGCTGGGACTACAGGCACGCACCACCACACGGGGCTAATTTTTGCACTTTTAGTAGACACGGGGTTTTGCCATGTTGGCCAGGCTGGTCTCAAACTCCTGCCCTCAAGTGATCCGCCCTCCTTGGCCTCCCAAAGTGCTGGATTACAGGTGTGAGCCACCACGCCCAGCCGAGTTTTACAGTTTTGTTTTGTTTTGTTTCAAGACGAAGTCTTGCTCTGTCGCCCAGGCTGGAGTGCAGTGGTGCCATCTCGGCTCACTGCAAGCTCCGCCTCCCAGGTTCACACCATTCTCCTGACTCAGCCTCCCAAGTAGCTGGGACTGCAGGCACCCACCACCACGCCCGACTAATTTTTTGTATTTTTAGTAGAGACGGTGTTTCACTGTGTTAGCCAGGATGGTCTGCATCACCTGACCTCGTGATCCGCCCGCCTCGGCCTCCCAAAGTGCTGGGATTACAGGCGTGAGCCACCGCGCCCGGCCGAGTTTTACGGTTTTAACTGTTATATTTAAGTCTTTCATCCATTGTAATATTTTATATTATGTGACCCAGGGTTCCAATTTCATTCTTTTGCATACGGATGTTCCAGTGTCCCATGTTTTGGAGAGACTATTCTTTCTCCCATTGAATTGTCTTAGCAAAAATCAGTTGACCATTAATGTGACAGGTTATTTCTGGACTCCAAATTTATTCCATTGATCTATATGTCCATTTTTATGCTATTACTACACTTTCTTAGTTACTGTAGATTTGTAATAAGTTTTGATTGGGAAGTGGATGTGCTCCCACTTTTCCAAGATGGTTTTGGCTGTTCTGGATCCCTTGAATTTCCACATGAATTTTAGGATCAACCTGTCAGTTTCTAAAAGGAAGCCAGCCTGAATTATGAGGAGGACTGCATTAAATCTGTAGATTGATTTGGGGAGTATTGCCATCTTAGCAACATTAAATGTTCTGATCCATATCCATGGACAGGGAGTATCTTTCTATTTATTCCAGTCTTCTTTAATTTCTTTCAACTAAGTTTTGTAATTTTCAGGGAATAAGTTTTGTTCTTCTCTTAAATTTATTTCTAAGTATGTTATGCTTTTTGATGCCATTGTAAATGGGATTGTTTTCATAATTCCATTTTCAGATTGCTCATTGCTAGTGTATAGAAATACAAATGATTTTTGATATTGATCTTGTATTCTGTAATCTTGCTGACTAATTTATTACTTTGAATCATTTTTAAATGAATTCCTTAGGGTTTTCAGTATACAAGATCATGTAATCTATAGAGATAGTATTACTTATTCCTTTTGAATCTGGATGCCTTTCATTTCATTTCCTTACCTAATTTCCCTGGCTAGAACCTCTAGCACAGTGTTAAATAGAGGTGGCAAGAGTGGACACCATTGTCTTGTTCCTGATCTTAAAGGGAAGTCATTCAGCTGTTCACCATTAAGCGTGATGTTAGCTGTGGGTTTTTCATAGATTTCCTTTATCAAGTTGAGGAAGTTCAATCTATTCCAAGTTTGTTGAGTGCTTTATAATAAGAGGTGTAGAATTTTGTCAAATGGTCTTTTTTTGGCTACTGAGATGATCGTGGTTTTTTATCCTTTATTCCATTGATATAGTGCATTATATTGATTTTCAGATATCAAACCAAACCTATATTCTTGGGATAAGTTCCCTTTGTCATGGTGCACAATCTTTCTTAATATGTTATTGGATATGATTTGCTAGTGTTTTATGGAGGATTTTTGCATCTATATACACAAGAGATATTGGTCTGTAATTTTTTTTTCTTGTGATGTCTTTGTCTGATTTTAGTAGCAGGGTAATACTAGCCTAATAGAATGAGTTGAAATTGTTCATTTTTCGTTTATATTTTGGGAAGACTTTGTGAATAATTCGTATTAATTCTTATTTAAATGTTTGGTAAAATTCACCAAACATCTGGACTTGGACTTTTCTTTGTCGGCAGTTTTTACTACTAACTACTACTACTACTAATTGATTATCTTTAATTATTATATGTCTATTCAGATTTTCCATTTCTTCCTGAGTCCATTTTGGTAGGCTGTGTTATTATGGGATTTTTTTCCCTTGTTATCTAAGTTATCTAAATTGTTGGCAAGTAATTGTTCATAATATACCCTTGTACTCCTTTTTATTTCTGTAAAGTACATAGTAATGTCCCCCTTCATCTCTTATTTTAATAAATTTAGTCTTCTCTCTTTTTTTTGGTCAGTCTAGCTAAAGGTTTGCCAATTTTTAAAAAATAATTATTTTACTGATGCATAATAGATGTAGATAATTCCAGAGTACATGTGATAATTTAATAGATTCATATAATTTTTAAAGATCAAATCAGCGCACTTGGGACATTCATCACCTTAAATATTTGTCTTGTCTTTATGCTAGAAACACTCAAATTATCCTCTCCTGGATATTTTGAAATGTACAATAGATTGTTGTAAACCATAGTCACCCTACTGATCTATCAGACACTAGGTCTTATTTCTTCAAGTTTGCCAAATTTGTTGACCTTTTTTAAAAACCAACTTTGAGGCCAGGCATGGTGGCTCATGTCTGTAATCCCATCACTTTGGGAGGACGAGGTGGAAGGATCACTTGAGCCCAGGAGTTCAAGACCAGCCTGGGCAACATAGTGAGATCTTATTTCTACAAAAAATTAAACAAAATTAGCTGGGCATGGTGGTATGTTCCTGTAGTCCTAGCTACTGAGGAGGCTGAGGTGGGAGGATCACTTGAGCCTGGGAGGTTGAGGCTGCAGTGAGCCAAGATTGTGCCATTATACTCCAGCCTGGGTGACAGAGTGAGATCCTGTCTCAAAAAAATAAATAAATAAAAAATAAAAACCGACTTTGAGTTTAGTTAATTTTCCCTGTTATTTTCATCAATCTCAAAGCAGTCTCTAATTTTCCTTGTGGCTTCTTCTTTGACCTATTTGTTATTTAGGAGTGAATTGTTTAATTTCCATGGATTCGTGAATTTCTCAAGTTAATTTCTTACTCATTTCTAATTTCATTCCCATGTGGTCAGAGAACATTTCAATTATTTTAAACTTATCGAGTCTTGTTTTATGGTCCAGCATATTGTCTATTCTACAGAATGTTTCACGCGCACTTGAGAGGAATGTGTACTCTGCTGTTGTTGGATGAAGAGTACAACAGATGTCTTTCAGGTTTAGTTGGTTGATAGTATTGTTCAAGACTTCTACTTCCTTGTTGTACTTCTGGGTACTTATTCTATCCATTACTGAAAGTGGGATATTGACGTCTTCAATTATTATTGTTGAATTATCTATTTTTTCTTTCAATTCTGTCAGTTTTTACTTCCTATATTTTTGGACTCTGGTGTTAGGTGCTTATATGTTTATAATTGTTATATCTTTCTGATGGATTGACCCTGTTTTCATTATAAAATGTCCTCCTTTATCTCTAGTAACATGCTTTGATTGTGGGTTTTGTTTTATTTTGTTTTGATGTTCAAGTCTATTTTGTCTGACATTAGTGTAGCCACTTCATCTTTCTTATGTTTACTGTTTGCATAATATATCTATTTCCTTTTCAACCTACCTGTGTCTTTGAATCTAAAGTGTCTTCTGGGCTGGGTGCAGTGGCTCATGCCTGTAATCTCAACACTTTTGGAGGCCAAGGTGGGAGAATCACTTGAAGCTAGTAGTTTGAGATCAGCCTGGGCAACATAGTAAGACCCTATCACTACAAAAAATATAAATAAAAAAAATAAAATGTCTCCCATAGACAGCATATAGTTGAATATTGATTTTTATCCAGTCTGACTGAGTGTTATTACTGATATGGTAGTATATACATCTGTCATTTTACTTTTCTTTTCTTTTTGTTTTATTTATTTCTGACTTCATTACTTTTCATTTTCTGTATATGTCATGTCTTTTTCATTCCTCTGTTTCTCCTTTAATCTTTCTTTTGCATTAAGTGAATATTTTATTATGTAACATTTTAATTCCTTCAATCATTTTCCATTCTATTTTTTTCAGTTGTTTTCTTAGTGGTTACTCTAGAGCTTACTATATTCATTTTAGCTTATCAGAATCTATTTCAGATTTATACTAACTTAATTCCAGTGAGATACTGAAACATTATTCTTCTATTACTCAATTCCCTTTTCTAACTTTTTGTACTATTGTTATACATAGCGCATATATAATATGCAAATAATACATTGTTATAATATTGCCTTGTATAGTTTTATGTCATTTAAAGAAGCTGAGAAGGATAGTAAATATATATTTATAGAGTATATTATATTAATCTTCTATACTATTTCTGGTTCTTGTTATTTGTTCTCACGGGTATGAGTTACCATCTGCTGTTATGTCTTTATTCCAATACAGATTTGCTCCCACCCACCTCATTTTTGTTGTTATTGTCAAATAGATTACACTTCTATACATTATAGGCCCAACAATACAATCATATATGTTGTTTTATACAATTTATTTTTAAGTCAGTTAAGAGAAGGAGAAGAAATATGCATTTATATTGTTTTTGTAATTACATAGTCATCTTTACCAGTGCTCTTTGGATTTGTTTTGTTTTTATTTTGTGAAGATTCAGATTATGGTGTGGGGTCACTTACTTCTAGTCTGAAGAACTTCCATTAGTAATTCTTGTAAGGCAGGGATGCTAGCAACAAATTTTCTGAGTTTTTGTTTGTCAGGCAATGTCTTTATTTTGCCTTTATTTTCAAAGATAGCTTTTCTGGATATAAAATTCTTGAGAGTTGTTTTTTGTTCAGCATTTTGAATATGTTACCCATTACCTTTTGGCCTCCATTGTTTCTGATGAGAATTCAGCTGTTGATCTTATTGAGGTTCCCTTGAAAGTGATTAGTTCTTTTTCTCTTGCTGCTTTGAAAACTTTGTCTCTCAGCATTTTTAGTATGATGAGCTTAGGTGTGGATATATTTGTTTAACTTACTTGGAGTTTGCTGAGCTTTCTTAAATGTGTAGATTAATCTTTTTCATCAAACTTGGCTAATTTTCAGCCATTGCTTCTTCAATTACTTTCTCTGCTCTTTTCTCTCATCTCTCCTTCTGGAATTCCCATTATGAGTATGTTGGTGTGCCTAATGGTGCCCCCCGACTTTTTTTGAGGCTCTGTTTTCCTTCATTCTTTTTTCTCTTTGTTCTTTGGATTGCATAATCTGTACTGCCTATCTTCAAGTTTGCTGATCCTTTCTTCTGCAAGTTCAAATCCACTATTGTTCCTCTCTAGTGAATTTTTTATTTCAATTATTATACTCTGCAATTCCAGAATTCATTGGATTATTTTTTAATGGTTTACCTTATCGATAGTCTCTATTTGTTGAGAAATTGTCACCATACCTTCTTCTACTTTTTTAAATCATAGTTTCCTTTAGTTCTTTAAACATAGCTTTAATGGCTGGTTTGAAGTCTTGGTCTGTTAAATCTGATATCTGGCCTCTTTCATAGGCAGTTTCTGTTGTCTGCTTTTTTCCCCCTATGTATGGGTCATGTTTATTTGTATATCTCATGGTTTTTTGTTGAAAATTAAACTTTTTAGGAAATATATTGTAGTAACTCTGAATTCTGATATCCCTTCCCCCCTCTCGGGCTTGTTTTTGTTGTCTGCTTGTTTGTTTAGGGACTTGGATAGGCTCTCGTAGTGAACTCCTTTTTTCCCTCAATGTAAATCTGATTTAAGGGGTATGACTTGTTCTTTAGGGTTCCTGTCCTGAGCAGACCTCCCCACCCCTACAATATAGTGGGCACCCAGATACCTGCCTTCCTCCAAATCTGGTCCCAAGAGGCAGACATTCCCTCTCCCACCCATTAGAACCTGTCTTTCAAATTTTTCTTTCTCCCCCAAAAGCATTATCCACTTCCTTCCAAATGGATACTCCAGGGTGCTGTTCTGAAAGTCCTGTTTCCTACCCCATTACCACCACAGCCAGAACCCAGACTCACCACTGGAGGACTCCCAGTTCTCACAGCCAAGTTCCCCCACCCTGCTCCCATTCATGGGCGAGCACGCTGCCTGGCCACAGTGAAAGTGTCAGCTTCCACAGCCTAGGCCCATCTTAGGGTGTGTCCCTGCTCAAACAAATGGATCTCAGCACTCCAAGCATAATTCTTTAGTTTCACGTACCTGGCCATTTCTCTGGGGTGTACCACTCCTCCTGGAAGACAGCACAGGGCCAGGTTCCAATGTCCCCTGGGTCTTCACAGTGCCCCTAGCCCACACAGCTCTTTTCTGGGACTATCCCACTGGTTCTAATTCTTTTACCCAATAGAGGCTTTAACCTCAGGACTTTTTACTAGTCAAGCTTCAGTTGAAAGTGACAGAAGCTCAATCTAAACTAGCTTAAGCTTCAAGAGGATCCTGGGGTGGTTTAGAGAATAGATGAGGAGCATCTGGCCTTGGGCACTGGCCCTGGAGTGTACAGACAGTGCCTCTCTAGGTTCTCCCCCAACTTCTCCCTGATGGACCTGCTCCCCTCAGCCTTCCATATCCCTTGCCTGGAGCTGTAGAACCAGTTAATCTGGAGCCACACCCTTACCATCACCTTCCAAAGAAGAAATTGAACCTTTCTCTGGGCATTTTCTGCTGTCTGCCCTTCTCATGGTCCAGCTTCTGTTGTTCCACCAGGCGTTATCTGTTTGCCCAGCTGCATGGCTGTGGCCAAGGGTCTTTAGGATAACACATTCTCTCCTCCCGGGGACTCTGCTAGTTTCCTGTTTCTTCCTCCCTTACTCTATTGACCCTTCTCCCTCAAAATCACCTGCAGCCTCTTGCCTCCCTGACTGAGGCAGAAAGCCCTTAAAGTGGTTCTCAACCCTGGCTACACATGAGAATCACCTGGAGAACTTTACAAATACCAATGCCCAGGCCCCAAACCAGATGAATTAATCAGAATCTGTAGGGGTAAGACCCCTGCATTGGTGTTTGTACAGCCAGGGTTGCAAAACACTGGTATAGAGATGTAAGATACCCCAGTTCAAGATAGTGAGGATGAACTTGGAGAGGTACTGAGATGCTCTCTCCAACCCCACCACATACACAGGGTCCTGTTGTGATTATTAGAATCCTAACACCCCAGAAGCAACAATAGCCCAGGAAATCTTCAAACTGTATCCCTGAAAAGCACTGTCACTTTATCTCAACTTGAAGCCAGTTGCTAAGGCCCTACCTGGGGCAGATAGCCAGCATGATTTGCTAGTTTTGAAGGTGTTTGCCAGGTATGCTGAGTCCTGGCTACTGGGGTTGGCAGACAAGTGCGCTCTCAGAAGACAGTATCCTGGAAAGGGAGAAAGGTGATTCTGGGTGGATAATCTGTATTCTTGTCCCTCTCTACAGGTCACTGTCGTCTTAGGGGACCTTCTGTCCTTTTCTTAGGGGAAATACCTGGAACGCTGGGGTACAGAGGAGAGACCATGGTAGGGGTGGAGTGATGTAGTCAGATATGCCCAGAGTTGACCCTGGAGCCACAGGAGCCTTCTGATAAACTTGGGGTCATTCCTGTTGAGAAGGGATGAGAATGTGGATGGCTCAGTAAGACAACACTGATTCAAGCAACAGTTATTGCTTAGCTACTCTATATTCTAAAAAGTCAAAAGGCAAACTGAGGAAAATATTGACAACAAATATAACATACATAAAGGGTCACTATGCTAATAAGTTTTACAGATCAGTAAGAAACACATTAAGGCCCTCAAAGAACCATGTGAGTAAAAGAATTCCTAGAAGACAAAACCACTGATAATTAAATGTTTAACCCTTGTTGGTAATCAAAGAGCCACATTAGAACATCATTTCCACTACCAAATTAGTGAACATTTACTTAAAATCCTAATATCTGATGCTAGCAATTGTTTGAATAGTTCTTCTTTGAGTAATAGCAGATTCACAGGTAGTGCTTCTCTGCTAGCACTGTTCTCATTGTTTGCATTCCTTCATTCCTTGTAAAGTAGGTGCTATTATCCCCATTTTGCTGCTGTAGAAACTTGTAGGGACCAGCCCCACAGGGTGGGTGGGTTTTTCTCCCCGTGTGCGGAGATGAGAGATTGTAGAAATAAAGACACAAGACAAAGAGATAAAAGAAAAGACAGCTGGGCCCGGGGGACCACTACCACCAAGAGGGCAGAGATCGGTAGTGGCCCCGAATGCCTGGCCGTGCTGTTATTTATTGGATACAAGGCAAAAGGGGCAGGGTAAGGAGTGTGAGTCATCTCCAATGATTGATAAGGTCACGTGAGTCACGTGTCCACCGGACAGGGGGCCCTTCCCTGCTTGGCAGCCGAGGTGGGTGGGGGTGGGGGCGGGGACGGGGGGAGGGAGAGAGAGAGAGAGGACAGCTTACGCCATTATTTCTGCGTATCAGAGACTTTTAGTACTTTCACTAATTTTGCTACTGCTATCTAGAAGGCAGAGCCAGATGTACAGGATGGAACATGAAAGTGAAACAGGAGTGTGACCGCTGAAGTACAGCATCACAGGGAGATGTTTAGGCCTCCAGATAACTGTGGGCGGGCCTGACTGATGTCAAGCCCTCCACAAAAGGTGGTGGAGTAAAGTCTTCTCTAAACTCCCCCTGGGAAAGGGAGACTCCCTTTCCCAGTCTGCTAAGTAGCGGGTGCTTTTCCTTTGCATTGATGCTACCGCTAGACCACGGTCCGCCAGACCGGGTCCGCCAGACCACTGTCCACTTGGTAACCGGCGTCTTCCCAGACGCTGGCATTACCGCTAGATCAAGGAGCCCTCTGGTGGCCCTGTCCGGACATAACAGAAGGCTCGCACTCTTGTCTTCTGGTCACTTCTCACTATGTCCCTCTGGTTCCTATCTCTCTATGGCCTGGTTTTTCCTAGGTTATGATTATAGAGCGAGGATTATTACAATATTGGAATAAAGAGTAATTGCTACAAACTAATGATTAACGATATTCATATATAATCACGTCTATGATCTAGATCTAGATCTAGTATAACTCTTGTTATTTTGTATATTTTATTATATTGGAACAGCTCGTGCCCTCGGTCTCTTGCCTTGGCACCTGGGTGGCTTGCCGCCCACAGAAACTAAGTCAGATAACTTGCCAAAAGCCACACTGCTGATGTGCAGCGCACCCGCTTCACTGCAGGTGGAAGTGGAAGTGAATAATAACCTTCCTGGAAGGCAGTCTGCAAGCCCATATTGACAGCTGAAAAATATTCATTCCCTTTCACCTAGTGATTCGACTCCCAGGAATCCATTCTAAGAAAACAACCAGAGTTGAGCCATTTCGTTCTTGGCAGCACATGTGAAACAATGGCACATCCATTATGACGCTGGGCTCTGGTTGCGTCATAATGTACGTTTAGTATGTGGAGTGACAATGGGCGCTAGCTCGTAATATAATGCTATTAATAAACGAAAAGAGATACAAAAAATAGTCATGATATGCATATATATTGCAATAAACCATGATTTCTGTGCGTGGTGGGATGGTAATTTTTAATTTCCACATTGAATATTTCTGTTTTCTACTTATTAGTTTGATAATCGGAAACAAAAGCCAAGTGTCTTTGTTTGTGTGTTTGATGCTGAGTTTCCTGGGCAGCAGGACTGGGAGGTTGAGTGGGGGTTTTGGCTCAGGCCGGGAGCAGAGCGGCGGGGGGGGAGCGGCAGGCGGGCAGGGTCCCCGGAGGCCCCGGGCTCTGCCCCTCCAGCTAGAGAGGCAGCCGAACCCTAGCGGCCTGGAAGGGGCCGGGAAACCGCGGCCAGCTGGCAAGGAGCGGCCCCCGGGGGCGGGGCGCCGGCGGGTGTGTGAGTAGCCCACCCGGCCCGGGTCCGAGTTCCAGCCCCGCGATGGCCTCCGCGGGCAGCACTGCTCGGCGGGCGGGCTCGGGAAGCTGGCACTCAGAAAGGGGAGAAGGGAGAGGTGCTCGGCCGCAGCCAACTCCAAGTGGCTCCATGCAGCAGGCGAACAAAGTCTCCTTGAAGGCCACCTGGACTGACGCGGAGTCCAAGCAGCCCAGGTGGATAGCGGGAGAAGGTGTCCCGGCTGCGGGGAGCGAGAACCCGGCCCAGCGCCTCCCTGGTGGGCAGGGCCTGGAGCGGGTGGGGGCGGAGGCTGCGGCCCGAGAAGCCCGCAGAGACAGGCTGGGGCTAGGGATCGCCTCCCGAGAGGTGCCCGGGCCGTGGCCCAGAGTCGCTTCCCCACTGCCCCGCCCTCCAGCCAGCCCCTGCCCGACCTCGCAGACCACCTCAGTGCGCAGGCGACTGCCCTCGCCACGCCGCGCCGCCCTGCCTCGTTCACCCCGCCCCGCGCTGAACCCAGCCCCAGCGAGGAGTCCGACCAGACGGCAATCGACCAGACGGCGATCGGGAGCTACTACCAGCTGTTCGCAGCGGCTGTGGGCAACGTGGAATGGCTGCGATTCTGTCTGAACCAGAGCCTCAGGGAAATCCCCACCGACGACAAGGTAAGGTCTTGAGTGTTGGGGCAAAGACCGAGGTCCCTCTCCCGCTACGCTGCTCGGAGTGGTCACCTGGAGAAGAGATATCCTTTTCTGGGTAGATCTTCCTAATTTAACTCATCTTCTGGCTGTGGAAGGACCATTTTGGGGGCAGGGAGGTTGGGTGGGCTGATGAACACACACTGGTTAATTAGCAAAAGGGTGTGAGCATTCCTGGGGACACAGGGAAGAAAGTGAAGGTAACCCCAATAAATTTATATAAATTGTGGACCCTGGGACCTCAGTCCCACTCAGCCTCCTCCTGCCTGCTCTGAACCTCACAGGGCTTCACTGCCATCCACTTCGCCGCCCAATGGGGCAAGCTTGCATGCCTGCAGGTCCTGGTAGAGGAGTACAAGTTTCCCGTGGACCTGCTGACCAACAATAGCCAGACACCCCTGCACCTCGTCATCCACAGGGACAACACCACTGTGGCCCTCCCCTGCATCTACTACCTGCTGGAGAAAGGCGCAGACCTCAATGCGTGAGTCCAGCCTGCTTCAGGAGGGAGGCTTCGGGCATGGGCATGGGCACAGCCCTACTTCCAGGCAGGCAAATCCATGCAGGACAAGCAGAGGGGTTGCTGGAGGTGACAAGGATTGGGTCCCACACAAAGCAGTCAGGAATCCACATGGTGTAATAAAGAGACTGGGCTTTAGCCGGGCATGGTGGCTCATGCCTATAATCCCAACACTTTGGAAGGCCGAGGCAGGCGGATCACCTGAGGTCAGGAGTTCAACACCAGCATGACCAACATGGAGAAACCCCATCTCTACTAAAAATACAAAATTAGCAGGGCGTGGTGGCGCATGCCTGTAATCCCAGCTATTCGGGAGGCTGAGGCAGGAGAATTGCTTGAACCCAGGAGGTGGAGGTTGCGGTGAGCTGAGATGGTGCCATTGTACTTCAGCCCGGGCAACAAGAGAGAGACTCCGTCTCAAAAAAAAAAAAAAAAAAAGATTGGCCTTTAACAGACCTAGTCTACATCCCAGCTCTGCAACTTGCTAGCAGACAGCAGGACCTTAGGCAAGTCACTCAACCTCTATGCCCCAGTACTCTGGCTCCCAAACTTAGGTGTACATTGGAATTACCTAGGGAGCTTAAAAAATATGAACACCTGGCCGGGTGGCATGGTGGCATAGTACCAGCTACTTGGGAGGCTGAGGCAGGAGAATCGCTTGAACCCGGGAGGTGGAGGTTGCAGTGAGCCGAGATTGCACCAATGCACTCCAGCCTGGCAATAGAGCGAGACTGTCTCAAAAAATAAAAAATAAAAAAAATTAGGCTGGCCGCAGTGGCTCACGCCTGTAATCCCAGCACTTTGGGAGGCTGGGGCGAGCGGATCACGAGGTCAGGAGATCAAGAACATCCTGGCTAACATGGTGAAACCCCGTCTCTACTAAAAATACAAAAAAGTTAACCGGGCGTAGTGGCGGGTGCCTGTTGTCCCAGATACTTGGGAGGCTGAGGCAGGAGAATGGCGTGAACCTGGGAGGCAGAGCTTGCAGTGAGCCAAGATCGTGCCACTGCACTCCAGCCTGGGCGACAGAGCGAGACTCCGTCTAAAAAAAAAAAAAATTAAAAAATATAAACACCTGTGTTCCAATCCAAAGGCTGTGATTTAATGGGTCTGTGGTGTGACCTGGGCTTGAGAAGTCAGAAAAGATCCCCAGGTGCTTCTAACTTGCAGCTAAGTTTGGGAATCTCTGTCTCAGTGTCTTCAACTGAAACTTGGGAGAATAGCAGTACCTATCACATGGGACTACTGTGATCACTGAAAAGTGCATGGCATATAGGAGACTGCATTCATTCAAAGTATCAAGTATGCACTATGTGCTAAGCACTATGCTAGAGTCACAGAAATGGTCCCTCTCCTCATGAAGCTGACATTCTAGTAAAGGAGCAGACAGTGAATTAGCAAACAAATAAATGAACAAAATCCTGACAGAGCATGGGAAGTGGTTATGAAAAAAATAAACGGGGTGATGGTGTAGGGGGTAAAGCAGGTAGGGGGAGGATCTATTTTGGATGAAGCAATCACCTCTAAGGAGGTGACATTTAAATTGGAACCTGAAGACAGAGTGAGCCAGCCATGCAAAGAGCCAGGGAAAAGTGTTCCAGGTAGAGGTAACATCATATGCAAAGACCATGTGTTGGGAAAGAGTGGGCAAGGTCAAAGGATAAGACCGAGGAGGTTAGGCCCAGGTCATGCAGATCTTGTGGGCATACGGAATCTGGTGAGGCATAGGGAAAGGGCAGGGGGCTGGTTGGTTTAAGAGTGGATGAGGTTAGTGGTCTCTGAACCAAGCCAGCTCTCCTTCCAGCAGTTCTTAACTGTCACATACCTTCTAAAGTCAGATTTTTACTGTTCACTTAGTCCAATTCCTCCCTTTACAGTAAAGGAAATTGAGGTGCCAAAAGGGACAGACATAGCTAGGATCACCCAGTGGACTGATGGTAGAGCAGGGCTTGGAAACTGGTGTGTCCATCTATCTGATGGACAGATGCTCTTTGTCTTTCCTTTCTGCCCTTATCCCCACTGGTGGGGCCTTCCACAGTCAGACATGCAACGGCTCCACGCCCCTGCACCTGGCAGCCCGTGACGGCTTGCTGGACTGTGTGAAGGTCCTGGTGCAGAGTGGCGCCAACGTCCATGCCCAAGATGCCATGGGCTACAAACCCATTGACTTCTGCAAAATATGGAACCACCGTGCCTGTGCCCGGTGAGAGTGTGAGAACCACCTGGAGCCTGCCCACCCCCTTCCCCTCCCCCAGCCTTTTCCCTAGGGCCCTCACCACAGCTGAGCCTTTAAGGGGAGGGTTGGGAAGCCAGACAGCTGGAGGATGCGCCTACTGCCCAGGATATTTTGGATGAGGCAATCACCTCATCACCTGGGCTGGGGGGTAAGTCTGCCCAGGTCCCCTGCTCTCTGGGTTGATCACTGCCCTCCTTTCCTGCCCTGGGGCCCCTGGCTCCTCAGCAGAGGGTGGTGACCAGGTCATCAAGGACTTTCGTCTTTCACCTAAAGGAAGTAGGGAGCCAGAGGGCCCCGGGCAATGGGGATGGCTCATCTTGCTCCTCTCCCTCTGGCCACTCCCCTCATCCCCATCCAAGCCCTCAGCAGCAGCCAGTCTTCCCAGCCCAGGTGGAAGCTCTGTCACTGTGGGATGACACCCCCGCCCTGACCTTGGCACCAGGTTCTTGAAGGATGCCATGTGGAAAAAGGACAAGAAGGACTTTGCCCGTGAGATGACGAAAATGAAGATGTTCAAGAGCCAGCTGACCCTCATGGAGCACAACTACCTGATTGAGTATCAAGTAAGGGGGACAGCAGGGGGGCCAGGGGACAGCTGCTATCCAGGCATGTGAGCAGAGGGGGCAGTGACCCACATATTGTGGAGGAGTGGCTAGAAGCACTCCCACCCTGAAAGAGCCACCCTTTCGCCTGTACTCCCACCGGGCACTCTGACTGAAATTCGGCTCTTTTAAATAAGCCAGTCTTTTGGTCAAAAGTCTTATCCTGTGTTAGAAAGCCAATTTAAGCAAGCTTAAATTCGCAAGTATTTCTGGGCCCCTCCTAGTGTACTGCCTCTTTCAGGATGAGAACCTTCAATGAGACCAAGGCCCTGCCTGTAACTGGGGCTCACACTCTGGTTAAAAAGATCCACCCTTCCTTCCAGCAGGCACTGGGCATTCACTCTGTGCTAGGAACCTGCTAGACCCTGAGGTCTAAAGATGAACAATATGTGGTCCCCATGCTCAAGGAGCTTAGAGTCTAGCAGAGGAGGCAGGTTACAGGCCCATCAAGGAGGAGAGGGTCCAGGAGGGTGTCAGGAGGCATGATGCTTAAGAGGAGTCTTGAAAGATGCGCAGCAGTTGGCTATATGAAGGAGGGAAGGGCTAACCAGGCATAAAGAGCAGCCGCATGGAAAGGCATAGAGGAACCTGGGAACATGATGTATGCAGAGAATGAAAACTCAGAGCAGCTGGGGATCAGATGTAAGTTGGAGGCTGACAAGATTTGGCAGGAGCCCACATCAGTGAAGGACCTTGGCTGGGGAAGAAAGGGGATTTTAAGCAGGTGTAATTACATAGGGTGCAAAACCCAGAAAACTCAGAAGATACTGGGAATCTTAAGTGAATCCTGAAGTGGGGAGGGCTTTGGGGCTGCTGACTCTGGCACACCAGGTCTGTTTCAGTTCCATTTCTCTCCAGTTCTCAGCCCTATCCTCCTCTGATGTCAGGGTCACCAGTCCTCAGAGTCACACACTGTCCAGAGGAGGCAAGGCCCATCTGTTTCCTGTAGCTCTAACCTTTTCCAGAAGCTCCTTGCATCTTCCCTCATCTCTTATGGCCTCAATTCGATCAAGTGTCCATTCTCGTTCCTTTAGCTAGAACTAAAGGAAAGCCATATGCTGACTGACTTAGGTCTGGGGCAAGGTCTGATGGAATTATGATGATTGGCTTAGCCCAATCAGAGCCTGCGCCTGGAGCTGGGTCAATCTCCAAAGCCTCTGATTGCTTAGCAACAGTCTGGGATAGTGAGACAATGGCGGTGGGGGAGGTTCTATGACAATATATGGAAGGCTCCGTGGAGGCAAGGACAGAGCTAGATTGAGTTGCTGCCACCGGGCCTGGAGAGCCAGCCAACTGTATCCTCCCTACATGACTTCTCAAGGCCCACCACTTCCAAGAAGCGTGTCCACATCAGGCCATCCAGTCCTTTCTGCTTTCTCTTTCCAGGGTCAAGGATGCAGTGTGCACTTCCCATTTGCCTTTTCCCCCATCACACCAGAGACTCTCCTATGGCAGGACATGTCTCTACTATCAGACTGTGGATTCCTTTGGAGAAGAAGGGAATTGTGTTTCTGTAAGACTTGAGGTTTTCCCTAGGGCAGGGACTGTGTCTCCCATGTCAAGTTGGAGTCTCACCTAGGGCAGAGGCTACATCTCTCCCATCAGATTGGAGATCCCCCCTTTGGGAGAGGTGCTTTGTCTCCCCACTCAGCCCAGGGGCTCCCTTATGGAAAAAGTTGTCTCCCCCATCGGAACACCGGCTCCCATAAGACAGGTGTTGCTTCCATCAGACTCAGACTTTCCCTCCCATCAGACTCAGAGCTTCCCTCATCCTTCAGACTGTGGTTTCCGAAAGCTACAGCCACAGGATCTCCTTGCACAGAAGCAGAGGGCAGCAGTCCTCCATGACTCTCTTGTGCTCTCTGTTGTTGCAGAAAGAGCACAAAGTTCTCAGAGAAGCTGCTATCAGAAAGTGGCTCCACGGCAAGCTGCACCCAGGCCACTCTCTGGTCTCCAATACCAAGCAAGCCCGGGCCACCGCCCTCTCCAAGACCCCAGAGCAACGGGAATCGCAGCGTTCCAGGAGCTTCCACCCCTCTGTGGAGGCGCGTCTGCAATGCATTCCACAGCCCACGGAGATGCCCAAGCCCATCTACAGGAAGCCCACGGTCAAGCGGCCCACGATGTGGAATGTTAGCAACAACCCCGCCAGACCCCCCACCACCCAGATCAGCCACTCGCAGGGCATCCGCCTGGGCGTGCATCCAGACCCCACTCCGGAGCACGACTTCAGCAGCTTCCTGGAGGTGAGGCCTGATGGGCACGGCGGTGCGCGGCTGCACACAGTGGACGGCCACTGGGTGGCGCCCGTGCCGCGGCTGCCTTTTGAGGTGCTGCTGCGCATGCTGTGCCCACGTGTATGGCCATACAGAATGAAGGTGCCCCAGGGCTTTTACCCCATCAGCATGAGGGAAGTGCCCAGGAAGCGGCACCTGGGTGACAACACCTTCTGGACCGACACTCTGGCCATGAACCTGCGTGACACATTCGATGAAGCCTTCCTGGCAGCTGTGCGATCTCATCAAGGACTCCCCACCCTGCACTCCCCACAAACCAACCCATAAAGTTATTATGGCTACCTCTCCCCCGAGGCAGCCCAGTGAAGGCTGAAGTGTGGCAATTCACGTTGTGGGTGGCGAGGAAAGGGGGAGGGGTGCCTATGGGCTTCCCACTCCCAAGCTCGAGGAGTCACCCTTCCCAATCAAAAGCCCAGACCCCAGGCCTCCCTTTTCTCTGCAAATAAATCTCTTGGCACCCCCCCACCGCCGCCAGGAAATCCAAGTTAGGTTCAGAGTGGGGGGTCAGACACTATTCTTCACCTTGGCATTGTAAAAGTTGTCACATTTTGGCACCCCCACTGCCCTCCCAGCCCTAAGGGCCCAGGCTTCCAGGATGGAAGGACCCACTGGGAAATTCTGTTTCTTGTTCAGATTAAGCCCTTCCTGCTGCAGGCTCTAAGCTGAGACCCAGAATGGGGTGGAGGGCAACTAATATGTCCCCCTGGCACGGGCTTCCCTGCTACTCTGGGCTGCCATCCTTATTCCCAGCGGCTACTGAGGTTTCTGCAGTTCAGGGAGGCATGGGCAGTACATCAAGGGAGGGGAGGGATGTGTGGTTTCCATTCGAGTCTATGAAAGCACTTGTACTTCCTCCAGGAAGTTAACTGGCTTCCCTGTATCCCCTTGTACACATCACTACAATTCATTCATTAAACAAACATTTATTGAGTGCTTTCTAGGTGCCAGGCACCAAGCCAGGCACTGTTAATACAAAAATTCCAACACAATCCTTGCCCTCAAGGAGCTTACAGTCTACTGGGGAGATGACCATTAGGCAGGCAAATGAGCCCAGAGTGATCTGTGTAGTATGCCAGGGTGGGGGTCGGGAGGAGAGGGTATAGCCAAAGCTCCTTGGAGGAAGTCAAGTCTAAGTTGAGATTTGACAGAGAAAGTACCCTTTCTCTGTGACCAAAAGAAAGGAGGAATCAGAGTGGCAATGGAGAGCCACTGCATCTCTGGATACAGGAGGCTGGGACCCAGAATGCAAGAAGGCAAGTGATGAGACCAGAGAGGTGAGCAGGGACAAGGACACCATGAGTCTCACAAGCCATGCTGAGGGGTCCAGACTTTATCCTGAGAGCAGCAGGGAGCCAAGGAAGGTTTTAGGCCAGAGAGTGACTTGATCAACTATGCAATGCATTTTAGGAAGATAGCTCTGGCCACATGATAGAGAAGCAGTAGGAGGCTGTCACGATAATCCAGGTGAAAGCTGATGACAGTGGGAGTGGCTCAAATCAAGAGATGTTAAGGTAGACCTGACCGTTTTGAGAGACTGGATGTGGTGGGCAGAAAGAGAAAACAGGAATAGAATAAGTTTCCTGTCTGGCTCCTGAGTGATCTCGGGGTCAAGGGAAGTACCCAGAAGGGGCAGGTTTGCAGAAGACAGCAAGTACCATCTGGGCCATGGACCTGAATTGTCTGTGCACCTAGAGGGCAGCAAAACTGTGGTTCAGGTGATCAGGAAGGATGTTGGGGCTGGAGGTCAACTCTAAATTCCTCACCATCCTTGAAACCATCCAGATGGATGGGCTTCCCTAGGGAGCCCACAGCAGAACCCTGAAAGACCCTACTGTGCATGGGCAAGTGGAGAAGCCTGCACGGAAGCCTGAAAGGAACAGCCAGGGAGGTAAGACAACTAGCCACAGAGGTGCCAGGGAAGTGCCATCCAAGAAGCAAGGGGTGATCAGCCATGTCAAATGCTGCCCACATCCAGTAAGACAGGAAAGGGGTCTGCTGGATTTAGCAACCCCTGGGAGAACACTGGCAGTAGAGTGGAGGGGGCGAAGCCACATCATCAAGGTGAGGGACCAAGCAGCAGAGGGAGGAAAGTAGGGCCAGCTGTCAGCCCAATGGGAGGATGATGCAGGCTGCCAGTATCCCCTGCCTTGTCTATCCTGGTGTGCAGAAGAGAAAAGGGCCTGGCAATCTCGTTCACACTAAGAGGAGACCAACATGTGCTCTTCCTCTCAGGGAAAGGGGAAAGCTGGTATTCTTAAGAGAAGGTAAATGCTAAAGCCAAGGAAATGAAGGGCTATGATGGAACTCCAGGCATGATATAGAGGAAATATTTTCAAGCACAGGGGTTTTTCCAGTGGCTTAAATGTATCACATGTGTACAGTTCATCTCTGTACCTGCCAGCCTCACTTTGAGGTATAGAACATGGCCAGAAATGGCTCTCATAGGGACTTCATTCCGATATGTACTGTTGAGCACTTGCAAGGCACTATAGTTGGAGTGCAAGGTCAACAAATGCAGGTCTGTGCCCAAGACCTGGCCTGCCTTCTTAGAAGGCAGATATATCGCCCCAGGAGCCAAGAGCGCACAGAAGGGCCAGGCCTTGGATGCTCTTAGAGTGACAAACAGCTTCTCCCATGAGTCCCATTTCTTTAAAAACAGGCTGCCTGGAAGCTAATTTTTATTTTGTTTCTCCTTGAGCCTAAGATAGTATTCAGCCAGAAACCACTCCTTTTCCCAGAGGAAGATTTATAAATAGGATATTGTAGATGTTCTTCTGAAAATCTAGCCCAGTCCTAAATTGTCCCCTCTCCTACTCCCAGTTTGACAGTCACGGAGCCTTGGGGAAAGAGATGGAAGAGAGTGCATCAGAGAGGCTGCCTATAGCCCCACTTCCCACTCCTTGAGCAGGCTCAGCTCCTCACCCCTGCCCCCTTCCCATTAAGGGCCACAAGAACAGTCCCTTGGGAAGGGCAAGACCCAAACCCAGAAAAGGAGTCCCTGGAGCAGAAAAGTGAGTCCAGTCCAGAGCAGAAGGTTAGCAGGAAGAAAGGAAGATGAACTGTCAGGGTATTAAGGCAAGCAGTGCCACCTAGAAGCGAAGCTTTATTCAAACGGAAATCCGCACTTGGACAGAAATCACCGTTCAACAGCAAAAACTATTTCTGTTGGACATGCCAAGCCATGGCCCCTCCCCATGGCCACCTGCCCAGAGAACTTGTCACCATCTGCTCTTAAGCTTCACAGACCCTGCCCTGCCTGCCCCAGCGGGGCCAGAACCTCCTGACCCACCTTGGAAGGGACAGGGGAGGACTGAGGGACCTCGGCCTCCTGGCTAAGCAGGCTCTGCCACCCTCCTTGGTGCCCTTTGAGGTTACAGCCTCTTGAAGCATCAGATCTGAGCCAAGCTGAGCCCCCCAAGGAGGGTGGGGATGGGGCTTCAGAGTTGAGGGGAGGAAAGCCAGGGCAGGTGGTAGGTGCCTTCCCGACTTCCGGTCCCCACCTGGCATAGAGGCCCAGGGGCCTGACTCTCCTGATCTTGCCCCCACATCCTGCCTGCATGGGGGTCAGTATATCTTCTGACGACTGGGTAGAATGGCCTCTTTGATGAAGGAGAAGACAACCAGGATCCCTAAGCGTTTGCCCCGCTTGCCTTTGGTGAAATAATTGGAGACGACATCATCTGTGGAGATACAGGCAAGAATATGAGAGAGAGAGAGAGAGTGTGTGTGTGTGCGCATGTGTGTGAACACGGCCCTCCCAACCCCGAGTCCAGGTGTCTCCAACACAGGGCTAGACTCAGGTTCCCTCAGTGGACCCCTGCCAACCCAGGCCTTGCTGGCTTGCCCCTACCTCGGCCCCTTACAAATCCCTTCTCACCTCCTGGCTGCATGGTAGAGGGCAGGACGTTCTCCCCGGCCGAAAGTGACACAAAAAACGCAAACGGAATTATCCACAGGCAGAAAGTGAAATAGGCCAGGACCTGGCAACAAGAGAGACTGAGAAGAGGGTGCCCCGGAGGTGCCAAGAGTGGGCTGGGTGTGGTGACTGCGTGTTGGTCAAGAGTGCACAGGGGGCCACACCTGATCTCCAAAGGGGGCCCAGGCCTGGGAAGCAGGGAACGCCACCCTCAGACATGGAAATCCTTCTGTGGGGAAAGGTGGAGGCTGAAAATGACTGAATGTGGCCACAAACCCCACATCTTGGTCGCTAGGACAAGCAACTCCCCTGGACTGAAGGAGGCAGACAAAGTGCTAAGCCATGACTGACTGACCCACACTCCCCAAAGAAGTGACCTTGCTCTTCCCAGAGGTTCAAACTGGAGCAGCAGGGTGTGGAGAAATCATGGGAGAAGAAAACCTTGGCAGCCACTGGGAAAAGCTGGGGCTCAGGGGTGCAGTCCATCCCTGCCCTGTGAGGACTGTGTCAGAGAAGGTCACCCTAGTACCCCTTCCTGACCTCAGGATGACCCCTCAAGGGGGACCCAAAGGACTCACTGAAGAAGAGCAGTGTCCTCCCCACCTCGGCCAAAGGAGCACAGTCTGTCCCCATCCACACAGCTTTCTCAAACCATCTATGTTTTGTTTTTTTCAAACATGTAATCCTTGAACAGATTCAGTTTCAAATCATAGCTAAGTTTATAAAGTAAACCATGCAAGTTCCCTTTTACTACCCTGTCCCTGTTAACAGCTGAATGTGCTGGATACTTCTTACCTCTGAGAAGGGATAATATTCTTCTGCAAAAAACTGAAATGCTAGGTAATGATTCACCACCACTAGTCCTGTTGAGGGAATGAAGAGTCAGTCAGTTTAAGGGGAATAACAGAAAGCTGTACTTTTAACTTCAAAAGGCCCTCAGAAGTTGGGAGCCTCCATGGAGTCTTAGGCCTGACTTTACACTCAACTCAGAGTAGGCTACTGCCTAGAACTGTTTCCCATCTGCTAAAATGGGAGAATGAGCCTCAACCTGCCCACTGCACAGGGCATTCTGAGTAAAATTAGAAGAAGGCTCTTTGCATGTTATAAAAGTGAGACTTCTATGTTACATAATCCAAAGCATCATGATAATGAACCTTGTTTTTAGTGGATGTGAGGGCTAAAGAAAGCTCTCCCACAGTGACAGGTGGGGAGAAATCATGGGTGTGCAGACTAGATGCCCCTAAGAGGCTCTACTCCAAACTGGGCAGCAAGGAGAAGTCCTGCTCAAATAAAAAGGCTCTCACTCCTCAGGAATAAAAGGGCAAGACTTGCTAGATGCTTTGAGGTGCAGTCTTCAGGTTCCTCAACGTTCTGGGGGAGGGGGTCCCTCCTCATCCTGCCCCCAGGTAAGGCATACCGGTGTGAACTGATACGTTCTGGACACACACACACACACACTGCCACCCCTCCTTGGTGTGTAACTGAGTTTATAAAAGAGGGCACGTGTGCATATCCTGGACACAGGCTGCTCAAGAGACAGTCATCCCTGCCGGTTCCCATGGTGAGGTGAAGGGCAGGCACCAGAAAGAACATGTCCCCTGAAACTGACTGTCCCCTCACACACACCTCACAGCAATTCCCATGTCTCCTTTCTTCTCTCCTGCCTCTCCCATTCTAAGGCAAAGACTACAGTTCTGCTATGCCTAGCCACACTCTAGGGCTAAGAGATAATGGGAGGTAGGATAGTGCCTGGTGCCCACAAGATCTTTTGGAAAAACTCTTTTAGGCATTAAAGGGCAGATCAAGGGAGTGAAGTCAGGGGAGCCTGCTGCTGAGGGGCTGGGGGCAGGACTTCTTCCCTGGACAGAGGGGCCTGGTCTCCATGGAAGGGCTTCCTAAACAAACCTCTGCTGAACAAATTCTTTGGTGAAATCACACCAACACCCAAGGAAGAAACCAGTTTTGGCTTTAACAATATGCCCTTTGTGTGGATAATATTCACTCTCCAGGCTCTCTCATAGAAATAGAAAAGTCACTCTAAAAAACCCCTAACTCCATCTGATACCCTGACTGAAAGCTAGGGTAGCCAGCAATGATGAACAGGAGCAATGGCAATCTTGGCAACCAAAATACTTTCCGAAGCCTTTTCCAGGAATATCTGTAAATACCTATATGCACCTACTATATGCCCACTGAGTCTCCCAATAGTTCTTTCAGAAACATCCTCTCTGAATACATGGAGAAGCTAAGGCCCAGAGAGGGCCAATGATTCCCCAGGGTCAGAAAGTGGTGGCAGGGCAACGCCAAGAAGACTGGGTCCTCCACATCCAGGCTCAAGCCCGAGGCAGCGGCAGCCAGTGAGAATGAGATGAGAAGCTGCAGCCCCCAGGAGGCATTCACACCAGGCCAGAGTCTGCAAGGTGCTCACAGCCCCATGAGGCTCCAGTCCTAACCATGACTTTGGGTCAGAGGACTGGACGGACAGCTGCCTGCCTACCGGAAGGGCTTTGGGCTTTTTCTGGCCAAGTGGTTTTTTTGAGGCTGGAACTGCTCAGTTGGGGGCCCTGCCTCAGCCAATCCACAACCTCTTCTTTCCCAAACTCTCCTTCAAACTTACCTCTCTGGGAAAGCCCTCCCTGTCTGAGTCCCCAGCCCCAACAAATTCTATTCACTAGAGCCAAGGTGGGCTCTAGAGTCCTCAGCAGTAAGAACCGCATCTTCCCAACTAGCCTGGCTTCCTGGAGGACTTCAACAGCTGGCTTCCTTTTTCTGTATCCCCTTTAGTGCCCAGGATGGAGATGGGCACACCCAACCACATCAGCTGCCTCCCCAACTCTGTCCCCTCTCACCACACGACAGGATGAAGTTAGGCGAGGTCAGCATGATGAAGGGGAAGGTCTGGAGGAGGCCAAAGTAGACGAGGTTGGTGAATAGGCCCACTCCAATCATGCTGGTGGGGAAGCGCTCAAAGACGTAGAGGCCAATCAGTACAGCGGTGGAGAACTGAAACAACCAGAGGCAGACAGTGCAGGGCGCTTCTTCCAGGCAATGTTCCTGGACTCACCAACCCCCAGCCCGCTCTGGGCAGCACTAGGTTCATGCTTCAATCTCCTCATTTCACAGGTCTGGCCTCCCCAACTAGGTTCTCTGCTCCCAAAAGGCAACATTTTTTTTTTTTTTTTGAGACGGAGTCTCACTCTGTCATCCAGGCTGGAGTGCAGTGGCACGATCTCCTGGATTCAAGCAATTCTCTTGCCTCAGCCTCCTGAGTAGTTGGGACTACAGGCATGCACAACCACGCCCAGCTAATTTTTGTGTCTTTAGTAGAGACAGGGTTTTGCCATGTTGGCCAGGCTGGTCTCAAACTTCTGATGGCCTCCCAAAGTGCTGGGATTATAGGTGTGAGCCACCGCACCCAGCCCATTTCTCAAACTTTTTGACAGCAACCCACAGTAAGAAAAACATCTGCCAGGCGAGGTGGCTCACGCCTGGAATCCCAGCACTTTGGGAGGCCAAGGCAGGCAGATCACCTGAGGTTGGGAGTTTGTGACCAGCCTGACCAACATGGAGAAACCCCATCTCTACTAAAAATACAAAATTAGCCAGGCATGGTGGCACATGCCTATAATCCCAGCTACTCGGGAGGCTGAGGCAGGAGAATCGCTTGAACCCAGGAGGCAGAGGTTGCGGTGAGCCGAGATTGTGCCACTGCACTCCAGCCTGGGTAATAAGAGCGAAACTCCATCTCAAAAAAAAAAAGAAAAAGAAAAACATTTTACACTGTGACCCCAACACATATATACATATATATGATTCAAAGCTCAAATTTCAATTCTATTTATGTTCCTTTTTTTAAAAAATGCTGATTGTGACCTACTATACAGCCAAATAATGAATCATGCCTACAGTTTGAAAAACACTACTGATAAGTACCTACAGTTGTCAGTGCTTAGCAAATGACAGTTGGCTGAATGAAGGGCTAATTACTGTGCCAACACCCACAAGCTGGGCCTCTGGACCAGAGCTGAGGGCTATAGTCTTGCCTCCACTGTGAACTCCCAACCTCAGCCATGCCCAGAGTGCAAATGGCTGCTGACACCAGGCGACTTGAGGGGCTGTGGACGCTTTCTCTCCAATGGCACCCCTACCCCCAGCCTTTCCTGCAGCTGAAGGAAGTCTGTCCACCAGCAGTCACCCCTATGGCTTTGATATCAGTGGCAAGGACTGTGTCTTCAGTAAGAGAAGCCTCCCATGAGACCAGGGAAGGGCGAGGACAGCGAAGCTGTGCTGATCTTAGGACAAATCACTTGATCCGATTAGAAAGATGGCAATGAACATATATGCAAAACTGTCTTATGGCTCCTCTAAGTTTTAAATGCTGTGAGCAGAGCAAAGGGCTAAAGACAGCGGGAGAGAGCTAAGCAAAGTCAAATCTATGGTCTTGTCAACAGAGAAGTACACTTCGCTGTCACCTTAAGGACTAGAGCACAAGGCCTGCAGTGAAACAATGCCACTTGGGGAAGGCGGCCAGGGAAGATCTGGGCCCAGGAGTGCAGACCCAAAAGACAGCGTTCAGGGCAAGGAGGTAAGAGTGTATGCTCAGGAAACAGCAGAGACACAGGCCTCATCATCCATGCCAAACTCTCCCCACTTCCTGCTTTTGAGGCAGGGCAAAAGAGTGAGGAGGACTCCTGGAGAAAGATGCCACTTACCCAGATCATGTATTTTATGATCCTGCTGGTGGCCACTGTGTATTCTTCTATCAGTTCTGCCAGGTAATAGAGTCCAGCCGCTGCAGGGTGGGAGGCAGGGAGACTATCAGCCAGGGTCACTCCCACCATCCTGGTCACCCCTCTCTCTGCAGCCCAGTCCCCATCCACCCTTCATGGACCCCAGAAGGTCAAGAACAAACCAAACATCCCATGTGTTGCCCTTCCAAGTCTGGAGAAGTAAAACTTTCTTAGGGCAACTAAGGACAAATCTCATAAAAATCAACGAAAGTCTGCATTTGATGCCACAGTACAATGATAACCTCTGGCTCAGAAAACGGAATTTCACGTATTCAATAAACACCTGCTGGGCACTTGGCATGAGCCAGGTCCTTGGGCTGAGAATACAGCTGAACAAGACAGACAAGGGTCCTTCCCTGACCCAGCTTGGGAAAGGGAAGGGGAACAGTAGGGAGAGACAGACGAGTTCAGTGTGAGAAATGCTACTTTAGGGAAAGGACAGGGCACTGCTGGACCATCAACCCCTGTGGACTTCCCGGAAAAGATGACATCTCAACTGAGGCCGAATGGGAACTAGCCAGAGGAGAAGTGTCAAAGGTGGAGAGAGCAGGAAGTATGAAGGGCCAGAGGCGCAAAGGCGGCGGTAGGCGTTGGGGAAAAGTTCCGCGCGGCAGGCCCGCGAAGAGTGGGAGCCGCAGCGGTTAGCGGTCCGCAGGCGCGGGGGCGGCACTCGAGTCACCCTTTCTCGCGCAGTGCCGGAGCGGACTCTGTGACACCTGGAAGGAGCCACGGTCAGGCCGGGCTGCCAGGCTCGACAGGAGGGGCAGGATCAGGCGGGATGGGGTTGGGGCGGCGAAGGCCGGGAGCGCCGGGCAGTGGTCCCCCGAGTGGCTCCGAAACCCCCGCGATGCGACCCCCAACGAGCACCGATGCCGGGGCGGGAGCCCGCGCGGGCCGAGGTCGTGCAGTCTCACCGACGGCCAGCGTGATGAAGGCCACCTGGATGAAGAGCGACAGCCAGCTCAGCAGGTACATGAACCACATGGCGCCCCCACCCGCCCGCTCCCCGGCCACCGGGACGGGCCTGCGCGCTTCGGCTCCGGCGACACACAGCCGCCACCGCCGCCACCGCCGCCGCCGCGTCCCCGCCCCGCGGACGACAGGACGACGGTGCGCCGCCGCCGAGAGGAGCCCGGCCCTAGCGCTGCCCGGGGCCAGGCTCGCGCTAGCGCCGCCCGCCGGAGAGGAGGGCCAACCGCCGCTGCCCCGCCAGGATCCCCCGCTCCACTGAGGGGAATGAATGCAGACCGCTGCAGCCAGAGGGAGGCGGGACTGTGCCCAGGGGCGGAGACGACCAAGCGCCCATACTGGGGCTCGGAGTGCAGCCTCCAGTCCCTCCCTGTGCACTCCCGTACCAGCCTGGAGGTGGTCCAGGGCCGGACAGGGCCGCCCGACCGCGCCCCAGCAACCTCCCCAGAACCTGCCTCCCGGCAGGTTGCGGACAAGTCTGTCTCTTGCTATCGCAGGTGATAGGGACAAAATTATTGAATTCCTAATATGTGCCACGCTCTGTGATAAAGGCGAGGTGTGTTCTTGTCGGAAATTTGAGCAGATGATGTAAATCATTTTATAGACGGGGAAGCCGGGGCCAAAGGAAGTTGCCCTGGGTCATGCACCTAGGAAGCGGCACAATCAGGAGTTGGGGTGATTTTAATCGGTCATCCTCCGGCCTAATTCCCCTCTAGGCTGTTCTTTTGGGGTACATTCTGCACCTTTGTATCGCCTGCACCTCACCCCTTGCCGGGCACGCAGGGCGTCCGCTAGGCGCTGGATGCATTTACTACACCTCTGGGAGGGTTCCTGAGGGGCACCTGGAACTGGTTAGTCCTTGTCAACAAGTCTCCCATCTAGTGGCGGAGACAGGCATGCAAAATAAAGTATGTAGAACAAGAGTCTAGTAGGCTTATTTCAGAATCATATTTTTCCTGCATAAAAATACGTATTCCTAAAAAAAACAATTACTACGGTAATGATTTAGCAATTCTACTTCTGGGTATATACCCAAAAGAACTGAGAAAGCAGAGACATTTGTATACCAATATTCATAGCATTATTCACAATGGTCAGAAGAGGGAAGCAACCCAAATGTCCATCGGTTGACGAAAAGATAGACACAAAGTGCTATAAACATACAATGGAATATTATCTAGCCTTAAAATGAAGTGAAATTCTGACACATGCTACAACATCAATGAACCTCGAAGGCATGATGCTAAGTGAAATAAGCCAAATAGGGAAGGACACACATTGTATGATTCCACTCATATGAGGTACCCAGAGTAGTCAAAATCATGGGCAGAAAGTTAAATGGTGCTTGCCAGGGTCTGGGGGACAAAGAATGGGGAGTTACTTTTTAACGGATACAGGGTTTCAGTTTGGGAAGATGGATGGTGCTGATGGCATCACGACAGTGTGAATGTGCTTAATGTCACTGAATTGTATACAGTGTTACAGAATTGTAAAATGGTTAAAACGGTAAATTTTATGTTATGCATAGCTTCCCCCTCCCCCCAACAAAATACATAAGATTACAAAGCCCATCCTGGCTAACACGGTGAAACCCAGTCTCTACTAAAAATACAAAAAATTAGCCGGGCTTGGTGGCGGGCGCCTGTAGTCCCAGCTACTCAAGAAACTGAGGCAGGAGAAGAGCGTGAACCCGGGAGGCAGAAGTTGCAGTGAGCCGAGACTGCGCCACTGCACTCCAGCCTGGGCGACAGAGCGAGACTCCGTCTCAAGAAAAAAAAAAAAAAAATTACAAAGCAGGCTGGGCACAGTGGCTCATGCCTGTAATCTCAGTACTTTGGGAGGCTGAGGTAGGAGGATCACTTGAGGCCAGGAGTTCAAGACCAGCCTGGGCAAAGAAAAATTTTAAAATGGCCAGGCATGGTGGTGCGTACCTGTAGTCGCAGTTACTCTGGGCTGAGGCAGGAGGATTACCTGAGTCCAGGAGATGGCGGCTGCAGTGAGCTATGATTGGGCCACTGCATTCCAGCT
Organism: Pan paniscus; assembly: GCF_029289425.2. NCBI lineage: Eukaryota > Metazoa > Chordata > Mammalia > Primates > Hominidae > Pan > Pan paniscus. Next base: position 55,391,148 of record NC_073261.2, on the reverse strand, counting down.
GGGATGACAGAATGAAAACCTGTCTCAAAAAAAAAAAAAAAAAAAAATTGCAGTTGCCGGGCGCGGTGGCTCACGCCTGTAATCCCAGCACTTTGGGAGGCCGAGGCCGGAGGATCACGAGGTCAGGAGATCGAGACCATCCTGGCTAACACGGTGAAACTCTGTCTCCACTAAAAAATACAAAAAAAAAAAAATTAGCCGGGCATGGTGGCGGGCGCCTGTAGTCCCAGCTACTCAGGAGGCTGAGGCAGGAGAATGGCGTGAACCCGGGAGGCGGAGCTTGCAGTGAGCCGAGATCGCGCCACTGCACTCCAGCCTGGGGGACAGAGCGAGACTCCGTCTCAAAACAAAAACAAAAACAAAAATAAAACAAAAAAGATTACAAAGCAAACCAATTATATAGAAATGCAAGTATTAAACTATTTTTAGAAAACCAAATGTATTCTGTAATTTATGTGCCTCTCTATTAATATATGACATAAGCAGACCTATTGCAAAATCTAATAGCTACCTACCACAATGACAAAGTAGGAGTGAGGGTAAATGATATTTCAAGATATCATTAATCATATGAGAGAGTTATAGATAAAAATAGAAACTTTTCTCCTTCCAAGTTTCCAGGCGTCTTGAAATTGTCTCCCTAAATTCTATACCTGCTGACTTCTAAGGGGTCCCTGGACCCCCAGTTAAGAATACCTGAGAGATATGTATATGGAGCATGGTGGGGTGGCTCACGCCTATAATCCTAGCACTTTGGGAGGCCTAGGCAGGAGAATTACTTGAGCCTAGGAGTTCAAGATTGACCTAGACAACAAAGTGAGACCCCATCTCTACAAAAAATTTAGAAATTATCCAGGTGCAATGGTGCCGGTAGTCCTGGCTACTCGGGAGTCTGAGGTGGGAGATCGCTTGAGCCTGGGAGTTCAAGGTTGCAGTGAACCTGGTTGAACTCCTTCCCCACCAGCTCCCCAGGCCTCCCAGGAGCACAGCTTTGGGGTAGGAAGAGCTGAGGAGAGAGGTTACCGCCCGCCCCACTGCACCCTAACACATGCCATCCACCACACGATGTCCCCTCTTTAAGGTGCCACATGCTGGGGGAAATTTTTCCTGTTATGGCCCCTGTAGTTGGCAGGTGTGTTGCTTGGCACCCCACCTCTAAGATCTTGGTTCTGCAGCCTGCTAGCAAGACCAAAATTCTAGTGAGAGACAAACTGCAATGAAAAACAATGACCCCTGCTATGTCCACATAATCTATGTGTCTAGGGAAGCCAGGCCTCCCAACCTGGTTTCTACACGGTGCCTGTGCCTCACCCAAGCAGCTGCCACACAGTCCTGGCACCCCCCCATCCCTGTCACATGCCTGCGGCCCCAACTCAGGTGGCTGGGTTAAAGAGCTTCCTAGTGACAAGTCCTCAAAGGGCACTATTAATTGCCTCAGCATTGTCTTCAGCTAAACCACTAGAGGATAAAGGGCAGGGGGTGGGGCGGGGGTGAAGGGGTGGGGCTGGGGAACGACAAGAAGGAACGGGTGGGGAGGGAAGCACACACACACATGCACGCACACACACACACACACACACACACATGCATGCACACACATGCAGCAGAGCCCCTGAGCAGGGCTGCTCTAGTCCCATAGCCTGGGGCGCAGGGAGGCGGGCAGCTGGCTGATGAAAGTCCAGCCTCCCTGGGCTAGCAGTTTCTCTCCTGAGGCAGCCCCATTAGCCAGGACAGCAGAAAGCCATTCACGGTCACTCCTGTCATTAGCATAACGCGGATCACTGGAATCTCGGCTGAAGTGTCTCTCTGTCTTTATCCAAGCAGCTCCAGGGGGTCCTCCCATGACAGGAATTCCTGATGAGAAGAAAAGGTGCAGCTCTCTCTGACAAGCTGGCTCCTCTCCTCAGAAAAAAGAAAGAAACAAAGAGAAGAGGATGACATTGAATGTATCAGAGAACTAAGAAACTTCTGCCAGCCTGAGCAACTTCTCCAGCCAGGGCGACAGAGCAAGACCATGTCTCAAAAAAACAAACAAATGAAAAAAGAAATTTCTGGATCAGGAGGATGCTAGCTCTACATTCCACTTCACAACCAGGCCCTACATCAGCCTATATTTGAATACCATGGCAATTCACTACCCTACGATCTGTGAGGAAATTTTTCCTTACGCTAAACAGATTGGTCCAGTTTCCACACTTGGGACTGCCCAGAAAAAGCCTATATATCTAATATAATTTATTATAAATAGATGATATTTGTTGGACATGTCTTTTGCCAGGGACTGGGTTAGGTCCTTTATACACTCTCTTGTTTAACACCCACAATAATTCTATAAAGTAGATATTATTATTATTATTATTGAGACAGAGTCGCTCTGTCACCCAGGCTGGAGTGCAGTAGCATCATCACGGCTCACTGCAGTGTTGACATTCCCAGGCTCAGGTGATTCTCCTACCTCAGCCTCCTGAGAAGCTGGGACTACAGGAGTATGCCACCATGCCTGGCTGATTTTTGTATTTTTTCATAGAGACAAGATTTTGCTATGTTTCCCAGGCTGGTCTTGAACTCCTGGGGCTCAAGCAATCTGCCTACATCGGCCTCCCAAAGTGCTGGAATTACAGGCATTAGCCACCACACCCAGCCAAAATAGGTACCCATTAGATCCATTTTACAGAGGAGGAATCTGAGGCACAGAGAAGTTAAGTAGCAGCTAGCAAGTCCCAGGTAGGGCAATCCATACTAGTATACTCATGACACTGGACTTTCAGTGCTAACGCCAGGAAAGCCACTGGCATACTGGGACAAGTTGGTCACTCCAGGCCCCAGTCTTCCTGGCAATAGCATCCACATGCTTACCCACTGAAATACACTGCCTTGGAACGTCCATTCTTCAAATGTTTCTCACACGCACATGCATGCAGACACACACACACAATGCCCCCAAGTCTTCTTCTGGACCATGTCTCACCTTTTCATAGCCATTCTTCATTTAAGACAAGTGCCAGTCCCTTTGCCAGCCTCCTCCCTCTCTCACCAGTGTTTCCTGGGCAGCCTGTCCGTCCCTCCTGGTGCAGCTTCCCCCAGGTCTTGTGCAGAGTCAGAGTCAGATGCTGACAATCAAGGGGACCATGTCCATAGGTTGAGGGTTTGTGCCCAAAGTCCTATTTTCCTTTTTTCCTTCCCAGCAGAGCCTCTATTTTGTTTAGAGCAGCAGTGTGCCCTGCTTTTAAAAAAACAAACACAAAATAGAACAACTCTCCATATCACCCTCAGCCCAACCACTAGAGGAGGAAGGTCTGATTCTGGGGCAGTGGGTGGTGGCGGGAGGAGGAAAAGGCACAGTGAATCTCAAATCCAAAGAACACGTTAGGATGGTCTCCCTCGGGGGTCCCTCCACGCCTTGGCATTCTCCACTCCACCCAGACGGAGGGGAGAGAGCTGGGCGCTATCTTCTCTTTCTGTGGGGTTCTTGCCTCAGACACAGAATCCCCCCTCACGCATTACCACTTGCCCACCTCTCCACCTGAAAAACACCCACCCATTTTTCAAAGCCCAGTTCAAATATTTCCTGAGTAGGCCATGGAGTGTCCTCATCTCTGTGTCCACAGTTCCCAGCACAGGTCCTGGCATGAAGAGGTACGTGAGGTGGGCAGGAGTTATCCTGCCTATGGGGATGGCCTCTGAAGCCATATTTCTGCCAAGTCACCCTCCCTCCGTTAGAGGTGGAGATCCTTGACCCAAGCTGGCTAAATGGGCTTTTTCCCACAACTGGAGAGTGGACATGAGTGAGGCCGGATTGGCCTGTGTGCAGTGTGTGGCACTGAGCCATCTCGATGGCAGCTTGTGAGCCCTGTGGTGGACATTTATGCCATGTGGCAATGACAGAGGAAGCCAGTCTATGGTGAAAAGGCCCTAGCTGATGCTTGTGAGGAGGGTACAGTCAGTGGGGTGTGGCCTCAGCCTTACAGACCCTTCCGGTTCTGGCTGGTCCCAGCACCCTTGGGTTCTTTGAGGCACTACTGAGTTTCTATTTCTTGCAACTCAAGTGTCCTAACTGCTCCAGGAGAGGAGGTTCCCAGGGGTCAACAGATGCTGATCCAGAGTCTGGGCCCTGCCTGTCCCACAGCCAGCCATACCGATGTCCCCTTGTTGTCCCCCAACTCCCAGTCTGGTAGCTCTCATCTGTGTCTGTACATTGTAGTTAACTCAGACAGTTTGAATCAGACTCTCTAGGATGGGCTCCAGCATCAGCAGCTCTTCAAGTCAGCCTGCTTCCACAGGGCCACGTCCCATTTCTTCAGGGCTTCCACAGGGCAGCCAGGATGGAACACAGCCCTAGAGAAGGAGAAGCACAGGAGAACACTGGGCCACTAGAGTCCTGAGCACCAACACCCACCTTCTCCTATGCATAGCTACAGAGATGACGGCGGTGGAGGGGGCTGCAAGTGAGGCCAGCCCTGCCCAGCCTGCCCTTCCTCCTAATCCTACCCAGCAAAGGTGAGCCCTGGAGCTGTCTTGGTCCCACCCACCACTCACATGCATGACACATTGGAATTACAGGTGTGAGCCACCAGACACAGCCAAAATAGGTATCCATTAGATCCATTTTACAGAGGAGGAATCTGAGGCACAGAGAAGTTAAGTAGCAGCTAGCAAGTCCCAGGTAGGGCAATCCATACTAGTGTACTCATGACACTGGACTTTCAGTGCTTAAGCCAGGAAAGCCACTGGCATACTGGGACAAGTTGGTCACCCCAGGCCCCAGTCTTCCTGGCAACAGCATCCACATGCTTACCCACTGAAATACACTGCCTCGGAACGTCCCCTCTTCAAATGTTTCTCACATGCACACGCATGCAGGCACACACACACACACAGCCCCCAAGTCTTCTTCCAGACCATGTCTTATCACAGCCATTCTTTGTATGAGACAAGTGTCAGTCCCTTTGCCAGCCTCCTCTCTTTTTTGCCAGCATTTCCTGGGCAGCATGTCCGTCCCTCCTGGTGCAGCTCCCCCCAGGTCTTGCACAGGGTCAGAGTCAGCCATGACACTCTGAGTCATAGCTCTGAAACTCTGAAGAGCCCTGTCCATCCTGTGTCCCTGCCTCCTGCGCAAACCCCTCCTCCATGCCACCCGTGATCACTCCACCCGCCCTTCCTGACCGTTCTCTCTGCCTATCCAGTTATCAGTCTTTCAAGACCTAGGTAACATCCCTGCCTCCAGGAAGCCTTCCCAGCTGCTCCAGTCCATTCTAACCTTTTCTTCTCTAGCTTCCTCTTTGCACCCAGCATTCACTGTCCTCATGGGACATACTCACTGACTCCCTGTGACTTCTCTTGCTTCTTATCTGACTTTCCAGGCCTTTAAAACCTTGCCTCACTGACCAGTCTGTGAGACCCTTGTCTGCTCACCACACCCTGGCCAAATGTTGAGCCAGACATGAGGGAGATGCTCAGGAGTCGATGCACCAGTGGATGCCCCCACCCCACTTTCCCACTTCCCCAGTCTGGAATGGGGAATGAGGGGCCCATCCTAAGAAGGGTCCTTGGAGAATCAGGTTGGATAGGAGCAGGCACCCTCTCTCTCTCACACACACACAACTGCGGCTGATGGCACCAGTTGATGGTAGAGGGATGGGAGAGGCTAGATTACCTCTTAATTTCATCCCAAACCTGAAATCTCTGAGCCCAGCACAGCAGATCAGCTTCCTGTGGCAGCCATATTGCCTGTCCCACCCAAGCTGCCTGTCTTTACTCACCACCACTCTCCATGCACCTTCAGGGGGAGGGGGCTGGGGGTGGGCAATGGTAGTGATGTGAATCTGAAACCACAGCCAGAGACCAGTAAGAGACCAAAATCAATGCGTGACTAATTTTAGGGCTGCTGCCTTGACTGGCTGCATGTAGTGTGTGTGTGTGTGTGTGTGTGTGTGTCTGTGTGTGTGTAATGACAGTGAAGACAAAGCTAATTGCAAACCTCTGCCAGCCAACGGCAGCAGAATTGCATCTCCCGAGAGCTTCTTGAGTCTCCTTGCCATCCCCATATGCAGTGTTGGTGAGAGCTGAGCAGGCAGCTTCTCCCCAGAGAGCCTCAGGGCAAGGCTGGGGAACAGAGTGTTATAGACGTCAGAGGCTGACAGGCACAAACCTCGGCACATCTCACACACAGAAAGGCACATACAAGAGAGGCCCCCTGCAGCTGGCAGTGCAGGGGTCCCAGGGAGTGCACAGGTAAACATGGGGCACATGAGGACTCACTCACAGACACTCAAGCAAGCAGGAAGTTACCAGACCAACCTAGACACCAAATACACACAGGTACCAGGCCCACAGACACAGCTTCACACCTGACATCCTCCTGAGACACCCAAATTAATCTTCCTCAGTCAAAGGCAGCCTTTGGCCGGTTTGGTGCAGTGACAACAGTTTGTCATACCCATCTCACCTCCCTTTCTTTGCATCTACCCAGTTTTCTTGAGGTCACCTGAAGCGGGGCCAGCTGAGCTTCCCCTGCCCTAGACCTAAGAGGTTCTCTGTCCCAGGGTTGTGGGGTTTGGGAGATTGGAGGTCAAAGTTGGAAACTGGTTTTCCACCCCTCTGCTGGGGGCTGGAGCCTGCCCTTTCCATGGAGGGGAGGTGGTTGGGACAGTGAGGGCAGGCAAGGCCTCCCAGCTTTCCCAGGCCCCAGCCCTGGTTGCTTCACTTGCTGGAATTGCACACCGCATCAGGCCTCTGACCCCCTAGAGAAAGTCTGGGGGCAGGGGCTGGGAGAGCCTGGTCTGGAGTCTCCAGGGTCCCCTCAGGCCTCTGGGCAGGCCCATCCCATCATCTGCCAGCGGGTCCAGAACATCCATGGGCAGCTGTGACTCCGGCCACTAGAATGCAGCTTCAAAAGCAGCTTCAGGCTCCGGTCCCAGGGTCAAGCCTGGCTGTGTGAGCCCTGATCACTCTTCCTGGGAATCCCTGGGAGCTAGACACCATGTGGACATAGCTGGATCTGCAGAGCCAGGGGTACCCACAGGGACAGTGCCAGGCACTGACTACACAAGCAGGGGAGGCCTGTGTGTGCCAGGCAGAGGAGCTGGGCCTAGGGAGGGGGTCAGAGCTGCCTCTCAGGGCTGAGCTGGGCAAATAGGTTCTTACTGAGGGCTGCCCCCGTCTGGGCTGTCAGATGCCACCCCAGATATGGTATCTCTTTTCTCCTCCTGTCCACACTACACACAGCATAGTACAATTCCAGCTTCTCTCACTCTGGCCCTGCTCTCTGCCTTCTGTCTATAGCCCTCCTCTTTCAGATATTCAACAGGCTGCTTCCGCATCATTCAGGCCAAGATCACCTCCTCAGGGGGGCCCTCCCTTATCACACTAGCTAAACAGCAGCCCCCAGCCCATTCCCCACTTTACCTTTCCTCATAGCACTTATCACTACAAGACAATATAGTCAATGTTCATTTATTCTCTGTCTCTCTCACTGGAATGTGAACTCCATGAGGGCAGGGACTTTGGCCTGTCTAGTCCCAGAATTCCCAGTGCAAACAAAGTAGGCATGCACTAAATATGTTCAATGAACATGAGCAAGCATGCACATGCAACTGACACACGACAAACATGTGCACACGCAGACACACAACACACATGCATGCACCCCCGCACGCACTTGTGAGCAGAGGCATTCGCATGTCTCACTTGGCTCAGCTCCTGAGAGCCTGAGGGAAGCGTTATCACCCACACTCTCCCACTCAGGCAGCCTCCAGTCGGACTCCGCTCAGCTCTCCTGGTGCTAACTCGGCCTGACACACCGGTTGCACATGGGACATCCTGTGGAAGCTGCAGCAAGCCCACCACCATTGTGGTGGCTGCTAATTGGCTCTGTGTTGGGCCGTGGGTCATCGCTCGGTCAGCCATGGCTGATACCTTCTTCCCACTTGTCTCAGGAAAGGCGCTGCTGTCCCCTCTGCTTAGTCCTCAGCAGGCCACTGAACCGAACATGCCTGGCCACATGGGACCAACTGGGCCAGCCAGCCTTTTGGATGGTGGCTCCAGCCCCACTCATTCTTGAGAGAGAGCAGAGAGAGCTCAGCAACAAGACTGGCCCTGGGCTGAGTTGTTGCCCACGGATGTAGTGTAATAAAGAGGGTATGATGAAGGGCCCAAGCCCAGCATCTGTGCATAACCTGTCACAGTGCCCCTCCACCACACACCGACACACAAAAGGCATCTCAGGAAGGTGGAGAGTATGAAGGTGGTTAGCAGACGCTAGGAAGAAAAGGGGTGGGATGGGGAATGAAAAGAAGTGGATAATCGGGTCCCCAAATACAGAAAGATGGAATAAGTGAGTTCTAGTGTTTGACAGTACAGTATGAAAATTTTAGTTCACAAGAATTTCTTGCATATTTCCAGATGCTTTGGTAAGAAGCTTCCTCACTTTCTCATTATGCTAGTTTTTAAGCTATTCTCTTTCTGCTCTCGAAATCATGCTGGTTTTTTGTTTTTGGTTTTTTGTTTTGAGACAGAGTTTCGCTCTTGTTGCCCAGGCTGGAGTGTAATGGTGCAGTCTTGGCTCACTGCAACCTCTGCCTCCTGGGTTCAAGCGATTCTCCTGCCTCCACCTCCCGAGTCATTGGGATTTCAGGCATGCACCAGCACGCCCAGCTAATGTTGTATTTTTAGTAGAGACGGGGGTTTCTCCCTGTCGGTCAGGCTGGTCTTGAACTCCTGACCTCAGGTGATCCGCCCGCCTCGGCCTCCCAAAGTGCTTGGATTACAGGCGTGAGCAACCGCACCCGGCCCATGCTGCATCCTTCTCTGTTGTCTGTTGTTGTTTGTTTGTTTTTGAGCCCAGAAATAACTTCTCACCTATATGTTCAAATGATTTTTCACATGAGTGCTAAGAAAGTCCATTGGTGGAAAAGCAGCCTTTTTGAGAAATGGTGTTGGAGAAACTTGATTTCCACATGCAGAAGAATGAAGGTGGACTCTATGTCACACCAGGTGCAAAAATTAACACAAACTGGATCAAAGACCTAACCCCAAGTGCTGAAAGTATAGTATGCCTAAAAGAAAACATTGGCCACACTTTCATGACATCAGATTGGGCAATGCTTTCTGGGATATGACACCAAAAGCATAGGCAACAAAAGAAAATTAGATTCCTTGGATTACATCTAAATGACAGACACTTTTGTGCATCAAAAAACACTGTGAACTGAGTGAAAAGATAACCCATGGATTAGGAAAAATGTTTGCAAATCATATCTCTGAAAAGAGGCTGATATCCATCATATATAAAGAACAGCTAGAACTAAATAACAAGAAACCCAAAGCATCCCATTCACAATGGTCAGAAGACTCGAGTAGACGTGTCCCTAAAGAAGATATAGCGATGGCCAATAAGCATCTAAAATGATGTTCAAAATCACTAATCATAGGGAAGCACAAATCAAACCAATAATGTGATACCACGTATTAGGATGGATATGATAAACAAACAAGCATTGGTGAAACTAGAGGGAAGTAGGAATGCTCAAATCTGATTGGAGGGAATGTAATACTGTGAAGTAACAGGGAAAACAGTATGGCGTGTACTGGAAAAATTAGAAACAGAATTATCAGATGTTCCCGCAGTTGCATTTGTGGGTACCTACCAGAAAGAATTAGAAGCCAGGAGTGGAAGAGTTTGTACACCCAAATTCATAGCAGCATTATTCACAAGAGCCAAAATGTGGAAGCAACCCAAGGGTTCATGGACAGATGAATGAAAAAGCACACTGCAGTTCATTCATACAATGGAAGACTATTCAGCTTTTAAAAGGCAGGCACTTCCGGCCGGTGCGGTGGCTCACGCCTGTAATCCCAGCATCTTGGAAGACCGAGGTGGGCGGATCACCTAAGGTCAGGAATTCAAGACCAGCCTGGCCATTTTGGTGAAACCCTGTCTCTACTGAAAATGCAAAAAATTAGACGAGCGTGGTGGCGTGTGCCTATAGTCCCAGCTACTCGGGAGGCTGAGGCACAAGAATCGCTGGAACCCGGGAGGTGGAGGTTGCAGTGAGCCCAGATTGTGCCACTGCACTCCAGCCGGTGCGACAGAGTGAGCGTCCACGTAAACACAAAACAAAATAAAACAAAACAAAACAAAAAAACAATAAAACCAGACAGGCACTTCTGACACAGGGTGCAACACGGATGAACCTTGAGACATTCTCGTCAGTGAAATAAATAAATCCCAAAAGGATAAACACGACCAGGCTCAGTGGCTCGCACCTGTAACCCCAGCACTTTGGGAGGCTGAGGCAGGCGGATCACTTAAGGTCAGGAGTTCGAGACCAGCCTGGCCAATAGGGTGAAAGCTCGTCTCTATTAAAAATACAAGAATCAGCTGGGTGTGGTGGCGCACGCCTGTAATCCCAGCTACTCGGGAGACTGAGACACAAGAATAGCTTGGATTCACGATGTGGAGGTTGCAGTGAGCCGAGATCACGCCACTGCGCTCCAGCCTGGGCGACAGAGAAAGACTCTGTCTCCAAAAAAAAAATAAAAAATAAAAAATAAAAATAAAAATAAAAATTAAACACGGGATGATTCCACTTATATCAAGTGTCTAGAGCAGTTAAACTCATAGAGTTGCAAAATAGAATGGTGGCCCCCAGGGGTGGGCGAGAGAGAGGAATGGAGAGTTTGGTTAATGGGTGCAATTTCCATTTTGAAAGATAAAACTGTTCTGGAGATGATGGCAGTGATGGTTGCTAAACAATGTGAATGTACTTAATGTCATTCAACTGTAAACTGAAAAAGAGTGGAAATTGTAAACGTTTATACTGGCCGTTCTATATGAAAGAATATATATTTATCCTTTGTATTATTAATACATGGACTATTTTCCCCTAATCAAAGATGAACATTAAAGCAGTTGGATCTTGAAAAAGAAAAGCAAGAAGCGAATAATACACACAAGCTTTCTCCTGATTAGAGGAAGAGCCCCAAATCTTCTATGGACACTCCCTTTTCTCTTCTTCTTCTTGCATTATTATGAGGAAATCCTTAGAGGTTGGGGAACTTGGGCGACTCTGGCTAATGAGGAGCTCTGTGCCTTGAGCCCCCCAGGCCATAGAATAGTAAATACTCAGTCTGTGCCTCCAGCCCTGCAGTGTGAGGTTGCAGTCCTGTGGGCTCCACACCTGTCACCTGTATCAGGAGGCTCATGTCTCCCCCTGTCTTCCTGCCAGTCTTGAGGACGGAGTCTGAGCCTCCCTCATGCACCACGCAGCGAGGACAGTGGACTTGTTCTCCGTGGTCATGGCCCAGCAGAGGTGAAGGGCGGTTCAGTGAGTGCTGAGGGACGGTCGGGAGCCTTGTTTTGTTTCCTCATCCTCAGGACAAACAGGAGAGTGCGGTAGGCAGATGTGAGGAGACCAAAGTGCACACTGTCAGCTCAGCAGACTGGAGTTTCTGTTCTTGGTTGTGGTGGGGGTCTCAGAAATCTTGTTCCAAATTTTGCTTTCCTCCCCCCTGGTTGTCCTTTTCATAGACATCTCACCCATGATAGCAGGGGATGAGTCCCCCTGGGACCTGAGCAGTAACATCCCACTGGAATATTACGAATAATATCACAGTGTGTACACCAACTGTGATATTAGGAGTCCTATTTATTTTTAGGATATTAGGAGGAATATCACAGTAGGTGTACACAAATAGTGTGTACACCTTCTGTGATATTAAAAGTTATATCTCCCTAGGGTATTGTGAATAACACAGTGTGTACACCCACTGTGATATTTGAAGTAATACCTCCCTAAGATACGACAAAAATTATCAAAGGGTGGACCCAGTCTGTGATATCAAAAGTAACATCTCTGTGGATATTCCAAACAATATCACAGGGTGTACACAGCCTGTGACATTAGGAGTAGCATCCCTATAAGATATTCCGAATAATATCACAAGGTGTACACCCCATGTGACATTAAGAGTAACATCTTAGGATATTACGAACAACATCACAGGGTGTATGCCCCCTCTGACTTTAGAAGTAATATCCCCCTAGAATATTATGAATAATATCATGGGTGTACACCCCGTGTGACATTAGGAGTAACATCTCCCTAGGATATTACGAAGAATATCACTGGGTGTACACCCTCTGTCATATTAGGAGTAACATCCTTCTAGGATATTATGAATAATATCACAAGGTGTACACACACTGTGATATTCGGAGAGATCAGTCAATGGGATACAAGGTATCATATCACAGAATGTACACGCATGGTGTGCACCCACTGTGATATTAGAAGCAATATCTCCCTATGATGGTATGAGAAATATCAAAGGGAGTACACTCTCTGTGATATTAGATGTCATGTTTACCATGGATATTACAAATAATATCACAGGGTGTACACACATGAGGTACACCCACTGTGGTATTATTTGTACTGTCTTAGAGAGATATAACTCTCTAATATAACACAGAGAGCTATAACTCTGTAACATCTCTGAGATATTAAAAATAATATCACAGTGAGTGTACACCCACTGTGAGATTTACAGTAATATCTCCCTATACGACTACAAGTATTATCGAAGGATGTCCACCCCCTGTGACGTTAGGAGTAACATCCTTCTGGATATCAGTATTAATATGATAAGGCATACACACCCTGTGACGTTTTGTACACCCTTTGTGACATGAAAAGTCACACCCCCCTAGTATATTACGAATAATATCAAAGGCAGTTGACGCACACGGTGTACACATCCTGTTGCATTAGGCATAATCTTTTTCTGTGATTTATGAATAATATCACAGAAGGTGTACACACATGGTGTACACTCCAGGTGACATTAGGAGCAACATCCCCCCAATATATTAGAAATAATATTACCAGGGTTGCATACACATGGTGTACTCTCCCTGTGACAGTAGCAGCAACATTCAGCTGGAATATTACGAATAACATCAGAGGGGGTGTACACACATAACGTACGCAACTTGTAAAATTAGGAGTAGCATCTCCCTACGATGTTATGAATAATATCACAGAATGTGTACACACATGGTGCATACCCCATGTGATGTTAGAAGTTACATCCTTCTAGTATGTTAGGAATAATACCACAAAGGTGTTCACACATGGTTAACAGCATATGGGATATTAGGATTAACATCCCTTGAGAATATTACAAATAACATCACAGGGGCTGTGCACACATGGAGCACATGCCCTGTGACATTAGGAGTACATTTCCCTGACACATTACGAGTAATATCACAGAGTGTGCACCTTCTGTGACATTTGGAGTAAGGTCCCCTAGGATAGTACGAATAATATCACAGGGTGTATATCCCCTGTGACCTGAGGAGTAACATCTTTCTAGGATATCGTGAATAATATCACAAAACGCACAGCCCCTGTGACACAAGGAGTAACATCCACCTAGGATATTAGGAATAATATCACAGGGAGTACACCCCATGTGACAGTAGGAGTAACCTCCCCCGAGGATATAACGAACAAATACAGAGGATGTACACGTGTTGTGACATTAGCAGTAACATCCATTTAGGATATTATGAATATTATCTGAGTGTGAACACCCCCTGTGATATTAGGAGTAACATCCACCTATGATACTGGGAACCATATGATACGGTGTACAGCCCCTGTGACATTAGAGGTAACATTTCGTTAGGATATTATGAATAATATTCCAAGGTATAGAGCCCCTGGGATGTTAGCAGTAACATTTCCATAAAATATTAGGAAGAATATCACTGTTTGCACAGCACGGGTGACATTAGGAGTAACGGTCCCTAAAACTATTATGAATAACTTCACAGGGTGTACACCCTCTGTGACATTAGGGGTAACATCTTTCTAAAATATTATGGATAATATCGCAAAAGGTACACCCCCTGTGACATTAGAAGTAACATCGCCCAAGGATATAAGAAATAATATCAGACTGTGTACCTCCATTGTGACATCAGTGGTACCATCCCTTGAGGGTATTACGAATATTTTCAGAGTGTGAACACCTTCTGTGACATTAGGAGTAACATCACTCTACAATATTGGAATAATACCACACGATGTACACCGCCTGTGACATTAGTGGTAACATTTCTTTAGGATGTTACTAATAATATGACAGGGTGTACAGACCCTGTGATACTAGGAGTGACATATCCAAAACACTTTACAAATAATATCACTGTTTGTACACCACGTGTGACATTAGGAGTAACATCTCCCGAAACTAATATGAATAACTTCACAGATTGTACACACTCTGTGATATTAGGAGTTAACGTCTTCCTAGAATGTGAAGAATAACATCACAGGATGTACACCCCCGTGACATGAGGAGTAACATCATTCTAGGATATGATGAATAATAGAACAAAGTGTACACAACGTGTATGGTGGGAGTAACATCCCCCTGGGATAGGAGGAATCATAGCACAGAAAGCACACCCCATGTGACATTAGGAGTCACATCCCCTTAGGATATTACGAATAATATCACAAGGTGTACACACATTGTGACATTAGGAACAATATCCAGCTAGTATATTGTGAATAATATCACAGCGTGTACACGTTTGCAATAGTAGGAGCAACATCTCCTAGAATATTACGAATAATATCACACCCTGCGACTTTAGGATAATCATCCCCCTGGATAACTACAAATAATTTCACAGGATGTTAAACCCCTGTGACGATAGGAATAATATACTTCTGGGATACGACGAAAAATATCACAGTGTACACCCACTGTGATATTAGAAGTTATATCTCCCTCAGATATTGTGAATAATATCACAGGGTGTACACCATGTGTGCACACCCACTGTGATTTTTAAAGTAATATCTCCTTAGGATATTATGAATAATATCAAGGGGTGTACACACCCTATGACATTAAGATAACAACCCTTTAGGATATTCGAAATAATATCCCAGGGTGTACACCCCATGTGACATTACGAGTAACATCTTCCTAGGATATTACGAATAAGATCCCAGGGTTGACATCCCCTGTGATTTTAAAAGTAAAATCCCCCCTAGAATATTCCTGATAATAACACAGGGTGTACACCCCTGTGACATTAGGGGTATCCTCCCAGGATATTATGAATAATATCAGAAGGTGTACACACATGGTGACATTAGTAGTAATATCCTGCTAGTATACTGTGAATAATATCACAGGGTATACACACCGGTGACATTAGGAGTAACATCCACCCTGGAATATTCCGAATAATATCACAGGGCATACACCTCCTGTGACTTTAGGAGTATCATCCCGCTAACATATTAGGAATAATATCACAGGGGGTTAGGCTGTGTAATATCACAGGGTGTACACGCCCTGTGACATTAGGAGTAACATCTTTCTAGAACATCACGAGTAATATCACAACGTGTGCACCCCCTGTGACATTAAAAGTAAAATCCCCCTAAGATATTCCGAATATTATCACAGGGAGTACACCCCATGTGACATAGGAGTAATAACCCATGAGGATATAACGAATAATATCAGAGGGTGTACACATATTGTGACATTAGTAGTAACATCTCGCTAGGATATTACAAATAATAGCACAAGGTGTACACCCCGGGCGACATTAATTTCTGTAACATTCCCCTAGAAGATGACCAATAACATGACAGGGTGTAGAACACCTGTGATTTATGAGTAACATTTCTATAGAATATTACAAGTAATATCATTCGGTGTGCACCCCGTGTGACATTAGGAGTAACATCCCACAAAACCGGGATGAATAATTTCAAAAGGTGTACACCGTCTGTGACATTAAAAGTAACATCACGCTAGGATATTACGAATAATATCACAGGGTATACAGCCCGTGTGACATGAGGAGTAATGTCTTTTTAGGATATGACGAATAAGATAACAAGATGTACACACCCTGTGACATTAGGTGTAACCTCCGTCTGGGAGACTATGAACACTATCGCAGCAAACACACCCCCTGTTATAATAGGAGTCACATCCCCATGGGATATTATGAATAATATCACAAGGTGCACACACATTGTGACTTCAGTGCTAATATCCCTCTCGTATACTGTGAATAATATCACAGGTTGTAACCCCTGTGATATTACCTTACGGGTAACATCTCCCTAGAGTATTACGAATAATATCATGGGGGTACACGCGCCTTTGGTTTAGGAGTAATATTCCCCTAGGATATGACAAATAATATCACAGTGTGTTCACTCACTGTGATATTAGGAGTCCCATTTTCCTAGGATATTATGAATAATATCACAGTAGGGGTTCTCACATAATGTGTACACCCTGTGTGTACACCCAATGTGATATTTGAAGTCATATGTTCCTAGGATCTTACAAATAACATCAAAGGGTGTACACCCCATGTGACATTAAAAGTAACGTCCCTTTTGGATATTCCAAATGCTATCACAGGGTGTGATATGAGGAGTGTGATATTAGGAGTAACCTCTTCCTAGGATAACCCATGTGATATTAGGAGTAACCTCTTCCTAGGATATTATGAATAACATCACAGGGTGTACACCCCAGTGACTTTAAAAGTAACACCCCCTAGAATATTATGAATAATATAACAGGGTGTACACCCCCTGTGACAGTAGGAGTAACATCTCCCTAGGATATTATGAATAATGTCACTGGGGGCATGCCCTCTCTCATATTAGCAGCAAGATCTTTCCAGGATATTATGAATGATATCACAGGGTGTACACTCACTGTGATCTTAGAAGGAATATCTCCCTAGGACATAAGCTATCATATCACAGAGTGTACACACATGGTGTACACCCACTGTGTTATTAGAAGCAATATCTCCCTATGATATTATGAAAAATACCACAGGGTGTACCCCCTGTGGGATACCAGAAGTAATGTTTACCATGGATATTACAAATAATATCACAGGGTGCACACAGATGGGGTACACCCACTGGGATATAAGGAGTTATATCTCTCTAAGATATTACCAGTAATATCCCAGTGGGTGTACCCCATGTGTGTACACCGACTGTGATATTTAAAGTAATATCTCTCTATAAGATTACAAATAATATCGAAGGGTATACACCCCCTGTGACATTAGGAGTAACATAACCCTACAATATTGGGAACAATATGACATAGTGTACACCCCTGTAATCTTAGGACTAACATCCCCCGAGAATATTACTAATAATGTCACAAGGTGTACACGCATTGTGACATTAGTGGTAATATCCTGCTAGCATACTTTCAATAATATCACAGAAGGAACACGCCTGTGACATTAAGAGTCACATCCCCCTGGAATAGGAAGAATAATATCACAGGGTGTACACCCCCTGTGACATTAGGAGTATCATCTCGCTAAAATATTATGAATAATGTCACAGGGTGTGATCTTCTGTGACATTAGGAGTATAGACCCCTGGGAAATTATGAATACTATCACAGGGTGTACACCCCTGTGACATTAGGAGTAACATCTTTCTAAACTATCATGAATAATATCACAACGTGCACAGGCCCTGTGTCAAGAAAAGTAAAATTGCCCCAGGATATTATGAAATATAACATAGGGAGTACACCACGTGTGACATTAGAAGTAACATCCCCCGAGGATATGACGAAGAATATCAGAGAATGTACCTGCATTGGGATATCAGTAGTAACATCTCTTTAGGATAATATGAACAATATCAAAGGGTGTACACACATTGTGAAATTAGTAGTGAACTCCCGCTAGGATATTACGAATTTTCTGACAGGGTCTACAGGCCTGGTGACATTAGTAGTAACGTTTTCCTAGAATATTACGAAGAATATTAAAGAGTGTACAGGAACTGTGATTTACAACTAACATTTCTATACAATATTACACGTAACACCACTGTGGGTACACCCCCGGTGACATAAGGAGTAACATCCCACAAAACCATAGCAAATAAGTTCATAAGGTGTACACCCTCTGTGACATTAAAAGTCACATTTCCCTAGAATATGATGATAATATCGCAGAGTGTACACACTCTGTGATATGAGTAGTGACATCTTTAGGATAATACGAGTAATTTGACAGGGTGTACAACCCTGTGACATAAGGAGTGACATCCCACTAGGAGGTTACCAATAATATGAAAGGGAGCATACCCCAACTGATCATAAAAGTAATCTCCACTTAGGAGATTAAGAAGAATACCACAAGCTGTACACACATTGGGACATTATTATTAACGTCGCGAAAGTATTTAGCGAATACTATCACAGTGTGTAGAGTGCGGTGACATCAGGAGTAACGTTCCCCTACAATGTTACCAATAATACAGCAGGGTGTAAATCTCGTGTGATTTTAGCAGTGGTATGTTGCTGGAATGCGGAAAATAATGTCCCAGGGTGTTAACCAACGGAGGCAGCATAGAAAACATCCTAGGAATCACTGAATAATATCTTCAAATGTCACACGGGGTGTATTCCCTGTGTTATATTTCGTAACATCCCAGGTAAAATTTACTTTTAATGACACAGTCGGTGTACATATGTGGGGAGTAATATCGCACCCCTCTTGCCCCCCTGGCTCTTAGGAGCCCCATCGCAGGGGGGTGAGGCACCCCCCGCGATGCGGGGACTGAGAGCCAGCCCCTCTTGCCCCCCTGGCTCTTAGGAGCCCCATCGCAGGGGGGTGAGGCACCCCCCGCGATGCGGGGACTGAGAGCCAGCCCCTCTTGCCCCCCTGGCTCTTAGGAGCCCCATCGCAGGGGGGTGAGGCACCCCCCGCGATGCGGGGACTGAGAGCCAGCCCCTCTTGCCCCCCTGGCTCTTAGGAGCCCCATCGCAGGGGGGTGAGGCACCCCCCGCGATGCGGGGACTGAGAGCCAGCCCCTCTTGCCCCCCTGGCTCTTAGGAGCCCCATCGCAGGGGGGTGAGGCACCCCCCGCGATGCGGGGACTGAGAGCCAGCCCCTCTTGCCCCCCTGGCTCTTAGGAGCCCCATCGCAGGGGGGTGAGGCACCCCCCGCGATGCGGGGACTGAGAGCCAGCCCCTCTTGCCCCCCTGGCTCTTAGGAGCCCCATCGCAGGGGGGTGAGGCACCCCCCGCGATGCGGGGACTGAGAGCCAGCCCCTCTTGCCCCCCTGGCTCTTAGGAGCCCCATCGCAGGGGGGTGAGGCACCCCCCGCGATGCGGGGACTGAGAGCCAGCCCCTCTTGCCCCCCTGGCTCTTAGGAGCCCCATCGCAGGGGGGTGAGGCACCCCCCGCGATGCGGGGACTGAGAGCCAGCCCCTCTTGCCCCCCTGGCTCTTAGGAGCCCCATCGCAGGGGGGTGAGGCACCCCCCGCGATGCGGGGACTGAGAGCCAGCCCCTCTTGCCCCCCTGGCTCTTAGGAGCCCCATCGCAGGGGGGTGAGGCACCCCCCGCGATGCGGGGACTGAGAGCCAGCCCCTCTTGCCCCCCTGGCTCTTAGGAGCCCCATCGCAGGGGGGTGAGGCACCCCCCGCGATGCGGGGACTGAGAGCCAGCCCCTCTTGCCCCCCTGGCTCTTAGGAGCCCCATCGCAGGGGGGTGAGGCACCCCCCGCGATGCGGGGACTGAGAGCCAGCCCCTCTTGCCCCCCTGGCTCTTAGGAGCCCCATCGCAGGGGGGTGAGGCACCCCCCGCGATGCGGGGACTGAGAGCCAGCCCCTCTTGCCCCCCTGGCTCTTAGGAGCCCCATCGCAGGGGGGTGAGGCACCCCCCGCGATGCGGGGACTGAGAGCCAGCCCCTCTTGCCCCCCTGGCTCTTAGGAGCCCCATCGCAGGGGGGTGAGGCACCCCCCGCGATGCGGGGACTGAGAGCCAGCCCCTCTTGCCCCCCTGGCTCTTAGGAGCCCCATCGCAGGGGGGTGAGGCACCCCCCGCGATGCGGGGACTGAGAGCCAGCCCCTCTTGCCCCCCTGGCTCTTAGGAGCCCCATCGCAGGGGGGTGAGGCACCCCCCGCGATGCGGGGACTGAGAGCCAGCCCCTCTTGCCCCCCTGGCTCTTAGGAGCCCCATCGCAGGGGGGTGAGGCACCCCCCGCGATGCGGGGACTGAGAGCCAGCCCCTCTTGCCCCCCTGGCTCTTAGGAGCCCCATCGCAGGGGGGTGAGGCACCCCCCGCGATGCGGGGACTGAGAGCCAGCCCCTCTTGCCCCCCTGGCTCTTAGGAGCCCCATCGCAGGGGGGTGAGGCACCCCCCGCGATGCGGGGACTGAGAGCCAGCCCCTCTTGCCCCCCTGGCTCTTAGGAGCCCCATCGCAGGGGGGTGAGGCACCCCCCGCGATGCGGGGACTGAGAGCCAGCCCCTCTTGCCCCCCTGGCTCTTAGGAGCCCCATCGCAGGGGGGTGAGGCACCCCCCGCGATGCGGGGACTGAGAGCCAGCCCCTCTTGCCCCCCTGGCTCTTAGGAGCCCCATCGCAGGGGGGTGAGGCACCCCCCGCGATGCGGGGACTGAGAGCCAGCCCCTCTTGCCCCCCTGGCTCTTAGGAGCCCCATCGCAGGGGGGTGAGGCACCCCCCGCGATGCGGGGACTGAGAGCCAGCCCCTCTTGCCCCCCTGGCTCTTAGGAGCCCCATCGCAGGGGGGTGAGGCACCCCCCGCGATGCGGGGACTGAGAGCCAGCCCCTCTTGCCCCCCTGGCTCTTAGGAGCCCCATCGCAGGGGGGTGAGGCACCCCCCGCGATGCGGGGACTGAGAGCCAGCCCCTCTTGCCCCCCTGGCTCTTAGGAGCCCCATCGCAGGGGGGTGAGGCACCCCCCGCGATGCGGGGACTGAGAGCCAGCCCCTCTTGCCCCCCTGGCTCTTAGGAGCCCCATCGCAGGGGGGTGAGGCACCCCCCGCGATGCGGGGACTGAGAGCCAGCCCCTCTTGCCCCCCTGGCTCTTAGGAGCCCCATCGCAGGGGGGTGAGGCACCCCCCGCGATGCGGGGACTGAGAGCCAGCCCCTCTTGCCCCCCTGGCTCTTAGGAGCCCCATCGCAGGGGGGTGAGGCACCCCCCGCGATGCGGGGACTGAGAGCCAGCCCCTCTTGCCCCCCTGGCTCTTAGGAGCCCCATCGCAGGGGGGTGAGGCACCCCCCGCGATGCGGGGACTGAGAGCCAGCCCCTCTTGCCCCCCTGGCTCTTAGGAGCCCCATCGCAGGGGGGTGAGGCACCCCCCGCGATGCGGGGACTGAGAGCCAGCCCCTCTTGCCCCCCTGGCTCTTAGGAGCCCCATCGCAGGGGGGTGAGGCACCCCCCGCGATGCGGGGACTGAGAGCCAGCCCCTCTTGCCCCCCTGGCTCTTAGGAGCCCCATCGCAGGGGGGTGAGGCACCCCCCGCGATGCGGGGACTGAGAGCCAGCCCCTCTTGCCCCCCTGGCTCTTAGGAGCCCCATCGCAGGGGGGTGAGGCACCCCCCGCGATGCGGGGACTGAGAGCCAGCCCCTCTTGCCCCCCTGGCTCTTAGGAGCCCCATCGCAGGGGGGTGAGGCACCCCCCGCGATGCGGGGACTGAGAGCCAGCCCCTCTTGCCCCCCTGGCTCTTAGGAGCCCCATCGCAGGGGGGTGAGGCACCCCCCGCGATGCGGGGACTGAGAGCCAGCCCCTCTTGCCCCCCTGGCTCTTAGGAGCCCCATCGCAGGGGGGTGAGGCACCCCCCGCGATGCGGGGACTGAGAGCCAGCCCCTCTTGCCCCCCTGGCTCTTAGGAGCCCCATCGCAGGGGGGTGAGGCACCCCCCGCGATGCGGGGACTGAGAGCCAGCCCCTCTTGCCCCCCTGGCTCTTAGGAGCCCCATCGCAGGGGGGTGAGGCACCCCCCGCGATGCGGGGACTGAGAGCCAGCCCCTCTTGCCCCCCTGGCTCTTAGGAGCCCCATCGCAGGGGGGTGAGGCACCCCCCGCGATGCGGGGACTGAGAGCCAGCCCCTCTTGCCCCCCTGGCTCTTAGGAGCCCCATCGCAGGGGGGTGAGGCACCCCCCGCGATGCGGGGACTGAGAGCCAGCCCCTCTTGCCCCCCTGGCTCTTAGGAGCCCCATCGCAGGGGGGTGAGGCACCCCCCGCGATGCGGGGACTGAGAGCCAGCCCCTCTTGCCCCCCTGGCTCTTAGGAGCCCCATCGCAGGGGGGTGAGGCACCCCCCGCGATGCGGGGACTGAGAGCCAGCCCCTCTTGCCCCCCTGGCTCTTAGGAGCCCCATCGCAGGGGGGTGAGGCACCCCCCGCGATGCGGGGACTGAGAGCCAGCCCCTCTTGCCCCCCTGGCTCTTAGGAGCCCCATCGCAGGGGGGTGAGGCACCCCCCGCGATGCGGGGACTGAGAGCCAGCCCCTCTTGCCCCCCTGGCTCTTAGGAGCCCCATCGCAGGGGGGTGAGGCACCCCCCGCGATGCGGGGACTGAGAGCCAGCCCCTCTTGCCCCCCTGGCTCTTAGGAGCCCCATCGCAGGGGGGTGAGGCACCCCCCGCGATGCGGGGACTGAGAGCCAGCCCCTCTTGCCCCCCTGGCTCTTAGGAGCCCCATCGCAGGGGGGTGAGGCACCCCCCGCGATGCGGGGACTGAGAGCCAGCCCCTCTTGCCCCCCTGGCTCTTAGGAGCCCCATCGCAGGGGGGTGAGGCACCCCCCGCGATGCGGGGACTGAGAGCCAGCCCCTCTTGCCCCCCTGGCTCTTAGGAGCCCCATCGCAGGGGGGTGAGGCACCCCCCGCGATGCGGGGACTGAGAGCCAGCCCCTCTTGCCCCCCTGGCTCTTAGGAGCCCCATCGCAGGGGGGTGAGGCACCCCCCGCGATGCGGGGACTGAGAGCCAGCCCCTCTTGCCCCCCTGGCTCTTAGGAGCCCCATCGCAGGGGGGTGAGGCACCCCCCGCGATGCGGGGACTGAGAGCCAGCCCCTCTTGCCCCCCTGGCTCTTAGGAGCCCCATCGCAGGGGGGTGAGGCACCCCCCGCGATGCGGGGACTGAGAGCCAGCCCCTCTTGCCCCCCTGGCTCTTAGGAGCCCCATCGCAGGGGGGTGAGGCACCCCCCGCGATGCGGGGACTGAGAGCCAGCCCCTCTTGCCCCCCTGGCTCTTAGGAGCCCCATCGCAGGGGGGTGAGGCACCCCCCGCGATGCGGGGACTGAGAGCCAGCCCCTCTTGCCCCCCTGGCTCTTAGGAGCCCCATCGCAGGGGGGTGAGGCACCCCCCGCGATGCGGGGACTGAGAGCCAGCCCCTCTTGCCCCCCTGGCTCTTAGGAGCCCCATCGCAGGGGGGTGAGGCACCCCCCGCGATGCGGGGACTGAGAGCCAGCCCCTCTTGCCCCCCTGGCTCTTAGGAGCCCCATCGCAGGGGGGTGAGGCACCCCCCGCGATGCGGGGACTGAGAGCCAGCCCCTCTTGCCCCCCTGGCTCTTAGGAGCCCCATCGCAGGGGGGTGAGGCACCCCCCGCGATGCGGGGACTGAGAGCCAGCCCCTCTTGCCCCCCTGGCTCTTAGGAGCCCCATCGCAGGGGGGTGAGGCACCCCCCGCGATGCGGGGACTGAGAGCCAGCCCCTCTTGCCCCCCTGGCTCTTAGGAGCCCCATCGCAGGGGGGTGAGGCACCCCCCGCGATGCGGGGACTGAGAGCCAGCCCCTCTTGCCCCCCTGGCTCTTAGGAGCCCCATCGCAGGGGGGTGAGGCACCCCCCGCGATGCGGGGACTGAGAGCCAGCCCCTCTTGCCCCCCTGGCTCTTAGGAGCCCCATCGCAGGGGGGTGAGGCACCCCCCGCGATGCGGGGACTGAGAGCCAGCCCCTCTTGCCCCCCTGGCTCTTAGGAGCCCCATCGCAGGGGGGTGAGGCACCCCCCGCGATGCGGGGACTGAGAGCCAGCCCCTCTTGCCCCCCTGGCTCTTAGGAGCCCCATCGCAGGGGGGTGAGGCACCCCCCGCGATGCGGGGACTGAGAGCCAGCCCCTCTTGCCCCCCTGGCTCTTAGGAGCCCCATCGCAGGGGGGTGAGGCACCCCCCGCGATGCGGGGACTGAGAGCCAGCCCCTCTTGCCCCCCTGGCTCTTAGGAGCCCCATCGCAGGGGGGTGAGGCACCCCCCGCGATGCGGGGACTGAGAGCCAGCCCCTCTTGCCCCCCTGGCTCTTAGGAGCCCCATCGCAGGGGGGTGAGGCACCCCCCGCGATGCGGGGACTGAGAGCCAGCCCCTCTTGCCCCCCTGGCTCTTAGGAGCCCCATCGCAGGGGGGTGAGGCACCCCCCGCGATGCGGGGACTGAGAGCCAGCCCCTCTTGCCCCCCTGGCTCTTAGGAGCCCCATCGCAGGGGGGTGAGGCACCCCCCGCGATGCGGGGACTGAGAGCCAGCCCCTCTTGCCCCCCTGGCTCTTAGGAGCCCCATCGCAGGGGGGTGAGGCACCCCCCGCGATGCGGGGACTGAGAGCCAGCCCCTCTTGCCCCCCTGGCTCTTAGGAGCCCCATCGCAGGGGGGTGAGGCACCCCCCGCGATGCGGGGACTGAGAGCCAGCCCCTCTTGCCCCCCTGGCTCTTAGGAGCCCCATCGCAGGGGGGTGAGGCACCCCCCGCGATGCGGGGACTGAGAGCCAGCCCCTCTTGCCCCCCTGGCTCTTAGGAGCCCCATCGCAGGGGGGTGAGGCACCCCCCGCGATGCGGGGACTGAGAGCCAGCCCCTCTTGCCCCCCTGGCTCTTAGGAGCCCCATCGCAGGGGGGTGAGGCACCCCCCGCGATGCGGGGACTGAGAGCCAGCCCCTCTTGCCCCCCTGGCTCTTAGGAGCCCCATCGCAGGGGGGTGAGGCACCCCCCGCGATGCGGGGACTGAGAGCCAGCCCCTCTTGCCCCCCTGGCTCTTAGGAGCCCCATCGCAGGGGGGTGAGGCACCCCCCGCGATGCGGGGACTGAGAGCCAGCCCCTCTTGCCCCCCTGGCTCTTAGGAGCCCCATCGCAGGGGGGTGAGGCACCCCCCGCGATGCGGGGACTGAGAGCCAGCCCCTCTTGCCCCCCTGGCTCTTAGGAGCCCCATCGCAGGGGGGTGAGGCACCCCCCGCGATGCGGGGACTGAGAGCCAGCCCCTCTTGCCCCCCTGGCTCTTAGGAGCCCCATCGCAGGGGGGTGAGGCACCCCCCGCGATGCGGGGACTGAGAGCCAGCCCCTCTTGCCCCCCTGGCTCTTAGGAGCCCCATCGCAGGGGGGTGAGGCACCCCCCGCGATGCGGGGACTGAGAGCCAGCCCCTCTTGCCCCCCTGGCTCTTAGGAGCCCCATCGCAGGGGGGTGAGGCACCCCCCGCGATGCGGGGACTGAGAGCCAGCCCCTCTTGCCCCCCTGGCTCTTAGGAGCCCCATCGCAGGGGGGTGAGGCACCCCCCGCGATGCGGGGACTGAGAGCCAGCCCCTCTTGCCCCCCTGGCTCTTAGGAGCCCCATCGCAGGGGGGTGAGGCACCCCCCGCGATGCGGGGACTGAGAGCCAGCCCCTCTTGCCCCCCTGGCTCTTAGGAGCCCCATCGCAGGGGGGTGAGGCACCCCCCGCGATGCGGGGACTGAGAGCCAGCCCCTCTTGCCCCCCTGGCTCTTAGGAGCCCCATCGCAGGGGGGTGAGGCACCCCCCGCGATGCGGGGACTGAGAGCCAGCCCCTCTTGCCCCCCTGGCTCTTAGGAGCCCCATCGCAGGGGGGTGAGGCACCCCCCGCGATGCGGGGACTGAGAGCCAGCCCCTCTTGCCCCCCTGGCTCTTAGGAGCCCCATCGCAGGGGGGTGAGGCACCCCCCGCGATGCGGGGACTGAGAGCCAGCCCCTCTTGCCCCCCTGGCTCTTAGGAGCCCCATCGCAGGGGGGTGAGGCACCCCCCGCGATGCGGGGACTGAGAGCCAGCCCCTCTTGCCCCCCTGGCTCTTAGGAGCCCCATCGCAGGGGGGTGAGGCACCCCCCGCGATGCGGGGACTGAGAGCCAGCCCCTCTTGCCCCCCTGGCTCTTAGGAGCCCCATCGCAGGGGGGTGAGGCACCCCCCGCGATGCGGGGACTGAGAGCCAGCCCCTCTTGCCCCCCTGGCTCTTAGGAGCCCCATCGCAGGGGGGTGAGGCACCCCCCGCGATGCGGGGACTGAGAGCCAGCCCCTCTTGCCCCCCTGGCTCTTAGGAGCCCCATCGCAGGGGGGTGAGGCACCCCCCGCGATGCGGGGACTGAGAGCCAGCCCCTCTTGCCCCCCTGGCTCTTAGGAGCCCCATCGCAGGGGGGTGAGGCACCCCCCGCGATGCGGGGACTGAGAGCCAGCCCCTCTTGCCCCCCTGGCTCTTAGGAGCCCCATCGCAGGGGGGTGAGGCACCCCCCGCGATGCGGGGACTGAGAGCCAGCCCCTCTTGCCCCCCTGGCTCTTAGGAGCCCCATCGCAGGGGGGTGAGGCACCCCCCGCGATGCGGGGACTGAGAGCCAGCCCCTCTTGCCCCCCTGGCTCTTAGGAGCCCCATCGCAGGGGGGTGAGGCACCCCCCGCGATGCGGGGACTGAGAGCCAGCCCCTCTTGCCCCCCTGGCTCTTAGGAGCCCCATCGCAGGGGGGTGAGGCACCCCCCGCGATGCGGGGACTGAGAGCCAGCCCCTCTTGCCCCCCTGGCTCTTAGGAGCCCCATCGCAGGGGGGTGAGGCACCCCCCGCGATGCGGGGACTGAGAGCCAGCCCCTCTTGCCCCCCTGGCTCTTAGGAGCCCCATCGCAGGGGGGTGAGGCACCCCCCGCGATGCGGGGACTGAGAGCCAGCCCCTCTTGCCCCCCTGGCTCTTAGGAGCCCCATCGCAGGGGGGTGAGGCACCCCCCGCGATGCGGGGACTGAGAGCCAGCCCCCTCTTGCCCCCCTGGCTCTTAGGAGCCCCATCGCAGGGGGGTGAGGCACCCCCCGCGATGCGGGGACTGAGAGCCAGCCCCTCTTGCCCCCCTGGCTCTTAGGAGCCCCATCGCAGGGGGGTGAGGCACCCCCCGCGATGCGGGGACTGAGAGCCAGCCCCTCTTGCCCCCCTGGCTCTTAGGAGCCCCATCGCAGGGGGGTGAGGCACCCCCCGCGATGCGGGGACTGAGAGCCAGCCCCTCTTGCCCCCCTGGCTCTTAGGAGCCCCATCGCAGGGGGGTGAGGCACCCCCCGCGATGCGGGGACTGAGAGCCAGCCCCTCTTGCCCCCCTGGCTCTTAGGAGCCCCATCGCAGGGGGGTGAGGCACCCCCCGCGATGCGGGGACTGAGAGCCAGCCCCTCTTGCCCCCCTGGCTCTTAGGAGCCCCATCGCAGGGGGGTGAGGCACCCCCCGCGATGCGGGGACTGAGAGCCAGCCCCTCTTGCCCCCCTGGCTCTTAGGAGCCCCATCGCAGGGGGGTGAGGCACCCCCCGCGATGCGGGGACTGAGAGCCAGCCCCTCTTGCCCCCCTGGCTCTTAGGAGCCCCATCGCAGGGGGGTGAGGCACCCCCCGCGATGCGGGGACTGAGAGCCAGCCCCTCTTGCCCCCCTGGCTCTTAGGAGCCCCATCGCAGGGGGGTGAGGCACCCCCCGCGATGCGGGGACTGAGAGCCAGCCCCTCTTGCCCCCCTGGCTCTTAGGAGCCCCATCGCAGGGGGGTGAGGCACCCCCCGCGATGCGGGGACTGAGAGCCAGCCCCTCTTGCCCCCCTGGCTCTTAGGAGCCCCATCGCAGGGGGGTGAGGCACCCCCCGCGATGCGGGGACTGAGAGCCAGCCCCTCTTGCCCCCCTGGCTCTTAGGAGCCCCATCGCAGGGGGGTGAGGCACCCCCCGCGATGCGGGGACTGAGAGCCAGCCCCTCTTGCCCCCCTGGCTCTTAGGAGCCCCATCGCAGGGGGGTGAGGCACCCCCCGCGATGCGGGGACTGAGAGCCAGCCCCTCTTGCCCCCCTGGCTCTTAGGAGCCCCATCGCAGGGGGGTGAGGCACCCCCCGCGATGCGGGGACTGAGAGCCAGCCCCTCTTGCCCCCCTGGCTCTTAGGAGCCCCATCGCAGGGGGGTGAGGCACCCCCCGCGATGCGGGGACTGAGAGCCAGCCCCTCTTGCCCCCCTGGCTCTTAGGAGCCCCATCGCAGGGGGGTGAGGCACCCCCCGCGATGCGGGGACTGAGAGCCAGCCCCTCTTGCCCCCCTGGCTCTTAGGAGCCCCATCGCAGGGGGGTGAGGCACCCCCCGCGATGCGGGGACTGAGAGCCAGCCCCTCTTGCCCCCCTGGCTCTTAGGAGCCCCATCGCAGGGGGGTGAGGCACCCCCCGCGATGCGGGGACTGAGAGCCAGCCCCTCTTGCCCCCCTGGCTCTTAGGAGCCCCATCGCAGGGGGGTGAGGCACCCCCCGCGATGCGGGGACTGAGAGCCAGCCCCTCTTGCCCCCCTGGCTCTTAGGAGCCCCATCGCAGGGGGGTGAGGCACCCCCCGCGATGCGGGGACTGAGAGCCAGCCCCTCTTGCCCCCCTGGCTCTTAGGAGCCCCATCGCAGGGGGGTGAGGCACCCCCCGCGATGCGGGGACTGAGAGCCAGCCCCTCTTGCCCCCCTGGCTCTTAGGAGCCCCATCGCAGGGGGGTGAGGCACCCCCCGCGATGCGGGGACTGAGAGCCAGCCCCTCTTGCCCCCCTGGCTCTTAGGAGCCCCATCGCAGGGGGGTGAGGCACCCCCCGCGATGCGGGGACTGAGAGCCAGCCCCTCTTGCCCCCCTGGCTCTTAGGAGCCCCATCGCAGGGGGGTGAGGCACCCCCCGCGATGCGGGGACTGAGAGCCAGCCCCTCTTGCCCCCCTGGCTCTTAGGAGCCCCATCGCAGGGGGGTGAGGCACCCCCCGCGATGCGGGGACTGAGAGCCAGCCCCTCTTGCCCCCCTGGCTCTTAGGAGCCCCATCGCAGGGGGGTGAGGCACCCCCCGCGATGCGGGGACTGAGAGCCAGCCCCTCTTGCCCCCCTGGCTCTTAGGAGCCCCATCGCAGGGGGGTGAGGCACCCCCCGCGATGCGGGGACTGAGAGCCAGCCCCTCTTGCCCCCCTGGCTCTTAGGAGCCCCATCGCAGGGGGGTGAGGCACCCCCCGCGATGCGGGGACTGAGAGCCAGCCCCTCTTGCCCCCCTGGCTCTTAGGAGCCCCATCGCAGGGGGGTGAGGCACCCCCCGCGATGCGGGGACTGAGAGCCAGCCCCTCTTGCCCCCCTGGCTCTTAGGAGCCCCATCGCAGGGGGGTGAGGCACCCCCCGCGATGCGGGGACTGAGAGCCAGCCCCTCTTGCCCCCCTGGCTCTTAGGAGCCCCATCGCAGGGGGGTGAGGCACCCCCCGCGATGCGGGGACTGAGAGCCAGCCCCTCTTGCCCCCCTGGCTCTTAGGAGCCCCATCGCAGGGGGGTGAGGCACCCCCCGCGATGCGGGGACTGAGAGCCAGCCCCTCTTGCCCCCCTGGCTCTTAGGAGCCCCATCGCAGGGGGGTGAGGCACCCCCCGCGATGCGGGGACTGAGAGCCAGCCCCTCTTGCCCCCCTGGCTCTTAGGAGCCCCATCGCAGGGGGGTGAGGCACCCCCCGCGATGCGGGGACTGAGAGCCAGCCCCTCTTGCCCCCCTGGCTCTTAGGAGCCCCATCGCAGGGGGGTGAGGCACCCCCCGCGATGCGGGGACTGAGAGCCAGCCCCTCTTGCCCCCCTGGCTCTTAGGAGCCCCATCGCAGGGGGGTGAGGCACCCCCCGCGATGCGGGGACTGAGAGCCAGCCCCTCTTGCCCCCCTGGCTCTTAGGAGCCCCATCGCAGGGGGGTGAGGCACCCCCCGCGATGCGGGGACTGAGAGCCAGCCCCTCTTGCCCCCCTGGCTCTTAGGAGCCCCATCGCAGGGGGGTGAGGCACCCCCCGCGATGCGGGGACTGAGAGCCAGCCCCTCTTGCCCCCCTGGCTCTTAGGAGCCCCATCGCAGGGGGGTGAGGCACCCCCCGCGATGCGGGGACTGAGAGCCAGCCCCTCTTGCCCCCCTGGCTCTTAGGAGCCCCATCGCAGGGGGGTGAGGCACCCCCCGCGATGCGGGGACTGAGAGCCAGCCCCTCTTGCCCCCCTGGCTCTTAGGAGCCCCATCGCAGGGGGGTGAGGCACCCCCCGCGATGCGGGGACTGAGAGCCAGCCCCTCTTGCCCCCCTGGCTCTTAGGAGCCCCATCGCAGGGGGGTGAGGCACCCCCCGCGATGCGGGGACTGAGAGCCAGCCCCTCTTGCCCCCCTGGCTCTTAGGAGCCCCATCGCAGGGGGGTGAGGCACCCCCCGCGATGCGGGGACTGAGAGCCAGCCCCTCTTGCCCCCCTGGCTCTTAGGAGCCCCATCGCAGGGGGGTGAGGCACCCCCCGCGATGCGGGGACTGAGAGCCAGCCCCTCTTGCCCCCCTGGCTCTTAGGAGCCCCATCGCAGGGGGGTGAGGCACCCCCCGCGATGCGGGGACTGAGAGCCAGCCCCTCTTGCCCCCCTGGCTCTTAGGAGCCCCATCGCAGGGGGGTGAGGCACCCCCCGCGATGCGGGGACTGAGAGCCAGCCCCTCTTGCCCCCCTGGCTCTTAGGAGCCCCATCGCAGGGGGGTGAGGCACCCCCCGCGATGCGGGGACTGAGAGCCAGCCCCTCTTGCCCCCCTGGCTCTTAGGAGCCCCATCGCAGGGGGGTGAGGCACCCCCCGCGATGCGGGGACTGAGAGCCAGCCCCTCTTGCCCCCCTGGCTCTTAGGAGCCCCATCGCAGGGGGGTGAGGCACCCCCCGCGATGCGGGGACTGAGAGCCAGCCCCTCTTGCCCCCCTGGCTCTTAGGAGCCCCATCGCAGGGGGGTGAGGCACCCCCCGCGATGCGGGGACTGAGAGCCAGCCCCTCTTGCCCCCCTGGCTCTTAGGAGCCCCATCGCAGGGGGGTGAGGCACCCCCCGCGATGCGGGGACTGAGAGCCAGCCCCTCTTGCCCCCCTGGCTCTTAGGAGCCCCATCGCAGGGGGGTGAGGCACCCCCCGCGATGCGGGGACTGAGAGCCAGCCCCTCTTGCCCCCCTGGCTCTTAGGAGCCCCATCGCAGGGGGGTGAGGCACCCCCCGCGATGCGGGGACTGAGAGCCAGCCCCTCTTGCCCCCCTGGCTCTTAGGAGCCCCATCGCAGGGGGGTGAGGCACCCCCCGCGATGCGGGGACTGAGAGCCAGCCCCTCTTGCCCCCCTGGCTCTTAGGAGCCCCATCGCAGGGGGGTGAGGCACCCCCCGCGATGCGGGGACTGAGAGCCAGCCCCTCTTGCCCCCCTGGCTCTTAGGAGCCCCATCGCAGGGGGGTGAGGCACCCCCCGCGATGCGGGGACTGAGAGCCAGCCCCTCTTGCCCCCCTGGCTCTTAGGAGCCCCATCGCAGGGGGGTGAGGCACCCCCCGCGATGCGGGGACTGAGAGCCAGCCCCTCTTGCCCCCCTGGCTCTTAGGAGCCCCATCGCAGGGGGGTGAGGCACCCCCCGCGATGCGGGGACTGAGAGCCAGCCCCTCTTGCCCCCCTGGCTCTTAGGAGCCCCATCGCAGGGGGGTGAGGCACCCCCCGCGATGCGGGGACTGAGAGCCAGCCCCTCTTGCCCCCCTGGCTCTTAGGAGCCCCATCGCAGGGGGGTGAGGCACCCCCCGCGATGCGGGGACTGAGAGCCAGCCCCTCTTGCCCCCCTGGCTCTTAGGAGCCCCATCGCAGGGGGGTGAGGCACCCCCCGCGATGCGGGGACTGAGAGCCAGCCCCTCTTGCCCCCCTGGCTCTTAGGAGCCCCATCGCAGGGGGGTGAGGCACCCCCCGCGATGCGGGGACTGAGAGCCAGCCCCTCTTGCCCCCCTGGCTCTTAGGAGCCCCATCGCAGGGGGGTGAGGCACCCCCCGCGATGCGGGGACTGAGAGCCAGCCCCTCTTGCCCCCCTGGCTCTTAGGAGCCCCATCGCAGGGGGGTGAGGCACCCCCCGCGATGCGGGGACTGAGAGCCAGCCCCTCTTGCCCCCCTGGCTCTTAGGAGCCCCATCGCAGGGGGGTGAGGCACCCCCCGCGATGCGGGGACTGAGAGCCAGCCCCTCTTGCCCCCCTGGCTCTTAGGAGCCCCATCGCAGGGGGGTGAGGCACCCCCCGCGATGCGGGGACTGAGAGCCAGCCCCTCTTGCCCCCCTGGCTCTTAGGAGCCCCATCGCAGGGGGGTGAGGCACCCCCCGCGATGCGGGGACTGAGAGCCAGCCCCTCTTGCCCCCCTGGCTCTTAGGAGCCCCATCGCAGGGGGGTGAGGCACCCCCCGCGATGCGGGGACTGAGAGCCAGCCCCTCTTGCCCCCCTGGCTCTTAGGAGCCCCATCGCAGGGGGGTGAGGCACCCCCCGCGATGCGGGGACTGAGAGCCAGCCCCTCTTGCCCCCCTGGCTCTTAGGAGCCCCATCGCAGGGGGGTGAGGCACCCCCCGCGATGCGGGGACTGAGAGCCAGCCCCTCTTGCCCCCCTGGCTCTTAGGAGCCCCATCGCAGGGGGGTGAGGCACCCCCCGCGATGCGGGGACTGAGAGCCAGCCCCTCTTGCCCCCCTGGCTCTTAGGAGCCCCATCGCAGGGGGGTGAGGCACCCCCCGCGATGCGGGGACTGAGAGCCAGCCCCTCTTGCCCCCCTGGCTCTTAGGAGCCCCATCGCAGGGGGGTGAGGCACCCCCCGCGATGCGGGGACTGAGAGCCAGCCCCTCTTGCCCCCCTGGCTCTTAGGAGCCCCATCGCAGGGGGGTGAGGCACCCCCCGCGATGCGGGGACTGAGAGCCAGCCCCTCTTGCCCCCCTGGCTCTTAGGAGCCCCATCGCAGGGGGGTGAGGCACCCCCCGCGATGCGGGGACTGAGAGCCAGCCCCTCTTGCCCCCCTGGCTCTTAGGAGCCCCATCGCAGGGGGGTGAGGCACCCCCCGCGATGCGGGGACTGAGAGCCAGCCCCTCTTGCC
Organism: Pan paniscus; assembly: GCF_029289425.2. NCBI lineage: Eukaryota > Metazoa > Chordata > Mammalia > Primates > Hominidae > Pan > Pan paniscus. The sequence continues at coordinate 55,358,221 of NC_073261.2, read as the reverse complement.
CCCCTGGCTCTTAGGAGCCCCATCGCAGGGGGGTGAGGCACCCCCCGCGATGCGGGGACTGAGAGCCAGCCCCTCTTGCCCCCCTGGCTCTTAGGAGCCCCATCGCAGGGGGGTGAGGCACCCCCCGCGATGCGGGGACTGAGAGCCAGCCCCTCTTGCCCCCCTGGCTCTTAGGAGCCCCATCGCAGGGGGGTGAGGCACCCCCCGCGATGCGGGGACTGAGAGCCAGCCCCTCTTGCCCCCCTGGCTCTTAGGAGCCCCATCGCAGGGGGGTGAGGCACCCCCCGCGATGCGGGGACTGAGAGCCAGCCCCTCTTGCCCCCCTGGCTCTTAGGAGCCCCATCGCAGGGGGGTGAGGCACCCCCCGCGATGCGGGGACTGAGAGCCAGCCCCTCTTGCCCCCCTGGCTCTTAGGAGCCCCATCGCAGGGGGGTGAGGCACCCCCCGCGATGCGGGGACTGAGAGCCAGCCCCTCTTGCCCCCCTGGCTCTTAGGAGCCCCATCGCAGGGGGGTGAGGCACCCCCCGCGATGCGGGGACTGAGAGCCAGCCCCTCTTGCCCCCCTGGCTCTTAGGAGCCCCATCGCAGGGGGGTGAGGCACCCCCCGCGATGCGGGGACTGAGAGCCAGCCCCTCTTGCCCCCCTGGCTCTTAGGAGCCCCATCGCAGGGGGGTGAGGCACCCCCCGCGATGCGGGGACTGAGAGCCAGCCCCTCTTGCCCCCCTGGCTCTTAGGAGCCCCATCGCAGGGGGGTGAGGCACCCCCCGCGATGCGGGGACTGAGAGCCAGCCCCTCTTGCCCCCCTGGCTCTTAGGAGCCCCATCGCAGGGGGGTGAGGCACCCCCCGCGATGCGGGGACTGAGAGCCAGCCCCTCTTGCCCCCCTGGCTCTTAGGAGCCCCATCGCAGGGGGGTGAGGCACCCCCCGCGATGCGGGGACTGAGAGCCAGCCCCTCTTGCCCCCCTGGCTCTTAGGAGCCCCATCGCAGGGGGGTGAGGCACCCCCCGCGATGCGGGGACTGAGAGCCAGCCCCTCTTGCCCCCCTGGCTCTTAGGAGCCCCATCGCAGGGGGGTGAGGCACCCCCCGCGATGCGGGGACTGAGAGCCAGCCCCTCTTGCCCCCCTGGCTCTTAGGAGCCCCATCGCAGGGGGGTGAGGCACCCCCCGCGATGCGGGGACTGAGAGCCAGCCCCTCTTGCCCCCCTGGCTCTTAGGAGCCCCATCGCAGGGGGGTGAGGCACCCCCCGCGATGCGGGGACTGAGAGCCAGCCCCTCTTGCCCCCCTGGCTCTTAGGAGCCCCATCGCAGGGGGGTGAGGCACCCCCCGCGATGCGGGGACTGAGAGCCAGCCCCTCTTGCCCCCCTGGCTCTTAGGAGCCCCATCGCAGGGGGGTGAGGCACCCCCCGCGATGCGGGGACTGAGAGCCAGCCCCTCTTGCCCCCCTGGCTCTTAGGAGCCCCATCGCAGGGGGGTGAGGCACCCCCCGCGATGCGGGGACTGAGAGCCAGCCCCTCTTGCCCCCCTGGCTCTTAGGAGCCCCATCGCAGGGGGGTGAGGCACCCCCCGCGATGCGGGGACTGAGAGCCAGCCCCTCTTGCCCCCCTGGCTCTTAGGAGCCCCATCGCAGGGGGGTGAGGCACCCCCGCGATGCGGGGACTGAGAGCCAGCCCCTCTTGCCCCCCTGGCTCTTAGGAGCCCCATCGCAGGGGGGTGAGGCACCCCCCGCGATGCGGGGACTGAGAGCCAGCCCCTCTTGCCCCCCTGGCTCTTAGGAGCCCCATCGCAGGGGGGTGAGGCACCCCCCGCGATGCGGGGACTGAGAGCCAGCCCCTCTTGCCCCCCTGGCTCTTAGGAGCCCCATCGCAGGGGGGTGAGGCACCCCCCGCGATGCGGGGACTGAGAGCCAGCCCCTCTTGCCCCCCTGGCTCTTAGGAGCCCCATCGCAGGGGGGTGAGGCACCCCCCGCGATGCGGGGACTGAGAGCCAGCCCCTCTTGCCCCCCTGGCTCTTAGGAGCCCCATCGCAGGGGGGTGAGGCACCCCCCGCGATGCGGGGACTGAGAGCCAGCCCCTCTTGCCCCCCTGGCTCTTAGGAGCCCCATCGCAGGGGGGTGAGGCACCCCCCGCGATGCGGGGACTGAGAGCCAGCCCCTCTTGCCCCCCTGGCTCTTAGGAGCCCCATCGCAGGGGGGTGAGGCACCCCCCGCGATGCGGGGACTGAGAGCCAGCCCCTCTTGCCCCCCTGGCTCTTAGGAGCCCCATCGCAGGGGGGTGAGGCACCCCCCGCGATGCGGGGACTGAGAGCCAGCCCCTCTTGCCCCCCTGGCTCTTAGGAGCCCCATCGCAGGGGGGTGAGGCACCCCCCGCGATGCGGGGACTGAGAGCCAGCCCCTCTTGCCCCCCTGGCTCTTAGGAGCCCCATCGCAGGGGGGTGAGGCACCCCCCGCGATGCGGGGACTGAGAGCCAGCCCCTCTTGCCCCCCTGGCTCTTAGGAGCCCCATCGCAGGGGGGTGAGGCACCCCCCGCGATGCGGGGACTGAGAGCCAGCCCCTCTTGCCCCCCTGGCTCTTAGGAGCCCCATCGCAGGGGGGTGAGGCACCCCCCGCGATGCGGGGACTGAGAGCCAGCCCCTCTTGCCCCCCTGGCTCTTAGGAGCCCCATCGCAGGGGGGTGAGGCACCCCCCGCGATGCGGGGACTGAGAGCCAGCCCCTCTTGCCCCCCTGGCTCTTAGGAGCCCCATCGCAGGGGGGTGAGGCACCCCCCGCGATGCGGGGACTGAGAGCCAGCCCCTCTTGCCCCCCTGGCTCTTAGGAGCCCCATCGCAGGGGGGTGAGGCACCCCCCGCGATGCGGGGACTGAGAGCCAGCCCCTCTTGCCCCCCTGGCTCTTAGGAGCCCCATCGCAGGGGGGTGAGGCACCCCCCGCGATGCGGGGACTGAGAGCCAGCCCCTCTTGCCCCCCTGGCTCTTAGGAGCCCCATCGCAGGGGGGTGAGGCACCCCCCGCGATGCGGGGACTGAGAGCCAGCCCCTCTTGCCCCCCTGGCTCTTAGGAGCCCCATCGCAGGGGGGTGAGGCACCCCCCGCGATGCGGGGACTGAGAGCCAGCCCCTCTTGCCCCCCTGGCTCTTAGGAGCCCCATCGCAGGGGGGTGAGGCACCCCCCGCGATGCGGGGACTGAGAGCCAGCCCCTCTTGCCCCCCTGGCTCTTAGGAGCCCCATCGCAGGGGGGTGAGGCACCCCCCGCGATGCGGGGACTGAGAGCCAGCCCCTCTTGCCCCCCTGGCTCTTAGGAGCCCCATCGCAGGGGGGTGAGGCACCCCCCGCGATGCGGGGACTGAGAGCCAGCCCCTCTTGCCCCCCTGGCTCTTAGGAGCCCCATCGCAGGGGGGTGAGGCACCCCCCGCGATGCGGGGACTGAGAGCCAGCCCCTCTTGCCCCCCTGGCTCTTAGGAGCCCCATCGCAGGGGGGTGAGCACCCCCCGCGATGCGGGGACTGAGAGCCAGCCCCTCTTGCCCCCTGGCTCTTAGGAGCCCCATCGCAGGGGGGTGAGGCAACCCCCCGCGATGCGGGGACTGAGAGCCAGCCCCTCTTGCCCCCTGGCTCTTAGGAGCCCCATCGCAGGGGGGTGAGGCACCCCCCGCGATGCGGGGACTGAGAGCCAGCCCCTCTTGCCCCCCTGGCTCTTAGGAGCCCCATCGCAGGGGGGTGAGGCACCCCCCGCGATGCGGGGACTGAGAGCCAGCCCCTCTTGCCCCCCTGGCTCTTAGGAGCCCCATCGCAGGGGGTGAGGCACCCCCCGCGATGCGGGGACTGAGAGCCAGCCCCTCTTGCCCCCCTGGCTCTTAGGAGCCCCATCGCAGGGGGGTGAGGCACCCCCCGCGATGCGGGGACTGAGAGCCAGCCCCTCTTGCCCCCCTGGCTCTTAGGAGCCCCATCGCAGGGGGGTGAGGCACCCCCCGCGATGCGGGGACTGAGAGCCAGCCCCTCTTGCCCCCCTGGCTCTTAGGAGCCCCATCGCAGGGGGGTGAGGCACCCCCCGCGATGCGGGGACTGAGAGCCAGCCCCTCTTGCCCCCCTGGCTCTTAGGAGCCCCATCGCAGGGGGGTGAGGCACCCCCCGCGATGCGGGGACTGAGAGCCAGCCCCTCTTGCCCCCCTGGCTCTTAGGAGCCCCATCGCAGGGGGGTGAGGCACCCCCCGCGATGCGGGGACTGAGAGCCAGCCCCTCTTGCCCCCCTGGCTCTTAGGAGCCCCATCGCAGGGGGGTGAGGCACCCCCCGCGATGCGGGGACTGAGAGCCAGCCCCTCTTGCCCCCCTGGCTCTTAGGAGCCCCATCGCAGGGGGGTGAGGCACCCCCCGCGATGCGGGGACTGAGAGCCAGCCCCTCTTGCCCCCCTGGCTCTTAGGAGCCCCATCGCAGGGGGGTGAGGCACCCCCCGCGATGCGGGGACTGAGAGCCAGCCCCTCTTGCCCCCCTGGCTCTTAGGAGCCCCATCGCAGGGGGGTGAGGCACCCCCCGCGATGCGGGGACTGAGAGCCAGCCCCTCTTGCCCCCCTGGCTCTTAGGAGCCCCATCGCAGGGGGGTGAGGCACCCCCCGCGATGCGGGGACTGAGAGCCAGCCCCTCTTGCCCCCCTGGCTCTTAGGAGCCGCGGTGGTCTCACAGCCTGTTTACCATATTGTGAGTAATATCGTCTCCCCTTCTGGAGATTATGAACTGTTTCACAGACAAGTGTGCACCCTCGGTGTACAGAGAGTGTTCACCCGTGTCTATTGGGAGTAATATCATCCTATTCCTCCCTGAATATTAAGAACAGTATCACGGGGGTGTTTCTACTCCATGCGGTATCGCGTGCCATATCCTTCTCTCCCACCTTCCCATTAGAAACAATATCAGTGTGGGCGTGTCCACCCTGTGTCCTATTGAACGTAATATCATCCTCTTCCCTCCAGGATCATGGAAACTGTATCCCTGTGGGGTGTGCACTTTCTGCCATATATGTCGTCATATCATCCCCTCCGCCTTGAAATATTATTGAGGACCATCTCACACGGGGGTGTACACTTCCTGCGATACTGGGAGTAATAGCATGCTCTTCTTCCGTGAATATTAGGAGCAAAATCACTGGGTGGATGCACACCCAGTGCTATATTGGGAGTAACGTCATACTCCAGCCCCTGGAGATTATATTCGGATCAATATCACCGGCTGGGTGTACAACTACTGCGATATTGGACGTAATATCATGCTCTCTCCCTCCCTTGACATTAGGAGCAATATCACAGGTGGGTGTACACCCACTGAGGTATTAGACGTAATAGTAGTATGAATTATTCCTCATTTATTTTTAACATGAATATGAATGACCGATATTAATATTAATATTAAGAAATAATTGCTAATAAAGTTTTCAGATTATTAATATTAATATTAATTATTAGGAGCTAATATTACTGTTTTTAATGAATAAGATCAATATCAGTTATTAATATCAGGCATCATTAATCATTAATATTAATCATGTATGGTTATCGTTAGTATAACTATTTAATATTATTATCATCGGTATTGATGTTAAAAATTATATTATCAGTTATTAATATTGACAATTATTAGTGTCAATTAATAATTGAGATTATTAATTGCGATAAGTCGCATTGCGCCGTTCCACCCCTCCCCCGGCAGCTCGTTTACGGCCCAAAACGGGGATACAAATGCCCCGGACAGAGCAGAGGTATACTGGGATAGATGAGGATGGTCACGTGGTGGAGAGGCGTGTTTTTGGCTACCAGCCCTTCACCTCCGTCGACCTTCTCAACTGGAAAAGCAATACACCGCCCTATACCGAAAAGCCACAAGCCCTAATTGATTTGCTCCAAACTGTTATCCAGACCCACAACCACACCTGGGCTGATTGGCACCAGTTGCTCATGTTCCTCTTTAACAGCGAAGAAAGGCGGAGAGTCCTCCAAGCAGCAACCAAGTGGCTAGAGGAACATGCACCAGCTGATTACCAAAACCCCCAAGAGTATGTAAGGACCCTGTTACCAGGAACCGACCCCCCCCCCAGTTGGACCCACATGAAAGAGAGGATATGCAAAGGCTAAACCGAGACAGGGAAGCTCTCTTGGAAGGATTAACGAGGGGAGCTCAGAAGGCCACAAACGTTAACAAGGTCTCTGAGGTCATTCAGGGCAAAGAAGAAAGTCCAGCACAATTCTACGAGAGACTGTGTGAGGCCTATCGTATGTATACTCCCTTTGATCCCGATAGCCCTGAAATCAGCGCATGATTCACATGGCTTTAGTCCGTCAAAGCGCAGAAGACATGCGAAGAAAACTGCAGAAACAGGCTGGGCTTGCAGGGATGAATACATCACAATTAACAGAAATAGCTAGCCAGGTGTTTGTAAACAGGGATGCAGTAAGCCGTAAGGAAAACGGCAAAGAGAATGGAGGTCAGGCCCGGCGAAACACCGACCTGTTTGTTAGCCGCAGCAATCACAGGGGAACCCCCCAGAGAGGCAAGGGAAGGGGGTCCCTGGGAAAGAAACTCAGCTTGGCTGTCAGAGTTTGCAGCGTAACCAGTGTGCTTCTTGTAAAGAAACAGGACAGTGGAAGAACAAATGCCCTCAGCTCAAAAGAAAACAAGGTGACTCAGAGCAGGAGGCCCCGGACAAGGAGGAAGGGGCCCTGCTCAACCTGGCAGAAGGGTTATTGGACTGAGGGAGACCGGGCTCAAGTGTCCCCAAAGAGCCTATGGTCAGAATGACAGTCGGGGGTAGAGACATTGATTTTCTTGTAGGTAGCGGTGCTGAACATTCGCTAGTAACCACCCTGGTCGGCCCCTTATCCAAAAAGACTATTGACATCATCGGAGCCACGGGGGTTTCAGCAAAGCAAGCTTCCTGCTTGTCTCGGACTTGTACTGTAGGAGGACATAAAGTCATTAATCAGTTTTGGTACATGCCTGACTGTCCCTTGCCCTTTTTGGGAAGGGACTTGCTCAGCAAGCTGAGAGCCACTATCTCTTTGACAGAGCATGGCTCTTTGCTGCTAAAGGTACCCGGAACGGGAGTGATTATGACCCTTACGGTCCCCCGAGAGGAGGAATGGAGACTTTTCTTAACTGAGCCGGGCCAAGAGAGAAGACCAGCTCTGGCTTAGCGGTGGTCAAGAGTACGGCTGGAAGACATCCCTCCGGGATTGGCCAGTTAAGACTGGGGACCAGCCGGTTAGGCAAAACCAGGACCCGGTCCCCAGAGAAGCTCTTCAAGGTATCCAGGTCCGTCTCGAGCACCTAAGAACTTTTGGAATTATTGTTCCTTGTGAGTCTCCATGGAACACTCCCCTCCTGCCTGTTCCCAAGCCACGGACCAAGGACTACTGGCCGGTACAGGATTTGCGCTTGCTTAATCAAGCTACACTGACTTTACATCCAACAGTACCTAACCCATCCACATTGTTGGGGTTGCTGCCAGCTGAGGACAGCTGGTTCACCTGCTTGGACCTGAAAGATGCTTTCTTTCCTATCAGATTAGCCCCTGAGAGGCAGAAGCTCTTTGCCTTTCAGTGGGAAGATCCAGAGTTAGGTGTCAGTACACTGAGTAGTGTACACTTGGACCGGGCTTCCCCAAGGGTTCAAGAACTCCCCCACCATCTTCGGGGAGGCGTTGGCTCGAGACCTCCAGAAGTTTCCCACCAGAGACCTAGGCTGTGTGTTGCTCCAGTAGGTTGATGACCTTCTGCTGGGACACCCCACGGCAGTCGGGTGCGCCAAGGGAACAGATGCCCTACACCAGCACCTGGAGGACTGTGGGTATAAGGTGTCCAAGAAGAAAGCTCAGCTCTGCCAACAGCAGGTACCTTACTTGGGATTTACTATTGGACAGGGGTCGGAACGGAGGCCGGGATCAGAAAGAAAGCAGGTCATTTGCAATCTACCCGAGCCTAAGGGCAGAAGGCAGGTGGGAGAATTCTTAGGAGCTGTGGGGTTTTGCAGACTGTGGATCCCAAACTTTGCAGTATTAGCCAAGCCTTTGTAGGAGGTCACAAAGGGGGCAGGGACCGGGAACCTTTGGAATGGGGATCCCAACAACAGCAAATCTTTCATGAGTTAAAGGAACGACTTCTGGCAGCCCCAGCCCTGGGGCTACCCGATCTGACAAAGCCTTTTACATTGTATGCTTGAGAGAGAGAAAAGATGGCAGCTGGACTTTTAACCCAAAGTGTGGGGCCCTGGCTGAGGCCGGTGGCCTACCTCTCTAAACAAGTAGACGGGGTTTCTAAAGGATGGTCCCCCTGTTTGAGGGCCTTGGCAGCAACTGCCCTGCTAGTCCAAGAAGCAAATAAGCTGACTCTTGGGCAAAACCTGAACATAAAGGCCCCCCATGCTGTGGTGACTTCAATGAATACTAAAGGACATCATTGGCTAATGAATGCCAGACTCACCAAGTGCCAAACTTTGCTCTGTGAAAATCCCTGTATAACCATTGAAGTTTGTAACACCCTACACCCCGCCAACTTGCTCCCGGTATCAGAGAGCCCTGTCGAGCCTGATTGTGTAGAAGTGTTGGACTCAGTTGACTCTAGCAGACCTGACCTCCGGGACCAGCCTTGGGCATCAGTAGACTGGGAACTATACGTGGATGGGAGCAGCTTCTTCAACCCCCAAGGACAGAGAGGTGCAGGGTATGCAGTGGTAACCCTGGACACTGTTGTTGAAGCCAGATCGTTGCCCCGGGCCACTGCAGCTCAGAAAGCTGAACTCATTGCTTTCATTGGGGCCTTAGAACTCAGTGAAGGTGAGACTGTCAACATTTACACTGATTCTCGGTATGTCTTTTTAACCCTTCAAGTGCATACAGCGTGATAGAAAGAAAAGGGCCTATTGAACTCTGGGGGAAAAGACAGAAAATATCAACAAGAAATCTTGCAATTATGAGAAGCAGTATGGAAACCCCACAAGGTGGCAGTTATGCATTGCAGAGGACACCAGCGAGCTTCCACCTTGCTGGGTTTGGGGAATTCCCACGCTGACTCAGAGGCTCGAAAAGCAGCATCTGCCCCCTTCCGGGCATCAGTGCTCCCTCAAATACCTGACCTTGGACCTACTTCTTCTAAAGAAGAAAAGGACTGTCTCCAGGTAGAGGGAAGGACAAGTGATGGAGGAAGGATGGATTCGGTTACCAGATGGGAGAGTAGCTGTGCCACAGTTGCTAGGAGCTGCAGTTGTACTGGCTGTGCAAGAAACCACCCATGTAGGTCAGGAGTCACTGGAAAAGTTGTTAGGCCGGTATTTCTACATCTCGCATTTGTCAGCCCTTGCCAAAACGGTGAGGCAGCGGTGTGTTACCTGCCGACAGCATAATGTGAGGCAAGGTCCAGCCGTTCCGCCTGGCATACAAGCTTATGGAGCAGCCCCCTTTGGAGATCTCCAGGTAGACTTCAGAGAGATGCCAAAGTGTGGAGGTAACAAGTATTTACTAGTTCTTGGGCGTACCTACTCTGGATGGGTGGAGGCCTATCCAACACGAACTGAGAAAGCTGGCCAAGAAACCCCTGTGCTTCTTCCAGATCTGATTCCTAGATTTCGACTGCCCTTACGGATCGGCTCACATAACGGGCCTGCGTTTTTGGCTGCCTTGGTACAGAAGACAGCAAAGGTATTGGGGATCACATGGAAACTGCATGCCGCCTCCCAGCCTCAGAGTTCCGGAAAGGTGGAGCGGATGAATCGGACTATCGAAAATAGTGCTATACTATTGTCTTCCCCGCTGGATATTTAAAACAGCACCACAAGGTGCGTCAAACCACCTGCTAAATTTGAGGGAATGTTATCCTCTCCCCACCTCCCCCGGCCCCGGATATTAGAGACAATAACACAGGGGTAATGTACACCCACTGCTTTATTGGGAGTAATATCATCCTCTCCCTTCTTGGATATTAGGAACAATATCACACTGTGCGTGTACGCCTGTCGCGAAATTCAATGGAATGTCATCCTGTGCCTCCCTGGATATGACGAACAATATCACGGGGGATGTACAACTTGTGAGATATTGGGAGTGATATCATCTTCTCCCCTCTGGAAGTTAGGGACAGTATCACAGGGGTGGTGTACACCCTCTGGGATGTTGGGACTAATATCATCCTCCCGCCCACTGGATATGAAAAACCATATCACAAGGGGCGTGTACACACACTTCGATATTGGTATTAATACCATCCTCTCCCTCTTTGGATATTCGGTGCCATATTTCAGGTGGGGTATACGCCACCTGCAATATTGGAAGTAAGAAGATTTTCTCCCCCCAGGTATCAGAAACAATATCACAGGGGGGTGTCAACAACCCCTGCGATATTTGGAGTAATATCATCATCTCCCCTCATGAAGATTAAGAACAATATCATAGGGGTGGGGGGTGTACACCCCCTTTCATATTTTATATCATCCTCTTCCCCCCTGGATATTAGGAACAATATCAGAAAGGGATGTACAGACCCTGCGCCCTTTGCTGTCATATAATTGTATCTCCCCTAGATATTAGGAAAAATGTCACTGGAGATGTGAACAGCCCGGCAATATTGGGAGTAGTATCATCCTCTCCCCCCTTGCATATTGGGAACAACATCACAGGTGGGGTGTAGTGCCTCTGCGATATTGGGAGTAAAATTTTCCTCTCTTCCCCTGGACATTAGGAAGGGTATCAGAGGGGGAGGGTGTACATTCCCTGCCATATTCAACGTAACCTTACCCTCTCCCTCCCAGGGTATTCAGAACAATAGGACAGGAGGGGTGTACACCTCCTGCGATATTAAGAGTCATATCATCCTCTTTCGCTCTGGATATTAGGAACAATATCACAGGGTAGTGTACACCCCCTGCGATATTGGGAGTAATATCATCCTCTCTCCCTGTGGATGTTAGGAAGAGTATCACAGGGCTGTGTAAACCCCCTGCGGTACTGGGAGTAATATCATCCTCTCTCCCTCTGGATGTTAGGAAGATTTTCACAGGGGTGTGTACACCCCCTGCGATATTGGGAGTAATATCATCCTCTCCACCCAGGAAATGACTAACAAGGTCACGGGGGAGTGTACTCCCCCTGCGATACTGGGAGTAATCTCGTCCTCCCCAAACCTGGATGTTAGCGACCAGATCACAGAGGGGGTGTACACACCCTGCGACATTGGAAGTAATATGATCCTCTCCCCACCCAGATATTGGGAAAGATATCACAGCGCGGGTATACATTTCCTAGGCTGTTGGGAGTAACATCATTCTTTTCCTTTCTGGATATGAGGAAGAATATCACAGGGGTGCTGTACAATTACTTCGATATTGGGAGTAATATCAGCCTCTAGTTTCCTGGATATTGGGCACAAAAACACAAAAGGGTGTACAACCCCTGCGATATTGGGAGTAATAGCATACTCTCCTTCCCTGGATGTTAGAGAACAATATCATCGGGGCTGAACACCCCCCGCGATAATGGGAGTCATATTTACTCTTTCACAGGCCATTTGGAACAATATCACAGGGGGTGTTTACAAACAGGGGTGGTGTACACCCCCTGTGATATTGGGAGTAACATCATTCTCTCCACCTCCAGATATTAAGAACAATATCCCGGCGGGAGGTGGTACACCCCCAGTGATATTGGGAATAATGTCATCCTCTCCTTCCCTGGATATTAGGAACAATATCACAGCGGGGTGTACACCTTCTGCGATAATGGAAGCAATATCATCCTCTTCCCCGCTGGATATTAGAAAAAATATCACTCATGGTGTACACCCACTGTGATATTAGGAAGAATATTACAGGGTGTACACCCACTCTGACTTTAGGAGAAATAGCTCCCTAAAATGTCACAAAGAATATCACAAGGTATACAGTAATATCTCCCTAGGATATGACAGATACTATCACAGGGTGTACACCCACTGTGATAACAGGAGTAATACGTCCCAAGGATACTACCAATAATATCGCAAGGCCGTACACCCACTATGACTCAGGGAGTGATATCTCCCTAGGATACTACGAATACCATCACAGAATGTACACCCATGGTGTGCACCCACGGTGATATTAGGAGTCATATCAACCCAGGACATAACCAATAACACCACAGGGAGTATAGACATGATGTACACCCACGGTGAAGTTACGAGAACTATCTCCCTAGGATAATACCAATAACATCACAGAGCGTACACACATGGCATACACCCACTGTGGCACTAGGACTAATAACTTTCTAAGATATTACGAATAGCATCAGAGAACATAAACACATGGTGTACACCCAGTGTAACTTTAGGCGTAATTTCTCCCTAGGATGTTATGAGTAACATCTCAGTGTGTACATACGTGGTGTACACCCACTGTGACATTAAGGGTAATATCCCCCTAGGATATGACGAGAAACATCACAGGGTGTCCACCCATGGTGTACATGCACTGTGATGTTAGGAATAATATCTCCCTAGGATATGATGACTAATACCACAGGGTGTACAGAAACTGTGATATTAGAGGTAATGTCTCTCTAGGATATGATGAATAATATCACAGGGTGTACACCCACTGTGATACTGGGAGCAATATCTCTCTAGGATAGTACGAAGAATATCACAGAGTGTACACCCACTGTGATATTAGGAGAAATATCTCTCTGGGATATTACGAATTATATCACAGAGTGTACACACATGGTGTACATCCACTTTGATATTAGGAGTAATATCTTCCTAGGACATTACAAAGAACATCGCAGAGTGTACACCCACTGGAATATTAGGAATCGTATCTCCCTAGGTGATTACAGACAATATCACAGGGTGTACACCCACTGTGATATTAGGAGTAATATCTTCCTAGGGTATTACAAATAATTTCACAGTGTGTACACACGTGGTGTACACTCACTGTGATCTTCGGAGTAATATCTACCGAGTAGATAACAAAGAACATCACAGGGCGTACACCCACTTTGATATTAGCTGTAATATTTTTCTAAGTTGTTACAAATAATATCACAGGGTGTACAAACAGGGTGTACACTCACTGTGATATCAGGAATCGTATCTCCATAATATATTATGAATAATGTCACCCCCTCCGCCTTGGAATATTATTAAGGACCATCTCACATGGAGGTGTACACTTCCTGCGATATTGGGAGTAATATCAACCTCTGGGCCTCTGAATATTAGGAAGAATATCACAGGGTGTGTGTACACCTCCTGCTCTATGATGGGGAGTCATATCTATCTATTATGGGGAGTCATATATCCTCTCCCTTTCAGGATATTAATAACAATTTCACAGGCTGGGTGAACACACCCTGCGATGCTGCAATTATTGTCATCCTCTCCCCCTCGGGTTACTAGGAACAATATCACAGAAGAGGTGTACACTCCCTGCGATATTGGGAGTAATATCATACGCTTCTTCCATGAATATTAGGAACAATATCACCGGGTGGCTGTACAATCATTGCTATGTTGGCAGTCATGTCATACTCTACCCGCTGGGTATTAGGATCGGTGTCACAGGGTGAGTGTACACCTACTGTGATATGAAAACTAATATCATGCTCTCCATCCCTGGATATTAGGAACAATATCACAGGTAGTTGTACACCCCCTGCGGCATTAGCAGTAATAATATTATGAATTATTAAACATCAGTCTTATTAATAATTAGCCATGGTAGTATTAATTAATAGTATAACGTTATTAATCATTAATGATTATTTTCAAGATAGGATTATGCATGATTAACGTTAATTATTAATATTAATGTCACTTTTATTATTAGTTATTAATCTTAATATTAATTATTGCTTTATTACCAACATCACTTATGATTGATTGAAGTAACGTTAATTACTGATATCATTATTGTATTATTAATAGTGATATTGCTATTAATTATTAATAGTAACCCTTAATATTTTTAATCCCTACGATGTTTTATTGTCTCTACTGTAATTATTAATATCGATGATTACTATTAATTGTTATTATATTTATTAATATTAATAATTGATATAACTGTTCCCGATATCCGTGGGGGAGAGGATATGACTCCCAATATCGCAGGGGGCAGAGACCTCCCCCGTGATACTGTCCCTAACATCCAAAGGTGGAGAGGATGATATTTCTTCCAATTTCGCCGGGGGTGCACACCACCCTTGTGATATTGATCCTAATATCCAGGCGGCGAGAGGATGATATTAGTCTGAATATTGCAGGAGGTGTACACTCCCTAGGGAGATTGTTCCTAATATCCAGGGACGGAGAGGATGATATCACTCCCAATATAGCAGGGGGTGTACACCCCTTCTGTGACATTGCTTCTAAAGGGCAGTGGGGAAGAGGAAGATATTACAGCCAATATCGCAGGCGGTGTACACCCCCTTGTGACATTCTTCCTTATATCCTGGGAGGGAGAGGAAGATACTAGCGGCAATGTCGCAGGGGCTGTACACACCCACTGTGATATTGTTCGGAATATCCCGAGGGGGAGAAAATGATGTTACCTCCAATATCGCAGGAGGTGTACATCCTCCTGTGATATTGTTTCTTATATTCAGGGGGAGAGGATGATATTACTCCCAATATCTCAGGGGTTGTACACACCTCCTGCAATACGGGGAGTAAGAGCCAGCCCCTCTCTGCCCCTGGCTCTTAGGAGCCCCATCGCAGGGGGGTGAGGCCCCCCCGCCGTACGGGGAGTAAGAGCCAGCCCCTATCCCCCCCTGGCTCTAGGGATCCCCATCGCAAGGGGGTGAGGCCCCTGCGATGCGGGGAGTCATATCACCCCCCTCTCCCCCCCGGATATGACGATCCACATCGCAGGGGGGCGGGCGCCGCCCGCGCTGCGGGGAGTCATATCACCCCCCCCTCCCCCCATGGATATGACGATCCACATGGCAGGGGGGCGGGCGCCCCCCGTGATGCGGGTAGTAATATCATCCCCCTCTTTCCCCCTGGTTATTACGATCCACGGTGGTCACACAGCCTGTTTACGTTATTGTGAGGAATATCTTCTCCGCTTCTGGAAATTACCAACCATATCACACATGGGTGTACATCATCTGCACTATTGGCATTAATAGCATCCTCTTCCCCCTTGTTATGAACAACAATATCACAGGAGTGTCTCTACCCCCAGTGCCATTGGGTGTATTATCATCCTCTCCCACGTTGAAATTAGGAACAATATCACTGGGGGCGTGTCCACCCCATGCGCTATTGAAAGTAGTGTCATCCTCTTCTCTCCTCGGTGATGGAAAACATGTCACTGGCGTGGTGTCCAGTTTCTGCGGTATTGGGAGTCATATCATTCTCTCCGCCTTGGAATCTTAAGGACAATATCACTGGGGGGGCTGTACACACCCTGCGCTATTAAGAAGAATATTATCCTCGCCCGCCCTGCATATTAGGAAAAATATCACAGAGTGGGTGTCCACCTCCTGCGATATGGGAGGTAATATCATCTTCCCTTCTTCTGGATAGTACGAACAATATCACAGAAAGTCTACAAACCTGTGTGATAATATCAACCTCTCCGCCTTTGAATAGGAAGAACAATATCACAGAATGGATGTACACCCCCTGCGATATTGGGAGTGATATCAGCCTCTCCTCTCCACGGATATTGGGAATAATATCCCAGCGTGGGTGTACACCTCCTGCTGTAGTGGGAGTCATATTGTCCTTTCCCTTCCTGGCTATTAGGAACAGTATCACAGGGTGGGTGTCCACAGCCTGCGATATTGGGAGTCATATCACCCTCTCCCCCTCCGGATATTAGGAACAATATCACAGAAGGGGTGTACACTTCCTGCGATACTGGGAGTAATAGCATTCTCTTCTTCCGTGAATATTAGGAGCAATATCACCGGGTGGATGTACACTCACTGCTATATTGGGAGTAGCGTCATACTCCACCACCTGGATATTATATTCGGATCAATATCACCGGGTGGGTGTACACCTACTGCGATATTGAAAGTAATATCGTGCTCTCTCCCTTCCGTGGACATTAGGAACAATATCACAGGTGGGTGTACACCCACTGCGGTATTAGGAGTAGTATTGGTATTAATTATTACTCCTTGATTATTAACATCAATATGAATTACCAATATTAATATTAATAAATAATTGCTAACAAAAAGTGTTCAGGTTATTAATATTAATATTAATTATTAGGAGCTAATATTACTGTTTTCTAATGAATAACATCAGTATCAGTTATTAATAGGTGTTATTAATAATTAATATTAATAATTTATTGTTATTCTTAGTATAACTATTTAATAGTAATTATCATTATTATCGGTATTGATTTTTTAAATCGGATTATCAGTTATTAATATTGATTATTATTAATATCAATTAATAATTGATATTATTAATTGTGATAAGTAATATTGTGACATTCCTCACAATATCACAGAAAATGTACACCACTCTGTGATGTTGTTCCTAATAGCCAGGGGTAGACAATGACATTACTCCAAATATCGCACTGGGTGTACATCCCTTCTGTGCTCTTGTTCCTAATATCCAGGTGGGGTATACACCACCTGCAATATTGGAAGTAATCGTATTTTCTGCCCCCCTCCCCCAGATATTAGAAACAATATCGCAGGGGGGGTGAAGAACCCCTGCGATATTTGGAGTAATATCGTCTCCCTTCATGAGTATTAAGAAGAATATCAAGGGGGGGTTGAGGGAACACACCCTTTGATATTTCATATCATCCTCTTCACCGGTGGATATTAGGAAAAATATGAGGAAGGGATGTACAGACCCTGAGACATTTGCTGTCCTATAACTGTCTCTCCCCTAGTAATTAGGAATAATGTAATGGGGGATGTGAACACCCCTGCGATATTGGGAGAAATATCATCCTCTCCCACCTTGGATATTAGGAACAATATCACAGGGCTGTGTACACCTCCTGCGTTATTGGGAGTAATATCATCCTCCCTCCCTCTGGATAGTAGGAAGAGTTTCACAGGGGTGTGTACACCCCCTGCGATAGTAGAAGTAATATCATCCTGTCGCCCTGAGGAGGGAAGCCACTTTTCTGACTGTCTCCTGTCTCTGAAAAGGAGAAGGAAGTAAAAGTTGAAAAAGAACAGGATGAAGTCAGTGGCAAGAGCAGTTGGTGCCACTGATGAGCTGGCCCGAGGTGAAAAGATGAACCCCCCCCCCCGCCCAACTCTAAGCACATGTGCTCTCAATCCATCACGATCCTTTCACGTGGAACCCCTTAGAGTTGTAAGCCCTGAAAAGGGCCAGGGAGTCTGTCTTCCTTCGGGGAGCTCGGCTCTTAATACGCGAGTCTGCAGACGCTCCTGGTCGAAGAAAGAATTCTCTTCCTTTTTAAATCTGGTGTCTGAGGGGTTTTGTCCATGGCTCGTCCAGAACGTTTCTTGGTTCACTCTGACCAGCAATCGAACTCGGGCCGCGGTAGATGAGAGCACCGAATCCTAACCACTAGACCGCCAGGGGAACTTAGAACTCTCTGAGAGATAGATTGCTCAACTTTAATAGTGGGTTGGCCATCAGAAGGAAGCCTGGACAGGTCCCTTGTTTCTAAGGTGTGGCACAAGGTGACTGGTAAAGGATACCTAGACCAGTTCCCGTACATAGACACTTGGTGACAGCTGGTGCTAGACCCCCCACAGTGGCTAACAGGCCAGGCAGCAGCAGTACTAGGAGCAAAGGGACAGATAGCTAAGGAAGGATCCGGCTCCACCCGCCCAGGGAAATCAACTCCTGAAGTTCTATTCGACCCCACATCAGCAGATCCACTACAGGTGATGGCACCAGTGATCCCAGTGCTGCCCTCCCCTTACCAGGGAAAGAAGCTCCCCACTCTTGAGCCCACAGTGCTTGTGCCTCCCCAAGACAAGCATATCCCTAGGCCACCCAGAGCAGATAAGAGAGGAGGTGGAGACTCGGGAGAAACCCCTCCCTTGGCAGCTGGTTTACGACCCGAAACTGGGATACAAATGCCCCTGAGAGAGCAGAGGTATACTGGGATAGATGAGGATGGTCACTTGGTGGAGAGGCGTGTTTTTGTGTAGCAGCCCTTCACCTCTGCCCACCTTCTCAACTGGAAAAACAATACCTCGTGCAATACCGAAAAGCCACAAGCTCTAATTGATTTGCTCCAAACTATTATCCAGACCCACAACCCCACCTGGGCTGATTGCCACCAGTTGCTCATGTTCCTCTTTAACAGAGATGAAAGGCGGAGAGTCCTCCAAGCAGCAACTAAGTGGCTAGAGGAACATGCACCAGCTGATTATCAAAACCCCCCCTAAGGACCCAGTTACCAGGAACCGAACCCCAGTGGGACCCAAATGAAAGAGAGGCTATGCAAAGGCTAAACTGCTAAACCGAGACAGGGAAGCTCTCTTGGAAGGATTAAAGAGGGGAGCACAGAAGGCCACAAACGTTAACAAGGTCTCTGAGGTCATTCAGGGAAAAGAAGAAAGTCCAGCACAATTCTACGAGACACCGTGTGAGTCCTATTGTGTGTATACTCCCTTTGATCCTGATAGTCTTGAAAATCAGCGCATGATTCACATGGCTTTAGTCAGTCAAAGCGCAGAAGACATTGGAAGAAAACTGCAGAAACAGGCTGGGTTTGCAGGGATGAATACATCACAATTATTAGAAATAGCCAACCAGGTGTTTGTAAACAGGGCTGCAGTAAGCCTTAAGGAAAACCGCAAAGAGAATGAACATCAGGCCCGGTGAAACACCGACCTGGTTGTCAGCTGCAGCAATCAGAGGGGTCCCCCGAAGGAGGCAAAGGAAGCGGGGGCCCTGGGAATGAAACTCAGCTTGGCTGTCAGAGTTTGCAGTGTAACCAGTGTGCTTCTTGTAAAGAAACAGGACAGTGGAAGAACAAATGCCCTCAGCTCAAAAGAAAACAAGGTGACTCAGAGCAGGAGGCCCCGGACAAGGAGGAAGGGGCCCTGCTCAACCTGGCAGAAGGGTTATTGGACTGAGGGAGACCGGGCTCAAGTGTCCCCAAAGAGCCTCTGGTCAGAATGACAGTCGGGGGTAGAGACATTGATTTTCTTGTAGGTAGCGGTGCTGAACATTCGCTAGTAACCGCCCTGGTCGGCCCCTTATCCAAAAAGACTATTGATATCATCGGAGCCATGGGGGTTTCAGCAAAGCAAGCTTTCTGCTGGCCTCAGATTTGTACTGTAGGAGGACATACAGTGATTCATCAGTTTTTGTACATGCCTGACTGTCCCTTGCCCTTCTTGGGAAGGGACTTGCTCAGCAAGCTGAGAGCAACTGTCTTTTACAGAGCACAGTTCTTTGCTGCTAAAATTCCCCAGAACGGGAGTGATTATGACCCTTACCGTCCCCGGAGAGGAGGAATGGAGACTTTTTTTAACTGAGCCGGGCGGAGAGATAAGACCACCTCTGGCTAAGTGGTGGCGAAGAGTACGGGCAGAAGACAACCCTCCAGGGTTGGCAGTCAACCAAGCCCCCATACTCATACAAGTTAAGCCTGGGGCCCAGCTGGTTAGGCAAAACCAGGACCCGGTCCCCAGAGAAGCTCTTCAAGGTATCGAGGTCCATCTCAAGCACCTAAGAACTTTGGGAATTACAGTTCCTTGTCAGTCTCCTTGCTGGAGCGTGTTGCTCCCATACGTTCATGACCTTTTGCTGGGACACCCCATGGCAGTCGGGTGCGCCAAGGGAACAGATGCCCTACTCCGGCACCTGGAGGACTGTGGGTATAAGGTGTCCAAGAAAAAAGCTCAGATCTGCTGATAGCAGGTACCTTACTTGGGATTTAGTATCCGACAGGGGGAACGCGGCCTGGAATCAGAAAGAAAGCAGGTCATTTGCAATCTACCGGAGCCTAAGAGCAGAAGGCAGGTGAGAGAATTCTTACGAGCTGTGGGGTTTCGTAGACTGTGGATCCCAAACTTTGCAGTATTAGCCAAGCCTTTGTATGACCTCACAAAGTTTGGGGGTGGGGGGACAGGGAAACTTTTGAATGCGGATCCCAACAACAGCAAGCCTTTCATGAGTTAAAGGAAAAACTTATGTCAGCCCCAGCCCTGGGGCTACCCGATCTGACAAAGCCTTTTACATTGTATGTGTCAGAAAGAGAAAAGATGGCAGTTGGAGTTTTTAGCCAAACTGTGGGGCCCTGGCCGAGGCCGGTGGCCTACCTCTCTAAACAACTAGATGGAGTTTCTAAAGGATGGCCCCCGTGTTTGAGGGCCTTGGCAGCAACTGCCCTGCTAGTCCAAGAAGCAAATAAGCTGACTTTTGGGTAAAACCTGAACATAAAGGCCCCCCATGTTGGGGTGACTTTAATGAACACTAAAGGACATCATTGGCTAACGAATGCTAGACTCATCAAGTACCAAAGTGTGCTCTGTGAAAATCCCCGTATAACCACTGAAGTTTGTAACACCCTAAACCCTGCCACCTTGCTCCCGGTATCAGAGAGCCCTGTCGAGCCTGATTGTGTAGCAGTGTTGGACTCAGTTGACTCTAGCAGACCTGACCTCCGGGACCAGCCTTGGGCATCAGTAGACTATACGTGGACGGGAGCAGCTTCATCAACCCACAAGGAGAGAGATGTGCAGGATATACAGTGATGCAGTAGTAACCCTGGATACTGTTGCTGAAGCCAGATCATTGCCCCAGGCCACTTCAGCCCAGAAAACTGAACTCATTGCTTTAATTGGGGCCTTAGAACTCAGTGAAGGTGAGACTGTAAACATTGACACTGATTCTCGGTATGCCTTTTTAACCCTTCAAGTGCATAGAGCATTATAGAAAGAAAAGGGCCTACTGAACTCTGGGGGAAAAGACATAAAATATCAACAAGAAATCTTGCAATTATTAGAAGCAGTATGGAAACCCCACAAGGTGGCACTTAGGCATCAGCGAGCTTCCACCTTGGTGGGTTTGGGGAATTCCCACGCTGACTCAGAGGCTTAAAAAGCAGCATCTGTCCCCTTCCGGGCATCAGTCACAGCCCCTCTGCTCCCTCAAACACCTGATCCTGTACCTACTTCTTCTAAAGAAGAAAAGGACTTTCTCCAGGTAAAGGGGAGGACAAGTGACAGAGGAAGGATGGATTCAGTTACCAGATGGGAGAGTAGCTGTGCCACAGCTCCTAGGAGCTGCAGTTGTACTGGCTGTGCATGAAACCATCCATCTAGGTCAGGAGTCACTGGAAAAGTTGTTAGGCCGGTATTTCTACATCTCGCATTTGTCAGCCCTCACCAAAACCATGAGGCAGCGGTTTGTTACCCACCGACAGCATAATGCGAGGCAAGGTCCAGCCGTTCTGCCCGGCATACAAGCTTATGCAGCAGCCCCCATTGAAGATCTCCAGGTAGACTTCAGAGAGATGCCAAAGTGTGGAGGTAACAAGTATTTACTAGTTCTTGGGTGTACCTAGTCTGGGTGGGTGGAGGCTTATCCAACATGAACTGAGAAAGCTCGTGAAGTAACCCATCTGCTTCTTCGAGATCTTATTCCTAGATTTGAACTGCCCTTATGGGTAGGCTCAGATAATGGGCCTGTGTTTGTGGCTGACTTGGTACAGAAGACGGCAAAGGTATTGGGGATCACATGGAAACTGCATGCCGCCTCCCAGCCTCAGAGTTCCGGAAAGGTGGAGCGGATGAATCGGACTATCGAAAATAGTGCTATACTATTGTCTTCCCCGCTGGATATTTAAAACAGCACCACAAGGGGCGTCAAACCACCTGCTAAATTTGAGGGAATGTTATCCTCTCCCCACCTCCCCCGGCCCCGGATATTAGAGACAATAACACAGGGGTAATGTACACCCACTGCTTTATTGGGAGTAATATCATCCTCTCCCTTCTTGGATATTAGGAACAATATCACACTGTGCGTGTACGCCTGTCGTGAAATTCAATGGAATGTCATCCTGTGCCTCCCTGGATATGACGAACAATATCACGGGGGATGTACAACTTGTGAGATATTGGGAGTGATATCATCTTCTCCCCTCTGGAAGTTAGGGACAGTATCACAGGGGTGGTGTACACCCTCTGGGATGTTGGGACTAATATCATCCTCCCGCCCACTGGATATGAAAAACCATATCACAAGGGGCGTGTACACACACTTCGATATTGGTATTAATACCATCCTCTCCCTCTTTGGATATTCGGTGCAATATTTCAGGTGGGGTATACGCCACCTGCAATATTGGAAGTAATATTATTTTCTGCCCCCCTCTATATTAGAAACAATATCACAGGGGGTGTCAACAACCCCTGCGATATTTGGAGTAATATCATCATCTCCCCTCATGAATATTAAGAACAACATCGTAGGGGTGGGGGGTGTACACCCCCTTTCATATTTGATATCATCCTCTTCCCCCCTGGATATTAGGAACAATATCAGAAAGGGATGTACAGACCCTGCAATATTTGCTGTCATATAATTGTCTCTCCCCTAGATATTAGGAAAAATGTAACTGGGGATGTGAACAGCCCTGCGATATTGGGAGTAGTATCATCCTCTCCCCGGTTGCATGTTAGGAACAGTATCACAGGTGGGGTGTAGTGTCTCTGCGATATTGGGAGTAAAATTATCCTCTCTTCCCCTGGATATTAGGAAGGGTTATCAGAGGGGGAGGGTGTACATTCCCTTCGATATTCAATTTAATCTTATCCTCTCCCTCCCAGGGTATTAAGAACAATATTACAGGAGGGGTGTACACCCCCTGCGATATTGAGAGTCATATCATCCTCTTTCACTCTGGATATTAGGAACAATATCACAGGGTTGTGTACACCCCCTGGGATATTGGGAGTAATATCATCCTCTCTCCCTGTGGATATTAGGAAGAGTATCACAGGGCTGTGTATACCCCCTGCGGTATTGGGAGTCATATCATCCCCTCTCCCTCTGGATATAAGGAAGAGTTTCACAGGGGTGTGTACACCCGCTGCGATATTGGGAGTAATATCATCCTCTCCACCCAGGAAATTACTAACAAGGTCACGGGGGGGAACTTGCCCCTGCCATATTGGGAGTAATGTCGTCCTCCCCAAACCTGGATGTTAGCAGCAAGATCACAGAGTGGGTGTACACACCCTTCGATATTGGAAGTAATATGATTCTCTCCCCACCTGGATATAGGGAAAAATATCACAGCGTGGGTATACATTTCCTATGCTGTTGGGAGTAATATCATTCTTTTCCTTTCTGGATATTAGGAACAATATCACAGGGGTGGTGTACATTTACTTCGATATTGGGAGTGATATCATCCTCTCCCCGTTAGGACATTAGGAACAATATCCCAGGGTGGTGTCCACCCTCTGCGATATTGAGAGTAATATCATCTTCTATTTCCCTGGTTATTAGACACAATATCACAAAAAGGTGTACAACCCCTGCGATATTGGGAGTAATATCATACTCTCCTTCCCTGGATATTAGAAAACAATATTCATCAGGGCTGAATACCCCCTGCGATAATGGGAGTAATATTTTCTCTTTCACAGGCCATTAGGAACAATATCACAGGGGGTGTTTACACACCCTGCGATATTGGAGGTAATATCATCCTCTGCCCCCCGGAATATTACCAAGGATATCAAACAGGGGTGGTGTACACCCCCTGTGATATTGGGAGTAATATCATCCTCTCCACCTCTGGGTATTAAGAACAATATCCCGGCGGGGGGTGGTACAACCCCAGTGATATTGGGAATAATGTCATCCTCTCCTTCCCTGGATATTAGGAACAATATCACAGGAGGGTGTACACCTTCTGCGATATCGGATGCAATATCATCCTCTTCCCCGCTGGATATTAGAAAAAATATCACTCATGGTGTACACCCACTGTGATATTAGGAAGGATATTACAGGGTGTACACCCACTCTGACTTTAAGAGAAATAGCTCCCTAAATTGTCACAAATAATATCACAGGGTATACAGTAATATCTCCCTAGGATATGACAAATACTATCACAGGGTGTACACCCACTGTGATAACAGGAGTAATATGTCCCAAGGATATTACCAATAATATCACAAGGCTGTACACCCAGTATGACATAAGGAGTGATATCTCCCTCGGATACTACGAATACCATCACAGGATGTACACCCATGGTGTGCACCCACGGTGATACTAGGAGTAATATCTACCCAGGAAATAACCAATAACAGCACAGGGTGTACATACATGATGTCCACCCACGGTGATGTTATGAGAACTATCTCCCTAGGATAATACGAATAATATCACAGAGTGTACACACGGTATACACACACTGTGGCACTAGGAATAATAACTTTCTGAGATATTACGAATAGCATCACAGAATAGAAACACATGGTGTACGCCCACTGTAACATCAGGCGTAATTTCTCCCTAGGATATTATGAGTAACATCTCAGGGTGTACAAACATGGTGTACACCCACTGTGACATGACGGGTAATATCCCCCTAGAGGATATTACCAATAACATCACAGGGTGTTCACCCATGGTGTACATGCACTGTAATATTAGGAATAATATCTCCCTAGGATATTATAAATAATACCACAAGGTGTACAGAAACTGTGATATTAGAGGAAATATCTCTCTAGGATATTCTGAATAATATCACAGGTGTACACCCACTGTGATATCGGAGGCAATAGCTCTCTAGGATGTTATGAATAATATCACTGTGATATTAGGAGAAATATCTCTCTGGGATATTACGAATTGTATCACAGAATGTACACACATGGTGTACACCCACTTTGATATTAGGAGTAATATCTTCCTAGGACATTACAAATAGTATCACAGAGTGTACACCCACTGTAATATTAGGAGTCGTATCTCCCTAGGTTATTACAAATAATATCACAGGGTGTGCACCCACTGCGATATTAGGAGTAATATCTTCCTAGGGTATTACGAATAGTTTCACAGTGTGTACACACGTGGTGTACACTCACTGTGATATTAGGAGTAATATCTACCTAGTATATAACAAATAACATCACAGGGTGTACACCCACTTTGATATTAGCTGTAATATTTTTCTAAGTTGTTACAAATAATATCACAGGGTGTACAAACATGGTGTACACTCACTGTGATAGCAGGAGTCGTATCTCCGTAATACATTTTGAACAATATCACAGGGTGTACACCCACTGTATTATTAGGAGTAATATCTCTCTAGGATATTACAATTAATATCACAGGTGTACACCCACTGTGATATTAGGAGCAATATCTTTCTAGGATATTGCAAATAATATCACAGGGTGTTCGCCCACTCTGATGTCAGGAGCAATATCTCCCTAGGATATCAAAACTAGTATCACAGGGTGTACAATCCCTGCCTTCCAGGTTCTGAGGGATTCTCCTGCTTCAGCCTCCCGAGTAGCTAGAGTTACCCGCCACCACGCCCGGCTAATTGTTTTTTTTTTGTTTTCACTAGAGACGGGGTTTCACCATGTTGGCCAGGCTGCTCTGGAACTCCTGACCTCAGGTGACCCATCAGCCTCGGCCTCCCAAAGTGCTGGGATTACAGGTGTGAGCCATGGCGCTCGGCCAAGAGTTATATATTCAATTAATTTGGAGACACAGCTCCCACATTTGACTGTGCATGTATTTTTATGAAGAAATTATGTCAGAAAACCTAAAGATGGCAATAAATATGAAAAGTAACTGGCATGCTAAAAGGTCTTCCGATTAAGAACTCTAAGGTTTGACTTAGTTTTTAGATAATGCGGTCCTAGCTCTTGTGTCATCCTTTTAAATATTCTACATCAGAGGAATTTGTAGCACGGTGTCAGAATAAAATAAAGGGTATTTCACTGCTTCTTAATTTCTTTCAATTAGACTGAGATCTTTTTCTTAAAGAGAGAAGAACGTTTTTATTGCATGTTATTGTTTCTGAAGAGAGTAGGCCGTATTTTACTGAGATCACGGATTTGTTATATATTATGTTTTGGTCTTCTAACATTCTTCAGTGGATTTTCTCTAAAGTAGTATGTACAGAAGGAGTTGAGTAGCAAAAAAGTAAATCGTAGTAATTCTGAGATTTTTGGGTTTGTCACAACTGAGAAATATTGCTGACGGTGTATGGTCCTCAAGTGTGAAAATGTTCCTTGTGAATTGCTTGCATCCAAAATATACACACAGCATTAAGGGCTGGTTTTTATCTTTTATTTTTCCAATCCTCTTTTCTTCTCAAGGTGTCCAAGTCACACAGAGCCACGGAATCTCACAGGTGTCTCAGAATTCCTCCTCCTGAGACTCTCAGAGGATCCAGAACTGCAGCCCGTCCTCCCTGGGCTGTCCCTGTCCATGTATCTGCTCACGGTGCTGAGGAACCTGCTCATCATCCTGGCTGTCAGCTCTGACTCCCACCTCCACACCCCCATGTACTTCTTCCTCTCCAACCCGTCGTGGGCTGACATCGCTTTCACCTCGGCCACAGTTCCCAAGATGATTGTGGACATGCAGTCACATAGCAGTCATCTCTTATGCAAGCTGCCTGACACAGATGTCTTTCTTTGTCCTTTTTGCATGTATAGAAGATCATGCTCCTGATTGTGATGGCCTATGACCGATTTGTAGCCATCTGTCACTCCCTGCACTACCCAGTCATCATGAATCCTCGCCTCGGTGTCTTCTTCATTTTGGTGTCCTTTTTCCTTAGCCTGTTGGATTCCCAGCTGCACAGTTGGACTGTGTTACAATTCACCTTCTTCAAGAATGTGGAAATCTCTAATTTTGTCTGTGACCCATCTCAGCTTCTCAACCTTGCCTGTTCTGACAGCGTCATCGATAGCATATTCATATATTTAGATAGTACTATGTTTCGTTTTCTTCCGATTTCAGGGATCCTTTTGTCTTACTCTAACATTGTCCCCTCCATTCTAAGAATTTCATCATCAGATGGGAAGTCTAAAGCCTTCTCCACCTGTCGCTCTCACCTGCCAGTTGTTTGCTTATTTTATGGAACAGGCATTGGCGTGTACCTGACTTCAGCTGTGGCACCACCCCCCAGCAGTGGTGTGGTGGCATCAGTGATGTACACTGTGGTCACCCCCATGCTGAACCCTTTCATCTACTGCCTGAGAAACAGGGACATTCAAAGCGCCCTGTGGAGGCTGCGCAGCAGAACAGTCGAATCTCATGATCTGTTCCATCCTTTTTCTTGTGTGGGTAAGAAAGGGCAAGCACATTAAATCCCTACATCTGCAAATCCTGCCCCTTAGTCACATTATTTTTGTGGCTTGATGGCTTTTATTTCTTTCCACATTTCCTATGTGAATATTGCTTTCATCGTTATGCCTTTAACTGGAATGGGTGAGGATTCTGGGATCCTTTGTTTAGCATAAACCTCATGACTGAATCCTCTATACCTAGGTGGCCTCCTTTAGTTTCTGACCAGTAACCCTGTCATCCAGGTGGAATCATAACCATCTTTTTATATACAGGAAGTCTTCACTTCATTTTGGAATTCCCTGAACATTGACTTTATGGAAACAATGTACAGCAGGTCCTCCAACACTGTTGTTGTGTTCAAAGTTGTTATGATGTTGATGAGGAATAAGTGGTTTCAGTATACATAATTTTGCTTAAAGGTGAAGTTTCCAAGAGACTTTCAAAGACAATAAGTGAGGACATACTGTACATCAAATGCATATCGTCTTCCAGAGTTCATGTGGAATTTCTCTATAAACTGCTTCTAGAGAATCTATTTAGGCAGCTTATGTGTAGAGATCCATGTCACTGATCCTCAAGCTTGTCTTTGAATCAAATCACCTGGGGAGCTTACAAATGATGAGGCCTGCGTCTCATTACATGAAAGTCTGATTTACTTGCACCTGTGTAGGTAAGTGGATTTTTTTTTTTTTTTTTTTTTTTTTCCCTTAAAGCACCAGAGGTGATTCCAATGATGAAGTTTTTAGAGGCATCAAGCTCCAATAAGTAAGAAAAGAAGTTAATTGTAATAATGATTTCTTCAAATATTATCTTCAAATGTGTTGTCCTTCAACACCATACAAATTTTTATTATGCTGTTTTTTCTTACCATTTAGCATTTTCTTTTTCTTTTTTTTTTTTTTTTTGAGGCAGAGTTTCACTCTTATTGCCCAGGCTGGAGTGCAATGGCACGATCTCGGCTCACTGCAAACTCTGCCTCCCGTATTCAAGTGATTCTCCTGTCTCAGCCTTCTGAGTAGCTATTACAGGCATGTGCTACCACGCCCGGCTAATTTTTTTTTTTTTTTTTTTTTGTATTTTTAGTAGTGACAGTGTTTGTCCATATTGGTCAGGCTGGTCTTGAACTCCCGACCTCAGGTGATCCGCCTGCTTCGGCCTCCCAAAGTGCTGGGATTACAGGCGTGAGCGACCGCACCCAGCCACCACTTAGCATTTTCATTTTACATTTGTTGAAGTTATGAATTTATTTACCCAATGATTTCTGCTTTATGATACACTTGCATATACATAAAATGGGAAATAGAAAAGAATAAAATGGGCACAGTATCCCTAAACTTTCACATTCCGAGACATTTGAAAAATATTTGCTTTTTCGAAATTTGTTTCAATTAAAATACTGTGGTATACACACACAATGAAGTATTATTCAGCCTCAAAAGGAATAAAATCCTCTCCACTGCAGAGAAAATGGATGAGATTGCAGGTATGTATATTAAGTGAAATAATCTAGGCACAGAATGACAAATATTACATGTCCTTACTTATGTGTAGGAAGAAAAAAGAAAATCTTGGCCAGGTGTGGTGGCTCAGGCCTGTAATCCCAGCACTTTGGGAGGCCGACTCACACAGATCACTTCAGGCCAGGAGTTCGAGACCTGCCTGGCCAACATGGTGAAACCCCGTCTCTACTAAAAACACAAAAAATTAGCCAGGTGTGGTGATGTGTGTCTGTAGTCTCAGCCACTCGGAAGGCTGAGGCCCAAGAAGCGCTTGAACTCGGGAGGCGGAGGTTGCAGTCAGCCGGGATTGTGCCTGTATGCTCCAACCTGGGCAACAGAAAGAGACCGCCATCAGAAGAACACCCCTCCAGGTCAATCCTTGCTCTCCCTCGGGGCTTCTCTTAAAGTGCACAGCCTTAACTGGGGCGGGGTCCTGAAGGGTGGGGAGAGGAAGGCCGGCTCCCTGGAATACACAATCGATCCTTGCAGGTATCCACTGTCAGGTCTCTGAGCTTGATGCTGTCATGTCCCTTGACACCGCTTCCGGGGCTTTTCGGTGGATGGCTTTTGGGGTAGAAGTGGCAGCCCCAGCTTACCAGCCATCATGCTCATGTCCGGGATCTCAGTCCTCTGGGGAAGGTGAGGTGGCTTTTCCTCAGCCAAGGCTGGGATCCTCAGTGGGTGCTGGTTCATCTGACTTTCCTCCCAATGGGGTTTGAAGGTGGAGAGAGGGACAGTGCCTGGGCCACAAGAGAGCACAAGACCTGGCTTCCTGTGGAAGGTGCCCACTCCACTCCCACTTTTCATGCCTCCAGAGCCCAACTTGTACCACTTCACAGTTTTACCAGGGCCCAAATCTCCTCCTAGTTTGGGACTAGAACACCTCTCACTCTCCAAGCCATCCTCCAATCCTGCCTTTTCCACTGCTTCTCTTACCTGCTCTTGCACACTATGACTACATCCTTGCCCCACCTACCCCAGTCAGGGGACTGCAGAACTGAGGGCAGATCTTGGGTAAGGCCTGCCTCTCCTGCTTTTCTTCTCCCAGTGCTCCAACTGGGGGTTCATGACTGCAAAAAAACCCATTGTGTCAACAACTCCAGTGGCCTCCCTTGATATAGTCCATCATGTAGACAGATGCAGGATCCTGGGGAGGGCCCATGAGAGACCCTGGGTGACAACTCCTGGCCCTGGTCTGGCCCCAGCCTGGGTCTGGAGAACTGAAAGCCACCTGGCTTGTTTTCCACAGGGGCCAGAAAAGGCTGGAGCAGCCAAAGTCTTTTGGAAACAGTATCTGCGGTATATTCAGGGCTGACTCAGGAAAGAAGGTAAGGGAAAGAAAGAGTGGAGGGCTGCCAGCCCCACTCTCCTACGCTGCCAGGCCTCAGCTTGGTGCATCTTCCTGAGGCCTTCAGAAGTGATGAGCGGCTCCAGGGCATGGACCCTGCTGCTGCTGCTTGTCCCAACCTGAGGGAAACAAAGCCCAGGCCTAGGGCTTTATTATGAGGCATGTGGGGAGTTGAAATTTTGTGGCCTTTGAATAGGATCCAGTATTAATCCAGTAATAATCCAGCCAGTGGATTATTAAAGAAAAAAAAATCGAACAAGAATAGAAATTACACTTCTAGCTGATTTATCCTTAAAACCTGGCTGTGGGATTATTGAGCTGATACAGGGACTCCAGGGCCATAAAGTAGGTGGCAGCCTGTAGATCTATGTTCACTTCCAGAGTTTTCCAAACTGGATGGAAGAGAAAATTTGTGGTGTGTGTAGCAGGGAACACGTATTAGGGACTCAATACCACTTGAGAGACCAGACTACATCTGTGCAAATAACCTTGTTTATTTAGCCATTAAACAGGAAAAAACAAGTTTCTCTCCTTTGGGGCTTTCTGAGCCTCAATCTACTGATGGGCAGTACATTGTGTCTCTCCAGGGTAAGGGTGGGACAGGTGGATTTGGGAAGACTCAGTGTTCCCAAGGACCATAGGAATCCTGTGTTCTGGAGATACCCATTAATATCTCTTGAGGAAATACTGGGAAACACTGCCGAACTGATCTATGGATCAGTTTAATCCATTTTATTAATATCTCATTTTATTATTTGCAGTAACATATAAATCCTGCCCTAAGTTATTGGAAGACAATTTTATAAAACTGAAAACAAAACATTTTCCCTCCTAAAAACACTCAAGTCGTATTACCGATAGCATGGATCACTGGGGTCGCGCCCTCAGCCTTGCTCTGGGCCCCCTCTCTGGAAGAGATTCCTTCACAGAGTGACCAACTCCTCCCATTTTAAAAATGGAAAAGTCCTATGTCCCAAGAGCCCTCCTGAGTTCTGAGCAAACCAGACTATTGGGCTCACTCTCCTCTAGCAGGTACTGGAAGAGCCAGGACTGGCTGCAGTCAGCCCCAGGAACTCTCTGAGACCTACAGGTCATGATGCAAGGGGACTGGTATCACTGATTAAGCTACTGGCCGGCCCGTCCTCTTTCTTCTGTCCAGTCTCTTGCCTGCAGGTCACTGTCCAGCTCTCCTGGGCAGGTGAGGGGAAGGAAAGCTGCCTGGCCCTGCCCACCACCCACAAGCACCCAAGCATGACACTCTGAGTTCCAGCTCTGACCCCGTCTCCTGCACAAACCCCTCCTCCGCCCCACCCTTGCTTCACTCCAAGTGCCCTTCCTGCTCCTTCTCACTATGCATTCATTTCTCACCAGTCTTAAGACTACTGCCTCCAGGAAGCCTTCCTGACTGCTCCAGTCCATTCTAACCCCTTTTCTAGCCTCCCAATGCTCCCAGCTGGTTGACTCTCCCAGCCCCCCTTTCTCACTTTCTAGCTTCAGAGAGTGTCAGAGAGGGAGTCATGCCTGTAAACCCAGGATTTTGGGAGGCCGAGGCAGGAAGATTGCTTGAGGCAAGAGTTCAAGACCAGCCTGGGCAACATAGGGAAACTTTGTATCTATAAAAAATTAGCCAGATGTGGTGGTGTGCACCTGGAGTCCTAGCTACTGGGGAGGCTGAGGTGGGAGGCTCACTTGAGTCCAGGAGTTCGAGTCTGCAGTGAGCCATGATCACATGACTGCACTTTAGCCTGGGCAACAGGGGAGGAGGCATCCTTAGAAGCATCCTGAGAGAATCAAGTTAGATGGGAGCAGGCTTTCGCTCATGTACACATGTAACTGTGATGGATGGAACTGCTAAGTTGGAAAGGGGTTGAGAACCCTCAGGATTCTGGGAGGAGGCACTCTGGCTGGAAGTACAGTCTTCTGGGAACCTGGTAGGGAGTGACAAAGCCAGTGGAGACAGTCGCCTGGAGAAAGTCTCACAGCCTCTGCTTTCTTCCTTCCCCCAACAATCCTTTCCTCCACCCACCAGGGACTGTCCCTTGTCTCAGCAGGAGCTCTCCCAGAAGCTCTCACTCAGCACCAGGCTTGGGCTGCTTCCCAGATGCCCAAAGGCAGATGGGGAAGGCGGGTTCCAGCCAAGCTCAGCTCCAGGAGCTGAAAAGAAAGCTCCAGAAGTGGCTCTGTCTTGCATTCTTCCTTAGGCTCAAGGATTCGCAGATAAGGAGCCATGACTTTATAACCTTTAGAGTATATAGAGATTTGTATGTGTGACTATGTCACTAAAAAAGGCACTACATCCATTCCATGGAATTCTAATCAGCAATGAAAAGGAATGACTGCTGAGACGGGCAACAAAACTTGGGTAAATCTCCAGAGAACTAAGATGGGTTAAAAAAAAAAAGGTTACATACTCTATGATTCCATTTATAATTTTTAAATTCATTTTTATTTTAAAATTATACAGGGAGATGGGGAGGTCACTATGTTGCCTAGGCTGAACTTGAACTCCTGGCCTCAAGTGATCATCCTACCTCCCAAAGTGCTGGGATTGCAGGCATGAGCCACTGTGCCTGGCCCAATTCTATTTATATAACATTCCTGAAATGACTAAAGTTTGGATATGGGGAGCAAATTAGTTGCTGCCAGGGTTCAGGGCAGAAAGGGAGTGTGAGTATAAAAGGAGAAGAACTGGAGGAATACTGCTGGAGATGGATTCCAGCTCGGTATCTCAACTGCGGTGGTGGATACATGAACCTACATGTGTGATAAAACTAGAACTAAACACACACATATTTATAAAAATGGGTACGACAGGCTGGGAGTGATGACTCACACCTGTGATCCCAGCACTTTGGGAGGCCGAGGCGGGCAGATCACCTGAGGTCAGGAGTTCGAGACCAGCCTGGCCAACATGGTGAAACCCCATCTCTGCTAAAACTACAAAAATTAGCCAGGCGTGGTAGCACGTGCCTGTAATCCCTACTCAGGGGGGCTGAGGCAGGAGAATCTCTTGAACCCAGCAGATGGAGGTTGCAATGAGCCGAGATGGCCCCACTGCACTCCAACCTGGGCGACAAGAGCGAAACTCCATCTCAACAAACAAAAACAAAAAATGGGTACGATAAAAAATGGAGAAATCTGAAAGATTGATGGACTGTATCTGTTAATATCTGAGTAGTGATATTATAGTTGTGAAAGATGTTACCACTGGGGGAAACTGAGATCTCTTTGTAGTATTTCTTTCAATTGTATGTGAATCTAAAATTATCTCAAAAAATTATATATTTTTTTCAAAAAATAAATACAACCAAGTGCAGTGGCTCACCCCTGTAATCCTAGCACTTTGGGAGGCTGAGGCAGGAGGATCACTTGAGGCTAGAAGTTCAAGATCAATCTGGGTAACAATGTGAGACCTCATCTCTACAAAAAAATTTTAAAAATTAGCCTGCCGTGCTGGTGGATGCTTCTAGTCCTAACTCTTTTGGAGCTGAGGCAAGAGTATCACTTGAGCCCAGGAGCTGGAGGCTACAGTGAGCTATGATTACACCACTGCACTCCAGCCTGGGAGACAGAATGAGACCCTATCTCTTAAAAAAATACAATTTTATAAAAGGGGGAACTATGGGTTCCACACATTTGCTAATGGGCAAGGCAGAAGCCTGGAAGAGATCACCCTCCCTCTATCCCTTGCCCACCGTTTCCTTGCAGCAACTTTACAGAACCTCTTCCAGAGGAGGTCTGTTCTGGAAAAGTCCACCCCACTGCTGTAGTTCTTTGCCTCTTTCTTCTGGGACACACAATGTTGGTAGCTCAGTACCAGAGCTCCATCTAGAAGCCAGATAACTAAATCCTGATAAAGGAACCAGACAGGCTCGGAGGGGAGGTCTGTGAAACTTATTCCACTGGTTTTACATGGCACAGAATTCATATTGGTTCAACCTCACAGCCCTCTCTCCATGTACACTTATTTTTGGGTTTCCTGCTATACCGTAGCATAGGAGACATCACAGTTGGTGCAGGGCCCAATGATGGAATGGGGGATTCTGATTATTCAAGCACCAATGTCCTAATCCATCATTACCAAAAGCATGTACTAGTGCACATAATTCACAGGGTGTTGTGGCAATCTGGTCCCTAACCTCTGAGCATTTCTGCTGCTATAAAATGGACATACACTTTATCTTACAGAGTGTTATATAGTTAGGCACTATGAAAGACATATAAACATCCCTGACACCTGACAAGGAGACACATTCCCAAAATGGCAGTACAGACTGGGCAATTGGAGGGCTCATGGTGCCTTGGGAATCTTAGGAGATGTCAGGAGACCAAATGCCCCAGTGGGAAAACTGTGCATCTCAGCAGAGGCTGGTGGATGCCTCTCCTCAGTGCTGCTGCAGTGGTTTAACCCTGGCTGTCACATGTCACCCTGGTGAGCCAAGAGGAGGAGGACAAGTGTTGGACCTAAGTTGAAACCCGAAATGACTGAGTTCATCTGTAAGTGATTAACTAGATTAAGTTTTTCTGCTTTTAGGGAAGAGTGGAGGATTGAGTCAGAAATCAAGTTTAGTTGTAGAAAAAGTTATCTTTTTGTACCCCTGAGTTTGCAGTCTGTAAAACATTGGAGCCACTACACAGATACACACTTTCGTATACAGTGTGTGTTATACACTGATATACACAGACCGTGGGCATTCTCACAGGCATATACCCAGTGGTGTGCTGGTAAGTGTTAACAGCCAGCTTTCTGGAAAACAACAATAACAACAACCTAAGTTGTAGCAGTTACTGATTTCTGTGGTGTAAATACTCCCACCACGGTGATTTCAAGCTACCAACATAATTACACCTCATGGAAGATGGAGAGTTGTACATAAAACTGGGTCTTTGTGAGCTGTGTGAGCTGGCTCCAGCATAAGTTACAGGTGCACATTTATGCATCTGCCTAAAGGTGCCTAAATATGCAGGCTTGCTTAGGTTTCTTCAAGAACTGAAACGTTAACATGAAATCTGTAGACACATTAGTATAGAAAAATACGTGAGGACATCATCTCAACTATATGCATCTGTAGACACCTTCAGTCACTTAGAAACATACACAAAGAGAAGTTCGAATATATAAAAAAATACACACCTACGCATAGATTGATGCAGGCCAGGACACGCATATAAACTCACACATAGACACCCACATGCTCAGAAAAGAAGAGGGAGTAAACCAACCGGATTTGCTCAGGTTGCTGCCCTGGCCTGAGGCCCCACATCCCTCAGAACAACTTAAGATCAAGGCAGATAAGGTCCCTCTTTTCTTTCAGTTCCCTTACATGGCTGAAGAGACTTGAAGGACAGAACGTTTACACCAGCTGTCTACGGCTGCCTCTGTGTTCTGGAGACCCCATGCACCCCTCGTCCCTTCTGGGTTGGGCCTGGCAGTCCCGTAGGCTGTCTTTCCCTTGCTTTGCAGATGCCAGCCCCAGAGTCCCACCTCCACCGTTGGTAAGGAAGCCCCTCACCCCTGCCTCTTTCAATTGTGGGAAAGTGAACTCCAGCCTCTCTCTCCTTCCTCATCCCAGATCAACAGCAGATGTTAGTATGACCCCCCTCCTGGCTCCCTCCCTGTGACTCCGGCTCTGCCCCCCACCTCCACCTCCATCTCCACCACTTGCTTGTTCATCTCTCACCTGGGCCAATGTCCAGCCTTCTAAGTGTTTCCCTTCTCCAAACTCTCCCTTCCCATTTGTCACCCTATAAGTAACCTGCCAGATTATTTTAAAGCACAGTGCTGAGGTCACACATGTACTGGCAACTTCTAATGCAAGACCGACTGGGGCTAGATCTCTTTGAGGCTCCCTGACCACACGTCCAACTCCTCCTCCCTCAGTTCACAATTTCACTTCTCCTTATTTTCTCTTTCTCTTCCTGATCTGTTCTGTAAATTTAGTTTCTGCTGTGGAATTTGCTTGCTCCCTTCTTTAGTTCAAATCAGGCATTTGCTACCCCTCATGTCTGTGACACCGTGTTTATAGTTTATAAACCACTCTCAAAGCTATTTGTGGAGTACTGAGGTTAGCCCTGGACATGCTGTGGTGAGTAAAAACAGATGTGGCTGTGTTTCATGAATAAAGTCAACAAAATCTGTTGAGGACCCTGACCAAAAGTCATCTGTCCCAAAATCCTAAGTGGATTTGTGAGGAAAGATATTTTCCCATTGTCTCTCTTAACACTCTTCCCCCTGACTCCCAAACTATGGCCTCCCTGGGGTCATAGGAACAAAGTACAGAAGACAGAGAAGAAGACTGTGGCTTGCAGATTCTTAAAGAACTTTATTAACCTTGTGAGCGTCATAGAAGCAGCTACTGGGATGTTGCAAGCCCAGTGCAAACTGGTATACCTTGCTATATTGCAACATCTTGAATTTCCTTCCCTTTATATTAACTACCCACACATAATAAGCCACATCTATTATTTGTGTGAGCCTAGGCTTTTTACTTTTATTTTAGAGCCTCTCGTTTCCTCATTTGTAATATGTGATTAGAAATCTGTCATTCTCGGCCTGCCGCGGTGGCTCACCGCTATAATCCCAGCATTTTGGGAGGCCAAGGCAGGCAGATCACTTGAGGTCAGGAGTTCAAGACCAGTCTGGCTAACATGGTAAAACCCTGTCTCTACTAAAAATACAAAAATTAGCTGGGCGTGGTGGCGCATGCCTGTAGTCCCAGTTACTTGGGAGGCTGAGGCAGGAGAATCACTTGAACCAAGGAGGCATAGGTTGCAGTGAGCCGAGATCCCGCCACTGCACTCCAGCCTGGGCCACAGAGTGAAACTCTGTCTCAAAAAAAAAAAAAAAATCTGTCATTCTCATAAGGTTGTTAGGATGATCAAACAAGATAAAGGTACATAAAAGAGCTCTATAGAATTATAATGTACAAGGCCGGGCACAGTGGCTCATGCCTGTAATCCCAGCACTTTGGGAGGCCGAGGTACGCGGATCAAAAGGTCAGGAGATCGAGACCATCCTGACTAACACGGTGAAACCTCGTATCTACTAAAAATACAAAAAATTAGCCAGGCGTAGCAGCGTGCACCTGTAGTCCCAGCTGCTGGGGAGGCTGAGGCAAGAGAATGGCGTGAACCCGGGAAGCGGAGCTTGCAGTGAGCTGAGATCACACCACACTGCACACCAGCCTGGGCGACAGAGCAAGACTCTGTCTCAAAACAAACAAACAAACAAAAAGAATTATAATGTACAACATAAATGTATTTTATTTATTCTTTTCTTTTTTTTTTTTTTTTGAGACGGAGTTTCACTCTTGTCACCCAAGCTGGAGTGCAATGGCAGAATCTTGGCTCACCACAACCTCCACCTCCTGGGTTCAAGTGATTCTCCTGCCTCAGCCTCCCAAGTAGCTGGGATTACAGGCGCCTGTCACCACGCCCAACTAACTTTTGTATTTTTAGTAGAGACAGGGTCTCGCCATGTTGGCCAGGCTGGTCTTGAACTCCTGATCTTGGGTGATCCACCCGCCTCGGCCTCCCAAAGTGCTGGGATTACAGGAATGAGCCACCGCGCCCGGCTACTTTCTTCTTTAAATCACTTATATGGCCATTATTTATTTCATAAATAGGCATTCAGTGACTTTGAAATATTATGGTCCAGATAGAGACAACAGGGTTGTACAACAGAAATATGTAGGTCAAAATTTTAAATATTCTAGTAGCAACACTAAAAAATATAATAGATTGGCAAAATTTAGTAATCTATAATCTTGATCTACTACATCCAGAATGTTATTTCAACATGTGATTCATATAATAGTGACTAATGAGGTATCTTACACTCTTTTTTTGTACTAAGTCTTTGAAATCCTGTGTTTATTCTACATTGACGGGACATCTCATTTTGGACTAACCACATTTCAAGTCCTCAGTATTCACATATGGATACTGTGCAGGACAGCACACACTAATTGGTAATGTAAATACAAGTTAGTTAAGATCTGTGAAGTACTTTAGGGTTTCCAAAACTCTTTTGGCATTTAAATCTTGCGTCAGCCCCAGCAGGTAGATGTTTATCATTTCCATTTTGTAAAGGAGAGGCTGCAGCAATTACCTGTAAGTCACCCAAGCTCATCCAGCTAGTAAATGGTGAACTCAATTCTTGTCTTAAACCTGGGCACTTTCCCTTTTGCTTGCTTGCCTAAACAAGCAATACAAAGACAAACTTAATATTATCATACACATACGTCCCATGGCTCATTGCAGTAGTACAGGACAGAAACAATTATTTCAAAATCCACCTACAATCTAGTCTCCAAAAATCCTGCCCAGTTTAATTGCACCACAGTCTACTAACTCTGTAATTCTAAAAATGTGTGTGTTGGATAATCTTCCAGCTCTAAAGTGCTGTGAATTAAAAAAATGCCGTAGGCAGGCATAAAAAAATCCTACCCTCTATTATATTCTCCATCTGATATAGAATATATGATATATATTCTATAAATGAATACATGATACAGAGTCTATCATGTAGTGATTTACTTTTTACTTTTGTGAATTACAACGTGGTAGGGTAGGAAATGAGAAAGCTTAAAAAGCCTAATTTTCTCACTAAAGCATAACCAGACACAGCACCCTATTAGGGGTTTCTCCAGAAGATGGCAGGCAGTCAAGGGTGACAGAGTTCGACCCGCGACAGGCCAACTGATTTCCCCAAAAAGATGCCAAGGGCAGCTAACCGCCCTCCTGGCCCGCGAAGCTGCTCCTTGAGGGCCCAGAACTTCCCGGAGGAGCCAGAGGAGGCCCTCAGGAGCCACAGCTCTCCCTGACTTGGCCTGTATTTGCACCCCTAGGGATCCCATTCCCTTTCCCGACGCAGCGCAAGGAAGGGGAGCGGAATGGGGGCTGAAAGGCAATAAAAAACTTGTAAAGCCGTATCTGCTAGTTCTCCCAGTGGGCTATGTCCCTGCAAATATCCTCCACAAGAAGTAAACTGGGTGGGTAGGAAGAGGTGAAGGCTCCCTCCTCAGGGCTGCCGGGACCGCCTCGAGGGCTTGTCTGTTTAGGTCCCAATTCCTCCCGGATCCGTACATTCACACGAGCGCAGGGCAACAATCTGAGCGAGTGTTCGTGTGTGCCCGTGTGACTCGCCATCGCGTGGCAGATGTTCAGTAGAACATTACAGTAATTTCTGTTACAGGTCCATGGGCGCAGGTCCCTGAACCCACAGCTTCGCGGGGGTCTGGCCGAGCATGCGTCACAACCTACGCGGCCAAGAGCAGTGCGCACGCGCAACCTAACGCGGGACTGCCAGCAACTTCCGGGCGTTTACAGGCAGGCAGGTCAGTGATGTGTCCTAAGGGTCCGACCGACCTAGATACCCCTCTTTGATTCCTCCTCTTGGGATTAGTGTCCATCTCTGGAAGCAGGATCCAGGAGGACGGGAGGGGCCGCTGCGGACCGCAGTCGCTCCACCTGGAGGAGACACCAGAAGGAAGACAGCCTGAGGGACGCAGCGATCCCCGGCTCCTACCGGCGCCCCGCCCCCGCGCACGCGCACGCGCACGCGCACAGGGAGTCAGCTGGCTGCGCGGGAGGTCACGGGAAGTGGGGCGGTGCCCAGACAGCTGGAGGGAAGGAGGTGTCAGGCGGGGAGAGACGCAAACGGCGGGACCAGCAGCGACGGTAGCAG
Organism: Pan paniscus; assembly: GCF_029289425.2. Taxonomy (NCBI): domain Eukaryota; kingdom Metazoa; phylum Chordata; class Mammalia; order Primates; family Hominidae; genus Pan; species Pan paniscus. The sequence goes on along the minus strand of NC_073261.2, from coordinate 55,318,406 downwards.
CAGCATGGCCGCGATCTATGGGGGTGTAGAGGGGTGAGTGCGGCCCGGCGGAGGGAGCCTGGGCCCGAGGGCGGGGCGGAAGGCCGTGGCCAGCCTGGCAAGCTGGTGGCCTTGATCCTCGGCGTCCGGGCACTTTGGGCGGCGGGACCTTGCGGTGAAGAGGTGTGTGCACGCGCAGGGGCGCCCTGGAGCGCACAGCTGTATGCCTTACGGGGACTCTGCCTGTGCAACAGCCACACCCCGGGTTGGGGATCCTTTGTGTTTCTTGGCGGAACCACGCCCCTTTCTCCCACGAAACACCCACTCCGCTGTCTTCAGCTGGAGAAGCAGCACCTTTTTCCTATTCCTGACCTCGGACAGAGTTTTGCAGAACAGGTGTCAGGTGTGAAATTGCTGAGCGCGGGCAGGGTGGGGAGTGGGAGTGGGGAGAAGCGGGACAAAGATCTTGGCTGAGGTTATCCGGGAGCTGGAGCAGCTGCGAGCCAGAGTACTAGGTTGTCCTGATGTCTGAAAACCGCTCCATCCCTGTTGGCCTTCCATGCTGCTTTCACTAGATTGCATTTTTCTGCTCAGAAGCTTGTTTACTGAACTTTTTGTAATAGCTCTGCGCCCGGGTATGACCATGGACAAGATATTTACCCTCCCTGGGCTACAGTTACCATATGTGCAAAGTGAGGATAGGGATAAATAAGATCGCTATGTCCCTGCCAGTGGCAACATTCTGTGAATCTGAGTGTGTCAAATCAGGGAATAATGGGGGTCGCTGGCCTCTCAGCCAGGGCACTGTACTTTCGAATCTGTGATTGTTTTCACTTCTCTGGCAGCCACACCCCACTGCTGATTCACAGACCCCAAAGTCTTTTCACATGAATTGTTAGGAATGATCTTTCCCATCCTGTATTTGTAGCACTTAAAAAAAACAGTATAGGAGTCTGCATTCATCCTTGTTATAGTCATCTGTAAGATATGACCCGTTTCTTCCAGTTCGTCAAGACATGCTTTTGGTTGTGGAATCTGCCACCTCATGTATTAACTACCCCCTTGAAATTTCATGTCCTCTTTGAGTTTGATGAGCGGTCTTCAGTGTCTTCTTCTGCCATTCCTAAAAGTAATGATCAATAAAGAAACATATATCCCATCACCACAGATCTCCCTGTGAACTACTGTGACCCCCAGTAATCAACATTTGAAGGTTTAGTTGCTTAAGTATGTATGAAGTCACCCTGCCATCTGGTCAGCATTTCTAGCAAAGGTGTCTTGAAGACCTTGGCAGCTGGATCTTGAAATGCAGTCTTTAGCTATTGTGAGGGAAGCAGAGAGATGTGCCATTTTTCTTAGGAGTGTTTGCTGAGCATTGCCTGTGCCAGCTCCTGTGCTCGTTCTGAGAGGGTAAGTAAGTGATCAGGAGCTTGACCCAGTGGAGCTTGAAGTCTAGTGAGAGGCGGACACAAAGCGTCTGAACACACTCTTCATACAGAGGAGACTTTAATAACTTTGGAGGCACTGTGAAGGTTTAACTAACGGAGACTTAACTAATTCGTTGGGGTGGGCCACACCTCAGAAAAGGTTTCGAGGACTAGGTGAAGCATAAGTAGTCTTGCAGGATAAGGAGGACATCCCCAAGGGAAGAGGAGTGAGAATTATGTTTCAGTTAAAGAGCATGCAAACACTGAACCACAGAGGCGGGTTTGGGAGTGGTGATTGAGTTTGTCGAAGCTGTCTCCTCCATCATACTGGGCTCTGCCAGTGTGGACAGCACAAGCTTAGCTCTCTCTGTGGGTTTTTCCGAGCAAGATCAAGTGCCCTCTTGTGTTCTGTAGGGGAGGCACACGATCCAAGGTCCTTTTAGTCTCAGAGGATGGGAAGATCCTGGCAGAAGCAGATGGACTGAGCACAAACCACTGGGTAAAAACCACACTGAGGGGATCAGAGGGCTTGGTTCTGATTTTATTCTCTGTAATTCCTGTTGAGGTGGTGGCTGGGACTCACAGAGCAGCCTGTGGGGGCAACATAGCTTCTGTAAGCCTTTGTAACTCCTTCTTCCCTTGATTGGGGCCAGCTGATCGGGACAGACAAGTGTGTGGAGAGGATCAATGAGATGGTGAACAGGGCCAAACGGAAAGCAGGGGTGGATCCTCTGGTACCGCTGCGAAGCTTGGTGAGTCTGGGGTGGAGCCTGGGAATTCAGCCATCAGTGACACTGAGACAGCTAGCAAGTTTGGACTAGATGAGTTTGATGACTGCAGAGGGAAAGACCTCCAAGACTTAGTCCCTGGTGTCAAAACTGTCATAATCTCACCCAGTCTCATGGCTTCAGTTGCCACCTACAAACTACAAATGTGTTGGAAGAGCACAGGGCTTTGGAGAGCTGCTGAGACCTTGGTTTGAATCCCATCTTTGCTGCTCAGTATCTGCATAACCCTGTGTAGGTTACTCACCTTCTCTAAGCCTCAGTTTCCTCATTTGGAAAATGTGAATAGTAGCTACCTCAGAGTTGTTGGGAAAGTAAAATGGCATGATACATTGCAAAGTGGTTAGTATAGAGCCTGACCCATAAGCACTCATTCAGTGTTAGCTATTATTTACTCCTGGTTCAGATCTTTCTCCCAAGTTGCGGTAGCTCCGGCTACTCCCTGGACATATATGTGAGATGTTCTGCAGACACAGGCAAACCCCATGTATGCCAAACCAAGCTTACCTCTCTCCATCTCCCCTCACCTTGCCCCGCTGCCTGATCTTTCTGTTAAGAGCACTACTGCCCTTCCAAGCTCCAAAGCTGGCATTGTTGAATCCCCTCTTTCTTCTGTCCATCCCCAGTCCAGGTTGTTCTTATAACCACAGCCTTCTGAGGGGTCATTGTGTGGGGAGAAAGGAGGACTGGGGCTGGGTGAACAGGGTATGGCCAGATGGGGAGAACAGGAATCAGGCCTCAGGAGGGGGCGGGGGTTGAGACAAGAGCTGGGGCTGGGGCTTTGCACACTCGCTCACCTCCCGCGTGGCCTAGGGCCTATCTCTGAGCGGTGGGGACCAGGAGGACGCGGGGAGGATCCTGATCGAGGAGCTGAGGGACCGATTTCCCTACCTGAGTGAAAGCTACTTAATCACCACCGATGCCGCCGGCTCCATCGCCACAGCTACACCGGATGGTGAGGAAGTGGAGGGAGGGGTGAGAGTGAGAACTGGTTTTTTTGGGAAAGCCCCTTAGATATAGCTGACAAAACTTGTTCTGCAAATATCCAGAAGGCAGCCACTCTTATATTCCCCTCAACTCTTTCAGTAGTTTAAGTCTCTGCCAGAGCAAGGACCAGGCAGCAGGAGGGAGGGCAAGAAAGGTCTCTTGATGGGAATCCAGGAGTGGGGTCAAACATAACTCCCCTGCAGATGAGGGACCACCTGGGGGCGGTATAGTGAGGAAGGCAGGCTGGGGAAGCTGTCAGTGCTGAGGAGGAAGTGGGGTGGCCCTGTGATAGTGTAAAGAGTGTTGGTGTCATGGGATTGGTGTTTGAATCCCAGTTCCTGTTTTGCCTGCTATACCATGTTGGCGAAGTTCCAAAACTCTGAGTTTCAGTTTTCTCATCTATAAAATAGAGGTAGTTGTATTCATAAGATGGTTTAGGGTATGAGTGAATATCACTGTGAGAACGGGTCTAGCACAATCCCAGTAAAGCAGGTAGAGTCACTGGAAGACCGGCTGGGCAAGGAGCCACATTCCCTCTAAGAGGTGGAGGCTTGCATTTCTCTTTGTCCCCCTAGACGAGGGCATTATGGGATTAGAGTTTTTCTGAGACCCAGGCCCTCACCCTCAGGCAGGAAACTAGCTGGGCTCAGTTTTCTCCTCTACAGGACTGGGTGGTGATTCCCTTGCCTGGGGCTGGTTTCTGTCCTGTCTTTCCACAGTGGCAAGCTGTTGCTCTGTGCCAGGCCTTGGCCACACTGAGCCTCCTATTCCCTTTCCGCAGGTGGAGTTGTGCTCATATCTGGAACAGGCTCCAACTGCAGGCTCATCAACCCTGATGGCTCCGAGAGTGGCTGCGGCGGCTGGGGCCATATGATGGGTGATGAGGGTTCAGGTGAGCTCACTAACTGGCCCAGCTCCAGGTCCTGGATCTGCTCCTTCCTTCACTCCCTGTCTTTCTCTCCTTAGCCTTGGCTCACTGAGCCCTTGGGGCTTCCTGGGGACAACTCCTGAACCTGGCCATTCCATGTGCAGGATCATGACTGAGATCATAGAGGTGCGAATGCTGGATGAGCTGCTGACCCTGCTCTCCAGCAATGACTTGCACCCAGGACTCAGATTCATCCCTCAGCACAGGGGCCTGCCTGTGTTGACTTGCTGTCCTTAGGGAGGAGTTGAAACTGAGGGTAAGGCCATAGATGCCAGGAGATGCCATACCAGTCTGCTAGGGGAAAGGGTGTAGAAGCCCTTCCAACATCACCTCTCTCTAGGTAGTGTGTGTTTATTTTCATAGGGGCCCTTGAGGTCCAGTTCATGGCAGTGACTCCAGTGGTATTTGTGACAACAGACTGACCTTGCCTTATCCTTGGGTAGGAGCTGGTGTGACACAGCCTCACCTATTCTGTTTTCCCCCTCCAACTTTCCCTTATCTTGGTCAGTCAGATACAGTTTGATAGAGACCCTCCCACACCCCTCTCCCACCCCCTGCCACCCCTGGCTGGGAATCAGGAAACCTAATTTGTATAAAACTCAAGCAGATCACTAATCTGTCTGGATCTGAGTTTCCTCCTCGTGAGCTCAGGATGACTGCTTCCATCTTCTTAGCCCTCTCTGCTCCCTGCAGCCTACTGGATCGCACACCAAGCAGTGAAAATAGTGTTTGACTCCATTGACAACCTAGAGGCGGCTCCTCATGATATCGGCTACGTCAAACAGGCCATGTTCCACTATTTCCAGGTACTCCTCCTGCTCCCAGTAAACATGCGCACCTGGGGTAGGGCAGTGAAACACTCCAAGTAAGAGTGGATGCAGGGGAGGGCCTGGGCGGACCGGCAGGAAATAGGGTGAGTTGTGGGTCTGAGTTGCAGGGTGAAGTCATAGGTGAGGACAGGGTGCATTCTAGGAGGTGCATTCTAGGACAGGGCAGTGCATTCTAGGAGGGTGTCAGTCATGAGGAAGGAGTGGTTTGGGGACAGGTGATTAGCCAGACTTCATTCTTGGGCAGCTAGAACCTGCTGGGAGGTGAAAGAGATGGCATTCTAGGCTAGAATGAAAAGTGCAGGATGAGATCACAGGGCAGAGACAGCAAGTAGAGTATGAATGTGTGCACTGGGCTGTGAGCTGCTTCTGGCCTGGATGGGTCAAGAGAGCCCTTAAAGAGGTGGACAGGGAGAGTTCTGGGGGATATGCATCTTCCTCCTCTGGGCGTTGGGGATTGACTCCTCCTTGTCTGTGCTGTGTTCATTTGTGGTAAGTTAGGAAACATCTGCCTTTAGCGGAACCAGAGGTAAAAGGCGGGAGAAAAGGTGAAAGGGAGAGGACAAGGTTGATGAGTTTGATAGTTACCTGTGAGGCCCAGTTAGTCTTCCTGTCCAGACATTTAGGTGGGCTGGGGCTGGGGCTAGGACCAGGACCAAGGAAGGAAAATAGAGATGCTGGGAAGTAGGGCCTGGATTATCAGGGCTGAGGGATTGATGATTAAAGAGGATCCCGGCTAGGCCAAGGTGAGGAATAGGAGGGGACCAGGAAGAGAAATCACTTGATGAGCAGTTGTCGTAGGAAGTGCAGTTAGTAACTGTTAAGCTATCCGGACTCAGCCAATTGGTTCCAAACTCTACTGATAGGTCTGCTGCTCCCTCTTCTATCCTTTAGTCATTCTTACAGGGTTGTTTCAAAGATCAGATGAGATAGTATATAACGTGCTTACTACATTGCTGTAGGTGCTCAAGTTTTACCACCCACCCCCTCAGACATTTACTTAAAATGTATTCTGGGGGCTGGGCACAGTGGTTCACACCTGTAATCCCAGCACTTTGAGAGGCCAAGGTGGGCGGATCACTTGAGGTCAGGTGTTCAAGACCAGCCTGGCCAACATGGTGAAACCCTGTCTGTACTAAAAATACAAAAATTAGCCAGGCGTGATGGCGGGTACCTGTAATCCCAGGTACTCAGGAGGCTGAGGCAGAGATAATTGCTTGAACCTGGGAGGCGGAGGTTGCAGTGAGGTGAGATCACACCACTGTACTCCAGCTTGGGTGACAGAGCGAGACTCTGTCTCAAAAAAAATAAAAAAAAAAATTCTGGGGAACCATTGGTTCCTCAGGACCTTAGAGGTGTTAAAGATGTATAAGTTTGTTGGGATTGGAAGGACCTACCTTCTGTGGTCAAATAAGTTTTGGGAGAAACAAATTGATTTCTTGATTGCAGGACTTCTCAGAGCCTTTAATTTGCTAATGTGCATTGTGACTCCCCAAGGGAGAGTTACAATATGCAATATTCTTTGGATTCCTTTGACCAAAGAAATCTTTTCAAGAGCACCCCAACCCAGCTACTCAGGAGGCTGACGTGGGAGGATTGCTTAAGGCCAGCCTAGGCAACAGCAAGACCTTGTCCCTAAAAAGGAAAAAAAAAAAAATTACAAAAAAAGAGCAGCTGAAGAAACTATAGGAAACACTTTGGTTAACACAAATCTGTTCTCTGTGCTGCCTTCAAACTAATCTATAAGAAATAATGAAGTCCATGTTAGGGAACACAGATAACTTCTCAAATGAGAAATCTCAAATCCTTGTACTTTGGAGTTAAAAAAAATTATTCTAGCTTTTCCAACAGTAGAGACATTAGGAAGGCCAACTTTGGTGGGCAGATTGGGGATTTTCCTTTGCTTCTGATGACTCTCTTGTGCCCTTTCTCCTCTCAGGTGCCAGATCGGCTAGGGATACTCACTCACCTGTATAGGGACTTTGATAAATGCAGGTTTGCTGGGTTTTGCCGGAAAATTGCAGAAGGTACTGGAGGTGGGGGGTGGGTTTTATCTGGCTTTGTTCTCCAAAGATCCCCAGTTGGGAGATTGAGTGGGGTTCAGACAGGACTGACAACAATTTTCCTCTCACCAAGTGACCTCAGTTCTCTGCCACCACTGGCCTTGGTGGTGGTGGGCCTTGGGGTGGAGGCAGAAGGGCACGTGGGTCGTGTTGACAGTTGTGTATTACCTGTGTTTTTTTCTTTAATAGCTATCATGGCTTGCTTAGGCTGTATGCCTGTTTCTGAGGAATTTATGAAGCAGTTGTCCTTCGGACAAATCTATAACTTTCTTTTCCTAGCCAATTATACTCAAAGAACTAGGGGATTATAGAGAGGTTAGGCATATTTTGTTGGGTGTCAGGAGATGCTGAACAGAGGGCTTGTATATCTGTACATTGCTCTTTCTCCACTGTGAGGTCCATCCTGCCTTAATCTGGGTTCCTGCAGCCTCAGGGCATTCTAGGGCTCTCTTAGATCCTGCTGGACTGAGTCCCCTCTAGAAAAGAACCAGGAACAGGCTAACCAACAGCAGACTGTTAGAAGTCGGTGGAGGGCACTGACAGGAGTACCAGCCAGCTGTTCAGCTGGGGTCCTGGGTCCCCAGAGCTGACAGCCTCATAGGAACAGACTTACAGTAACTCAGTGTGAGCTGGATGCATACTAGGTGCCAGTACATTCCTTTAGTGGGTGCTGCCCTCCCTTCCTGAGTTGGGGGCCTGAGTGAGCACCTCTGTACAGGGCACCCCTCTACAGAGGGAGGTAGCTGGTATGTTTGTCAGTGGAGACTTGCTTCTCCACCTGCCACGAGGCGGGCATCCATCCTGCAGTAGACTCCTAGCTCAGGGTGCTCCTGTGATGGCTGCCTTGCAACAGAGAAAGGATAGCCCAGGAATGGCAGCTCCCTCCTTTCTCACCAGTTTCCTTCTTCCGTCCTCCCTACCCCAGGTGCTCAGCAGGGAGACCCCCTTTCCCGCTATATCTTCAGGAAGGCTGGGGAGATGCTGGGCAGACACATCGTAGCAGTGTTGCCCGAGATTGACCCGGTGAGTTGAGGTGGGAGTGAAGATGGGGGGAGCTGCTGGGTGAGGAGTGGTCCTTTCCCACTGTGGATGGGACTATCCCATCAAACCCTGTATAAATTGGATACTATTTTAAATGAACTTAGGGTCTAAGAAGCATTCTGCAGAATGTCTGTAACAAGAAAGTTCTTTGGTCAAATGCCGCCCTCTGTAATTGGCCTGTAATCTGTATTTATGTATAGTAAATTAGTTTAATGTACGTGTGTGTGTGTGCTGTCCCCTTTCTATTTTATTTTTTATTTTTTTGAGACACAGTCTCACTCTGTCAGCCAGGCTGGAGTGCAGTAGCGTGATCTCAGCTCACTGCAGCCTCCACCTCCCACTCTACCTCCCAGGTTCAAGTGATTCTCGTATCTCAGCCTCCCCAGTAGCTGGGATTACAGGCGCGCATCACCATGGCCGGCTAATTTTTGTACTTTTGGTTTTGCCATGTTGGCCAGGTAGGTCTTGAACTCCTGACCTCAAGTGGTCCACCCACCTTGGCCCAAAGTGCCGGGATTACAGGCATGAGCCACCGCGCCCAGCCTGTCCCCTTTGAGTTAATTTCAGTTCAGTCATGTTTCTGTTCATTTCCCTCACTTCTGTCTTTCCTTCCTCTCTATTGTTGCTTAATGCTTTTTCCTTCCTCTTCTCTCCTTGCCCTTTACAAATGTCTCCTATTTTCCTCCCTTTTTTTTTCCCCTTTCCTGAGTCTGTCTACTGTTTCTTGGCTTGAGGGCGAGTAACTGGGATAGAGTGGGTTGGTCATAGGAAACTCCCGCCTTCAGCACTGGAGAGGCTAGGTTGGCCCCCATATCCATTTTCTGCTCTCCACCCAGGTCTTGTTCCAGGGCGAGATTGGACTCCCCATCCTGTGCGTGGGCTCTGTGTGGAAGAGCTGGGAGCTGCTGAAGGAAGGTGAGCCTGGGGGGTGGCTGGAAGGGCAAGGGCAGGGGACGGGGCTGGAAAGGAGGTGGCCCAGGAAAGCTTTTTGCCCCAGAGAGAACCTGCTTCCTGGACCCTGAGACCTAGACAGGCCACTGATGCTCCCGTCTAAGGCCCTCAACCTCACTCTGCCATTGAGCCCTTTAATGATGTCCCATCCACCTTCCTTGAACTCTTGAAAAGATGTTGTGTTCCAAATGATTTATTGAATAATAGCTACTTTTAAAAAGTTAAAGACAAATCAGACTTAAAATTGGAGCACTGACTGGCGTGTGATAACCTGGGGGACATCCCTAGTCAACATAATTCTAGCTAGAAGAAAAGAGGCCTGGCTTCTTAGCCCTGGCAGCCTTATGCCAGGCAGTTGGACGGTTTCTACTGGACATTCTGAAGTAGCTCAAGGACTCCCATTGCTACCATGGAATTCCTGGCATTGGGTCCTTTGGAGCTAAGAGGAGAGCAGGCCCCCTATGCTGCTGGCTCCAATACTTGAGTACCCAGTGCACCCTGTGTGCTGGGCACTTGGCATGTAGGCCCCTCCAGCATCTCTACAGGAGTACCTCAGGGTCTGGGCATCCTTGTCTGTCTTCCTTCCTGGCCCCAGTACAGGTTGCTCTTCTCCTCTTATCTCTGTCCTTGTGTTCTTCCCTCCAGGTTTTCTTTTGGCGCTGACCCAGGGCAGAGAGATCCAGGCTCAGAACTTCTTCTCCAGCTTCACCCTGATGAAGCTGAGGCACTCCTCCGCTCTGGGTGGGGCCAGCCTAGGGGCCAGGCACATCGGGCACCTCCTCCCCATGGACTATAGTGCCAATGCCATTGCCTTCTATTCCTACACCTTCTCCTAGGGGGCTGGTCCCGGCTCCACCCCCTCCAAGCTCAGTGGACACTGGGTCTGGAAGGAAGGAGTCTTTTGCTTCCTTTCTCCTTTTTACAAAAACAAACATAGAAGAAAATAAATGCACTTTATCCACTCCCCAATTGGACTGCATTATCAAACACATGTGCTATGTACATCCTCAGTGCACCTGCCTGCAGATATCCCAGAGGACTCATGAGTGGATTTAGTCCAAGGTTTAAAGCCCCGCCCCCAGGTGCTCGGCCTGTGATCTGCATCCACTCAGCATGCACTTGGGCAGATGATTTGTCTGTGTGCTACCCTTCCCCCCACATTACCATACATATGCACTGTGTGGCTGCCAGTTAATCTGTGACCTGTTTCCTCCTGTCGTGTCAAGTAGGTAACGATCCCTGGTGACCACAGTCACCAGAAACAAGTGTTCGCCATGCAGAACATCACAGAGAGTACCTTAGGCATATCACACCCTCTTCTGAGACTCCCAGCAAGATTTAGGGGCTAGAGTACAATTCTAGACTGGGAGCATCTTTGCCTCACTGGATTTAGTAACTGCAGGTAAGCAGGACATTTTGAAGTTTTTCCTATGAATGAGTTGTTGAAAGGTTATGAGAATGGCTGAGATCCAAGAAGACCAACTAGGTACCGCTCACCTCGGTGGCTGACCTATTCCTGGCTACTACTAGCCTGGCTCTGCTTACAGCGTGACACTATGTGTTGTGTGTCCCTGAGAATGAGGAGCATCAGTGAGGAGCAGACATGATTCCTGTCCTCTGGATACCATAGTTCGGCCAGTGAAGGCAAACCTGAAGCTTCGGTTCCACAGCCTGTGCTGCTTGGTGAAGACTAAGGACAGGAGTCTTGATCCACAATAGCTGCCTCTCCAGGTGTTTTATTAGAGGCATGTGGATCATGTCCCGCACATCAGTTCTCCAACTTACAGACATCAGTTATTCTAGAGTTTGTTTTAAAACACGGTTTTGGCCGGGCACAGTGGCTCACGCCTGTAATCCCAGCACTTTAGGAGGCCGAGGCAGGTGGATCACGAGGTCAGGAGATTGGGACCATCCTGGCTAACACAGTGAAACTCCATCTCTACTAAAAAATACAAAAAATTAACCGGGCATGGTGTCGCGCGCCTGTAGTCCCAGCTACTGGGGAGGCTGAGGCAGGAGAATGGCATGAACCCAGGAGGCGGAGCTTGCAGTGAGCCGAGATCGCACCACTGCACTCCAGCCTGGGCGACAGAGCGAGACTCTGCCTCAAAAAATAATAAATACAAATAAAATCAGGTTTTTGTCTACTCCCCTCCCCTGCCCTAAGGTATCTGATGATAATAGGTTAAGGATGGGATGGGGAATTTTCATTTCTATTATACTGAACAGCTTGAGTAAGTTCTGCTGCAGAGGTCTAGCATCTGCACTTGAGGGAGCGCTATGCTACAGCTGGTAAGTTCTGATTAGGCCTTCTAAGACATCTTGAATACTATCTTGTTGCCCAAGTCAGACGATGCTGTTCTTTCACAGTGTAGCATTCACGTAGAACAGAATAGTAACAGCTCTCCTTCCATCAGCTCTAGCCCAGTGCTGCAAGCTGGAGCTTTGAGCAATAAGAACTCCAGCCAGGTCCCTTCTGAAAGAACAGCCAGCCATCTTCACATCCAGCTATGACCAAATCACTGTGGTCTAGCACTCAGCAAGTCTCCAGTCCAGCATCTGGTAAAAAGCTTGCAGAGAGAACAAGGACACAGCAGAGGCATCTTTGCTATATCCCACAGTCTTAAAAAACTGTTAGGTTATTAATGAATGGTGAGCTTTGGAGATTTTTTAAAATACTGCTCTCAGGATGAGGATCAAACAGCATTTTGGTGAAAAGAGTTTATAACTACTGAGACCTACTCATGTTCTTCAGAATATGGCCATCACTTTTCCTTAGAATTGTCTAGACTGCAATTCCAATTGGACAGTGGAGGTTTTAGTGGAGGAGCACATCTTGACTTTTTTAGTCCCAGCATACGTGTTAAAAAAATGCTGAAAAAAGGCAGTATTAAAGTGCATAAGGTCAGATGTGTTCCTAGTTCCTGTCACATTTAGGAGATGTGATGAGGTCACTTCCCAGTTATTAAAGCTCTATTAGGCTGCAGTGCAGAAAATCACAAGTGATTTTTTAAAATTTATTTTAGAGGTGAGGTCTTATTCTTGCCTAGGCTAGAGTGCTGTGACACTATCATAGCTCACTGCAGCATTGAATTCCTGAGCTCAAGTGATCCACCTCAGCCTTCCAAGTAGCTGGGAGTACAGACATGTACCACCACACCTGGCTAATTCTGTCATTTTTTTGTAGAGATGGGTCTTGCTATGTTGCCCAGGTTGGTCTCAAACTCCTGGCTTCAAGCAATCCTGCTGTCTTGGGCTCCCAAAGTGCTGGAATTATAGGTGTGAGCCACCATGCCCAGCCCATAAGTGATTTTTGCTGAGTTTCTCCCCTTTTATTTTATTTTATTTTGTTTTTGAGATGGAGTCTCACTCTGTTGCCCAGGCTGGAGTGCAGTGGTGTGATCACGGCTCACTGCGACCTCTGCCTCCCAGGTTCAAGTGATTCTCCTGCCTCAGTCTCCCAAGTAGCTGGGATTACAGGCATGCAACACCACACCCTGCTAATTTTTTTGTATTTTTTAGTAGAGTTGGGGTTTTGCCATGTTGGCCAGGCTGGTCTCAAACTCCTGACCTCAGGTGATCTGTCCGTCTTGGCCTCCCAAAGTGCTGGGATTACAAGCGTGAACCACTGTGCCCGGCCTTCTTCCCCTTTAATTTTAAACTTATAGTGTCCCCCAACAAACTATCAGAAGCAATTCATGGGATTTTGTATTACCAAGGCATTAAGAGATGTATACAGTCCTCTCATCTGAGCCTGTAACAGCCCTGTGATGAGACAAGAGAACTTGGAACAAGCATTGGAATGAGGCTAGCACTGCCTTATCTCCCTGTGTGATCACAGGGATAGTACAGCTTCATCTGTCCCTTTCATTCAGCAAACATTTATTGAATGTCTTGTAGGTGTGATGAGTACTCTAAGCATTAAAAGTAAGTACACCAAGGCCAGGCGTGGTGGCTCATGCCTGTAATCCCAGCACTTTGGAACGCTGAGGCGGGCGGATCACGAGGTCAAGAGATCGAGACCATCCTGGCCCACATGGTGAAACTCCATCTCTACTAAAAATACAAAAATTAGCTGGGCGTGGTGGGGTGCACCTGTAGTCCCAGCTACTCAGCAGGCTGAGGCAGGAGAATCGCTTGAACTCAAGAGGCGGAGGTTGCAGTGAGCCGAGATCGCACCACTGCACTCCAACCGGGTGACACAGCGAGACTCCGTCTCAAAAAAATAAATAAACAAGTACACCAGGCCGGGCACAGTGGCTCAAGCCTATAATCCCAGCACTTTTGGGAGGATGAGGTGGGTGGATTGCTTGAGTTCAGTTCAAGACCAGCCTGACCAACATGGTGAAACCCTGTCTCTACTAAAAGTACAAAAATTAGGCGGGCATGCTAGCAGGTGAGGCATGAGAATGGCTTGAATCCAGGAGGCAGAGGTTGCAGTGAGCCAAGATTACACCATTGCACTCCAGCCTGGGTGACAGAGTGAGACTCCATCTCAAAAAAAAAAAAAAAAAAAAGAATATATCATCCACCTCTTCAAGGAAGTTACATTCTAATAAACCCTGTTTACACAAAACTGCATGTAACTATAGGATTTTAAAATGCTGTAAATAGGCAAGTCAGCTCAGGATCCACCAAGCCCCCCGCCCCGCCCCCTTCCATTTTTAGGAAGGAGGCAAAGAAATGATAGGGCTCAGAGCAAAACCCATGGGTCCTGGGCTGGTCCCATATCGTCTTTTATCATATGATAAAGCCCCTCAACAAATCACTGGGAGATCTGAGTGAGGTTTCAGTTTAAATAGGCATTGCCAAACCATAATCACAACAGCAGGGACTGTGGCTGCTTGGTAACCCCCGTAACCCTTGTGCCTAAGACAATGCTTGACATATAGCAGGATGTGAAACTTGTTCAATAGTTGAAAGGCAGATACGGAATACTTGTTTTCTAGGTAGTAAGAGCCCCAGTTTTGCCCAGAAACAGGAAAACAAATGCCTAGTTTCCCTTCTAGCTCAAAGATGCCACTGCCTCTTTATTCAGAGCTGTACATATCATTGCCACTATTGGCTACCATGTAGTAAGTGCCTATTATGTGCCAGGCGGCATTTTAAAATTCTGTCATTATAGTTCCAGGGGAGAGGTGCTGCACCTTTACAAATAAAGAGGTTATTTGTAAATAAAATGCAGGCCAATGGCACAAAGTTGTGAAGGTGAAATTCACTCAGGTCTGTCACTTCCAGCCCATGTTTTACTACTTTGTAACCCTATTTGGAAAGAAAACCGCAACTAAGATTATGACCCATCCTGACACAAAAAGTTTCACACATATACACCACACATACCGCACACCCCCGCCCCCCACAGTATGATGGCACAGTGACCCAACCTTAGGCAAAAGGGTACCACTGCTAGCAAATGCACTTAACATTTTATTGAGATTCTCAACAGCCGCCTTTTGGTTTGTATAGCAAATTTTTTACAAAGTAATTTTTTTCCATTTTTGATATTTTTATGAAAATTATTTTCTTCAGTTTTAAAGCCCTGTCCCTCCCCCAAAGAAGGATTAATAACTACCAAGTAATTATTAGGGGGAAAAAAGCAAAAACAGCTTTATAAACACTTGTGAAACAGGGGTAAGTGTCCGAAGTCAAGACCTTCTGGGCCCAGTGGAGGTGCTGGGCTGCTCTGGGACACCATCACCACTTCACCATCCACAACATCCTCAAGAGCTGAGCAGCCCTGCACAGACCCTGGGGGGCTTCCTGTTCCACAAGCTCCACTCCCTTTTTCCTCTCCATCTTTGCTGTTGGGCCTCCCCTCCAAATCTGCCTAACAAAGGCAGCACGATCTTTAATGCCTGTGCAGCTTTGTAAGTGGAGCCAGGATACTCTACTTTGAAAGCTGAGATTCCCTATCCAGTCTGGGGGAGGAAAAATTATCCAATGTAGCATGGATGGTTTCACTTTCTTGTCCACTCAGACACATGCTCATACTTATTATATGGATTTATCAGACACTTCAAAAGTCCTGACATGTAGTAGCACAAAAGTTCCTTGTAAAAAAGAAGTTGCAAAATTATAAAAATTTCTGCAGCAGTTCTGGCTCTGGATGACAAAGCTCATTCTGATTAGTAGTTTTTTTGACATGCACAGCAGCTTCCCCTATAAGTCCTACGTTTGGAGGGTTCCGTTTAGACAACAGGAAGTTGGAATCCAAGTTTAAAAGGCTCTCTGCTGACAAAATGTGGTACATCCATCAACAGAATTCTACTCAGCAATAAAAGGAACAAACTACCAAGACGTTATCTGTCATGGACAAACCTCAAAAACATTAGCTAAGTAAAAAAGCCAGACACGGCCGGGCGCAGTGATTTACGTCTGTAATCCTAGCACTTTTGGAAGCCGAAGCGGGCGGATCACCTGAGGTCAGGTGTTCAAGACCACCCTGGCGAACATGGTGAAAGCCCATATCTACTAAAATACAAAAATTAGCTGGGCATGATGGCGGGTGCCTGTAATCCCAGCTACTCGGGAGGCTGAGCCAGGAGAATCGCTTGAACCACGGAGACGGTGGATGCAGTGAGCCGAGATCACGTCACTGCACTGGGCAGCTGAGCGAGATTCTGTCTAGAAAAAAAAAAAAAAAAACCAGACACAAGACCACATATTGTATGATTTCATTGATTCAAAGTGTCCAGAAAATGCAAATTTATATAGAGAGAAAGTAGATTGTTGGTTGCCTGGAGCTGGGGTGAGAACAGGATTAACTGTGAAAGAGCATGAAGGATCTTATCAGGAGGGATAAAATTGTTCCAAAACTGAGTAATAGTTATGGCTACATCACTGAGGGAAGTTACTAAAATCACTGAATTTTATACTTGAAATGGGTGAGTTTTATGATATGTAACATATGCCTCATTAAAGTTTTTTGTTTGTTTGTTTTTTGGTTTTGTTTTGTTTTAAGTGAGGCAGGAAAATAGGGTCTGGAGGCAGGGAACATAAGGCCAATTCACACTTCAGCTGCGACAGGAAAGATCCTCTCCATAGGGCATAGACCAAGTAAATGACTTTGTAACTTTACTTCATCCTGCCATTTACATAGGGCTTACCCCAAGTAACCAATGGAATCCTCTAGAGGGTATTTAAACTCCCCAAAATTCTGTAACTATGCTTGGGCCCACTCCCACACTGTGGAGTGTACTTTCTTTTTCAATAAATCCCTTCCTTCCTTGCTTTGTTTGTGCATTTTGTCCAATTCTTTGTTCCAGATGCCAAGAACCTGGACACCCTCCCCCAATAACAAAAGGACTCCCTGCCTCCCAAACCATCCATCAAGCATTAAACATTTTTGAAGGCTCACAATCAACAGGATAGAATAATTACTTAGTGATGATTTCCAAAGTGAAATATTTTACTGTTTTATAGTAAGCACATTTTAGTATCTGTACACCAGTAAAATGTTAAGATTTTATCTCATTTTTTTCATATTAGCCTAAAATATTTATTATTTTTATATAAAAGATAGTCAATAGGAAGGTAGGATTGGGGAGAAAACTTAGCAAATGTCACAAAGGAGACTCCTAGTAACAAAATCTGCGGGAGCCTTTTCTTTTAAAATAAAGATGGTGCATCTGTCCCTTTACAGATTTCTCTCCTGTCCCCTGGGACTGGGGAAGGTGAATCTCCTGCCTGACACCTTGTAGAGATTAGTGTATCCAGCTGTTCTATTCCCATGATTCCTCTGAAAACCAGACTGACTGGGAACAGCAGTAGGGGTTTGGCCAGTGAGGGCAGGTGGCTAAATGGTGTGCAGGAAACTCGCATGTTTCCCTGGGTTGGCTTCCTGCTCCCCTGTCCCTGTCACCAATAGCAGCTTCAATATGGGAGATGATTAAAACAAAGGAGAAAAACAAAAAACCGTATCCAAATTATAACCAACCAAGTCTATGGAGGAAATTCACAAGGCAGCAGAGCAGAGGCTGCAGAAGGTGCTCTGTCTACCGGGAGAACTAATGATCCCTGTGAGCAATGCAGGGTGCAATGAGTCACATGGGGAAATGTGGACAGAGGCAGAAGGACATCAAGGCCCCCACTGCACACCACATTAGAGTCAATCCTCCTGTTCTCCCCACCCACTTCGCAAACTAATGACGTCTGCGTTATCCCAGAGGACAGCGGCTAGGGACACTCAGTCCTTCCCAACATGTGGACATCTCCAAATCTTGGTCAAATCTGTCAGATTTCTAACAGTTTCAATACCTCAGTATCACCTAAACTGAGAAAGATTATTAGCCCATGATGGTGGGACCCTTATTGATGAAGGCCTGCCCCTTCCTCACAGTAGGGTAGACTCTTGGGTTCCCGATGGTTCAAGAGCCTGGACTGTCATTTGTCTACCTGGGGTTTGCAGCAGCCCTAGTACAAGAAGATTCATTCGTACTGTTTACTTTGGCAGCCTCTTCACACAACTTTCCTCTCTAACACATGTTAATTGTCAGAGTATTCACCTCACCTCCTTACTTCCCAGCTTCTCCAAAGTCAAGGCAATAGCAATAAACAATTTGGAAAATGTTGCTTAGTATTTTAAGCCATGGTTAGTTTCATGCGCGTCCATGTGAAGAGACCACCAAACAGGCTTTGTGTGAGCAACACGTCTCTTTATTTCACCTGGGTGCAGGCGGGCTGAGTCCGAAAAGAGTCAGCGAAGGGAGATAAGGGTGGGGCCGTTTTATAGGATTTGGGTAGGTAAAGGAAAATTACACTCAAAGGGGGTTTGTTCTCTGGTGGGCAGGAGTGGGGGTCACAAGGTGCTCAGTGGGGGTGCTTTGTGAGCCAGGATGAGCCAGGAAAAGGACTTTCACAAGGTAATGTCATCACTTAAGGCAAGGACTGGCCATTTACACTTCTTTTGTGGTGGAATGTCATCAGTTAAGGTGGGGCAGGGCATATTCACTTCTTTTGTGATTCTTCAGTTACTTCAGGCCATCTGGGTGTATACGTGCGAGTCACAGGGGATGCAATGGCTTGGCTTGGGCTCAGAGGCCTGACATTCCTGCCTTCTTATATTAATAAGAAAAATAAAACAAAATAGTGTTGAAGTGTCGGGGCAGCAAAAAATTTTGGGGGGTGATAAGGACAGACAATGGGCGACGTTTCTCAGGGCTGCTTCAAGCGGGATTAGGGGCGGCGTGGGAACCTAGAGTGGGAGAGATTAAGCTGAAGGGAGGTCTTGTGGTAAGGGGTGATATTGTGGGGATGTTAGAAGAAACATTTGTCGTATAGAATGATTGGTGATGGCCTGGATACCGTTTTGGATGAATTGAGAAACTAAATGGAATAAGAGAAGGAGAAAAACAGGTATAAAAGGACTAAGAATTGGGAGGACCTAGGACATCTAATTAGAGAGTGCCTAAGGAGATTCAGCATAGTCCTGCCAGCAAAGATTATTTATTTACTTCAAGAGTTTAGAGTGGCAGTTTGGGGATAGCACCAGGAGATATCAGCTGTGATGGCTTGGAGAAACAGTGTAAACCAGCAGTGTAAACAAGAGCAGGGCATGTATAAGTAGTTGAGAACGGTGAATAGGAGTATGACTAACGGATGAGGATGAAATTTGGGCTTGACTGAAGTAATGGGGGCTGTCTGTGAAGCCTTGCGGCAGTACAGCCCAGGTAATTTGCTGAGCCTAATGGGTGTCAGGGTCAGTCTAAGTGAAGGCAAAGAGAGGCTGGGACGAAGGGTGCAAAGGAATAGTAAAGAAAGCATGTTTGAGATCCAGAACAGAGTAACAGGTAGTAGAGGGAGGTATTGAGGATAGGAGAGTATATGGATTTGGCACCACAGGGTGGATAGGCAAAACAATTTGGGTGATAAGGCGCAGATTCTGAACTAACTTGTAAGCCTTGTCTGGTTTTAGGACAGGTAAAATGGGGGAATGGTAAGGAGAGTTTATAGGCTTTAAAAGGCCATGCTGTAGCAGGCAAGTGATAACAGGCTTTAATCCTTTCAAAGCAGGCTGTGGGATGGGATATTGGCATTGAGCGGGGTAAGGGTGATTAGGTTTTAATGAGATGGTAAGGGGTGCATGATCGGTCGCCAAGGAGGGAGTAGAGGTATCTTATACTTGTGGGTTAAGATGGGGGAATACAAGAGGAGGACGCAAAGGAGGCTTTGGATTGGGAAGAAGGGCAGCAATGAGATGCGGCTATGGTCCAGGAATAGTCAGGGAAGCAGATAATTTGGTTAAAATGTCTCAGCCTAATAAGGGAACTGGGCAGGTGGGGATAAATAAAAAGGAGTGCTTAAAAGAGTATTGTCTAAGTTGGCACCAGAGTTGGGGAGTTTTAAGAGGTTTAGAAGCCTGGCCGTCAATACCCACAACAGTTATGGAGGCAAGGGAAACAGGCCCTTGAAAAGAAGGTAATGTGGAGTGGGTAGCCTCCATATTGATTAAGAAGGAGAAGGACTTACCCTCCACCGTGAGAGTTACCCGAAGCTTGGCGTCCGTGATGGTCTACAGGGCTTCCGAGGCGATCGGGCAGCGTCAGTCTTCAGCCGCTAAGCCGAGAAGATCTGGGAAGCAGTCAGAGAGCCTTGGGCCAGAGTTCCAGGGGCTCTGGGAGTGGCTGCCAGGTGAGTTGGACAGTCCGATTTCCAGTGGGGTCCCGCACAGATGGGACACGGCTTAGGAAGAATCCTGGGCTGCGGGCATTCCTTGGCCTGGTGGCCACATTTCTGGCACTTGCAGCAAACTCCTGGGGGAGAAGGTTCTGGAGGAACGCCTGGCCGCTGCGGTTCAGGCGTTTGGGAGTTCTTGTGTGCTGGAGATGTGGCTGGGGTTTGTCTCACAGTGGAGGCAAGGAATTGCAACTTTTTTCTATTATGGTACACCTTGAAGGCGAGGTTAATTAAATCCTGTTGTGGGGTTTGAGGGCCGGAATTTAATTTTTGGAGTTTATTTAATGTCGGGAGCAGATTGGGTAATAAAATGTATTTTGAGAATAAGACGGCCTTTTGACCTTTTAGGGTCTAGGGCTGTAAAGCGTCTCAGGGTTGCTGCCGAACGAGCCATGAACTGGGCTGGATTTTTATATTTGATGAAAAAGAGCCTAAACGCTATCTGATTTGGGATAAAGAAAAAGGAGTATTAACCTTGACTATGCCTTTGGCTCCAGCCACCTTTTTAAGAGTAAATTGCTGGGCAGGTGGGGGAGGGCTAGTCAGGGAACGAAACTGTAAGCCCGACCAGGTGTGAGGTGGGGAGGTGATAAAAGGATTATAGGGTGGAGGAGCAGAGGCTGAGGAAGAATTGGGACCTAGCTCGGCCTGGTGAGGAGGGGAGAGGTCAGATGGGTCTGTAGAAAAGGAAGATTAAAAAGACTCAGCGACGCTTGGGGTTGGGACTGAGGGGACAGGCAGGAGGGAAAGAAGGAAGATTTGGGACGAGTTGCACTGGGCACAGAGACTAGGAAGGGACTGATGTGTAAAAGAATGCCTGGACGTCAGGCACCTCAGACCGTTTGCCTATTTTACGACAAGAATTATTTAGATCTTGCAGGATGGAAAAATTCAAAGTGCCCTTTTTCTGGCTATTTGGAACTACTGTCGAGTTTGTATTGGGGTCAAGCGGCATTGCAGAAGAAAATAAGGCATTTAGGTTTTAGGTCAGGTGAGAATTGAAGAGGTTTTAAGTTCTTAAGAATACAGGCTAAGGGAGAAGAAGGAGGAATGGAAGGTGGAAGCTTGCCCACAGTGAAGGAGGCAAGCCCAGAGAAAAGAGTAGAGTCACGGAGAAGGGGTGGGAGTTTCTTGCCCTCCAGAAAAGCAGAGAAAGGTTTGGGGCACGGAAATAAGGGATTGGGGCGCAGAGATAAGAGGTTGGGGCGTGGAAATAAGGGATTGGGGCGCAGAGATAAGAGGTTGGGGCATGGAAATAAGCGATTGGGGCGCAGATATAAGACGTTGGGGCGCAGATATAAGACGTTGGGGCGCAGAGATAACAGGTTGGGGCGTGGAAATAAGCAATTGGGGGATTCTTGCCCCCTAGGAAAGCGGGACTTGCCGCTAAGGGTGAAGGAGAAGGGGTTGAGGGATACTTGCCCCTGCCCCAGGAAAGCAGAGAAGGTGTAAAGACAAGGAGAGAAGAGGTTGAGGGGTACTTGCCCCTCTCCCAGAAAAGCAGAGAAGGGGTAGAGACAAGGAGAGAAGGGGTTGAGGGGTACTTGCCCCTCTCCCAGAAAAGCAGAGAAGGGGTAGAGACAAGGAGAGAAGGGGTTGAGGGGTACTTGCCCCTCTCCCAGAAAAGCAGAGAAGGGGTAGAGACAAGGAGAGAAGGGGTTGAGGTACTTGCCCCTTCCCCAGAAAAGCGGGACTTGCCGCTAAGGGTGAAGGACCAAGGCAGGCGTCCCTGCATGGTCTGACACCCTTGAAACGTGGCTGAATGATCAGAGAGGCGTCCCTGCAATGATTAAACACCAAGGGAAGGCTGCCTTCCCAATCCGTGACCGGCGCCGGAGTTTTGGGTCCACGAATAAAACGTGTCTCCTTTGTCTCTCCCAGAAAATGAAAGGAATTGAAATTAAAAGAAGGGAGAGATTGAAGAGTGGAAAGGAGAAAGTGGTTGAGGGACAGTGAGAGAGGTTGGAGAAGAGAGTAAGAAGAGGCCGCTTACCGGATTTGAAATTGGTGAGATGTTCCTTGGGCTGGTCGGTCTGAGGACCTGAGGTCGTAGGTGGATCTTTCTCACGGAGCAAAGAGCAGGAGGATGGGGGATTGATCTCCCAAGGGAGGTCCCCTGTTCCGAGTCACGGCACCAAATTTCATGCGCGTCCGTGTGAAGAGACCACCAAACAAGCTTTGTGTGAGCAACATGGCGGTTTATTTCACCTGGGTGCAGGCGGGCTGAGTCCGAAAAGAGAGTCAGCGAAGGGAGATAAGGGTGGGGCCGTTTTATAGGATTTGGGTAGGTAAAGGAAAATTACACTCAAAGGGGGTTTGTTCTCTGGTGGGCAGGAGTGGGGGTCACAAGGTGCTCAGTGGGGGTGTTTTTTGAGCCAGGATGAGCCAGGAAAAGGACTTTCACAAGGTAATGTCATCACTTAAGGCAAGGACCAGCCATTTACACTTCTTTTGTGGTGGCATGTCATCAGTTAAGTTGGGGCAGGGCATATTCACTTCTTTTGTGATTCTTCGGTT
The DNA here is from genome assembly GCF_029289425.2 of Pan paniscus. Classification (NCBI taxonomy): domain Eukaryota; kingdom Metazoa; phylum Chordata; class Mammalia; order Primates; family Hominidae; genus Pan; species Pan paniscus. Next base: position 55,296,227 of record NC_073261.2, on the reverse strand, counting down.
ACTTCAGGCCATCTGGGCGTATACGTGCAAGTCACAGGGGATGCGATGGCTTGGCTTGGGCTCAGAGGCCTGACAGTTAGCATTATAACCTTAATTGAAGAGACCCCAGGCTGAGGTGGCCCACCACACCCAGCCTATAATCCCAGCAATTTGGGAGGCTGAGGTGAGAGGATCACTTGAGCACAAGAATTTATGAATAGCCTGGGAAATACAGCAAGATCCAGTCTCTACAAGAAATTTAAATTTAAAAAAAAATTAGCTCTGCCTGATGGTGCATACCTGTTGTTCCAGCTACTCAGGAGGCTGGGCTAGAAGGATAGCTTGAGCCCAGGAAGATTGATGGAGTCTTCATGAATGAGATCAGTTTTCCTATAAAAGAGGCCTCAGAGAGCTGCCTTGCCCCTTCCACCATATGAGGATGCAGGGAGAAGCTACTCTCCAAGGAGAAAGCAGCAGCTAGAAGGAAGCTAACCTTCACCAGACACCAAATCGGCCCAGCCTCCAGAACTGAGAAATTTGTTTTTTTATAAGGTACCCAGTTTATGGTATTTTGTTTGGGCAGCCTAAATGGGCCAATGCAGTGGGTAAAATTTATGATATTGTGTCCAGAATTGGTGGGTTCTTGGTCTCACTGACTTCAAGAATGAAGCCGCGGACCCTCGCGGTGAGTGTTACAGCTCTTAAGGTGGCGCGTCTGGAGTTTATTCCTTCCAATGTTCGGATGTGTTCGGAGTTTCTTCCTTCTGGTGGGTTCGTGGTCTTGCTGGCTCAGGAGTGAAGCTGCAGACCTTTGCGGTGAGTGTTACAGCTCTTAAGGCCGCGCGTCTGGAGTTGTTCGTTCCTCCCCCTGGGCTCGTGGCTTCGCTGGCTTCAGGAGTGAAGCTCCAGACCTTCGCAGTGAGTGTTACAGCTCATAAAAGTAGTGTGGACCTAAACAGTGAGCAGTAGCAAGATTTATTGCAAAGAGGCAGTGTGGAAGGGGACCCCAGCGGCTTGCCACTGCTGGTTCCTGCAGCCTGCTGTTATTCTCTTATCTGGCCCCACCCACATCCTGCTGATTGGTAGAGCCCAGTGGTTTGTTTTGACAGGCGCTGATTGGTGCGTTTACAATCCCGGAGCTAGACACAAAGGTTCTCCACCTCCCCACTAGATTAGCTAGATACAGCTGTCAACACAAAGGTTCTCCAAGTCCCCACCAGAGTAGCTAGATACAGAGTGTCGATTGGTGCATTCAGAAACCTGGGCTAGACACAGGGTGCTGATTGGTGTGTTTACAAACCTTGAGCTAGATACAGAGTGCCGATTGGTGTATTTACAATCCCTGAGCTAGACATAAAGGTTCTCCAAGGCCCCACCAGAGTAGCTAGATACAGAGTGTCAATTGGTGCATTCACAAACCCTGAGCTAGACACAGAGTGCTGATTGGTGTATTTACAATCCCTGAGCTAGACATAAAGGTTCTCCACGTCCCCGCCAGACTCAGGAGCCCAGCTGGCTTCACCCACTGGGTCCCGCACGGGGGCTGCAGGTGGAGCTGCCTGCCAGTCCCACGCCATGCGCCCGTACTCCTCAGCCCTTGGGTGGTCGATGGGACTGGGCGCCGTGGAGCAGGGGGCGGTGCTCATGGGGGAGGCTCGGGCCGCACAGGAGCCCACGGAGGCGGTGGGAGGCTCAGGCATGGCGGGCTGCAGGTCCCGAGCCCTGCCCAGCGGGAAGGCAGCTAAGGCCCGGCGAGAAATCGAGCGCAGCGCCGGTGGGCTGGCACTGCTGGGGGACCCAGTACACCCTCTGCAGCTGCTGGCCCGGGTGCTAAGCCCCTCACTGCCCAGGCTGGCAGGGCCAGCCGGTTGCTCCGAGTGCAGGGCCCGCCAAGCGCACGCCTACCCGGAACTCCAGCTGGCCCGCAAGCGCGGCGCGCAGCCCCCGTTCCTGCTCGCACCTCTCCCTCCACACCTCCCTGCAAGCTGAGGGAGCCGGCTCTGGCCTTGGCCAGCCCAGAAAGGGGCTCCCACAGTGCAGCGGTGGGCCGAAGGGCTCCTCAAGTGCCGCCAAAGTGGGAGCCCAGGCAGAGGAGGCGCCAAGAGCGAGCGAAGGCTGTGAGGACTGCCAGCACGCTGTCACCTGTCAACATGATGGCTCTGGGTCATTGGGAACAGTGAGGCAAGTTTCTTGAACAGCTTTGGCAAGCAAGCTGTAAGTCTTGAGAAATAAACTATTTTAGTTGGTTCACTCCCAGAGCAAGTGTTTCCTGGAGTAAGTACTAAGTTCTTTTTTCCTGATTCCAGTAATGTGTAGTACAAGGACAGGAAAGTATTTTGGTATCAGTTATCCCAGATGAGTGCAGAGGACCACACTCAACCATACTGGAGCAGGTCAAAAGGCTTTAGGAGGCACATGTTAAAGATGGTGAAATTGGGGCTGGGTGTGGTGGTCCACACCTGTAATCCCACCACTTTGGGAGGCTGAAGAAGGCAGATCACAAGGCCAGGAGTTCAAGACCAGCCTGGCCAACATGGCGAAAACTCGTCTCTACTAAAAATACAAAAATTAGCCGGGCATGGTGACACACACCTGCAATCCCAGCTACTTGGGAGGCTGAGGCACAAGAATCGTGGAGCCCAGGGGATGGAGGTTGCAGTGAGCCAAGATCATGTCACTGCACTCCAGCCTGGCAACAGAGCCAGCCTCTGTTTTTTTTTTATAAAAAGAAGATGAAATTGATAGCATCATTTAAGAAACAGTACCTCTTGAGATAGGGTAAAACAATTGAGAGTTTGGGGTACATATATAATTAATCAAGTAAACAAACAAAAAGCAAACTTATTTACTCCCACCCTCCCCCCAGCCACAAATAAATTATTTGCAGGGAAGGAAATCATAGTATACTACATGACCCTGCTGTAATCATACACGGTAATAATAACAGAGTATAATAATAAAAACACCTAATATACATCTAACCAAAATTATTATGTTTGGAAGATGGAAAGAAGGGAATGGGTTGTGTGTGTGAGAGATAACACACCAGGAGAAAAGAAGTTATTGAAAGAGAGACAAATGTTATCTTCCACGGTGGGGAGTCAATAGAAAATACAAGGAACCAAAAAAATCAAGAAATAGTAATAGAAGCATGTTATTTAGTGATATGAAGGTAATTCTTTTCTCTTTTTTTTCTTTTTTTTTTTGAGACAGAGTCTCACTCTGTCACCCAGGCTGGAGTACAGTGGCATGATCTCAGCTCACTGCAACCTCCACCTCCTGGGTTCAAGCAATTCTCCTGCTTCAGCCTCCTGAGTAGCTGGGATTACAGGCATGTGCCACCACACCTGGCTAATTTTTTTTTTTTTTTTTTTAGTAGAGGCAGGGTTTCACCACATTGGTCAGGATGGACTCAAACTCCTGACCTTGTGATCCACCCGCCTTGGCCTCCCAAAGTGCTGGAATTACAGGTGTGAGCCAGTGCACCCAGCTGAAGGTAAATATTAATACTTAAAAAAGCAGTTAAAATATTTTAAAGGGGTTGTGCCTGGAGAGGGCAGAATGGGAGAAGAGGGGAGTAGGCAGTGGTACTCAAAGATTGCCTTTTTTCCATTAAAAGTCTGGAGAAGTGTTTTATTTAAATTATGTGCCTACAAACTTTAATACAATTTTTTAAAAAAAATTTAAACCTGAAAGACAAAAAAAATCGTCATTTGTAGTCTCAAGCTGAGATTTGGGACCAGGACTATGAGAAATAAATTTGTGTTTTTTATAAGGTACCTAGTTTATGGTATTTTGTTGTAGCAGTCTGAATGAACTAAGACAGTGGGCAAAATTTATGACATAAAGGCCTTGGATCACGGGTCACAGTGAAGCAAGCTGTGGTCTAATTATCTTGACCCACTTTAGCACATCTTTTGTTACAAACAAACTTTCTTAGACAAACTGATGTTGAGCACACGTCAAAGTTTATTAGCTTTTTAGCAAGGGAATCTGAAAAGAGTGCCTGGTGCCAGGTCTGAGAGGGCATGGAAACTGGAGGGCCATATATTTGGGGAAGAGAATGCTTACGTAAGCAGCCAATTTTTAAAATTAAGCAACTTATTAGATTAAAAGTGCAGTTTCATTTCATATGGTCATAAAAACACTATGTTTGTAGAAAGGACATAGGGAGCAAAAAGCCCAAGAAAGAAAAGCAGATGATAAGGAAACACCAGTGTTCATTAAGTGAATAACCAGGGTTTGGTCCCCTGATGATTCAATTCACATGGAAGCATGAGTGGTCCCCAAACAGCTCAGAAGCAGAGTGTGGAGGAGGCCTGTCTTTGCACAGTGAATGCACATGTTGCAAATGAAGTTGAAGAGTCAAACCATTTGTCCGTTCTCTAATCTTGGGACAAATATTTTTGATACTTCACACAAAAGTAAAACCAGACAACTAGTAACAGTAAAAATCATTTTGGGTTTCCAGTTTCTAGAGTGATAAAACTATAAAACAAAGACTGGGCGCGGTGGCTCATGCCTGGAAACCCAGCACTAGGCCGAGGTGGGCAGATCATTTGAGGTCAGGTGTTCAAGACCAGCCTGGCCAACATGGTGAAACCCTGTCTCTACAAAAAATATAAAAATTAGCCAGGCGTGGTGGTGGGCGCCTGTAATCGCAGCTACTCGGGAGGCTGAGGCAAGGAGAATTGCTTGAACCTGGGAGGCAGAGATTACAGTGAGCCGAGATCCTGCCACTGCACTCCAGCCTGGGTGAGAGAGTGAGACTCCATCTCAAAAACAAACAAAAAACAAATGAATGACAATCCTCAATAATCAGATTAGTATTTTAACAATTCCATCTTGCAGTGTGCTGTGGAGATGTCTCTTAATGGGGAATTTGTATGTAACCCCAATTCATGCTGAATGTAATGGATTATGTAGATAGAGTATCTGATTTTTCCTGATACATTCCTGAATTTTATTTGCTATGTTTTTAAATTTTATTTTTCCTTTTTTTCCTATGCATACCCATTTATTTGCTATTTTCAAATTTAGGAGGTATGCATTTAAAAATATTTTTGTCAGGTTTTGATTTGAAGTTCTAGGGCAGCATAAAATGAACTGGGAGAGCTTTGAACCCCGTTTTATTTTCCTGGAATTGTTTAAATACCATATGAATTATCTGTTCTTTAAAGCCTATGTAAAATTCAGTCATGGACTTACTATTCTATAACTGAATTTTACATACATAACAGAATTTTACATTCCATAACTGTTCCTGGTGACTTTTCAATGGCAGGATTTTAATCACAATTTCAGTCTCTTCTGTTGAAATTGATCTATTCATGTTTTCGACTTCTTCAGATAACTTTCATAATTCATACTGTGCTAGGAAATAATCTATTTCTTTTGGATTTTCAAATATATTGCTATGGAGTAACATGTACTATTGTACAATTATTTTATTTTACTTTATTTTATTTGAGACACAGTCTCACTTGTCACCCAGGTTGGAATGCAGTGGGGTAATCACGGTTCACTGCAGCCTTGACTTACAGTGGCACGATCACAGCTCACTACAGCCTCGACCTCCGTGGCACAAGTGATCCTGCCAACTCGGCCTCCCAAGTAGCTGGGACTACAGGTGTGCACCACCATGCCCGACTAATTTTTCTATTTTTTGTAGAGATAGTTTCACCTTGTTGCCTAGGCTGGCCTCAAACTTCTGAGCTCAAGCAATGCACCTGCCCCGGCCTCCCAAAGTGCTGGGATTACAGGCATAAACCACCATGCCTGGCCAGTTTGTACAATTAGTTTATAATCCTCCCTAGATTTTTATTATGTCTTCTTTCTCATTCCTATTAACCTATATTTTTTTATTGTCTATTCCTAAAGATGGGCACGTATCTTATTTTTAAGCATCTTTAATTACTAAGATGTTTAGGTTTATAATATTTATTGTATTGTACATTAAACGTTCCCTGTGTCCCATAGATTTTGGCATGTAATGTCTAACCTTTCATTGTTTCTAGACAGCTTATAATTTTCCATTGCAGGATCCAACTAAAACAGTACTTAGAGCAAAATTTACAATGCTGGGTGCCTATAAAAGGAAAGAAGAAAGGTCTCAAATCACTTACTTCAACTTCCACCTTTAAAAACCAGAAAAAGAAGAGCATGGCTAGGCACAGCGGCTCACGCCTGTAATCCCAGCAATTTGGGAGGCCGAGGCAGGTGGATCACTTGAGGTCAGGAGTTCGAGACCAGCCTGGCCAACATGGTGAAATCCCGTCTCTACTAAAAATACAAAAGTTAGCCAGGCATGGTGTCGCCCTGTAGTCCCAGCTACTTAGGAGGCTGAGGCATGAGAATCGCTTGAACCCAGAAGGTAGAAGTTGCAGTGAGCCAAGATCCCACCACTGCACTCCAGCCTGGGCAGCAGAGCAAGACTCTGTCGAAAAGAAAAGAAAAGAAGGAAGGAAGGAAAGAAGGAAGGAAGGAAGGGAGGGGGGGAGGAATAGAAAAAGAAGAGCAAATTAAACCCAAGGTAAGACGAGGGAAGGAAATAATGAAGATCAGAGTGAAAGTCAGTACAATAGAAAACAGAAAAATAATAGAGACAATCAATGAAATCAAAGTCTTGTACTTTGAGATCAATATAATTGATAAACCACTCATCAGACATTATCACACAGTTATTGAGAAGTTTCTGTGAGTCTAGAATCTGAATGTGACCTCAAGGTGTGCAGTCAAGGTGTCAGCTGAAGGCTCAACTAAGAGAGAATGTACTTTTTTTTTTTTTTGAGACTGAGTCTCACTGTATTGCCCAGGCTGGAGTGTGGTGGCACAATCTCAGCTCACTGCAACCTCCGCCTCCTGGGTTCAAGTGATTCCCCATCTCAGCCTCCTGAGTAGCTGGGATTAGAGGCGTGTGCCACCATACCCAGCTAATTTTTGTATTTTTAGTAGAGACGGGTTTTCATCATGTTGGCCAGGTTGGTCTCGAGCTCCTGACCTCACGTGATCCACCAGCCTCGGCCTCCCAAAGTGCTGGCATTACAGGCGTGAGCCACCGCACCCAGCCTGAGAGAGAATGTACTTCTAAGCTCATGGGGTTGTTGGCAGGACTCAGTTATTCCCAGGCAATTGGACTGAAGGCCTGAGCTCCTCACTGTTGGCTGGAAACCTCCCTCAGTTCTTGGCCACACGCACCTCTCCATGGGGCAGTCCACAACATGTCAGCTGGCTAGAGCAAGCCAGCAAGTGTGGGAGTGGAACAACACCGGCAAGACAGAAGCCAGAGTCTTTATGCAACCAAATCTCAGCAGTAATATCTCATCGCCAGTGTCACATTTTGTTGGTTAACTGGATGATCAAAATAAGACTTTCATGCATAAAAAATACATAAAATTTGTAAAGTTATGTGGGAGAGTTGGAATGGAAGTTAAATTTCAATAGGTAAAATGCACAAGGTACAATTTCTGACCCTTAATGAAGAGCTTGTTTATGGTATTTTATTTTATTATTTATTTATTTATTTATTTATGAGACAGAGTCTCACTCTGCCGCCCAGGCTGTAGTGCAGTGGCGTGATCTCCGGCTCACTGCAACCTCCACCTCCCAGGCTCAAGTGATTCTTTTGCCTCAGCCTCCTGAATAGCTGGGATTACAGGCGCCCGCCACTACCCTTGGCTAATTTTTATATTTTTAGTAGAGATGGGCCTATGGTAATTTGTAAGTGGATAATGGAGGGTTTCAAATTGCTATTGTATTAATATTCTACTATACATGTAAAAAGACTGATGAGACAGTTTTGTTTTAAAATGTCAGTGTTTACAGTACCCCAGAAATTATATACTTCATAATTATTTGAACTTGTGATAAAACAATTTTTTGTCACATTTGTTAAAATGAGATAGGAGGCACACAATTTTTTCCTAGTAATTTTATGAGGTGTGCAAGTCTATAACTCTGAAGCCACTGCTCCAAACCACCGTGCCATGTTGCCTGGTTGTCTTGAAGGGTATGGCCAGGCTGTTGTTTACACAACAAACATCTTAACTTCCTAAAATAGTCCTTGGCCCATCTGCTCCCCAAAGTTTGCACAGCAGTTACTCCAACGTCTCTCTCATTGGGCCCCTTGTTGTGACTCCTGCACACAGTGTTCCTCTCTTGTTCTCCAGCTCAGCGGCCCCTGCACTCTGCTCCTGACTTCTGTCCCTCAGGGCGCCCCTGAGAGGCAGGGCCTGGTGTCCCACTCTGACAGCTTCTCTCCCGCGGGAGTAGCCCCTGAAGTCCTGCACAATGACATTTCTCATTTTATTTCATGTGGATTGGGGAGTCTTGATGCCTCATAGAATTGCTATTTACTGGACTGCAGAGTATGCCATTAGTCTGCACAAAGAGACATTACAAGAAAGCAAACACTATTTGAAATGTGTTCCTTATTTATCATAGGGGTGCTGTGGAGAACACTTTTTTTTTTTTTTTTTTTGAGACAGTCTCACTCTGTTGCCCAGGCCAGAGTGCAGTGGCACAATCTTGGCTCACTGCAACCTCCACCTCCTGGGTTCCAATGATTCTCCTGCCTCCGCACCCAGCTGTTGAGAACATTTTCTATAAGCTCAAAGTGTCTTCTTTATGGGAACCTGAGGAAAATACTCTCTCAGCTCTACTGGGTAGAGTTGGCTTGTCTTAGACAACAAGCTAACTTTTATCTTTTGGAACCCATTAAATTTGGAATTAATTGTGCTCCTGTATCTGGCTACTAAGATCAGAGACAAATGTATGGCTGTCCTTTGGAAATTGCACAGGCACTGATAAAGTATGTTACTTGACTATCATACCCTAAATTTCTAATTACTGTGACATCTAAAATCTATTTAATTGTTGCATTGTATGTATCTTTGTAATGTACATACATACATAGTGTTGCCCTCAAATGAGGAAATGTTGTATAAAATGCATTCAGAGCCAAAAGCGAGTGAAATGTTGAACTGCATTTTCCATTGTCTTCTACTGCAGTTCATATTAAGCTGTGTTGCAGAAATGAGTACTGACTGAGAAGACCAGCACTTTAACTGCCAAGAGTCTTGGAAGCGACATTTACTTTGGTCTGTCTCCCAACCTGCTAGCTCAAAAGACAGATTTGGGCATAGCCTGACTGATTTTGTCTTATGGGGTAGATTCACATTAACCAAACTCATTAGAGATGGATATATAAACCAGAATTTCTACTATGAGTTTATAATGAAAGATGTATCTGTCAAGTAGACCTCAAATGCTGGCACTGACATGTTTGATGAAGATGGAATGACAACAAAGGGAGTTAATATCATGCCCAACAACAGGAATACAAAAACCCCAGGGCCCAGGACACACACATGGGATGGTGTGCTCAGGGATGGTGGTTAGAAAGGTCCTGCCAACCTCCAGCTCTCTGGGCATCTCTCTTCTGGCTCCCAGTGGATTGACCTTATTATGTCCCTTTAGTCTCATTCCAAAAGATTAAATTTTTAGTTAGTAAATTATGTCTACATTGCTGTCTTCCACTTTGAGCCTCAGTCTCTATTCTCATCACCTTAACAGGAGTTTGGGGATAACGACTTAGTCAAACATTTGAAAACAATCTCTTGGTTTATTCCCTGAAAAGGATCACCAATCACTTCCATTCCTTGTAGCTGTTCCATGTGTACCCGGCAGAGGGCGACCCTACTTCCCTCATCCCCAGGTTCTCAGGAGGCACTTCTTGGAACCTCAGCAAAAACATGGCAGCCGTCTTCCCTTACTAAAACTATTTCTTGTTGTTTATAAAAATCTATAATAAATTTGGCTTTTAAATAACGAAGGTTTAAATTAAAACTGAGAGGTAGCTTTCTGAATACAATATGCATTTTAAAATAAAATATATGTCCAATGGGTGAAAGGCACAGCACTAACAGCTATTCTGGCTTAAAACTCAGCAGATTCATGTGATCTATACTAGCACACCTATAGTGCTGGTAATCTGTGTCACATTTATAGGTCACCTTGAGACACAGAAACCTGTTGTTTCTGTAACTTCCAGGTGAATATGGTTATCTGACTGAAGAGGACATATAAATTTATAAAGCTCTCAGTTCATCTTGATAATTTTATAGCTGCTTCAACATTTCTGAGACAGGTAACTTGGAATACATTTTGGCAGAGATATAGGAAAAAAAGTTTACTCTCTTACCCCAGACTCCAAGGATACTTTTCAAGACTAGATCTCTTTCATTAAAATGTTACTTCTGGAGGCCATGGCGGGTGGATAACTGCGCCCGCCACCATGCCCAGCTAATTTTTTTGGATTTTTAGTAGAGAAGGGGTTTCACCGTGTTAGCCAGGATGATCTCGATTTCCTGACCTCGTGATCCGCCCGCCTAGGCCTCCAAAAGTGCTGGGATTGTAGGCGTGAGCCACTGCACCCGAGTTAGTCAGCCATGAGTACTTGGTCTTCTGTTCTGTATTTGATACTAATTAGAGCTTCCTCACGTAATTGTGAGGGTTTTTGTCTCATTTTTATGGTCAACTGTACTTTATTGGAATGCTTTCAGTTTCAAGTTACCAAAACCTCAACTCGAACTGACTTCAAAAAATAAAGAAATTAGCCCATATAAAAAGCAGTTCAGAGAGGGTGATTTCAGGACTGAATAATCCAGCAGATTAAAATGCCATTGAAATCCTGATCTAACATGTAAGGACTTCAAAGATGCCACTCCATCCTAGTACGTCAAAAGCTGGACAAACTGAAAAATAAACAGCTCTTCTCAGGTCTGTCAGGGAAGTGAGGTCACAGGGCAAACTGTTGCCCCCAGACAGAGAAACAGACAGGTGGACACAGAGAACCACAACTTACTGGGGAGGAAACTCACAAGCAGAAAGCTTTGTGGGAGCCATTCCAGGGCAGGAAAGCTGCCCTGTAATTGACAAATCGTTTATGGTTCTGTATGGACAAGTCTATGAGTTAAAAACTCCAACATGACTCAGTCATAGCCCCCACCCCCACTGCTCTCTTATGACTTTTTCCTCTGGGACCTCTACCAGCTTCTTTAAGTGCATAGCAGAAAAATCCCTTCTGGCTTCCAGCAGAAAGAGTGGGAAGTAACCATTTAAAAAAATATACCAGAGCATTCTGTTTTTTTTTTTTTACTTTGAGACAGAGTTTTGCTGTGTCGCCCAAGCTGGAGTGCGGTGGCACAATCTCAGCTCATTGCTACCTCCGCCTCTTGGGTTCAAGCGATTCTCCTCCCTCAGCCTCCTGAGTAGCTGGGACTACAGGCACGTGCCACCACATCTGGCTAATTTTTGTATTTTTAGTAGAGACGGGGTTTCGCAATGTTGGTCAGGCTGGTCTTGAGCTTCTGACCTCGTGATCCGCCCGCCTCAGCCTCCCAAAGTGCTGGGATTACAGGTGTGAGCCACCGCGACTGGCATTCTGTTCTTTCTTAAAAGGCCTGTCCTCAAGATAAACTAGTTTACCAGAGCCTAACCTATTGGTGTTTTATCTGGTTCTAACTAACCTAGGGGAAGGGATACCCAACTTCAGCCCCCCATCCCACCTAAGGTAGGGAAAAACTGACAGGCACTTCAAAATTTATAGCTTAGGTACACAGGGTCACTAAAAGACTGACTTAATCGTAGGACTATGACCCATCAAGCACATACAAACACATTAGTAATAAACACCTATTTATCAGAGTTCCTTTTCACCCAGCCCATTATGTCCAATTTTCAATAAAAAATTACAATGCATACTAAAAGGCAAAAAACACAGTTTGAAGAGACAGAGCAAGCATGGAACCAGACTTAGACATGCAAAGGATGTTGGAATGATATGACTGGGAATTTAAAACAACTTTAATTGCTTAATTAAATTAATATGCTAAGGGCTCTAATGAAAAAATTGGACAAACTGCAAGAACAGATAGATAATGTAAGCAGAGAGATATAAATTCTAAGAAAGAATGAAAAAGAAATGCTAGAGATCTGCTATGGTTTGGGTATTTGTCTCCTCCAAATCTCAAGTTGAAATGTGACCCCCAGTTGTTGGAGGTGGGGCCTGGTGGGAGGTATATGGATCATGGGGGTGGATACCTCATGAATGGCTGAGCACCATCCCCTTGGTGATGAGTGAGTTCACGAGACATCTCATTGTTTAAATGTGTGTGGCACCACCCTCCTTGCTTTCTTGCTCCTGCTCTCACCATGTGACATTCCTGCTCCAACTTCACCTTCTGCCAAGTGTAAAACTTTCCTGAGGCCCTCACCAGAAGCCAAGCAGATGCCAGCACCACACTTCCTGTAAAGGCTACAGAACTATGAGCTAATTAACTCTCTTTTCTTTATAAATTACTCAGCCTGAGGTATTCTTTATAGTAATGCAAAAACAGCCTAACACACAATCAAAACTGCTATAAACAACAATGAAGAATGCCTTTGATGAGCTCAAGGTGATAGTGACAGCAGGCAGCCAAATTCCTGGGCAGATAGGGGTGGATCTCCACTGAAACCCCACCTCCAAGCTGAAGACAGTTTAAAGCCTGAAAGCCAAGCTACAGGTTAAATCCTCAGAACGGATTGAGAAATCATCTTCCTGTTTGGCATGCTTTCCTCTGATTGGGCCCCACCCTTCACCTATTTTACATATACCTTATCCTTTTCTAATAGGTTTTCTACACTGTCATGCCCACCTTTGAGTGGAGGCTTCACTTTAACCTTTCTTGCATACACACAAACCAATCAGCATCCACCCCCCATCCTGTGCCTATAAAGACCCCAGACTCAGTTGGAAGAGGAGGAGATGGCCTGACTTTGGGCAAAAGATGACTTAACTCCAGGGAAGACGACCTGCCCTTCCCATCTCCTCTCCAGCTCCCCTCTCTATTGAGAGCAGTTTTCATCACTCAATAAAATTCTCTGCCTTCACCATCCTTCATCTGCATGATCTCATTCTTCTTGGAAACCAGACAAATGCTCAGGACCCATGGAATGCAAGTCCCCAGAAAGGCTGTCACATCAGCCCTTTGTGCTTGTCAGTGCAGGGCAGCCACCCCACACAACAAGGCAAGGGGCCAACTGAGCTGCTAATACACCACCGTCCGCAGTGCAGAACTAAAGGAGCACTGTAACACTTCCTTGGGACTTCAGGAAGGAAGGTTGTGGGCACCCTCACCTGGATGCCACCATGTTCCCCTCAAGGCGACACGCCTGGTCTGTGCAGGCCCTGCACAGAGCTTGCTCCTGTGTCAGTGCCTGAAGCAGCCAGCCAGAGCCTGCACTCACTCTCTCATGTTCTCCCTCCCACAAGGGGTTGAGCATGGTGGGCGGAGTAGATGGGCACCCCTTCCATGAGTCCAGCAAAGGGCCTGAGAAAAATCCTGCATCAAAGGTAACCTGAACATGGCTGAGGAAAGAATTTCTGAATTTGAGGATAAGTCAATAGAAATTTCCAAAACTAAATAGACATTTCTCAGAAGAAGACATACAAACGGCCAACTGGTATATGAAAAAACGCCCAACATCACTAACCATCAGGAAATGCAAATCAAAACCACAGAGATATCATCTCATACCTATTAAAATGGCTACTATTGGCTGGGCATGGTGGCTCATACATGTAATCCCAGCACTTTGGGAGGCTGAGGTGGGCAGATCACTTGAGGTGAGGAGTTCAAGACTAGCCTGGCCAACATGGTGAAACCCTGTCCTTACTAAAAATACTAAAAATACAATTAACCAGGCATGGTGGTGCATGCCTATAATCCCAGCTACTCGGTCCCAGCTACTGAAGCAAGAGAATCGCTTGAACCCAGGAGGTGGAGGTGGCAGTGACCTGAGTTATCGCTCCAGCCTGGGTGACAGATTGAGATTCTGTCTTAAAAAAAAAAAAAAAAAAAAATAGCCAGGCCTAGTGGCTCACACCTGTAATCCCAGCACTTCGGGAGGCCGAGATGGCTAGATCACTTGAGGTCAGGAGTTCGAGACCAGCCTGGGCAACATAGTGAAACCCCATCTCTACTAAAATACAAAATTTAGTTGGGTGTGGTGGTACATACCTGTAATTCTAGCTACTTGGGGGTGCTGAGGGTGGAAAATCACTTGAACCCAGGAGGCAGAGGTTGCAGTGAGCCGAGGTCATGCCAGTGCACTCCAGCCTGGGCGACAGAGTGAAACCCCATCCCCAAAAAAAAAAAAAAAAGGTTACTATTGAAAACACAAAAGATAGGTTGATAAGGATGTGGAGAAAAGAAAACTCCTTGTACACTTTTGGTGAGAAGGTAAATTAGTACAGTCATTATGGCAAACAGTATAGAGGTTGCTCAAAAAATTAAAAAATAGAACTACCATATTGTCTTAGTCCATTTGTGTTGCTACAGAGGAATACTTGAGGTTGGGTAAATTATTATTTTATTTTTTGTAGAGACAGGAGTCTCACTATGTTGTGCAAGCTGGTCTTTATCTCCTGGCCTCAAGCAATCCTCCTGTCTCAGCCTCCCAAAGTACTATTACAGGTGTGAGCCACTGCGCTCTGCCGAGGCTGGATAATTTATATAGGAAATAAGTTTATTTGGCTTAGAGTTCTGTAGGCTGTACAAGACGCAGTACTGGCATCTACATCAAACTGCTTCCACTTATGGTGGAAAGCAAATGGGAGCAGGCATGTACAGAGATCACATGGTGAGAGAGAAAGAGAGAGCAAGAGAGAGAGGAGGCAGGCACTAGGCTCTTTTTAACAACCAGTTCTCATGGTAACTAATAGAGTGAGAACTCATACATTACCTTGAGGATAGCACCAAGTCATTCCTTAGGGATCCAATGACTCAAACACCTCCCACCAGGTCCCACCTCCAACAATGGGGATCAAATATCAACATGAGACTTGGCAGGGTCAAACAAACCATATCCAAACCATGGCACGTATGATCCAGCAATTCCACTTGAGTATATACACTTGGGTATATTTCCAAACGAAATGAAACCAGTATGTCCAATAGATATCTGCACTCCCATATTTGTTGCAGCATCATTCATAATAGCCAAGACACAGAATCAACCTAAGTGTCCATCAATGCATGAATGGATAAAGAAAATGTTACACACACACACACACACACACACACACACACAAACAGTGGAATACTACTCAGCCTTAAAAAAGAAGGAAGTCCTGTCATTTGTGACAACATGGATGAATCTGGAGGATGTTATACTAAGTGAGATAAGCCAGGCACAGAAAGAAAAATACTGCATGCTCTCACTTATACAAGGACTCTAAAAAGGTTGAACCCATAGAAGCAGAGAGTAGAAATGCCAGGGACTGAAGAAGGTGGGGGGAAGAGGGAGATGTTGGTCTAAAAGTATGAAGTTTCAGTTAGATAGGAAGAGAAGAGTCAATTAGATATATCAACAATTTCCAATATGTAAACTATAAACTGTAATTTGAAGAAAACTGTAAACAATTTTATTTAAAAAATTAAATGACTATACTGAAAAAAAAGTTTTCAGGAAAATGCAACAAGGTGTTACAAACAGACATGGCTAGGGCACTGATTGAAGTATATAAATAACAAGAATTACGATTATTTTTTGAGGCGGTTTCTTGCTCTATTACCCAGGCTGGAGTGCAGTGGTGTGATCTTGGCTCACTGCAACTTCCACCTCCCAGGTTCAAGCAATCATCCTGCCTTAGCCTCCCGAGAAGCTGCAATTACAGGCGCCCACCACCATGCCTGGCTAATTTTTTGTATTTTTAGTAGAGTCGGGGTTTCACCGTGTTGGCCAGGCTGGGCTCGAACTCCTGACCTCAGGTGATCCACCCACCTCGGCTTCCCAAAGTGCTGGGATTACAGGTGTGAGCCACCATGCCCGGCCTATTGTTTTTAATGTTCAAATAATCCATATCAAGCTTTTACAATTATGTAAACATTCTGGATAATTATCTTTAAAAATTTTGATTAAAGTTTCTTAATTTTAAAAAGCCCACTGATAAACTTGTTGTTCAATAAATGTTTTTTGTTTTTGAGAAAGGGTCTCACCCTGTCACCCAGGCTGGAGTGCAGTGGCACAATCATAGCTCACTGCAGGCTTGACCTCCCAGGCTCAAATGATCCTCCCACCTCAGCCTCC
Source organism: Pan paniscus (assembly GCF_029289425.2). Taxonomy (NCBI): domain Eukaryota; kingdom Metazoa; phylum Chordata; class Mammalia; order Primates; family Hominidae; genus Pan; species Pan paniscus. The sequence continues at coordinate 55,280,114 of NC_073261.2, read as the reverse complement.
TGAGTAGCTGAGACTACAGGTGCACACCACCATGCCCAGCTAATTTTTCTATGTTTTGTGGAGACAAGGTTTAGCCATATTGCCCAAGCTGGTCTTGAACTCCTGAGCTCAGGCAATCCACTTGCCATGGCCTCCCAAAGTGCTGGGATTACAGGATTGAGCCACCAATCCCAGCCAATGAATTAATTTTTTAAAAAGTGTCATTGAAAAGTTTTTTTTTTTTCTGCTTCTCTACTCTGCCAACCAGGATCACCATTATCCTAAAGGTTTTTGGGTTTTTGTTTGTCCCATAGTTGTTGGATAGTTGCTGGTAGCAACCAAATTACCTGTTTTCCTTGTTCAACTCTGTTGGGAGAGAGGCTGACTTCTCATAGTTCTCACCTAGATGTGGGAAAGAACATTTCCAGATGTCTCTAGAAAACCTTTCTTCATGCTTTTAGTCCACATATGAATTACATAACCATATGTAGTTATGAACCACATCATTGAACCCATCACTGGCAAGGGTGATGTAATTTCAGTCTAATCCTGGGGCTTTACCTGAGAATTTTACCTGTGTGGGAGAGGATAAGGATGGGAACCTAACCAAGTCAGAACTCTATTAAAGAAGAAATAGTGGATGGGTGCTAACACCAGCATCTACTAAACATACTGTTTTGCATTTCTTGTAATCACATTTCATTCTTCTTATGAAAGCAAAATTTTATTGATTCATAGATTAAAGCAATAAATACATTTTATAAAAAATGATTGTTGTATTTCCAAGTTCGTTCAGCTCAGGATGTATTTTACTTCTCTTGAGACTTCCTCTTTGACAACTTACAAGTTTGGGAAGGTTTTTGTGTTGTTATTGATTTCTAGTTTGATTCATTTATGGTCACATATTTTATATGTTTCACTTATTTTAAATGTGTTAGAGTTTGTTTCATAACCCAAGATATGGTCTATCTTGGTGAATGTCCCATAAATGCCCAAAAAATGTGTATTATGTATTGGCTGATAGTACTGTTTGGTTCTCCCACGCACTTGCTTTTTGTCTAGTGGGTTTATCCATTACTAAACAAGGGGTGTTGAAGTCTCCAACTGTAAACTTGTCCATTTTTTCCTTTTAGTTCTATCAATTCTTAGATCATATACTTTGCAGCTGTGTTATTTGGTTAATGCACACCTGTTGTCTTTTTGTGATCTGACCTCTTCATCATTATGTAATGTATTTCTTTGTCCCTGGCAATTTTCTTTTGTCCTAAAGTCTACCTTGTCTGATAGTAAGTCATCCACTCCAGCTTTCTCTGAATTACTGTTTGCAAGGTGTATCTTTTTCTATCCTTTTACTCTTAGTTTATTGATATTGAGATTTACTGATAAATCATTGTTAATTTACCGATATTTTGAGTTTCTTGTAGTTAGCATTTGGTTGGGTCAGGTTTTTAAATTCACTCTCACAATCTTGGTGTGTTTAGACCATTTACATTGAATGTAATTACTGATATGTGAGGTTATAGGTCAGTCATTTTATTGTTTTGCTTTTTTCCTATTTCCTCTTACCTGTCTTCAAGTGGGTTATTTGGGCATTCTTTAGTAGTCCATTTTGATTTATCTACATTTTTGAGTGTATCTCTTCGTATAGTTTTTCAGTGGTTACAGACTGCAATACACACATGAAGTTTACTGCAGTCTACTACTATCAACATCTACCACTTGAAGTGGAATGTGGATATTTAACCACCATTTAAGTCCCTTTTACTGCCCCCACTCTGTGATGTAATTGTCTAAAATACTTCCTCTACATACACTGAGAACCACATCAATGTTGTTATTTTTACTTTAACTTTTAAATGAAAAGTATAATTGGATATTATACTTGTCTTCCATAACAAGTTCAATGTCTACATATCTACTCATTTACTCAACATCCACTCATCCATGAACTTGTTAGCCACTTTTCCATCCACTATGCATTCAATGCATCCATCTGTAATCTTTGAAATTCATCTGAAACTTGTTTCTAACATATTTGAGTCTGACTATCCTCTGAGATCTATTCTCTCTTTCCTTTCCTTTTTAATTCATTCAGATGTTGTTTTGTAAGTGTTTACATTTATTTCAAGCAGTACTCTCCCCAACTGAACCATAAGCATCTTGGCAGTGGATTTCTATTCATTTTGTACATTCCCCTAGGACCTGTTGTGGTGTTCTAGCATCTACGTGATACCTAACTCTACAAATTACTACTGATTTAAAAAATAATTCAGACATCTACATGCCTACTAGATGACGCACCAGGTTTTCCACAAAACTTCCTATACATCTAGCCCTAGCACCCAAAACACCTGGACCCTGAGGAAACTGTGACCATGAGTTGTTTTTGAAGAGCAAAACTTCTGAGATCAAAATTCCCTAATCTTAAACAGTTTGCTCTAAAAAAGTATTCCAAAACATTCTTAGAAACTTTTGCCCCAAATATTAGCCACAAAATTGTCATACTTTCATAACTCCTTTGTGTATCCATCCATCACACACATACCCTTGTACACAGCTAACACATTACATTCAATTACCCCATTGTAGAAGAGGAATAATTTATTTCTATATGATTTTAATAATGTTCCCTAAGTAATTAGTAATCAAGATTTTCTTCAAATTCAAATTAACAAATGTTTGTTAATCTAAATAATATACATATTTATGTATTTATATATGTATATATTTTAATCTTTCTGTAATTCAGTCTTTAACTGTGAACTTTTACATGATGGAAGCAGTGAAGGACTCAATGTCATAGTACATTTTGATAGTATTTGATAGGCTTTTTCAGGTCAATTAATTTAGTTGCTTGCAAATATAAATCAAGCTTGCTCCAGTTCCACAAGGACTCCACCACAGTCTTTAGGATGGAGAAAAATCACTGGTTTTCCATGTGCTCCTATTTTGACCTCTTCACTTAGACTGCGGATCTTCTTTTTTTTCAAATCCATCACAGCTGCATTAATATTATCCACCTTAAGAAAGGGAAATAAATTGAACACATTTGAGATCATAAAATACCAACTTATAGTGTCATAAGACTTAGAAAAAACTTTGAGAGCTCATGCAGTCTATCTCCTCTGCCTGTGGGCAGGACCATTCTTAAATCATCATAAAAAATAAGCTTAAAATTTTCAGAGAAGTAAAAGAAGTTACTAAATTTTTCTAGGTAAGCAACCACAATGCTCAGAATTTTCACCATTAGTAAATGTTTCTTCTTATAATCTAAATCATGTATGATATACTTTATAATAGTTTATTCTGGCAGTACTATTAGTGAGATTGAAGACATTGCTTTTTCCTGAGAACCCTGGGTCCTCATCTATAACAGGCAAATGAGGTCTACCACATAAATTGACTACAGATTAAAATGAGGTAACAGATAAAAAGCTTTCAGTACAGTTTATGGCATAATAGGTACTTAGCAAATATGAGTGTTTCCCTGATCCCCAAAACTTGCCCTGCCAAAACACCTGGTTATTACCTTTGACATTATCAAGACACACATGAAAATCACTATTAAACTGCCATCAAAATGTTATTCCCCATCCAAAAAAAATTTCAAACTTTAATGTTTTTGCAGCCTCTTCTAAGTTATTTCTATTTTCTTCATACTTATGGACACTCTAGGAGGAGCAGATGTGTCTCTCTATACTTGACAGAGAAATGATCTGCCTCTATCTTGGAAAGTCACCCACTTAGACTGGGAACCTAAGAAATGGATGAAAAGGTATGATATGAATGGCCACATTCCTAGGCAGTCATAAATCACTAGTTTAATTAAAATCACTAGTTTAATTAAAAAAAACACACAAAAGCACAGAGACTAGTTTAACACCCATGTACCTACCATTCAGATCTAATAAATATTAGTATTTATACAATTTTATTTCCAAAGAGCCAAGGATTATATGCTGAATTCTAAAACCAGTCAAACAGCTAATGAGGATACTAAATGTTACATAAATAAGCTATGATTTCTTCATATGGCACATATTCTACTTGTATTCCTGATATTTCTTTTTTAAACCTCATAGATATATCAAAGTCACACGTGCCTAGATTCTGAACACAGCTCATTTCATGACATCTTGCACTGTAGCTGGTTAATTCTCATCTTTTTCAGAATAGAACATGCACTAGAAGCTCGTGGCAGGAACGGCTCGACCCACTTAGTGAGGAAAATTGGTCCTCACTGATGTCAGACATTGTCAATTTTATCTTATTTTTAAATTCATATCAATATTATTAAGCTTTTTTTCTGCTGCGTCAGTTGGGATTGGAGCAGCTTTTAGTCTAGGACTAATTTTCCTCACTACCAAGCCAAAGCCCTTCTGAGTACTCTTCCCAATGTTATGGAAATTACTATGACTAGTAAGAAAAAACTATCCCCACCTCTGTGTGTGGATTATTCCCTCTAATCCTTTCAAGGGGTTCTATTCTAGCTTCCTAACATGCGTGCAATACTCGAAGCTCAGATGAAGACATGAAAGGTACTACAGATCTTTAGAGTTCACTCTCTGTGCAGCTCTCCTTTCCAGGAGAGAGCTGTGAACTCTAGCACCATGGCCTCCTCAGACTTCCAACTCCTATCTCCTCAACTCAGGGAGACCACTAAGTTCCACGTGGATTCCCCCTTCCTGCACTGCAGTCTGGAAACTCTCTACAGCCAGTAAACTGGGTAATTGTAGGGCTCATCTTGTTTGTTTACCCTCTCTCAGAAATCAATTCCTGTGCTGCCTGATGTCCAATGCCAGAAATCCATTATTTCATGTATTTTGTCTAGGTTGCTTGTTTGTTTCAGGGAGGATAAACTGATCTCTTTTACACCAACTTGGCCAGAATCAGATTTCTAAATTGGCAGGTTTTTTCTGTCAGCAACTAAAAAGTGTCATTACATGTCATTCTATAATATGTCTTTTTTACTTTGATTGCTTTTAAGATTTTCTTGTCATCTTTGATTTTCAGTTTGACTATGGTGTGCTTAGGTGTGGTTTTCTTTCTTTTGAGACAGAGTCTCACTCTGTCACCCAGGCTGGAGTGTAGTAGTGCGATCTCAGCTCACTGCAACCCCTGCCTCCAGGGTTCAAGCAATTCTCCTGCCTCAGCCTCCAGAGTAGCTGGGACTACAGGCACACGCCACCATGCCCAGCTAATTTTTATATTTTTAGTAGAGAAGGGGTTTCACCATGTTGGCCAGGATGGTCTCGATCTCTTGACCTTGTGATGTGCCCGCCTCTGCCTCCCAAAGTGCTGGGATTACAGGCGTGAGACAGAGTCTCACTCTGTCACCTAGGCTGGAGTGCAATGGCATGATCTTGGCTTACTGCAGCCTCTGCCTCCTGGGTTCAAGCGATTCTCCTGTCTCAGCCTCCTGAGTAGCTAGGATTATAGGCATGTGCCACCATGCCTGGCTAATTTTTGTATTTTTAGTAGAGACTGGGTTTCACCATGTTGGCCAGGCTGGTCTCGAACTCCTGAACTCAAGTGATCTGCCCGACTTGGCCTCCCACAGTGCTGGGATTACAGGCGTGAGCCACCGTTGCCCGGCCTGGTGTAGTTTTCTGTTTGCCCTACTTGGGGTTGCTGACTTTCTTGAAACCATAGAGTGATGTTTTACATCAGATTGGTAGTGTCCTTGTCAACTATTTTTTCAATTACTGCTTCTGTTCTATTTTCTCTCTCTCCCTTTTCTGGGACTCCAACTATATTCTGCTAGAACTTTTGACCATGTCCTACATCTGTCTTATGCTCTATTCTGTTTTCTTTTTCTTCCATATTTTTTACCTCTTGATTTTGGAATTCTAGTTTCTAGAACTGTGAAAAGAATAATTTCTGTTTTAAGCCACTAAGTTTGTGATCATTTATTATAGCAGCCCTAGAAGACAAATATAACTACCACACATCATACCGAAATTGAACAACGAAGTAGATGGATGGCTGATAGTGGGAGCTAAGTTTCTCGCTGTTGGAATGAGAAGATAAAGGCTAGTGTGGTCTATGTGGTAATGGATTAGAGCTGGAGACGTCAGTATGCTCTGAGGAGTTTATGACATTTCATGAATTCTATAATATAGTTATATACAGAAATGTGTATAGATATGTGTATATATACAGTATACACACATATATATCTCCCTGTTGTCCTGGCTCAGTAGGGCAAGAACCAATGACACACCCAGTAGCAATAAGCACACTTAGAACCTAGATCTTGGCTTCTAATACCATTCTCCTAGGAACCAGGGCTCCTAGATGAAATGTCTAATTATATGGCTAGGGCAAAGAGTAAAGAAGATGAATTTGGAGCATCTCATATAGAAGATGAATTTGGAGCATCTTACAGTGCCAGAAAAAGAAAGGAAGTGCTTAAAAAGCAAACACAAAACACAAAACCAAAAATGATGGGGGTATGTCAAAGGGACACAAGAATCAACTGAAAGAGCTCCTAATGGCCAAAGCTGGAATAATCTGCAGGGAAAAAAGTAGTATTAGATTGTAATGCAAGTCATAAAATAAATATCCACAAGTCCATACTGATATAACTCTCTATTCCCTAAGTGTGGGCCTTGCATAATGACTTCCTTCCAAAAGAGGATAGTATGGAGGAGAAAAAAAGAACAGCTTTCCAGTGGAGAAACCTGACAATACCTCCTCACCTGGGAGATCAAGGTTAATATCAACAGTAGTAAGTCATGTTGATAGTATGAATCCTTGATATGATGTGATGAAAATGACACTTTACCTCTATGGTCTTCCCAAAATCAATAACATGAGTCTAATAAGAAAAATATAACACAAATCTCAACTGAGGGACAGTTTACAAAATAACTGAACAGTAATCTTCAAAAGTGTTAAGGTCATCAGAAACAAGGAAAGGAGATCCTAGAAAAAGGTTAGAAAACAAAACAAAACAAAAAAACAAGGAAAGTTTGAGAAACTGCCACATGCAAGAGGAGCCTCAGCAGATACGATGACTAAATGTGATGTGCTAGGGGTGGAGGAGTGGGGGAAGGGAGAGCATCAGAATAAATAGCTAATGCATACAAGCCTTAATATCTAGGTAATGCATTGTCAGGTGCAGCAAACCACCATGGCATACGTTTACCTATGTAGCAAACCTGCATGTCCTACACTTGTATCCTGGAACTTAAAATAAAATTTAAAAAAAAAATGTGATGTGAAATCCTAGATGGGATCCTGGAATAGAAAAGGGACACTGGGTAAGAACTAAAGGAATCAGAATAAAGTACAGACTTTAGCTAATAACAATGAATTGGTATTGGTTCACTAATTGTGATAAATGTATCAAACTATTATAAGATGTTCATAATTTTTTTTAAAGCGTCTGATGAGATTAACCACTGTTTATAATGAGTGGATCTTGTTTTTATCCTGATTAGAGCAAATCAACTATAAAAAGACATTTGTAAATCAATCTGGGAAATTTAATTTATGAGCTGTGTATAGATGGTGCCAAAAGATTTCCCTTTAATTTTGACTGAAGTGCCAGAAAATAAAGATGATGTCACCATGGTTATTTTTGTATTTCTTGGAGACCCAAACTGAGTAAGGGTAAAATGACATGTTGTTCATTTAAAATAATTTAAGGAAAAAAGAAAAAAAGATGACGTGTAGCAAGAGCTTGAAAACTGTTGAACCTGGGTGATGAAAGTACTGACATGATTTTTTTTCTACTTCTCATATGTTTGAACAATTTCATGATATAATCATGACTTTTTCCATAGTGCCCTTTTGATAACTCCTATGCTACATGTGATTATGAATATTTTCATTTATGGAACATTCTATCCAAGTACAAGTATCTATAATTTTGACATTGCAACCCAATGTTTTAGTATACTCCTTCTTCAATATCCCTCAATCATGAATTACTTCAAGCCTGGGCACAGTGTTTCATGCTGGGCACAGTGGTTCATGCCTATAATCCCAGCACTTAGGTGGGGCCAAGGTGGGAGGATGGCTTGAACCCAGGAGTTTGACACCAGCCTGGGAAACATAGTGAAGCCCCATCTCTATAATCAATCAATCAGTCAGGTGTGGTGGCACACACCTGTAGTCTTAGCTACTCAGGAGGCTGAGATGAGAGGATTGCTTGAGCCCAGGTTGAGGCTGAAGTGAGCTATGATGTTGCCACTGCACTCCAGCCTGGGTAACAGAGTGAGACCCTGTCTCAAAAAACTAATAAATGTCTAAATGACATTGCACTAGCATCTATTTCTACTTCTGTTACTATTTCTATCACTAACTTCGATTTTAAAGCTCTTTTACCATATTTATCCTTCTGTTAGTGTTGCTATACATTTTATGATTCTTTTAATAGTACTCCTAATGCTTTGTTTGGCAGTAATAAAAAGAATAAAATTAAAATGTCTTAATTTTCTGAATTGAAAGCAGATGCAATAGTTGTAAGAAATGCAGAGCAATTTGATTTGGGAAATTAAATCAGTCCCTCTAAGTAAGGATGAAAGTAACACAGTCAGTAATAACCCATCTTTTTAAAAAAGGGAGGTTTTCAAACACTGCATGTTCTCACTCATAAGTGGGAGTTGAAGAATGAGAACACATGGACACAGGGTGGGGAGTCACATACCGGGGCCTGTTGGGGGGTGGGGGAAAGTGGGGGATAACAGTAAGAGAAATATCTAATGTAGACGACGGGTTAATGGGTGCAGCAAACCACTATGGCACATGTGTACCTTATGTAACAAACCTGCACGTTCTGCACATGTATCCCAGAACTTAAAGTATTAATTTAAAAAAGGGGGGGGTTATGGTTTTTTAAAACTGCTTTTATAGTCCTTCAAACAATTACAGAGTGTACCATATAGTTCTGGAAGACTTTGCATGCCACTAGTGAAAATCGGGGCTATTTACTTTTCTTTTTTTTTTTTTTGAGATGGAGTCTTGCTCTGTGGCCCAGGCTGGAGTGCAGTGGCGCAATCTCAGCTCACTGCAAGCTCTGCCTCCCGGGTTCATGCCGTTCTCCTGCCTCAGCCTCCCAAGTAGTAGGTGTCCGCCACCACGCCTGGCTAATTTTTTTGTATTTTTAGTAGAGACAGGGTTTCACCGTGTTAGCCAGGATGGTCTCGATCTCCTGACCTCGTGATCCACCCGCCTCAGCCTCCCAAAAGTGCTGGGATTACAGGCGTGAGCCACCACGCCCGGCCCTTTACTTTTCACTTCAACTTCTTACCAGCTATTTCCTTTTTCTTTCTTTCTTTTTTTTGGTATTTATCTGTATCTGAGTTTATCTTGATTCTGCCCCTTCACCTGCAAATTAAGAGTGACAATAACCCGAATAAAAAATGTTTGGATTGTCACAATCAGAATTCAAAACTTTTTTTTTTTTTTTTTTTGAGACGGAGTCTCGCTCTGTTACCAGGCTAGAATGCAGTGGTGCGATCTCAGTTCACTGCAACCTCCGCCTCCCAGGCTCAAGCAATTCTCCTGCCTCGGCCTCCCCAGTAGCTGGGATTACAGGCGCGTGCCACCATGGCTAATTTTTATATTTTTAGTAGAGATAGGTTTCACCATGTTGGCCAAGCTGGTCTCCAACTCCTGACCTCAGGTGATCCTGCCTCAGCCTCTCAAAGTGCTGGGATTACAGGTGTGAGCCACTGCACCCGGCCAGAATTCACAATCTTCAGGTACATCTCATAACCTCTTTGGTCCTCAGCTTCCCCATCTGAAAATGGCAATACAATCTTGTTTGTTTGAAGCCAAGTAATTGGGCTAAATAACTCTAACCTTAAGGTATGTAATCCTCAATGACCAAATTTTATGAAAAAGTAATAATGTACCCCTCTTAAGTGTACATGACATTTGGACAGATTTAACAAACATAAGCTTTTATTTTATATACAGTTGTAATGGTGCTGATATAATGAATGACTTCAATCCTCAAATTGGTATAAATCCATGAAAGTTAAAGTGAAAAGTCTGGATTAAGTATTTGTTGTATTTGTTCCAACTGTATCTCCTCAAAAGCTAAAAGCTAAGTGAATTATGCAAGCCTAACACTGTCTCACTTTACACAGGGTTCAGATGGTTCCTGTCTTCTTGGATTTATTTCAGAAGAGCACATGTTACCTAAGCTTCCACAATGACTATATAGTCTAGTGGGGGCTATGTGGAGTATCCCTCAAATGCTTGTCTCTGCTGAAATTTTCACAGTGGATAGTAAAATATTTTTTTAATTCCCTAGTTTATTGTGAAAAGCCAAAATGAGAATAAAATTTTTTAAAAAGGAGAATATTTTCCTTTCTTGATTGAAGAACAAACATTACCCAGTATGTAGGAAATGAGTTACCTCACTAGCCTGTTACTTTGAAGTTATAAATTTTTTCTTTCCTAAGGAATATATGCTGTCAAAAAAGATCTGCAAAACATATAAAAGCACAAACAAGAAAATGAGTCATCTATTGTCTAATCACTCAGAAAATAAAACTGCTATAATTGCTGCATTTCTCTACCTTTTGTCTTAGTTTTTAAATACTATTAATATTTTTCTCATGTGCTTTTCCCCAGCAGCCTGCAACAGTAATTTCAAGATTACCTTGAAATCAAATCCAACATCTCTGTCTGCTACTGGGAAGCCAGGCTCCCATGATCCTTACTACCTACTCATCTAACCAGCCCCTTCTCTGTCACCGGTCCCTATGGTTCTGCAGCCCCTCCCTCAGCCTCAGCACTGCACTCATCACCCTCCATGTGCTCCAACCATGGGGCTGCCCTCTTCATCCCATCTGAGCTCCCACTCACAATTCCAGGCCACACCACCCCTGCACAGAGGCCTGTTACCCCATGTGAGCTGGGCCACTCCCTGTGCTGCAGTCCTCCTTGCCTTTTGTGGGATTCAACATCCCGCCCGGAAGCGTCCCAGTGGATACACATCCTCCTCACCCTGTGTGGCTCTGACTCCCCATACCTGCCCCCTACCCCATGTGAACATCTGCCTCACCCTTCTCAGGCCCTGCTCCCATGCCAGGCCACTCCCTGCGAGGACACCCAGCTTATCCCACCTGGGCTTCAACTCCCCACATTAGTCACCATTTTCCCCTGCAACGATGCACTCCCCACAGGACCAGCCCTGGCCCTCCGTGCTGGGCGTGCCCTCCCCACAGTGTCGGTGCCCCTACCCTGCTCTGGCTCTCCCACTCCTTGCTGCCGCTGCCCCTCAGGTGGACGCCCTTCTCAACATCCTTGGGCTCCAGCTCCCTGCTCTGAGCTGTGTCTCAGTCCATTCGGGCTGTTAGAACAAAATACCTAAACTAGGTGGCTCAGAAAAAACAGAAATTTGTCAGTTTGAGAGCCTGGGAAGTCCAAGATCTAAGTGCTGGCAGATTCAACATCTGGTGGGGGATTGGTGGTTCACAGACAGCACCTTCTCACTGTCCTCCCATAGCGGAAGGGGCAACGGGTGTCTCTGAGGCCTCTTTTATAAGGACACTAATCCCATTCATGAGGGATAGGCCTACTGCTCATGAATGGGGCCTCAGGAATCATCTCCCTAAGGCCCCACCTCCTAACACCATCACTTTGGGGTTATGATTTCGACATATGAATTTTGAGGGGACATAAGCATTTAGTTCTAAGCTGGCCTCCCATGCTGATGCCCTCCTCACTCTGACACTGCAAGTCAAGATGCTCCCTTGGGCACAAACGCACAAACCCTGCTCAGACTCGGACACCTTGCACTGGAACTCCCCATGCATGGGCACTCAGTCTCTGGCTTCCCCGGGGCAGGCAGCTCTCACTCATGGATGCCCTCCTCACCTTGCCAGGATCCCAACACCCTGCTTTAGGCCAGTCTGGTTCTCCCCATCAACAAAAATGACTCTTCTGCTCTGTCCTACCTGAAGTCTTCAGGAAGGGAAGGAATGGGGAGGAGTCATAGGTACTCAATACTGTTTATTTCCTTTTTTGTTTTTGGTAAGTAGAAAGAAATACAGTCGTGTGTCACTTGATGGGTACGAGTCCTGAGAAATGCATCGCTAGGCAATTTCATTGTTGTGCGAACATCACCACACCTGGATGGTGGCGCCTACTACACACCTAGGCTACAGGGTACAGCCTATTCCTCCTTGGCTGCAAACCTGTACAGCATGTTACTGAAAACTGTAGGCAAGTGTAACACAATGGTGTCTAAACACATTTCAACACAGACAAAGTACAATAAAAATACAGTGTATAACCTTACGGGACCTCATGTGGACTCATCACTGACTGAAACATTGTTATGCGGTGTGGGACTGTATTTGGCTAAACTAGTAAGGTATGCTAATCATCCCTTATATTTCCTCTTTGTTGCAACTAGCACTATTACTTCTGTTTATCCTTTTGTACTTTGTAGGCTGTGTTTTAGTCAGTCACCTTTAATCCTCTCTGGAAAATGAGGAGCATGTGTGAATAAATGAAGCAAGCAGGCAAGCTCTGGGTAGACAGGAACTTTCTGCTTGTTCAGCCACATATCCCCAGCATCTTGTACAGTGAAGGACAGAGTGATACCAAAAATACTTAACAATCAGGAAAATACAAAGATACTAATCAGATAGAATTGTGTGGCTGAGCATGGTGGTTCATGCCTGTAATCCCAGTGCTTTGGAAGGGCTGAGGTAGAAGGATTGCTTGAGCCAAGAGTTTGAGACCAGCCTGGGCAATATAGCAAGAATTTGTCTCTTAAAAAAAAAAAAATTAGCTGGGCATGATGGTGTGCTGCCTGTAGCCGTAGCTACTCAGGAGGCTGAGGTAGGAGGGTCGCTTGAGCTCAGGAGTTCCAGGTTGCAGTGCGTAACGATTGTGCCACTGCACTCCAGCATGGGTGACACAGTGAGACCCTCTCTCTGAAGGAAAAAAATTGTAGAGGGAGAAGGGTGTCTGAAGGGTCCCAGAAAAGGGTCCTTCTGGAAAAGGAATGTTACTCAGGGGTTACAGAGCAGCAGCTGTTTACCAACCAGCACGGAAGCATTTAAATATTTTTACAAACTCAATACAAATTTGAGTAAGTATTTCTGGTGGCCCTTAAAGTCTTCACTGTGACACACTGTGCTGTCTGGGTAAGTTCTCCAGAGAAAGCACGGCCAGCTTTGTCTCCTCAAGCAGAGGCACGCAGAAGGCAGGGAAGGTGACCCCCCTCTTGCCATCGCAGGCAGCAGTTAGGAGCACAAACACAAGCTGTGCCAGAAAACAGTGGGTGATTCAGTCCATACTTGAGCAAGAGAAGAGATGGGACAAGATGCCCTCTAAACTTCCTCTAGTGAGAGGCAAAGACACACAAGAAATATGAGTAAACCTCACAAGAAAAAGTAGAAACCAACTCAACCTCGACAGAAAAATGCTAATTAACTATTGAGATCGTAATCCACATGTGAGAAAGGAACATTTCATCAAGTGAGTCAACGAAAACCATGGAGCATGCACAAACAGATATATGCTAAGTCAGAGGTTTTATAAGATCCTGGTGAAAAAGGACAGAAAGTAGCCCTGTGATTACAGAGGGGAAAGCCAATTCTCTGATGAGTGGTTCAACATTTTTTTTTTTTTCCTGAGACAGAGTCTTGCTCTGTTGCCCAGGCTGGAGTGAAGTGGCATGATCTTGGCTCACTGCAACCTCTGCCTCCCAGGTTCAAACGATTCTCCTGCCTCAGCCTCCCAAGTAGCTGGAATTACAGGTGTGTGCTGCCACGTCCAGCTAATTTTTGTATTTTAGTAGAGATGGGGTTTCACCGTGTTGCCCAGGCTGGTCTCAAACTCCTGAGCTCAGGCAATCCGCCCACCTTGGCCTCCCAAAGTGCTATAATAAGCATGAGCCACCGTGCCCAGGTGACACACCACTTTTTAAAAATCACCAAGTGTGGCATCCATTGATGGCCTCCAGTACTTTCTCCTTTTCCTCCTTTTAATTACAGCAACCCCCAAGTTTCAGCAGGGCACATAACTGCCTAGCTAGAGACTACATTCCCCAGCCTCCCTTGCAGAGAAGTGTGTCATGTAACTAAGCTTGGGCCAATGGGATAAGGACAGAAGTGATCCTAGAGCATCTCCTTAAAGCCACTTGCCAGGTATTCCCACTCCACCTTCCCTTCCCTTCCCTCTGGCTGGCAAATGGTGATGCCTGGAGCAACCTTGTAAGTCATGTGTCATGGACAGCAGAACTGCCCATCAGCCTGGGATAGCTAATATTAGACTGAAAACAGAAAAATAAAATCTTGTTAAGCCACTTAATTTTTTTGTGGAGGGCAGAGAATGATGATGGGGGTATTATACTAAAATAGCACCTAACTAACCACTGTTCACACCTTCTCCTCTTACCTACCTTCATTTTATATCCAATACATTTGCATGTCCCCCTTCTAATCTCTGCTTTTGAATCTGCCATTACTGAACTTCCACTATTCCTTACTTAACTGAACTAAATCACATAGCTGAACTCCTTTGAAAGCATGGGCTCTCTTGATGGAATACTGATAGTGCAGTGAGGGAGAGAGGGGGAGTGGATTCAAAGGTCCTGCTTCTCATCCTGGGGGGTGGGGTAGGGCTTAGACAAACCCTCAGGTCCACTGACAAAGACCTGCAGCCAAAAGTAACTCCCTAAAAATAAAATAAAGGCTAATATTAGGACTTGTTTAGTTCCCTGCTTAAGGTCTTATAGCTTCCCCACCACAAATTTAAAACTCAGTTAATATAATGAAGGCAACTGGCATCATGGGTAAGAGTGCAGACCCTGGAATCAGAACCAATCTGGGATTCAGCCCCATATCTGCTATTGATATGACCGTGGGCAAATTAACTACTCTGTCTCAGTTTCCTTTCCTGTCAAATGGGGATAATAGGGCCCTCACAGGGTAGCTATGAAAATTCAAGAAAATAGTATGTGTTGAGTTACTTTGTAGACATACTACTAGAGGACTCACTAAATGTTAGTTCTTTTTTTTGAGACAGGGTCTCGCTCTTTCATTCAGGCTAGAGTGCAGTGGTGTGATCACGGCTCACTACAACCTCCACCTCAGCACTTCCTGGGCTCAAGTGATGCTCCCACATCAGCCTCCCAAGTAGCTGGGACTACAGGTGCATACCACCACACCTGACTAGCTTTTTGTATTTTTAGTAGAGACACGGTTTTGCCATTTGGCCCAGGCTGGTCTCAAACTCCTGGGCTCAAGCAATCTGCCCACCTTGGCCTCCCAAAGTGCTAAGATTACAGGTGTATATTAGTCCATTTTCACGCTATTGATAAAGACATACCTGAGACTGGGCAATTTACAAAAGAAACAGGTTTAATGATTTACAGTTCCACATGGCTGGGGAGGCCTCACACTCATGGCAGAAGGCAAGGAGGAGCAAGTCACATCTTACATGGATGGCAGCAGGCAAAGAGAGACAGATTGGGCAGGGAAAATCCCCCTTATAAAACTGTCAGATCTTGTGAAACTTATTCACTATCACAAGAACAGCACGGAAAGACCTGCCCCCATGATTCAATTACCTCCCACTGGTCCCTCCCACAACACGTGGGAATTCAAGATGAGATTTGGGTGGGGACACAGCCAAGCCATGTCAAGGCATAAGCCACCACACCCAGCCACTAAGTGTTAGCTGTTATGATAACTCTATGCCTTTCCACATGCAATTCCCTCTGCCTGAAATAACTTTCTCCTTTTGTTCACCTAGGGAATTCCTTCACATTCATTGTAACTTATGCTCTGTGAGGCCTTCCCAGCAACTCAATCTGCCAGGAGCAATCAATCTCCTTCATCTGTGCTACTGCAAAGTCACATATATCAATTCTACTTATCATAGTATATTGCACTTGGGTGTTTAAATTTCTGACCCTCCTCACTACGGACATGACTCATGTCTTATTCACTGCTAAATCCCAAGTACTTGGCAGAATACACATTATAGGGTCTCATACATGTTTGCAATAATGAACTGAATACATCCTTGAATTCACTCTAGAATCAAATGACCTCTCCTCTGTATTAGAAATTTGGCCTAACAGGCCAGGCAAGGTGGCTCACGCCTATAATCCCAGCACTTTGAGAGGCTGACGTAGGTGAATCACCTGAGGTCAGGAGTTTGAGACCAGCCTGACCAACATGGTGAAACCTCATCTCTACTAAAAATACACAATTAGCCGGGCATGGTGGCGCATGCCTGTAATCCCAGCTACCTGGTAGGCTGAGGCAGGAGAATCACTTGAACCCAGGAGGCAGAGGTTGCAGTGAGCCAAGATCACGCCACACTGCACTTCAGCCTGGGTGACAGAGTAAGACTCCGTCTCAAAAAAAAAAAAAAAAAAAAGAAAAAGAAATTTGGCTTAACAATTATGTCATTCTTTCTATAAAAAGAATTGTCCTAGCAAATTAAATCGATGCATAATTGTCATTGCTGATATTCTAAAAGGCAGTTATCTGAACATGAACATCTATAGAAATGTTCTCTAATGGACTTTTCTTGTCTAACATTTCTTCACATTCCTTTAAAAATTGTTGGCAGGTGCAATTCAGAAGATCTTAAAAATTAGAGTAATTGAAAATGTATTGACTTTATAATAACGAAGAAGTTATTAGCATTTTAAAGAGAGAAAAGAGTTATAAAGAATACTTAGCATGTACACTGAAAGCTTTAAAGTCTTTTCATTTGTTTCTCCTAATTGCCTTATGACAGTGAAAACAGCTGTACTCCTGTTACATGGGAGGTCAAACATGATCAATTCTGAAGCAGACTCTACATTGTGGCTAACTTTGGTGGCATTTACAGTGGTCACTGAATCCAGACTTCAAAAAAATACATTAATATTATATGTTAGAATTTTCTAAAGGGAAAAGAAATGTATGTAAGGATCCACCTTTGAGGAGGATGAATATTATCATCCTCCTTAAAGAACTTTACAAAAGTTTCTAATGACAGTGACCATAAATAGACTTAAAAAGTAGAAGACATTTTTTAAAAGAGAGATTTAAAATACCAGGCATTAAAATAATTAAAATACCTCGATGCAGATGTGATGCATTCCTCCAGCCTTGTTTTTCTGCAGAAAACCTGCAATTGGACTGTCACGTCCCAATGGATGAAGCAGTTCCATCTTGGTATTTCCCAGGTTGACAAAAACAACAGATACTCCATGTTCAGGAAGAGGGACCACTTCACTTACCTGGGCCCCCAGAGTATTCTTATAAAATGCTGCAGCCTTTTCCAAATCTGGCACTGCTATGGCTACATGGTTGAGTCGACCCAGGTTCCACACAGAACCTGTCACTTGATCCAAGGGCTGTGATGTGGAAGAAGCTCTTACTGTTGGAATGGGAGCTTGAAGTCTGGAAAAAAGCCCTGAAAAATTAAACAGCCATTGATATCCTTCTTTTGAGAATTAACGCACTTCTAAATTGAATTTTAAAAACTAAACAAATAATGCATGCAAAAATTCATTATTTATATATCTGTTCTTTTTAATTATTGAAATGAAACCAGGAGATAAATGGAAAAACTTACATCAGAATTACTCTGCTCTGCCCATTCAAATAACTGACTGGAATAAAAAAGCTAATTCTGAGCTGCAGTTAGATTTAAAACACAGGATAACATTTTTTCATAACAATTCATATTTACTGGTAACACTTAAATAGTGGCATATTAAGAATTACTTGCTATTCTCTGCATTTCACAATGAAACAACATATATTTAATAAGAGCAAGCAATTTCTCTACCTGTACCCAATTTTTTGTCTTATATTTTGTAATAAGTTCATTAAAGGTATAAATATACATTAAAAGAGTACATACAGTACTCTTTAATGCTCTGTTGCCCAGGCCGGAGTGCTGGAGTGCAACAGTGCGATCTCAGCTCACTGCAACCTCTGCTTCCTGGGTTCAAGTGATTCACTGGCCTCAGCCTCCCAAGTAGCTGGGATTACAGGTGCCTGCCACCATACCCAGCTAATTTGTGTGTGTGTGTATGTGTGTGTATATATATAAATATATATATATAAATATATATATATATATATTTTTTTTTTTTTTGAGACGGAGTCTCACTATTTTGCCCAGAATGGAGTGAAGTGGCGTGATCTGGGCTCACTGCAACCTCCGCCCCCCAGGTTCAAGCGATTCTCCTGCCTCAGCCTCCCGAGTAGCTGGAATTACAGGCACCTGCCACATGCCCGGCTAATGTTGTATTTTTAGTAGAGATGGGGTTTCGCCACATTGGCCAGGCTGGTCTCGAACTCCTGACCTCAGGTGATCCACCCACCTCGGCCTCCCAAAGTGATAGGATTAGAGATGTGAGCCACTGTGCCCACCCTAATTTTTGCATTTTTAGTAGAGATGGGGTTTCACCATGTTGGTCAGGCTGGTCTCAAACTCCTGACCTCAGGTGATCCACCCACCTTGGTCTCCCAAAGTGCTGGGATTATAGGTGTAAGCCACCATTCCAGTCAGTTTTTAGCATTTTTAAAATTCACTGTCGCTGTGTCCTCATCAGATAGTTTCTTGATCTCCACAGATAACTCTGCATTCCATTCATTTAGCAAACAGTCATTGCATGTCATTAACAACAAGAATGGCCTGAATTTACTGTGCACCTACTGTCTGGCACTGTATTTATTTTTTTACACCAACTATCTAATATTCACAAGAAACCAAGTTAGAAACTTAGTAAGTTTCATTGTTATCATGAAATCCAAGTGGATTACAACCGAGTACACATATACATAAATGTACAATTGAAACTAAATTGCAAAAAAAGAATACCTTCCACCTCAGCCTCCTGAGTAGCTGGAACCATAGGCATGAGCCACCATGCCTGGCTAATTTTTGTACGTTTTGTAGAGATGGGGTTTCACTATGTTGCCCAGGCTGCCCATGTTGCTCCTGGGCTCAAGCGATCCTCCGACCTTGGCTTCCCAAAGTGCTGGGACTACAGATGTGAGCCACAGCACTAGGCCAGTGAAAATGTTTTGAAATAGACAAATGTGATAGTTGCACTAACCCAGTGAATGTAATAATTACTGTTAAACTGTACTTTATTTATTTATTTATTTATTTTGAGACGAACTCTTGCTCTTTCACCCAGGCTGGAGTGCAATAATGTGATCTCGGCTCACTGCAACCTCCACCTTCCGGGTTCAAGCGATTCTCCTGCCTCAGTCTCCTGAATAATTGGGATTACAGGTGCGTGCCACCGCACCCGGCTAATTTTTGTATTTTTAGTAGAGACAGGGTTTCACCATGCTGGCCAGGCTGGTCTCGAACTCCTGACCTCGTGATCCGCCCACCTCGGCCTCCCAAAGTGCCAGGATCACAGGCATGAGCCACTGTGCCCAGCCTAAACTGTACATTTTTAAAGGGTTTTGTTATGTACATTTTACCAAAAAAAAAAAAAAAAAAGATCCAACAATAAAAATCCAAAGGTGAAATTGTGTAGACCAAGCAAACTGGGTAGAGAACACTGAATAAAGGAGTTAAAATGAGACAGAGCTTTATATTTAATAAAAATGTGTTCCTGAAAAGTTTGTTGTGAATTGAACTCTTAATTATTATATTTCTCCTTTGACTTGTAGACACTTTTTTCCAGCTTGAGGTATGATGACTAATAGAAATGGTGTATCTTTAAGGTATACAATGTGATGTTTTAATAAATGCATAAATTATGAAAATGATTACCAACATTGAAGCTACCTTTTTAAAGCTATTTTTATTTCAGGTTGCCCTCCAACTGGCAGGAATTCACAGCTCTTTAGTTTTAGATTTCTCTGCCTCCCATTTCAGAATAGTGCAGCAGAATTGCATTATTTTGAATTCTGTAATGTTTAATTTGTGATTATTCCAATAAAGGTTGCTTTGCATGAATATACTACAGTGTAAAACCATGTGCAAATAAATGCATAAGATATTTAAAAACAGAAGTGTTAATAAAAAATGCGTGTAAAGATGAATACAGATTTAAGAAACTATTTTCACATGTCAGGAAGCTGGTATACAAGTAAAAGATCAAAATCGGATGTGTATGTTAACTCTCATTCCAATCTTCCTTTCAATATCAATTCTCGTTAATCACTTTTAGTGTCCTGATTTAAAAATAACATTGCATTTCTTTCAGTTCAGATTTTGCATTTATTTCAGATCACATTTTTTAGACACTGTCCCTGAATACATAAAGGTTTAGCTGCAAGGATCTATACTCAAATGCATTAAGAGTACTTACTATTTAAAGACATTAGATGTTAAATTTGTATAAAAAGTACTATAAAAGTGAATAATCACTTGTAATAGGTTTTTTAACAGCTTTATCTCTTAATAGTTTTTAAAGACTTAAAATTTATATACCATAAAGTTCACCCATTTGAAGTGTACAATTCATTTCTTTGCATATTTGCAAAGTTGTGCGACCTTCACATAATCTAATTTTAGAACACGTAATAAGTTTGTTTGTTTTTTTGAAACGAGTCTGGCTCTGTAGCCCAGGCTGGAGTGCAATGGCGCAATCTTGGCTCAGTACAACCTCTGCTTCCCAGGTTCAAGCAATTCTCCTGCCTCAGCCTCGGGAGTAGCCGGGATTACAGGAGTGCGCCACCACGCCCGGTTAATTTTTGTATTTTTAGTAGAGATGGGTTTTGCCATGTTGGCCAGGCTGGTCTTGAACTCCTGACCTCAGGTGATCCACCTTCCTCAGCCTCCCAAAGTGCTGGGATTACAGGCGTGAGTCACCGCGCCTGGCCGAACATAAGTCTGAATTTTCACTGAATATCTGGTTTGAGGAAACATACGTATTTAGAAAGTCATTCATTAGAAGTGCTTTCAAGTTAGTCTGGTAAGTTTTCTCTTAAACATTTGACCAGTTAATTTCACAGCACCATATATATATCTTCAACTTGTTTCAAACTATGATCAAATTTTTTTTATTCATTACAGTAAGTAAACAGATTACATTTCTGTTAGCCCATTTACAGACGATTAACGAAAGTAAACCTATGCAGTCATGTAAGTTGGTCATTCTTGTCTCCCACCTAACAGGTTCAATTTCCATTTTCAGAACTTTTCTACGTGTTCACTCTGATTTTTCTGTGCTTTTGTTTTTCGGCGAAGTTTTATGTTCCTTAAAAGAGGGGCCATAACATAGAATTACCATGTAATCCAGCAATTCCACTTATGAGTATACACACCCCCAAAGAAGCGGGAATTCAGAAGTATTTGTACACCCACGTTCATAGCTGTATTACAATAGCCAAAAGGTGGGGATAACCCAAATGGCTATCAAGAGACGAATGGATAAACAAAATGTGGTATACACACACAATGGAATATTATTCAGTCTTAAAAAGCAATTTTTTTTTTTTTTTTTTTGAGACGGAGTTTCGCTTTGGTTGCCCAGGCTGGAGTGCAGTGGCGCGATCTTGGCTCACGCCAACCTCCGCCTCCCGGGTTCAAGCGATTATCCTGCCTCAGCCTCCCGAGTACCCGGGATTACAGGCGTGTGCTACCACGCCCGGCTAACTTTTGTATTTTTAGTAGAGACGGGCTCACGCCTGTAATCCCAGCACTTTGGGAAGACGAGGTGGGCGGATCACCTGAGGCCAGGAGTTCCAAACCAGCCTGGCCAACATGGTGAAATCTCGTCTCCACTAAAAATGCAAAAAATTAGCCGGGCGTGGTGCCGGGTGCCTGTAATCCCAGCTACTCGGGAGGCTGAGGCGGAAGAATGGCTTGAACCTGGGAGGCAGAGGTTGCAGTGAGCTAACGCCACTGCACTCCAGCCTGGGCAACAGAGTGAGACTCTGTCTCAAAAAAAAAAAAAAAAGGTAAATTTTACTTTATGTATATTCAACCACACACACACACAAGTGGAGACATTAAGCTTCAAGTATCTTAATAGGACAAATCAAAGGCAATCTTTGGAATACACTGTCTTCATTTTTCCTTTATGCCAAGATGTGTATGTAAGTACAAAACAAACATGCACCTTTATCTGTATTGAGTTCTTGCAGTATGTGTATGACCTGTTGGAAGTCATACTTTTTCCCAAACTGTCAATCATTAAAGTGTGCAGTTCTAAAAATAGACATAAAAATGCCTTTTCCCAAATATTCATTTATTTATAGTTTTACATTCCTATCTTGTGTATCACCTAAGAGGAAGGTATGCCTTACGGTTAAGAATGTGGGCTCTGGTGCTAGAAGGATTTATCACGAATGTCCCGGAGTAACTCTGGGGCATTACCACTTGGCACCTTCTTCCTAACAGGGAATCTCAGATTAAGGGAAATACTTGCCCTCTCATAAAAGGAGGAAGAGAAAAAAAAAAGGATAAAAAGAGGAGAAAGTGAGTCAGAAAACGTGACAATTATTACAGTTATTTCTGTCATAACTGATTCTATGTACATATTTTTTTAAAAAATGAAGGGGGAGAGAACTCAAGAAAGTTTCCAAATCCACATGCTTTTATCTGTGTACGCGATAAATATATTAGTGCACGTGGAAAAACCACTCCTTTTGTATTCTTTACACCACTGACCTTTGAGTGTTCCCAACAGAAAGCTGGTCACGCTTGGAGTTCGGCCGACTAGTAGTTGTTGTTTTTACAGAACGTGCTCTCCTTTCTGGTTTCTCCCCAGTCTCTTTATTGGTGCGCGGTAAAATAACTTACCGATCCGCTTCTATTTACTTCTGTCCCTGCCCTGCCTGACCTGCCGGGCAAGTTCCCTCGACTCTCCCGCCCACATACTGGAAGGTGCAGAGCCCAAGGCGCACAGCTCTCGGATGGAAATGGGACTCATGCACAAGGCAATCCCCGCTACTAAGCGGTGGCGCTTCTGGAAGGCACCCTCTGCCTAAGTGACAGCAGCTGCTGTGGAACGCGCCCCCGGGGGAGGACATTAGATCAAGGTGCTTTGGCCACGCCGAGGCCTCCTCCGCCCCCGACCGCCGTTCCCACGCGCCCTGTCCCATGGCGAAGGTCGCCGGTGCCCGGTATTCACCTACGGCATTCGCGGCTGCAGCCTTCAGCACCCGCGCCATTTTGGAAAGCAACCCGCCACGTCCAGACTAGCCACGGAGGGTGAGAGACGCGCGGCAGAGGGCGGGGCGGGAGGCAGAGGGGGCGGGGACAGAAAGGTCAGGGGCGTGGCGAAGGTCGCTGCTTTCCTGCTACAACGCGCCTACTTTAGCTAAAACAGAAACGTAAGGCCAGGACGGGTCACCCTTTGTGGGCCCCTGAAAAATACAAAACGAAGTTTGGAGAGAGTTGAAAGGCGTTTGGGCTGACCATGGAGATTTTTGTTTCCCACCCTCCTGCGAAAGCGCTCGCGCTGCCATTGGCTCTGGCTGAGGGCGAGTCCGGAACCTGTGCGCCGCGGAACTTTCGGCTCTGAAATCCAAGTTGCGCTGGGCGCATCTTTGCCGCGCGGTTTCCGGGTGGCTCCCTTCCCTTGCATGCTGCATTGTGTCGGGAGTTGCTGACAGCCATGGCGCCGCAGGTCTGGCGTCGACGGACCCTGGAGCGGTGTCTGACGGAAGTCGGCAAAGCCACGGGTCGGCCCGAGTGCTTCCTCACGTAAGTGCGCAGATCCCGGGCTCGGGGTGCGAGCGGGGTCTCACGTGGACGCGGGTTGCAGGCCTCCGGCAAATTGTGGAGCTGGGGGAAGCTAAGGGGAAATGTAAAATCGCTTTTCCCCAAATTTCAGAGTTTATGCTTTCCTAGGCTATCAAAATTTTAAAAACTGTTAAAATTTGTATAGATGGATCTCTCAGTTGAGTGTTATTGAAATCACTGTAACCTCAATTATTAACACCTAGAAGCTTCCCTTGGGCTTCTTACGCCCCCATCCCTCTACACACAGCCTGTTGGTTTCTTCTTCCTCCTATGTGCTCCCAAAGCACTTAACGCTTAGCATACTTTATTGAAAGTACGAACTTGTCACTTGTCTGTCCACCCCCCATGACTAAGCTTCTTCAGAAATAGAACTTCCATGTCTCTCCCCAACACAAGCGTTTTATATGTATTTTGTCGAAGAATTTAAAATGTGATCTATGAAATTATTACTCATTTATGTTTCAAACCCCAACCTTTCCCTGAGTTCCCAGCTCACAGCAACTACAGACTGAGCTTAGTTTGAATTCCGTAGCACGCAACTGGGATATCCGCACTGTACAACTTTTAACGATTTTTAAAATTTTGGTACTGTCAAGCATCTCAAATTCACTGCGTCCAAAATAGAGCTGTTGTGTCTGTTTAATAGAATTGTTGTTTCTACCCACCTATACTCTGCCATCCCCTGAAGTCCTTTTCCCATGCTCCACCTGTCAAGCGCGTCCGTGTGAAGAGACCACTAAAACAGGCTTTGTGTGAGAAACAAGGCTATTTATTCACTTGGGTGCAAGTGGGCTGAGTCCGAAAAGAGAGTCAGCGAATGGTAATGGGGAAGGGGTTGCTTTATAGGAGTTGGGTAGGTAATGGAAAATTACAGTAAAAGGTGGTTATCTATTAGCAGAGGAGGAGGGGGTCACAAGGTACATGGTGGGGAGATCATAAGACTTATTGTCCAGAAGAAGAATGTCACAAGGTCGATTGATCAGTTAAGGTAGGGCAGGGACAAGTCACAATGGAGGAATGTTGTAATGTTGGTTAATCAATTAAGGCAGGAACTGGCTGTTTTATTTCTTTTGTGGTTTTTCGGCTGCCCCAGACTTCTTGGCTCCTGCAGGCCTTCTGGACATATATGTGCAGGTCACAGGGGTTACAATGGCTGAGCTTCGGCTCAGAGGCCTGACACCACCACCCAAGCCTTCCCTATCTCAGTACATGGCACTTCTGTCTTTTCAGGTACTCAAACATAACACTAGGCTGCTACTTTAATGTCTTCATTTTTCTCTATTCTATATCTAATTCTTTAGCAATCCTGTCAGTTCTACCTCCAAACTATACTCAGCATATTCACTGCTCTAACTCCAGTCTAAATCACCATTATCCTTTCGCTGGAATGCTGCATCAACCTTCTAATCACTGTACTTTCCTCCTCCTCCCTCCTCCCTTTCTCCTTCCTTCGTGTAAATCATCATTTCATCCCTCTGCTTAAAATGTTTTCTCTTTACACTTTAAATGACAAATTCTTACTCCTGAACCATGCATAATTTGGCTCCCCTCAGTCTCTCCAGCTCCACCCTCTGCCTCCTTCACACTCTAGCCATGCTCACCTTTTTGTTCCTCAAGCTCACCTCTAGAGGATTTGCATCTTAGAGGATTTCTTCTGCCTGGAATACGTGTTTCCCAACCTTTATAAGACTATCTCCTTATCTGTAGGTTTCCTCTCAGATGTGACATCTAAGAGAGGTTTTCCTTGACCACTGTAGCCAAAGCAAATGTTGATCATTGAATGAATAAGTGAATGAATGAATGGAGTGGTATATAATGTAGCAGAATTGATAATTTAAGGTTAATTCACTATATATCTCCAAGCAAATAGATTTATAATGGTTTTCCTGCCTAAAATCTATACAGCCGATTCACAGATACTTGGTTGACAGGTTTTATATATCAGTGTAGCTCATCAGCTTATATGTTGTTGGGGGCCAGAATCTATACTTATACTTCATTCAAATTTTATTTTACGAAAGAGTTGGGTTTTTTTTATTTTTATTAAGAGTGCTGTGAAATTATTACCTATAATTCTAAATCTCACTTAATTCCTCCCAATAGGATTCAAGAGGGATTGGCATCAAAGTTCACTTCTTTAACAAAAGTGCTTTATGACTTTAATAAAATATTAGAGAATGGTAGGATCCATGGAAGCCCCTTGCAAAAACTTGTGATAGCAAATTTTGATGATGAGCAGATTTGGCAACAACTGGAATTGCAAAATGAACCAATTTTACAATACTTTGAGAATGCAGTTAGTGAAACAATTAATGATGAAGATATCAGTCTTCTCCCAGAGAGTGAAGAACAGGAACGTGAAGAGGATGGTTCAGAGATAGAGGCTGATGACGAGGAGGACCTAGAAGATTTAGAGGAGGAGGAAGTGTCCGACATGGGTAATGATGATCCTGAAATGGGTGAGAGAGCTGAAAACTCAAGCAAATCTGATCTGAGGAAAAGCCCCGTTTTCAGTGATGAGGATTCTGACCTTGACTTTGATATCAGCAAATGGGAACAGCAGAGCAAGGTGCAAAACAAAGGACATGGAAAACCAAGAGAAAAGTCCATAGTAGATGATAAATTCTTCAAACTCTCTGAAATGGAGGCCTATTTAGAAAACATAGAAAAAGAAGAGGAACGAAAAGATGATAATGATGAGGAGGAGGAAGATATTGATTTTTTTGAAGATATTGATTCTGATGAAGATGAAGGGGGACTGTTTGGAAGTAAAAAACTTAAGGTAAAGTTTTGAGAGAGGAGAGAGCACTTTCCTCCTCCTCAAATTAGCTTTTCTTCTGTTTTTCTAGGAGAGCTTTAATTGTAGTTAAAAGATTTAGTGATAAGAAATATTGTGCTCTATCTTATCAGTTATGAATGAATCTGTACTTCCATTCGATTTATGTTCCAGTTGGTCTTATAATTTTGTGGTAGTGTTATTAGTTGCCATTTTCACCTAATAATTATTTAGTTATTAGTTTAGTTATTAGTTATTAGCTTGTAGTGTTATTAAGTCAGAAAGTAATATATACATACAATATACATGCAAATCTATATGCATGTGTTAATATATTTTTCTATCCCTAATTAATAGTTTTTAAAATCTTTTTATTTTAGTCAGGTAAAAGTTCCAGAAATCTGAAATACAAAGATTTTTTTGATCCAGTTGAAAGTGATGAAGACATAACAAATGTTCATGATGATGAGCTGGATTCAAACAAAGAAGATGATGAAATTGCTGAAGAAGCAGCAGAAGAACTAAGTATTTCGGAAACGTGAGTATTTTGAACCATCCTTTACATTGTAAGCTGGAGTTGCCCAATCATGTATGTGTACTCGTAGTTATCAAATGTGTTTGTCTTAGCAAGTTGGATTCTCTAATATCAGATATTCTCAAGATAGCCAGAGGAAAGTCTCTGACTGTAAAGGGACATTAGAGATCACTTAATGAAGAAAAATATCTCTGGTAGTAGCAATCAAACCTTCCTTACCAGGAACTTTGATTTGGTTTTGTGTCAATAAAATCCTGTTATTTTTGTGAGATAAGAGATTTGTATTATAGATTGATGAATAATTTATTTTCTATATGTTGGACACTTTTTGTTCTGATTCTTACATAGCGTTTTACCTAAATAATACCTTTTGTTCCTTAATAACTGAATGATTTTGGAAGTTCTGAGTATTTGGTTGCATTAGGTATATAAAATAAGAACTTTATTAAGGGAAAATTTGTTTCCTTTTGTTTTTCTAATGGAAAGTAGTATATTTCTTTTTATAAGAGTTTTGGTATTGTAGGGATGAAGATGATGACCTTCAAGAAAATGAAGACAATAAACAACATAAAGAAAGCTTGAAAAGAGTGACCTTTGCTTTACCAGATGACGAGGAAACTGAAGATACAGGTGTTTTAAATGTAAAGAAAAATTCTGATGAAGTTAAATCCTCCTTTGAAAAAAGACAGGAAAAGGTAATTAGTAATTTAAGGAATTTTTAATATACTTGATATTAACCATCCTTTGAAAACTATTAACCATCCTTTGAAAACAAATATCTTGGCCAGGTGCAGTGGCTCACGCCTGTAATCCTAACACTTTGGTAGTCCAAAGCAAGAGGATCGCTTGAGCTCAGGAGTTCAGAACCAGCCTAGGCAACATAGTGAGACCTTGTCTCTACCAAAAATACAAAAATTAGCTGGGCATGGTGATGTGTGCCTGTAGTCCAGCTACTCTGGTGTCTGAGGTGGGAGGATCACTTGAGCCTAGGAGGTTGATGCTGCGGTGAGCTAAGATTGCATCACTGCTCTCTAGCCTGGGCGGCAGAGCAAGACCTTGTCTTAAAACAAAAAACCAAAAATCTTGCCATATGGAAAGCATCTGATTTGCAAAATCAGTGCCTGCATTTCAGTTTGGGGCCTGTGAGTAAAATAGTTGCTTCTGCTGGGCGTGGTGGCTCATGCCTGTAATCCCAGCACTTTGCGGGGCTGAGGCAGGTGGATCACTTCAGGTCCGGAGTTCGAGACCAGCCTGGCTAACATGGTAAAACCCCATCTCTACTAAAAAAAAAAAAAAAAAAGTAGCCAGGTGTGGTGGTGGGCACCTGTAATCCCAGCTAATCAGGAGGCTGAGGCAGGAGAATCCCTTGAACCCAGGAGGCGGAGGTTGCAGTGAGCCGAGATGGTGTCACTGGACTCCAGCCTGGGCGACAGAGTGTGACTCTGTCTCAAAAATAAAAAAAATTTTAAAGATAATTTTTTTTTCTCTGTCCCTAATATCTTTATATGTATAGCATGTCTCTCCTGATAAAGCTGTCCTGTGAGCATCTTAACTGTTTCGACTGTTTTGGAGGATACCACATATGTCTTTTCTTTTTCTTTTTTTTCTTTTTCTTTTTTTTTGAGATGGAGTTTCACTCTTGTCACCCAGGCTGGAGTGCAGTGGCGTGATCGTAGCTCACTGCAACCTCCACCTCCCAGGTTCAATCAATTTTCCTGCCTCAGCCTCCTGAGTAGTTGGGATTACAGGTGCCCGCCACCACGCCCAACTAATTTTTTTGTATTTTTAGTAGAGACGGGGTTTCACCATGTTGGCCAGGCTGGTCTGAAACTCCTGACCTCAGGTGATCCACCCACCTCGGCCTCCCAAAGTGCTGGGATTACAGGCATGAGCCACTGCGCCCGGCGGATACCACCTATGTCTTTAAGGTGCTCCACAGATTTTTGTGAGTGCCAAATAGCCAGAATTTTAATTTATACCATCACAAACATATTTTTCAAAGTTGGTAAAAATTGTTTCTTTGTGTCATGATTTCAGACAAGTGAAATTTCATTAAATTTTTGTAGATGTAGTCTGGCTCTAATAATTTGGCTCTATCATTTATTTACCTTAAAATTTTTATCACAATAAAAATGAGAATAGGGCCAGGCACACCTCACACCTGCACTTTGGGAGGCTGAGGAGGGAGGATTGTTTGGAGCCCAGGAATTTGAGACCAACCTGGGCAACAGGGCAAAAGCCCATCTCCACTAAAGATTAAAAAAATTAGCTGGGAATGGTAGTGTGTGCCTATAGTCTTTGCTACTCGAGAGGCTGATGGGGGAGGATCTCTTGAGTCCAGGAGTTCAAGGCTGCAGTGAGCTATGATTGCACCACAGCACTCTAGCCTGGGCAACAGAGCTAGAGACTATCTGAAAAAATTAAAAAAAAAAAGAGAACAGGCAGAGAATAAAAGATACCAAGAATATCAAAAGAATTGTTTTTAAAATCTAAAATCTGAATTAAATCCATGGTTGTCAGATTGTCCCCAGAAGATAGAGAAATTCTAAGGGAAAAAAAGCACCATTATAAAATATCAATGAGTTAGTATCCTTCCACCCCACTCCTCCCGCCCTCCCCCAACAAATAAAGAAAGAAAGGTTTGGTTTTATTGTGAAATTACATCAGACCTTCAAGTTAAGTTTCAATAAATCACAAATAATTTATTTCAATTTCCACATATAAAGAATAAAGTAGAACTTTCAACCTTTTTTTTTTTGAAACTGTTAGGTCATGAAAACCCAAACCTGACAGAGGTAGCATTAAAATGCACACACGCGCACACACACACACACACACACACACACACACACATACATACACACATACATACACAGAGCACAGTCTCATTCATGAACAGTGATGCAAAAATCCTACAGCACAGTGGAAAAATTATGCCACACAACTGCATGAACCTTATTCTCTTGAATCAGTATTAGAAAATCTAGTATGATTCCTGACTGCAAGACATTAAGGAGAAAAAACATATAGTCACCTCCATATATGTCAGAAAGACATTTGATAAAATTCAATATTCATTTCTAATTTTTTTTTTCACTCCTAGTGGAATATAAATACATTTAAGCCAAAAACTGCCATCATGCATGATGCGTGAAATTCTAGAAACATCCCTTTAAGATCAGGAATAAGACAAGATGTCCAGTATTACAGTTACCACTGTTGATTAACATTCTTTTAAATGCATAGGCCAGTGTAACTACAAAAGATAAAGATAAGAGATGAGGAAAACTGCCAGGTGCGGTGGCTCATGCCTGTAATCCCAACACTTTGGGAGACCAAGGCAGGAGGATTGCTTGAGCTCAGGAGTTCGAGACCAGCCTGGGCAACATGGTAAGACCTCGTCTCTACAAAAAATACAAAAATTAGTCAGGCGTGGTTGCACGCGCCTGTGGTCCCAGTTATTTGGGAGTCCGAGGTAAGAGGATTGCTTGAACCTAGGAGGTGGAGGTTGCAGTGAGCTGAGATCACGCAACTGCTCTCCAGCCTAGGCAACTGAGCGAGACTGTCTCAAAAAAAAAAAAAAAAAAAAAGATTAGGAATACTGCAGATGTATTTATATTCCACTAAGAGTGAAAAATGAAAGTGTTGGTATTTGGAGAGGAAACCGAATGGATAAACTGAATTGATATTAGGAAAATAAGAGAATTCTGTAAGGTAGCTGAAAAGGCTGGCATTTTATACACTGAAGTCATCATTGTTGTCTTTTAAAAGTTAGAGATAATGGCCAGGCATGGTGGCTCATGCCTGTAATCCCAGCACTTGGTGAAACCCCGTCTCTACTAAAAAATACAAAAATTAGCCGGGTGTGGTGGCACATGCCTGTAATTCCAGCTACTCGGGAGGCTGAGGCAGGAGAATTGCTCAGGAGACGGAGGTTGCAGTGAGCTGAGATCACACCATTGCACTCCAGCCTAGGCGACAGAGCAAGACTCTGCTTCAAAAAAATTTAAAAAAAAGAAGTTAGAGTAAGAATTTGAGTTTGCAGTCAAAAGGGTCAGACTCCATCAGATACTTATATTCTAATCAAAGAATTACTTGATTTGCGAATAGATAGATCACTTGAATAGAATAGAGCCCAGAAACAAACTCAAAAGCTTCTGGGGGCGTTTAGTATATTATAAACATGGCATTTTAAATTAATCAGGAAAAGAAATTGTTTGCAGCTCACCCCACCATAGGCAGCAGAAATACGAAGTCATCGACAGAATAAAAAGATGGCAAGAACAGAATTGTAGAACAGTATGTTTCTTGCTTTCCCACTTTTTAAATTATTTTTTGCTTTTACACAAATATAAGATTTTATTTTCTAAATGTATACTAGTTATTTTATCTCTTTCTTAGATGAATGAAAAAATTGCATCTTTAGAAAAAGAGTTGTTAGAAAAAAAGCCGTGGCAGCTTCAGGGGGAAGTGACAGCACAGAAGAGGCCAGAGAACAGCCTCCTGGAGGAGACCCTACACTTTGACCATGCTGTCCGGATGGGTATGGTGCCCTCTTCTGTAGTTTTCATGTCTGTGCTTTTTCCATGGTTCCATTTCA
Source organism: Pan paniscus (assembly GCF_029289425.2). Taxonomy (NCBI): domain Eukaryota; kingdom Metazoa; phylum Chordata; class Mammalia; order Primates; family Hominidae; genus Pan; species Pan paniscus. The sequence continues at coordinate 55,248,572 of NC_073261.2, read as the reverse complement.
TACAAAGATTTGGGGTGATGTTTCTTTTCCCTCAACTTTTTATTTTAAAAACTTGTAAACACATGGCTTGGCATGGTAGCTCACACCTGTAATCCCGGCACTTTGGGAGGCCGAGGCAGACGGATCACCTGAGGTCAGGAGTTTGAGACCAGCCTGGCCAACATGGTGAAACCCCGTCTCTACTAAAAATACAAAAATCAGCCAGATATGGTGGCAGATTTCAGAATCCCATCTACTTGGGAGGCTGAGGCAGGAGAATCGCTTGAACCCAGAAAGGGGAGGTTGCAGTGAGCCAAGGTTGTGCCACTGTGCTCCAGCGTGGGCAGCCTGGGCAACAGAGCGACACTCTGTCAAAAAAGAAAAAATCAACTTATAAACACAGAAGAGTTGAAAAAATACTGCAGTGAACACCTATATGCTATTCAATTGGATTCACCAGTTACCATTTTGTTATATTTGCTTTCTCTCCCTAACATATGTAAGATTGTATATGTGCCCTTTTTTTAAGTAAGTTGCCAATCTCATGGCACTTCACTTTTAAGTACTTTTGCAGATATCTTCTAAGAACTAGGACATTCTCCTATGTAATCACAGTACCATTAATCCACCCAAAAAATTTAACAATACGCTAATGATACCTAATGTATAGTTTGTAATCAGCTTTCTTGTAGTAATCTGTTTTGAAGGCTTGCATCCTGTCATGGTCCACTGATTAAATTTTGAACTTCAACCTGAAACTGTGGTCATCTCATTGACTTCTTTCTTGTACCCATTACATCAAAATGAGTTTTCATTTTATTTCAATGGAAGAGAGAATGGAAAAGAGGGGAAGAGTCCCTGGGTACCTTGGGTAAAGTATTAGCACTTACTACCATATGTATCCTAGTTTTGTGGTTTTCAAACTTCAGGGAGCATCACAAGGCTTGTTAAAGCACAGATAGCTGTCCCTCTTCCCCACTTTCTGATTCAGGAAGTATGGGGGTGGCCCAGGAATTTGCATTTCTAACAAGTTCCCACGTGTTGCTGATGCTGTGGGTCCAAGGACTGCACTGAATCAGTGGTCTAGTGGATATCTACCTAATGAATAAACGTTGTATATCCTTTAGCACCTGTGATTACAGAGGAAACCACCCTTCAACTGGAAGATATCATTAAACAGAGGATAAGAGATCAGGTCAGTAAGAATTAAATTTAACTTAATCAAAATGTCACCGAAATTTTTAGAAATAATGCGAGAGTACTTTGAGAGTAGGACTATTGCTTTTTATTTTCACTTAGTGTTCACAAACCTTAAATCTAGGCTACCTAGTCAGCTTTTGTTGTGTGAGGTACTGCTCTTCAGTAGTACCCAGGAAAGACGAGTATTGTGCCTGAGAGGAGCAAGAAGCCATTATCCTTTCTCGTGAGTCTTGCTGACCTTTTGGGCGGTGCTCAGTGAAGCTGGTGGCTGACCTGTGATGGTTGCACCCAGAACCCTTGGCTTAGGCACAGTATCTGGTGTGGTAAATTATTCAGTATATATGTCTTAGTCTTTTTTCTGTTACTTATAACAGAATATCTGAAGCTGGGTAACTTAAAAGGAATACAGTTATGGAGGCTGAGAAGTCCAAGGTCGAGGGGCCTTCTTACCAGTGGGGATTCTGCAGAGTCCCAAGGTGGTGCAGGGCATCACATGGTGAAAGGGCTGAGCATGCTAAGATGCTGGCTCAGGTGTCTCTTGCTCTTCTTAAGAGCCACCATTCCCCCACTGATGATAACCCATTAATCCATAAATGCAACTGCCATTCATGAGGGCAAAACCCTGGTGATCCAGTCACGTCCTAGAAGGCCTCACATCTGAGTGTTGCCACATCAAGGATTAAGTTTCCACATGAGTTTTGGAGGGGACATTCAAACCCTAGCATTGTGGTAGTACTACAATTTTAAAACCATTTCTCAATGGTGTATTTTTTTCAAATGTTAAAAACCTAGTGGTTTTTGTTGAAGAATTGATCTGATTTTGTAAACTTAGAATAAAACTTAGATATATGGCATGTACAGTAAGAGATGGCCTTATAACATGTGTATAATGTTTGCCTACACTTGTGGGTCTAAAATAGAAAGGGTTTAAAGGGTGAGTATCATGTGCAGAACATCTTAAAATTTGAAATGAAACATGATAAACTAACTCAAGGCTTGACTTTTAAACAAACTGTGATGGGGAAATGTGGAATTAAAGTTGGTAACCAGGTAGGAAGACTCATTTAAAACAGAAAAAGATATTTGAGTAATGGTTTCTTTGCTTTCCTAATGTTTATTCTTTGTGACTTGAATAGTTATTTCAGGAGTTGAAAATTTTCTTTTTGCTATAATTTGCTTACTCTGTAATAAGTAATAATAAATATTTATTATAACAATGATATAATTTACTATTAATATATTAATGATAATTTATTAATATATTGATAATATTTATTATAATAATATTCCAGAGGAAGATTCTTAAGTGAACCTAGAAATAAATTGTAGGTTTTGTTATGTTCTACCTGCACTTTATGTTTCAGGCTTGGGATGATGTAGTACGTAAAGAAAAACCTAAAGAGGATGCATATGAATATAAAAAGCGTTTAACCTTAGACCATGAGAAGAGTAAATTGAGCCTTGCTGAAATTTATGAACAGGAGTACATCAAACTCAACCAGGTGAGGAAGCCTGTAAGGCCAAGCCATTATTATTAAAGAAATAGAAGTAGAGAACTAGGCTTTTTGTGACTGTTGAAATCGTGAAACAGAAATCTTGAGCTCTTTGGCTACCTCATGTAAGTATGAGACAGAGCATGCTAGGAATAGAAGGGTTCTAATATTCCCGCTGGATGTGAGGGGTTGAGGGGGGTTGCTTTGCAATTAGACTTTGGTCACCTGATACTTTTACAACTCATTAACTTTCTAGCAATTATGGTGGTGCTACAACTTTAAAAGCATTTCTCATTGATATTTTGAAGTAACTGATATATTTTACATGATTATGAATTCATTCTGATTTTTAGGTCTGTTTTTTCTTTCACTTAACTAGAATCTCTGGGCTGGGTATGGTGGCTCACATCTGTAATCCCAGCACTTTGGGAGGCTGAGGCGGGCGGATTGCTTGAGGTCAGGAGTTTTAGACCTGCCTGGCCAACATAGTGAAACCCCATCTCTACTAAAAATACGCAAAAATTAGACGGGCATGGTGGCATGTGCCTGTAATCCTAGTTACTCGGGAGGCCAAGGCAGGGGAATTGCTTGAACCAGGGAAGTGGAGGTTGCAGTGAGCCCAGATCGCGCCACTGCTCTCCAGCCTGGGCGACAGAGTGAGACTCCATCTCAAAAAAAGAAAGGAAGGAAGGAAGAAATCTCTGGTTAAATAATAGGACAAGGTCCTATTCCTAGGAATATTATATGCTGATATAATAATCAAATTATTCCTTCACATTTGATTTATTGGGAATGTGGGTACTTAGGGATCAGATGGCATTTTTCTTCTGCAAAAGCCATTTACGATTCCCACCAGATTTTGTTAATGAATGCCCCTCAGCAACAGCAAATTGCCCTGATGCCACTGTGAAACTGAAGAACTGAAAAGATTTGAATTAAAATTCTTCCTGGCTGCCTTGCAATCCAAGGTGGTAGCTGAAGGAGGATGTGTACAGTTTCATTTGAATCTTTGAGGAGATTGGGTAGATACAGAAGGTATTTGGTGACCACGAGAATTAAAAATTAGATAGGTAATGCAATAGCTTATGCCAGCTCTAAATGTTAGTTTCATTTCTCTCTTAGAGGTCAACAGCCAGTTCAGAAGCTTTTGAGGATGGACTTGGAGTTCTAGTAGCTAGGCTAGTTCTAGAAGTGAAATGATGGTAAACAGCACATGTAGGACCCTTTACTCACATTTGTGTATGTAATGTGGCTCAGAAAAATGCTGTATAGCCAATATATAGCTACATATTTGATTTTACAGATATTGTTACCTAGAATGAGGTGAAAGGACATGTTTAGGATTTTTTAAAGTGTGAGGTAAGTTAAAATAGTAAGCAGTAGTAGCGTGATGCCTGACTATGGCTGGAAGGTGGGTGCTGATGATGGACATTGGAAACAGACCTGAATGCATCTCTGTCATCAGGATTAGGAGGCAAAGAGCCTATCGTTTCCTAGTTCTGGTGGGTTTCTTTTTTTCATGTCTTAATAACAAACAAACAAAAAGCCCTCTTAGGCATTTAGAATAAGCATTTGGGGCCAAAGGGGACAGAGAGAGAAGCATGAAATTTTCTTTTTCTCTTCAGTAGAATTAAAATTTCTGTCAGTTTTTTCAATGTGATTTGTGAGAATAAATCTTTAACACATTACATGTAAATAAAAGAACAAAAAAGTCCCTACCATCCAAATGGGTATTTGGATAATTTTATGAAGTCTATATTAACACTTTACTTCTTTTTTTTCTTTTTTTTTTTTTGAGACGGAGTCTTGCTCGGTTGCCAGGCTGGAGTGCAGTGGCGTGATCTAAGCTCACTGCAACCTCTGCCTCCCGGGTCCAAGCAATTCCCCTGCCTCAGCCTCCTGAGTAACAGGCACATGCCACCAAGCCCATCTAATTTTTTGTATTTTAGTAGAGACAGGGTTTCATTATGTTAGCCAGGATGGTCTCAATCTCCTGACCTCGTGATCCTCCCGCCTCGGCCTCCCAAAGTGCTGGGATTACAAGCATGAGCCACCGCGCCCAGCCAGCCACCATGCTGGGCCGTTTTTTTTCTTTTTAATTGATGTGAGATTTATATAACATAAAATGAACCACTTAGTGAACAAATTGGGAGCATTTAGGACAGTGTTATGTAACTACTAGCTCTCTCTAGTTCTAAAACATTTTTATCAGCCCACAATAAAGCCCCATACGCATTAAGCAGTTGCTACCCTTTCCTCACTTGCCCCAGCCCCAACAAACCCCAGTCTGCATCCTATCTGTGGATTGGCCTATTTTGAGTATTTGATATAAATGGAACCATACCATATGTGGCCTTCCATTTCTGACCTCTTTCAGTTAGTGTTGTGTTTTCAAGACTGGCATTTGTCAGTGCTTCATTTCTCTTTTATGGTTACACGGTATTCCGTTGTGTGTAGGTACCATAGTTTATCTGCTTATCCACTGGTGGACATTCAGGCTGTTTCCACCTTTTGACTGTTAATAGTGCCATGTACATGTATTTGTTTGAGTATCTATTTTTAATTCTCCTGGTTGTACACCTAGGAGTGGCATTGCTGGGTCAGATGGTAATTCTCTGTGTAGCTTTTTGAAGACCTGCCAAGCTTGTTGCCACTGTGGCCGCATCATTTTACATTCCTACCTATCAACAATGCACAAGGGTTCCAGTTTCTCCATCCTTGCCAACACTTGTTATCACTTGCTATTTTCCTTTTAAAAACAACTGTAGCCATCTTAGGAACAGCTTAGTTTTTGACAGAAGTAAATACCAAGGTAATTAAATTTTTAAGTTCTGAATATTAGAGGTAATGGTTACTGTAGCTCCTAAAATGCACATCACATCTCTGGTAGGTGCTGGAACCCTCATGGTACTGCTGCTTTTAATTTTGCTTTTGGAATGTTTCTTTGTAGCTGAAGCTTTAGTGATGAGAAGTTAGAAATACCCTCATTGACCTTTAGTGTTTTGTCCTGTGATATATATCAAGTCGCTTAGTTTGACATTGTTGAACTTATTTCCTAAGCAAAAAACAGCAGAAGAAGAAAATCCAGAACATGTAGAAATTCAGAAGATGATGGATTCCCTCTTCTTAAAATTGGATGCCCTCTCAAACTTCCACTTTATCCCTAAACCGGTAAGTGTGTTAACAGTTCAGTGTGTAGCTAGAGCAGGGTGACCTTCATAGCTTTGATCCTTTGTGAGACTAGCTCTTTATTTTGTTTCAGGATACAAACTTGTAGTTTGCTGTAAATTCCAGGCAGGGTCTCCATGAGGAAAGCTCACTTCTGGTCCCATGACAGTTCTGGCTCTACCCAGATCTTCAGTGAGCCCCTGCCAGCTGGGGCTGGGCATGGTCAGGCATCGTGCTAGTACTGCCTCTTACTGTTTTAACTTACCTCACACTTTAAAAGACCCTCAGCCGTAGCCACAGGGACTCCTCCTTTCCCTACCCTCTCAGTCTTCTGTTGCATTTTCATTGTATAATGGGTTTGGAGATGTATGGATATCTATACCAGCATTTATGGAGTATCTGCTATGTGTCATATTAGGTTCTTTACATACACTAACACTTAATGCACACAACACTAAGGCAGGTACTATAGTTTCCATTTCACAGGGGAGAAAACCAAGGTTTAGGAGGTGGGAGAGTGAGAACTAACTCTGGGCCCAGCTGTCTCCGCATGATGTTCCTTCACCAGGCCCAGCCCTCTCAAATGCTCCTCCCCTGTCTGTCTGTCACCCAGACTTGGCTCTACCTGTCTATTCCTTGGAGCCTCATCTCCTGCTTACCAGCTTCTGTGAACCCATAAAACATGCTTGTACCATCCTTTGGTACTTGTTCACCTGTTGCCCTTTGGTGCCTGTGTTGTTGTCTGAAATGGAATGTCATGAATTAAAGACTAGTCTAGAAGTCAGAACCTGAGCTGAGTTCTGCTCCTAACTAGCTTTATGATACAGGCAGTCGCTTTACGTTTCATTTGTACCGAAGAGCTAATCTCCAAGATCCTTTATTATTAGTTGATGGCTAGGTGATTCCCATGCAAATATTTTATCTTCTCAGACAGTAAGCTTTTTTAACCTGGTTGGTTTTTTTTTGTTGTTTTTTTTGTTTTTTTTGGTATATATGTATGCTTTTAATCCAGTTGTAATTACATGCAAGTAAGTTCTTGATGGCAGGAACCATCTTTAGATTCCCAAAGTCCCTGCTATGGGCTGTGTAAAATAAACAGGTGAAGAGATGAGTGGAATTTCTCAACTCCTCTTGTCCAGCAGGTCTTACTGAGATGAAGGACGTGGGCCTTTCTGGGCCTTACCTGTGTGATCTGGCTCTTCCCACCCCTTTGGTCTCCCTTGGCTTGCTACCCCCACCCCCACTGATCTTCTGATTCCTTGAGCAGGCCAAGTCCCTTGCGCTTTCTCACTGTGCTCTTCCCCTGGCCCAGTAGGCTGCACTTCCTTTTTGGCATGGCTGGCTCCTTCTTATTGCCCAGGCCAGACGCCTTCCCCTCCTTGCAGATGTTCCTTGGCTCCTTACCTAGGGTAGACTCCCCTTCCCACCTTGCTGCATGTCTCACCACTTGGCTCCTTTTCCTCATAGCTGCATCGCACATTTGCAGTCATTCGCTAGTTGTTCATTGCTCTCTACTTGTCTTCAGGCAGCACGAAATGCATCTACTGTTCCACTCTGTTCCTCGCACTAGCTAGGATCTAACACATGGAAGCCTTTAGACATTCCTTGGAATACTGGGAAGTGAAGGAGAAGTGAATGTATATGTGTCTATGTGCCCAAATGAAAAGCCTGTCTTTTTTCCCTTAAGAAATGTAGAATTGCTAGTGTAGGTTCTCCTTGGTACTACTTTTTTCATGTTCAGGTTGGTATTTCACACCATCTCTGTAGACTCCATTTACTAATCACAGCCGTTATTTTTTGTGGCTTTTTTTTTTTTTTTTTTTTTTGAGACAGAATCTCACTCTGTTGCCCAGGCTGGAGTGTAGTGGCATGATCTTGGCTCACTGCAACCTCTGCCTCCCAAGTTTAAGCGATTCTCCTGCCTCAGCCTCCCGAGTAGCTGGGACTACAGGCATGCACCACCATGGCTGGCTAATTTTTTTGTATTTTTAGTAGAGACGGGGTTTCACCATGTTAGCCAGGCTGGTCTCAAACTCCTGACCTCAAATGATCTGCCTGCCTTGGCCTCCCAAAGTGCTGGGATTACGGGCGTGAGTTACCGTGCCCAGCATTTTGTGGCTTTTTGGACTGTCTTCTTTTTCTCCATATTTCTCTTTAAACGCTAGAATGGAACACAGTGTTTTTAATAACAGTTGAACAGTGGTCCGGTGGAAGAAATGATTTCTTTCACACTCTCATTTTTCTCTCACTTAGAATCCAGGATCCTATTGTGTTTATGGCTTGTTTTTGTTCTTTGTGAAGTTTCCTTGAGCAAATAACTCCATGGACAGGATGGTGATAAGGAAGAAAGAATGCTAATGTGACTGCAATATATAGTCACCATTTTAGTTGCAGGATCAGTATGAAACCTGTTTTAATTACTGGATTTCTTGGGTAGTTCTTTCAAAAAAAGACAAAAATCTGAAGCAGATGGTCCTTCAATTAACATTGCATTCTTTCCCCCTTTTTGTAATTGATAGCTTTGATTTATTTTGATACTGTTTTAGTTTTTCAGTATTATTTCATATTTGTTTATAGAGATGTTTTCAGTAGTTGAAAGATGAGGAAATTTATCAGTAGTCTATTTTTGACTCTTGTTCCCATAAACATCTTTCCTTGCATCTTTTTCTATATACTTCTTAGAGCTAGCTTTTTTTTCTGTAAGCAAAGTCAAGATAATATTAATAGAAATCAGTAAATCTTACCAAACAGCATTAATGGTTGTTTGAGAATGTCCACATGCATGGTAGATAGGAATAGTTGAGGAAGAGATGGAAGAACTGATGTTTGAAGATGGCAGAAATGTTATGTAAAAATGTAGAAAATGCCGGGTGTGGTGGCTCATGCCTGTAATCCCAGCACTTTGGGAGGCCGAGGCGGGCAGATCACAAGGTCAGGAGATCCAGATCATCCTGGCTAACACGGTGAAACCCCATCTCTACTAAAAATACAAAAAATTAGCCAGGTGTGATGGCAGGCACCTGTAGTCCCAGCTACTCTAGAGGCTGAGGCAGGAGAATGGCGTGAACCCGGAAGAGGGAGCTTGCAGTGAGCCGAGATAGCGCCAGTGCACTCCAGCCTGGGCAACAGAGCAAGGCTCTGTCTCAAAAGAAAAAAAAAAAAAAAAGAAATACGTGCTGTTGGAATGGTTTTGAGACAGAAAACCCTAAAATACCCAGGTCTCTGGGATCCTGAAGCAGTGCTGCCCCTCAGCACTGCCGTCATGCCAGTCCACTTAGGACTTTGGCTGTCACCATATCTAACATTTTAAATAGTCTCCATTAGGTTTGCTGACTTTCAAGCAAGTGAAAAAAAGATAATCTCCATAAAGTATTTTATATATTATACTTTAAGTTAATAGGTTCACAGTTCACACATTTTGTGTTAGAGTCCCTTCTGGCTTCCCATTGAATGTATTATCTCTTTTCTAGCCTGTACCAGAGATTAAAGTTGTGTCAAATCTGCCAGCCATAACCATGGAGGAAGTAGCCCCAGTGAGTGTTAGTGATGCAGCTCTCCTGGCCCCAGAGGAGATCAAGGTAAGAAGCCAATGTTGAAACCTTAAATGTCTGATACAAGTTAGTTGATCATAGCCAGACTCCATTTATTTGACGTCATTTGCCTTGCACTTGTAGTTCTTATTCCAATGTATCTCAGCAGTTTCTAAGTATAAGCAAACTAGTAATGTTATAATATTCAAATACCAGTCTCCTATATTCTGGCTTTATTATGAGGTACAGGTTTGAGAGTTACTGTAAGAGCAGTTTTAAAATAGCTAGTATCAATATCTTGTTATAATCCAATCCGAATACTAGCAGTGATGTTAAGTTGAAAACAAATGGCTTGCATTGCATATATACTAGCAATAGTTTAGTGTCAGCATTTCCCCCTTATTTTATTCATGTAATGCTAATTAGTAATGGAATCTGAATCTAGAATCGAGCATTTGGTTATCAGAAGAGGCTAGATATATCAAATGCAGCAATCCCTGCCATGTGAACATTGAAGCTTATGCCTTACACAGTAATAATGGTTTCTGCCAGGTGCTCATCTTCCTGGCTGGCTTAGCAGCAGGGCCTTCTTTTTCCCTCCTCACTTGATTTGCTACACCTACACTCACCCCTTCTGTCTGAGCCTCTGCCACCTCAGTGCAGGTGACAGCCCTGGCAGGATAGGCTGGCAGCTGAGGAGAAAAGAGATAGAATTGATCCTCACTAGAGAGATGTTTCCCTTCCCTTCCTCTGTTCCTTGGTCTCTGCCCTCTGGCCTCAGTCCGGTTGCTGTCATTAGCAGCTCAGAGCTGAGGCTGCCTCTGGCATGTCCCTGAAGCCCATTGGAATCTAAATGCTGTGGAGGGCTGGCTCCTCTTGTGCTGTTAGGTTGAGAACCCAACTCTCCATGTTGCCTTCTTGTGAATTAGTTTGGGAACTGAACCGTCACTATAAGAGTCTGTGCCTGTCAAAGAATGCATTTCAGGTTTTAAAGAGCTGAGTTACCAACGCTCATTGGAATGCAGGTGGGGATTGCTCTGCATCTTCATGCATTTGGCCACAGATGCACAGCCTGCTTGCTGGCTACCCTGCAGTTTCTTCCATTCCAGTGTCCTAGTTGTTAAACTTGATGAACGAATATGTTGGTGGTTATTTTTTTAATAGGAGAAAAATAAAGCTGGAGATATAAAAACAGCTGCTGAAAAAACAGCTACAGACAAGAAACGAGAGCGAAGGAAAAAGAAATATCAAAAGCGTATGAAAATAAAAGAGAAGGAGAAGCGGAGAAAACTGCTTGAAAAGAGCAGTGTAGATCAAGCAGGGAAATACAGCAAAACAGTAGCTTCGGAGAAGTTAAAACAGCTGACCAAAACTGGCAAAGCTTCCTTCATAAAGGTAAGGACAAGGGAAAGAAAACTGCTCAAGGGGACCTTTGTGGGGCAAGTGGATAGCAAGTGCTGGGTGACTGGAATGTCTGAGCCAGCCGACAGCCCACCTGCAGGATAGAGATGCATGATGCTGACTGGCTGGAATCGCAACCTTTAATGTTCTAGAATTTTTCATGTAGGGTCCTCACAATAACCTGGGTCCTGGCAGCAGCTTGTCTTCCACTCCTTTCTCTCTTAGATTATAAGAACATTGTAGCAGTGTAGAATACCTCTATGCTAACTGATACAGTTTTCTGTAATTCTAGTCCTTTTTCATATTTATGGTTGCATACATTGTTGTAATGGTGATGTACTATTTTTGGCTTTTTTCACTTATAAGTACATTTTACAGCATAAGCATGTGTTTTTAACTGCAGGATGAAGGTAAAGACAAGGCCTTAAAGTCCTCTCAAGCATTCTTTTCTAAATTACAAGATCAAGTAAAAATGCAAATCAATGATGCAAAGAAAACAGAAAAGAAAAAGAAGAAAAGACAGGATATTTCTGTTCATAAATTAAAGCTGTAATATATTTTGAATATAATGTAAATATTAATGTGTAAGCTTATATTGTGTCATTGTTCTGTTTTATAATAAAATTCTTGAGAACCTTCCTTTGCATCGATGACAGATATTTGAGGGTTCCATAATGTGAAAAGACAAACCCCTAACCATTTGCAAAGCCCTTCCGGTTTTCACTGGTGTGAAGCAGGACCTGGCTCCTCCCCAGGCCCTTCCTGTTCAGGCACTGCCTGAGCTGATCCTGCTGTGCTCTTGCCGTGGCTCAGGCCTGTGTGAAGGCCAGGCCAGCTTGTCCACATGGGCTGGTGAGCAAGCACTGGCCTGCAGGCTGTGAAGAGGACAGAGCCAGCCAACCCCCTCACAAGCAGCTGTCTACAGCAGAGGTCCTCACTCTTTGGGCTCTTGATTTCCTTCTCCCATTGCCCTGTCATTTCATAAAACAGTAGCATTTTCATGCCTGTGCCTTACTTCCTTCCCCTTTGGGAAATGATCTCATGTCATCTGAACAAAGGTTTAATGTAGGCTGTAGAGCACTATCCACAATCAGCTGCAGAGGACAGGTATGATGGAGAAGTGAATCTAGAAGCAATAGAAGCTCCATACAGCCAGGAATGTAAACTGCAGTCTGCAGAGTGTTCTGTGACCACCAGGTGCTCATTGTTTCAACCTCCCCATCCAGGGAAAAATGCCTTTTGTCTGATAGGCTCTCATACTGATTTGATGGAAATGCAGTAAGCCTTAGTCCAGATGGGTAGAGAATGTGGACTAAGATTCCACCAAAGCAACAGGTGAAGCCCTTCTGGTTTTTTTGTCTACAAGGGGTCAATCAGTGGTCCAGAAGAGCCTGTGGAAGTTTGCACTCTGCATTCCTGTTACTGCAGAGGCTGGCTGCAGCAGGGTAGAGCTAGGCTGGGGCTACATTAAGCACTGGCTTTTGTCCATCTGTGCTGCTATAACAAAATACCTGGGACTGGGTCATTTATGATATGTTTACAATAGAAAATGTTTACAATAGAAACATTTCCTACGGTTCTGGAGGCTGAGAGGTCTGAGATGAAGGTGCTGGCAAGTTGAGTGGTAAGAGCTGCTCTGCTTCAAGGTGGTGCCTTATGTCCTCACTTGGCAGAAGGTGGAAGAACAAAAAGCCATCAAACTCAATCCTTCAGTCCTTTTATAAGGATGCTGATCCCATCCATGAGGGCTCTGCCTTCAAGACTTAATCATTTAAAGGTCCTACCTTCTAATATCTCATTGGCCATTAAGTTTCTACACAGGAATTTTGAAGGACACATTCAGATCATAGCATAGCATTCCACCCTTGGCTTCTCAAGTGTACGTTCTTAAATGAAGACATTAATTCCATCTCAATAGCTCCCAAAATCTTAACTTGTTCCGGCATCAACTTTAAATTCTAAGTCCAAAGTCTGTAAACATGGGTAAGACCAACTCAAGGTGTGATTCATCCTGAGCCAAATTTCCCTCCAGCTGTCAAATCAAACAAGTTACGTGCTTCCAAAATACAACGGTGGAATAGGCATAGGATAGATATTCCCATTTAAAGGGGAGAAATAGGAAGAAGTAGCTTAGTCCTAAGTAAGTCCAAAACACACCAGGTAAACAACATTAAGTCTTGAGGCTTGAGGATAGTCTTTGACTTTATGTCTCACCTTCCAGTCACACTGGGGTGAGGGTTAGGTCCCCAAGGCTCCAGGCAGCTCCACCCCCATAGCTTTACTGGGTGCAGCCCATGCCCTCACTCTCACTGGTTGGAGTCCTGTGCATGCAGCTCTCCCAGCCTGGCATTGCACACTGGTGGCTGTATAGGTCCAGGGTCTCAGGGGCAGCCCTGCCCCAGTGGCTGTGCTGGGCATTGCCTGGGAAGGTGTTCTCTGTGGTGGCCCTGCCCCACAGCATTTCTCTGCCTGCATTTGATGCCCCTCAGTCCTTGACATATATCACTCACTTGGTTTTCTGGCTGCCAAGTCTCTTCCTCCTACTGCGCTAGCTCAGTCTCCTTTGCAGGCTCCTTCTTACTGCCCTGCCTTTTGTTAATGAAATGCTCAGTCTTTTGACCTCTTAATTCTCTATCTACAGTCAATCCTTGGTCCCATGTATTAATACCATTTAAACCCCAACAACTCCCAAATTTGTATTTCCAGTCTGACCTGACTTGATTACATCAGTTCAAGGGTTTTCATCCTCAAGAACGTCTAAGTGGTATCTCACATTTACATGTCCGAAACTGAACTCTTACTCTTTCTGCTCCATCCTGCCAGTTGCTAGGCTAAAGTCCTCAGAGTTTCCCTTGACTCTTCTCTTGTACGTTACCACCTTTACCATGAGCAAATCCTGCTGGCTCAGTCTTCTAAATATATTCAGAATATAACGATTTCTTATCAATGGCAATGCCAACATCCCGACCCAAAATGTCACCATCATCTCCCCTTGGATTACTGCATCAGCCTTCTGTTTTCCTCACTCCCTCTCTTGCTTCCATCCTTGTGTACCCCATGATCTATTCTTAATGCAACAGGGAAAGGGGTCCTTTCAGAGCTTATGCTCAAAATCTTTGTCTCCCCTCCTCCCATCTCACTCAAAGTCGATGCTGAAATCCATGCAATGACCTGCAGGGTCCTACATCAGGTGCTGGCAAACAGTAGCTGGATGGCAAGTTAGCCAGCTGTTTCTGTAAATAAAGTTTCATTGGAACACAACCACACTCATATGTTACGTATTGTCTGTGGCTGCTTTCACACTACAATAGCAGTGTTGCCTAGTTATGATGGAGGCCACGTGACCCCCAAAGCCTCAAATATTTACTATCTGGCTCTTCACAGAACAAATTTGCTAACACTTGCCCTTCATGATCTGGCTCTTTGCTGCCTCCCTTGCTTTGTTTCTGCTCTAGTCTTCTGGCCTCCTTGGTTTTCTTAGAGCCCGCTAGGCAATCTTCCACCTCAGGGCTTTTTTTTGGGGGGGAGGGGCACAGAGCCTCACTCTGTCGCCAGGCTAGAGTACACTGGCACAATCTCGGCTCACTACAACCTCCGCCTCCTGGGTTCAAGCGATTCTCCTGCCTCAGCCTCCTGAATAGCTGGGACTACAGGTGCGTGCCACCACACCCAGCTATTTTTTTGCATTTTTAGTAGAGACAGGGTTTCACCATGTTGGCCAGGGTGGTCTCGATCTCTTGATCTCGTGATCCTCCCGCCTCGGCCTCCAAAAATACTGAGCTTACAGGCGTGTGCCACCGCGCCTGACCCATCTGTCTTTTAAAAAATGTTTTTAATTTGAGGTATAATTTATATTCAGTGAAATGCACAGATGTGAAGTGCACATTTTGATCAGTTTTAACAAATGCATTACCCATGTAACCTACTTCCTTTCAATATATAGAGCATTTCTGTCATCCAGAAAGTTCTCCTGTGCTTTAATCCTGTCCAGCACTCCCCCAGCAGCTGCTGAACATGCCTGAGGACATTGGTACAGGACTCTGGCCTCCCCAAAAGAGCTGCTTGCACAAGTCTGCTTGGTTTACCCTAAATCCCTGCCTGCACTCTAAAAATTTCCATCTTTAAACTGGTTGTATCTATAACCCTCCCTCATCAAATAAATAAACTCTGAAAAATAGGAGGAGAATACCCCTTCCTGGCCCCGCAGCCCAGCACCTAATATTTACTGTATACCCAAGCTTTTAGAAGTACTACTTGCACAGGTGGGGGCTGGCAGCTGCATCCCGTCCTCCTCCTGGTAGCCTCTATCAGCCTACAGGGCTCTCAGAGCAGATCTGGCCAGGCAGCCTGAGCCTGGAAGTGCAGCGCAGCCTCCTGCTCGTTCACCCTCACTAGGGTGGCAGCTGCGGCAGCAGCTGGGCTCACCCATTAAGCAAGAAGGTGAGGATGGGAGCGGGATGACCACTGGCTGGACAGTGACACTCAGACCCCAGCCTGGGCAAGCCTGTCTGAAAGCCCCCTTCCTTTCGGTCCAACTGTGGAGGGAGGGGGCAGAGCGTACAGGGTTCTACTGCCCTCCTCATCCTTTAGACGTCCTTCCTCCTAGGAGAGGGAGCTGCTCATTAATTGGCCAAAGCCTTCTTGAAGGCTGTAAATTTGACAGGCTGGGTGTGTGGGGGCCAACCATGCTAAAGAGAGCATCTGGTGTGTCAGAAGGCAGCCACCTCACCAGGGGAGGGTCAGCCCCCTTGGTGATCTCCTTCCCCTGCTGGACACAGCTTCCTGCACTCTCCCCATGTGAATGGTCCCCTCAGAGCTGCTTCCAAGGGCGGGGTTCTAACCCTGTGAGTGGGGACATTGTGTTCATTTACAATGGGCCATGGTTTCATCTGACATCTCCAACTCAGAGGCAGTAGAGAGGAGAAGAGAAATTCCCTGCACCTCCTCCCTCCTCAGCACCCCCACCTCTGCATGCGTCCACATATGGAGAGCCTGACAATGGCCCCTGGGAGTGCCTCCATCTGCGCCTCCTTTCCATGCCTGCAGCAGCCACACACACTGTCCAGACCCTCACCCGCCTGGCTCAGTAGGCGCTGCACTGCCTCTGGTCCTGCCCCTACACCTGGGCCTCTGTACCCGTCAATTCCCCCAGTCTGGTTCTTATTTCCCCCAACAAGTAGGCAGCATGTAAGGTCATCTGTTGAGCAGGGTTGAGGGAGATAATAAGGTGGGGCTGTGAGGATGAGGAGAAGCTTATGGTCGTGCTGGAGACTCAGCTGAGCAGGCCCATCGGCTGCCTACCCAGTGGTCATCCCGCTCCCACCCTTATTTCTTCTTTGTAAACAAAACCTTGACTTCATTAAATGTTGGACACCTATGAACTTCATGGACTCTTCTGCAGCCTCCCTGCCATGTAATGGTAAGTCTAAGTCAACCCTAGTAATTTCATTCCTCTGGCCAATGATCGCTTGGTGTGTGGGCATGAGCTGCCTCTTCGCCTGAGCCTGAGCCACAGCTACCCTCTGCACCTACCATGCTGACACGCTAGGCCAGGGAGAGCTCCATCTCAATGGAGATGAGCTGTGAGGGCCTCTGCTGGTGGCTGGGCGGATCAGGTAGTTGTAACGGGTTTTGTTCAGAAGGGAAGGTCGTCCATCAGCTTCTCCTCAGCATTGGCCATGCGGCAGTCCCCTGGGAAAACACACAGACCTGCTGGGCCCTTGTGCAACTGACCCCCATGGCAGCTGACAGGCACAAAGGGGAGAGTCGAGATGGCCAGGGACCACAGGTGCCCCAAGGGCTGGCTGAAGCAGTTCATGAAGGTGCTGGCAGGCCTGTCTCTCCTTGGGGACTTCAAGTGACATTCAAGAGAGAGCTCAGCTATCTCCTCCCATGCCGTACCTCTTCCTCCTCCTCTTCCCTCGAGCAATAAATGGCATCCCACACTCTAGACATCTGGTACAAAACTGGGTGTCTCTTCCTGATCCCTCCCTTGGTTCATCCAAGTAACCACCAAGTCCTGTCTGTTCTCCCATCTCCACTGCTACAGCCATGTCCCTACCTCCCCAGTCCTGCCCTCCTTCTGGTCTCTCCACCCTCACTCTTCCCCTGTCATCCATGTACAATACAGTGCCAGACTGGTCTTTCTACAGCAAAATGGACTAAGGCCCTTCCCTACCCACAACTCTCGGAGCTGGAGGTGGAGTTAAAACTCACATGTTTTGGCTTGGCATTCAGAGCTCTTTCCCTCTTGGCACTGGCTTATCCAGAGCGCTCATAGTTTGGGTTTGGTGCAGAACTGGGTATGAGGTAGTGCTTTCCCTGAGAAGAAACAGGGCTGAGATGGGGGCATTTTCTGGGTTCAGAGTTAGACTTATGGAGTGCAAGGTTCCTCTGAGACACCAAATGAAGTGGTCCAGCTGGCAGCTGGCTCCTGGTCTGGAGCTTCAAGGAGAGGTCTCAGCTCAGAGCCACATTCAAAACCCAGCTTAAATGCAGCCTTCTGCAGGGAGCCCCTGGAGCTTCCACAGCCTCAGATCTGCCCCCCTGCACACCCCAGATCTCTTGCCAAGTGGTGTTCGGGTCTTCATGTCATCTCTCTCCCATGTCTGGGAGTAAAGGTGAGGTGCGGGAAATTGAGCTTGTGTACTCTGGTGTCTTCAGGGAGACTGTGCTAGGTAGAGGGGAGGCGGCTTGGAAAGAGGGAGACTCAGAGGAGAGTCAAGGACATCTGAGCAGGTGAGCCTGGGAGCAGGAAAAGGGATGAGAGTGAGCAGAGGAAACTACTGGGGCAGGAGAGCAGGTGGAAGGATCAGGGAATGAGGGGGGCTGGAGAGGTGGGGGTGGGGATCCTGGTGAGGGGCTGCCTGCCTCCCGCAAGGGCCAGTTCACCTGGTTGCCCCAAACCCCTCCCTCTGAGGGTGGGGCCAGAGGGCCCAGAGCATGGATCAACCCAATTGAGCAGGCCTGAGGTGGACTTGGGTGGGTGCTGGGCTGGACTCCTGGTCCTGGGGAGCAGCTGCCACCCTGCCTATTCCATCCACTTTCCAACTCGCTGCCTATTGGAGCAGATGCAATATTGGGTGCCTTGTGAAAGATGCTCCTAGTGCACTTGCTGCCTGCTGACCCTCCCCCCGAGACTGCTCCGAGCTCTCCAGAGGGGGGTCCTGTGGAGGCTTGGCCTAGATTCTGAGCCCTGCCTCTCATACCTGGGACCCCTCCCCCAGAGGCAGCTGCTTGAGTACCCTGGAAGCCAGTCTGTAGCCTCAGGCTAGAGCTGGGTCCCTCCCACAGCCTTTCTTTAGCTCATCTATTTGGACTGACTGCTCATTTCATAGAAAGGGGTGTGTCTTGCCCCAGCCCATCTGGCATATATAAGGCAGCTGTGGTGTCAGAATCCGCAGCTCCCATCCCCCAGCTCTGCAATACTAGAGGAGGCTGGATTCCACATCTCTGAAGTCCCCCTGGACGGGTGCGATGGGGCTCACGAGTCCAGGGCTGCTCTGCAGGCTGTGGGGCTCACCTCCAGCTCGGAGCCCACCTGGTGTGCTCAAGTTGCTCACCTTTGGGCCTGTCCTGCCTCTCAGGCATTCAGCTGACCCCGAGGGACTCTCCCTCATCTTGACCACCAGTTACGGGCTCTAAGTTAGAGGTTCCCAGAACCTTAGACCATTTGGCCAAACCCTCCATTTCTCAGCTGGGGAAACTGAAACCAAAGAGGAGAAGCAACTTTCTCAAGGACCCCCAGCAAGTCAGAGGCAGAACTGGGTCTAGCAGCCGCCTCCCGACAGAGGTCCTCCCTGACCCCTGAGCCTTTACTGCCTCGTTAACTTCCCTATAAGGAGACTGCTCTGCCGAGGCTGGAAGTGGAAATGCTCTCCGTGGCGGTGTGTGCCCGTGACTGCGCCCGTGTTTGTACTTGTGAGTGTGTATGGGGGCGGGGGTGAGGGGTGGGAATAAACAGCAGGGATGCTGGGGGCTGGAATGCACTCTGCCTCACTCCAAAAAGGGGCGTGGGGGAGCCCAGCCCAGCACATGCTTAGACTTTCCAATCTGCTGAATGCCTGTGAGGCCAGCTGGGCTCAGAAGACAAGGGACAGGCCTTTCTCCACAGATGGCAGGGGTGGCCCAGGACGGGTGAAAGCTTCTGCAGCAGCATTGGGGGTCACACCCCAGTCCATGGGCTGACAGTTAAGCAGAGAAGCCGCCACTAGGGGTCAGTCATGATCCAGCAATTCTGATGAGCGGTGGGGCGGGAGGGGGGGTACCACCAGCCTCTGTCCAGGGTCTTGTCTTCCAGAACTCCTTGGGAAAAACTACTCCCTGGCAGAAAAGGGCTAATAATTTGAGAGGAAGCTTTCATGCATGTCCTTGTGAAGAGACCACCAAACAGGCTTTGTGCGAGCAACACGGCTGTTTATTTCACCCGGGTGCAGGTGGGCTGAGTCCGAAAAGAGAGTCAGTGAAGGGAGATGGATTATCATTAGTTCTTATAGGTTTTGGGTTAGGCAGTGAAGTTAAGAGCAATGTTTTGCGGGCAGGGGTGGATCTCACAAAGTACATTCTCAAGGGTGAGGAGAATTACAAAGAACCTTCTTAAGGGTAGGGGAGATTACAAAGTACATTGATCAGTTAGGGTGGGGCAGGAACAAATCACAATGGTGGAATGTCATCAGTTAAGGCTATTTTTACTTCTTTTGTGGATCTTCAGTTACTTCAGGCCATCTGGGTGTATATGTGCAAGTCACAGGGGATGCGATGGCTTGGCTTGGGCTCAGAGGTCTGACATTCCTGCTTTCTTATATTAATAAGAAAAATAAAACAAAATAGTGTTGAAGTGTTGGGGTGGTGAAAATTTTTGGGGGGTGGTATGGAGAGAGAATGGGCGATGTTTCTCAGGGCTGCTTCAAGCGGGATTAGGGGCGGCGTGGGAACCTAGAGTGGGAGAGATTAAGCTGAAGGGAGGTCTTGTGGTAAGGGGTGATATTGTGGGGTTGTTAGAAGAAACATTTGTCATATAGAATGATTGGTGATGGCCTGGATACGGTTTTGGATGAATTGAGAAACTAAATGGAATAAGAAGGAGAAAAACAGGTATAAAAGGTCTAAGAATTGGGAGGACCTAGGACATCTGATTAGAGAGTGCCTAAGGAGATTCAGCATAGTCCTGCCAGCAAAGATTATTTATTTACTTCCAGAGTTTAGAGTGGCAGTTTGGGGATAGCACCAGGAGATATCAGCTGTGATGGCTTGGAGAAACAGTGTAAACCGGCAGTGTAAACAAGAGCAGGGCATGTATGAGTAGTTGAGAACGGTGAATAGGAGTATGACTAGACAGAAGATAGTAGGGATGACAAGTTTTTTGGGGCACAGTCTAAGTTGGTCTGGTGTCTGGAATGAGACTGGGGCCTAATAAAAAGGAGCCTCTATACAGGAGCTCAAATGGGCTGCACCTTGTAGCATTCTGAGGACAGGTCTGACTTCTGAGAAGGGAAAGTGGTAAAAGTATTGTCCAGTCCTTTTTAAGTTGGTGGCTGAGCTTGGTGAGGTGTGTTTTTAAAAGACCTTTAGTCTGTTCTACTTTTCTTGAAGATGGAGGACCGTAAGGGATATAAAGGTTTCACTGAATACTAAGAGCCTGAAAAACTGCTTGGCTGATTTGACTAACAAAGGCTGGTCTTTTATCAGACTGTATAGAGGTGGGAAGGCTAAACTGAGGAATTATGTCTGACAGAAGAGAAGAAATGACTGCGGTGGCCTTCTCAGACCCTGTAGGAAAGGCCTTTACTTATTCAGTGAAAGTGTCTACTTAGACTAAGAGGTATTTTAGTTATCTGACTCAGGGCATGTTGAGTAAAGCTAATTTGCCAGTCCTGGGTGGGGGCAAATCTTCAAGCTTGATGTGTAGGGAAGGGAGGGGGCCTGAATAATCCCTGAGGAGTAGTAGAATAGCAGATGGAACACTGAGAAGTTATTTCCTTGAGGATAGATTTCCACGATGGAAAGGAAATGAGAGGTTTTAAGAGGCGGGCTAGTGGCTTGTACTATAGCATAGCCTGCCTTTGCTGGTGTGTGGCGATTAGGCCTGGTGGAACCGCCATCAATAAATCAAGCGTGATCAGGGTGAGGAACAGAAAAGAAGGAAATATGGGGAAATCAGGTGAATATCAGGTGGATCAGAGAGATACAGTCATGGGGGTCAGGTGTGGTATCAGGAATAATGTGGGAGGCCAGATTGAAGTCCGGGCCAGGAACAATGGTAATTGTGGGACTTAACAAAGAGTGAGTACAGCTGAAGGAGCCAGGGAGCAGAAAGTATATGCATCAGGTATGAGGAAGAAAGTAGATTTCAGAAGTTATGAGAAATGTAGAGAGTGAGTTGAGCACAGTTTGTGATTTTTAGGGCCTCTAAAAGTATTAAAGCAGTGGCAGCCGCTGCACGGAGACATGATGGCTAGGCTAAAACAGTAAGGTCAAGTTGTTTGGACAGAAAGGCTACAGGGTGCGGTCCTGGCTCTTGTGTAAGAATTCTGACCGCACTAACCATGCCTAGGAAGAAAAGGAGTTGTTGTTTTGTAAGGGATTGAGGTTTGGGAGATTAATCGGACATGATCAGAAGGGAGAGCACATGTGTTTTTATGAAGAATTATGCCGAGGTAGGTAATGGATGGGGAAGAAATTTGAGCTTTAGAGGGGAATACCCGCTATCCTTTGGAGAATAAATGCTGAAGGAGCAGAAGTGTGTCTTGTTGAGAAGATTCAAAGGAGGGGCTACAAAGAAGAAGGTCATCAATATATTGAATAAGGTGAGAAGCGGAGGGGTGGAAAGAAACTAAATCATGAGACAGAACTTGGCTGAAGTAATGAGGGCTGTCCCTGAAACCTTGCGGCAGTACAGCTCAGGTAAGCTGCTGGGACTGATGGGTGTCAGGGTTAGTCCAAGTGAAAGCAAAGAGAGGCTGGGATGAAGGGTGCAAAGGAATAGTAAAGAAAGCATGTTTGAGATCTAGAACAGAATAATGGGTAGTAGAGGGAGGTATTGAGGATAGGAGAGTATATGGGTTTGGCACCACGGGGTGGATAGGCAAAACAATTTGGTTGATAAGGCGCAGATCCTGAACTAATCTGTAAGACTTGTTCTGTTTTTGGACAGGTAAAATGGGGGAATTGTAAGGAGAGTTTATAGGTTTTAGAAGCCTATGCTGTAGCAGGCGAGTGATAACAGGCTTTAATCCTTTTAAAGCGTGCTGTGGGATGGGATATTGGCATTGAGTGGGGTAAGGGTGATTAGGTTTTAAAGAGATGGTAAGGGGTGCATGATCGGTCACCAAGGAGGGAGTAGGGGTATCTTATAGTTGTGGGTTAAGGTCGGGGAATACAAGAGGAGGATGCAAAGGAGGCTTTGGATTGGGAAGAAAGGTGGCAATGAGATGTAGCTGTAATCCCGGAATAGTCAGGGAAGCAGATAATTTAGTTAAAGTGTCTCAGCCTAATAAGGGAACTGGGCAGGTGGGGATAACTAAAAGGAGTGCTTAAAAGAGTATTTTCTAAGTTGGCACCAGAGTTGGGGAGTTTTAAGAGGTTTAGAAGCCTGGCCATCAATACCCACAGCAGTTATGGAGGCAAGGGAAGCAGGCCCTTGAAAAGAAGGTATTGTGGAGTGGGTAGCTTCCATATTGATTAAGAAGGGGATGGACTTACCCTCCACTGTGAGTTACCAGAAGCTCGGCACCTGTGATGGTCTACGGGGCTTCCGAGGTGATTGGGCAGCGTCAGTCTTCAGCCGCTAAGCCGAGAAGATCTGGGAAGGAGTCAGTCAGAGAGCCTTGGGCCAGAGTTCCAGGGGCTCTGGAAGTGGCTGCCAGGTAAGTTGAACAGTCCGATTTTCAGTGGGGTCCTGCACAGATGGGACACGCTTAGGAGGAATCCTGGGCTGTGGGCATTCCTTGGCCTGGTGGCCAGATTTCCGGCACGTGTAGCAAGCTCCTGGGGGAGGAGGTTCTGGAGGAACGCCTGGCTGCTGCAGTTCAGGCATTTGGAAGTTCTTGTGTGCTGGAGATGTGGCTGGGGTTTGTCTCACAGTGGAGGCAAGGAATTGCAACTTTTTTCTATTATTGTACACCTTGAAGGCGAGGTTAATTAAATCCTGTTGTGGGGTTTGAGGGCCGGAATTTAATTTTTGGAGTTTTATTTAATGTTGGGAGCAGATTGGGTAATAAAATGTATATTGAGAATAACATGGCCTTTTGACCTTTTAGGGTCTAGGGCTGTAAAGCATCTCAGGGTTGCTGCTGAATGAGCCATGAACTGGGCTGGGTTTTTTATGTTTGATGAAAAAGAGCCTAAACACTATCTGATTTGGGATAAAGAAAAAGGAGCATTAACCTTGACTATGGCTTTAGCTCCAGCCACCTTTTTAAGAGTAAATTGCTGGGCAGGTGGGGGAGGGCTAGTCACTGAACGAAACTGTAAACCAGACTGGGTGTGAGGAGGGGAGGTGATAAAAGGATTATAGGGTGGAGGAGCGGAGGCTGAGGAAGAACTGGGACCTAGCTCGGCCTGGTGAGGAGGGGAGAGGTCAGAAGGGTCTGTAGAAAAGGAAGATTAGAAAGACTCAGCGACGCTTGGGGTTGGGATTGAGGGGACAGGCAGGAGGGAAAGAAGGAAGATTTGGGATGAGTTGCACTGGGAACAGAGACTAGAGAGGGACTGATGTGTAAAAGAATGCCTGGACTTCAGGCACCTCAGACCGTTTGCCTATTTTACAAGAATTATTTAGATCTTGCAGGATGGAAAAATTCAAAGTGCAGTTTTCTGGCTATTTGGAACTACTGTCGAGTTTGTATTGGGGTCAAGCGGCATTGCAGAAGAAAATAAGGCATTTAGGTTTTAGGTCAGGTGAAAGTTGAAGAGGTTTTAAGTTCTTAAGAACACAGGCTAAGGGAGAAGAAAGAGGAATGGAAGGTGGAAGCTTACCCATCGTGAAGGAGGCAAGCCCAGAGAAAAGAGTAGAGACACGGAGAAGGGGTGGGGGTTTCTTGCCCTCCAGAAAAGCAGAGAAGGGATCGGGGTGCAGAGATACGAGGTCGGGGTACTTGCCTCTCCCCCAGAAAAGCAGAGAAGTGGTAGAGACACAGAGAGAAGGGGTTGGAGTACTTGCCCCTCCCCCAGAAAAGTGGGACTTGCCGCTGAGAGTGAAGGAGAAGGAGTTGAGGGGTTCTTGCCCCTGCCCCAGAAAATCAGAGAAGGGGTAGAGACAAGGAGAGAAGGGGTTGGGGTACTTTCCTCTTCCCCAGAAAAGCGGGACCTGCCACTAAGGGTGAAGGAGAAGGGGTTGAGGGGTTCTTTCCCCTGCCCCAGAAAATCAGAGAAGGGGTAGAGACATGGAGAGAAGGGGTTGGGGTACTTGCCCCTTCCCCAGAAAAGCAGAGAAGGGGTAGAGACAAGGAGAGAAAGGGTTGGGGTACTTGCCGCTTCCCCAGAAAAGCGGGACTTGCTGCTAAGGGTGAAGGACCAAGACAGGAAAAGCAGAGAAGGGGTAGAGACATGGACAGAAGGGGTTAGGGTACTTGCCCCTCCCCCAGAAAAGTGGGACTTGCCACTGAGGGTGAAGGAGAAGGGGTTGAGGGGTTCTTTCCCCTGCCCCAGAAAATCAGAGAAGGGGTAGAGACAAGGAGAGAAGGGGTTGGGGTACTTGCCCCTTCCCCAGAAAAGCAGGACTTGCCACTAAGGGTGAAGGAGAAGGGATTGAGGTGTACTTGCCCCTCCCCCAGAAAAGCAGAGAAGGGGTAGAGACATGGAGAGAAGGAAATATGGGGAAATGGGGTGAATATCAGGTGGATCAGAGAGATACAGTCATGGGGGTCAGGTGTGGTATCAGGAATAATGTGGGAGGCCAGATTGAAGTCCGGGCCAGGAACAATAGTAATTGTGGGACTTAACAAAGAGTGAGTACAGCTGAAGGAGCCGGGGAGCAGAAAGTATATGCATCAGGTATGAGGAAGAAAATAGATTTTGGAAGTTATGAGAAATGTAGAGAGTGAGTTGAGCATAGTCTGTGATTTTTAGGGCCTCTAAAAGTATTAAAGCAGTGGCAGCCACTGCACGCAGACATGAGGGTTAGGCTAAAACAGTAAGGTCAAGTTATTTGCACAGAAAGGCTACAGGGTGCGGTCCTGGTCCGAGTCAGGGCACCAAATTTCATGCGCGTCCTTGTGAAGAGACCACCAAACAGGCTTTGTGTGAGCAACATGGCTGTTTATTTCACCTGGGTGCAGGTGGGCTGAGTCCAAAAAGAGTCAGCGAAGGGAGATGGATTATCATTAGTTCTTATAGGTTTTGGGTTAGGCAGTGAAGTTAAGAGCAATGTTTTGCGGGCAGGGGTGGATCTCACAAAGTATATTCTCAAGGGTGAGGAGAATTACAAGGAACCTTCTTAAGGGTGGGGGAGATTACAAAGTACATTGATCAGTTAGGGTGGGGCAGGAACAAATCACAATGGTGGAATGTCATCAGTTAAGGCTATTTTTACTTCTTTTGTGGATCTTCAGTTACTTCAGGCCATCTGGGTGTATATGTGCAAGTCACAGGGGATGCGATGGCTTGGCTTGGGCTCAGAGGCCTGACAAGCCATAGCTGGAATTCTAAACGGTGTGAGTGTGTGTCCCATTTGAAAAAGCACATCCAACCTAAACATTTATATTGAAAAAATGGAAAGATATACCCATTGTTTTGGAATACAAACTACAGAAAGTAACAGTTAACAGAATCTTAGTGGAAAGATAAGATTCCGCATCTGGAAAGGCAGAGTGATTTTCACCTGGGTTGTGTGTCCTTAACTGAGGAAGGGAAGATGAAATTTATGTTTATTAAAAGGCAGCTATGAATTTACCTTTTATAAAGAGCTTACAATATACTATTAGTGCTTCTTCAATCATGTGTCTGAATCACCCGGATGCCTGTGTAAATGCAAATTCCCAGAGTTCTGATCCTGTGAGCCTAGGATGGGGCCCAGAAATCTCTATGGGGTGGTGCAGGCTGCCCCAGGACCACACCTAAGAAACACTGCAACTAGCCCACACACACATCCAAGTCCCCAGATATGTAGGCAGGCATATTATCTCCGTAAAACAGATGGGGAAACTGAGGTCCAGAATGGGGAAGTCACTCAGCAAGTAGTAGCAGAGCCATGATACACCCACTGCCTGCAGACACCATCTCTGATGACGGCTTCACCTCCCTACAGGAACCTTGCCTACCCCCACCCCTATGTCCTGCCACCCCTATGGTGGGTCTCTGTCCAAGGAAGATGTAGCCCTGGTCCTCCAGGCTGACTGGGGCTCAGAGGAAAAGCCTGGCCCAGACTGTAGGAGCTAGAAGGGCCCTTGCAATTCAGGTGGGGAAACTGAGGCCCAAAGAAGGCAGTCTTCACATTCGAACTCTGCCTGGAGAAGGGCTGGGTCTCCTTCCTGAGTGGTAGGTTTGACTTCATCAGCCTGGCCCTCAGTCAAGGTGACTGTCCAGGCCCACCACACCTCGAGGTGGGTGACCAGAGGCAGCAGTGCCATTAAATGCATTTCTTGGGAGATCCACCCTGAAAGCGCAAAACATTCCAGGGCTGGTGATTTGGGCAAGCCCCCTTCCCTCTAGGCCCAGTTTCCCCATTTCTGCAATAGCTGTGTTGGAGGAGACTTCTCTCTGAGACTGAGCCGCAGATTTGTTCCCAGGTGCCTACGCCGCACAGGTTGCCAGCTCCTCTGTCCCCACTCTTCAAGAAAGTCACCTCTTAGGTGAGGAAGGAGCCTCGGCCCTGTTGGGAGTGGGAGTTGGTGCACCCCCAGTCTCCTAGACCACTGGGGATGACCTGGGCTGCCTGCAAAGATGGTGTCATCCATGGCTGCTCCCCAGCCCGCAGACACCCACCATGGAGGGTGACACTGGCTCTCCCAGTGGCTCTGAGAAGAGGCAGCCCCCACTCCAAACCTTGCAGAGCCACCCACGCCTTCCCTCACCCGAAAGAGGCTTTTAGGAAAATGAATCATCTCAAGTTCATACCCATGGGGGTTGCTGAAAGACAGGACAGTGCGGGGTGAGCTGGCACAAAGGAGTGCTGCTCTCTGCAGACTTTGCAGGGAGGTCACTTAGGAAAAGGGAGTGGAATCTGGGAGAGTGAATAGCTTAGGGTTAAAGGGAGGGGATGGGGCTGGAGTGGGCTGGCCTGTGCTCCCCCTTGGGCCTTCCAGCCTGGGCTCAGGTGATTCAAGGGAGCAAGCACATCCCTCTCCCAGCCAGAGAGTTCTTGCCACGTTTTGGAATCAGTGCCATTCCCTTGGGCGTTGGGGGGCAGCCCCCACCTCTGGACCTAGCTGGAACTGCTGCCTCAATTCTGGATCCAAAAGGGCCTCTGGCAGCTTCTCCATCTCCCTCTCAGTCCAGCCCCCTATCTCCTTCCCCGTGTGGACCCCAACAGGCAAATCTGACAACTGGAGGAAGGCAGGAAGGGTAGGGTGTGAGGGGATGACCATTTTAAAAAGGCAGCTCTGCCACCTTCTTTCCAGGACTCTCAGTCTTGCTTTCATATTGCCCCTTGGACATCATTTTGCTATTATCTAACATGTTGACTTATGGTCTTTAAAAACAATAACATTGTTGATGTGGAGCAGACTTCCCCTTTGGGATGGTTTGGAGAAGTTAGGTTTGAGGGCATCCTCTCTTCTGCAAACTGCAGCAGTAATAGGTGAGATATATAAAGTAAATAAAGGTCAGGTGCAGTGGCTCATGTCTGTAATCCCAGCACTTTGTGAGGCCGAGGCAGGAGGATCACTTGAAGTCAGGAGTTCAAGACCAGCCTGGCCAACATGGTGAAACTCCATCTCTACTAAAAAAAAATACAAAAATTACCTGGGCATGGTGGTGGGTGCCTGTAATCCAAGCTATTCAGGAGGCTGAGGCAGGAAAATCTCTTGAACCTGGGAGGTGGAGGTTACAGTGAGCCAAGATCATGCCACTGCACTCCAGCCTAGGCGACAGAGTGAGGCTCCATCTTAAAAAAAAAAATGAAGGAAATAAAAATTTTAAATTGGAAAGAAAAATTCCTGTACTTGCAGACCATATAATTGCCTATGAAGAAAATCCAGAAGAATATACAGATAAATTATTAAGACTAGTAAGAGAGTTAGCAAGGTTGTTGAATTCAAGATCAACTTAAAAAAAGATTAGCATTCCTATACATCAGTAATAACAAATTAAGAAAATGTAATAGAAAAAGAGATTCTATTCACAATAGCAACAAAATCCTGAGAATATATCTAGCAAAATATACACAAGACCTTTCATGAAGAGTATTGCTATAGCCTGAATGTGTCTCCCAAAATTCATGTGTTAAAACTTAATTGCCAAGGTGATAGTATGAAGAAGTGGGGCCTTTAAAAAGTGATTAAGTCATAAGGGCAAGCCCTCATGTATGAGATTAGTGCCTTATAAAAGGGCTTAGGGATGGTGGTAAATCTGCCTTCTGCCACATGAGACCATAGCATTGTCTGCTCCAGAGGAACCAGCATTCAAGGTACCATCTTGGAAGCAGAGACCAGGCCCTCACTAGACACTGTACCTGCTGGAGCGTTGATCTTGTTCTTCCGAACTTCCAGAACTGAGAAAATAAACTTCAGTTGTTTGTAAATTACCTAGTCTCAGGTGTTTTGTCATAGCACTACAAAGGGACTAAGACAAATATAAAAACTACCCAGGGACTTAAAGGAAGAACTGACTAAATTGAAATATATACTGTATATATTATGAATGGTAGGACTCAATGTTATAAACATATTACTTCTCACCAAATTAATCTATAAATTCAAGCAATTCCCACACAAATCCCAATAGAAGTTTTTGTGGAATTTGACAGGCTGATCCTAAAATTCATGTAGTCATTGAGGGGCCAAGAATAGTGTAGCAGACACCATTGGTGCCCTCCCCATAGCCCTCGGCATTGCCAGCCACTTACATGCCTTCAAGAGCACACTCAGTGTATTCATCATTCCTTTTCATTTCCTGTATTTCCTGATGTTTTGACAGCTGGGGCCTTGCTGATCCTGGAGAGAATGCTCCTCCCAGGGCTAGCCAGTTCCTAGAGATAGTAAAGGACTCACCTGCAAGTGCACCTTCCATATGCAAACCAGCCAATCCAAAGCCCATAGACCCAACCACCTCCTTCATCGGGCTCTTACATTGGGCCACTGTCCCTCTGCCCTCATCATCCCAGGGCCATGAGCCAGAAAACTGGGGAGAGCCCTAGGCCCCAGAGCCGAATGAAATTATTCAAACTATTAATAGCTAATCCTGTGCCTGCTTACCTTGCCTTTCCCTTGGATGCCACAAATAAAGCTCTTGCCCATGTTTTCCCCTCACTCGTTTGACTTCTTGACCAACCCTGGTGCCCCCCTATGTATCCCTGCATAGCATGCCGTGGCTCTTGTTTCTAGGAAACTTTGAGTATAAAAAAACTCTTTCCTTCAGGACAGTCATGTCCATG
Organism: Pan paniscus; assembly: GCF_029289425.2. Classification (NCBI taxonomy): domain Eukaryota; kingdom Metazoa; phylum Chordata; class Mammalia; order Primates; family Hominidae; genus Pan; species Pan paniscus. Next base: position 55,219,272 of record NC_073261.2, on the reverse strand, counting down.
TCTATGTGTCTTACCATATCTGATTAAAATAAATGTTCAGTGCATTTTAAAACAGCCATGAGGAATGGGAGTTGGTGGATAAATATTGCAGCTTCCCCACCCCTCAGTTGGAATAACTTTGAAGGGCCCAGTGAGATTGAACCCCAGTTACCCTTTGTGGCAACCTGCTCGTTAATGCACTGTCTGTTAGCTTTCTTCCCTTACCTATTTCACTTCCCACCCTCTTACCTGGGCTTCCTGGAATCACCTTCTAAAAAAATGCTTGCACCCAAATCCTTGACTCAGACTCTGCTTCTAGTGGAACACAAGTGAATATATATATATATATATATTTTTTTTTTTTTTTTTTTTGTGAGATGGAGGCTCACTCTGTCACCCAGGCTGGAGTGCAGTGGTGCAATCTCGGCTCGCTGCAAGCTCCGCCTCCCAGGTTCACGCCATTCTCCTGCCTCAGCCTCCCAAGTAGCTGGGACTACAGGCGCCCGCCACCATGCCCAGCTAATTTTTTGTATTTTTAGTAGAGATGGGGTTTCACCGTGTTAGCCAGGATGGTCTCGATCTCCTGACCTCTTGATCCGCCCACCTTGGCCTCTCAAAGTGCTAGGATTACAGGTGAGAGCCACCATGCCCAGCCACAAGTGAAAATATTTTTAAAGAATGAGAGTAACATAGAGGTCGGTGGGTAATGGAACGTTTAAGATTTGTGTGCATACTATAATGTCATAGGAATTAGGACAGTGATGTGTTGTCAAGGGGATTTACAAATTGACCACTGGAAGAGAACAGGAACCCAGCAAAAGACCCATGACACATGGAAACTTGGAATGAGACAGAAGTTGCATTGTAGATTGTTGGGGAAAGGATGGAATATTCTACAAATGGTGTTGGCACAATTGATTTTCCATATGGAAAGTAAATACAACTAGATCCCTAGTTCACATCATACCAAAAATAAAATCCAGGTTGATTAAAGATCTAGCTGTGAAAAGCAAAACTTTGAAAGCAATTACAAGGAATCGTAGGGGGATATCCTTATGATTGGAGCAGTGTCTTAGTTGGGGCTGCTCTAACAAAATGCCATGGACTGGGTGGCTTCAACAACAAACATTGATTTCTCCAAGTTCTTGAGGCTAGAAGTCCAAGATCAGGGTGCCAGCATGGCTGGTTCCTGGGGAGGGCCCACCTGCTGGTTCACAGAGGGCCATCTTCTTGTATCCTCACACGGCAGAGAGCAAGAAAGACAGGAAGAAACTCTCCTGAATCTCTCCTTATAAAGGTACTGATCCCATCGTGCGAGCTCCTCCCTTCCAATTACTTCCCAGGGGCCCCCCCTCCTAACACCATTATATTGGAGGCTAGGATTTCAACATATACATTTTGAGGGGACGCAAACATTCAGTCCATAACATGTAGAAAGTAATTTCTTAAATAAAATACTGAAAGTGGCTGGGTGTTGTGGTTCACGCCTGTAATCCCAGCACTTTGGGAGGCTGAAGCAGGAGGATTGCTTGAGCCCAGGAGTTCCAGAGCAGCCTGGGTGACACAACAAGACCCCATCTCTCTCTTTCTCTCTCTCTCTCTCTCTATATATATATGTGTGTGTGTGTGTGTGTGTGTATATATATGTGCAAAATTAGCTGGGTGTGCTGCTGCATGCCTGTAGTCCTGGCTACTCAAGAGGCTGAGGTGGGAGGATCCCTGGAGGCTGGGTGTTTGAGGCTGCATTGAGCTATAATTGAGCCACTGCACTCCTGCCTGGGCAACAAAGCGAGACTCTGTCTCAAGAAAAAAATATTAAAAGTGTAAGCTCAAAAGAAAAATGGTGATAGATTTGACTTCAGTAAGGTATTTAAACTTCTATTCAATGAAACATACCACAATGATGATTCTGCAAAGGACCTAGAGTGAATAGTAAATCTCTCTTCTATCCCTTCCCGGTCCCAGCCCCAGCTCCCCTCCCAAGAGACAACCAGTGTCTTTTCTGAGCGTGTCTAATTCACACTCAGCATCTAGGTTTACATAGTATTTTAAAATAATATTTTCATGCAAGTATTAGTACAGCAGGCATATTGTTCCTGCATCTTGCTGGTATCCTTTTTCTTTCTCAAGACAGGGTCTTTCTCTGTCACCCAGGCTGGAGTGCAGTGGCACAGTCATAGCTCACTGCGGCCTGGACCTCATGGACCCAAGTGATCCTCCCACCTCAGTCTCCCAAGTAGCAGAGACCACGGGTGTGCACCACCATGCCCAGATAATTGTTTTATTTTCGTACAGATATGGTCTCACTATGTTGCCCAGGCTGGTCTCAAACTCCTCAGCTCAAGCCCTCCTCCTACCTGGGCCTCCCAAAGTGCTGGGATTACAGGTGTGAGTCACTGTGCCTGGCCATGGGATTCTTAATAATGTCTTGGAGATTGTTTCATATCATTATATTTAGAGCTACCTCACTCTTTTAACAACTGCATATAATTCCACTGCATGAATGTATCATAATTTATTTATCCGGTCCTTTTAAGTGGACATTTAGGTTTTTGTTTTTAATCTTTTTCAGTTATGAACAGTGCTACAGTAAATGTCTTTTTCATATTTTTACGATGAGTTTTTAAAGCCAATGTACTAGAAGATGGAAGGAAGCAGGTTTCTTACCCATTCCATCTTGGACTGCATTTTTAGAGGAAATTGTGCTATCTGGAGAACCATATTTGGCTCAGAGGATCAGGAGTGCTTGGATCCTACCCTGGTCTAACTCTTCCCTCCCCTACAACTGGGCCAATGAGAGATGGAGAAAATAAACAAGGAACATCTCATTCTTAGAGGGGCTGAAAATCTAAGGCCATGCTCTCTGGAGGACACCCCTTCCCATAACCCAGGCTTTCTCTTTGACATTTTGGACTAGATAGACCTCTGTTCTGAGGGCTGTCCTGTGCACTGTAGCATGTTCAGTAGCATCCCTGACCTTGACCCACTAGATACCAGCAGCACCTTCTCCTTAGTTGTGACAATATCTCCTGGCTGAGACCTACTGCTCTAACCCAGCATGGACCTCAGAATCCTACCACCCACAGGCTGGCACAGGGGCAGGAGACTGAGGCCCCAGGAGTGCTTGGCCCAGAATAGGAATGGAAGTGAGATGACCAGGCTTTGCACACCAGGATCAGCCTGTCCTGCCATAGGAGGCTCATGGAGCCAGTGGTACCCCTGAGGGCCCCAAGTGCAGAGCCTTTTCATAGTAGTCCCCCAGCCCATTGGCAGACATGGCCACGTGGCACCCTGGCATCTATCCAAACATATAGTGACCTCTGCATGAAGGATGGGGTGGGAAGCTAGGGGAGATCTGGAGGCTATATTCATACATGCGCAGCGCAAACCAGCAGAACTGCCGACCACAGGTGGCCTCCGTCAGAAGCGGGACAGTAGATGTGAACTCTGCTTTTGTGTCAGGGTCTGAGGACAAAGCTGATAGAGTTGGCAGTTTTTCCCCACACTTCTAGATCAGGCCATATTTGAATCCATGATCAGTCTGTATGTCTTTAATCGACTTGAACCAGGGGTGATAGATAATCCACCCCCCATTTCCTTAGATGGTTGGTCTTCACTTTCCCCCTGGTTGGCTCATAGGAATTATGTAATTTTTTTGTATTCATCTGATTTGTTGATGTGGGACACCAAGAGGGAGGAACTTGGCACTCAAACATTAAGGTGAATGTCACAAATAGAGGCCAGTGGAGGGTGGGAGGCTCCCGGGGAGGCATTGCCCAATGCAGGGTAAAGGTTACAATGTCAGGCTAAGGCTTTCTAATGAAGCTCCTGGTTGTCATGTGGTGTCAGAGGGGAGAGCTGAAATCAGGATTGTGAGGTGTGGCTGAAATGTCTGCTGTAGCTCCAGGTGAGAGAGGCCCAAGACTTAGGATGGCAACAAAATCTCCCAAGATCCAGCAAGCCAAGCAAGCTTCTACTTTCTTGATGTTCCCCCCAACCTGTAAATATCACAGCTTTTGCCAGCCACAGTGGCTCATGCCTATAATCCCAGCACTTTGGGAGGCTGAAGCAGCAGGATTGCTTGAGCCCAGGAGTTTGAGACTAACCTGGGCAACATGGTAAGACCCTGTCTCTACAATAAAAAATACAAAAATTAGCCGGGCATGGTGGCATACACCTATAGTCCCACCTACTCAGGAGGCTGAGGTGGGAGGATCACTTGAGCCCTCAAGGCAGAGGTTGCAGTGAGCTGAGATCGCACCACTACACTCCAGCCTGGGTGGTAGAGGGAGAACCTGTCTCAACAACAGCAACAACAACAACAACAACAACAACAACAAAACATAGCACACAGCTTTTGAAAAGAGATGGAGTGACAAAGATCACAGAACAAAGGGTTAACAAAAGAACCAGGTTGGGCTGAATGTGGTGGCCCACGCCTGTAATCCCAGCACTTTGGGAGGCCAAGGTGGGCAGATCACCTGAGGTTAGGAGTTTGAGACCAGCCTGGCCAACGTGGTGAAACCCCGTCTCTACTAAAAATACAAAAATTAGCCCAGCGTTGTGGCACGCACCTGTAATCCTAGCTACTCTGGAGGCTGAGGCAGGAAAATCGCTTGAACCCAGGAGGCGGAGGTTGCAGTGAGCAGAATCTAGCCACTGCACTCCAGCCTGGGTGACAGAGCAAGACTCAAAAGAGGGCAAAGGAGGTACAGCTTTCAAATATTCAGACTTTTGCAATTGGAACATTTAAGAAAAAAGCCATTTTATTTTTAGCGTGCATATAAAAGTTGTGTGGTTTGTGGTTTTGCTTTTATTTTGAATTTCTTCCTGGGGAGAAGCACCAAAGCATCTTCAGTGCTTAGACCTGGAAAGGTCAACATCCATCCTGGAGATCCAGTCACAACCACAGGACCACAGAAGGGCAGAGCTGGGAGGGCCTGCGGAGGTCACTCCATCCACCCACCCCACTCCCAGAACCGTACAGGCTGGGCAGTCCAGGCCAATTCAAGCATTCCCTTCTGGTTCTATCAAGAAAGTCTAGGAGGGGAGTGGAGAGCTGCAGAGGGGAAGGAGGGAGGGGATCAGAAGGAGGAGGAGGAGGAGCAGGAGGAGGAAGTAGAGGTGAAAGAGGAGGAGAGAGGTAGGCTGACAGAAATTTTTGCTCTTCCTGGCACCCTGCTCCTACCCCTGGACCTAACTGAGCCTTCCCAGGTGCTATGCACTGAATGTCTGTATCCTGCATGATGGGATTAGTGCCCTTATAGGAAGAAACATAAGCAAGCATGCCTTCTCTCTCTCTCTGCCATGTGAGGATATAGCAAGGAGGCGTCCGTATGAGAAACCAAGAAAAGAGTCCTCATCCAGTCCCAACCATGCTGGCAGCCTGATCACAGACTTCCCAGCCTCTAGAACTATGAGGAATAAATTACTGTCTAAGCTACCTGGCAATTCATTATAATTTGTTACAGCAGCCTGAGCTGACTAAGGCACCAGGCCACCTAAGTGACTTGACTACCTGCTCGCTCTCTTTGCTGTCTAGACCATGGGGACCCTGGTTCTCTGCCCCTTTCTTTGGTCGCTCCTTCCCTGTGTGCCATCCTTCCTGCAGTCTGCAGCCTGTGCTGCTCCTTAGTCCACTGTTCTTGGCCATCTCTTCCATCTGTGAGCACTCTCTCCTCCTTCACTCTGGGATGAGCTCACTCCCTCCTTTGGTAGCAATTACAATCTATGGCAGTGGGGCCTGACTTTGGACAGACCCACACACCCCCCTCCAGAGACTCTGAGTGATTGGTCTGGGATGCAGCCTGGCCATAGAGCATTCTGGAAGCTCCTTAGTGCATTCTAATATAGACCACTGGGCAGTAAAGTGTTGGTTAGCTCTAACAACGCTGCACATCCCAAAAAAAGGACTGGTCCTTGACCAGCTCTTGAGAGGTGCTTGACCTCTAAGCCTTTGGAATATTCTGCCTTCTAACAATGTTTTTGTAAGCCTGAGGCTTTGGGCCTTGCTGTATCAATTTGATTTCTCTAGGGGCTGAAGCCTGAGTAGCTGGGGTCAATCCCCCAGGAGCTGCATGCCTGCATGACTGACCCCTCAAGAAAAACCCTGAACACTAAGGCTTGGTTGGGCTTCCCTGGTTGACAACACTTAGCATGTGCTGTTACACATTATTGCTGGGAGAATTAATCATTGTCTGTACAACTCCACTGGGAAAGGATAATTGGAAGCTAGTGCCTCGTTTCTCCCTTTTCCCTTTCTGGTTTTAACCTGTATCTTTTCACTGTAATGATCTATAACTGTGGATCATTAGACCACAGTTAGGCTTTTCTAAGTCCTTTGGGTCCTTATAGCCAATCACTGAACCTGTGGCTGGTTGGGGATCCTCTACACAACCACAAAGACCAGGAACACTGAGCTGCAATATACACATTGCTGGGCCGCACTCCAGAGATTCTGATTCAGTGTGCCTGGGGAGGGCCTAGGAACCCATGTGCTTAATAAGTTCCCTGGGGCCTGTGATAGGCAGGCAGTATTGAGAGACATGGATTAATGTGCTGATGACTTCCAATCAGTCTCAAGCTCTGGTATGTCCACTGAACACGTCCACTCAGATGGCCCGCACACCCCTCCGCTCCCCCATACCATGCTCTGCTAACATTTCAGTGAATACGGGCTGCATGGCTGCCTGTCCCCTCTCCCTACCCCATAAAGGCCAATCAGTCACCCAGTCCTCCCAACCATCTCCAGAGTCTCATCCCTTCTTCCTTTCCTCTTTGCTTCATCCACTAGTTCCATTTCACTTGGCCACACTGTAGCCAAACTGGAATCTGAGTCTGGTGTTTCCCTTTGGGAAGCCGCTCAGTGGCTCCCTATGTACATGTGGTTCAAACTCTTGGTGGCATTCAGGGTCTTTCTTGGCCTTTCCAGGCTCCCCTCTCACCACAACACATACTGTCCCTTCCAGCCTTGGGGCATTCCTTGCAGCCTCAGAATAGGAGGCCTCCCTCCATCTGCAATGCCCTTTGCCTCCCTCTGTACATCCTGTCTTAGGCTATTCACCAGCCTGCATTTCAATTGCTCATTTGCCTGCCTGACTCCCTCTGTATGCCAGCACCTGGCAGCCTCATACAAGTCCCTTAATAATTGTATGTTGAATAAATGAATGAATGAATGAGAATCTTGTTCATCTGAGTCCCCAGGGCCCAGCATGGTGCTTGGTACACAGTAGGCTCAAATAAATGAGAGATGAATAAATGGATTTTGCATACCCTCCCAAACCCACCTCCCTTCCTTCTTCTCCCCTTCTTTCTGTCATTCTCCTTTATCACTGAGGACCTTTTTTGGTCATACTCTGATTCTGCTATCCAGGGGCACTTCTGCAGAAAGTCTCAGCTGCCTCCTCATTGTTCCTTTCAACTCCAGCCCCAGCAGATAAGGAACTGAGGGCTTGCAGGGGATCAGTTGAGAAAGACTGCAAATTAGTGACAAATATCTATGTAGAGCTGAACTTCGTTTGAACCTCCCACAAGCCCAGGGAGGGTGGTGATATTCTCCTCAATTTACAGATGAGGAAACTGAGGTTCAGAGAGGTTGAGTGCTTGCACATAGTAGCATGATAGCAGAGATGTGATGGGAGCACAGACCTTCAGCAGCACATCTTTGTGCTCTCCCTTTCAGCCAGACACCAGGGGCCTTGAAGGCCACAAAAGGATTTTGGTCTTTGGGTAGTTCAGTGCTGCATTCCCTTTGCCAGCCTTTTCTTCTTAAATTGCTGCTCCTGTGCTGCTCAATGATTTCCAGTCCCAGGTGAAAGGAACACAATTTTGTCACTGTGTCAAGGCAGAAACAAGCTCAGCACTGGGAAAGGAAATCAAACTCTTTTTGGAGAAAGTCAGATGGGATGTACCCCTTTTAGGACCACCTGGCTGTGCAAGTAGGGAGCCCCCAGACCACCTGCCACAGGCCAGCTTCCTCAACAGCAGGGTGTGCCCCCAGGCCCTGCATTTCTCCTTCTCCCCAGAGACCTCCCTCTGCCTGATAAAGCTCCAGCTCTTGGCAGGCACTCAAGGCCTTCTCTGATCCCGATGTGACTGTAGGTCAGACACATTCTACATGAACAGAATATCACCCATGGGGCTGAACCCCACATAATACCTTCAGTGTTTGCCAGAGGGACTATGGGGTCTGGGTTGACCCATCTCCTTGGGAACAGCTTAACTGAGAAATGCAAACTACCTTCCTGGCTGCCCCGGGGAGGAGGAGTCAGGAGGGTAGCACAGGCAGCACATCTCACAGGACTCCAAATTCAAGTCCTGCCACTGCCCCTGTCTGGCGGCCTTCCCTTCTCTTGGTCTCTGTTTCTCTTTCTGCCAAATAAGTGAGTTAGACCAGATCATTTTTAAGAGCCCTTCCTTCTCCAGCATGCACAAGTGAGAACACACCTCTCTTAGATGCTGTTCTATTAATTACACTGGTCAGCACTATCACTTTTCAACCAAAGGCTTTACCTTTGAGTGGCCAGCCCTGGACCTTGCATTGTAAAAACTTGGCACTGACCATTTGGTTTTGAATCACTTCAAAAGGTCAAGTCCATCCCTATTCCTTTAGGACCAGCAGTACCAAATCTTTCTCTCTGGTTTGTAAATACGGCCATTTCCTGCCTCTCTGTGGAACCTCTGCTCTGATCGGACTGGCATCTTCATTGTCCCCAATGCCTTTATGATCCCACTTTTGAGGTCTTTAGGTCCCTCTCCTCTGCCTGTCCAGATCCTCTCTGTCCTTCAAAGACTCCTCATAAAGGCCATCCCTGATGATGGCTTCCACGAGTAAGTCCTCTCCTCTGATAGCCCGCAGTGTTTATCTGTTTCACTTCATTCATTTATTCATCCCTATACCTACTCAAGTTATTGAGTACCTGTATTAGTCTGTTCTCACACTACTGTAAAGAAATACCTGAAACTGGGTAATATGTAAAGGAAACAGGTTTAATTGGCTCCTGGTTCTGCAGGCTATTCGGGAAGCATTGCTGGGGAGACCTCAGGAAACTTACAATCACGGAGGAAGGGAACAGCCTTCCAGGTTTTCTTCGGCGCTGACTCAGGGCAAAGAGATCCAGGCTCAGAATTTCTTCTCCAGCTTCACCCTGATGAAGCTGAGGCACTCCTCCGCTCTGGGTGGGGCCAGCCTAGGGGCCAGGCACATCGGGCACCTCCTCCCCATGGACTATAGCGCCAATGCCATTGCCTTCTATTCCTACACCTTTTCCTAGGGGGCTGGTCCCGGCTCCACCTACTCCAAGCTCAGTGGACACTGGGTCTGGAAGGAAGGAGTCTTTTGCTTCCTTTCTCCTTTTTACAAAAACAAACATAGAAGAAAATAAACGCACTTTATCCACTCCCCAATTGGACTGCATTATCAAACACAGGCGCTGTGTACATCCTCTGTGCACCTGCCAGCAGATATCCTGGAGGGCTCATGAGTGGATTTAGTCCAAGATTTAAAGCCCCGCCCCCAGGTGCTCGGCCTGTGATCTGCATCCACTCAGCATGCACTTGGGCAGATGATTTGTCTGTGTGCTACCCTTCCCCCCACATTACCATACATATGCACTGTGTGGCTGCCAGTTAATCTGTGACCTGTTTTCTCCTGTCGTGTCAAGTAGGTAACGATCCCTGGTGACCACAGTCACCAGAAACAAGTGTTCGCCATGCAGAACATCACAGGGAGTACCTTAGGCATATCACACCCTCTCCTGAGACTCCATAAGGGCTAGGGTACAATTCTAGACTGGGAGCATCTTTGCCTCACTGGATTTAGTAACTGCAGGTAAGCAGGACATTTTGAAGTTTTTCCTATGAATGAGTTGTTGAAAGGTTATGAGGATGGCTGAGATCCAAGAAAACCAACTAGGTACCGCTCACCTCAGTGGCCGACTTATTCCTGGCTACTACTAGCCTGGCTCTGCTTGCAGTGTGACACTATGTGTTGTGTGTCCCTGGGAATGAGGAGCATCAGTGAAAAGCAGACATGATTCCTGTCCTCTGGATACCATAGTTCAGCCAGTGAAGGCAAACCTGAAGCTTCGGTTCCACAGCCTGTGCTGCTTGGTGAAGACTAAGGACAGGAGTCTTGATCCACAATAGCTGCCTCTCCAGGTGTTTTATTAGAGGCATGTGGATCACGTCCTGCACATCAGTTCTCCAACTTACAGACATCAGTTATTCTAGAGTTTGTTTTAAAACAGGGTTTCTGTCTACTCCCCTCCTCCCCTGCCCTAAGGCATCTGATGATAATAGGTTAAGGATGGGATGGGGAATTTTCATTTCTATTATACTGAACAGCTTGAGTAATTTCTGCTGCAGAGGTCCAGTATCTGCACTTGAGGGAGCTCTACGCTACAGCTGGTAAGTTCTGATTAGGCCTTCGAAGACATCTTGAATACTACCTTGTTGCCCAAGTCAGATGACAATGTTCTTTCACAGTGTAGCATTCATGTAGAACAGAATGGTAACAGCTCTCCTCCCATCAGCTCTGGCCCAATACTGCAAGCTGGAGCTTTGAGCAATAAGAACTCCAGCCAGGTCCCTTCTGAAAGAACAGCCAGCCATCTTCACATCCAGCTATGACCAAATCACTGTGGTCTAGCACTCAGCAAGTCTCCAGTCCAGCACCTGGTAAAAAGCTTGCAGAGAGAACAAGGACACAGCAGAGGCATCTTTGCTATATCCCACAGTCTTGAAAAACTGTTAGGTTATTAATGAGTGGTGAGCTTTGGAGATTTTTAAAAATATGCTCTCAGGATGAGGATCAAACAGCATTTTGGTGAATATTTTATTCACCAAATGCTTTAAATATTATGTAAATATTTTATTCGCCAAATGCTTATAAATTGGAGTTTATAACTACTGAGACCTACTCATGTTCTTCAGAATATGGCCATCACTTTTCCTTAGAATTGTCTAGACTGCAATAATTCCAATTGGACAGTGGAGGTTTTAGTGGAGGAGCACATCTTGACTTTTTTAGTCCCAGCATACGTGTTAAAAAAATGCTGAAAAAAGGCAGTATTAAAGTGCATAAGGTCAGATGTGTTCCTAGTTCCTGTCACATTTAGGAGATGTGATGAGGTCCCTTACTCCCCAGTTATTAAGCCTCTATTAGACAGGCTGCAGTGCAGAAAATCACAAGTGATTTTTAAAAATTTTATTTTACAGGCCCGGTGCGGTGGCTCATGCCTGTAATCCCAGCACTTTGGGAGGCCAAGGCAGGTGGATCACGAGGTCAGGAGTTCGAGACCAGCCTGGCCAACATGATGAAACCCCATCTCTACTAAAAATACAAAAAATTAGCTGGGCGTGGTGGCAGGCACCTGTAATCCCAACTACTCAGGAGGCCGAGGCAGGAGAATTGCTGGAACCCAGGAGGTGGAGGATGCAGTGAGCCGAGACCACGCCACTGCACTCCAGCCTGGGCAACAGAGTGAGACTCTGTCTCAAAAAAAAAAAAAATTTTTTTTTTATTTTACAGGTAGGGTCTCACTTTTGCTTAGGCTAGAGTGCAGTGGCATGATCACAGCTCACTGCAGCTTTGAATTCCTGAGCTCAAGTGATCCTCCCACCTCAGCCTTCCAAGTAGCTGGGACTATAGGCATGTACCACCACGCCTGGCTAATTCTGTCATTTTTTTGTAGAGACAGGTCTTGCTATGTTGCCCAGGCTGGTCTCAAACTCCTGGCTTCAAGCAATCCTGCTGTCTTGGGCTCCCAAAGTGCTGGGATTATAGGTGTGAGCCACCATGCCCAGCCCATAATTGATTTTTGCTGAGTTTCTCCCCCTTTAATTTTAAACTTAGTGTCCTTTCCCCAACAAACTATCAGGAGCTATCCATGGGATTTTGTATTACCAAGGCATTAGAGATGTATACATTCATCTCATCTGAGCCTGCAACAGCCCTGTGATGACAAGAGAACTTGGAACAAGCATTGGAATGAGGTTAGCACTGCCTTATCTCCCTGTGTGATCTCAGGGATAGTACAGCCTCATCTGTCCCATTCATTCGGCAAATATTTACTGAATGTCTTGTAGGTGTGATGAGTACTCTAGGGATTAAAAATAAGTACATGTTTTTCCCAGTAGTGAAAATTCATGGAACTGCACGCAAAATATCTGTACCTTTCTGTAACATCATACTTCAACTAAGTTAATGAAATTTTATCTTTAATGTAATTTTTAAAATGAATACACCATCCACCTCTTCAAGAAAGTTACATTCTAATAAACTCTATATACACAAAACTACATATAACTATACTATTTTAAAAAGCTGTAAATAGGCAAGCTCAGAATACCCCAACCTCCACCCTCTGCTTTTAGGAAGGAGGCAAAGAAATGATAGGGCTCAGCAAAACCCATGGGCCCTAGGCTAGTCCCATATAATTTTTTAACCATATGATAAAGCCCCTCAAGAAATCACTGGGAGATTTGAGCAAGGTTTAAGTTGAAATAATTAGGCATCAGCAAACCATAATCACAACAGCAGGGATGTGGCTGCTGCTCCAAATCTGCCTAACGAAGGCAGCACAATCTTTAATACCTGTGCCGCTTTGTAAATGGAGACAGGATACTCTCTTGAAAGCTGAGATTCCCTGTCCAGTCTGGGGGAGGAAAAAATGGGCCTGGTAACCCTCATAGCCCCTGTCCCTAAGAGAATGCTTGACATGTAGCACGCTCTCAAACTTGTTCAATAGTTGAAAGGCAGATACGGAATACTTGTTTTCTAGGTAGGTTGTCAGTTTTGCCCAGAAACAGGAAAACAAATGCCTAGTTTCCCTTCTAGCCCAAAGATGTCACTGCCTCTTTGTTCAAAGTTGGACATAACAATTGCCACTACTGGCGACCATGTATTAAGTGCCTATTATGTGCCAGGCAGTATTTTAAAAATCTGTTGTTACAGTTCCAGGGGACAGGTGCTGCACCTTTACAAATAGAGGTTATTTGTAAATAAAGTGCCGGCCAATGGCACAAAGTAGTGAAGGTGGGATTCACTCAGGTCTGTCACTTCCAAGCCCATGTTTTCTACTTTGCAACCCTATTTGAAAGGAAAACTGCAACTAAGATTATGACCCATGAGACAATTTATGTGTGAGACAAAAAGTTTCACACCTCCCCCCACCCCAAACACACACGGTATAACACAGTGACCCAACCTTAGGCAAAAGGGTACCACTGCCAGCAAATGCATTTAACATTTTATTGAGATTCTCAACAGCTGCCATTTGGTTTGTATAGCAAATTTTTTACAAAGTAACTTTTTTCCATTTTTGATATTTTTATGAAAATTATTTTCTTCAGTTTTAAAGCCCTGTCCCTCCCCCAAAGAAGGATTAATAACTACCAAGTAATGATTATTTAGGAGAAAAACAAAGGCAAAAACAGCTTTATAAACACTTGTGAAACAGGGGTAAGTGTCCGAAGTCAAGACCTTCTGGGCCCAGTGGAGGTGCTGGGCTGCTCCGGGACACCATCACCACTTCACCATCCACAACATCCTCAAGAGCTGAGCAGCCCTGCACAGACCCTGGGGGGCTTCCTGTTCCACAAGCTCCACTCCCTTTTTCCTCTCCATCTTTGCTGTTGGGCCTCCCCTCCAAATCTGCCTAACAAAGGCAGCACGATCTTTAATGCCTGTGCAGCTTTGTAAATGGAGCCAGGATACTCTATTTTGAAAGTTGAGATTCCCTATCCAGTCTGGGGGAGGAAAAATTATCCAATGTAGCATGGATGGTTTCACTTTCTTGTCCACTCAGACACATGCTCATACTTATTAAATGGATTTATTGGATGCTTCAAAAGTCCTGATGTGTAGCAGCACAAAAGTTCCTTGTAAAAAAAGAAGTTGCAAAATTATAAAAATTTCTGCGGCAGTTCTGGCTCTGGATGACAAAGCTCATTCTGATTAGTAGTTTTTTTGACATGCACAGCAGCTTCCCCTATAAGTCCTACGTTTGGAGGGTTCCGTTTAGACAACAGGAAGTTGGAATCCAAGTTTAAAAGGCTCTCTGCTGACAAAATGTGGTACATCCATCAACAGAATTCTACTCAGCAATAAAAGGAACAAACTACCAAGACGTTATCTGTCATGGACAAACCTCAAAAACATTAGCTAAGTAAAAAAGCCAGACCCAAGGGACCACATATTGTATGATTCCATTGATTTGAACTGTCCAGAAAAGGCAAATTTATAGAGAAAGTAGATTAGTGGTTGCTGGGGGTAAGAACAGGATTAACTGTAAAAGAGCATGAAGGATCTTATTGGGAGGGATAAAAATGTTCTAAAACTGAGTAATAGTTATAGCTACACCACTGAGGGAAGTTACTAAAATCACTGAAATGTACACTTGAAATGGGTGTTTTATGATATGTAACATATGCCTCATTAAAGTTGTTTTAAGAAAAGGATTCCCTGCCTCCCAAACCATCCTTCAAGCATTAAACATTTTTGGAGGCTCATAATCAACAGGACAGAATAACTACTTAGTGATGATTTACAGAGTGAAATATTTTACTGTTTCATAGTAAGCACATTTTAGTAACTGTACACTAGTACAATGTTTTTAAGATTTTATCTCATTTTTGTCATATTAGCCTAAAATGTTTATTTTTATTTAAAAACTAGCCAATAGGAAGGTAAGATTGGGGAGAAACTCAGTAAATGTCACAAAAGAGACTCCTAGTAACACAATCTGAGGGAGCTTTTTCTTTTGAAATAAAGATGGTGCATCTGTCCCTTTACAGATTTCTCTCCTGTCCCCTGGGACTGGGGAAGGTGAATCTCCTGCCTGACACCTTGTAGAGATTAGTGTATCCAGCTATTCTATTGCCACAATGCCTCTAAAAACCAGACTGACTGGGAACAGCAGTAGGGGGTTGGCCAGTGAGGGCAGGTGACCAAGTGGTGTGCAGGAAACTCGCATGTTTCCCTGGGTTGGCTTCCTGCTCCCCTGTCCCTGTCACCAATAGCAGCTTCATTGTGAGAAGATTAAAACAAAGGAAAAAAACCCAAAAAAACTGTTTCCAAATTGTAACTAACCAAGTCTGTGTAGGAAATTCACAAGGCAGCAGAGCAGAGGCTGCAGAGGTGCTCTGTCTACCGGGAGAACTAATGATCCCTGTGAGCAATGCAGGGTGCAATGAGTCACATGGGGAAATGTGGACAGAGGCAGAAGGACATCAAGGCCCCCACTGCACACCACATTAGAGTCAATCCTCCTGTTCTTCCCACCCACTTCGCAAACTAATGACGTCCGTGTTATCCCAGAGAGCGGCTAGGGACACTCAGTCCTTCCCAATATGTGGACATCTCCAAATCTTGGTCAAATCTGTCAGATTTCTAACACTTTCAATACCTCAATATCACCTAAACTGAGAAAGATTATTAGCCCGTGATGGTGGGACCCTTATTGACGAAGGCCTGCCCCCTCCTCACAGTAGGGTAGACTCCTGGGTTCCCGATGGTTCAGGAGCCTGGGCTGTCATTTGTCTACCTGGGGTTTGCAGCAGCCCTAGTACAAGAAGATTCATTCGTGCTGTTTACTTTGGCAGCCTCTTCACACAACTTTCCTCTCTAACACGTGTTAATTATCAGAGTATTCACCTCACCTCCTTACTTCCCAGCTTCTCCAAAATGAAAGCAATAGTAATAAACAATTTGGAAAATGTTGCTTAGTATTTTAAGCCATGGTTAGCATTATAACCTTAATTAAAGAGACCCCAGGCTGGGGTGGCTCACCACACCCAGCCTATAATCCCAGCACTTTGGGAGGCTGAGATGGGAGAATCACTTGAGCACAACAATTCAAGAGCAGCTTGGGAAATAGAGCAAGATCCAGTCTCTACAAAAAATAAAAATAATAAAAATAATTAGCTGGCCGTGGTGGTGCGTACCTGTTGTCCCAGCTACTCGGGAGGCTGAGATGGGAGGATTGCTTGAGCCTAGGAATTTAATGCTGCAGTGAGCTATGGTCATACCACTGCACTCCAGCCTGGGTGACAGAGTGAGACTATGTCTCAAAAAAAAAGAAAAAAAAAAGAGGGACCCCAGCTGCTGTGACTTTGGAAACTAAAGGTGTTACAAAGGTCAAGCCTTTCCTTAGGATTGTTTCTGGTTTCACCCTTATGTGATTCCCAAAACTCAACTATTATTGTCAGAAACTGGCCCAAAGACCCAGGGCTGCATTTGCCCAGGCCTAGGCTGTATCCTTGAATTTTCTGCTGCAGTTCAAAGGCCTGGAGAAACTGAAAATGCATTCATTTGGGTTTTTTTCCCTTGAAAAGAAAGAGATAAATTATTTTCGTCTTGGAATTTTAGAGTTGAATAAATAATCCCAATAATTACAGATCAATCACTAATAAACTAACATTGGGACCAGCCAGATTGGCAACTGTTAAAAATACATGTTCCATTTCTATACAAATTCTCAAACTTCTAGTTGCCAATTTAAAAAAGTTTAAACAAAGTAGTGGCTTAAATTCAACATCAAAATTACCCCTTATAAATACAAGTCTTACCATTAAAGGGTAAAGGTGTCCAGTCTGGCTTGCTGGTTCTTCTTTTGTGAGAAAAGTTACTGACAGCCAGAGGCTCCCAGCCTTTCCCCAGTGAAGGTCCAACAAGACACACATGCATTTTCTGCTAAGAAGGTAGCAAACTCTAACTAGCCTGTGTCGTGAGTGACAATTGTGCCCCCACCTCCCAACATAAATAGATGGCAAAAAGAGTTGGACTACAAGAGGAACCGCCGGAAGCAGAGTCCTATGCATTTAAAAAAGAATCAATTTGCTAGCTGCTTCCTATACCTGGAGTCGGCATGTTCAGTGTCTGAAGAAGACTAGAAATGCCAGCCCTCAGTGTCCATGCTAAACTCGCAGGAAGTTTTCATAGTCCTGAAGACTGACATCCAAAACAGACCAGCACAGCAGAAGGAAAGACAAGCTCCTTTCTCTCTGCAATCCCAACGCATTTCTAACAGCCTTCGGAATTCTGAGCTTGGACAGGCTCACGAGGATGGAGGAGGAAAAGCAGTCCCAGAAGGGAGAGATTTCCTCTATGCACTTGCAATGCCCTTTCCTTTTTAGAGGAAACAACCCAGCTGAAAGCTGAAGCTTGAATAAAGAAGTTTCTTTATTCATAGTCCTCTCTGAAAAAGAGTTAACAGTTTCATTCTCTCAACATAGAGGCTTTGGGAATTAATGTGTCTGTCTGGTAATGCAAGTTCTCTAAGCTACTCTCCTATGACATGTGACCTAACAAGGAAGGCAATTTTTTCAAATGATATAATCCTACAGACTCAAATAGGAAAAAATGTGTATTTTAAATCTGGCATTAGCTTATCACTGTTCAAAAAGTCAACGAGAGCTCATAAGGAGAATTTCTTCAGCTTTCCATACCCTAGTCCTTTCCTTCCAACCTCTGTCCCACAGCCACATACTGAATTTATACCAACTTTGTTTCAAGTTACATATCTTTTCCCTATTAGGCCTATCACACAGCACAGAAGCAATCAGAAAGAAGCCACTATTATCTTCAGGGCTCTCCAATTCCTCATCCCTGGGAGAATGGCCTGGATGGCTCTCCTGTACCCCACACTGCCATCTACATCTCTATACACGAAGGTAGCTCCTGGCACCCAGTTTAGTTCCTTAGGGGTAGCAACAAAAGACCCCAGCAAGTTAAAGGCAGGAAAGACAAAGAAACACACCCTAAGAGGTCAATCTACAAAACTTGCAAAGCTGGGTATGTGGGAACAGTAAAATGTTTTAATAGCTGAAAAGATCCCAGAAGGTCAGGTACACAGTCACATGGGTCAAGCAGGACTCACTTTCCTAGGCTGATTTTGAGTTCCTTTCCATAATTCTGTAATGTGGGAAGAAATATCCAAACTGTGAACTGAGCTTCTTACTAGTGTCCTGAAAAATATTTCCTTAAAAAAGTGCATAAACTTGTCTGAGGGAATTAAGACACCAGGAAGACCAAGTGTTGATGAGGCTGGAAAAAAAAACTGTCCAAATAAAATTAAGACACAACAGATTCAAGGATGACTTCTGCAGGCTCATGCTAATTGCCAGCACAGCAGGCCTCCCCTATGCCTTTGGTAGCAGTATCTTTTCTTAAAAAGGAGGCTGGGGAATAGACTTCATGAAAGATGAGGTGGCAGATCAACCCTAGTGCTCTTCTACTTATAAATGGTGAGTCTGATGGTGGTGGTGAACACAGGCTTATGAACAGGACAACAGTAACTAAATGACTCAAGTGACAACCACCATCACAGCCCTACCTTCTGATTTACAACTTTCAACAATCATCAAAAGTTACTGTAAACTAAGTACTTTAAGTCTGTGTTTTCTTGAATGGGGTTCAGGACAAACAGGCAAGGGCTTGACAGGACATTGGTTATCTGAGTTCATTGCAGGAGACCCCGGGGGTGGGGCAGCTGAGCCTCAAATTCCAGTTTGCACCACCTGCTCTTTCTGCTTGTCCCTTTTCCCATCCAACTCAATAGATTCCACAAAAAGCTCTCCAGGTGCTCACTGTCCCTGATAAGTATACAGCAGGGTGAGAGGGGCATTTCCTAAATATCCAGTTTTTCTTAGTCAGCTTATTTTGTTTAAATACACACCACGGAACACTTCTGATGAAGGGGGGAAAATGCAATTTCCTTAACTCGAAAGAGCTATTTGAAAAAACAAAACAGGAAACTCCCCAAACAAAAGTCAGCAGAACAAAATAGAAATACTCAGAGGCTTAGAATAAGACTGAGCATATTAGTTACTCAGAGTCACAGTATCGTGAGACCACCACTCCCCTTCCCGCTGTGCACCCCTCGCCCGCCCCATCCCCCTCTTCAGCTCCACCATTTTGTGCATTACTATCCCCAGATGTGGGGACAGACAAGTCTTCCTCAAAGCTTTCTCGGCTCAGTACTTCTCTCCTGGAATAAACTCCTTGGCATCTGGGTTCAGGTTACTTTTGCTCTGAAATAAGAACCAAGAGATAGTAAATCCTAAGGCAAGCTGCATTTTAAAACTTACCCAGTCCATCATTATCAGTACCTTCCCTTAGCTTTAGGGAGAGAAAGAAAGAAAATTCCTTGTAACTCAGGCTGTTATTGCTAGGTTATCTCAACTGCACCTGACATAGCCCTGAGCAAGCTCATCTTCTCCTTCCTTCTTCGGACTCTTGTTTCCTTCCTGATGCTTTCCAAAATCTCATCAGAGGCCTGTAAGTTCAACTCCAAGAAGAATTTTTCAATTCACTGAGTACCTTAACTTGGTGAAAACCAGGGTACTCCATCAGACCAGGTTGGATACCACAGTCTCTATTTTTCTTCATCTTTCTGTACTCTCTTTGGTTCTCTACTCTCTTGTGAATATCCAAAACCTTAGCAAACCACAGGGCAAGATTGTTCAGAATATGAGTTGTGTGAAAACTATATTGCTCACAGACTTTTTTTTTTTTTTTTTTTTTTTGAGACAGTCTTGCTCTGTTGCCCAGGCTGGAGTGCAGTGGTGCAATCTTGGCTCACTGCAAACTCTGCCTCCCTCTGCCTCCCAGGTTCAAGCAATTCTCCTGCTTTAGCCTTCCAAGCTGGGACTACAGGCGCACACCACCATGCCTGGCTAATTTTTGTATTTTTGTAGTAGATATGGGGTTTCCATGTTGGCCAGGCTGGTCTCGAACTCCAGACCTCAGGTGATCCACCCGCCTCAGCCTCCCAAAGTGCTGGGATTACAGGCGTGAGCCACCGTGCCCAGCCTGCTCACAGACTTCTGATGTTACATACATATGAAAGGCAGGAAATTAATTTATCTGGTTTTCTAATTCTAAGTGGAGAAAATGACCTCTCAGGAGTACATTTCTTCCAAAATGAACAGCTAATTTTTATAACAGAATCATTTAGAAGTATATTAAATACAGATTTGAGGGACAGTAAAAGAGAAGAATAGCAACAAATGATATTTGAGAAGAAACTTCTTCAGTGTTCAAATTGTTATCCTTAATCCCAATTCTACTTTGAAGAGCCCATTAGAAAGTAAAGGTTGGTGGCGTCCAATCTTGGCAAGTAAAAAGCCCATGATGCTGGCAACAGTAATGTTTTATAGTGCTTTATGAGGAGCAATACATCTTTAATGCACCCCTTATTAATAATGCCCATAAAACGAGCAAAGAAACAACAGCTCACAGGGCTCCAGACTTGTTGAGGGTTGTAGGGCTGGAAAGAAAGTCTGTCATTCCAAATCCTATATTCTTTTCACTACATAACCTGGGGAACTACATATGGCTCTTACCAAAATATCTTCAGAATCATGACCTTCACTGACTGACAGTCCATTTAACTGCTGTTGCAACTGTCCCATGGCCTGAGGCAGGTCTCGTGATGGAATAAACCAGTCTTGGTCTTCTTCATCCAGCATCTCTTGGAAGCAGCGGTCCAAGAAGTCTTGCTCCTGCAGTTCCTCCTCCACCTAGCAAGCAAAGGGGAGCAGCTCAGACTTACTGTCACAGCAAGACTTACCCCTTCCAGTTTTTCCTCCACCTCTTTCCTTCAGAAGGTATTACTCTGCAATTAAGAATGATCTTGAGCTGGGTGTGGTGGCTCACAACTGTAATCCCAGCAATTTGGGAGGCTGAGGCAGGAGGATTGCTTGAGGCCAGGAGGTTTGAGACCAGCCTGAGCAACATAGCATGACCCTGCCTCTACAAAAAAAATTTTAAAATTAGCCAGGCCATAGTGGTGTGTGCCTGTAGTCTCAGCTACTTGGGAGACTGAGGCTGGAGGACAACTTGAATGCAGGAGGTCAAGGCTTCATTGAGCCAAGACTGTGCCACTGCACTTCAGTCTGGGCGACAGAATGACACCCCGATTCTTTAAAAAATAAAAATATATTAAAAAAAAGATTTTATGATCTTACATGAGGTCCAAGGGATCTAAGGATTCAATGCGCCTAATGACTAGCTAGAGATAGCATAATTTTTATTTTTTCTCAACCAAATTCTATCACTAATAAGACTAAGAAAATAGTTATTCACAGTAACAGAAATTCAAGGTCTCCGCAGATGTTCTACGATCTCTAATAGGTGATACAGATATCATGGAAAATCACTTTAGAGCCTAAAATTCTTTTCTCAGTCTTGTTACAAAGTAACCCTTCTTAAATTTCCCATTTTATAAGAAATATGAAAAAGATACTGCAAGTATATAACTAGTTCATGACCTGGCTAGTGGAGATAAAATCAAAGCCAATGCTCTCAGCTTCTGGCCATTTTTTGGGTAAGGAAACCCTCAAGGGAGAAAAATACTTTCAGAACATTAGGAAGACATAAAGAACACTTTCTGGCATACCACTAGAAAATTACATAATCAATGTAGTATTCTTTCAAAAGATGAAATATATGAATATTCAAATAATTCTGCATTTCTTAAACATTGCCCTAAACTAAAGCAATATATATCTAGGATATTTTACACTGCTTTGCAGACATTGTCAACTCTTAGTATAGAGTGTGGTTCACTCTGCAGATTTCAGTGTCTTTGATAGGCCTCTCGCTTCATGTTTGGCATCCCTCTCCTGCAGGCTGCCTGGTGACAGATTCACAGCTCACTAGCACCACCACCAGAAATGAGGTCAAGCAAAAAATAATTTCTCAAATTGGAATATACAGTTACCTAATGAATTCAGAGGAAAAGTTACTGGTAGTGAGACTTAAGAATAGTATTTGAACACTACAATTAGCCACACGTGAAAACTAGACAGTTATGAAGTGCTTAATAAAATATTCTTATGCCACAAGATGTAACATGACCATTTGAGAGCTGCCCTGACTCTATGAGAGCATAACAGCATGCTAGCTCTTATTAAATTTACCCCTGTTCACTGGCACAACCAATGAAAATGGTTGCTGGGCACAGAGGTGTAACAGAAACATGCTACGTGCAATTCACACAGATCCCGACAGAGCCACATTAGGTGGAAATTGCTGTCTGTCCCCTTTAAACTTGTTTCCTTCTTCCCAGAGCACCAGGCTGTTCAGTTAAAATCACATTTGTCACCTTACATGCTGTATATGGCCAAGTGACTATTCATTACAAAATGTTCCCACAAGGGACATGGACACTTTGGCATCCCTTGGTTAAAAGAAGACCCCTTGCCATGGCCTTTGGTGCTCTCCCTTTCCCAGCTGCTGGACTTCCCAGTTTTCCCTCAGCCACGCAGCTGATATATGCCCTGGGGGTGGCAGAGCAATACCGTGGAAGGGACCAAGTGGGCACCAGATCACTTGTCTATCCAGAATGCTTACCTTGGACTGTTAACCTCACAGATATAAAACAATGCGTTACTGCTGAATCTTTGCTGAAGTAGTAGTCTAGCCAACCCTCACCTCATGTACTTCTCTATTTCAGACTCACATCCTGCCAATCCCGAGTTCCCATTTGAGGCATGCCATGCTGACCTGTCTGCATATAGCTGCTGTTTCCCACAAATCTACACCCAATAACACAGGGCATTAGACCAAAACAACTTTCTTTCATAAAATAAATTTCCTCACCTTTTCCCATTAACACAAATTTTCCATGAAAACACTGCAAAAGGAGAGCAGAAACTAGATTTTTAGGAACTGGACTTAACCACATATGATTAATGAAAAATATTATATATGGGCACACGTTTTATTGCATTTTGCTGTATTTTGCTTCATAGATACTGCTTTTTTTTTTTTTTTTTTTACAAATTGAAGGTTTGTGGCAACCTTGCATCAAGCAAGCCTATTGGCGCCTTTTTATCAACAGCATGTGCTCAATGTCTGTGTCACATTTTGGTAATTCTCTCAATTTTTCAAACTTTTTCATTATTATTTTATCTGTTATAGTGCTCTGTAATCAGTAATCTTTGATGTTACTTTTTTTTAATTTTAGGTTTGAAGTACACGTGAAGGTTACATAAACACATGTCACAGGGGTTTGTTGTACATATTATCATATCACCAGGTATTAAGCTCAGTACCCAATAGTTACCTATTCTGCTCCTCTCTCTCCTCCCACCCTCCCCCCTCAAGTAGACCCCAGTGTCTGTTGTTCCTTGTGTTCATAAATTCTTATCATTTAGCTCCTACTTATAAGTGAGAACATGTAGTGTTTGGTTTCCTGTTCCTGTGTTAGTTTGCTAAGGATGATAGCCTGCAACTCCATCCATGTTCCTGCAAAGGACATAATCTCATTATTTTTTATGGCTGCATAATATTCCATGGTGTATATGTACCACATTTTCTTTATCCAGTCTGTCACTGATAAATGGGCATTTAGTTGATTCCATGTCTTTGCTATTGTGAACAGTGCTGCAATGAACATTTGTGTACATGTGTCTTTATGGTAGAATGCTTTACATTCCTCTGGGTCTACAACCAGTAATGGGATTGCTGGGTTGAATGGTAGTTTTACTTTTAGCTCTTTGAGGAATCGCCATACTGCTTTCCACAATGGCTGAAGTAATTTACACTCCTACCAACATTGTATAAGCCTTCCCTTTTCTCCACAACCTCACCAGCATGTGTTTTGTTTTTTTTTTGTTTTTTTTTACTTTTTAGTAATAGCCATTCTGACTGATGTGAAATTGTATCTCATGGTGGTTTTGACTCGCATTTCTCTAATAATCAGTGATATTGAGCTTTTTTTCATATGCTTGTTGGCCGTATGTATGTCTTCCTTTTGAGAGGTGTCTGTTCATGTCCTTTGCCCACTTTTTAATGGGGTTGTTTTTCTCTTGTAAATTTAAGTTCCTTATAGATGCTTGATATCAGACCTTTGTCATATGTATAGTATGCAAATATTTCCTCCCTTTCTGTAGGTTGTCTGTTTACTCTGTTGATAGTTTCTTTTGCTGTACAGAAGCTCTTAAGTTATTTAGATCTCATATGTCAATTTTGGCTTTTGTTGCAATTGCTTTTGGTGTCTTCGCCATTAAATCTTTGCCCATTCCTATGTCCAGGATGGTATTGCCTAGGTTGTCTTCCAGGGTTTTTATAGTTTTGGGTTTTAGCTGGGTGCAGTGGCTCCGCCTGTAATCCCAGCACTTTAGAAGGCTGAGGCAGGCAAATCATGAGGTTAGTAGATCGAGACCATCCTGGCTAACACGGTGAAACCCCTTCTCTGCTAAATAATACAAAAAATTAGCCGGGTGTGGTGGCAGGCACCTGTAGTCCCAGCTACTCTGGAGGCTGAGGCAGGAGAATGGCGAGAATCCGGGAGGCGGAGCTTGCAGTGGGTACTCCAGCCTGGGCTACAGAGCAAGACTCTGTCTCAAAAAAAAAAAAAAAAGTTTTGGGTTTTACATTTGTCTTTAATCCATCTTGAGTTTATTTTTGTATATGGTGTAAGGAAGGGGTCCAGCTTCAAACTTCTGCATATGGCTAGCCAGTTATCCCAGCACCATTTATTAAACAGGGAGTCTTTTCCCTAGTGCTTGTTTTTGTCAGCTTTGTCAAAGATCAGATGTAGATGTGTGGTCTCATTTCTGGGTTCTCTGTTCTGTTCCACTGGTTTATGTGCCTGCTTTTGTACCAGTACCATGCTATTTTGGTCACTGTAGACTTGTAGTATAGTTTGAAGTCAGGTAACGTGATGCCTTCAGCTTTGTTCTTTTTACTTATGATTGCCTTGGCTATTCGTGCACTTTTTAAGTTCCATATAAATTTTGAAATATTTTTTTCTAGTTTTGTGAAGAATGTCATTGGTAGTTTGATAGGAATAGCATTGAATCTGTAAACTGCTTTGGGCAGTATAGCCATTTTAATGATATTGATTCTTCCTATCCATGAGCATGGGATGTTTTTCCATTTGTTTGTATCTTCTCTGATTTGTTTGAGCAGTGTTTTGAAATTCTCATTGTAGAGATCTTTTACCTCCCTGGTTAGCTGTATTCCTAGGTTGTGTGTGTATGTGTGGCAACTGTGAATGGGATTGCCTTTCTGATTTGGCTCTCAGTTTGGTGGTTGTTGGTGTATAAGAATGCTAGTGATTTTTGTACATTGATTTTGTATTCTGCAACTTTGCCGAAGTTATTTATCAGCTAAAGGAGCTTTTGGGCTGAGACTACGGAGTTTTCTAGATATAGAATCATGTTGTCTGCAAACAGATATAGCATGACTTCCTCTCTTCCTATTTGGATGCCCTTTATCTTGCCTGATTGCTCCAGCTAGGACTTCCAATACTATGTTGAATGTAAGTGGTGAGAGAGGGCATCCTTGTCTTGTAACGGTTTTCAAGGGGAATGCTTCCAGCTTTTGCTCATTCAGTATAACGTTGGCTGTGGGTTTGTCATAGATGACTCTTATTATTTTGAGGTATATTCCTTCAATACCTAGTTTATTGAGAGTTTTAAACATGAAGCAATGTTGAATTTTATCAAAAGACTTTTCTGCTTCTATTGAGATAATCATGTGGCTTTTATCTTTAATTCTGTTTACATGATGAATCACATTTATTGATGTTTGCATGTTGAACCAACCTGGCATCCCGGGGATGAAGCCTACTTAATCATTGTGGATTAGCTTTTTGATGTGCTGCTGGATTTGGTTTGCAAGTATTTTGTTGAGGATTCAATGTTCATCAAGGATATTGCCCTGGAGTTTTCTCGTTTTGTTGTGTCTCTACTAGGTTTTGGTATCAGGATGATGCTGGCCTTGTAGAATGAGTTGGGGAGAAATCCCTCCTCCTCAATTTTTTAGAATAGTTTCTGTAGGAATGGTACCAGCTCTTCTTTGTATGTCTGGTAGAATTTGGCTGTGAGTCCATCATGTCCTGGGCGTTTTTGGTTGGTAAGCTATTTATTACTGATACAATTTCAGAGCTCATTATTAGTCAGTTCAGGGAATCAATTTCTTCCTAGCTCAGTCTTGGGAGGGTTTATGTGTCCAGGAATTTATCCATTTCTCCTAGGTTTTCTAGTTCGTGTGTGTAGTGCTTGTAGTAGTTTTTGATGGTTGTTTTTATTTCTGTGGGGTCAGTAGTAACATTCCCTTTGTCATTTCTAATTGTGTTTATTTGGATCTTCTCTATTTTCTTCTTAAATATTGCAGCTACTAGCCTATTTCATTAGTTTTTTTCTTGAGATGAAGTCTCGCTCTGTCACCCAGGCTGGAGTGCAGTGGTGCAATCTCAGCTCCCTGCAACATCTGCCTCCTGGGTTCATGCATTCTCCTGCCTCAGCCTCCCATGCAGCTGGGATTACAGGCACATGCCACCACGCCTGGCTAATTTTTGCATTTTTAGTAGAGATGGGTTTCACCATGTTGGCCAGGCTGGTCTCAAACTCCTGACCTCAAGTGATCTGCCCACCTCAGCCTCCCTAAGTGCTGGGACTATAGGCATGAGCCACCATGCTTGGCCTATTTCATTAACTTTTTTCAAAAAACCAACTCCTGGATTCGCTGATCTCTTAAATGGTTTTTCATGTCTCAGTTTTCTTCAGTTCATCTCTGATTTTTGTTATTTCTCGTCTTCTGCTAGCTTTGGGGTTGATTTGCTCTTGCTTGTCTAATTCTTTCAGTTGTGATGTTAGGTTGTTAATTTGAGATCTTTATCACTTTGTGAGGTGGGCATTTAGTGCTATGAATTTCCCTCTTAACACTGCCTTAGCTATGTCCCAGAGATTCTGGTATGTTGTATCTTTGTTCTCCTTATTTTCAAATAACTTGATTTCTGCCTCAATTTCATTATTTACCTGAAAGTCATTCAGGAGTATGTTGTTTAATTTCCATGTAATTGTATGGTTTTATTTTCATTGTGTTGACTTCTATTTTTATTGTGCTGTGGTCCAAGAGTGTGTTTGGTATGATTTCGGTTCTTTTACACTTGTTGAGGATTGTTTTATGTCCAATTATGTGGTCAATTTTAAAGTGTGTACCATGTGGCAATGAGATTAATGTATACTCTGTTGTTTTTGGGTGGAGACTTCTGTAAAGGTCTAGCAGACCCATTTGTTCCAATGGTGAATTTAGGTCCTGTATATCTTAGTTAATTTTCTGCTTCAATGTTCTAATATTGTCAGTGGAGTATAGAAGTCTCACATTATTAATATTATGTGGGAGTCTAGTCTTTTTGCACCCAGATTCATAAAGAACTTGCTTTATGAATCTGGGTCCTCCTATGTTGTGTGCATATGTATTTAGGAAAGTTAGGTCTTCTTGCTGAATTGAACCCTTTACCATTATGTAATGTCCTTCCCTTGTCTTTTTTTATCTTTGTTGGTTTAAAATCTGTTTTGTCTGAAATTAGGATTGCAACCCCTGCTTTTTTCTGTTTTCCATTTGCTTGGTAGATTTCTCTCCATCCCTTTATTTTGAGCCTATGAGTGTCATTATGCGTGAGATCGGTTTCTTGAAGACAGCATGCTATTGGGTCTTGCTTTTTTACCCAGCTTGCCACTCTGTGCCTTTTAAGTGAGGCATTTAGCCCATTTACATTCAATGTTGGTATTGATATGTGTGGATTTGATCCTGTCATTGTGCTGTTTGCTGGTTATTATGTTGGCCTGTTTGTGTGGTTGTTTTACAGTGACACTGGTCTGTGTGGTTAAGTGGGTTTTTGTATTAGCTGGTAGTGGTCTTTCCTTTCTATATTTAGTGCTCTTTTCAAGGTCTCCTGTAAGGCAAGTTTAGTAGTAATGAAGTCCCTCAACATTTGCTTATCTGAAAAGGATCTTATTTTTCCTTCATTTAGGAAGCTTAGTTTGGCTGGATATAAATTCTTGGTTGAAGATTTTTTTTCTCTAAGAATGTTAAATATAGTCCCCCAGTCTCTTCTGGCTTATAGGGTTTCAGCCAAGAGGTCTGCTGTTAGCCTGATAGGGATCTCTTTGTAGGTGACCTACCCTTTCTCTCTAGCTGTCTTTAATGTTCTTTCATTTTGACCTTGGAAAGTCTGATGATTATGTGTCTTGGGAATGATCTTCTTGTGTGGAATCTTGCAGGAGTTCTCTGTATTTTCTGAATTTGACTGTTGGACTCTCTAACATGGTTGGGGAAGTTTTCATGGATGGTATCCTTGTATTAGTCTGTTTTCACACTGCTGATAAAGACATATCCAAGACTGGGCAATTTAAAAAAGAAGGAGGTTTACTGAACTTATAGTTCCATGTGGCTGGGGAGGCCTCACAATTATGGCAGAAGGTAAAAGGTAAGGAGGAGCAAGTCACATCTTACATGGATGGCGGCAAGCAAAGAGAGAGAGCTTGTGCAGGAAAACTCCCGTTTTTAAAACCATCAAATCTCGTGAGACCAATTCACTATCATGAGAACAGCACAGAAAGACTCACCCTCATAATTCAGTCATCTCCCACCAGGTCCCTCCCACAACACATGGGAATTATGGGAGCTACAAGATGAGATTTGGGTGGTGACACAGAGTCAAACCATATCAATCCTGAAATATATCTTTCAAGTTATTTACTTTGTTCCCCTCCCTTTCAGGGATGCCAATGATACATAGATTTGTCCTCTTTACATAATCCCATACTTCTTGGAGGTTTTTGTTCATTCCTTTCTATTCTTCTTGCTTTATTTTTGACTGTCTTATTTAATTTTTTTGAGATGCAGTTTCACACTTGTTGCCCAGGTTAGAGTGCAGTGATGTGATCTCAGCTCACTGCAACCCCACTTCCCAGATTCAAGAGATTCTCCTGCCTCAGCCTCCCGAGTAGCTGGGATTACAGGTGCCTGCCATCAGGCCCAGCTAATTTTTGTATTTTTAGTAGAGATGGGGTTTCATCATGTTGGCCAGGCTGGTCTCTGACTCCTGACCTTAGGTGATCCCCGCCTCAGCCTGCCAAAGTCCTGGGATTACAGGTGTGAGCCACCATGCCTGGCCTGCCTTATTTTAGAGAACCAGTCTTCAAGTTCTGAGATTCTTTCCTCAGCTTGGTTTATTCTGCTGTTAATACTTGTGATTGCATTGTGAAATTCTTGTGTTATTCAGCTCTGTCAAACCTGTTAGGTTCTTTTTTTATACTGCCTATTTTGTCTTTCAGCTCCTGTATCACTTTACTATGATTTTTATTTTCCTTGGACTGGGTTTTGCCATCCTCCTGAATCTTGATGATCTTTGTTCCTATTCATATTCTGAACACTGTGGAAATGACAATGAAGGATTTAGAATATTACATAATCAACTTAGTTGATAAAGCAGTAGCAGGGTTTGAGAGAACTGTTTTTTCCCTTCAATTTCCACTTTATCCAGTACTTATATTGCTTTGTGTTTGAAATTTCCTGATATTTTCTATCTTCATTATTTTGTTTTCCTTTTCTGAAGCATTTTAATTCAGATGTTTCTCTTTTAGGTTCTTTACACGTGAACCTGTTTCCCTTATTGTGGAAGTAATCCATTTTCTTTGCATATGAGTTGGGAAATCAGAACTAAGAAAACCAAATTGGAAGGAAAAAAAAGCCCCCTTAATCTCAACACTCACACGTAATGAATATTGTTGACATTTCAGAATATATCTACCCTGATTTTTACTTAATAGACACCCAACGGGAAAATGACAGAAGCTTAGAGTAAAAAAAAAAAAAAAAATCTAGTTAGAAATGACCCATAAGATTTTACAATTTACTAAGCATTTTCCCTCTTTTTCTGTAGCCTGAATAGCCAGTGAGAGTGTATGTTGCAAGTTGCATATAATTACACTTCTCCCTTTTTTTCCCCCTTAACCCAACTGCATCCTTTTTTTTTTTGAGACGGAGTCTTACTCTGTCACCCAGGCTGGAGTGCAGTGACGCAATCTCAGCTCACCGCAAGCTCCGCCTCCTGGGTTCACGCCATTCTCCTGCCTCAGCCTCCCAAGTAGCTGGGACTAAAGGCACCTGCCACCTATCTTCTCTCTTAAAAATTCTAGCCAGGCACTGTGACACATGCCTGTAGTCACAGCTAATCAAGAGGCTGTAGTGAGAGGACCACTTGTGCCTAGGGGTTCAAGTCCAGCCTGGGCAACATAGCAAGACCCCATTTCTTAAAAAGTTTTGTATGTGTGTGGGTGTTGGAGGATATAAGCCATTCACAATTATAACTCGTATGTTAGGTCTTACTTCTTCTTTCCTGAGTTACTTTAAAATAAAAGTCCCACTACTTTTCTTGAGACTTAATCCTTTTTCCCCCCAAAACTACATTTCAATCCGCTTCTATCAGCCTCACAGTCAATGAAAATCTTTTCAAAAGACCAATGAATGTCACTCCTAGTTTGGGGGGTTGTAAGCTGTTTTCATCTTATTCTATGTTTTGTTAGATATTTTATTAGAAAGTCAGAAGACATTATATCAGGGTTGCTAGCTAGAAACCAGTTTCTACTCCTTAAGATCCAACTCAAGGTACATGGTATGCAAAACCACTTCTGAATTACCATGAAAACTATGCTAGTAATGGAATGGGGGTTGGCAGTGGTAAAAACTGTACAGCACACCATAGTGTAACAGAGTAATATACAGGTGTTCAGAAAAAACTGACATCAATCATATCCCAGATTCCTAAACCCTCCTGCTCCCAAATGAAGGATAAAGAAGGCTTCTCCGAAATACTTACTCCTATGACCTGAAATCATATAACAGTTTCAAAATTATGTTGCCAGGCCAGGCACGGTGGCTCATGCCTGTAATCCCAGCACTTTGGGAGGCTGAGACAGGCAGATCACTTGAGGCCAGGAGTTTAAGACCAGCCTAGCCAACATGGAGAAACCCCATCTCTACTAAAAATGCAAAAATTTGCCAGGGATGGTGACACGTGCCTGTAGTCCCAGCTACTCAGGAGGCTAAGGCAAGACAATGGTTTGAGCCTGGACTGTGGAGGTTGCAGTGAGCCGAGATTGAGCCACTGCACTCCCGCCTGGGTTACAGAGTGAGACTCCACCTCCACAAACAAACAAACAAAAAACAACAAAAAAACCCAAAATTATGTTGCCAAGCTAGTATTACCTGTAAAACATTAGGGTTGGGGGAATTTGAGCAAACAATTGTTTATCTGCTCAGCCTTTCTTAAGGCCTGGTATTTACTGCAATATTGGAAGCTACCATGCATATATCTGTCATTGCTTACCTAGATCTCCAGAAAAAAAGTTACAATTTTTAAAGCTTCTCAACTGTCTTTCCTCAATCTCTTTGTGTGTGTGGGGTGTGTGTGTGTGTGTGTGAATGTGTATGTGTGTCTCTGCAAGCCCCTAGCTTTCCAGCACTTTTCCATGTACCTTGTCTCTGAGTTTGCTAAACTCTTGAATGTAGGAGTGCACAGCTGACCCATAGCTCAGACATCTGGCTTCTAATAGCCCTGGTGCAATCCTGATCACTGGGGTTAAGAGCATGTCAGTGAGTGTTAACAAAGCTAGTGAAAATTGTTTTATGTTTTCAACAACATATATTTCATTCAGAGGCTGGATAAAGGAAGAGTGAAACCATTAGGTCAACAAAAATGCCAAACACGACTGTTCTAAAATCCCATGGAAAACATACTTACCTTCAGTGAGAGTTCTTAATCTTTTTTTTTTTTTTTTTTTGAGACAGAGTCTTGCTCTGTAGCCCAGGCTGGAGTGCAGTGGTGCGATTGGCTCACTGCAACCTCCACCTATTGGTTTAAGCAATTCTTGTGCCTCAGCCTCCCAAGTAGCTGGGATTATAGGAGGGTGCCACCATGCCCAGCTAATTTTTGTATTTTTAGTAGAGATGAGGTTTTACCATGTTGGCCAGGCAGGTCTTGAACTCCTGACTTCAAGTGATCTGCCTGCCTTGGCCTCCCAAAGTGCTGGGATTACAGGCATGAGCCACAATGCCTGGCCTTAAACTTCTTTTATGTCTTCATTTATTTTCAAAATGAAATGCAGAGTATCACATTTCCTATAAGCAAGTGAAAGCAACAAACTACAAAGTATAGAAAAACAACCTCACTACCATTCTGTTTTTTAGTGCTCCATTGTTCAAGCGATTAATTTCACATTGATCACTACAGAGAGTTATAGAACTCCTGTGCTTCCTAGGATTAAAGGCAGAATCAGGGTAGGATAAAGGACCTCAACTACCATGGTTTGGTACAAGGGTTTTATGTCAATCCTCTAAGATTGAGAAGAGTCTTGTTTGATTTAAATTCTGGGAATATTCTAGAATGGTCTACAGTTGCTGAGAGAAATGTCATAAACAAATCTAGCCAGAACAAGGCTGAGGGCAGGGACCCTCTGCAGTAGTTACTGTGTAATGTGAACTACACTTAGAAGGCATATCAGAGTGTGGAGTATATGCAAATCTATTTGGTTATACATGGGCTGTCACGTGAGGATGTTCAGATATCAACTAATTAGTCTGATATTTGTTTCCTCTTTTAATCGACATGGTAAGAAAAATACAAATATCTTCCTCCAAGGTACTATCACTCTGGTCTCTTACCAGATGAAGATGTTTCTTGGTCATTCCAGATGAGGCCCCCCACCAATGAATTTTTAAGTTATTCTAAAGCTAACTGTATCCATTTCTTTTGTAACAAACTGGCAGTAAAATATTATAGCTGTTGAGTTACATGTATCATCAATCTTCCACTTTTCCAGTTCTTTCTTTACCTGTCTGTTGAAATCCTCTTCATTCTCCATCCACATGTACTCTGCAAATGGGTTTTCCTTTTCATCGTGCCCACTTAACCCCTGGTCCTCTTTGGATTTTACACTGGGTGATGTATTTGCCATATTGGATCCATTCATTATGATGGAACCTAAAGAGAAGCAAAAGAAAAGATAAAATGAATATAAGGATAAAGGAAATGTAGACCTAAAACATGCAGATTCTGTCAGAAGCTTCTGAAATTCTAAGTCAAAGATTTTAACTGTAGATAAACAGAAACTTAGTCTGTAACTCTTATAAAACCATCCATATCCTGCAGTTATCAACTAGACAGATGTACAATTATTTAAGAGTTAAAAGATGTCTATTAACACTTAGGCTCACTTAGTCTTTCTAGGCAGGTGGGACAGGGGTGGGAGGGGTAGGAATCTTCCCATGCCAAATTTCTGTAGGTCCTGGAACCTAGTCAAGATCATTACAGCTTCCTTAACATTGAAACAGTGAAAATGCATTCTTAATGAACATTGTAAGCACCTACTCCTTATTCTAATTCTCAAGCTGTTTTTCTTTAAAATGTATTTTAAAAAATACATGTTTATCATATTGATAAGCAAAAAGGAAAAAACAAAAGCCACCTGTTGTCCAACCATCCAGAGTTAAGAACAATTAACAATGTGGTGCATATAACCTTCCTGAATTCCCATATGTTTGTGTATACACAAACATACACACACATTTCCCAAGTATCCATTCTCAATAGTAATAGGATCATGTGATACAAGATGCCCCATCATTTGCTTTTTCTCATTCCTATGTTGTTTAATAACATAGCCATACCATCTTTTGGGGGTGTTTCCAATGTTTCTGTTTATAAAGGTTCTGCTTTATAAAGGTCTTCTTTTCTAATTATTTCTTTTTATCTTCTAGAAATAGAGCTGTTACATTGGAGAGTATGCTCTCTTTTCTAAGGCTCTTGGCATTGCCACACTAATATAAGAATTTAAATTCCCACCAGTGGTGTGGAAGTGCCCGTTTCCCAACATTCATGAGTATTATCATTTTCTAAACCATTGCCAATCTCATAAAACTTGCATTTTTTTACATTTCCTTAATTTTTACTGAGGCTGATTATCTTAAGATATGTTTACTGGCCATTTATATTTCTTATTCTGTAATTTTACTGCTAAAGTACTTTGCCTATTTTTCTATTGGGGTATATTATCTTTTCCTTATCTTTTGTAAAAACATTTATTATATTTGTTATAATTTTTATTTTTTATAAAATAATTTAAATGAAAGTTTATAACTAAAATAAATATGTTATTCATTATATTTAATTTTTTATGGCAATTTTTGCCGGCCTTAATTTTTTTCTAGCTCATGTATATGTTTCTGTCTACAGCTTCGTAAAATTGTATGTACATAAAATTGTTTATTTTGGCTTCTAAACCCATTTTGATGTTTTTTGCTATCATTTAGAATACATCTTTTTCTGTTATTCATCTAAATCTTAACAATTCCTCAAAAATCATTCCAGTCTTCATTCACTACTTTCCTTCTCTATTTATTCACTGCTTCCCTTCTGTACTTAGTACAGCATTAACACTACTTAATTGTTGTTTGATATGCATAATTTTTCTCCTTCCAATTAGATTCTCAATTCCTGACAAGCAAGATTGAGTTTTACAGATTTTGTAACTCACCACAATATTATGAGTTCCATAAATACCTGAGGCTTAATTGTATTTAGGCAACTTTCCCTCTCTAACTCATCTCTCTTCAACCTTGACTCCATCTCTACCCCGACTCCCACCTTCCTTGGGGCTTCTTTAAGTTTCTATAACAAATTATTTCCCAGGGGTTGTTTCCATCTTGGCAACACTCGTGAATAAGTTATTTTCTGTTTCTGGATACAGTAAAATATTCTTTCTTAGTTCTCTTTAAAGGTTTTTTGTTTTTACTCTTTGTTTGTTTTGTTTTGCAATTTCCTAACCTGTTATGGATATTAGAAATGTAATATTCTAAAAAGACAAGGTAAAATTGTGAAGAGTAAAGAATAGATGGAAAAACAACTCAGTAGTACATAGTTCTAAAAGAATTCATTTAAAATAGAACCCATTTAAATCACTGTAGGTTTAAATAAGGCTACTAATATGAAATATATCTGCTTAACATATTTTAAATAGAAACAAAAGAAATCAATGTCTATTCCAAATACAGATCCATAATAACAATTTCATAAGCTATAGAGGGAAAGAAACCAGTTCTTTATTTTTACCACTTCCATCTGTAGCATAACAATGACAGAAGCAAGTCTGTTCTAAATGCCAGGGCAACTGTATTTGCCCCGTAAGTAAGAGCACAGAGACTCTTAAAGGTCCTGAACCTTGCTGGGTAGCAAGATATACTGTACTATTATTTCCAAAGATTTGGCAGTTGTTTGCAACTAGCACACTGATTTCTCACCACCAATATGGAAAATCACTACAGAGAATCAGAAATCAGAGTTCAGTTTTTTTAAAAAAAATCTTCCTGTGCCCAAAAAATAAGTCCTGAGTGCACATGATTGTAAGGAAAAAGAGAAAGGGAAGGCAAAGGAAGAAAGAAAGAAAAAAAAACCCTTCTAATTCAAGAGCAAGGTGGAACACAGATAGCAAATTCCAGGATGTGCTTATTCATGAGAAAGGGAGTGGGGAATTACCATAAAATCTACGAAAACTGTTAATGAACTTAACGCAAATACTTCACAGAAGTTAAAAACACTGATATGGTATTGTCAATACTAGGCAAGTGATTCTCTTACAATATTATACAGTGTTGATTTGTATTTTGTACTATTCAACCTGTGTTTTCCACACAATTAGAAAGTTTGGTGTTTCCAAACAGCAGCATTCCAACAACTTAATTTTTATACTGTTTAAAAATTAATAAAGCACTTTCATACCCACACTTTAAGGCATATAGTTCAAGAACAACATTGTTTTGTGGGCCTACTGGGTGTGAGTGAACTGGTGCTTAATGTGCCCTGGCTTTAGTAGCTAGGTGGCAATAGGGAGATTTTTGTTGGAGACCGGTAACTCCTAGGGAAGGCATTTGGATGTTTCCAACTTGGGGAAGACACAAGGGAAGACAGGATCATCACCCTTAACTTCCCTGAAGTTCCTGCTCCCAGTTTCATGTAACATTCTCTGTTTCCAGCTCTTCCCCAGCTCACTGTCCATGCTTGAGCACTGTGTTTCTCTAGTCATTCCATTTCACCATTTCACATTATTTCACTTGATCCTCATCCACACCAAGAATGAAAGTCTAGTGTAGTGAGGACAAAGAAAATATGCCCAAAGCTTCCAGAGATGGGAGGAATGCTTGGTTACATAAATCGGGTTAAGAGGCTGAATGGCTGCCATGTTGTGAGTTACATTACAGAGAGGTTCATGGGAGAGGAAATGAACCATCATGTAAGTGAGCTTAGAAGTGCATTTTCCTCCCAGTCAAGCGTTCAGATGAGATAGCAGCCCCAGATGACAGCTTGACTGCAACTTTTTAAGAGTCTCAAGCACAGGCACCCTGCCAAGCTACTCCCAGATTCCTGATGCACAGAAATTATGAAATAATAAATATTAGTTGTTTTAACCTGCTAAGCTTTGGGAAAAGTTGTCACCTAACAATAGCTTATACAGGTATTCAATAAACACTGGCAATTAACTCTGCCACACAAACCACTACGTCACAACATCTTTTTATCTATCAAGAAGACAAATGTGCAATTTGAAATAGGTCACTGCTTGAGAAGCAGTTCTTTAAGAATTAGACCTCAACAGTAGATAAAGGAGTTTGTGTCTGGTCTGTGACTATATTGCATCTTGAAATCTAAGAACAATTTGAAACTTATTTCCCCTTCACCCCACTTTCCCTCGTATACACATGTCAAACATGCTGAAAATAAGAAATAACAGTTGTCACTTTGGCTGAAAATGGGAAAGCTCACAACCCTGTTAATAGTCAATACAGGGGTGCTAAGGCCTGCCAAGCATTTGAGTTGGCACTATCATGGTCAAGGGTCAAGACATATTTGTGTCTAAAATATGTGGCTTGAAATAGGGACTTCTGTTCCATGTTAGAAAGAACTCCAGGACTTTTAATGTATCTAGGATATTTCAAGGATACATGCTTCATCAGTTTAACACTTTAAACACCCACAACTTTCAGATCCAACATGCTTATGCCAAAAACTAGCTATTCTTTGAACTTAAATAATATTTTTCAGAAGTTACAAACCTGCAATGTGCCTATGATAACAGTTTGCTAAGATTACTTAGGACTTTTGACTGAATTACCTGGAAAAAGTCCACTGAACAACTGAAATAAAAACTACTCCCTCCTATTTTGTTTCCTACAGTTTCATTACTTCCTTCAGTCTGGTTAATACCATTTTAAAAAGTAAATATGGTGGATGACAGCTTTAAATTTTATTTCAAATATTCTGCCACAGGATTCAGGTTTTGCTTTCTCTCAGCTACATCTTAACAACTAAGATCATTAAATCTATTCACTCATTAATATCTGAGTGCCTACTGACCCTCTGTGCTGAGGCACTGGGCTTGACTCTTGCTTTGATAGGGTACACAGCCCTTGCCCTGGTGATATTTACATTCTCTCAGGAGAGAAACAAGAAAATAGTTAAAAATAATAATGATCCATGCTATAAAAGGGACTATTAGAAAACAACAGGGGGCCCAATCTAGTCCAGGAGAGGGGGATGGTTCAGAAGGCTTTCCCTGAGCAAGAAACATTTTCACTGATACCTAAAGAATGTAAGTTTACTAGCAATACGGAGGAGAGAGAAAAGGACGTACAATGAATCAAAGGCAGGAGGGAATTTTCGGGAACTACAAGAAGGTAGGTACGTATATAGCCGGAGAATGACAAGGAAGAGAGATGAGGTTGGAGAGGCAGGTGGGGCCAGATCAGATCATTCAGGACCTTAAGAGACCACATGAAGGATTTTGGATTTCATCCTAAATAATAGCCATTATAAGGAGTTCTGAAACTCCTTATAATGCACCGTAGCATGATTCGACATATTTTGAGATCACTCAGGCTGCCATGTGGAAAACGGATTGCAGAGACTGAGAGTTAATAATGAGAGACTGGTAAGGCAGCTATTGCTCCAATCCAGATGAAAAAAGGGTAGCTGCTTGAACTAAGATGATGGCAGTAAGAAGAAAGGAGGTAGACTCCAAAACTATTTTAGGAAGTTTTTGGTGATGAACTAGATGTGGGGAGTCAGACTGAGGGAAATATCAAAGATAATTTTGGCACAAGCAACTGGGTGGATGGTAATGTCATTCACTGAGCTAAGGAACTCTGTGGGAAGGGCAAACTTTTCTTGGGTGGTGATAGGGGCGTGGGGTAAAAAAAGGTGATGAGTTCTATTTTGGACATGTTAAATTTGCAATGCTTCTGAAACACTGAAATGGTGACGTTAAGTAGGTTGGCTGTATGCACCAAGAATAGGAGAAGTCTGCCTAAATATAGGAAGTTGGAGTAGTCGTTTATATAAATGGTAACTGAAGTCATAGGAATAGAAGATACTGCCTATGGAGAAAATGCAAAGTGAGATGAGAAGAGGGCCCATGACCCAGCACTGATGTGTGTGAACATTTTAAAAAGTCAGGTAGAAGCCGGGCACTGTGGCTCACACCTGTAATCCCAACACTTTGGGAGGCCAAGGGAGGTGGATCACTTGAGGTCAGGAGTTCGAGACCAGCCTGGCCAACATGGTGAAACCCCATCCCTACTAAAAATACAAAAATTAGCTGAGTGTGGTGGTACATGCCAGTAATCCCAGCTACTTGGAGGCTGAGGCAGGAAAATCACTTGGACCTGGGAGATGGAGGTTGTAGTGAGCTGAGATCGTGCCATCGCACTCCAGACTGGGTGATGGAGCGAGACTCCATTTCACCCCCCCAAAAAAAAAAGTCAAGTAGAGGAGGAAGGCAACATGAAAAGGAAACTGAGAAGAACCCAGAGAGTTAAGAAGACAATCAGAAAAGTGTGACATCACAGAAATCAAGAAAATACAGAACCCAGTGTTCTGTATTTTCTTGATTTGGATTAAATGGTAGACCCCCCAAAAATATGTCCATGTCCTAATCCATGGAATCTGTGAAGGCTACCTTATTTGGAAAAAAGGGTGTTTGTATATATAATTAAGGACCTTAAGATAAGGAGATCATCCTGAATTATTCAGATGGGCCCTCAATTCAATGATAGGTATATAAGAGAAAAGCAGAGGGAGATTTAACATACACACAGAAGAGGAGGAGGCAATGTGACCATGGAGGCAGAGATTGGAGTGGTGTGGCCACAAATCAAGGAATGCCCGCAGCCATCAGAATTTGGAAGAGGCAAAGAACAAATTATCCCCTAGAGCCTCCAGAAGGAAAGTGGCCCTCCTGATGCCTTGACTTTGGACTTCTGGCCTCCAGAACTATGAGAGAATAAATGTTGTTTTAAGATACCAGTTTGTGGTAATTTGTTACAGCAGCCACAGGGAATGAATCCAATTCCAGTAAAGTAGGAATACAGAAGTCTGCTGAAAGGTCAAGTAGGAAGAAGACTGAGAAGTGTCCACAGAATTCAGGACCATGGAGTCTCTGATGACCTTAATGAGAGCAGTTTCCACGGAAAAAATGAGATTGAAAGCCAAATGGAGGTAGGCTGAATCGTAGGTGATACCAAGTATGAGATAACTCAGAGTCCAGCTGCCAAGGGAAGAGGCAGGAACGGACAGAAACTGGAGGGGTATGAAGTCCACGGAAATGACATCTTTAAAGATTAGAAAGTCTAATTCACATTTAAATGTTCATAGAAAGGGTCTAGTGGAGAGGGACAGGTTATACATACAGGAGGGAGAAAGTATAGTTGATAGTGTAGGTCCTGGGAAGGCAGAAGGGAATATTTATTTTCGAATAGCTAATATATTCCCACCATTCAAAATCCAAATGCCTGGGATGCTTAATTAGTAAAAGATGGTTGCATGGTGAACACGAAATCAGAGCAGTAGGAAAAGCATCAGGAGAAAGATTTTATCCATTACAAAGCCACATGAAACATCCTTACTCCATGGTAGGAAATTTCACTTCCCTGGTAGCAGGAATGCTTATACCCCCCAAGTGTAAGTTGGCCTGCCCAGACAGCTCCTGGATTAATGCATCAAACTCCAACTTTCTAACTTTCTAACTTTTTGTTTATTCTTTTAATTTTTCACAGGGTCACACACATACACAAACACAAATAAACATTTTAAAGCTACATAAGCAATACAAGAAATAATTTTATAAAGCCTTTTAAAATCACATAGAACTTTTTTTTTTTTTTAAGATGGAGTCTCACTCTGTCGCCCCAGGCTGGAGTACAGTGGTGCGATCTCGGCTCACTGCAACCTCCACCTCCTGGGTTCAAGCGATTCTCCTGCCTCAGCCTCCTGAGTAGCTGGGACTACAGGTACGTGCCACTATGCCCAGCTAATTTTTTGTATTTTTAGTAGAGACAGGGTTTCACTGTGTTAGCCAGGATGGTCTCGATCTCCTGACCTCGTGATCTGCCCGCCTCAGCCTCCCAAAGTGCTGGGATTACAGGCATGAGCCACCACTCCCGGCCAGAACATATTTTTATATACCATGTCATACTTTGCACTAAAATAATTTCTCTCCTTGTTTTACAAGATTTTCTTTTACTAAGTAAATAAACCCATCAGATTTTCTCCATTATTTGGTGAAGGATCAAAGGAAAAAAAGAGAAAGGGGGAGTAGTTCAGCTTTAGGTGGGGTGAGGAGACGTACAACATGTATATGAAAAATTTTTAAAAGGTTCCAGGTAAATTTCAAATTAGAATGATTTTGTCCCATGTACTTCCATTTCATTTATTTCCAGAGCAGCTGCATGGACATTAACAGAAAACAAATAAGTAGTCATTCTGCTAAGTTTTCCTATATTGACCTCAATGCACAAATGTTCCATTGGCTATCTTCCATTTGATGCAAGAACAGTGCTTGCAAATATAACGTCAGTGAGCTTAAGCAAACAGAAAATGGAACTTACCTGCAATTATAAGTTAACAAGAAGCTTTCAAAAACGTATTAGTTGACAAGGAAGTCAGGAAAAAGAGGAAAATCACTTATGTGGTCCCTATATTTGTAAAATATATCAAAACAAAGGTAAATTACAAATAGAGGCATTTTCTAAATTAAACTCAAGGCTGCCAAATGAGAAAGACAATATAAATACAATACAACCTCTTTTTCATTCATGTTTAAGACTTGTCCTATACTGACCTATAAGTTTGCCCCACGATGAAATGGAATCTGAAAATTGGGATGCAGATACTCTGGGAAGAATAATAAAACTGAACTTAATTACAGCAACAGTCTAGTCCCTGGACCAGACCCAAGAAAACAAAACAGAAGCGTACTGAAATAGGATTAAGAATGCATTTAGCTGGCCAGGCGCAGTGGCTCATGCCTATAGTCCCAGCACTTTGGGAGGCCGAGGTGGGTGAATCACCTGAGGTCAGGAGTTCTAGACCAGCCTGGCCAACATGGTGAAACCCCGTCTCTACTAAAAATACAAAAATTAGCTGGGCGTGGTGGCAGGCGCCTGTAATCCCAGCTATTTGGGGAGGTAGGGGGTGAGGTGAGGCAGGATAATCGCTTGAACCCGGGAGGCAGAGGTTGCAGTGAGCCAAGATTGCACCATCACACTCCAGCCTAGGGGACAAAAGCAAGACTTGTCTCAAAAAAAAAAAAAAAGACTGCATTTAGCAAGTGGCAAGAAGATCTATTCTAATTGAGCGGTTTTCAGTCTTAGGAGTATATAGAATCACCTGGAAGTTTTTCCACATCCATACTTTGCAGATATTCTGATTTGTTAGGCCTGAGCCAAGGCCCAATTTTTGTATTTCTGCTTGTTAATTTGCCATAGGTAATTCCGATATATAGAAAGACTAAAGACTTAAGAACAATTCCTCGAATATAGTGACAACCTCTACCTGGAATAGTCCAAATCCTAATTACCCTAATTCCTACACCAACAGTTCCCAAACTAGTGTTCTACAAACTACAGTCTTGTGAATGCTCTTTGAAAAAAAAAAAAAATCATGGCCATGTGTAAATTCATTGTCCTGAGAAGTCCTGTTTAATTTACCAAGCATTTCCCAAATTTATGTATTAATTTGTTACCTTTATTACATATATTACATTTTTAACCTAGTAACTATTAACAGTCCCAAACTTTTAGAAACAATGCCCCAAGGATGTTCTGTGATATTACTGTCATTCTACTGGAAACGTACAGAACAGTCATAAAATGTACTCCACAAGGCATTTAAAGGCAGTTTCAAAGGTAGAATCAAAAGACTTGCCAAAAGTCAGTGGCAAGATCTCTAGACTCAGACCCACCTTTGAGTACTCAAGTTCCAACTCCTTGCCCCAAAGCCAATCAATTGTCCTCCCAGAATAACATCAAATAGCAATTAGCATATGGTCCTTGACTTCTCCAGATCAGCTCCAAAAAGATATAGACTATTAATGGGGGAAATATTGTGAAGTCTTTAACAGACAACGTTAATCAAAAACATTCCTATGGGTAAATTATTATATATAAAAAACCTTTCTCACCAACAAGTGTCTCTATACATTTCAGACTGATGTGATGACAATTTGTTTTTTAAATGCATAATTATATCAAATAAATGCCACTATAAAAGCCTGAATACAATCTCCGAGCCTAAGGTCTTCCCCATCTTCACCTCCATCTCACATTTGATTGTATGTATATTTGAGAGAGCATCACTCATTACTTGTTTTGGGACTAGTCTATAACCTTGGAAGTTTCTTGAGGGCAAGAATCAAGTCCTTTACAGCTTCTAGCATGCCTCTGTGCACCCACCAGGTCCTTAATAAATAATCTGTTAACTGCCATTTTTAGAACGCTGTATTCTAAATCTCATTTCCTCAGCAGGAAGCCCATGCCCTTAGGGGTTAGGATCTGTGAGTGAGAACTCTTAGTTGAGTATGAACAGTTATTCCCCACAGTCAGTGACAGCACTACTCTGGAATCTGTTTTTGACAAATCAAGTTACTCAAGAGGGATTAAAAAACACTTACTTATTTTTTTTTAGAGATGGGATCCATGTTGCCCAGACTGGTCTTGAACTCCTGGACTCAAGTGATCCTCCTGCCTCAGCCTCCCAAAGTGCTGAGATAACAGGCATGAACCACTATGCCCAGCCTATTTTTTAATTTTTATAGAGACAGGGTCTCACTCTGTAGACCAGGCTGGAGCTCAGTGGTGCAATCATAGCTTACTGCAGCACTGAACTCCCGGGCTGAGGCAATCCTCCTGCCTCAGCCTCCCAGGTAGCTAAGACTACAGGTGTACACCACCAGGCATGGCTAATTTTTTTTTTTTTTTTTAGAGAAGGGGTCTTGCTATGTTGCCCAGGCTGGTCTCAAACTCCTGGCTTCAAGCAATCCTCCTGCCTCCGCCTCCCAAAGTGCCAGATTACAGATGTGAGGCACTGTGCCTGGCCTGGGGAGCAGTGGGGAAAAACACTTCTAATCTAGAAAATTTTGTGTTCTTGTTTACTATTTTAGCATTAATAACACCAAATGACTATAACATTCTCTTTACGAGCTGTATAATAAGAATAAAAGCTTGCCACAGTGGAATTATCTAAACTAGAAGAAATTCATACAGTGAATCCCAACAAAAATCACAAAAAAGGATCACATGTTCATTTTCTTTGACATATTTCTGGAAATAAAGGTTTGCCACAACAAAGTGGGGAGCCAAGCAGCATAATACATCTGTAATGAGGTAGAGAAAACAGTATCCACTAGAAATCTTTTCAGGAAGGGTGCCATTTTGGGTTGGAAAAGCTCTTTGAAAGTTAATCTGGGGGAGAAAGAGGGTCCTTGAGGGACGAGGGTAAGGTCAGAACATTTCCTGGGAGAAAGGGGAACATTTATCTGGCTAATGAGGGCACAGTGCTAAACAGAGTGAAGAAGAAAAAGTCGAGTCGTACATTTCAGAGTATGAAAGGCCTCACACTGTGTAAAATGGACTACACCTTAAGACTTCCAATTTTCAGTAAGACTATTAGGCCCATATAAAATTCAGGAGTCTGTGGATTTTTTGGTGTGGAAACCACTCAAGAGGCAGATTTTATGTCTAAATTGCAACGGTGAGACTTAAGTATGAATTGGGAATTATGTCCCAATTTATGAATTGGGAAAGCATTTAAGACAAGTTTCTCCAGGCCTTTAAAGGAATGAGAACCCCACTGGACAATTAAGTTACATAGAAAAAACAACTATCATAATCTATCCAAATACAAGGGGGAAAGGACAGCAACAAAATAATAGCTCTTCTAAGTACTTCAGTAACAGACTCTCTTTTAATCTTCATAACAATCCCACAAGGCAGGGACTGTTAGTCTCCTAGTTGTTTTCATACAAATACTCCACCTTTCATTTATTTATTAAAAAAAATTTTTTTAGAGACAGGTCTCACTATGATGTCCAGACTGGACTTGAACTTCTAGGCTCAAGTGATCCTTCCACCTTATCCTCTCAAGTGGCTAGGATTACAGGTATGAGCCATCAGAGATTTATTAAACACCTTGCCTAAAGTATAACCTAGTAGTACTAGAATTAGTGCTTAAGCTTAGGTCTTTCTGGTCCCAAAGCCCATGCTCTTAACCACTTCCATGTAGTGACTACCCCATACTCTCACACTTCCCACTTTAGGTCCAGAAAGGCTATAATAGAAAACTCTGATTTGATCGCAAATATTAAAAATGGGGTTCGGGGAACCATGCTGAAGAAAAATGCTATTCAACAAAAGTACTGAGGTCTTTGGAAGGAAAACACAAACCAATCACAGCACATGGTGGTTTACTTAAATCAAAATAAATTACATTCCCTACCATGAACATATGAAGCTCCATTTAATTTGAAGCTTGCTAATATTTTTAGGATGAGAAACCAAACCTCCAAATAGGCCTACAATCCATTATGTACAATTCCAATATCCAAACAGCTCTAAAAACCAAGAATTTTTCATATGTTTTATGTCAAAACTTGCAGGACAGTAAAATTTGGCCTGAACTGATATGAAGCTATATACAGCCTTTATCTACCCACTTAGTGTGAATACTCCTGTTTTGCTCAGAAATATTAATGTATCGGGTGACTAAGGATGCTGCATCAGACACACTGAGGCATTCGTAACAGAGAAAGCATCTTCCTAAACCTGAAAAAT
Source organism: Pan paniscus (assembly GCF_029289425.2). Classification (NCBI taxonomy): domain Eukaryota; kingdom Metazoa; phylum Chordata; class Mammalia; order Primates; family Hominidae; genus Pan; species Pan paniscus. The sequence goes on along the minus strand of NC_073261.2, from coordinate 55,174,334 downwards.
TCTGAATTCTGAGAGTTGTCTAGTTCCAAGGGCTTTGGACCCTCTATGAACCTGTATTCCAAAGAATTTAAAAAACAGTTTCCAAGGATGATTAGATCAGAGGCACTCAGTATTTAGGATTTCATAAACCAGGAGATTTTAAAAAATATTGAGGACAATATAGGATTCCAATTTAAAAACATACAAAGATGGTAAAAACATCCTTATCAACATCATTCTATAAAAGGATATTTTAGCACCAAAAAAACAAAAGAAGGTCTTAATTCAATGCAAAAGACAATTCTTTAAACTGAATGAATTTAATGTTACGAAAAATACTATGTGGTCCTTATACTTCTTATTTCACAATAAGCTGGTGAAAATTCACCTGGAACTGGCACTGATCTGATCTGAGGCATACAGTCCAGGAGCCTATATAAAATTACCTGGGAAAGTTATTTAAAAATGCAGACACAACCAAGATCGTGCCACCATACTCCAGCCTGGGTGACAGAGCGAGACTTCGTCTCAAAAAAAAAAAAAAAAAAAAAAAATGCAGACTCCCCCCAGCCTCCCAAAAAGGTCCATCCTAGGAGATCACAATTCAGATGGTCTAAAGGTGAGGCGCAAAATCTGTGTCGTTTTCTAGAAAACAGTCTGGGTTGTTTTTGATGTGCAGCCAGGCTTCAGAGCCACCAGTTTAATCTGTGGGTTCTAGTTCTACCCTTCTTCACTCAAACTCTTCTCTGAGGGGTAAGGGGAGAAAAACAGGAATGTTTCCAAGTAGGGAATCTGCCTAACCCACTGTTTGTAATACTAGTTATTCCTTCAAACAGTCTAGGCTGAACCAGCTGGTCAACTGAGACTATTAGCCGTGGAACGATAGAAATTAGAGTTGACAAGCAAGAAAAACTTGTTAAAGCAAAACTCCTCTATGAAAAGGTGTGGCTTCCACAGTTTCTTTTCTCTTCAACCCAAAGATTCTACATATGATGCCTAAGTTCAGCACAGATATCTTTGTCTGTGCTGACAATAATAACAATAAATAAAACTTTAAAAAATATATTTGTGCATACTTTATATATCTGTGTATCTATGTGTGTGTGTATCTATGTGTTCCTTTGAAGCTGTCTTCATTATCCAGCTTCTATGCCAGGTCTTTGATTTTGGCCTTGATTTTTCATCTTCAAATGGAGTACAAGAATTACCAGTATTACCTCAGTTGAGGTACAAATCCTATAAAAATGGAAAACCCATAGCATGCTTGATGATTAATGAAGGAGACTATATTATCCAACATTCCAATAAGATAAAATAATCATAGTGATTTTTCTTTTTTGGAAAAAGTTTCTCTTATTCTCCTACATTACTGTTTAAAATAATCTCAAGAAACATGTCTAATATCTTTAAAAACACACAAAGGTTTCGATTTAATAAGCACTCAAAGCTCTTTACCAGTTTTAAAAAATACAAGGCCCTTCTAAAGGCTAAATGCTAAGTGATGGGGGAGAGAAAAAGGACATAAATAACTCTTACTTTCATGGGGTTAATCACTAAATCCTATTTGCCTAGAATCTCCTGGCCTCTCTAAGCCTTGCAAATGAAATGGAGTTTCTCACTAGATACTTGGCTATGACTTCCAATCATAAAAAACCAAGAATTGTGTTATGTCACTGTGTATTGCTTGTAACCTGAACTCCACACTAGGCTGGGATCAAGGGTTGAATCTGTCATGATTTGCTCCATAACCTGTGTGTTTCTCATCCCAGACCAAAGAGCTTTCTTCTAGAGTTCTACAATTTTTAGTATACAAGAATGGTTCTCAAAAATGTAGTCTCTGGACCAGCAGCATCAGAATCACCTGAGAACTTGTTATAAATGCGAATTCTCAGGCCCCACCCTAGACCTGATGAATCAGAAACTCTGGAATAGGGCCCAGCAATCTGTGTTGCAATAAGCCCTCCAGGTGTTCAAGAACCTCTGGCATATAGCACTTAGAAAAATGTGTTTCTTTCTGGAGGCCCAAAGCCAGGGATACTGTATGTTCTATCTTGATATGAAATAATGACATCCAATTAAAAGACATATATCTCCTTTCTACTCTCACCCTCCATCCAATGTATTTTATTTTTATGAGTTAAATAAGAACAAATGGCAATCAGAGACTTAGTCTAAGAAGTATATTTACAGGTGTCAGTTCTCATCCAGACTGCTCTGATACAAAACCATTTACATCCTCTTACATCTAAAGTTTTAGAAAAGGATCTTCACAATGTAAGTCTCAGGCACACTAGGAGTTCTATAATAAAACACCAAGTAGATCTGAATGTCCAAACTTACTAAGAGAAGAAAAGTGGAATTATTGGCTATATATATATATTTTTTAATTTTTTTGAGACGGAGTCTCACTGTCGTCTAGGCTGGAGTGCAGTGGCATGATCTTGGCTCACTGCAACCTCCACCTCCCAGGTTCAAGTGATTCTCCTGCCTCAGCCTCCCGAGTAGCTGGGATTACAGGAGTCCACCACCATGGCCCAGCTAATTTTTCTATTTTTAGTAGAGACAAGGTTTCACCATTTCACCATGTTGGTCAGGCTGGTCTCAAACTCCTGACCTCAGGTGATCCACCCACCTGGGCCTCCCACAGTGCTGGGGTTACAGGTGTGAGCCACCAAGCCCAGCCTATATTTTTGGATTGCATTCTACAGGAAATTAAACTTTTGAATTTTTTCACCTTCATACTTCCAAGTTAATAGAATTAAACCAGAATACTCCATTCTTTCAAAGCCTCTACCCAGGCAAAGTTTTACTGTATTGCTTCTTGCTTTCAGTGGACATGAGGCAGAGTCCTGGTAGGCACATTGTGTTACCTGCAAAGATGCAGAACTAAACAGTTCCATCTGTTCAATATTAAAAACAAAAGTCCTCAAACCTCAGATGGTGAGGGTAATACCTCAGTACTAGCAATAAAGCCTCAAATATGAAAAGATACCAAGAACACCACTAGCAAACAACAGTAAGCTCTCGGCTGGGAGCAGTAGCTCATGCCTACAATCCCAGCACTTTGGCAAGCCAAGGGGGGAGATTACTTGAAGTCGGGAATTCAGGACCAGCCTGGGCAGCATAGCGAATTCTTATCTCTACAAAAAATTTTTCAAATCTGCTGGGCGTGGTGGTATATACCTGTAGTCCTAGCTACCTGGGAGGCTGAGGCGGGAAAATCACTTGAGCCCACGAGTTTGAGGCTGCAGGAGCTATGATCATGGCACTGCACTCCAGCCTGGGTGACAGACCGAGACCTAGATAATTACATTCTGCCCTACTCCTGTTTACACTAAAATCACTAAGTTAAAATGCTTTCATTCAGCCCAATAAAAATAAAGTGAAATGTGACTTTGGAGCTTGGCTAGCAAAAAAAGAAAGAAAAAATAAAGCAAAATGACAAATTACTTACTGGGAGACAGTTTTGGTAACCTCAATGACAGATAAAAGGTTTGTATCCCTAGCCTATAAAGAAATCTTTAAAATTACTCAGAAAAAGAAAAATGATAAAAAAGATAAAATTATTTTATAATTTTATAAAATTACTCAGAAAAAAACAAATAATGGAGAAATAAGGCACTTCCCACAAGAATAAAAATGGCCAATAAGCATATTAAAAAGACTCAAAAGCACTGGAAATTAAAGAAAATGTAATTAAAACAATGAGATTTTCTGCTTAAAGACGAGCAAAGATGACAAATGGAAGGGGGAAACTGGAACTCTGTCACTGTTGGTGGGAGTATATACTGAACCCATTTTCCTGCAGGATAATTTGAAAATTTCTATTAAAAACCCTAAAACTGTTTTTTTGTTATTTTCCTCCAGAAATTCTACTCCTATGAATTCCATCCAAAAATGCTTGCTCAAGTCCATTAAAATGTATATCTAAGGAAATTCACCTCTGGAGTGGCAATGATTCACTTAATATACAGCCAGCTATTAAAAATGATGATGCCAGGATATATTTACTGCCACAGAAACATGCCCAAAATATAATGTGACAAAAGACTATATTTTATGATTCTACTTTTAAAAATGTTTATATGCATAAAAAAGTATAAAAAGCAGCAAACCAGAATGTTTTGAGTGGCAGAATTAAAGGTTTTTCTTTTTTTTTCTTTTTTTTTTTTTTTTTGAGATGGAGTCTCACTCTGTCGCCTAGGCTGGAGTGCAATGGCGCGATCTTGGCTCACTGCAAGCTCCGCCTCCTGGGTTCACACCATTCTCCTGCCTCAGCCTCCCGAGTAGCTGGGACTACAGGCGCCCGCCGCCACGCCTGGCTAATTTTTTTTTTTTTTGTATTTTTAGTAGAGATGGGGTTTCACGGTGTTAGCCAGGATGGTCTCAATCTCCTGACCTTGTGATCCACCCACCTTGGCCTCCCAAAGTGCTGGGATTACAGGCGTGAGCCACCGCGCCCAGCCTAAGGGTTTTTCTTTATATTTTGTTAAATTATTGTAAAAAGAATGTGATTTCCTTTATAATCAGGGATAAGTGTTATTTTCATTTATTTTTACATTTCTTTTCTTTTTCTTATTTTTCTCATGTATGTATCCCATGTAGGCTAGAGAGCTTGACTCCTTGCCTCTTGAGGTGAATCAGCCCATTTTCGGGATGTGCACTACACAAAGCTGCCCCATATTCCTTTTATTTTACAAGTTCTGGAAACATTTTTGTTTTAAATTGTTTTACTGTTCTCATTTTTTAAAATATATGAAATTGAGGAAAAGACAAAGGAAAGGCTGATTCCCCACCTTCCTGGGGCTACTCTTCCAATTTTTGCTGCTATTGCTATGTATTAATATTCTCTGGGTACTAAAAAGATGGGCAGCCCCATAGAACCTTTTTTCTTATCTCGTTCTCATAATCCCACTTCATTCCTTCATTCACTTATTTTTAAAAGGGTAATGTGCGCAAATACGTAGTTCAAAAAAATTTAAAATATAACTATCTATAAATGTATGTGGCAAAATCCCATTCATAGTCCTATTCTCCCTCCACAGCCAAACACTTTTAATTGGTTTCTTATTATCATTTCAGAAGTTATCTCTGCAAACACACATGTATATTCTTACTCTACTCTTCTCTCTCAACACAAAAAGTAGCATACCATATACACTATGCCATCCATATACCATTCCTTGTTCCTTTTTTAAAAACACACACAATATCTAGTTCTTCCACATGAGTACATAGGTCTTTCTCATTCTTCTTTACAACTACACAGTATTCCATCATTTGGATGTACCATAGTTTACTTAACCAGTTCCCTGATGGCAGGCACTGAAGTCATCCCTATCATACTAGCACAAACAATGATGCCAAGCATAACCACCTACACACACCAAATTCATTTCCGAAGGTGCCTCTCATGAGGCCTCTATTTAAATTACTGCAAGCCCACATGGTCACTAGGCTGAATTATTAGCCCCTTTTTCAGTTTTCATTATGTACAGCAGCATGTAACAAAAGATTCCCTTGGACAAAGCAAATGTACTCTTTGGGGATTTATTTCATAAAAATAAAGGGATAAACAGAACAGCTAGGATGAACCATTTCTATTTAACCATGCATATGTATGTATACAATACATGTATATGCATAGAAAGTATAAAATAAACCCATCAAAGCACTAACCACTGTCTCAGTATGGTGGATCTGTGGAGTGCTTTGTAGTCCCCTGCTCCTTGCCAATCAATTATTTCTAATTTCACAACAGTGAATATGTACTATTTCTGCAATATAAAATGTTTAAAAATGTTAACTCAAATTAAGGTGGATAAATTCCTTCAGTCTGTCCTATATTTGTATAGTGCTCCAGAGTGCTCAAATATCACTTCGTTTTTAAAAAATATTTGTTTATTTTTTCAAATATAGAGACAGGGTCTTGCTCTGTTGACCAGGCTGGTCTTGAACTCCTGGATTCTCCCACCTCTGCCTCCCAAAGTGCTGGTATTACAGGCATGAGCCATCATCACACCCGGCCAGCTTCATTTGAGAAATCTTTCCCCAGCACTCCATATATTACTAATTATTCCTTTCTTCTTGTTTAGATAGCATTTTTGTTATACCTCTATTACCTCACTTGTCACATGATAATCAGCTGTTCACCCATCTGTCTCCCTTGATTGCTCATGAGCTCCTTGAGAAGAAGTCTCATTTTCAGGACCTTGAACAGTGTGCAACACATGTATGCTTCACAGGCAGAGAAGAAGTAAATGATTTCACTACAGTGTAATCATTCCCAGAATTCAATTACCTGTATTTCTAAATTGTTCTAGATACTCTGCCAACAACCTGAGAATGTTATACTCTTTCCCTAAAACTTCCATCCATTACTGAGTATCTATGGTCATAGCTAACTCAATTGTGACATGCCCTCTGGCCAAGCCCATTCATAGTTTTTCCTCTAGATGATTTTTAATTTTTGTTTTTATTTGTTCTTTGTATTTTTAATACAAACAGCACATAAGTAAACTTCACCATCTCTATATCTCTGTGCCTTTGCACCTGCTAGTATCTGTTTGGAATGATGTCTGAAGGTTTTATTCACCTGGAAAGCATTCCTGCTCACCCTTAAAGATATCAGCTTAAATAATACCTTCTCTGGGAAGCCTTTCTATCCTCCCATTCTTTCAGTAAGAGTTCAGAATTTCTACAGTTGAAACTGTAGACCCTGCCCTCACAGAGCTCATGGTCTAGTATGAAAAACAGCCATATGAACAAATAACCACACTATAATACTAAATGCAATACCAAAAGGGAGATGTATTGAATATTTGACATGTGTCAATTACCTTGTTAGATTCTTTATTAATAATTATCTATGATTATATTAGGTAAGTATTTGAATTGGACAAAAGGCCATGAAACTCTAGAACTGTTATACTCTCAATCGTCTTCTAAAGAAACTCTCCAAAGGGTTCTTTTAAAATATGCTATAGTCATACTGAGAGGTGAGGACAGCTGGATTTCCTGGGTCGAGTGGGGACTTGGGGAACTTTCCTCTTACAAGAGGATTGTAAAATGCACCAGTCAGTGCTCTGCAAAATGCGCCAATCAGCGCTCTGTAAAATGCACCAATCAGCAGGACCCTAAAAGTAGCCAATCGCAGGGAGGATTGAAAAAAGGGCACTCTTGATAGCCCAGAAACGGAACATGGGAGGGGACAAATAAGGGAATAAAAGCTGGCCACCTGAGCCCACAGCAGCAACCTGCTGGGGTCCCCTTCCAGGCTGTGGAAGCTTTGTTCTTTCACTCTTCACAATATACCTTGCTACCGCTCACTCTTTGGGTCCGTACCATCTTTAAGAGCTGTAACACTCACCACGAAGGTCTGGGGCTCCATTCTTGAAGTCAGTGAGGCTATGAACCCACAGGCAGGAAGCAACTCCAGACACAATACAACTATTATGTGACTGTGGCATACACAAAAAAGCATATCTGTAGCATATCTGTGTGACTGGTAATGCATAAAACCAACCTTACTTCTGTGGCCACAAGTGACTGGACCAGGGCTCAGTGCTTCAGCTGAGGACGACATATAGGCTGAACTTCAGGGAGATCAGTCACCAAGGACATGATGGCACAGCTCAAAATTCTCTCTAGTAGGGGCCTTCTGTTTTTAGAAGGTGACAGACTAATCCAATCAGATATTCTCTCTTGGAAAATACAAATGTTGAGTGAACAAAGGAAAAGAGGGCAGGTCTTCAGAGCTCAAATACTAAATACTGCTAAATTAATGTTCTGTGAAGTTTTGAAAGTACTAGGGCCAAGAGACAATATGGCTGCTTAGATGACTTTCCATCCAAGTTTACATTCAGCCCTCATCACCAAAGCTGATATGTGTGTGCCTCTTTCTTGCAACCCACCAGGGACTAACACATCATATACCACTTTTGGAATTAGGAAACAGGCTCAGAAGTCCAAGAGCTTGACCAAAGGAACTCAGTTGGTAGGTAGCAGAACCAGAATTCAAAGACCCAGGTCAGCATGATTCTTCTATAATATCCTGCCACTTACATGGGCAAGTGGCCTCAAAATCAACAAAAGACAAGTAGAGGTTGACATGTGACAATGGAGAGAGGCTCAAAAGGAAGAGTTTGTACACAAAAATACAAAAGGAAATGTTCTGGAAGTATGTCTGGGGATGTGAAGTAGGAGCAGGCACACCAGGTTTACCTTGGTCAAGTGAATCTATAATTCCAACCTGGGCCTTTCCCCAGAGCTCCTGACTTAGCTCTTATCTGTCTTTCTTAGGCAAATATAAAATCCACAGGGCAGGACCTTAATCTCCAGCTTGTTCACCACAGATTAAAGCAGAGTTTGAGGCTGGCTGCAGAGGCTCACGCCTGTAATCCCAGCATTCGGGAAGGCCAAGATGGGTGGATTCCCTGAGGTCAGAATATCGAGACCAGCCTGGCCAACATGGTGAAACCCTGTTTCTACTAAAAATACAAAAATCCGTTGGGTGTGGTGGTGTGAGCCTATAATCCCAGCTACTTGGAGTCTGAGGCAGGAGAATTGCTTGAACCCAGGATGCAGAGGTTGCAGTGAGCTGAAATCGTGCCATTGCACTCCAGCCTGGGTGACAAGAGCGAAACTCCATCTCAAAAACAAACAAACAAACAAAAAAAAACACAGACTTTTTTTTTTTTTTGAAATGGAGTCTCACTCTGTCGCCCAGGCTGGAGTGCAGTGGCGCGATTCGGCTCACTGCAACCTCTGCCTCTTGTGTTCAATAAATTCTCTGCCTCAGCCTCCTGAATAGCTGGGACTACAGGCGCCTGCCACCATGCCTGGCTAATTTTTTTGTATTTTTAGTAGAGACAGGGTTCCACCATCCTGGCCAGGTTGGTATTGAACTCCTGACCTCGTGATCCACCTGCCTCAGCCTCCCAAAGTGCTGGGATTACAGGCATGAGCCACCACGCCCAGCCGAGTCTGACTTATGGTAAGTGCTTAATATATGATAAATGAACAAACTGAATGAATGAATATATGATAACTGAATAAATTTATGAATAAATGTACAAACTATCAAATAAGCTAAAGAAATAGTCCACATTGTTGGGGAAAGGGGTTACCATGAAACAGACCCTAGCAGTCACTTACAAATACAGTTCATCTTCATTATTTGTGGATCCCATATTTGCAAATTTGCTTACTTGCTAAAATGTCTTTGTAATCCCCAAATACTTGTGGAGCTTTCAAGGTGACTTATGGATATACACATAGTAGTGAAAAATATGTCACTCCTTGCCCAAGTCCCAAGCTAAGATCAAATAAGGTGACCCTCAGCCTTGTCTCAGCCCTCATACAAAGATGACCAGAGGACAGAGACAGCAGAGGGCAGTGCAGCGTAGTGCAAGAAGCTCTGGCTCCGGGGCCATCTGGACGAGTCTGAATCTTAACTCTGGCCCCTGTTAGTAGAGAGGCCTCAGGCAAATCGCTTAACACTTCTGTACTTCCTTTATTTTTTGTAAATAAAGAAAATTCAATCTACCAGGATGAGTTGTTTTTAGGAATTAATTTTGTAATCTATGTGAGATATGTATATATGTATATATTTTCCCTGGGAACAAGGGTTGAATATTTGATAATTCAGTGTTCTTGGCAACTTTATAGAATATAACTACTGCAAATAATGAGAATTGACTATAATTATTTATAAAGAAATAACAGAGAAGTAGGCAAAACATTTGGATGAGGCAGAGGCAGGCTTCAAGATTCTGAAGAAACAGAATTTCACCAAGCACATAAGGTGTGGAAAAGGCTTGCAAGGAGAGAGAACAGTGCATACAGAGAGAGGTCCAGATGGTGGAAAAAAACAGGTAGGTTCAGGAAATGGCACTTCAGGAAGTCTAGAGCAGTAGGAGATGAGGTCAGAACACAGTGCCATCGTGCTTCTCTGCACCCTGTATATACCTTCTACTGTAGAACCTCACTCTCTGCATTTAATTATTGGTTTCTAGTTCTCTCTTCCATTAAACTGTGAGCTCCTCAAGGTCTCTAAGAAGAAATCATAGCTAGAGTCCTCTAAATTTGCAAACAAGTTATTATTAAACACAAATACTCCCAAAAAAGACTGCACAAAAATAACTTTGGTTTTCAGCTGCAGTCCTAGCAATTCACAACTGTTACAGATTTGCAATTTGTCCAGGATTTTTCTCTGATGACTGCTGTAACTCTGTCATAAACTCTTTTCCTTGTTTTAGACACCCAGACATTTGTTGGAACAGTTTTAAGGTCTTACTCTTTTTAGTGTAATTGATTGATTGGTTGATTGACTGAGATGGGGTCTCACTATGTTGCCCAGGCTGGTCTTAAACTCCTAGGTTCAAGCAATCCTCCTGCCTCAGCCTCCTAAGTGGCTGGGATTACAGGCACACACCACTGTGCTAGGCTCTAGTGTGATTTATTAACAAGGCTTAAACATATGGTCCATTAGACAAGGCTGCCACCTCAGAGTAAAGATTTCTTTTAATTCACTATAATAGACTTTTTTCTTTATATACAAGATACAATTTTACCACAGTAAAATACAAGGAAGCATACTGATACATACATTACAAACAGGATAAAGAAAGCAATATAATTTTTTCCACAAAAGCTTGCAAAATCCTGGCCAAAACACAGTGAACATGATGTTAAACTCATAGCTTACATTTCTCCACTGAAAGCTAGGAAAAACAATTCCAATTTTTGTAAAGTCAGGAAACTAAGCACTGTGAGAATTTACAAGATTTTGTAAACCTGTATATTCTCCCCACCCCGATATACAAGTAGCCAAAGGAGCCTATCAGTCTCACCCCAACACTTCAATCTCCTCCAACCTTCAAAATAAAACCCTCACTGTCCAATATCTGAATTTATATTTTCAAACGTCTAAAATCTTAATCAAAACTAAGAGCAGTGCATTAGCTTTTCCCCATAAAATTGTTGGCATAATTTTACTTAGGCACAGCATAGTTTGTACTGTTATCAAAAAACATATGGCTAGAACCGACATTACTAGAAACCAAACGAATATACTATGAAGGTGAAAAGGGAACAGGGAATGTTGTTTTTAAACAGATTCAATGCTGTTATTATCCATTCATAGGTTGGGTGTGATCGAATCACACTGTGCTGTACAACTAAGTATGTTCTATATTTTATGACAAAGTAGGGTAGCCAGGCCCTTACACTACAAATTCCCAGAAACCCCAGTTAAGCTGTTTAAAGTATAATCCAATTCAATTTACTTAAAATAATAGTAACAAAATTTAAATCCCTTGCTTCTAGTTAGCCCTTTTCAACTGCATTTTCAGCAATTACCACCAAAAGAACTGCATTAGGACAAAGATTCTAGAGCGGGTATAATGGTCAAATGCCATTTGAAGGCAAAAACAGTCTACCAGGAACAAAACATTAAAGTTCCCAACCTTGCCAAACTCCCTGTTCAGCGTATTCTGCCTCTCTCAGTTCACCTTCCAGCTGCCTGGAAGAGGCAAGTGGAAAATGTTAGTTTTCTGGAGAGATGAGAATGGAATTTAGGGGTTGGTAGGGGGTGATGGGCTCACTCACGGACCGCAAGGCACAAGAGAAGTGGCGAACGTCTCCCAGGCAAATGGGGCATGAAGAATGAGGGCTGGAGTCAAGGGGGAGTTGGAGCAAGTATAAAAAGGCAGAGGACGCGCAGGGGCCGCGAATAGGGGAAGGGCACGACGCGCAATCCCTCCCCCTCCAGCCCGGGGAGAGGGGCGGGGGATGCCGCGCGGGTCAATTTGCCTAGCATTGTTGCACCTGGGTAGAAATGGGACGCAGGCCAAGAATCCGTTTCGAGTGTTAGGAGGACGCTGAGGGGAGTCAGGAACTTGGGTGGGAGTGGGGGGGAAACAGAGCACCTGTGCGGGGGGGAAAGGGACGAAAACCCCCTATCGCTCCCGAGGGGCAGGGGCTGACCCCAGCGGACGCCCCTTTTCGCCGATGGCCGCGACGTGGGACCCCGCGCGCTTTCCCTCCCTACAGGAGCTCGGGCAGGCGCGTGCCGCCCTTCACAGCCCCGACGGCGGCAGAAAGGGAGGCGCAGGGCGCCCCCAGAGCCGGGAGAACGGCGTTTCCCTCGAGTCCTTTCCCCAGCAGCCCGGGCACCCGAGCCCACCTGGGCTAACCAGAAGCCCCTCCTTCAGATCGTACTCTGCCACTCCTCCGAGAGCTTAAGCCGTTGCCGTAGAGGTCGCCGTCGCCACAACAGTCTCGGCCTTTAGTACCAAAACGTGAAGCACAGCACCCGAGAAGCGCCACTACCACTTGCCAGGTTATCTCTTACGGCACACTGCCTTCTCGCCCCGCCCCCGAACCCAAGCCATTGGTTGCCGGGCACCGCCCCATTCGTCTATTGGGCCAAAGAAGATGCCGTTCGGTCACCTAGAATGGCATATGTGGTTTTTATTGGTCTAAATGTGAAGCAGTGCCCGCCCACTCCCTCAGAAGTTTCAGCTTCTGATTGGTTTTAATGTCTGTCTTTTCTCTTCCTTCATTTTTTTTCCTGTGGTGGAACACCTCCTTGCGGGAGATGCCGGCTCTGATTGGCTGAAAGGACGCTACGCTAGCCTGGGATAGGCATTGGGCCAAGGATGCGCCCGGCCCACTCGTGGGGGAGGAGACCAAGGCGCCGCACTCTGGGTTTGTTTACACAGGCTCTTGCTCCCGCTTCGTCTATTGGCTGAGCTGGAAGCCACTGCCACCGAGTTTTGCCTGTCAGCCTAGCAAGGAGGAGGGTGGGGGTGGGCCTCAGTAGGATTTCCCTCAGCTGTCAATTACCAAAGGAGGAGCTTTGATTCAGGCTGCTTTGGACCTGGTGCTATTCTCTGTAGGGAAAATTAAGGAATTGGGCTCCTTGGGAGGCTGGAAGGAAGCAAAGGGACGCTGGAAGGAAGCAGACGGATGCTTCCACGTTTCTAGAAACAAACCTAACTTCTTGAGTGCTTTAAAAAAATAAAACTTGGCCGGGCGCGGTGGCTCACGCCTGTAATCCCACCACTTTGGGAGGCCGAGACGGGCGGATCACAAGGTCAGGAGTTCTAGACCAGCCTCGCCAGTATGGCGAAACCCCGTCTCTACTAAAAATGCAAAAATTAGCTGGGCGTGGTGGCGGGCGCCTGTAGTCCCAGCTACTCGGGAGGCTGAGGCAGGAGAATCACTTGAACCCGGGAGGCAGAGGTTGCAGTGAGCCAAGATCGCATCACTGCACTCCAATCTGGGCAATAGAGTGAGGTTGCGACTCAAAAAAAAATACATAAATAAATACAAATTAAAATAAAACTTTATTTCCTCCCTTGGATTTAGAATGTCCAATCTGCTTGCAAAGGACTTCGAATTGTATTCCACAGGAAGTAGGGATTTCTTTGTGGAGCTCTTACTTTATACATTTTTCTCTCCCCCCCACCTCTCAAGCTGACTGTATACATGACACAAAGTTAGGGAATTGCAGAATGAATGGAAAAAATATAAAAATGAAGAAGATAAACTCAAATAACAATTATAAATATTAGCTGTATACTTTGATATGGTTTGGCTCTGTGTCCCCACCCAAATCTCATGTTGAATTATAATTCCCAATGTTGGGGGAGGGACTTGGTGGGAGGCGATTGGATCATGGGGGCAGATTTCCCCCTTGCTGTTCTCGTGATAGTGAGTGAGTTCTCACAAGGTCTGATGGTAAAAAAAGTGTGTGTCCTTCCCCCTTAGCTCTGTCTCCCTCTTGCTACCATGTGAAAACGTGCTTGCTTCCCCTTTGCCCTGATTGTAAGTTTCCTGAGGCCTCCCCAGCCATGCCTCCTGTACAGCCTGAGGAATGGTGAGTCAATTAAACCTCTTTTCTTTATAAATTACTCAGTCTCAGGTAGTTCTTTATAGCAATGTGAGAATGGACTAATACATACTTCATATTAAATGATATAAGTAAATAAATAAATTCATTCAACAAGTATTATTTAGCATCTACTATGAATGTTCTAGGCTCTGATCATGGAACTGGGTATATGATATGAATAAGACAGTGAAGATGCACCCATGGTGTTTATACTGTAGTGAAGGAGACTGACAACAGAAAAGTAACCAATAAATAATAAAATGGTAGGTTGTGAATAAATGCTACAAAGGAAAATAAAGCAGAGTCATGGGATGGTTGGGGAAATGGCTATTTTAAGTAGGATGGTTAGTTTAAGAGCTGTTTGAGGAAACAGCACTGAACAGAGATGTGAATAATGTGAAGAAGTGAAGAGTGGGAAGGGGCTAATAAGCAGAGCCACTACAGTGCACAACTCCAGGATCACTATTCACATTGCTCCATGTATTTTGAAGTTGTGTATTAGGTGTACATCCATTTAGGGCTGCCAACTCTGGTTTAAAGCTTTATTTGATTACATAATTTAAATGAAGCCTGCAAGAAACATGTGTCTTTTAGAAAAAAAAAATCTCTCTCTAGGATAGCATCCCCATACCCTCCACTGCTTCTTTCCCTGAATTGGCCTTCAGGTGTATGATGAGAGAAAGTTTACACAATCTCATAGGTTTGAAAAACAGGCTCTTCTGGTCCATGTGGTGTCCTTGAGCAGTCAGAAATACTCCTTGAGGATGAACCTTTATTACCAGGATAGCAATGGGATGTAAGGAAGGGTTGATGAACTTCTCTCGTCTCACTTCCTACCACTGGTGCCATCTATTATAAATTCATGGCTGGCTATTACCAGTGATAAAGAGAAAAGTCTTAAAAGCAGGCAGAAAAAAAAATATGGCCATTTTAAGTAGAATGGTTAGTTTAAGAGCTGTTTGAGGAAAGACCATTGAACAGAGATGTGAAGAAGTGAAGAGCAGGAAGGGGCTGGGAAACATACAGAGGGGAAAAAATAGATAAGAATTACAGCAAATTTCTTATCAGAAACTATGGAAGCCAAAAGACAATGAAGGAATGAGGTAGCAATGTGGGTATCTGGTGGTGGTGGGCAGGGACAGATATGAGACAAAAACCAGTCGTAAAGTTGTAGGAGATGATGTCAATGAGAGGGAGGGAGCCAAGAGAAGCCCATCACCCTTCCCCACATCCTATTGCTATTAGGGCAATAAATCTTCAACCTTGAAGATTACATCATTTCATTTTTTAAAATTTAATTGTGGTAAAATATATATAAAATTTACCATCAACTATTTTAAGTGTACAGTTCAGTTACAGTAAGTACATTCACATTTTTGTGCAATCATCACCACAATCCACCTGCAGAACATTTTCATCATTCCTAACAAAAATTCTGTACCCATTAAACACTAACTCCCCATTCTCCCCTTACCCCAGCCCCTGGAAATCACCATTCTGTTTTCTGTATCTGTGAATTTGACTGCTGTAGGTATCATGTGTAAGTGAAATTATGTAATATTTGTCCTTCTGTGTTTGGCTTTATGTCTCCCACGTTTAAGTATCAGAATTTCTTTTCTTTTTAAGGCTGAGTAGTATCATTATAGGTATATGTCCTATTTTGTTTATCAATTCATCCATTGATGGACATTTGGGTTGTTTCTATCTTTTGCCTATTGTGAATAATGTTGGTATGCAAATATCTGTTCAAGGGCCTGCTTTCAATTATTTTGGGTATATATCCTGAAGTAGAATTGCTAGGCCATATAGTAACTCTATGTTTAATTTTTTGAGGAACCACCGTACTGTTTTCCACAGTGGCTGCACCATTTTGCATTCCCACCAACAATGTACGAAGTTTCCAATTTCTACACATCCTTGCCAACAGTAGTTTCTTTTCTGTGTTTTTTTTTGTTTTGTTTTGTTTTTTAATAATAGCCATCCTAATGAGTGTGAAATGGTACCTTATCAAGGTTTTGGTTTGCATTTTATTTTATTTTTCCCATAACTCAGAATGCAATTTTATTTCATTTATTTTTCAAGACAGGGTCTTGTTCTTTCACCCAAGCTGGAGTTCAGTGGCGTGATCATCGCTCACTACAGCCTCAACTCTTGGGCTCAAGCAATCCTTCCACCTTGGCCTGCCAAGTAGCTGGGACTACAGGCACGTGCCACCATGCCCAGCTAATTTTTAAATTTGTTGTAGATATGGGGTCTCACTTTGTTGCCTAGGGTGGTCTTGTGCCTGGACTCAAATGATCCTCCCAACTCAGCCTCCCAAACTGCTGGGATTACAGGCATGAGCTACCACTCCGTTTGGTTTGCCTTTACCTAATGATTAGTTATGTTGAGCATCTTTTTTTGTGCTTATTGGCGACTTGTACTTCTGTTTTGGAGAAATGTCTATTCAAGTCCCTTGCCCATTTTTGAATCAGATTGTTTTCTTTTTGAGTTGTAGGGGTTTAAAGAAATATATTCTGGACATTAATCCCTTATCAGATATATGATTTGCAAATATCCTGTGAGTTGCCCTTTCTCTATATTGATAGTGTCCTTTAATACTTGGGGACTATATTTCTGAATGTGCAAGTATACCATCTGGCGCTAGACAGCTTATTTTTCAAAGCTATAAGATCTCATAAGCCCTCTCTTACCATACTCCTGAAAACCACATTAGGGAAAGAAGCACTGCTGGGTATGGAGAGATTATTACAGAGACAGATCACTTTTTCCCAAAAGAGCTAAGCATTTCTTATAAGGTTCATTTTATTTAACCAGACAAAGCTTTAAAGTGGAGTGGATATCTAGTTGGTTTTTGGTCTCCCCTCACAACCTAGAGAGGTTCCTGTAAGAAAGCGAGATAAGCTGGGAGATAAAGAAATCAGTGGATACACCAACAGCCAACCAAAAGTTTCTTCTAGATATCTTCAGGTACCCCAAGAAGAAAGTGAAAAAGAGAAGAGTCTTTGACTCCTCTCTCAAGAAAGTTGTATTATCCATTCATGCTAGAATCAGGAGGACTTCTGCAACTGAGGATCACTAACCCTGGGCAATTTCCACTTGAACACTTCAAGACTTCTTTCTGGGCACCATCATCCACTCATCTATGACTTAATCAGTCCAAGCACCCAGGCTTATACTACTAGGTAAATAATCTTTCTATGGGGACATTGACTAACCCACGATAAAATACCTAGAGATACTGGCATTTAGAAGTACCCAAGAAATTTCTGGATCCCACCTTATTCCCTGTGGAGAGACCAACTAGTCAACAAGCCCCATTACACACTGTTATCTTTATAGTACCTCATTCTTTTTTTCTTTCTATTTTGAGACAGGGTCTCGCTCTATTGCCTAGGTGGAAGTAGAGTGACACCATCATAGCTCACTGCAGTCTCAAACTCCTGGTCTCAAGTGATCCTCCTTCCGCAGTCTCCCAAGTAATGGGGAATACAGGTGTACATCGCCATGTCCTGATAATTTATTTATTTTTTTTGTAGAGATAGGGTTTTGTTATATTGCCCAGGCTGGTCCTAAACTCCTGGCCTCAAGCAATCCTGCCACGTTGGCCTTCCAAAGCCCTGGGATTACAAGTGTGAGCCACTGCGCCCGGCCTAGTGCCTCATTCTTTAATATAAACAGACAGTTAATGATTACCAGAAAATTGAGGAAAGCCTCTAACATAAATGACAAAGATCAAAATAAATATACAGAAAAAAATTAACTCAGTGGTAACAGAAATAATGCAAGAAGCAAGGAAAATGGAAAAAAAACCCTTAATATTCTTTGAAAATAAGATACTGTATCACCAAAAAAGAATAAAATGCTGCTTTTAAAAAGGAACATTCAGAGAACAAAAAAGCATTCTTGGAAATTAAAAATAAAAACTCTTCAAAATTTAGAGCTTCATTTTGCTCTCACATATTAGCGGCCTGGAAGTAAGAAACTCTGGGGCTTCCATATTCCACACAGCAGGCAGGAGCAAGAAGTAAAGAAGGATATGTCTCTGCCCTCAAGAGACTTCAAGGAAGTCTTTCACTCACCATTTCCATCCAGCTAAATAGAACGTAGTCATCTGGATAAACTTAGCTTGCCAGAGTATCGGGGGAACCAGCCCCCAGTATTTCAATGTAGGTTCTTTTCTATTTTCCCTAAGTGTCAGCTGGTCTGAGAAATAAAGAGAAAGAGTACAAAGAGAGAAATTTTACAGCTGGGCTTCCTGGGGCATCATCACATATTGGTAGGACCGTGATGGCAACCCCAAGCCTCAAAACCAGCAAGTTTTTATTAGAGATTTCAGAAGGGGAGGGATGTACGAATAGGGAGTGTGTCACAGAGATCACATGCTTCAAAGGGCAATAAAAGATCACAAGGCAAAAGGGCAGAGCAGGATCACCAGGCAAAGGTGAAATTAGAATTACTGATGAGGGTCCATGTCCCGCTGGGCATGCATTGTCTTGATAAACATCTTAACAGGAAACAGGGTTCGAGAGCAGACAACCGGTCTGACTAGAATTCACTAGGCTGGAATTTCCAATCCAATCCTAGTAAGCCTGAGGGCACTGCAGTAGACCGGGGTGTATTTCATCCCTTATCTCAACCACATAAGACAGACACTCCCAGAGTGGTCATCTATAGGCCTACCCCTGGGAATGCATTCCTTCCCCAGGGTTATCAATTATTAATATTCCTTGCTGGGAAAGAATTCAGCTATATTTCTCCTACTCACACATCTGTCTACAGGCTCCCTGCAAGAAGAAAAATATGGCTCCATTCTGCCCGACCCCTCAGGCAGTCAGACCTTATGGTTATCTTTCCTTGTTCCCTGAAAATCGCTGTTATTCTGTTCTTTTCAGGGTTCCCTGATTTCATATTGTTCAAACACGCATGTTTTATAAACAATTTGCACAGTTAACGCAATCATCACAGGGTCCTGAGGCGACATACATCCTCAGCTTACAAAGGTGATGGGATTAAGAAATTAAAGTAAAGACAGGCATAGGAAATTATAAGAGTATTGATTGGGCAAGTGATAAAGGCCCATGAAATCTTCACAATTTATGTTCAGAGATTGCAGTAAAGACAGGCATAAGAAATTATAAAAGTATTAATTTTGGGAACTAATAAATGTCCATGAAATCTTCACAATTTATGTTCTTCACGGCTTCAGCGGGTCCCTCCATTTGGGGTCCCTGACTTCCCACAACACTGGAGAGACTGGGAAATGAGTTATATGACCAGGTGACTAGTTAAACACGAGTTTTACTATGAAGTAAAAAGAAGAGAATGGATCTAAAGATCACAGAAAAACTGGAAGATAAAGACATGAAATTTTATGTCTCGTAAAGCAAAATAAAAAAGAAAGTTAGATGGAAAATAGGAGAGAAAGTATGATAAATGTTCTAGAAGGAGAGAGTAGTCCCCAAGAGAGGAGGATATAAATTAAATATCAAAACCATGCCTCATAACTGAAATAATCTGAGTCCTTTAATTGAAGGAATTCATCAAGTGTCCAACACTTTGAATAAAAAGGGCCCACACCAGTAATAAGTAACACTTGTTAAATTTTAGCTGTGTGCCAGGTATCACTTTAAGCACTTAACATGTATTAACCCCATTTAATTTTCAAAACAACAGTGTGAGTACTGCTATTGTTCCCATTTTACAAATGGATAAACTGAGGCAGATCATTCAGCTAGTAAGCGGTGGTGTTCTGTGTTCCTGCAGAGGAGGAATGCATTCAGATGTCAAACCTGATGACACCACACAAGTACCAAGAAGGCACCAAAAGATGTATTGTACATATCATGAGATTTTCCATGCTTCAGGCTTCCAAGCAGGTCAGCAAATGAGAGAGGCAGGAGGGGTGACTGGTTTTGGGTTTAATTGTGGCTAGCGGGTAGGGCTTGGGTAAGGGTGTTCATTAACAGGTTAGGGCTTACAAGATTTGAACTTCCCAAAGGAGGGTGCACTTTTTTTTTACTGACTTGCCTACATGTAGGGCAAGAGGGTAAGAGGGAGGATGGTGATTAAAAGCTGTCAGCTGGCCGGATTTGGTGTCTCACACCTGTAATCTCAACACTTTGGGAGGCTGAGGTGTGTGAATCACATGAGGTCAGGAGTTCAAGATCAGCCTGGCCAACATGGTGAAACCCCATCTCTACTAAAAATACAAAAATTAGCTGGGTGTGGTGGTGCAGGCCTGTAATCCCAGTTACTCTGGAGGCCGAGGCAGGAGAATTGCTTGAACTCTGGAGGCGGAGGTTGCAGTGAGCCGAGATCACGCCACTGCACTCCAGCCTGGGTGACAGAGCTAGACTCCATCTCAAATAAATAAAAATAAGTAAATAAATAAAAGCTCTCAGCAGTCAAATATTAAAAATGGAGTCTGACTCTTTATTAAAAGCTGCAATTCAAGTCAAAGCACTTGCAAAGCTGTAGGGATAAGGACAAGATCCTAAAAGTTTTCAGAAAGAAATAGGTCACACACAAACAAGTCAGGAATCAGAAGAAAATCAGACTTTCCACAACTAAAACAGGAAGATAGAAACCAGTGGTGCGATACCTTCAAAATTCAGAAGGATAATGATTTCTAAGCTAGAAATCTATACCCAGCCATACTATCAATTCAGTGTGAGGGTGGAATAAAGATATTTTCAGAAAAGCAAAGTCTCAAGAAATCCAATTCTCAGATACCCTTTATCAGGGGCTACTGGAGGATATGCACTACTGTATTGTCTATTTTGTATATTTTCAACTTTCTGTATATAATGATGTTTGACATCTTTAAAAATCTGGCTGGGGGCTGGGCTCAGTAGCTCATGCCTGTCACCCTAGCACTTTGGGAGGCTGAGGCAAATGGATCACTTGAGCCCGGGAGACTGAGACTAGCAACATAGCAAAACCTCATCTCTACAAAAAATACAAAATAGCCGGTGTGGTGGGCAAGCCTGTAGTCCTGGCTACTGGGGGTGGGGGTGGGGTGGGGCTGAGGTTGGAGGATCTCTTGAGCCTGGGGAGGTGGAGGCTGCAGTGAGCTGTGATGGCGCCGCTGCACTCTAGCCTGGAGGACAGAGTAAGGCCCTGTCTCAAAAAAAAAAAAAAAATATATATATATATATATATATGGGGAGAAACTGCCCCTCCTGGGGCCGGTCAATTCTTAGAGATGGCAAAGGGCTCAGCAGGAGCCGTACTTTCTCTGTCTGGCCCACAGACCCCAAGAAGCAATATTCATCTGCTTTAATCATGCCAGAGCCAGGTATCAGGCAACTAGAGACAATCCCTTTAGCTTAGAGCCTACCCAAATCATTCGAGTTTGCCATTCCTAAACCCAGCCTTGCCTTTCCCCAGGAAATCCCAATTAAGGTTCTAGCTTAGGCTTTTTCCCTGTTCCTGTCTTGGGCTACCAAGCCAAAACCTGGTGCCTCCCGCTGCGACCCTGTGTGGCATGCAGTGATCCCCTCTCTAAGCCTTGTGAGTATAATAAGCTTTGTTTTCATGAGCCTCTCCTGTGTCTCCTCTTGTGGCTGCACCTGACTGACCATGTCACAAAAACACAAAACCATCATCAAAATTAGAAAGCAAGAAAGAGGAAGACACATAACTAAGGAAAGCAGGAGAGCTAAGAAAAGAGAAGAATGGCGGGTATTTCTCAGCATGGCGGTGAATGGGGCAAGACCTGTCCCGCAGGCATAGAGTGCGGGCTGCCTGCAGTGAGATGAGTGCTCCAGCAGTGATGTCTTCCAGAAAAACAGGAACTGATACGTCACCATTTAAAAAAAATTCATGGCCATACTGACAGGTGATTTCACAG
Source organism: Pan paniscus (assembly GCF_029289425.2). Classification (NCBI taxonomy): domain Eukaryota; kingdom Metazoa; phylum Chordata; class Mammalia; order Primates; family Hominidae; genus Pan; species Pan paniscus. Next base: position 55,152,600 of record NC_073261.2, on the reverse strand, counting down.
CTGGGAATGAGTTAATGATAAATGCACGGAAGACTAAGATGGCATTGTCAGTTCAGGAAAAGATAAAAGAAAAGGCACATAATCATACTACTACTCTTTGTAGCTTAGCTACAAACAATAATAAAAAATACACATGCAGCATTTGGTGTGTGCTAGGCACTGTTCTAAGTGTCTTTCATTTATTAACTCATTTAAACCTCCCAGCAGCTCATTTTACAGATCAGAAATATTTGGCAAAGATGTTAAGTAAAGGTACTTGTCAAATATTACACAGTATATCAGTCTCCTGCTGCTAAAACAAATTACCACAAACTTAATAGCTTAAAACAATACAAATTCATTGTCTTATAGTTCTGGAGGCCGAAAAGAGGTTTCTGTGAGCCAAAATCAGGGTGTTGGCAGGCCTGTATTCCTTCTGGAGCTCTAGGGGGAACCCCTTTCCTAGTCATTTCCATCTTCTAGGGACCACACGCATTCCCTGGCCGGTGGCCTCTTCCTCCATCTTCAAAGCTGGCAGCGTAGCATCTTCTCGCCCTCTGACTCTGCTTCTGTCCTTACAACTCTCTCTGATTCTGATTCCTCTGCCTTCCTCTGACAGGGACTCTTGTGATTAGATTCAGCCCACCTAGCAATCCAGGATAATCTCTCAATCTCAGAATCCTTAATTTAGTCACATCTTCAAAGTCCATTTTACTATGTAAGTTAACATATTCATAGGTTCTGGGGATCAGGGTGTGGGCATTTTTGAGGGGACAGTATTCAGCCTGTCAAACACAGCTAGGGGTAGAGGCAAGATTCAAACCTAAGTAACTTATTTCCAGAGTTCTTACTCTTAATCACTATGCTCTGGGGCCTTTATGACAATACTCACATAATCATCATCATCTGAATACCAAATATGGCTATAACGAATTTTGGGATATAACCACATTGGGAGGATAGGGAGTAGGCTAGGGAGCTCTCTAATGCCACTCACTACATAGCATTTAGTATTTGCTAGGCAAAGAACAGTGCTTAGCACATACCAAATGCTATGTAGTGAGTGGCATTAGAGAGTTAATTCTTCATATTTCACAGCAGAAAGGCAAATGGATAGACTAGACTAGTCTAAAACTAAAAAAAAAAATAAAAAAAATTCCAAGAATAAGTATATAAGCGTTTTTCTTAACATATGAGAAATATATATCTCAAAAGAAGCAGATAAAAGCAGAAAAGCATGCCAGGCGCAGTGGCTCATGCCTATAATCCCAGCACTTTGGGAGGCCGAGGCAGGAGGATCACCTGAGGTTGGGAGTTTGAGACCAGCCTGACCAACATGGAGAAACCCCATGTATTTTGTAAAAATACAAAAAATTAGCCAGGCATGGTGCCACATGCTTGTAATCCCAGCTACTTGGGAGGCTGAGGAAGGAGAATCACTTGAACCCAGGAGGCAGAGGTTGCAGTGAGCTGAGATAGCACCATTGTACTCCAGCCTGGGCAACAAGAGCGAAACTCCGTCTAAAAAAAAAAAAGCAGAAAAGCATTGCCTCAAGGGTGGCAGGGGGAACTGGTGATTTTTGTTATCAGCCGTGAAAAACCAATTGATTTTACAAACTGTGTGTAGGTATTTCTTTGATTAAACACATTTCATTAGAAAACCCCAAGGTGTGAATATGGGACTCTGTTTAAGGAGCTTCTGTTTGCAGTGTCCTCCCTGCCAGTCTTCACTGTCATGTTTCCCAGTTCCCTGACCTTCTTTCAGGATCCTGTTTCTTGTCTTTGGCTCTCTGCATGATAGCTGGGTTTGGCTGACTTACCTCAGCCTTAGCACCCTCCCTTGGACACAGCTTTGGTATTTGTCCTCCAACTGGAAGTCCTGGGACTCTGGGTGTCTAAACCTCTGCTGTCAGAAGCAGGGCTAAACAAGGACTTACCTGGCTTTGGTGAGTTCCAGGCATGGCTTGTGGACAAAGCTCCTCTTTCCCATGTTTATGTGGTCCAAGCCAGAAGGCAAATATCAGAATCAAAGGCAAAATTATAGTTCATACACTGGGGAGTTAATCTTAGGGGCAACACAGAGAACAGGAGCAAGGTCGTAGAGGCAACGTGAGATGAGTGAACAGCAGTAAAGGAATGGAAGTGCCTTCTGAGAACAAGGAGTGGCAGAGGGGACTGAGGCACTGGGTTGGTCCTTGAGAGGGGGTGACAGCAAATGGGCCATCCGAAGGTTTGGGTCCTGGACCTGTCATTCCAAATCCTCCAATAGTTTTTCTAGACTCATGATAGATGGCACTTTTCTGTCCCTTTTGAAGTTAGGCATGGATATGTGATTTTCTTTGGCCAGTAAAATGTAGGAAAAGCATATGTGCTTTGGACAGATTTTTTTGGTTTTTTTTTTTTTTTGAGACTGAGTTTCACTCTGTTGCCCAGGCTGGTGTGCAGTGGTGCAATCTCTGCTCACTGCAACCTGTGCCTCCCAGGTTCAAGCGATTCTCCTGCCTCAGCCTCCAGAGTAGCTAGGATTACAGGCGCCTGCCACCACATCTGGCTAATTTTTTTATTTTTAGTAGAGACGGGGTTTTGCCATGTTGGCCAGGGTGGTCTCCAACTCCTGACCTCAAGTGATCCACCCACCTTGGCCCCCCAAAGTGCTGGAATTACAGGCGTGAGTCACCATGCCCAGCCTGGACAGGTATTTTAAAAGCCAGTAGATCATATTCTACATCTTCTTCATATCACAGTGATCAAGTAGCAGACATTGAGATGGAGCCTCCATCAGCCTGGGTCTCTTGAGTAACTACAGTGAGAGAGGCCCCTGCTGAATCACAATGAACATAGAGAAAGAGTGACAAACTTTTGCTGTATTAAGTCTCTGAGACTTTAGGATTGTTTGTCATCACAGCCTGACCTAACCCATGATGCCTGATATAGGTCCTGAAGTACCAGTCACTGTTCTGAAGGCAGTGACTTTGCCTTAAGAACTCAATGAGCAAGGCAAGGGTTTTGGCTTAAGAACTCAATGGGTCAAGTCCAGAAAACCAAGTTCACTCAGAGAATCCAAAGGACAGGAGCAGTGCCTCAAATGATGGCAAAGTCAAGAGCCAAGAGCTGAGAAGAGCTGGACTAGCATGAGAACAGGTTAGAAGCAAAACCCAGAGAATGCTTGTTAATTCCTAGGGAAGGAAGTGAATTAAAGTGAGTAATATCTGTCTTTATTATTTTCTCAGCTCTGATCCACAGGGCGGTCTGGTAGGTTTGAAGACTCAAGGTCAAGTGGACATGAGGGTGGTGGAAGCATCAGTACTATGCAGTTTGTGGAGCTTCAGGTTGGTAGTACAGGGAGATGTAGGAATACAGTGCAGGTGCTCTGATTAAAGAGAAGGAGCAAAGTGTTGAAAACAAACCCTGCGATGATGAGGAGCTCTGTAGAGGCACACAGATGCTGATGATAGGTTCCCTTTGAGCCACTGAATAAGATGCTCCATTTGGTCATCACTGTGTGTAGTGGGCAGTATTCAGCTGGACAAGGTTGTAGACTTCTAAGCTGGGAGATGAACTGAAAGTGAGGTCAGAGGTCAAATGACTGAGTCCTCTGTAAAGGAAGATCTGATTAATAGACTGTCTCCAGTGGTGCAGATTGAGGCTAATATGAAAAATGTCCTTGTTAGAAAGTTGGGTCAGGAACATTCAAGGCAGCACTGAATGTTGGACAGGACACATTAATTCCTTACATGTCTCAGGTGTTCCTTCAGTGTGTAGATGTCACGTAGCAGTAAGGTGTAGGATGCCATTTTTGATTGTGGCCTTTGGAGACCATATTCAGGGCTAGGTATAACTAGTCAGGAAGCATGGTGGCAGAGCATCAACCTGAACACATGCCCCCTGAGCTTTAGGGAAACAGTGTCTACCTGGCAGTTTTGACTGCCTAGAGTATATGATATTGGAAACTCAGAATAGTAAAAAGAGGCAGCCTGCCTTGTATCAACAGAACTGCCCTGTATGTGGCAGCTGCTATAGGCTATGATGAGATGTATGAGATGTATGTCCTACCCTCAGATGCTGAGACCTCAGGAAACAGTGGCTAAAAGCTAAAATTTCTATTCCCTGGGATAATATTTTGTCTCCACTGGGCTCAGCTTCCATGCAAAATGGGAACAGGTTTGCAGTTAACAGATCTGATGTCCTTCTGAGATGCACGTACACCTATAACTTTGCTGTAAGCTAAGAGTTTAGAGACTATAAAATGCCATACTGGCTCAGACAAGGTCAAAGCAGGGACAAACAAACCCTACAGCCTCTGGATTATAGAGCTGCTTCCTGGGACCTAACAAATCAGTTTACCTCCTGAATGAGTCAATTAGTGGTGCTGTGAGGGTAGCAAAGGAGCGAATGAGCCGCTAGTAACATCCAATGCCCCCAAATATGGCTATAAGCTACACTGAGGCCTTGGTAGTCCTGGTAGGAGCTCTTTACAAAGGTCACTGGGGGCTGGCTGAGGAATTGGTGTTATGGTTTGTGAGAAGAGTTTCAGCTTCAGAAAAGGGAGTGCAGCTGCTTGGCTAGATCTCAGGCTGGGCACAAATTCAAGTGGACATTTGTACTAGAGAAGGGAGTGATGACAGGGCAGCCCCTCAGCCTCCCTGTAGGTGGTATGCATCCGAAACCTCTGGCATTGATGTGACAGAGGAACTGATGCTCCAGGTCCCAAGCAATGCTGGTGGGTGGCAGGCATGAGTCCTTCAGGAGATGCTCTGGTTATTGGCTTTCGGCTTGGAGAGGTCAAGACCCTCAGACAGTGTGGGCAGCATGTGACTAAGAGGAGCTGGCTCTGGACACACAGCCTCCACGAACAGCTGGATTCATGTGGTCTTCTGGGTCACTGTCCTCTCTCCCTGCCTGCCCCCTACCCCAACATTTCAACTTCAGCAATATTGCTTCCTTTCTTCTTCCCAAATGTTTTTTTTTTTCTTTTACAGAAAGTGGGTCCAGTCAACCACAAGGCTTTGTTTTGCTGAGTTGAGTATGCAAATACACAAGGACCTGTAGTCCTTCCCCACACAGTGCTTAACTTTTTCTCTAAAGAAACACTGAACAAATACTCTTTAAGCACTGATTTAATGGAACATCAAATCATTGGCTTCCTTGGGTACTTGCATGTACTGATCTGCCCTCTCTATCTGCCCTAAGAAGAGGATTCTAAGCATAATTGGAATGCAGAAAAACTCTTCTTGTATTTGAGGTCTAGAGCACAGCACCAAACAGATAGTTCAATGAAGCAGCAATGTGAAGTTGCCAGGCAGAGACATGGGAGCCAGGAATGGGGCCGTGCAAGAGCAGTCAGCCACAGTGAGGCAGGGCAAGACTGGTGTGGCTGAATCATGACAAATCCTCCATGGTACTTGAAATCCCCTCCACTCCACCCATCATGGACTATCCCCCAAGACAGGGCCCCAAGATAGGATGTCCCATCCCCCAAGATAGGGGCCCCAGCAGACCTCAAAGGCATAATCTGGCTGATGTCGGCATTGGTTAAGTCAATTAGGATAGAACAGCTGACAGAAAGACATCCAGAGGGAGAGTCCAACAACTGTTCAAAAGAGAGCCAAGGCTAAGATTGGAGAGGGAAAGTAGTGTCACGTCTGAGAGGTGACAAAAGCAAATAAAGCTAGAAGGTTAGGAGCCAGACGAAAGGAAGGTAAGGAATAAAGGCAAACAACAACAACACAAAAGGGAAAGAGGACCTAGCTAGAACTTGTAGAAAGGGTCAAGATAGCCAGGCCGGGCATGGTGGCTCACGCCTGTAATCCCAGCACTTTGGGAGGCTGAAGCGGGCAGATCATGAGTTTGAGACCAGCCTGGCCAATATGGTGAAACCCCATCTCTACTATAAACACAAAAATTAGCCAGGCGTGGTGGCACACGCCTGTAGTCCCAGCTACTCTGGAGGCTGAGGCAGAAGAATCGCTTGAACCTGGGAGGCAGAGGTTGCAGTGAGTCGAAGTTACACTGCTGCACTCCAGCCTGAGCAATAGAGCAAGACTCTGTCTCAAAAAAAAAAAGAGGGGGGCAACCTCAAGATGCTTGAGTAGGCTGGCCAAACTTAAACGCACAGGTTAGGAGGGAACATTATATAACTAAGAATACACATGATACTGTGATAGTTATTTAGTGGTAATGACGATATCAATGACCATTTATTTAAATAATAAGCTTTAAAATACTTTTGATACATTTGGAATAGTTGGGAAAATACAAATATGTACTGGAGATGTTAGATAGCATTAGAGAATTATTGGTAATTTTGTTGGTTGTAATGGTGCTATTGCAGTTAATAGGGAGAATATTCTTAATGTTTTCGAGCTCTAAGAAAATATTTAAAGATTAACTCATGACAACTGAAATTCACTTTGAAATGGTTTAGTAATACATACTCATATATATACATATATGTGAAGTAAATATGACAAAAATTTAACTAGTTTTGGATGCAGGTAATAATTCCATGTACTATTCTTTTGTTTTTCCGTTTAAATATTTTTCTTAAAAGCAGTTATAAATAAAAGCTAAAAATTAGTTTTTATCAATAGATCTACCAGAAGCTAAAATACAGCTAGGTATAAAATGATTATGCTAATGAAAAATCAAGACTATGTGGGTGAAAATATGTTATCAATTATCAATGTCGACCAGAAACATTGGGCAAAGGTCTTTATCATAAGGAAACTTTGCAGAGCAAATTTGAGATTAGAGATGGCGATAAAATAGTTTGCAAAGTTCTCTAGCAGTTTCTTAGGTCTCTCCTGATTTCAGTAATCTAAATATTCATTTGCAAATACATCTATTTTAAGGGGATTGGGAGTAATAATTTCTTTTTGCAAGTACTTGTATCTGTTATATGATCTTTATCACTTTTGTCTAGCATTTTTAGTTATGTCTTTGTGACTGTCTGATTTATTCCCCAGCAAAGTTACCTTTTCTTCAAGGTTCATTTTTCAGAATTCTTGGTTTCTCTATTCCACATGTACATGCCCGACAAATACTTATTTATTAAATAAATACTTACTTATTTAAGATTCCATGTCCTAAATACACTTCCAGAACACACAAACCTCACTACCATTATGCAATTTATCTTCTGCAAATCATTATTTTTCTATGGTAGCTTGCATGCTGAAAGCAAAGTGCATCCACATTCCCAATGATCACAAGTGTCCCACTATACTCTGGGAACCAAAATTCCAAGAATACTTCCAGGTTCCAAATTTACCCCTCCTGTAATGGAAAATCTCTCCTGCTGAGGTGGTAGTTTCTGATTGCCCAATATTGTGTTCCCTTTCCAGGGCTGCAGGAGCCCAAACACTCTTTTGAAAACCTCTCTCCCTACTAGAAACACAGGCTGTTCATTTAGCAATTATAGCTGTCAGCACAGCAAGCTGGCAGGAGAGAGAACAGCATCTGTTTCTGGGCAGGGAGCCCTTGGCAGAGCCAGGAGTTGAGGGCCTGGGGAAACAGGTAGGACAGTGGCTCTAATTTGTCACTTCCCCAGCACTTGTGTATTTGCATCTTGTATCCTGAAAAGTGATATATGTATTAATTTCACCTATATGCTGGGGAGGAAAATTAGAAAATATGGGAAGTAGATAAGAACAGGAATGGTCTGTGGGTCTCCAAGGTCTTGTACATAGTGATACTGCCTCATCCATTCATCTCTTCATTCAACACCCACCTACTGACTATCTTTTCTATATCTGCTGCTGAGCTTGGTGCTGTGGACCCACTGGTGAATGTGACATGGTTCTTGTCCTTGAAGGGCACACAGAGAGTGGAAAAAACTAAAGTATAAATGAGAACTACAAAGGGTTTCAGACTGTATGGGGCATGGGGAACCCATACAAACAGGAATGGAATAAACTGTGGGTCTCCAGTTTCCACCTGCCCTTTTGTTCTTAGGAGCGATATTTCCTAACCATTTGCCATGTGAATTCCTTCCAAGCTGCTGCTTTAAGGTTTTCCATTATCTAACCAGAAGCCTGAAATTCCTCAAATTTTTATGGCACATGCTATTTGTCCATAGCTATTTAGGTGTTATCACCTGAATACATAGTATACATCTTGCATCCTGAGATAAGTTCCTAATGATTGTGGTAAGTGTCCTGTACTTTTACATAATAGCTAATTATATAATAGCTAGCAAATATACTTTTTGAATACTTTTGACATTAACTTGCTGTGTGGCCATTTGGCAAGGTCCCTCATCTGTCTTCTAGCTCTCAGATATTCCATCTGAAAAATGAAGAGAATTGTCCTGCCCGCCTTATCCTCTGCTTGAGTTGATGACCAAGGGCTCTGAAGAATGAATATATTTTATCTAGACAAGGGTGTCTATTTTTCTAGACAAAATGACAGTTTATATTAATAAACAAATCTAATGAGCCAGGAAAATATTAAAAGGCTGGCAAACCAGAAAAATATTAAAAGGGTGGCAAATGTGTCCAGAAATATCATTATCCAGAGATAACCTGTTTCCTTCCATATAACTCTCTCTTTAAACACCCCCCACCACACACAGCCACAGATGGGACTTTCATATACATAATGTTCTCTAGTCTCCTTTTTTCATTTGAAAAAAATATTGAGCATTTTTTCATGCTAATAAATCACAGCTATCATTTTTCTTTTTTTATTATTATACTTTAAGTTCTGGGGTACATGAGCACAATGTGCAGGTTTGTTACATAGGTATACATGTGCCATGTTGTTTTGCTGCACCCACTAACTCATCATTTACATTAGGTATTTCTCCTAATGCTATCCCTCCCCCAGCCCCCCACCTCCTGACAGGCCCTGGTGTGTGATGCTCCCTGCCCTGTGTCCATGTGTTCTTCTTGTTCATCTCCCACCTATGAGTGAGAGCATGCAGTGTTTGGTTTTCTGTCCTTGTGATAGTTTGCTTAGAATGATGGTTTCCAGCTTCACCCATGTCCCTGCAAAGGACATGAACTCATCTTTTTTTATGGCTGCATAGTATTCCATGGTGTATATGTGCCACATTTCCTTTTCTTTTTTTTTTTTTTTTTTTGAGGTGGAGTCTCACTCTGTCACCCAGGCTAGAGTGCAGTGGCGCCATCTCGACTCACTGCAAGCTCCACCTCCTGGGTTCATGCCATTTTCCTGCCTCAGCCTCCAGAGTAGCTGGGACTACAGGTGCCCACCACCATGCCCGGCTAATTTTTTGTATTTTTAGTAGAGACGGGGTTTCACCGTGTTAGCCAGGATGGTCTCGATCTCCTGACCTCGTGATCCGCCCGCCTCAGCCTCCCAAAGTGCTGGGATTACAGGCATGAGCCACTGTGCCCAGCCATGTGCCACATTTTCTTAATCCAATCTATCATTGATGGACATTTGGGTTGGTTCCAAGTCTTTGCTATCATGAATAGTGCCACAATAAGTGTGCATGTGTCTTTATAGTAGCATAATTTATAATCCTTTGGGTGTATACCGAGTAATGGGATCACTGGGTCAAATGGTATTTCTAGTTCTAGATTCTTGAGGAATCGCCACACTGACTTCCACAATGGTTGAACTTATTTACACTCCCGCCAACAGTGTACAAGCGTTCCTATTTCTCCACATCCTCTCCAGCATCTGTTGTTTCTTGACTTTTTAATGATCACCATTCTAAATGGCGTGAGATGGTATCACATTGTGGTTTTGATTTGCATTTCTCTGATGACCAGTGATGATGAGTGTTTTTTCATATGTTTGTTGGCTGCATAAATGTCTTTTGAGAAGTGTCTGTTCATATCCTTTGCCCAATTTTTGATGGGGTTGTTTTTTTAATTGTAAATTTGTTTAAGTTCTTTGTAGATTCCAGATGTTAGTCCTTTGTCAGATGGGTAGATTGCAAAGACTTTCTCCCATTCTGTAGGTTGCCTGTTCACTCTGATGATAGTTGCTTTTGCTGTGCAGAAGCTCTTTAGTTTAATTAGATCCCATTTGTCTATTTTGGCTTTTGTTGCCATTGCTTTTGATGTTTTAGTCATGAAGTCTTTGCCCATGCTTATGTCCTGAATGGTATCGCCTAGGTTTTCTTCTAGGGTTTTTATGGTGTTAGGTCTTACCTTTAAGTCTTTAATCCATCTTGAGTTAATTTTTGTATACGGTGTAAGGAAGGGATCCAGTTTCAGCTTTCTACATATGGCTAGCCAGTTTACCCAGCACCATTTATTAAATAGGGAATCCTTTCCCCATTGCTTGTTTTTGTCAGGTTTGTCAAAGATCAGATGGTTGTAGATGTGTGGTGTTATTTCTGAGGTCTCTGTTCTGTTCCATTGGTCTATATATCTGTTTTGGTACCAGTGCCATGCTGTTTTGGTTACTGTAGTCTTGTAGTATAGTTTAAAATCAGGTAGTGTGATGCCTCCAGCCTTGTTCTTTTTGCTTAGGATTGTCTTGGCTATGTGGGCTCTTTTCTGGTTCCATATGAACTTTAAAGTACTTTTTTCCAATTCTGTGAAGAAAGTGAGTGGTAGCTTTATAGGGATAGCATTGAATGTATAAATTACCTTGGGCAGTATGGCCATTTTCATGATATTGATTCTTCATATCCATGAGCATGGAATGTTCTTCTATTTCTTTGTGTCCTCTTTTATTTCGTTGAGCAGTGGTTTGTAGTTCTCTTTGAAGAGGTCCTTCACATCCCTTGTAAGTTGGATTCCTAGGTATTTTATTCTCTTTGTAGCAATTGTGAATGAGAGTTCACTCATGATTTGGCTGTCTGTTTATTATTGGTGTATAGGGATGCTTGTGATTTTTGCACATTAATTTTGTATCCTGAGACTTTGCTGAAGTTGCTTATCAGCTTAAGGAGATATTGGGCTGAGATAATGGGGTTTTCTAAATATACAATCATGTCATTTGCAAACAGAGACAATTTGACTTCCTCTTTTCCTAATTGAATACTCTTTATTTCTTTCTCTTGCCTGATTTCCCTAGCCAGAACTTCCAACACTATGTTGAACAGGAGTGGTGAGAGAGGGTATCCTTGTCTTGTGCCAGTTTTCAAAGGGAATGCTTCCAGTTTTTGCCCATTCAGTATGATATTGGCTGTAGGTTTGTCATAAATAGCTCTTATTATTTTGAGATACATTCCATCAATACCTAGTTTATTGAGTGTTTTTAGTATGAAGGGGTGTTGAATTTTGTCAAAGGCCTTTTCTGCATCTATTGAGATAATCAAGTGGTTTTTGTCGTTGGTTCTGTTTATGTGATGGATTACGTTTATTGATTTGTGTACGTTGAACCAGCCTCACATCCTAGGGATGAAGCCGACTTGATCATGGTGGATAAACTTTTTGATGTGCTACTGGATTTGGTTTGCTAATATTTTCTTGAGGATTTTCGCAACGATGTTCATCAGGGATATCGGCCTAAAATTCTCTTTTTTTGTTGTGTCTCTGCCAGGCTTTGGTATCAGGATGATGCTAGCCTCATAAAATGAGTTAGGGAGGATTCCTTCTTTTTCTATTGATGAAATAGTTTCAGAAGGAATGGTACCAACTCCTCTTTGTATCTGTGGTAGAATTCAGCTGTGAATCCGTCTGGTCCTGGACTTTGTTTTTGCTTGGTAGGCTATTAATTACTGCCTTAATTTCAGAACCTGTTGTTGGTCTATTCAGAGTTTCAACTTCTTCCTGGTTTAGTCTTGGGAGGGTGTATGTGTCAAGGAATTTATCCATCTCATTTAGATTTTCTAGTTTATTTGCGTAGAGGTGTTTATAGTATTCTCTGATGGTAGTTTGCATTTCTGTGGGATTGATGGTGATATCCCCTTTATCATTTTTTATTGCATCTATTTGATTCTTCTTTTATTCTTTATTAGTCTTGCTAGCAGTCTATCAATTTTATTGATATTTTCAAAAAACCAGCTCCTGGATTCATTAAATTTTTGAAGGGTTTTTTGTGTCTCTATCTCCTTCAGTTCTGATCTGATCTTAGTTATTTCTTGCCTTCTGCTAGCTTTTGAATTTGTTTGCTCTTGCTTCTCTAGTTATTTTAATTGTGATGTTAGGGTGTTGATTTTAGATCTTTCCTGCTTTCTCTTGTGGGCATTTAGTGCTATAAATCTCCCTCTACACATTGCTTTAAATGTGTCCCAGAGATTCTGGTATGTTGTGTCTTTGTTCTCATTGGTTTCAAATAACATCTTTATTTCTGCCTTCATTTCGTTATTTACCCAATAGTCATTCAGGAGCAGGTTGTTCAGTTTCCATGTAGTCTTTCTTAATCCTGAGTTCTAATTTGATTGCACTGTGGTCTGAAAGACAGTTTGTTGTGATTTCTGTTCTTTTACATTTGCTGAGGAGTGCTTTACTTCCAATTATGTGGTCAATTTTAGAATAAGTGCTATGTGGTGCTGAGAAGAATCTATATTCTGTTGATTTGGGGTGTAGAGTTCTGTAGATGTCTATTAGGTTCTCTTGGTCCAGAGCTGAGTTCAAGTCCTGGATATCCTTGTTAACCTTCTGTGTCATTGATCTGTCTAATATTGACAGTGCGGTGTTAAAAGTCTCCCATTATTATTGTGTGGGAATCTAAGTCTCTTTGTAGGTCTCGAAGGGCTTGCTTATGAATCTGGGTGCTCCTGTATTGGGTGCATATATATTTAGGATGGTTAGCTCTTCTTGGTGAATTTTACCATTATGTAGTGGCCTTCTTTGTCTCTTTTGATCTTTGTTGGTTTAAAGTCTGTTTTATCAGAGACTAGGATCACAACCACTGCTTTTTTTTGCTTCCCATTTGCTTGGTAGATCTTCTTCCATCCCTTTATTTTGAGACTATGTGTGTCTTTGCACATGAGACGGGTCTCCTGAATACAGCACACCAATGAGTCTTGACTCTTTTTCCAGTTTGCCAGTCTGTGTCTTCTAACTGGGGCATTTAGCCCATTTACATTTAAGGTTAATATTGTTATGTGTGAATTTGATCCTGTCATTATGATGTTAGCTGGTTATTTTGCTTGTTAATCGATGTAGTTTCTTCCTAGCGTTGATGGTCTTTACAATTTGGCATGTTTTTGCAGTGGCTGGTACTGGCTTTTCCTTTCCATGTTTAGTGCTTCTTTCAGGAGCTCTTGTAAGGCAGGCCTGGTGGTGACAAAATCTCTCAGCATTTGCTTGTCTGTAAAGGATTTTATTTCTCCTTCAGTTATGAAGCTTAGTTTGGCTGGATATGAGATTCTGGGTTGAAAATTATTTTCTTTAAGAATGTTGAATATTGGTCCCCACTCTCTTCTGGCTTGTAGGGTTTCTGCCAAGAGATCCTCTGGTAGTCTGATGGGCTTCTCTTTGTGGGTAACCCAACCTTTCTTTCTGGCTGCCCTTAACATTTTTTTCCTTCATTTCAACCTTGGTGAATCTGACAATTATGTGTCTTGGGGTTGCTCTTCTCGAGGAGTATCTTTGTGGTGTTCTCTGTATTTCCTGAATTTGAATGTTGGCCTGCCTTGCTAGGTTGGGGAAGTTCTCCTGGATAATATCCTGAAGAGTGTTTTCTAACTTAGTTCCATTCTCCCCGTCACTTTCTGGTACACCAATCAAACATATATTTGGTCTTTTCACATAGTTCCATATTTCCTGGAGGCTTTGTTCATTTCTTTTCACTCTTTTTTTCTCTAATCTTGTCTTATTGCTTTATTTCATTAATTTGATCTTCAATCACTGATATCCTTTCTTCCACTTGATCAAATCGGCTGTTGAAGCTTTGTGCATGCATCATGAAGTTCTCGTGCCATGGTTTTCAGCTCCATCAGGTCATCTGGGGTCTTCTCTACACTATTTATTCTAGTTAGCCATTCGTCTAACCTTTTTTCAAGGTTTTTAGCTCCCTTGCAATGGGTTCGAACATGCTCCTTTAGCTCAGAGATGTTTGTTATTACTGACCTTCTGAAGCCTACTTCCGACAACTCGTCAAACTCATTCTCCATCCAGTTTTGTTCTCTTGTTGGCAAGGAGGTGCGATCCTTTGGAGGAGAAGAGGTGCTCTGTTTTTTGGAATTTTCACCCTTTCTGCTCTGGTTTCTCCCCATCGTTGTGATTTTTATCTACCTTTGGTCTTTGATGTTGGTGACCTACAGATGGGGTTTTTGTCCTTTTTGTTGATGTTGATGCTATTCCTTTCTGTTTGCTAGTTGTCCTTCTAACAGTCAGACCCCTCAGCTGCAGATCTGTTGGAGTTTGCTGGAGGTCCACTCCAGACCCTGTTTGCCTGGGTATCACCAGCGGAGGCTGCAGAACAGCAAATATTGCTGCCTGATCCTTCCTCTGGAAGCGTCATCCCAGAGGGGCACCCACCTGTTTGAGGTGTTTGTCAGCCCCTACTGGGAAGTGTTTCCCCGTCCGGCTACACGGGGGTCAGGGACCCACTTGAGGAGGCAGTCTGTCCATTTTCGGAGCTCGAACACCATGCTGAGAGAAACACTGTTCTCTTCAGAGCTGTCAGACAGGGACATTTAAGTCTGCAGAAGTTGTCTGCTGCCTTTTGTTATATTATGCCCTGCCCCCAGAGGTGGAATCTATAGAGGCAGTAGGCCTTGCTGAGGTGTGGTGGGCTCCGCCCAGTTTGTGCTTCCTGGCCTCTTTGTTTACAATGTGAGCTACTCAAGCTTCAGCAATGGGGGATGCCCCTGCCCCCCGCCAGGTGCAGCCTTGCAGGTTGATCTCAGACTGCTGCGCTAGCAGTGAGCAAGCTCCGTGGGTGTGGAACCCGCTGAACCAGGCATGGGAGGGTATCTCCTGGTTTGACGGTTGTTAAGACTGTGGGAAAAGTGCAGTATTTGGTCAGGAGTGTACCGTTTCTCCAGGTACAGTCTGTCACAGCTTCCCTTGGCTTGGAAAGGGAAATCCCCTGACCCCTTGCACTTCCCAGGTGAGGTGATGCCCCCTCAGCTTCAGCTCACCCTCTGTGGGTTGCACCCACTGTCCAACCAGTCCCAATGAGATGAACCAGGTACCACTGTTGGAAATGCACAAATCACCCGTCCTCTGTGTCATTCTCGCTGGGAGGTGCAGACCAGAGCTCTTCCTTTTCAGCCATCTTGGAAACTATCCCCTATCATTTTTCTTTTCTTTCATTTTAGGTTCAGGGGTACCTGTACATGTTTGTTACATGTAAATTGCATGTCACAGGGGTTTGGTTTACAAATTATTTCAGCACCCAGGTAATAAGCATAACACTGGATAGGTAGTTTTTTGATCCTTACCTTTCTCCCTCTCTCCATCATCAGGTAGGCCTCAGTGTCTGTTATTCCCTTGTGTCCATATGTACTCAGTGTTTAGCTCCCACTTATAAACAAGAACATGTGGTATTTAGTTTTATGTTCCTGTATTCATGTATTTAGGCTAGTGGCCTTTAGCTCCATCCATATTGCTACAAAGGACATGATCTTGTTCTTTTGATGGCTGTGTAGTATTCCATGGTATATATGTACCACATTATCTTTATCCAGTCTACCACTGATGGGCATTTAGGTTGATTCTAAAATCTTTGCTATCGTGAAAAGTGCTGCAATGAACGTACACATGCATGTGTCTTTATGGTAGAGTGATTTATACTCCTTCGGGCATATACTCAATAATAGGATTGCTGGGTTGAATAGTTATGCTTTGAGTTCTTTGAGAAATCGCCAAACTGCTTTCCACAATGGCAGAACTAATTTATATTCCCACCAGCAGTGTATAAGCATTTTTTTTCTCTGCAACCTTGCCAGCATCTGTTATTTTTTCACTTTTTAATAATAGGTCTTCTCACTGGTGTAAGACGGTATCTCATTGTGGTTTTGGTTTGTATTTCTCTAATGATTAGTGACGTTGAACATTTTTTCATGCTTGTTGGCTGTGTGTATGTCTTCTTTTGAAAAGTTAGACTATAATTTTTAATATATGTATAGGATTCTATTGTTGTATGTTTGTCGTAAGTATTTAACTGGTTCCCTATTAATTTTTGTGTTATTCCTGACATAAAATATGAGGATTAATACCCTTGCAAATATATCTTTAGAAATTTGTATTGTTCATTCCATAGGATAATTTATAGAAGTAAAATTGCTGAGTTACCTCCTCCCCAAAATGTAACTATTATATAGAATTTTAAGCTGATTATTCTCTTGTTTTTCTTTATAATTTACCCATCTATATTTATTAATAAATGCCTGCATAGAAGTTTTAAAAATTCTTATGTAGGGCAAACTTACCTGTTCTTCTTTAGGATTTAAGACTTTCGTTTTATGCTTCAAAATGCCCTTCACCTCTATCTATATTCACTGTATTTTCTTTTAATGTCAGTTTCAACTTTTTACATTTAAATGCAAAAATAATCTGGAATTTATCTATTTGATTTAGGAATTGAGGTGGGGGTTCAACTAATCTCCCCCAACAATGCCCAGATGGCTAACCAGTTATCCCAATAGTTAAGTTTGAGATGTCTGTTAGAAATCCAAATGGAACTAGGTAGCTATTACGAGTCTGGATTCTAGGAAAGAGTTCCAGCTGGAGATATGACGATGGGAGTTGAAAGTAAATAGATAGTATTTAAACCAAGGAGCCTGGATGACATCATCAAAAGAGAGAGTATAGGTAAGGAGAGGAGAGGGCCCCCACTGGCCTTCTTGCTGTTCCTCAAACATGTGGAAACCATTCTTGCTTCAGGTGCTTTGCCAACAATGCTCTTTCTCTAGACATTTTCAAGTCTCGCTCACTTCATTGAAGCCTCTCAAATGTGACTTCTTCAGAACAAAGGATCACCCTGACCACACTATTCAAATAGCATCCCTTCCCCTATGCTTACCAATGACTCTATTCGTTACTCTTTTATTTTTCTTCATAGCACTTCTCATTTCCTAAAATCACACATTCATTTGTCTACTTATTTATTATATACCTTCTTCATGAGGTCAGGGCTTTGCATTTTAAAGAAATATATTATTTTAACCATCTATCCTAGTTTGGGATGTCCCAGGAGAGACCCCAGACAAGAATTTGAGTGTGATTGTTTATATGGGATATTATCCCAGGAAATGCCAGTAAGAGTATGAAGAAGTGAGACAGGAATGAGAAAGCAGTCAATAAAGGACACATTATCAAGCAAGTTACCACTGTGGGTAACTGGAGCTTAATCCTGCATGGGAACTCTGGGCCTCAAAGAATATACTCTGAGGGGTATGATTGCTGAGCTATTAATATACCAACTCCCGTTAGTCACTGAATGAGGGTTGTTTCTGGGTGTGTTAATTCTTATGTACTTCTGGCCTGATGAGCCCACTTGCCCATGGGCACACCATATTTGCTGAAGAGAGTTAACAGGCAAAGAGATGCAGATACTGGTAATTAAAAGTGGGATGGTGTGCACTATAATGGTAAGGCCTGTGGGTATATGGGTGGGGACAAAACACCACCTGCTATCTCATTCTATTCCCTGCACCTTGAAGTGTGCCTGGCATATAGTGGATACTCAATAAATACATGAACATTAAATAAAACTTGTTCACATGTTAAGGGAACATAATAGGTGATCTGCTTGCCTGCCTCAAACTCTCAAAGTGCTGGGATTACAGGCATAAGCCACCGCGCCTGGCCTCAGAAATGTATTTTAACCCTTATAACACCACCTGTTTTTTATTTTCCCTGCTTGAAAGCTTATAGGATTATTTTTTATTTATGCTTGCCTAAGTCTGCCTTCAGTAAGCAGTCCTTGAGCTAACTCTTAAAGGAGGTATAGGAGTGTGTAAGTGGAGGAAGTGGCATGTGCTGAAAGGAGCAGCCAGGAGTTTGTGTGACTGGAGCACAGAGGTCAGGGAGAGATGGCAGGTGGGGAGACTGGGCTTGCAGGCAGTTGCGGTATGATTTGTGTGGCAGATTGTATTTTCTACAGATGCCCACAACAACATCTCCACACTTGCTCATCTATAATGTGACCTGATATTCTTTTTTTTTTTTTTTTTTTTTTTTTAGGCAGAGTCTCGCTCTGTCATCCAGGCTGGAGTACAGTAGCGTGATCTCGGCTCACTGCAACGTCCACCTCCCAGGTTCAAGTGATTCTCCTGCCTCAGCCTCCCGAGTAGCTGGGATTACAGGCATGCATCACCATGCCCAGCTAATTTTTGTAGTTTTAATAGAGACGGGGTTTCGCCATGTTGACCAGGCTGGTCTTGAACTCCTGACTCCAAGTGATCCGCCTTCCTCGACCTCCCAAAGTACTGGGATTATAGGCATGTGCCACCACACCTAGCCCTGATATTCTTTTAATTGAGAGGTAAAGTCCATGTACCCTCCCCTTGCATCTGGACAAATTTGTTTATAAACAACAAAATGTGGCAGAAGTGACACTGAAAATTCAGAGTCTGTTAAATGATGACATAGCTTCCACTTTGTTCTCTGGAGCAATTGCAGCTGGAACTCTGAAATGCTCTACCTCAAAGCCATCAAGCTACAAAGAAACCAAACCAAAAGGACAGGCTACAAATAGGTGCTGTCGTCAGCAGTCCTGATCTTCTCCACCTGGCCCAGGGACCAGATTTGTGAGCGAATGATCCTTCAGATGATCCTAATCACCATCTGCTGAGATACTTTCAGGTAAGGCCCTAGACATCAAGAAACAGAGACAAACTCTGTCCTCATATCCTTTCCAAATCTCTGACCCCCACGATCCATGAATCTAATAAGATGGTTGCTGTTTTATATCACTAAGCTTAGAGCAGTTTATTACCCAGGCATAATAACTGAACACTAACCATGAGTTGGGCTTCCTCAGGAAATGGGGAATCATTGGTTTCTGGATATGGAGTAACCTAATTAGACATGGGATTCAACAGTAGTATAGTACAAAGCCTCAGGGTTCTACAACTCCAGGGGCACCAATAATGTAGGAGACAAGGTAATGATGGTCCCTATATTTGTGCAGACTGGTGACCCTGGTTGCTGTGGATGAACTGTCAAGAGCCAGAACTAGAAGTGAACTACTAATGAGACTAGTATAATAGTCTGGATAGGAGAAGAGGAGGGCCTAAGCTAGGATAGTAGCCATGAAAATGAAGAAAAGGTAGCTATCAGAAATGTTTCAGAGGTAGATCCAGTAGAACCATGAGACAGGTAGAAGTCTGGAATGACTCCCAAGTGTCTGGCTCATGGAGGATGGTGGTATAATTTCCCAGGTCAGAGATCACAGGAGGAGAGACCAGTTTGAAGAGAGAGACGATAGATTAAGATTTGGATGTGGGCCAGGCACGATGGCTCATGCCTGAAATCCCAGCACTTTGGGAAGCTGAGGCGGGCAGATCACCTGAGGTTGGGAGTTCAAGACTAGCCTGACCAACATGGAGAAACCCTGTCTCTACTAAAAATACAAAATTAGCTGGGCATGGTGGCACATGCCTGTGATCCCAGCTACTCGGGAGGCTGAGGCAGGTGAATTGCTTGAACCCAGGAGGTGGAGGTTGCGGTGAGCCAAGATCACACCATTGCACTCCAGCCTGGGCAGCAAGAGTGAAACTCCATCTCAAAAAAAAAAAAAAAAAAAGGATTTGGATGTCTTGATTCTGAGGTGCCTGAGGATATGTCCAGGCATCATTTGGACATATGACAGATGCCTGGGCTATAAATAATATCTTTGGACCTTAACAGTATATATTTAATAATTAAGTCTATGGAAGTGAATGCCATGGCAGTTGGAGAAGATACAGAATGAGAAGGGCCTAGAACCAAATAATGGGGAATTAAGATGTTTAAGGGACTGGCCAAAGAAGAAGACCACCATAAAGGATTTTCTGAAATTATCGAATAGGTAGTAAAAGAAACAGAAGCATCTGGTGTCAGAATACCTAAGACAGGAGAGAATATTAATAAAAAAAGAAAGTGGTCAGTAATAACCCATATCTCAAAGAGCAAGGATGGCAAGGACTGATAAGTGGCCATTGAATCTGATAATTATAAGGTCACTGGTGCTTTTGCAAGAGCAGTTTCTGTGGAGTGGTGGGAATAATGAACAACAGGCAATGGACAAGGACTTAGTGCAGAGTGAAGAGAAATATGAGTTCCCTAAACAGGCAGGGAAAAAGAAAGGGGCATTGAAATTGAAAATGGCAAGGAGAGGAGGGAAAAGGGGTGGGCGATCAGGATGACTCAAGCCTTTGTCAATTATACTGCAGGCCTTTGTCTGTGAGAGAGGCAGGGTGGTGCAGTGGGTAAGAGGACAGGCTTTGGAGCCAGGCTGCCTGTATTTGTGTGGAGTTTCACCATTACGTATTAGCTGTGTAAACTTGGGCAAGTTACTTAATGTCTTTGTCCTCAGTTTCCTCATCTGTAAAGGATAATTGTAACCACTTCTCAGGTTTTTGTGAGTGCTTAGAAGCAACCAATAAATGTTAGCTCTCAATGTTATTATTATTAATTATCTTCATCATCATCATTACTACACAAGTAAACTCTGGCTTCTTCTCTGAATAATATCTACTGCTCTTGTTCTAGGGCAGTGATTTTCAAAGTGTGATCCAGGTCCCTGAAGCTCTCTCAGGGGGTCTGGGAGATCAAAACTATTTTCATAATACAAAGACACAATTTGCCATTTTCACTTACATCCTGTCACAAGTGTATGCTGCAGTTTTCCAGAGGCTACGTGATATTGCAACAGATATTGATATAGAAACAAATATGAAAATCCAGATGTCTTTTATTAAGCCAGACACAAGAGTAATTTTTAAAAATGTCAAAGAAGGTCACTCTTCTCATTTATTTTGGTTGTGGTTTAGAAACTGTATTTTCCATTAAAATGTTTTATTTATGTTAACATGTAATGGGTTTATTTTTGTTAGATGAATGCAAACTAAATATTTAAAAAATGTATCCATTTACATTTCCAATATGGTAAATATTCAAAAGATATCCACAAAACAAAAGCTCCTGGAAGCTATCAATAATTTCTAAGAAAATTATTAGAAAGGGAAACTAACACCTAAAAGTTTTGAGAATCACTGCTCTAGGGACTGAATCAGAATCAGAACAAGAAGTGTTCACTAGTTTGTACTTCTTTCTCTGGTCACACAAGACCACTTGCTTTTCCCTAAGGAAATAATTTATGTTCACAGCTCTGAATCTTTGGTGTGCTATTCCCTCAGTTCACCTTTCTTTGTCAAAACTCTGCATATCCTATAAGACACTTATCTTCTCAGTTTCATTGGCTTACAGTGATGTAGGTCCTCAGCTTACCTTTCCAGAAGCTGCCCCAAATCCAGCATGCTTATGCTCCTTCCCATGGTCTCCTGTTCACCTATCACAAACATAGCGGTAGCTAGCCTCCAAATTGAGCAGAAGTGGGAGAAGAGCCCTCTTCCAAATTCTTTGTCAGACTTTGTCACCTGGGCTCCCAAGCAACATTTCTTTTTCACTGAGTCTCATAAAACTGCTACTTTGGTTTTTGCTCACAAGCCCCTTTCTATCAGTCAGTTTGGTCCTGAGTGAGAAATGCAATATTACCCTGCTCCCTATACCTTCATCTTTCTTGTAGTATTCAGGGGGTCAAGCACTAAAAATATTTTCTTCA
Organism: Pan paniscus; assembly: GCF_029289425.2. Lineage (NCBI taxonomy): Eukaryota > Metazoa > Chordata > Mammalia > Primates > Hominidae > Pan > Pan paniscus. The sequence goes on along the minus strand of NC_073261.2, from coordinate 55,131,030 downwards.
CAATAGTAGCACTTCTGAACCTTATTTTAAGCTCAGCTGGGATTTCTGTTGTCATTACCATCATCATCATCATTATTCTAATTCTTATATACATTCTGATCCCCACAATAATTCTGTAAGGAATATGTAATCCCATTATGTTAGTTATCTATTGCTGTGTAACAAATTACCCCCAAAACGTAGTGGCTTTAAACATTTATTACCTCAGAGTTTCTGTGGGTTGGGAATCTGGGCTGACTTAGCTGGTTCTGCTTCAGGGACTCACAGGCTATAATCAAGGTGCCGACCGGGGCTGTGGTCATCTCAAGCCTGAGAAAGATTTGCTTCCCAGCCCATTTACATGGTTGTTGGTAGGATTCAGTTGCCCAGTGGCTGTTGGCTAGACACCTCTCTTAGTCCTTCCCACGAGGCTCTCTAAATGACAGCTTGATTCATCAAAGTATATAAGCTAAAAAGGCAATAGAGAAAGATCTAGTAAGAAGGTAGCCAGTCTTTTGTATCCCTATCATGGAAGTGGCATTCCATCACTTTTGCAGAATTCTATTTTTTAGAAGCAAGTCATGAGGTTCAGCTCACATTCAAGGTAAGAGGATTACACAAGGGCATGAATACCAGCATCATTTAGCGCCATCTTGAAAGATAACTGCCACATTCATTTTCCTTGATGGTGAAACTGAAACTCAATGAAGTTGGGTAATATGATGGAGATCATTCAGTTAATAAATGGCAGAGTTGGATTTGAACTTAAGTCTTTCTTACCCCAAAGCATACCTTTAGCATTTCATACATTTTTACATTGTGTTTGTCACTGTGGCAAACAATTTCCCCCATTTAACTGCAGCCTTATTAAGGGTAGGAGGAGCTCGTGCTCCCTATGTTGACAAAAATGTTGGTAAATAGACTGATGAATGAATACGTGAATCAATTAAAATATTAATAGTCCATATATTAGAATTGTACACACAGAAATTACTAAACCAGGGTTCTAACTAAAAAGCCAGGACAGTAAAATAGAGCATGGGTCAAACTAAGAGAAGGGAGAAAATGGGCAACCCAGATAAACTATTGATCCCATGCATTTCTTCACATTTCTTTTTCCTTCTGTGTGAAATATGGCCTTTCTATTTTGGTTGGCAGAGATGAATCCTGTATGTTGCCGGAATCCAAACAGTAGAATGACCAAGAATACTCAAAAGGCATTCTGAATAAAGCTATATCCATGCCCCATCCAAAATGTACTAATTGATTTATTTTAGAGACAGGATATCATTTTGTCGCCCAGGCTGGAGTGCGGTGGCACAATCCTAGCTCACTGCAGCCTCAAACTTTTGGGCTTATGCTATACTCCCATAGCTAGGACCACAGGTGCAACACCACCATGTCCATCTAATTTTTTATTTTTATTTTTGTAGAGCTGGTATCTCGAACTCCTGGCCTCAAGTGATCCTTCCTTGAGGATCCTCCCTTGAGGCTCCCAAAGCACTGACATCCAAAGCACTAGGCTTACAGGAGTGAGCCACTACACCAGACCAACAAAATGTATTTAAGCTACATATTTATGTGTGTTTAACACAGAAATTCCTAACCTATGTCACCGCGATGCTAGAAAGGAAAGAAAACAGCAGCAGCCAAAATATTTATGCTAGAAGAGATGGAAGGAGCAGAAAGTTTCATGCAAATTTGGTTGTTTGGATTATTCCTTTACCTCATAATAATTGGGTTATTTGTTTATTAATAAAATATTGCCTGTAAAGGTAACATTTTCAATAACTCAGATTTTATTGGTGGGTATTTTTGACATACATTTTGTCCAAGTAGTTTTGTAGTTCCTGCTTTTTATGGGACCTCTAAGATGCTTTCAGATATGATGTTATGCTATGGAAAGGGACTGACTTCTATCATCAGTTTACCAGTCAGTGACAGCTTGCTGAGAAATAGTTGCTGGACCTCTAATTTTCTTTCTTCTGTTGTTCCCTCAGATGTTATTTTCTGGTCAGGACCATGACTCTGAAGAACTGATCAGAAGCAGTAACAGTGTAGCCCCGTATATGAAGGGGAGGAAACTAGCAGTAAAGAATTCCTGGCTGGTGCGGTGGCTCATACCTGTAATCCCAGCACTTTGGGAGGCCAAGGCAGGTGGATCACCTGAGATCGGGAGTTCGAGACCAGCCTGACCAACAAGGAGAAACCTCGTCTCTACTAAAAATACAAAATTAGCCGGGAGTGGTGGTGCATGCCTGTAATCCCAGCTACTCGGGAGGCTGAGGTAGAAGAATCGCTTGAACCTGGAAGGCGGAGTTTGCAGTGAGCCGAGATCGCACCACTGCACTCCAGCCTGAGCAACAAGAGTGAAACTCTGTCTCAAAAACAAACAAACAAACAAACAAACAAACAAAAACAAAACAGAATCCCTGTGATTGTGAGTCTCACTTAGGGCTGGACCAAAAGTATTAGACCATTTACACAGAAATCTATTTTTTTTTTTTTTAGACGGAGTCTTGCTCTGTCGCCCAGACTGGAGTGCAGTGGCGCCATCTCGGCCCACAGAAATCATTTTTAAAAATCCTTTGTGAGGCCGGGCATGGTGGCTCACGCCTGTAATCCCAGCACTTTGAAAGGCTGAGGCTGGTGGATCACCTGAGGTCAGGAGTTCGAGACTAGCCTGGCCAACATGGCCAAACCCCGTCTCTACTAAAAATACAAAAATTAGCCGGGTGTGGTGGCGGGCACCTGTAATCCCAGCTACTCTGGAGGCTGAGGCAGGAGAATGGCTTGAACCCCGGAGGCAGAGGTTGCAGTGAGCTGAGATGGTGCCATTGCACTCCAGCCTGGGAGACAAGAGCAAGACTGTGTCTCAAAAAAAAAAAAAAAAAAAAAAAAAATCCTTTCTGAAAAGTGGGAATGGGATGAACACACTTCTGAAAACATGAAATTTTAACCTATCTATTAAGTAGATCAGTACAATGTAAGAAGCCATCCTAGAGAACAGTCACGTAATAGTGGTCCTACCTTTTGTTGTTTTCCTAAAACATCCCTAGGTATAAGCATCACAGCTAGGTGAGCGATCTCTCCATAGCCTGGCTACCTAGAGACATAAATTTAGTGGCTGAGCCCTAGGCTGTCACTATCAGATTCTTCCACTCTACTTTCTAGTTCTGTTAATTCAGTAAGGAGACTTGCAGAAAATTACCAGTGAAGGCTTTAGTCCCTAGAAAATCCTAAACTTATGAAAACATTTAGACACTTCTGCAAGATCCTATAAGTTTGCTGATATTACAGAGTTGAGGAGTCACCACTTGGAAGTTTAGTCTTTAGAGGGGGAGGGTTGAAGGTGACTATCTCTATAGGCTTAAGCATTACAAAAGTGGTAGCTTCATGACAATGGAGCTGTGCATTTAAAATTTTTTTCAATTGTCGAACAGGAATTTTATTTTCTCTGAAGATTTTGCCAAAGTGCCCAGGATGTTACTGTTTATAAGATTAGGTAGGTCATTTGCTGTTGTCAAGTAACATTTGCAATTATTGAGCAAGACTCCTTTAGCCATAAATCTATGCTAACCTGTCCAGGACATTCATTCCACAACTCTTTGCTGACAGTACACAAGTTATCATATAGCTGCATGGGAGTGTGAGGTACAGTTCTATTTTCATCTCACCCTTTGGCTTGCTCTATAACCTTGGGAAAATCACTTCTAGGCCCTGTGCCACAGACCTGCCATCTGTAAATTAGGACTGTTTAGTAATCCTCCTCTGGCCAGGTCAATGGAAGTCATGAATTCTGGAGTTGGGCAATTAAGAACTTCTAAATACTCCATGAGAGTGCTATTGACACATTCATTCTTTTGAACTTTATCACATACCAGCCTTCTTGAATATTTGACCATATTTTTGCTCTAGTAACACTTCAACATAAAATGCATTAGAATGATTTTCCTAGCTGGGCATGGTGGTTCATGCCTGTAATCCCAGCACTTTGGAAGGCCAAGGCAGGCACATCGCTTGAGCCCAGGAGTTCGAGTCCAGCCTGGGCAACATGGCAAAACCCCATCTCTATAAAAAAATACAAAAATGAGCTGGGCGTGGTGGCATGCACCTATAGTCCCAGCTACTCAGGAGGCCGAGGTGGGAGGATCAAGTGAGCCTGGGAGGTCAAAGCTACAGTGAGCTGTGCACACACCATTGCACTCTAGCCTGGGCAACAGAGTAAGATCCTGTCTCAAAAAAAAATAATAATAAAAGGATGATTTCTCTAAATTTGGATGGTCTCACCTAAATTCCTTCCAACCTTACTGCTAAGAAAGAGTATAAATTATTACATTTTACATATTCATTTCCATTTCTCCTACCCATCATACAGGTACACTTGAATCATGTCCACTGGATTTCACTGAGACAGGAGCTTAACCAGGATCCATTCATTCTGTTTTAGTTAGTAGTTGGGAATCAATGTTGTTAGAACAAATGGACATTTTTTAACAAAAATTCATACATTTAAGCCTCTCATAAACTTAAAACACCTACATTTACATCATGTTATCTTCTTATCCTTATGTAAGGAAAATGTCAGCCAGAGCCTCCCTCCCCTTTGCAATCAAAATAAGGTCATCCCGAACATCCAATTTGGGTGTCCATAGCCCTTCAAAGATTAGCATCACTAGTAATTTCTTTTTTTTTTTTTGAGACGGGGTTTCTGTCACCCAGGCTGTAGTGCAGTGGTATGATCTCAGCTCACTGCAGCTTCAACCTTGCTGGCTCAATCAATCCTCCCACTTCAGCCTCCCTAGTAGCTAGGACTATAGACACGTGCCTGGCCAACTTTTTTTGTAGAGGGCATTTCAACATGTTGCCCAGGCTGGTCTCAAACTCCTGGACTCAAGTGATCCACCCGCCTCAGCCTCTCAAAGTGCTGGGATTACAGGCATGAGCTGCTGCGCCTGGCCAATTACCAGTAATTTCTGAGGGGCTTATTTTCTTCTGTCCTTTCTACTCCTGAGCCCCTACTTTTATGAGCACTGTCTTTTCACTGTTCCAACCACCTCAACATCAGCCTTTCCCTCAGTTTCTACAAAACCCCATTCACATAAAGTTTTAGTGAGATTTTAAGATTTGGAAAAATAACTTTAAATTTGTATATTAGACACTCTTGTTCTATAAAAGGTCAATTTTTTTACCCTTTCCCCAGAGATTCCCATTATTCCTTAATTCTATGTACCACCCAGACTTCTCCCCTTGACTTGTCTCTCCCCTCTCCTCCTTGCTTGGCTCATCTCTTCTCACCACTTTATTTTTCTCTCTCTCAGGGGGAAAAATTAATTTCTCTCGGGGTTCAGGCAGGGCAGTTTTTCTTGTGTTGCCAGGGCTTCCGCTCGTACCCATATTTTCAGAGTGTCATTTTATACCCGAAACAGCTTATCAGGGTATTTTCCCAAATAAAGACAGTTTTTTTTTTCTCCCTAAGAAGAATTCTGGTACCATGTCTTACTAATTTATCTTCATTATATTCAACAATGTAGACTTATTTATGTACAGTCATCACGTTTGCAAACTAGTTAGTATTCTACTTTTCTCATTATCTTATACATAACTTCCCATTTATTATTATAATATAGCCCATGTTTGCTACTTTAATACGTATCTTCCCAGTTATTGGGTATTTGAATAGTTTTGACTATATTCCCAAATGTAGATTATGAGCTGAAAATAAACGATTTCATAGATCGTGTGCTTTGCTACAGCACTCTTGAAAACAGTTGTTCTAATAAATAATTTTCTCAATTTAACTCCATCAATATTCTCTTTTTTAATTTTCAATTAGCACTGCAGCAAGGCTAATAATTTCCCCAAAATTAACTTTTCTGAGTTTCTTCATGTGTGAACTATTTACACATATGTTTTGTTTGTTTGTTTTGTTTGTGAGACAGAGTTTTGCTCATTGCCCAGGCTGGAGTGCAATGGTGTAATCTCGACACACTGCAACCTTTGCCTCCGAGGTTCAAGAGATTCTCCTGCCTCAGTCTCCCAAGTAGCTGGGATTACAGGCATGTGCCACCATGCCCAGCTAATTTTTTGTATCTAGTAGAGATGGGGTTTCACCATGTTGGCCAGGCTGGTCTCAAACTCCTGACCTCAGGTGATCCACCTGCCTCCGCCTCCCAAAGTGCTGGGATTACAGGCATGAGCCACCATGCCCAGCCTACACATATACTTTGACCCTTGTTCAGTAAAATCTGGGTATTGATTTTAACACCTTTATCAAGATATAATTCAAATACAGTCCCTCCATTGAAAGTGTACAATTCCATGAATTTTAGTATATTCAGAGAGTTGTACAAATATCACCACAATTTTACAACATTTCATTATCCCAAAGATTGCCGGGTCATATGGTAACTATATGTTTAACTGTTTCAGTAACTACCAGACTGTTTTTCAAAGTGGTGGTACCATTTTACAATCCCACCAGTGGTATATAAGGGTCCCAATTTCTCCACATTCTTGCTGTATTAGTTTGCTAGGGCTGCCAAAACAAAATACCACAGACTGGGTGGCTTAAACATCAGAAATGTATTTGCTCACAATTCTGGAAACTAGAAATCCAAGATCAAGGTATGAGAAGGTTTGGTTTCTCCCAGGAGTTCTTTCCTTGGCTTGCAGATGGCTGCCTTCTCATTGTGTCCTCGCATAGCCTTTTCTCTGTGCAAATATCCCTAGTGTCTCTTCCTCCTCTCATGAAGATACCAGTCATTTTGGATTAGGGTCTCACTTTTATGACCTGATTTCACCTTAAGTACTTGTCTAAAGGGCCAATATTCAAATGTAGTCACATTGGGGGTTACAGCTTCAAAACAGGAATCTTAGGGGGAAACAATTCAGTCTATACGCTTGCCAACACTAGTTACTATCTTTTTTATTATAGCCATTCTAGTGGCTGTGAAGTAGTATCTCATTATGGTCTTGATTTGCATTTACTTGACGGCTAGTAATGTTGTGCACCTTTCATGTGCTTATTGGCATTTATAGAACTGGCTATTCAAATCCTTTGCCCTGATTTCTTTCTTTCTTTCTTTCCTTCCTTCCTTCCTCTCCCTCCCTTTCTTTTCCTTCCTTCCTTCTTTCCTTCCCTCCTTTCTTCCTTCCCTCCTCCCCTCCTTCCCTTCCTCCCTCCCTCTCTTCCTCTCTCTTTCTCTCTAAGAGAGAATTTTGCTCTACCACCCAGGCTGGAGTGTGGTGGTGCGAACTCTGGCTCACTGCAAATTCTGCCTCCAGGTTCAAGCAATTCTCCTGCCTCAGCCTCTTGTGTAGCTGGGATTACAGGCATGTACCACTACACCTGGCTAATTTTTGTGCATTTAGTAGAGACGGGGTTTCCTCATGTTTCACTGTCATTTTTTTTAAATTTTATTATTATTATACTTTAAGTTTTAGAGTACATGTGCACAACGTGCAGGCTTGTTACATATGTATACATGTGCCATGTTGGTGTGCTGCACCCATTAACTCGTCATTTACGTTAGGTATATCTCCTAATGCTATCCCTCCCCCCTCCCCCCACCCCACAACAGTCCCCGGTGTGTGATGTTCCCCTTCCTGTGTCCATGTGTTTTCATTGTTCTATTCCCACCTATGAGTGAGAACATGCGGTGTTTGGTTTTTTGTCCTTGTGATAGTTTGCTTAGAATGATGGTTTCCAGCTTCATCCATGTCCCTACAAAGGACATGAACTCATCATTGTTTATGGCTGCATAGTATTCTGTGGTGTATATGTGCCACATTTTCTTAATCCAGTCTATCATTGTTGGACATTTGGGTTGGTTCCAAGTCTTTGCTATTGTGAATAGTGCCGCAATAAACATACATGTGCATGTGTCTTTATAGCAGCATAATTTATAATCCTTTGGGTATATACCCAGTAATGGGATGGCTGGGTCAAATGGTATTTCTAGTTCTAGATCCCTGAGGAATCGCCACACTGACTTCCACAATGGTTGAACTAGTTTACAGTCCCACCAACAGTGTAAAAGTGTTCCTATTTCTCCACATCCTCTCCAGCACCTGTTGTTTCCTGACTTTTTAATGATCGCCATTCTAACTGGTGTGAGGTGGTATCTCATTGTGGTTTTGATTTGCATTTCTCTGATGGCCAGTGATGATGAGCATTTTTTCGTGCTTTTTGGCTGCATAAATGTCTTCTTTTGAGAAGTGTCTGTTCATATCCTTCGCCCACTTTTTGATGGGGTTGTTTTTTTCTTGTAAATTTGTTTGAGTTCATTGTAGACTCTGGATATTAGTCCTTTGTCAGATGAGTAGGTTGCAAAAATTTTCTCCCATTCTGTAGGTTGCCTGTTCACTCTGATGGTAGTTTCTTTTGCTGTGCAGAAGCTCTTTAATTAGATCCCATTTGTCAATTTTGGCTTTTGTTGCCATTGCTTTTGGTATTTTAGACATGAAGTCCTTGCCCATGCCTATGTCCTGAATGGTATTGCCTAGGTTTTCTTCTAGGGTTTTTATGGTTTTAGGTCTAACATGTAAGTCTTTAATCCATCTTGAATTAATTTTTGTATAAGGTGTAAGGAAGGGATCCAGTTTCAGCTTTCTACATATGGCTAGCCAGTTTTCCCAGCACCATTTATTAAATAGGGAATCCTTTCCCCATCACTTGTTTTTGTCAGGTTTGTCAAAGATCAGATAGTTGTAGATAAGTGGCATTATTTCTGAGGGCTCTGTTCTGTTCCATTGGTCTGTATCTCTGTTTTGGTACCAGTACCATGCTGCTTTGGTTACTGTAGCCTTGTAGTATAGTTTGAAGTCAGGTAGCGTGATGCCTCCAGCTTTGTTCTTTTGGCTTAGGATTGACTTGGCAAGGCAGGCTCTTTTTTGGTTCCATATGAACTTTAAAGTACTTTTTTCCAATTCTGTGAAGAAAGTCATTGGTAGCTTGATGAGGATGGCATTGAATCTATCAATTACCTTGGGCAGTATGGCCATTTTCATGATATTGATTCTTCCTACCCATGAGCATGGAGTGTTCTTCCATTTGTTTGTATCCTCTTTTATTTCATTGAGCAGTGGTTTGTAGTTCTCCTTGAAGAGGTCCTTTGCATCCCTTGTAAGTTGGATTCCTAGGTATTTTATTCTCTTTGAAGCAATTGTGAATGGGATTTCACTCATGAATTGGCTCTCTGTTTGTCTGTTATTGGTATATAAGAATGCTTGTGATTTTTGCACATTGATTTTGTATCCTGAGACTTTGCTGAAGTTGCTTATCAGCTTAAGGAGATTTTGGGCTGAGACGATGGGGTTTTCTAGATATACAATCATGTCATCTGCAAACAGGGACAATTTGACTTCCTCTTTTCCTAATTGAATGCCCTTTATTTCCTTCTCCTGCCTGATTGCCCTGGCCAGAACTTCCAACACTACGTCGAATAGGAGTGGTGAGAGAGGGCATCCCTGTCTTGTGCCAGTTTTCAAAGGGAATGCTTCCAGTTTTTGTCAATTCAGTATGATATTGGCTGTGGGTTTGTCATAGATAGCTCTCATTATTTTGAGATACGTCCCATCAATACCTAGTTTATTGAGAGTTTTTAGCATGAAGGTTGTTGAATTTTGTCAAAGGCCTTTTCTGCATTTATTGAGATAATCATGTGGTTTTTGTCTCACTGTCTTGAACTCCTGGCTTCAAGTGATCCACCCACCTTAGCCTCCCAAACTGCTGCCACCGTGCCCGGCCCTAATTTATTTCTTTGTCATAACAGATATTATTTCTATAATAGATTATTTGCATTATATAGTATATTGGTGTGTGCGTATATATATACACATATATACACATATACATACAGTATATTATATACTATAACCATATAGATATCAAGCAGACTAGATGCTACCATAGGAGAATTTTTTTAAATCTTGGGGATATGATAGCCTTTCTAGGAAAGAGTAAAAGCAACAACAAAAAACCCTAGAAAGTTAGAAAAAGTAATGTGACTATATGAAAATCAAAAATAATTCAGCCAGGCATGGTGGCTCATGCCTGTAATTCCAGCACTTTGGTAGGCCAAGGTGGGCCAATTGCTTGAGTCCAGGAGTTTGAGACCAACCTGGGCAACACTGCAAAACCTTGTCTCTACAAAAGATTAGCGTGGCATGGTGGCACATGCCTGTAGTCCCAGCTACCTGGAAGGCTGAGGAGGGATGATCACCTGAGCCCCTGAGGTTGAGGCTGCAGTGAGCTGTGGCTGCCACTACACTCCAGCCTGGGTGACAGAGTGAGACCCTGTTGCAATAATAATAATAATAATAATAATAATTCACTGCAAAAATACAGTAAACAAGCCAAAAGACAAAGGGGGTAAAAGATAAGTAATTTATTCACATTGGACTACTTTCATTATTATATATATATATATATATATATGCATGTATACATATCTATGCACTACAATTTTTAAAAAGACCAACAACTGAATAGAAAATTAAAAATTAAATTTGATAATGTACTGTATAGAGACGTGTTAAAACAGTGGTCCTGACAAATTGTTATGGGAGCCACAACTGACATGAACTATATATGGATATTAATTTGGTAACATATATGGAATGTTTTAAGTCCGTACCTTACAATATAGTCAATACATACATATATACATTTATAATTTTTCTTAACCCATGGAATGTCTTTGAAAGGATATGCAAGAAACTGGTCAACAGTGGTAGTCTAAGACGAAAGAAAGCTGGGGGCAGGAGGCAGTGGAGGATGAAAACTTTCTTTTCACTGCATATATTTTTGACACAATTGAAAATTTTAACCATGTCATGCATATTATCTAGTCTTCTGTACAAAAAAAAAAAGGAAAAGAAAATGACATGTGGATATAAGACTGAAAGATTTGAAAGCTGTTGCAAGATGGCCGATTAGAAGGAGCTGCAGTCCACAGCCCTCACTGAAGGGAATGTAAAGGCGCGAGTGAATTCAGCACCTTCAACTTAAATATCCAGGTTCTTGCATTGGGACTAACTAGGCAAATTGGGACTAACTACCCACGGAGAATGAAGAAAAGCAGGGGGCAGGGGAGGACACCCCATCTGGGAGCTACAGGGAGCCAAGGGAACCCCCATCCCCAGCCAAGGGAAGTAGTGAGTGATTGTGCGACCCTGCCTGGGAAACCACGCTTCTCTCACAGATCTTTGCAACCCCATGGATCAGGAGTTACCCTCCTGAGCCCATGCCACCTGGGCCTTGGGTCCAAAGCAGAGAGCTGTGTGGAATCTTGGCAGAGCAGCAGCTGAGGCACACACAGAGACTAGGGAGTTTTACATACTCCAGCCCCGGGATCCCTGGCAAGGTGGGAAATCCCTCCCTACATCTCCTTGGGAAGGGGGCTGAATGCAGGAAGCCGATCAGCATCATTCTGTGGGTCCCACTTCCATCGTACCCCACAAGTTAAGACCCACTGGCTTGGAATTCCAGCCAGCCAATGGCAACAGGCTGGAATCTGCCTGAGATGGGTCTGGGTTCCAGAGGGGGAGGGGCGGCCGCCATCTCTGCAGTTCAGTAGCAGACTCAGCTGTTCCAGCCTAATGGCTTTGAAGAATACAAATAGTCCGAACGAGGAAGGGTCCTCCACAACGCAGCACAGCGGCCTTGCTAGATTGTGGTCTGACTGCTTCTTTAATCAGGACTCTGATCCATTCCTCCTCATTGGGCGGGATCTCCCTCCAGGGGCTTCAGACACTCCAGCCAGGGTTCTAAAATAGAACTCTCATCTCTCTTTGGGATGGAGCTCCCATGGGGAGGGGCAGCTGCCATCTCTGTGGTTTGGTTGACTCAGCCGTTCCAGCCTGCTGGCCAAAAGACTACAAATGATCTGGATGAGGAAGGGTCCCCCCAATGCAGTACACTTACTCTACCAAAAAGCAGCCAGACAGCTTCTTTTTTTTTTTTTTTTTTAAATGGAGTCTAGCTCTGTCACCAGGCTGGAGTGCAGTGGCGCAATTTCAGCCCACTGCAACCTCCACCTTCTGGGTTCAAGCGATTCTCCTGCCTCAGCCTCCTGAGTAGCTGGGATTACAGGCATGCACCACCATGCTGGGCTAATTTTTGTATTTTTAGTAGAGACAGGGTTTCACCATATTGGCCAGGATGGTCTCGATCTCCTGACCTCGTGATCCGCCCACCTCAGCCTCCCAAAGTGCTGGGATTACAGGCGTGAGCCACCGTGCCCAGCCCAGACTGCTTCTTTAAGCGGGTCCCTGATCCCGTTCCTCTTGACTGGGTGAGACCTCTCAACAGGGGTCTCCAGCCACCTCTTACAGGTATGTTGGGGCAGGCAACAGGTCAGTACTCCCCTGGGATGGAGCTTCCAGAGGAAGGAGCTGGTTGCCATCTTTGCTGTTTTGTACCCTTCACTGGTGATACTTCCAGGTATGGGAAAAACTGAGGCAACTAGGGTCTCGAGCAGACCCCCAGTAAACCACAGCAGCCCTTTGGTAGAGTGGCCTGGTTATTAAAAGTAAAACAAACAAACAAACAAACAGAAAACAACAACAACATCAACAAAAAAGACTCCACAAAAATCCCATTCAAAGGCCAGCAACCTCAAAGATCGAAGGCAGATAAGCCCACAAAGATGAGAAAGAATCAATGCAAAAACACTGAAAACTCAAAAAGCCAGAATGCCTCTCCTCCAAATGACCACAACACCCTCCAGCAAGGGCACAGAACTGGGCTGAGGCTGAGATAACTGAATTGACAAAAGTAGGCTTCAGAAGGAGAGTAATAACGAACTTTGCTGAGCTAAAGGAGCATGTTGTAACCAATGCAAAGAAACTAAGATCGTGATAAAACAATACAGAAGCTGATAGCCAGAATAGCCAGTTTAGAGAGGATCATAACTGATCTTATGAAGCTGAAAAACACAACATAAGAACTTCACAATGCAACCACAAGTATCAATAGCAGAATAGCATGAAAAGGAATGAACAAAACCTCTGAGAAATATAGGATTATGTAAAGAGACCAAAAGTATAAATGATTGGGGTACCTGAAAGAGATGGGGAGAATGGAACCAAGTTAGAAAACCAACTTCAGGATATCAACCAGGAGAACTTCTCCAACCTGGCAAGACAGGCCAACATTCAAATTCAGTAAATGCAGAGAGCCCCAGTAAAATACTCCATGAGACCATCAACCCCAAGATACATAATCATCAGATTCTCCAAGGTTGAAATGAAAGAAAAAATGTTAAGAGCAGCCAGGAGAAAGGCCAGATCATGGCTGGGCACGGTGGCTCAAGCCTGTAATCCCAGCACTTTGGGAGGCCAAGGCGGGTGGATCACGAGGTCAGGAGATCGAGACCATCCTGGCTAACATGGTGAAATCCTGTCTCTACTAAAAATACAAAAAATTAGCTGGGTGTGGTGGCGGGCACCTGTAGTCCCAGCTACTTGGGAGGCTGAGGCAGGAGAATGGTGTGAACCCAGGAGATGGAGCTTGCAGTGAGCTGAGATCGCACCACTGTATTCTAGCCTGGGCAACAGAGCCAGACTCCATCTCAAAAAAAAAAGACAGCCAGATCACTTACAAAGGTGACCAGACTAACAGACTAACAGCTGACCTCTCAGCAGAAACCCTACAAGCCAGAAGAGATTGGGGGCCAATATTCAATATTCTTAAAGAAAAGAATTTCCAACCCAGAATTTCATATCCAACCAAAGTAAGCCTCATAAGTGAAGGAGAAATAAGATCCTTTTTAGACAAGCAAATGCTGAGGGAATTTGTCACCACCAGGCCTACCTTCCAAGAGCTCCTAAAGGAAGCCCTAAATATGGAAAGCAAAAACCATTACGAGCCACTACAAAAACACACTGAAATACACAGACCAGTGACACTATAAAGCAACCAGATAAACAAGGCTGCAAAATAACCAGCTAGCATCGTGATGACAGGATCAAATTCACACGTAACAATACTAATCTTAAATGTAAATGGGCTAAATGGCCCCAATTAAAAGACACAGAATGGCAAGCTGTATAAAGAGCAAGATCCATTGGTATGCTTTCTTCAAGAGATCCATCTCATGTGCAAAGACATACATAGGCTCAAAATAAAGGGATGGAGGAAAATTTACCAAGCAAATAGAAAACAGAAAAAGGCAAGGGTCGCAATCCTAGTTTCTGACTAAACAGACTTTAAACCAGTAAATGTCAAAAAAGACAAAGAAGAGCATTACATAATGGTAAAGGGTTCAATGCAACTAGAAGAGCTGACTATCCTAAATATATATGCACCCAATACAGGAGCACTCAGATTCATAAAGCAAGTTCTTAGAGACGTACAAAGAGACTTAAACTCCATGCGATAGTAATGGGAGACTTTAACACCCCACTGACAATATTAGACAGATCATTGAGAGAGAAAATTAACAAAGGTATTCAGGACCTGAACTCAGCTCTGGATCTAAAGGACCTGATAGATATCTACAAAACTCTCCACCCAAAAACAATAGAATATACATTCTTCTCAGTGCCACATGGCAGTTACTCTAAAATTGATCACACAATTGGAAGTAAAACACTTCTCAGCAAATGCAAGAGAACTGAAGTCATAACAGTCTCTCACACCATAACGCAATCAAATTAGCACTCAAAATTGAGAAATTCACTTCAAACCACACAACTACATGGAAATTGAACACCTGCTCCTGAATGACTCTTGGGTAAATAATAAAATTAGGCAGAAATCAATAAATTTTTTGAAACTAATGAGAACAAAGAGATGATGTACCAGAATCTCTGGGATGCAGCTAAAAGAGTGTTAAGAGGGAAATGTTTAGTGCTAAATGCCCACATCAAAAAGCTAGAAAGATCTCAAGTTAACAACCTAACATCTCAACTAAAAGAACTAGAGAACCAAGAGCAAAGAAACCCCAAAGCTAGCAGAAGACAAGAAATAACCAAGATCAGAGCTGAACTGAAGGAGATAGAGACATAAAAAACCTTCTAAAAAAAATCAATAAATCCAGGAGCTGGTTTTTTGAAAAAATTAATAACACCACTAGCTAGATTAATAAAGAAGAAAAGAGAGAAGAATCAAATAAACACAATCAGAAAAGATAAGGGGGATATCACTGACCCCACAGAAATACAAACAACCATCAGAGAATACTATAAACACCTCTATACACATAAACTAGGAGGTCTAGATGAAATGGATAAATTCCTGGACACATACACCCTCCCATGACTGAACCAGGAAGAAATTGAATCACTGAATAGACCAATAACAAGTTGTGAAATTAAGGCAGTAATAAATAGCCTACGAACCCAAAAAAGCCCAGGACCAGATGGATTCACAGCTGAATTCTCCCAGAGGAACAAAGAAGAGCTGGTACCATTTCTACTGAAACAATTCCAAAAAATTGAAAAGGAGGGACTCCTCCCTAACTCATTCTATGATACCAAAACCTGGCAGAGACACAACAAAAAAGGAAACATTGATGAACATTGATGCAAAAATCCTCAATAAAATACTGGCAAACTGGGCTGGGCATGGTGGCTCATGCCTGTAATCCCAGCACTTTGGGATGCCAAGGCAGGCAGGTCACTTGAGGTCAGGAGTTCCAGACCAGCCTGGCCAACATGGCAAAACCCCATCTCCACTAAAAATGCAAAAAATTAGTCAGACATGGTGGTGCACGTCTGTCATCCCAGCTACTCAGGAGGATGAGGCAGGAGAATCGCTTGAACCTGGGAGGTGGAGGCTGCAGTGAGCTGAGACTGCATCACTGCACTCCAGCCTCGGTGACAGAGCAAGACTCTTTCTCAAAAAAAAAAACACAAAAACAAAACAAAACAAAACAAAAAAAACTGGCAAACTGAATTCAGCAGCACTTCAAATAGCTTATCCACAACGATCAAGTAGGCTTCATCCCTGGGATGCAAGGTTGGTCCAACATACAAAAAACAATAAATGTGATTCAACACATAAACAGAGCTAAAGACGAAAACTACACACAGAAAGACCTTTGATAAAATTCAACATTCCTTCATGTTAAAAACTCTCAATAAACTAGGTATTGAAGAAACACCTCAAAATAATAAGAGCCATATATGACAAACCCACGGCCAATACCCTACCGAATGGGCAAAAGCTGGAAGCATTCCCTTGAAAAGCAGCACAAGACAAGCTGCCCTCTCTCACCACTCCTATTCAACATAGTTTTGGAAGTTTTGGAAGGTCAGTTAGGCAAGAGAAAGAAATAAGGAGTATTCAAATAGGAAGAGAGGAAATCAAATTATCTTTGTTTGCAGATGATATGATCCTATATCTAGAAAACCCCATTGTCTCAGCCCCAAAGTTTCTTAAGCTGATAAGCAACTTCAGCAAAGTCTCATGATACAAAATCAATGTGCAAAAATTGATAGCATTCCTATACACCAATAACAGGCAAGCTGAGAGCCAAATCATAAATGAACTCCCATTCACAATTGCTACAAAAAGAATAAAATACCTAGGAATACAGCTAACAAGGGAAGTGAAGGACCTCTTCAAGGAGAACTGCAAACCAATGCTCAAAGAAATCAGAGAGGACACAAACAAATGGAGAAACATTCCATGCTCATGGATAGGAAGAATCAATATTGTGAAAAAGGCCATACTGCCCAAAGTAATTTATAGATTCAATGCTACTCCCATTAAACTACCATTGACATTCTTCACAGAATTAGAAAAACTATTTAACATGCATACGGAACCAAAAGAGCCCAAATAGCCAAGACAATCCTAAGCAAAAAACAAAAAACAAACAAAAAAAAAAAACAACAAAAAAAAAACAAAGCTGGAGGCATCACATTAGCTGACTTCAAACTGTACTACAAGGCTACAGTAACCAAAAAGGCATGGTACTGGTACAAGAACAGACACATAGAACAATGGGCCAGAATAAAGAACTCAGAAATAAGATCACACAACACTGTTGGTGGGAATGTAAATTAGTTCAGCCATTGTGGAAGACAGTGTGGCAATTCCTCAAGGATCTAGAACCAGAAATACCATTTGACCCACAATCCCATTACTGGGTATATACCCAAAGGAATATAAGTCATTCTACTATAAAGACACATGCACACGTATGTTTACTGCAGCATTATTTACAATAGCAAAGACATGGAACCAATCCAAATGCCTATCGATGATAGACCGGATAAAGAAAATGTGGTAACATATACACCATGGAATACTATGCAACCATAAAAAAGAATGAGATCATATCCTTTGCAGGGACATGGATGAAGCTGGAAGTCATCATCCTCAGCAAACTAACACAGGAACAGAAAACCAAGCACCGTATGTTCTCGCTCATAAGTGGGAGTTGAATATTGAGAACACATGGGCACAGGGAGGGGAACAACACACACTGGGATCTGTTGGGGGGGGTGGGGGGCAAGGGGAGGGAGAGCATTAGGACAAATACCTAATGCATGCAGGGCTTAAAACCTAGACAATGGGTTGGTAGGTGCAGCAAACCACCATGGCACATGTATATCGATATAACAAACCTGCACGTTCTGCACATGTACTCCTGAACTTAAAAGTTGAAGAAAAAAAGAAAATGAATGTGCATTGTTCTCCATTGCGAATAACGGCCACCAGAATTCCAGGGTAACAAATCTCTTAGTTGTCCTCTGGCCGAAATCTCCTCGTGCCCTACACCCTGCCCCATATCACAACAAGCCTTTTTTTTTTTTTTTTAAGACACCGGGCTGGAGTGAAGTGGCGCGATCATGGCTCATTGCAGCCTCCCGCCTCAGCCTCCTGCCTCAGCCTCCCAAGTTTTTCTCACTTTTTCCCTTGTTCCTTTTTCCGTGTTCCTTAAATCAGAAAATAGTCTCCTGTCACCTGTCTGGACTCCTCCCCGTGTGCCTGCTTTGCCAGGTTTAGGTGAGGTGGACACAGAAATAGCGAAGTTGTCCTCTGGGGTGTGTCCTAATCCAAAACAGGTTCATCCTGGGACCACAGGCAGGCGCCACCTCTACACGTTTTTTGACGTTGGAATGTGCCTTATGTGGGCTCCCCTAATTACCTGTTTTCATATCTGCTCATCCACCGGAATGAGTGGGAGATCCTCTAAGTGGAAGCTTTTTCCTATTTCCATGTGTCCCCAAGCACTGTGGCTGGCCCTAAATAGGTGTTCTGTAAACAGCAGGCGAAGAAATTATTAGTCTTAAAAAGGACAGAAAGACTCCCGCAAAAGCAGCAGCGCGTGCCGAACACCTTAGGCCTCACAGACCTTCTATTTGAGGAATGTGCTCCCCCAATCCCAGACCGCTCCTGGTGGGGCGGGCGCGAGCGCAGGACCGCGGAGCCTGCTGCGTTGCTCGGCTGCAGGGGAGGAGCCGGGCCCCGCCCCCGGCTTCCCGCGCTCCGCGTCCATTGGCTGGCCTCGGGGGTGGGCGGGCCCCGCCGCACGGAGTCCTGCGCCTTGAGGCTCAAGCGGCGGCGTGCAAGGCGTGTGAGGTGCGTAGAGAGCCGCGCGCGCCGTCGGCGATGCCCCGGGACGGCGTTCCTGCCGGGAATACCACCCCGGCGGCAGCCCAGGCTGCCGCGCAGAGCCCGGATTCCGCGACTGCCGGGGCACCGCAGGTTTTGGACCCGCTGAAGCGGTGAGCTCTGCCTTTGCCCTATATCCCGCGCTCTCGCCCGTGCTCTGGGGCAGTTGGCAAGTGGGTGGGCAGGAAGGGGCGGGCCGGCAGGGCGCCGCACGTTGGCGTCCCCGCGTCGCGGGAATGGGGTTCGGATTCCCCCCGTGAATGTCATTCCCCAGGCTACCGGTCTTTAGCGCTAAGTTGCATTGGCTGGTGTGCCAGTCGGTCAGCGAATAGCGGCAGAACGCCTGGCCGGGCCGGCGCTTTCCCGGACACTCGTTTCGGCCTCGCAGTGGCAGCGCCTCCTGCGAGCCTAGACCGGCTCAGTGGACGCGCCGCGCTGTGCACGCGGGTCTGGGGAGACGGCGGTTCTTGAATGATCCCTCACACTGCAGGGTATCTGGGAGCGGTGGATTGAGGGGGCGCAACGTGGCTTCTGTGTCGGTGAAATCGCTTGGACCAGCTCCAGTTCTTTTTAAAGATTACTCTTGCAAAAAAAAAAATACATTGTAGAATTGCATAATATGCTCTATCTCATCCAAAAATAGTTTTTGATGTCAGAGTAGTCATATGAACGCAACATTGACCCCTTTACCCCCCTAAATAATAAGTCTTGAGCTTCTTATTGTATGGTAATAGATTTCTTTCATGAGAGAAATTTCTCAGGGAGTTAATCCACTCTCTCTCCCCTACTGCAAGATCCCGCTGCAGTGGTCCTGAAAAAGAAAAAGAAAAAGAAATTTCTCATACTACAGAAGAATAAAGTAGCCACGCTCTGTGTTTTGAATCAGTTTTCAAGGATTTTTTTTCCACTTTGCTGAGGCGTTCTTTCACCCACAACTACACCCCCAGGTTCCAGATTTGGGAATGGTGTAAATAACGCCCCCCCGGCCCCCATCCACTTAGCGGAAGGAAAGTCAGCCACTAGGCTGCGGGCTCCGGGCTGTCCCCAGCGTGGGAGAGGCTGTCCTGCTGGCCCGGCTGTTTATTGCAGCGATTTGGATGTTCCAAGAGTCACAAGGGACACTGCTCACGTCCCCATCTGGGGGGTCACTTCATAGCAGCATCAGCTCTTTCTTTTCATCCTTGCTTGAGTCTGCCTCCGGTCCTCTGGATGGAGCAGGCTACAACGGACGCTCGGAGTAATGAAGTGAATTGCTCTTTCTTGATACAAATGAATACTAGTGCTGTACTGCCTTCTCCCAATCTTTGTGGCGTTTGTGTGAGCTGCTGAGAGCGGGGAGTGGAGAGAATGATAGACATTTTGCAGAAGCGGAACGCTCTAGTGTTATGTCATCCTTCTTGGCTCTGGTTTCTAGGTCCAAGTTCTGGTGACATTGTTTCAGCTTGCTTTGCCCTTTCCCAGGCCCCTGGGTTAGTTTGAAGGGAAAGGAGTGCCTGTTTCTTACCCCATAAGGACTAGGAAAAGGGATTGCTGGCTTGAGAAAGAGGTGCTGTAAGTTATCCTCTGCGGCCAGAATTCTGAGGATTGGAAGATTATGGATTTTTTTAAAAATGAAGGCATATGGAGGGATTGTAGACTACTGTAATTATTCTTAATAGGATGTTGGGAAATACAAATGCTGACCTATTTTATTCAGTAATTAGGGGAAGCTTAAGTACTTTAAATGCACCCTTTTAAAATTGCCAGTGTTACTGTGAATTGTCTTGTAAAACCAAAAAGCACCCCCAATTTAGCCTTTCTGTAGATCTTTTACATATGCTTAAAGGATTTGGGTCGGGATTCTTAGTGTCTTTGTATTTAATTTTGTGTCTTCGAGGAAGGGGAGCTACGAAATGTAGTACTTCCATACCTTTTGCCTCTGGGGACGTTTTTTGGTGGCAAGGAAAACTTATTTAGTGCTGATTTATGGGAATAGAATGGTTTAAGGAATTTGTTGGGGATTGCTCGTTTAAAAAAATGCCTTGGGTTCATTATGATTTGGTAAATTGTACGGTATTGCTGTATTTCATCCAAAATAATTTTCCATTTCAGGGTAAACATTTGAATGTACATTGACACTTCTGTTTCCTAAATAATAAGTTTTGACCTTTCTTATTTTGTTTTCGGTCATCAATTTTGAAGGATTATTTTTTCCCAAATTTGCTTAGGTTTGCTTTCATCCACAACCACATGCCCAGGTTCTAAATTTGGAATGGTGCTAATAGTGTCAAATGTGCAATTCTGGGTATATGTGGGTGGATGGGATGGCTTATAGGTTGTATTAAAATTTTATTTTTTTCTCCGTTGAAATGTCAGCCCCACCAGAAACTATTAATATTATGACATTATCTCCTTCAAGAAATGGATGTGATGATAAAATGCTTTAGTAATTTTGAATATTATAATATTATGACCACTAACATTAAATGCTGTGATTTTTTTTTTTTTCTTTTTTATTGATCATTCTTGGGTGTTTCTCGCAGAGGGGGATTTGGCAGGGTCACAGGACAATAGTGGAGGGAAGGTCAGCAGATAAACAAGTGAACAAAGTTCTCTGGTTTTCCTAGGCAGAGGACCCTGCGGCCTTCCGCAGTGTTTGTGTCCCTGGGTACTTGAGATTAAGGAGTGGTGATGACTCTTAACGAACATGCTGCCTTCAAGCATCTGTTTAACAAAGCACATCTTGCACCGCCCTTAATCCATTCAACCCTGAGTGGATACAGCACATGTTTCAGAGAGCACAGGGTTGGGGGTAAGGTCACAGATCAACAGGATCCCAAGGCAGAAGAATTTTTCTTAGTACAGAACAAAATGAAAAGTCTCCCATGTCTACCTCTTTCTACACAGACACAGCAACCATCTGATTTCTCAATCTTTTCCCCACCTTTCCCCCCTTTCTATTCCACAAAACCGCCATTGTCTTCATGGCCCGTTCTCAATGAGCTGTTGAGTACACCTCCCAGATGGGGTGGTGGCCGGGCAGAGGAGCTCCTCACTTCCCAGTAGGGGCGGCCGGGCAGAAGGGCCCCTCACCTCCCGGACGGGGCGGCTGGCCGGGCGGGGGGCTGACCCCCCCCACCTCCCTCCCGGACGGGGCGGCTGGCCGGGCGGGGGGCTGACCCCCCACCTCCCTCCCGGACAGGGCGGCTGGCCGGGCAGAGGGGCTCCTCACTTCCCAGTAGGGGCGGCCGGGCAGAGGTGCCCCTCACTTCCCCGACAGGGCGGCTGGCCCGGCGGGGGGCTGACCCCCCCACCTCCCTCCCGGAGGGGGCGGCTGGCCGGGCAGAGGGGCTCCTCACTTCCCGGTAGGGGCAGCCGGGCAGAGGCGCCCCTCACCTCCCGGACAGGGCGGCTGGCCGGGCGGGGGGCTGATCCCCCCACCTCCCTCCCGGACGGGGCGGCTGGCCGGGCGGGGGGCTGACCCCCCCACCTCCCTCCCGGACGGGGCGGCTGGCCGGGCGGGGGGCTGACCCCCCACCTCCCTCCCGGACGGGGCGGCTGGCCGGGCGGGGGGCTGACTCCCCCACCTCCCTCCCGGACGGGGCGGCTGGCCGGGCGGGGGGCTGACCCCCCACCTCCCTCCCGGACGGGGCGGCTGGCCGGGCGGGGGGCTGACCCCCCCACCTCCCTCCCGGACGGGGCGGCTGGCCGGGCGGGGGGCTGACCCCCCCACCTCCCTCCCGGACGGGGCGGCTCCCTCCCGGACGGGGCGGCTGGCCGGGCGGGGGGCTGACCCCCCCACCTCCCTCCCGGACGGGGCGGCTGGCCGGGCCGGGGGCTGACCCCCCCCACCTCCCTCCCAGACAGAGCGGCTGGCCGGGCAGAGGGGCTCCTCACTTCCCAGTAGGGGCGGCCGGGCAGAGGCGCCCCCCCCCCACCTCCTGGACAGGGCGGCTGGCCGGGCAGGGGGCTGATCCCCCCACCTCCCTCCCGGACGGGGCGGCTGGCCGGGCGGGGGGCTGACCCCCCCACCTCCCTCCCGGACGGGGCGGCTGGCCGGGCGGGGGGCTGACCCCCCCACCTCCCTCCCGGACGGGGCGGCTCCCTCCCGGACGGGGCGGCTGGCCGGGCGGGGGGCTGACCCCCCCACCTCCCTCCCGGACGGGGCGGCTGGCCGGGCCGGGGGCTGACCCCCCCCACCTCCCTCCCAGACAGAGCGGCTGGCCGGGCAGAGGGGCTCCTCACTTCCCAGTAGGGGCGGCCGGGCAGAGGCGCCCCCCCCCACCTCCTGGACAGGGCGGCTGGCCGGGCAGGGGGCTGATCCCCCCACCTCCCTCCCGGACGGGGCGGCTGGCCAGGCGGGGGGCTGACCCCCCCACCTCCCTCCTGGACGAGGCGGCTGGCCGGGCAGAGGGGCTCCTCACTTCCCAGTAGGGGCGGCTGGGCAGAGGTGCCCCTCACCTCCCGGATGGGGTGGCTGGCCGGGCGGGGGGCTGACCCCCCCACCTCCCTCCCAGACGAGGAGGGAGGACGCTCCTCACTTCTCAGACGGGGTGGCTGCCGGGCGGAGGGGCTCCTCACTTCTCAGACGGGGCGGTTGCCAGGCAGAGGGTCTCCTCACTTCTCAGACAGGGCGGCCGGGCAGAGACACTCCTCACATCCCGGACGGGGCGGCAGGGCAGAGGTGCTCCCCACATCTCAGACGATGGGCGGCCGGGCAGAGACGCTCCTCACTTCCCAGATGTGATGGCGGCCGGGAAGAGGCGCTCCTCACTTCCTAGATGGGATGGCGGCCGGGCAGAGACGCTCCTCACTTTCCAGACTGGGCAGCCAGGCAGAGGGGCTCCTCACATCCCAGACGATGGGCAGTCAGGCGGAGACGCTCCTCACTTCCCAGACGGGGTGGCTGCCAGGCAGAGGCTGCAATCTCGGCACTTAGGGAGGCCAAGGCAGGCGGCTGGGAGGTGGTTGTAGCGAGCCGAGATCACGCCACTGCACTCCAGCCTGGGCGCCATTGAGCACTGAGTTAACGAGACTCCGTCTGCAATCCCGGCACCTCGGGAGGCCAAGGCTGGCGGATCACTCGCGGTTAGGAGCTGGAGACCAGCCCAGCCGACACATCGAAACCCAGTCTCCACCAAAAAAATACGAAAACCAGTCAGGCGTGGCGGCGCACGCCTGCAATCGCAGGCACTCGGCAGGCTGAGGCAGGAGAATCGGGCAGGGAGGTTGCAGTGAGCTGAGATGGCAGCAGTACCGTCCAGCTTCGGCTCGGCATCAGAGGGAGACCGTGGAAAGAGGGGAGAGGGGAGAGGGGAGAGGGGGGAGGGGGGAGAGGGAGCTCTATCTACCACACAGTCCTTCTCTGAATATCAAATGCTGTGATTTTTAAAGATGGCTTTCAATTAGAAGGTTTTGATAACTTGAGTCTTTCTGTCATCTCTCAGTAATGTGCCATTACTAAAAGATTTCCCCACCCCCGCTCTCCAAGGCCTCAACATTTTCCTTACTGCATTCATGTAAGAGCTGTGGTTTTGGTATGAAGGTTAAATCCCCTCACTTCTGACTTACATGTGCAAAAATTTACAGTTTGAGATCTATACCAAGGTTCCCTTGGGTAACAGGATTCACAGCTTGAATCAGTAAAGTATCTTGTTTCCCCTGCTTCTGGGCAGGTGGGATCTTTGGAGTATCATTTTCTTTATTTTCGTTATTTCCCAAGTTTTTGAAAATATTTTAATTTTGAACCAAGATAAAGAAATGACTTAAATTTTTTTAATAAAAATTATTTGGGTAGACGATAATTTCACAGGATTAAAAATTAAAAAGTTTAAAAAGGTATACAATGTAAAATCTCTATCTTTTGCCTGTTTCTCAGCTTCTCAATTCTCATTCTGACAAGTTGCATGCTGGGTAATCATTATTATTAGTTTATTACTTTACCTCCCAGGATATTTTATATGTATAAAAGTGAAAACAAATTTACATTTCCCCTTCTTATATGTATTTGCAGTTTTCTTCCATTGCTTTTTCCACTTGAAAATGTGTCTGAGAGATCTTTTCTTACCAATACAGAGAACATCCTCAATGAAAGGTGTTTTGTTTGTTTGTTTGTTTTTCCCCTGAAAAGTAATTAGCAAAGAAAGAGAATGAAAGAAAAGAGGATGGCCGTGCGGTGGTGGCTAATGCCTGTAATCTCAACATTTTGGGAGGTCTAGGTGGGCGGGTCACCTGAGGTAAGGCGTTCAAGACCAACCTGGCCAACATGGTGAAACCCCATCTCTACTAAAAATACAAAAATTAGCCGGGCGTGGTAGTGCATGCCTGTAGTCCCAGCTACTCAGCTACTCGGGAGGCTGAGGCAGGAGAATTGTTTGAACCTGAGAGGTGGAGGTTGCAGTGAGCTGAGATCGCGCCAGTGCACTCCAGCCTGGGTGACAGAGTGAGTCTCTGTCTCAAAAAAAAGAGAAAACAGAAAAGATGGACCTTGAAGAGACAAAGAATTTTCTTTGTGGTTGGGGTATTGGGTACAACACTCTTGCTGTGTGAAAAAGGAATCACTTAGAGTGCTTAAGCATGAGATAAGGGGTTGTAAAACCTTCTAGGCTAAATAATTAAATTATTTTAAAATTTTTACTTTAAAATCAAAGTAATACATGTACATGATTGAACAAATAAAGCAGTTCTTGAAGATTTACCACAAAAATACCAGACACTTGTTAATTTCTTTTTACTGTTTCTCTCCTTGAAGGCAAACACTTTCAAGTCCTTTAACTTTTTCTTCTAGTATTTACCTTTGTCTTTCTGAAAAAGTATACTTTATAACCACTTCTTGACTTAAATAGTTTAGGTATTACTTTTTTATAAATTAAGAATTGATAAAGTGAGGATTTAACTCTTTATTCTCTCTTTCTTCTATATCCTTCTTCCATCCTCCCAATTTAGATTCTGTCATAATTTTTTGTTAAATTAGTAGTTAGGTTTTATATTATTATGACCAGGTAAACATGACTAGCCTTTGAGCCAAATGATAAACTAATTTACCTAATTTTCTTTCATCCCGTGGTTAATTTTTTCCAAATGCTGCAGTGCCATCAAATGGGCCAACAAATGTAAGGATTTACCAATGCCATTTTTTCCTTAAACTTCCTTCCTATAGCTTCCATTCTTCATACTCTAATCTGGTCTGGTTCTAAGTTTGTAACAAACCTAAAGATTAATATCTTTAAAGAGATAACAAAAGAGATTGCACCTACAAAATAAGAACAGGTCACTATGAAAAGAAACCATAAGAGAACAAGAAAGAGCTCTATGAAATTAAAAATATGATAGTCAAAATGAACTCTGAATAGAAGACCTAGAAGATAGAGTTGTCTAGGTTTGCATAGCTATAGTCCTGGGACTTTCCTTCACCTTTCTCCTGATTTGGACCTTCTGTTATCTAGATCATGAATCTGGTTTTCTTCATTTTGCTGAAACAATTAGTCCAGTTACTTTCTAAGAAAAGATAAATTTTCGAAGTCCTTGCATGTCTTAAAAATGTCTTTATTCTACCCTTGCATTTGAATTACAGTTTGGCTGATTTTAAAGTCTAAGTTTTTCCTCAGCATTTTAAAGGTTTAATTCTAGTGTGTCTGCTGTTAGTGTTGCTGTTAAGAAATCTGATATAATTAAGTTTCCTGTTTCTTTTTATATGGGTTGTTTTCCCTTTCTGAAAGCTTTTTAGTATAGTCTCTCTGGTTTTCTGAAAGTTTATGATTTTGTGTCATAATCACTGGTGTGATTCTTTTTTCATTTCTTGTGCTCTGCACTTGGTGGGCCGTTTTAACCTGAGGACCTCCCCCGCCTTTTTCCCCTAGTTTGATGAAATTTACTTTAATAATTTATTCCTTTCCATTTATTCTGTTCTCTTTTTCTTTAATTGGATTTTAGACCACCTGGATTGATCCTTTAATTTTCTTATCATCTCTTCTATTTTTCATTTCTTTTTGTTTTTTTTTCACTTTCTCTGGATGATTTTTTTCAGCTATCTTCCTAACCCTTCTATTCAGTATTTCATTATGATCATTATATTTTTAATTTTGTAGAGCTGTTTCTTGTTCTCTAATTGCTTCTTTTCAAAGCATCCTGCTTTTATGAGTGTCATATATTTTCATATCTTTTTAAAGATATTAATTCCAAGTTTTGTTTTTGGAGTTTTCTTTTGTTTCCTTCATTGTTTCTGCCTTTTGAAGTCTTTCTTCCTCTTTATTTGGCTTTTCAGTTTATTCAGGGAGAAGCTTCCAGCCCTGTGCAGCATAGGCTGTAATCCTGGGAGTAGGGACAGGGAAGGGGAATGTGTTGAGAGTCCCCAAGGCCACCCTCAGTTTCAGCGATTTACTAGGAGGACATACAAGACTCAGCATATAGTCATACTCACAGCTATGGCTCATTGCAGTGAAAGGTTACAAAACAAAATTGGCAAAGGGAAAAGGTGCATGGAGTGAAGTCTGGGAGAAACTAGGCACAAGCTCCCTGGTCCTCTCTCAGTGGAGTTCCACAGGATGTGCTGAATGGTTGTGACCACACACGTGAAATGTTGTCTACCAGGGAAGCTCCTTAGACTCAGTGCGCAAGGTTATAACTGGGTGCACGTTACATAGGCACCCTCTGCCTAGCGTTTACCATAATTCCACACTCCTAGAAGGAAATCAGGTGCTCAGCATAAACCACTATTCTTACATTTTTACACTGTTTAGGTACAGTGAGCCACTCACTGTTAGGGAATGGTGGGAACCTTCCTGAAATCAAAGTTACCAGACAACAGCCATGGGCTAAGCTTGCAAGTAAGACTTTCAAAGCATAGTAGTCTCAGGCATGTTCTGTGAACTCTTCTGCACAGGAGCATAGGGCCCCACAGTTAATACATAGGCTTTCACTTATCCTTCTTCTGCCTCATGCCTTGTTCATGCCCTCTACTGGTAACCCGGAGGTCAAAGACTCTCTCCTGCTATGGAACTGAGATGGTCACTTGGCTGCCACAGGATGGGAGTGAGGCACTGGGAAAGGGTGTATCCAAACATTTTGTGTGGGTAAACATGACTAGATGAGCTGTTTTCAAACTGTGGACTGGGGCTCCTGAGACCCATTTCGTAATAATACTAATGTGATATTTGGCTCTTTCTCAGGGTATACAGTGGAGTTTTCCAGAGGTGTAGGATATTGCAATAGACCAAAGGCAGACATGTAAAACAGTGCCACTCTTATCACTGTTTTTTTAAAAAACTAGTTATTTTTCATAAAAATGAGGTTTTTTATCTTTAAATGGACTAGTAATTTTAAATTTCTGTTTTTCTTAAGATGATAAATATTGATAGTTATACCTATATAAACAAAAGCTCTTTGAAGTCTCAGTACTTTTTAAATATGTAGGTCTTTGGACCAACAAAGAGCTTGAGGAGCCTACATCTCCCATTTTTCTGAGTCTCGTAGTTTTCCCTTTCATAGTTATCTACCTATTCCTTGTTGTATGTATGTCGTAAAAGGTTTTATTTAACTTAGGTATTTTATTTTATTTAACTCATTAATTAAATGAAGGAACCAGTAAGATGTTACAACCAGTTCAAACGGAGAATCTAAGGAACAGATACATTTATAGATGAGGAATATTGAAATGACTCACAAATGAAGGCAGCAGTGGCTTCTTACATAGTGGAGAAGGGATGTCGGTTGAACCTCCGCCAGACAGAATTTACATGCCTAGAGACAAGTGTTATTTTGCTTTGCTATCAGTTTTTTTCAGTAGAAACTAGAAAGGTAAAATCGTTCAATAGCAGTGAAAGGCTAGAATCAGATAAGTTGGAAGAGTGTGATATAAATAAAGCTTAAAAGTTTTCCATTGAAGCACACATTTTCCCCTGCAATACTCATCTAGAAAAGTGTAGATTTTAATTTGCTTTCCCATGTAAATTTATCTATGCAAAAATTCTGGTTGACAGGGAAATTATATGTATCATTGAAACGAACAAATTTGTATTCTGGGTATGTTTCATTTGCTAGGTTGCTTGCTTGTTTTAAGCAAATTGTTTAGGTTCACATGGCAAATCAGTGATGACTGAAATAGATGATTTTTTTATATTTTATTTTTAAAAATGTTTGTGGGTACATGGTAGCTGTGTATATTTATGGGGTACATGAGATGTTTTGATACAGGCATACAAGAAGTGAAATGAGTACATCATGGAGAATAGCAGTGTCCATTCCCTCAAGCATTTATCCTTTGAGTTACAAACCAATTACATTCAAGTTATTTAAAAATATACAATTAAGTTATTATTGACTATAGTCACCCTATTGTGCTATCAAATCGTAGGTCTTATTCATTATTTTTTATTTTTGCTTTGTACCCATTAAACATTCCCACCTCCCCCCAAAATAGATAAGAATTTAGAAAGCTTCTTACTTTGTTCCCAGACTGGGTTCCCTTCCAATAAACATTGACAGCGACTGGCAATATTTTTGCAATTGACACTGCCCCAAGCTTGGAGAGCATCAAAGTCAGTAAGCCTCAGCCCTATGTTCTCATTGGAGATGTGGCCATGTACATAGTGAAGGATTATACAGCATGATAGGTACAGTACCAGAGGTGGAAATGGTGTGACATAGAATCAGAAAAGAAGAAGCAATGAATTCTGGCTGGGAAGTTAAACATTTCATCAGGGGCTTGGAGGACAACCAGAATTTAACCAGAATGGTTTTCCATTTATACAGATACGGGAACTTCTCATTATTCTTTCAAATAAAAAGCCAGTCTCTTAGATTATGCCTAGATTTAGCCTCCTGGTATTCACACCGTTGTGTAGTCTTCTCCCATGTTGTATGGGGGTTGGTCTGTACACCGATATATACAATGGTACAAATGGCAGTGTGTGCATTCCAAGGATTGGTCATAAGAGACACTGCTGTTTCCATCATGGTCACTTGGCTTACTTGCTCTGTCGTGTCATGGGAACACTTAAGCAAACCTCCAAAAAGGCTTTTATGGGGGAGAAGCTGAATTTAATCTGGGCAAATGGACACCCAGCTCGAGAATCTATTTCTGGCTTCCCTGCAGCTGGTTTATTTGTGTGACTTAAGTTCTTGGGAGCAGAAGTAATGTGTGCACCTTCTGGTACTTGCCTTTAAAACAGTTTCTTAATCGTTTTTTCATTATCACTCCCATATGGAGCCTTTTTCGACTTTTATTCCGTAATTGCTCCCTTGAAATTTTAATGCCACAGATATACTATATACCTACATATGCCCTGTATGTATGTATCTGTGCTTTATCCATAAAAAGACTAAAATGTTTTTACCTCTGTACCCCCCAGGAACCACCTTTTTTCCCATTGGGGATGATGCTGACCTTGTTGAGAATGCATGCTTTAGATAGACTAGGAATGCTCTCCCTTCACGTGGGCTGGAAGGCACACATGGTGTAGTGTGCCGGCTTCAACCATGTAGACAGGGGGAATCAAACAACAAGACAGAAAGAACTGGGAGGCATAGACAGCATCACAGAACAAAGCTGCTAGCCTGTGTCTAGAAAGTTAATTGAGAAAGAAGGGAACGTTGATCTTATTTAAGCCATCTTATTTTGGAACCTTCACTGTAGCAGCTTGGCCTTTATCCTAACAAATGTGCATCCCATTTTCTTTTTTTTAAACAGGAAATTGAATCAAAATAAATTTAATGAGATAAAAATCTATACACTAAATAAAATACTGATGACAGAAATTGAAGTAGACACAAATAAATGGAAACATATTCCATTAGGATAACTAATATTGGCAAAGTACCATATTATCCAAAGTTATCTATAGATACAATGTGATCTGTATCAATATTTCAGTGGCGTTTTTCACAGTAATAGAAAACAATGGTAGAATTTGAGTGTAACCTTAAGCAACTTCAGTAACCTAAGCAATCTTGAGAAAGAACAAAGCTGTTGGCACTATACTTCCCGACTTCAAACTTCATTTAAAGGTTATAGTAATTAAGAAAGCATGGTAAGTGTATAAAAACAGACACAAAAACCAATGGAACAGAACAGGGAGCCCAGAAATAAACCTATATGCATTGCATTTCTTCAAAACTGCTTCGCTTTAAAAAAGTTTCTCTTCTGTTAGTTTCATGTCACCAAATTCTGTTTACTCAGCAGTATAGAAATGTTATTTACCCTTTTGACATCTGCAAATGCCTTATCATTAACAGTACTGTGAATTGTATAAATATTAACATCGTTGGATCCAAAATTTGGGTATCTCTAAGTGATATTTTATAATCACTTAACCAAAGTGTTACTATGCTTTATCTCACCGCATATATTGCTAGTTTGCAGTAGAGTAGTAGTCTTATTGGTTTCTTTAGCCATTGAAGCAGTAGAGTGTCTTTTTTTTTTTTTTTTTTTTAAGAGACAGCGTATCACTCTGTTTCCCAGGCTGGAATGCCTTGGTGCGATCATGGCTCACTGCAGCCTCTAACTCCTGGGCTCAAAGCAATCCTCCTACCTCAGCCTCCCAAGTGGCTGGGACTATAGGTTCAGCTAATTTTACTTTATTTTATTATTTATTATTTTTATTTATCTTTGAGATGGAGTCTTGCTCTTTTACCCAGGCTGGAATGCAATGGCGCAATCTCGGCTCACTGCAACCTCTGCCTCCTGTGTTCAAGTGATTCTTCTGCCTCAGCCTCCCAAGTAGCTGGGACTACAGATGCTCACCATCACGCCCAGCTAATTTTTGTATTTTTAGTAGAGACGGGGTTTCACTGTGTTGGCCAGGCTGGTCTCGAACTCCTGACCTCAAGTGACTCAGCCTCCCAAAGTGCTGAGATTACAGGCATGAGCCACCGGGCCCAGCCCTTGTTTTATTTTATTTTTTTGGTAGAGACGGGGTCTTGCTTTGTTGCGCAGGCTAGTCTCAAACTCCTGGGCTCAAGTGATCCTCCCACCTCGGCCTCCCAGAGTGCTGGGATTACAGGTGATTTCTTTATTTTAAATGATATAGTTGCTTAAGCATTTTTGTTCTGTAAGTTTTTTACTTTTCGTAGGGAAGGATGGCATTGCTAATTTCTTCTCAGATAGACAGAATATGTGCCATGTATTTAAGAGTTATGACACAAACCAGCTACAGAAACAGAATTTCTCATCCCAGAATTTTCTTGTTTTTTATTATTATTATTATCATCATTTTTTTCCTTTACAAATTGTAGTTTAGAAAAGTTTAACTCCTGGTTATTTCTGTTTTATTAGAACAAGGACAGTTTGGATGACAAAAAGTTAGAGGGTAGAGGCTATTAAGAAAACAAAAACAAAACCAGAAAAACGCGGACTTTTTAGAAGTAACTGGGTGTTCTGGGCAGTTAACCAAGGTTGGTAGAGGCTGTTAAGACCCAGCTAGGCCACGGACCGTGGCTCACACCTGTAATCCCAGCCCTCTGGGAAGCTAAGGCAGCCTACTGCGGATTGCTTGCACTCAGGAGTTCGAGACCAGCCTGGGTAACATGGCGAAACTCCCATCTCTACAAAAACTGCAAAACCTAACTGGGTGTGGTGGCCCACACCTGTAATCTTAGCTACCTGGGAGGCTGAGGTGGAAGGATCTCTTGAACCTGGGAGATCGAGGCTGCAGTAAGCCATGATTGCACCACTGTACTCCAGCCTGGATGACAGAGCAAGATCCAGTCCCCTCACCCCCACAAAAAGACCCAGCCAAAGATGGGAGGTCTTTCTTGTGAAAAGATTTTGCTGTTTGCTTCACTAGTTTTCCTAAGAATATAGATGGATGTTAATAGGACTTAAATCTCATGATGGGTTTTGGGGGGACTGGGAGGGAAGATGTTCCAGACTGATGGGCCATGGATCATTTGTTTGGCCCTCATGGTGTTTCATACGTGTTTGAATCAGCTGCCAACACTTTAAAATAAAGCAGGCACAGACACACACGCACACATACATACCACCTCCATTTCCAGTGTTTAAAGGCTTAGAAGCTCTAGGAATGCTGAGACAACATTAGCACGTGGCTGCAGTAGGCTGGAGCTAGGGAGCACCTGTCCCTTCTAGACAGGCATGTGCTCCCCACCATTTCCTCATGCCACTTGAGTGTGTAGACCAAGTGCTAGTAGACATTTATCCTTTGTACTTGTGCTACTGTTTTTCCACTGTAGCTTTCAGAAAAAAAGATTTTTGGGTCCTTTTTTTCTCCCAAAAGTAGGAAAATAAAAAGGTCTTTTCATTCTTAAGAGGTAAGGGGGCATTTTATGTGTGTATGTGCAAGTAAAGAATATTCCTGTGTTTTAATATGTAAATGAAGATGCCATTTTAAAACCAACAAATTAAGATGCCGCCTAAAAATCAGCTATAAGCCAGGCACAGTGGCTCACTCCTGTAATCCCAGCACTTTGGGAGTCCAGGGCATGTGGATTGCTTAAGTCCAGGAGTTTGAGATAAGCCTGGGCAACATACAGAGACCCTGCCTCTACAAAAAAATACAAAAAAATTACCTGGGCATGGTGGTGTGTGCCTGTAATCCCAGCTACTGGGGAAGTTGAGGTGGGAGGATGCCTTGAGCCCAGGAGGTCAAGGCTACAGTGGGCTGTGATGGCACCACTGCACTCTAATCTAGGTGACAGAGGGAGACCCTCTCTCAAAAAAAAAAAAAAAAAATCAGCAATACATAATAAATGGCATAACTAGTATATAGAAAAGATAAAATGGTTTGTTTTGTAATGGGAATTGAATAAGGGATATCATTATGATATATAGCTTTTGGTTAAAAAAAAAAATGTCCTGGGTGTCAATACCTTATATAGATGATAAGTTCCTAGAACAGTGCCTTTTTTTAAAGAGAAGAAATTATGTTTCTCAAACAGAAAGAAACATATATAAATAATGTAAATATCATTGGAACACTGTTTCATAGCGTATTGAATATATGGCTGAGAATTTAAAAGGCAAGTTACATTACAAATTTAAATTATTTATGGAGGCTGGGTGCAGTGGTTCATGCATGTAATCTGAGCATTTTGTGGGGCCGTTGTAGGAGGATTCTGAGCCAAAGAGTTTGAGATCAGCCTGGGCAACAAAGTGAAACCCCATCTCTATAAAAAATAAAAAAAATCATTTATGATATTTTCAATTTAAGCTAAGGAAAACATATAGATAATACCACACAGCAATATTTGTGGTGTCTGAAAATTTTAATCAGTTGAAAAACTTTTATATTTATTGCTCATGGAAGGGTCCATATCAAAGGACTCATTTATATAAAAAAAGTCAATTTAACGAAAATGGGTAAAAATTTATCGGCTTGATTATGTATAGAAAATGCTCCTGAAATAGTAAGTAGTAGGGGTTAACATTGGAGATCTTAGTGACAAAGTACTGAAAGGAAATAGACATGAATGAATGAATTAATGTTTTTGTTTCGAGACGAAGTCTTGCTCTGTCGCCTAGGCTGGAGTGCAGTGATCTCGGCTCACGCAACCTCCGCCTCCCGGGTTCATGTGAGTCTCATGCCTCAGCCTCCCAAGTAGCTGGGATTACAGGTGCCCGCCACCATACCCGGCTAACTTTTATATTTTTAGTAGAGACGAGGTTTCACCATGTTGGTCAGGCTGGTCTTGAATTCCTGATCTCAGGTAATCCTCCCACCTTGGCCTCCCAAAGTGCTGGGATTACAGGTGTGAGCCACCATGCCTGGCCGGAAATAGACGTGAATTTATTCTGTTTAATATACATTGTAGTAGGAATAATTTTAAGCTGAAAGATTAAAAATGCAACCAATATAGTTATTAGTAATTATCACAATGAAGTGGATACTGATACTTGAAATTCAGGTGGTTCAGGACTTTGCAGGTTTAATGATATGTACAACATGCTAGTCTCCTATGTGTAGGTTAGAGCTGAAAATACTTTTTGAACTGTTAAATCAACCTGTACGTATCATACAAGGGAAAAGCGTTGCCTCAGTTTACCTGTGAAGAATGGCTCCAAGATTTGGCATTTTTGGTTGACGTTACTGCCCATTTAAATTCTGCAAATATTTATTTATAGGGGCATTCATAAAGAATGCCCCATTTGTATGATTCAGTTCTCTCATTTCTAGTAGATACATGTTTTTTGGCAAAATGGCTGTTTATGGTAAGGAATAATCTGCGTCACTTTCATGTGCTGAAGTTGGTTTCCAGAAATGAAAATTAGCATCTTACTTCATTCTCAAAATGAATGGAATTTAAGACTGAATTCCAAGGCAACCTCTTTGACTTTATACTTTATAAAAATGAACTAGCATTTCTCAGTTAATAACAATGTGAATGGATAGCTGCAAGTGTATGGAAAACTAAATATTGTAACACTGGAGCAGCAGAATTCTACAAACACCTTTGGAGTAATTACCCTAAATTCAATAATCACTTTGCAAAAAATTTCATCTTTGTTTGAAAAGGTGCCTGTGTTTAAGAGTTGTTTTTTCTTAGTTCAAGGATTCAGGGCTGAATTCTGTATTACATATTACATGCAATTCTAGATATCGGAGCTCACATTGACACCTTGGTATAGGGGAAAAGGTGTCAAGTTTTGGGTTTTAGGTCAGTGGTGTTATGACCTACAAGAAAAATTTAGTAATTAATTGTTTCTGGGGTTTTTGTTTTGTTTTTGAGATAGGATCTCCCTCTGTTGCCCAGGCTGGAATATAGTGGGGTGATGCTGGCTCACTGCAACCTCTGCCTCCCTACTTAAGCCACCCTCCTACCTCAGCCTCCCGAGTATCTGGGACTACAGGCGTGCACCACCATGCCCAGCTAATTTTTTGTAGAAATGGGGTTTTGCCATGTTGTCCAGGCTGGTCTTGAACTTTTGGGCTCAAGCGATCTGCCCACCTTGACCTTCCAAAGTGCTGGGATTACAGGTGTGAGTCACTGTGCCCAGCCTGTGCCTGTTATTTTTTTGGTGTTGTTTGTTTTGTTTTTGTTCTTTGAGATGGGGTTTTGCCATGTTGCCCAGGCTGGTCTCGAACTCCTGAGCTCAGGTGATTTGCCCCCCTCAGCCTCCCAAAGTAGTGGGACTACAGGTGTGAACCACCATGTCCGGCCTGTGTTCCTGTTGTTTTAATTTGTATATTTTTCAATTTCAAATTTATAATCTCTGATATAATAACTGCTTGTGTTGTATTACATTACTAAAAATAATGCTTAATTCTATTTCTGGCATTTGAGTTTTTTAAATCTTGATCGCTTCAATTATTTATGTCACTGGCTTGGCTCCTGTAGATATTTGAATTTGTGATTCTTGTCATAGGCAGAAGGTACAACCTGACTATATCCTTAGGCAAGATGCCTATGAAAATATGGTTATCATCTTGTTCTAATTAATTTTACATTGGTACTTCTTTTCCTTACTTAGGCACTGAACATATTTTTGCAGTGGTTTATTTTATGATGGCAGTTTTAGGATATGAGCATGGAAAATTTATGCTTGCTTATTTCAACACTGTAAATACATACTAGACAGCCCAGTATCAGGTAATAAGATTTTTTTTCTCTTCAACCTTCACCCACCCCCTGCAGAATCTTCAATGAGAATTTCCTGTAAAGCTTCAGGGCAAACCATTTTAAAAAAATAATACCTATAAGCTTCGATAGGATCCAAGACTCCACCCAGACTCTGTTTTAGACATGTAATTCTGTTTAGACATGAAAAGTTTAGGTGAAGCATCACAGTTTGTGTTGTATTTTGTAATAACTCCTGCGTTTCTGTTGTTGTGTCACTGAAATTCTTTGGTTTTGAAGCAGATGTCTGCAGCCTATGAGAAGCTGCCTTGTGCTCCTTCTCCCTGGCAGTGCTACCCTCGCCCTGGCTCGGATGCAGCTATGGCTCTGCCTTCTCAATTGCTTGCTGTGTGTTGCTGTTTCATAGAACTGTAGACCTTAAAGACTCTCTAGTAAGGCTTTTGGCCACAGGAAAAGTTTTTTTCCTAAAGTTTCCATACCAGCCCAAGGAAAGAGAAAAAGAGGACAATGGAAAATATTTTTCTGAATCTTAAATAATTTGTGGATACTGAATTATCACTGTTAATATATTCACGTTTCTCCTTGCTCCCATTTGATCCTCTTTGGGGTCGGATTGGTATAGGGGGAGTTGTTTCTGAGGACTCTTTGCAGTGGTTCGCTGAGTGTGGACCCTGGGCCAGCAGTTCCCAGCATGACCTGGGAACTTACTGGAAGCGCAGAATCTTGGTTCCCATCCCAGACCTACATAAATCCCAGAAAGAGAAACTCTTGAGGAGTAGAGTGGGTGGCACCCTGTGTTTTAACAGCACTTCAGATGATTCTCATACATGTTGAAATTTGAGAACCACTGTTGTATATAACTTGAATTATACCTATATTGGATTTTTACATGGAAACTTAGGAAAGTTCCCAAACTCCTTCAGCATCTTCCTACTTTCCTCCTATTACTTCAGGGTCTGAGATAAAGTATATACTCTGTGGTGAGCTGTGGACCTTTACCCAACCTGGCTGGGACTTTGTGATAGTTGTACTCAGTTGACTGTCCTCAGTGACAACTAATTGTTGAGGTAATGGGTGAGACAGAGATGCCTTTGGCACTTCTAGGAAATTCAGTTGGCTCTGGTCTCCTAGGAACTACTGATCTGAGGGGAACCTATGCTTTGAGACGTGGCCAAAGCAGTTATTCTCATCTTTATTTACTTGATGTAAATAATCCACTGGAGAAAAAAAGTAGAGTATGTGCCATTCTGATTTAATTTTTTTTTTTTTTTACTGTAGTAAAATATACATAACATAACATTTTCTATTTTAACCATTTTGAAGTGTACAGTTCATTGGCATTAAGTACATTTACATTGTTGCGCAACTATCACCACTATCCATCTCCAGAACTTTTTCATTATTTCAAACTGAAACTCTGTATCCATTAAGTGATAACTATCCATTCTACACACCCTCCAGCCTCTAGTAACTACAATTCTTTCTTTATGAATTTGGCTCTTCTGGGTACCTCATACAAGTGGAATCATACAATATTTGTTCTTTTGTGTCTGGCTTATTTCACTTAGCATAGTGTCTTCATGGTTCATCCATTTTTTAGCATATATCAGAATTTAATTTTTTAAGGCTGAATATTATTTCAGCGTGTATGTATATATGCCATGTGTCCATTCATTCATCAGTGGACCTTTCGGTTGTTTCCACCTTTTGGCTGCTGTAAGCAATGCTGCGTTAGTGCACAAATATCTGTTCAAGTCCCTGCTTTCAGTTTTTTGGGATATATACCCAAAAGTGGAATTACTAGATCTTATGGTAATTCTGTTTACTTTTTTAGGAACTGCCATACTGTTTTCTACAGTGGCTGCACCATTTTACATACCACCAGCAATGCATAAGCGTTCTAGTTTGTCTACATCCTTACCAACACTGTTATTTTCTGTTGCTGGAATTTTTTTTTTTTTAAATAATAGCCATCCTAGTGAGTGTGAAATGATATCTGATTGTGGTTTGGATTTGTATTGTCCTAATGATTAATGATATTGAGCATCATGTCATGTGCTTATTGGTCATCTGTATTCTTCCTTGGAGAAATTTCTATTCAAGTTCTTTGCCCATTTTAAAAATTGGGGTTTTTTTTCTTTTTTCTTTTTTTTTTTAGACGGAATCTCGCTCTGTCGCCAGGCTGGAGTGCAATGGCGCTATCTTGGCTCACTGCAATCACCACCTCCCGGGTTCAAGCGATTCTCCTGCCGCAGCCTCCGAGTAGCTGGGACTACAGGCATGTGCCACCACACCCAGCTAATTTTTGTATTTTTAGTAGAGATGGGGTTTCACCATGTTGGCCAAGATGGTCTCGATTTCCTGACCTCGTGATCTGCCCGCCTCGGCCTCCCAAAGTGCTGGGATTACAGGCGTGAGCCACCGTTTTTGAGTTTTTTACATATTCTGGATATTAATCTCTTATAATGTATACTGCTTGCAGGTATTTTCTCCCACTCTGTGGGTTGCATTTTCACTCACCGATACTGTCTTTTGAATACTATCTTTTGATGCACAAAAATTTTTCAATTTTGACAAAGTCTCACTTATGTATTTTTTCTTTTGTTGCCTGTGCTTTTGGGGTCATATCCAAGAAATCAGTGCCAAATCCAATATCATGAAGCTTTTGCCCTATATTTTCTTCCAAGAGTTTTATAGCTTTCGCTTTTGTGTTTAGGTCTTTGACCCATTTTGGATTAGTTTTTGTATATGATATAAGGTAAGGGTCCAATTTCATTCTTTTGCATGTGGATATACACTTTTCCCAATACCGTTTGTTGAAAAGACTGTCCTTTCCCTGGTGAATAATTTTTGCACCTTTGTTGAAAATCATTTGATCATATATGTGAAGGTTTATCTCTGAGCTCTCTGTTCTATTCCACTGATCTGCATGTCTATCTTTATGCCAGTATCACACTGTTTTTGATTACTGTAGCTTTGTAGTTGTTTTTTTTTTTTTTTTTTTTTTTGAGACAGAGTCTCCCTCTGTCACCCAGGGTGGAGTGCAGTGGCGTGATCTTGGCTCACTGCAAGCTCCGCCTCCTGGGTTCAGGCCATTCTCCTGCCTCAGCCTCTCGAGTAGCTGGGACTACAGGTGCCCGCCACCACGCCTGGCTAATTTTTTGTAATTTTAGTAGAGACGGGGTTTCACCGTGTTAGCCAGGATGGTCTCTATCTCCTGACCTCGTGATCCGCCCGCCTCAGCCTCCCAAAGTGCTGGGATTACAGGCGTGAGCCACCGCGCCCGGCCAGTAAGTTTTGAAATGAGGATGTGTGAATCTTACAACTTTGTTCTTCTTTTTCCAAGATTATTTTAGCTATTCAGGGTCCTTTGGGATTCCATATGAATTTTAGGATGGATTTTTCTATTTATGTAAAAACATTATTGGGATTTTTGAAAGGGATTACATTGAATCTGTAGATTGCTTTGGGTAGTATTGCCATTGTAGTAATATTAACTCTTCCAATTCATGAACATGGGATATGTTTCCTTTTATTTGTGTCTTCCTTTATTTCTTTCAGCAATTTGTAATTTTCATTATACAAGTCTTTTACTTCCTTAAGTTTATTCGCACTAAGTATTTTATTCTTTTTGATGCTATTACAAATGGAATTGTTTTGAATTTCCTTCTCAGATTGTTCATTGCTATTGTATAGAAACCAACTGATTTTTGTGTTTTTTACCCTGCAACTTTACTGGATTTGTTTTTTAGTTCTCATGGGGTTGTGTGTGTGTGTGTGTGTGCGTGTGTGTATAATCTTTAGGGTTTTCTACATATAAGATCATGTCATCTGTGAATAGAGATAATTTTACTTCTTTCTTTCCAATTTGGATGTCTTTTATTTCTTTTTTTTTTGCCTGATTACTCTGGCCAGAACTTCTAACACTACGTTAAATAGAAGTGGCAAAAGTGAGGCCGGGCTTGGTGGCTCACATGTGTAATCCCAGCACTTTGGGAGGACGAGGCAGGCAGATTACATAAGCTCAGGAGTTCTAGACCAGCCTGGCCAACATGGCAAAACCCTGTCTCTACTAAAAATACAAAAATTAGCCAGGCATGATGGTGCACACCAGTAATCCCAGCTACTCTGGAGACTGAGGCATAAGAATCACTTGAACCTGGGAGGCAGAGGTTGCAGTGAGCCAAGATCGTGCTACTGGACTCCAGTGTAAGCAATAGAGTGAGACTCCAACTCAAAAAAAAAAAAAAAAAAAAGTGTCTGAAGTGAGTATCGTTGTTTTATTCCTGATCTTAGTGGAAAAGCTTTCTGTTTTTTATAATTGAATATGATGTTAGCTGTGGGTTTTTTGTATCTGGCTTTTATTGTTTTGAGGCAGTTTCCTTCTATTCCTAGTTTGTTGAGTATTTTTATCATGAAAGGATGATGAATTTTAAGTACTTTTATTGCATCAATTGAGATAATGTGGTTTTTTCCTTCCAATTCATTGTATGAAGCTAGGAATTACTTTTTTTTTTTTCTTTTTTGAGATGGAGTCTCACCCTGTTGCCCAGGCTGGAGTGCAATGACATGATCTCAGTTCCCTGCAACCTCTGCCTTCTGGGTTCAAGTGATTCTCCTGCCTCAGCCTCCCAAGTAGTTGGGACTACAGGTGTGCACCACCATGCCTGGCTAATTTTTATATTTTTAGTAGAGACGGGGGGTTTCACCATGTTGGCCAGGTTGGTCTCCAATTCCTGACCTCAGGTGATCCACCTGCCTCGGCCTCCCAAAGTGCTGGGATTACAGGCATGAGCCACTGCACCTGGCCTTTTATTCTAAAACTAGATAAAGAATACAAAAAAAAGTACAGACCAATATTCCTCATGAATGTAGATGCAAAAAATTACTAAATTATTGCCAGATTTAAGGCCAGTATACAAAAATCAATTATTTTCCTATACTGTAGGAATAAGCAAAATAAATTTTGAAAAGGGATACTATTTTCAAAAGCATCATAAACATTAAATAATGTAACATAATATAGTCATAATATTAATGCAGAAAACCATACAATGTTATTGGGAGAAGGTAAAGAAGTTCTGAGTAATTAGAAGGATATACCATATTTTGTTGATTAGAAGTCTCAATATTGTAAAGATTTCACTTCTTACCAAATTGATTCACCGAGTCAATGCAGTCCCAACTCAAAATCCAGTAAGTTTTTTTTCTTTTTTTTTGAGAACTTGACAAGTTGATTCTAAAATGTATCTGGAAATGCAAAATACCTAGAATAGCCCAGACAATCTTGAACAGTGGGAAGGCTAGCCATATTGGATATCAAGACTTAATATGGCCGGTCATGGTGGCCCACACCTGTAATCCCAGCATTTTAGTAGGCCAAGGTGGGAGGATTGCTTCCAGCCCTTTTTTTTTTTTTTTTTTTACTAAAAAAAGAGAGAGACAACATGACACTGTAATTATTAAGAAAGTGTAATATTAATGGAAGAATAGAAAAATTGATCAAAAGACTAGAATAGAGAGTGCTGAAGCAGAGTCACATATATCTGGACACTTCATGTATGACCAAATTAACCCTAAAGAGAAGAAGGGAAATAATTAAATTTTTTTCAGTATGTGGCGTTGAGACAATCAGATATTATTATTTTTAAAAGGAAGGAAAAAACATACAAAATAAAAATCAAACCAAAGCTTGACCCAACGTCACACTATTAAAAAAATAATAATAAAAAAAAGGCCGGGCACCGTGGCTCATGCCTGTAATCCCAGAACTTTGGGAGGCTGAGGTGGGCGGATCACCTGAAGTTGGGAGTTCGAGACCAGCCTGACCAACATGGAGAAACTCAGTCTCTACAAAAAATACAAAATTAGCCGGGCATGGTGGTGCATACCTATAATCCGAGCTACTCAGGAGGCTGAGGCAGGATAACAGCTTGAACCCGGGAGGCGGAGGTTGCAGTGAGCCGAGATCGCGCCATTGCACTCCAGCCTGGGCAACGGGAGCAAAACTCCATCTCAAAACAAAAAACAAAACAAAAAAGTTCCAGGTGGGTTGTGGTTTTAAATGTGAGCAGCAAAACAATGAAGTTCCTAGAAGATAATATATGAGAATATCTTCATAACCTTGGTATAAGAAGACTTTTAATAGGATGCAAATAATACTAACTATAAAGAGAAAGAAAAGCTAAATTGGACTACATCAAAATTCTTTCCTCACTGCCTCCCTCCCATCCTTTCTTCCTTCCATTAAGGAAGGCATGGTGGCTCAGACCTGTAATCCCAGAACTTTGGGAGGCCAAGGCAGGAGGATTGCTTGAGCCCAGGAGTTCAAGACTAGCCTGGATAACGTAGCGAGACTTAGCCTCTATTTTATATTTTTTAAAAAAAAAATTTCACCCTGCTGGGGAATTATTAGAGATCAACAGTAAAAATAAGTCATTGCTTATCAAGAATACTGTGGTAATGTCCTGTCACTGGGGTCCTCACATAAACTGTTGAAAACCTTTAAGCCATTTCCTACCATATAGCCACATAATCTTTTCAAAATATATATCATCACTTTACGCTTTGACTTAAAATTCTTTCACTTAAAATTCTTTCACTAAGACTGGTTAAGTAAATTCTAGGATATCTCCCTAAAATGAAATATGCTACAGTCATTAAAAAGAATGAGGTAGATTTCTTTACGTGAATGTAGAGCAATCTCAAAGAATTATTAAGTCAAAAAACAAGATACAGAACAATGTGTATTAAAGTGTAGGGAATAGATACAGTAGAATCTCATCATATATTCATTTCAGTTACTCAAAATTAACTAACTCATGTAGGTAAAAGAAAGGAAATTATATATTATTAAACAGGGCAGGGGACTGCATTGGCCTTTTTTCCACTTTGTCTAAGTATGTAGTCTATCCTATTAGTCTGTGAAATAGTGTGTAATTTTAAGGGTTTTACTGACCATTTATAAGGAAGAGTTATACAAAATGCAGGAGGCCAGGCACTGGAACGGTAGTGGTTTTCCTAACTATCGTGCAGCACAGCTTGTCTTAAGACAGTGTCTTACACACTGAATGATTTTTGGTATGTCTGGCCCTTAGCCATTAAATGTCAGTAGCTTCTGAGGTATTGGGTCAACCAAAGAACTGCTCTGCAGATCTTCAAACATCAGTGGATGGGATGGGATTTAGGAGCATACCGCCTTAGTGTTCTTAGGCTAAGAACACTAGAGGGGAAAAAAATAGAAGAAATAATATAGGGTCACAGAGAAAACTGAGTGAAGACTGAGAGGAATTCACAGCATGGGATTTGGGATTGGTTGCACAAAACTGTATATGCTACGCCTGAATAAGTAATGTAAGGGCTTTTCGTGGATTATTTTGACCATAAGCAAGACAGGAAAATGGGCAACATGGTTGCATGTAAGTTCTATCTGGAATTTAAGTTGGGCTCTCAGTTGCCAACTCCAGGGAGCTGCCAGGAAGTAGATGTGCTTGAAGGACTCCTCAGTTCCCACCTTTACCCTGAAGTGTTCTGGAACCTGCACTTACTATCCCTGTGCCAGCCTGTCCCTCCTCCCTCCCTAAGGAGGGGAAGGGAAACACCCTTAAGAGGGAAAAATCAGCTCTGAGGTGAGGAAATAGGATAGTTACTAATTTGAGAATACTCATTTGGCCAGGCGAGGTAGCTCATGCCTGTAATCCCAGCACTTTGTGGGAGGATCACTTGAGCCCAGGAGTTTGAGACCAGCCTGGGCAATGTAGTGAGACGCCTGTCTCTAAATAAGAAAAAAATTAGCCAGGCATGGTGGTGCCTGCCTGTGATCCCAGCTACTTGGGAGGCTGAGGTGGAAGGATCACTTGAGCCCAGGAGGTCCAGGCCACAGTGAGCCATGATTGTGCCATTGCATCCCAGCCTGGGCAACAGAGCGAGACCCTGTCTGGAAAAAAAAAACTGATTTGACTTAATGTACTACTGGACTAGACTAAGGAAACTCAAAATAAGTTCAGTACAAGGAAGTGTCTTGACTTAAGTTATAACTGAAAAGTCACACAGACTTCCGCGTAGCAG
Organism: Pan paniscus; assembly: GCF_029289425.2. Classification (NCBI taxonomy): domain Eukaryota; kingdom Metazoa; phylum Chordata; class Mammalia; order Primates; family Hominidae; genus Pan; species Pan paniscus. The sequence goes on along the minus strand of NC_073261.2, from coordinate 55,086,902 downwards.
GGGCTTGGTAGGATAGCTGCTGTCCTTAGAAAGGTTTTGGGCATGGCCAACCTTGGTCTGGTATTTCAGTAATAGACTGGATTGTGCCTCATTTTGGTCACCACACTTAAAAAATAATGTAGATAAATACAGGAGTCCATCGAAGGTGATTAAAATTATTGAAAGCCGGCAAAATAGCCCTAAGATTGGCATTGGTGTTTTTACTGCACCCCAGCCCAGATTCTTCTGAAGTTTTCAGTAGCACTACTAAAAAAGACCACAAGGTGGTGACAAAATTCTAAGGTATCTTTTTTTTTAAGCTAGATTTGGAAGCAATCACACATTCCCTGATGAAAATGAGGAAAAGAAAGCTTAAGAATGTCTATATTTCAAGTTTTATGGAATGATCAGAATACTTTCTCTAGCAGGTTTTTTGCAATACTTGCCCATTGCTTAAACGAAAAGATTTCATTCATGTTAAAGAACAATACTGGTAAATGAGTTAGATGTTTGTCTCTTAGGCTTTAGCAGACATCAGCATTGTTTCCGTAGCTTTCTGCTCTCTTTTTCTCTCTTTTCTGTCCTCTGCACCTCTGTCCCCTTTCAAAAGACTCCATCATATGAGGAAGTCAATCTAATATAGTGGTTGAGGGCGTGGATTCTGGAGGCCTGCTGCTGAAGTTCAGATACAGATTACCAGTTATTAACTGTGCGACATACAGCAAATCACTTAGCTCTGTGCCTTGGTTCCTTTTTCTCTAAAATGGAGATGACAATAGTGCCTAGTTCATTGATTATTCTCAGGATTAAATGAATCTATAAGTGTAAGAGCACTTAGAGCAATGCCTGGCACATAACAATGTTAAAATTATATGGAATTAAAATTTAAATGATTTTCTATTGGTTTATGGAGTTAACTTTTTAAAATTTATTAAGTAGATGAGTGAGCTGCATGAGGATTTTCTCTCTCTCACACACACAACTTCCAAATAAAATTTAGTTGCTTTTGGTTTAGGAGGCACTTAATAGCTTTCCTTTTCCTCTGTCCGTCATGTTTCCCTATTTCTTACCCTTACATTAGTCACTGAAGAGAAAAGGATAGGGATTTTGTTTATTTATATGAAAAATCTTTATGTTAAAGTGAGACAAGAAAAAAAAGTGGGTTTTTTTTTTTTTTTTTTTTTTGAAACAGGGTCTCGCTCTGTTGCCCAGGCTGGAGTGCAGGCATGATCTCGGCTCACTGCAACGCCCCCTCTCCTGGGTTCAAGTGATTCTCGTGCCTCAGCCTCACAAGTAGCTGGGACAAGAGGCGCATGCCACCATGCCCAGCTAATTTTTGTGTGTCTTTTTAGTACAGATGGGGTTTCACCATGTTGCCCAGGCTGGTTTTGAATTCCTGAGTTCAAATGATCTGCCCCCCTCGCCTCCCAGAGTGCTGGGATTACAGGTGTGAGCCACCACACCTGGCCAAAAACATAGATTTTTTTGTCCTATATTTTCTATCGGCACAGAAGAAAGACCTTTTCAATAATCAAGAAGATTTTTAAAAGGATATTATGCCTTACATATTTAACTATTTTAGGATCACATTAAAATGATCTGCTAATGAAATTAAAATCTGTACATTTACTTTATTCACTCTTTTTTGTTTTTTTGAGACATTCTCACTCTGTTGTCCAGGCTGGAGTGCAGTACCGCAATCATGGCTTACTGCAATATCTGCATCCCGGGCTCAAGCAGTCCTCCTGCTTCAGCCTCCCAGGTAGCTGGACTACAGGTGCATGCCACCACACCTCGCTAATTTTCATGTGTTTTGTAGAAACGGGGTTTCACCATGTTGCCCTGGCTGGTCCCGAACTCCTAGGCTCAGGTGATCTACCTGCCTAGGCCTCCCATAGTGCTGGGATTACAGGCATGAGCCACTGCACTGGGCTTGTACATTCTCTCTTTAGAAAATAAAACTTTTTAAATAAAATACTTCAAATAACCAAAAGAAAATCTGAGATATTTGTAAGATAAAATCATAAAAATAAAATTAACGCCATTTCTTCAACCACTCAATTGAAGAAATAGAACATTAATATAATTTTTGAAGCCCTCTATACCCTTACTCATCCTGTGCCTCTCTTTGAACTTCCCCCAATCTGACTTTTTTATTTCTTATTTTCTCTCTCTCTTTTTTTTTGAGACAGGGTCTTGTTCTGTCACCCAGACTGGGGTACAATGGTGTGATCATGGCTCACTGCAGCTTCCTTGGCCTCCTGGGCTCAAGTGATCCTCCTGCCTCAGCCTCCTGAGTAGCTGGGACTAGAGGCGTGTGCCACCATCTCTGGCTAGTTTTTGTGTTTTTTTGTAGAGAAGCAGTTTCACCATGTTGTCCACGCTGGTTTCCAACTCCTGGGCTCAAGTGATCCAACTGCCTCGGCCTCCCAAAGTGCTGGAATTATAGGCGTGATGATTTCTTATTCTCTTACATGAAAAAATATCTTACCACTAATGGGCAAAATCATAAACACGGTATTGCTTAGATTTGCATGTTTGAAGACTTTACGTAAAATGATTCCTGTTCTTCTTCTGTAACTTGCTTTTTGTTTTTAGTCAGGAGTATATTCCAGATGTTCATCCATGTAGATACTTACCTACAGCACATGTATTTTTACTACTCTGTTGTATTCTGTTATGTATATATCATTTATTTTTGTCACTCATCTGTCAATTAAAAATGGTATTAAAATCCAGAATTTAATAATTTGGCTATTAAAAAACCAGTGCTGCTGTGAGCATTTTGTACTGGCTTCCTGGTACACCTGTTCAAGAGTTTTTCTAGGCTACATGCCTGCGAGGGTAATGCTTGAAAATGACAAATGGTTTTCCAGGGTGATCATGATCCATGTACCTTCCTACTAGCCGTATATAAGAATTAATGTTTCTCCATATCCTTACCAATATTTGGTCTTTTGGTTTTTGCTTGGTGTGTGCAAAATGGTCTCTGCTTCAATCACTCTGGCCTGTTTAGTGCTCCTCACAACCTTTGCACTTACTTGTTCCTCTGCCTGGAATGTTCTCTCCCTGATATCTCCGTAGTTTGCTCCTTTACCTCTCTCAGGCCTTCACTTAATTGTGAAGTTCTCTGTGAGGCTTTCCCTGTCCATCCCCTTTAAAATTTGGCATGCTTCTCTCCCACTCCCTTATCTCTTCACTGCTTTATTTCTTTCCGGACCACTTACTGCCACTGCTTTTCCACACTGGAACTTAAGTTCCTTAAGGATAGGGAGTTTTTCATATCTTGTTCACTGTTGTGTTTCTAGAATTTAGAGCAGCACCTTCCCCATAGAAGACTTTAATAAATATTGTTGACTGAATTGAATGAATGTCATTGAGGTTTTACATTTTCTTGATTATTAATGAGGTAGAGCATTAATGAGGTGGCCACTTTTTATTAGCCATTTGTGTTTCCTCTTCTGTGAAATGGCTGCTCAAATATATTGCTTATTTTTCTATTGGGTTGTTTAATACTTTCTTATTGATTGATAGCAGTTCCTTGTAAGTTCAGATTTGTTAATTACTCATGTCATACATATTCTTATACTTTGTGCCTTAACTTTAAGCTTTTTAAAAAAAAAAAACTTGGCCAGGCGCGGTGGCTCACGCCTGTAATCCCAGCACTTTGGGAGGCCGAGGTGGGTGGATCACGAGGTCAGGAAATCAAGACCATCCTGGCCAACACGGTGAAACACTGTCTCTCCTAAAAATACAAAAAATTAGCCGGGCGTGGTGGCGGGCGCCTGTAGTCCCAGCTACTCGGGAGGCTGAGGCAGGAGAATGGTGTGAACCCAGGAGGCGGAGCTTGCAGTGAGCCTAGATTGCACCACTGCACTCCAGCCTGGGGGACAGAGCGAGACTCTATCTCAAAAACAAAAAACAAAAAACAAAAAAAACAAAAACTTACCTCTTGATAAACAGTTTTAATTCTTTAAACACTTTTTAAAAATTTTTTTAATTTTAATTTTTTTTTTAGAGACAGTGTCTCACTCTGTCACCCAGGCTAGAATGCAGTGGTGCAATCATGGCTCACAGCAGCCTTGAACTCCTGGGCTCAAGTGATCCTTCTACCTCAGCCTCCTAAGTGGCTGGGACCACAGGTGCACACCACCATGGCTGGCTAATTTTTTTTTACTTTTTACAGAGACAGGGTCTCCAGTGTTGCCCAGGCTGGTATCAAACTCCTGGGCCCAAGCAATCCCCCCACCTCTGCCTCCCAAAGTGCTGGGATTACAGGTGTGAGCCACTGCACCCTACCTGATACGTACTTTTGGATATATGATTACACATATGTGTGTTTTTTCTATTTAAAAATGGGAACATACTACACGTACCTTAAACTCTTTCAGTTATCTAAAAAATTAATTGTCAAATAATATTGTATTATATGGATCTAAAACAATTGTGTAGTTTACCCTCATTTGTTTCTGCAAGCTCATCCTCTTTTTCATGGTCATTAGATATTGCCTATTCTCAACACTTGGCCATCTTCTCTCCTCACTTGGTATTACCTCCGTAGGTAATCTCACCGATGGCTCACAGCTTAAGTTATTAGATACATGCCAGTGACTTCCCAGAGTTACGTCTCTAGCTCATAAACCTCAGAGCCCCAGCCTAGGTGTCTAACTGTCTGCTTAGCATTCCTGCTTGCTTATGTCAAAGGTACCTCAAACTCTACAGGTCTAAACAAGGCAGAACTAATGAATTTCCCCTCAAACCTAGCAGTCTGCCAGTGTTGCCTTGGCATGATCATCTGTCTCACTGAATAAGGCATAAACAGGAATCACCATTAATACATTATTTGCTCCTAAATCCTGATCATCTCTCCTGTGATGTCTTCTTTGATTTAGCTGGGCAGAAATTTAGGCTTTTGTAACCAAGAAAAGCTACGGATTGTCTGATTCACATCTGTTTAGAGTTTACTGTTTGTGGGCAAGAAATGTACCTCATTGCAAGGCTCTATGGTCTTTCCTGTTTGCTTTCAGCTGGACCAATTGAACTGAACCTTGTTTTTTTTGCAAGAATTAGATGTAGAAGTAGTGAATTTATGAGTTAGGAAATTTTTTGACTGCAAGTTACAGAAAACCCTAATCCAAACAAATCAATTTATTGCCTTCTATAAAAGGAAGTCCAGAGGTAGAATGGGTTCAAGCTGATAAATATCAACAGTGGCTCAGTTATATCATTATGGACCCAGGTCCATTCCTCTCTTCATTCTGCTGTTCTTAGCAAAGTCAGTGTTTCAAGTTACAGGAGTTTAACCAGCACCTTTGTAACCACAGAATAAGGATGATCACTTCCCACAGTTTCCAGATAAGGATAGAGGCATCCTCCTGGCATTCTGTATGTATATATTTTTTCAGTTAAATATTCTAATTGGCTCTCTTTAAAAGTTTTATTTTTAATTGATGCATAATAATTGTACATTATGGTTGGGTGCAGTGGCTCACACCTGTAATCCCAGCACTTTGGGAGGCCAAGGTGGGTGGATCACTTGAGGCCAGGAGTTCTAGACCAGCTTGGCCAACATGGCGAAACCCTGTCTTTAGTAAAAATACAAAAATTAGCCGGGCGTGATGTGATGCACGCCTGAAATCCCAGCTGCTCAGGAGGCTGAGACATGAGAATCACTTGACCCTTGGAGGTGGAGGTTGCAGTGAGCCGAGATTGGGCCACTGCATTCCAGCCTGGGCAACACAGTGAGACTTTGTCTCAAAAAAAATTTGTACATATTTATGGGATACAATATGATATTTTCATAGTGATCTGATTAGAGTAATTTGTAGAGTAATTTGCAAATCCACACCTTAAAACATTTATCATTTCTTTGTGATGAGGCCATTCAAAATCTTCTTTTCTAGCTATTTTGAAATATACATTATGTAACTATGGTTACCCTACAGTGTAATAGAACACCAGAACTTATTCTTCCTACCTAACTTTGTACTCATTGACCAACCTCTCCCCATTCTTCCCTTTCCCCACCTCTCCTGCTCCAGTTTCTGTTAATCACTATCCTACTCTCTACTTCTATGAGATCAACTTTTTTTTAGATTGCACATATGAGTGAGAATATGCAGTATTTGTCTTTCTGTGTCTGGCTTACTTCACTCAATATAATGTCCTCCAGGTTCATCCATGTTGTTGCAAATGACAGCATTTTATTATTTTTGGCCGGGTGTGGTGGCTCACTCCTGTAATCCAGCACTTTGGGAGACTGAGGCGGGCGGATCACCTGAGGTCAAGAGTTCAAGACCAGCCTGGCCAACATGGTGAAACCCCATCTCTACTAAAAATGAAAAAATTGGCTGGGCGTGATGGCGCGTGCCTGTGGTCCCAGCTACTTGGGAAGCTGAGGCAGGAGAATAGCTTGAACCCGGGAAGCAGAGGTTGCAGTGAGCCGAGATTGCACCACTGCACTCCAGCCTGGGTGACAGAGTGAGACTCTGTCTCAAAAAAACAAAAAAAAAAAAGAAAGAATTTTATAATTTTTTATGGCTGAGTAGTATTTCATTGTGTATATATATATGTATGCATACAACATTTTCTTTATCCTTTCATCTGTGGATGGATTCTTAGGTTGATTCCATATCTTGGCTATTGTGAATAGTGCTGTAATAAACATGAGAGTGCAGATATCTCTTCAACATGCTGATTTAATTTCCTTGGGTGTATATACCCAGCAGTGGTATTACTGGATTAAATATGTGGTAGTTATAATTTTTTGAGGAACCTCCATACAGGCTATACTAAATTACATTCCCAACAATGCGCAAGGGTTCCCTTTCCTTCACATCCTCAACAATACTCATTATCTTTTGTCTTTGTGATAATGGCTATTCTAACTGGAGTGAGGTGATATCTCATTGTAGTTTTGATTTGCATTTCCCTGATAATTAATGATGTTGAACATTTTTAAATACATCCGCTGGTCATTTGTATGTCTCTTCTTTTGAGAAATATCTATTAAGATCTTTTGCTCATTTTTAAAATTGGCTTGTGTTTTTTTGTTTTTGCTATTGAGTTGTTTGAATTTCTTATATATTCTGAATATTAACCCCTTGTCAGATGTATAGTTTGCAAATATTTTCTCCCATTCTGTAGGTTGTCTCTTCGCATTCCATATTTAAGGTCTGTCATCGCCACCCCTCCCCGCTTATGTTATCAATTCATTTGTTAGTCAGGACCCTGGCTTGCAAGTGACAAATAACAAACTCAAATTGGCCTAAGCAAAATGGTAATAATGTACATGGAACAGAAAAGGCTTTGGAATGTCTGGCTTTGGGCATGGCTGGATCTAAGGGCTCAAGTGATGTGATCCAGGTCTTCCTTTTCTCTCTCACAGGTTTTTTCCATTTTGTAATCTTGAGGGCCAGCATAACAACCTTGGTAGAAAGAGAGCATCTTCTCTGATAACTCCGGCAGAAAAAAATCCTGGAGAGGATTCTAATTGGCAACACTCCTGTTCCTGATTCAATGACTGTGGCCATGGGAATGGAATATTCTGATTGGTCAGGCCTGGGTCATGTGTCTCCTTTGGTCTAAGAATGCAATCCAGCCACACCTAAACTGCAAGGAAGTGGTTCCTGGCTGGAAAAGGGTTTGGTTATGAGAAGAGGGGATGAACGCTGGGAAGGCAAAAATAGCAGCTGCTCATTATAATGGTATTTTAGCAACTCAAAGGAAGCCAAGTTGGCTAGAGCAGTAATTCTCGTATTGTCATTTCCAGTTCCAGTTCTGAATCAGAAATGGGTGGTAGGGCCAGCAATCTGTGTTTTAATAAGCCCTTCAAGTGATTCTGATGCAGGATAACTTTGGAAACCACTGATAAGGCCGGGCGCGGTGGCTCACGCCTGTAATCCCAGCGCTTTGGGAGGCCGAGGCGGGCGGATCACGAGGTCAGGAGATCGAGACCATCCTGGCCAACACGTGAAACCTTGTCTCTACTAAAAATACAAAAAATTAGCCTGTCATGGTGGCGGACACCTGTAGTCCCAGCTACTTGGGAGGCTGAGGCGGGAGAATGGTGTGAACCCAGGAGGCAGAGCTTGCAGTGAGCCGAGATCGTGCCACTGCACACCAGCCTGGGCGACAGTGCAAGACTCTGTCTCAAAAAAAAAAAAAAGAAAACCACTGATCAAAGAGGTGAATATGGAAGTGAGATATGGCAAGCAATTAATTCTGGGTGTAGGAGAGATTACTTAGGGAAGGTGGAATCCAATTTAGACCCTAAAGGAGGAGGTAGAACTCATCTTGTGAAGAAATGTTTATTTCTTACTCTCGAGCTACTTGCTTTTCACTTTCACTGAAGCCTAGCTGATGCCAATTTACCATATTTATTCTGTCTCTTGAGCCACTGTGCCTCAGCTTTTCTTTGTCCCTAGAATTTTTTTTTTTCCTTCCTCGTCACTGCTTTAAACCCTAGCCATCCTTGGATGTTCAGGTCACAGCTTCCTCTATTCCAGGAAACCTTACTTGATATGTTCCATTTTTACTAATGTATATCTGCTCTGCATGCCTTCTTTCAACCATTTATTTCAACCATTTCAAACATTTATTGATAGCTTATATACCAGATACTGTAGTAAGTACTGGACTTGCACAAAGGACTTGTACTATCTAATTTAAAGGATATGTGCATGTTCCTAAAGATGCCATCGGAATGCCCTGTAACAAGGCTTTACCAGTTTACATAGACACCATGGCATATGAGGCTGCTTAGTTCTTCCACATCTTCACCACCACTAGATATTAACAATCTTTCTCATTTTTGCCAACCTGAGGAGTGAACAATATCTTATTACTGTTTGATAACGAATACATTTGAGGATCTTTTCTCTGTTGGCTATTTGCATTTCTTTTCAAACTCGCTTGTTGATATCCTAAGCCTGTTTTTTTTTTTTTTTTTTTTTTTAGGTACAGTGAAATTGAATTTTTTCCCTTTTGGGGTACAGTGCCTTGTATTTTAACACATGTATAGATTTGTGTAACCACAACCATTGTCAGGATTAAAAAAAAAAATTCCATCACTTCAAAAAACTCCCTCGTGCTAACCCTTTATAATCCCACTCTCCCCCCAACTGTAACTTGGCAACTCCTGAGCCGTTCTCCATCACTATAGTTTTACATTTTTGAGAATGTCATATAAATGAAATCATATAGTATATCACTTCTTGAGACTGGACTCTTGGACTCAGCATAATGTGTTCAGATTCAGCCACATTATTGCATGAATCAGTAGTTCATTCTTTTGATTGCTGAGTAGTGTTCCATTGTACCAAAGTTTGTTTATCCATTTGCTCATTGAAGGACATTTGGGTTGTTTCCAGTTTGGGTTTATTATTATTTATTATTTAAATAAATCAGCTATGGACATTTGTGTACAGGCTTTTGTGTGAGCATAAGTTTTTATTTTTCTAGGATACTCAAGAGTTGGCTTATACAGTAAATGCATGTTTAACTTTATAAGAAAGTGCCAAACTATTTTCTAGAGTGACTATACCTTTTTTCTGAGATGGAGTCTCGCTGTCTTGCCCAGGCTAGAGTGCAGTGGCATGATCTCGGCTCACTGCAACCTCCGCCTGCCAGGTTCAAGCAATTCCCCTGCCTCAGCCTCCTGAGTAGTTGGGATTACAGGTGCGTGCCACCACGCCCAGCTAATTTTTGTATTTTTAGTAGAGTTGGGGTTTCACCATGTTGGCCAGGCTGGTCTCAACCTCAGGCAATACACCTACCTCAGCCTCCCAAAGTACTGGGATTACAGGTGTAAGCCATCACGCCCGCCCAACTATACTATTTTATATTTCCACCAGTAACATGTCAGAGTACCCTATGCTCCATTTTCTTGGGAGCACTTGGTATTGTCATTTTAGCCATTCTTGTAAGTATGTAGTAGTGTATTACCTTGGTTTTAATTTGCATTCCCTAATGGCCAGTAATGCTGTACATCTTTCCATGCTATTATTTGTCACCTTTATGTTCTCTTTAGTGAAGAGTCTGTTCAAGTCCACTGCCCATATTTTAATTGGACGGTTTCTCATTGCTGAGTTTTAAGAATTCTTTTTATATTCTCAATACCAGTCCTTTGTCAGATATGCAATTTACAAATGTTTTCTCCTAGTCTGTTTAGTGTCTTTTAAGAAACAAAAGCTTTTATTTTGATGAAGTCTAATTAATCAATTTTCCTGTTATAGAATATGGTTTTGGTGTCATGTCTAAGAACTCTTCATCTTAGAGAAATCTTCAGGTCATAAAGATTTTCACTGTGTTTTCTTTGTAAATATTTATAGTTTTATGCTTTACATTTAAATTTATAATCGATTTGAGTACTGTTCTTTCATCTTGTATTTTCCACAAGAGATTGTATATAATTAGTGTTATTCTTTAATAATGGGTAGAATTAATTTGTGTAGCCATCGGGGCCTGGAGATTTCTTTCTTGGAAGGTTTTAACTATAAATTCAATTTATTTAGTATTTATGACTATATATTTTATTTTTATAAAATAGAAATCTCATCTGGAAGGACTATGTATATTATCTATTTCATTTTGCGTTATATTTGGTGGTTTGCAGTTTCTAAAAGTTGGTCCATTTTCACAAAAATTGTTGAATTTATTGGCAAAAAAATTTTGATAGTATTCCTTTATTTTTCCTTTCAGTATTTATGGGATGTTTGTAGTAATGTCACATTTCATTTTGAATATTGATAATTTGTCTTTTTTTTTTCTGGTCAGTCTGGCTAGAAATTAATCAATTGTATTGATCTCAAAAAACCAACTTTTGTTTTTCATTGATAAGTTCTATCATTTCTTTCTTTTCTTCTATTTATTTATGTGTTGTATTTATGTATTTAATTATGCATCTATGTATTTATATAAATAATTACATATAAATATACATATATTAATGTGAAAGATTATTAGGTTATTGATTTGATAACTTCTAATATAAGCACTTAAAACTAAAAATTTCCCTCTAAATTTTTATATGATACATTTTATTAGGTTCAAAATATTTTCTAGACAATGTTACCTTACTGTCTTTGCCATAGTTAACTAAATTAGGGGTAAGTGTCATAGCTAAAAGCTACATTATATTAGCTGGGCGAGTGACTTATGAGTAGACTAGTGTGAGAAGTCTTCTAAAAATGGACAATGAGACCCAAAAAAATTTGGATTTGGAATTTTCAAAAAGAAAAGCAGAAACCAAGATTAGAGGTGAAGCAGAAACCTAGAAAGACTGAGTTACATGTATGGTAGAGTCACCTCAGTAGGGAACGACAGTTGCCTATTTCAGAGGGAATGACAAGATGACTAAGTAAGACAGCAGGATCACGAATGATGAAGAGTTCATTTTCCATTGTTCTGTGAAAACTGTCCTTCCATCAGCTGAGCTGGGCCCTTGTGCTTTTCTCTTTTCTGTGTAACCCTAACATCCACTTTAATTAGTTATGAAAGGAAGCTTTAATATAAAAGCTTTATTGAGATATAATTTACATATACAGTTCATATATTGAAAGTGCACCATTGAATGGTTTTTAGTACATTTTCAGGTTAAAAAAACCGAAGGGAGTTTGTCGTTAGTAAACCTCCATAAGAAATGCTACAAGAGGCCCGCTGCAGTAGCTCACTTTGGGAGGCAGAGGCGGGCAGATTACTTGAGGTCAGAAGTTCGAAACCAGCCTGGCCAACATGGCGAAACTCTGTATCTACTGAAAATACAAAAATTAGCTGGACATGGAGGTACACACCTGTAGTCTCAGCTACTTGGGAGGCTGAGTCATGAGAATTGCTTGAACCCAGCAGGTGGAGGTTGCAGTGAGCTGAGATCGTGCCATTGCATTCCAGCCTAGGCAACAGAGTGAGATTCTATCTCAAAAAAAAAAAAAAAAAAAGAAAGAAATGCTAAAAGTAGTTTTTCAGGGTGATACAGAAGGATAGTAGACAATAATTCAAAACCATATGAAGAAATAACTAGAATTTACATAGGTAAATATAAAAACCAATGTTGCATGTTTAAATTGTAACTCTTCTTTTTTCCATACAAATAATAAATGCATAAAGCACTAATTATAAATCTATATTAATGGTCACACAATGTATAAAGATGTAGTTTGTCACAAACATAAAGGGGAGTGGTGCTGTAAAGAAGCAAGAGTTTTTGTGTATTATTGACACTAACTTGGCATAAAGTCTTTTTTGTCTGATATTCATATAGCCTCTTCAGCTTTATATTTTTGCTATTTGTGTAATATATAGTTTTCCATCCTCTTACTTTCAGCTTGTTTGTGTCTTTGAGTCTAAAATGTGTGTTCTAAGGCTGGGTGTGGTGGCTCATGTTTGTAATGCTAGCACTTTGGGAAGTGCAGGTGGGTGGATTGCTTGAGCTCAGGAGTTTGAGACCAGCCTGGGCAACGTGGCAAAACCCTGTCTCTACAAAAAACATAAAAATTAGCTGGGTGTGGTGGCACACACCTGTAGTCCCAGCTATTTGGAAGGCTAAGGTGGGAGGATCGCTTGAGCCTGAGAGGTGGAGGTTACAGTGAACTGAAGATCATGCCACTGCACTCCAGCTTGTGAGACCCTGTCTCAAAAAAAGAAAACAGGTGTGCGTTCTGAAGACAACATATATTGGTCACGTGTTTTTACTGGATGGGACAATCACTGTCTTTTGATTGAATTCATTAATTCATATTTAATGTTATTAATATAGTTGAGTTTATGTTTGCCATTTCAATTTTCATTTTTTCGTATTCATGACTTTTTCCCTCTATTCCTCCTTTACTGCTTTTTTTGCATTATATGAATATTTTGGTAGTACATCTTAATTCCTTTTATGATTTTTGTATTATATAGATGTTTTAAAAATTATTTTCTTAGTTGTTGCTCTAGGGCTTACTTACCATAATAGGCAGTTGACCCTTGAACAACATAGGGGTTGGGGTACTGACACTCTACACAGTTGAAAATTTATGTATAACTTTTGATTTCCCCAAAACTTAACTACAAATAGCCTATTGTTGATCAGATGCCTTACTGATAACATAAACAGTTGATTAACACATATTTTATATGTTGTATGTATTATATACTGTATTCCTACAGTAAAGAAAACTAGAGAAAATAAAATGTTATTAAGAAAATTATAAGGAAAACATATTTACTGTGCATTAAGTGAAAATGGATCATCATAAAGGTCTCCATCCACATCATCTTCACATTGAATAGGCTGAAGAGGAGGAGGAAGAAGAAAGTTTGGCCTTGCTCTCTCAGGGATGGTGGAGGAGGTGGAACAGGAGTCAAGAGAGGCAGACCAGATACATTTGGTGTAACTTTACAGAAATACATCATAATTTCTGTCTGATGTTTTTGGTTTTTCATCTCTCTAGAAATGTTTCTATATGGTACCAATCCTCCTTTCACCATTTGCTTTAGTTTCAGTGCCCACATTATAAAAGGGTCCATGTTGTAAAAGAAGTCAAAAGCAGTCTTGAATAATCAGAACTCTTCTGCCAAATTGTCTAATGTCAATTTGTTTTCTGGCACTGCTGCTTCTTCATATTTGTCCTTATTGTCTGGCACTGATTTGGAAGCACTTATCTCCATCAAATCATCTTCTTTTAATTCCTCCGATGTGGTATCTATCTTGAAAAGATTATGAATTTCTCCAGTATCCATGTCTTGAAACCCTTTACCCCCCATCTTTTTTGCCATGTCCACAGTATCTTTCATGATTTTGTTGATTGGCTCTGTTGTAAATCCTGTGAGTCATGCACAACATCTGGACATAGTTTTCTCCAGTAGGAATGTAGTTTGTTAGGCTTGATGGCTTTCATGGCCCTTTTTCCCTTTCCTTTCCTCCCCTTCCCCTTCCCCTTCCCCTTCCCCTTCCCTTCCTTTTTCCATCCCGTCCTGTCTGTCCCTGGCCCCGGCGTCGCCCACGCTGGAGTGCAATGGCGCGATCTTCGGCTCACTGCAACCTCCACCTCCTGGGTTCAAGCAATTCTCCTGCCTCAGCCTCCCAAATAGCTGGGAGACTTTTCTTTTTTTCTTTTCTTTTCTCTTTTCTCTCTTTTCTCTTCTCTCCTCTCCTTTCTTCTCCTTTTCTTTTCTTTTTTCTTTTCTCTTTGTCTTTCTGTCATTCTCTGTTTCTCTTTCTTTCTCTCCTCTTTCTTTTTTCTCTTTCTCTTTCTTTCTTCTTCCCTCCCTCTCCCCCCTTTCTCTCTCTCCCTTTCTCTTTCTTTTCCTACTCTCCCCTTCCCTTCCCTCACCTCAAATGTGATAGCATTTTGTGACTTATTCCATAACAACCATGGGCTAAACACAGTGACTTGCACCTGTAATTCCAGCACTTTGAGAGGCCAGGTGTTCCAAGACCAGCCTGGGAAACATAGCAAGACACCGTCTCTATAAAAAAAAAATCCTCACAACGATGGTACCTTCAATAGTATTATCCTCCCAGACTTTTATGGTGTCTTCCCTGTCGAAGTTCTCTTCCATAGCTTGGATCTAGAGACTGAATTAATGTTGTGTTTAGGGACTAGTAGACCATGTCATTGTCTTCAGTGTTGAACTCATAGGGTTCTGGATGGCCAGGGGCATTGTCCAATATCAAATTAACTGTAAAAGGCAATTCCTTATTGGCAGAGTACTTCCTCACTTCAGGGAGAAAGCATCAGTGCAATCAATTCAGAAAAAGAGTTCTCCTTGTCCAAGCTTTCTTGTTGTACAACCAAAAGACACTTCACTGGTGTTTATCTTTTTCCTTCATGGATCTGGGTTAGCAGCTTTATTAATAAGGGCAGCCCTGATCATAAACCTGACTGCATTTGCACAAAACAGTAAAGTTAGCCTATCCTTTCCTGCCTTAAATCCTGGTGCTTGCTTCTCTTCCTTACTAATAAATGTTTTTTTGTGGCAATTCTTTTTTCCAGAATAGGGGACTTTCATCTGTGTTAAATACCTGTTCAGGTGGATATTCTTTCTCTTCAAGGATTTTCTTAATGATGTCTGGAAACTCAGCTGCTGCCTCTTGGTCAACAGAAGCTGTTTCTCCTGTTACCTTGACATTTTTATAGCTAAATCTCTTTCTAAATTTGTCAAACCATCTTTGGCTGACATTAAATTCTCCAACTCTAGATCCCTTACCTTCCTTTGCTTTAAGTTGTCTTATGACTTGACTTTTTCTTGAATGATGTTAGAGGCTATAGGTATACCTTTCTTATAGCAGCCCTGAACACTTATAGAATCTGCATGTCTAATATTACATTGAAAGTTGTTTCCAAAAAAAAGCAGGGTTTTTGTGCCTGCTAGCATAGCTGCATTGATGACTTCATGAATTTTCTTTTATTTTTTACGGTGGTCCTTACACTGGATTCATTTATCTGGAAATGGTGGGCAGCCTGCAGCTACAGACCTCAATCTATGGTACATGTCAAGCAATTTGACTTTTTCATGTAATGTCATGACTTTGCTTCTTAGGAGCACTTCCAGCATCACAGATGGCTCTTTGTATGGGTCCCATGGTGTTATTCAGGGTTTACAGTATTACACTAAACACAATGAAAAATACACAAGAAATATGAAATATCAATTTTTATTGTAATTTGCAATTTACTAGAGAGACAACTGGTGTCACATGGCATTTTAAGCTGATATTCACTGCAATGGTAATAGGAAGTGGCTACAAAATTATTACAGTCATATAGTATGTACTACAGTTAATTTTATGCAGTTATGAATTAATACTTCCTCTTTACATTTGTTTACATTTCTCTCAACTGCAAATGGATTCATGTATGGTCTGCAAGTGTTTATATGTGTAAGTTTTAATGTTATAATAGATTTTTGTATATTTTATGGTAGTAAATGATTAAATAGACTTATCTACATATATTTTATGCATTCATGACCGAACTTTTTCTTTTTTTTTTTTTGATATTTCCAGGCTATGCATTTCATCTGTTTTTTCAAATTGTCGCAAACCTCCAAAAATTTTTCCATTATAGTAATTGAAAAAGATTTCTGCATAAATGGATTCATGCAGTTCAGACCCATGTTGTTCAAGGGTCAACTGTACATCTTAATTTTTCAGAATCTACTTCAAATTTATCATAACTTAATTCTAGTAGCCGGGCGCGGTGGCTCATGCCTGTAATCCCAGCACTTTGGGAGGCCGAGGTGGGCGGATCACGAGGTCAGGAGATCGAGACCATCCTGGCTAACACGGTGAAACCCGGTCTCTACTAAAAGTACAAAAAATTAGCCGGGCGTGGTGGCGGGCGCCTGTAGTCCCAGCTACTTGGGAGGCTGAGGCAGGAGAATGGCGTGAACCCGGGAGGTGGAGCTTGCAGTGAGCCGAGATCGCACCACTGCACTCCAGCCTGGGGGACGGAGCGAGACTCTGTCTCAAAAAAAAAAAAGAAAATTCTGGTGAGATATATGATATATATGTCATAGATATATATAGCATAGTTGTGTGTGTGTGTGTGTGTGTATATATATATATATATACACACATATATATATATATCTGGAGAAAGAGTCTCACTCTGTCACTCAGGCCGGAGTGCAGTGGTGCCATCTCGGCTCACTGCAACCTCGACATCTGGGCTCAAGGGATCCTTTTCTGCCACAGCCTCCTGAGTAGCTGGGACCACAGGTGTGCACCACCACACCTGGCTTTTTAATTATTTTTTTTTATAGAGACGAGGTCTCCCTATGTTGCCTATCCAGTGATATTTTTAAAATGTGACTCTTTTATAGCTCTATTGATTCTACCCCTTTTTTGTGCTATTATTTGTTATACATTGTGTCGGTAAAAAGTACAATAACTTAGGTGAAAACTCACTAGAGGGGTTCAACAATAGATTTAAACTGACAGAGGAATTAATCAGCAGCCTTGGAGTGGAATCTCTGCACTACAAACATATTGGGAGGAAGCCAGTTTGGGTCCCGGTATTTTTGGCCTGCTCCATCTGGTGTAGAACCTCCAACTTATGAATGTGGTTTGGGCATAAGAAGGGAGCTCCAGACCTCTCTGCTGTGCAAACCTGAAACTTAGCCCCCATAACATGGAGCTGGGGGTGAAGAGATGTACTGGTCACCTGTTTTTCTGGAGAGATACCATATCTCTTTGGAGCTGTAGGAAGGAGGAGTTCCTTCGTCTTCTTTATACCAACTGGAGTAGGGTTTCTGTCACACTAAGTTTGGTGGAGATGGTGAACGAGCAGTTCACTCAACTGTCCCAGACTTTCTTACCAAGAATTAGTAGATTTTCTTCAATAATGTTTTTTCGTTTGATGGCCTTAGAAGAATTACAGAGACTTTACATGGTGGTTTTTAAAAAATAATTTTCATTAGTTGTAGTTGATTCACTGGAAAGCATGTCCGTTGAACCCTACATGCTTCCATTCTCAAAGTTGATCTCTTTCTTGAAATGCTTTTTTCTTATTTATTTATTTATATAGGTTATTGGAGAACAGGTGGTATTTGGTTACATGAGTAAGTTCTTTAGTGGTGATTTCTGAGATTTTGGTGCACCCATCACCCGAGCAGTATATACTGCACCCAATTTGTAGTCTTTTATCCCTTCCCCCTTCCCACCCTTTCCCCTTAAATCTCCAAAGTCCACTGTGTCATTCTTATGCCTTCGTGTCTTCATAGCTTAGCTCCCACTTATGAGTGACAACATACGTTTGGTTTTCCATTCCTGAGTTACTTCACTTAGAATAATAGTCTCCAGTCATCCAGGTTGCTGCAAGTACCATAAATTCATTCCTTTTCATGGCTGAGTAGTATTTCATTGTATATATGTACCACAGTTTATTTATCCACTTGTTGATTGATGGGCATTTGGGTTGGTTCCACATTTTTGCAGTTGCAAATTGTGCTGTTAAACACATGTGTATGCAAGCATCTTTTTTGTGTAATGACTTTTCCTCTGGGTAGATCCCCAGTAGTGGGATTTCTGGATCAAATGGTAGTTCTACTTTCAGTTCTTTAAGGAATCTCCACACTGTTTTCCATAGTAGTTGTACTAGTTTATGTTCCCACCAGCAGTGTAGAAGTGTTCCCTGTTCACTGCATCCACACCAACATCTCTATTATGCTTTGATTTTTTGATTATGACCATTCTTGCAGGAGTAAGGTGGTATTGCATTGTGGTTTTGATTTGCATTTCCTTGATCATTAGTGATGTTGAGCATTTTTCATGTTTGTTGGCCATTTGTATATCTTTTGAGAATTGTCTATTCATTTCTGAAGCCCACTTTTTGATGGGATTGTTTGTTTTTTTCTCGCTAATTTGTTTGAGTTTGTTGTAGATTCTGGATATTAGTCCTTTGTCAGATGTGCCGAGACCAGCTCGATCCGGGAGACCCTAACCCAGTGGCGCTAGAGGAATTAAAGACACACACACAGAAATATAGAAGTGTGAAGTGGGAAACCTTCAGGGGTCTCACAGCCTTCAGAGCTGAGAGCCCTGAACAGAAATTTACCCACATATTTATTAACAGCAATCCAGTCATTAGCATTGTTTCTATAGATATTAAATTAACTAAAAGTATCCCTTATGGGAAACAAAGGGATGGGCCGAATTAATTGCAGCAGGAACACACCCTTAAGACACAGATCGCTCATGCTTTTGTTTGTGGCTTAAAAATGCCTTTAAGCAGTTTTCTATCCTAGGTGGGCCAGGTGTTCCTTGCCCTCATTCCCATAACCCACAACCTTCCAGCTTGGGTGTTAGGTCCATTATGGACATATTACGGTGCTGCACAGATTTTATTTATGGCCAGTTTTGGGGCCAGTTTATGGCCAGATTTTGGGGGGCTTGTTCCTAACAGTCAGATGTATAGATTGTGAAGATTTTATCCCATTCTGTGTGTTGCCTGTTACTCTGCTGACTGTTCCTTTTGCCGTACAAAAGCTCTTTACTTAAAAGTCCCAGCTATTTATCTTTGTTTTTATTGCATTTGCTTTTGGGTTCTTGGTCATGGAATTTTTGCCTAAGCCAATGTGTAGAAAGGTTTTTCTGGTGCTATCTTCTAGAATTTTTATATTTTCAGGTCTTAGATTTAAGTCCTTGATCCATCTTGAGGTAATTTTTGTATAAGGTGAGAGATGAGGATCCAGTTTCATTCTCCTACATGTGGCTTGCCAATTATTGCAGAACCATTTGTTGAATAGGGTGTCTTTTCCCGACTTTATGTTTTTGTTTGCTTTGTCGAACATCAGTTGGCTGTATTTGGGTTTATTTCTGGATTCTCTATTCTGTTCCATTGATCTTCGTCCCTATTTTTATACCAGTACCATGCTGTTTTGATGACTATGGCTTATAGTATAGTTTGAAATCAGATAATGTGATGCCTCCAGATTTGTTCTTTTTGCTTAGTCTTGCTTTGGCTATGTGGGCTCCTTTTTGGTTCCATATAAATTTTAGGATTGTTTTTTCTAATACTGTGAAGAATGATGGTGGTTTTTAAATGGGAATTGCATTTAATTTGTAGATTGCTTTTGACAGTATGGTCATTTTCACAATATTGATTTTACCCATTCATGAGGATGGGCTATGTTTCCATTTGTTTGTGTCATCTATGATTTCTTTCAGCAGTGTTTTGTAGTTTTCCTTGTAGAGGTCTTTCAACTCCTTGGTTAGGTATATTCCTGAGGTGTTTTTTTTTTTGTTTTTGTTTTTTTTTTGTTTTTTTTTTGCAGCTATTGTAAAAGAGGTTGAGTTCTTGATTTGATTCTCAGCTCGGTTGCTGTTGGTGTATAGAAGGGCTACTGATTTGCGTACATTAATTTTGTGTCTGGAAACTTTGTTGAAAAACTTTCTTTTATCAGTTCTAGGAGCTTTCTGGAGGAGTCTCTAGGGTTTTCTAGGTAAACAATCATATCATCAGCAAACAGTGACAGTTTGACTTCCTCTTTCCTTATTTGGGTGCCCTTTATTTCTTTCTCCTGTCTAATTGCTCTGGCTAGGACTTCCAGTACTATATTGAAGAGGAGTGGTGAGAGTGGGCATCCTTGTTTTGTTCCAGTTCTTGGAGGGAGTGCTTTCAACTTTTCCCCATTCCGTATTATGTTGGCTGTGGGTTTGTCATAGATGGCTTTTATTACATTGAGATATGTCCCTTGTATGCTGATTTTGCTGAGAGTTTTAATCATGAAAGGATGCTGGATATTGTCGAGTGCTTTTTCTGTATCTATTGAGACGATTATGTGATTTCCGTTTTTGATTCTGTTTATGTGGTATATATCATATTTATTGACTTGCATATGTTAAACCATCCCTGCATTCCTGGTATGAAACCCACTTGATCATGGTGCATTATCTTTTTGATATGTTGCTGGATTCAGTTAGCTAGTATTTTGTGAAGAATTTTAGCATCTATGTTCATCAGGGATATTGGTCTGTGGTTTTCTTTTTTGGTTATGTCCTTTCCTGGTTTTGGTATTAGGGTGATACTGGCTTCATAGAATGATTTAGGGAGGGTTCCCTCTTTCTCTATCTTGTGGAATAGTGTCAATAGCATTGGTACCAATTCTTCTTTGAATGTCTGGTAGAATGCTGCTGTGAATCCTTCTGGTCCTGGACTTTCTGTTGGTAATTTTTTTAATTACCATTTCAGTCTTGCTGCTTGTTATTGGTCTGTTCAGAGTATCTAATTCTTCCTGATTTAGGCTAGAAAGGTTGTATCTTTCCAGAAATGTATTCATCTCCTCTAGGTTTTCAAGTTTATGCACATAAAGGTGTTTATAGTAGCCTTGAATGATCTTTTGTGTTTCTGTGGTGTCAGTTGTGATATCTCCTGTTTTCATTTCTAACTGAGCTTATTTGGATTTTCTCTCTCTCTCTTTTTTTTTTTTTTTGGTTAATCATGCTAATGGTCTATCAATTTTGTTTATCTTTTCAAAGAACCAGCTTTTTGCTTCATTTATCTTTTGTATTTTTTTGTTTCAATTACATTTAGTTCTGCTCTGATCTTGGTTATTTCCTTTCTTCTGCTGGGTTTGGGTTTAATTTGTTCTTGTTTCTTTAGTTCCTTGAGATGTGACCTTATATTTTCTGTTGGTGCTCTTTCAGACTTTTTGATGTAGGCATTTAGGGCTATGAACTTTTTTCTTAGCACCACCTTTGCTGTATCCCAGAGGTTTTAATAGGTTGTGTCAGTATTGTTGTTCAGTTCAAAGAATTTTTAAATTTCCATCTTGATTTCATTTTTGACCCAGTGATCATTCAGGAGCAGGTTATTTAATTTCCATGCATTTGCATGATTTTGAAGGTTCTTCTTGGAGTTGATTTCCAGTTTTATTCCACTGTGGTCTGAGAGAGTGCTTGATATAATTTCAATTTTCTTGAATTTATTGAGGCCCATTTTGTGGCTTGTCATATGGTCTATCTTGGAGAATGTTCCATGTGCTGTTTAATAGAATGTGTATTCTGCAGTTGTTGGGTACAATGTTCTGTATATCTGTTAAGTTCATTTGTTCCAGGGTATAGTTTAAATTGTTTCTTTGTTGACTTTATCTTGATGACGTGTCTAATGCTGTCAGTGGAGTACTGAAGTCTCCCACTATTATTGTGTTGCTGTCTATCTCATTTCTTAGGTCTATTAGTAATTGTTTTATAAATTTGGGAGCTCCAGTGTTAGGTGCATATGTTTAGGATTATGATATTTTCCTGTTAGACAAGGCCTTTTATCATTATATAATATTCCTCTTTGTCTTTTTAAACTGCTGTTGCTTTAAAGTTTGTTTTATCTGATACAAGAATATCTACTCCTGCTTGCTTTTGGTGTGTCTCTTGAAGGCAGCAGATAGTTGGTTGGTAAATTCTTATCTGTTCTGCAGTTCTGTATTTTTTAAGTGGAGCATTTAGGCCATTTACATGCAACGTTAGTATCATGTGAGGTGAGGTACCATTCTGTTCATTAATTGTTTCATTTGTTGTCTGTAGACCTTGGGTTTTTTTGTTTGTTTGTTTTATAGGTCCTGTGAGATTTATGGTATAAAGAGGTTCTGTTTTGATGTGTTTCCAGGATTTGTTTCAAGATTTAGAGCTCCTTTTAGCAGTTCTTGTAGTGCTGGTTTGGTAGTTGTGAATTGTCTCAGCATTTGTTTGTGTGAAAAAGACTTTATCTTTCCTTCACTTATGAAGCTTAGTTTTGCTGGGTACAAAATTCTTGGCTGATAATTTTTTTTTTTTTTCGAGATGGAGTCTCACTCTGCTGCTCAGGCTGGAATGCAATGCTGTGATGTCAGCTCACTGCAACCTCTGCCTCCCGGGTTCAAGCAATTCTCCTGCATCAGCCTCCTGAGTAGCTGGGATCACAGACATGTGCCACCATGACCAGCTAATTTTTGTATTTTTAGTAGAAACGGGGTTTCACCATGTTGGCCAGGCTGGTCTCAAACTCCTAACCTTGTGATCTGCCCACCTAGGCCTCCCAAAGTGCTGGGATTACAGGCGTGAGCCATCATGCCTGGCCTATTGGCTGATAATTGTTTTGTTTGAGGAGGCTGAAGACAGGGCCCCAATCACTTCTAGGTTGTAGGGTTTCTGCTGAGAAATGTGCTGTTAATCTGATAGGTTTTCCTTTATAGGTTACCTGGTGTTTTTGCCTCACAGTTCTTAAGATTCTTTCCTTTGTCTTAACTTTATATAACCTGATGACAATGTGCCTGGGTGATGATCTTTTTGTGATGAATTTCCCAGGTGTTCTTTGAGTTTCTTGTATTTGGATATCTAGTTCTCTAGCAAGACCAGGGAAGTTTTCCTCAATTATTCCCCCAAATATGTTTTCCAAACTTTTAGATTTCTCTTCTTTTTCAAGAATGCTGATTACTCTTAGGTTTGGTCATTTAACATAATCTCAGACTTCTTGGAGGCTTTGTTCATATTTTCTTACTCTTTTTTCTTTTTGTTGATTGGGTCAATTCAAAAACCTTGTCTTCGAGCTCCGAAGTTCTTTCTTCTGCTTGTTCGATTGTGTTGCTGAGACTTACCAGAGCATTTTACATTTCTATAAGTGCGTCCATTGTTTCCTGAAGTTTTAATTGTTTTTTATTTATGCTTCCTATTTCATTGAATATTTCGCCCTTCACTTCTTGTATCATTTTAAAAAATTTCCTTACATTGGCCTTTGCCTTTCTCTGGTGCCTCTCTGATTAGCTTAATAACTAACCTTCTAAATGCTTTTCAGGTAGCTCATGGATTTCTTCTTGGTTTGGTTCCATTGCTGGTGATCTAGTGTAATTTTTGGGAGGTGTTAAAGAACCTTGTTTTATCATATTACCAGAGTTGGTTTTCTGGTTCCTTCTCATTTGGGTAGGGTCTTGTCAGGGAAGGTCTAGGGCTCAAGGCTGTTGTTCAGATTCTTTTGTCCCATGAGTGTTTCCTTGATGTAGTACTCTCCTTTTCCTTGGGATCCCTTTTCCTAGGGATGTGGCTTCCTGAGAGCTGAGCTGTAGTGATTGTTATATCTCTTCTGGATCTAGTCACCCAGCAAGTCTTCCAGGCTCCCTGCTGGTACTGGGGGTTTTCTGCACAGAGTCCTGTGATGTGAACTGTCTGTGGGTCTCTCAGCCATGGATACTGGCACCTGCTCTGGTGGAAGTAGCAGGGTTGAAATGGACTTTGTGAGGGTCCTTAGCTTCGGTTGAATAGTACACTATTTTTGTGCTGGTTGGCCTCCTGCTGGGAGGTGGTACTTTCAAGAGAGCATCAGCTGTGGTAGTATGGGGAGGAACAGGTGGTGGGAGGGACCCTAAAACTCCCAAGAGTATATGCCCTTTGTCTTTAGTTACCAGGGTAGGTAGGGAATGACAGTTAGGTGGGGAAAGGGCTAGGTGTGTCTGAGCTCAGACTCTACTTGGGCAAGTCTTGCAGCATGCTGCTGCTGTGGGGATGGGGGTGAGGTTCCCAGGTCAATGGAGTTATGTTCCTAGGAGGATTATGGCTGCCTCTCCTGTGTCATGCAGGTTGTCAGGGAAGTCGGGGGAAAGGCAGCAGTCACAGGCCTCATCCAGCTCCCTCACAACCCAAAGGGCCAGTCTCACTCCCACTGTGTTCCCGACAACAGCACTGAGTCTGTTTCCAGGCAGTGGGCGAGCAGGCCTGAGAACTTGCCCCAGGCTACCTGCCTCCCAGCTGCAGAAGTAAGTAGGGCTTTCCTTCTTCCCCCGCCTGTGGAGTCTGCACACTGGATTCATGTCCTAGCCTGTGTTCTGGCCAGAAGACTTCTTGATTGGTTCAATTTGTTACAAAGTTCAGCTGGAGGTTTCCTTTTCCCTGTGGCCTTTTCCCCGTGCCTCTGGCAGCCCTCCTCAAGGACCCCTGTGAGGCGAGGCAGAAATGACTTGCTGGGGGACCCAGTGAGCCTATAGGGCTTTTCCTGCTGCTTCCTCTACCCCTGTATTTCATTTGGCTCTCTAAATAGACTCGGCTCCAGGTAAGGTCAGAATCTTCTCCCATAATCCAGACCTTCAGGTTCCCCAGTGGGGGTGTGTGTTTGGGGGCAGATGATCTCCCTTTCCCACTTCCACAGTTTGAGCACTCACAGGATTTGGGGAGGTGTCTCTTGGGTCCTGCAGGAGCAATCCACTTCCTTCAGAGGGTCTGTGGATTCTCTTGGCTTTCCTAATGTATTCTTGCAGTCATTCTGGAGCAAAAGTTCATGATGTGAGCCTCTATACGCTGTTCTGTCCCTCCAAGTAGGAGCTGCAGTCTCGTCCTACCTCCTGTCCGCCATGATTTTCCATATCTGGAATTGCTTTTGTAGCTAGTGTGTAGACTGTGTACACAGTGCTATCAGGGTAAGAGGTTCATAAGATGATGATCCTGCAGGTAAAGGATTATTATTTTATGCTTGAGGAAACTAATTATTAATATTGCTTAAGTTGGACTCAAGTCAAAATTGTATTGTTTCTAAATCCCAGCTTGTTTTCCACTGATTGATGTATAATGATTTTGAGTCATGGTTTTAATGAGTTGATTTCATAGTCTTCATATAACAAGTATATTAGTTATGTACTGCTGTATTAAAGATTACCCAAAAACTTAATGGTTTAAAACAACAATATACGTTTTTTATCATCATCTGAGTCAGGAATTCAGAGGTAACTTAGTCAGGCAGTTGTTGCTCAGTGTCTCTCAAGAAATTGCTTTGAGTATATCTACCTAAGCTATAGTCAACTGAAAGCTTAATTGAGGCTGGAGGTTCTGTCTCCAAAGTGGCTCACTGAAATGGCTGGCAATTTTCTTTCTTTTTCCTTTTTTTTTTAAGGGGCAGGGCCTTGCTCTTTCACCCAGACTGGAGTGCAGTGGTGTGATCATTGCTCACTGCAGCCTGGAACTCCTGGGTTCAAGTGATCCTCCTTCCTCAGCCTCCCAAGTAGCTGGGACTACAGATAAGCCACCATGACTGGCTAATTTTTTAAATAATGTTTTGTAAAGATGGGGTCTTGCTATGTTGCCTAGGCTGGTCTTGAACTCCTAGGCTCAGGCAATCCCTGCACACAGGCTTACCAAAGTACTGGGATTACAATCATGAGCCACTGCACCTGGCACGCCTTATGGGCTTCTGTTTAACAGTTTATTTGGATGTTCTCACAACATGGCAGCTGGCTTTCCTGAGGGTAAGTAATCCAGGAGCTAAGAACTGTCAGGCAGAAGCTCTCCTTTTTATGGTGTAGCCTTGGAAGTCACGTAGCATCACTTCCACCACATTATCTTCGTTAAAAAGAATTTACTAAGTCTGACTTACATTCAAGGGAAAGGGAATTAGGCTCCACCTCTTGAAGTGAAGTGTATTAAAGAAATTTATGAACATATTTTAAAACTACCTTAACAAGAAGAGACAAACTGATTTCTGTTTGCCATTGCATTATCTTTGATTAAAACTCAGAAAAATAACTGCTTGTTTTCTTGAGTTTCTGAACGTCTCCATGTCTTATGTCTGGTTGCACCTTATAGTCTCCAAAATTTAAGGATCAGTTAGAATCAAGTTTTCTTGATATTTTTGTCCTTTTTCAGGACAGGAAATGACTCTGGGATTTCTCATACTTTTCATCATGGCCCTTTATCTATCCCAATTCTTAGATTTAGTTTCTAAATACAAAAAGGCCATAGTTGCCCCCAGATCCTATTTATTAGGATACTTGCACTTGAGCTGAAATGGTGATGAGATTCTCTATGTCATTGAGACAGAGCCCCATTTATGTTGACAAAGTTTGTGATGACTGTTCTGTTTTCTAATCAGGCATTGAGCTGTGACTGTGCTGAGCAGGCAGAAGCTGAGCTCTGGATAGAGCTGCTCAATGCTTGTTGTCTGGCCAATCAGACAACAGAGTGGGTGAGGGAAGAAGGTGGGGAATTGTGGAAGAAGATGATGTGCAGTAGGATAGATTTTTTTTCCTTGTCAAGAATATTGACATTTTTAGATAGGAATGAGGATTTATTGAAATAATCCACATGACTACAAGGCATAAAAGCTTGGATATAGTAGACTCTAAGATAAAAAATATTTTTCTGGCCAGGTGCGGTGGCTCACACCTGTAATCCGAGCACTTTGGGAGGCCCAGGTGGGCGGATCACCTGAGGTCAGGAGTTTGAGACCAACCTGGCCAACATGGCAAAACCCTGTCTCTACTAAAAATACAAAAATTAGCCAGGCATGGTGGCTCATGCCTGTAATACCAGCCACTTAGGAGGCTGAGGTACAAGAATTGCTTGAACCTGGGAGGTTGGAGGTTGCAGTGAGCAGTGATTGTGCCACTGTAATCCAGCCTGGGTGACAGAGTCAGACTCTGTCTCCAAAAATAAAAAAGAAATTTTCTTAGGAATGCCATAAATTGGTGAGCATTTTTCAGTTTATAGATTTCCAGACTCACATCTTATGGAAAAGCTAATTTAGTACCCTTTCTTCCCGCATTTTACATGTAAGAAATCTGAAATCCAGTGAAGTTAGTATCAGCGAAGGAGCTAGAAGGATAACTCTTGGGATCTCTAATTCAGTTTTTTATTCAGTGTTATGCATTGTCTTAAATGGCCTGTAAGACTTTGTGTGGTCTGGTTCCTTGATAGTTCTTCATCCTCATCTCATCCTTCCTCTTCATTCTTCCTCTGAGCTGGCCTTCTTGTTAGTCCTGAAATACATTTTGCCTCGGGGCTTTGGCACTTGATGTTTCTTCTGGTTTGGAAACTCTTCTTCCAGATATCTACATGTCTTTTCCCTGTCTTCCTTTATATCTCTGCTCAGATGTCACCTTATCTGAGATTTCCCTGACTACTCTATCTAAAGCATTCCCCAGCCCCTGCCTCATCATTTTCCCCCTAACTGCAGTATTTTTTAAAATTTTACATTACCACATTATGTATTTGTTTATTATTTCCTTCACTAAAATGTAAATTCTATGAAGGCAGGTATTTGATAACTGTTATATCTTCTAGTTCTTAGAACAGTGACAGAGAGTAAACATTCAATGTAATGTAAGTCAAATTATGTTACTCCTTTGCTCAAAACCTTCCTGTTTCATTCACAGCAAAAAACCAAAGCCTTCAAAATGGCCTATGTTATGGACAGAATTTTGTCCTCCCCAAATTTATGTGTTGAAGTCCTAACTCCCCACACACCTCAGAATGTGGCTGTATTTGGAGATTGGACTTTTAAAGAGGTGATTATCATTAAATGAGGTCATAAGGGTGGGGCCCTAATCCAATATGATTAGTGTTCTTATAAGAAGAGGAAGATGCATGTGTATAGAGAAAAGACCATGTGAGGACACGGTGGGAAGGCAGCCAACTGCAAGCCAAGGAGAGAGATGTCAAGAGAAACCAAACCTGTTGATACCGTAACTGTGGACTTGAAGCCTCCAGAATGGAGAGAATTAATTTCTGTTGTCTAAGCCACCCAACTTGTGGTGATTTGTTACGGCAGCCCTAGCACACTAATCCAGCACGTGTTTCCAGCTCCCCTCCACCTCATCTCCCATGTCCCCTCTTAATTATGCTGTTGTGGCCTCTTTGGCCTTTCTGCTTTCTCAAGTACAGCAAGCTGGCATTCACCTCAGAGCTTTTATATTTTACTTTCACTCTTCCTGGAATACTCTTCCTCCTAGATTCTACACTGCTTATTCACACGCTTGTCAGATTTCTGTTCAAATGTTGCCTTCTTAGTGATGCCTTTCTTGACCATCTCATTTCAAATTGCAGCCTGTTATGTGTCCTGATCTTGCTTTGTTTTCCTCCATAGCGTTTGTCACCATCTGACATACTATAAATGTACTTGTTAATTGTCTGTCTCCTTGATCAAGGCTGTACGTGCCATGAGGGCAGGAGTGAGTGTTGCCTTTTGGTTTGCTACTCACTCCTTGATGGCTAGAATAGTTCCAGGCACAGAGTGCACCCTCAAGTAATATTTTGTTCTGCGTTCTTTTATGTAAGGGTCAGTCAGGTGCGGCCACAAGAGGAGTTCCAGGAGAAGCTCAGGGAAACAAAGTTTACTATGCTCCCAGGTCCTAAAAGCAGGAGGCATGCTCTGCCATACAGGGCCACATGAGGAAACACCCAAGTCTGTCAGGAGGCAGAAGGGGCAGGAACGAGTGGCAGGAAGAGGAGCCCAGGCCAAGGCCTTTATTGGAGTTTCTCAGGGAAAGGGAAGACAGAGCAGGGTAAACAGCTCAGGACTGGCTAGTTTGAAACATTTCCACAGGCTCTAAGTTATAGGAGTGGTCTGTGGTTGCCTGGTACCTGACCCTGGGATGACTAAGGCAGAGGAATATTGCCTCCTGGGGTATACCTGCCAGATAGAGGAGGATGGCTCTGAATTGGTAGTTTGCATATCAAAGTCAAACTCCTGGCTGAACTTTGCCTTCTCTAAGAATTGGCTAGCCCCAGGAGTGGCAATTTCTCCCCAGCCAGAAAGGTTAATAAGATGTCAAACATCATAATATACAGAAAATAAAAACATAAACAATACATATTTACTGGCTCAGTTAATGAAATGGCCCCGACTCAGAGGTAGACAGATAGATCGTTAAACCAGACTAGAAGAGCCATAAATCCATTTTTATACATGGGAACGAAATAGTTTTTGTTATTTGCCTTTTAAGGGGAAGATATATTTCAATTATGTGAAAAAGGATGGTTTACTTAACAGCTGGAACCTTCATGATTGCCTTTATTCATTTGGAAGAAAATGAAGCTAGATCTACCTCATACCATAAAAATTATGTTAGATTGATTAAACATCTAAATGTAAAAAATAAAATTGTGAGGTTGTAAACAAAAGTGAACAATTGTGAACTGTGAAGTTTAGATAACTCAGGAGAGTTTTGTAATTTCTGGGTGTGTATGCTTCAAGGGAGTGGGATGAAAAGAAGACTCAGAAGTCATAAATGAAAAGATTGACAGATTTGATTTCATGAACATTTAGTTTATAATAGCAAAAGATAGAAACAAAATTTCAGTGAGGAGAAACTAATTGCCACATATTTGACAAATATATATAGTGAGAGCTACCTCCTGATAAGAGACAATCACTTCACTAGAAATATGCACAAAGAATATGAAAAGGAGTTTTTTAAAATGAAGAAATACACATGGCTCCTGCCAAAGCCTGGGCACGGGAGCCTGACTGGGAGTTCACCCTCGGCCCCTTTGTGTTGCCAATTTATTAACAGCAGATAAAACAGTTAAATGGAGACTTAAAAAAAAAAGAAAGAAATACACCTGGCTAGTAGATATGAAAAGATGCTTGACAGTGACACACACACACACACGCACACACACATACACACCATCAGAGTCATTCATTCTTTCAAGAAATATTTGCTGATTTTCTACTGCGTACCAACTATCATTCTCTGTATTGGAAATAAAGCAGTGAAGAAAACAGACAAATATCCCTGACCTCAGGGAGCTTACATTTCTAGTGGAGGAAGATGGAGAAGAAACAAATAAATAAATTATTGGTATATTGGAAGGTGATAAGTGCTGTGCAAATAAATAAAGCCATATAAGGGGCCCACATAAAGGAAATGAAAGAAATTTCATAAGTTACTTTGCCTAACTCTAGGGAAATGTTTGAAAATCTAGATGAAATGGATGCTTTTCAAGCAAAATATAAATTACCAAATTCATTGTGGAAGAGAGAGAAATTCTTATCCAACTAAATATCATAAAGTATCAAGAGAAAATTAGAGAAGAACAACTCTCAGAAATAGCACCAAACAAGATATTTCAAAGGTGAATTATTTCAAACTTTAAAGAACAGATAAGTCCAATGATATTTAAAGTATTTCAGGTTTGAGAAAGAAGTGAGTTTGTAGGGAAATGGTTCTTTTCTTTTTTTTTTTTTTTTGAGACAGAGTCTGACTCTGTCACCCAGGCTGGAGTGCAGTGGCGTGATCTCGGCTCACTGCAACCTCTGCCTCCTGGGTTCAAGTGATTCTCTTGCCTCAGCCTCCCGAGTAGCTGGGATTACAGGCGTGCACCACCACAGCCAGCTAATTTTTGCATTTTTAGTAGAGATTGGGTTTCACCATGTTGGTCAGGCTGGTCTTGAACTCCTAACCTTGTGATTCACCTGCCTCAGCCTCCCAAAGTGCTGGGATTACAGGCATGAGCCACCTTGCCCTGCCTATTTTCTTACATATTTAGTGGAAGTGACACTTTGTAGAAACTTTTTGGGTAGTTTTCCTACAACACCTATTAAAATTAAATGTATGTACACACATATACATTTAATCTAGCATTCCCACTACGATGATTCTAGCCTTTAGAAATTAAAGCATAATTTGGTAAGTCTTTGTATACAGCAGTGTTTGCAGTAGCAAAAAGACTGGAAACAACTTCAGTGTTCAACAACAGGCTGAATAATTGCTGAGGCAGCTATACTATGAATATTATACAATTATTTAAAAAAGGATTATATGGTTTACTTGGAGAAATGTCAGTAATCAGAAAAGCAAATAGCTAATGTGTGAAAAAAGAAAACATTTCCTGTTACATGTAAATAATGTGTTTGTATGAATATAAAGAAATGTATGGAAGGAAACTTATCAAATGTTAACATGGGTTATTTGGTGTTTAGGGGGAGCTTGTTGGCTTTTTCTTTGTTGTTTTTGATTTGTTGTCCCTAGCAGGATTTTTGGTTTGAAATGAAAATCCGATAAGATATCTTTTTAAAACGACTTTTCTTTTTAGTCTTTCAAATGCTTGTTTTAATGTGAATAAAAGAAATGCATTTGCTTGAGTGCTAGGTAAAACCGATGTGTGAGACTCAGGGTGGGTGGTGTGATTTGTGTGGTATGCATACAGCAGGGCTTGTAGCTTTACCAGATTTTGAACAATGACTGGGTTTTCATATTGGTATAGTATAGCCACCTTGAGAAGATAAAACATTGCATAACACAGTTCTTTAACGTCTGTCATCCCAAGGTTTTCCATGGGTAAAATGGGGATTACAAATATCTACCACACAGATAGGGCTTTTTATTGTGAAATGACAAAAGGATTTTCAGAGTGTTAAAGTTTTAGCTGAATAAGCTTTGGTTGAATTCTAATTTACAGTTTTGAGTAGCTATGACACACATCATTGCCATAGGGATCAAAAGGTGCAAGGTGACAGGATAAAAGCAGACAAAATCTTGACCATACAAAGCATTATATTAACGTGCTAGGCGCGAATATAACCTGTTATAATATAATGTTATTATTATTATTTGAGATGGAGTCTCACTCTGTTGCCCAGGCTGGAGTGCAGTGGTGCAATCTTCCCTCACTGCAACCTCCGCCTCCCGGGTTCAAGCAATTCACCTGCCTCAGCACCCCCTAGTAGCTGGGACTACAGGCGCGCGCCACCGGCTATTTTTTGTGTTTTTAGTAACGGGGTTTCACCCTGTTGGCCAGGCTGGTCTCGAACTCCTGACCTCAGATGATCCACCCACCTCGGTCTCCCAAAGTGCTGGGATTACAGGCGTGAACCACCGCGCCTGGCCATATAATGTTATTATTGAAGGCACAAATGATCAGGGAAGACTTCATGAAGGAGGTGAGACAATATAGGTCTTAAAAGGATGAGCAGTTTGGAGAGAACAGGCACAGAACCAGCAAAAGAGTGAAGACGGCGCTGGAGTTTTTTTTTTTTTTTTTGCCGCAGGCGCCTTGGCCGCCACCACGCGGGAGCGCCCCCTTCCGGGAGCCCGCTCCGCCCGGCTCTTCTCGGGCTTCGGGCGAGCGCGGTGCCAGCGGTACGCAGGCGCCGGGAGCCTACGAGGGCTCGCAGGAGCTGGGAGGCGCGCATGCGTGCAGCTCTTTGGAGGCGGTAGCTTATTCGGCGTCGAGACTGGAGGCTGAGTGCTAAACTGTGTGGGGCGCGAATGGGATCCAGCTGTTAGTCGGGTAGGCATAGGTAGGACCGCTGCCCTGTGGGGAGTAGGGGGTTGGAAGGCGGAGGCCGGTATCGTGGGGGTCCTGAGCCCTTCCTGTGAGATCCGGGCCGACTATTGTATCTGTGTCGCAGCGGCTCCGCACAAAATGGCGGCGGGCAGACGGCGGGGGCGGGAGGAGGTTGGGGGACCCCCGGGATGGGAAGGGAAGCTGTGCTGTGCTACCCTGCTCCGTCGTTTATTCACTTCGCTACCCGGGAGGGCCCGTCCGGGTACTCGTGTAGGACCCTGCCTCGAGAAGAGCTGCCTGACGCCGTTGCACTGGGCCGAGGATCGTGAAGAGCCCTTTGGCGAGGCCGAGGCGGCCCCTTCCCCAGCGGCGCCGGGCCTGCCGAGGCTGCGCTGGGCCTGACAGCCGAGGAAGCGGTGGTGAGGGAACGCCGAGCAGGGAGGAAGCGTTCCCATCGGGCCCGAAGAGGCGGTGGAGTTTGAGCCGAGCCCTCTGACCAGCGACATTGTGCAAGAAGCGTGGAGAGAAGAGCGTGTTTGTGGTTGGGGTTGGGGAGGGGGTGTCGGGATGAAGGAGGGAATGTTAGGATCCAGCGGCTTTTGCGGGCTGGTGTTCTGTGCTGCGTAGTGCAGGTATGAAACCAAAGAAAATACCACCTCTGTGGGAGACTGAGGACTCATAAATGGTTGTGATACCTAACAGTATTTCCAAATTTCTCAGAGGAATTGTGAAAACAGAACGTTAGTGAGTTGTTTTTGTGTGATTCTTAGCTTGGGCCTCGTTCTCTTAAAGGAAGGGGGAATGTATATATATCACAGACTGGAATCCTTGAGAACGTTTGAAATAGATCTTTTGTTGTTTGAGGTAATTGTTAATGAGGGATACTTCAGTATTACAAAATCATTGAGCTAGACAGTGAAGGCTACCTGAAGCTAATTTTTCTTAATCTTAAAATTTGCCCTTAGGCGAAGTTTGGGGCCAGGACCAGAAATTGTAGTAGTCTAAAGGAGTCCCGATGAAAAACTTGTCACCAGGATCCAGCGATTTATGTTCAAGTACTTTTTGTGCTCTGGAATTGTGCACAAAACATTTTCTGCTTTTTCCCCTCATTTGTTGTAAAGGATTATTTTTTCAGGGATGTTGTGCTTGCTGGTTCAGATTTACAATTAAAAATTGATAACCTGGAGAAAAGGATTGACCAAAAAAAGGTGAATTTAAGGAAGTTTTCGGAAAAAAACAAACATGTAAATGACATTCAAATAGCTTTAAATTTTGTTAATGATTAGACATTCGAGACTTAGTGGACTTATGTTGCTGTCTTTTAAAAAAGTTTGACAGCATTTTATATTTTATTTTGTACTCCATATTCTGTAATATGTACTTCTAAATAATTACAGGGCGTCCCAGCATGTTATACATTAAAATATGCTGGGCCATTCCTTCCTTGGGGATTTATTTGTCTTGGAACCAAGAAAGGGTAAATATAACAGTTGGAAGAAATCACAAAATCTTATTCGTTTTTATTAACTAGTTTTCATAATGTGTTTATGGTCACATATTTATTGTATATTGGTTGTATTTGTTTTGTAATCTTTTTTTGCATTTTGCTTTGGAGGGTGTATACGGCAGGTACTCTAGTTTAAAAAGGTTTAGGTACTGTAGTTTAAAAAAGTCATCACTTTGTACTTGACTATCTTAGGGTTTTTCTTGGGTGCTCTTAAGTAGGTGATCTCCGGAAATTTTGTTTTTATGTAGTGGAAGAAAATGAGACAAGTAGTTTAGTGGAAAGAGAATAGGCTTTGCAATCGGAAGATCTGGATTCACATCTCCCTTTTCCTCAGTATGTGTGAGACTTTGGTAAATTATTTTAGTCTTTCTGAGCTTTTGTTTCCTTATCTCTAAAATGGTGAGATTATTACTTCCTGCCTGGGATTTTTGTGAGTGACTGTTAAGTCAGACAGTGTATGGAAAGCTCGTATTCCTTGGCACATACTAGGTGCTTAATGTTAGCTGTTACTTGTATTTCAAAATTGAAGTGCTTAGGCAGCATCATTTGATAGAAAATTATAATCTGTGGGTATTCTCTTCTAATTAAACGGCTTAAAAGGATTTAGAGTAATAGAATTTTGGAGTTGAAAGGCCCTCTAATCTAACTTTCATTAAAATATTTTGTGCTTCTATAAACTTTTTACATGCTTTTCTTGTAGAACTTATCAATATATATTGTAACCATTTATATGATTTTTACGTTAGTCTTTGTATCTTTCCCAGTGCCTGGTATGTATTAGATGCTCAGATGTTGAGTGAATGAACTCAGCTGGTAGTCACCAGAGCCTGGACTCTAAATCATGCTCTTTCCACTGTACCTTAATGTATACTGATTAAGGTTTGGACTAAATTTGTCCAAATCCTTAATAAAATGCCTTATATACTTAGAAACAGTACTTCCAGTATTGGTACCCAGTAACACAGCTTGGGCTGTTTTGCAAGGAAACAGGCGCTAATAAATGCTGCCATGTAGTGGTTTTAGAGACTCTCCAAATTGAAAGTAATTATGTTTGTGGCTAAAGCTAATGAGCCCTCATGTGTATCCAGCTTATCTACTCTTAATTGCTTTAACTTTGTTTAGTGTTTTGAAATTTGTGATGGAAAATTAAAATGGAAGGAAAATAAGTATATAGAAGATGAGAAGAGAATAATGGAAAGGAAAAAGAGTGAGGAAAAGGTGAGATGTAGAAATAAAACACACAACTGTAATAATGCGGGTGAGGGCCGGGTGCGGTGGCTCATGCCTGTAATCCCAGCACTTTGGGAGGCGAGGTGGGCGGATCAGGTCAGGAGATCTAGACCATCCTGGCTAACACGGTGAATCCCCATCTCTACTAAAAATAGAAAAAAAAATTAGCCGGGCGTGGTGGCGGGCGCCTGTAGTCCCAGCGACTCGGGA
The DNA here is from genome assembly GCF_029289425.2 of Pan paniscus. NCBI lineage: Eukaryota > Metazoa > Chordata > Mammalia > Primates > Hominidae > Pan > Pan paniscus. The sequence goes on along the minus strand of NC_073261.2, from coordinate 55,051,530 downwards.
GGCTGAGGCAGGAGAATGGCGTGAACCCGGGAGGTGGAGGTTGCAGTGAGCCGAGATTGCGCCACTGCACTCCAGCCTGGGCGACAGAGCTAGACTCCGTCTCCAAAAAAAAACCAAAAGAAAACAAAAAAAACTCCGGTGAGGGTTAAGAATAACAAGGGTTTTGGTTTGAAAAGAAAGTCCAGGAAACAGGAGAAATAGCTTTAACGTACATTATGTTTTTTTGCTTTGTTTTTGAGACAGGATCTCACTCTTTCTCTGAGGCCACCATGGTTCCCTGCGGCCTCTACCTCCTGGGTGCAAGCGATGTTCCTGCCTCAGTCTCCTGAGTAGTTGGGACAACAGGCACACGTCCCCACGCTTGGCTAATCTTTTTTAAAAAAATTTATAGAGACAAGGTCTTGCTGTATTGCCCAGGCTGGTCTCGAACTCCTGGGCTCAAGCCATCCTCCCACCTTAACCCTCCTAAATTGCTGGGATTACAGGTGTGAGCTATTGCGCCCAGCCTGTTTTCTTCATGGTTAGCCTGAGGAACATATATTTTGGATTTTTTTTTTATTCTTTTGAACCAAAATATATTTATTGTTCATTCAAGTTTAAGAAAAAATTTCCTATCTTATTTCCACAGTCGGTTAAACTTTTAGCTAACTTGCCTGTTGTCTCTGCTGAGTAAAAGTTGCCAACTTTTGTTTTAAATATTTTTACCGAAAAAAAAAAACAAACCATTTTACTATGGAAAATTTTAAACATATACAAAAGTAGAGAGAATGATACTAATTCATTCATGTGCCTGTCCAGTTTCAATTATCTAGCTAATGGTCAGTCTTGTTTCATCTCTACTTGCTTATTTTTAAACAAATGGCTATCAGTTCAATATATAGTTCAGAATTTTCTCTAGAGTGTTTAGAAGAAAACATGCATATTACACGTAAAACAACAGTAACTATGAGTAATTAATTTTAATATCAGATATTCAGACATATCAAATTTCCCCAGTTGTAACTCACTACCTCCCACCCCCATGCATATGTGGTAAAGGTTGTTGGAGTCAGGATCCAACTAATGTTCATAATTCATTTATAATTGGTTACGATTGATAACTCTCAAGTCTATAAACTCCCCACCTACCTTTTCTTAGAGTTTACGTGAAGAAAAACTTCGCTTTTTATACATTATTTAGATAATTTTTTGCTTCATCAGCATCTGAATTCATGAATTTTGATGTGACTTTAAAAATGTACTTGATAAGGCCGGGGCACGGTGGCTCACGCCTGTAATCCCAGCACTTTGGGAAGCCGAGGCAGGCGGATCACCTGAGGTTGGGAGCTTAAGACCAGCCTGACCAACATGGAGAAACCCCGTCTCTACTAAAAATACAAAATTAGCTGGGGTGGTGGTGCATGTCTGTAATCCCAGCTACTCGGGAGGCTGAGGTAGGAGAATCGCTTGAAGCCGGGAGGCGGAGGTTGCGGTGAGCCGAGATTTGCGCCCTTGCACTCCAACCAGGGCAACAAGAGTGAAATTCCATCTCCAAAAAAAAAAAAAAAACCCAAAAAAACACAAGTGCTTGTTAAACAAATTGCTAGATCTCAATATAGGAAATACTGAAAGAAAGGTGGATGTAAGCAATTAACTCCTATGTCTAATATAATTTTCAAAAATTACTCAAGTCTTACTAAAAGGAAGAAACACCTATTAAGCATTTTGTTTACTGTTGAGCATTTTTTGAGCACCTGTTGCATGTCAGGATTTACAATTTTAGTTAATCTTCACAGCAGCATTCCCAATGGGTACTGTTGTTTCATTTTCACAGGATGAAACAGGCTTGGATTAACCAGCTTGCTCCGGGTAACATTGTTAGCAAGCAGTGGGACCAGAGTTATTTCACAGGATGAAATAGGCTTGGATTAACCAGCTTGCTCAGGGTAACATTGTTAGCAAGCAGCAGGACCAGAGTTAAAACACTGAATGTAGGGTCTAAGTTCTTAAAGACTGTGCTTGTGCTGCACTACCTCTCTAAAGCTGAATTAGTAGTGTAAAATTTTACTTAAGGAGTTAACTAATTTTGCATGCAGTCATTCACTGGCACCCCTCCTAGCGGGGTGGGTATCTTCAGATCAGTGGAAATTTCCCCAAAGATTAGATTATTATGGATTGCATAATAGGCTGACTAACAGTCAATAGTTAGGAAGTGAACATGATGTAGAAAAGAAAGGCCAAATCCAAAAATGTGTTTAAGGCTGATGCTCTTTATTATACTGCAGGTTTTCTGCCTCTTGCCATATTGCCTATAGTTTTTTTTTTTTGACTTTGTATAAAGTAAGAAGATCACATAGTCCAATGTTGGTCATGAAATGTTGTGCCATTAACTATATTTGAATGAATTTAAGTGACAGGTGGTGGGGGAGTTCCCTGTCTCCTGCATATATGGTTTTTTCCCGAAAAGTTTGACATTAAGTTGCATATATTGTGGTCCTTTATCTCTAAATACTTCAGTGTGTATTTCCTAAAAATATTTTCTTTCACAGTCATAGTTACCAACTTCAATGAATTTCACATTTATAAAATCCTTTTTTATTTTTTTGAGGAAGTGTCTGGCTCTGTCACCTAGGCTGGAGTCCAGTGAGTGATCTCGGCTTACTGCAATCTCTGCCTCCTGGGCTCAAGCGATCCTCCCAAGTGGCTGGGAGTACTGGCTCAGGCGCGCACCACCATGCCTGGCTACGTTTTATATTTTTTGTAGAGATGGGATTTTGCCATGTTGCCCAGGCTGGTCTCGAACTCCTGAGCTCAAGCATTCCACCTGTCTCGGCCTCCCAAAGTAGTAAGATTACATGCATGAGCCAATGCGCAGCCTATAAAATTATTCAATCTACTATTTGTATTCTGGTTTTTGTCAATTGACCCAATAATGTTTTTTATAGCAGTTTTTTTTCCCCCTCCAGTACAGGACTAAACTAAGATCAGATGTTGCATTTAGTTGTTATGTCTTTTTAATCTTCCTTAGTCTGGAACATTTCCATAGTCTGCCTTTATCTTTTGTGAAGTTGACATTTTTGAAGAATACAATCTGCTTTGCTTTTCTCTTTAATAGAGCACTTCTCATTTTGGATTTATCTGATGTTTCCTCTTGATTAGATGTAGATTATATGTCCCTGGGCAGAAAAATCACATAACTAATGCTATGTCCCCAGGATATCAGATCTGGAGATTTACCATTTCCATTTGCCCTTCATGCATGATACTATGTGTGAGCATATGCTATGGTTAAAGTGCTTGTTTCCCCCCACTCCCCCTGGAATTAATCTCTGGAGAGACGTTTTAAGACCATGCAAATATCCTACTCATTAGAATTTACCTCTGTAACACCCACTCATGATTCTTACCTGAACCATCCTTTACTATGATGGTTGCAAAATGATTTCTACTCCAACTGTTATTCTACATTTAGTAGTAGGTACTCAGCACTCTATAAGAGCTTCCCTTCTTCCGCATTGATTAATTTATTGCTATGTATTTATGGACTCTGTTTTTTCCAGTGTTTGATAATTTATTACTCTTCAGTTCTTTCTTGCTTTCTCCTATTTCCTATTTGTATTTCTTGTCTTTCGTAATGAAAGCCCTAAGTTCCTAGCACCATCAAAACATTTACTTACTTGCTCAAACTTACGATGTATCTAAAGTAGTTTCAGAATTGCTTCATCCATACCACTACAAAAAATAAAATTACTAAAAAGAGTGAAAATTCGTTATTCTTCTCTTTCCCTTAGCTCCATCAAAACTGAGGTACATAAATCGTTTTTTATTTATTTATTTTCCTGGGGGGCTGTAACACTCGGGGTGTGGCCTCCTGTGAGGTACATAAATTGAATAGTGGTTTATAAGTTCTTGGATTAGTTTTCTTTTTCCCCTTCAATGTATTGTGGTATGCATTTGAAATATGATTGGATTAGTTTGCTTTCAGTGTTAGATATTTTTCTCCATCCCATCCTTACTGATTTTTAAAATATATGTAAATTGTTAACATGTTTCCAAAGGTTAAAACTGTATAGTAAGATGCTCCGTGAAATAACATTACCATATCCCTTCAATCCTTTCTATCCATTACCCCTTATAGATTACCAGATTCATCGTTTTCTGTATTATTCTTCCTTTGTTTCTTTGTGCTAACCATAAAGAGGTATATGTATGTTTTCCTATTTTCCTTTTTTGTTTAACACAAAAGATGGCATACTGTACGCTCATCTGCACTTGTAAAGACTTTAAGGCTTATGGCTTTTAATGCATTTAGTCGGTTTAGGTTTTTTTTTTTTTTTTATTGAGACGGAGTCTCACTTGCACCCAGGCTGGAGTGCAGTGGCACGATCTCAGTGCACTGCAGCCTCCACCTCCCAGGTGCAAGTAGATTCTCCTGCCTCAGCCTCCTGAGTGGCTGGGATTACAGGCGCCTGCCAGCACACCCGGCTAATTTTTATATTTTTAGTAGAGACAGGGTTTCACCATGTTGGTCAGGCTGGTCTTGAATTCCTGACCTGGTGATCCGCCCTCCTCAGCCTCCCAAAGTGCTGAGATTACAGGCATGAGCCACCGCGCCCGGCCAGTTTAGGTATATTTAATTGAAGATTTTAGAACCCACTTTAGGTAAATGGAAACATTTTTTGGCCATGTTACTCCATGAAGAAAAGCAAATAACCAAATGGCAGAGAGGGCAAGGATGAGTTAGGCTTCAGAAACAATTGGGACTGGATATTGAATACCTTCATTATTGTCTTTACTTCTTGGTCTTGCTTATCTCTGTTCCAGTGGCTTTTGTTGTTGTTGTTTTATGGTGCAGTTTCTCAGTAAAGCAGTAAATAGGGCTGTTAACAGCATTTGAATTTTAGAAACATCTACCACTTTTCTCATTTCTAGTTTAACAAAAAATCCTAGGGAAGATTTCTTTGTTCCAACTTGGATAAGGTGTTTCCTCTTGGGCTAACCTGTTATACTTACTAGGAGTGTTTAGAGCAAGGCCACCAGTGCACATCTGCGGGGGAGCATCATTTACAATAAATACAATGTTGTGCTCTAGAGGCCTGTTTACGTATGCAGGTCACATGCTCCTAAGAAATAAAAAGGTATATCTTAAAATAGCCCATTTATCAAAAAACCATTTTCCTGAAATTGATAACAATATTAAATCATTGCTATATGGGATTAATGCCAGGTTCTCATGGAGATCTCTTAACATTGTGCATTAGCAGTTTTCCATTTTTTTTCAAATCTGAAATCATGGTGTTTATCAATCCTTGCAGTTAGTAGTGAAATTTGGTGTTGCCCTTCATGATGCCAAATAACGTTTCTAATTTTCTGCTTATTTTTGCTTTCTGTTTCATTGACTGTTTCTTTGAAGGCACCACATTTTGGCATTTTAACGTGAAACATGGTACTCTCTGTCAACACTTGTGGCACCCTCAGAATTGTTACTTGCATACCTTTTGTGAGACGAGAGGACAAAGACTAATAGTAAAGAAGTTGGCTGAGTGGCTTTATCTGCGTGGTAGGAGAGATCAGCAGATTGAGTACCAGGAAAGCACAGAATGACATGTTAGTTTTTATAGCTGAATAAACAATCAGCCTCTTCTATTAACTACCCATTGTAATAACTGCATTCTTAAGTACCAAAGTGAATTTATATATTCTGAGACAAACAGTGCTCTGACAAAGCAGTATCAAATGAGGTATATGGGTGTATGTCTAGAAAAATAATGTTAGTGGTAGTTTTCCCTTTGTGGGAAGATTATAGAATACTTTTTTTTCTTTCCTGCATGTTATAGGGTGGTTTTTCTTTTTTGGGGGCGGATTTTGAAACTGTATTGCTTTTTTATGATTAGAAATAAAGTTATAAAGTAGATTTACACTTAATGTATCTGGTATATGGAAAGAACACCAACGGGAGATGTTGTAATCTTGTTACTTCCTAGCTGTGTTTTACTTAATGTGTGAACTGGAATTCCTTTGCTCTTAAGGTCATTGTGAAGCTCAGACGAGATAATATTTAAAGTGCTTTGTAAACTTTAAAGTAGTGTAAGCCCAAAAGTATGGTGTTTGATATAAATCTTTTCCTTATAAGTCTGATGGAGCCATTATCTGATGGATTGATTTTTGATGATGGTTTTGGATAAAGTCTACCCATATCTGTAAAGAAAATTAAGGGCTCCCTTCCTTCTGAAAGACTGCATCAAAATAATAGGCAGTTCTTGATTGTCCGTGGTATTGGAGATCTCAGAAATACCTCACAGGATCTAATAGCGCTATCTTTTCAATTCATCAAGCCGTTTCATCATGGCTTCCTCAACAACCCAGTTTCTACTATGTTTCTGAAAGAATTTTTATGGTTGACATTATATTGAATATTTCTTGTTTTACAGTGGTATGTTTTAGTTCTTAAAAGGACATAAATGAGAGTTATTAGTTACTTGTTAAAACAGTTCAAAGGTTCAGCATGTTTTGTCACTATTAAGTATCCAGTTTTTGAAAAATAGTAAATTTAGAAAAATAAAATGTCAACTGAAAAGAGCAAATAGTATACTTCTAATTTTGTACAGTGTTTGATATATCCCACCCCCCCCATCATGCGTGCATGAATGTACACTAAAGTAGATTAAACTATACCAGAGTATTAATTTACTCTGGGTGATGGTTTTATTGGTAAGGATTTTGTTTGCAGGTTGTTATTGTTTCTGTAACAAGCACACATTACTTACATAACTAGGAATAAAACATTTATTTTAAAGGGTTAATGCTACTTAATTGCAGTTTTTTCCCCAACAAGTTAATAGTTAAGAACCCTGATCTCAACTCTCGTTTTTCCAGGTTATTTATTTCATAAGACGACTATCCATAAATCTTCCGATGAACGAACCTCTTTATGACCAGAGCTCCTGGGGTTAAAGGAGAAAGGTTTTATAATGGCTGTCTTAATTTGTTTGGTGGTTTTCCAGGTATTAATGCCAAATTTGCCTTTGTTTAGTTTCTGTTTCTTATCACACTGTTTTCAGGTTACATCATTATCTTAAAAAGGCAGAGGCTTTATTTTCTTCGTTGTGATATAACCTAATTCTTAGAGGTTTCTTACCAAGGTCACTTTGCTTGTTTTGCTTAATTTTATTTTCTAAATTTTACAAATTAATGTTTTCCACCAAAAGGTGGAACGAAACAAAGACAGCAAAATATCAAACTGTTTAGTAATAGTTAAAAAAGTCAAGTGGGAAGGAAGGTTATTTGGTATAATTAAAATGATTTTAGACTTAAATCTGAATTTATTATTTATACATTGCTTGTTAATCAGCTTGTTACTGATTTGGCTTTTGTTAGACCTTGGTGTGATAATGTTAGATTGAGAAGAATGATGTCATCTTCACTAACTCATGTTCGTGGATTTTTACTCTTCCCGTTTTTTGTTTTGTTAAAAATGTCATGCCGGCTGGGCATGGTGGCTCGTGTCTGAAATCCCAACACTTTAGGAGGCCGAGGCGGGTGAATCACATGAGGTCAGGAGTTCAAGACCAGCCTGGCCAACGTGGTGAAACCCTGTCTCTACTAAAAATAAAAAAAGCCAGGCATGGTGTCAGACGCCTGTAATCCCAGCAATTCGGGGGGCTGAGGCAGGAGAATCGCTTGAACCCAGGAGGTGGAGGTTTCAGTGAGCTGAGGTTGTGTCACTGCACTCCAGCCTGGGTGACAGTGAGACTCTGTCTCAAAAAAAAAAAAAAAAGTCATACTAATATTTAGGACTTAAACTTTTTATTTTGGAAATCTTCAGAAATGTAAAAAAAGCACAGATAAATTCTTAGGGACTCAGCTTCCACAACCAGTATTTTTATGTGTCTTGCTTCATCAAATTCCCTTCATCTACCACCACCACCGCCCCTTGCCCCACTACACATGTTCACTCTTTCCCTCACCTCCGCCCAGATTATTTTAAAGAAAATCTCAGACACATTATTTTACTCATTAAGCACTTGAGCCTGTAACTTTTGCCTCTTTTTGCCAGTGCATCTGTGAATCTACATAGAAAACTGTAGATTTAAAGTTTATAATAGCCAAAGAAAAGGCATTGGGATGATGATGGTGGTGAGAGGAAAAAGAAAAGTACATACGAGAAGTATTGACAGGAATACACTGAATTTTATAGTTAGAAATGGAGATTTTTGTGCGTGTGTGTGTTTGTCTTGGTAATTTGGTAAAGGAATTGGTGTAGAGAGAGCAGAGGATTGAAAAAGCCACTAAAAACAGTAGCTGACATATGGCATAAGGGATGTTGGTTCCTAACACTTTTTTTCTGTCTTCATAGCTGACGTCTATCAAATAGTCCTGAGGGTGCGAAGACTCTAATGTTTTAGCTGAAGCTATTTTTTTTGTCTTGAATATTATGCCTTTGTCAGAAATATGTAGTTAATAAGTTATAATTTACTTTTTATCATTTCCAGTACAACTGTCTTACAGTATTTTATCCAAAGACTTTAGGATACTCCAAATTTTTGAAAATTTGATAAACATGTTTAGTAAGACATTGTTATTTGAAATCTCATTTGTACTAGTTTCCTCAAAACTGTAGAAGATGCCATCCTACAAAACTCAATTCAAGCATTTCTGTCTTCCAGAAATCCTTTTCTGATATCTCAGCCTTGTTATAATACTGACAAACCTTACTGAAATTTGTTTTTTTTCTGTTAGATTGTTGGCACTTTGGCTATAGGAATGCAACTGTATTTTATTTGGCTTTGAAACTAAGAAGTAGCCTGGTGACTGTCATGTTAGGCTCTCAGAAGATATTTAATACATTGAGTGAATAATTCTGAACTTACTCCTATCCACTAAAAACAAAAAGGGGGGAAAGAAGGGTCTGTTAGGATGTATCTCCTCACCCCACCCCACAGTGGCGTGCAGGATTTAGATGGAAACTTGTAAGAAGGAAATTTGTGACCTACTGTCATTCCCAATTAAATGTTCCTGCCTGCCAATAAGTAAAACAGAAACAACAAAAATCAGTGTTTAGCAAAATTGAGATGTATGGAAGTGATCGAGTAGAAGGCATTAGGCATGTAGCAGTGTAGGAGAGCCAGTAGCTAAAAATTAAATGGAATAGAAGAGAGATTAGATTGTCTCCTAACCATGTGAATTGAGGCCTTAAAAATGTAGATTCTGACACCCCTAAATAGAACTTCTTAACCTTTTTGGGTCATAGACCTTTTTGACAAGTAGATGACAGACTCTTATAGTTTGAGTTTGAATTTTCTGCTTTCTGCTCCCCTCTCCCCACCAAAAAAACTCACGTTTTCCTCTTGTATCACACCATCTCCTGTTAAAATTAACAGCTTGCCGCCAGGCGTGGTGGCTCATGCCTGTAATCCCAGCACTTTGGGAGGCTGAGGCGGGTGGATCACAAGGTCAGGAGATCGAGACCATCCTGGCTAACATGGTGAAACCCCGTCTCTACTAAAAATAAAAATAATCAGCCGGGTGTGGTGGCATGCACCTGTAGTCCCAGCTACTCAGGAGGGCGAGACAGGAGAATTGCTTGAACCTGGGAGGCGGAGGTTGCAGTGAGCCAAGATCACGCCACTGCACTCCAGCTTGGGTGACAGAGCGAGACTCCATCTCAAAAAAAATAAAATAAAATAACAGCTTGCCCTCTACTTTTAGTATCCAAATTCTGAAACTCTCTCCAACCCAGAAGAATTTTCCTATCTTTTTTGTATGGATTCTGATTCTGGTCATTAAAAGCCTTTACGTAGTAGTGTCCCTTTTTCTGAGGGAGATACGTTCTAAGGACCTGCCAGTGGATGCTGAAAATACAGATGTACTATAGTTTATTTGACCAGTTTCCAGTCTCTCTGCAAGCTTTTATAATTGCAGAAGCATGAAAAGGGAAGTTTTCAAGAGATTTCTAACTATATATTGTATCATTTTGGTTACCCTGATTTCATGAGATACTAGCTCCATCTTAAAAAGTAGAGTGTTAGCTATATGAAGGAGAGATCTGTTCTGGCTGTAATATCTTTGGTCCTTCCTTACCTAGAACAATGATGTCAGTAATTATTTTGTATGAATAAAGGCTGAATTTGAACTTATTCTCTAGATTTATTGCTAAGAAAACTTTCTCAAAATTTCTTGGGAGTACTTAACATTTAAAAAACTGTCTTGAATGGCCTGATACTTAATCTTGGAATTTTATTCCCTTGAATTGATTGAGAAGGACATAAAAGTTAAGTGACAAAGTAAAAGTGCTGTTGGTGGGGCACCTAAGTTAAATTTGAAAAAATAAGGCTTCAGAATTATGTAATTGCAAAAGGAAACTGTAACACCTTATAAATAGCTTGAAGTATAAATAACAAGCATCCTTTCAGTTAAAACATTTTATTTGGAGTGGATATGAATGATAGAAGACAAACTTTGCTAAATGATTAAAAATGTACTTAACATTTTTAATTAAAAGTGAAAATTGTGCAAATGAAATATGAGTATACAGTAGTCTCCCCTTATCCATGGCTTTACTTTCTGCAGTTAGTTACCTGTAGTCAACCACCATCCAAAAATAGGTGAGTATGGTATGAGAATGACATTTTGAGAGCAACCACATTCATATAACTTTTATTATGCTATATTTTAATTATTTTTAATTGTTAATCTCTTACTGTAGCTGATTTATAAATTAAATGTTATCACAGGTATGGATATATAGGAAAAAACACAGTATATATAGGATTTAGTACCATCCATGGTTTCAGGCATCCATTGGGGATCTTGGAATGCATCCACCTCAGAGAAGAGGTGACCATTATACTCCTTAAATTTCATTCACAAAGAAAAGGCAACATAATGCTTACTTTTTTTAACCATTGAAGATATGTTATTTGGCATATAGGTCATAGGCAGATATTTTATTTATATGAATTTTTTGAGACAGTGTCTGCTTTGCCACCTAGACTGGAGTACAGTGGTGGAAACAGCTCAGTGCAGCCTTGACATCCTGGACTCAAGCAGTCCTACCACCTCAGCCTCCTGAGTAGCTAGTTGGAAAAAACCAACATGCTTGGTTTTTTCATTTTTGTAGAGATGAGGTCTCACCATGTTGCCCAGGCTGGCCTCGAACTCCTGGGCTCAAAGCAGTCCTCCTGCCTTGGCCTCCCAAAGTATTGGGATTACAGGTGTGAGCCACCTGTATTTTTTTTTGTAGAGACAGGATTTCGTCATGTTGCCCAGGCTGGTCTTGAACCCCTGGGCTCAGAGCATTCGGCCTGCCTTGGCCTCCCGAAGTGCTAGGATTACAGGCGTGAGTGAGCTACTTCACCTGGCCTCTCATAGACTTTAATATGCTAATAGACATTGTTCCCCTCTAAAAGGCAAGTATGGTGGCCTTCAAACTTTCTTGGCCAGGCAACATCTTTGTAGAAGACCACTGTTAGAGTACTCTAGTATTCTGGAGAATACAGTTTGTCAAGGGCAGTTGTCTTAACCTTCTATAAATGTGTACTTGAATCATTGTAATGCAATGTTGGGCACATTAGGAAATACACAGTACATTTTTGCCTTTAAGGAATTTAAAATGGAGATTGTTCCAAATGATACTTATTCACAATTCCATTTAGTAATTAGATCACTCTGATTGAAATTTGTTCCTTTGCTGTTTTATTTTGGGGGAGAAACATTATTTGGAAGAGCTTGTGCTTATGAAGTTATAAGAGGAGTCTTCACCAAATGGAATAAGTGGTTCAGAAAGCATTGTAATAACTACATGATAAACTGCTTACATAAGCAATGCGTATCTTTTAGGATTGGGTGAAGACAGTTGTTTTTGGAAGATATTTTATTATGTAGAAGGTAGGCACAATTTCATATGATTCATGATTGTTTAAAAAGACTGTGAGTTTGTTACAAATGAACTTTTTAACAGAATGTAGGTATCATTGTTTGGTAAGCTTGTGTCTGCAGCTTGTATCTGGTGAATCAAAAGCCTGTGTATTTGATGTATTTTTGTGTTTCATTCTAATTTGAAAATTAACCTGTGCATGTTACTAATGAGTACTTTGGATGTGACCATTCAGATAGTTTAACAAATATTTGAGGATCTTTTGAGTAGGAGTAGGGTTTATATGCTTGGGGGTTAAGACTTAGCCATGAACATAAACCTTCAATTGACATTAGGTTGTTGAAAAAGACCATGTGTGTGAGTGCAAAAACATAAGATAGTAAGAATCCAAAAATGGTGCAAGCAATAAATAAAGGTTATTGAATGCCGGGCGACGTGGCTCATATCCCAGCACTTTGGGAGGTCAAGGCAAGTGTATCACTTGAGATCAGGAGTTTGAGACCAGCCTGGCCTACATGACGAAACCCCATCTCTACTAAAAATACAAAAAATTAGCCAGGTAGCATGGTGGCACATGCCTGTAATCCCAGCTACTCGGGAGGCTGAGGCAGGAGAATGGCTTGAACCCGAGAGGTGGAGGTTGCAGTGAGCCGAGATTGCGCCATTGGACTCCAGCCTGAGTGACAAAGCGCATCCCTGTCTTTAAAAAAAGAAAAAAAAAAGGAAAGATTGGAAGACTCACTCTTGGCATTGGTAGTCAAGGGAGGTTGAATGGGGGTGACCTTGAAGGATGAATAAAGTCAGGTGAGCGTCCAGGGCAAGGTTTGTTTTTGATTGGAAGAGATGAAGAGATTTGGGAAGAATAGGAACAAAGGCATAGCAAAAATACCTGTCTGATAAAATTAGAGAGATTGGTTAGATTGGTTGGACCTTAAACAATAAAGCTAAGAAATGAAGGGAATGAGATATTTGTGGATTTTTGAACAGAGGAGTTGTGTGGTGAAAATGTCCTTTTGCAAAGGTTAAATGTGGTGGCAGCATGCAAAATGATTGGAGGGAAGGGTGTTAACCAGATAAAGACCATTTTCCCAGCCAAATTAACAATTACTAACATTACATATAAATAGAGAAAAGTGTATAGTAAAGTAACGGATGGAATTGTGGCTTGAACCAGACAGTGATGGTTAGCAAATAGGATCCATGATGTTGATGTTTATAACAATTGTAGATGCCTCAAGACCTCACATTTTCCACCATGCATTTCAATCACACATAAAAGTGAGGTCCTGATAGCACCAGCATAGTCTATATGCTCATAAAGTTTTTAATCGTAGAAAAGGCAAGTTGTGTGGCTGCTGACCTTGGTCCTGAATGGTAGCTAAAGTACTGTTTTCTGAGAAGAGTGTTGAAGGGGGTAGTACAGTCTGATGGGCTGGTCAGCAACCAGTTTTAACTAATAAAGTGCCTGGAAACTGTAAGTTACTTTTACTCACATCTGTTAATGGTTAAGAGCACAGATTACTGGACCAGATAACCTTGAATACAAATCTCAGCACAGTCACTTTTCTTTGTAAGTTACTTCACCTGTGTGTGCCTTAGTGTCTTCCTATGTAAAACTGTACATATCTCAGGACTGTTGTGAGCATCAAATGACCCATTCCATTTAAAGTTCATAGAACGCTGACTGACACGTGGACAGTGCTCTATATAGTTAATCATTATTGTCATCCATATATATTCGTCCATACTGCGACTATGGAGGGAATCCAAGGGAAGGGTTACTGGTTTTGTTATGTATTATGTTCTATGTTATAACGAATTCGATGCCATTGCATACTGTTTTCTTAGACTCTGTAGTCAGGTTATTGGCAACAAATTTTTATCTTACAAGAAACAACTATTTAATAATAGGAACATAAGTGTAGTTTAATTGCCCTATGGGATTTATTAGATGTCAAGGCTGATTCCAAGGAAGATTGTGTTTTACAAAAATGGGTCTTTTAGGCTTACAGTTCTTACTTTCATTATTTGTATATCTGATAACATGCGTATTAAATGTGTGCATTTATAAGTATTTTAATGCCTTCATCTTTTTTTTCCCCAGTATTACAGCGTGAAATAAATTCCCAGTATTTTTCAAGATTATGTAAAAGGAGTTGTAATTACCGCTCAGCACCTAGGACAGCACCCAGTGCAACACAATGTACATGAACTCTGGCTTGAGGTTTGGGGCTTGTGTTCTGCATTCAGGAAAGAAAAGAAGAGAAAGTTTTTGGGAAATTTAAATCTTCGTAAGCCCTTACTCTAAAAGTATATGAAATGCAGAATGGTTTCATGGCTTTATTTCAAAATGTTTTACACTGGCTGTAGAACCCACTTCATGAAGTAGTTTGAGTTAAAATGATCTAATATTTGTGTTTTAACTTTCAGCTTTGTGTTATTCTTGGAAAATTTCGCACCACTTGTGAATTCCTTGAACCTGGGCATTGCAAACCCACTTCTGTTGGGCCCATCTCCTTTGCACTTTGCTCAGATTAAGACTCAGTTGGCGCTTCAGCAGCTGAATGCCGTTGCCTCACATGGTTCAACACCACCTTATACTTTATTAAATCAGGCTTTCTTGAAAATAGCCATGTCGAGACCCAGGTTTAATCCTCGAGGAGACTTTCCACTTCAAAGGCCACGAGCACCTAACCCTTCTGGGATGAGGCCTCCAGGACCATTTATGAGGCCTGGATCTATGGGTCTCCCAAGATTTTACCCAGCAGGGAGAGCACGTGGAATTCCACACAGATTTGCTGGCCATGAATCTTATCAGAACATGGGGCCACAGAGAATGAATGTTCAGGTAACTCAACACAGAACTGATCCAAGATTGACCAAAGAAAAACTGGATTTTCATGAAGCACAACAGAAGAAGGGGAAGCCTCATGGTAGCCGGTGGGATGATGAGCCTCATATATCTGCATCAGTGGCAGTGAAACAGAGTTCTGTAACACAGGTTACAGAGCAGAGTCCCAAAGTACAGAGCCGCTATACAAAAGAGAGTGCCTCAAGTATCTTAGCAAGTTTTGGATTATCTAATGAAGACCTAGAAGAACTTAGTCGCTATCCTGATGAACAACTAACTCCTGAAAATATGCCATTAATTTTGAGGGATATAAGAATGCGAAAAATGGGGCGCCGATTACCTAATTTACCTTCTCAGAGCAGAAATAAAGAAACACTTGGTAGTGAAGCAGTTTCAAGTAATGTGATCGATTATGGGCATGCAAGCAAATATGGCTACACAGAAGATCCACTTGAAGTACGTATTTATGATCCTGAAATTCCAACTGATGAGGTCGAGAATGAATTTCAGTCACAGCAGAACATTTCTGCATCTGTTCCCAATCCAAATGTGATATGTAATTCTATGTTTCCTGTTGAAGACGTATTTCGCCAAATGGACTTCCCCGGTGAGTCCTCCAATAATCGGTCCTTTTTCTCAGTTGAGAGTGGAACCAAGATGTCAGGCTTACACATTTCAGGAGGACAGTCAGTCCTTGAACCCATAAAATCCGTCAACCAATCCATTAACCAAACAGTTAGCCAGACAATGAGTCAATCTCTGATTCCTCCATCTATGAACCAGCAACCTTTTTCGTCGGAATTAATTTCATCTGTAAGCCAGCAAGAGCGGATCCCACATGAACCTGTGATTAATTCATCTAACGTACATGTTGGATCAAGAGGAAGTAAAAAGAATTACCAGTCACAGGCTGACATTCCCATTCGGTCTCCCTTTGGTATTGTGAAAGCATCCTGGCTACCAAAGTTTTCACATGCTGATGCCCAGAAGATGAAGAGACTTCCAACTCCTTCTATGATGAATGATTATTATGCAGCATCTCCAAGAATATTTCCACATTTGTGTTCTCTGTGTAACGTAGAATGTAGTCATTTGAAGGTGAGTGTTTTTAAAAAAAGATCACTGTATAATGATGCTCAGCGCCATTTTTCTCTAAATTCTGATATGTATGCTGCTTGTTAACTAGGCGTTAAGGAAATGGCAGAAGGTAATTTTAATTGCAACCTCAATACATAGTTGTAATCTTAAGTAGCCCTGGCCTTAGTACTGAATTGAATTTTAGGCTTACTGTATTCCTATGACCGGGCACACCATATTTTAGTAGTATGTCCATTTGTTTTGAACTTTTAGTTATCCCACTTACGCAACATAAAATTTATGTAACATAAGCTGCGTACTTACAAGACAATGTCACATGGAATCACCTTTCTCTAAAAGGATCTGTTAGTATAAAAATACAAAGAGATGGTATAACCCATTTGTAATGCACACATTTAAGAGACAGTATATTATAGCCTTGCACATATATACCTGTCTTGGGATAAAGACAATTAATGTTGATTTAAATATTTCCTGACTTTATGTAGACTAGTGATTTTTAGTATTTTTTGAGAAGAAGCTTTCTAAAATAACTTCATAGCAAAAATAAGTCAAGGTGCAGTAATTATTCTGGGACCAGCTGTGGACTCAGAAAATAGTGTAAAATGATAGAAATTTGTAGAGAAAAATCTCTAAAAAATAAAGAAGATTTAGGTACTTTGATAGTATAGTTAGAAGGAAGTATTTTGCAGAGGCAGTGAAGTGTACTATAATGTAGAACATACTGTTCAGTCGTAATCATTGGTAGATTTGAGCAGGAATTTCCAAGTAAATTTTATTTACTTACGTATGGTTGGCAATCACTGTTTCTTCTATTTACTAATGTGATTTATAGATTTAGATTGTAAAGGGTCAGAAGGGAATATACTAACATGGGAAAAAGCTTTGATTCAAGGCCATGGCCTGGAATTGGTTGTATACTTAGGCTTAAAAATCTATGTGTTAACGCTCTTGTTCTTTTCTTCCAGTGCTGCCTTTCGATTTTCTTTTCATTATTTACTCACTAGGTTTTCGTCTACATGAATCTGATAATTAGATCTGTTGGTATTTTCTTAAGGTTAACTCCAGCAAAAGAAAGCAGCATTCTACCCCATTTTAGCCAGATGTGCCAAATTCTATTAAAATAATAGTTGCCTTATTCCATCAGAAGGGATAGCAAAGTCCTTACAAGGGAAAGTCTTAGAATAATTCATATCACCTAATTGTAATCTGTAAGTAGCCCTGGCCTAAGTAGTGAATTGAGTGTTTGTCTGTATTCTTGTGACTGGGCATACCACATAATTTTTTTTAATTGATTTTGAACTTTTAATTAATCATAATGAATCCAAGAAAATACATCTTTAAATAAAGAACTTGAAGTTTTGTATTCTGTAGAGTAGAAAAGGTGTACATTTAATTTAGTGTGTACTTATGGATACCAGTTTTGTACTTGACTCCAATTAGGTACTGGGGCAGAAATGAGGAACTGTGTAAAATTTTAGATGTTATTAAGCAGTTTATTCAGTCTTATTGGGGAGAAAAATTATGCTCCCAAGACATTTAAAACAATTAGAAGACAACAAGTAGTTTTGTGATTTATTTAACTTGTTTGGATATGCTGTAGGGGTCAGAGATTTCTGTCTTGATTTCAGGCATGTATCACTCAGGCCAGCATCATCAATTTACCAATTTAATCATTACCAATTTGCCAATTTAATTATTTTAACTATTGTATATGTAGCAGTATGTGTTTAAAAATAAGTATAAATATGCATCCTGACATCAAAAGACTTTTATAGCCTAGTTAGACTAATGGAATGTCAGTTACTAAATGCACTAAGTCTGTCTTGACTAGAATGATGTGGGAGAGAAGATTTTCATGGAGTAGGTTGAAGATGGGTCTTGAATTGAGGCTTTAGATATGCCTGTATAAAGAGGAGGAGGGGGCCAGGCACGGTGGCTCACTGCCTGTAATCCCAGCACTTTGGGAGGCCGAGATGGGTGGATCACCTGAGGTCAGGAGTTCAAGACCACCCTTACCGACATGGTGAAATCCTGTCTCTACTAAAAATGCAGGAATTAGCCGGGTGTGGTCATGTGCACCCGTAATTCCAGCTACTCAGGAGGCTGAGGCAGAGAATCGCTTGAACCCAGGAGGCAGAAGGTTGCAGTGAGCCGAGATCGCGCCGCTGCACTCCAGCCTGGGTGACAGAGCGAGACTCCATCTCAAAAAAAAAAAAAAAAAAAAAAGAAGAGGAGGGTTGGCAACAACATACAGAGAGGCAGAGGTCCAGAGAGAAGACTACATTTCATTGTGGTAGGAGGCAGTTGGGAAAGAGTGATGAGCATATTAGAAATAAGTATGAAAGGCCTTGAAGAGCTAGCCTAGGAGTTTAGACTTGAGGTGAGAGGCATTAGAAAGCTAAATAAGTTTGTTGATAAGTGAAGTGACATGTTGGAAGTATATTTTAGGGAGATCTGACTGAAGTATGCAGGGTAAATAGAAATGAGATGATGTGGAGTAGGACTTCCACTTGGAAACTTCTTTAATTGTTCAAGTATAAGATGGTAAAAACCTGGGTTAATAGGATAAAAGTAAAAATTTGAGAGGAAAGGAAATCATTTAGTCGTCATTAGAGCTCACCTAGATAGATTGCCATTAAAAAACAGACACACCTTTTAACAGACAGCACAACAGAATGGGGCTCATCTAAGTAATGAATTTTTCACTACTAAGTGGCCAAATGATAGGGATTTGTGAAGATGGATTTCGATGGTACACACTGCCTCTCATTTCTGTGATATATTTTGCAGCCTCGTAAGTGTTCCTGTGTGTGTATATATGACATAAATATGAAGCCAATAAATGTAAATTACCAATTGTAAACTTTTTCCTACTGAGTAAATCTGACAATATGTATATTCCCCACCTTCGAGTCTTTGAAACTATAGCTGTGAAGATGTACTTTGAGAACGTGAAATGT
Source organism: Pan paniscus (assembly GCF_029289425.2). Lineage (NCBI taxonomy): Eukaryota > Metazoa > Chordata > Mammalia > Primates > Hominidae > Pan > Pan paniscus. Next base: position 55,032,764 of record NC_073261.2, on the reverse strand, counting down.
ATTTGCTTGTTAAATTGGGGTTCAGATTTTAAAGGAGAAACTTCCCTTGGTTTAGGAGCTGTGTCATAATGACTGAAATAATTCAGTTTGAGAAAGTACCGACAATAAAAAACTGTTGAGAATAGTGAGTGAGCCCTGATACGAGTAGATATTTTCAGTTTCATTCTGAGCCTGCCTAATTCTGTGCAGTCCTTGCAGCATCTCCTGCTAGTAGGTAATTATCACTTTTTCTCTGGGGAGGCCGTGCTGCTTTTGGACTATAATGTGGAAACTATTACTAGAGAGTCTAGAAGTTGGGGTGGGATGGGTGTGTTTACTGAGCTTAAAGCAAGTAATGTCAATTTGTGAAGCAAGCCTAAGAGAATGTGTGTATGTGTGTTGAACTGAGAAGAGTATATCTTAAATAGGGCAGCCATCATCTTCAGGTGATAGTTGCTGTAAGAATGATATCCTGTATTACTGTATCTTCCTATTTTTTCAAGAAAAGCTGGAAATCTGGACTTGGGGGTAAAAATCTCTGGATTATTAAATGTTGGCAACGTATTCAGATAAAACACTTTATGGTTCAAATAAATCATGCCCAACCCACTGCCTGCACCAGTGTGTCTGTTTGATGTAAACAGTGTCCAATTAATATTAAAAATATGGGTTTTAGTACTACTAGAGACTCTTCTTCTAGCTTTCTATTTGTATTATTAAACAGGATGTACAAACATTTCTTTTTTGTAGTCCACAATCAGTTCCATGGCTTAATGAAATAGTTTAGGATTTGTCATACCTTGTTGCTGAGTTTAAATTGATGCTAAGCATTGCAAATCAGCGTACCTTCTTTCAGATAGTTCTTGCCAAGACAGAATCCAAAATTATTGTCAACCGTGGTTTTAACTGTGGAAACTTCTAATGACCTAAACTAAAATGTATTTCAAATGGAAACAAATAATAACATTTTCCTTAAGCAAAGTGTTGAAATACACAGTTATTTAGTAAGTTTTCTGCCTTTCTAAATGCTGGAGGAACAGTAAAACATTGAGTAACATACATATTGCTTTTAACTAATTGTTTCACCTTGGAAACTGTATCTTTGTAAACTGTATTGGCTTTTTTTTTTTTTTAACCAGATGTATCTTCCAGAGTTATTTATGGGTACACATTGTAATTTTAGGACAGATTTATTTGTAAATGAAGTAATGTATAAGAAAGCATTTTGGGCTGGGCATGGTGGCTCACGCCTGTAATCCTAACACTTTTGGGAGGCCGAGGCAGGTGGATCACCTGAGGTCAGGAGTTCGAGACCAGCCTGACAAACATGGTGAAACCCTGTCTCAAAAATACAAAAATTCACCAGGCTTGGTGGCACATGCCTGTTAATTCCAGCTACTAGGGAGGCTGAGGCAGGAGAATCGCTTGAACCTAGGAGGTGGAGAGTGCAGTGAGCCGAGATCGCCTCATTGCACTCCAGCCTAGGCAGCAAGAGTGAAACTGTCTCAAAAAAAAAGAAAAAAAAAAAAGCATTTCGTTAATTGTAAAGCTGAAAGCTCTATATGTAAGGGATATTGTATCTTTGAAATGTTGTTACTTTTAAATTTTGAAAATAGATTTGATCAGTAGCATTTTTCCCCATGTTTTTCCTAATCTTATTTGCCAATATAGTGAGTACCTTGTATGGAATGGTACTGGTCTATCAGGTAGCATTTTTATTTTATTTTTATTTTTAATTTTATTTTTTTGGAGACAGAGTCTCGCTCTGTCGCACAGGCTGGAGTGCAGTGGCGCAATCTCGGCTCACTGCAAGCTGCTCCGCCTCCCGGGTTCACGCCATTCTCCTGCTTCAGCCTCCCGAGTCGCTGGGGCTACAGGTGCCTGCCACCACGCCTGGCTAATTTTTTGTATTTTTAGTAGAGACAGGGTTTCACAGTAGTGTCGATCTCCTGAACTTGTGATCCGCCCACCTTGGCCTCCCAAAGTGCTGGGATTACAGGCGTGAGCCACTGCGCCCGGCAGCATTTTTTGATTGTTGATGTTGTTAGCGTGAATTTTAGAGGTATTTGTCATTGAAACATTGTATTTTGAAGATGCTGTTTCACAGATACCATTTTACTTATAGATTTTTTGGTGTTTTCTGGTGTGTTGTTTTTATATTTGCAGTAAGTTTTTTCTGATCCATGCTTTTATTTTCTCCAAGTTTATATATTGATTTCAAAATGAGCATCCACGGGTATGATTTTGAAAATGTTTTCTGTACTAAAATATTTTCAAATGGGATCAGTGAGGTATGGTATTAAGTGCATTTGTTTCAAGGCCTTTAATTTTTGTTTGTGAAAATTTTACTGAGCAACCAAATGCTATTTATGAGTACGTTTGTTTAATTTTTGAACAAAATGTTATTTGTCTTTTTTAAAAGCCTAATTCATTAGTCAACATGAGGAATATTCTAATTTCAACACTTTTCTCCTTTTACAATAGGATTGGATTCAGCATCAAAATACATCTACTCATATTGAGAGCTGTCGACAGTTACGTCAACAGTAAGAATATTTTTTTCCTTTATTATAGATAGCATATTTACAAAATAGTTAATGTTCAGATGTGACTGTTAAATACCTTTAGTATAATACTTTGGAGAAAAATATTTTTGGAAAGCTATTGTCTTTTAAAAATACTAGTTTTCTGGAAGTATATTTAATATTTTTCCAAAATGGTAGAATTCAGTATATCTTTTGACACTTTTCTAACTTAATTCCCAGTAGGTAAACTTTTTATGTCATTAGTTCATTCTTTGCTGGCTTACCTTCCCCAGGATCTTTTATCTATATCAGAGCAGGTATCCTTTCTTCTCCTATCTCCACCTCTTCCCATAGGACAAGTAACTGAAAATCAGTGCAAACCAAACACCAGTATTTAATTTTGGACCTAAAGCTCTTCTCTGACTTAGAACCAGTTTTCAGAATATACCTTAAGTAAGGGATGGACAAGCTAGATGTCTTGCTTCCTTAACCTTGGCTCTTCAGTTCTTCCCCCTTTTTCTTCTTAAAGACAGGGCACCTGTGAAGTTTTCCCTACTGGCCATAGAGGTGAAAAAGTGTGATTTTAACACTATGTTCCTGTATCTCTTGGAGTAACATCAAATTAAACTCTGTCTTCCCTAGTACCATTAAACAGTTCCTAGCCACCAGACTGAGAGTAACGTGTTATTGGGCAAATGGATTTGAGATTATTATTGAGAATCCTTTTGATTGTAAGTGATTAAAGTTGCAGATTAGTTGCAGTGGCTCATGACTGTAATCTGAGCACTTTGGAAGGCTGAGACAGGTAGGCTTGCTTGAGCTCAGGAGTTCAGCCTGGCCAACACAGCAAGATCTTGTCTCTACCAAAATAAAAATAAAAAAGTCAGCCAGGCATAGTAGTACACATCTGTAGTTATAATATTTGGGAGGCTGAGGTGGTAGCATCACTTGAGTGCGGGAGATAGAAGCTTCAGTGAGCCATGATTGTGCCACTGCACTCTAGCCTGGGCGACAGCCTGTTTCCAAAAAAAAAAAAAAAATTTTTTTTTTTTTAAAGTAAGAATTTGTAAGCTCACTTAACTGGGAAGCTTAAATGAGGTTGGTGATTCTATTAATAGGTTTCAGGAGCAGCTGTATTGGATGCTCAAATAAAAATTGGTGTCAGAAATACTTCTTTCTTAGCTGTTGTCTTTTGCATTGGCCTTATGAAATCTTGGACACACTTCTTTCACATAGCAAAATGGACCCCACGGTTCTGGATGTAAGTGATCTGTATAGCTGGCATTTCTAGGAGTTTTTTTGTTGTTGTTTTTGTTTTCCTTATCCCACCCCTCCTCACTCTATGACACAGCCTCGGGAGGTTCTGAGAATATATGCCTCTCCCATCTGACCTTTTTCCTTTAAAGCACTTCTTTCTCCATAACTCTGGCAGAAGTCCTTGTTTTGACTCTTTTGGTTCAATTTTGGTTAGTTGTCCATCCCTAAACACATTATAGTGGCTGTGGGAATAGGGTAGTCCATCGCGGTTTGTGTCATATGTCTGCTCCAGGTGTTGAGAGTGAGATAAGTGTCACCTGGATCTTTTGCACTAAGACTGGAAATTGGGGTTACTATCCTATATAGATGCTGTAAAGACAAACATAGGTTATCATGGGGAGATAATTTGTTACCTGAATTAGATACGCCTTACTGCCACTGTAAGGAATACAGTCGAAAATCGAAAATCTCTCCTAAGCAACATTTTCCCACAGGTACCCAGTGGGATGTCTTAATTCTTATGAAGGTGAATTTTTCGTTGGATGGGGGTGAGTTACTTATTTTAGAGAGTCATTCATGCTAGTAAGAGGATTATAGCTATGTTAATTTACTTGAGCAAACAGCATGTATATATCTATTAAAGCCTTTAGTGTAGGTAAGCCTATTATTTTTTTCATACACTTAGGACCCTGATTTAAAGCATTTGCTTTCCATACCTGCTACTTTAATGTTCTACTCTTATTTTTTAACCATATCAAGTGTATTTTGGTTCTCCACAGAGATGAATAGGGGAGATATATATAAATATAAGCGTACCTCCTTTTATTGCACTTTGATTTATTGTACTTCCCATAATTTGCCTTTTTTACAAATTGAAAGATTGTGGGAACCCTGTGTCAAGCAAGTCTACTGGTGCCATTTTTCTTTTTGTTTTTTTCTTTTTGACTTAAACTGGGAGAGAATAAATTTCTATTTAGAGTCCAGAAGTCTGAAATCATGGTGTTAGTTGGGCCACCATTCCCTTCTGAGGCTCTGGGGGAAAATCTGTTCCATGCTTCTCTCCTAGTTTCTAGTGACTGGGGACAATCGTTGACATTCCTTGGCTTGTAGCCTATCATTCCTATCTCTGCTACTGTCTTCACACCACCTTCTCTTCCCTTAAACCTCCCTATGCCCTGCCATTAGAAAGACACTGGCTATTGGATCTAGGGCCCATTGGATAATTCAGGATGATTTCATCTCAAGAGTTTTAGTTTGATTACATCTGCAAAGATCCTTTTCCAAATCGGGTAACATTCACAAGTTCCAGGGATTGGAACATATATATGTATGTATCTTTTGGGGAGCACCATTCAAGAATCCATTTTAATCAGTTTCCCCTAATACCAAATCGCTCTCTCGTCTGGGCCTTGAGCAGTGCTTTTGCTGCCAAAAGCAATCAAGAGCTGAAGCTGAAAATGAAGTGTGTGTATTAGCACCTGTATGCTGGTAAGAACTGCAACTGGATATGTCCTTCGATCTGGCATCCTCTGGGTCAGTTTCCACTTTTTCCTATTGTGGGGCTTAAGGGTTCTTTCGTTACACAGATAACTGTGGTTTGAAATTTAAAATAACAGTAAGTCTTTCCTAATTCTCCAGGCTGTCTCCCCTAACCAGGCCTCATGATGCCTTCACAGTTTCTTACCTTCTGCACATTTTTCTTCACCTGGCCTCACTCTGATCACAATGGCAGATCCAGGGCCTCCCTCTTCCCTTGTCTCTACTGGGTCAGTCAGGACTCTTTCCTTTCGGTGCCATTTTTCTAACAGCATGTGCTCACTTTGTGTCCCTGAGTCACACTCATAGTATTTCAAATTTTTGCATTATTACTATATCTGTTATGGCAATCTGTGATCAGTGATCTTTGATTTTGACTTGCTGAGGGCTCATGATCAGTATTTTTTAGCAATAAAGTACTTTTTAATTAATGTATGTTCATTTTTAAAAACATGCTATTGTACAGTTAATAGACTGGCATAGTCTAAACATAACTTTTATTTGCACTGGGAAACCAAAAAACTTATGTGACTCGCTTAGTGTGATGTTCTAGAACTGAATCTACAGTATCTCTGAGGTACGCCTGTGTATTGATATATGACAGGGGATTTACTAGGGGAATTGGCTTTTACACAATTATGGAGGCCGAGAAGTCCCACAATATGCTGTCTGTGTGTTGAAGACTCTGGGTTTCTGGTAGCGTGGCTTAGTCCAAATTCAAAAGCTTCCAAACCAAGGAAGCTGATAGCATAATTCTCAGTCTGAGGCAGAGGGCCCTATAGCCCCAGGAGCCTGCTGATGCAGGTTGCATAAGACTTGGAGTTCTGATGTCCAAGAACAAGGAGGAGAAGGGCACCCCGCTCTGAGGGAAGGAGGGGTGGAGAGAGGGAATTCCACCTTCTTCCATCTATTTGTACCATCTGGGCTCCCAGCCTATGGCGTGATGCCCGCCCACATTGAGGGCAGATCTTCCTTACTCAGCCCACTGACTCACAGACTAATCTTCACTGGAAACACTCTCACAGACATGCCAAGAAACAATGCCTCACCAACCATCTAAGCATCCCTCAATCTAGTCAAGTTGACACCCAAAATTAACCATCACATTCAGGTTGTATGCACTTGAATAATTGCTTCATAACTTTCTCTCCACTGAAAAATAATTTAATAAATAGATTTGGTTAGGTGCTTGGGATCTGCATTCTTTATTCTTTTAAGCTGTGTTATAGGGATATACCTTCTTTCTACTCATTCCTTCATTGATGTATATTTAGATTTTTCTTTTCTTGTGGCTTATTCTCTCTGGCTTTATTGGATCTTTCTGGATTATGATACAAGAGTAGTTGAGGAAAGATAACAGTGCATCAGAATTTTAATATTAAAAATAGGTAATTATGCTGTGTTTATTGTGTGCTGGGCATTCTTAGTGCTTTACATAATTGATTTAGTCTTCAAAACCATCTACGAGGTGTTAAGTGTAAGGATTATTCCAGATTTTATCCATGAGAGAAGTGAGGCACAGAGACAATTTCCCTACCATCATGCAGCACATAGTTAAACGGAACTAGTTTAGCTCATGGGCCTTTATCATCCCTTCTACTTTTTTATGGCTTAAAAAATTTTCAGAATAAAATATTGAAGAGAAAAAGGAAGAAAAACATTTATATGTTCTTCATCTATATTCACCATTTGTTAATATTTGCTTTGTTATATCTTCATACATTTTTTTCTGAACTATTTGAAAATAAATTGCAGACATTATGGGACATCATTTCTAAATTCAGCATGTATCTCCGAAGTATAAGGATGTTCTGCATAACCACAATACAACACATTTAAGGAAATTAACAATAATTCCACAATTCCTTCTAATATATAAGCCAAATTCATATTTTCCCATTTCTTTCCAGAATGCCTTTTATAATTCTTCTTGTTTGCCCCATCCATACCCCCAATCCAGTATTCAGTTAAGATTTATGCATTACAGTCTCTTTTAATCTAGAATAGCCTACTCTTTGTTTCGTTTGTGTTTTGTTTTGTTTTGTTTTGTTTGTCTTTCTTTTTTTGTTTGTTTGAGAAGGATGTTTTTATGGTGTTGATTTTTTCCTTGAAATGTCTGGGAAACTTGTTGAATGTCCCACTTTCTATAGTTTTGTATTTGTTTCCTTAGCATTAAATTCACTGAGAACATTTTTGTTGCAAATGCTTCATTGGTGATGTGCATTTATTGCATCACATTGGGACAAAGATAATATCAGTTGACTAGGTCCTTGCTCTTAATAGTTAATGTTATACCACCTTTGTTAGGAGCGTTATTGCTTCTGAAGCACATTTTTGACTAGTTGGGCAGTATAGAGGTGTTTCCAAATTCTGCTTGCAGAATGTATACACATGCTTTATCTTTCTGCTCTGGGCAGCAGAGATGAGAACATGTGTTACCTAGTGAACAGGTCTGAACTTGGTGAACCTGAACCTAGTGAAGATCAACAATATTATTTATTGCTATCTCAGCTCACTGCAACCTCCACCTCCTGGGTTCAAGTGATCCTCCCACCTCAGCCTCCTGAGTAGCTAGGACCACTGGTGAGTGCCACCACGCTTAGCTAATTTTTTGTATTTTTGGTAGAGACAGGGTTGCCAAAGCTGGTCTCAAACTCCTGAGCTCAAGCGATCTGCCTACCTCAACCTCCCGAAGTGTTGGGATTACAGGCATGAGCCACCGTGCTCCACCATTATTACCAGCTCTTGAATATTAGTCTTTAAGCTCTTGTGAACCATAAACTAGAGAGCTCCTGGAAATTTAATAACTTCGATGTGTTGTTAATCACCTTCATTTCCAGCATATACATGTGAGAAAGCCAAGGCTTACACATACTAAGTAACTGGCTTTAAGTTTCATAGCCATTAAATGACAGCACCTACAGTGAAACCCAGTTTTGTTTGATGATAAAAGATTTGCTTTGAATCACTGTAAGACTAGGAATTTATCCTCCTGGGTGGTACAGAGCAATGAAAGTTTTTAAAAGTGTGGAAATAGATGAAACAAAATTATCCATATATTGGGAATTGTTGACACTAGGTGATGGGTATGTTGGTTTAAAGTTAACTTTTTTGTCTTCACAGTTTGTCCTCTCATAATTAAAAGATGCTCCAGACAATATATCTATTCTCAAAGTAAGAAGAAGAGGCAGAAGCTTTCTCAGATGTCTGTCAGGGGTCTTGTACCTGTATCTCATTGGTTAGAACTTACCACTGGCTGTCTTCTAGAGATAGTGGGAAAGCAAATATTTAGCTTTTTTTTTGCCATTGTAGTAAAGGCAAACAAGGGAAAAGGGAATTGAGAATTGCTGTGGGGTTAGCTCATTAACAATGTCTGAGGCAAATAGCAACCAAGACAAACCACTTTAATAAGGTTCGACCTAACGTTATTTTCCTGCTAGGTGATTTGTCAGAAGTTTGCTGCCTCCATTTCCTTACCTGGCTTTCATCTTGCTGCTGAAATTTTATTCTTAAATGTAGTGATTTATTTATTTAATATAATCAGCATGTCCAGATGCCTCTTAGAGTTCAGATTTTCTGGAAGTTGAGAGTGAAGATACAGCCTTTTTCTTAGGCTTCTATGATATTACTGTTTCTCCTACTAGTTTTTCTGTGATTACTTCTTAATCTTTTATTGTTTTTTTTCTTTGCTTTACTCTAAAGTTGTCGATGTGCCTAAGATTCTGTCCTCGGCTCTCTTTTTTCTTATAAACTTCATCTTGTGTTAGTCTCACTCTTAGGGCTATAATTGTGGCTTCTACATGCCCGATTTCTAAATATCTCAGCTCTCATCTTTTCCCCTAATTCCAGATATTCCTTTACACTTGTTCTGAAAACATTCCTGTTATCTTCTCTTACAAATGTTTGTTAAGTTCCCATTGTTTTTTTCCTGTGTGTAACCTCATTACCTGATTTTAAGGCTCTTCGTAATTTGTCTCTACCTGAAACAACAGACAGCCTGTCCAAGTTTCCCCCTTTATAATTCCTTTTCATCATGTCTATGCTGTAGCTAGACCACTTCCTGGAACAAAACACCGATGTTTTGCCTCCAATCTTAGTTTACGTATTGCCACTGCATGAAATCTAACCTGATCCATTCCTATTAATAGATCTTTGTAAGGGCTACTTGAAAAGCAACCCTTTCTATGAGTTCTCTCCTGATTCCTCTCACTGGACATATCTTTATGAGGACTACTTGGGGCAAGTTAAGGGGCACCATTCATGTTGTATTCTGTGAGTTGCCATATGGAATATGATAGGAGTGGTGTTCCCTAGAGTTCTGTAAAGTAGATGAACTGTCTTCTCTCTTTTAACCCTTAACCTAAGCTCGTATCTTGTACCTCTTAACACTTTTGTGCATATGCTGGCCGGTTTACTTAAATGAAAGTTTAGACCTTTAAAGTATGGGGAGTGTGTTTCCCTGATACACCTATTAGCATAATACTTTGATTATTTATTGAATTAAACTCTCAAAATATTTTATTTCCAATAAAGGTTGTGAAAAGTCCTTTTGATATATTACAGGTAAAGATTAATTGAGCCTTACAGTCTTATTTTAGCTGTTAGTTAATATTGTTTATTTTCAAAATAGGTATCCTGATTGGAATCCTGAGATCCTCCCATCGAGAAGGTAATTTTTAAAAATAGTAATATTATTAAAACCTGATTGTCCTTTAGAAGTAAACAGTTAATTTTAAGAAAGTGATTCTTTTGAGTTCTACTTCTGCCATTTAAACAACAGGCAAATGCAAAAACCTTTATGAATCTTTAACTTATTCCAGCTTAAAGGTGACACAGCCCCTCCCCTGATCTACTTTCTTTAGCCTTTTCTGAAAATACCTTATTTTGACATTATTATTTTATGTTTATGACATCTTCTCTTGTAAATGCCTTGAATGCTAGGAGTGATATTATTAAGTTCTGTATCCCCTAGGGGATTCTCCTCAGGTTATGTGTGTACACACACGTACACACACATAGAGAAATCAAAGTCATATTTATAGATGGCATAATCTTTCAGGAAAAAATTATTGAAAACGTCTGTTTATGTAAATCATTTCCTAAATTCTTTACATAATTTAATACTTTAAAAACATAATTGGATATAATGTTGGTACAGGAAAAACCAGAGAAATTCATTATCGTATTCTTCTGTAAACTAGAAAACAGACATCCAAGCAATTGGAGGGCTGATAAACTGTTCTGATTGTTTCTTATTTACATATAAGGCTGAATTACATCATAACAAACAGATTTTTGTTTTAAGTACAAATCTTTTATCAGAGTTTGGTATTGTTAACAGTCTGTTTTTAACAAGGTACTTCTGTCATTTATTATCATTTAAATTTACATTAAATTGCTGATCACTTTCTTTTCCGCCCCCCTGCTTATAGAAATGAGGGCAATAGAAAAGAAAATGAAACTCCACGAAGACGTTCTCATTCCCCCAGTCCTAGGCGTTCTAGAAGATCAAGCTCAAGTCACAGATTCCGTCGGTCTCGAAGCCCAATGCATTACATGTATAGGCCGAGAAGTCGAAGTCCAAGAATTTGCCATCGTTTCATTTCTAGATACAGATCCAGATCCAGATCCCGTTCACCATATCGAATTAGAAATCCATTTAGAGGTAGTCCAAAATGCTTTCGATCAGTTAGCCCTGAGAGGATATCAAGGAGATCAGTGAGATCATCAGGTACACTGATGGCCATGAAATAGTGAATGTACTTATTTTGACTAAATTTTTAAATGTCTTTCTTTTTGGATTTTGAGAAATGTTCTACTTTATTAAATTTTAGAATTGATAAATGAAATCTGACCCACATGCCGCAGAGTTAATTATTCCCTCTGGTAACTTGGCAAAGAAATGTGTGTGAATGTATGTGTCCATCAACATCATATTTAAAAACCAAGGATGGTAAAAATGTCTTAGTTTGCTTTAGTAATTGATTATAGAATTCCATGGATTAATTTAAAATGTTTTTGAAATTTTTTTTTAACCTGTGACTTAATGTTGATTTTATGACCCTTTCAGAAATAGCTCACACATGCATGCCCACATACACAAACACACACCTTCTTCTACAATGAAAGAAACCATAGTTAATATCTGAGAAGTGCTTTGACACTCCCACTGTTTCACTTGACTAGCCTGAAAAATTCAAAAATAGTACTTTGTACAGGTCTTATTGTGTCTAATATAGTCTAAAATGCTGAATTCAAATGGAGATACCTTTAATTATATAAGGCATTCCTTCTTAAAGTATGGCCCAAGGATCGATTGGGGTCCTCAAGATCTTTTAAGAGTTCTATGAGATCTCTTTTCTAATTACATGCCTCCATGAGGCTGGATTTTCTTTATCCAGAAGCAGATATAAGAATTTAGGTTCTTCTTTTAAGCCCAACATTAAAATGTGTGGAAGAAGGTACTATAGTGCTACACATTTCACTAATTTTGTTTTGGGAATTACAGTTGGTTTTTATAAAAATATTTATGTTAATATGGGAATTTACTTTTTTTGCCATTACTTTCAGTGGCAAAAACTGCAGTTACTTTTGCACCAACCTAACATATGAATTGATAAATATTTTTACAATTTTAATTTCTAATATGGTAAATATCAGTAAATATAACACAAATCTTTGTAGTCTTCAATAAGTGTAAAGCAATCTCAAAACCAAAAGTTTGAGGATCACTGGTATAAGGGAATAAAGGAACTTCATGTAAAAGCCTTCTGAGTGCATAAAATCTAGATTTTTTTATTGTCTGTGTGCTCCCTGTTTAGCTTGAGAATAGCACTTTGTGATTATGTCATGAGATGGCTCCTACCTTAATTTTTTTCCAATTGAAATTATATTTATATCTTTTTACTAGATAGAAAAAAAGCATTAGAAGATGTAGTACAACGATCTGGGCATGGGACAGAATTTAATAAACAGAAGCATCTTGAAGCTGCTGATAAGGGACATTCACCAGCACAAAAGCCTAAAACTAGCAGTGGAACAAAACCATCAGTTAAACCTACAAGCGCTACAAAGAGTGATTCAAATCTAGGAGGACATTCTATTCGTTGTAAATCAAAGAATCTTGAAGATGACACTTTGTCAGAATGTAAACAGGTGTCTGATAAAGCTGTTTCTCTCCAGCGAAAGGTAATTCTTTAATAATTATTTTTAGAGATAAGGTTTCACTCTGTCATCCTCGCTGGACTGCAGTGGTGCAACAAACATGGCCCACTGCAGCCTCGATCTCCTGGGCTCAAGTGATCCTCCTGCCTCAGCTTCCCAAGTAGCTGGCACCACAGGCGTGTGCCACCATGCCTGGCTAATTTTTTAATTTTTGTAGAGATGGGGTCTTGGCCATGTTGCTCAGGCTGGTCTCGAACTACTAGGCTCAGGCAGTCCTTCCACGTCAGCTTCCCTAAGTGCATGAGCCACTATGCCTGGCTTCGTAATTCTTTGTTAGTGCAAATATGCGTACATTTGCTATGACAAACAGAAAACAAAGTTGTTGCCGGGCATGGTGGCTTATGCCTGAATCCCAGCACTTTGGGAGGCCAAGCAGGGTGGATCGCTCGAGCTTAAGAATTTGAGGCCAGCCAGAGCTACATGGTGAAACTCCCTCTCTACAAAAAATATAAAAATGAACTGGGGGTGGTGGCAGGTGCCAGTAGTCCCAGCTACTTGGGAGGCCTTGGGAGGCTCAGGTGGAAGGATCACTTGAGCCCGGGAGGCAGAGGTTGCAGTGAGCTGAGGTCACACCACTGCACTCCAGCCTGGACTACAGAAGGAAGACCCTGTCTCAAGAAAAAAAAAAAAAATGAAGTTGTCTTAACTTTTTTATTCCATATTTCCAATAACTTTGAAATTATGAGTTGTTACATGGTTTTAGTATGGAATATTTTACTGGTTTTTCTTATGAGTATAATAAAAGTCCAAGGTTCAAAGTCTTGTAGCTTAGGAATTCCAGTGGTTTGGTATTTGATGTGTCAAAAGAACATTTTGATGGTTTGGCATTTTTGGCTAGCTTCACAAGCAGATCATTGTGATGAGTTTTGCTCTCTAATTGGGAAAATGAATAATCACCAGCAGCATTATTGAGCTTTTGTAATCTTTTTTAGTAAGGTATAAGAGTGAGCCTCTCCTGAGAATTGATCATTATTCATCTGTTCTATACTTTTTTTGGTACAGTTCAGAAGTCAAATACTCTGTTGTACAGTGTAAAATTTATAATTTGGTACTGATTTATTAGTGTATTTTGACTGTAACCTACTGGTTACGATACTAAGGTATTGTTTTATTGTATATGTTTATTAAATCACTATTAATATATTAAAACATCAAGAGACTATCTTCAGAGAAAATCCTAACAGGCCCAATATCAAATATTTTGTATATTTTAATATTAATAAGTCTTCAAGTATTTAGGTATGGAATGCATTGCTCTCAACAGTATTTAAATACATGAAAGACTTTCAGTAAGTGCTGTTCCCTGCCTCAAAGAACTTACATTTAGAAGGATAAACTTATAATAATCAACCAGTAATTAACAGAATTTTGAAGAGCATTGGGAAGAAATTTTTGAGTATAGGGAAAATTTTGAAGAGGCTGAGTTAGTCTCATAATATGAAGTTCTTTTCATTTTGTTTCAAGACTTCTAGGTGGTGGCAGTGGAACTTTTTTTTTTTTAAGTTTTCTTATTTAGTAAAAAATAAGAGAAATGGGGGTCTCGCTTTCTCACCCAGGCTGGAGTGCAGTGGCACAGTCATAACTCACTGCAGCCTCAAGTTCCTGAGCTCAAGTATCCTCCTGCCTCAGGCTCCCAGGTAGAAGACTACAGGTATGCGCCAACACACCCAGCTGGGTGTTTCAATTTTTTTTTTTTTTGAGTCAGAGTCTCGCTCTGTCACCCAGGCTGGAGTGCAGTGGCGTGATCTTGGCTCACACAACCTCCGCCTCCCAGGTTCAAGTGATTCTCCTGCCTCCTGCCTTAGCCTCCTGAGCAGCTGGGATTATAGGCGTGTGCCACCACGCCTGGCTAATTTTTTTTATTTTTAGCAGAGACGGGGTTTCACCGTGTTGGTCAGGCTGGTCTCGAACACCTGACCTTGTGATCCATCCACCTTGGTCTCCCAAAGTGCTGGGATTACAGGCGTGAGCCACCAGGCCTGGCCTTTTTTTTTTTTTTTTTTTTTTTTTTTAAATATAGAGTCTTAGTATGTTGCCCATCCTGGTCTTAAACTCCTGGCCTCAAGCGATCTTTCTGCCTTGGCCTCCCAAAGCAGTGGGATACAGGCATGAGCCACCATGCCTGGCCCTAATTTTTAACGTAAGCGGTAAAGTTGATACTACAGTGTATTCAAATGGTATGCATTATATATGAATTTTTAAAAATATTATACCTGTCTAGAGATCATTTCCAATTATTAGAACAGAGGGGGTAAACAAAGCTGTAATTTCAGCTTTACTTGTTGGTGGGCCATGTAGTTTCATAGAAAAATTCTCTCTAATGGCCTTGGAACATTCCATAGGTCTTATTTGCTATAAGATGCTATAAACAGAAAAGAGCACCTGTAAACCATTTCTGGGTTAAAAAATATAAATAACATTTCTTACCACTTTTGCATTTAAAATCTTATTAAAGTGTTAAAATCGTGATTTAAAAATGCGTAAAGGAGGTGGTGAAGGAAAAAGAAAAATGGGTAAAATATATGGAAAAGACCCTTTAGTGTACTAATATTAGTGGTAGAAGAAATTATATAGGAAATTATTACTGTACATTGTAGCTTAATTTGGTTTATTTTAAATTTTCTTTCACTCCAAAAATAGCTTCGGAAAGAACAATCATTGCATTATGGTTCGGTTCTTCTTATATCTGAATTACCAGAGGATGGTTGTACTGAAGAAGATGTGAGAAAATTATTTCAACCATTTGGGAAAGTGAATGATGTCCTAATTGTTCCATATAGAAAAGAGGTGAGTCATTTAGTCTGTGGCAAAAATTCATACAAAGTGATTGCTTTAATGATGCTATAAATTGCTGTTGTGTTCCTTAGCTGCTTGTACTGCATATATAATTGTTCTTTGAGAGTTATATAAATGTCTGGATGTGAATAAGCAAGGCCGCAAAATAATGTTTTATATTCTTTAAAATAAGTGTTTGCCCACTTTTTCTGTAAAGGGCCAGCTAAATATTTTTGGTTTTATAAGCCATCTATAGGATCTCAACTACTGTGCTCTGGCATTCTAGTACAAAAACAGCTATAAGTAATATGTAAATGCGCAAGCATGGCTGTGTCCAAAAAACTATTTACAAAAATAGGTAGTATGCCATAGTTTGCCAGTCATTACTTTAGAACACCAGTTAGATAATACTAAAACAAATTATTTCCTTTGTATGGTTAAGTATTTTCTGTGGGTTATATTCCTATAACTCACATGATAAAAGTTAAGAACTGTAAACAGTTCTTAACATAAGCACAACATAAAATAGTTAAGGCTGGGCGTGTTGGCTTGTGCCTGTAATCGCAGCACTTTGGGAGTCTGAGGCAGGTGGATCGCCTGAGATCAGGAGTTTGAGACCAGCCTGACCAACATGGTGAAACCCGGTGTCTACTAAGAATACAAAAATTAGCCAGACGTCTGTAATCCCACCTACGTGGGAGGTTGAGGCAGGAGAATCTCTTGAACCCGGGAGGCAGAGGTTGCAGTGAGTAGAGATCGCGCCACCGCACTCTAGCCTGGGCAACAGAGTAAGGCTCCATCTCAAAAAAAAAAAAAAAAGGTTTTGTGAGTTAAGGCTGGGTGTGGTGGCTGAAGTCTGTAATCCCAGTACTTTGGGAGGCCAAGGCTGGAGGATCGCTTGAGGCCAGGAGTTCAAGACCAGCCTGGGCAACATAGCGAGACCTCCGTCTTAATTTTTAAAAAAAGTTTGTGAGTCAGGACAGGGAACATAGTGATAGTGTTGTCTTTGTTGCAAGAAGCCTTTAAAATGTCAGACCTACCACAAGCTGGACCATATCTTCCCTTCCCTCCTGTTGTTCAGTGAGCCCTGCCTTCTCATTTCCTCTTCTTCCATGAGCCTGCCTGGATTTTTTTTATCTTGGTAGTGGTATAGAAATTATGTAAGGTTAAATGTCCATTTAATGTGTGAAACATCCTTAATCAAATTATACTTGAGCAAAATAAAAACAGGCAAAAGCAACCATGACTTGAGGTAGTTTCATAGTTTGATGTTACAAAAGAAAGGATTAAGTCCATTTTAAAATGCAGGAACTTTTAAAGATAGATTTGTGACTAAAGATGGAATAAATTTCATTTTAGGCTTACCTAGAAATGGAATTTAAAGAGGCAATTACTGCAATTATGAAGTACATTGAAACAACACCTCTTACGATAAAAGGAAAAAGTGTGAAAATATGTGTTCCAGGAAAGAAAAAAGCACAGGTAATCTGGATTTAGGTCTTAAATGTTTTATCACTGTTGTTTTAGTTTAACTTTTTTGTTTAAGTATGGCACACATATAGAAATAGGCATAGAAACATAAATGTTAGCTCAACACATTATATGTGCATTAATTCAAGTATGTTGAAATTAAAACTTCCTCATACATGTATGGTGCTATATACAGTATTAAATAACGACGACTAGGAGAAAATACTTGCCATATATAACACAAAAATAGCAAACATCTGTGAATCTGGTACCTAGGTCACAAAAGAGAACATTTGACAGTATCTGGAAGTCCCTTGCTTACTTCTTCCCAATTCTTACACCCTCCCTTCTTCTCACAAGTAAACACTAACTTGATTTCTAATGCCATAGTTGAGTTTTGCCCGTTTTCAACTTTACATAAACAAAATCGTATAGTGTGTATTCTTTGGGCCTTTACTTCCTTAGAAGTATCAAGTTTTGTAACTTTAATTTTTCTAGATCATTTCTGTGCTTCAGTTCATATGATCGTAGATAATATCTATAGAATTACTTTAAATTACCCTTTAAGGATGAGCTTTCTGTTAAGTAAAAAGCTATATGTATATCTCACCTGTAAGGTTTTCTTTGTGTATGTGTGTGTTTTTTAAAATAGGGTGTTGAGAAAATATTTTTATATCTTAAAAAAAATTATTGTATTTTTAATTTTTGTGGGTACATAGTAGGTATATATATTTATGAGGTACATGAGATGTTTAGATGCAGGCATGCAGTGTGTAATAATCACATTATGGAAAATGGGATATCTGTCCCCTCCAGCATTTATTCTTTGTGTATCAAACAATCCAGTTATACTCTTATAATTGTTTAAAAATGTAACATTAAATTATTTTTTACTATAGTCACTCTGTTGCGCTAGCTAATACTGGGTCTTACTCATTCTGTTTTTTTTTTGGTACCCATTAATTATCCCCTCCTCTACCCCCTATTACCCTTCCCAGCCTCATAACCATCCTTCGACTTTCTGTCTCCATGAGTTCAGTTGTTTTAGAGCCCACAAATTGTGGGATTTTTTAGATACCACAAATAAGTGGGAACATGTGATCTTTGTCTTTCTGTGCCTGGCTTATTTCACTTAATATAATGACTTCCAGTTTCATCCATGTTATTTTAAATAACTGAATCTCATTCATTTTTATGGCTGAAGAATACTCCATTGTGTTATGTACCACATTTTCTTTATCTATTCATGTGTTGATGGACACTTAGTTGGCTTCCAGATCTTAGCTAATGTGAACAGTGCTGCAAGAAACATGGGAGTACAGATACCTCTTCGATATACTGATTTCTTTTCTTTTGGGTATATATACCCAGCAGTGGGATTGCTGGATTGTATGGTTGATCCTATTTTTAGTTTCTTAGGACCCTTCAAAATGTTCTCCATAGTGATCGTACTAATTTACGTTCCCACCAACAATATACTGAGGGTTCCCTTTTCTCCACATCCTGGCCAGCATTTGTTTTTGCCTGTCTTTTGGATAAAAGCCATTTTAACCGGGGTAAGATGATATCTCATTGTAGTTTTGATTTGCATTTCTGTGATGATCAGTGATGTTGAGTACCTTTTCATGTGCCTTTTTGCCACTTGTGTGTCGTCTTTTGAGAAATGTTTCTTCAGATCTTTTGCCCATTTTTTTTAATCAGAGTATTAGTTTTTTTTTTTCCTGTAAAGTGGCTTGAGTTCCTTATATATTCTGGTTATTAATCCCTTGTCAGATTTTTTTCCTGTAAAGTGGCTTGAGTTCCTTATATATTCTGGTTATTAATCCCTTGTCAGATGGATAGTTTGCAAATATTTTCTCTCATTTTGTGGGTTGTCTGTTGTTTCCTTTGCTCTGCAGAAGCTTTTTAACTTGAAGTGGTCCCATTTGTTCATTTTTGTACAGAATTTGCCTATGTTTGTGGGGTATTTATTGAAGAAATATTTGCCCAGACCGATGTCCTGGAGAGAGAGTTCCTCCAGTGTTTTCTTGTAGTAGTTTCATAGTTAGAGATCTTAGATAAAAGTCTTTAATCTATTTTATTTGATTTTTGTATATGGTGAGAGATAGGGTTCAGGTTCATTAATGCATATGGATATCCAGTTTTCCCAGCTGGTACCTCCCTAGGTTACATGCCATCCCAGCCCACTAGCTCTAATCCCAGCCCCAGCCCTAAGAGTTGCCTAGGAGTAGTTGTCCTTGTGTCCTAGACTACCTTTCAGGTTTACCTAGCACCCTGGAGCACTTTAGCCCATGGTAGTGAGACTTGCCAAGAAATTCAGATTCTTATTGCTGGGATGGATGAGTCCTCTTTGGCTAGGTCTGGTCCAAAGGCTCCTTCAGTGCATGGGTGCTGGCTGAGTACAGCATGGCTTTGCTGTCCACTGTGACAGAGCAGCACTGAGTTCAATGTAAAGTCCCCTAGTTACTGCGCTGTCCCTTCCTAAAGTGCACAGACTCTGTCCATGTTGTGGGGCCAGATTAGGGAGGTGTGCTGTCAGGGATTTAAGGCTGTCTCTGCTGCCCTCTTCAATGCCTCTTTCAGTGATACAAAGTCAAAACCAGGTAGACTTTGTATGAATGCTCACTTGATATTTGGTTCTTGTGGTGATGCTTTTCTGTGTGCAGATAGTCGTTAAAATTTGGTGTTCCTGCGGGGGATGGGATGAACAGTGTAGGGTTCTATTCTACCATTTTGCTCCACCCAGCTATGTGTTCTAGTAATTTAATTTTTCTGCTAGCTGTGGAATGGCTACTTTATAGGGGTTCTATAACACACATTTCTCAATAATTTGATTTGGTAGTCTAACCATGTTAGTGCATTCCTCATTCTTTGTAACTTCTCTATAGTGTTTCTCTGTATGAATATACCACAGATATATTACCAATTCCTTACTGATTGATATTTAGGTTGTTTCTAGAAGCAGAACTTTAGTTAACACCTTGTGTACCTTCACAGGCCATCTTTTGACATTTATGATAGTGGTTTTTTAGGTGATACCTACCCAATGGAATGGTTGGTTTATAGGATGCACAGTAATGGATAATATGAGATTGCTCACTAAATAACTGTTATAATTTACTCCCTGGTAATTTATGAGAGTATTACCAACAACATCTTAATTTCTTCAGCTTTAAAAATTCGTTATATAGAAAATGATATCTAGTTTTAATTTGCATCTTTTTGATTATTCATTAACTTCATCTTTTTATATAATTGTTAGCTATATCTATTAACTGTTTAAGTGAGTTGTCTATCTTTTCCTATTTTATTGTTGTCTTTTTAAAAATATTCATTTGAAGGTGCATGAATATTGTGCATTCTAGACACTAATTTTGCATTGTATGTAAGAAGTCTTTTCTTGTAGTCTGTTGCTTGTGTTATGCATACATATATCAAGTTTGAATTTTTTTTTTTTGTTTTTGGCGGAGCCTCTCTCTGTCGCCCAGGCTGGAGTGCAGTGGCACCATCTCGCCTCACTGCAAGCTCCACCTCCCGGGTTCACGTCATTCTCCTGCCTCAGCCTCCTGAGTACCTGGGACTACAGGTGCTCGCCACTAACAGAGATGGGGTTTCACCATGTTAGCCAGGATGGTCTTGATCTCCTGACCTCGTGATCCGCCCGCCTCGGCCTCTGAAAGTGCTGGGATTACAGGCGTGAGCCACCTCGCCCGGCCAAGTTTGATATTTTTATGTACTCAAATTTATTGGTATTCTATGACTTCTGCATTTTTTTCTTTATTATTTTTTTGCCTGTGACACAGCCTCAGGAGGTTCTGAGGACATGTTCCCCTCTTTTTGAGACAAGGTCTCACTCTGTCACCCAGGCTGGAATGCGGTGGCACAATTTCGGCTCATTGCCACCTCCGCCTCCCAGGCTCAAGTAATCCTCCCACCTCAGCCTCCTGAGTACCTGGGACTACAGGTGCAAGCCACCGCGCATAGCTAAGTTTTAATTTATTTTTTGTAGATATGAGATTTCACTTTGTTGCCCAAGGTGATCTCACACTCCTGGGCTCAGGTGATTCTCCTGCCTCGGCCTCCCAAAATGTTGGGATTACAGGCGTGAGCCACTGTTTCTGGCCTGCTTTTTTTCTTTTGTCTTTTTAAGAACTTGCCTGTGCTAGTGCCTAAAAGGTTTTATTCCTCAATCTATTATTTGCAGCATAATATAGGATTGGAATCAGTATTATTTCCAAAATGGGGGCCAGTTAGCCTCAACACTATTTATGCCTAATTTATCCTTGTTGATTTGAAAAGCTTCTTTTATGTGTATAAATTCTGTATACATAGATGTGTTTCATACTCTTCTGTTGTGGCAATACTATGTGGTTTCTGTTACAACAATTATTATAACTTCCTAATATTTCCCTGTCTTTCTTGTAGAGTTATTTTTCTTTGTTTATTCATTTTGGTTAATGTTTTTCCTCTTTATTTAAATTCATTTTGTTTAATCTTGAACATTTACTCCTGCACATTAGTTTTAGAATCAGTTTAAGTTCTCTTAAAAAAACTTACTGGAATTTAATTAATACTGTGTTGAATTCGTAATAGTATTTTTACAACACTAAGTCTTTCTATCAAAAAACATAGTTCGTTGGCTGGTGGCTCTTTGCCTGTCATCCTAGCATTTTGAGAGGCTGAGGTAGGCAGATAACTTGAGCTCAGGAGTTTGAGACCAGCCTGGGGCAATATGATGAAACCCTGTCTCTACTAAAAATACAAAAATTAGCTGGGTGCGGTGGTGCGTGCATGTAGTCCCAGCTACTCAGGAGGAGGCTGAGGCAGGAGGATTGCTTGAGCCCACGCGATGGAGAGGTAGCACTGTGCTGAGATAGCACCATGGCACCCCAGCCTGGGCAACAGAGCCAGGCTTTGTCTTAAACAAACAAAGAACATGGTTTGTCCATTTAGATTTCCTTTTATGCCCTTTAGCAAGTTTTATTTTTTTTTTCCATAAAGTTCTTGAACATTTTGTGGTGGTTAAATTTATTATTTTACTTATTTTTACATATAGCTATTAGAGAGGATCTTTATTTTTTAGTTCTCATATGTTTTCTAGTTAGTTACTACTAGAGTAACCTATCATCCTAGTTTATACCTGCTACATGCCATCCATTTATTCCCATTGTCCTGGTTTGGATAATAAATTAAATCGTGTGGCCTTAGTTATTAACAATTTTATCATTTAGGATTTCATTCAGTTTCAACTAATAAAACCTCACTAGTGGATTGTTAACAAATAAGAGGTATATTTATCTCATAACAGAAATCTGCATGTAGGTGGTCCAGTGCTCGTGCAACAGCTCCATAATATCTTCAGGAACCTCGCCTTGTCTTCCAGCACTACTATCTTTAGAATGTATCTTTCATCCTCATTTGTAAGATGGTTTCTGCACTTTCTGGCATCTTTTCTATCTTCGAGACATACAGGAATAAAAATGCAGAGCAAAATGAGTTTTTGTTTTCTTTTCTGGAAAGAGTGAGTTCCCCAGCAGCATTTGCCTGCATTTGATTTACCAGAACTACCAGACACATGGCCATCTAGTTGCAGAGGCAGTTAAGGAGAAACAAGGATTAAATACATAATTTAAGAACTTAAACTTTATCCTGTAGAGAGGTATATGTTATTCAAGGTTTTTGAACTAGGGCATAACATAATGAAATGGAGATTAGAAAGATTCATTTGGAAATGGTTTGGAGAATGAGTTAGGCAAATGATTTTGAAGGCAAAGAAAGCCTAGCAGATTGATTAAAGTGGAGAAGAGCACTGAAGTCCAATTAGAAGACTTGTTTAATCAATATACTCAGCCTTTTGTGATAATGGTAATGGTTTGTGGGTAGATTAGTAACATTGAAAACAGAAAGGAATAGTGGCTTATACTAGTGACTGTCCAGAAAGACCTAGCTGATCATTAAATTTTGGGAATTGTTGAGAAGGCCAGTTTTCTTTCATTCTAAACAGTTAACATAGTTAAGGAACATAGGTAAGGATACATTTAAGGAAATAGAATATTTCAAATAGCTTAAAAAATTCTCTTGGCCAACTTTTTGATGAAGTTGGTAAAGTAGCAATGTAAGTCCAAGAGCCCAGGCATATTTACTGTCATGATTTTCATAGCAATGAATAGGTAAAGAAAATACGAGCACTAGAAGCTAGAAAACATGCCATTTTCATGGCAGATATTAATGTTCTTCAGCTAAATGTTGTTTGGATGATGCTGGAACAAGAAGGCTAACTCATGACACCTGTGTTGTGACAGAGCAACATGCCTAGGGATTGAGTGGAGGGAACTCTGAACAGAATTTGAGTTGTGCCTTCTTCATATTGGAAGTATGTGGACAATTGTTTTTGTTGTTTGTTTGGTTGGTTTGTTTTGTAAATAAGTGTCTGAGGCAGGAAGGGGCAATCTTTTTGGCCTGTTACCACTTCAAGTTTTTCTACCAGTGCAAGCCAAAAATAAGCTGAAAGAACAAACTAGGAAGAAGAAGAGCTGTGCTATAGCTTTCTTGGTCCAAATCTTGATTTTGGCATGGCATGTCAAAACCTAGAAAAAACTTACCTGCCCAACATTTGATATTTCATGTTAGGACTGCCTCTAACTCTAGCTGTGTTTCATGTAACATCTTCTCCATTTTGCTGCTTTTATGAATCTAAATATTACAGAAAAGGTAAAAAAATATCCTATATCCCTATGTTAATATGGATTTGTACAACTCTTGTCAGAAACTAGGTAACTTAGTCTTTAATAATAACCTTGTAACCTAGTCTTTGATAATAATAATTTAATAATAACCTCGACATCCATTCTTAGCAGTGATTCTTAAGTCTTTTTGAGCTACTCCTTGCCCCCCCGTTACCAGTAATCCGATGAAAGCAAACATTCTTTTTTTCCCAGGGAAAGGGCCATATTCTCATACTTCGAAAGTTTTCTTTAAAGTATCAGGAGCCCAGTGCAGTGGCTCATGCCTGTAATCCCAGCACTTTGGGAGGCCGAGGCAGGATGATTGCTTGAGCCCAGGAGTTTGAGACTAGCCCAGGCAATATAGTGAGCTCTTAGCTCTACAAAAAATTAAAAAATTGACCTAGTGTGGTGGCACGCACCCAGCTGCTGGGTAGGGTGTGGTGGGAGGATCGCTTGAGCCCGGGAGGCGGAGGTTGGCTGGGTGACGGAGTGAGACCCTATCTCAACAAAAGGGAGCTGGGGGATGATCAGGAGCCCTTGATGTGGAAAAAAGTAGGATCAGATTTCGAATAAAACCCTTTCAGCCATGACATACTACTGCATTTCAACCTTGTGCAAAAAAAACCAATTTTTAAAACTTCAGTGTTTTCAGCAAGATTCATGGGGACATTACAATTAAAACTGGAGCAAGTAGTCAACTAAGAAGATTGCATGGATATGAAAAATAATGCTGGGCGTTAGTGAATATTTGAGCATTACAGAAAATCTAATGAATTAACAAGGAGATAAAAGCGAAAATACGCAATCAGAATTTGGATGAGAGGTTTTCATTTTAATTCTGAAACTATTTCTTGTTAGTTAAGCATCTGTTATGCCTCTGTTGTGTCAGGCATTGTAATATCTACAGAAGATGCAGTGGTGAGCAAGAGAGGTGTGATCCTACTCTTGGTGTGAAAGTTAAAAGAGTGAAAAATGATTAAAGGAAAGGCATGGTAGATACATTTAGAAGACACAATCTGTACATAAATGGAATTCCAGAAAGAGGACATCATTTAAATACTGAGGATTTTAAATTTCATGGTTATGGTGGGGCACCTTATAGTGATCTAAGCAGAAAACAGTTTAACTATACAAAGAAATAGTCTAGCCTTAGATTGCAAAGCAACACATTCTTAAGAGTTGGGTGGGAAAAAGATTATGATTCATTGTAATTGAGTACATTCATTTCAAGTGGAATCCTAAGGTGTGTGTTAAGGCAGTATTTATTCTCGGACATGCATGGACTTAGAAGATATTTCACTAATACATCTTTTTCTAAAACATTAAAATGAAGAACTTAAGAAATGGAGAAGTTATTATATAAAATGTTGGCGGTGAACAATGAAACCAGTTAAACATAGACTAAAATCTAAATAATCATATTTTTATAAAATAAATTTCAAAAAATATCACTTAAAATTACCAGAAAGATAATTTTCGTGTGAAATGTATAATCAAAAATTGGAATGTAGCCAAGGAGTAAAGGCTAAATGTTTCAACTTATACATCGGAACATAGTTTCAAATTTCTTTTAAAATTGAAAATTACCATTAGTAGAATAGCACTAGAACTAATTTCTTCTAAATAATTGAATTGAAGGAACCTGTGGGATAAAATCCCGTATAGTGCAAAAGGAAATGACAAGAGTGCCCAAAAAGAACAGAAAGTATGAAATTGCATGAGAACAGTTATGATGAAATTCAGATCAAGTTAACAAAATACTTGCTGAATGTTGAAGCATGACTTTATGCACTGGGAATAGAATATTGAAGAAAACAAAGTCTCTGGTATCACAGAGTTTTAACTTCAAGGGGTAGAGAGAGAAAGACCACAAATAAGTTAAAAATGCATATGTATTATGTTTGTTTTCAACAAGTGCTATGGTAAAAAAAAAATTAGGAAAGGGGAATAGAAGTACTCTTGTTGGGGAATGAAGAGCTGTGCAACTTTCAGTAAGGTAGTTGGGGAAGATCTCATTGAAAAGGTGATATATGAGCAAACATTTGAAGAAGATGAGGGAACAAACCACGTCCTGGATTGAGAGCATTCCAGACAGTAGGAATAGCACCTGTCAAACCTATACCTTTGTAGCATCTTAGAGGAGTAGAAAGGATGCTTGGGGTTGGAGTGAAGAAGTATAGGAAGAAGTGTATTGTGGTTTGGGAGTTAGAAGGTAGGTAGAACATATGTTGTAAACTTTTAGAGGCCATTGTAAGTACTGGCTTTTTTTCCTTGAGTCTAATGAGAGGTTTTGAGTTGTGGAACAGCAGGTTCAGTCTGGGTTTATGTTGTGAATAGAGAGTGAATGAATGGCAAGGACTGAAGCAGAGACCATTACGAGGCGATTGTAGTAATCAAAGCAAAAGGTAGTAGTAGATTAGACCAGGGTGATAGCAGTTGAACTTTAGACGTTTGAGATGTCACAGTGCTATGAGAAACCATGTTTTTGAAAGATACGGTAGTTCCCGTTTATCTGAGGCTTGGCTTTGCAGTTTCAGTGGTCAGTTGTGGTTTGAAAATATTGAATAGAAAATTCCAGAAATAAACAACATGTTTTAAACTGTGCCCTGTTCTGAGTTAGCGTGATGAAATTTCATGCAGTCCAACTCCAGCCCACTGGGGCTGTGAGTCATTGCTTTGTCTAGAGTATCCACACTTTATATGCTACCTGCCCACTAGTCACTTAATAGCTGTCTTGGTTATCAGATTGACCATCACTGTATTGCAGTGCTTGTGTTTAACCCTCATTTTACTTAATAATGGCCCTAAAGTGCAAGTATGGTGATGCTGGCAATTTGGATATGCCAAAGAGAAGGGGAAAAATGTTTCCTTTAAGTGAAAAGTTGAAAGTTCTCGACTTAATAAGGAGAGAAAAAAATTGTATGCTGAAGTTGCTAAGATCTACAGTACAGTAAGATATTTTGACAGACCATATTCACGTAAGTTTTATTACACTATATTGTTACAACTTATTTTTTTAATTTAAAATATGGAATGCCTAACGAATATGCGTGTCATCCTTGCGCAGGGGCCATGCTAATTACCGTATCATTCCAATTTTAGTATATATGCTGCTGAAGGAAGCGTTTTTCTATTTTATTATTGTTGTTCTTTCACTATGTCTAATTTATAAATTAAACTTTCATGTATATACAGGAAAAAAAACATAGTATATATAGGGTTCAGCACGAGCACGGTTTCAAGGCATCCACCAGGGGTCTTGGATAAGGAGAAACTGCTGTAGTTAATGATAAGAAAATGCAGATGAGTTGTGAAAGATGAGATGTAAAATTAGGCTGTGTAATCACAAATTGAAAAAAATGTCTTTATAAATAGGAAAAGGTAATAAGCATGTGTCCTTTAGAATAGGAAGATTTTAGATTTTTGTTCTATATTTTCTAAATTGCTTTATACTAAATTTCTTTTGTTCAAAATATTTTTCCTACATAGAACAAAGAGGTGAAGAAAAAGACTTTAGAGTCAAAGAAAGTATCTGCATCTACCTTAAAGTAAGTGACTTTATGATTTCATATGTGAGAATGAAATGTGCATATGACTTAAGAAATTTTAATTTTTAAAACCGCATTTTAAATATATTTTATCACTATAACTACAATTTAAAAGGATATCACTCCAGTTGAATTATTTTAAACGTTTTTAGGTTTAAATATTACATTTTTAGGATTTTGTAGAACTTAGAATTCCTAAGTTGCTGCTAAATTTTTTCTCCTTTTAAATAGAAGAGATGCAGATGCTTCAAAAGCTGTTGAAATTGTTACTTCAACTTCTGCTGGTAAGTTGTTACTTTTAATATTCTTTCAAATAAGTGTATCTTGTCAGTTTAGTAGAAACTTAGATGATGATGCTATGAAGACACTATTGTGCTTTAATGAAGGAGACCCAAATTACATTCTTTAATTGGCCCCTGTATTAAGCAGGCGGTTAATATTTAATGCTGTGTAATTACAGAATCACTTCTGGAGTAAATACAACAAATCTGTGAGATAATGTGTGTGAAATAGCTATCGTAGTTCCACAGTTAATAGCTGTTTTTTACATGTTTAGATTAGTTATGCAATATCTCCCTCCATCCCTTCCCGATAAACCCACAAGACACAAAACATAAGAAAGGTATGTTAAGAATGCTTATCTGGTCCTCTTTGATTTTGGAGGTTAATTGAGAGCCAAAAAGCAAGCAAAAAAGACTATCCAGAAATGGATGTTATCATACTCATGTACTAAAAGCTATTTCTTTATACTCAGGAAAATACTTGAAGCCATCATTATGAATCTAGTTAAATAAATTTTGCATACAGTTTTATAATCCGGGTTCTCCTTTTTCTTAGTCCATTTAGGACTAGAAAGGTGGAAAGAAGTTTTGAGACTAGTACTAGTGAGAATATACAGCTCGATAGTGAAAGACAGGAAAGAAAAGCTAAAATAAGGCAGAGACAAATTTAGGAACTTACATTGTGTTTTGTATGTTCTGTTTGGGGAAGGTAAAAATATATTGTGTTGGTTTTTCTAACTGGAATGAGGTAAGAATTTAGGCACTAAGTTTTACTAGTGAGGTGAAAATTGGATTGTGTGGAATATCTCATTTCCCCGTAATGTTTAGTTGTATAGAGTATTGAAGTATTGAAGGTTAGCAGAGATACTATGAATGGCTTCTGGAAGGCAGTACATTTTGATTAAGATTTTAAATTAGGTAACGTTATGTGACAAGATAAAATTTGGAGGCAGAAGATTACTTCATGTGGGGGGCACACAACAACAAAGGTAACAAAGTTGAATTATTCTATTGAAGGCCTTGAAGGGTCATGCTGAGAAGTTTTCAAATTTGACCCCATTAGTAGCATTTTCAGAATGTGTCGTGTTAAAGAGTAATTTCTGAAAGAAGTTTTGGGTAAAAAGGTTTGGGGTGTGTGTTATAGCGATTTTTTCTCTTTTGAAAAAATAATTCACAGAACACATTTTATGAAGTCCTTCAGGAAAGAAACCTATTTAGCTTTATTTAGTCCACTGTTTCCTAAGCTTGGCAAAAGTACACTCCATTTTTTCTGTATAAGAGCTAGTAACAATTGGTACAGACTCTGGGAAATTGCAGTAGAGAATATGGAGCCACTCACTAATTGTTTAGGATTCTTATATAGATTGGATAAATTGGAGAGATGTAAAAATCCCACTGAGAAAAAACAGTTGGGCTTCACTTTGGGATGATGAGGACCTGATGTGAAAAAGGTTAATTTAAGTGATGTGAGGAGGTAAAATTTGCATTTTATTATATGGAATTTTTCAGTAAATGAGTTTTAAAAATTTTTAAAGTAATTATAAAATTTCCAAGTTTCAGTCCTGATAGGTTTTACTAAGAGTGCGATGATATTATTGATTACAATTGGAAAACTCACAGTGGTGCCTTTGAATTTGGGGTTAGGTCCTTAGATTTCAACATTACCAAATTTCAGCTGTCACGGGTATCTGCTAGAGATATTCTTTAGTCAGCCAATCATATGGCATTGAAAGTGAGATACTTGGGAATTTTTTTAAGTTTAAGGCCTAAATTTTGGAAAGCTAAAATACTTCCTTGCAATATAAATGTAGAAAGAAAAAGGAACCTATAAACAGGACTGAGAAAGTGACAGGTGAGAAAGGAAGGGTACTTGATAATTTTTTGAGATCCGCTCAGATTGAAGAGTGATAGGAAGAGTTAATTAGGGCAGTTTTAAGGATAAATTTGATTATAAGCACAGGGAGGAAGCAAGAGTGTAATTTGATCATGAATGGAAACATTCGAGCTCTTACCCAGTACTAATTAAAAAGAAAAATAGTAATTACTGAGTACCTATTATATGCCCATGATAGGGGGCACTTTGTAGAGGCTTAGGATGTATCAGTGGACCAAATAGGCATGGCTGTCCCCAGACAGTTTACATTTTTAACTTGAGGTGACAAATATTAAATATAAAATAAACATTAAATAATATGAGTTTTAGAAAATGAGAAGTTCTGTGACACAAAGCTAAAGAAGAACCAGGGTAAAGGTGATGCAGGATTCGTTTGTTTTAAAGTTAGAATTTAGTATACAAAATAAGGTAAAAATGACTTATTAAGTAGACAGGCCTACTAACATAATCTGTACCAGAAGAGAGAAAACAAGGAAAAGAAGCCTCACATTTGTGGGTATGATATTTATGCTGGACACGTGGGCACATAGTATATTTATGTTATTTTGTTTAATCTTTCAAACCGTTCTTTGAGTTATAGTTAATGTTTGGCTGGGTGCGATGGCTTATGCCTACAATCCCAGCACTTTGGGAGTTTGAGGCGGGTGCATCACCTGAGGTCAGGAGTTCAAGACCAGCCTGGCCAACATGGTGAAACCCTGTCTCTACTAAAATACAAAGATTAGCTGTGTGTGGTGGTAGTAGTCCCAGCTACTCGGGAGGCCGAGGCACGAGAGTCTCTTGAACCTGGGAGGCAGAGGTTGCAGTGAGCCAAGATCGTGCCACTGCACTCCAGCCTGGGTGACAAGAGCGAGACTCCACCTCAAAAAAAATATTGTTCTCATTTTCTAGAAGAGATAGATTCAGAAAGGTTAAATGAGTCAGGGCCACATGGAGGAGTTAGAATTTGAACGCAAAACTTTATGATTCCAAAGCATTGTGAATATACTAAATTACCTCCCTCAAGAATGAAAACTTCTTGATTTTCTTGGATCACTACTTTTCTCCAGCCTTTCTAGTTTTCCTAATAATCTTTTCCTCTTCTCATGTCATGCTTTTCTTCCTGGGTGGTTCCTTTTTTTTTCTTTTATTGAGATGGAGTTTCACTCTGTTGCCTAGTTTGGAGTACAGTGGCATGATCTTGGCTCACTGCAACCCCTGCCTCTCAGGTTCAAGTGATTCTGCCTCAGCCTCCCAAGTAGCTGGGATTACGGGTATGCGACACTATGCCTGGCTAATTTTTCTTTTTCTTTCTTTTTTTTTTTTTTTTTTTAGTAGAGATGGGGTTTCACCATGTTGGCCAGGCTGGTCTCAAACTCCTAACCTTAAGTGATGCACCCACCTCGGCCTCCCAAAGTGCTGGGATTACAGGTGTGAGCCACCATGCCTGGCCCTCTTCCTGGGTGATTTCTTTCCTCTCAGTCTTTAAGGACATCTCCCTTACATACATAAACTCTTCTATCCCCTTGAGTATACTCTTCTCATTTTCTTATATTATTTAACAGTTACCACTAATAATCCGGTAGAGTAGTTCTTAACCCTGTCTTCTCTTTTCTTCTGTTCAACATAATTCGGATTTAGATAACATCCTTCCCCTTTTCAGCCAATCAGTGGCGGATCCATATTAGTTTTCCATTGACTCTACTTCAGCTCTCAAATTCTTTATATGTAGCTCCATCATGCCTGTAACTCCTTTTAATTCAGACCTGTCGTCTCACATTTGAACTTTGGAAGATAGCCTCCTGACTGGTATTTTTTATTCCATACTCTGCTTTATTATACACATTGTTGCCCAGAGGTCTCTTTAAAGCAGATCTGATCATTCTACTTCTAGCAACCAGTGGAATAAAGTCCAAATTCTTCGGCTTTCCATAAATTATTCTTTGCCCTTTGACCCCAGATTATGTTTTGAACCTATTAACAGTCAACTGTGTATTATTTTCTAGTCACTCAGAATAGTTTATTTTCCATGTTACTTCATTCCTTCGTTCTTTATTTATGCTGTCTATTTGCATGGAATTGATGGCTGACTTCATTTAACTTTAGTAAGCACTTAATAGGTCGTAGGCAAGGTACTGAAGACAAAAAGTCAGTTAAGACTTCTTTTGGGGAGAGTTGGGGGACAGATTCTGATTTATCCTGTAAGGCTCATCTCTGATGAAACTTCCTTGATCGAATGATTTTTTTCTCTTGTTATGACTTTTCTCTTTTTTAGAAATAATATGTCCCCTTTTCTTTTTACCTTTTCAGTTCCCAGCTGAAAATGACACTTTTAAATCTAATTATAAAAGTAATGAATGTTTATTGTCAAAAATTTAAAATATTTCAGAAAATGTTTAAAGAAAGTGATTTACACCATTCAGAGATCACCTCTTGTTTATTTGCTTAAGTCAGTTATTTTCCCAATAAAAGCCCTCTGCTCACCTGTGGGAACTCCCACATGTGAGTTCCACCAAATCTTTCAGAAAGCAATATCGATTTCAGCTATACCATGGCATTCAGGAGAAGGGAAAGCTTCCTGTAAAAGGGGAAATGAGAAAAGGTGGGGGAACAGGCTAATACATCAAATACTGACAAAGACACTACACACCTATCAGAATGGCTAAAATAAAAAATACTGATAGCACCAAATGCTGATGAGTATGTAGAGAAACTCATACATTGTGTGCAAGAGCAATTGTGAATAGTACAGCCATTCTAGAAAAGAGTATGACAGTTTAACTTAACAAAACTAAACATGTGCTTACCATATGACATCACTTACACTCTTGGGCACTCATCCCAGAGAAATGAAAACTTAGCTCATTTGGGTACTTTGTTTATAATTGCCCCAAACTGGAAACAACCCAAATGTTCTTCAGTGGATGAATGGCTATTTTAAAAAGTTTTATATTATAAAATTTCACGTATATCACATTTAAATGAAATTACAGAGAGAGAACAGATTAGTGATAGTCAGGGTTGGTGGGAGGGAGGTGGCTATTGCTATAAATGGGTTTTAGAAGAGATCATTATGAAGGAACCATTCTGTATCTTGGCTGGTGGTAGTCACACTGATCTACACCTATGATAAAATTTCAGAGCTAAGTACACATTACATGTAAAATGAGTGAAATCTGGGTGTTGGTAGATTGTATCAATTGTGTCAGTTTTCTGTCTCTGATACTGTACTACAGTTATACAAAGTGTTAACCATTGGAGGGAAACTGGGTGAAGGGTATATGGGGTCTCTCCTTCTTTTTTCATACAACTCCATGTGAATTTACAATTATCCCAAAAGTGAAAGTTAAATATTTTTTAAATGCTGACAGCTTTCATAAAACTATAGAACAATTATATGTAGGAATATTAATGTTAAATTTTAGTGTAAAATTTTAACATATAGTGTCTGCGAGCACTTTGAATAATGGACTGTGCACAAGAGAGGGTCGTATTGGAAGTATAAAGATGGTTCAAAATGAGGAAATCTGTTAATTCAATTTTACCATATTAAAAAAAGAACATATGATCCTTTCCATAAATACTGAAAGGGATATTAACTTCAACATCCATTTCTAGCATTTTAAAAAGAAATCTTAGCATGGGCATCATAGTGAGACCCAGTCTGTATCAGAAATTAAGAAGTTATCTGGGCATGTTGGCATGTGCCAGCTACTTGCAAGGCTGATGTGGGAGGATTGCTTGAGCCCAGGAGGTCGACGCTTCAGTGAACTGTGATCGTGCTACTGTACCCCAGCCTATGCAACAGAGTGAGACCTTGTCTCAAAAAAAAAAAAAGTTTCTTAAATATGATATATATGTGTGTATATATACTTTTATTTATGCACACACATACATATACAAGTACACATGTGTTAAAAGGCAGCATATGTTTAATAATGCATTAGATGCATTATTAAGGTTGGGAACTAAACTGAGAATATGCATCAACACCTCTTTGAGTTAAAATAAATATTTTTTAAAACTAATAACCATTAACCAGTACAATGTAATTCAAGAGGCATGGAAATTGGAAAGTAGGATACACCGTTATTTGCAAATATGATAGTACGATGGAAAACCTAAGAGAATCAATTATACAGTGCTATTTAATTATAATTACCCACCTTAATTCTCTAATATGTCATGTTTAATTGCTTTTTAAAGAAGAGCTCCTTATGTAATCTAATATTAAATAGTCCATTTATAATAATAAAAATGATAGAAGTTATAAAAAGAAAACTAAAATATTAAAAGGCATAAAATGAGCCTTAAATGAAAAAATGGCATTCTTGGATAGAAAGCTTCACTGTTATAAAATGCCTTTTTTTTCTTTTTTTCTTTTCTTCTTTTTTTTCTGTTGCCCAGGCTGGAGTTCAGTTGTGGAATCTCAGTTCATTGCAGTCTCCACCTCCCAGGTTCAAGTGCTTCTTCCACCTCATCCTCCTGAGTAGCTGGTATTACAGGCCAGAGACACCTCATCCAGCTAAACCTTTTTTTTCTTTATACTAAGTATAAAGAATAATAGCAATAAAACATTTTAAATTACATAAGCTGATTCTAAGTTTATATAAGAAATTAACATATAAGAATAGGCAGTACAGTTCTTTAAAGAAAACAATGAAAACAGACTATCCACAATAAATATTAAAATATATTACAAAGTTCGAAGATTTAGAATAGTTTCATATAGTTACATAGACAAAAAGTAGGACAGAAGAGAGTCCAGAGATATTTCCCAAAACATACAAAACATCAGTAAATTTGTATGGTAATATTTCATTTTATTTGGGAAAAGATCAATTATTCATTAAATTAGCTACTTTTTTTTTTACTTTTGATAAAAGTAAAAGCACTTTGCTTGGTGCGGTGGCTGACGCCTGTAATCCCAGCACTTTGGGAGGCCAAGGTGGCTGGATCACTTGAGGCCAGGAGTTTGAGACCGCCTGGCCAACATGGTGAAATCCCATCTCTACTAAAAATACAAAAATTAGCTGGGTGTGGTGGTGCTCTCCTGTAGACCCAGGTACTCAGGAGGCTGAGGCAGGAGAATTGTTTGAACCTGGGAGGTGGAGGTTGTAATGAGCTGAGATCATGCCACTCAGCCTGGGCAACAGAGCAAGACTCTGTCTCAAAAAAAAAAAAAGTAAAAGTGCTTATATCAAACTGCAGTTGGATCAAAGATTTACTATGATACATAAGATGACAGTATTCTTTAAGTGTGGAGAATATTTTTTGTAAAATTTAGGTTGAGAAGTCCTTCCCAATCAGGAAGACATTTGACTACATAAAATGTATTAATGCATAAGTATTTTGAGTGACTTTAAAAAATTGTTAACCTATGTGTTAATTTTCTTAAGGAACTCTAATAAAAAATAAGAAGCCTCAACCCAAAAGATAAATTGGAAAATAGTATGATTAGGCAGATTATAGAGAAAGAAGTAGAGATGACTTTTAAACATATGAAGACGGATACAACTACACTTATAATTAAAGAAAAAAAAATCCTACCAGTTTCCATTTCACATTGGGAAGGTTGATCATTTCAGTTAACCATGTTAGGTTTTTGTAGGAGATTGGTCAGGGTGGTGGGAAAAGTTATAAGGAGAGACACAAACCTTCTTGGAAGTCCTGGGAGGTTTTGCAAAGCTTCGGGAGAGAATAAAGGCTGAAGACAGCTAAATTCTCTTACCCTGAGGCTAAGGGCAAGTAGTAGGTAACAAAGGAGTGTAAAGGAATTTATCTAGATAAGTTTATTTACTTTTGCCGACCTTTGATCATCCGACCTTTGATCATCCGACCTTTGATCATCTGACCTTTGATCATCTGACCTTTGATCATCCGACCTTTGATCATCTGACCTTTGATCATCCGCGTGCAGGACTGCTCCCTACAGGCGGGGGCAACAATTACCCACAGATTGTGTTGGCTCCAGGCCTTTGTCATTAAATCTGTACTAAATAAATACAAGCAGCTCCAGCTTATTGGGGCTGCGTTCTCTCTTCGGCGTCTCTAAGGCCGAGCAGTTTCCTAGCTGCGCTCACGCAAAATACCTGTGTCTGCGTACTTTTTTCATCCGTCGCTCGGCCAGAGTCGGTGGATCAGACTCAGCAGCTGGTGCCACTCGTGAGGAACACTGCAAGGGATCACGACGGAACCCCCGAAAATGAAGGCGAAGAGACTGTGCAGTCAGTAAGTCATTGGTGCCCACTCGGGATATCCAAGTTGAGGGGAATTCTCAGACTAGAGTTTCATCATGAGACAACAGCTGTCCGCACAACAGAAACAGTATATAAAAGTATTGAAACAACTGCTTAAAGCTAGCAGAGCCTCGGTTTCGCAGGCTCAGTTAAGGGTCCTAAGGCAAACTGTTGTTTCCCATAATCCATGGTTCCCAGCAGAAGGCATGCTGGACCTAGAGCTCTGGGAATAAGTGGGGAGAAATCGTAAACAATACCATAAACAAGGGCAACGGGTCCCAGTAACATCTTAACCTTATGGGCCTTAGTTAGGGCTGCTTTGGCCCTGCCGTACACAGAAGATCCCAAGAAGGGAAGGGAGGAGGAACCATCACCTACCTTACGCCGCCTCTTCCCTCAGCCCTGCCATTACTGGGTAAAGATACCAGAGAGGAAACAGAGGTTTTCCCTGAGCCCCCTCCCCCAATAAATTGGAAAAAAGACAAGGGATACACTACAGCTGTGGGACCCTGTCTTAGGCAAGTGGCATTAGAAGGGGAGCTCTTAACCTGCCCGGTAATGCAAGATCAGCAAGGTACTCAGGTATATGAACCCATTTCTTTTGACGCTTATAAAGATAAGAAAAAGCATCAGAGCAAACGGAGCCGCTAGTCCATTTATGAAAGGATTAATTGAAGCCATAGCAGACAACTTCTGTTTGGCCCCATGGGACTGGGCAGTGCTAGCTAAAACAACTTTAGAGCCCAGTCAGTACCTCCTCTGGAAGACAGAGTATGATGAGTTGTGTGAACAACAAGCCAACCAGAATCAATTGGCTGGGCAAAACATAACAGCTGCTATGCTTCAGGGGAGGGGTTCCTATGCCAGTGTACAACAACAATTAAGTTTTGTTCCCTAAGCCTATGCACAAGTGTCTTTGTGTGCTATCAGGGCTTGGGACCGAATTCCCGAATTCCGAAAGCGGAAGTTCAACAGGGATCTTTATAAATGTTCGACAAGGGCCTCAGGAGCCATTTGTTGAATATATCATTCGGTTAACCGAGGCAATTAAGAGACAAATTAGTCATCCCCAGGCCGCTGATAATCTTATTGTTGCAGTTGGCTTATGAAAATGCTAACGTCGACTGCCAGCAAGCAACGCAGGCAGTCAGAGGAAAGGCAGTTATGGCCAGGGAACTTACACGAGCATGTCAACTGATGGGGACTGAAACACACAAAGCCAAAATATTGGCCATGGCAATAAAGTCTCCTGAAGTGAAAAGGGAGAAAAACCCAAATTGTTTTCTTTGTGAAGAGCCAGGTCATATGAAGAGGCAGTGCCCCACTAGTAGAGACCAAGGTAACTCAGCAAAAGAACCCCCTTCTATATGCCCCCGACGTAGAAAGGGGAAACGTTGGGCAAATCAATGCAAGTCCAAATTTGATAAAGATGCCAACCACCTAAGTAATCAGGTGGGAAACTTCATGAGGGGCCAGCCCCAGGCCCTGCTCCAAACTTGGGCAATGCCGGCAGCTTTCCTCGGTCAATTGGAAAGCCCACAGTCCACTCTCTCAGAACAGCCACCTCTGGGAGCGCAGGATTGGGCTTACTCTGCCCCAACGAATTAGTGCTGAAAGAAGACCCTAAAAGGATTGCAACAGGGATCTGGGGCCCACTGCCTCCAGAACAGTGGGATTGGTCCTAGGATGATCAAGCCTATCCAGTAAAGGAATTAATGTGCTCACCAGGGTAATTGATAGTGATTATCAAGATTGAGGTATTAGTTATGATGGAATGTAAAGGTCTGCATATTCTTCCCCCTAAATCTAAAATAGCTCAGTTACTACTCTTACCGTACTGGGTCCCCAATGCCCAGGGAAGGAGTAAGGGAAGTTTTGGAAGCACGGGAGCCATAGGAGTATATTGGAACCAATTAATCACTGATCTGAGACCCACGATTACCTTAAAAATCGGAAGTAAGAATTTTACTGGCTTATAGGATACAGGGGCGAATATTTTGATTATTAGTTATCAAAACTGGCCAGAAACTTGGCCTTGGGTCACTCAGAAACAAAAAATTGTCAGCACTGGGGAAGTGCACACAGCCAAGCAGAGCACATAACCCCCTAACGTTGTGATTTGGAGGGAAAAAACAGTTAGCAACTCTAAACATGACTGTCCCTGTTAACCTTTGGGGACGGGACCGATTAGCCCAATGGGGGCTGCAAACCCCTTTCTAATAATGGCCACTGTTGTTATTCTTCCCCTACCCCTGACGTGGTTCTCTCAAGATCCAATTTGGGTAGCACAGTGGCCTTTAAAGGGAGAGAAATAACAGTGAGCCCATGAGTGAGTGCAGCAATTAAAAGCCAGCCATATAGAACCATCAAGCAGCCCTTAGAATTTGCCCATTTTCATCATTCCCAAAAGGTCTGGGAAATGGAGACTTGCATGACTTACGGGCTATCTGTGGCAGTTTGCAACCTATGGGGCCCCTTCAATGGGGCTCCCTTCCCCTGTGGCAATTCTTCAAGATAGGCCTATAGTCGATATTGACTTAAAAGACTGCTTTAATACTCTTCCCCTTGCAGAACAGGGCAGAGAACAATTTACATTTACCATACTAGCTATCAGTAATGAAAGGGCAGCTTGCCAATTTCATTGGAAAGTACTTCCTCAAGGAATGCTGAACAGTCCTACCATGTGTCAGCATCATGTAAATCAGGCTTTGCTCCCCAGTAGAAAAAAATTTCCTAATTGCAAGATTATTCATTTTGTAGATGATATTTTACTAGCAGACCCAACAGAGCCAATACTTTTGAGTTTATATGCCTCTGTCGTTAAGATGTTAATCATAGCACCTGAAAAAGTACAGATGTCCTCACCTTGGAAATATCTTAGGTACATACTAACTTCCTGGTCAGTAAGACCTCAAAAGGTTAAATTAAATACTAGCAACTTACATACCTTAAATGATTATCAAAAATTACTGGGTGATATTAACTGGCATCCCCCCACCTTGGGCATAACTACTGATAAATTACAGAACCTGTTTTCTATCCTAAAAGGCAGTGCTGCCCTAGACTCACCCAGGTATTTAACCCCCGCAGCAAAAAGGGAAATTGAGGAAATAGACCAAGTTATTTCTCAGAGACAACTAGATAGCATAGATCCACGATATTCAGTTCAGTTGTTTGTTTTTCCTGCTAAACACTCCTCTACAGGATTAATAGGACAGATGGCCACAGGGCTGCGCTTCCTAGAATGTGTTTTTTGCTCACATACTGGGACTAAAACACTATTTCGCTATATCCAGCTAGTTAGTAAAGTCATCTATACGGGCCGCAGACGATGCAGTCTGTTGCTGGGTTATGACCCTGATGTCATAAGAATTTTCTTGAGTAGAAATTCGAAGCAATCTTGCTCCATCTCTAGATCTTCAATTAGCACTCTTTGATTATGCAGGCCATATAAAATATGCCCTTCCTGCTGGCAGACTATTTCAGTTCTTATCTCATACTCCTCTAGTTTTGCCAACAAAAGTAGTTCACTCCCTCATACCTAAAGCTTTAACGCTTTTTACTGATGGCTCTGGTAAAAATGGAAAAGCGGCTATTTGGTGGAAACCACATAATTCCCTCACTCGATCTGGATTTACTACCGCTCAGGGAGCTGAGGTTGGAGCCCTAGTACTGGCCCTAGAAACGGAATCCGTTCAGCCCATTAACATTGTTAGTGACTCTGTTTGTTTGTTGCAAAACCTTGAGACCGCCCTCATTAAGTCCACTCTCGAGCCTACCCTGTGTACACCTTTTCTTGGACTTCAGCAATTGCTGGGTCAACATACACAGTTTTATCACACATATTCGAGCACACAGCTCACTGCCTTGCCCACTGGCTTATGGCAGTGATCAAGCAGACCTGCAGCTTATGACGTCACTGCTTGACCAAGCCACCCAGTCGCTTCAGTTTTTCCACCAAAATTAGAGAAACTTAACAATAGCAGCTTACCCAAAGACTGGGTAAACAAATTATCCTGCAGTGCCCAGATTGCCAGCTCACAGGCACATCTCTTCCTTCAACAGGTGTTAACCTTAGAGGACTAGAACCTTATCCATTATAGCAACAGATGTTACACACGTCCCTAAATTTGGAATACTAAGATATGTACATGTATCCATTGATACCAGTTCCTACCTAATTAGCGCACATGCTCTTCCTGGAGAGTCCACCCGATACATCATTAAACATCTTTTAACTTTTGCGTTTATGGGGTGGCCCACAAAAATTAAAACTGATAATAATCTGGCCTATGCCAGCTCACATATTCAACAATTTTGTCACACATGGAGCATCCAACATTCCACAGGCATCCCGTATTAACTGACAGGCCATAGTAGAACGTGCCCACTCCACCCATAAAAATATGCTCAGAAAACAAAAAGGGGAAAATGAGTAAGGACCCTGCAACACTACTAGCACAAGTGTTATTTATCCTTAATTTCTAAAATTTAAATGATAAATTTCAATCAACTATAGAAAAGCACTTTGCTAAAACCTCTCAAGACATAAAACCCGCAGTTTTATGGAAAGATGTAAATAGTAACGTATGGTGTGGTCCAAATGAATTGCTAACGTGGGGAAGATGATATGCTTGTGTTCACACCCCCAGGCCCTCTTTGGATTCCAGTACGATGCATCAGACCATACCATGGCGTGGCTAGGACCCAACACAGTACCAGAAGTGAAGGAAATGATCCTGCAGGACCCGCAGCTCCAGACAACACAGCTTCCTCAGATGACACAAGCCCCGGACATTACCTGGGGGATGCTGAAGAAGACAACTTACAAGGCTGAGCAAATCCTGCTCCAGACACAGAAACCATTCACTCCAGATAATTTGTTCCTTGCTCTGCTCTCTGGTGTAAGTTACAACTCACGTAGGATCCTTTTTATGCTCTCGCTTTCCCTGCAACCCGTACCGGCTACACTCTATTGGGCTCATCTGTTAGATCCGCCTTTCTTACGCCCTGTTACCTGGGCAGGCACCCCCTTCCCAGCCTCTAATAACGTTAACTGCTTGGCTAGGAGGGATTGACTTACCCCAGTAGGGTCCGTTATTAATGGCACACATTGGACTAAGGTGCCAGGTAACACTACATATCACTCCATTATCTTCCCACTGTGTGTAAGGTTACTGTGTACCTGCCGAAACACAATTATGGCTACATATGGCAAAGGAAATGCCTTAACGTTCTTGTGCCAGTAGCCTCAAACCAGGCAAGGCAATCAGTGCCACTTTCCCCAGCATTCTTCCCTGTGCTAAAGAACAAAGCCAGGAAAGTAATGGATTCCACTTTGGTTGGGAGGTCTGTCACGGGGGACAAGCCCTTAGTCTCCAGTTAGGCAATTTAACATCTTAGACTGGAGCCCCCACGGTCATTTACAGGGCGACCATACTGATGTTTGCATCCATTGTGGCGTCAATCTTAGTTTCATAGCCATGTCCGTTCCCCTGTGATTTGGGCCGAAGGGGGGATGGGATATCCCAGACCCCAAGTAGAGTCCTTGCCACCCCAAGACACTTAATGGCATCTGGGACATCTTAGCACCACCCTTAACACCTGGCATGGGACATAACATGATTCCAGCAACAATTATACTATGACCTTTATGCATAATCACACAGATCAGTGCCTGATTTGCACTACCCATCCATATGTTTTTCTTATGGGAATCAGTATTTCCATTACACCTCAAAACTCCATGTTTGTGACCTGAGTGCAAGGACAGGCTTGCTTCACCTCATGTATCACTAGTTACAATATATCTAATTTAAATATTGCTAGTATTATGGTATTAAGGAGACAATCTGAGGCATTCCTACCAGTCAATTTGATACACGATTGGCAAGGTTCCTTTGCTCTTGCCACCTTAGAACATGCCCTGTCCCAGGTCAGACAGCAAAGATTCATAGTTAATCTTACAGCCTTTATAGTCTCAGCCATAGTCATCCTAGCAACTGCTAGTTTTGCTGTAGCATCTATTACTGAATCAGTACAAATAGCTGCTTTTGTAGATAACTTGGCCAGAAATGTGTCTAATGAACTTCTCTTACAGCAGGGTACAAATCAAAAGGTTCTTGCACATCTGCAAGCCCTTGAGGCTGCCTTGGAACATGTAGGGGAGTGACAAGATGCGCTGGCATTCTGACAGCAATTAAACTGTGACTGGGAGCATAAGCATATCTGTGTCACCTCTCTACCATGGAACCAATCAATACATAGTTGGGATGAGGTGAAACAACACCTCTGGGTGACCTTACATGATAATTTAACAGCAGACGTAAAGCAACTTAAAACTAAAATTCTAGAATCCCTAAACGCCATAGATCTACATGCCCAACAAACAGTTATATGGAAGGATGTGCAAGAACATCTCTCCTGGATAAGCCCTCACTCCTTGATTGGAAAAAAATATTACTAATTATACTCATGTTTGTCTTATGTTATTTACTAATTCTAGGATGCAAAGCCGGAATACAAGCAGTAATCGCTACGCCTGACAAACCTGCTGCTGTGCACATCTGTACTCTTCAATCAACAAAACCTGATGGCAAAAAACAAAAGGGGGAGATGTAGGAGATCAGTCAGGGTGGTGGGAAAAGTTATAAGGAGAGACGCAAACCTTCTTGGAAGTCCAGGAGGTTTTGCAAAGCTTCGGGAGAGAATAAAGGCTGAAGGCAGCTAAATTCTCTTACCCTGACGCTAAGGGCAAGAAGTAGGTAACAAAGGAGTGTAAAGGAATTTATCTAGACGAGTTTATTTACTTTTGCAGACCTTTGATCATCCTATTGCGCGCAGGACTGCTCCCAAGGCGGTGGGGGTGACAATTACCTACAGATTGTGTTGGCTCCAGGCCTTTGTCATTAAATCTGTACTGAATAAATACAAGCGGCTCCAGCTTATCAGGGCTGCATTCTCTCTTTGGTGTCTCTAAGGCCGAACAGTCCCCTAGCCGCACTCATGCAAAATACCTGTGTCTGTGTACTTTTTTCATCCGTCGCTCAGCCTGAGTCTGCAGGTCAGACTTGGCAGGATTTTGACTTGATATATTGTGTGTGTTTGGAAATGGGGAATAATTCCTATGCTTATGTACTGTTGATGGGAATATTAATTGGTTCAGCCTTTCTGAAGGTCAGTCTAATGTTACTTGTTAAAATTTAAATCTGTATGCCTTTTGATACATCAAGTCCATATCTAAGAATTTGCCCCCATAGTAATTCCATGGACATACAAAGATGAGTATAGGACTGTTTCTTGCAGGGTTCTTTCGAAATTATTGCTAGGTTGACTTTTAACTAAATCCAAGTGATGTTATTTGTAATGTAGTACTTAAATGTTTTTCTTGTTGTTTTAGCCAAAACTGGACAAGCCAAGGCATCTGTAGCCAAAGTAAACAAATCTGCAGGTATGTTTTTTTAATTAGGATTCTAGACTATTACTTAAAACTTTAATGTATTTTAAAATCGTATGGCAGTAGTTTTGGATTTCACATGACATAGTCTGTATTGAATGCATGCTAATCTTTGAGATTTATAATCATCTAGCAGTTTTGAGAAATGATATGTACTAGATAATGCTTCTGTAGTAATTATTGAAATAATTAACTGGAGAAATTTCTCATGATGAGTATCACATATTTTCCTCTTTCTCTTTTATTGAGGTCTCTC
The DNA here is from genome assembly GCF_029289425.2 of Pan paniscus. Taxonomy (NCBI): domain Eukaryota; kingdom Metazoa; phylum Chordata; class Mammalia; order Primates; family Hominidae; genus Pan; species Pan paniscus. The sequence goes on along the minus strand of NC_073261.2, from coordinate 54,989,620 downwards.
TTCTTCCTTACTTTTATATAATAGTTTAATAAATATGATCCCTTGTAGTTTTTGTGAGCTATAGTGGGATTTTAGGTAATTATTAAGTTTTTTCTCTTTTCTCTGGCATAATCCTTTCCAGTTTTTCTCCCAATTCTGCTAAATCCTGATTAATTCAGGGTCATCTCTTTAAGTGGATAGAAATCAATGTATTAAATTATCTTTCAAGCCAGGCATGGTGGCTCACGCCTATAATCCCATCACTTTGGGAGGCCGAAGAGGGTGGATCACCTGAAGTCAGGAGTTAAGTCCAGCTTGGCCAACGAGGTGAAATTCTGTCTCTACTGAAAATACAAAAAAATTAGCCAGGCACCAGTGGTGCATGCCTGTAATCTCAGCTACTGGGAAGGCTGGGGCAGGAGAATCGCTTGAACCCGGGAGGTGGAAGTTGCAGTGAGCTGAGATCTTGCCACTGCACTCCAGCCTGGGGGACAGAGTGAGACTCTGTCTCAATAACAAACAAATAATCTTTCATATAATATTAAAAAGGAAAGGAAACAGCCTGGAACTGGCAAAAATCATTATTAGTGGCAGATCCAGAATTTTCATATAGTAGTTTCATAGAAGCAGTAATTTGAGTGGGTTATGGGTGGCTAGGAAACTTGTCTTGAAGCTGCATTTATTTTGCCAACACTTTGATGTTACTTTGATACCAAGTGTATGGGAGTCATTGGGGATGTGGTAGACTGGGATTAAGCTGATGGCCACCCCTTTACTTGTTGGAAATTAATGCCGGCTATTTTTTATTTTTTCCTTAAGTCCCAGTACCCAGATAGAAGTGATTTGTGATAATAACATAGGGATAGTGAAAGAAATATCTTAAGGGCTCACTGAGGTTCAGTTTACTGCAGTGTGGCAAAAGTCGTGAATGACAAGTTAGGTGACAAGCTATAAGGATTTGTATTGCTCTTTTTGAGCAAAGATTATGGACTGTCTTGACTATAAAGGGTGGATTTGTAAACTGTTTCAGTTGATTTTTTTAAGATGTCAATGAATGCTTTTTGTATGATTTTTAAAAGTATGATTGTATTCTCATAACGTTCCTGTTAGGTAATTTTGGCAATCACCACCCTTATGTATAGGGAAATGTGTACACAAATCTGTTCGTGCCCCAAAGCTTCTCAATAAAAATTGGAATTCAATTTAGATCTATTGATTTTTTATCTTGGGCTTTTTCCTCCTCCATTCTCGCTAGTTGTTATGAATCCAAATTTCGAAGTTAAATCTCCTGTTGCTCTCTGAATGGTGGAAAGGGTTTGGGCTCTCTGATGATCTTCTGCAACACTTTCATGATCACATCTTTATAAACAGTACCATCTTGGAAAATAGGCCATAGTAATAGATAATGTAGGTACAAATAATGGTCAGAGCAATTTAAATAGTACTGTACAGCTAGGAAACTGTAGGAATGAGTCAAAACAATCTTTATATGACCTGACCATGATATAAGTATTCTTGAATGCTTTTTAATCAATTAGGAGCCATGGAAGTGTGGGTTGGGAGGATCTAGGTTTAACTGCTTTTGGAACTGCTCAAAGTATGGGATTGTTTTTATGTCCTTGGAATTAGTAATTTTGCTTCTAGTTGATCCACACATTCAGAAATTTATTTAACTTGCATGAGTGCTATTTTAAGTACAGGTTGAGTATCCCTTATCCAAAATGGTTGGGAGCAGAAGTGTTGTAGATTTTGGATTTTTTTTCAGATTTTGGAATATTTGCATATATATAATGAAATATCTGGGGGATGGGAGCCAAGTCTAAACGTGAAATTCATTTACGTTTCATATACACCTTATATACATAGCCTGAAGGCAATTTTATACAGTGTTTTAAATAATTTTGTGCATGAAACAGTTTTTTTTAAGTACTTACATGGGAATTTCCCTCTTGTGGTGTCATGTCAGCAGCACTCGGGGTTTCAGGTTTTGGAACATTTCAGATTTTGGATTTTCAGTTTAGGGATGTTTGACCTCTACCCCAGTAGGGAGGTAAATATCTTATTTCAGTGATTTCTTTTTTCTGAAGAAATTATCATCATTGCTAGATTTAGAAAATGGCCTATGTCCCCAAAGATGATAGCATTTTATGTTTTGAATAAAGCATAGCCTATTATTCTTACATCTTTTTCTCTGTGAGGTTCTTTAGAGATTGTTGATACTAGTTAAGTAAACCAGTTTTGACTGCATCTTTTGTGATTTAGGGAAATCAGCAAGTTCTGTAAAATCTGTGGTAACGGTAGCTGTTAAAGGTAATAAAGCTTCAATCAAAACAGGTAAGACTATTGGGGAGGAGAGATTTTATTGTTTATTCTTTATTTATGTTTTAAATTCGTATAATAATTGTTAGCATCTAATACTTGAAGAGTTTAGTAGATATTTCCTTGATATTTAAAACCTGACCCATTTTGTTGGAATTTTATCTTTGGCAGATAGGCAGATATATTTTTGTGCATGTAAACAATCACATATATATAAAGCTATATAATTGTACATTTTTGACAGCTTTGTAATCACAGGTTGCTCTGTCGTTTCCCTCCATAAATGGTTTAATCTTTGTTTCCTTCGCTTTTTTTAGAGTTGTCAATTCATATTGCCCTCTCCAGTTTGTACAGTTTCTTAGATGCTTGTTACTTTTAAAAAGGATGTTAGGAGAATTCATTTTTTTTCCATAAAGAAATGGAACACTATTTAAAATAAATTTAGCACCTTGCAACTAGAGCAATCTTTTTAGTAGTATCTTTCCTAACAGACTAATTGTAAAGAATCTTTGCAGAAATTACACAGTATTATTTTTGCGTGTGTGTGATTACAATGTTGTTCTGCCACATGAAGGTTAAACATGTGGCTCATTTGACGGCATCACCAAAAAGTTGTATCTGGATTTAAATTTGCTTTTAATCTTATTGGGAAAGAGGTACTGAAAATAAATAGAAATAATGACTGTGGAAAAGAGCTGCCTTTGTAATAAAGTCAAACTAATTTAATACATTAGTGTGAAACATGCTAAATGATTTAACAAGACCTTTAGAATAATGGCTGACTGTACTTTTACAAGCAAAATCTGGTGGAAAGAAGTCTCTAGAAGCCAAAAAGACTGGGAATGTCAAAAACAAAGACTCTAACAAACCTGTGACTATACCAGGTAAGCTTGAAATGTGGTCATTCAGTGCTTTGTTTTCTTTTCTTTTTTTTAACTTTTTAAGTTCAGGGGTACATGTGCAGGTTTCTTACATAGGTAAACATGTGTCATGGGGGTTTGTTGTACAGGTTATTTCATCACCCAGATATTAAGCCTAGGACCCATTAGTTATTTTTCCTGATCCTCTCCCTCGTCCCATCCTCCACCTTCCAATAGGCCCCAGTGTGTTGTTTCCCTCTATGGGTCCATTTATTTTCTTTAGATCATCTTTAAGGTATATTTTGAAATTTTGCCTAAAAATTATCAAAGTGGGGATTGCTGTCTTTTGTTTTTCAAAGAGAGATGTTTGGCTTATGTCAGGTCAGCCTAAGGAGACTTGAAATGTCAAACTAGCTTAAGTTCCTGTTTAGATTCATTAGTTTAATTATATTAGTGTTTTACTAGACTATTAAAGCAGACTATTTCATGCAGAAAACTCTGAAATAAAGACCAGTATTGAAGTCAAAGCCACTGAAAACTGTGCTAAAGAAGCTATTTCTGGTAGGTCAATAGAAATTTTATTTTGTTCTTTACTTATTTTAATTACCAATGCCATACCTAAGTGAAATTAAGAATATTATGATTCATGTCTTTATCTCTTAATCCGAAATTTTGATCTCAGAATGAAATTTAAATGTATTTTTTAAAAGCCAATGTCACTTTTGTAGTTATTTTGTACTAATTCTCTAGACTTGTTGTATTACATGTTTTCATGTAGCTACTGTTTAACCTATTGTGGAATAAAGTGGGATCTTGATAAGTATGTCTGCATCGTTTTTAATTTTATTTTGTATTAAGATGCTGCTTTGGAGGCCACAGAAAATGAACCACTTAACAAGGTCAGTTTTCATATTTTATTTATTTCTTTAAAGCTCAAGACATTTTAACAAAAGATATTTTTCTTATAAACCCAGGTAAAAAAATTCATGGTATTTGGCATGTGAGAAATTCCAGTCATTTGTGACTTTTAAAACATGATTTTTAGAAAGGAAAAGAGAAAAAAATGTGATTTTAGCTCAAAAACCCTGAGGTGCAGAGTAAGTCACAAAAATTAGGAACAGATCATCAACAAATGTACATGTTTTTTGAAGATTACTTTTCATTGAGAATAACATGTTATGCCAAAATGGGTTTTGGGTAGACAGTAGTTGGTTAAATTAGAATCAGTAGAATTTTGTGAAGTCTATTTTTTTCTTAGAGGTAAATGGGAGATATGTTAATGGTTAGAATACCAGTTGTTTGCATTTATGGGGAAGCAAGTGGAGTTTGCAGTTTAAAGGACATGAAGTTCACTTAATATATTGTTTTCTTATGTTTATATCTATTATTATTAATACATTACAATCATTAATTTACATTTTACTGGTGTAGATTTTTAGATCCTTCAGGTGTTGAGCATAAGTTTTTGTCTAGTAGATCCATTCTTCAAGTAGTAACTAAGTAGTAAGTCTTATTTTAGGAAGAGTATTTTATAGCACCAATTTAGTGTAAAGTCACACTAAACTGGTTTATGAAGATTGTAACTTCCTGCCTTTTTTTCCCCCTAGAGATAAAAAATTGCCAAGTTGACTATAGCACATCATCTTTAGAAATTTTCCCAATAAGCATGAAAGGAGTAATTGGCATTGATGAGAGAGTTACCTTGAAGAATAAAATGGATCTGAGAGAAGGGATGGCAGAAAACAAAGTGCTTAATTGCATTGAGGATTGGGTTGTGGGGTAAAGATTCTCAGGAGCTTTTTTATTATGTATTGCCTAAGTGATTATCTTATTCAGGAAGATAAAAGGATACACACTGATTTGGAGCTTGGGGATATTATCACAAGGCACAGGGATGGTGACAGCATATGAAAGGAAGCAGTTGTAGCCAGAAACAAATGAACTTGTGTTTTAAAACAGTGGGTGACAGCTGCTTGGGTGGCTGAGACACAAGAATCACTTGAATCTGGGAGACAGAGCTTGCAGTGAGCCGAGGTTGTACCACTGCACTCCAGCCTGGGCAACAGAGCAAGACTCTCAAAAAAAAAAAACAGTGGGTGAAAAAGAGTCCAGCAGACCTCGACTAGATGACAGATGGTATAACTACAATTAGTCTGTACTCTTGAAGAGTGTAAATTTGCAAGCTTTTTTGCTTTTCTTTTTAATTCGAGGTTCAGACCAGCCTCTTGAGTTTATCAGACTTTCCTCAGTATTAAATGCAACAATATACTAAAATAACATGATATACAGTATAAACTTAAGTAAATATGAAACAAAGAAATTTTAATAACAGGTTTTAAAATTTTGTTTTGAAGGAAACAGAAGAAATGTGTGTGATGCTTGTCTCTAATTTGCCTAATAAAGGATATTCTGTAGAAGAAGTTTATGACTTAGCAAAACCATTTGGTGGTTTAAAGGATATCTTGATTTTATCATCTCATAAAAAGGTAAGAGTTGATTAATAGCTGTTCATATCCTCTGCAAGCATGCATGCTTTGAAACATTAAATTTACAAAACTAAAAAGAAAAGGTTTAAAAGCAGTACCTCAAAGTAAACTTTCAAGCTAAGGGATTTTAAAATATAAAACACAGATATCCTGTATTTTAGTATTGTTGTAACGAGACATAGTTTTAATGATGGGGAAAAATGGCTTTCTAATATGTCAAAGTTTTACTCAAAATTTTAGTTTAATAGGAAACGTTTTATATCTTCAATATGTTCAATAAATATATCTTTACTATGTTATGTTAATATGTTTAATAGTAGGAAATGTTTTATATCTTTAATATGTTTAATACATAAGTATATATATGAGAAAGAACTTATACCAGCAACCTTTATCTATTTTGGCTTTTTAGGAAGCTATATTTATAAGATTCGTAGATCATTCTTCTACTTGTATTTCATACTCTTTCTGCTCTTATCAGTGATACTCAAATGGGAAGTAACCATTTTCAGACTCAGACTAATGATGTCATCAATACTTAAAACAATCTAGGTTTATCTTTATGTTCTAAATTTTATATAAGCATCTGTTGGCTTTGTATTTTTAAAACAACACATTAAAATGTATGTTAATAATCAACTTGTAGAAAGTATGTTTAATTGAGCGAGATTTCAGGAAATAGTTTAAATCATGGAAATGACACCATTAGAATAGTGGGAAGAAGTGTTCTTACGATAGAAAGGAGTTGGTAGTCACTAGAGATCTTTGAAAGTAGAATAGGATATATGTTTTGAGGCACTCCGAGCCAGTGTGCTTTAGAAAATGGTAGAAGAGAATGAGTACAGGTGAGTTATGTGTAATTTCACATTATGTTAAAAGTAGATTATTTGAATGATCGCAGAGCTCAGTAAATACACTAAAACCCATTGCATTGTGTACAGTGGTTGAACTTTAAACCTAAGTTATGTGCCCAGTTTTGAGTGGAGTTGAGTAAAATTATTAAAATATTTGGAGACTTAATGAAAATACTTTAAACATTTATGAAATTAAAATTAACATAAATCAAAATGAAAATTTAAAAACTAAGAGTATTTGTTTAAAAAAGGGAACAGGATTCACATCTACATTATGCTGTAACATTAAAACTACAATAAATAGATAAACAACCTTAAGAGATAATTCATTTCAAATAGGCTTACAACTGTAAGCAAACATACAGCTTTCTACCTCATTAACTATCAAATATATGGAAGAAGTTTCAACCTCTTTACTTACCAAGGTGTGAAAATTAAAAGCAAAATGTATGGAGCTACAGTTTTACACCTATGAAAATAACAAAATGAAAAATGACTTCACAATTATTACACGTTTCTTTGGTTTTTTCATGTCTCATATTTCTCATATTTTATCAATAAATTTATTTACTCAAGAAATACTAATATTGATTAGAAATATATCTGCTACATGCCAGATACTGCTCTAGGTACTAAGGATACAGTTTGAATAAGATTTTTCTTAATGTCAGTGGCTAGAATGTCTCTTCTTTTTTCTCTCTTTAGTTTGCCTTAGTATAGTAAGTTTATTCATTCTTTATTTCTTGCTTATGGTTGTAATATTCTTAGTCTTTGGGCCTCAATTTTCTGAGGACTGCATTTTTTTATCTTTAAAATATTTACTAAGTTGTTCAATTCACTTGACGTTTGAAGTAGTTTGTTTATACTTGCAAGTCTGTTTTTGAGAAAAAGTAACATAAGATTTTTCTTGTTACCTTAATTTCTGTTTTAAAAGGCATATATAGAAATAAATAGAAAAGCTGCTGAGTCTATGGTAAAATTTTATACCTGCTTCCCAGTATTGATGGATGGAAATCAACTCTCAATAAGTATGGCTCCTGAAAACATGAATATAAAAGATGAGGTAAATCAGACCACCATTTTTACTAGCTCTTACTAAGTTTTTAAATCAGATTTGTTACAGTCTGTTATGTTTTCTAGTTTTCCACTTTGGTTCACATTTTTCTCACAGACACTGAGAAAGCTTCTTCCTGTCCCTCCAACAATCACCCAGTCACCCATCCCACTGTTTGAGAGTTACTTTCATAGTGAGGGAATCCTATTCTTCATGTATGTTGGGATGGAAAAAAGGTTGCATTTTGTCTAAAGACAGGGTTCTCTCTTATCTTTCTGCCATTATCTGTCGTCTAAACTAGAATTCTGGAAATTATCTTTAATTTTTTTTCTCTCATTTCTTAAATTTAGTTCCTTGTAAATCTTGTTTAACTCAGTGAGCTTGTTCCCTCTTCCTCATCCCATATACCATTGCTTTATCTCTTAAAAACTCTTACTGGTCCAGGTATGGTGGCTCACGCTGGTGATCCCAGCACTTTGAGAGGCTGAGGTGGGAGGACTGTGTGAGCCCAGGACTTCAGAACCCAAGACCAGCCTGGGCAACAAAGTGAGACCCCATGCCTACAAAACTTAAAATAATTAGCTGGGCCTGAAGGCGCACGCCCGTGGTCCCAGCTCCTCAGGATGCTGAGGTAGGAGGATCCCTTGAGCCTAGGAGTTTGAGGCTGCACTGAGCTGTGATTTTACCACTGAACTTCAGCCTGGGTGACAGAGGGAGACCTAGTCTCTAAAACAAACAGACCTCCTCCTGGACCTTTTGTATATACAAAAGTAATTGTCTTTTGTACATACACGCTACCTTCAGTTTTATAAAACTCCTTTGAGTTCTCAGCTTTTATCTCATGTACACACCCTTCAGTGCCTCTATGTGACCTATAAACATTTACTGTCAACTGCTAAGAAGCATGAGGTAGAAATATTGTATGCATTACATGAGATAGAAATATTACATCCTTTCTAGAGGCAGGTAGAAATGCATGTAATGTAAAAATACCTTTCATTAAGAATCACTCTAATGTGATGTAATTGGCAAGATTGTTTTATACACATCAGTAGTATCAACAAGAAAAAAAAAGTTTAGGATCCTCAGTCTTATAAAGTCCAAGTTCCTTTGCCGCACACAAAGCCTTCCATTAGTTGTCCTCTGCCTGCTTTGATATCCTTGTTTCCTGATGTTCTTGGCCTCTTCATAATTCAGTAGCATCAAATCTGCATTTATGCTCTGTGCTGTTTTATTTGCCTGCATTTCTGTTCTTTCTCATCTCCTACTTTGCTTAGTTAGCTTTTCTTTTGTAATTTGAATTCTCTTCCTGTTGTCTAAATTAAATCTCTATTCCTTCTGTGAATTTGAATGTCTTTTCTAAATGGTACTATCTTATTAGTCTTTTATATTCTTAGGGGAATAAGAAGAATTAAATTGTGTGGGTTAGAATGAGGCTTGTTTAGGAGAGAAAGATTTTTGGAAAGAATGTAAATCTTGCTGCTTCTTAATTTTATAAAATACTTTGTAATGCATATTTGTATAGATTGTCATGTTATAAATCTTAACTAAGTAAGTATTTGTATGAGAAAGAGCTTATACCATCAACCTTTATCTATTTTTGCTTTTTAGGAAGCTGTATTTATAACCTTGGTAAAAGAAAATGACCCAGAGGTAAGTTTTGCATTTAAATGCTTTTGTATACTTATTTAATTGATGGAAACATTGTTTTACTTGTTTGCCTTTTAGAAATTAAAACCTTAGAACTAATTTTAAGATATTGAGGTGATGGAGATGTCAGATGGGTCTTCTTGGTAACAATAAAAAAATAAAGGTTTCTTGTAGTACTTGATGCGAAAAAATTTTTCTGGTACTGGAGTGCATACTAAGTGGTCTAATAGGTCAATATCTTGTCTGAGGATGTTTTGGGTAAACGTTATGTTGATAGTAGAAATATTATACTTCCCATTTTAGTACGTCATTTTACTGATTACTCATACGTAAAATTAAGACCTCACTGTCTTCCCCCATGTAGTCATTTTCTTACTCTTGGGAGAGAACATCATCTGACCTCTGTAATAGTAAGTTAATGTTAATCTGTTTTACCGTTTGTTGCTTCAGCTGTGGTTTTTTCTGTGCTGTCTCTTAAAAAACTACAGGCAAACATAGATACAATTTATGATCGATTTGTACATCTTGATAATTTACCGGAAGATGGACTTCAGTGTGTACTTTGTGTTGGACTTCAGTTTGGAAAAGTGAATCACCATGTATTCATGAGTAATAGAAACAAGGTAACAAGTTCCCTCATAATTTAGCTATTCATTCTATAAAGAATATATAATAACCCTGTATTCTGACAATCTGCAACTTCTGATCTGAAGCACCTATAAATATTACTCAACCACTTCACAGAATTATTATAAACCAGAATATTTTATTCTGGACTGGGCCAAGAAAGAAGAGATGACCTCTCTTTTTTCAGAACTCCTAGTTTTTAAGGAAAAATAAGACTTATGCAAGGGGGAAAGGTAATATAGTGCAGACAGCATTATCTTACTGGGAAGTTTAGACCTGAGTTCCTTTGGCTCTGATCTTAACTATCTTTGTGGTCTTGGCTAAGTTGGTTTACACTTACTTGTAAAATGAAAGGGGTATTACCCAATATTTCTTTAAGTCCCTTCCAGCTATGAAACACCTGAGTTAGGTCTATTTGTTTGTTTATATGGAAAGAGAGAGAGAAAATAATTGCTGGATGCAGTGGCTCACCCCTGTAATCCCAGCACTTTGGGAGGCTGAGGCGAGGGGATTGCTTGAGCCCAGGAGTTTGAGACCAGCCTGGGCAACATAGTGGGATGTCGTCTCTACAAAAAGTTTAAAAATTAACTGGGCATGGTGACGTGTGCCTCTGGTCCCAGCTGCCTGGGAGACTGAGGCAGGAGGATGGTTTGAGCCCAGGAGTTGGAGGCTGTAGTGAGCTGTGTTCACGCCACCACACTCCAGCCTGGGTAACATAGTGAGACCCTGTCTCAAAAATAAAGTAATCATTCCTTACTTTCATGATTTGGTCTCTTAACCAAAAATTATTCATTTATTTACATTTGGTATGCCTTCTGTATTTAATATGTATTTCAGCTATATGTTCATTAAAATTAAATTTTTATCAGCCATATATTACCTAGAAAGGCAGGGTTTTACATAAAAGTGGACAATATTCATAAAAAGCACTTAATTAACCAACAACTAGATAATTTCTTTGATATGCTTCTGATAAATAGAGCATAGAATGGAATATGATAAATAGTGTGACATAGAATGGAAGGTGGGGCACAGATGGCACATAGGAATTCTGAACCTTTCTTGTAAATATTTTTAATCCTCTATTTAAAAGAATACCTATCATTCTCTTCAGTTTTGCCTTGGCTTTACAACATTTTAAGGACTGTTTTCTTTTGTTTCCTTTAAATAAGGATTAACCTTACCTTTGTAATCATATATCTGAAACCTGAAAGAAGAATATATTCCAAACTTTTAAAACAATTAAAAACATTTTTATTGTAGTAAAATACACAAATTTTACCGTTTATAAGACATAAATTTAACATTTTAATCATGTTTAAGTGTTTGTTCAGTGATATTAAGCACCTTCACATTGTGCAACCATCACCACCATGCATTTGCGAACTTTTGTCTCCTCAAACTGAAGTTTTCTATCCTTTTGACAATAACTCGCCATTAATTCAGCCCTTATCAACCATTATTTCTGTTTTTATAAATTTAGTTACCTCATGTATGTGGAATTATATTTGCTTTTTTGTGACTGGCTCATGTCACTTAGCATAATGTCTCTAAGGTTCATCCATGTTGCAGCATGTGTCAGATTTTTCTTCATTTTTAAAGCTGAGTAATAATTCTGTTTTACGCATATAACACATTTTTGTATCCACTCATCCATTGATGGACAGTTGGGTTGCTTCTCCCTTTGGTCTGTTGTGAATAATACTTCTGTGAACATGGGTGTACAAATACATGTTCAGGTATCGGCTTTCATTCCTTTTAGGTGTATACTAAAAAGTGGAATTGTTGGATTATGTGGTTATTCTAATTCTAATTTTTTTAAAGAACTATTCATAACTTTTTAATCTTCTCCAAAGGCAATTCTTCAGTTAGATAGTCCTGAATCTGCTCAGTCAATGTACAGCTTTCTGAAACAAAATCCACAAAATATTGGTGACCATATGTTGACCTGCTCATTATCTCCAAAGATAGACTTACCAGAGGTAAGATTTATCTTTCTTCAGCTTTTGTGATTTTAGAAAATACAGAGAACATAAAGGTCATTCTCAGGTAGTAGTCAAACTGTTTCTGTGTTTAGAGATGATTTTTATAATTTGTGTTGCAATCAGTGTTCCAATTTTCATAGCTTATAAAGCAGTATAAATTTGTCTAAATGAGAATAAAGAAATTTTCAACAATGTAACATATATGCATTTTTGAATACTTATTGTTGACATGTAGGTATCTACATTTTTGTGTATAGTGACTCTTTGTATGTAACGTGATTGTCTCCAGAATGCAGCTACTTTGAATCCATTTTGGCTTCCTCTGGGTAGAAAGAAGTTTGTTTATTCTTCTTTTTGTTTCAGTTACATTTATTATAAACTGTTTTTGTGTTAAGAAATAAGATTTCACAGGTTCTTGGCCTACACAGTAGTACATGTAGGAAAGCTATGGATAGTCCACCTTTGAAAGCATTAAATTCAAACTCAGATATTTTCTCCTTCTATTCCATTGTATGCTGATATCAGAGGTAAGTAATAGGACCTTATATTTGGTGTCCTTGTGTTGTCAATCTGTTAAAAATCTTGCACTATCTAAAGAAAAAGGCAATTTCATCATCTAAATCTAAATTAGAGTATCTTTAAGTAAATGTATTATGATAGGTACCAGTTTAAGCACAAATGAGTGGCTCATTTCACTTGATAATTTCAGAAAAAAATATATAAAAGTTTTTAGCTATTCCTCAGCAGAACATGCATTTTTAAAAAGTTGTCATTTATATTTTTCAAGCTATTATTCAGTTGTGTTCAACTAAGTTCAAAATTAAACACTGACTGTACAGAAATCCTTATCCCAGAAATATAGTCCCAAATTCTTAGAGTTAAAAGAAAATTAAAAAAGTGAAAATTTACATAAACTTCTGCCTGAATTGGTACTTCACTTCCTAAGTGCTTACCCAGAACCTTATTCGTATAGTTTAAGTTGGATAACACATATGGCTTATTTGTAACAGTTTTTAATTGACTACTATTTAAAATGAGTTAATAATCAACTCTATATTATCTTCTCTTCAACACTTACTGTTTTTGTTAGACTGAAATGTTACTTCTTTGTGTAGTATGTGTGACCTTTATTTCAATATCTATAGTTAGCTTGTATACAAAGCATGTAGCACTCCATTCTAAATACTGAAAACTAGTAGCTGCATTTTTGGTATCATGATTATGAAGATATTTACTGCAGAATTAAGTAATAATGAGAATGGGTTTATAAAGAAGGCAATATGTGTGTCCATAACCTCTACACTCACAGATGAGTTTCTTATATTCCCAGTCATTTCTCAAAATGGTGCCACATTTTCATTTTCATAAGTAGGTAGATTATGGTTTTCTTGTATGGTTTAGGGTTTGTATCTTGTTGAAAGGGGGAAAAATGACAGTCTTCATGTTACTGTGATCATCTGTGTAACTTAATTACTATTTGTTGAATGGAATCTCCTTTCAGAGCTATTCTTGTGACTCTTTTCTAAATTTACGGTCATTTGCTTTGTCGACCAATTATATACACCTTTGGTTTTCTTTCATTGTTTTTCTGAGTCATGTCTGTTTTTTCTTGGATTCTGTCACGTCACAGGTGGTTTTTCTGTTTGCTAGAGTACATTCTCAAATATTTTTTTTACCCCAGAAAGTATGTGGAGGCAGTACGTTTTCTGAAATTCTGCATGTTTGAAACTGACTTTATTTTGCTCTTACGTATTTCATTGATTGATTGTCTAGATGTAAAATTCTGTGCTTAGGCTATTTTTCCTTTGATTGTTTTTAGCATCCAGAATCCAATATTATTGAGGAGAAGTCTGATTTAGATCAAAACTATTTTGTTCCTCTGAAAGGTTTTAGGATTTATATTATTAATTCTTTAAACTAGTTTGTTTTTCTGTTTGTTTGTTTTAAAGACGAAGTCTTAACTCTGTCACCTGGGCTGGAGTGCCATGGTTCAATCATGGCCCACATGATTTAAGCCTTAACTCCTGGGCTTAAGCGATCCTCTCACTTCAGCCTCCAGAGTAGACTATAGGGGCATGCCACCATGCCCGGCTAACTTTATTTTATTTGATTTTTGATTTTGTGTGTGTGTGTGTGTGTGTAGATGGGGTCTCATTGTGTTGCCCAGGCTGGTCTCAAACTTCTGGCCTGAAGTGCTCCTCCACCCTGGGCCTTCCAAAGTGTTGGAGTTACAGGTGTGAACCACTGTGCCTGGCCCTAAACTAATATTTATCTAATTCCTTTTCTCTATGCTAACACTATTTTAGGTATTAGAATACCATGATGAACTTTGTTTCAATGTCCTAGTCCTCGAGGATTATATTTTAGTGGAGGAGATAGACTATAAACAGATATAAAAGTGGTAAAAAGACTGTGAATGAATAAATCGAGATAAAAAGAGAATGATTAATGTGGGGAATGTGTATCTTAAAGTGGTCAGTGATAGTCCCTCAGCAGAAGAGTTATTTGAGAGACCTGATGGAAGAGAACAAGCTCTAAGAAAATTTCAAGGGGAGATTTTTAGGCAGAAGAACCAGATCAAAGGCTTTAGGGACATATTTGGTGATTCCAGAATTTCTAAAGAGAGGGTTGGTATTGCTAGTCCAGTGAGTAAGGTTTTTTCTTGGTTTGGGACTCATTTCCTGCATCCTGCTTTTAGAGCAGGAAGTTTTTCTTTTTTTTCCCTTTTTTTTTTTTTTTTTTTTTTGTCGAGATGGAGCCTGGCTCTGTTGTCCAGGCTGGAGTGCAGTGGCGTGACCTCGGCTCACTGCAGCCTCCATCTGCCGAGTTCAAGCAATTCTCCTGCCTCAGCCTTCCGAGTAGCTGGGACTACAGGCACGCCCTACCATGCCCACTAATTTTTTTTGTATTTTTAGTAGAAATGGGGTTTCACCATGCTGGCCAGGCTGGTCTCGAACTCCTGACCTCGTGATCTGCCTGCCTCAGACTCCCAAAGTGCTGGGATTACAGGGATTAGCCACCATGCCTGGCCCCAGGGAAGTTTTTCTATTATTATTTTTTGATTTATTTCCTTCAATTTTTAATATTCTGTTTTTCTGGAAATAATACCAGCACTGATTTCATAGATGCTGTATTCTCTTGAATTTTTCTGAGGATGTTCTTTTGAGTTTTTTTAAAAGGCACTTCAGTTGTCTGAAATACCTTTTCTTTAGCTTACTTTGTTTACTTTTGTGCATTTGTTTTTCCGTTATTCCTTTATGAATAAGGAAGTAAGTTGGCCAATATAGGTATCTGATGTAGAGTTCCTCTGATACCATGCAGGGGTTTTTTTTTTTTTTCTCTCTAATAAACTTTTCTCCTTAATGGAAAGCTGCTAGTAAACACTCTCTGTAATTGGGACTTAAAAACCATCATCTTTAGTTTTGGGCAGTATCATTAGGATATAAGCTAGACTTATCACCAGATATCCCAGTAAAGGAAGTCTTTACTGTTGGACTCAAACACCTATGCCAGGAATCCTCTCTAGACACATTGAATTTCCTTAAAGTACTGTTTTCAGTTTTTAGTCTGAAAAAATCTTTCTAGAAGACTTCTACCCAGAGAGTGCATGATTTCTCAGAAAAGGCTTCCTTCTAGTATGTATAAGCTCTGAATGACAGATACGTTTTGCCATTTTGTTCACTGATGCATCCCAAGTACCCAGGACAGTGCTTGGCATATAGGGACTGATTTTTAATTCCTGCCCTTTTTTGGGGCTCCAGAGTATTGCTTTCTTGGGACCCACATATCAGATAAATATTTAAAATATTTATCAGATATCAGACAAATATTTAAAAGGATTATTGTTCAATTTTATTTAGCATTTCTAGGTATTTTGAATAGGAAACTTTTTTAGTCAGCTGATCTCTCTTAGAAGTCTTTTAAAATAATTCCACAAGGAAGATGTTGATATTTCACATTTATTGTTTAGGGAAAAGATAGAATTTCCAGGCTTCTAAAGTTAATAAAGTTTCTTATTTATATCATTATTAAGGAAACTTATTTTTTCATTAATATAAGTTACTGTGTGTTACCTAATTTGGAGGTCTTTAATTAGAAAAAAATTCTAGAACCTGATAGTAATGTAGACACTGAAAACTAGCTGCTTTGATACATTTTTAAGGTTTTTTTTTTTTTGAGCTTAAATTTTTACTAAAAACATTGCTTTTATAGTTAAATATTTCAAATCCAGTGGAATAGCCTCTAATAAAATGCTGATTATATTACAGGTGCAAATTGAGCATGACCCAGAATTAGAAAAAGAAAGGTATGTTGCTTTATGTTTACTAACACTTTTGTATAGTATTGAGTTTCTGAATTTTATTGCTGTATTTTATAGTAATGGCTCACATGTAGTGAAAAGTTCTGTTCTGCATATTTATTTTGTGTACATATGGGCTTGTTACAGTTTTCTTTTTGGATTCAGCCTGACCTAGGAGTTTCGTTTGTTGCTTTTTATTTACTCTCATTTAAGTATTTACTGAATATTTAGAGTAACTGCATATATAAACAGTTTGAATTAAATAAACCACTTCTTTATAAAATGTTTTAAGACTCTCGAATAACTCAACATCACGAACAGTAATTACATTGTTTTTGTTACATTTTCCTATTCCAAAATAAACACGGTAGTAAAATTTTAACCTTTTAATGTTACTTAATTTCATTGTGTGTTTTGATACTTTTTAAAAACAACTGGGTTGGGGCGAGTAAGTATTTGTCCAAAAAAATTATGTATATAGTTTTGCATTATCAGAGGAATGAAAGCTTGTTTTTCAAAGTCTCCACAAACTGGTGACTTACAGCCTTGTTTTGACCACGTGAAGTACACCCTCTCCTTAATAACTTTCTCATTCTGATGGATATCCTCCTTATCACCACCCTTGTTCCACCAGTTGATGACTTGCCTTTCACTGCTCATTGTAAATCACTGATTTAGAATATTTCTTTTTCCTCCTGTATACTGAGTCATCAATATTTATTAGTCCTTGTAAGAGCGTATATTTGTTTGAAACAGCAGTTTGAAAGTGTTTAAATATGTAAAGTGTTTATTTTATCTGATGCACTGATGTTAAGATCCCTGAAAAACAGAACGTCTTAGCGGATTTTTCTTCTCAGTAATTTTTATAAATTCAGATTATTTTAGTTGATAAAGATGATGAGTACATTAAAATATACCAGTAACATTAAGCAATAGGTTTGCTCTGTGTGTCAGCACAGGGTTATTTAAGTTGTATGTCATACCAGGTGCATTCACATACCTAAGAAATAGTACCACCAGCAGTGTGTGATGTGAAAGCTCACAAAGGGCTTAATAAATAACAGTGCCTATGTAGTACTATATATGTAGACCTAAAGATTGGCCACGATAACTCTGTGGCAAAACCCATTTTATTTCATTTTACGAAGATTTTTTGAGGTCTGCATGAAAAGTTGTTCTCCATAGCAATAGCAGTTGGTCATTGTTCTCCTCTCATTGTTTAGACATAGCTTTTAAAATTGAATATATTTCTTAAAGAATTTACAGATGTATTCAACCTCATAAAACTAATTTTTAAAATTAGCACCAAAAACTTCTTAATTCCCACCCCCCCCCCGCCTTTTTTTTTTTTTTTTTTTTTTACATTAGAGAAAAAGATGTGGGATATGTCCAGAATACTAAACATTTTTTTTGGAGTGAACTGATGCTGAGAAAATACTATTTGTTGTTTTTGTTGTGTTTTTTTTTTAGAGACAGGGTCTTGCTATGTTGCTCAGGCTGGCCTTGAACTCCTGGGCACAAGCTGTTTTCCCACCTCAGCTTCCTGTGTAGCTGGTACTACATGCACTTGTTTTGTTTTGTTTTAAAGCACTTGTGGTTGCCAGTTCATTATGAATATGATACTTTTGTTTATAACTAAACTACTTAAATACTGTTTAGAGGAAACTCGTGGATACATTCATAATTTAATAATTCACACAGTCTGTACTCATTCTGTTGATATGTAAAAAGATTTTATTTATCATCTGATTAAAGCCACAAATAAGAATGCTAAGTGAAAATTTTCTAATTCATTAACATTAGGAAGTGAACGGTTGGCCTCTGAAATAAACACTAATCTTTAGTATTGTGAAGTCCCAGTTTAAGGTTTCTCAGAATGTTTGTCTTTCAGTGTTAACGTTTGTTCTCATGCCCAGCTTTTATTGTATGCTTTTTCTGAAGGCTGTGAAATTCTGGTATTACTGGGATATTGGGGCTGGAGGGAGGAGTGGCAAATGAGATATCTGTATCTCAAATGCCTTTCTGGAATCCTTTTCTGTTCCATTTCCCAGAATATGGCTGTGTTTTCATTTGATCGTTACAAAGAGTGGTTGTTTAACTTTGGTGTTAATGTCATTTATTTGACATTTCAAACTGTCTTTTCAAACTAACTTGATCAATATTGAGGCTTTTTTCCCATATTAGCCAGAAAGCAGATACTAGTTTTGGTAAATGACTTCTCTAAAGAAAAAACTATGATTTGAAAAGACTAGCACACAAGGACAAATATGGAATTAAATAATTCTTCTGAGTAGACCTGTGTTCTCTGTTTCAAGTATGGAACTGCATAATGGTTCAGTTTGTATATAAGATAATAACTTTTTTATTGAAAAACTTGTGAAGGGGAAAGTCTTGCTATATCCTTGAGCCAGGAATCAAGGTCTCCATTGTTATCCTAGCCCCGTAGATGTTTTTACTTAGCCCTAAGTTTCTAAAGTTTTATGTAGGGTTAATATGCAGTACAGTAATGAGGCAGGAATTTGAATATATTCTTCATTATTGGAAATGAGTCTTGTAATTTAAAGACAAAAGCTTGTTTTGAGAAGTAATATTCATATACCTGCTGTAACTGTGAATGTCACTGCTCTTTCTGGTTGTGCTTTGCCACAAATTTTATTTTGAATTGTAAAGATTTGAAACTCTTAAAATTAGCCATTTATATTTTGAAAAAAAGAGGTGTGATTATTTAAAAAAAAAAAACCATTTTAGCATGCAAAGAATAACTTGCACAATGGATAGAATACATATTGATTAAGGTTTAGGGTCAAGAGGTATTTCTCTAATCTGGTAGAAAAGTTTTCTCCTCAGGATGTAATCTTTGGGGCATGAGGGAAGACCAGTTTGGTTCAAATGATTTAAGACCCTGATGTGGTAGCACAACTTTCTTAAATATGGTTAACATCTCAGCACACAGATATACATCATCTTGTGTTGTTAACTGAAGGGTACATGGCCACCCTCTAAGAAGCAGGTCAAAAGGGTTGGCTCATCCTCTCCTTCCTTAAAAAATAGGAGAAGAAAGTCAGTGCTTTTTAATAATCAGGTGTTGATATGATAGGATCACTCTCTGGTGTCTTTCTCCAATCTGCTGCTTCTCATTATATGAATATATTTGGTAAATTTTAATTTGCATTGATAGCATGCTGGGCATTGTTTTTGGAAGCTAAGGTTTTCCTTGTTCTTCTTCAAGAAAACCTCTGATTTGTGGACTATTAATATAAAAATAACTTATTCTGTGTCTACCTCAGTGAAAGTACTGGAATTATAGGACTACTCACTTTTCATATACTTTAGATTTGGGAAGACCATGATGAAATAAGATGAATTACATATACTTAACCATGTATTTCCTCCATTTCTTCTGAATATTACTTACACATTTAAGTTAAATATTAGAATTATACATTATTCTCTTGAATTGGGAAGGTTTATTTTTTAATGCATTTCTTCTTACAGCCAAAGGCAAATATTTATAATAAGACTGTATGTTCACATAAGGTGATTGTATCAGGTTTTGTCACTAGCTTTAAATCCTCAATAGAGTATGTAAAGAATACCTTCCAAAAAATGTTCTAAGTATTATCACTAATAAATATGGTTCTTGGGTAATTAAAAAAATATTTTACATCCAAAAAAAAAAATAAAAAGGTGATGTGATTTAGAGTATGGTCTTTTCCCCAAACCAGTTTCTGTTTATGTTCTTTTTAGGTAAGGTTCACTTATAAAATTTTAAATCATAATGCATGGATCATTAGTTTTATTGTAGAACTGTACACATATTTTATTATTTCAGTTACCACTGTTGGGAATAGGACCTGATAATATTTGAAGTGTCTCAGATTCACATTTGACCTTTCAATGTCAGGGGTTAACTTGACAGAGGAGGGAAAATATTGGCTGTAATTACATGAGCGCAAAAGGAACATATCAACAGTCATAATTTATATTATTTACGTATTTCCAGCAATACATCTTACCCATTTTATGCTGATTGGTTGGATTTCCCAGTGCTTATTACGAATGCATCAGGAAGTCTTAACAATTGGCATCAGCAGGATTCTTTATAATGGTTGAATTCTCATCATAGTTTGATTTTTGTTTGTGTTTTTGTTTGTGTTCTTTTTGTTTGTTTTTAAATACTTTTAGCCCTGGCTTGAAAAACAGTCCAGTTGATGAAAGTGAGGTGCAAACAGCAACTGATAGTCCCTCTGTTAAACCTAATGAGCTTGAAGAAGAAAGTACTCCCAGCATTCAAACAGAAACTTTGGTACAGCAGGAAGAGCCTTGTGAGGAAGAACCTGAAAAAGCAACATGTGATTCTGACTTTGCTATTGAAACTTTGGAGCTTGAAACTCAAGGAGAGGAGGTCAAAGAAGAAATTCCTCTTGTAGCATCCGCTCCAGTCAGTATTGAACAATTCACTGAAAATGCCGAGGAGTGTGCTTTAAATCAGCAGATGTTTAACAGTGACTTGGAGAAGAAAGAGGCAGAAATTATTAACCCTAAAACAGCATTGTTACCATCTGACAGTGTGTTTGTAGAAGAAAGGAACCTCAAAGGAATTCTAGAAGAATCTCCATCTGAAGCAGAAGATTTCATTTCTGGAATTACACAGACTATGGTAGAAGCTGTAGCTGAAGTAGAAAAAAATGAAACTGTTTCAGAAATATTGCCATCAACTTGTATTGTGACGTTAGTACCAGGAATTCCCACTGGGGATGAGAAGACAGTGGACAAAAAGAATATTTCTGAAAAAAAAGGTAACATGGATGAAAAGGAGGAGAATGAATTTAATACTAAGGAAACCAGAATGGATCTTCAAATAGGAACAGAGAAGGCTGAAAAGAATGAAGGTAGGATGGATGCAGAAAAGGTGGAAAAGATGGCAGCAATGAAAGAAAAGCCTGCAGAAAACACTTTATTCAAGGCATACCCAAATAAAGGAGTGGGTCAGGCTAATAAGCCTGATGAAACTAGTAAAACTAGTATTCTGGCTGTATCAGATGTATCTAGCAGTAAACCAAGCATCAAGGCTGTTATAGTCTCTTCTCCTAAGGCAAAAGCTACAGTTTCAAAAACTGAAAATCAGAAAAGTTTTCCAAAATCTGTGCCCAGAGATCAAATAAATGCTGAAAAGAAACTTTCAGCCAAGGAATTTGGTCTGCTTAAACCCACAAGTGCCAGGTCAGGCTTGGCAGAAAGCAGCAGTAAATTCAAACCTACTCAGAGCAGTCTTACCAGAGGAGGCAGTGGAAGGATCTCAGCCCTGCAAGGCAAGCTTTCTAAACTGGATTACAGGGATATAACAAAACAATCTCAGGAAACAGAGGCTAGACCTTCCATCATGAAACGGGATGACAGCAACAATAAGGTGAGGAGGGTAGGAAGAATGGCACAGTGTGTCTTTGAAGTGATTAGCTCCGCTGCTGTAGCTATGTAGTAGGAGATGTAATTTTGTTTCATACTTTCATCTCCTCACTCTACCCCGGAAGCTCCCATTTCCTTTTCTTAAATGATTCCATTGTTTAAGCCAGTAGATATTCAGAGTATTAAACTCAAGCTCATAATTTATTGACATGTTTGAAAAGCATTATTTGGATACAATTTGGAAATAACTGTGGTTTAAAAAAAAAAAAAAAGTCTGCAGTGAATCTCCTAAGGTGATTTACCACTCTGCTTCTGAATGGGAAACTGTTTCCTCTCTTAAATTGAAGCTTCCTTTATCAGGTCACTGATTGCCTAACTAGACATTGTGGGACGAAAAGATCAGTAAAACTGAATTTAACTACAACTTGTAGAGACTGTGCCTATACTGTTTAGTGACTGTTGACTTAGTTTTGTATACATGTTAAATAATTTGCATAATTGACTGTATTTGGGTAGTGTTTACTGGTTTTTTTTTTTTTTTTCCAGAGCATTAATAATATGGTTGTAAATTCCGTTTTTCTGTATTTCTTATTTACTATTTCAGACTTTGGCTGAGCAAAACACTAAGAATCCTAAAAGCACTACTGGTAGAAGTTCCAAATCTAAAGAGGTAAAAAATAGATCACAGACCCTAACCCTTCTTTTTCATCTCCATAGCACAGTTCATCTATCTTATAACTTGTGCCTGCCTTAACAATGTTAGAGACTAAGAGTATAGAGCAAGGGATAGGAATGAGATGTTTTGTTTTTAACTTATCTCTAATCCTACCATTAATTTACTTTTTGACCTTGAGCTAGTCTAAACACCTTGTGTTTTCTTGAGGCGGGGGGAGCGGGCAAAATGTTATATGGGGACAGAAAGAGAGTAGAGTAGGGCAATACCTCCAATCTCATATTGACAGGAATAGGTTGTAGACACAGAAAAAAAATTTATATATGTAAAAGAGACTGACATTTGACTTGAGTCATCCTCATTTTGTTAAAACAGGTTATCCTTTTGGCTCTAATTTAACCTTAAGTGGATGGTCTCTAAGATTAACTTTACTGGTACGAAGTTCTGTTGTCAAACATATTTTATATTTGGTTGTTATTTAAGGTTTTTACCAGTCATAGAATTTTTTTCAGTCATTTTACTTTTCTTACCTGGTAGGGGATGGATTTGGGCCTATGTTGTTGGGGCAAGGAGAAATGTTACTAGTTTTAAGCAGAAATAAGGATTATGGCTACTAAAGCAGAAGTAAGGATTATGGCTACTAAAGCAGAAGTAAGGATTGTGGCTACTTCAGTTTGCTTTGTTAATTTGATAGTACAATCGCTTGTAGATATTCTCCCTAGAAATTACAGGGTACATATTCTAATGTTGTTATTATATATAATAGCAGTTAATCATTAATAATATACTAAATGTATAGGAGCCCTGGTAGGAATTTATCTTCTTTACTATTGACGGCATTTAAAAAAATTACGGATACTGTTGTTTTCAAATACAGTTATGTTAGTCATTGAGTCTTAGTAATAATTTTTTCATACAACTTTCTCAAAATGTAACCATTATATTTCTTTTATCATTATTAATATTATTATTATTTTGCAACGAAATCTCACTCCTGTCCCCCAGGCTGGAGTGCAATGGCGTGATCTCAGCTCACAGCAACCTCTGCCTCCCAGGTTCAAGTGATTCTCCTGCCTCAGCCTCCCGAGTAGCTGGGTGGCATCTGCCACCACACCCAGCTAATTTTTGTATTTTTAGTAGAGATGGGGTTTCACCATGTTGGCCAGGCTGGTCTCGAACTCCTGACCTCAGGTGATCAGCCTCCCAAAGTGCTGGGATTACAGGCATGAGCCACCATGCCCGGCCTGTATTTCTTAAAATATGTATTCTATATATAATTAATTAATGTGTAATCAATATATACTGATAAATGGAACAGCCTAATTAGCTGTTTACTTTCTAACTATATTTGAGGTGCTTTTAGAAGTCCAGTAAGTCTTCTAGAGCACTTATTAGATGTTTGACATATGGAACAGTAAATCCTTTGTATTGTCTGACAAATACTTTAAATGTATTTTTATGTGTCATACTTCAAAACTCATCATTTAGGAAATGTAATCTTATTGAATTTAAGTAAAAGTGGAATTAGGTTGATACTGTTAGAATTTTACTTTTGGCTTATACTTTGTGAATTATAGCTGGGTCATTTGTGGGGCTTTAAAAAAAACAACTCTTAATTTTAGCCTTTAGGAAACCTAATTTGCACTGAAATTCTCCCAAATGATCTGCATGCACATTTATTGTGACTATTTGGAATCTAGCCAGTGGTCAAAATTTGTTTACAATACTATGATTTTTAACTTTCCAACAGGAGCCATTATTTCCATTTAATTTGGATGAATTTGTTACTGTGGATGAGGTTATAGAAGAAGTGAATCCTTCTCAGGCCAAGCAGAATCCACTAAAGGGAAAAAGGAAAGAAACTCTCAAAAATGTTCCTTTCTCTGAACTTAACTTAAAGAAGAAAAAGGGGAAAACTTCCGCTCCTCGTGGTGTTGAGGGAGAACTATCTTTTGTAACATTGGATGAGATTGGGGAAGAGGAAGATGCAGCTGCACATCTAGCACAAGCTCTAGTCACTGTGGATGAAGTAATTGATGAAGAAGAACTAAATATGGAAGAAATGGTAAAAAATTCAAATTCACTTTTTACATTAGATGAATTAATTGACCAAGATGATTGCATTTCCCACAGTGAACCTAAAGATGTTACTGTTCTGTCAGTGGCTGAAGAACAAGATCTCCTCAAACAGGAACGCTTGGTAACTGTGGATGAAATTGGAGAAGTGGAAGAGCTACCTTTGAATGAGTCAGCAGACATAACTTTTGCCACTTTAAATACTAAAGGAAATGAAGGAGATACTGTAAGGGATTCCATTGGCTTTATTTCTTCTCAGATGCCCGAAGACCCTTCTACTTTAGTTACTGTAGATGAAATACAAGATGACAGCAGTGATTTGCATTTAGTGACTTTGGATGAAGTAACTGAAGAGGATGAAGACTCTCTGGCAGATTTTAACAACCTTAAAGAAGAGCTTAATTTTGTTACTGTTGATGAAGTTGGAGAGGAGGAAGATGGAGATAATGATTTAAAAGTTGAGTTAGCACAAAGCAAAAATGACCATCCCACAGATAAAAAAGGGAATAGAAAGAAGAGAGCTGTGGACACAAAAAAGACAAAACTTGAATCCTTGTCCCAAGTGGGTCCAGTAAATGAGAATGTTATGGAAGAAGATCTAAAAACCATGATTGAAAGACACTTAACAGGTAGATACTTGGAAGGGGTAGTCTTTCTGTTTTATGAGGGGATTACATTTAAAATTAATTTTAAAATACATGTTGTGGCATTACCAATAATGTCACCCAGTATTGATATTAGAGGCCAACAGACAGTTAAAGTCAACAATAAATTTTCCAAAGAAATGTGTACAAGTTTCACAGTTTTTTAAAGTTTTACAGCAGAACTTGCTCCAGGTTATACTTCAAGAAAAGATGACAAAAAAACAGAAAACAAACTAAAGTAGCCAAATTAGAATTGGAATGAAAATGATATATTTGTATTGTGGGAAGAAGACAACTTCTGATAAATAGAAGAACATTTACATGAGATTACCTCCCAGTTTTTGCTTAGACTTAGAATTAAGAACTATTTATAAAGGAACTATTTGATTTTAAAGTAATATTGTAATGATACAGAATAGTAGGGCAGCTCACTTTCCGAACTTGAGGGAGATAAACATAATTTCCATTAAGAAAATCTTGAGGCCATGTATTGTGGCTCACTCCTGTAATCTCAGCACTTTGGGAAGCCGAGGTGGGAGGATCGCTTGAGGCCAGGAGTGCGACACCAGTCTGGGCAGCCTAGCAAGACTCCGTCTCTACAAAAAATTTAAAAATGAGCCAGGCACGGTGGCATGCGTCTGTGGTCCCAGCTGCTTTGGAGACTGAGGCGAGAGGATCGCTTGAGCCCAGAAGGTCGAGGTTGTGGTGAGCAATGGTTGTGCCACTGCACTCCAACCTTGGTAACAGAGTGAGCCACTTTGTCTCCAAAAAGAAGAAAAAAAACCTGAAAGATTTAACTCAACTAAGAATAAAATACTAGGAAGGTCCCACAGGCTTATGGAACAAATTAGAAAAACATTTATGGACATCCTGGGAAAAGAAGTTAGAAAAGCATAGTTACTTGGAAAATGATAACTGGGAACAAAAGGAAATGCTTAGATTAAACTGATTATTTTAAAATAGAATTCTTCTATTTTATATTAGCAGTAGGCTTCCCTCCCAAATTTGGGTATTTTTTGCAAAAATGTATAATGTTGATTCAGACAGTATAATATGTTTAATTTAAAGCAATTTAAATACTGTTACTAGAGCAATAAATTAGGACTTTCTTTTTAAAGCTAAAACTCCAACCAAGAGAGTTAGAATTGGGAAAACTCTGCCATCAGAAAAAGCTGTTGTGACAGAACCAGCAAAAGGTGAAGAGGCCTTCCAGATGAGTGAAGGTAAAGCAGGATTGTTGGAATGGGAAGGAAAGTTACACAACACAGGAGAGTAGTTGAAGTTTTAAAGATCTGTCTAAGAAGAAAAGTAGAAAATCAGTGGAATAGAGCAGGGGTGGGAAAAGTCAACTATAGTTATTAGATGTGGGTAACATTTTGATCTTTGTAATGTAGAGAGAATGGATTATTGACATTAGAATGTGACAGATTAGAGGAAATGATCCTCGAAAGGTTTTCTGACCATGTTGCAGCATCAGATAGAAATTATTTATTAACTAGCTATTATTTGTGGACCTTGCTTTGTTGATGCTT
Organism: Pan paniscus; assembly: GCF_029289425.2. Lineage (NCBI taxonomy): Eukaryota > Metazoa > Chordata > Mammalia > Primates > Hominidae > Pan > Pan paniscus. Next base: position 54,963,175 of record NC_073261.2, on the reverse strand, counting down.
GTCAGCAGCCAGCCAATGAATTAAACAAGAAGCCTTAATAGCGTTTATAAAATTTAACTTGAAACAAATAAGGAAGTGTCTAGTGAGAAAGAACACGTTAGTCACTCAGCAGATACTTGTCATATTGTATTGGGTATCCTTCATAACAATGTTGAAAAGGGTAGACAAGAAAGTACATAGCTCTTGCTCTCAAGGGGTTTATTGATTCAGAGAGGTTAAGCAAAAAATCACCTTGCCAGTATGATTTAAATAGAGCACTGTAAGGGTATGGCTTTTACCATTCTCTTTGTAGCACCCTCATTGCCCTCTTTCTTTCCTATCCTATCTTCTCTAAGGAAAACTTACCAAGTATGATTTGGTCCAAGGATTTCAGGTGGGCTCTCAGTGCTGCTCCCAATATATTAGAGGTCTCCTTCCTTTACTATTTCCTAACCAGATGTAAAATTAGCCTTTTCCCCCCTTCTACATCACCTAACCCGTTTCTCACTGGATGTCCTTGCTTTCGTTTTTATTTGCCAGAGTAAATCTAGGATCTCCCTTGTCTGCCAACTTATATTTTGCTTTATACACATAAAATATAAAATTTGGCCAAGTTTTTCCCGTGAAAGAAATATCCCTTTGACCTTGAAATCTCTCTAGCTCCTATCTTTTCTACTTGCTTTTAGAGCAAAACATCTAGAAAGAACCACCTACTTTTACGTCTTAATTTCTCATTGAACTGAATGTATTTTGGTTTCTTTCTCCTACCACTTTCCTGAAAATGATGTTGATGAAACCCCCATTAGGTTGTTGTCAAACGTGATTTTTTAAAGTGTTTTCTTCTTAAGTTAGTCTTACTTGACTTTTCCACATGATTGGTTACTTTTGATTATGCCCTCTCTTGAAACTCTTTGCCAAGTCATGGTCAAGTGGGTATTCCTTCTTCCTTGTCTATTCTTTCCCATAAACAATCTTTGATAACCAAGCTATAGGTGGTGGTTCAGTAATTAGGTTCTCGCATGATTTCATGAGGTCACCCCCCGACTTCAGAATTTCTGTATGGTAGGGCAACCTTGGCAATCAGCTTGCTTAGAACTACCTCATTGCAACTGAGTAATATAAAAGGATGATTTAGTTACTGCTTACGTAACAATATATTTCTACTAATGAACTATGTTTTGACAAAAGGACCTAGCTTAAGAAAAAGTCATTTTTCCACACAATTGTAAACTTAAATCATTTATTTTAATCTATTTTAAATATATAATTTTAATATATGTTATATATTATTAAGATAAATGTGCCTTTGGAGTGGCAGGAACAGATATGTTTGGGAAAGTTTATTACCCTGATGAAGAAATAAACAATTATAGAAAGAGATTGGAGGCAAGGAAACCAGATTGTTTTAACCATCAAGTTAAGAAAAGGAAGATACGTTTTTCTTATTGATTGTAGGACTTGATGATCAGTAAAGTGTGAGGAATAAGAGTAAGTAATGATTTCAGAGTTCCTTGCCATCCCCTCAGGAATACTAAAGAGTAGCCCAGATGTATGGAGGGAACACTGAACTTGAAGTCACAAAGTCTTGGTTCTAGCCTGTGTCACTCACTAGCTATGCAACCTTGGGCATATCTGTTTATTACCTCTTTTGATTGTGCTTTCTCCATCTCTGAAGAAATAGGGATGGGTTAATAATGATTTGACGTGCCTATCTTACATGAGGTAAAAGCTAAATGAATGATTATATATGTAAAAGGGTTTTGTCAAGTATTAGGCAACAGTAAGGCATTTCAGCTACTGAGGGTAATCAGAATTGCTTGGAATCAGTCCATTTTTGTCTGTCCCCAAGATCATAGTATGCAGAGTCTGCTAACATTGAGTGCTTCTTACGTGTTACTCACTTTGGTGGGCTTTAACATTTATATTAATAATTTTACTTGTGATTCTAACAGGGGTCTTAGGCTATCAGTTTAGGCTCAATTTTCTAGATTGGAAGGGCCTCAGTATTGGGCCATAGAATCAATTTCTGCTGGTATCCTTTTCCCTTAATCTCCACTCTCTGCTCAGCTTAGCACTTTGCATATATAAGTTCTCTTGCCAGTAATGATAGGACTTGTATTACTCGTTAAATTCTGCCTGGAACATATATAAATAAAATTTGCTGTTAGCTTTAGACCTATATTCCTAAATCCATTTGAATGGATTTACCCATTTATTCCTTACATTAAAGAATCTTGGAGAATATTGTGCAAAGAATGGCCAGATGGGATTAACAAAGGGAGGTTTTCCCTGAGAAAGAAAAAGGTAAGAATTATCCAATGTTAACTTTACAAAGTCTGTAAATCTATTCTGAATAGCTTTTTTTCCTCGAAAAATTTTAGTTGATGAGGAATCTGGATTAAAGGATTCAGAACCAGAGCGAAAACGCAAGAAGACTGAAGACTCTTCTTCAGGCAAATCAGTGGCGTCTGATGTCCCTGAGGGTAAAGTTAAAATGACATTTTTTTCTTACCCATATGAAATTTAAAAGTCGGCTGGGCATGGTGGCTCAAGCCTGTAATCCCAGCACTTCGGGAGGCCGAGGTGGGTGGATCACTAGGTCAGGAGATTGAGACCATCCTGGCTAACACGGTGAAACCCCGTCTGTACTAAAAGGTACAAAAAATTAGCCGGACGTGGTGGCAGGCGCCTGTAATCCAAGCTACTCGGGAGGCTGAGGCAGGAGAATGGCGTGAACCCGGGAGGCGGAGCTTGCAGTGAGCCGAGATAGCGCCACTGCACTCCAGCCTGGGCAACAGAGTGAGACTCCGTCTCAAAAAAAAAAAAAAAACAAAACACCATAATAAGTATTCTATTGTTTAGGTGAGTAATTGGGTAACCTTGGCTGCACTGTCATTTTATAGTGGAAATTTGCATGTTTTACACAGTGGCATTTTTGAAGACAGCTTACTGGGCTGTTTTTACCTGAGAAGGATATTTTTACCGCACTCTTGAAATCTGGGATGTATCTCCTCTTTTATTACTGGTGCTTTCTTTGCCACTCTGGTGAGAATTGAGTTATATTTGCCCAGGCAGAAAGTCACTCCAGTTAAGCAGAACATGCAGAAAATCTTTGCTAGCCGACTTTGTTCATGGTCAGCTAAGGTGAGCTGAGGGAGACCTTATTCAGCCACCATACTCCTCAATCAGACAGTTGCCCATCATTCTACCTCTTCTCTCTCTTTTATTTTAATGGGATTCCTAAGAGGTTTATTTTTATTATATTTTATTTTGAGACAGGGTCTCATTCTGTCAGCCAGGCTGGAGTGCAGTGATGTGATCTCAGCTAACTGCAACCCTTTCCTTCCAGGCTCAAGCAATCCTCTCACCTCAGCCTCATGAGTAGCTGGGACTACAGGCGTCTGCCACCACACCTGGCTAATTTTTGTATTTTTGGTAGATACAGGGTTTCACCTTGTTGCTTAGGCTGGTCTCAAACCCCTGAGCTCAAGCAGTCTGCCCGCCTTGGCCTCCCAAAGTGCTGGGATTATAGGCTTGAGCCACTTCTCCCAGCCAGAGGTATATTTTAGACTGTTAGGTTCTTATCTAATGACTTGGTATTCTGAAGGATTATTGAACAGTTCTTTGTTATCCGAAGATTCTCCTTGGGAATCTATTCAACTTGGCATTATATCAAAGCAGTGGCATACTGGCATTCCCTAGAGGTTCTGGAATAGTATAGAATATGTTAACGAAATAAAGACTTAAGTTTTCTGATTAAAATTACTACTATTGATCTCTAAATTTATAGCAGTGTGTACTCTTCTTATATTTAAGTATATACTGTGCTTAATATTTTTGTCGTGTTTAAATAAATTGATGAAGGCCAGTTGTGGCTCACACGTGTAATCCCAGCACTTTGGGAGACCAAGGCAGGCACATCCTATAGGGGAGGTCAGGAGTTCGAGACCAGCCTGGGCAACATGATAAAACCCATCTCTACTAAAAGTACAAAAGTAGCCAGGCGTGGTGGCGCACACCTGTAATCCTAGCTATTCGGGAGCCTGAGGCAGGAGAATCACATGAACCCAGGAGGCAGAGGTTGCAGTGAGCTGACATCGCGCCACTGCACTCCAACCTGGATGACAGAGTGAGACTCCGTCTCAAATAAATGAATAAATCGATGAACACAACTGGAGATTAATTATTGCTAATTTTCTTCTTGTCTCTTCTTATCCTCTAGAATTAGACTTTCTTGTACCTAAGGCTGGATTCTTCTGTCCAATTTGTTCCCTCTTCTACTCAGGTGAAAAAGCAATGACAAATCACTGCAAGAGTACACGTCATAAGCAAAATACTGAGGTAATTTTAAAAATTCTTACAAAATCTTGAGGTGTTGTTATTGTCTTAGAATCAAATTATTTATCTCCCCAAACATACATTTCCCCCCCCTTTAGGAGAATGTTTATGCCAGTTTATTCCTCTTAAGTCCTGTTTTCTCCTTCAGTGTACCTTGCCTGTAATTTCTAGTCCTTATTCCTTTTCCTTGAACAGCAACATTTGCCAGAGTAGATTCTGCAGATCACTAGTGTCATATGACACTCCATTATTAAAGTAAGAAACTGCATATTTTGATGCCCTCTTGTCATGTAGACATTAGCATATTAAAGTTTCTGAATTGTCTAGCCGGAATGAATCCTGCTTAACTTTATGCAAACCATTTATTAAACTGATTTAATCACAAAACCTTTTTTAAATTGTACACATCTTTAAGAAGTGTTACTCTGGAGAATCATCATTAACCATAATTGAAGTGGTGACTCTAGTTCCTGCTGAATATTTGAGGGTTTTGTACATCCTCTCTGTTGAATTTGTGGCACAGACACTCATCTAACATTTACTGAGCTGTTCTATGCTGGAAGCTTATTTAATCTCCTCATCAACTTCATGAGGTAGATGCTATTATTCCAATCTTAAAGATGAGAAAATAGACTTAAGGAGGTTACGTATCTAAACCCAAGGTCACATAGCTAGTTAGTAGCAGACCTAGGATTTGAACTCCGCTCTATTTCATTCTAGGCCCAAGCTCTTATACATTGTGCTTTGCTACCTGTGTGCTTAACTTAGTTCATCATGTCACTTTTCCATTTAAAACCTTCTAGTAGCTTCATATTGCACTTGGTCTAATATCCAAACTTCTTATTTTGGGTCTTCAAAGCCCTGCATGATCTGATTTCTTTTCTACTTCTCTGAATGCTTTCTGTGTTTTAGCTTTTCTGGCTCTCCTTGTTCTGTTTTTCATACATGAGAGACCCATTGCTGCCTTTGCACCTTTATATTGCTGTTCTTTTGCCCCTTCCCAGTCCTACTTGCATGGCCAGTTCTTCATGTGTTTCGTCTCAAATATCAGTTCCCCAGAAAGGTCTGCTTAAGAAAGACCTAGCTAAGTAGAACCCCAAAAAAAGTTCAGCCTCAATTACGTTGTTGCACTGTCTTTAAAGTGCTTACCACCGCCCCCAAAGTATTTTATTTTTTTCTTTTATTGTTTCTCTTCTCCCATTAGAATGTAAGCTTTATTGTATAAAAGATTCTATCTGTATTGTTGCCCACCGAATCCTCAGGCACCAAGTGTAATACCTGGTGTGTCATAAACATCAAATGACTGATGAATGAAAGGAAGAAATGGTTATATAAGGCACTGTGTTTATAATATTTTGTTGGATCAGTTTCTTTTAAATTATAAATATACAGTAGATAAGTTTGCACACATAGCAAAATAACGTCTAATAAGTATTTTATATTGCAAATTGCTTTTAACAGAAATTCATGGCCAAGCAAAGAAAGGAAAAGGAGCAGAATGAGGCTGAAGAAAGAAGCTCTAGGTGATTGGGGGAAAGGAAAGAATTCACTAGAAATTTGTTTAGGGTCCAGTTGATTTGTGTATTTTTGTTATCATTTAATTTGTAATTTTCGTTTCAGAAGCAAATATTCGTGTTGTACAAATTTCTGATTGCCCTAAATGTAGAGAGACTGATGGGGAAAGTATGATGGGTTTGATTTTTATATCAAATCATCAGGCATGGAGAAATATCTTTTAGAAGTGTTAAAATAAATGTTCCTACTGTATATTTAAAATACCATCTGTGTTTGTGGCTGATTTTTTAAAGACTTGCTTGCCTCTGATTGCAGACAAGGTTTTTCACTACAACTCCTGTGATTTGGGATGTTTGGGGATTCTTCATGTATCACTGGAAGTCATAGCATGACAGTGTTTTACTTTGCTTCAGCCATTCATGTGTATACAGGTCATAGATTTCTTAAAATTCAAATTTTTTCTGGATAAAATTAGATTACAGCATATTTTCCCCAAATAGGTTTGAATGAAACTTTGCTTGATTTTTATATGTGTTGGAAAGGTATTTTTTCTGCTTCTGGTAACACTTGCTGTTTCTGCCAGAACCCATTTAAGGTAACACCAAGCTAGTCATTTATTATTAGCTTGAATCTACAGAGCAGCCATTACTTCTGTGGACCACCAGAGTAGCTTTTTAAACCATTTGAATTATAGTTGAATATGTTTATAAGAAGTTTTAAGGGCACAAAAAATAATTGAATGGCTAGCAGGTGATGGAAATAGCCCTATACTTTTAAGTTTTTAGATTGAGCCATTCTTCAGACATAGTCTGCATACTCATAATTGTTTTAGTATTTGATGCCTCAAGATAGAGTGCACCAATTAATAATACAAAGAGGATGAATGGAGGGGAACAACAACAACAACAAAAACCCTACTTTTTTTAGATGTCTTATTTCCATCACAGCACAAGAGACATCACAGTCAGTAAGAAGGGCTTGGAGAAAAAAAAAGGCAGCACCTCTTTGTCACCTCCTATGAAACTCACTGCATACTTAGTCGAGACTTACCCACAGCCTGAGTAAAATTACAGAATGCTACAAGTCACAGACAAGGGGGTGGGGTAGAGAGAGGAGCGGCTTGCTGTCAAGAGTTTGTTGGAATTAAAACCTTACAGATGAATCCGGATAATAAGAGGGAGAAGAGCTGTTAAAAGATTGGGGAATAAGGTGCCTGTAAATTACAGAAGCACAGTCATAGTGAATAAGAATCTTAGTTTTAAAGAATCTTCCTTTCTCCTCAGCTTGCTTTTGGGACTTTTGCAACTAGGGAAGTTATAAGCTTCTTTAATCTTGTCTGGATCAGTCTTTTGAAATTGGGATTCTAAATTAGAATGAGAGGAGGAGCTGCTAAAGCATAAAAATGGTAGGGGTGATTTTTGTGTTTTATCCTAGTGACCAATGTTGACCATTAATTATACATTATAAATAATGTTTTTCTCTGGGACTTTTTGCACTTAATGCTGGTAATTTTTATCATAGGGCTTCAAATACAAAAGATTTGTATGAGGTTTTCAGAAAATAAACATGTGCTCTTTGCATATAATTTTAGTATTGTTCTTGGCATTTTCAGAAAATCTTCCTCCTTTAGTCACACCACACAATTGGAATGTCATATACATAGTAGTTTCTGCTTATTAGTTGATTGAGGGATATAATTAGGATTGCAGCTGACTTAATTTTTTGTTGTTGTTGTTGAGACTTTGCTCTTGTTGCCCAGGCTGGAGTGCAGTGGCACGATCTTGGCCCACTGCAACCTCCATCTCCCGGGTTCAAGCGATTCTCCTGCCTCAGCCTCCCGAGTAGCTGGGCCTACGGGCATGTGCCACCACGCCCGGCTAATTTTGTATTTTTTTTTTTTTAATAGAGACAGGTTTTCTCCTTGTTGGTCAGGCTGGTCTCAAACTCAGCATCTAGACTCCAAGGCAAAAAAAGTTTACATTCAACATGATCTCTATAAAAGTTTTTAGATTTTATTACCCTTTCTGGCATTAGGATGCTGTGGAAACTTGCCTCTCCAAAATTACTCCTTTTTAATCCTTCTTTAAAAAACATTTATAGGGGAGTCAGGTTTTTAAAACTTAAATTTTTAATTTTACTAATTTGTTATTTGATTGTGGAAAATGTCAAGCATATTAAGACAATAGGATAATTACCCTCATACATTAATTAGTTTCAATAATTATCAACTTAAGGCCAGTTGTGTTTGTGTGTGTGTATCTCTACTCCCAACTCTCTTGTATTACTTTAAATATCAGTATGTTTTACCCGTTAATTGTTCATTGTGTATTTCTAAAATATAAGGGTTCTTTTTAACCCTTATATTAAAAATATCCAGTACCATTTAAAAATCTCTTATTTAAATAATAGTTTGGTTCAGATTTTCAACTGTTTCATAAATCGTTTTTTTGTGGTTGTTGGTTTACTAAGTCTGAATCCAGATTCAAATAAGATGCATATATTGTGACTGGCTGGTAGGTCTTTTAAATTATACTATTTTGAATATATAGGTTCTTCCCTCCCTACTTCCCTCCTTGTAATTTATTTGGTAAAGAAACTAGATTCTTGGCTGTGCCAAGCAGTGCTGCTCAAAATGTCTTGGGACCCAGGGCAGTGCCAGTTCAGAAACTTTAGTATTAGTTTATGATTACTGAAGTACAGAAATTGAGAGTTTCTAGAAACATTTTGACAGTGATTTTATGTTCATTTATTGAATCTAACAATAAAAAAATTGGAGTTTGTATGTTTTTGTGGGGTTTTTTAAATTTTTTTTTTTTGTATTTTACAGAATTATTGGTCTATAGTTAATTGAAAATTAGGGAGAAAAAGAAAACTGATCAAGCACATAGTTTGAGAAGCAATGCTGACAGGTTTCCCCAGGTCTGACTTTGTTGCTTGCAACCATGTAGTACCTTTAACGTGTCCCTTGCTCTCTCTGTAGCTCATAAATTGGTAAGTAAATATAGACACTTGATTAGAGTTTGTTTTTTTCTTTCTTTTTTTTGATGAGACTACTTTAGGCAGTGATGTGGTCTTCCTGATAGGAGGCGCAAACTGATTGCCTTCTTTGGGATTTGAGTAGCAGCTGATGCTTAGTTTTGATCCACTTATTCATTAGGGGTTGCAAAATAATGATATCTTAATTCTATATCCCTTTTTCATGTGTAAGCAGGAATATTTCTCTGCAAGGAGAAACTCCCCCTCATCTGCTATTTGGCTATTAGCGGTACAGTTTGTGTAAGAAAGACACAGATATGGGATGTTTCTCCTTTACTTACCTATTTTTTTCAGAATGAGTTGATTCTTTGGCATCCACTGCGATAAATTTTTTCTTAAGCATTAGTATGAACTTGTAAATTTTAACATATTTGATGTTTGAAACCTCTGCAGTATTAGTGTTATTGATCCTTATATGTCCCACATTTGATTTGATTTCCTCATTTCTACTAGTAGTTATCTGTATGTCAAGATGTTTCAGGCTCACTTCTCCAGACCTGGGGTCAGCTACTTCTCTAAAGAACAGTGGCTGATTAGGTGTGTTCATTGCTTCTGGACTGGTTATTGCTTTCCCATAGATGGAAATTGAAGTGTATGTTTTGTTTTCTAGACCAGGGTTCTCTGTCACCCAGGCTGGAGTGCAGTGGTGCAATCCTGGCTCACTGTAGCCTCAGCCTCCTGGGTTCAAGTGATTCTCGTGCCTCAGTCTCCCAAGTAGCTGGGACTACAGGCATGTGCTACCACACCTGGCTAATTGTATTTATAGTAGAGACAGGGTTTCACCATGTTGCCCAGGCTGGTCTCGAACCCCTGGCCTCAAGTGATCCACCCGCTTTGGCCTGTCAATGCATGTATGTTTTGTTTTTAAGAGAAAATTCATCATCATTATACTGATTCTTCTGGTTCAAATTCATAACCTCTTCTATCTTAAATATAGATCTTCTTTGTCTTGTGTCAGGTATTACAATTCTCCAGGACATCAAGATGATAGACGTAAACTGTCGCATAATTGCTTAGCTTTTATCTCACCTTATACGCATCACAGTCACAGTAACAATGCCAAGACCTTAACCAACAATGTGATTATTGAAAACAGTTAAAAAATTTTTTTTTCAGTTTTGTTTTGTCCTTAGGGAATACCTCATTAAGAATATACATTCACATAGGGGAAGTCTCAAAGGAATTTTGTGTGTGTTTATGTGTGTGTGTGTTTGTGTGTGTGTGTGTGTGTGTACATACTAGGTATATATATTTGTGGGTTACATGTGGTACTTTGATACAGGCATGCTCACATCAGGGTAAACTGGGTATCCATCACCTCAAGCATTTGTCCTTTGTGGTTCAAACAGTCCAGTTATGCTCTTCTAATTATTTTTAAATGTATAATTGAAAAAGTTTTTTTTAAGTAAGATCTCATTCTGTCACCCAGGCTGGAGTGCAGTGACACTATCTCAGCTCACAATAGCCTCAAACCTCCCTGGGCTTAGGTGGTCCTCCTACCTCAGCCTCTGGAGCAGCTGGGAGTACAGACGCATGCCACCATGTTCAGCTAATTTTTGTATTTTTTTTGTAGAGATGGGATTTTGACATGTTGGCCAGGCTTGTCTCGAACTCCTGGCCTCAAGTGATCCGCCCACCTTGGCCTCCCAAAGTGCTGGGATTACAGGTGTGAGCCATCACACTTGGCCTTATTCTTTCTATTGTTTGTACCCATTAACCATCCCCTTCTACCCCAACTACCTTTCCTGGCCTCTGGTAACCATCTTCCTACTTTCTGTCACCATGAGTTCAATTGTTTTCATTTTTTAGCTCCCACAAGTAAGTGAGAACATGTGATGTTTGTCTTTCTGTAAGTGGCTTATTTCACTTAACGTGATGACCTCCAGTTCCACACATGTTATTGCATATGACAGGATCTTATTCTTTTTTTTGTGGCTGAATGTTACTCATTGTGTATATTGAACCATTTCTTAATCCATTCATCTGTTGGTGGGCACTTAGATTGCTTCTAAATCTTGGCTATTTTGTATAGTGCTGCAACAAATGTAGGAGTGCAGATGTATCTTCAATTTACTGATTTCCTTTCTTTCGGGTATATACTTAGGAGTGGGATTGCTGGATCATAGGATAGCTCTGTTTTTAGTTTTTTGAGGAAACTCCAAACTATTCTCCTTAGTGGTTGTACTGATTTACATTCCCATCAACAGTGTACAAAGTGTTCCTTTTTCTCCACATCTTCAGCTGCATTTGTTGTCGCCTGTCTTAGATAAAAGCCATTTTAACTGGGGTGAGATGATACCTCATTGCAGTTTTGATTTGCATTTCTCTGATGATCAGTGATTTTGAACACCTTTTCATATACCTGTTTGCCATTTGTATGTCTTTTGAGAAATGTCTATTCAGATCTTTTGCCCATTATTTTTATCGAATTATTAGATTTTTTTTCCTGTAGTTTGAGCCCCTTATGCCTTCTGGTTATTAATCGTTTGTCAGATGGATGGTTTGCAAATGTTTTCTCCCATTCTGTGGGTTGTCTCTTTGTTGTTTCCTTCACTTTGCAGAAGCTTTTTAACTTAATGTGATCCTATTTATTCATGTTTGCTTTGGTTGCTTGTGCTTGTGTGGTCTTTGCCACAAGAAGTCTTTGCCCACTCCAGTATCCTGGAGAGTTTCTCCAGTGTTTTCTTGTAGTAGTTGCATAGTTTGAGGTCTTAGATTTAAATCTTTAATCTATTTTGATTTAATTTTTTATATGGGGAAAGTTGGGGGCCTAGTTTTATTCTTCTGCAAATGGATACTCAGTTTCCTCAGCACCATTTGTTGAAGAGACTGTCCTTTCCTGAAGGTATGTTATTGGAACCTTTGCGAAAATGAATTTACTATAGATTTATTGGATTTATTTCTGTGCTCTCTATTCTGTTCACTGGTCTCTGTGTCTGTTTTTATGCCAGTACCATGCCATTTTTGTTACCATAGCTCTGTAGTATAACTTGAAGTCAGGTAATGTGATTCCTCTGGTTTAGTTCTTTTTGCTTAGGAGAGCTTTGCCTATTCTGGATCTTTTGTTGTGGTTCTGTATAAATTTTAAGATTGTTTTTTCTGTTTCTGTGAAGAATGTTGCTGGTATTTTGATAGGGATTGCATTGGATCTGCAGATTGCTTTGGGTAGCATGAACACTGTAACAATATATGAACACTTTAACAATACTGATTTTTCTAATCCATGAACATGGAATATCTTTTTATTTTGTGTGTCCTCTTCAGTTTCTTGCATCAGTGTTTTACAGTGCAGAGATCTTTCGCTTTTTTGGTTAATTCCTAGGTATTTTATTTTGTAGCTATTGTAAATGGAATTACTTTCTTGATTTCTCAGGAAATTTCAAAAAATACATAGAATTGAATGAAAATGAAAACAACAAATTGAATTCTGAGATGCATCTAATGAAATGCTGGGAGGGAAATATATAGCACTAAGTGCTTATATAAAGAAAGATCTCAAATCAGTAATCTAAGTTTCTGCCTCAAGATACTAGAAAAGTTAGAACAAACTAAATCCAAAGCAAACAGAAGCAAGGAAATAATAGAGCAGAAATTAATGAAATTGTAAACAGGAAAACAATAGAGAAAAATTAGTGAAACGAAAAGCTGGTCCTTCAAAAACAATAAAATTGATAAATCTCCAACAAGATTGACTAAAAAAATACCCAAACCACTAATATGAATGAAATAGAAAATATCACAACAGATCCTGCAGCCATGAGAACAATAGTAAAGGAGTACTGTGAACAACTCTACTCAAGTATAACTAGGAAGAAATGGACAAATTCCTCAAAAATCAGAAAGTACTAAAACTTGGCCAAGATGAAATAGAGAACTTGAATAATTCTGAAACCATTAAAGATGCTGAACTTGTAATGAAAACATCCTTGAAAAAGATACCTCCAAGTCCTGATGGTTTCACTGGAGAATTTTGCTAAACATTCAAAAGAAGAATTGATTTTGTGCAACCTCTTCCAAAGAAAATAGAAGAGGGAACACTTCTCAACTCTTTTTTTTTGGAGACAGAGTCTCACTCTGTCACCTAGGCTGGAGTGCACGATCTCAGCTCACTGCAACCTCTGCCTCCTGCGTTCAAGCGATTCTCCTGCCTCAGCCTCCCGAGTAGCTGGGATTACATTTTATGAGGAACTTATTTCAGGCATGCAGGGCTGGTTCAATACTGGAAAGTCCATTTAATAAACGATCAATAGGCTAAAGAAGAAAAAAAAATATGACTATCAATTCATTTAGAAAAGGCATTTGATATAAAAATCAACACATTCATCACTACTCTCAGTAGATCATAAAAAAGGAACTTCCTCAGTTTTATAAAAAGGATCTACAGAAAAAAAAATCTGGCATCGTACTTAATGTTTAAAGTCTGTGTTCCCTCTTAAGATTAGGAACAATGAAAGGATGTTCATTCCTGCCATCGTTAGGCAACAAACTTAGTACTGCAGTTTTCCAGCCACTGCAATTCTAGGCAAGAAAAAGAAAAGGCATATAGATGAGAAATTTAATGAAACTATGTCTATTTGCAGATACATGACTGTCTACCCAGAAAACTTCAAGGAATGTGTAATAAAACTTTTAGAATCAATGAGTAAGGTTGAAGGACACAAGATCAACAGACAACAGTCATTTATGTTTTCTGTGTACTGACAGCAAACAAGTAGAAACCAAAATAACAAATGAAGTACATTTACATTTACACCAAAGAAAATTACTTAGGTATAAATGTACCAAAACATTTGTAGGATCTATATGATGAAAATTATAAAAGACTGATGAAAGAAATTAAAGGAAACCTAAATAAGGTAATTTATCATGTTCATGGATTGGAAGACTCAATATCGATGTTCTCCCTAAGTTGTTCTATTGATTTAAGGCAATTTCTACCAAAATCCAATCAAAATTTTTTGTAGGAACAGACAATCTTATTCTAAAGTTTATATGGAAAAGGAAAGATTATGCAAATAGCTAAAACAGTTTTGAAAAAGAAGAATAAAACCGAAGGAATCCCTTTCTGATGCAAATGCTTACTACATAGGTCCTGTAATCAAGAGCGTGCTGTATTGGCAGAGAGAAGGAAACATACATTGATGGAATAGCATAGAAAACCTGGAAATAAATCTACACAAATCACCTAGTTATTTACACAGAAGCAAAAGCAATTCAGCAGATGAGAGCCTTTTCAGTAAATTGTGCTGGAGCGATTAGACATCCATCAGCCGAAAATGTACCTTGATCTAAACCTCACACCTTATATTAAAACTAAAAAACTCAAAATTATATATTTAAAATTATAAAAACTCAAGGGACCATAGGTTTAAAGGTAAAACATAACACTATAAAACTTACAGAAAATAAGAGAAATTCTTCAGGGCCTAAGATTGGGCAAAGAGTACTTAGACTTGACATCAAAAACACAATTTATAAGAGGAAAAACGGATAAATCTGATTTCATCAAAATTTTTGTTCTGTGAAAAATTATAGACTAATAGGAAATATTTGCAAATCACAAATCCAACAAAGGCTTTTACCTAGAATACATAAAGAAGTCTCAAAAATTAACGTTTAAAAATGATCCAATTAGAAAATCAGCAAAAGATATTTCACTAAAGAGCATATACAGATAAACAACACCTGAAAAAAATGTCCAATGTCAGTAGCTGTTAGATGTAAATTAAAACCACAATGCGATAACACTACACATCTATAAGGATGGCTAACATGAAAAATAGTGATAACACCAAGTGCTGAAAAGGATGAAGTTGAAACTAGATCACTCATACAATGCCGATGAGATTGTAAAATGGTGCAGCCAGTCTGGCAAGTAACCATATGACTTAGCACTTACACACTTGAACATTTGTCCCATAGAAATAGAGACTTATTTTCACATAGGATGTATACAAGAATGTTTACGTAAGTGTTCATAGCAGCTTTATTCATAGTAGTTTCAAACTGGAAACTATCCACATATCCTTCAATGTGTGAATGGTTAAGCAAACTGTGGGTACATCCATACCATGAAATACTATCTAACAGGTTTTGTTTGTTTGTTTGTTTTTAAGGAAAGCTATTGGCCAGTATTGATAACATGCAACAACTTGACCTTCAAATTATGTTGAGTGAAAAAAGCTCATATCAAAATGATAAATGCCACATGATTTCATTTATGTATCATTCATTAAATAACAAAGATGAAGAACAGATTACTTAATGCCAGGTATTTGGAATGAGAGGATCATAAAAGGGTACTAGTAAGGAATCTTGTGATAGTGAAGTATCTTGATGATGGTGGTGATTATGCAAAGCTGCACATGACAAAATTACATAGAGCCATATACATGAAAATTAGTGCATGTGTAACTGGTGAAATCTAAAGAAGTTTTATGAATTGTACCAATGCTATGTGTTGATTTGGATATTGTACTATAGTTGTTTAAGATCTTAGTCTTGGGAGAGGATGGAGATAGGAAGCACAGGGCTTCCCTGTACATGTCTTTGCAACCTGCTATGAATCTATAATTATTTCAAAAGAAAAAGTTAAAATAATTGGATTCTGGGATTGGATTGGTCATATATTCAAGGAGTGCATCGATAACCTCTTTGCCAGGGGTGAGTGGGACATAGTAATCTGTGATATGCAGTGTCATCACAGTTATTCAGATTATTGCCAATGGCATCATGGAATGAAGTGCAGGTAGAGGACAAGGCATTGAGAGATGAAGTGTCTGAGGCACTTAAGTCAGTATGACAACAATAATGATTATTAAAACTGAGGCCACCTGTTTCTTATAGCCCTCTTGAGCATATTTTGGGAATAGGAGAAATAAAAGTTAAGAGCATACAATTAAGACAGGCACGGAGAACCAGAAGGCCTCCATGGTAGCTTTGAAGGAGTCCCTTATCTCTTGGAATCACAGAGCAGGTAAGGGTGAGGAGCCTCTGGTAGACACATTCTTCTACCACCTACCTGGTAACAGGTTGACTATATTCAGTCTCTTGTCATGGAGGGTACAATGCTTTGTCCTCATGGGATATATTATGGATATGGATTTGCCTTCCCTGAACTCAGGGCTTCTGATGGCACACTGTAGATTTTATGGATGGACTTCTCCATCACCATGGAATACCATCCAACTTCATTTTAACAAGGAGATGCATTTTTTTGGTAAATGGGCATGTGGGCAATGGGCCCATGCATGCAGACTTGACAAATTTTACCATATGGTCCATCACCCAGAAGCAGCTGGCTTTTTAGGTGGAATGACCTGCTAAAGACTGGTTATGGCACAAGTTGGAGACAGCATTGTTGTGGGAAGTCAGGGACCCTGAACCGAGGAACCAGCTGGAGCCACAGCAGAGGAACATAAATTGTGAAGATTTCATGGACATTTATCAGTTCCCAAAATTAATACTTTTATAATTTCTTAAACCTGTCTTTACTACAGTCTCTGAACATAAATTGTGAAGATTTCATGGACATTTATCAGTTACCAAATAATAGTCTTATAATTTCCTATGCCTGTCTTTACTTTAATCTCCTAATCCTGTTACCTTCGTAAGCTGAGAATGTATGTCACCTCAGGACCACTGTTGTACAAATTGATTGTAGAACGTGTGTTTGAGCAATATGAAATCTGATTGTAAAACATGGGTGTTTGAACAATATGAAATCAATGCACCTTGAAAACAAACAATAACAGCGATTTTAAGGAACAAGGGAAGACAACCATAAGGTCTGCTGACTACCTATGGGGTCGGGCAGAATAGAGCCGTATTTTTCTTCTTGCAGAGAGCCTGTAAATGCGTGTGCAAGTAGGAGAGACATCGCTAAATTCTTCTCCTAGCAAGGAATACTAAATATCAAGACCCTAGGAAAAAAATTGCATTCCTGGGGAGGAGGTGTATAAACGGCCGCTCTGGGAGTGTCTGTCTTATGCAGTTGAGAAAAGGACTGAAATACGCCCTGGTCTCCTGCAGTACCCTCAGGCTTATTAGGGTGGGGGAAAAAATCCCGCCCTGGTGAATTTGAGGTCAGACCGGTTCTCTGCTCTCGAACCCTGTTTGCTGTTGTTTAAGATGTTTATCAAGACAATACATGCACAGCCCAACATAGACCCTCATCAGTAATTCTAATTTTGCCCTTGTCTTGTGATCTTTGCCCTTTGCCTTGTGATCTTTATTGGCCTCAGAAGCATGTGAACTTTGGTCTCCTTTTTTGCCCTTTGAAGCATGTGATCTTTGTGACCTAATCCCTGTTCGTACACCCCTTCCCGTTTTGAAATCCCTAATAAAAACTTGATGGTTTTGCGGCTCAGGGGGCATCATGGTCCTACCGATATGTGATGTCACCCCCAGAGGCCCAGCTGTAAAATTCCTCTCTTTGTACTCTTTATTTCTCAGCTGGCCAACACTTAGGGAAAATAGAACCTACCTTGAAATATTGGAGGCGGGTTCCCCCGATACAGCATCCTAAGAAATGTAGCTGTTATCCTATGGAAACTTTATGTGCCTTAAAACAGAGGCCAACATGTGGTGCTAGCTCTCCCATGGCTAGAACTTAAGGGTTTAGGAACCAAGAAGTAGAGGTGAGAGTGCCCCCTCTCCCTATTAGACCTACTGACCCACTTGTAGGATTTTAGTTCCCATGTCTGTGATCTTGGCCTCAGTGTTTTGGAAGCCCAAGTGCTCAAGAGAGGAATTCATATACCAGGAAATAAGAACGTGACTCTAATGAACTGGGAGCTGAGACTGCCCTCTCACCTTTCGGAGTTCCTCATGCCAATAAACCAATAGGAAAAGGATCACTGTGCCTAATGGGAATGATCTGTTTACCAGGGGGAAATTGAATTGCTGCTACACAGTGGGGACAAGAAGAACTGTTCAGAACCCAGGAAATTCATGGGAGCGCCCCTTAGGTCTCTCCTGCCTGATAGTCCTGGTCAATGGAAAACTGACAATCCAGTAAAGATAATCCCACCAAGGACTCCAGTCTGCCTAGCCTTCATGCTGGCAGAGGGTGAGAGAAACATAAGTGGAAAGATTTAACTCAGATTCCCAACATAGGCCTTGCCACCAGCTACAGAAGTGGAGACTACAGCATCCTTGTGTGGTGATTGTTGTTTTTAATCTCGTTCCCCTCCATTATATGCTGGATGATACAAACTCAGGATGCTCTGACAAGTACCCACCCTAAAACTACTGAGGAAGGTTGAATATGGGTAAAGATTGACCTCAGAGCCTAGGCTATAGGCTTGAAGGGGATCACACTGGAGGGGAAGGTATTCTTAAATGTCAGGGATGTCAGTAGGATCCGATTTCTGGATCAGACGACTGGGTAATGATTGGGCAAGGGAGCACGGCTACTGTGAAGGACTGGCTGAGTATGAAAGACTGTACCCTGCTTTATCCGGTAGTCTCAGCAGGACCTTTATAAAGCTCAGTTCTGTTTTTCTCAAGTGGAATAATGAAGAACCTCAAGAAGTGTTCCTCAGCTGGCCCTATAAAAAGAAAGCTCTTAGGAAGGCCAGGGATTTGCTAATGTCAAGGAATTAAGTGGGTTCCCTGAGTTCTGGGGAGCCTGGTTAATAGGGCATGTTGTGGAAAGACAGAGCCCCACCAAAGTGGCAGGATTTGAGCCTTGAAAACTTTACATGGCTCTGGCAGCATTCATCCCAAAGATGATTATCCCCAGGTTTCCTGCTGCATCTGCTTCTCCAAAAAGTTCTTCCTTGTTGGTCAGGATTAGGTTCTAAGAGATCCCTTCTCTCAGTTCATCTTCTTAGAGATGGAATTGTCCCTAAAATAAGTCGACATTACCAGATGCATATCTTTGAGCTAATGTAACTTCCCCAAATGTCCAGAGAGTGGAAGTCTCTCACCACCTCAGCTTGCCCATGCACCTCCATTGATCATACTCTTCAGATTATCTCTCCTTTCATCCTCAACTAGAGCCTATCTTGCATGAGTCTTGGTAAGGATTTCCATGCAGGCATATGTCTTCTTAATCTGCAGAACTCTCTTCTCCCTAGTAGTAACTCTTCTTTGAACAAGAAGTATCTTTCACCATTTCAATACCTCTGTTGTTCAAACCTCAAATGATTCCAACATTTTATGGATATCAGAGATCATAAACATTATTTGTGGCTTCATTTCTAAAGTTTTAATCCTATGAAATACTAGTCACACATTCCAATAATAGTAATATTAGCTAATATTTAGCACCATAATGTATGTAAAGCATTTCTTTTATGAGGCAGGTATTTCTATAGTTCTCATATTACAGATAAAGAAACCAAACCTCGAAGGTAAGATCACTTGCCCAAAGCCATATGGCTAGTAGGTAAAGAAAGCTAAGATGTGAATCCAGGTAGTCTGACTCTAGCGTCATCCTTTTACACTACTGTCATTGTTCTTGTCTTGTCCTACTGGTCTTACAGTTCTTAGCTGAATATTATCTTTCCCACTGTCTTCCCCCTGCCTCCCGAGTACCCCTTTTTTCACTTAAAGCCAGTTTTCAGACAGTCTTCTCAATCATTGTGAAATGTACTCCATCCAAATTCAAGAGTGTATTCATCTGGCATTTTAGGTTATGATCCAAAGAGCCAAAGTCTGTTCTTTGACACAGCCTAAGTCAGTGGTTCCTGGTTTTTGGTCTGCATAAAAATAAGAGAACTTTTAAAAGCCAGATTCCTGGGCCATTCCCAGAGATTTTGATTGAGTAGGTCTGGGAGTGGAGGGGGACCCAGATGTCTCCATTTTTTACAAGAAGATTCTGATGCAGGAGACGTTTAGATTGATAGTACTTTAAGAAACACTAGGCCAGTCACAGTGGCTCACATCTGTAATCCCAGCACTTGAGAGGCTGAGGCAGGATTGCTTGAGCCCAGGAGTTCAAGACCAGCCTGGGCAACGTGGCAAAACACTGTCTCTATAAAAAACAACAACAACAAAACACATAAGTCAAATATTCACTTCTCTTGGTGCCCCTTTTCCAAAGTCCTGGCCATCAGCCAAGGGGGAAACAAAGTGAGACATTTGTTGCCCTCTTAACTCCTAAAGATGTTCTTTAGGCCTTTTCTGGTGATGTCTTCCCATGAATCAATAGGAGTCCTTTGGTGTATGAGCTTCAGAAAGCTTTCTGGCCCCTCTCTGCCCTGAGACATGCAATAGGGACACCCAAACCTGCTCCTTTTGACTGCATCAGCTCTGCCTGTGCCTTCATTTTGCATCCTAGCCGGGAACCAGCCATCAGCAGCACCTGACTCTTCTCGCTGCTGGGACCTATAACAGGTTTCCTCACATTTGCTAGGATTGCTGCATCCTGGGATGTTGTGGCCTCTTCCAGCAGATGAGATAACCCCACTTTGGAAAGAATTGAACTCCTGTTCTGTTCCTCACTCTCATCACCCTGGTTTGGATCTCCCTCACTTCTCAGAGGCCTTCTATGTGTGTATTACTCAGGGTTCTCCAGAGAAACAACCAATAGGAGGTGTGTGTGTAGAGAGAGAGTAAAATGGAGTAGAAACAGAGAGTAAATAAATATCTGTTACGAGATTTGACTCATGCTATTATGGAAGCCAAGAAGTCCTACAATATGCCATCTTCATGTTGGAGAATCAGAAAAGACCACACGTTGGGAATGGAGGTGGGGGGTGCCCACCAGGAGCTCAGCTGTGATGTCCGAGAGCAGGAGATGAATGTCCAGTTCAAGAAGAAAGAGTGGCTCTTCTAACAATCGCTGTGTGTGGAGGCTTTCCTTCGTGCTGTCTAGAGACTCCTCACCCTCTGGACTAAATCCAAAAGGAGGACTGTGCACACAGACTGACCTGTTCACATTAGTCCCAGAGCTGCGCTCTTGCAGCTCAGCAGATAGGCCGCTCTTCACTCCCTGCTCAAGAGGAGTGAGGGCTTTCAGAAGCCCCTGCACCTTCATGCTGAGCTCACTCCTTTCCATTGTATCAGCAGCCATGCCTGAACAAAAAATAGTTTCTATTTATTGAGTGTTTACTGTTTATTATGGTAGATTCTTGGGAAATTGAAACTCTCTGACACTACCATTAGTTTTTCTTCTTAGGGGAAGCAGATGAAATGACCAGGCTGTTACCAGGGTCTATGGTCCTTAGCAAGCTTTGCAAAGATCTGTGGTTTTTACAGAAGACAGAGAACATAGAAATAATGTAGTGTGTTCACATTACCTCTTTGGCGAAAAACCTGTTGTTGTTGTTTTTCTATTTTCTGTTGGAAAATAGTATCAGACTTGTCCCTTAGTTTCTCAGTGAAATTGGAGAGCCACCTCCCTCCCTTTCGTTTCTGTCCTGAAACAGTAAAGTAGTAAAAGTGGCCTGAAAACCACCCCTCTTTAACAGTGGTTGGTTGTGTTGACAAAGCCTTGGTGTACTCGTTTCCTGTGGCTGCTCTAACCAATTGTCACAACCATGGTGGCTTAAAAACAACAAATTTATTCTCACAGTTTTGGAGGCCAGAAATTCAAGATCAAAGTGTCATCAGGGCCACAAGAACTTGTTCTTTTATAGCAAGAAACAGAACTGTGCTTCATGCTCAGGAGTTGGATGTTGCAGTGAGCTATTTTGCCACCGCACTCCAGCCTGGGTGACAGAGGGAGACTGTCTCTAAAAAAATTAAAAATAAAAAGAATTGCATTTCAAGTTAACCTAAGTAAAATGTGCAGCGACTCACTATAAAGACACTGGGCATGTTGGTCTGGATCCCTGGCTGCTAGCTACAGCAGCCAAGCCTGGATATCTGAAGCAAGAGAGGATTTCAGAAGAGCTTTGGGGGCTAACAGAATGGAGGGAGGTTGGAGAACTTGGCTTTGGTTATGGACAGGACTCGCACAGCAGGCGCCCTACCTGGTCATTTGCTGTCACACGGCAGCTGCCATGTCTGACTTCCTGAAGCTCAAGAACTTGTTTCAAGTCTTGGGAGAGAGCATCCAACTGTCTGAGCCTAGGCCACACTGCCCAGTGACACAGAGAGGGAGGCCCTATCTCTAAAGCTTCCAGAAAAAAGGCAGGCACTTCTGCCCACCAAGAGGGGTGGGAAAAGGATGTTTTAGGAAGAGGGAGATTAAAAGCTGGAAGCCAAAAATGGCAAATATCCACCACAAGGACTATCTCAGCACTCACAGGCAGGGAGACTCGAGGAATGAGAGCCAGGAACAACAACCAGAAGGGTCTCTTTCTGGATCTTGTTTTCCCCACCTCACCCCCTACACGTGATCTCTTTTTCTCTGACTGCGAAACTTTCTCCACTTCATGTGCGGGGCCCCTTCTGAGCCTCCCATTTTATTCATCTCAGCTCCAGCCACACAGAAGCTAGCTTCTCTCAGTCCCAATTCCACGTTTTTGGGAGAGAGAATGTGATTGATTCAGGTTGGGTAGTCTCAGAGAAAGTGGTTCTTTTAAATAGAGAAGATACCCCAAACATGTCCTACAATTTGGGGGCAGACATGCTCACTAGAGGTTTATTTCTGCACAGACTGGGCTGTGCAGAAAAAGTTTGAAGACAGCCTTCTGTATGAATAAAGTAGTGAAGTTGTGAGGAAGGTGTTTAACCTATACAGAAAACTGGCTCTTTTCTTTTTTTTTTTTTTTCCTGAGATGGAGTCTTGCTCTGTCGCCCAGGCTGGAGTGCAGTGGCATGATCTCGGCTCACTGCAAGCTCCACCTCCCAGGTTCACACCATTCTCCTGGCTCAGCCTCCTGAGTAGCTGGGACTACAGGCGCCCGCCACCACGGGGTTTCACCATGTTAGCCAGGATGGTCTCGATCTCCTGACCTTGTGATCCACCCGTCTCGGCCTCCCAAAGTGCTGGGATTACAGGCGTGAGCCACTGCACCCAGCCAAACTGGCTCTTTTCAAATCACTGTAGCCACACCATATTTGCAAGCAGCTAGCTGCTTCTTAGGTCCAATTTTAGCTCTGCCACAGAGCAGGTTCATGTTACTTTATACATCTGAATAGAGCCAAACTGTACTTCTTTAAAAATAGACCATAATTTGGGCTTTCCCTACATCAACAGGGCCTCCTGCCCTTCTTCCCAAAGCAATTAAATTTTACTCCCTCCTTGCTATCTTTCTGTAAAATTTGAATCTGAAAAATGCTTGCCACAGACAAGGTACCAATAAATGTTGGTAAATGAATGAATGACTGAGTCAATCAATCAGTTGCTACATCCAAGCCAAAACTGTTTTCTCCAGCAACACATAATGGCCAAGTTCTGTAATGGGAAACTTGATTGCTTCACCTGCTCTTGCAGAATTTCCTTTCTTCCTCCTAGCTTTGCCTTACTTTGCGCCATCCCCCTTTTCACAACCTTGGTCCAAGTCACCATCAACTCTCACTCTGACCCTCTGCTGTAGCTTTTAACTCTTCACTTCCACTCTGATCCCTTGCACTGTATTCTCCAAAGGCAGCCCAAGGGAGCTTTTGAGAAGTAAATCAGATCCTGCCACTCCCCTGGACTTAGCAGGCCTCAGGCAGCTTCCCCCAGGCCCTGCATGGTGCCCTCCAGCCTGCCTGCCCCATCCCACAACCCCTTAATCTACACTCCTCTCCTCCCATGGCCTTGACAGAGCGCTTCCTTCTTTCTCTCTGGAATACTCTCTTCCTTGCCCCCACCTCAGTCCTGCCCAGTAAACTCCTAGCTGGCCTTCAGATCTCATCTCAACTGTCCTGGGCACGCGATGAGGACTCCCTGCTCTCTGTTCTCACACTCCCACATTTTCTGTCTTTTATGGCACTTACATATTTGTAATGGTATGTGACTGACGTGATTATTCCATAAGTGTCAGTTTCCCTCACTGAAGTGGAAGCTCTTTGAGGTTAGGGACTCTACTTGTTTGCTAGGGCTGTCATAGCAAAATACTGCAGACTGGGGGGCTTAAATAACAAAAATTTATTTCTCACACTTCTGGAGGCTGGAAGTCCAAGATCAAGGTGTAGTCAGCAGGCTTGGTTTCTTCTGAGGCCTCTCTTCTTGGCTTGCAGATGGCCGCCTTTTCCCTGTGTCCTTCACATGGCCTTTTCTCTGTGTGCATGCATCCCTGGTTTGTCTGTATCTAAATTTCCTCTTTTTATAAGGGCACTGGTCAGATTGGATGACCCTAATGACCTCACTTTAACTTGTTCACCTCTTTAAAGGTGCTATCTCTAAGTAGAATCACATTCCAAGGTACTGGAAGTTGCCTTTCACATAGAAATTTCGAGAGGACCTAATTCAGCCCATAACACAGACTGTGTCACTTGTGCCCACCACTGTGTCCCCCACCCAGGACAGTGCCTGACTTATTTTAGGACTTGATACACTCCCATTAAATGAATGATTGCATTTCAGCTCCCCCCTTCCTCTTCCTCTTCCTCTCCCCGCCCCCCACCATACGTTGTGCTAAAGGCAAAGAAAAGAAGGCATAGATCACTACAGAAGGACCCTAAGTGACCACAGGAAATGTTTGCTACCCTAATCTTGAAATTACAGACCTTTTTGGGGAGTGTTGCTCTCTTCTAGTATCTCCCTATGGGGAAAAAATCAGCCACCTGTCAGCGGCCAGCCCATCCTGCCCTGGGTGTGTCTACTGCCCCCAGGAGCTGTTGTGGGAGTTTTGCTGACAGCTGCACACCCATCCAACTGGCCCTCTTTAGAAGGTGAGTCAACAGGCTGCCGGGAGTGTGGATCTACATATCTGCAGGAAGGCAGTTTAGCAATAGGTACTAGAACCTAAAAAAAAGTCATATCCTGTGACCTTACAATCTAATCTGAAGAACTGGGTGGGGGGAGGCGGAGGGCTAAGATGAGTTTATATCTTTTTTATTAAAAAGAAACTCCCTTTCTCACTATTATAGTAGAATCTGGGGAGAGCCTAAATGTGAAACAAGAGAAAGTTTGTGAATCTAGTACATTCATATGACAGACAATTATATAGCTATTGAAAATAGTGTTTATGAATAATTTTTTAATGATGTAAGATGTTACATGAAAACGTGGGACACAGACTGCATTCTACACTCAGATATATAATAAATACTGCAATTTACATGTGTATATACATTCAGAGGAGAAAGCCTGGGCTGCCAAATACCCAAATGTTAATATACTATTTTTTCAGAACCAGAGATTCCTTTCTTTATGCTTTTTGTTTTAAAATGGCATGTGTTGCTTTTAAAGCCAGAAAAAGGGGGCAAAGTTTTTAAGGCAGCTGCCTTGCTTGTCAATGAAATTCTCAACTCCAGGCTTCTCTTAGGGAAAGAGCCTCCCCAGGATCCCCCGTCCTACCCCGGGCGGTCGGGTTGAGTTCTGGAGAGACTGCTCCAATCCCCGAGGCGGAAGGAGGCAACCGACTTGGCGCAGCACTCAGCCAGCGGGTAGAAGCTCAGGGGAGGAGCCGAGCCTTTCTCCTGTCCAAGAGCGAGATCTGGGCTACGCCGGGCGCCCGGAGCCCTAGTCCAGCCCCCGGCCATCGCGGCCGCCGCCCAGCCAGGTGCAAAATGCCGTGTCATTGGGAGACTCCGCAGCCGGAGCATTAGATTACAGCTCGACGGAGCTCGGGAAGGGCGGCGGGGGTGGAAGATGAGCAGAAGCCCCTGTTCTCTGAACGCCGGCTGACAAGCGGGGTGAGCGCAGCCGGGGCGGGGACCCAGCCTAGCCCACTGGAGCAGCCGGGGGTGGCCCGTTCCCCTTTAAGAGCAACCGCTCTAAGCCAGGAGCCAGAGATCCGAGCCGGCCTCGCCCAGCCAGCCCTCTCCAGCGAGGGGACCCACAAGCGGCGCCTCGGCCCTCCCGACCTTTCCGAGCCCTCTTTGCGCCCTGGGCGCACGGGGCCCTACACGCGCCAGGCATGCTAAGGGTCTTCATCCTCTATGCCGAGAACGTCCACACACCCGACACCGACATCAGCGATGCCTACTGCTCCGCGGTGTTTGCAGGTAGGAGGGGCCGACCACCCTCGCCGGGGGTCGGGGTGGGGTAGAGGAGGGGGCGCCGCGGCTCTCAACCCTGGAGAGCACCTAGAGCTGAGAGACAGGAGACTTTCTGGCCCCGCCAGACTGACGTTGAGTGTTGCAACGACACAGGTCTGCAGAGGGCGACTCAGAGGGAAACTGAGGCTGGAAGGAGAGAGGTGTCTGAATGGCGCTTCTCCTGGCAGCTTCAGCCCAGGTTGGTACTGAGGTAGGCCAGGAAGGTGGGACCAGCGTCTCTCCTCTCACCTTTTCGGGATCTCTGAAAAGAGGTCTTTCTGCGTTGCCGGCGGCGAAGCGCTGTACTGCAGGGCTCTCCTCCTTCTCCCCTGAAGGCCTGGTCCCAGGCCTATTTATAACCCAGCTCTCTTCCCGCCCCGATCTGCGCCTGGCTGCTTTCCTGGCCCTTTGCTCTCTCTCAGAGGCTGGCCTGGCAGGCTGGCAGCCACTGGAGGCGAAGGCACCCTACCCTTGCTTTGGGCACAGGATGGGGGAAATTTAGCAGCTGGGCACAGCTGTCACAGCACCAACCTTTACAGACTTTCTCTGCCCCCAACCCCTGCCCCCAACGGACCAGTGGGTGGAGGGAGCCGGGGTCGTATCTGCTTTCTATCATCAGAGTGAGGCCTCCTTGAGCAGGGAAGCCACTCCTCTATCAGATTGGGACCTCCCATAGGAGGGCCTTCATAGAGTTATGACTTGACTTTTCCTCCAGGAGCTGAGGGCTGGGCCCTGGCTGCTCTCCAGGAACCCTTCAGGACCAAGCCAGAGCTAGGATCTACACAGCTGGGTCTTTGGGCTTGGAACCATACTGGGGGAGAAGAACTAGGGGGAAAGAGTGTGAACCTCTCACCCAGCCTGTGGGTTTTCCTCTCAGCCTCCACTACCTGCCACTCCCCTTCTCCCCAGAGATCTGACTTCTAACTACATCCCAGACTTCCAGAAATCATAGCATTAGTTGGTTTCTGGCCATTCAGCACAGTTTCACAAGCTCCTGGATACACCTGTTCACAGACACCATCTGCACATATGATCCCAGGCACATGCACACCCTGGAGCGTGTGGGACACCTGTGATGTTCCAAGGAATAAAAGCTCCGAAAGCACAGGCCCGTGTCCAGCTCAGCATGAGCAAGGGATCATGTCATGAGTACCTTCTCTTGGGTGTGAGATTCAGGGCTTCTGGATTTGTTGGACCAGAGCAGAGCTTGAGGAGGAGTTGGTGAATGGTCCTGAGGCCTGGAAAGCAGTGTACACCAAGAGTGGGGACCAAGGGGGTGGCTGTGGCACACCAGCTGTGCTTTTTTTCCTAACGTGCTGCTTTGATCTGCTCTCAGTCAGTTTCCCACGTGGCCTCCGGAAATGAGCTTTATCCAGGTGTTTCCAGCAGGGAGGACATGGGAGTCTTTCATGCTTCCTGTCTGCATCCTCAGCTCTGGGCAGGCCAGGTCAGTGGCCCTGTTCAGCAGCCTGGCTGAGGGCTCTGGGCTCCTGGTGCACAACCCCAGGGGGCACCATTCATACTGTAAATAGCCCCTTGGCGGAGGGGAGGGAGGACAGGCACTCTGTGGGTGAAGCAGCCTCCTCCCACCCCAGCACCTCTTCCCCATTTATAGCCCCTGAACCTGGGGGCTGAGTAGGCTTTGTGAATGGTGCTCTCCCCAGGTGCACAAATGTACACTCAGCTGCAGCAGCCCCTGCTGTCAGGGGCTTTGTTTCTGGCTTCCACTCAGCCTGAACCAGATTTTCTTCCACCTTCCCTGACCACATGCCCCCTCTGCACCCCCATACACTCAATACACTAGGCTTCTACCTCATGGTCCCTCACCCAGGCTAGGCTCAGACCTCTGGTTGGAGAAAGGAAAGAATGAATAATAAATGGCAGGCACTTTCTAACCCCAGAAGTGCAGGAAGTGCTGCTGGTGTGGCTTTTCTTTTGTTATTTCAGCCCCAAGGGCCTGTGTGTGGAGCAGCTCCCCCCATCCTGCATCCTCCCATTTACACATCCCTGGCTGAATCCTCTCTCCACCCCCATCTGCTTTTTGCCTGCTGCCTGGCTCTTCGGGGTAGGCTCCCCCTTTCCAGGGCCCAGAGCACACAGCTCACCTTGGGGAAAGGAAGTACATTTTCTGTGCCAATCCGTCATGAGCCCCTGAGCCTAGGAAGAGACTGGCTGGAGCCCCCACCCCTGGTCATCACTGAAACCGCCAGGCAGTCCTGGGGAATGCAGTCCCTCCCCTCCCCCAGCCCCTGGCCACATTTCACATCCTGCATTAGCCAAGCTCCTAACCCATGTCCAAATTTGGCCTCCCTGTGACATTCAGGCCTGCTCGCTCTCCTCCCTGGCAGGGTCAGCTTGATGAATGATTACACAGAAGACTTTGGTCTCAGGGATGCAGCTCAAAGCAAAACACCAGTCTGGGAAGCCTTCCCTCCCCAGCTGGGCTGGGTCTGCTCTTCCCAGACTCTGTCTGTTGTCCCATAAAGCCCCTCCTTTGGTTACATGATTATAATACCCTGTAGCCACACTTCACAGCCCCTTTGTGCATGTATACATTCATTGCAAGCTCACAGAAGCTTTGTGAAGTAGAGGGCAAAGATATTATCCCCCCTTAAAGACAAGGATATTGGCCCAGAGAAGTGAAGGAGCCTGGCCAAGGTCACATAGTGGCCACAGCATCCCCACCCCCAACCCCTCATCAGTGCCCTCTGTTGTTCTCAGTATCCTTGGCGCATGAATAAGAAAGTGCTCTGGAGAGCATACCATGTGCTGCCCACACCGAGGGCACCAGGGCACTCGGACCTGAGCCAGCCAGGGAGGGTGGTGCCTGGGGTCCCCAGCAAGAAGCTGAGTCAGAGTAGGGGGAGTGCAGGGCTGCAGGAGCATGGTGTGAAACAATTGACCAAAAGATGGAGGATTCTGGGGTTTCAAATGCGTGTTCCTCACAAACAGAGGGAATGGACCTTTGCTAAGCACAAAAGCATACCATTGTCAGATGGTGTTTCTTGAAAATCCCACCAACAGTCCTATGAAAGAGATCTATTTAACTGACACCATGCTTATTTTAAGGCAGATACTGTTCTAACTAGAACATTAATATAAGCTACATCATGACCCAGTTATAATTTGTACCAGGTCCTTATATGTAGACATATACACCTCAATCCTCTTAGCAAGCATATGTGGTAGCAACTGTCATCACTCCCATTCTACAGATAAGGAAACTGAGGCATGAAGAGGTTAAGTAAGTTGCCTGAGGTTATACACTGGTAAGTAGTGGGGTTATGATTTGAGTCTAAGTATCTGGCTCCTGAGCCCCCACAATATCCCCAGCTTTAACCACTCTGCTATCTACCTCTGGCTTTAGCTTGGATTTACCAAAGACAAGCAAGAAAAGGTGGAGGGGCAGGACCTGAACCCAGGCCTGGCTGAGACCCTGATGCCCCCCTCGGTCTGCACCTTGACTCCTCTCATCGCGTGCGTGGTCCTTACTGCTGCTTGCTCACCCAAGCACAGACATCCTCAGCCCTTACGTTCTGGTCTTGCAGATGCTTTCTTATCTCAAGGGGTCCTTGCTCTCTGCCTCACCCTCTCTATATCTGATAGGACCAATCAGTCACCAGTTGATGCAGGACGCTCCCTCCAAGCAGTGCTCTCGTTCCGGGCAAGCTCACAGCTCTGACAGGACTATGGTGGCTGCCTAGGGTCTGAGAAGCCAAGGCCAGGGCAATGGTCACATGGCACTGACATGGGCAACCTGTGGTGGGTATGGCAGGTGCTCCGGGACTTCCAGGGAGGGGGTCATGTAACTGTAGATCTCAAGCTTAGCCAGTCTAGGAGAACGTAAAAGTTGGGCGGGGGGCTCAGAAGAGCGGCTAGCTGGCAGCCTGAGTCACAGTCCAGTGGGATAACAGCATCGAACAAGAGGGAGAGAAGGACTGCCTGCATCTTGAACTCGGGATCCCAGGTCTGCCACTTTTCAAGCTATGTGGCTTTGGGCAAGTTACTTAACCACTCTGTGTCAGTTTCCTTATCTGTAAAGTGTTGAAAACAATAGCTTGTACCTGCTTTGGATGAATCATTCTGGAGAGTTTATGTGTTAGTCCATATAAAGCACTTCAAACAGCCAGGCAAGCAATAAATGTTAACTATAATAATTATTACATATAATTTTACATAAATTTATTATAATCATTACTATTAACATATATTGTACATGTACTAAGAAATAATTGTACACATCCACAAAGGCTTTCAATGTCTTTTTTGCTTGGTGAATTCTATCCTCAGCTTTGTTTCTCCATCCACTGTCCTGCCAGGCTGGACACAACAGGCCAAGTGGTGGGTGGCCATCTGTCTGCCCCCAGGGACACTGGGCCTGTCTTCTCTGGCTGCCCCGCCTAGAGCAGTCCCTTCTGAGGCGAAGTCATTTGGCCACCTGCCTGATGGCTGGCAGTGGCCCTCACTGGGGTACTTTCTCTTTCTGGGAACAAGTATTCCTCTGGTGACTCACTAGCAGCCCACAAACCTCTTCAGTCCCTCTCCCCAGGCCAAACTCACTTTCTTTCTCTACTTCCTGCATGCTAGTCTCTTTCCAGATTGGTCCACTAGCATGGGATGTTAGCAGAGAGAGCGTTCACATCTGCTGTGGATGTGCTGTGCCCCAAGCACTGTGCTGGAGTTGCTAGTGTTTTGTTTAATCCTCCCAACACCGCTGCAAACTGTCCTCATTCTTTTGATTGCACAGAAGTGGAAACAGACACTGAAAGGTCCAATCACATGCCTCAGGTCACACCACTAGGAAAGGGTGGCCTGGGACAGAAGCCCAGGACTGTCTGATTGTTTCCACTATGCACGATTTCTCCTCTGACAGGCCCTAATCATGGCTGTAGTCAGAACCAGGACTGCATGTGGGCTCTACCCTCTTGCTGGATACACAGGTCCCCTGTCAATTCCACCTGGTGGACTGGGATATCCACCGGACACATATTCTTAAATGAATGTGAAGGGAGAGGGAAGATAGGCCTCATCTATACTTCCGGAAGCCTTTGGACATTGGCAAATATGCCCTGAAGGAGTCCTGTCAACTCATGTAGAATGTTCCTCTAAAGGTCAGTGTCACTGAGCAGAGAGGCAAGGTTTGTTTGCCTCCTGGCACCCCATGTTTAAGTCTTGGGAAACACAAAGGACCAGCTAACATTAGGAGAATGTGGCCAGAGGAGAACTGGCCCAACTCCAGCAGCAAGAGAGGATTAGAAGCGTGCCTTCCTCGATGGTCAGGAAGGTAGGGCCACAAATAAGTAGTGACAGGGGTCACAAACTCATGCACTTCCAGAAACGTGGCAGGTGGACTAAGATCAAGCTGGAGGGGAAATCCTATGTGCATACTGGGAGTGAGCTGAGGGGGGACACCTGGTCTACAGGTGCCAGACGGTCAGTGTTAGGTGGAAAATCTAGGCCCAGGTGCCACATTCTCTGATTTTTTTCAAGAGAAGCTGTAAATCCAGATTTATACGGAAAAATCTTCTAATATTTAAGGTACAATTTTGTTATAAAACATTGTACTGATTAAAGACAACATGTCTGTGGGCTGGATGTGTCCCAGAGAACACCAGTGACCGCTTCTGAGACACCATATTTCATTCAATCCTGGAGACCTTGGGCCTGGGCTCTCTGGAGGGCAGAGAGCCAGTGTCCTCTCCCTTGGGCTCATCAGGCAGCACCTGTCATCAGTGACTACAGGATGGAGTGAGTGGGAGAGCTTTAGTCCCCTTCCCCCTTACCTCTGTCAGCCATGAAACACTGCAATAAGCATGAAACTCAGTT
Source organism: Pan paniscus (assembly GCF_029289425.2). Classification (NCBI taxonomy): domain Eukaryota; kingdom Metazoa; phylum Chordata; class Mammalia; order Primates; family Hominidae; genus Pan; species Pan paniscus. Next base: position 54,931,453 of record NC_073261.2, on the reverse strand, counting down.
TCCAAACAGGCCCCTCAAGCCCTTCCTTCCAGGCTATGGCTCCTAAGCTGGCCCCATCACCTTTACAGTGGGGCTGGAGTAGCCTGGGGTCCCGAGGAGCTGCCCTCACCTGAAGCCTCAGGTGGGATGCAGATCTAGCTATTTGTAAACAAGCCCTAACTAACATTGGTATAAGCATGATGGTCTCTCCACTCACATCATAGTTGAATGTAGACAGTCCTGACTGGTAAGACTCTGACCCACAGGCTGTCCAGGACCCCAGCTCCTCCTGTTTTATTGCTCTGTTATCCCCAGAAGTTCCCTTTGACAACGTGGTCCATGATGGCGCACACCTCTGTCTATATTCCAGCCAGAGGGGAAAGGGGGCCGGGGAGGCGTGCCGCTTCCCTTTAAGGACATATCCAGGCAGTTATATACAGCCCTTCTGCTCATATTCTGTTGGTCATCAATTAGTCTCCTGGCTACATTCAGCTATGAGGGAGGCTGGGAAATGTTTTTATTTGGGTGAGCATGTACCCAAGTAAAGTGCTATGGAAAATTTCTGTGGATGAAGGGGAGAACATATACTGGGAGGTGGAGGTCAGGTCTCAGCCACACTCTCCATTAGAACTTAATTCCTGATAATGTCCCCTCGGGAGGAAGCCCTATTGAGTTACTAGGCCTCAGTATGAAGTCTGCAAGGGAACAGTCAGTTATCTGATTAGGGAGAAGTCCAGGTCAGTGAACATCAGCCAGACTAGGAAGTTGGAGGCTGGGATGAAAAGGAGGCCTCAGGGAGTGTCCAGGGGTCAGATCACCAGCAGTTGCTTTTCTGATTTGCAGAACAGATGTGGGGAGACCCTTTTCCTTGGACGCAAGCCAAGGGAAGGCAGAAGTCCCTTGGAATGTTCTTATGGAAATATTAGTTATACCCCCTACAGATTTCCATTTCCTGTGGTGACTCTGAAGGACTGGAGCTGGGGTAGGGTGGGGTATGATAGGGGCAAAAGCAAAGCCAGGAATCATTGTGATAGACAGGAAAAAAAAAAAAGAAAGAAAAAGAAAAAGAAAAAAAAGCTTTGTAATATCCAAAAATCCCTCTAGGGGGCAGTACTATCCCCTTTGAGAACCACTGGCTGAACTCACCAGTGGGCAGAACCCACACCCGGGAGCCACGTGCAGTGTGCACTATACCAATGCCAGGCCAGTCCTGTACTACACGCTGGGAATACCTGGGTCACTAAGACAGACTTGGTCTCTCCCCTCGTTGACCAGCTCCACAGTCTAGCTAGACACAAAACAGGTGATTACGCTAATAGTTATTCCTGACCATTGTGATGCGTGCTAAGAAGGAAAAGGGCTGCTGTGCAGTCATTTGCCAGAGGGACCCGTCTAGACCCCAGGATATCAGGGACTGCTTTCCTGGAGAGGTGATCTTTAAGCTGAGGCCTGAAGTATGAATAGGTGGTTCTGCAAAGAAAGAGAAGAAGGCAGCTGGAGGCAGAGAGAACAGCGGACCTCAGAGCTGAGAGGGAGCTTGGCATATTCTAGAAACTGACGAGGCACCGGAGCTAGAGCTAGGAGAGCGAGAGGTGGAATGGCCTTGCCCTTTGGCCCAAGGAAATGAATCTGGGCTTCATCCCAAGAGCACAGGAGGCCTTTGGATAAACCTCCCAAGAGGCTTTTAGCAGGAGATTGACCTGATCATATTTAAGATCACCTGGCTGCAGTGTGGATAATGGGCCAGACATAGCCAGAGTGATGATGTGATGAGGCGACTGACCAGCCAGGAGGCACCTGCAGTGGCCTGGGCAGGAGAGGGTGGTGGTAAGACTTGGTGGAGTCACTTGGATGCTGTGGGCACACAGATGGTACCAAAGTCACAGGGGTCAGTAAGGATGATTTACGCTGCAAGCAACTGAAATCCTGGCTCAAATAGACTTAAATGAGCAGAGAGGCAAGGTTTGTTTGCCTCCTGGACACCCCATGTTTAAGCCTTGGGAAAATCAATTTATTAAATGATAAGTAGTCTTAAGGGGATCAGCTCACTTAACTGGTGTCCAGAGACCCAGTGAGCTCTGGGCATATAGACTATACAACTCTGTCACAGGATCCTAAGGGTGTTGCTTTTTCCAGCTGGAAACCTTTGTGGCTGGTAGCACCTTTGCCTGAATTTTGCTTGGGCCCACTGGGCTCCTTCTGCCCACTCAGCCTGGCAGGCTGTGCTCAGCTCTCAGTACCAGCCCTGATCCCACGCCTGCGAAGGGCGAGCCAGGCACTGAACAGCAAGGGGTGTGTGAGTGAGTGCAGGGTCCAGCCACTGCGCACAGCCAGGCATGCCAGCTGTGGTGGGGCAGGCAGCTCCAGGTGCTGGTACAGGCGCTGGCTCTGTGCCAGGCTGCGGCTGGGCCAGGCATACTGGAAGGGGCTTCCACTGTGGCTACTGGGGAATGTGGTGGTGCCCAGAAGCTTGGAGGCACCAGGAACTGCAGAGCCCCAAAGAGGGTGTCACAGCCATGTCACCCCTAGGTCTGGGCTCCCCGAAGGGCTGAAGCTTTATCTCTCGTTCTCGTTGCCTGCAACATGGCGAGCAGGGTTGGGGTGGGGGGTGGGCTGTTTCAGCGTTGTTTGTGTTACAGCTCTTTCAGTCCTGCTGTTCGGTGGGTCCTGGGTCCTTATCCTATGTCCAGGAAGAATAGGTACACAGACAACTGGATGGTGAGCAAGGTGGAGAGAGCTTCACTGAGTGACAGAGCAGCTCTCAGGAAACCCGAAGTGGGTAGTTCCTTTCTGCAGGCAGGTCCTCCTGATAAGTGTCTAGCTTTCAGCAGAGAGGAGACCCACATAGGGTAGCTCGTCACCGCAGGCAGGTCTTCCCGACAAGTGGAGGAGACCTGACCTGGAGTGGGTAGTTCCTTCCTGTACCTGGTAGTCCCAACATCTGTCTGAGTCTAGCTGAGTCCTGGGATTTTATGGGCTCAGAAGGGAGGAAGTGTGTGCTGTTTGGTCCATGGGTGACCAGGAGCGGGCTGGGGGAAAAAGCACCATAAGTTCTCACTCTGGGCTGAGGACTCTACCTGGAACTGGCAGCCCAGCCCCCAGGCTTCAGGCCATCCCTGGCTTGTAGGTGGGGTTTCACTGAGGACCCACCCCTTTCTGCCCAGGAGCCTGTCTGCCTCCTGCTGCCATCAACATGTCGTCTAGGGCACCTAGGCTGTTCATGCAGAGGGGTGCTTGCAGTTCCAGGTGGAGCTACCCCTCAGCTTCCCTCCTGAGCTTGTCAGTGCTCGAAGTCTGGAGGGGGTTGAGGCAGCAGGGGGCTGGCATCTCATTGCCACCACAAGTGTGCACACATCTGGCTGGGTTGCAACAGCATGTGGGCTTGGACACAACTTTGCTCCACCCTGGAGTGGGTGACTGGAGTGGGGAGAGGCCAGAGATGGGGAGAAGGCACTTCTGAGCCTGCAAGCTTCCTGGGCCCCAGAGAGTGCAGGGATGCCTGGATCTGGGGCCGCAGCCAAACGGCTGCAGCTGTGCCTGGGAGCTTGGGGCTCCCACCCCACCAACTTGGTAGGGGGTGGGGCTCCCACCTGTTCCCAGCCCCCACCGGCTCTGCAGAGTGCACAACACTGGCCAGACTCTCCGCTGCAGCCCACGTCTTGGCAGTGGCCACTCCAGATGGGCCGCTGCTGCCAGCAACTCCATAGTATCATCCTGTACCCAGGCAGGCTCCATGTTTCTCTCTGATCTGCTGTCCATGATGTCTGCTATGTCCTCAACTGGTCAGCAATTGGATCTGCAAGCTTCCTTATGCACACAAAGCAGGAGAGGGAGTTGGGCTTCTCTATTCATGGCATATAAATCTGTCTTTCCAGGGGAACAACTTAGGACACATACCTCTAGCTAGACCAATAGCCGTTGCCAAGAAATATGCTCAGATAGAGTGGGATCCATCCTGGAGCTGGGGCTGCATAACTGAGCAGTCAGGTTCTGCTAGAAGGGAAGGGGGTCTGGATGGATGTTGAGGGAACCAAATGTCCTCCTCATCTTGAGGGGAGAAGAGAAGGGTAGAGCTGGGAGGAAGCAGCAAGGGTCCAAGCAGCTAGAGAAGGCGCTGTGATGAGAACAGGCTCAGACTCTCCTCTCTTTCCTTTTCCCCACCCCCATGCTCATCCTAGCTCTGTCCTTTACCGAACTTCCACTTCTTGGGAGCTGTAGATGTGGTTGCCACCCTCTGTGATCTCTACCCCTTGACTGGAAGCTCCCTGAGGGCAGGGATGTGACTTATTCCTAGCAAGTCAGAGGTGATGGGTGAATGTTTATTCTTTCAGTCCATCATTTAGAAAGAATTTATGGAGACCATGCTTTGCACCAGGTGCTGTTTCAGGCACTGAGGAAACAGCAGTGGACAAAACAGACAAAAACCCCTGCCTCCTTGGAGCAGACATTCTGATGGGGAAGACAGAAAACAATTAAGACACATGTGCTATACAGTGATTGGTGCTAGAGAAGAAGCCTGAAAGGGAGATGAAAGAGGGAAAGTTGTGGTGTTCAGTTGTGTGGCCGGGTTGGTCTCATTGGAGATGATATCTGAAGGAAAGGAAGACATGCCAGCCAGAGGGAACAGCTGACAGAGACCCTGGGGAGGCGCTGGTCTGGCCTGTCTGGGGAACAGCTGGAAGGCTAGCATGGGTCCTGGGGAGGTCAGAGAGGTCAGCCAGGGCTTTCAAGGTCACGTAAGGCCTTTGAGTTTTGCACTGAGTGAGATGGGAGCCAACGGAAGACTTTGAGTAGAACCAGGTCATGAGAATTGGATTGAGGATAGACCATGGGGACAAGGGCAGAGCAGGAGACATGTTGGGAGTCCATGGAGTCGATTAAATGACTCAGGCAAGGGATGACAGGCTTCCACTGGGGGCAGTTACAATGGAGATGGTGAGATATGGTGGGATTTTGGACATTTTTTGAAGGACAGTGGGAGGGGGATTTGCAGTTTTGGTGACCTGGTGGGGTTGAAGGTGTCACTGGGTGGGTTCAAGAGAGAATGGAGGAGGGAGATTGGAGACAGAAAGTATGGAGAGCTCCTTCAAAGGGCATTGTTGTGAAAAGAGAGAAATGACCAGTAGCTGAAGGGGATGTGGGGTCAACGGTGTGCTTTCTTGAGAGCAATAACATCATGCTTGTGTGCCGATGGGATGATCTGGTAAACAGGGGAACTTGGTAAGGCAAGAGAGGGAGAGAATCACTGCAGGCTCACCACTGAATGGGCGAGAGGGGATGGGGTCTATGCCCAAGTGTCCAGTTGTTCCCAGTGGGGAGTACGGGTGATTCATTTGTAGGAACAGGAGAGCTCACAGGATTTGGGCACAGATGCCGAGGGCGGGCGTTAGAAGGAGACTGGGGACCTGAAGAAGTTCTCTGCTCCGTAAAGAGGAAGCAAACTGAGAGTGAGGTTGGGCGATGGGGTGTCCTAGGGGCATCCGGGAGACAGGGAGACAAGACATATAGTATGATTGCCCCCAACAGTGAGGGCTCGCTTGAGTTAAGGGTCATGACTACAAAAGGCACCACTCAGGCCGGCTGTGTTACTCTCCAACACATCACTGGTTGGGGGCAGGTGTGGAGGAGGCGGAGTTGGATTCGCCAGGGTTATGGCTTAGCCCTGTGAGAATGCTGTATCCCTCGAAATAAGACAGGGGAAAGGGAGTTGAGATTTTGCGCAGCAGTGCATTTAGGCTGAGTGAGCAGGTTGGTTAGTGAGGACTTGGGCGGTGGGAAGACGGACAGTGCCCTGACAGGGGCTAGGTGCTGGAGTGCTGGGGGATAGAAGTGCGAAGCCAGGGCCCCTGTGTCAAGAAGTTCATACGCTGGAAAGGAACCAGACATAATAAGCGAAACGACTGTCACCGTTCATGGCTTACACCTTGAACAGCTTTCCACTGTGGAGACTAGGGAGTGTAGAGATTGTTGGGGATGGGGGACTTGCAGGGGACAGAATGGGCCGCAGCTGGACCCTAGTTCTCCAGGGAACGCAGTATGATTTGAATACAGATCTCTGCCTCCAGAGATGAGTGACTCGACACCGCTGCGGAGAAGGCTCCGAGGAGGGTTGGTGGGGACTCGAACCTCGGAGTCTCTCCCGACCCGGGGGTCCCAGCAAACCAGAACGGCCACCTAGACAGCCTGCGGACGGGAGAGGACCGGCTCCCGGGCGCAGATCATGGGGCAGGTGGAGAGAGGCGAGAGGCAATGAGGCGGGGGGCTCGGGGTGCACGGCACGCTCCGCACACTCCCCCTTCAGCGCTCACTCCGACTTGGTTTCCCCGAAGACACACTCTCGTCCCCGCCGCTGATCGCCCACTCCTTCCGCCTGCACTCCTGCCTCCTTCTCACCCTTTCGTCGAGCGCACAGGGCGGCTGCCAAGTCGGCACCGGTGCGCACCGGGCCCGGGATCCCTGGCTGGTGTGGAGCCTTGGTCACCGGAGGCCCCCGCGGAGCAGGCCCCACGGCGCCTTGTGCGCTCTCGGAGGCCGAGCTGCGCGCCCGCGTCAGCGGCGCCTCGTTCCTGGCCGGGAGCTGGGACCCGCGGAGCTAGGGACCAGCACCCCCACAGGCGCCCGTCTGACCCCTGTCCCTCCCCGCCCGCCGCGGGCAGGGCGGATCTGGGTAGGGGCCGGAGGGGGAGGGTCCGCCCAGCGGGTGTCCGGTGTCCTCCCTGCAGCCTCTCCCAGGCATTGGTCACTTCTCCGCGGAGGAGCAGCGAAGGCGACAGCTCTCTTGGCGCGGCTGCCTGGGAGCCGGGCGCTTGCTGGGTGGGTGCTCGGGCCCGGTGCTCCCGCTCCCGCCCTGACTGCGCGCCTGTGTGCCGCCGGGGCTGCCCAGCCATGCTGTGCTGCCTGCTGGTGAGGGCCAGCAACCTCCCCAGTGCGAAGAAGGACCGGCGCAGCGACCCTGTCGCAAGCCTGACTTTCCGAGGTGAGAGCCCCGTGGCTGCCGCGCCCATGCTCGGGTGCTACCCGACTCTCGGCGCTCACTGGCGGGTCTGAAGCCCCTGCTCCGGAGCTAACCCTAGTCCAGGCCACAGTTTCTCCCTTTGTCAGCAGGGACGGAAATCCCAGCCCCGACTTCTGCATGGGGGCGATGAGGAATAAGCAGAGCACAATAAATGCCACAGGGCTTTGAAAAATTGGAAAAGCGAAAGTGCCGTAGGTCAGCAGTTATCACTTTTCTAAGACTGACACCCAGAGGAAATAAAGTCCGAGCTTTTACTGGGTAGTGGGGATAAGGGTAAGTTGGAAGATGGGTGCAGAAGGTAGAGAGGAATCAGGGCCTCTGAAAAACGGGGCGTGTAGATGATGTGCTTTGAAAGTTGTGTCTTTTTTCATTCATTCATTCATTCATTCACCCATCTTTATCCAACATTGGCTGTATTGAATCTGCCCCGTCTTAATCAGTAGGAAAAGGAACAGAATAGGATGGAAATGGCCTTGACACAAGGAGTTTTGAGGAATGTCAAGGATATTTTCTCTAAATTCAAGAAGCTAAGTCCCTACATGTAGTGCTTAGAATACATACAGGTATTTCTGTGTGGGGCAGCAGAGAAATCACACACACACTCCTCTTCTCACCAGGCGTCCTGAACCCCCTCCCCCAACCCCTCCAAGGCAGATTCCCACGGGAGCGGGTGTCTCAGGAGGGGAAAGGGAAGAGGAAGGATCTGTCAAAATTAAGAGAAGGAACAATAGCTGTGAGTCAGGACCCCAGTTCTGCAGAGAAAGATAAATCAGGAGAGGAAAGAGGGTTTCCACTTAGCCAGGAGCCATACCCTGTAGCTTTGTGGAATCGATAATAATAATAATAAAAATCTACGTATCAGAAAAGATAGTCAAATGAAGAAGGAAGAGTAGCTGGTGTTTTCATAAGCCTCCTTCAGTGCAGGCACCAAGGGAACTCTTTTCAGTCTGACCCATGATCTGAATCATATCTCCAAGCACCCCCAAAATAATGATAGCTGAAAGACATGATTTGGCAAAGGGAGATTTATGTGTAGCTTTTATTCTTTGCTGTGGGACAAGTTATATGTATTCCTCTTTTGAAAGATGTGATTTGAAACGTTTAAGAAAATTTCACTATTTTCATTGATTGGTGACATGCCTGGGAGTTCACTATGCAAGAGCAACTTCAAGACAAAGTCCTTCCTTCTCCAGTGTCCATCAGATGCTGCCTAAGGCTTTGCTATGCAGAAATTGCGGTGTCACCATTGGCTGGAAAAGAAATTCCCTAAGGACACTGGGCAGGGCACACATTAGCATAGGGCTCTGGATGCTCTAACACTCGTTTGGGTCTGCTCACAGCTCTTTCCCTTGTCCTGTAACAGTCCTGTGGTGGCTACCAATGTCTCCATTCTGCAAATAAGGAAATTGAAACCCAGGGAAGTTAAATGTGTTCAGGTCAGTGGTCATGGCAGGGAGCTACCAGCGCTTGGAGTGGGTATTGCCCTTGAGTCGGGAAGATGACCAAATCCCTTGAGGCCCCTCTTTACTATTGCCCTGGCCCAAGTACCCGGAACACGTGCAGCTGCTATCTCCCCCCAGATCTCTGTATTCCTTCTTTGTAATGCCTTACTATTTATTTGCACTGATGATCTCCTCGGAAAACAGAAATACCATACAATAGAATGTAACATCTCCAACCGTTTCAAGTCTATTTGTATTTCAAAGCCCAGGGCAATGCCACCTTCTCCAGGAGGACACCCTGGATCCCCCTGGCTCTCAAGAGTCTCTCCTCTCTGGATGACAAGCAGCAGCACCTTGCTAGGGATGCTAGCACCCTCGCCCTGACTGGCCTGTGCTCAGCTCCATGCTTAGGTGCCTTGAGAGCAGTGACCTGTCCTATTTGTTCATTGGTTTGTCCCAGTGCTGAGCACAAGTAGGTGCTCTCTAGTGTTTGTGCGCTTTCTGGCCCAGCCTCTAGCCATCCTCCAGGTGTGCCTGGGAGCTTCACTTAGTCTGGGACATGGTCCGCTCACTTGATTGTTCCTGAGAATCACTTGTAGAACGTGTTTGAGAAACAGATTCCAGAGTCCCCATCTGTAGAGGTTCCGATGCAGCAGGTCTGGAAGGTGACCTAAGAATCAGCACTTAACAAATACCCGATGCAGGTTATTTTGGAACCGCATCTTGGGAAAAATGGGTCTGAGATGTGATGGCAGGTGAAATTAATGCGCTCCCCATTGCGGGAGCATTCACTGGGGAGTTTGGGGCTGAGCTGATGCCTAAGGAGGGAAACCGTTAGAACCAGGTTCAGAACTTACAGAGCATGTAGGCTGGGGGGACTCAACTCTGGCTGCAGGTCAACATTGTGTGTGGGAGCTTCACCAAAGACCACTGCCAACCTCCCTGCCTGCCTTTTCTGAAGCCAGATCCCTTCCGGTGGGGCCCCAGGCATAGGTGTTGTTTCTGTCAAATTTCCAGGTGTTTTGGATGTGCAGTCAGGGTTGAGAACCACTGAGCCCAGCTCCTCATGGCACAGATGGGACAGCGGCCTGCTTGCAGAGAAGCCAGCCTGCACTGTGTGTTTGGCTCCTACAGGCAGCCTGAAATGTATGGGGCTGGGCTGGCCCCACTTTCCTTGCAGTTGTTCCCTGTCTCGGATGTAATTTCAGGACCTGCCTCCCAAAATAGACTATGAGCTCTGGGAGGCTGGACTCTGAGGGCAATTTTTTGGCTTCCCTGTCTAAGCACCTCTATTAATAGTAGAGGCTACTAATGAATACTTCTCATTCTTTTGTTTTTCTATTAATTAATTCATTAACTAAAACTACCATGAGTAACTGGGCCATAGTAGATATTTTTGACTGATTGTGTCAACGAGCAGCTTAATTTCCTATAGCATTTAATTGTCTGTACTTCTTTTCTGCCCTGCCCATTTTCCATTCCTTAATGTGATTATTTATATCCCTCTATTCATGCAGTTAGTTCATTGAACAAATATTTACTGAGTACCTACTATGTGCCTGGTGCTGTTCTAGGTGCTTGGATGCATACAAGAACAAAACCAGATCCCTACTGCTTTAAAGCTGAAACATCTTATTTCCTTGAAGGCCAGATCTGCTGTGTCCCCACTTGGTGAATTTCTGCCCTGTGTCATCAGCCAGGAACCCAGAAGTCATTACTGACACTTCCCTCTCTCTCATCCTGTCAGGGCGTCTCCTCCTCCAGCCTCCCCCTCCCACCTCTTCTCTTCTTGATCTCCTGGGGGTCTCTAGATTTTGGGCAGGAGTTGGGGGAGCTTATAGAACTAGTTGGAGGTGGATTCCTGTCCTCAGGGAACACTCTTAACTCACCTATGTAGGGAAAGTGGGCTGAAGGCCCCGGACTCTCTGAACCTAGCTGTTTACACATTACAAATGACTTAAAATATTGAAAACAGCGGCCAGGCGTGGTGGCTCACGCCTGTAATCCCAGCAATTTGGGAGGCCAAGGCGGGTGGATCATGAGGTCAGGAGATCGAGACAATCCTGGCTAACATGGTGAAACTCTGTCTCTACTAAAAATACAAAAAAAATTAGCCGGGTGTGGTGGTGGGTGCCTGTAGTCCCAGCTACTCGAGAGGCTGAGGCAGGAGAATGGCATGAACCCGGGAGACGGAGGTTGCAGTGAGCCGAGATTGAGCCACTGCACTCCAGCCTGGGTGACAGAGTGAGACTGCATCTCAAAAAAAAAAAAAAAAAAGAAAAGAGCTTTCTCTTCTCTTCCTTCTTTCCTTCCTTCCTTCTTTCCTTCCTTCCTTCTTTCCTTCCTTCTTTTTTTTTTTTTGAAATGGACTTTCACTCTTATTACCCAGGCTGGAGTGCAATGGCACGTTGTCGGCTCATTGCAACCGCCGCCTCCCAGGTTCGAGTGATTCTCCTGCCTCAGCCTCCTGAGTAGCTGGGATTACAGGCACCTGCAACCATGCCTGGCTAATTTATTTTTATTTTTATTTTTAGTAGAGATGGGGTTTCACCATGTTGCCCAGGCTGGTCTCGAACTCCTGACATCAGTCAATCCACCCACCTTGGCCTCCCAAAGTGCTTGGATTACAGGTGTCAGCCACCCCGCCTAGCCTGTTTTCTTTTTATAAACATAATATGTACTTGCTGTTAAAAATGACAAACTACAGAAAGGCATGAGGCAAGAGTAAAAAATAGCCCCAAATCCTGCCACTTTGAATTAACTTGTTAACAATTTGACACGTTTCCTCCAAGACTTTTTTTCTTAAAAATTTTAGTTATAAAATTTAACATACAAGGAAAGTGCAGAAGATATAAATATATGATTTAATACAGTAGTTCTCAACTGGGGACAGTTTTTTCCTCAGATGACATTTGCCAATGTCTGGAGACATTTTGGGTTGTTGCCACAGGGGTTGGGGGGCACAGGGTGTGTATCTACAGGGTAGAGGCTGAGGATGCTGCTAGACATTCCACAGT